>NC_089494.1:7330176-9730176 GCF_036850765.1 Saccopteryx bilineata
CTTTAATTCTAGGAAAATAAATCAGTGGCTTTGTGAGCACTGAATGAGTGGGTTTTGGAGCCCAATGTGTGTTGTTTTGTTTTTATTTTTTATTTATTTATTCCTTTTAGAGAAGAGAAAGAGAGAGGAGAGAGAGAGAGAAGGGGGGAGGAGCAGGAAGCATCAACTCCCATATGTGCCTTGACCAGGCAGGCCCAGGGTTTTTTAGTTTTTTTTTGTATTTTTCTGAAGTTGGAAACAGAGAGGCAGTCAGACAGAATCCCGCATGTGCCCGACCGGGATCCACCCGGCATGCCCACCAGGGGGCGATGCTCTGCCCATCCGGGGCGTTGCTCTGCTGCAACCAGAGCCATTCTAGCGCCTGAGACAGAGGCCATAGAGCAGGGGTCCCCAAACTAGGGCCCGCAGGCCGCATGCGGCCCGCTGAGGCCATTTATCCGGCCCCCACCGCACTTCCAGAAGAGGCACCTCTTTCATTGGTGGTCAGTGAGAGGAGCATAGTTCCCATCGAAATACTGGTCAGTTTGTTGATTTAAATTTTCTTGTTCTTTATTTTAAATATTGTATTTGTTCCTGTTTTGTTTTTTTACTTTAAAATAAGATATGTGCAGTGTGCATAGGGATTTGTTCATAGTTTTTTTTATAGTCTGGCCCTCCAACAGTCTGAGGGACAGTGAACTGGCCCCCTGTGTAAAAAGTTTGGGGACCCCTGCCATAGAGCCATCCCCAGCGCCCGGGCCATCTTTGCTCCAGTGTAGCCTTGCCTGCGGGAGGGAAAGAGAGAGACAGAGGAAGGAGAGGGGGAGGGGTGGAGAAGCAGATGGGCGCCCCCCCTGTGTGCCCTGGCTGGGAATCGAACCCGGGACTCCTGCACGCCAGGCTGATGCTCTACCGCTGAGCCAACCTGCCAGGGCGAGGCCCAGGGTTTTGAACCAGCAACCTCAGCATTCCAGGTCGACACTTCATCCACTGCGCCACCACAAGTCAGGCCCCAGTGTGTGTTTTTACTTGCCTGCCGGGTGCAAGCTAGGATTAAAGATGATGGCCTACCAGCTTTTGGCTCTGTTGTTTCTTTGCTGACTGTCCGAATCCAATGAGAACCTGCATGGGCCAGGTGGCTGTGATGGTAGCCCTGGGTGCTGGCTTTACACCTGGTCAAGACACATATGGGAGTTGATGCTTCCTGCTCCAACCCCCATCTCTTTCTCTCTCCTCTAAAATGAATAGTCTTTTAAAAAATTACAAACACAAACAACAACAACAAAATAATAGTCTATCCCTAGAGTTTATTTAGGAAGCCAGAACTTGAGGGAATTACCAGGTGATGAGTGTAGGATGGCGGGGTGCTATACGAGGTAGCAGTGGCCCTGCCTTAGACACAAGATCAGGGAGGCTTCCTGGAGGCAGTGATGTTTCAGCTAAATCCAGCATTCTCTTAGACACTGAAGAGGGAAGGGCACATCAGAGTTGAGGACCTGAAGAAGTCCAGAAAGGCTGGGCACGGGAGCTTAGGGGGCGGGAGCGACTGGAGCTGCAACCTAGAAAGGGGTCCAAACCGTGGAGATCTCTGCGGGAATGTAAGAGAAGAAAAAGGAATCTTTCCTCTACCTGTCTTACCCATCTGCTGTTCTCTGACAGGGGGTCTGTCAATCAAACTAACAAAAGACAGATTACCAGGAGACAAACAGAACTGTTCGTTAAAATGTACATCAGACACACACACGCGCACCAACTGGTGAGTTCCTCAAAGGGGTGGTTAGAACTTGGGCTTATGATAGCATCTCAACAAAAGAGCAACACATTTCTAGAGAAGTGACCAGACAAAGGAAAAGGACTTGAATCTAGGGTGGAAAATTATGGGAAGGTAAATATATGGGGGGACTAAAGGTAGGGAAGGGTTTGTTTTGTAGGCTCCTCTGGTGCCGTCTCCAGGCTGGTAAGGGGTTTAGTCTCTGGTGATTAACTTCTCTCCTTGGTGGAGAGGGGAGGAAGAGTACTGCATATTCATGTCCTGCGTTTAGGCAAAGAGGAGAAGAGCGGGGAGCATTTTTTGTATCTGCTTCTTCTCATTTGCCCTCAGCTCAAAATTATCCTTATGCTAAAGTGGCATATTTGGGGGCAGTATATTCTGCTACCCTTCACTAGCCTTAGTCTAATAAAAATGAAATATTCTTCTCATTAGACCAGATAATTGAGAATCCTCAAAAGACTTTTTTTTTATGAGATGTAACTCACATACTATAAAATGTGACCCTTTAAAAGGATGTAACTCAGTAGTTTTTCACAGACTTATAAAGTTGAGCAACCATCACCACAAACTCTAGAACATTCTATCACCCCAAAAAGAAACCTCGAACTCATCAGCAGTCACGCCTCATCTGCCCCTCTCGCCAGACCCACCTCTAATCTGCTTTCTGTCCGTGTGGATGTGCCTGTTCTAGAGTCTATAATGTGTTAATATCAGTGGAATCCACAGTGTGTGCTCGTTGTGTCTGACTGCTTTCACTTAGCCTGTCTTTTTAAGTTCATCAGGGTTGTAGCCTGTATTGGTATTCTATTCCTTTTCATGGCTGAGTAATATTCCATTGTGTGACTGTGTTTCAGGAGCCTCTTCAGGAGTCTCGTAACTGTGAGGGGAACGTGCCTTGGGATTGGGCCATTGTATGAGAAGCAGTGTGCTTCAAATGTCAATGGGCTGTCAGGGCTCTCCCGTCAGTGACTGTGTAACCTGGGCAAATAACTTTTTTTTTGTATTTTTCCGAAGTTGGAAATGGGGAGGCAGTCAAACAGACTCCCACATGCACCCGACCGGGATCCACCCTGCACGCCCACCAGGGGGCAATGCTCTGCCACAACCAGAGCCATTCTAGCGCCTGAGGCACAGGCCATGGAGCCATCGTCAGCGCCCGGGCAAACTTTGCTCCAATGGAGCCTTGGCTGCGGAAGGGGAAGAGAGAGACAGAGAGGAAGGAGAGGGGGAGGGGTGGAGAAGCAGATGGGCGCTCTTCCCGTGTGCCCTGGCTGGGAATCGAACCTGGGATTCCTGCACGCCAGGCTGACGCTCTACCACTGAGACAACCAGCCAGGGCCCAAATCACTTTAAAAAAAAATCTATTTAGCCTGATCAGGCGGTGGCGCAGTGAGTAGAGCATCAGACTGGGATGTGGATGACCCAGGTTCAAGACCCCGAGGTCACCAGCTTGAGCGTGGGCTCATCTGGCTTGAGGAAAAGCCTCACCAGCTTGGACCCAAGGTCACTGGCTCGAGCAAGGGGTTACTCAGTGTTGGGCAGATAAAATATGTATTATGCTCACTTTGTTAAAGTGGCGCTGCCCACGTGGAGGCCGTTGCCCAGGTGATATTAATGTGTGTCTCTGGGCAGCTTGCTCTCTTGGTTCCTGGGATGATTAGCATGAGAGAGCAGAGGGAGCAGAGCAGAGAGCAGAAAGAGGCCATGTGGCCAGGAGAAGCAGCCAAGATGGCGGAGTGCTGAATGAGATGCCAATGTGTGCAGAGTTTGTATCTGGGAGAAGGAAGGAGATGGGGAACTGAGGAGAATAAGGCTGGTGAGCTAGAAACCTTTGATTCTAGGAAACCCGGATAAGTCAGTGGCTTTGTGAGCACTGAATGTGATTGGGTTTTGGAGCCCAGTGTGTATTTTTGCTTGCCTGCCGGGTGCAAGCTAGAATTAAAGAAAATGGCCTATCAGCTATTGGTTCCTTACCGACTGTCTGAATCCAATGCGAACCTGCATGGGTCAGGCTGCTTTGATAGTGGTGGCCCTGGCCCCGGCTCCTGGCTTTACACTCGGTCTGCTGAAGGCCCGCGGTCAAGGCACATATGAGAAAGCAATCAATGAACAACTGAGGTGTCGCAACAAAAAACTGATGATTGAAGCTTCTCATCGCTCTCTCTTCCTGTCTGTCCCTATCTGTCCTTCTCTCTGACTCTCCCTCAGTCCCTATAAAATAAATACATAAATAAAAGAAGCAAAAAAAAATTTTTTTTTAATTTATTTATTGATTGTTTAACCAGAGAGGAAGGGGGAGAGAGAAAGAGTGAGAGAGGAAGAAACATCGATCCATTTCTATATGTGTCCTCACTGGGGATTGAACCAGCAACCTCTGTGCTTCAGGCAGATGCTCTAACTATTGCAAGAATCAAAGGAGGACAAAAACGCCCAGACAACTTGATGAAGGAAGTAGGATTTATTCAGCCAGCAGAGCAGTGTGACCCCAACAGAGGCAACAAAACTCGGGCTCCCCAAAGTTAGATTTCTAACATCTTATACACCTTTACAGCTTTAGCTTTCATGTAACAAATGCCTGATTTCTATGACTTCTTTGTTTGCAGGCCTACGTGGTGACTTTCCTGTCTTAGGGAGGGGAAAGGGAGAGGTGGCTGGAGGGTCTGCCCTCGATAATCTCATCATCCAAAATCCTATCACTCATTCTTCTAACTGGAGCTGCAGTGCATTTCAAGGAACCGATAACCAGCAAGGCACACACCCGTGGTTTGTTATTTTTCAAATATTTCTGTGTGGCCTTGTTCCCTCAGTCAAGAACACTGAGGTCACAGGCTGTAGTGTAGGACCCCAGACATTGCAGGCTCCCCTCTCCTCTGCATTCTTCTGGTTTTTCCTCTTTCATAACCAGTTAATCTATCCAGCCAGGGAAAATCACTTTCTTTATAACGATTTCTTCTCATAAATGGGGACAATAGTAGTAACATTTTAGGGCTGATGAGTAAATAAGTTAATACATTTAAAGGGCTTGGAGAAGTGACTGGTCAAAGGTCCAGTTATAACCACGGAAATAAAGGCTGACAAAACCCTGGCCAGTTGACTTCGTAATAGAGTGTCAGCTCAGCACGTGATGTCTGTAAAGCCAGTAGCCACCATCGTGGCCATTCACATGCAGGTTCACATTGGATTCGGACAGACAGTAATGAAACAACAGAGCCACGAACCGGTCGGTGGGCCATTATCTTTAATCCTAGCTTGCACTCAACGGGCAAGTAAAAACACACACTGGGCTCCAAAACCCACTCATTCAGTGCTCATAAAGCTACTGACTTCCTAGAATCAAAGGTTTCTAGCTCACTAGCCTTATTCATCTCTGTTCCCCATCTCCTTCTCTCTGCACAAACTCTGCACTAACTGGCTTCCCTTTCAACATTCCGCCATCGTGGCTGCTTCTCCTCTCCTCCACGTGGCCTTACTCTGCTCTCCTTTCTCTGCCCTCCTCTCTAATGCTAATCCTAGGAACCCAGAGAGCAAGCTCCCGTCTGCCCCACTTTATAGTATAGCAATCAAAACCTTTAATCCAATATACAAACAAGGAAGTCTCTGATACAAAGTCAGTTATCTGAGGCATAATGGGATTCCTCATGAGAGTTCACCACCCCACATCAAAAAGTGTGGGAAAGGCTTAGTCCCCAAACCAAGCCCCAGGCTACAAGGATCCTGCCTGCCCACAGCCTGCCCCCAACACACATTAATATAATCACGCCCACCCCAAGCAAGAAGAAGGGCAACCAATACCATCACCTGGGCGACAGGCTTCCACGTGAACAGCGCCATCTTTAACAAAGTGAGCATAATATATTTTATCTGCCCAATAATGTCCCAGGTCCAATTTCCAGTCAGGGCACACAGGAGAAGCAACCATCTGCTTCTCCACACCCCTTTCCCCTTCTTTCTCTCTCTCTCCCCTTCCCACAGCCATAGCTCAATTGGTTCAAGCACATCAACCCCAGGCACTGAGGACGGCTCAAGGAGCCTCCTGCCTCAGGCACTAAAAATAGCTTTGTTTTGAGCATGGCCCTAGAGGCCCCAGATAGGCAGAGCATTGGCCTGAGTTGTGGTTTGCCAAGTGGATCTTGGTCAGGATGTATGCAGGAGTCTGTCTCTATCACACCTCCTCTTACTTGGAAAAGAAGGGAAAAAAGGGGAGGCAGCAGATGTAGAACTCTCTACTGACTACTTACTGAACACACTAACCTTTATTCCAGAATCTTCCAAATGGCTACTTTCTAAAACTGGAGATTACAATCAGGTCTGACTAAGAGAGAATGCATTGAAGATAACGGTTTCTACACCTCTCTTAGGCATTTAGGATTTTGTAACTCTGCAGATTTCCAAATTTGTTGTGTTGATGAACCAAGGGACTTTTTTGATATGTGTACTTTTAAGGTAATCTATCTTGTGCACACACTGCTTTAAATTTTTAAAAAATTATGTAAATTTTCAACATACAAAAATGTAGCAGAGTATGATTCCCCATGTACTGTAGCAGGAAGCAACTCAACAGAGAATAAACACTCAGATAACTTGATTAGAGGAAAAGAGAATTTATTAAAAACTGGCGGAGCAGACAGTGCTAGTAGCTCCAAAGACACGTACTCCCTGAAGTTGATTTTTGTTGGTCAAGTAAGTTTTTAAATATGATATATGTTTGCTTGCTTATAGTTTGCATTGGCTGTGGGGGACGGGTTGTAAGCAGGTAGGGTCGTTATAGCCTAAGGCTTAGTTTTAAGACTAAGTTTTTGCCCACACCCTTGACTGATTGCATGATGTGGGGTGGTGCACTCTTCTTCTTCTTTTTTTTTTTACAGAGACAGAGAGAGAGTCAGAGAGAGGGATAGATAGGGACAGACAGATAGGAACGGAGAGAGATGAATAGCATCAATCATCAGTTTTTCGTTGCGACACCTTAGTTGTTCATTGATTGCTTTCTCATATGCGTCTTGACCATGGGCCTTTAGCAGATCAAGTAACCCCTTGCTCCAGCCAGCAACCTTGGGTCCCAGCTGCTGAGCTTTTGCTCAAACCAGATGAGCCCGCGCTCAAACTGGTGACCTCGGGGTCTCGAACCTGGGTCCTTCTGCATCCCAGTCAGATGCACTATTCACTGCGCCACCACCTGGTCAGGTGATAAGTGACTTTGTATCAGAGACTTCCTTGTTTGTATATTGGATTAAAGGTTTTAATTTTTACACTATGAAATGGGGCAGACCGGGAGCTTGCTCTCTGGGTTCCTGAGATTAGCATTACAGGAGAGAGCAGAGAAAGGAGAGCAGAGTAAGGCCACGTGGAGGAGAGGAGAAGCAGCCAAGATGGTGGAGTGCTGAAGGAGAAGCCAGTTTGTGCAGAAAGGAGATGGGGAACAGAGGTGAATGAGACTGGTGAAGTTAGAAACCTTTGATCCTAGGACACTCAGATAAGTCAGTGGCTTTGGGAGCCCTGAATAAAAAAGAAAGTGTATGCCTGACCACGCAGTGGCACAGTGGATAGAGCGTTGGACTAGGATGCAGAGGACTCAGGTTCGAGACCCCGAGCTCGCCAGCTTGAGCACGGGCTCATCTGCTTTGAGAAAAAGCCTACCAGCTTGAACCCAAGGTCACTAGCTCCAGCAAGGGCCTACTTGGTCTGCTGAAGGCCCGCGGTCAAGGCATATATGAGAAAGCAATCAGTGAACAACTAAGTGATAGATACGTGAATTCCAAACTGCCCTCTTGATGTTCCGCTTATCTGTCAGACCTCACCCTTACTGGACTATTGACCCTGAGACAGAGGAATTCCAAAAAGCTGAGAAGCCGCCCCAAGGAGGGGCTCCGGACACACCAGGACTTTTGGTTCAACACCCACATGCTCAAAGCCCCCCAAGGAGGAGCATTCCGGACATACCAGGACTTTTGCCTCAGTATCCCCTCAGGCTCTCCCAAACACTACATAACTCGCCCCTAGTCTGTAACCGGCACTCTTCTCCCCCAGGAGAAGTGCCCGGCAGGGTTCCTTTCTTCCTTTCAATAAAGCCTGTTACTCTGGTCTTTCGGACTCTCATGGATTCCAACACTAAAGTGTTGCAAAGCGCAATGAAAAAACTAATGATTGATGGTTCTCATCTCTCTCCATTCCTGTCTGTCTGTCCCTGTCTATACCTCTCTCTGACTCACTCTCTGTCTCTGTAAAAAATTTAAAAAAAAAAGAAAGGAAGGAAGAAAGAAAGTGTTTTCCCACTGTGTGTATTTCTTGCCCACCGGGTGCGAGCTAGAATTAAAGGTGATGGCTCACCAGTTTTTGGCTCCGTTGTTTCATTACCAACTGTCCAAATCTAATGCGAACCTGCACTGGTCAGGCGGCTTTGATGGTGGCCGTGGCTACTGACTTTACAATTTTCTTACAGGTTATATACTATAAAGCCAGTATCCACGGCCACTATCGCAGCCGCCTGGCCCGTGCAGGTTCGCATTGGATTCGGACAGTTGGTAAAGAAACAATGGAGCCAAGAACTGGTGAGTCATTACCTTTAATCCTAGCTTGCACCCGGCGGGCAAGTAAAAACACACACTGGGCTCCAAAACCCACTCACATTCAGTGCTCACAAAGCCACTGACTTATCCGAGTTTCCTAGAATCAAAGGTTTCTAGCTCACCAGACTTATTCACCTCTGTTTCCCATCTCCTTCCTTCTCCCAGATACAAACTCTGCACAAATTGGCCTCTCACTCAACATTCCACCATCTTGGCTGCTTCTCCTGGCCTCCTCCACGTGGCCTTACTCTGCTCTCCTCTCTGCTCTCTCTTCTCTAATGCTAATCTCAGGAGCAAGCTCCCGTTCTGCCCGCACTTTATAGTGTAGAAATCAAAACCTTTAATCCAATATACAAAATAAGAAAGTCTCTGATACAAAGTCACTTATCTGAGGCATAATTGGATTGTACCACCCCACATCAAAAAGGGTGGGAAGCCTGACCAGGTGGTGGCGCAGTGGATAGAGCGTCAGACTGGGATGTGGAAGACCCAGGTTCGAGACCCCGAGGTCACCAGCTTGAGCGTGGGCTCATCTGGTTTGAGCAAAAATTCACCAGCTTGGACCCAAGGTCACTGGCTCAAGCAAGGGGTTACTTGGTCTGCTGAAGGCCCATGGTCAAGGCACGTATGAGAAAGCAATCAATGAACAACTAAGGTGTCACAATGCGCAACGAAAAACTAATGATTGATGCTTCTCATCTCTCCGTTCCTGTCTGTCTGTCCCTGTCTATCCCTCACTCTGACTCTCTCTCTGTCTCTGTAAAAAAATAAAAATAAATTAAAAAAAAACAACAACAACTAAAAGAAGCTCCTACACCAGCGAAAGTTAAAAATAAAATAAAATAAAAAAAGGGTGGGAGCCTGACCAGGCAGTGGCGCAGTGGATAGAGCGTCGGACTGGGATGCAGAGGACCCAGGTTCGAGACCTCAAGGTCACCAGCTTGAGCATGGGCTCATCTGGTTTGAGCAAAAGTCTACCAGCTTGAACCCAAGGTCGCTGGGTCCAACAAGGGGTTACTCGGTCTGCTGAAGAGCCGCGGCCAAGGCACATATGAGAAAGCAATTAATGAACAACTAAGGTGTTGCAAGCGCAATGAAAAACTAATGATTGATGCTTCTCATCTCTCTCCGTTCCTGTCTGTCTGTCCCTGTCTATCCCTCGCTCTGACTCACTTTCTGTCTCTGAAATAAATAAATAAATAAATAAATAAATAAATAAATAAAAGGGTGGGAAAGGCTTAGTCCTAAAACCAAGCCCCAGGCTACAAGGATCCTGCCTGCCCACAGTCCTCAGAGACACACATTAATATCACCTGGGCTACGGCCTCCACGTGGGCAGCGCCATCTTTAACAAAGTGAGCATAATATATTTTATCTGCCCAACATATACCTTTTAAAGAATACAGGTTTTCATGCAAGAGGCTCGTGATCCCTTTGTCTAGAGCAGTGGTAGTCAACCTGGTCTCTACTGCCCACTAGTGGGTGTTCCAGCTTTCATGGTGGGCAGTAGCAGAGCAACCAAAGTATAAATGAAAAGATAGATTTAAGTATAGTAAGTTGTTTTATAAAGATTTATTCTGCCAAAATTAGCAAAAATCCAACATAAAATACTTGGTAAGTAATTATTATTATATACTTTAACTTGCTGTAACTCTGCTTTATAAATTTTATAAAGTAAAGATACTTCCCTACTTTATAAATCACCATTACTGTGGAACCGGTGGGTGGTTAGAAAATTTTACAACTAACAGAGATACAAAAGTGGGCAGTAGGTATAAAAAGGTTGACTACCCCTGGTCTAGAGGAATGTCACTCTCAGGACTCCAGGATGCGAGGGTGAATTTAGGTGGGGTCAGAGAGAAAATGTTGGAATTTTTAAATTAAGGTAGGTAAACATTTTTTTTTAAAGCTTTTAAGAAAAGAAAAGGGGAAGGGGTTTTCAGATAAGTTCTATTTTCTTTGCTCCGTGTAGCAAGTGGCCCCAGGCACCCTTTCAGAGAACTACAGGAAGTAGTTAATCTATAACTGGCTGACTCAGTTGCCCCTGCAGGCTCCTTTCCCTTGCATTCTTCTTGTTTCTTACCCCTCAGGGAAGAGGGGTGGGGGCCTGACTTCTCCTTCCTTAGTACCTTTCACAACACTTATTCCCACTTTTCAATCCTTGACAGATAGCTTGTTCCACAATCGAGGCTGAGGAGACACACCTAATTGGTAGGACCTGAAGGGGAGCAGAATTTACCACCCCAAAATAGGTCACTTTGGCAGGAGACTTATTTGAGCTAAAGGCCAGCAAAACAAAAGGTTTAGAAAAAGTTCTTTACATCCTCCTCAGTGGCCTAAATTTACATTGGAAAGGGAGGCTGTAAAGAGAGCTATTACCAGAACCTAAGAAACCCACATCACAGAACAACCTCTGTTTTCCAAACATCTCCTCCGCCCTCCTGTGGAAGGCCTCCCTCTGCATCTGCCTGCATCTCTGATACTTTTTTGAATGAAAAAAGTAAACACTGGTTTGCTGAGATGGTCTAGAAATCCATGTTTTTCTTTCTTTTTTTGTTGTTGATTGATTTGCTGATTTTAGCGAGAAACCAAGGGAGAGTGAAAGAGACAGGAACATAGATCTGTTCCTGTATGTGCTCTGACCAGGAATCAAACCCATAAGGTTTGGGTTCAGAGTGGCTTTTATAAACACAGCCCCATTAATAATACTAAAACTCCCACCTGGCCAGGCGTTGGTGCAGTGGATAGAGCGTTGGACTGGGATGCGGAGGATCCAGGTTCGAAACCCCGAGGTCGCTAGCTTGAGTGTGGGCTCACCAGCTTGAGCGCGGGGTTGCTGGCTTGAGTATAGGATCATAGACATGACCCCATGGTTGCTGGCTTGAGCCCAAAGGTCGCTGACTTTGAAGCCTAAGGTCACTGGCTTGAGCAAGAGGTCACTCGGCTCTGCTGTAGCCCCATCCCCAACGCCATCAAGGCACATATGAGAAAACAATCAATGAACAACGAAGAAGCCATGTTGGGCAGATAAAATGTATTATGCTCACTTTGTTAAAAATGGCGCTGCCCACATGGAAGCCGTTGCCCAGGTGATATTAATGTGTGTTGAGAATCCTTGTAGCCTGTGGCTTGGTTTTGGGATTAAGCCTTTCCCACCCTTTTTGATGTGGGGTGGTACAATCCCATCATGCCTGAGAGAAGTGACTTTGTATTAGAGACTTCCCTATTTTGTATATTGGATTAGAGGTTTGGATTTCTACACTATAAAATGGGGGCAGAACGAGAGCTTGCTCTTGGTTCCTGAGATTATCATTAGAGAAGAGAGCAGAGAGGAGAGCAGAAAGAGGCCATGTGGCCAGGAGAAGCAGCCAAGATGGCGGAGTGTTGAGTGAGAGGCCAGTTTGTGCAGTTTATGCAGGGAGAAGGAAGGAGATGGGGAACAGAGGTGTATAAGTCTGGTGAGCTAGAAACCTTTGATTCTAGGAAACTCGGGTAAGTCAGTAGCTTTGTGAGCATTGAATGTGAGTGGGTTTTGGAGCCCAGTGTGTGTTTTTACTTGCCCGCCGGGTGCAAGCTAGAATTAAAGATGACAGCCCATCAGTTCTTGGCTCCGTTGTTTCTTTACCAACTGTCTGAATCCAATGCGAACCTGCATGGGCTGGGCTGCTCTGATGGTGGCCCTGGCCGTGGCCTCTGGCTTTACAAGCCACAACGAAGAATTGATACTTCTCTTCTCTCTCCCTTCTTGTTTGTACCTCTCTGTCCCTCTCTCTGTTTCTCTCTGTCACACACACACACACACACACACACACAACAACAACAACAACTAAAACTCCCCTCACCCAACTTCTTTCTTACCCAGGCTCAAAGCAGCACATTCCCTTTCCTCACTGTGAGGTTGTAGTTAATTGGCTTGCTATTCTCTTGCTTTAATGGCTTCTTGGCCCCCACTTTGAAATGTAGAAACATCAGGGAAAGTTTACATTGGGAAGAGACCTGACAATTAGATGAGTTTTAAATCACAGTAAGTGTTTGTGAAAGCCTAGTTCCTGGCCCAGAGGCACTGTCTTCCGAGGATCAGCCCCTTCTCCCCACCCCCAAGGGCAGTGCAAACCAGCGGGAGCAGGGGGACTGGCTGGCTTGAAGCCTGACCTGCCTGGCCGGTCGGGAGCTTTTGAACTAGCTAGCGCAGGCCTCCTTCATCAGGTGAGTCGGGAGAGAAACAATTTGGAGAAACTGGCTCCTCTCCAATCCACATATGAAAGAATAATACTTTGTACCTATAGAGGCAGTGATATCAGCTGATTTTTTCAAGACCCCTAACTAAACTATAAATATTCTACTTCAGCCCTCCCCAGGGCTGACAGGGCATTTGGGACCCTTTCGGCTTCTGCATGCTTGCACCCAAGTGTTTTAAATAATCCTTCTGGAGTACACCAGCTGTGTGTTTTCAGTTTGGGTCTCCCCGGTGCCCACCCATAGACCTGGGAAGGGCTTTAGCCTGTCAGTTATCTGGTACCGAATAAGGCAGTCCGCTAGAGCTCTGTTGAGGTCAGAGCAGGGGTCCCCAAACTACGGGCCTGCGGGCTGCATGCAGCCCCCTGAGGCCATTTATCCAGCCCCCGCCACACTTCCAGAAGGGGCACTTTCATTGGTGGTCAGTGAGAGAAGCATAGTTCCCATTGAAATACTGGTCAGTTTGTTGATTTAAATTTACTTGTTCTTTATTTTAAATATTGTATTTGTTCCTGTTTTGTTTTTTTACTTTAAAATAAGATATGTGCAGTGTGCATAGGGATTTGTTCATAGCTTTTTTTATAGTCCGGCCCTCCAACTGTCTGAGGGGCTGACTCAGTTGCCCCTGCAGGCTCCTTTCCCTTGCATTCTTCTTGTTTCTTCCCCCTCAGGGAAGAGGGGTGGGGGCCTGACTTCTCCTTCCTTAAGACTAGTCAAGAATTTATACCAGGAGTGGCCAACAGTTTTTGACCCCAGGCCAGATTAGAAAGAAAACTTTTTTCACGGGCCAGATGAAATATTAAAATAAAAAAATGTTGGCCTGGCCTGACCTGTGGTGGCGTAGTGGATAAAGCGTCAACCTGGGAACGCTGAGGTCGCCGGTTCGAAACCCTGGGCTTGCCTGGTCAAGGCACATATGGGAGTTGATGCTTCCTGCTCCTCCCCCCTTCTCTCTCTCTCTCTCTAATGAATAAATAAAATTAAAAAAAATTCCTTTAAAAAAAAAAATGTTGGCCTGACCTGTGGTGGCGCAGTGGATAAAGCATCGACCTGGAAATGCTGAGGTCGCCGGTTCGAAACCCTGGGCTTGCCTGGTCAAGGAACATATGGGAGTTGATGCTTCCAGCTCCTCCCCCTTCTCTCTCTCTCTCTCCTCTCTCTCCCTCTCTGTCTCTCTCTCCTCTCTAAAAATGAAAAATTTTTAAAAAGGGTACTAAATCATAGACCAATATTTAAAAAAAAAAAAAGTTAAATGCGCCTGACCAGGCGGTGGCGCAGTGGATAGAGCATCGGACTGGGATGCGGAGGACCCAGGTTTGAGACCCTGAGGTCACCAGCTTGAGTGCAGGCTTATCTGGTTTGAGTAAGGCTCACCAGCTTGGACCCAAGGTCACTGGCTCGAGCAAGGGGTTACTCGGTCTGCTGAAAGTCTACGATCAAGGCACGTATGAGAAAGCAATCACTGAACAACTAAGGTGTCACAACGAAAAACTGATGATTGATGCTTCTCATCTCTCTCTGTTCCTGTCTGTCTGTCCCTATCTATCCCTCTCTCTTACTCTCTCTGTCTCTGTAAAAAAAAACAACAAAAAAACAAAACATAAATGCAAGATTCATTTAAGTAAACAAAATTTTATTATGTAATTTATGAATAAAAGTGAGTGAAAAAATTTTAATAGACAATATTATATTAATAAAAATATAATTACATACCATATAAATATCCAAACTATATCGCAATCAATCAAAACAATATTAAATTAATAGAATGAGGCCCAGGCCAGTTGGCTTAGTGGTAGAGCGTTGGCCTGGCGTGCAGGAGTCCCGGGTTCGATTCCCGGCCAGGGCACACAGGAGAAGCGCCCATCTGCTTCTCCACCCCCCCCTCCTTCCTCTCTGTCTCTCTCTTCCCCTCCCACAGCCAAGGCTCCACTGGAGCAAAAAGATGGCCCGGGTGCTGGTGATGGCTCCTTGGCCTCTGCCTCAGGCACTAGAATGGCTCTGGATGCAACAGAGTGAGCCCCAGAGGGGCAGAATATCGCCCCCTGGTGGGCATGCCAGGTGGATCCTGGTTGGGCACATGCGGGAGTCTGTCTGACTGCCTCCCTGTTTCCAGCTTCAGGAAAAAAAAAAACTAAATTAATAGAATGAGCCTGACCAGGCAGTGGCGCAGTGGATAGAGCATCGGACTGGGAAGTGGAAGGACCCCGGTTCGAGACCCCAAGGTCGCCAGCTTGAGCGCAAGCTCATCTGGCTTAAGCAAAAAGCTCACCAGCTTGGACTCTAGGTCGCTGGCTTGAGCAACAAGTCACTCGGTCTGCTGTAGCCCCCTGGTCAAGGCACATATGAGAAAGCAATCAATGAACAACTAAGGTGTCGCCACGAAAAACTGATGATTGATGCTTCTCATCTCTCTCCGTTCCTGTCTGTCTGTCCCTAGCTATCCCTCTCTTTGACTCTCTCTGTCCCTGTAAAAAAAAAAAAAAAATTTAATAGAAGGAGCTTGAAGGGGTTATATTGCAAATAAAACAATTATTTTGTTTTATAAATAGCCTGGACACGTTTTCAGTTATCAACTGCAGCTATTGTCTATGCTGCAATGCCACTTGATTCAGCACACTTGACCACAAAAATAACGAATTGTTTGACCCTGGGTGTGCACTGGCAAACTCGGCCTAAAAGAATATGGGTCTTACATCACCACTGCTAAACGTCAAACAGTTCATATCGAGTACAGACGAATACAAAAGTTGTAAATCTTTTATCCATATATATATATTTTTTTTAATTTTTATTTTATTTATTCATTTTAGAGAGGAGAGAGAGAGACAGAGAGAGAGGAGAGAGAGACAGGGGGGAGGAGTTAGAAGCATTAACTCCCATATGTGCCTTGACCAGGCAAGCCCAGGGTTTCGAACCAGCGACCTCAGCATTTCCAGGTCGTGCTTTATCCATTGCGCCACCACAGGTCAGGAGAAAATTTGTAAATCTTTATAATAGAATTTTTTAAAAAAATGAAGTATTGCGAACCCATTTGACCAATTATTGGAAGTTAACCCTAGATTAGTCACACGTGGAATTCTTTTCCACATATCACTATCTTCTTAAATATCTTGATTTCCAATAATCAAAGACACTTCTGCTTCTGAGTAGCTGATGTTTTAAAGTAGCGGAGAATATTAATTTTTTTTTTAATATTAAAAATTTAATCGCAGGCCACAGAAACTCATTACGCAGGCTGGATCTGGCCCGTGGGCCATATGTTGGCCATGCCTGGTTTATACCAACCTGCCAATTGTCAAGAGAAGCTGAAGGGGGGATGTAAAGCCAGTAGCCACGGCCACCATCACAGCTGCCTGGCCTGTGCAGGTTCACATTTGATTCAGACAGACAGTAACGAAACAACGGAGCCAAGAACTTGTGGGCCATTACCTCTTAATCCTAGCTTGCACTCAGGGGGCAAGAAATACACACAGTGGGAAAACACTTCCCTTTCGATTCAGGTCTCCCAAAGCCACTGACTTATCTGAGTTTCCTAGTATCAAAGGTTTCTATGGCCTGACCTGTGGTGGCGCAGTGGATGGAGCCTTGACATGGAACACTGAGGTCACCGGTTCGAAGCCCTGGGCTTGCCTGGTCAGGACACATATGGGAGTTGATGCTTCTTGCTCCTCCCCCCTTCTCTCTCTCTCTCTCTCTCTCTCTTTCTCTCTCTCTCTGTCTCTCTTCTCTAAAATGAATAAATAAATAAAAATAAAAAAATAAAAAAAAAAGGTTTCTACTTCACCAGCCTTATTCACCTCTGTTCCCCATCTCCTTCTCTCTGCACAAACTGCACAAACTGGCTTCTCCTTCAGCATTCCGCCATCTTGACTGCTTCTCCTCTCCTCCATGTGGCCTTTCTCTGCTCTCCTACAGCATGGGCTCCTCCTAGAATATAATCACTCTTCCCCGGTGTCCTAGTAGAGCCCAAGCTCTATGTCGATCAGGCGTCCCTGATTCGACTTCCCCGTGCAGTGGGACACTCCTGCTTATTAGCAGAGCTGGCAGCCTCTTCGAGACTACTCTTGAGGCGGCTATGAGGATGCTACTGTTAAGTGCCACCGGGGCAGACACGACTGACACACAAATTAGTTGCAATAATCACACAGGCAATTTATTACTCACAAATCCTTTTGGTGTGCCTAGGTACAGCTTAAGGGGGCCCCGTCAGCGTGCTTCTCCCGGCTGTCTTTGGTCAGAGCTCAGAGCAGCGTGGAGACAGTCTACATCAACGTTGGAGTCTGGGCGACTACTGCAGCAGGGGGCCCCTCAGCTTTAGTACCTTTTCTGGCCAATGCTTTCTAACAAGTATCAATTTACAGGATTATTACCTGAAACCACCATTTTGGGAGTTCCTCGCAGAGAATCCTCTCTATGTCAATCTACTGAAATGTTTACATTAAACCACTTTTTAAGATGCTCTTATTTTCATTAATTTACAAAGTTAATGTAAATAACACCAAGCCACTTCTTATTTATGTATAATTTCACACATATATTAACTGGGCTCTGTTTTTTTCTTTTTTCTTTTTCTTTTTTAATTATTTATTCATTTCAGAGAAGAGAGAGAGAGAGAGAGAGAAAGGGGGGAGGAGCAGGAAGCATCAACTCCCATATGTGCCTTGACCAGGCAAGCCCAGGGTTTTGAACCGGTGACCTCAATGTTCCAGGTCGACGCTTGATCCACTGTGCCAACACAGGTCAGACAACTGGGCTCTGTTTGAAAGTCAGAGTCTGTTTATCACATTACAGACTTATGACACCAAGCTACTTCTTATCTATGTATAACTTCACACACATACTAACTGGGCTCTGCTTGTAAGTCAGAGTCTGTTTATCACATTACAGAATTATGGCACTAAGCCACTATATTAATTCCTATTCAAATGGCATTCAAATATTGATCAATTTACGACCTATGACCTATGCAACTTACGACCATACAACTTTACGACCACAATCGCTAGCCACGACTGCTCCACGTCTGGCAGTGCAAGCATTGCCCAGCTGGATGTACGACAGTGCGGACCAGCTTCCGGCAGCATTACCATCTCCACGTGCACCATTTCAACTGTTATCCCAGATCGGTACAACAATTTGTGTTTTGTGTCTTGGATATTTTTCATCAAACCCCTCCCAAGATGTCTACCAAGAGGAAATTGTCTTTGCAAATATTAAACCAGTTGTACCAGTAATGTAGTGTTTTACTTAAACATGACAAAGGTAAAAATAAGAAACAAAATGGTGTAGAGATGATACAAATGGCATAAAATGAACAAAGAAAATTATGATATATAACAATAATGAAAGAAAATTATAATAAAATATGACTTAAAGATTTTTTTTGGTATTTTTCTGAAGTTGGAAACAGAGAGGCAGTCAGACAGACTCCCGCATGCGCCTGATCGGGATCCACCCAGCATGCCCACCAGGGGGTGATGCTCCGCCCATCTGGGGCGTTGCTCTGCTGCAACCAGAGCCATTCTAGCGCCTGAGGCAGAGGCCATAGAGCCATCCTCAGCACCTGGGCCATCTTTGCTCCAGTGGCGCCTTGGCTGCGGGAGGGGGAGAGAGAGACAGAGAGGCAGGAGAAAGGGAGGGGTGGAGAAGCAGATGGGCGCTTCTCCTGTGTGCCCTGGCCGGGAATCGAACCTGGGGCTCCTGCACACCAGGCCGATGCTCTATCACTGAGTCAACCGGCCAGGACCTATGACTTAAAGGTTTTTATAACATCATTTCACAGTACTGTACATATAGCCTACTCAACTTACGATCAAATCATGTTACGACCGGTCTGCCAGAACCAGTCGTGGTTGTAAGTCAAGCACTAGCTGTAATTTTATTTAATTTTAATAATTATTTTTAATATCTTTTTAATTACTTTTATATATCTTCCATATCTTTTTTTAAAATTTCATTTATTTATTTTTAGAGAGAGGGGGGAATGGGGGAGGAGCAGGAAGCATCAACTCCCATATGTGCCTTGACCAGGCAAGCCCAGAGTTTTGAACCGGTGACCTCAGCATTCCAGGTCGACATTTGATCCACTGCGCCACCACAGGTCAGGCTATATCTTCCATATTTTTATATAATTACTATAATCTTATATTACTATAACACCCCAGAACAATGTGATCTCTCTTTCTTTTAAAACCTTTTAGTGCGAAAGCCTCCCCCAACACATATTAACATAATCACCCCCATCCCAAGCAAGAAGGGCATCTAATATTATCACCTGGGTGATGGCTTCCAAAGTGAGCATAATATATTTTATCTGCCCAACAGAGGCTCTCCCCTCCCCAGTGAACCGGCCACCCGCAGTTTTAACCCAACAAAACTAGCAACCTCTGCGCTTCAGGAGGAAGCTCTAACCAACTGAGCTATGCAGCCACTAGAAATCCATGTTTCCTCCTCAACTTGGTGCCCCTTCAAACATTCACTCCTTAGGTTCTTAGCCTGCAGTTAAGTTTTTGTGAGCTGGCAAAGTTGGATGGGAAGAATTTACATGTCCTTATTTTCCCTGATTTTTCATTGAAATCTAGCATTTCCGGCCTGACCAGGCGGTGGCGCAGTGGATAGAGCGTTGGACTGGGATGCAGAGTGTGTGGCCAGTAGGCACGGCCACCATCACAGCCGCCTGGCCCGTGCAGGTTCGCATTGGATTTGGACAGACAGTAATGAAACCACGAAGCCAAGAACTGGTGGGCCATCATCTTTAATCCTAGCTTGCACCCAACGGGCAAGTAAAAACACACACTGGGCTCCAAAACCCACTCATTCAGTGCTCACAAAGCTACTGACTTATCCGAGTTTCCTAGAATCAAAGGTTTCTAGCTCACCAGACTTATTCACCTCTGTTTCCCATCTCCTTCCTTCTCCCTGCACATACTGTACAAACTGGCTTCTCACCCAGCACTCCACCATCTTGGCTGCTTCTCTTGGCCTCCTTCACATGGCCTTTCTCTGCTCTCCTCTCTAATGCTAATCTTAGGAACTGAGAGAGCAAGCCCCACTTTATAGTGCAGAAATCAAAACCTTTAATCCAATACACAAAATAGGGAAGTCTCTAATACAAAGTCACTTATCTAAGGCATGATGGGATTGTACCACCCCACATCAAAAAGGGTGGGAAAGGCTTAGTCCTAAAACCAAGCCCCAGGCTACAAGGATCCTGCCTGTCCACAGCCCGCCCCCAACACATTAATATCACCTGGGTGACGGGGCTTCCACATGGGCAGCGCTATCTTTAACAAAGTGAGCATAATATATTTTATCTGCCAATACAGAGGACCCAGGTTCGAGACCAAGAGGTCACTAGCTTGAGTGCGGGCTCATCTGGTTTGAGTAAAGCTCATCAGTTTGGACCCAAGGTTGTTGGCTCGAGCAAGGGGTTATTCGGACTGTTGAAGGCCCACGGTCAAGGCACATATAAGAAAGCAAGGCCCTGGCCAGGTTGGCTCAGTGGTAGAGCATCGGCCTGGCGTGCAGGAGTCCTGGGTTTGATTCCCGGCCAGGGCACACAGGAGAAGTGCCTATCTGCTTCTCCACCCCTCCCCCTCTCCTTCCTCTCTGTCTCTCTCTCTTCCCCTCCCGCAGCCAAGGCTCCATTGGAGCAAAGTTTGCCCCGGGCGCTGAGGATGGCTCTGTGGCCTCTACCTCAGGCGCTAGAATGGCTCTGATTGTGGCAGAGCGATGCCCCGGATGGGCAGAGCATCACCCCCTGGTGGGTGTGCCGGGTGGATCCCGGTCAGGCGTATGCGGGAGTCTGTCTGACTGCCTCCCCGTTTCCAACTTAAGGAAAAAAGAAAAGAAAAGAAAAGCAATCAATGAACAACTAAGGTGTTGCAACAAAAAACTGATGATTGATGCTTTTCATCTCTCTCCCTTCCTGTCTGTCTGTCCCTATCTATCCCTGTCTCTGACTCTCTCTGTCTCTGTAAAAAAAAAAAAAAGGGTAGGAAGCAATTCAGACAGAGACGGAAAAGCCGAATGCTGGGTAAACAAATGTTTGCTGGGCCATTTTTAATAATGGGACACGAGGAGTTCTTTGATCTAAGGGGGTTGGCTGGGTTCTTCCCTGTTTATCACACAGTGGCTCACACTCAACTATAGATATCAGTGACGTCAGCTCCCTTCCTGGAGCAGGCCCTCTATCTACACTCTTTTAGGCATTTAAGGGAGAGGTCAAAGGTTCTTCCTGAGTCTTTTGTTTTTTTGAAAATAGATATCTTAAAATAATCAGTATCCCAAAAAGCATAATTTGGGAGGGGACACTCTGCTTTCTCTTACTCATTGTGACTTCAAAATCACGGTAGTTTATTAGGCCTGCTGCCAGCCCTGGTTCTGATTTTTTTAATTATTATTAAGTGAGAAGCAGAGAAGCAGACAAACAGACTCCTGCATGCACCCCAACTGGGATCCACCTGGCAAGCCCCTTACTTGGAGATGCTCTGCCCATCTGGGACCACTGCTCTGTTACTCAGCAACTGAGCTATTTTCATGCCTGAGGCGAGGCCATGGAGCCATCCTCAGACCCTGGACTAACTTGCTCCAACATTCGAGACATTACTGCAAGAGGGTAAGAGAGAGAGAGGGAAGGGGAGGGGTGGAGAAGCAGATGGTCACTTCTCCTGTGTGCCCTGACTGGGAATTGAATCAGGGACTTTCATATGCTGGGCCGATGCTCTACCACTGAGCAAACCGACCAAGACTCTGATTTAATATATTAATAAAGAATTACCAGGCCTGACCTGTGGTGGCAAGTGGATAAAGCATCGAGTTGGAATTCTGAGGTCGTCTTGAAACCCTGGGCTTGCCTGGTCAAGGCACATATGGGAGGTGATGCTTCCTGCTCCTCTCCCTTTCTTTCTCTCTTTCTCTCTCTCTCTTTCCCCTCTCTAAAATGAATGAGTGAGTAAATGAATGAATGAAAGAATAAAAAATTAAAAAAAAAAGGCCCTGGCCGGTTGGCTCAGCGGTAGAGCGTCGGCCTGGCGTGCGGGGGACCCGGGTTCGATTCCTGGCCAGGGCACATAGGAGAGGCGCCTATTTGCTTCTCCACTCCCCCCTCCTTCCTCTCTGTCTCTCTCTTCCCCTCTCGCAGCCAAGGCTCCATTGGAGCAAAGATGGCCCGGGCGCTGGGGATGGCTCCTTGGCCTCTGCCCCAGGCGCTAGAGTGGCTCTGGTCACGGCAGAGCGATGCCCTGGAGGGGCAGAGCATCGCACCCTGATGGGCAGAGCTTCGTCCCTGGTAGGCGTGCCGGGTGGATCCCGGTCGGGCGCATGCGGGAGTCTGTCTGACTGCCTCTCCCCGTTTCCAGCTTCAGAAAATTACAAAAAAAGAAAAAAGAAAAAGAAAAGAATTACCAACCCTGGCTTAATAGCTTGGTTGGTTAGAGGCATCATCTTTATATGCAAGGGTTGCGGTTTGATCCCCAGTCAGGGCATGTAAGGGAACAGATCAATGTTTCTGCTTCTCTCTCTCTCTCTCTCTCTCTCTCTCTCAAACCAATTAAAAGAAGAATAATTACCAATCATACATGACAATTGCATAATTGTATTTAAATATAATTTACTTCCTTTGTAATCCTGGGTATTTTGTGCATTTTTTAATGTTTATTTTATTGATTTTAGAGGGCAAGGAAGAGAGAGAGAGAGAGAGAGAGAGAGAAAGAGGAACATCAACCTCTTCTTGTATATTCCCTAACTGGGGATCGAACCAGCAATCTCTGTACTTTGGGACAATGCTCTAAACAACCGAGGTATCCAGCCAGGTCATTTACTTTACTGAGAAGGGTCCGGAGCCCTCAACAGACTCCAGAGGGGCCTGTGGCAGAGAGAAGACGAAGAAGCCTGCCCAACCCTGCCCAGCGCACCTCCTGCCCTCAGTGTCCCTGGCAGCCCTCACGGTGTGTTGTGTGTGCCTGGTCCCCTTCCTTGGCAGGCTGGCCGCATGCTGACATCTGCTGGGGTCGATGCTTATGGTTCTCCCACTCCTTCCAGGCACTCTAGGGTGTGAGTGAGGGTATGGACCTTGCCCCAGACTCCGCCCCTTATGGCACCTGCTCCCTTGCCAGAGCCCCTCGGGTCAGGCCATGGATGTGTGGTTCTGCCTGGCCCACAATGAGGATGCGGGAGCCCGTTAGTGGCAGAGTACAGCACTGGGTTGTGGAGCTAAAGGCAGGGGCATCAGCAGTTTCGTATCAGGCCAAATGCATTATAAACTGCCTGGGATGCTGAGGACCCGGGTTCGAAACCCCAAGGTCACTGGCTGGAGCATGGGCTCATCTGGTATGAGCGTGGGGTTGCCAGCTTGAGCATGGGATCACAGACATGACCCCATGGTTGCTGGCTTGAGCCCAAGGTCACTGGCTTGAGCGAGGGTCACTTACTCTGCTGTAGCCCCCCCCCCCGGGTCAAGGCCCATATGAAAAGCAATCAATGAACAATTAAGGCGCCACAACTACAAGTTGATGTTTCTCATCTCTCTCCCTTCCTGTCTCTCTCTCACACACATACAAAAAACAAACAACAAAAACCCAAAATAAACAAACAGAAAACCCAAAAACTAGTTGTTCTTTTTTTTTTAAAAAAAAAGCTTTGGGGCCCTGGCCGGTTGGCTCAGCGGTAGAGCGTCGGCCTAGCGTGCGGAGGACCCGGGTTCGATTCCCGGCCAGGGCACACAGGAGAAGCGCCCATTTGCTTCTCCACCCCTCCGCCGCGCTTTCCTCTTTGTCTCTCTCTTCCCCTCCCGCAGCCAAGGCTCCATTGGAGCAAAGATGGCCCGGGCGCTGGGGATGGCTCTGTGGCCTCTGCCTCAGGCGCTAGAGTGGCTCTGGTCGCAACATGACGACGCCCAGGATGGGCAGAGCATCGCCCCCTGGTGGGCAGAGCCTCGCCCCTGGTGGGCGTGCCGGGTGGATCCTGGTCGGGCGCATGCGGGAGTCTGTCTGACTGTCTCTCCCTGTTTCCAGCTTCAGAAAAAGGAAAAAAAAAAAAAAAAAAAAAAAAGCTTTGGATGTCAGAATGGTTTTATTTTATTTTATTTTTTTAAATTTTATTTTATTTATTCATTTTTAAGGAGGAGAGAGAGACAGAGACAGAGAGGGAGAGAGAGGAGAGAGAGACAGAGAGAGAGAAGGGGGGAGGAGCTGGAAGCATCAACTCCATATGTGCCTTGACCAGGCAAGCCCAGGGTTTCGAACCGGTGACTTCAGCATTTCCAGGTCGACACTTTATCCACTGCGCCACCACAGGTCAGGCTTTTTTTTTTTTTTTTACAGAGACAGAGAGAGTCAGAGAGAGGGATAGACAGGGACAGACAGACAGGAACGGAGAGATGAGAAGCATCAATTATCAGTTTTTCGTCGCACATTGCGACACTTTAGTTGTTCATTGATTGCTTTCTCATATGTGCCTTGACCGCGGGCCTTCAGCAGACCGAGTAATCCCTTGCTTGAGTAGCAACCTTGGGTCCAAGCTGGTGAGCTTTTGCTCAAACCAGATGAGCCCGTGCTCAAGATGGAGACCTCGGGGTCTCGAACCTGGGTCCTCGGCATCCCAGTCCGACGCTCTATCCACTGCGCCACCGCCTGGTCAGGCTAGTTGTTCTTTTATAAAGATTTTATTTATTCATTATAGAGAGG
Organism: Saccopteryx bilineata; assembly: GCF_036850765.1. Lineage (NCBI taxonomy): Eukaryota > Metazoa > Chordata > Mammalia > Chiroptera > Emballonuridae > Saccopteryx > Saccopteryx bilineata. Next base: position 7,354,413 of record NC_089494.1, read on the forward strand.
GGAGAAAGAGAGAGAGAGAGAGAAGGGGGGAGGAGCAGAAAGCATCAACTCCCATATGTGCCTTGACCAGGCAAGCCCAGGGTTTTGAACTGGCAACCTCAGCGTTTCCAGGTTGACACATTATCCACTGCGCCAACACAGGTCAGGTGCTAGTTGTTCTTTTGAATTGATAAATGAACACCTGGGATAACATTGAACAGTTGAAAAGAGAATGTGGTGAGAAGGTGCTCTCCTTCTCTGTCTCAGCTTCAAACTTGACCAGTCTCTTTCCTCCCAGAGCTGTTTGCCACATTCACAGCCAGATGAAGGTGTGCTGGAACCCTGCCTTTCATTACTTAAAGGCTAAGATACATTAAAAAAACCTTTTTTTTTTTTTTTTTAGATTTTATTCATTTTTGGAGAGAGAGAGAAGGGGGAGGAGCAGGAAGCATCAACTCCCATCTGTGCCCTGACCAGGCAAGCCCAGGGTTTCAAACCAGTGACCTCAGTGTTCTAGGTCAACACTTTATCCACTGCGCCACCACATGTCAGGCAATAATAAAATCTTAAAACAGGCCCTGGCCGGTTGGCTCAGCGGTGGAGCGTCGGCCTGGCGTGCGGGGGACCCAGGTTCGATTCCCGGCCAGGGCACATAGGGGAAGTGCCCATTTGCTTCTCCACCCCCACCCCCTCCTTCCTCTCTGTCTCTCTCTTCCCCTCCTGCAGCCGAGGCTCCATTGGAGCAAGGATGGCCCCGGTGCTGGGGATGGCTCCTTGGCCTGTGCCCCAGGCACTGGAGTGGCTCTGGTTGCGGCGGAGTGACACCCCGGAGGGGCAGAGCATCGCCCCCTGGTGGGCAGAGCGTTGCCCCTGGTGGGCATGCTGGGTGGATCCCGGTCGGGCGCATGCGGGAGTCTGTCTGACTGTCTCTCCCCGTTTCTAGCTTCAGAAAAATACAAAAAAAAAAAAAAAAAGAAAAAAAATCTTAAAACAAAATAAACCAAAAAACCCCAACAAGACTAAGGTATTAGGCACCTGGCCTGCATCTGGCTTTTTTTTTTTTTTTTTTGTATTTTTCTGGAGTTGGAAACGGGGAGGCAGTCAGACAGACCCCCGCATGCACCCGACCGGGATCCACCCGGCACGCCCACCAGGGGGCGATGCTCTGCCCATCTGGGGCGTTGCTATGTTGCAACCAGAGCCATACTAGCACCTGAGGCAGAGGCCATGGAGCCATCCTCAGCGCCCGGGCCAACCTTGCTCCAATGGAGCATTGGCTGCGGGAGGGGAAGAGAGAGACAGAGAAGAAGGAGAGAGGGAGGGGTGGAGAAGCAGGTGGGCGCTTCTCCTGTGTGCCCTGGCCGGAAATTGAACCCGGGACTCCTGCACGCCAGGCCGACACTCTACCACTGAGCCAACCAGCCAGGGCCAGGCTTTTTTATTTAACAACATTGTCACTATACCTTATCTACATATTTATTTCTCTGGTCATTTCCAAGTATCTTGTTGAAAAGAAACAAAAAAAACCCTCCCCACAGAAACAGGTGTACAGACATGGCCAGAAGTTTCAGGACAGCTCTTGGATTCATTCATTTACTCACTCCCAACTCCCGGGATACCGGGTTAAGTAGTTCTGTATTTCTCTGTAGGTGGGCTTGCCTTTCAAAAGGGGCCTCATAGGACTATAGTACCTGAATGCAAAAAAATGACTACGTGGCAGGGGTGTTAGATATAGGTTGGTCTTTGGATAGAAGACTTTATCTGTGGTGTCCCCAAACCCACGTGTTAGGGTACCAGAGAGGGATGTCCACCTTGCCTTCCCAAGCCGACCTTGGGGCTCTTTTCTTTTTCTTTTCTTTTCTTTTTTTTTTTTACATAGGCAGAGATAGACAGGGACAGACAGACAGGAACGGAGAAAGAGATGAGAAGCATCAATCATTAGTTTCTTGTTGTGACTTCTTAGTTGTTCATTGATTGCTTTCTCACATGTGCCTTGACCGCGGGCCTTCAGCAGACCGAGTAACCCCTTGCTGGAGCCAGAGACCTTGGGTCCAAGCTGGTGAGCTTTTTTGCTCAAGCCAGATGAGCCCGCGACCTCGGGGTCTCAAACCTGGGTCCTTCCACATCCCAGTCTGATGCTCTATCCACTGCGCCACCACCTGGTCAGGCGGGGCTCTTTATAATAAATGCTGCCCTCTTAATACTGCAACCAACCAGCTCACCTGCCCAGCTTCTCCCATGGGATGTGTCAGGCAGGCCAGCAGCCAATGGCCAGGGACACCTCAAAGATGCTAAGTGGTCAGAAGAGTTCCAGCTGCTCTCCAGAGCTCCCTGAGGGTGGGCTGGACAGGCGGGCTCCCCTTTCCCCCTACTTGCAGGGGTTCCAAGTTTTTCATTGTTTACATGTCAGTCTCTGAATAAACTTTGAGCTGAGGAACATGTGCTTTGTCCTAACCATCTACAAGGCCGGCAGGGGCATTCTTGTCATGGACATCGGACCCTTTCCTTGCTTTGGGTTACCAAAGATACACTAATAGATGCCAGGCTTGCCCATCAACCTCCCCACGGAAATGTAGTTTCCTGCCAGAGTTACATACTAGAAAAGAGACAGAGAGACAGAGAAGACTGTTCAGACCTGCCAACGTGAGTATCTTTTTGGCCAGACAGGCTTCTCTGTAAAATAAGAGAGCATTCTGGTTTTTACCTCAGTGCTTGATGAATGTGTTTATGTGAGTCATCCCTCCCCCAAAGGGGTCCCCTCTGACCCACATAGCTCGGGACTGCACTGTGGACCATGGTACATCCCCCAAGGGAGGCGCCCACTTGCCCTCTGAGGCAGCCGAACTGCTGCTTGGGGCAGTGGTCCTTCCGGTGGGGCCCTTCGGTCCTGTCAATGAGGCTGACGGAGCAGATTCCAGGGTATGTTGGGTTTGCAAGAAAGAAAGTCAGTTGCAGAATTATAGTGTCCTTGGATGCACAGTGACCAGTCGCATAAAAATCAGCACAAATCCATCCTGACCACCACTGGTCAAAGGTCAGCAGGTCCCCTCCCACCAGGAAGATGGCACCTCCAGTGTTTCTCCCTATAGATTGGGAGGAAAACCTTTTTCTCCACCTTCTTACGTTCAGTACTTGGGGGCCTGCAACTTAGCTGGCAAAATATGGATTAGCAAGAGAAATGACAGGTTTTTATATTCACAGACATACATGACTCGAGGGGGTGAGAATAGCATAGATGTGCATTTAACGCACTGAATACCGTGCCTGGCACATAGCAAGTGTTCAGTTCAGTTAATACAGCCAACGTCTCTGGGCGCTGGGAAGACTGCAGTGAGCAAAACCAGGCCCTGCTCTCCTGGGTGTGCCGCTCTGAAGGAAGGGCTGTGTTATGTTGGTGCCCTGCCTGCGTGTCCCCAGAGCATTTTCTTTTCTTTTTTGTTTTTAACTTTTCATTGATTGCTCCTATATGTGCCCCGCCCCGGGATCGAACTCACAACCTTTGCATTTTGGGACAACGTGCTAACCAACAGAGCTAACTGGTCAGGGCCTATTTTTCAATTACAGTTCACATTCAATATTATTTCATATTAGTTTTAGGTGGACTGCATAGTGGTTAGACAATCCTATACGTCACAAAGTGATTCCCCCATATTTCCAGTCCCCACCTGGCATCGTGCACAGTTATCACAACATTACCGAGGACATTCCCAGTGCTGTACTTGACATCCCCGGGGCTAGGTTGCGGCTGCCAATGCCGAGCTCCCAATCCCTTCACCTCTTCCACCGGCCCCTCCCCTCCGGCATCCCTAGCACTTTCCCTGCTGCTGAACCAGTCCTTCATCTTGTCTGAATTTCCACTGAACAGTAAACACAACTGGTTTCCCACGGTGGTTGTTCATGTGGCCAACTTTCCACTAGTGCCCGTGGGGCATGTGGACAAGTGGGGCTGGGAGGGGCAGGTTTGGAAATACGAGTTAGGGTGGTAGATTTTTCTGACCTTGATCTCTCTTCCATCCCTCTCTCCACCCCAATCCCACAGCTCGGCACAACTGCTGCAGCATGGTTGGCCTCTGGGAGACAAGCTACTGCACGTCCACCCCTGGGCCCAGGAGTGGTGCTGGGGAAACCGGCCAGCTGTCTGGCCACAGGGGGAGGCCAGGCTGCAAGGACCAGAATAGAAGGTCTAAATTTAAACTGTGTCTGGAGGCTTCAGGGAGCTGGGGGCCTGCGGGGCCTGGGGCAGCTCCTTTTCAGGGGGGGATCTCAGTGAGAACAATTCAGCCTTCCTCCCCTTCCCTTCCTCCCTCTTCCTCCTTCCTGCTCCTCCCTCCATCCTGCTCCCTCCTGCCTGCTCCCTCCTGCTTCCTCCCTGCTCCCTCCTCCCTGCTCTCCTGCTCCTTCCTCCTGATTCCTCCCTGGTCCGTGCTCCCTCCTGCCTCCTCTCTGCTCCCTCTTCCCTGCTCCGACCCACCTCCTCCCTGCTCCCTCCCTCCTGCCCACTCCAGCCTCCCCCTCCTGACTCCTCCCTGTTCCCTCCTGCCTCCCTCTCCTCCAGGAGTGGAAACTGTTTGGTTCTTGGCTCAAGAGCCAGTTTCCTCCCAGGGAAACAGTGTCTCACTGCAGCCAGGCAGGGTCTGGCTCTGGAATTTCCCTGCAGGGAGCGGGAGGGGGAGCGGGCACACCTAGCGTCTGCCTGTGCACAATGCAGAGGGACACGCCCGGAGACAGGCAGATGTAAACAGAAACAGAAACAGAAACGGGCCAGGAAAACCCTGGGGGCCCTCAGGAGCCCGTGTGGTCCCAGCTCCGTCTCCACCTCCCTGTGCAGAGGCTGAGCGAATATCTCCTTTAAGATTTATTTTTTTTTAATTTATTCATTTTTAGAGAGGAGAGACAGAGGGAGAGGGAGAGACAGAGAGGGAGAGAGAGGAGAGAGAGACAAAGAGAGAGAAGGGGGGAGGAGCTGGAAGCATCAACTCCCATATGTGCCTTGACCAGGCAAGCCCAGGGTTTCGAACCAGCGACCTCAGCATTTCCAGGTCGACGCTTTATCCACTGCGCCACCACAGGTCAGGCCGAATATCTCCTTTAACAAACCCTTTTTTTCACCTCTACAATATATTTTTTTTAATTTTTAAGACTTTATTCATTTTTTTAGAAGGTACTTTTTAAATTCATTTTTAGAGAGGAGAGAGAGAGGGTGAGAGACAGAGAGAGAGGCTGAGAGACAGAGAGAGAGGGTGAGAGACAGAGAGAGAGGGTGAGAGACAGAGAGAGAGAGAGAGGAGAGAGAGACAGAGAGAGAGAAGGGGGAGGAGCTGGAAGCATCAACTCCCATATGTGCCTTGACCAGGCAAGCCCAGGGTTTCGAACCGGTGACCTCAGCATTTCCAGGTTGACGCTTTATCCACTGCGCCACCACAGGTCAGGCTCACCTCTACAATATTATATATGTTATATTATAAAAATCCAAACAGAACAGAACTCTAAAGGGATCATCCTAGAAAGTTCTCTATATCAAAGATTTTTCCTTCATTGTTCAAAATATTTTGTCTTTTTTTTTTTTTTTTGCTGAAAAAGCCCTTTCAGAACTAGTTTAGGCACTCACAAGTGGGCCTTGTTCTAGTCCCAGACATTTCCTTTTTGCCTAGAGGGATCCCTGTCCGTGGTACCGAGAGTCTCTGAGCTGGTTCCAAATGTTCAGTTCAAAGGATTCCCACGAGGGTAGTGAGAAGTGCCTGGCAGGCACAGCCCTACTGCAAACCCACGTGCTGCCCAAGGCCTGCCCCCAGAGACGGACACGCTCCTGGAGGGGCCGCTGGTCCCCATCTCCAAATCCTCAGGCACAAGCAGGGTCCTGCTAGGGCCCTAAAGAGTCCAACACTCAGACACAGAGGGGCCTGCACACCCTCAGCCAAATGGAAACTTCCAGTTTCAGCCACAACCTCATGAGGCAGTAGCGGGGAGAACCCTGGCAATACCAGCACTCACACTTTCGTGTGTGTGTTCATGGAGCCGAGAGCCCAGGGACTGTCACCGACCTGGTCACCTGGGGACCGGCACAGCCCAGAAGCCAGCACACAGACTGGACCCAGAAACATCAGACCGAGAGCACTAAGGGGACACACCCAGACACACTGGGTTGCCCGGTGTAAAGCCAGTAGGCAAGGCCAGGGCCACTATCACAGCAGCCCGGCCTATGCAGGTTCGCATTGGATTCGGACAGTCGGTAAAGAAACAACGGAGCCAAGAACTGATGGGCCATAGTCTTTAATCCTAGCTTGCACCCGGCGGGCAAGTAAAAATACACACTGGGCTCCAAAACCCAATCACATTCAGTGCTCACAAAGCTACTGATTTATCTGAGTTTCCTAGAATCAAAGGTTTCTAGCTCACCAGCCTTATTCTCCTCTGTTCCCCATCTCCTTCCTTATCCCAAATACAAACTCTACACAAACTGGCATCTCACTCAGCACTCCACCATCTTGGCTGCTTCTCCTGGCCTCCTCCACGTGGCCTCCTTCCGCTGCTGGCTCTACTTTCTCTGCTCTCTCATGCTAACCATCCCAAGAACCAAGAGCGGGCAAGCTCTCGCTCCGTCCCCATTTTATAGTGTAGAAATCCAAACCCTTAATCCAATATACAAAATAGGGAAGTCTCTAATACAGTCACTTTCTGAGGCATGATTGGATTGTACCACCCCACATCAAAAAGGGTGGGAAAGGCTTAATCCCAAAACCAAGCCCCAGGCTACAAGGATTCTCAACACACATTAATATCACCTGGGCAAGGGCCTCTTTAACAAAGTGAGCATAATACATTTTATCTGCCCAACACCCGGCAACACAGAATGCCAGTCCCACACCGGGCAGCTCAGTACAGACCCTCTGGGCATGCCAAGATGCCCACCAGGAAAAGTCTTCAAGTCAGAAACAGCTGTGTAATTAAAGAGCCTGCTCATCCACACCCGCAAACACCCAGGTTTAGACAGCGCCTAGGCAAGCCCCCCAGCTTCCAGTCACCTCTCAGTGACACATACACTCTTCTGAGTGTTCGTCTAGACTCCTCACCTCCCTTTGTTTCCTCCCAGAAAACCTTGGCTTTTCCATCATAATCAGCCAATGACCAAGACAGTCTATTTCTATAACTTTGGATTAGCCAAAGATCACTCTTTTGAAATGTCTATAGTGAGTTACAAAGAATGTCTCTGACCTTTTGTTTTGAACAACAATATGCAAACCTAAACACATAACATGGACGCTTAGAGGACAGTTTTTAAATTGCACACCCTCCATGGCGGAGGATTTTTCCATTTGTGGCTGTGGGAGAAAGGCACGTTTACCAACTTCCAGTGATTCTGCAAATTCCCACTTGGTAAACAGGAACACAACAGCAATTTCGGAGTCTGAAAGTGCAGCATGAGCAACAGGAAAAGCCTCCGTCTGGCCAGCACAGGACCCGCCTCCGACAGCTTCCATCACACTGGGCTGGCCAGGCCCTCCCTGGCCTGCAGATCCTCCTGCCCTCTGTCCCTTTCTCTCCCTGTCCCTTCCCCAGTGGGGGTTCCAGTGTAAACCTGGAACAGCCACCTTAGTGGTCTGGGGCCGGGCATGCTCAACCTCTCCTCCCAGAGATTAGATCCCCCCATCAAAATTCCTTTCTATAAGATTTTTTTTTTTTTTTTTTTTTTTTACAGAGACAGAGAGAGGGACAGATAGGGACAGACAGACAGGAACGGAGAGAGATGAGAAGCATCAATCATCAGTTTTTTGTTGCAACACCTCAGTTGTTCATTGATTGCTTTCTCATATGTGCCTTGATGGGGGCGGGGGCACAGCAGAGCGAATGACCCCTTGCTCAAGCCAGCGACCTCGGGTCCAAGCTGGTGAGCTTTGCTCAAACCAGATGAGCCCGTGCTCAAGCTGGCGACCTTGGGGTCTCGAACCTGGGTCCTCCACATCCCAGTTCAACACTCTATCCACTGTGCCACCGCCTGGTCAGGTTATAAGATTTTTTATTTCTTGATTTTACAAAGGGAGGAGAGAGAGAGGGCAGGGGAATGAGAAGTATCAACTCATAGTTGCTTCATTTAATTGTTCATTGATTTCTTTTCCTATATGCCTGGACTGGGCAGGCCCAGGATTCCCAACCAGCGACCTCAGTGTTCCAGGTCAATGCTCTATCCACTGCGCCACCCAGGCCAGGCTTTTCTATTCTTACTGTTTATGCCCGAAAAGATTAATTGGTGCCTAAACCAAGACAGAAATAAACACAAAAAGCCTACTAGATTTAATTTTTTTAATGAGGCCTGACCTGTGGTGGCACAGTGGATAAAGCGTCGACCTGGAAATGCTGAGGTCGCTGGTTCGAAACCCTGGGCTTGCCTGGTCAAGGCACATATGGGAGTTGATGCTTCCAGCTCCTCCCCCCTTCTCTCTCTCTCTCTCTCCCTCTCTCTCTCCTCTCTAAAATGAATAATTTTTTTAATGAAAAATTTCTATATGTCAAAAACCACAGACAAACCAAATTGAAAAAGCAGAAAACAAACTTGGCATATATATTTTCCCAACAAATATGGCAACAGAGGCAAATATCTTTAATTTCTTCAATTTCTTTGTTACCCATAAAGAATTGGGTAACAAAGATAAAAGTGCCTGACCTGTGGTGGTGCAGTGGGTAAAGCGTTGAGCTGGAATGCTGAGGTTGCTGGTTCGAAACCCTGGGCTTGCCACATATAGAAAACAACAACTATTAGTTGATGCTTCCTTCTCTTCCCCACCCAACTTTCTCTCTCATTTTTTTCTCTCTCTAAAAATCAATAAATAAAATCTTTAAAAAGAAAAAGGTGGCAGGGCTCTGGCCGGTTGGCTCAGTGGTAGAGCATCGGCCTGGTGTGCAGGAGTCCTGGATTCGATTCCTGGCCAGGGCACACAGGAGAAGCGCCCATCTGCTTCTCCACCCCTCCCCCGTCCTTCCTCTCTGTCTCTCTCTTCCCTTCCCGCAGCCGAGGCTCCATTGGAGCAAAAGTTGGCCCGGGCGCTGAGGATGGCTCCATGGCCTCTGCCTCAGGCGCTAGAATGGCTCTGATTGCAGCAGAGCGAGGCCCCAGATGGGCAGAGCATCGCCCCCTGGTGGGCATGCTGGGTGGATCCCGGTCAGGCGCATGCGGGAGTCTGTCTGACTGCCTCCCTGTTTCCAAAAAAAAAAAGAAAAAGAAAAAGGTGGCAAATGTGAGCAGGCAGATAAAATAAAACAATGAAACAAGGCTCTGGCTGGTTAGCTCAGTTGGTTAGAACATCATCCAGAAACACCAAGTTTGTAGGTTCAGTCCCTGGTCAGGGCACATACAGGAACAGATTGATGTTTTTGAATTTCTCTCTCTCCCTCCCTCTCTAAAATAAAAAAAATAATTTAAATAAATGCTTCACTCTCTCCCTCTCTCTCTAAAATCAATAAATAATAATAATAATAAATAACGAGGCCCTGACCAGTTAGCTCAGTCTGTTAGTGTCATCCTGAAACACCAAGGTTGCGGGTTCGATCCCCAGCTAAGGCACATACAGGAAGCAACCGACAAACACACAGCTAAAGGAAACAACAAATGAATGCTTCTCCTCCTAAAATCAACCAACAAGAAAAAAATTAAATAAAAAAACAAAACAGTCGGCCTAGCGTGCGGAGGACCCGGGTTCGATTCCCGGCCAGGGCACACAGGAGAAGCGCCCATTTGCTTCTCCACCCCTCCGCCGCGCTTTCCCTCTCTGTCTCTCTCTTCCCCTCCCGCAGCCAAGGCTCCATTGGAGCAAAAATGGCCCGGGCGCTGGGGATGGCTCTGTGGCCTCTGCCCCAGGCGCTAGAGTGGCTCTGGTCGCAACATGGCGACGCCCAGGATGGGCAAAGCATCGCCCCCTGGTGGGCAGAGCATCGCCCCTGGTGGGCGTGCCGGGTGGATCCCGGTCAGGCGCATGCGGGAGTCTGTCTGACTGTCTCTCCCTGTTTCCAGCTTCAGAAAAATGAAAAAAACAAAAAACAAAAAAACAACAACAATGAAACAAATGGTTAGTAGGAGAAGAAAATTTTCATTCTCCTTAATACTCAAAGCAAGGCAAAATAAAACTATTTGAGATAACAGTTTATCAGACTAGCAACTGAATACCTACTGTTGAGTAGGGGCTTTCTCATTAATTACTTCTAGGAATGCACAATAATTGGGAGAGCCTTCTGGAAGAAAATTAAGTCTTAAGATTACCAGTACCTTTTGACTTGTCAGTGTCACCTCTAGAAGTTATTGAAAGGAGTCTTTACAGTGTCCAAAATGTACAGCTACAAAAATGCTCATTGAATTACTATTGCTAAAACAAAAAGAAAAAAAACCATTTCTAATTTTTCCCTCTTTTTCTTGAGAATATACCTAATTCTTCTGGGCCTATTTTATGTTATATTTATTTGAATTCTCAACACACTGCCAGAATGTTATTTTGTATTTTGTTACCTTCATAAAAAAAATGTAATTGATAAGAAATGTTCTTAGCTGGGATGAGTCTGAGGGTTAACTCAGCCCCTCCCTGGCCCTATGACCCATAGAAAGAGCCTTCCTTCCCCTTCAGGTTCCCGTGCTGAGAGGTGTGGGACCCGGGGCTAAGTGAGACCCAGAAGATGGGCAAGGAAGGAAACAGTGGAGAGAAGCTGGCACAGGAACAAGCGGCAGGCTCCTGGGAGGTAGCTAGGAGGTTGGATTACGAGTAACCGGAGCCTGGATGCTGAGCCATCTGTCTGGGTGAGAAGTCCTCTAGGAGGGAATGGGGTCAACAGACCACTCCGCGGGGCCGCCACCCACCCGCCTCCCTACAAGGGAAGGTGACCCAGGATACACTTTCCTCTGTCAGTCCAGTGAGTTTACCCCTCCCTTACTGTCTGTCTCCCTTGAGCTCCCTAAGGCGGCTCGGGGTTCTCGAGGAACCCTCTCCCCAGGAAGACACCCTGCATCTCAGGGCAGCCGTGAAAGCAGGTCTACCTGGCCATCACCTCGAACTCGGACCCTCCCAAAATGGCTGCCTCGGCAGCACTCCAGGCATCCGGGACAAAGCCCAGCCCTGGGGGTGCAGGCCTCGGGGTGCTCTTTCTCATCAGCCTCTGTGCCTCCCCCAAGAATCAACTATTTCCTCTGATTCTTCTCCTGAAGCATGCTGGGCCTGCCAATTCCCTCCCACTCTGGTCCTCCTCCTCCTGGGGTCTCAAGAGTTGCCTGCTGGTCAGAAACATGGTCCTTCATACCATTAGTTTACTCTGAAGACACACACCACGTTCATTCTCTAATTCCGGCCTGGGGGTGTTTGCACTATTTCCTAACCATGGATTGAGGTTTCTGGCTCTCCCAGGCAGCAATCGGTGCTGGGCTCCCTTGGGTGGAGGGGGGTGAGGCGTGGAACCCCCTCACATGGCAGTCTCCCCACCCTGCCCCAGCCACCAGCAGAATCCCTCCCAGGTGGACCCATTACCTGATTACCTAGCAGAATCATCTGGGGAATTCCAGAGCCTGTAGCAGGCCTCCTGACCAGACTCTGTGAGAGAGTATGTGTGTGTGTGTGTGTGTGAGTGTGTGTGTGTGGTGGTTGGGGGTGCTGTGCTTTCAGAGACCTTGCAGAGCCTGGAGTAGCTGGTCTGCCAGTTCCTCCCAGAGGGAGCCGGGGGCCTGGCCCTGGCCACGGGGGTCTCCCCGCCCTCAGGATTTGCCACCCCTTCCCTTACTCCCTCAGCTCTTCCCCTGAGTGCCCCGTCACCAGTCAGGTCAGGTCCCACCCCAGTCCACCCTTCAGTGAGCCCTGTACCTGCCTGACCCTTCTCTGAACAACTCGAGCACTTACTCTCTGTGCTCCTCATAGGGGCTAACACAGTGAAGTTTAGTTTTAACTCCACAGGTAGTGTGGGGTTACATCTTTATTGTTAAACCATTCAGGTGATCCAGAGAGCAGCCCCTGGACTCTCCCTTGTCCCCCACGCCCACAGCGGGGTCACTCCAGGGCAGGTGGGGTGTCCTTCCAGACCCTTGTCCATGTGTTTCCCACCTAGTACCAGATCTGGAAAGAGAAGAACCCTCTTTCCTCCTGTCCAAGACCGCTCCTCTGCCTGGGCGGGGTTCTGGGCCCTGCAGCCTCCTCCACAGCCTATGGGTGGGGCCACCACCCTCTCTCGAGCTTCTCCCTTCTCCACAGCCCCCTCACCTGGGCCTCTCTGTGTCCATGCCTCTGCACACACACATACACACACACAATATACACAGGTGTTTCTTTTTTTCTTTTTCTTCGTTTTTTTTTTAGAGAGGAGGGGAGATAGTGAGACAGACTCCCACGTGTCATGTGTCCCTACTGGGATCCCCCCCGGCAACCCCATGTGGGCCGATGCTCAAGTGAACTATTTTTACTGCCTGAGGCTGACCTGCTCAGACCAGCTGAGTTATTCTCAGTGCCTGGGCCATGTTCAAACCAGTTGACCCACTGGTTATGGGAAGGGAAGAAGGAGAGAAAGGGGAGAGAAGATGGTCACTTCTCCTATGTGCCCTGATCAGAAATTGAACTCAAGACCTCCATATGCCAGGCTGATGATCTATCCACTGAGCAACCGGCCAGGACCAGATGTTTCTTTTCTTGAAAATACCTCTCGCCTGACCAGGCGGTGGCACAGTGGATAGAGCGTCGGACTGGGATGCGGAGGACCCAGGTTCGAGACTCCAAGTTCACCAGCTTGAGCGTGGGCTCATCTGGTTTGAGCAAAGCTCACCAGCTTGGACCCAAGGTCGCTAGCTTGAGCAAGGGGTTACTCAGTCTGCTGAAGGCCCTCAGTCAAGGCACATATGAGAAAGCAATCAGTGAACAACTAAGGTGTCGCAACGAAAAACTGATGATTGATGCTTCTCATCTCTCTCCATTCTTGTCTGTCTGTCCTTATCTATCCCTCTCTCTGACTCTCTCTCTGTCTCTGTAAAAAAAGAAAAGAAAAGAAAATACCTCTCTTAGGAGATGCCATTTATACCCATCTCCTCCTATCAGTCTCCTTCCTTTCAGACCCAACTTCTTTAACAAATGGGCTCTCTTCCCCGACACCTCACACCTGCAACGGCACAGCTCTTGGGCTGCTCCCTCCGCTGACCCTCCCGGGGAGGCCACTGACCCAAGTCAAGGCTCCACCAAGTCTAGTGCTGGCCCTCCCCCATTGCAAAAGTGCTCGCCTGGGAAAAGGGCCTGCCATCCAGCATCTGGACTCTCGACTCCAGGCAACCCCCCAAGCAGTCTATCTGGCCTCTTCAGCAGGTGGATGCAGGACCGAGGAATGTCCTTAGGGGGCTCCTCGCATGGTGCCTCACGTTCATTTCTGCAGTCACCCTCAGACTTCTGTGAGCCTCTGGCAGCTTCACCTACCAGGGAGGGAGGGACTGGAGGTTCTCCTGGGGTGTGGCTCACCCCAACAACAGGACATGTTCTGACAAACAGGGCTTCCAGAACCCCAGGGCCTGCTTGAGATGAGCACACAGCTCAGCCTTTTCCATCCAGTGGCAGCTGAGCGAAGTGTCCCTGGTCAGCTCTTCCTCCCCTGGCGGAGGAGCAAGAGGATGGGCTATAGGCCTTACCACCCTTCTCCTAACTTAATGTAAAATCAGAGCAAACAAAATTTTATTTATTTTATTTAGCGAGAGAGAGAGAGAGAGACAGACAGACAGACAGGAAGGGAGATGAGAATCATCTACTGGTAGCTGTATTATTTGTTCATTGATTGCTTTCTCATATGTGCCTTGACCCCGGGGGTTCCAGCCGAGCCAGTAACCCCTTGCTCAAGCCACTGAACTTGGGCTCAAGCCATTGACCTTGGGCTTAAGCCAGCAACCTTGGGCTTCAAGCCAGCAACCTTTGGGCTCAAGTCAGTGAACATAGGGTCATGTCTATAATCCCACACTCAAGCCAGCAACCCCATGCTCAAGCCAACAACCCCATGCTCAGCCAGCAACTCCATGCTCAAGCAGGTGAGCCCACACTCAAGCTGTTCAGCCCATACTCAAGCAGGATGAGCCTGCGCTTAATCTGGTGACCTCGGGGTTTTGAACCTCGGCCCTCAGCATCCCAGGTTGACACTTTATCCATTGTGCCAACACCAGTCAGGCAAAAGCAAAGAAAATTTTAAATTATGAAACATTCCTTCCAAAAGTACCACATTAGTTGCCTATTGCTGCTATACCAAATTATCTCAAATCTTGTGAGTTAACACAGATTCATTCATTTTGGTCAAAACTGTAAAATCAAGGTGTTGGGAGGACTGTGTTCCTTTTGGAGCCTTCAGGGAAGAGGGAAGACTCTGTTTTCTTGCCTTTTCCAGCTTCAGGAGAGCATCTGCATTCTTTGGCTAGTGGCCCCTTCCGTCTTCGAAGCACATCCCTGTAACAACTCCTTCCATTGTCACATGTCCTCTCTCTGATTCTGACCCTCCTGTCTCCCTCTTATGGAACCCTTAGGATTAGCTTGGGTGCCTCAGATAATTCAAGATAATTTTCCCCTTTCAAGATCTTTAAATTAATTATATCTGCAAAGTCCTTTTTACCCCATTAAGTAGCATGTTCGGTTCTGGGGATTAGGCAAGGACGGACATCTTAGGTGCCATTATTCTGCCTACCACAGTATAAAATGTAATATGAATAGACATCTGTATCTACCACCAACATTTAATAGATGCTAATATTTTGCCTTATTTGTTTCAATTTTTTTAAGAAATAAAGCTTTATAGCAGCCTTATGTTGCTTTTCCCTCCCTCTCTTCTCAGAGGTAACCACTCCCCTGAGGTTGGTGAAAATAACCCCCATGTATATTTCTGCTCTTTGCTACATATTATAAATGTATTTCTAAACAAAACAGTAATATTTTGTGTGTTTTGAAACTTTATGTGAAAGGAATCATGTGGTAGACTGCAAGTGGCAAAAAGCCTTTGTAAATTCGAGGCTTAGCAAAAGGCTAAGTTCGCCCCCCTTCCACTTCCATATTGGCTATGAAGCTGAGAATTTGCACTCATTCCGTAGCCCAGGGGTCGGGAACCTTTTTGGCTGAGAGAGCCATGAACGCCACATATTTTAAAATGTAATTCTGTGAAAGCCATACAATGACCCGTGTACGTTATGCATTATCCAATAAAAATTTGGTCTTGTCCCAGAGGACAGCTGTGATTGGCTCCAGCCACCTGCAACCATGAACATGAACAATAGGAAATGAATGGATTGTAATACATGAGAATGTTTTATATTTTTAACGTTATTATTTGTTTTATTAAAGTTTTGTCTGCGAGCCAGATGCAGCCATCAAAAGAGCCACATATGGTCAGGCTAGCTCATTCGTTTTAACTGAGGTATAGACTATCTCCATAAGCAAGTTAATTCATTTGCCTTCTGTTGTTTTCACTTTTTCTGCTGTTACAAACAGTGCTTTAATAAATATCTTTGTACTTGCCTGACCAGGTGGTGGCGCAGTGGATAGAGCATCGAACTGGGATGCGGAGGACCCAGGTTCGAGACCCCGAGGTCGCCAGCTTGAGCACGGGCTCATCTGGTTTGAGGAAAGCTCACAAGCTTGGACCCAAGGTTGCTGACTGGAGCAAAGGGTTACTCGGTCTGCTGAAGGCCCGCAGTCAAAGCACATATGAGAAAGCAATCAATGAACAACTAAGGTGTTGCAACGAAAAACTGATGATTAATGCTTCTCATCTCTCTCTGTTCCTGTCTGTCTGTCCCTATCTATCCCTCTCTGATTTTCTCTCTGTCTCTGTAAATAAATAAATAAATATCTTTGTACTTGTTTTCTGGAACACCTGTGCCAAAGACCTCAGGGGGAGGCACCCAGCACAACATGGCTGGGTCTGGGATGTGTACATCTTCCACATAAGTATGGCCATGTGGTCCCAAAGTCCTTCCCAATAACAGTGTCTAAAAATACTTATTTTCCCCACATCCTCACCAGCATCTGGTTGTTTCAAATTTAGTATTTTTTATCTTTCCTTTTTAAAACTTTTTTTTTTTAATTCAGTGAGAGGAGGGAAGGCAGAGACAGACTCCTGCATGTGCCTGTACTGGGATCTGCCTTGCAAGCCCACTAGGGGGCAATGCTCTGCTCATTTTGGGTGAGGGGTTGCTCCATTGCTCAGGAACTGAGCTCTTCTTAGCGCCTGAGGCGGTGGCCATGGAGCCATCCTCAGCACCCGTGGCCAACTTGCTCCAGTCGAGCCATGGCTGCAAGAAAGGAAGAAAGAGAGAGAGAGAAAGAGAAGTGAGAGGGGGAAGGGTGGAGAAGCAGATGAGCGCTTCTCCTGTGTGCCCTGACTGGGAATTGAACCACATGCTGGGCTGGTGCTCTACCACTGAGCAAACCAGCCAGGGCCATTTTAAAACTATGTTTAATTAGACCCTTTGAGAGTGATCCTCTTAGTTTTTGTTTTACTACATTATTTATTTATTTATTTTTTATAGAGAGAGAGATAGAAACATTGACTTGTTGCCAGACTAGTCAGTCGTGCAGTAGATAGAGCGTCGGACTGGGACACGGAGGACCCAGGTTCGAAACCCAAAGTCACCAGCTTGAGCCTAAGGTCACTGGCTTAAGCAAGGGGTCACTCACTCTGTTGTAGCCCCAGTCAGGGTACATTTGAGAGAGCAATCAATGAACAACTAAGGTGCCACAATAAATTGATGCTTCTCATCTCTCTCCCTTCCGTCTGTCCCTATCTGTCCCTCTTTCTGTCTCTGTCTCTGTCACACACACACACACACACACACACACACACGAAACATTGACTTGTTCCATTTATTTATTTATGAATTCATGGTTGATTCTTTTTTTTTTTAAAGATTTTATTTGTTCAATTTTCAGAGAGGAAAGAGAGAGAGAGAGAGAGAGAGAGAGAGAGAGAAAGGGGAGGAGCAGGAAGCATCAACTCCCATATGTGCCTTGACCAGGCAAGCCCAGGGCTAAGATTTACCATTTTTTAAAATTGCCCGGCCGGCAGCACCGGCGGCATATCCCCCTTCCCCCACCCACACACACCCAGCTCGCAGGCCGAGGTGGGATCCCGAGGCCTCTCCAGTCCGCGGAGGGCGTATCAGCGGCCCATCTCGGCCTGCCACGCTGGGGAGGTGGAGCACGAGCGCATGTGTTAGGACCCGAAAGATGGTGAACTCTGCCTGGGCAGGGCGAAGCCAGAGGAAACTCTGGTGGAGGTCCGTAGCGGTCCTGACGTGCAAATCGGTTGTCCGACCTGGGTATAGGGGCGAAAGACTAATCGACCATCTAGTAGCTCAGGGGTCCCCCAACTTTTTACACAGGGGGCCAGTTCACTGTCCCTCAGACCGTTGGAGGGCTGGACTATAAAAAAACTATGAACAAATCCCTATGCACACTGCACATATCTTATTTTAAAGTAAAAAACCAAAATGGGAACAAATACAATATTTAAAATAAAGAACAAGTAAATTTAAATCAACAAACTGACCAGTATTTCAATGGGAACTATGCTCCTCTCACTGACCACCAATGAAAGAGGTGCCCCTTCTGGAAGTGCGGCGGGGGCCGGATAAATGGCCTCAGGGGGCCACATGCGGCCCCGCGGGCCGTAGTTTAGGGACCCCTGTAGTAGCTGGTTCCCTCCGAAGTTTCCCCCAGGATAGCTGGCGCTCTCACACGTTTTTTTTTTTTTTTAAATATTATATATATAAAAAAAAAGAAAAAATTAATAAATAAAATGGATTGCCCCGGTCAGTGGTGCGGTGGACCGAGTGCTGTCCCAGTGCGCCACAGTTGCTGGTTTTCTCCAGGGGTCACCGCCCAGTCCCGAGGGTGCTGGCTCCATTCCAAGGTCGAGTTTGGGCCCTAGTCAGGCTACATATGAGAAGCAATCAGTGGGCGTACAACTATGCCGAACAACAAGTTGGTGCCTTCTCTTTCTCAAAAAGTATTTTTTCCTTATATGTTTTCCAGTCAGTCTGTTCTCCCAATTTTTTCTTGATGTTTATGCAGCTGGGCTCTCTCTTTCATCTTGACCTGGACTGACAAATCCACCCAGATCTCTATGTTCTGCATGGTACCCTCCCCCCTGATCCCCTTTCTGTGGAGGTCTCCACTGCAGACGGCCCTCTGCCCACGCTGGTTTCTCTGCACCAGCCCTGGAAGAGCTAGGAGCTAGCTGCTCTCTCCACAGAAAGCCCTGGAGTGTGTGCAGACTCCCCTGCTAGGAGGAATGGAGCTGTCTGAGTCTTTTTTTTTTTTCCATTTTTTTAAAGATTTTATTTATTCATTATAGAGAGGGGAGAGAGAGAGAGAAGGGGGGAGGAGCAGGAAGCATCAACTCCCATATATTAATATATGCCTTGACTAGGCAAGCCCAGGGTTTTGAACTGGCAACCTCAGCGTTTCCAGGTTGACGCTTTATCCATTGCGCCACCACAGGTCAGGCGAGCTGTCTGCATTACCGCCCCTCTTACCTCAATGAATGAGGCACGTCTAACCCTGATGATATGGGTACATTCAAGAATTATTCAGTTTTGCCTAGGCATGCAATGACACAGTGGATAGAGCATCGGTTTGGGACGCTGAGGACCCAGGTTTGAAACCCTGCAGTCTCTGCCTTGAGCACGGGGTCGCCAGCTTGAGTGTGGGGTTGCCTGCTTGAGTGTGGGATCACAGATATGACCCCATGGTTGCTGGTTTGAAGCTCAAGATTGCTGGGTTGAGCCTAAGGTCGCTGGCTGAGCAAGGGGTCACTGGCTCGGTTGGAGCCCCTGCCCCAAAGCACAGATGAGAAATCAATCAATGAACTAAGGTGCCACAACTATGAGTTGATTGCTCTCATCTCTCCCCCTTCCTGCCTATCTGCCCCTGTCTGTCCCTCTTTCTCCCTCTCAAAAAAAAAAGTTATCCAATTTTGGCCCTGGCTGGGCTGCTCAGTGGATAGAGCACCATCTGGCATGTGAGGTTGTGGGTTTGATCCCTCGTCAGGGCATATACAAGAGGCAACTAATGAGTGCACAACTAAAATGGTACTACTAAGTGGAACAACAAATTGATGCTTCTCTTCCTCCCTCAAATCAATGGAAAACATTTTTTAGAAAAAAGAAGTATTGGCCCTGGCCGGTTGGCTCAGCGGTAGAGCATCGGCCTGGCGTGCGGGGGACCCGGGTTCAATTCCCGGCCAGGGCACACAGGAGAAGCGCCCATTTGCTTCTCCACACCCCCCCCCTTCCTCTCTGTCTCTCTCTTCCCCTCCCGCAGCCAAGGCTCCATTGGAGCAAAGATGGCCCGGGCGCTGGGGATGGCTCCTTGGCCACTGCCCCAGGCGCTAGAGTGGCTCTGGTCGCGGCAGAGCTATGCCCTGGAGGGGCAGAGCATCGCCCCCTGGTGGGCAGAGCGTTGCCCCTGGTGGGCGTGCCGGGTGGATCCCAGTCGGGCACATGCGGGAGTCTGTCTGACTGTCTCTCCCCGTTTCCAGCTTCAGAAAAATACAAAAAAAAAAAAAAAAAGAAAAGAAAAGAAAAAAGAAGTATTCAGTTTTGAACTCAAAAAAAAAAAAAAGGCTGCATTTTTTTGTCCCCAAATGTTCTGAAATGTGTACCTACCAATAAAGCAAAACCCAAATCGTGATGGCGGGATGGAGGAATACATCCCAGGACTGTGGCCCTTCTTCCCAGAGCCAGCCCTGTTTCTTTGACAGCCTGTGGCTTTTAGACACCAGATCTTCTTACACTCTGTGTTTTTAATTCCTCTGTCTCCTCTAAACCAGATGGGCTACCAACCCAGGGGGGAGCAGATCTCTGAAGTCACCTGGCCCTCGTAATGATCCATTTCTCCTGCTGGTCCCTAACCAAACTGAAATGACATTGTCGTTAAGTATTTATGTTAAGCTGAAGAGATTTCTCAGCTATCTGGTTCTGACCTGACAGTCTTTCGAACTTTGTGTTGACCCGTTTTGTGTATCTCCCATACCCGTTAGTGATGGCTCTGCCTGAGATGTATGTATACCCGGGAAAGATGAGTCCAGGGGGATTGCTTCCTAAGGCCGGGCTCAGCCAGCTGCTTCAAGGAGAACAGCGAGGGCGGCTGGCCGAGTCATCCGGATGTAACCTCCTGCTGCAGAACGGTGGCCGCTGGGCTGCAGCGAGGGGTCCTTCCACTTGCACATTGTGGCATTTGGAGTGAATCCCTTGCTTGGCTCTAGGCATGAGATGGGCACTCCAGAAGCAATCATTTTCCTATAAACAAATGGATTGTGATTCTAATGCTCAACATTGTGCCACCATTCCTGGTACTGAGACAGGGAGATCAGAGGTTCACAGTGGCCAGTGTGGCCTGAGGCTCTTTGGGTTCCATGAGTCACCTTCTGTCATTTAAAGGTTATGCAAAACTCCATTTCAACTGTCTATTAGAAGCAGCTTTCCAGAGAATAACCCAGACCAACAGAGCACAGGTGGCACCAGCCCTAATTGTCCTCTGTGTGACAAAGACTGCTGGAAGCTCAAAAGGCCTACTGGAGGTGCCAGGAGGCAGAGTGACAAGCCAGCCACAGAGGAAGTCACCGAGAAACCCAGGGAGTCGAAATCCCCTTCTCTAATGCCTGTTTTCATAACAAGTGTTTCCTAATGGAACTCTGGGGGAGTCCTGGGCAGCCACCAAGGCGGATAATTGGGCAGATGTCAGGGCTGGGTTGTCGTGGCTTCTGAAGAGACCGAGGAAGCTCATAGTCACATGCCTGCACGTGATGTCTCTCATTAGACTCCTCTCTCCAGGTTTGTAGATTTCTGCGTTCTCTCTGGCTGGGAAATTCGATCAATCATCGGAAGAAGTTTTCAAAAGAACTAGGTGAAGATTCCCCCCCTCCTGGGACAGAACAGTTTAAATCCTGTCCTGAATTAAGGGTTCACTGAAATCCTAATTACTCCATGAGAAAATAAGACATTGTGTCTTCAAGATTTACCCAAGGAATAGGAAGTGCAGCAGCAGGTTTTTATTCTTCAAAAATATCATCCCGGCCCTGGCCGGTTGGCTCAGTGGTAGAGCGTCAGCCTGGCGTGTAGGAGTCCTGGGTTCGATTTCCGGTCAGGGCACACAGGAGAAGCGCCCATCTGCTTCTCTACCCCTCCCCCTCTCCTTCCTCTCTGTCTCTCTCTTCCCCTCCCGCAGCCAAGGCTCCATTGGAGCAAAGTTGGCCTGGGCACTGAGGATGGCTCCATGGCCTCTGCCTCAGGCGCTAGAATGGCTCTGGTCGCAACAGAGCGACGCCCCAGATGGGCAGAGCATTGCCCCCTGGTGGGCATGCTGGGTGGATCCCAGTTGGGCGCATGTGGGAGTCTGTCGGACTGCCTCCTTGTTTCCAACTTCAGAAAAAAAAAAATCATCCCACTAACTAGCATCTTAAAATCACTCTACCCTGTAGTTTACCTGATGACCATAGATTTCTGCCACACACTTTTCAGTGACTGTAGGACAGACCCTTCCCATCGACAGTCTTATATGAGGAGCAGATGGGTTGATCCATCTATGCCTCTGTGGTTGCGATGCTTGGCTTCATTTTACCTACAAGGTGGTTAAATGCAGTGTCAGATGCAAGGTGTAGTGTCCTGTGATCCCATTTGTGTGTGTCTGGCCGTGTGTTTAGTGACAGACACACGATTTACCATGGAGAACAGAAGCTGGCTCTTACCCCTCCCTAGCAAATCGCACCCATCCCTCCTCCACTCCTGCCTGTCTGACATCAGGTAGGTAGCTTGAAATCGGTTATGGTGGGAGTCCTTACACCACGAAAATTGGCCAACAAAACAAATCAGGGCTTTTCATGGGGTGGGGGGTGTGGTGGGGGGAGGGGAGGGTGAGTGCTTGGAAAATACCTGGAAGAAACAGGAAGCCAACAGGAGTTACCTGTGCAGAGTGGATGGAACTGGAAAGCCAGGGTCCTGGAGAGAGTCTTTTTGGTTTTAAATTATTTATCGTGTTCCTAACAATTTTTTTAAAAGAGAACTTCATTCTCTAAGAACAAAGACTCCCTTCAGTGTTTATTCCTCCCACATCACCACTGAAACTGCCTGGGTGAGGAAGAGATCAGAGCCTGAGAAGTGTCACAGCAGTGTGCCCAGGGCAGCGACTCCTGGGACCGGAGTTAGGGGTGGGAGTTAGGCGCGGGCAGAGGCAGGGCCGGGAGGAGTAAGGGGCACAGCAGTGGGTAGTCCTAGAACTTTGTGCCAAGTCTGAAAGGTGAGCCAAAGTAATGCCAGGTCCTTAGCCAAGACATCGGGCCAACATTTGGGTCACCAAACCCTAAAAATCGAAGAGGAAAATGGGTGTGAAGACAGGACACTCACATTGGTGCATCTCTAGGGAGGATAGGGGAAGTGGAGACTTAATACAAAGGGCTCTGTTCACAGGAAGAGATTTTGGATTGTGGGGCTGGGGGCGGCTCCTTAAGCCATTCCTGAGACCACTTCCCTGTTGCTTAAATTAAAAGAGGACATCATGCCTGACCAGGCGGTAGCGCAGTGGATAGAGCATCGGACTGGGATGCAGAAGAACCAGGTTCGAGACCCCGAGCTTGTCAGCTTGAGCGCGGGCTCATCTGGTTTGAGCAAAAAGCTCACCAGCTTGGACCCAAGGTCTCTGGCTAGAGTGAGGGATTGCTCAGTCTGCTGAAGACCCACGGTCAAGGCACATATGAGAAAGCAATCAATGAACTAAGGTGTCGCAACGAAAAACTAATGATTGATGCTTCTCATCTCTCCGTTCCTGCCTGTCTGTCCCTGTCTATCCCTCTCTCTGACTCTCTCTCCCTGTCATCAGCTCTGCCCAGGAGGGAGGACGGCTAACTGGGGCAGCGAGGAAAGGAGTCAGGACAGGCTCCTCATACTTGGGAAAAGGCTTCCCGCAGCTCCCGGGGGAGAGGGGGCAGTTCGCAGTAAACAAGTTCCAGGGAGTGACGCAGAACTCCAGGCGGATTCCAGGAACCTCGTCATACTGCAGAGAGGACCCCTAAAGGCCCTGGTCAGGGTCTGGGGGTGGGGCAGAGGTTCCCCTCAGAGGACTGGGAGTGGCTCGGAAATTCTGAGCAGAGAAAATGGAGGCTAAAGGTGCAGAGATGGGCCCCAGCCAGGAAAATCCACATGAGAGGGAGTGAGATGCAGGATCTGGAGGGTGGCCCCAGAATAGGCTGGCAGAACCCGCTTTTGGGGGACCTTGGAGCAGCACCCCATTCCTGCCTGCAGGCCAGGATGCTTGGGAAGGAGACTGTCCAGGAAACTGGATACAGGAGGCCACTTATTTGCTTAGGATGGTCAGGAAGGGCAGAGGGGGTCAGTGGGAAGAGGGAGTGGGCTGTTCCCCATGGCAACAGCCAAATGCCTTCGTCTGTGCTTTCCAGGACCCTGGGGCATGTCCAACCTCCACCTGCACCTGACAGTGCAGGCACACCCTTAGCAACCTCGTCAAGTTGGGCTGCCACTGGTTATGAGGGAATCGAATACCCCCCTTTATAACCACCTGAAGATGCTTCCAAGCAACCAGAACTAACAATGTGGTCCCCGTTCTTTCTAACTTGCTGCTAAAGTCCTTCACTTTTTTTGGACAAATTAGATGCATAATTTTTTTTAAAGATTTTATTTATTCATTTTAGAGAAGGGGGGGAGAGAGAGGAGGGGGAGGAGCAGAAAGCATCAACTCCCATCTGTGCCTTGACCGGGCAAGCCCAGGGTTTCAAACCGGCGACCTCAGCGTTCCAGGTCGACGCTTTATCCACTGCGCCACCACAGGTCAGGCAGATGCATAAATTTTCTATCACTAGCACAGGCTGTTTCCTGTCTCCTTCCATACTATTAGACTGGACTAGAATAAACCAGGAATAATTTTTTTTTTTTTTTTTTTTTTTAACAGAGGCAGAGATAGACAGGGACAGACAGACAGGAACGGAGAGAGATGAGAAGCATCAATCATCAGTTTCTCGTTGCGCGTTGCGACTTCTTAGTTGTTCATTGATTGCTTTCTCACATGTGCCTTGACCGCGGGCCTTCAGCAGACCGAGTAACCCCCTGCTGGATCCAGCGACCTTGGGTCTAAGCTGGTGAGCTCTTTGCTCAAGCCAGATGAGCCCGCACTCGAGCTGGCGACCTCGGGGTCTTGAACCTGGGTCCTTCCGCATCCCAGTCGGACGCTCTATCCACTGCGCCACCACCTGGTCAGGCAACCAGGAATAATTTTAAATGCTGCTGAACCTATTGATCAATTACGGTCATCCCCCCACCCCCAGCCCCTTATCAATTACAGGTAAACTAAGCTTCTGCTGACATTTGTATGTTGAATGGTGAATTCTCAGGACATCACTAAATCATATTATCCAACCAACTCAGCTACTTGGGGCACATTTTACAGCTAACTCATCCTTGAAAATTTGTCAGGAAGCCAGCCACCCATCAGGAGGTTATCAGTCATTCACTTAGCCGCCCTAGTGCAGATGTGTCGTTGACTACGCTGCCACCCCCAGGCTGTAGGCCCCAAGGGCAGCCCTGTGCTGAATCTGTGACAGTATCTCTTGCATTTAACAGGAAGCCTAGAACTTAGTAGGTGCTCAATAAAAAAAAATTTAGAAATGAATAATACAGCACAATGCTTTTGGTAACAAAGATTTGGGAGAGCAGGAGGAGGTTGCTAATTCTGCTGGGGCTCCCGAGGAAGCTTTGCAGAAGAGGTGACAGGTCCACGCACGCTGGCCCTTGAAACTAGGAGTCAGCAGACAGAGAAGGGAAAAGAGCAGTACAGAGAGAGGACAGCAAACCAGAGGGCATGATATAGCAAGAGGTCGGGCAGGAAGGAAGCAGGATGAGGAGGGGCCTTGAACTGCAGCTAGGTCCAGGCCCTACAG
Source organism: Saccopteryx bilineata (assembly GCF_036850765.1). Classification (NCBI taxonomy): domain Eukaryota; kingdom Metazoa; phylum Chordata; class Mammalia; order Chiroptera; family Emballonuridae; genus Saccopteryx; species Saccopteryx bilineata. The sequence continues at coordinate 7,379,304 of NC_089494.1, forward strand.
ACGCTGGTCTCTGTTCAGAGGTCCTACTGTCCACATGACCCATTCTTCTTCGGACCCGGAGGCAAGCTGCCTCTTTAGAAGATTCCTTTCCTTCTTGTCAAATAGTGAAACCAGGCTGTGTTCCTTTCTTACCTAGACTGCTGGGAAGCTCCTCAAGTATGGGCTTCCTATACATTTTGGGATCCCGAACAGTCCCATGTAGGACTTCTCACCTAATAGATCTTCTGTTAGTTCTGTGTTGCTATAAAACAATACTAACAATACATGTCATTGCTTAAAACAGTACACACAGAAGTCTGGACTGGGTCTCATGCAGGGTTGCAACCAAAGAAGCCTCCGTGTGCCTCTGTAAGTGAGGCTTGCAAAGACCCACCAGGGGAGCCAGGCAGGCAGGGCGGCCTCCAGACGGAGGTACAGGGTGAGGGGATGGATGTGCAGAGGACGCGGTCCTGGATGAAGAGGGGGTCTGGTTCTGCGGGTATTTGGGAATCTTTCGGGGATCTCCTCCAACAGTTAAAGATAGGTTAGGGTGGGATGAACATCCCGGTAAGGGAGGCCCCAGCTGTCTCCCTGTGGGGGCCGGGAGGGGCCGTCCCCAGAGCACTGTGAGTGCCTTCCTGTGCATTGTCTTCTGAGCAGTCACGGGGGAGCTGGACGCCTCTGAAAGGGCTCCTCCTCCGGTGGTCTTTGTCAGCTGTGCCTGCTTTGACCCGGTGTTGAGACCTCCTCCCTCCCAACCCTGTTGTCTGCTTGAGGAGGCCAAACATTCTTTCTCGTCACCCAAGAGGCGGATTTAATGGTGGGCGCACCGGGCGCGTGCCCTGGGCCCCGACTTCTGAAAGGCCCCGCAAAACCCCAACTTTACACTTTTTCCTAATGACACCAAGTTTGGTTTCATATGTGCAATTTTAACATTAATAGTACATAATATTTTTATTTATTTAAAAATATGGTTAACATGTATTTTTATTTTTCCTCTCTCTTTTTTTTTAAGAGGTCTAATATTTTCTTCTGCTCCCGGGGCCTCAACTGACCTTAATCCGCCCCTGCCTTACCTCCAAGCCATCCCAGCCCCAGGAAACTTTGGTTGCACACATCCTGGCTCTTGCTCACAGGCTAACTCAGGTGGCCTTTGTCCTTGTGAAGTTGGTGGGAAGTCCCAGAAGCTGAGACAGAGCCCATGGCTGGGCACCAGCCCCTAAAATAGAAGCACTTTCTCTGAGTTAGCATCAGCCCCTCAGTGTGTAGGCTCCTCACCCAGTACTGCCACCTAATACACTGACTGGACTGGTCAGACAAGCAGTGTCCCCGGACCCACCTACTAAGGTGAGGGTAGTTTGGGTTTTTTTAATTAATTAATTTTTATATTTTTGTATTTTTCCAAACTTAGAAGCGGGGAGACAGTCAGACAGATTCCCGCATGTGCCTGACCAGGATCCATCTGGCATGCCCACCAGGGAGCATTGCTCTGCTGTGGTGGGAGCCATTCTAGCGCCTGAGGCAGAGGCCGTGGAGCTGTCCTTAGCACCCGGGCTAACTTTGCTCCAGTGGAGCCTTGGCTGCGGGAGGGGAAGAGAGAGACAGAAAGAAAGGAGAGGGGGAAGGGTGGAGAAACAGATGGGTGCTTCTCCTGTGTGCCCTGGCCGGGAATTGAACCTGGGACTTCCACATGCCGGGCTGATGCTCTACTGCTGAGCCAACGGGCCAGGGCCGAGGTAAGGGTAGTTTTAAGCAAGATGCAATCCAGGTTCCCAGCTGATGGCATTATGGCTGCTTTTCTCTTCCCCTGCCCTGCACAGGGGTGCAAGTCATGTTTAAGATCTTGTACAAGTGATTCAAATGGTGAACCGCACACAGTTTCTACTTGTCTATGGCCAAGGACAGGAGTGGGGATACCAGGTTAGAAAGAGAATCTGCTGAGACTAGCTTCCTGCTTGTTGTTCCTTTGTCCCCAGTTATCTTGTCCACCTTTTGCCCCTCATTCTCTGTCTTGCTCAGGCTGAGAATCCTAAGCCCAGGCCTTAACCATTATCTCTCAGTTTGTTCATCTATAGAATGGGGATACTTATGGTACCTACCTCCCAGGTGGTTATATGAGCTAAATAAATTTATATGAATTTAATGTATGTAAAGAGCCTGCACCCAGTGAATAATACTAAAGCACTTGCTATTATTTTGGGAAGTTAAGCAATTTGTCCAAAGTCACATAGTAAGTAGCAGAGTTTGATGTCAACCCATTCCACCTGGCTTCAGGGCCCATGCACTTATCTTGTGCCAGTGAAATTTTGCACTAGCAGAATTGGGAAACGGTATTCATGCACACAGCTTATCTGTAAAATGGGGGAAACAACAGCCATTAGGGGCTAGGAGACATCTTTCTAGGGAAGTGTCCATTTATAATGATGTCTGACCTTGTTCCCACTTTGTGGCTGATACAATTGTTTTATGGTTTGTTTCATTGCATATGTCAATCGAGAAATTTATGACAATCAGATAATCACCTAGATGGAAGAAAAGTCCAGGTCCTTCTAGCAGTGATATGAATCCTAAAACATTTCTTCATTCCATATTTATCTCTGGATAGTGGGTGGGGCGAGAGGGAGCGGGGACAGCAGTGTGAGCAGGGAGAGTTCTCCTCACTGTCTTCCTTGGGAAACAGTATGTGTGTCTACAGAACAGTGATACCTGTAGTAACCGAAAGGAGTAGTTCACCTAACTAACAATGTCGGACAAGGACCTGTGGCAGTGCACTCTGAGATAGTTCTATGATCCTTCCTCCTGTGTCACTCCCACCCCCGAGTTGGGTAGGATCTGTGTAGGTGGGACTTGTTATAGGACAGAGGTGATGGGGATGGATGTGATTATGCACACTTGATTATGTTACATAAAATTGGAACGGGCCCTGGCCAGTTGGCTCAGTGGTAGAGCATCGGCCTGGCGTGCAGGAGTCCCAGGTTCGATTCCCGGCCAGGGCACACAGGAGAAGCACCCATCTGCTTCTCCACCCCTCCCTCTCATTCCTCTCTGTCTCTCTCTTCCCCTCCCGCAGCCGAGGCTCCACTGGAGCAAAGTTGGCCCGGGCCCTGAGGATGGCTCCATGGCCTCTGCCTCAGGCGCTAGAAAGGCTCTGGCTCTGGTCGCAGCAGAGCAACGCCCCAGATGGCAGAGCATCGCCCCCTGGTGGGCATGCTGGGTGGATCCCGGTCGGGCGCATGCGGGAGTCTGTCTGACTGCCTCCCGGTTTCCAACTTCAGAAAAATACGAAAAAAAAAAAAATTGGAACCACCTTGCAAGAATACCTTGTCCCTTCGCAGCCCGCTGCTGGCTTTGAAGGAGCCACCAGACCTCCTACCGCCTGGACAGTGCCGCCAGCCCCTTAGGGGTAAGAGGAGGCCCTTCTACAACCTGGAAGCAGAGGCGGCCGGCTGCCCGCCTAACCCCTGTCCCCCAACATGCTGCCCTGGAGGCACTCGTGGCGCCAAGAGCGCCTCACGACGCACCGGGGAGAGCGGGCCGGGAGACAGTCAACTTTGCGCACACAAGTGGGGATCAGGGGCCGCAGGCCTTGGCGGCGCGTCTGGAGAGGGCACGAATTCCCCGCAGGTGATCTCGGGGTCCTGCCAGGGTCGCCGCCCAAGCCCGGGCGCAGGAGGCCAGGTGGGGCAGTGGGGGAAGGCGACTCCGCCACGCTCCAGTTGAGCCCTGGAAAAACCCCGGCGCGCAGGGGAGAGGCGGGCCACTGCCCGGGACCCAGGGAACAAAGGCAGCCCGTAGCCGGATGCAGTCATGGAAAAACCCATTAGGGCGCCGGGGCGGGGGCGGCGGCAGGGGAGGGGCGGAGCGCGCCTGGCAGCCCCGCCACTCTCACCCGCCGGCACGGGCGGGGCTGCTCTCAGCCCCTGCCCCCCCCGAGCGCTCCTCGCGGGCGGAGTTGGAGGCTCTGCAAAACAGAAAATGCCGGAGGGAAGGGTTGGGCTAGGGACCGGGTTGGGCTAGGGACCGAGTGCTAGAGCCCCCATGCTCCGGATGCTAAGCGCCAGCCGGTCCGCGGTGCGCACCCAGTGCTCACGGCCGCGAGGGGAGGGTGGACACACGCAGCGCTGCACACGGCCATTTGGCGGCTGTAGCTGCGGGTGTTGGCCCGCCAGTAGGGGGCGCGCACGGGCCCCGGCAATGGCGCGGACGCATGCATGTGCCGAGGCGCCCACGCTCCTGCACACACATGATCGCATATACGCACGTGCTCCCAGACACGCGAGCTTCCCGCAGCTCCTAGGGTGAAGGGAAGGAAGTGGTCCCACCGAGGGGGGCCGAAATAGATGCTATGGCTTTCCCCGAGGCCAGATACAGAACCGCAGAAGCTGCAGTGGGGCCCCGAGAAGACGCCGTGGTTAGGGTCCCCCATCCCCGCGGTATTTTACAGGCATAGGGGCTGGGCCTCCTGGGGCCTGACGTACCCAGGTCTCGCCCCAGGGCTGGAGTTTTTGCCCAGTACAGGACGCTGCCCTCCCTGTCCTGGTCTTGTGAATCTGTCTGGCGAAGCTGAGACAGCACACCATGTTTTTTGTTGTTTTTTCCCGGTAGAAAAGGAAAGTGTTGGCAAAAGGAGGACCCAGTGATCCTGAGGCCTTTTCCAGTTCTGACTTAGGAAGAAGAAGGAACTGGACCCAGAGGCCGTAAAAGGAGTTGGTGGGAACTGAGAGAAACCTTGGTGCCTGGTTTGGCCTCAGCCACAGGCCCTTCCTGGTTCAAATGTCCCTTTGTTTATTTGTGCTCTTGCCTGCTGTGGAGTGTCGGGGGCAAAATCGGAACCCGCCGGGCCCCTGGGGTGGAGAAGGGATGTAGACTGAGCCATGACTGTGGGGGCCTGTAAAGCCACTATCACAGCAGCCCGGTCCATGCAGATTCGCATTGGATTTGGACAGTCGGTAAAGAAACAACGGAGCCACAAACTGGTGGGCCGTCTTTAATCCTAGCTTGCACCCGGCGGGCAAGTAAAAACATACACTGGGCTCCAAAACCCACTCACATTCAGTGCTCACAAAGCCACTGACTTTTCCAAGTTTTCTAGAATCAAAGGTTTCTAACTCACCAGCCTTATTCTCCTCAGTTCCCCATCTTCTTCCTTATCCCAGATACAAACTCTGCACATACTGGCATCTCACTCAGCACTCCACCATCTTGGCTGCTTCTCCTGGCCTCCTCCACTGGCCTCCTTCTCTGCTCTCCTCTGCTCTCTCTTCTAATGATAATCTCAGGAACCAAGAGCGCAAGCTCCCGTTCTACCCCTATTTTATAGTGTAGATTCAAAACCTTTAATCCAATATACAAAATAGGGAAGTCTCTAACACAAAGTCACTTTCTGAGGCATGATTGAATTGTACCACCCCACATCAAAAAAGGGTAGAAAAGGCTTAATCCCAAAACCAAGCCCCAGGCTACAAGGATTCTGCCTGCCTTTAGCCCACCCCAACACACATTAATATCACCTGGGCGATGGCCTCCTCGTGTTATCTTTAACAAAGTGAGCATAATACATTTTATCTGCCCAACAGGGCCTATAGCCAGCCCCAGGGAGCAGAGGAGACCTCAAACTCCACCAGAGTGGGGAGGCTGCTGGATTGGGTGGCAGGTGGGGGTTCCTGAAGGCCAGAGGGCAATGAAGCAGAAGGCCACGACTCCAAAAAAGGGTTCAGGTTCAAGGGGCCGCCTTTTGGGGCCTGGCTGTTGGAGTTGTGGGAATACAGTTTGTGTGAGGTTTTGGCCAACAAACTTAGGATCAGCAAAGTAGGGACACCAGTGAGCTGACGGGGTCAAATGAACTGACATCTACTTGTGGTCCCTTGGGGAACTGAGGTTGGAATCAAATGACCCAGCCCTGCCTTCTCCCTAGCTTCCTGGTTTGAGGGAATCTTATCCCACATCTTGGGCCTCCAGTTCCTCATCTGTAAAATGGAAACAAGAGCTCCTCCATAGGGGTATTTTAGGGGTTGAAAATGGGTATAAGTCCCCCTTACGTTCTGCCTTCCCTTCTTTTTATACTTCTGAAAGTCCCTAGTCATTAGGGCTCCTAACAAGTCCGTTTCCTGTAAGCAGGTGGCGTCCAGTGGGACGAAGGCTGTGGAGCAGCGCCCCCTGGTGGTGCACATCAGGAGGGCCGGGTCAGTCGGTGAAGATGCGCGCGGGCTAGCTAACCTGGTCAGGGCCTAATGGCGTCTAGCAAGTTGGAGCCTCCAGGGGCTGATCGTGGGGGCTCCACCCAGGGAGGCCTTTCCTTCTGACTCAGTTACCCCTTCGTACAGAGAGCATGCTGCTTTCCCACTGCAGCCTCTTTTCTCACAGCGCAGCTTTTCCAGCTTTAACAGTCTTCTCTCATTTCTGCCCCAGAGGAATCCACACACTTGGCATTTAGACTGTGCTTTGCAGCGTACAAGCACATTGACACACATTACTTGTCCCTGGGGTGCGCTATTTCTGGGTGGTGACACCACTAGGTGGATAGAGATCGCGGTTTACAGCGTGGCTCCGGCACAGTTTGGATTCTGCCTTCTCCATCCAGCTTTGTAACCAGGACAACGTTCAAAATATTGAATAACCAGTAGGACCAGCAGCGACCAATCAGAACAGACTTTGCCTGAAACACCAGGTACAGCCAAGTTCTTGTGTGGCTGCTGAAGATTCTGGAATAACCACAACCTCACTGGGCATTGGCTTCTCCATCTGCAGTGTGGGCATGGTGACTGTATTATTACCCCTTTATAGGGCTGTTGTGAAGACTAAATTAGGTAATGCATGTCAACGATTGAGAAGCCACTCTCTGGCACACAGAAAGAGCTCAGTAAGAGTTAGCTTTATTACTGGTCCTGTCTCCTCTCAAATACAGTGACTCAGGGCGATTGTCACTTTTAAGGGAGACTTCCCAAGTGAGCCCACCTCTTGTCTGCCCCACCTGCTTGCCTGGCCCTCCAGTTATTCTGCTCTCTAGAAGTGCTCAAACTTGACCATGCATCTGAATTTCTGGGGGATCCTGTTAAATTTCAGATTCCAATTGAGTAGGTCTGGGCGGGGCCTAAGATTCTACATTTCCTGCCAGCTCCGGGGTGCTGCTGATGCTGGTCTGAGAAGAAGCAAGACTCCAGAAGAGTCCTGCAGAAACAGAAGTGGCAGGTGGTGACATTTATTGTGAGCACCTGCTCAGTACAAGGCAGTGTGAGGATCCAAACTGTCTGAACGCTGGCCTCCAACCTCAGGCAACAGATGAGCTATTGCACAAACACAGGTTAAAACTAAAAGTCAGGTCAAGGGGCAAACGTGCCAGACAGTAGGTGGTGAATCCATTCTCTGCCCAGTAGCTAGAGTGATGTTCTAAATAAGTAAAGAGTCCATTACTGCCCTGCTTACAGCTGTCCAATGCTCCCACCTCACTCTGAATAAAAACCCGATTCTCCTGAATTCTTCAGGCCCTGCTTCATTTTGCTTTGCCTCTGACCTCATCTCCCATCACTCAGCTTCATTCTAGACTCACCTTGTTCCCTTAAACCCAGTACTCCACTTCCTTCCTGAGAGCCTTTGAACTTGCCTGGTTAAAGCTTGTACTTCAAACTGGCGGGTGCCTGGCCTCTTACTCGGCCTCGTATTGCTTCCCGGGAAGACCTTCCTTGACCTAAAGGAAGTTTGGTCTAAAGTAGTTGCCTCCAGTTGAGATCAGATATTCTCTATTGTATCATCCTTTTTTCTTTCTTTTTTTAAAGACTTTTATTTATTCAATTTTTTTTTCAGAGAGGAGGGGGCAGGAAGGGAGAGAGAGAGAGAGAGAAGCAGGGAGGAGCAGGAAGCATCAACTTCCATATGTGCCTTGACCAGGCAAGCCCAGGGTTTTGAACCGGCAACCTCAGTGTTCCAGGTTGACACTTTATCCCACTGCGCCACCACAAGTCAGGCTCTTTCTTTTTTTAAATAGAAATTCTAAGTTTGATGGATGGCATTATATTGTTTGGGGTTTTTTTTAGTCTTTTTTTATTATTTTATTTTATTTATTTATTTTAGAGAGGAGAGAGAGACAGAGAGAGAGAAGGAAGCATCAACTCCCATATGTGCCTTGACCAGGCAAGCCCAGGGTTTCGAACCGGCGACCTCAGCATTTCCAGGTTGACACTTTATCCACTGCGCCACCACAGGTCAGGCTGGCATTATATTGTTAATTGCTTTTTTGGAGCTCTGTGAGGGCAGAGGTGTCTGCTTGCCTTATTCTGCTTTACCCCCAGCACCTAGAACACCATCTGACACATAGTAGGTCTTCAATGAGGACCTGTTGAGTGAATGAAAAAACAACTGTTCTAAGGCATGTAAAGAGGTAGGAGGTGCCCATGGTGCCCTAGGTAGATGAGAATCTTCAGAGAAGTCTCCTGTGCAGAATAATCCAGGGAGCTCCGGGGGTGAGCATCCACAGAGGGTCAGGAGCAGGCACCAGGAGACGCTGGGCTGCCGTGAAGTTCTCAGGGAAGGCTCAGCTGACCCAATGGGTCGCTTCCTAGCCGGGATAGTCTTTTCTCATTGTCCCATGTTGGGATAAAGGGGCTGGACCTATTTGTACCTGCATTCATTAGTCATTGGATGTATCCAGGAAGGGGGAGTTGCGACCTTGGGCAAGGCATTTTATTTTCTCCAGAGAGGGCTACCTGCCAGCACTCCCAGCACTGGGGTAACCCTGGTCTTTCACACTTGCAGGGAATCTGGGTGGCATACGCAGTGCCCACACAGTGGGGGGTGGGGGGGCTCACTCTGACAGGAGGGGAGGATTTGGATAAGCCAGCAGGGGGAGCCCAGCTGAAACTGGGCAGGGGTTGTCAGGACCTGATCCCACGTGGAGATGAAGTGGACAGCTGGGTCAGACATTCTCTCTCTGGTTCTAAGGTTGGAGTGCGATGAATCGTGGGTGGGATAAAGACCTTAGGAGGCTGCAGGCACACCCTCGACTTTGTTCTTATGTATTCTTTTAGTGTTGGTCGGTGCCGAATTCTCAACAATTAGCTACTGTGCTTTCTATTTCATCATCTTATATAGACACCTCTGGTATATTTTATTCAAGAACAAGTGTTCTTCAGCAGTATAGAGAACCAAAACCCCAGCATTTGCAGAAATGAGCATTTCTGGGAGGATTCTGCGGTTTTGGTCCTTGGACGGGCAAGCACTGAGCACATCCCCCCAAGTGGTATCTGGTGGGCCTCTCTGAGGACCCCACTGGACGCCCAGATTGTGTTGAATAGATGGTCAGTAGGTAGCCAGCAGCAGCATTGGGTAGAGACACCAACAGATGGACCCTGCTAGAGGGGACAGGTGGACTGTGCCCAGGAGGAGGCTTGTTTGGTGTCTAGGATCCACTAGCTGGGCTGGCTGGCAACCTGGGCGGTGGCACAGAGCCCCATGATTGGTTAATGCTTTGCTGTCATCTTCTTGACACTCTTAATACCTTTTGAGCAAGGGATCTTGTGTTTTCATTTTGCACTGGGACCCACAAATTATGTAGCTGGTTCTGCTCACCAGCTCTGAGTCCTGGGCCCAGGGCTGGTTCCTCAGGGATCATGAGAGAGAGACCGGGGAGCCTGGGTGGGAGGTGGGCCGGGTGCATCCTTGAACAGGCTCCGTGTGTGAACCAGGGATCACGAAGCCGGCTTCACCTGAGGGCTGGAGGCTGTTCCCAACTGTGAGTCAGGTCCTGGAGCTTCACTGCCAGGGAAGCCCATGCAAGGCCGCTCTTCAGAGATGCCACCTGCCCCCTGCCCTCCGAGACCCTGGTCAGCTCCCAGACTGTTGACAAGAGATGTAAAGTCTGTAGGGTTGGGGCCAATGCCTCCCCTGGGCATGACAGGTCGCGCATGCCCTGGCTTCTGGAAGGCATCTGGTCTGGATGTCAGTACTGGGCCTGTTCTCTGAGGCCTGGGCCCAGATCTCCATGTCCCTGGGTCTGGCCTGGCCTTGCCCACTGGGTTGGGGGAAGTGGCGGCAGCGCCCTGGACACAGATTGTGAGAGGCTGGGATGTTGCCCTGTTGCTACAGGTGCCATGAGGAGGTAGGCGACCCACTTCCAGCGTCCTGAGCCCCAAGGAGCCTGCAGTAGGCCTGGGCCAGCTCTCAGGCCCAAGTTTATGTCACTGCTTTGTCTTTGCATCTCTGACGGCCTTTCTGCCCCTGTTGTGTCCTGTCCCTCACCAACTTCCACTCTGGGTTTGAACCTTATCCTCTCCTTCTGTGACTGATGCCACCTGCCGCAGTTTACCCATGTATTTGTCACTTAAATTTTTTTTTAATTTAGTTATTCAATTTAGAGAGAAGGTGGGGAAGCAGCAGGAAGGAAGTCCCATATGTGCCTTGACCAGGTTGGCCCGGTGTCTCGAACCGGTGACCTCAGTGTTCCAGCTTGAAGCTTTATCCACTGTGCCACCACTTGTCACTTTTATTCTTTCTGTTCACTCTTAATGGGCAGGGCTGGGGCCTGTTTCCTACATTGTCCATTGCTCATTCCCCAACCCCCTCAGTCACTTTCGAACATGGGGCCCTCTCATTTTATTTTTGCATTGTGGCCCCCAAATTATGGAGCTGATCTGCTGGTCTGCTCGCCAGGGCACAAAGCACAGGTACGGAGCGCTCAAGATCAACCCCTAACAAGGGGTTCTGAGTGCTGGAGTCGTATGGCGGCTCTGAAAGGGTAGCCACAGTCCCATGGGAATTCCAGGTTGAGTGCCTACTGTGTGCCAATAAGGGAAGGGCCGGCCGCTGCAAACAGAAGCCCCTTTCTTCAAGGTGTTTGCCCGGGACAGCATGTATTAGTAGGACAAAGCCTGGCCATCCAGGGACCTCCCCAGCAGGCTCGGAGAGAAAACCAGGGCGGCAGGGAGCAGAGGAGGGGCGTCCGCCGGTGGGGCGGACTCCGTCCCGCTCGCCCCGCCCGGACCGCGGGCCTCCGGGAGCTCAAAGGGCCTCTGTGTTCTGTGCCCTGCCTGCCCACGGGCCAGGAGCGCATTTCCTCAGCTGCGCCAGACCCCGGAGGCTCCGCAGCCCCTCTGGGGACAGACACAAATAGTTCCCGGCCCTGCTGCCCGGCCAGTTACCTTGGGAACCAAACTCAATCGCCTGACGTCACCGGACCGTTGCGTAGCAACCGGCACAGATCCTCCCTCCCTCCTTCTCTCGCGGCCCCGGCGCTGAGGTCGCGGTCGACCTGGAGACGGTGGGGCGGGGCGGTGATGCCCCAACCCCGCCTGCTCTCCTCGTCGCCCTTCGCGGGCCAGGCTGCGCCCTTGCCCCGCGCTGGAGCTGCCACCCGGATCCCAGAGCTGCTCCTCCCCGCGACGGAAACAGCGCCGCCTGGCCTCGGGCGGGTTGGCGGGGACCCCGTTGTGGCCTCAGTGCGGCCGGCAGCCAGCCGGGATTCCTCTCCCAGAGAGAGGCCTTTGTTCGCTGTCCCCCTTCTAACTGCCCAGTTTTCTGTCCCAGTCTAGTTTCTCCCCAGTTCCCGACCTGGGCTCCTACTCTGGTAGCGAAGAGCAGGTGGCAGGACGGGCGTTTTCATTCTCCTGCCTCCCAGTCGCCTAGGAAAGCTGCCTGCTTGGCCACCTGCTTTGGAGATGGAGACGCTGTGCTCCTACCGCTGGAACCCTTCACGCCTGTGCTTTCCCCAGGCGCCTGTCCTGTGACATCCACCGCCCTGCCAGGGCCAGGGCCGCGGACTTGGGAGCCAGCTGCTGTCGGGGAAGTGGAGAGGGAAGGGCCTGCCTGACCACCTCCCTGAGTTTCTTGTTCTTAGGCTGCCCCATCCCCGGTCCGCCCTCAGTTTCTCACCATAGCAGATAATAACATGCCGCATCCCAAAGCCCAGGCTGGGAAACGGCCCAGAACCGCGTGCAGGGGGCCAGCAGCAATCTGCCACCATGCCCTGCCCTGCTCTGCCTCGACTCTCCCAACTTTGACCAGGGTAATAACCATTTCCTCTTGCCTGGAGGACTTTGCTTCTCTTGTTCAAATAGAGTGTGGTGGGGGCCATCGGAGGGAGGGGGTTTTCTTCACTGAAAGCTGTATTTTGACAAATAGTAATGAAATACAGGTGGTCAGAAATGGAACCAGGTGTTTTAGGTGAATCTTATTTCCTCATTGGTTGATATTTCCAATTCAGAGATGGAGAGGAATTTTTTAATCCATGGAGTTGGGGAAGTGCACCTAAGAATGCCTCAGATCTTCCTAAAGCACGTGGTTAACGGGAAGTGACGCAGCTGGCCCGGCCAGATCCTTCCCCTGGGCACTTATCGGACAGGAGCAGGGAGACAGGTTTTTCTTCTCAGTCCTGGAAGTAAGTGTGAGCTGTGGGCCTGGAGCCTCCCGGAGCTATGTTCCCTACAAGGGGCCGAAGCCTAGAGGAGAACGCGGAACAGGCCTAAAAAGGGTCTGGAAGCTTTGGCTAGAAATAAATCGATAAAGATTTATTCAAGGGTTTTCGGGTTTGCAGACCATAAACACAACTGGGCAATACCCCGGGCCCCAAAGAGAAGCTGAGGGTTTGCACAGTAAAAAGTATCTTCTTGAGCAGAATCAGTCCTGCGTTCTTAGCCTCTGGATTGGTCAGAGATGATAATTCTCTAAATGACTGATGGTGTGGATACTGGAGGTCAGTAGTCTAGCTACGTGAACATTTTTCCTCAGTCCTTCAGGGGATAATCAGAAGGTTATCGGGAGGTCTGATGTATATCCAGGCATTGACGCAGGACTGGGAAGTTCAAAAGTTTAAGTTCCCAGGTTAGTTAAAGCAAGAATAGAATCATTTCCTCAGTCCTCAACCTACTTGATTTTAGTAATTTAGCAGCTTGATGATAGTGACTCCATTCTATGTCATCACTTTATTTCTCAAGAGGCAGAACTGCCATGTGAGGTAGAGTCCTTAACATTAGGTGTCTCCGAAGCCAGGTCCTTCCTGGTCCTTCTCTGTTCAGCCCAGCAGTCTGTTGGTGCCTAAGTAAGCTACTTTGTGTTGGGTAGCTGTCATTTCCAATTAAGAGACTCCTGACCAATACACAATGCAGAACACCCCAAGGAAGAAGAAGAAGAAAAAAAACCCTGACATTTGTCAGATGCCTACTGTTAAATGCTGTTTGTTTCTTTTTAACATGCATTATTGATCACAACATGCCTGTGAGGAAAATGGAAGACTTGTTTTATAGGGGAGGAGACTGAGGTGTGAAGACAGTAAGGCCCTATCTAGGACCACAGTGTCCACTTGAGGAGGACTCCATAGGGCAGGCCAGTGGAGGGTCAGTGGCTACTACGTGTCCAGAGACTCCCTCAGCCAAGGCCTGCCCTCGAAGGCTTTGTCATGGCTGGCTCCTCCCTGGAGGACCCTGAGCCTGCTGTGGTCTGAGTCTGGGACACTGTTATGCAAACCTGGCTGTGATGTCGGGCTCTAGGGCAACTCCAGTTGGAGAGGCTGGGCCCTTCTGTCCCCCTGGCCTTGTTCCTCAGAGCCACCGAGAGACACCTTTTCAGCCTGAGTCAGCCAGCTTAATTGGTGCCACCTCGGGTATGTCCTGCACCCCTGTGATGCAAGAAACATATATGGGTCTCTGCCCCCTTGGTTCCTGGCACAGTTTCTAAAACTGTTGGCGTTTCCTGAGTGGTAGGGGTGACCCTGGGAAGATGGGGACTGCTCCCCGGAGGCACCGCCTTGCAATTACAGGGTTAGACGTTCTAGCGCCAGCCCCTGCCTCTGGGGAGAGGAGGCTGGACATTGAGTTCATCACCGAGGGCCAGTGCTTGACTTAATTCATTATGCCCGCGTAATGGAACTTCCACGGCAACAGCAATGCTAAATAGCAGGGTTCAGACTGCTGCTGGGTGTTGAACACGTCCACACGCCAGGAAGGTATGGCATCCCTCCCCCACAGAGACAGAGGCTCTTGCGCTCTGGACCCTCTGGACCTTGCCCTAGGTACTTTTTCATTCGGCTGCTCAGTTATATCCTTTATAAGTGCCATTTATAATGAACTGGTGAGAGTTGAGTGTAGCCCTGAAATCTGGGAACTGTGAGAGCAAATTATCCAACCTGAGGAGGGCGTCGTGGGAACCCCTGATTTTGTAGCCAAACTGGACAGAAGTGTGGATAACCTGGGGACCCACTATGTGTGACTGATTGGCATCTTTAGTGGTGCTATCATGTGGGCATTAACCTGTGGGGTCTGTGCTAACTCGAGGTGGTGAGTGTCAGAATTGCATTGTAGGACACCCAAGTGGTGTCCAGAAAGAACTGAAGAATTGCTTGGTGTGGAAAACCCACACATTTGGTGTGGGAAGCATTAAGTAGAAAGAGTTTTCACGTAACTCAACTTCTCTCACAAAATAAACTTCAAACCTCAAGTGTCCGGGCGGTGGCCAGTGCTGCCTTCCCTCCAGCAGAGGGCGTACTCCCTACTCTTAGGGACTCAAAGCTCAAGATCTAGAAAGCCTAAGAAATAGGGCTTCCTCTTAGCCCAGAGAGGGTCCGGTTTTTCTTTCTTTCTTTTTTTTTCTTTTTTCTTTTTCTTTTTTTTACAGAAACAGAGAGAGTCAGATAGCTAGGGACAGACAGACAGACAGGAACAGAGAGAGATGAGGAGCATCAATTATTAGTTTTTCATTGCGACACCTTAGTTGTTCCTTGATTGCTTTCTCATATGTGTCTTGACCGTGGGGCTACAGCAGACTGAGTGACCCCTTGCTCTAGCCAGCGACCTTGGGTCCAAGCTGGTGAGCTTTGCTCAAACCAGATGAGCCCACGCTCAAGCTGGCGACCTCGGGGTCTTGAACCTGGGTCCTCCGCATCCCAGTCCGATGCTCTATCCACTGCACCACTGCCTGATCAGGCTCTTCTTTTTTTTAAAAAAAAAAAAGATTTTATTTATTCATTTTTAGAGAAAGAGGAGAGGGAGAGAGAGAAAAAGAGAGAGAGAGAAGGGGAGGATCAGGAAACATCACCTCCCGTATGTGACTTGACGAGGCAAGCCCTGGGTTTTGAACCGGTGACCTCAATATTCCAGGTTGAGGCTTTATCTGCTGCGCCACCACAGGTCAGGCAGCAGTTTTTCGTTTAAATATTTAAATATGTACTTAAGACCTTAGTTTACCTTTATACTTTATCACATTCCCTGAGGACGGCCCTTATCTTTGATCACTTTCTTTAAGAGACACTTTCCTGGATTGAGTCTGCCTCAACCAGCCAAACCTATAAACTTGACCGCAGTCAGGTAGTGACTTCAACCAATTAGCCCAAGTGACCATAGACTGAACAAGAATATTGTCCTTATAAAAACAAGTAAAAGCACTCTCAAAGACTTATTTTACTTTTTAAAAATATTCAAAATGAAAAAAAAATTCAAAATGGCCTCAAATTTCTAACTTTCCTTACAAAAAAAGGGATTCTTTAAAAAAAAACAAACCCCACACCTTAAAACTTTTAACATTGTTGGAATTTGTGGGTCCCACTCCCCAATGATATGCATCTCCGATGGGGAAATAGCAGTCTCTGGTCACAGGCTGGTTTACCTGAACACCGCCTCTGAGCCAGAAGAAAGTGGGAGTGTGTGGAGGGGGAGGGGGCCTGCCATGTAGACCCCGCACCCCCCCCCACCAACAACATCCCCCCATACCCCCCCCCCCCCCCCGGTGGCACCACAGGAGTCCTGGAGCTGGAGTTGTCCCAACTTGGCCCAGGACAGTCAGGCCTTAGACTCCTGCATAGACCGGTCCCTCAATTGGGCCACTCAGAAGGTCATGACCTTGGGCCAGTTGGCTCTTTGAAGGGGCTGGCTCTGAAGGCTGTCCACATAGTGCTCACAGCAGCTGGAGGAAAAAGTCCTTCACTGAAGGGGGCAATCCACCCTGGGGCGGAGGTCACAGTGTCCCTCCTGCCATCTGCCAGGACTTGGGGTGCCCTTCCCTTAGCCAAGCTCCTGCTGGGCTCAGACGTTAGACTGCTTGTACCTGCCCTGCTGGCCCTTGGCCCAGGCTAAATATTTCTTTAAACAGATCCTCTGCTTTCTGGCCAATCTCTTAGCGGTAGAACACACACCCAGAAAGATGGTTGTCAGATGGGAACCCTAGCATATAAAGGAGAAGCAGGGAGCAGATGCCAGCTTTATTGGGGTGAATTTGTCGTGCCTCAGTTCTCAACACCAGAGTACCCTGCATACAGCCGCCCTGCTATTCTGACTGCTCACTCTTCCCCTTTCCACCCCGCCTTCTGTGCCTCCTCACTGCCTCTCCCCAATAGTGCTCCCTTTGTTCAGTTTCCACCCACCCGCCAGAGTGGTCCACATGCCTGGGACGGGCTGACTTCCCTGCTTGCTGCCTGCTCCTGTGTCCTGTGAACTGCTCTCTCCCGCCCGGGGATGGGACCTTTCCGCAGGCTCCTGTCTTCCAGCCTTTCTCTTCTCGCTCGGGCCACCATTTCCAGAACTAGGGTGCACCCACTTCTCTCTGTTTTATTTTATTTTATTTTATTTTATTTTATTTTATTTTATTTTATTTTATTTATTTATTTACAGAGGCAGAGATAGACAGGGACAGACAGACAGGAACGGAGAGAGATGAGAAGCATCAATCATCAGTTTCTCATTGCGCGTTGCGACTTCTTAGTTGTTCATTGATTGCTTTCTCACATGTGCCTTGACCGTGGGCCTTCAGCAGACCGAGTAACCCCCTGCTGGAGCCAGCGACCTTGGGTCCAAGCTGGTGGGCTCTTTGCTCAAGCCAGATGAGCCCGCGCTCAAGCTGGCGAGCTCGGTTGGGGTCTCAAACCTGGGTCCTTCTGCATCCCAGTCCGACGCTCTATCCACTGCGCCACCACCTGGTCAGGCTCTTTCTGTTTTAGACTCCTCAGCCCTGAGTGTGCAGCCTTGACCTTCTCCCCAGGTGCATTGGCCCCTGGATGCCTGGGTCCCTGCCCACAGAGAAGCTGTGCTGTCAGGTGGGTTTGTCAGCACAGCTGTTTATCCCAGAGCGAAGCAGAAGGCTGGGAGCAAGCAGCAAAGTCAGTCCTTGGCATATAACTGCATGGAACCCTCCTGCCACAGTAGCACAGTAACCACTAACACAGATACAGCACTCAGCTCTGCGCCAGACACTGCCCAAAGCCCTTGACTTTTTAACTCATTTAATCCTCACAACAACCCAATGCAGTAGGTGCTGTTATGATCACTTTCCAGATGAGGAAACTGAGGCACAGGGGGACAAGAGTAACACAACTAGTAGGAGGTAGAGCCAGGATTCAAGGTGGCCCAGACCCCAAGGCCATGCTCTTTGTAACTCTGCCAGCTTTAACACATTTCCTGTGGGGACCTCCAATTCTGGGTTAACTGGCCCCAGAGGTAGGCGTGAATCCCAGGCCAGGTAACCAGGTAGCCAGTTTCGTGGCCTCGATAATTGATTCAAAAGTGCACAGAAGCCAGGCCAGGCTGGGCACCCTCCCCTGGGACTCTGCTGCCAGAGCCGGTGGGAACAAGGGCCTCTCTCTTTCCAGGAAGGTAGCCGAGCCCTCTGAGACTGGAGCCAGCATAGATAGGGGTGTAGAGCTGGAGGACAGAGCCCTGAGGACAAGGCAGAGTGTGGGGTCCAGCCACACCCACATCGGCCATGGTGCCTGTCAGCTAATCCCTTCACCTAATTGGTTTCTGTCCCTTCTGATCTTTTTTTTTTTTTTTTAATTTATTTATTTATTCATTTTAGAGAGGAGAGAGAGAGGGAGAGAGAGAGAGAAGGGAGGAGGAGCTGGAAGCATCAACTCCCATATGTGCCTTGACCAGGCAAGCCCAGGGTTTCGAACCCGCGACCTCAGCATTTCCAGGTCGACGCTTTATCCACTGCGCCACCACAGGTCAGGCCCTTCTGATCTTTTGTTCACCTTTGGAGTTTCAGCATCTAGCAGTAGCTGGCACATAGTGGCACTTACCTGGTTCAAGATACTTGTTCACAACCTTTGGGGTCTCCCTGGCAGCTGCCCTGGGCTCAGCTTACCCCTGGTTGAACTGCTTGGACCGCCCTCCCCCGCCCAGCGCCCATCATGTCTGTATCTGCTTTCATTCTTCTGGGTTCTGTGAGGGACCTCGTTTCTCCTCTCTTCTTAGGTCTGATTCAGCGCTTCTCCGAGGGGCCCCGATCGCTGGGGTCTGAACGGACTCTCTCCTTCCTCTGGGTCGTTGCTTTCCCGGCATGGGAAGAGTCCAGGCTCCCTGGCACGGAGTGGCAGCTGCCCTGGCAAAGGGGCAGACACACCTGAGTCAGCTTTGCATCCCCTCGGGGACCTGCTATCAGATTTCCTCAGCCGAGCTGTCTGCAAGGGTAGGGGTGGCAAACGTGTGCCTCTGGGGCAGGCAGGTGACAGCGGGCACTGACAGGCTGCGTGGGCTCTCCTAAAGCAGGCGGCTCAGCTGCCTGCTGCTCTCAAGTAATGAGACCCCAGGTTCTTCAGGAGGAGCAGAAAGCCATACTTTTATATTAAATCTCTGGGTCTTTATTTATTTTAAAAATTTTAATGAATGAATAAATTATTTTGAGAGAGAGAGATCAACAGAGTTTGCTGTTCCACTTATTTATACATTCATTGGTTGATTCTTGAACGTGCCCTGACTGGGGATGGACCCGATAACCTTGGTGTATCAGAACTTGAACCAACCAAGCTATCTGGCCAGGGCTAAAAATCTTGTAGTTTTTTATTTTTGTTTATTTATTTATTTTAAATGTGATTGATTGATTTTATAGAGAGGAGAGAGAGCGAGTGAGAAGTTGGCGGTGGGGTGGGGGAGGAGCAAGAAGCACTCACTAGCCAGTAGCTGTTTCCCATCTGTGCCTTGACTGGGTGAGCCCGGGGCCTTGAACCGGCGACCTCAGCGTTCCAGGTCGACGCTTCATCCACTGCACCACACCAGGTCAGGCAAGATCTCTGGTTTTTTAAATGTTTTTTTTTTTTTTAATTTTTATTTATTTATTTATTCATTTTAGAGAAGAGAGAGAGAGAGAGAAGGGAGGGAGGAGCAGGAAGCATCAACTCCCATATGTGCCCTGACCAGGCAGGCCCAGGGTTTCGAACCGGCGACCTCAGCATTCCAGGTCGACGCTTTATCCACTGCGCCACCACAAGTCAGACTAAATGTTTTTTATTTATTTTCTTTTATTTATTGATTGATTGATTTCAGCGACGGAGGAAGGGAGTGAAAGCTCACAGGAGAGAGACAGGGACATCAAGCTGTTCCTGTATGTGTCCTGACTGAGGATCGAACCAGCAACATTTGTGCTTTGGGATGATGCTCTCTCTACCCAATCAAACTATCCAGCCAGGGCTCAGGGTTGTTGTTGTTGTTGTTTAAGATTTTATTTATTCACTTTAGAGAGGGGAGAGAGAGAGAGAAGGGGGGAGGAGCAGAAAGCATCAACTCCGGATGTGCCTTGACCAGGCAAGCCCAGGGCTTCAAACTGGCGACCTCAGTGTTCCAGGTCAACGCTTTATCCCTGCACCACCACAGGTCAGGCTTTTTCTTTTCTTTACTTTTTTTTTTTTTTTTTTTTTTTTTACAGAGACAGAGAGAGAGTCAGATAGGGACAGACAGACAGGAACAGAGAGAGACAAGAAGCATCAATCATTAGTTTTTTTGTTGCGACACCTTAGTTGTTCATTGATTGCTTTCTCTTATGTGCCTTGACAGTAGGGCTTCAGCAGACCAAGTAACCCCTTGTTTGAGCCAGCAACCTTGTGTCCAAGCTGGCGAGCTCTGCTCAAACCAGATGAGCCTGCGCTCAAGCTGGGGACTTTGGGGTCTCGAACCTGGGTCCTCCGCATCCCAGTCCGACACTCCATCCACTGCGTCACCACCTGGTCAGGCAGGCTTTTTCTTTTCTTTCTTTCTTTCTTTCTTTCTTTCTTTCTTTCTTTCTTTCTTTCTTTCTTTCTTTCTTTCTTTTAATTTTAGGGGGGGAGAGAGAGAGAGGGAAAGAGAGAGGAACATACATAGATTTGTTCTTGTTTGTGCCCTGATCAGGGATCAAACTCGCAACCTTGGCATATCTGGATGATGCTCTAACCAACTGAGCTATCCAGCCAGGGTGGCTCTGGGTTTTTTGTTTTGTTTTGTTTTTTTGTTTTTCGTATTTTTCTGAAGTTGGAAACGGGGAGGCAGTCAGACAGACTCCCACATGTGCCCAGCCAGGATCCACCCAGCATGCCCACCAGGGGGCGATGCTCTGCCCCTCTGGGGCGTCGCTCTGCTGCAATCAGAGCCATTCTAGTGCCTGAGGCAGAGGCCACAGAGCCATCCTCAGCGCCTGGGCAAACTGTGCTCCAATGGAGCCTTGGCTGCGGGAGGGGAAGAGAGAGAGAGGAAGGAGAGGGAGAAGAGTGGAGAAGCAGATGGGCGCTTCTCCTGTGTGCCCTGGCCGGGAATCGAACCCGGGACTCCCACGCACCAGGCTGACACTCTACCACTGAGCCAACCAGTCAGGGCCTCTGGGTTTTTAATGCTAACAATTAACTCACAATTTGAGAGATACTTAGTAGGACAAACTAATTTATTAGTGAGCTAGTTTCAGCCAAAGCTCCCATTTGAAGACGCTGCTGGATGCCCAGGACCGGCCTGCGACATGAAGGCGTGCAGGCTGTGAGCTGTATACGACCCCAGCCAGGGGCAGGAGTGGGACTGATGTCCTGTAGGGGCTTCACCCGCCAAGTCATGTGACCAGTATGACACTGTATCCAGCCAGAGGATGGGGCTGGTGGATTTTGAAGCAGGTGGCGGCCTTCCCAAGATGGACAGAGTCACAGACGAGAGTAAAAGCCATATAAAGAGACCTGGGCCTGACTGGGCAGTGGCTCTGTGGATAGAGCGTTGGACTGGGATGCGGAGGACCCAGGTACGAGACCCCGAGGTCGCTAGCTTGAGCGCGGGCTCATCTGGTTTGAGCAAAGAGCCCACCAGCTTGGACCCAAAGTCACTGGCTCCAGCAAGGGGTTACTTGGTCTGCTGAAGGCCCACAGTCAAGGCACATATGAGAAAGCAATCAATGAACAACTAAGGTGTCACAACGAAAAACTAATGATTGATGCTTCTCATCTCTCTCTGTTCCTGTCTGTCTGTCCCTATCTATCCCTTTCTCTGACTCTCTCTGTCTCTGTAAAAAAAAAAAAAAAAAAAAAAAGAGAGAGAGAGAGAGAGAGAGAGAGACCTGGGTTTGCCTGGGGATTTCTTGGTTTTAAATCTGGAAGTTCCATCACCCAGGAACCTTTAGTCCTGGGCAAACCAGGACAGTTGGTCACCTTGTCTAGATCCCTGTTCCCACCATGTCCCTGGCCCATTGGAGGATAATGATAATGGCAATTGAAATGTGTGAGCTCACTTGACCAGGCAGTGGCACAGTGGATAGAGCATTGGACTGGGATGTGGAGGACCCAGGTTCGAGACTCCAAGTTCACCAGCTTGAGCGCGGGCTCATCTGGTTTGAGCAAAGCTCACCAGCTTGGACCCAAGGTCTCTGGTTCGAGCAAGGAGTTACTCAGTCTGCTGTAGCCCCACAGTCAAGGCACATATGAGAAAGCAATCAATGAACAACTAAGGTGTCGCAATGAAAAACTGATGACTGATGCTTCTCATCTCTCTCCCTTCCTGTCTATCTGTCCCTATCTATCCCTCTCTCTGACTCTCTCTCTGTCCCTGTAAAAAAAGAAAGAAAGAAACGTGCGAGATCGTTAAGTGCCAGATGCCATGTGCCAGGGCGCATGGTTTCCCTACGTCCCACCTTCCTGGTGTGTCTCCATTATCTATCCTGCAGAGGAGAGTTGGAGGATCAGCAGCGGCGCTAGGGTTTGAACACACATCGGTCTGGCTTCGTGCCCTTGACCTATCTCAGAGAGCCCCAGCGGGGCAGCCTGAGCCTGCTCGGCCCTGGGGATGAGTCAGGCCTCGCTTCCTCAGGAGCACGTTCCTGGTGGGAGGTCCAGCCAGGGTCAGTTTCCGCAGGTCTGAGGCCACTATACCTGGCTCCCTCCGCCTCCCCAGGCTCTTTCATTTCTGCACTTTGCCCCCCACCGCCCCCACGGGACTACTCGAGAAGCCCTCAGGGGCTCTGTCTCCAGAACACCTAGCCCTCACCTGTCATCCTACCCTGTGCCCAGAGCACGAACAAACGGTGAGGCTGGCGCTTAGAAAATAAACGCTGCTGATGATTTATCTCTTGGTCTGGGGAGAACTGTCCAGAGCAGGGGAGGGCAAGGGGGCAGGGCACGAGGGTCCCAGGGTCCCAGCAGGCTGCGCGTCAGCCCTGTGGGGGCTCGCTGTACAGGGTCTAGTCACAGTTGGAGCCAGGGCGGCGTGGGGTGAGCTGGCTGATCAGGTAGCACACCGCTAAGTGGATGCTATCTGCAATCCTCTGCTCCACCCTGTCCAGCATGCAGGTGACGGAACGCAGGGCCCAGACGGTCCCTGCGACCAGCCTGGAGGAAAGGGCCAAGCCGGCATTCCTCAGGATGCTGGGGATGGAGTGCAGGCTGGGCGCTGGGCTGGGCTGCAGGCCAGTCACGGAGCTGTGGCTGGACGCCAGGAAGCCCGTGGTCACGCTCATGGCGGCCTCAGACCAGACCAGGATGTTTGCCAGGGAGCTGATGGACCCCTCGCCCCCTCCCAGCAAGCTGGTCGTGGAGCAAGTGTGGATGTGCTCCTCGCCAGCCACGCAGAGGCTAGGGTCCAGGGACCACCTCCCCAGGGCCACTGCTGAGGCCGCAGAAGAGGGGGGCACACTGCCTCCTGGGGAGGGAGGGGCAGGCCGGGCCTGCAGGTGTCCTGAGGGGTCTGCTGAGTCCCATTCTGTCACTACTTGGGACTCAGCTGATGGCAAGGCTTCAGTGTCAGGGACCAAGGCCTCCGGGCTCTCAGGATTCTCTACAGCGTCAACGGAGTCGGTGGCCCGAGTGTCAAGCTGGCCGTCAGTGTCTGCGATGCTCGCGGCAAGCACCTTTTGGGGGACACGTAGCTCAGCACTTGGGCTAGATGAAACTAGGTCTTGCTCCCTCTCTGGAACACTCACTGTTCGTGGTATCTCTTTCTTAACCAGGGAGTCACTTCGGGAAACCCGCAGACTCTGAGTCATCCTCGAATCTGGCGCTGGTCTGTCCCACCCAGGGTGCTGGAGGCTCACGGACGTTTGAAGGGCATTTGGGGCTGGGTGGGCCAGCTGGGTCGTGGTCTCCTTGGGGTCCTGCCTGTGCCCTGCGGCAGCTTCAGCTTCATGCTTGTCCCTGTCCCCAAATGTGGCTTTGGAGGTGGCTGGCTTGATGGAAGCCTGATCTACATCCTGCTGCTTTGCTGATGCTGCTGTGACACTAGCAGCTGGGACATCTGCAGGGAGGGAGACCTGACTTGGGGACCCCACTACTGGGCTGTCTGAAGACCCGCTGTCACCACATGTAGAGATATTGGCTTCTCCCGAGGGGATGGTGGTCATCTAGGACCCCCTGTTACTTGTGCTGGTTGAGGAAGTGGCAATGGCCCTACTGGGCTGAGTTGTCCAGGTGATGAGGTCACAAGGAACTCTGGGCACCTGGCGATGTCACAGGCACTTGCAGAGCAAGGGTTGTGAACCTTTGGAGTGGCTGCAGTAGTGGGCTCAGTCCCCACGACTCTTTGTAGCCAAGCCTGCAGGTGTGTAAGGAGAGAAAGGCAAATATCTTAGAAAAGGGTGGAGGTGTGTCTGCAGGGGTGGGTGTCACAAGGAAGCATGGTGGCTGTGAATCTGATGAAAGAGGATGGGATGTGCTTGTTAATTTATAATTTATAAGGGACCGCTCCCAGGACCTCCCTGTCCGCACCAGTGATTCAGACCCTGACGTGACCAGTCTTTCTGCAGAAAGTCAGTTTCCTAGCCACGGTGAGTAGGAATAAGTGAAGACTAAGGGTCTGGGCAGCTCCCAGTCCTGGCTCTTTGGTTGTGGGGTGCTATAGATGAATGTTTGTATTTCCCCAAATTTATATGTTAGAAGCTATCCTCAATGTAATAGTATTTGGGGGTGGGACCATTGGGAGGTGATTAGGTCATGAGGATGGAACCTTTTTGAAGGTGTTGTTTAGTGCTTTCATAAGAGAGACCACACAGCCTGACCAGGCGGTGGCGCAGTGGATAGAGCGTCGGACTGGGATACAGAGAACCCAGGTTCGAGACCCCGAGGTCGCCAGCTTGAGCCCGGGCTCATCTGGTTTGAGCAAAAAGCCCACCAGCTTGAACCCAAGGTCGCTGGCTCCAGCAAGGGGTTACTCGGTCTGCTGAAGGTCCGTGGTCAAGGCACGTATGAGAGAGCAATCAATGAACAACTAAGGTGTTGCAACACACAATGAAAAACTAATGATTGATGCTTCTCATCTCTCTTCATTCCTGTCTGTTTGTCCCTGTCTATCCCTCTCTCTCTAAAAAAAAAAGAGACGACACAGAGCTCTCTGGCCCCCTCCTCCATGTGAAGTTATAGAGAGGAGACAGCTGCCTGTGAACCAGTCACCGAACCTACAGCTCGAATAGAGTGAGATAGGGATTAACCCTGGTAACTCAGGATACAGAATGTCCATCTTCTCCCCACTCAGCTGGGCTGGAAGGCAGACGAGAACGAGGACCTGCACTCCCCTGAGGAAGTAGAGTCCTGGAGAGGCAGTGGTACCATGATCACGATGGTGAGCCTTCTGTTTTGGACAAACTGTCCGCTGTCAGGGGCTCATGGGTGATTTGCCCTTTCAACGGTCTTTCCACCAAGTAAGCCCAGGATTCCTTTGAAGGTGACATCTGCTTGTGGTGACTCCCAGGTCATTTCCCCAACCTCATTCACAAGAACTCCATCCCCTGCCTTTTGAGTCACGTTCCTGTAGTTGCTGCAGCGCATGAACGTCAGCTTTGCCCACACCAGGGAGACAGTACTCCAGGGCAATGGCCCCTTTGCCAGGCTCCCTGGGGAATCTGGTGCCTTTTGCCTTTGCGGTGGGTCAGCCCTAGACCCTCTGCTGCACTAATGTGTGGTGATGGAAACCGATGACCTGGAGCACCCCTAGCAAGGAGGGTGCATGGCAAGATAGGGGGCCTGTCCCCGGTCCGGCTCTGGAGGTGGGCCCCAGTGGTCTAAGACATATCCCCAAGTGGGGAAGGGATCATGCCCAGGCCTGAGAACAAGGGGGTGTCTGCTAGGGCCTCCAGGCAGTTTCCTTGCTCCTTAGGAGGTCCAGAGAAGGACCAAGAAGATGTGGTCCTTCTCTGCTCCTGTACCCAGTCACATCTCATTGGGTCACATGACCATCAGGGCACCGGGCCTGAGAAAAAGCCTCACATAGAAAAGTAGAGCAAAGCCTTGATCAGACTGCACCTGTAGCCCACAGCCAGGAGACTTCCTGTGAAGGGAGGAGATTTGTTTCTAAATTGTTTCAGCAGGTTGAGCCAGGGCCTTTCCTCACCAGCAGCCACAGGCGGCTTAGGGACTAGCAGCCCTTGCGAAAAGTCATCCGGAGAGCCTGAGGGGCGTAGCCCCCCATCCCACCTTCCCCGGAACACCGGCTCCTCTGACCACTGCTCTCCTGTCACCTCCCCACTGCCATGGCTTCACACCTCTCCATCCCATGCCCTCTGTCCACCCTGGTCCAGAAATGACCCCACAAAGGCCCCCCTATACCCCCCTCGATTCCCTGTGGCCCCGGCACCCGGCTGGAGCTGGTAAAGCCACCTCGGCAGAGTCAGCGCCACAGAGCACATTGTACGAAAAAACCAAAAATCGTCATTTCTGCCCCGGAGTCTACACTAGTGAACAGAGAACTATAAACCAATTTAGCCACTTGGAGTCGTAGTGGGTTGAATTGTAACCCCCCTCCCCAAAACACACGTTCATATCCTAACCCCTGGAATCTGTGATTGTGACCGGCCTTTGTGGACGTAATTCAATAAGGGTCTTGAGAGCATCTGGAACTAGGGTGGGCGATAAATCCCTAAATGACGAGTGTCTTTATGAGAGGAAAGATATTTTAATTATATCTCCTTAAATTCTGTGTGTCCATTTGGCATCCATTAATCACAGGGCCAAACTATCTGCCAAAGTAGTTCTCTCTTGCAAATCAGCTGCCTGGTACCCTCCTCCCTTGCGCAGACGCAGACGCAGCGCAGACGCAGACGGGCTGATCCAGGGGTGAGGCCCCACCTACCTCCTTATCTAACTCTCACCAAGCCATTGCTGCCCTGCCCCAAGTCATCCTAGGGCCAAGTACCAGGCCACTAGACACCATCACCTTAGCCCGAAGTTTATCAGAATTATTCAAACTGGCCGATACTGAACTGTTTACTCTGCCTGCGTTGCCTTTCCCACGGAAAGCCCAAGGCAGGCTCTGGCCCAGCCCTTCTCCTTGCTCCAGTCTTCTGCCTGCCGGCCACCCTGATGTTCCTCATGTGGCCCCGTGTGGTGGTGTACGCCCCTTCTCTTGGGAAATCTGAGCAATAAATCCTTTCCATGGCATTGTGATGGACTAAATTCTTTCCGTGGACTTGGGGTGGACACACAACACAGTACACAGATGTTGTCTTGTAGAAGTGCACCCCTGAAATCTATATACTTTTATTAACCAACGTCACCCCAATACATTCCATAATAAGTAAATAAGTGAATTCTTTCCATGCTGTTGAGCTCTCTATGTCATCACTCACTCATCTCCGGAAGGTGAAATCCCCTGGATGCGAATGGTCCAGGGAGGGGAGGGAGCAGGGAGAAGACACAGACAGATGTGGAAGACAGCTCTGTGGCGATGGAGGCAGAGACTGGGGTGACACAAGTCACGGACAGCCTAGAGCCACCAGAAGCCGGAAGAAGTAAGGGAGGAACCCCCCTAGAGCTGTCGGGGAACGTGGTCCTGCTGATGCCTTGATTTTGGGCGCTGGGAAGCTGACAGAGAATCTAACGGTGATGACCAGTCATCGAGTCTCCACTCCCCACCCTTCCTACACCCGCTCAGACACTGCGCTCCCGATTCCTCCCAGCAACACCTTGTGGTGCGCCAATCCTCTTCCCTCTTTTTTTATTTTATTTAATTTTTTAAAATTTTTATTTATTTATTCATTTTAGAGAGGAGAGAGAGAGAGCGAGAGAGAGCGAGAGAGAGCGCGAGAGAGAGAGAGAGAAAGGGGGAAGGAGCAGGAAGCATCAACTCCCATATGTGCCTTGACCAGGTAAGTGCAGGTTTCAAACCTACGACCTCAGAATTCCAGGTCGACGCTTTATCCACTGCGCCACCACAGGTCAGGCCCCTCCTCCCTCTTGAGTCCTTGATGCTGCCACCTGCTTTCTACAGTTGCTGTGATGGGCACCGGTGACCATGGTCACTGCTCTAGCTGTTGCCACCTCCAGGTGGCCATTGGGAGCTGGCCACTCCCCAGCCTCCCACGGCTGCTCCTGGGAGTGTGGACCTGCAGCCTCTGATCAGCAACCCAGTCAGCACGTTCTCCACGGTCCTGTCCACCTGGAAAAGGGCGGCTACCGTGGGCCCTGCCGGCCAGTGAGACCACCTGGCAGAGGAGCTGGGAAGACTCTGGAGGGTCTGAGTCTTCTGGCTGTCCTCGGGACGCTCCATCACAGCTCTCAGCTCCTAGGGCGGCCTCTCCGTGTATCAGCTCTCAAGGGCGTCTCTAGATTCTCCATCTTCCTGGAACTCCCACCTCCTGCATGTGCGAGACACTGAAGGAGACAGAGTAGCAGCCGGGGTTTCATCAGCAGCAGGAGTGAGAATTCCACCTAGAACATCCTCGGGGTTTGTTTGGAAGAAACAGGTTAATCAGCCCCAGGGGGTGGGAGTTGAGACCCCAAAGGCATTCTCAAGTGACAAAGGATGTTGCTACCCACCTTTCTAAGGAGCTGGATACCATTAGCCTGAGGGCCTTTGTTTGCCCACAGCTGGGTTTAGGCGAGGGGCCTACAGCCCAATGGTTCTGCAGGAGAAGGCCCAGGGTTTGGAGGGTGCTGGGAGGTGAGGGCCCAGTGAGAGGTGAGCAGCAAGGCAGCCGTGCTGAGAGGGGGAGGGAGGCCTCGTGGGGTGGGGGTGGGGTGGGGTGTGTGCAGCAGGTGAGGTTCGAGAACAGGAATATCTAGAGGGAATTTTTAAGTTGTTTGCACTGAGGTCTCCAGGATACACCCCTCACCCTCTCCACATCAGAAATCACACCTTGTTTGCTATTGTGTGAGTGCTGGCAGCCAGGCACTGCAAGGGGGTGTGTGTGTATGTGTGTCTGTGTGTGTGTGTGTGTCTGTCTGTCCTGGACATGCGCTTGGAGCAGGCAACTGCAGTTGGGGACAGAAAGAGAGACCGTGGAGGGCGCAGTTACAAAACGGTGCTGGGACAACTGGTGGAGTATTTGGAAAAACACTGGGTTAGTTTCTCACTTTCATTTGCAGATTTTAAAGAGGAAAATGCAGAGAGAGCAAAAGTAAACTAAAAGAAAAGATTTGATTTTGGAAAGGAGAACTACTTTCTAAAATATAAAAGCCAGTAATAAATTCTAAAGGGGAAAATAGACATAGATAAAAAAATGCTATAAAAAAATTAAGAGCAAATCACAAACTGGGGGAAAAAATATTTGCTACAACTACGACTAAAAGTTACTATCTATCTATCTATCTATCTATCTATCATCTAAAGATCCCAGACAGATGGATAACACCATGAGATACCCAATAACACAATGTGCAAAAGATGGGAACAGATCATTCATCAATGACATCTAAATGACTATAAACAAAGATCATTCATCAATGACATCTAAATGACTATAAACAAAGCAAAATATGCCAATGTATTAGCAGTCAAAAAAATATAAGATTAAAAAAAAGTAACTATCTTTAGGTAGTGGGATTCTAACTGATTTGGAATTGTTTTCTTTTGGCAAACTGCATTTTCTAATTAATTTTTCTACAGTACTATTTATTATTTGCATTAAGAGCCAATCCTAAGAGTTAAAAGCACAGGATACCATTAAATAACGAGTGAGTAGCCAGAGTCAGAGATTTCTAGTTGTGGTGGATCGCAGGCAAGTTTTTTTCTTTCAAACCTTTGTTCACTTGTCCTTCCAACAATGAGCTAATATTGCTTTAAGAATTAGAACAGCCTGACCTGTGGTGGCGCAGTGGATAAAGCATCGACCTGGAATGCTGAGGTCGCTGGTTCGAAACCCTGGGCTTGCCTAGTCAAGGCACATATGGGAGTTGATGCTTCCAGCTCCTCCCCCCTTCTCTCTTTCTCTCTCTCTCTCCCTCTCTCTCTCCTCTCTAAAAAAAAAAAAAAAAAAGAATTAGAACAAATTTGCAAGTTAAAATAAATTCCTTCTTTCTAACCTCCCCTGTATGCAAATAGAATTCCTGGGGCCACCCAAACACCCACTCCACAGTGGGAAGGCAGTTGAACCAGTGATCATCCCTCTCACATCCATCTCCAAGACAAAGGGGTGCTTCAGCCCTCCCCACACGGCATGCACACTTCCTGTGCTTCCCAGCCCTGAGGACACCCCCATCTCCAAGACAAAGGAGTGCCTCAGCCCTCCCTACACGGCATGCACACTCCCTGTGCTGCCCAGCCCTGAGGACACCCCGTCTCCGGGTCTGCCCTTGTCTCTCCCTGCCCTTCTGTTTGGTCTGCCAGCTGTTCTGAGAGGACTCTGGACCAATGTGGGACTCCCTGAGGGCCGGGAAGAAGGGGTGGGCCAACCCTGGCCCCTCAGAACCGGGGGTGCTCTGGGGGGGTCTCTGGTGCAGACCAGCCCTGAGAGGCCGGAAGTCACACCATGATCCCTCTGCCTGTGTGTCCCCCACCCCTCCTTCTCATTTACTCCTGGGTGTCTGAACTGTGTTCCCTTAAAAGTCACACGTTGCCTGACCTGTGGTGTGCAGAGGATAAAGCGGCAACCCAAAATGCTGAGGTCGCCGGTTCAAAGCCCTGGGCTTGCCTGGTCAAGGCACATATGGGAGTTGGTGCTTCCTGCTCCTCCTTCTCTCTCTCTCTCCCCCTCTCTAAAAATGAATAAATATTAAAAAAAAAAGTCACACGTTGACGTCCTAACCCCCAGTATCGCAGAAAGTGACTGTATTTGGAGACTGGGTGTTTAAAGAGGTAAATGAGTTAGAATGAGGTCACTGCTGTGGGCCCTGATCCAGTGAGACTGGTGTCCTTTTAAGAAGGGCCTGTTGGGACACAGAGACACATAAATTACGATGGCCTCTACAACCCAAGGAGAGAGGCCAGGAACAGTTCCTTCCTTCACTGCGCTCCGGACGAACAAACCCCACCAACTTCTTGATTTCTGACTCCCGCCTCCAGAGCTGGGAGAAAAGCATTTCTGCTATCCAAGCCCCGGTCTGTGGTACCTCGATGGCTGCCCTAGTGACTGGCACAGGGCTCTCAAGCAGGGTTAGAACCTCAAACAGAATCCCAAAGAAGTTAAAGATAGGTGTCTGCGTGCAAAAAATTTGTCACTCATTTTGAGAGCCAAGTCACCAGTCTGTTGTCACACACAGTCCAGTGGGCCACATGCACGTTCCCAGAAGGGTGCAGGTACCAAGGTCTAGGAAGCTGACAAGACAGGTGTGGCCACAGCAGAGTCCTGGGAGTGTGGGAGCTCCCGGGCTTGGCCTTCAGGCCCCCCAGTTCTCACAGCCCCAGCAATCTGCTGTCATCTACAGGGGGGGTGGGGAGGCTGTGACTCTCTGCGTGGAGCCAGCTTTGTTCCATCCATGGGGCATCCTGTATGGTGACCCGTTGGAAATGCCATTGTCTCCCAGGACTGGCACTCACTGCTGACCCTTCTTTCTGCCCACCAGGGACTCCTGAAGTCATAAAAAGCGAGGAGAGGGGCTCTTCCACCTCAGAGCGAGTTTCCCAAGGGTTACTGCTCTAAGAGAGAGCTAGTCACTGAGCTGTAGCTCTGAACTAGTGGGTTTTAGCCTCTTGAAGTCAGGAGGAAACAATTTGGAGACATGATGAAAGAAACGGGCTCCTCCCCAGAACTGTGCACACGTGCACATTCCTGGGGCCCACCTCTAATGCCTGTGCCACCCGCCCCTGGTGATTTGTGTTCCAGGGACCTGCAGATCTCTGGAACTCACCTGCCGTCTGGCTTGTAGGCACACGGAGTGCAGATAGGTGGTGGGCTGGGTGGCAAGGATGCCATCCCGGGGAAAAACACCAGGGCAGCAAGAAGTTCCAACGGCGGAACTCTCTGGCTGGTCCCAGAAGGTCTGTCCCTGGAGGGAGGACATCTCCCTTCCCCTGGAGGCTGAGGGAGCGGCTGAGGGTTCTGGGCAGGAGAGATGCGTGGAGGAGATGGGGCTTTGGGAAGATTTGGAGAGAAAGCTTCTAGAAGCACACTGTTAGCGCCTTCCTACCACGTTGCTACAATAGATAAGCATCACATTTTGCAAATATTTCCCAGAAGAACAGGCCCTATCTTCCAGGACAAAGCAGACCAAAGACCAGAGTCAGGAAGTCCAAGGCAGATGTTAAGTGAGCAGAACGGAAAGTCCTGACTTGCCCCCAACAGGGCTGTGTTCATGGGGGGTGCTCAGCGGGGAGCTCGGGAAAGGAGGGCGTAGGGACCCGGCATTGCTCAGAGGGGACAGTGCTCTTCCCAGGGTGCCCCTGGAGGCGGTGGGCCCTCTGCTTGAAGACACCCAGGGAGTCTCGCTCCGCCCCGCTCTGTGTCCACACTCACCGAGCCACCTTGGGAGTCTTTTGGCTTCTGTAGTGATTTCAACTATGGTCCCCAAATGACATGCCAACCGGCAACCTTAGAACATGACCTATTTGGAATAAGGGTCTTTGCAGTGTAATTAAGTTAAGGATCTTCAGATGAGATCATCTTGTATGTAGAGGGGGCCCTAAACCCAATGACTGGGGTCCTTATAAGAGGAAGGGGAAAGAGTTGAGAATGAGACACAAAAGGGAATGCCATTCCCTGACTGGGTAGCTCAGTTGGTGTTACTCTTTCTTGCAAATGAAATTAATTAATTAATTTTTAAAAAGGAAGGACATGTGAAGATGGAGGCAGAGGTGGGGGTCAGTGATGTGTCTACAAGCCAAGGACACCAAGGGTTGCCACCAACCAGCAGGAGCAAGGAGAGAGGCACAGGGTCTTCTCCCTCAGAGCTCCAGAGAACCAGTCCTGCCAACAGCCTGATTTCCGACATCTGGTCTCTGGAGCGGTGAGAGGATGAGGCCAGCAAGTTTGTGGTGGTTTGTCACAACCGCACTGGAAATGAATACAGCTTCTCATGGTGAACGTGGGTGCCTGTGTTTGAATAAAACTGGGAAACACTTTGTGAAACTCTCAGTTTCTTTGCTGAGGAACTGCTCAGAGCTTTTACTAGGCCACAGGGCTTTATGAATTCCCAAGAGGGGAGGATCAGTCCTGATATGCATTTCCCAAACATATTTAACCAAGAAGCCCTGTTATAATATTCAGCGTGGACTGCCATAAGTAGAATGCTACAGACTGAGTGGTTTGTTTAAAAGAAAATTGATTTAAACAAGAGAGGGAGAGCAAGAGAAAGACAGAAACATCAACCTGTTCCTGTATGTGCCCTGACCAAGGATCGAACCAGCAACCTCTGCACTTTGGGACGATGTTCTATAACCAACTGAGCTCTGCAGCCAGGGTAAAGCCTATCTCAAAATACAGTCACATGGAGGGTTAGGGTTTTGACATATGAATTTGGGGGACACAATTCAGCCCCTTACTTCATGGGGTTGATTTCTCCCCAGACACACCTGGGGAAATGTAGACTTAATTGCTTTCAATTTGACCTCAGTGATATGGGGGGTTGAATAAGGATGTCTTATATAAAAATGTTCTTGGTAGTGGTGGGAAAGGAGAAAAAGGATGTTAAAGGTATTTTTTAAAGCTCCTCCTGTCAAAATATGGAGTCTGTTTTCTCTACCCGCTGTGTGAAGGCTTGCTGTGGTCAAGGGGACGGTAGGAAATATGACACCAGCCGAAACAGTGTTTCTGCATCGGGGGCTTGGCCTCTCTTGCTCCTTTTGGAGCCCAGCTGCCAAGTGAAGAAATCTGGCATGCTGGATAATGACAGTGAGGTTCATGTGGCCAGTTGCCCTCACCACCCTAGCCAAATGCCAGGGATGTGAGTGGGATCATCTGGGACCTGGACCATTCAGTCCCCAAACTGCAGCCACATAGACTAGCAGAAGAACCACCCAGCTGAGCTCAGCCCAAATAATAATAATAATAATAATAATAATAAACAATTGCTTAAAACTACTCAAGTTTTGAGGTGTTTTGTTCAGTGGTAGCTAATGAGCTAAGGCATTTCCGGAGCCCTGCGACCACCACTGCTTTATACAGAACAGTTTCTCAGGGTGCACTTGTCTGTACCGGAGTTAACCTCAGTTCTACGTAGAAGTAGTCTTTGCTGCCAGTTTTGCTACTAACGTTTTCTAGCCTCTTAAAGATATCAGCATGATGAATAGCAGGTGAAAAATCTGAAACTGATTCCCCACAAAAATAGCACGTGAACTTTATTAAATCAATCCCTGCAGTCAGGCATAGACTGGCTACAGAGAAATTGAAAACATGTTTTAATTTAATTAAGAATGTGTTAGCCTGACCAGGTGGTGGCGCAGTGGATAGAGCATCGATCTGGGATGCTGAGGACCCAGGTTCGAAACCCCAAGGTTGCTGGCTTGAGCATGGGATCATAGACATGAGCCCAAGGTTGCTGGCTTGAGCAAGGCATCATAGACATGAGCCCAAGGTTGCTGGCTTGAGCAAGGCATCATAGACATGAGCCCAAGGTTGCTGGCTTGAGCAGGGGTCATTGGCTCAGCAGGAGCGCCCCACCCCCATCATGGCATGTATGAGAGAGTAATCAATGAACAACTCAAGTGCCACAGCTATGAGTTGATGCTTCTCATCTCTCTCTCTTTCACTTAAAAAAATGTGTTAAACATGTAAAAACTGCTCTATCTTGAATATTCTTTCTTTTTAAAGATGAATTTATTTATTGATTTTACAGAGACAGGAGGGGTGAGGAGCGAGAAGTATCAACTCATAGTTGCTTCACTATAGTTGTTCATTGACTGCTTGTCTTTGTGCCTTGACCTGGCAAGCCCAGAGTTTCCAACTGGCAACCTCAGCATTCTGGGTCAACAATCTATCCACTGAGCCACCACAGGCCAGGTGAATATTCTTGAATAGTCCATGAGAAAGACCTGGTAAAACACTTAGGTTTCACTTGCAAAGCATTTCCTGTTGAGAAATGGCACCTGTTCAAAGGTGGGGGGTGGAGGGGGGTGCTGGGTGGAAAGCTGTGAATGTCGGGACAGCTCTCAGGTGCCCTCCCAGCCTGGTGTGGCTCTCTGCTGCCCTCCAGTGCTGATTCTTTGGTATTGCAAGACAGAGCTATCCTAGATTCAGGCTCCTGGCTCTGCAGGCAGCTGATCCCTCTCAGGGTCTGGGGCTTAGACCCAGACCTCAGGCCCCAGAGTGCGGAAGAGGCTTGTGCTCTATACCTTACCCCCACGCTAAAGCTTCACGT
Source organism: Saccopteryx bilineata (assembly GCF_036850765.1). NCBI lineage: Eukaryota > Metazoa > Chordata > Mammalia > Chiroptera > Emballonuridae > Saccopteryx > Saccopteryx bilineata. The sequence goes on from NC_089494.1 coordinate 7,413,901, forward strand.
TTACTGTCACTCCACTAGGGGCCCAGTGACAGGAGAACACAAGTCTTTAACAAGCTCTTATCTCTTCTGGGGCAACTTTATTTGGGGGTCTGACTCCCATCATATTAGATACTCTGAAGGTCACCCAAATCCCACATCAAATGCGAGTTCTTTATCATTATGTAGTGCTTGCATTGCAGTTGCAGTATTTATTTTTGGTGGTCAAACACACATTACATAAAAGTTACCATTTTAACCATTTTATTTATTTTTGTTTAAAGATTTTATTTATTGATTTGAGAGAGAGAGAGAAATTGTTTCACTTTACTTGCCCACTGATTGCTTCTCCTATGTGCCTTGACCAAGTAACCTTGGAGTTTTGAACTGGCGACCTCAACTCTCCAGGTCAAGGCTCTATCCACTGAGCTCAGATCAGGCCACTTTACCCCTTTTAAAAGTGTACAATTCTGTGGCATGCAGTACATTCACTATTAAGTATGACATACCACTATTTAGGTCCAGAACTTTTTCATCATCCCAAATGGCAATTTATAAATTTTAAATAGTCACTGCATTTGACTTCTTGACCTGAGGTTACAATTTTTTTTTCCTGTATTTCTCTGAAGCTGGAAACGGAAAGGCAGTCAGACAGACTCCTGCATGCACCCAACCGGGATCCACCCCGCACGCCCACCAGGGGGCGATGCTCTGCCCATCTGGGGCGTTGCTCTACTGCAACCAGAGCCATTCTAGTGCCTGAGGCAGAGGCCATGGAGCCATGCTCAGTGCCCAGGCCAACGTTTTTTGCTCCAATGGAGCCTTGGCTGCGGGAGGGAAGAGAGAGACAGAGAGGAAGGAGAGGGGGAGGGGTGGAGAAGCAGATGGGCACTTCTCCTGTGTGCCCTGGCCGGGAATTGAACCCGGGACTCCTGCACGCCAGGCCGACGCTCTACCACCGAGCCAACCGGCCAGGGCCCAATTTTTTTTTTTAACAGAGACAGAGAGAAGGATAGACAGGGACAAACAGACAGAAACGGAGAGATGAGAAGCATCAATCATTAGTTTTTTGTTTGTTTGTTTTACAGAGACAGAGAGTCAGAGAGAGGGATAGATAGGGACAGACAGACAGGAACGGAGAGATGAGAAGCAGCAATCATTAGTTTTTTGTTGCGCATTGCGACACCTTAGTTGTTCATTGATTGCTTTCTCATATGTGCCTTGACCACGGGCCTTCAGCAGATCGAGTAACCCCTTGCTCGAGCCAGCGACCTTGGGTCCAAGCTGGTGAGCTTTTGCTCAAACCAGATGAGCCCGTGCTCAAGCTGGCGACCTCGGGGTCTCGAACCTGGGTCTTCAACATCCCAATCTGACACTCTATCCACTGTGCCACCGTCTGGCCAGGTACAAGGTTACAATTTTTAGACATTTAAACAATTCTTAACTTTTATTATTAACATTTATTAACAGAAATTATAGTTTTATTTTTAATATTTGAAGCCCCAATTAAGCTTTTTTTTTTTGAGTCACAGATATTCTCACAGGCCCTTAACAGCCTGCCCTTGGGGTGCCGGGTACAAGGAGACTGTGCCCCACCAGGACCTATTGGGACCGTGGACCCTGCTGCCTTCCCGGCTTCCTGCCTTCCACGTTGCCACCAGCTATGGATTCTCTTAAACATACTTGTAGAGTGTAACTAGTTTGCTAAGCTGTAAAAGCCTGACATGGTATAATAGACAGGTGGAAAGTGGAGATGAGCATAATGGGGATCAAGCACCTCCCTCATTCTACTACCTTGAGATAACCTCTGTTAACACTTCAGTGTCTTTCCCCGTGCTCAAGCTGGCGACCTCGGGGTCTCGAACCTGGGTCTTCAGCATCCCAATCTGACACTCTGACACCAATCCATGCTTTTAGGCAAAATTACCACCCAACTCACTTCAACAAATATTTGCTTTTGGTTTTAAACTTTGCTTTTGTTTACTTATTAAAAATACTTTGAGCAATTTCCTATATCCTTAAATATATGTTTGATAGCTGCATACATTTAAGTATAAGTTTAACTTTAACATAATTCAAAACATAATTTTATATTTGATAGCTGCATTCCCCTCATACAGGTGCACCATGCTTTATGTGGCCAGTTGTCTACTGTTGGGTGTTTTTTTTTTTTTTTTTTTTTTTTTGTTTTTTTTTCTCCGTATTTTTCTGAAGCTGGAAACGGGGAGAGACAGTCAGACAGACTCCCGCATGCGCCCGACCAGGATCCACCCGGCACGCCCACCAGGGGCTACGCTCTGCCCATCAGGGGACGATGCTCTGCCCATCCTGGGTGTCGCCATGTTGCAACCAGAGCCACTCTAGCGCCTGAGGCAGAGGCCACAGAGCCATCCCCAGCGCCCGGGCCATCTTTGCTCCAATGGAGCCTTGGCTGCGGGAGGGGAAGAGAGAGACAGAGAGGAAAGCGCGGCGGAGGGGTGGAGAAGCAAATGGGCGCTTCTCCTGTGTGCCCTGGCCGGGAATCGAACCCGGGTCCTCCGCACGCTAGGCCGACGCTCTACCGCTGAGCCAACCGGCCAGGGCTGTTGGGTGTTTTTTAGTCTGTTTTCACTGGGTGTAGCTGCAGCGACAACTTATCTCAACATCTCAGTAGCTCCCAACCCTAAAGGCTCATTTCTTGCCTGTCTTATATATGTATTGATATATTTCCTTTGCAGGTTGGTTGTGGCTTAGCTGCTTTGGGCTGTGGGTCACCTGTGGCTGTAATTCTTCCTCCCTCTAGAGTACAAGCCGAAGGAACAGTCCCCACCGGAGGAGACATGTCAGTCTTGTGGCAGAGGTCAAGAGCCAGTGAGCAGGTGGAAGTAAGCAATATCTCTTAAAGTTTCTGCTCAGGGGGCCACACGTCATGCTCACACACAGGCCATTGGCAGCGATGAGTTCAAGGCCAAGTCGGTGGGGCTGAGTAAACAGCCTTCCCCAGGAGGCAGCGCAGGTGCGCACAGCAGTGGGTGGGGTTGTACGATCCCCTTCTAGAAAGGGAGAGTAAATAATTGAGAGCTAGAACACAATCGTCTCCAGGTGTTTCCATGTTTCAACTATTAAAGTGCTTTTGTTCTCTCTTTTTCAATAGATTCAATCTCATGTAATTTTTAAACTAAATTTTAATTTTAACTACAGTTGCACAGCTACATGTGTTGAAGAGTCTAATTCTTTAAGGCTTATAAAACAATGACGACGACAACAGCAGCAGCAAATTCCCATATCTCAACCAACTGGAAAAGAACTTTCGCCATTCTTAATATATGCTAAGAAGTGTGCTAAAGAACTGACCCAAATTGTCTCAAGTTCATCCTCACAAACATCTCAGTAGATAAATATATTATCTAACAGAGAAGAAATTTAGGCTGAAGAAGCGATTTCTTTGGTCTAAGAGGACACTTGCCAGCAGGGGGCAGTGTTGCGACTGAACCCAGGTTACCCGACGCTGGAAACCGGGAGCCGAACTTCTGCACCAGCTCTTCTCAAAATGAGGTCCTCACGAGCAGCTTCAGCCTCATTTGGGAACTGGTTAGAGATGCACAGGCTTAGGCCACACCCCAGCTCCGCTGGCTCAGAAACTCTGAGGTTGCAGTCAGCCCAGGGGACTCTGATAGATAATCAAGATTGACAACGGGGCTCCGCTAGCCCCTCCCCCTGTGAGGTAGGCAGGTACTTGTGTCCTGCCCCCTCTCCAGCCGCCTTCAGTGACTACCTGCTAGACACGGGTGAGAGCCTAAGGAGACATTAGCCCTGCCCCTCCCAGCTTCAGGGGACCCCGCCCACCCACTGCCACCACCGCTAGGCGCAGGACGGTGATCGCGGGAGCGAATGGGGGTCCACGGCTGGAGAGACCATGCACCTTGGAGGATCTGGGGTCAGAAGGAAGAGGAGAAATGTGAGTCAGAGAAGGGGAAGCCTCAAGTCCGAGGGGCTTCCACTCTAGAAGTGGGAAGGAGTTCCAAGTCGTGGGGAGGGAGGAGCACCCAGAGGGTCAGGGGGGAAACCTCTAGGACTGTCCTTCCCAGGAAGTTTCTGGGCAAGCCGCTTGCGCCCCCCAGTGGAATATCCTGGAAACACAGCAGGCCGCTGACTTCCCTGCTCCTCCAGGCCTCAAGCCAGGTGGTCTCTTCTGCTCCTGGGCCGCTGCTGCGTGTGAGCTTGGCTGTCTGCTGGGAGCCCCTTGTGTGTATGTGTTCCCTGGAGACGATGCAAGCCCTGCCGGCTGGGAAGTCAAAGACCCGCGAGACGGGACCGAGGGCCTGGTGAAGCCATGCAGGGACTGGGTTTGGGTCTGGGTTCCTCAGGGAGTCTCAGAGGAGGGCGAGACCAGGATGGCAGAGTCTGAGGGCGATGGTCCAGACTTCATCCAGTCTAGACTTCAGCCGTTTGTTCAGGTCAGGTGCCATCGCTTGGTCACAGTCTCTATCCCCCTCTATTATTTTCATTCACTTCATTTTGTTCACATGGCTGTCTATTGAAAATGTTCCTGTGGAGCCAGACTTATGACCTCTTGACCTTCCATGGTCCTCCCCACCCAGCTGTCACCACACACACATGTCCTCTAAATCTTGACCTCTGTTTGGTTTCTCAGTGAGAATCGCTCCATCTGTGTCTGGCTCTTTGCCTTCTGTGCACTTGGCAGTATCACATCTCCTAGCCTTTTTTTTTTTTTTAAGATGAGGGGAGATAGACAGACTCCTGCTTGGACCAGGATCCACCCAGCAGCCCCCATCTGGGGCCAATGTTTGAATCGACTGAGCTATCCTCAGTGCCCGGGGCTGACACTCGAAGCAGTCAAGCCACGGGCTGTGAGAAGGGAAAAGAGAGAGAAGGAAAGAGAAGGTGGGGAGAAGCAGATGGCTGTTTCTAATATCTGCCCTGACCGGGGATTGAACCCAGGACTTTTGTACACTGGACTGATGCTCTGTCCATTGAGCCAACTCGCCAGGACCATTTGCTGGCATTCTTATAACTGATTTGATAGGGCCATGAGACTAGCTCTGGCCAATGAGCTGAATGATTTCATTGACTTCCAGGCTGATATTTCGTTGTCAGATACCCTCCAGAACTCTGACAGAGGGATGTTTAAGAAGGTGGTTACTCCATCATCATCAGTCCATGAATGACATATGAGAAGACCCCGCTTATCTCTCTGTAGAGACCTGTGACAAACATATAACTTGAGAGAGTAATAAACTTCTTTTGTGTCCAGGGTTGGTCTAGAAGTTTCATAGTATCACCAGAGATTCATGCTTCCTTTTCCTTTCAGCTCTGCCATCCATATGTTGTGACTTTCAGCCTAAAGATTACTTTAGGGTCCATGATGGCTGCTGGAGCTCCAGACATCAAAGCTATATTCCAGAAAGGAAGTAAGAGACAGAAGCTAAGAAGAGAGTAAAAATGACCCTTGTCAGCTCTCTGTCCTTCTTTTTTTTTTGTATTTTTCTGAAATTGGAAACAGGGAGGCAGTCAGACAGACTCCTGCATGCGCCCGACCAGGATCCACCTAGCATGCCCACCAGGGGGCAATGCTCTGTCCATCTGGGGCGTTGCTCTGTTGCAACCAGAGCCATTCTAGCGCCTGAGGCAGAGGCCACTGAGCCATCCTCAGTGCCCAGGCCAACTTTGCTCCAATGGAGCCTCGGCTGCAGGAGGGGAAGAGAGAGACAGAGAGGAAGGAGAGGGGGAGGGGTGGAGAAGCAGATGGGCGCTTCTCCTATGTGCCCTGGCCAGGAATCGAACCCAGGACTCTTGCACGCCAGGCCGACGCTCTACCACTGAGCCAACTGGCCAGGGTGTCTCTGTCCTTCTTTTAAAGAATTTTCTTATAACTTCCACTCAATAGCATCCCCTATTTTGGAAACAGGCATTTAGCTGGATACATGCTGTATCAATAGTCACTTGGGCCTGACCTGTAATGGCACAGTGGGTAAAGTGTTGACCTGGAATGCTGAAGTTGCTGGTTTGAAACCCTGGGCTTGCCCGATCAAGGCACATATGGGAAACACAGTGAGTTGAGGCCTCTTGCTCTACCTTTCTCTCTCTCTCTGTCTCCTCTCTCTATTTTAAATCTTTTTTAAAAAATAGATAAATGGTCACTTGGAAAGACAAAGAAACTAGGATGTCAGTGAGGAAAGGGGAGAGAGGAGCGTGGGCACTGGGTGGGCAGCCTGCAGTCTGCCATGGGGTCAGGCTCTGCCTAGCAGCCAGAATAATTATTTGTTTAAGTTTTAAGGCAATACATATACATATTTTTCTTTAACCCTGGCGGGGTTGCTCCGTGAATAAAACATTGTCTGAGTGCACCAAGGTCGTGAGTTCGATCCCCAGTCAGGGCACACAAGAAGCAATCAGTGAATGCACAACTAAATGGAACAACTAGGTAGAACACCGAGTTGATACTTATCACTCTCTTTTTCTCTCCCCCTCTCCTCAACCCCCCCCTCCAGTCAATGAGACTAAAATGCTACAGTGTAGCTGATACTACAGTAAAAAATAAGTCTCCCAACTGCACCTGCTTCCCACTCCCTTAGCTAGAAACAATCTGAATTGTCAGCATGGGAACCAGACCCTGCCGTTTCCCTGGTGAAAACCCTTCCATGGGTCTCACTCAGAGACTGCTCTTGGGCCCTGCCCTTCTTTCTGCCCTCAGCTCACACCACTCTCCTCCTGGCGATCATAGGTTTTCTGGCTTCTAACGGGATCCTGGAGGTGCTCCCCGCCCTGCCCCAACAGCCTTTCCCCTTGCTGCTTTCTCCCCCCCCCCCCCTTCTTGGTCCTTTAAGGCTCAGGTCAGTTCCTTCCGGTTCAGTGGCCCCGCCCCATACAGAGTCTGCAAGTCCTTCCTCCACCCTCCACTCCGGGGTCCACACTGCTGGACAGCTGGATGTCAAGCTCTGCTACTGTCCATTGCCAAGGGGTTGGCCCAGGGCACTGTGGGATGGGGGAGGGGCCCTGACCCATGCATGGGAGCTGAGGAATCATTCATTTGCTTAATATGTGACATATCTCCTATGACCCAGTATTGGGGAGACACAAGAGAATGAGAGGGGCACATTCTCCCAGACCTTCCAGGCCAGAGCGGGGAGGCTGACAATCAACAAGACAAACAAATAAGATCATTTCAGACTGTGATAAGTTTCATGAAGAACATAAACGGGGGCTTGACCAGGTGGTGGCACAGTGGATAGAGCATTGGACTGGGACCTGGAGGACCCTGGTTCGAAACCCCAAGGTCACCAGCTCATCTGGTTTAAACAAGGCTCAACAGCTTGAATCCAGGGTCGCTGGCTTGAGCAAGGGGTTACTCGTTCTGCTGTAGCCCCCCAGTCAAGCACATATGAGAAAGCAATCAATGAACAACTAAGGTGCTAAAACAAAGAATCAATGCTTCTCATCTCTCTCCCTTCCTGTCTTTGTCCCTATCTGTCCCTCTCTGTCTCCCTTTGTCACAAAAAAATAAATAAAATTAAAAAAAAAAAAAAAGAACATAAACGGGGGACTTAGTAGAATATTTCAAGGGAGGACAGTCGTGTCAGAATGTGTGGTCAGGAAACTATCATGGAGCCCTGAAGTATGAGAAGGTGCCAGGCAAAGGTCAGGGAAAGGATGCCCAGCAGAACAAACAGCATATGCAAAGGCCCTGAGGTGGCGGAGAATGGTCTGGTGGAACTCAGGGAAGGGGAAGGGAGAAATGGTGGGCAAGGCTGGGCTGCAGGCTGAGTTAAACTTGAGACGGTGCCAGGAGCCTTGGGAGGTTTCTCAGCAGGGCAGTGGCGTGACCTGGTCTGATTTATTTGGGAGCTGACTATGGGAACCACACTTTGTGAGTCCTTTCAGTGGTTTCTGCAATTTTCTGTTTATAGCAGTATCTTGGAATAGCTTTATGAAAGTTATTTTTGGTTCTCTGACCATTTCAGTTAAACCAACAGCAGGATGCAGAATAGTAGGGCAAATTTCAGCAAACCTCCCATATGTTTCTTTGTGACCGTGGGGATTGTCTTCCCCCAAGAGGGACACTTATGCCCCAAATGGCGAACTCTGTGTCCTCGATATCTCGATATCTCGCCACTCAGCACCTCTCAGGCTTGCCTTCACTGAGGGTACATGTGTTCGTCAAGGTTCCCCAGGAAAACGGAACTGATAGGTCTACGTATCTATATCTATAGCTATAGATATATCTATAGCTGTATCTGTATCTTATTTTTTTGTATTTGTATTTGATGTTAAGGAATTGGTTTACGTGATTGTGGGTACTGGTGAATCTGAAGTCGGCAGGGCAGGCCAGCAGATTGGCCGGCCAGAAACTCAGCTGAGACTTGGGGATGCATCCTGAGGCAGAAGGTATGCCCTGGAAAGAACTCCAGGTTTTGCTCTCAAAGCCTTCAACTGATTGGACGAGGCCCACCCACACTATGAGGGTAATAAACTCCTTCTAGATGTTAACCACATACATGTACAAGATACCTTCACAGCAACATTTAGATTAGTATTTGAATAAGTAACTGAGAGCTATAGCCTAGCCAACACATAAGATGAACTATCACAGTAAAATATAGAAAAAATGAAAGTTCTTATTCTAGGAGCAACTTATGACAGGCTCTCTTGTTCTTTTGTGTGTTGGGGGCATGAACACCCACCGACTGTCCTTTACTTGAAGAAGAAGGCGTCTGACTGAGGCCCAGCAGGCTGCCATTGTGAAAGAAGTCCCCGGCACCATTCCCCAGGCTGGGCCTGGAGGCGGCACTAGAGGCGGGGTCAAGCCGGGACCTCTTCCCTCTGCCTCTCAGGCTGTGCTCAGTGAGGCTCATGGCCCAGCGACCTGGGCCTCAGTGTTCAGGAGATGCCTCTCCAATCCAATTCTCTTCCCTGGGAGGCCTCAAGGGGAGTTCCTGGTTCACTAATCTCAAATCATGCCTGTGTAATTTTTGCCTTCCCTTAATCAGATAGATCAAGTTCACAGTCAAAGGGTCAGACCCTTCCCACAGAGCCTGCTGAATTCTACCCTCCATAACCTCCTGCTTCTCTGTCTTGGTGGTTTCTGTGGTCAAATGAAGCCCAACCACAGGAACAGACAAAATAAGCCAAAGGGGAAACGAATGTGCCCCACACAACCTGACTACAGGGTGAGGAGCAGCGACAGCCTGGTTTGTTCAACCGTCCTCACCACAGTTCCCAGGCCCGAAGGCGGTGGTGGGGAGGAGGTTAGTATCTGTGCAAACCACCCCAGGCACATGCCAGGCACGCTAGGCAGACTGAGGCCACCTTGGGGTATTCCGGACTGTGGTTCAAGCCTTGGTCTCGGTCAACCAGTGAGCTCAGTCTCCCTAGCTGGGTTCCCTACAGATGGGGCTTAAATCAGCCCATGGCCGGGGAACTTGAACCCCCACCCAAATATCACGGTTGCTTTAGTTTGGGGTCCCTCAAAAGCAAACCTGGAGACAAAAATTAGGTGAAGTCCTTTACTTCAGTGGTCCCCAACCCCCGGGCCACAGACTAGTACCGGTCTGTGGGCCATTTGGTACCGGTCCACAGAGAAAGAATAAATAACTTACATTATTTCCGTTTTATTTTTATTTAAGGTGTTTTTTTTTGTATTTTTCCAAAGCTGGAAACGGGGAGGCAGTCAGATAGACTCCCGCATGTGCCTGACCGGGATCCACCCGGCATGCCCACCAGAGGGCGATGCTCTGCCCATCTTGGGGAATTGCTCTGCCACAATCAGAGCCATTCTAGCGCCTGAGGCAGAGGCCACAGAGCCATCCTCAGCGCCCAGGCAAACTTTGCTCCAGTGGAGCCTTGGCTGCGGGAGGGGAAGAGAGAGACAGAGAGGAAGGAGAGGGGGAGGGGTAGAAAAGCAGATGGGCGCTTCTCCTGTGTGCCCTGGCCGGGAATCGAACCCGGGACTCCTGCACGCCAGGCCGACGCTCTACCACTGAGCCAACCGGCCAGGGCCATATTTATATTTAAGTTTGGACGATGTTTTATTTTTAAAAAAATGACCAGATTCCCTCTGTTACATCCATCTAAGACTCACTGTTGACGCTTGTCTCAGTCATGTGATACATTTATCCGTCCCACCCTAAAGGGCGGTCCGTGAAAATATTTTCTGACATTAAACTGGTCCGTGGCCCAAAAAAGGTTGGGGACCACTGCTTTACTTGACATGCGATCCCAGAAAGCCTGTGGTGGAGAAAGGAGACAAAAGAGGAAAGAGAATCAAGTTCACGGTAACTACGAGCTCTGGCCTGGGGAAATTGTTAGTCCTGCTGAGACTCTCTTAGAACAGAGCGAGCCTCAGACTTGCCACCTAGGGGCAGGGAAGCTGCGGAATATTAGTTATCTGCTTTTTAAACAGTTTTGTTTTTTTTTTGTTTTTTTTACAGAGACAGAGAGAGTCAGAAGGATAGACAGGGACAGACAGACAGGAATGGAGAGAGGTGAGAAGCATCAATCATTAGTTTTTCGTTGCGTGTTGTGACTTCTTAGTTGTTCATTGATTGCTTTCTCATATGTGCCTTGATTGCGGGCCTTCAGCAGACCGAGTAACCCCTTGCTGGAGCCAGCGACCCTGGGTCCAAGCTGGTGAGCTTTTTTTGCTGAAGCCAGATGAGCTCGCGCTCAAGCTGGCGACCTCGGGGTCTCGAACCTGGGTCCTTCCACATCCCAGTCCAACGCTCTATCCACTGCGCCACCGCCTGGTCAGGCAGTTATCTGCTTTTTAAAACAGTTTTATTAGGTATAATTCACATATCATACAGCTTACCCAATAGAAATGCAAGAGACCGTGGTGTTTTAGTATGCTCACAGTTGTGGACAACCGTCGCCTTGGTCAATTTTAGATTTCATCACCTCTAGAGAACAATCCGGACGCTTTAGCCGTCACTCCTGCTCACCACCACCCTACCTCAGCCTCACAGCCGCTCCTCTGGAGTTGACCCTTGAACAATGTGGTGGTTAGCGGCACCAATCTCCTACACAGTCGAAAATCCACATTTAACTTTTAGCTCCAGCCCGACTTGTGGTGGCGCAGTGGGTAAAGGGTTGACCTGGAAAGCTGAGGTCACCGGTTTGAATCCCTGGGCTTGCCTTGTCAAGGCGCATACAGGAAACAACTACAGCAAGTTGATGCTTCCTGTTCCTCCCTCCTCTCTCTCTCTCTCTCCCTCCCCCTCAAAATCAATAAATAAAAAAAAAACGTTTAGCTCCAAAATTTAACTACATTTGTCCGTCAGTATCCATGAGGGACTGGTCCCAGGACCCCCGTGACTACCACAGATGCTCAAGTCCCTTATATAGAACAATGCACATGCTCTTTCTGTCTCTGTGGACTTGCCTATTTTGGATGTTTCATATGACTGGAATTATATATTATGTGACTTTTTTTGTGTGCCTTTCACTTTTTAGGTCCATTCAAGCTATAGCATGTATTTGTATGTCCTTCTTTTTCATGGCCAAATAATATTCTGTTGTATGAATAGACCACATTTTATCTCTCCATTTGTCCTTTGATGGACATGTAGGTATTTGGGTTGTTTCCACATTTTGACTATCAAAAACATCGCCACTATAACCATTCATACACAAGTTTTTATGTGAAGATATATATATATATATATACATATATATACATACATACATACATTTTTTAAGTGAGAGGAGGGGAGATAGTAAGACTCCGCCTGACCAGGCGGTGGCGCAGTGGATAGAGCATCAGACTGGGATGCCGAGGACCCACGTTTGAGACCCCGAGGTCACCAGCTGGAGCGTGGGCTCATCTGGTTTGAGCAAAAGCTCACCAGCTTGGACCCAAGGTCGCTGGCTCGAGTAAGGGCTTACTCGGTCTGCTGAAGGCCTGCAGTCAAGGCACATATGAGAAAGCAATCAATGAACAACTAAGGTGTTGGAATGCGCAATGAAAAATTAATGATTGATGCTTCTTATCTTTCCGTTTCTGTCTGTCTGTCCCTGTCTATTCCTCTCTCTGACTCTCTCTCTGTAAAAAAAAAAAAAAGACTACCACATGTGCCGTGACCAGGATCCACTGGGTAACCCCCGTCTGGGGCTGACAATCGAACCAATGGAGCCACTGGCTGTGAGAGGGGAAGAAAGTGAGAAGGGGAGAGGGTGGGGAGAGAAACAGATGGTCATTTCTCATGTGTGCCTGACCGGGAATCAAACCCGGGATTTCCACACTGGGCCGACACTCTATTCACTGAGCAACTGGCCAGGGCTCTGAACATCTGTTTTAATTTCTCTTAGGTATATATCTTACATATATAATTGCTGGTTCACATGGTCACTCTGTATTTAATCTTTGAGGAGCCACCAAACTGTTTTCCAAAAATGCTATATTGTAGTAGACAGCAAGTGGCAAAAAGCCTTTGTAGATTGGAGGCTTAGCAAAAGGCTAAGTTCTCCCCTCTCTACCTCCAAATTGGCTATGAAGCTGAGTATTTGTACCCACTTCACTTGCTTTCTTAAGTTGCTGGAAGCAATTTACATGCCCTTCCTCTCACTCTTTGTTCAGATGTTGGTTGATTTGCTTATGCATGGTGGGGGGATTCCTGTTTATGCCTTGGGAGAGTTCCTGTTTTTGCCTTAGATGTGTGACTTTGTATCAAAGACTTCCTTATTTGCATATGGCTATATAATAAAGCAAACTGGGGCTATGGGGCGCTCGGATATTGCCGTCAGCATTGAAGAGGCCTCCCCATCCCATCCTTTTTTCTTAATGAGTCTATTTTCTTAATTCCACACTGTTCTCCCTCAAGACCCAGAATTACGAGCTACACTGGTCCGTGGTACTATATTATCTTAGATCCCTACCAGGATTATATGAGACAATTAGCTTTTGCTGCATGACAAATTACTCCCAAACCTAGCAGCTTAAAACGGAAAATATTTATTACACCACACTGTTTTTAATTTATTTAATTTTTTTGGTGGCAGAGACATAAAATCAGAGAGAGGGACAGATAGGGTCAGACAGGAAGGGAGAGAGATGAGAAACATCAGTTCTTCATTGTGGTCCCTTAGTTGTTCATTGATTGATTTCTCATATGTGCCTTGACCGCGGGGCTACAGCAGACCAAGTGACCCCTTGCTCGAGCCAGCAACCTTGGGCTCAAGCTGGTGAGCCTTGCTCAAACCAGATGAGCCTGTGCTCAAGCTAGCAACCTCGGGGTCTCGAACCTGGGTCCTCCACATCCCAGTCCGATACTCTATTTACTGCGCCACCGCCTGGTCAGGCTACACCACACTGTTGTTTTTTTGTTTGTTTGTTTTTTTACACCACACTGTTTTTGAGGGTCAAGAATCCAGCCAGACCTGGGATGGGTGGACAGGTGTCTATGCTAAAGAACAGCTCAGGCAGAGAGAGAGAGTCCGGAAACAGCCTGTGTGAGCCGTCCTTGCAGATGTCTACGAGACGTGACCAGGGAGCCGACCTTGCCGCTGCAGTGATGAAGCCTGCCCCACACCAGGTCTCCTGCATCCCCCTTCCTTGCTGAAAGGCGAACCACCCCCCAACCCTGGTCCTGATACCAGTGTCCATCCTCTCCCCTGCTGAGTGTGCCCTGCCCTTGTCTGCTTCTAGTTCTGTGGTTGGGACTGGGTTCTCGTTCTTATCTGCTCTTCTCTTAGCTGATCAACAGCAAGGTCAGCAGATTCCCCCAGATCTTCTTTACTCGCTTAGTTGACTTTTTTTTTTTTTTGCTTTATGATTGCAAAAGCAATAAACATTGCTGACAATTCAAACAACACAGAAATTTTTTTTTTCTTTTTTCTTTTCAGAACCCCTCCAGAAATTTATTTTTTAGAAAATGGAAACCTCTGGGCACCTCCTCTATTGCCTGTCGGACATACGTTCTACAACCATTTTCTAGGCACAAACCCACCCATTAATTTGCGTGCCCAGGCAGCCAACCCTCCCTGTTGCTATGTTCCTTACAGATTTCTCTTGGCAACTGGTCTTGCCTGGATGCCTTTCCAGGATAGCATGTGGGGGTCAGCCTCCCCTTCTCACACGCATGCCAGGGTTTCTTAGGGTGCGTGTCCCATCATTTATTCCGCCCATTCCCTGTTGATGGAGACAGCAAGTTCCTTTGGAGCCCGTGTCTCCCGCCCTTGGCCTGACTTTGGTTTCGGCTGCATCTGGGGAGGAAGGTCCCAGCTCAGACTCCTGCCCAGCCTCTTCTACTTCATGGAAGGACATTCTCTGAAGCACAGCCCCCCTCTGGACCCTTGTACAGACACATCCACGAGTGCTGGGGAGCTGACAGCCCTGGGGGCAGCCAGTTATTTTTTATTTATTTATTTTTTTTATTTTTTATTTTTTATTTATTCATTTTAGAGAGGAGAGAGAGACAGACAGACAGACAGACAGAAAGGAGCAGGAAGCATCAACTCCCATATGTGCCTTGACCAGGCAAGCCCAGGGTTTTGAACCGGCAACCTCAGTGTTTCCAGGTCAACACTTTATCCACTGCGCCACCACAGGTCAGGTGGCAGCCAGTTATTTCAGACAGATGGTTCTGGGAGGTGTGCAGGATACTCTGCTTTTTAGGAGTTAAGACAAAAAAAAATTTTTTTTTAGATTGTCTCCAATTTTTCATTATTACAAAAAAGGCTGTAAATCTTCTTGGACTCATCTCTGTATTTGAGCTCCTATTTTCCATAGATTTCTAGAGGTAAAGTAGCAGGGCCAAAGGAAGAAGCTCTTTTATTTTGCTAGCTATTATGAAACTTGTGCTCCGGAAGTGGAATTCCTGTCCGCGGTGAGGGAGCCTGTTTCCCTCTCTCTGGGAGGTTGGGCGCAGTGAGAAGGGTGTCCATGCAGGGGGACAACACAGCTCAGAGCCAGGCTTCACAGTGGCCTAGGAAGGCTCTGCTGGGAAGGGTGGTGGCGGTGATTGGTCACGTGCCGCGGGACTCAACTGGATCAGTAAGTATGCTGAAAATAACAAGGCACGTTTCTCACTCAGGGGGGGATGGAGAGGAAGGGATGCTGTCGTGTGAATTGGAATTAGAGGTTCTGATGTCAGTTCCTGTTTTTCAACTTTTGTAGACAGATATAATGTAAACATCAAGTGTGCCTATAAACGTGTCTGCATGCTTATATATATATGTAATGTTTATGTTTGCACGGACATCTAGTTCCTTGTTCTGCTCACTGAGAAGGCAGTAACACCCCAGTAGTAATGAGCATACCTGGCACCCCGATCTTGGCCTCTAAATACCATTTTCCACTAAAAATGAACCAGAACTCCTTAGAAAATGGCTGATTCCAGCCTGGTCTGAAACAACGACCTGGAGGCCTGGACCATCTTATTGTGCAAGAAGACAGAAATGTTCATGAGGAGGCCGTATGAGCTGCACCCTCTGAGAAATGGGAGGATGGGGCTCTCCTCGAGGCTGAGATGATTGCTACTGAGGTCTGGTGAGTGCCCACAGCCCCGCACTGGTGGGAAGGGTGCTGCTCCTACATAGGGGCCACACAGGGAATGTGATCTGGGCCCAGGCTCCCGGCCCGAGGTCTCAGCCGGGAGGTCCCCATGAGTGGCCTGGGCCAGGAGTGGAGGCTGGGGGACAGAAGGCCGGGCCCGGGCAGCCAGGATTGGGGAGGAAAGCGGGCTGGGTGTGGCCCCTCCCTCCTCACAATGGCTCTGGCGGTCCTAGGTGCATGGTAGGGGTGACACAGTGGACAGTGTGACAACTGGATGGCAAAGCGGTAGCCGCATGGAGGTGGCCTCAGGTGCAGTGGGACACGTGACCAGCTGGTGGTGACAGTGACACACCTCTGTGTCCAAGTTTTCCCAAGTCACCCTTAGAAGGCTTCTGTCCAGACTGGCCCCGGCCCTACTGGTGATCTGAAGGAAGGGGTTGGCCAAGGACCAGTCACCAGAATTCAACAAGGAACTGCCTTTTAAAATGAATAAGATGTGGCCCTGGCCAGTTGGCTCAGCGGTAGAGCGTCTGCCTGGCGTGCGGGGGACCCGGGTTCGATTCCCGGCCAGGGCACATAGGAGAAGCGCCCATTTGCTTCTCCACCCCCCCCTCCTTCCTCTCTGTCTCTCTTCCCCTCCCGCAGCCAAGGCTCCATTGGAGCAAAGATGGCCCAGGCACTGGGGATGGCTCCTTGGCCTCTGCCCCAGGTGCTAGAGTGGCTCTGGTCGCGGCAGAGCGACGCCCCGGAGGGGCAGAGCATCGCCCCCTGGTGGGCAGAGCATCGCCCCTGGTGGGCGTGCCGGGTGGATCCCGGTCGGGCACATGCGGGAGTCTGTCTGACTGTCTCTTCCCGTTTCCAGCTTCAGAGAAATACAAAAAAAAAAAAAAAAAAAGAATAAGATGTGTACCTACACGTTTAATTATCATAGAAGGAGCAGATGGTGACTGTTGAAAAAAAATTTTTAACTGAAAACAAAAGATTACCTCCCCTCTTTTGATCCTTGTCTACTCTGGAGAGATAACCACTGTCAGCTTCAGAATCGGCCACCCCGAGCGATGTCACCACCCCTCTGCCTCTGCAGGGCTGCGGGCAGCGTGATGACCACAGGCCAACCGCTGGTCCTGGGGGTTCCCTCTCATCAACGCTGCGAGGAGGATACGTGTCCTCATTCTATAGACGAGAAGCTGAGGTTGGAGAAGGGAAGGGACTTGCTCAAGGTCACACTGCCTGTCCACCCACGTTCTTGCTGCTGCCGCTCTCCCTCACTGCAGACGCCTGTGCCCACTTCCTGCGCAGAAGTGACTCTGCTCAGGGAGAGTGGGGCCCGGGGCAGGGCGGGGGCCAGGTCCTCCTGGCTCCTTTGCGGCCCTGCGAGGTTGGGCTCAGCCTGACAGAGTGGTCCTGCCCTAATAAAGGCTGGGTTGGTTCAACCCACTCATCCTGACCTTATTTATAGCACTGTCACACAAACAGACTCAAGAGCTTTCTGGGAATAGGAGTGGCTGGAAGGAACAATCATAGTGAGACCACCCAGGGGAGGACAAGGACTGCCTGGCACCTGTACACAAATAGCCTCTTTGTCCTTCAGGTTCTCTCTATACCCCCCTCTTCCCAGGGGATAGGGAACCTCTAGGTTATTTTCTCTCACCGCCTTGAAGAAAAATACCAACAATCACTTCCTTTTGTCCAGAAATGTACCAAGTTTCTGAGACGTGCACCTATTCTCATTCTCATGTATCATATTTGAAAAATAGTCATCAAGGGCTGGCTTTACAATAAACTTCATGAAGTAGGCCTGTAGTCATTCCTATTTCACAGATGAGGAGACTGAGGTGTAAAACATCTCAGCAATGTGTTTCCCAAGGGTGAAAATAATAGAACTTCTGTCTGTGCATAGTCATCCTACATGCTGTGATCCTTTGGAGGACACTAAGCCCCAACTAGGGAACTCTTGAATTTTTATGAAAAGATCCAGAGCACGTCGATACTGACACTGCTCCCCAGAGACAGCACAGGAGCCAGCAGGGTGAGGAGGAGCCGTAGGGCCCTAGGACCTGGGAGGCACCCCGACCTGCCCCTTGGCAGAATTGCTGTCGTGTGGAGTTGGCCCACAGTCTGTGTAGATCCTCCCTGACCCAGCTCAGGAGATTGAGGTAGACACCCAGAAAACCTGGGATACGTTTACTTAAGGCCTCAGCCCCCTGAGGGTCCCTCATGGACATAGGGCATGGCCCCCGGAAAGCACCTCAGGACAAAGTAGGGAGACAGCAGGGTGTCATTGGGTTCTGATGGCACATGCTACTACAGAGGGCTTGAGCTCAGGTCCAGAGGCCAAGGTACCCAGGGCCCTCTGGACAGTGCTGCAGCCATGAATGGCATTGGGCCTGTCCTTTTGGGAGGCAGCCCTTTAGCCTGATGTGATCTTTGATGCCTACTAATGCTGTGAGTGATGCAGCCTGCTGTAGGGTCCCTGACCCATGGGACCCATTCTGCTTCTGTGACGCAGAGAAGGGGGCCTTCTGCATCATTCTTTGGGCTCTGAGCTCCTCCAATGGCTCCACAGTGGGTTTCAGGCTGCTCAGAGTCTGTGCAAAGTGGTCAAGGTGGTGTATGTGAGCATGTGTTCTAGTGATACTAAATGTTGTCCGTAATCCCATGTTGCCCAGTGATGCTGCCTGCCTGTCATTGCTCATCTGATACAATAGCAGCCATGATCTTGAAGCGTCCACCGGGTGGGCTCATCTGGGGCTTGGTAGTTAACTCTCAGGGAAACCCCTGAATCCTTTACCCCAAGGCCCATCTTCCCCTGCACTGCCTGCAGCGTCCCTGTGCCTAGAGCTACGTTTATCTGTGGAGTTCCTGGGAAGGCAGGCCTGAGGGAGGCTTTGAGAGGGTCTATGTCCGTCCCAGTTCCCAAGGTCAGACTCATGGGAGGCGAGAGGGGGCAGGGAAAGGCTGGGGGAAGAAGGTTTTGCTTCCAGTAGTCACTAAAAGGGGATAATCCCACCCAACTTTCTTGAGTGCTGACCACACGCCAGCCCTGTGCTAAATCTTTGTAGTCTGTCTCAGTGCGTGTTTACAACAGCAGAAACGGTGGTGAGCACATTCTACCAGAAGGGGACCTGAGGCACAGAGGGGCCGAGTCTCTTCCCATTCACACAGCTCACCGGCAGCCTTTCTGGGACCTGGGGCTTTGTCCTTAACCCCTCCCAGTGCTCCTCTGGGGTCCAGGCTCTCGGGAAGGTGTTCCTCAGAACCAAGGATTTCTGGACCGGCTCAGATGAGGTGAATCAGACCCTGAGAAGTGGCCCAATAGCCAGCATGTTAGCTTGTGAGGTCCACGTTTCTGGGCCCACTTGCAAGTTCCTGATGAAATGAGTTCCAGCTAAGAGCTGCTCTGAGGAGGGGTGGAGCTGGGAAGGTGCTTCGGCAGGTGTAGAGTTTGGGGGAGCAAGAGGAGGCTGGGGTCTCAGCACCTGAGATTCTGCCCTGCTGAGAGCTCCCTCCCTCCCTGTGGACACCTGCCAGCAGGAGAGAGAGGGGCAGGAGGTACACCTGAGCGGAAGAAAAGGAGGGTATTGGGGTGAGAGAACTTAGTGAGGGGACCAGGAAAGCAAGTAGGGGTCCAACCTCAGGTTAGACTTGATGTGCCCTTTTCCAGAAGGCAGGCCCTAGGAAGGCTTCAAGCAGAGGAGTGACCCGTTTGGGCACGGACTGGAGGGAGAATGGGGGCCCCTACCAGCAGCCTGGGAGAGGGTGAGGACCTGGCCTCGGGCGCTGGAGGACCCTAGGACGAAGGGTGGAGGCTGCTACTCTGAGGCCCGGGATGGAGGGCCTGGTGAAGCCCAAGAGGCAGGTGAGACCCTGGGGGGCTCACTCATTTCGAGGAGCTGGTGGGATGTTGTTGGAGGCAGGTCTGAAATGCGGGGTGGGAGGAGGTGGGGCTGGAGGGGCCCCGAAAATAGGGGTTATGCTAAACGTCAGCACGTTGGAGGGCGGAACAGCATGTGAGACCCAGATCACTCGGACTTCATCTCGCTGAGGTCGTTTCCTCATCTTTAACAGGCGTTCCTGTGCCCGGTCCCTGAGATAGAGGTGCTTCTGGAAGCGCCCTGTCACACGCTTCGAAGCACAACCGCTACCGTTTGGGTGGGTGTGTGGTGGACACAGATGAGCGTGTCTGGGTCCAGCGGCGGGGCTGGCGGGCTGAGGGGGCGGCCCTGACCCCTGGTGGCGGTCCCAGACCGGCGTCCGTGCCACCGACAGGCGGGGCGACGGGGAGACGGGGCGGGCTGTTGGGGGGCCGGCCGCCGTCATTCTGCCAGTCCGCCGGCTCCTGGCGCCGCGTCTGCCCGTCGGGTGGGCTCCTCGCGCCTGGATCTCGCGGGCCGCAGACGGCATGGTAGGTGAGCCGGGGACCGGCGCGGGCAAAGGCGCAACGGCTGCCCGGTCGCGTCGCGGGCCCGGGACTTGGGCGACAAGAGGCGGGAGGAGCGCGCGGGCTGGACCTTCCAGGGAGGTAGAGGTCGGAGAGTCCTGTTGGGGCGCCCCCTCTCCTGGGGACTCGCAGCCTCCCGCGCCACGGGGCCGGAGGCTTCCGCGCGACGACCCTTCAGTGGTGCAGGGAGTCTCCCTTGAACCCGGGTCTACGCGGCGCATTCCCAGCTCATCCCCGCGGCTCCCGCCGTTGGCTCCTGAGCCACGCGGGTGTGAAGGGGGCAGACCCGGGTGGGGGCAGAGGCGACGACTGGCCGGATGAACATATGCCTGGATCCCAAGATGCGGGTTAGGTAGGAGAGGCAGGCAGGCTGGGGGAGACGTCTGGGTAGAGACTTTGCAGAGGAAGAAGATAGTCAGAATTAAGAATGCTGGGAGGACCCTATGGCTCAATTTACTACATCATTGGAATAAATCTTAGCCGTGTGTATGACTGAAAATAAAAAAAAAATGCTTGAGGTCTGGGAGAGCAAAGGACCTGGAAGAAAAACGTTGGAAGCCCCTGAGTGAGGAGAGGAAACTGGGCTGAAGGAATGAATAGGGGAAGATCGAGGCGGTGCGCTTGGGGAACAGGCCCAGGAGCACAGTCTGCAGCCGCTACCCCCTCTCCCCAAGTCTGTGGCTTGGAAGGGGAGAGATCCAAGGGCAGACTGCTGATGGCAGAGACCGCGCTCTAGAGCAGTGGTCCCCAACCCCCGGTACCCGTCCGTGGGCCATTTGGTACCGGTCCGCAGAGAAAGAATAAATAACTTACATTATTTCCGTTTTATTTATATTTAAGTCTGAACGGTGTTTTATTTTTAAAAAATGACCAGATTCCCTGTTACATCCAAGACTCACTCTTGACGCTTGTCTTGGTCACGTGATACATTTATCCGTCCCACCCTAAAGGCTGATCCGTGAAAATATTTTCTGACATAAACTGGTCCGTGGCCCAAAAAAGGTTGGGGACCACTGCTCTAGAGGAGTCACCATTTAGTCAAAGGTTTCAATAGAGCGTGATATTTTTTTTAATTTTATTTATTCATTTTTAGAGAGGAAAGAGAGAGAGAGAGAGACAGAGTGGAGAGACAGAGAGAGAGAAGGGAGGAGGAGCTGGAAGCATCAACTCCCATATGTGCCTTGACCAGGCAAACCCAGGGTTTTGAACCAGCAACCTCAGCATTTCCAGGTCGACGCTTTATCCACTGTGCCACCACAGGTCAGGCTAGAGCGTGATATTTTAAATTTTAATTTTTTAAAATTTATTAATTTTTAGAGAGGAGAGAGAGAGGGAGAGAGACAGAGAGGGAGAGAGAAGAGAGAGAGAAGGGGGGAGGAGCAGGAAGCATCAACTCCCATATGTGCCTTGACCAGGCAAGCCCAGGGTTTCGAACCGGCGTCCTCAGCATTTCCAGGTCGAGGCTTTATCCACTGCGCCACCACAGATCAGGCTAGAGCGTGATATTTTAAATTTAAAATTTTTTTTAAATTTTTATTTATTTATTTACAGAGACAGAGAGTCAGAGAGAGGGATAGACAGGGACAGACAGACAGGAACGGAGAGAGATGAGAAGCATCAAACATTAGTTTTTCATTGCAACACCATAGTTGTTCATTGATAGCTTTCTCACATGTGCCTTGACTGCAGGCCTTCAGCAGACTGAGCAACCCCTTGCTGGAGCCAGCGACCTTGGGTCCAAGCTGGTGAGCCTTGCTCAAACCAGATGAGCCCGCGCTCAAACTGGTGACCTTGGGGTCTCGAACCTGGGTCCTTCCGCATCCCAGTCTGATGCTCTATCCACTGCGCCACCGCCTGGTCAGGCTGTGATATTTTAAATTTGAGTTCCACTTTTTATTATTTTAAAGATGTACATTTTTAAAAATGTACACATAGTATTTACATCTCTGAAGTTGTAATGCATTTTACAAGGGATGACAGTTTTTCCTTTCTCAGCAGTACGTAAAATAAGGACACCGTTGGTTTAATGAATTACGCAGAGCCAGGGTTCGCTGAGTGACTTTGCTGGTGTCTCTGTCTTCTGTCCCACAGGTTCCTTTCTGCCTCAATTGTTCCATCTTCCCTGGAGACATGTCCCCTGGGGGCGCCAGGGGCCCAGTGCCCTGCAATGGCAGTCAGGACTTGAACCTGACTGATGAGGAACTGAGACGCATGTACCTGGGACCCCAGCACACAGAGCTGTTTTTGCCCATTTGTATCGCCTACCTGCTGATCTTCACGGTGGGCGCTGTGGGCAACGGGCTGACCTGCACGGTCATCCTGCGCCACAGGGCCATGCGCACGCCCACCAACTACTACCTCTTCAGCCTCGCCGTGTCGGACCTGCTGGTGCTGCTGGTGGGCCTGCCCCTGGAGCTCTATGAGATGTGGTGTAACTACCCCTTCCCGCTGGGTGCTGGTGGCTGCTACTTCCGCGTACTGCTCTTTGAGACAGTCTGCCTGGCCTCGGTGCTCAATGTCACCGCCCTGAGCGTGGAGCGCTATGTGGCCGTGGTGCATCCGCTGCAGGCCCGGTCTACGATGACTCGGGCCCGCGTGCGCCATGTGCTGGGGGCCATCTGGGGCCTTGCCGTGCTCTGCTCTCTGCCCAACACCAGCCTGCATGGCATCCAGCTGCTGGAGGTGCCCTGCCGGGGTACGGTGCCCGACTCGGCCGTGTGCACGCTGGTCCGCCCCAAGCCCCTCTACAGCCTGGTCGTGCAGACCACCACCCTGCTCTTCTTCTGCCTGCCCATGGCCACCATCAGCGTGCTCTACCTGCTCATTGGGCTGCGGCTGCGGCAGGAGAAGCTGCTGCTGCTCCGGCAGGGGGCCAGGAGCTGGGCCAGCGACAGCTGCAGGCTCCAGCGACTACAGGACAGGGGTCGGACCCAGGTGACCAAGATGCTGTGTAAGTGTTACTGCTGGGGAACAGGGCTGAGCCTGGCGCTGGGTGTGAGGCTGGGGCTTCCAGGGCTTGGGGGCAAGGGCGGTTTCAGGGTTTATGAGTGTAAGGCTTGGAATCACACACCCCACCTTGTGTGTGTGTGCACACGTGCATGTGCATGCATGGATACTCTTTTAGAAAATCACACCACAGATGAATGGCAATGGTGCATGGCAGGATCGGCTACATAATTTTCACGGCCCAGTGCAAAATGAAAATTCAGATTCCTTGCTTGGACAGGCAGTGGGACAGTGGATGGAGTGTTGGCCGAAGACGCTGAGGACCCAGGTTCAAAACCCCGAGCTTGCTGGCTTGAGCATGGGCTCATACGGGGGACCAGCTTGAGTGCAGGGTCCCCAGCTTGAATGTGAAGCCCAAGGTGGCTGGCTTGAGCAAGGGGTCACTGGTTCGACTGGAGCCCCTCTGTCAAGGCACATAAGGGAAAGCAATCAATGAACAACTAAAGTGCCGCAGCTATGAGTTAATGCTTCTCATCTTTCTCCCTTCCTTCTGTCTCTCTCACTTAAAAAGAAATGTAACGGGCCCTGGCCGGTTGGCTCAGCGGTAGAGGGTCGGCCTGGCGTGCGGGGGACCCGGGTTTGATTCCCAGCCAGGGCACATAGGAGAAGCGCCCATTTGCTTCTCCACCCCCCCCTCCTTCCTCTCTGTCTCTCTCTTCCCCTCCCGCAGCCAAGGCTCCATTGGAGCAAAGATGGCCCAGGCCCTGGGGATGGCTCCTTGGCCTCTGCCCCAGGTGCTAGAGTGGCTCTGGTCGCGGCAGAGTGACACCCCGGAGGGGCAGAGCATCGCCCCCTGGTGGGCAGAGCGTCGCCCCTGGTGGGCGTGCCAGGTGGATCCCGGTTGGGCGCATGCGGGAGTCTGTCTGACTGTCCCTCCCCGTTTCCAGCTTCAGAAAAATACAAAAAAAAAAAAAATTCAGATTCCTTGTTTAAAAATTATTAAGACTGTCAAGACAGGAACAGTAGAGTTACATAAACCCTCCTAAGCTCGGAGCCTTGTGCAAATGTGCAGGCGGCACCAGGAAGCTAGCCCTGGCTCATGGAACTAAACCGCAGACAAAGCAGGGGCAAGTGGCTGGGCTCCGGGAGGACAGAGCTGTTCGTGACATCTGGACCTTCCTGGATTCTTCTCTCGGTTCCTAAACATTTCTTGGCTCTGTCCTTCCCTACATCAGCTTGGGGGGCGTGGCTATGGGCACAGAGGCCTGCTCTCCTGAGGAACTACTCTCTTGCCTCAGCGGCTATTTCAAGTCCCAGAGAAGGACTCTGATTGGTGGGGTTAGATCAGGGATCCCCAAACTTTTTACACAGGGGGTCAGTTCACTGTCCCTCAGACCGTTGGAGGGCCGGACTATAAAAAAAAACTATGAACAAATCCCTATGCACACTGCACATATCTTATTTTAAAGTAAAAAAAAAAACAAAACAGGAACAAATACAATATTTAAAATAAAGAACAAGTAAATTTAAATCAACAAACTGACCAGTATTTCAAGGGGAATTATGCTCCTCTCACTGACCACCAATGAAAGAGGTGCCCCTTCTGGAAGTGCAGCGGGGGCCGGATAAATGGCCTCAGGGGGCCGCATGCGGCCCGTGGACCGCAGTTTGGGGACCCCTGGGTTAGATGATGGCTCACCGCCCTCCCCCCCCAGACCAGAATGACAAGATGCTGAAGTGACCAACTCCATAGAACCATATGGTGTGATCTGAGGGCAGCTGGAGAGGCAAGGTGATGAATTTCTTCCATCTGTGTTTGCCGTCTCCTGGGGACTACCGGGGTGACCATTGTCTCTAAAAGAGGATTGTCAGGAGGCGTGTCTGTGAGGGTCCGGTGTGCAGATCATAGGAGAATTGTGGCAGAAGTATAGACTGGGGCTGACCAGGGCACGCCCAGCTGTTGAGGTTCTGGATCTTACTGTGGCCTAGACCTGGTTCTTTTTCAAAAACAGTGGCCCTGGGAAAGCAAGACAAACTGACACTAAGCCAGTGATTGATTTCTGCCCCAACTCGCTCTACTGCAGCAGGGCCTGCATCCAGTATGGGGGGGTGAGCCCAGGCAGGACAAGATGCTGAGGCCATGGTCAGAGCCATGGGACTACAGCCGGCTAACTGGGGATGGCCCCATTCCTAGGGAGAGACCCACCTCTTGCCCCTAGAAACAGTATCCTGGAGTGTTGTGTCACTTGTCACCCCGCAGAGCTCCTTGCTTGCCACCCAGCTCTGCATGCCACCCAGCTCTGCACGGGGAGGCCTGCGCTGCCGACGAGCTGGCCCTTGCCCGCCCTGCCCCTGCCTCGGACTCCCCCCCCCCCCCCCCATCACACTAGGGTGGCTTTCACCTGGGCAGCTGGGGTGTTTTCTTAAAGCCACCTTGCTTGCTGGCCCGAGGCTCTGGCCTCTCTCCCTCACTTCCTCCCTCCCTCTTTCCATTCTCCCCACCTTCCCTTTCTGAAGGCCTCCTATGCACCGGGCTGTGTGCTGGGGACCCTGAAATCTGGGATTATGAAGGGAACTACCCTGGGGTGTGATGGGGAAGACACTGCAAGGGAAGGAGAGTGTCAGCTGAGCAAACACGGGAAATAAATAAAAACCAGGGCAGACCTGGTGGCAGAGAGCCACGAAGGTCATGGCTGGGTGAGAGCAGGGCTGGAGGGCAGCTGGGGTGAAAGAGGGAGGGCTTGGCCAGCCTGTCCTGTCTTTGCCGGGGGTGGGGTGGGCTCCCAAGTGCAGGGCGGGAGAGTCAGGGGGCCTTGGAGAGCTGGGGGCTGGGGCTGGGAAGGCTTCTGGGGCCAAGGCAGGCACGCGGGGGTAGGGGTTTGTCTTGCTCTCTCTGGCCCCTTAACCTGGCATCTACCGCTGTCTCAGCATGACCCCTTTCTCTTGCTTCTCTCTGTTTGCACATCAGCAAGCACGGTGCCTGGATGGGTACCCAGAGTGCGCCTTAGCCGCTCGCCCGGCTGGGTCACGCTGGGGCCTCAGGATCCATAGCTCAGAGTCCTTCAGTTCCAGATTCCACAGCGAGACAGTCGGGCTGCGCTAGGCCCGGTGGCTGTGGCGAGAGGCAGGGCACACGCCCACTGCCCAGTCTGTGGCAGCGGTGAGAGCGGCCTCTCTGAGAGGGGGCGGCGGGGCAGGCTAACTTCCAGAACCTTCTAGGTGGACAGTGGGCCTGGGTGACCTGTGGAGTAAGAGAGAGGTAGGGATGAGCCTATCGGACGGGAGCCGGGAGGGCAGCTGACAGGGCTCCGGCGGGCACCCAGCTCCCTTCTCTGCCCCACAGTTGTGCTGGTCGTGGTGTTTGGCATCTGCTGGGCCCCGTTCCACATCGACCGCCTCATGTGGAGCTCCGTGTCCCAGTGGACGGAGAGCCTGGACCTGGCCTTCCAGTACGTGCACGTGGTCTCCGGAGTCTTCTTCTACATCAGCTCGGCCGCCAACCCCGTGCTCTACAGCCTCATGTCCAGCCGCTTCCGGGACACCTTCCGGGAAGCCCTGTGCTTGGGGACCGCGTGCCACCGTCAGGGCCTCCGCCGCGGCTCCCACAGCCTCAGCAGGGTGCCCACGGGCAGCACGCTGTGCGACGCGGGCTCCTCGGGCAGCAGGGCCCACCCGCGGGCTGAGAATGGGGGCCCAGCGGGACAGCGAGGGGCGGACCCCTCCGGAGAGGGGCCCCAGTGGGGCCTCCCCTGGGAGAACCAGAGGGCCAAGGGCAGCTCTGGGAGCTGCACCTGCGCTCCCCTGTAGGGATGTCTCTGTGCCCGTCCCCTTTGTGCCCCCCCCAGCAGCCGCCTCAGTGACTCCTGCCCCTCCTATGTACCTGAAGGGATATCAGGTTACGGGCTGCCCTCTAGACTTGCAGGCCCCTGCAGGAACATCGCAGTGGGGTCACTGGCATAGCAAGCCTTCCTCTGGGGACAGCCCCTCTCCCACCACCAGTGTCTGAAATGTTTTCAGGGGTCCTACTTTTCTTTCCCATTTCCTGTCCCTCCCTAGCTCCCAGCCTGCACCTGGGACTCCCCTCCCAGAACCCTTCCTGGCCCTCAGTCAGCTTATTCAGTTTTGGGGTCTCCCACCTGGTGGCGCTGCTGGGTGGCAGGGGGTGCCTGGGATCCAGGGGACCTGGTTCCAGTCTCAGTCCTGTTGCCACCTTGTTGCGTAGCATCGAGCAAATCACCTCACCTCTCCCAGGCCTCAGTCCCCTGTTTGCGCTATGAAAGGGGCCCCAATATCCTCAGTGTCACACTTGTACACCTTCGCTGTGTTTTCTGTGCATGGGTGTAAGTCACTGCTGTAATGAAACCAGCTGGTACCCTGATATTCCCGGACGGGAATGACTGTCTACATCAGTGGTAGTCAACCTGGTCCCTACCGCCCACTAGTGGGCGTTCCAGCTTTCATGGTGGGCGGTAGCGGAGCAACCAAAGTATAAATAAAAAGATAGCTTTAACTATAGTAAGTTGTTTTTATAAAGATTTATTCTAAACTTAGTGAAAATCCAACATAAAGTACTTGGTAAGTAATTATTATTGTATGCTTTAACTGCTTTATAAATTTTATAAAGTAAAGTTACTTCCCTACTTTATAAATCACCATTACTGTGGAACCGGTGGGCAGTTAGAAAATTTTACTACTAACAGAGATACAGAAGTGGGCAGTAGGGATAAAAAGGTCGACTACCCCTGCTCTACATCCTCACCACCCCCAACGGGCTCCCTCCCGGACCTGCACGTGCAGCACCTCCCGGCCTCCTTCTGGAGAGCAGTTGCACAACAATGCGAATACACTTTAGCAATATTAAACTATGTGCTCACACAGATAAGATGGTAGAGTTGGTTGTATATTTTACCACAGTGTTTTTAGAGAAAGAATCAAATCTAAAACACAATAAAGAAATAGAAAAACACCCGTAACTTGACTCTCCAGAAGCCACCACTGTCAATGAGACAGGACCTGGACGGGGGCTTTGGAGAAAGGAGCTTGCGATGAGGCTGTGCAGAGCTGTGAGCGCCCAGGGCGTCCTGGGGTGGCGTGCAGGGCGTGGCCAGACCCCATACTTAAGGCTGGGGCCCGAGTTCTTCCCAGAGACGAGCTGTGGACGCCTGGGGACCTCCCGGAAGCAACAGCGATGACTTGTTCCTGAGAAACTGGTCAGCGCTCGAAGGGGCTGCTTTGCTCAGAGAAGTCCTGGGCAGACTGGGGGAGGGGGCGTGAGACCGGAAGGCACGTGTTCTTAGTATAAACTCAGTGTATTCTCTGCGTGTCCCCACGGCATGTCAGTGGACAGGTCCCCCCTGTCACAGGTCACTGGTAACCCTGGAACACAGAAACAGCAGCTCTGGACTCAGCCCCTGAGAAAAATGGAGGGAGGAGGAAAGGCCAGTCAACCGGACCCTACTCTCTCTGGGAAGCAGCGCCCCCTGCCGCTGACTCGTCTTCGCCACTCAGGGCGGGGCCCGCATGCCGGAGCCCGTGCTGGCTCCCTCCCGTCATCCACATTGTTTCTCCTCCCATTTTCAAAAGTCTGGGCCCTCTGCTTCCTGTCTGCTCCATTCCTGCCATTGTCCTGGGTGATAGCAAAGTGCGTGTGTGTGGCCGACTGCCCTGGTATCAACTCCTGATCTGTCCTGTGGCTGTGAGACCTCTCCCTCACCCTGGCCTCTTGGCCCTTTGGTCACGCCCTCACTGCCAAGACCCCCAGGAGTGCTTGCATTTTGGGAAGCGTGGACACCTGATCATGACTCTCTCCTTCTTGCTCTTTCTCTGTTGCTCCATGATTATTTTTAGTTGATTAATTAATTTTAGATGGAGAGAGAGAAGGGCAGACAGGGACAGACAGAAAAGAAGCGAGATGAGAAGCATCAACTGGTAATTGTGGCACCAGAGTAGTTGATTGCTTTCTTTTTTTTTTTTTTTTTTTTTTTTTTACAGAGGCAGAGATAGACAGGGACAGACAGACAGGAACAGAGAGAGATGAGAAGCATCAATCATCAGTTTCTCATTGCGCATTGCGACTTCTTAGTTGTTCATTGATTGCTTTCTCACATGTGCCTTGACCGTGGGCCTTCAGCAGACCGAGTAACCCCTTGCTGGAGCCAGCGACCTTGGGTCCAAGCTGGCGAGCTCTTTGCTCAAGCCAGATGAGCCTGAGCGCGACCTGGGAGTCTCGAACCTGGGTACTTCCGCATCCCAGTCCGACGCTCTATCCACTGCGCCACCGCCTGGTCAGGCGTTGATTGCTTTCTGATATGTGCCTTGACTGGGGGACTCCAGCCAAGCCAATGATCCCTTGCTCAGGCCAGCGACCTTGGGCTCAAACCAGTGACCTTTGGGCTCTAGCCAGTGACCATGGGGTCATGACCATTATCCCACACTCAAAGCCAGTGACCCCACGCTTGAGCTAGTGGGCCTGCACTCAAGCTAGATGAGCCCGCACTCAAGCCTGTGACCTCAGGTTTCAAATCTGGGTCCTCAGCGTCCCAGGCTGATGCTCTATCCACTGTGCCACCACTTGGTCAGGCGCCCGGTGACCGGTTTATTCTTCAGTACCATCTGGGCTTCCTGGTCCTCCACTGCTCTGCTTCCTCCTAATCCATCAGCTTCCTTTGACCTTCACCTCCTTTCTGATCGGTCCTAGATCCCACGGTCATCACACACAACCTTCTCTGCCAGTATTCCTGAGGGTGAAGATAAACACACAGGAATCACCCTTTCCTTCTCAGGAAAAAAAAAAAAGGATTACTTTCTTTGGACATTCAAAGTCCAAGATTAATCTTAGCAAACAAAGCTGCAATTGCCTACCCTTCCTTTGTGAAAAGTCTGTTCAGGAAGTCAAGTACACATCACTTCACATCTATTCTTGCTTAGTCTGATGATATTTCCAAATCAACCGGACATCTGGGAGCTCATCTCCTCTTGTACATTTCTCAGTCTCCCCTTCCCCATTCTTGTCTTCTGATGGATCCACCAAGTTTTCTTTGTCCCAAGTTTTCCTTGGAGAGAGGAGTTGCCTTTGCAAGGGTGAGAGGCTCCCTAGGATTTGAACTCCTTTGCCATTAAGAAGAATCCTTCAGTGTGTGACAGTACAGAAGCTAAAAGGGTCTAGACACTCTCCACTGCTGATGTCACTGTGTGGCCCATAACTTGTTTGCAGCCTGAGAGATGACCTGACATGGGACTCCTTCCTAGAACATGTGATACTCAGACCCGGGACAGTAGGGGCAGCCGTGTCCAGGGCAGCAGCACTAACAGCAGCAGCCTGTCCGCTACTGCTGGGCCTCGGTTTTCTGCCAGGCATTCCAGCCTTCCTGGAGATATTCTGAGCTACCAAGGGCCTTTCAATAAATTCCTTTCCTTTTTAAAAAATTTTATTGATTGATTTTAGAGAGGAAGGGAGAGACAGACAGACAGGAACATCAATCTGTTCCTGTGTGTACCCTGACTGGGGATCGAACTGGCAGCCTCTGCGCATCAGGACGATGCTCCAATCAGCCGAGCTATCTGGCCAGGGCACAGTTAGTTCCTTTTCTGCTGGAATTGGCCAGAGTCGTTTGCTGTTGTCTGAGATCACAAACCATAGCGGATCCATCCACCCCCGGCTGGAAGGCTACACGTTCTGTTTGTTCTACTAGTGACTATCTTTACACGTTTCTAAGATAAGCAGATACTATCGTTTATTTTTTCCAAGCCCCAAACTACAGCCTGTAATACTTAACAATCATTCTCATCCTCCATCTGACTCTGTTTTTGAAACTCCCTCTTTTTTTTTTAAGAACCAACAAAGATGAGAAGAGCTGTAAGTAAATTGATTCTTAGAGACATTCACATTCTTCCAACAGTCACAAGAAAGAAACTGTCAGGTGCTCGTAATGACCAAGCAGGACAGTGGAGAGGTGGTAAGCTGCCCAGGTTTGAGTCCTGGCTCAGTCACTAATTACCCTTAAAAGTCAGAATGCCTCCCCTTTATGCTCCCCCCCCCCAAAAAAAAAGGAGAAAGAGCCTGACCTGTGGTGTGGCGCAGTGGATAAAGTGTTGATCTGGAATGCTGAGGTCGCCGGTTCAAAACCTCGGGCTTGCCCGGTCAAGGCACAGATGAGAAGGAACTACTATGAGTTGATGCTTCCTGCTCCTTCCCTACTTCCTCTCTCTCTCTCTCTCTCTCTGTCTCCTTTTCTTT
This sequence comes from Saccopteryx bilineata, assembly GCF_036850765.1. Lineage (NCBI taxonomy): Eukaryota > Metazoa > Chordata > Mammalia > Chiroptera > Emballonuridae > Saccopteryx > Saccopteryx bilineata. The sequence continues at coordinate 7,444,987 of NC_089494.1, forward strand.
AAAATGAAGAGATAAAATCTTAAGAGGAGAGAGAAAGAAAAACAAAACAAAAATTAAAAGAAGAAAACTAATAAACCAAGAAAAAATGTCAGAATGGTCTTAGGCCAAAGTCAGGCTGGATCGAGAAGTATCGATCGGCATTTCTAAGTAAGCATACACAAGCCGCCCGCCCACAAAGGGAGTCAGCGGCCAGCACAACAGCAGCACCCTGCAACTGCGTCCAGGTTCCTAAGTCTACGGTGCTGGTTACTCTCTAAGGTCCATATCCCTTTGTGTGGTTTCTTTAGATATAATAACCAGGCCTCACCCTCCTACAGGCTTCTGTACGGGCAGAGCAGGACAACTGGGGGCTGTTTAGGAACAGGCCCAGGCCCAGACTGGGGACAGTGGGGATTCAGGGAAGGCTGAGTAAGAGTGCTCTGGCTCAGGAGAGGGGGTCACAGGCTGGGGCTAGACTAGAGGGCTTGGAAGCTGCTACCACGTTCTCTAGAACATCTACGAGAGCATCTGGGATCTTTCTATCTAATATCCAAGTACCTTTATGAGCTCCAGGCAGTGTGGGCATGGCTCATCCAGCTAACATCTGTTGAGCACTGTGTTCCACGCACTCTCCAAGGCTGGGGTGGGGGCAAACAGACAATGGTATACAAGTGCTCCGACAGCTGCAACTCTGGGGGCACGGAAGAGAGTCACCTGCCCTGGTGGAGGGAGGGCTTCCAGGTGGAGGTGATGCTGCTCAAGACTCAAAGTCCTGGGCAAAGGGGTCTGATTGGCCACTGAGCTTTGGCCAGGGGAGAGTGGAGCACCTTTAATTCCACCCAAATGGAATCCAGGGGAGGAGGGGCGGGACCCCCAAGGGAACAAGAGCTGTCAGGAGGAGGAATGGACGCAAGCGGACCGCGGTCCATGCCCACTGCTGTCGTTCTCTGGACTTCCCTGGCTGCCCTCCCTGGGGTCTGGACCGGAGCCTTCGCTCTCGTCTTTTCCCTGTTTGTCTCTCCCTTATTAGACTTGCAGAAGCAGGATTGCTTTTGTTTCCATTTTAGAGAATTCGGAAAATATTAAGTATACAAATGAAAATAATCACTTCTATTCCTAACACTTAAATGAACTAGTGTTAACATTTTGGCAGTCTGATTCCTATCATTTCCCACATCTGTTTCCTCTCCTCACTAATGAATAATAAATCATTTTCAATCACCTGTTTTACCAAACAACTGCCTAGAACCACTGGGTAGGTCAGTGGTTATAATGGATGGATGAAGCCGACCACACCCAGACCGTCTGATCAATTGTAACATCACCCTATGTGGACAACCAGACATTAAGCACCTCTTAGAGGGATGTAATAGATAAGCACGGTACCTACCATGTAATTCTGCTAAAAAAACCTGAACCTAAATCTCACAAAGCCTCCAAGTCTAACTGCCAATTTACAGGAACTCTGAGGATGGAGCATTATGTTCAAGCCACCCCAAAGGAGTCAGCCAAATCCAGAATAACGACAAATACTAGAGGGCAAATAACTTGGTTTCTTCAACAAATAAATAGCATTTATTATTTATTTATTTTTTACAGAGACAGAGAGTGAGTCAGAGAGAGGGATAGACAGGGACAGACAGGAACGGAGAGAGATGAGAAGCATTAATTATTAGTTTTTTCATTGCATGTTGCAACATCTTAGTTGTTCATTGATTGCTTTCTCACATGTGCCTTGACCGCGGGCCTTCAGTAGACCGAGTAACCCCTTGCTGGAGCCAGCGACCTTGGCTTCAAGCTGGTGGGCTTTTCTTTTGCTCAAACCAGATAAGCCCGCGCTCAAGCTGGCGACCTCGGGGTCTCGAACCTGGGTCCTCTGCATCCCAGTCCGACACTCTATCCACTGCGCTACCGCCTGGTCAGGCCAAATAAATAGCATTTAAAAAGGGTTCTTTTTTAAACATAGATTTGAACAGATTTAAGACATTTCAACCAAATGTAATGTGTGGAGATTTTTGAGTACCAATTTAAACAAAGCAACAGTACAAAGGCATTTCTGAGACAGAAGATTGAACACATAGTAGATATTAAATATCAAGGCCAATCTCCTGTAGAGTTACATAATGAAGTATTTACAGGCAAAATGATAGGATACTTGAGGCTCACATGAAAATACCCCAGCAAAGCCCCGGCCAGTTAGCTCAGTTGGATAGAGCATCAACTGGATAAACCAATGTTGTGGGTATAAGTCCCAATATGTCAAGGTTACAGGTTCAATTCCTGGTCAGGGCACATATAAGAATCAACCAATAAGTGCATAAATAAGTGGAACAATGAATTGATGTTTCTCTATGCCATCCTCTCTCTCTAAAATCAATAAATAAAATTTTTTAAAAATATTCGAGAAAAAAGAAAAAGAAGAGGATGAAGGCGTTATTGGACAGGGGACCTGGCCCTTCGGGTCTGCCTAGGGTCAGCCAGTAATGTGTGGGTGCCACTTACTCACCAGCAGTGCCATTTCAACAACTTCACCCATCAGCATTTGTGAAGCTGTTAAATAGTTTTTTGCCTTAAGTGCAGGGCTTTCCAGAGGGGAGCCAGGCAGAGGCCAGACCCTGGCCAAGGCCCTCGTTCGCTGCACCTGTGACTTGATGCAGGCTGGACTGGGGCAGGGCCAGGGCAAGAAGACGGGGAGGCCAGCCAGGAGACCCAGCCATGGTGTAGGGCGGCGCCTAAACCAAGGCAGGGGCAGAGGAGACGGAGGAAGGGAGGGTGGGGAGGGTGTCAGCTAGATATGGGGGACAGCAGCCAACGAGTCAAGGATGCTTTGCAGATTTCTAGCTTGATGACCAAAGGAAAGAGAATGAAGGCCTAGGAACTGGTTTGAAGGAAACTGAGGGGCTGGCAAGCTTCAGGCAGAGCCTGTCAGAGGGCACTGTAAGGGCCGGGTGCCGTCAGCAGAGTGGTGCTGTAGCCATGGCTGTGCACAGGATGCCAGAGCGTAAGATTTGAAAAGGGGTATGGCACAGCGCTAGGTGAGAGGAGCCAGACACTAAGGACTACCTGCCATCTGATGCCATTTATATGACCTCTGGAAAAGGCAAAACTGTGGAGACAGAAAATGGGTCAGTGGTTGCCAGGGGCTAGGAAAGAGGCAGTGAACTCATGACAAAGGGTGTGAAAGAGAGTGGAGATACTCTGTCCTGATTATACCATGACTCTATACGTTCACTAAAGCTCATCAAACTAGACACTTAAAAAGGCTAAGTTTTGGCCCTGGCCAAACTTTGGCTCAGCGGTGGAGCGTTGGCCCAGAGTGTGGAAGTCCCAGGTCCCATTCCCAATCAGGGCACACAGGAGAAGTGACCATCTACTTCTCCACCCCTCCCCTTCTCTCTCACTCTCTCTCTTCCTCTCCCGTCGCCATGGCTCAAACGGTTTGAGCAAGTTGGCTCCAGGTGCTGAGGATGGCTCCATGGCCTTGCCTCAGGCACTAAAATTGGCTTGGTTGCTGAGCAACGAAGAAGTGGCCCCAGATGGGCAAAGCATCGCCTCATAGGGGGCTTGCCAGGTGGACTCATTTGGGGGCGCACGCAGGAGTCTGTCTCTGCCTCCCTGCATCTCACTTAATAATAATAATAATTTTTTTAAAAGGCTAACTTTTACTCTATGGAAATGACACCTCAGAATGACTTAAATTTTTTTTTTTATTAATTGATTTTAGAGAGAAGGAGAGAGAGGAAAGGAGAGGGACAGAGAGAAGCATTAATTTGTTGTTCTACTTTAGTTGTACATTCACTGGTCACTTCCCATAGCATGTGCCCTGACCAGGGATCAAACTTGCAACCTTGGTATTCCAGAATGATGCTCTAACCAACTGGGCTACCTGGTCAGGGCCAATAAGTGACTTTTTAAAAATGGAAGCCCAGGGGACACCAGTGGCTGTGGGACTGTGAGGGGAGGCTCCAGAGGCAACTGTGGGACCCAGCAGAGGGAGAGCTGCTGGGGACCAGCATGATCAGGAGCCCAGGGAGGCCCAGCAGAGGCCCAGCAAAGGCAAGAAGGCTCAGCACATTTGCAGGCAATAGCAGTGATGGGGATCCATCCCCCAGGCAGGAGCGCCCTGCCATCCACACCAAAAGTTTACGGCCTGGTACAGAATGAACATGCCGGGCTCCTGGACAACACTTATTATGGTTTCAAGATGGCGACAACAAAGCATTAAAACCAATCTAAGTGTGAGTCGCATGCCCACGAAGCCAGTCCTGCTGGCGCCTTCGAGTCCCAGTTCCCTAGAAAGCACTGCGGCTGCGGGATCGGCCTGGAGAGGCCCAGCAGCCTTCTCTCCGCGCGGGAGCTGCACCCGCGCCAAGAATCGCCTCGGCGCTGCCACCTGCTGGCCTCTCGGGGCCACTGCACCTCTCCAGGAGGAAGGACCTTGGGTAAACAGGAAAATTGGGTTTGTGACTGCCAGGTCACCCAGCCTTTCCTTCCACGTAAGGGAAACCAGCACCCCTCCCCCCGGGCACGGGCATTCTGCCTGAGGTCACAACAGCCAAAGCACCTCAGTGATGATAGCAGCATTTACCTGTCACACTAGAACCTGTCTGTTCTTTACAGTCCTACAAAGTAAAGATGATAGCCCTATATAGCTGAGGAAATGAAATTAAGAATTTGAGTTTCCTGGCTCCTGTGGTTGTGTCCCATGACCCTTCTCGCTGGTCTAGCCACTCCCCTGATTAATCTGTGGATACTCACTGCACTGGCCCAAGTGCTGGCCCACACTCACCCAGCATAAGGTCATTCCTGGCTTTAGGGGAGGAGACTTCTTTTATTTTTTTTACTCTTATCTTTTTATTTATTTATTTTAATACATACATACATATATATACATATATATATATTTGCAACAGAGACAGAGAGGGTGGAAGGGACTTCTTTTTCTTTCCTTCTTTTTTAAGTAAGAGGAGGGGAGATAGAGAGACAGACTCCCGCATGCGCCCCGACCAAGATCTACCTGGCAACCCCCATCCTGGGCCGATGCTGGAATCAATGAAGCTATCCTCAGCATCTGGGGCTGATGCTTACAAGCCGTGGGCTTCTAGATGGCAAGAGAGAGAATGGGGAGAAGGAGGGGAAGAGAAGCAGATGTTACTTCTCATGTGTGCCCTGACTGGGGATTGAACCTGGGACGTCTGCTGGCTGGGCCATCACTCTATCCGCTGAGCCAACCGGCCAAGGCTTCTTTTAAACTGGGTCAGCTGGGAAGGGTAGTTCTAGCTCCCTCCTGAATCTAAGATGTGTAGGCGTAAGGTTTATTGCCTGAGCCACAGCCAGGGGCACTTTGCCACATAGTGGAAGCTGGTCTGAGCATGAAGCAGGCACAGAAAAGCGGGTGAAGAAAGACAAAAAGGCGAGTCCAGGACGATATCGTTGAGCTGCTGGATCGAGCCAGCCCTGAGTGCTGAGCCGGTGAGTCCCCTGTGAGTACATAAACCGGTTTGAGCAGCTGCTTGTCATGAGGCATGTTTCATGCAAAAGTCTTTGAAACCTCCATCTGCCTCTGTAGCCGCCTCTGCCATAGATCTCCTTCCTCTGACCTTGATCCCGAGGCCTCTGGCTCCTCCTTCTCCCTTGAATCCTCAACAGGGAACCAGCCCTCTCTCTCCAGGGCCTTGGTACAAGCTGTCGTGCCCACTCAGGGCACTCTCCCCTCCCCCTCAAGTACCCTTATGGTCTCAGCCTAGTTGGAGGCTCTTTCTGTCTTTCTTTAAAAAGAAAATTTATTGGTTAATTTTTGAGAGAGAGAAAAGGTGAGAGAGGAAGAGACAGAAACATCGATCTGTTCCTGCATGTGTCCTGACTGGAGCTCGAACCCACAACCTTTGCATATCCGGATGACACACTAAGCAATGGAGATATCCAGCCAGGACAACAAGGCTCTTTTGAACTCTAGTCTACTCAAGAAGCGTCTGCTGAGCTCCTGTGCTTCCAGGTACCAGGCTAGGCCCAGCACCCCACTGGGAGCTCTGGAGATGCTGGTGATCTCGGGAGGCAACGGGAATCCAACACGCACACTCATGTCTCCAGATGAAAAGAGGTGGGACCTGGACCTGGAAGTGAGATTGTGCCTGGGTGAATCTGGGCTTTTAAAGAAAACCACAAGGGCTCTGGCCAGAAAACTCAGTTCATTAGAGTGTCGTCCCAAGCTGCCAAGGTTGCAGGTTTGATCACCCAATGAATGCATAAATAAGTGGAACAATAAATCAGTGTTTCTCTCTTTCTCTCTCCTTTCCTCTCTCTCTGAAGTCAATAAAGAATTTATTTATTTATTTATTTTTTACAGAGACAGAGAGAGAGTCAGAGAGGGATAGACAGGGACAGACAGACAGGAACGGAGAGAGATGAGAAGCATCAATTATTAGTTTTTTGTTGTGGCACCTTAATTGTTCATTGATTGCTTTCTTATATGTGCTTTGACTGTGGGCCTTCAGCAGACTGAGTAACCCCTTGCTCAAGCCAGTGACCTTGGGTCCAAGCTGGTGAGCTTTGCTCAAACCAGATGAGCTGGCGACCTCAGGGTCTTGAAACCTGGGTCCTCCACATCCCAGTCCGACGCTCTATCCACTGCACCACTGCCTGGTCAGGCAAGAATTTTTTTTTTATTAAGTGAGACGGTGAGAGGTGGGGAGGCAGAGAGACAGACTCCTGCATGTGCCCTGACCGGGATCTACCTGGTAAGCCCACTAGGATCTACCTGGTAAACTCTGCTCATCTTGGCTGCTGCTCCATTGCTTGTCAGCCAAGCTATTTTTTGCGCCTGAGGCAAGGCCAAGGCATCTTCAGCAGCCAGGGCCAACTTGCTCAAACCATTTAAGCCATGGCTGCAGGAGGAGAAGAGAGAAGCTGATGGTTGCTTCTCCTGTGTGCCCTGACTGGGAATGGAACTCAGGATTTCCACAAGCTGGGCTGATGCTCTACTGCTGAGCCAACTGGCTACGGCAAATAAAAAATTAAAAAAGGAAAAAAAGGAATTCATGGGGCTGGAAAGCAGAGGCAGGGAGTTGGGGGTAGATCTCATGGTCCTGGGAGTACAGCGAGGGTGAGGGGGGCGGGGATTCTGGATGTATTGTGAAGGCAGTCAGCTGGCCTTCCATGTGGGCTCGGTTCCTTTAGATGCAGCTCCCACTGCAGGCCTGTAAATAATAGTCATGGTTCGGTGAGAGCTGTATTTCTCTTTGAAGTTCATATATTTTTATATGGAATTTGTTATTGTGATATCATTCACATACCAAAGTAGTCACCCTTTTATTTATTTACTTATATTATTTTTTTTTAATTTATTGATTTTAATGGGGGAGGAAGGGAGAGAGCAGGAGAGAGACAGGAACTGTTCCTGTGTGTGCCCTGACTGGGGATCAAACCGGCAACCTCTGTGCTTCGGGACAGAGCTCCAACCACCCGAGCTATAAGGCCAAGGTGATAGTTACCCTGTTAAAGTGTACACAGAAATCTGACCTGTGGTGGCATAGTGGATAAAGTGTCAATCTAGAACGCTGAGGGAGCCAGTTTGAAGCCCTGGGTTTGTCTGGTCAGGGCACATATAGGAGCTGATATTTCCTGCTCCTCCCCCCCTTCTCTCTCTTTCTCCTCTCTAAAAATGAATAAAGTCTTTTAAAAATTTTAAAAGGAACACAGAAAAAATGTCTGAACCTGTAGAGGATTTTTATAAGAGTTTACTGGAGCCAGGCAGCAGGTGCCAGGAGCAAGATCTCAAAGGCTGCAGAGAATAACAGTTTAATGCATTTGAAAATAAGGAGGGAAAGTCCGGAAGATGACACGGGGGTGGGAAGGCGAGGCAGGGATTGGATGACGGGGGAGGTGATTCTGTAATAATTATGTGCTCTCTTGAGGGCGATTATTTCAAAGGCGTGTGAACCAGATGCACAGAAACAAGGGACAGGGCTTGCTGAAGGCAAAGATAACCTTTCACTTAAAGCTCCAGGCCTGGGACGTGACTCCCTACCATGAGGTGCCCGGTTAGGAATTTATGACCAGACCCGCTCAGAGTTTACTTTCCGTAGAACCCCTTTTCTCACCCACAGACGTGTTCAATTCAGTGGGGTCTTTTATTTGTTACACTCACAAAGTTGCCTGACCACCCCAATGTCTAATTCTAAAGCATTCTTACGACTTCCCTATGAAATCAACCGACCATTGAGCAGTCACTCTACATTCCGTCCCTCTCTGTTCCTGCCCCCGGGCCCTGGAAACCAGTGTTCTCCTTTATGTCTTGAAAGCTTTGCTAAGTTTAGATGTTTTATATAAATGGAATCATAAAATATCTGGGATTTTGCATTTGGCTTCTTTCACTGTTTCAAAAATTTACCCATGTTGTAGCATGTATCAGTACTTCGTTCCTTTTTACCGCTGTGTTTCATAGTTTGAATATATCACACTTATGTATCTGTTCACTAGTTGATAAAGAGTTAGGTTGTTTCCCTCTTTGTCAATTATGAACAATGCTACTATAAACATTCAGGTACAAGTTTTTATTTTATTTTATTTTTTAATATTTTTTTTCCCAAAATTTTATTTATTCATTTTTAGAGAGGAGAGAGAGAGAGGGAGAGAGAGAAACAGAGAGAGAAGGGGGGAGGAGCTGGAAGCATCAACTCCCATATGTGCCTGACCAGGCAAGCCCAGGATTTCGAACCGACAACCTCAGCATTTCCAGGTCAATGCTTTATCCACTGCGCCACCACAGGTCAGGCTTATTTTTTAATATTTTATTTTATTTATTTATTTATTTATTTTTTTACAGGGACAGAGAGAGAGCCAGAGAGAGAGATAGAAAGGGACAGACAGGAACGGAGAGAGATGAGAAGCATCAATTATTAGTTTTTCATTGCAACACCTTAGTTCAGGGATCCCCAAACTTTTTACACAGGGGGCCAGTTTACTGTCCCTCAGACCACTGGAGGGCCGGACTATAAAAAAAACTATGAACAAATCCCTATGCACACTGCACGTATCTTATTTTAAAGTAAAAAAACAAAACGGGAACAAATACAATATTTAAAATAAAGAACAGTAAATTTAAATCAACAAACTGACCAGTATTTAAATGGGAACTATGCTCCTCTCACTGACCACCAATGAAAGAGGTGCCCCTTCTGGAAGTGCGGCGGGGGCCGGATAAATGGCCTCAGGGGGCCGCATGTGGCCCACAGGCCGTAGTTTGGGGACCCCTGCCTTAGTTGTTCATTGATTGCTTTCTCATCTATGCCTTGACCGCGGGCCTTCAGCAGACCGAGTAACCTCCTGCTTGAGCCAGCGACCTTGGATCCAAGCTGGTGAGCTTTTTGCTCAAGCCACGACGAGCCCACGCTCAAGATGGCAACCTTGGGGTCTCGAACCTGGGTCCTCCACTGGCGACCTGGGGTCTAAAATCTGGGTCCTCCGCATCCCAGTCCGACACTCTATCCACTGCACCACCGCCTGGTCAGGCCAGGTACAAGTTTTTATATGGACATATGTTTTCATTTCTCTCGGCCACATACCTAGGAGTGGATTTGCCGGGTCATATGGTAACTCTGTTTAACTGTTTAAGGAACTTCTGGGCTCTCTTCCAAAGCAGCTGCACCATCTCCGTTTCCCCTGGCTGTGCACAGGGTTCCGATTTCTCCATAGCCTTGGACACTTGTTATTTCCTGACTTTTTAAAAAAGTATTTTAATTAATTAATTTTTATTTATTGATTTAGAGAGAGGAAAGGAGAGAGAGAGATCGATTTGTTGTTCCACTTATTTATGTATCCATTGGTTGCTTTGTATATGTGTCCTGACGGGGGATTGAACCCACAACCTTGGTGTATTGGGATGACATTCTAACCAATTGAGCTACTTGGCCAAGGCATCGGACTTTTTTTTTTTTTTTTTTTTTGGTATTTCTCTGAAGCTGGAAATGGGGCGAGACAGTCAGACAGACTCCCACATGCGCCCGACCGGGATCCACCCGGCACGCCCATCAGGGGGCGACGCTCTGCCCACCAGGGGGTGATGCTCTGCCCCTCCGGGGAGTCGCTCTGTTGCGACCAGAGCCACTCCAGCGCCTGGGGCAGAGGCCAAGGAGCCATCCCCAGTGCCCGGGGCCAACTTTGCTCCAATGGAGCCTCGCTGCGGGAGGGGAAGAGAGAGACAGAGAGGAAGGAGAGGGGGAGGGATGGAGAAGCAGATGGGCGGTTTTCCTGTGTGCCCTGGCCAGGAATCGAACCTGGGACTCCTGCACGCCAGGCCGACGCTCTACCACTGAACCAACCGGCCAGGGCCAGCATCGGACTTTTTTTTTTTTTTTTTTGTATTTTTCTGAAGCTGGAAACGGGGAGAGACAGTCAGACAGACTCCCGCATGCGCCTGACCGGGATCCACCCGGCACGCCCACCAGGGGCGACGCTCTGGCCATCTTTGCTCCAATGGAGCCTTGGCTGCGGGAGGGGAAGAGAGAGACAGAGAGGAAGGAGGGGGAGGGGGTGGAGAAGCAGATGGGCTCTTCTCCTATGTGCCCTGGCCGGAAATCGAACCCGGATCCCGGGCCCGGGTCCCCCGCACACCAGGCTGACGCTCTACCGCTGAACCAACCGGCCAGGGCCCGGACTTTTTGATTAATGTATAGGCATCCTACTGGGTGTGAAGATGTATCTCGTTGTGGTTTTGATTTTGTTCTGTATTTGGAAAATGTTGATTCAAATTCTTGCCCGATTTAAAACAAAAGCATTGGATTGATTGATGTTGGAGAGAGAGGGAGACGCAGAGCAGAGAAACATGGATTTGTTGTTTCACTTATTTGCGCATTCATTGGTTGACTCTTGGCTCCCTAGTGAAAGGATATTGTTTTAGAGAAAGATTCCAGTGTCCCTATGGCCTGGAAGTGGGAAAGATAAGGACCAGGGCTGCATGCAAATCCCAAGGTGGGAATTCCCTGTGAAGTGCAAAATGCTAACTGGGCTAACTGTCTGGAGAGCAGACAGGGAGTAGAGGCTGCGGAGGTGGAAACCAGAGGCCAGACCCAATCTGGAGGCCCTGGGAAACCGTGAGCAGCGCAGCTGCCGGGATGGACAGCTGAGATCACAGGCGTTCTCTCCTGCAGGGCCCAGCATTTTGGAGGCAGGAGGGAAAGCTGACTGGGAGGCAGGTTGAAGAGGTACAGCAGGGGGTCAGAGGCGGTGGGAATGGGGCCCTCAACCCGCCCTCCTCTTCACCTGTCACTGGTGCAGCTGGGGAGCTGAGGGCTGACCCCCTAGTCTCTGAGCTGGCAGAGGAAGCTTCCCAGGCTGCCTCCAAGAGACAGAGGCCAGGTCCTCTGACTCTGGCCCCTGAACCCCGGTGGCCTTGTGCATCAAACCACTGGCCAAAATGCCAAGCAAGGTCTGGCAAGGGAGGAAAAGCTTCAGATCGCCCTCAGCATCTGGCTGAAAGTTCTGAACAGCATCTGAAGGCCTTGGGGAACCCAAGAAGACAGAAGGTGGCCCAGTTGGTGAACGGTGCTGGCTCCGCCCACCTCACAACCTCACAGAGGACGCCTGGGCCTCAGGCCTCAGGCAGGCTTGGCCCAGGATGTGAAGTCCCCTCCAGGTCTGGTCCAGTGCCCTCTGACCCTCTGCTTTGGACAGCTAACCTGGAAGCAGCACTGTCCCCTACACTGTGGCTCCACCACCAGGGGACCTCAGTCTGCAGGCAGCGATGGCTTCCTGCTTTTGCCTTACGTCTCATCTGGCTTCTCAGCAATTCTGTTAACCTTGGAACCAATTCCCTGTTTGAGCCCCTTCTGTTTCAAAGAGCGGATGTGATTTTCCTTCTCTGGTTGGAGCCTAACCGAGGCATGGATCTCCTGAAGGTCTGGATCCAGGGACTGGAGCTCAGTTCTGCAGCTCGGCAGACCTCCTCCAGCGGGCTGTCAGGCTCCCAAGTCGATGTAAGGCCCACTGCGGCCGAGGGGTTTCTGGGTCTAGATGCGCCTGTGGATGCCCGGAGTGGGCATCCACCGCAGAGCGGCAGGTCCAGTGAGTAATGAGGGGTGGCCAGACCATGGCAATGGGCTATGCCAGAGAGCCAGCAGAAGAGGTGGCCAGGTGCTGCTCAGGTAACCCTGAAGCTCAGGGTTGGTGTCAGAGCTGGTCAGACTCACCAGTGTGAAAATTCAGGGAAAAGGGTTACAGCAATGCCTTCAGGGGACGCGGTAGCCGCACCCCTCCCCAACCTAGTCCCTCCTTGGCCGAAGTAGACAGCACCATCAGGCCCTGGAGCTCTGGGGGCAACAGACAACCCCAGCTGGCCAGGCCACTGGGGCCACTCTCAGCTGGAATTGCCACCAACAATCCCCACCAAAGGTGGCACTTGGGAAGGCATCAATCAAAATGTAAAAGGTCAGAACCTTTGACCCAGCTATTTTACATTTAAGTAATAAACATTATATCTGTCTTTCGGATATAATTTGTAATGTGCAAATGAAGTATGCAAAAAGGTTATTTACTATGACAGCTTTTTAAAAAAAATTTAATTTTTATTTAGAAACTTAACTTTGACATTGAACAATAAGAATACATAGGTTTCAGGTAAACATTTCTACTATGACAGCTTGTAATAACAAAGAATAGGAAACAAAGCATTGGGGACTGGTGATTTATTTATTAATTTAAATGTTTATTTATTGATTTTCTCAAGAGAGAAACAGGAACATTGAGCCTGACCTGTGGTGGCGCAGTGGATAAAGTGTCGACCTGGAACACTGAGGTCGCTGGTTCAAAACCCTGCAACTTGTCTGGTCAAGGCACATATGGGAGTTGATGCTTCCTGATCCTCCCCCTTTCTCTCTCTCTCTCTCTTTCTTACTCTCCTCTCCAAAATGAACAAACAAACAAATAAATAAGGAAAACAGGAACATTAAGCTGTTCCTGCATGTGCCCTGACCAGGGATTGAACCGTCAATCTCTGCACTTTAGGACAACGCTCTAACTAACCTAGCTTTCTGGCCAGGGCCGGGGACTGATTCTTCACATGGATGATGATTCTTCACATGAGGAACACTGTAGCTATCACAAAGAACAAGGCACCTCTGCACAAAATGATGTGGAATGAGTTTCAAAATAAATATATATATACATATATATATATATACACATATATATAGCTATATTTTTTTTTTTTTTTTGAGAGAGAGAGAGAGAGAGGGAGGAAGGGAGGAAGAGAGAGAGATGAGAAGCATTAACTTGTAATTGCATCACTGGTTGTTCATTGATGCTTCCCATACGTGCGCTTGACCCAGGGGCTCTAGCCAAGCCAGTGACCCCTTGCTCAAGCCAGAGACCTTGGGCGCAAGCCAGTGATCTTTGGGCTCAAGCCAGTGACCATGGGGTCGTGTTGATGACCCCACGCTCAAGATGGATGGGCCTGTGCTCAAGCCTGCAACCTTGGGGTTTCGAACCTAGGACCTCAATGTCCCAGGTTGACACCACTGTTCCATGGCTAGTCAGGCTCGAGATAAATCTAGTTCACGAGAAATAAGGGAGCATGGAGGGCAGTGTACATAGTATGACTACATGACAACATTTGTAAAAGACAGTAAATAGCCCTGCCTTGGTGGTTCAGTGGATTTTTTTATAACACAAAGACAGGTTTATTTTTACACACAACAGTAAAGGAAGCGGTCTTCTGTAAATAAAGAAGATTAAGATTAAGTAGCTGATTTTGGGACCTACTACAACGGGTACACCAAGGTTGTGGGTTTGATCGCTGGTCAGGGAATGCATGAGAAGCAATCGGTGAGTACACTAAATGGAAGAAGTAAATGGAACGAGTTGTGAGTCTTTCTCTCCTCCACCCTTTCTTCTCTCTCACTCTCTCAAATCAGTGGAAAAAAAAAAGATGGTAAATACCTATTGTACCTGCAATGACTGAAGTGGAAAGGATCCTCTTGAGGGTGCTACTGGCAGTGCCCTGGGACAGGACTGGGATGGCGGGGAGCATCCGGACCCAGGTGGCAGGGCAGGAAGCTGAGGGAGCCTGACCTGAGTTTTGGATAGCCCACTCATGATTTCCTTCCTAGAGTTTCAGATTTAGAATCCTTGAGGATATGGATCTGGCCCATCTTTGCCTTATTCTTAGTACTTAGGCATACCTGTGGATATAACAGGTAATGGGAATAAGTGATCCCTTCTCCCTCTATCCAAGTCACCATGTCTGTCAATAATAAGAATGGCTAATATTGATTAAGGGCTTATGATACGCCCTCAAAAAATACATGCAGTAAGTGTCTCACTTAACACTGACAACAACCCTAGAAGCAGGTATTATTATTATTATCCCCCTTTTATAAAGAAATTGTGATGACATAACAAGTTCTCAATCTAAATCCTAGCTCCTCCACTTACTAGCCATGTGACCTTATTCAAGTTAATTTACCTCTGTATGCCCGTTTCTATGTTTGTTTGTTTTTAGAGAGACAGAGAGTGAGTCAGAGAGAGGGATAGACAAGGACAGACAGGAACGGAGAGAGATGAGAAGCATCAATCATTCGTTTTTCATTGCGTGTTGTAACACCTTAGTTGTTCATTGATTGCTTTCTCATATGTGCCTTGACCGTGGGCCTTCAGCAGACCAAGTAGCCCCTCGTTAGAGCCAGCGACCTTGGGTTCAAGCTGGTGGGCTTTTGCTCAAACCTGTGCTCAAGCTGGCGACTTCGGGGTCTCGAACCTGGGTCCTCTGCATCCCAGTCCGACACTTTATCCACTGCGCCACCGCCTGGTCAGGCTGTTTTTGTTTTTTTTTCTAGGTGAAAGGAGGGGAGATAGACTCCCACATGCACCCAGACTGGGATCCACCTGGCAACCCAGTCTAGGGCCAATGCTCAACTACTGAGCTATTGTTAACACATGAGGCTGACACTCAGAACCATAACCGAGCCATCCTCAGCACTGGGGGCCACACTCGAGTCAATGGAGCCACTGGCTGCGAGAGTAGAACAGGGAGAGAACGGGGAGGGGGGGGAGAAGCAGATGGTCACTTCTCCTGTGTGCCCTGACTGAGAATCAAACCTGGGACGTCCATATGCCAGGCCGATGCTCTATCTACTGAGCCACCGGCCAGGGCATAAATTTTTAAAGGTTATTTTGAAGAGTAAGTAACCTTTAAATTTATATATATGAATTAATATATAAAGAGCTGGAATAGTGTTTGGAACTTAATAGGTATCATATGAGTATTAGATACTACTATTTTTCTATCCCAGACTACTCCAAAGCAAGGCATTTGAACACTAAGCTGTACTGGCTCTCTCCACTGCTTTTTCTACAGAACTACATTATTCCTTCATTTTAAAAATATTTTACTAATTTATTTTTAGAGAAAGAGGGGAGGGGAGAAACAGGAAGCACCAACTCCTATATGTCCCTTGACAAGGCAAGCCCAGGGTTTCAAACCGGCAACCTCAGCATTCCAGGTTGACACTTTATCCACTGCACCACCACAGGTCAGGACAATCGATCATTTAACAAATAATTTTCACCATGGTGCATGACCAGTGGTGGCACAGTGGATAGAGCGCAGACCTGCAATGCTAGGTCCCAGGTTAGAAACCCTGAGGTTGCTGACTTGAGCACAGGCTCTCTGGCTTGAGTGTGGGATCAAGACACAACCCCATGGTCGCTGGCTTGAGCCCAAAGGCTGCTGGCTTGAAGCCCAAGGTCGCTGGCTTGAGCAAGGGGTCACTGGCTTGGCTGGAACCCCCCATCAAGGCATGTATGAGAAGCAATCAATGAACAACTAAACTGCTACAACCATGAGTTGATGCTTCTTATCTCTCTCCCTCCTTCTCTCTTGCAAAAAAAAATTTTTTTTAAATAATAATTTTCACCATGGCTTTAGGAATATAGAAGAGAACAAAATCTGTGTTCTTATGGCTGGGAAGTGATCAAACCGCCAATGAACAGCCAAGAAACATGCCCGGTATTTATAAGTACCTATAGAAAACTTAAGAGGGATGTGATAGGAAGTCTTGGTGGCATTTTTAATTAGAGGGATGGGGAAGGCCTCCTAAGAGGTTATATAAACTGAGATCTGAATAACAAGGAGCCAGCCATGCCAGTATTTCTAAAATTCATCCCTGTCACTTGATCATGCCCACTGTTCATCTCTCCAGCCTCTTCTCCAGAATATATTATTCCACCATTTCTTAGCTCATGCTGTTCTTTCTGTCCCATTACCCAGTTAAGTATTCTCTTGGCCCTCATCCCAGAGTTCAGAATGTGATCTCCTCAGGGGCCCTCCAAGATCATGGGAAAGCAAGGTGCACACCACCAAACTGGCCCCAGCCCCTCCTTGATCAGAGAGTCCCAGTGGGTGGCTGTGGGTTTCCTATACATTCAGTCCCAGGAGTGTTCTAATAAGATTTGCAAAATAACTTGATTGCTCACAAGACTCTCCATGGGCCTTTGTTAAAATACAAAATCTGAGCCCCAACCCAGACCTCTTCAATGAGAATCTCCAGAAGTGATTCTGAACATCGGGTCAGTGGGGGAAATATGGTCATAGCTGAAGGTGATTCCGGCTCTGTAGGAACAATTAGGTACCTCATGCCCAGGGTATATTCTGGGTTAGTTCTAAACTGAAGTGCTCTGGGTTAAGCTCAGCACCACGGGTAGTTTGCCCACGGTGACCTCTAGGAATAATTGGCAGAAAGCTCAACAAAAGAATCCTCTGTGCCTCCACCATCAAGGGAACCTTTGCCTTGGCTCTTCTGACCTCCCCCTGTACCATATGGTAATACTGACTTCTCAGCCACATATCGGAATGGGTGCTTTAGTCCCAAATGACAGAGAACTTGTGATTGGCAAAGGCATGGGTCTGTGATCGGCCTAACCAGGCCCCCCTCCCCCCCCCCCGTTACAACACCCTGTGACCGCCGGAAAGTGATCTTTCTGAGCCTGTTCCCCAAAGGAACACCTAGCGCCCGAGGTACTCGAGATTAAATATGATGTTTGTGCACTGCCCACAGTAACCTCACAAAGGTACCCGACTGCCTTTATCAACCGCGCTCAGGAGGCAACTTCAAGCACGTGGCCCCGGAGGGAATCACGGGCAGAGAGGGGGATTTTCTGGCCCTGGTTCGTTGGGACTAAGGTGGGCCTCCGACTCGGGGTGTTATGAACTTCGGGTCTCGGGCTCGTCAGCAGGGAAATGGGAGTCAATTCCTTTTCACACGGCCGCCGGGAGGCTGAGCGTGGAGTCCGGGGCGGGGATGTCGAGGAACTCAGCCCGAGTCGACCGGGTCCCGGGAACAGGGGACCAGGAATACCGAAGGACCCTAGATCGGGCACACGCGGCGCTAAAAATGTCCGTCCCACGGCGCAGGCTCCGCGAACGCAGGCCGTGCAGGGGCACCTCGGAAACCGCGCGCCCACCGCCCAATCAGTGCCGGCCTTGCACAAAGCGGCTCCCTCCCAGAGCGCGGAAACCGAACCCCCTCCCTCTCGCCTGGACGTCTCGGCCCGCCCACTCTCGCCTGGGCCTCGCCTCTCGCTGTTCCCGATAGAGGCTCGCGATTGGCTCGTGGGATGAACGCAAACTCTGGTTGGTTGAGATGGAGTCACGAGGGCACAGTCAACGCCTGTCCAGAGGCGATTACTGGGCAGGCTCAGTCTTTCGCCTCAGTCTCGAGCTCTTGCTGGCAGCGAGACGTTTGCGCTCCGGCTTTTCAGTACCAGCGGCCGCCATCGACGTCGTTCGGTTCTTCTGGTCTCTGCGCCGCTTGCCTGCCACACGCTCCGCCGTCATCAGCCGCCATCATGGTAAAGCTCGCAAAGGTAAGGGCCTTTGCTCGTGTAAGTGCGGACGTCGAGCGAGGCCTGTTTTCTGAGGAGCGCGCGCGCGGCGCCGCGAGGAGGAGGGCCTGCGCGCTATCCCGGGCGCGTTCGAGGGCGCCATGCTTGCGAGAAGTCTCGCGTGATTAGCGCAGAGGTCTCGCGGCTTTTGGCTACTTGGTGGTGAGGTGAAAAGCTTCGGCAGGTGTTGCGGGTGGTTGATGCGGCGGGGAAAGATGTCGGTACTGAGCACGGACGAGAGGCGCTTGGATGTCGGGGTGGAGGGATAAGGCCAAACTCCTGCGACGGGCGCGAGCGGGGCCCCGCCTCCTGACGCACGTGCCTCCGCGCGCGGTCCGCCACGTGGGCCGTGCCGGGTGGCTGGTAGCCTCTCGGAGGGGACCGTGCTGTGAGGCGGGGACGGCGAATTGCCCCAGCTGGAGGCCCGCGGCCTGTGGGATACTGGACGTGAGGTGGCCGCCGGAAGAAGGCCCTGCCGCGTGCTTTCGGGGCCAGGCTGCGCGCACATGGTGGCCTGCGAGGTGTCCCCACGTGGCCCCGGGGGTGTCTGAGAGGGGCGGGGTTTCCCTGGGAAGGATAAGTTCAAGAGAAGACCGAAGGTAGTTAGGTTAGAACAGGGGTCTCAAACTCGCGGCCCACCCACCAATTTTGTGCGGCCCGCAGACTAATCAAACTTCGTGGATTAGTCTGCGGCCCGCACAAAATTGGTGGGCGGGCCGCATGCGGCCCGGGGGCCGCGAGTTTGAGACCTCTGGGTTAGAACGTGATTTTTTTTTTTTTTAAGTTGTCCTAATTTAAGTTCATAGGAGAGTGGTGGGATAAGGTGCCACAATTTACCGAAGGCCTTAACGGGTGTGCTTAATGAAGGCAACAGGAAGAGGGGAACATTTCCTTGAAGTTTAATTTAAGCTAAGGTTGGTTTATGTTAATAGCAGTGTTTCACCGTATGAGCAGTGCGATCTGAGAAAGGGAGATGGCTGCGCTGTACTGTGAAGAGAGGGCAAGAGCTGAGTGGCCTGAAATGTGGGAGGCGTAGAGTACTAATATTTGTGTCTATTTTAGACTGGTAAAAATCAAGGTGACCCCAAGAAAATGGCTCCTCCTCCAAAGGAGGTAGAAGAAGATAGTGAAGATGAGGAAATGTCAGATGACGAAGAAGATGAAAGCAGTGGAGAAGAGGTAATTACACACTTCAATGCTGAGTGGAGTGAAAACAGGTGCTGTGGGATGTCTGAAAATAACTGACAAAAATACGATTGTATTCATTCACATGTATTCTGTGGTAATGGTTGAATGTTTCGGTCTCTTCACTGATTTGTTAGAATGTACGGGTAAGTATTAGAATGAGCTTGAGAGAAAGATCTGGAGTCTCCTCATGTATCTCCTGCAGAGTACGTGTTAGTCCCATGTGCTAGATGAGGAAACAGCCTGGGCAGCTGTCCTACGTGTGACAGTGCTGAGCATTAGACTCAGGTCTGAGGTTAGCTTTACCAAATTCCTAGTTCCGTGCAGGATTCTGTCCTTTGTGTGAATTCTGTAATGTGGGTCACTGTGACAGTGATTGCTTGCTGTCTAGTGAGGCTTGCTGTCTCCCTTTGTGCTAACGTTAACACTGGCTGGTACTCCTGGCTATTGTTGCTGACTGTGAAGACAACCAAAAGCTTGAATACACTGCTCACAAAAATTAGGGGCTATTACAAAATGAATATGAAGTGATTTTTAAAAAAGCATTTGATTTTATTAGACAAGAAAATTCGAAAAGCAAACTACAAGTCAAAGAAAGTTGTTCGATTATGCAGATGAGATGCAAAACCGGCTTCATTGGTGAAAATGCACTACACAAAAGTCTGAAAGTGCCTGACCAGGCGGTGGCGCAGTGGATAGAGTGTCTCACTGGGATGCAGAAGACCCAGGTTCGAGACCTCAAGGTCGCCAGCTTGAGTGCAGGCTCATCTGGTTTGAGCAGAAGCTCACTGGCTTGAGCCCAAGGTCGCTGGCTCGAGCAAGGGGTTATTCGGTCTGCTGAAGGCTCATGGTGCAGGCACATACGAGAAAGCAATCAATGAACAACTAGGTGTTGCAACACGCAATGAAAAACTAACGATTGATGCTTCTCATCTCTCCGTTCCTGTCTGTCTGTCCCTATCACTCTCTCTCTGTAAAAAAAAAAAAGTCTGGAAGTAATGGGGTGTCTGCATGTTCCCTGATCCCCTAATTTTTGGGAGCAGTGTGTGTTACCTGATAAAACTGGCCAAGTAGCTTTGAGTGTGGTTTCAATGTAGGTAACGTTTTTATCAAGCTAAAATGTTCCTTTTTTAGTTTGTATTAATTTTGCAGGAATTGTTTAGTCTTTGAAGTGTTACGGGTTCATAATGCTTGGATATTTTATGTGAAAATGAGGACTGTGACCTCACAAATAGGCAGAAAGTTATGTAAACATGACTTTATAAGTTTTTTGTTTTTGTTGTGTTTTTTTTTGGTAATTTTCTGAAGTTGGAAACGGGAAGGCAGTCAGACAGACTCCCGCATGTGCCCATCCAGGGCGTCGCTCTGTTGCAACCAGAGCCATTCTAGCGCCTGAGGCAGAGGCCATGGAGCCATCCCCAGCGCCCGGGCCAACTTTGCTCCAGTGGAACCTCGGCTGCCGGAGGGGAAGAGAGAGGGGAAGGAGAGGGGGAGGGGTGGAGAAGCAAATGGGCGTGTCTCCTGTGTGCCCTGGCCAGGAATTGAACCCGGGACCTCTGCACGCCAGGCCGATGCTCTACCACTGAGCCAACCGGCCAGGGCCTTGACTTTATAGTTTAACATGGCAGCACATATCTAACACATATAGTCTTGAACCAGAGGCAGTACTAGACTTTAGTGCTCATTTATGTGGGAATAAGATTCTTTTTGAGTTGAAAATAAACTTTTTATTATTATTCTTAAGGTTATCATTCCTCAGAAAAAAGGCAAGAAGGCTACCACAACTCCAGCAAAGAAGGTGATGGTTTCTCCACCAAGGAGGATTATGGTCGTCGCACCAGCCAAGAAGACAGTTGTCACTGCTGGCAAAAAGGCAGCGGCTATGCCGACCCCTGGCAAAAAGGCAGCGGTTACACCAGCCAAAGCAGTAGCCACACCTGGCAAGAAGGGAGGCACACCAGGCAAAGCGTGGGTAGCAACTCCTGGTAAAAAGGGAGCAGCCACCCCTGCCAAGGGAGCAAAGAATGGTAAGAATGCCAAGAAGGAAGACAGTGATGAGGAAGACGACGAGGATAGTGAAGAGGATGACGAGGAGGATGAGGATGAAGAGGAGGAGGAATTGAAGCCAGCAGTGATGAAAGCGGCTGCTGTCGCTCCTGCCTCAGATGATGAGGATGATGAGGAAGATGACGATGAGGACGATGAAGATGATGAGGATGACGACGAAGAGGATGGTAAGGAGTTCTGTTTGGTCATTCTCGGGCTCTTATTTCCAAGATTTATTAGGGGTGAGGTAGGGGGTGGGCCTGAAATATACTCCTTCTGTGACCCACAGGGCTTAGAAAAAAATCCTCCCAGGTTTTTATTACCTGGGCTGGTTGTATACTACACTGGTACTGGTGACTGAGGGCACATTCTACGAATGTTTTTCATAATACAGGATTTTGTTTCCGAGGAATCTTGTTAATTCATGCCGGAACTACTAAGTACACTATTACTTTTTTTTCCCCTTTAGATTTCCTTTAGGTTTATCTTGAACTGATGTTGGTTCAGGGATAATTCTTTTGAGGTTTTGACTAGGTAGCTTCTCTTTCAGACTCGGAAGAAGAGCCTATGGAGCTGGCACTAGCCAAAGGCACGAAAGCTCCTCCAAAAGCGCTTCTTGTGAAGGCCAAGAGCACAGCTGAGGATGAGGATGAAGAGGAGGAGGATGACGAAGAGGATGATGATGACGATGAAGAAGAGGATGATGAGGAAGAGGAGGAGGAGGAGGAAGAGGAGGACGATGATGAGGAGGAAGGTAATCAGATAGATTCTGGAGTATATTGGTATGTGAGTTTTGTTTAAAGGAGGCACTTGAATATGTGTGGCTACTTACGGATGACATAAATTGTTTGAAATGTTGTCCAGAGCCAGTCAAAGAAGCACCTGGAAAACGAAAGAAGGAAATGGCCAAACAGAAAGCTGCTCCTGAAGCCAAGAAACAGAAGGTGGAAGGTAATTTGGCAAAATTGAGGGGGTGGCACCCAGTAGCACAAGTGATGAACAGCAAAGGGACTTAATACTGAGACCTGATGCTACATTGTAATGTGCTGATGTGCTCTGTACAGAAATCTGCACTGGAAATTCGGCTTATGCCATACTTCATAAATTAGATTAACTTGACTTCATTTTTATCCAGGCACAGAACCAACTACGGCTTTCAATCTCTTTGTTGGGAACCTGAACTTCAGCAAATCTGCTCCTGAATTAAAAACGGGTATCAGTGATGTTTTTGCTAAAAATGATCTTGCTGTTGTGGATGTCAGAATTGGTGTGTCCAGGTAAGTACGGGGGAGTTAAGGCATGGTATTTCTGCATGTTACTCCTTGGTATGCTAAATTAGCTTTTTTCCTGCCCCTTTTAGAATTTTAGTCCCTCTACTGTAGGCATGAGTGTGTCTTCAAAGTTTAGACATTAATGAATAGTTTATTTAGGTTATCAAATGGTAAAACTCCTAAATTGAAATTTCTATGATCTCCCCATCACTTTCTATAGAGCACAATATAATTTTTAATAAGTAATGAGCTTTGGAAGCATTAATTTTACAAAAATTATTAAAATTGACTTTAGAGAGAGAAAGATTGATTTGTTCTGCTTATTTATGCATTCATTGGTTGATTCCTACATGAGCCCTTATTGGGCATGGAAGCCACAATCTTGGGATATTAGGATGATGCTCTAATTAACTGACTACTTGACCAGGGCTGAAGCTTTTATTAAAGTTATTTAAAAAACAAAACTGTTAACTCCAAATAGCCATAATAGTGAATGCTTTTAACCAGACAGGATTCTCCTATCTTGATGCTTAAACCAGTTCTTGTTAGCTAGTACTGTCAATTGTACGAGCACTGTAGGCAGTAGAGACAACCTCAGAGGTGACCCTGTAGCAGGTCGTGGTACTTACACCTTGCTCTATATCCCCAGCTTTCAGAGTTGGGCTTTATTTTGTTGAGTTGGGTTGCTTTTTACCTTTGTTTGCACCATGTTAGTGTTAATGCTTGCATAGAATATGTGTTAATGTTCCCCCCCAATCTGTAATTTTGTTCCCTGTCTTATCACCTTCCTTTAGGAAGTTCGGCTATGTGGATTTTGAGTCAGCTGAAGACCTGGAAAAAGCCTTGGAACTCACTGGTTTAAAAGTCTTTGGCAATGAAATTAAACTAGAAAAACCAAAGGGAAAGGATAGTAAAAAAGGTATGTACAGCTTTAGGTCAGTGTTTTTCAAGCACTGGTCTGCCAGAAATTTTAGCCAGTCCGTGAACAGCTTAACCACCCTGATGCTGTGTAAAGGTTATAAAGTCTGTAAGCATTGGTTCTACAATCTTCACACAACAGGGTGGTTAACTCATTCACGGACTGGCAATAACTTGTTAATGGCTATGTTTCTAGTCTACTTGGTCAGGTTAAATAGCTTAACCTTTTCCTTTGGTTTTCTCATAACGTGAGGATTAAATGAGTTAGAATGTTAAATGTTTACAACAATACCTGGCATTGATTTCTGGTGTTATAAATTCCAGAGTTAGGCAAGCAAGACTTAAAATGGACTTAAAAAGATTTGGTTAACCTGACCGGGTGGTGGCGTAGTGGATGGAGCGTTGGACTGGGATGCAGAGGACCCAGGTTCAAGACCCCGAGGTCGCCAGCTTGAGCGCGGGTTCATCTGGTTTGAGCAAAGCTCACCATCTTGGACCCAAGGTCGCTGGCTCGAGCAAGGGGTTACTAAGTCTCTGGAAGGCCCACGGTCAAGACACATGAGAGAGCAATCAGTGAACAACTAAGGTGCCGCAACAGAAAACTGATGATTGATGCTTTTCATCTCTCTTCGTTCCTGTCTGTCCCTATCTGTCCCTCTCTCTGACTCTGTCTCTGTGGGGGGAAAAAAGATTTGGTTAGATGTACAGGCATACCTTGGAGGTAATTGCAGATTCGGTTGCAAATCACTGTAATCAAGTGAGTGTCACATTAAAGGAGTTTTAGCCTTTTTGCTGGTGGATGAACTTGAACTCATTTAGTAAAAAATGCAATCTCTGTGGAATATAAAACTGAGTAAAACAAGGTGTATGCCTGTTCCCAAATTAATGTGGAGAGGCCTTTCTTCCCTGAAAGACATCAGATCCCTGACTATTCTTTTTGTATCCTACATGTATTTTGTCATATTTCATGTGTGTTCATGACTTAAATCCCCAAATACTGAGCACTTAAGTGTCCAACATACAGTTTTTTGGGGTTTTTTTTTTTGTATTTTTCTGAAGCTGGAAACGGGGACAGTCAGACACTCCCGCATGCGCCCGACCGGGATCCACCCGGCATGCCCACCGGGGGCGATGCTCTGCCCCTCCGGGGCTCTGCCGCGACCAGAGCCACTCTAGTGCCTAGGGCAGAGGCCAAGGAGCCATCCCCAGCGCCTGGGCCATCTTTGCTCCAATGGAGCCTTGGCTGCAGGAGGGGAAGAGAGACAGAGAGGAAGGAGGGGTTGGGGGTGGGGAAGCAAATGGGCACTTCTCCTATGTGCCCTGGCCGGGAATCGAACCCGGGTCCTCCGCACGCCAGGCCAACGCTCTACCGCTGAGCCAACCGGCCAGGGCCCCAACATACAGTTTTGATGTCAGTTGTGACAGCAGCTTTGTCTTGTCACTGCTGTATTCATAGTACTGTATCCGTGTGTTTTGAACATGTGGGGTCTCAGATTTTATCTTGTACAGAACGTTTTTATTGGTCAGTGTCTTGAGGGGAGAGGAAAAACACCTTTTAACCTATCTGTTCATTTTGTGTTTTTATGTAGATCGAGATGCAAGAACACTTTTGGCTAAAAATCTGCCTTATAAAGTTACTCAGGAAGAATTGAAGGAAGTGTTTGAAGATGCTGCGGAGATCAGACTAGTCAGCAAGGATGGAAAGAGTAAAGGGTATGTTTGATGTCTACTGGAATGTTGAGTTTTATTAAAGTTTAAATGCATTTCTAGTTTAGAAATGTTGATCCAACTTTTCTAGGTGTATGATTTTGGGCAAATAAATTTATAACATGCCTCAATTTCCTATCTTCAGTGGGGATAACATACTCAATGTAGAGTGATATAAAAAGGTGAGTTAATGTGTATAAAGTGCTGTGAGATGTGCCCAATGTACAGTGAGTGCCTTGTGAGTAATGGTAATTACTGTAGTTAAGGTGTAGTTACCGTGAGCAAATTTTGTAGTTCTCGGCGAACTTTGTGTTGAAAGTTTTCATTGAAAAAATGGCAGAAATCTCAAATGTTTTAATTAGTGTAAAATAGGATATTCTTTTATTGTATTCAACTGAAGCGTACAATTAAAACATTTGTGTTAAAAAGTTAATACAGTTTTAAAAATCAGCTAATTTTAATGTTGTCATGCTCCCCTTCATTGCAGGATTGCTTATATTGAATTTAAGACAGAGGCTGATGCAGAGAAAACCTTGGAAGAAAAACAGGGAACAGAAATAGATGGGCGATCTATATCCCTATATTACACCGGAGAGAAAGGTCAAAGTCAAGACTACAGAGGTGGAAAGAATAGCACTTGGAGTGGTAAGAATTAATAGGCTTCCTATAGGGTTCTAGAATTGATGAGAACATTTTATAACTTGACTGATTAATTGGACATAGATATATATAGATTAAGCAAGTTACACCTCTGTTAATGGTAATTCAGTGTCTTGAATGAGAGCTATATGAAATCATTCTGAATTAGAACATAGATCCAACTTCTTTTTTATGTATGCTTTATACTTTAAATGACTTATATTTTAAAGTCAGAAGACTGTTCTAGGAAGATATAGACCATAAGTTAGCTTACATCAGAACAACAGGAACCAAAAGAAGCAGGACTTAACAGAGCATAATAAGTACTTGGTATGTTGAGACACTCAATATGGGATTCCATCTGCATCAGCATTAGCATGCTTAGAAAATTAGCATGTTAACCTTCTTAAGCACAGACTTTTTTATTCAGTTTTAGAACGAGAGAAAGATTTATTGGTTGTTCCACTTATTTATGCATTCATTGGTTGATTCTTGTGTGCGCCCCGATTGGTGGCCAAACCCACAGCCTTGGTGTATCAGGATGGCACTAACTAACAAGGTACCTGGTCAGGGCAAGCACAGGAATCCTTAAGAACAAGCTATATCTGTGACTAGGGTTGAGAACCAACCAGTATTTCAGTCATAACTTGGCATCTTTTTATTTGTAGGTGAATCAAAAACTCTGGTTTTAAGCAATCTCTCCTACAGTGCAACAGAAGAAACTCTTCAGGAAGTATTTGAGAAGGCTACTTTTATCAAAGTGCCCCAGAACCAAAATGGCAAATCTAAAGGGTAAAATAATTTGTATATTTGTGTGGTTATGCATAGGTAAAATTATGCTTTCCTAGCTGTTAAAAGCTGAATCATTTTAGTTAGTCTAATACAGAGCATTTATGTGTGTGAGGAAAAGGGTGTAATGGCATTGGATATGATTGCAGAAGAGCCATGAGCTTGGTGACTTACTCTACGTATGTATGTATGTATGTATTTTAAAGATTTTGTTGATTTGAGAGAGGGAGCAAAGTTGTAGTTGCTTCACTTTAGTTGTTCATTGATTACTTCTGGTATGTGCCTTGATTGGGCAAGCCTGGGTTTTCGAAATGGCGGCCTCAACATTTTTTTTTGTTTTTTTCTTTTTTCTTTTGTTTGTTTTTTTGTGTATGTCATAAATACTGTTGTTATTCACATATTCCCTTCTCTTACCAACCAAGAGTTTTACAGAGGAGGCAAAGACAGGTTAAGTAACTTGTTGAATGAATGCCTGAACTGTGATTCAGACCTAAGCAGTATGACCTTAGCTCCTATTGGCCTCGACATTTTGGGTTGACGCTCTATCCACTGCACCACCACAGGTCAAGCGATTTACTCTAAATGTTGACTTACTCTTCAGGTATGCATTTATAGAATTTGCTTCATTTGAAGATGCTAAAGAAGCTTTAAATTCCTGTAATAAAAGAGAAATTGAGGGCAGAGCAATCAGGCTGGAATTGCAAGGACCCAGGGGATCACCTAATGCAAGAAGCCGTAAGTTTCCGTTCAAGGGACATGGTGGTTGGGGCTAGCTCCTCGGTGCCATGCTGGGACTTTTTTTGGTCATTTAGAGGTGAACATTTGTTTTTTTGTTGCTCCTGAGTAAATGACACTGGATATGATGACTGAATATCTGAGAAATAATTGATGAGATCCCAATAAAATTCCTCTAGATAGTCAAGTTCTGATCCAGCCACGTCAGCTCTGAGCAGCAGGTTTGCCCATGATTTGCTGCCCTGTTGGGAGTTCTAGCTGCCTGCTTTATTTCTCTTGTCTTGCTTGTTTGGGTAGGTTCCCCTTTCCGTAAAAGATCTGAGACAGGAGTTTAGCTGCTTTGGTGATCGAGGTAGCTCTGAGATGGCAGTTGGTTTAAGTCCTTTGCTTTAATTAAGCTTCGGTAGCTAAGATTATTTTCTTTTTCTCGTAGAGATACTTTAACCTCCTTTGCCAGTGATCATTCGAACTCATGTAAATTCATCATGTCATTATGAGTTGTGACTAATGAAAGGCTCATTTTTTTGTTCTTCCCAGAACCATCCAAAACTCTGTTTGTCAAAGGTTTGTCGGAGGAGACTACAGAAGAGACATTAAAGGAGTCTTTTGATGGCTCTGTTCGGGCAAGGATAGTCACTGACAGGGAGACTGGCTCTTCCAAAGGGTAAGGTGCAGGCAGTGGGCAGTGTGCCCTGGGTGTGGAGCTCCCCTGACGTCCTGGGTCTTCTCATTGAGCTCCTTTCTGCCGCCCTGTGGCAGTTTATGGATTCGCACGAGAAGAAGAGGCAATTCACAGAGCTAGCACTGCTGTGCCTCCTGTTGTCAGAGGTACATTCGGCTGGTTTGTGAGACATTCTGGCATTAAGGGCTGTCAGTTTCGGCTTTCCAGAGAGAGCTGCCCTTGCCAGTGGGGTCCTTTCTCAGTTGAGCAAGGGTACTACTCACTAGGGGATCACTGTCCATGAGGTTAACTTAGGCATTTATCCCATATCTCTTTGCTTTATAATCAGGCATTTCATTTGGTGTTTTAGGTTTGGTTTTGTAGACTTCAACAGTGAGGAAGATGCCAAAGCTGCTAAGGAGGCCATGGAAGATGGGGAAATTGATGGAAACAAAGTTACTTTGGACTGGGCCAAGCCTAAGGGTGAAGGTGGCTTCGGAGGCCGCGGTGGAGGCCGAGGTGGCTTTGGAGGGCGAGGCGGCGGCAGAGGAGGCCGAGGCGGGTTTGGTGGCCG
Source organism: Saccopteryx bilineata (assembly GCF_036850765.1). Classification (NCBI taxonomy): domain Eukaryota; kingdom Metazoa; phylum Chordata; class Mammalia; order Chiroptera; family Emballonuridae; genus Saccopteryx; species Saccopteryx bilineata. Next base: position 7,473,365 of record NC_089494.1, read on the forward strand.
AGGTCGGGGCGGTTTTGGAGGTAAGGAGTGTGGAGGGCTGCTCTGTGCTCCCAGGGCTGCAGCAGTCTCAGTGACCTGGAGGAGGGGAGAACAGCCTCTCGGCCCTGTTCTTCAATGAGTCTTCCCTTCCGCAGGTCGGGGAGGCTTCCGAGGAGGCAGAGGCGGCGGCGGAGACCACAAGCCACAAGGAAAGAAGACGAAGTTTGAATAGTTTTCTTCTGTCCCTGTCTTTCCCTCTTCCATTTGAAAGAAAGGACTCTGGGGTTTTTACTCTGTTACCTGATCAATGACAGAGCCTTCTAAGGACATTCCAAGACAGTATACAGTCCTGTGGTCTACTTGGAAACATGCATAGATAACATTTCAAAGGAGACACCCTGTTGGTTTTGACTGGATGTTCATATAAACTTTTTAAAGAGAAGAGTGATAGAGCTAACCCTTATCTGTAACTTTTGAATTTATATTGTTTCTTCCCATGTACAAAACCATTTTTTTCCTACAAATAGTTTTTTTGTGTGTGTGTTGGGAGTCTAAAGGAGAGCAGAATGTTTTATGATTTTGCTTAAGCAACTTTGGGACAAATTAAAAGTCCTAAACTCTGGTGCCAGACTTCTACTTGCTAGAGTATTTCTCCTGGAATGGCGCTGAGGCGTGGAGCGTGGCAGACCCAGCCCTGCCGCCTTGGGTCCATTCCTGTCTCCGTCCCCCATCTTGAAATGCTTGATGCTTTGCTTTCAGGTGCCCCACTAGAGGTTGTGCTGAAATGGAAGCCTGGCTTCTGCTTGTAGCCCTCCTGAGGATCCAGTGTCTGTCTGAAGAGTGCTCAGGAAAGGGAGACGGGAGCCCTTGGGGCACACGGAGTTGAGCCTCCTTAGATACGCAGCTGAGAGCAATGATTCTGGAATAGTTGACTAATGAAGAGAATTCATGCCAGATGAGGCCAGTGGAGGCTTGGGCTGAAGCTGGGAGGGAACTACCATTCCAGTAGATGGACTTGGTATTTTTTGTAAGTCTTACAGCAACCTCGGGTGGAACTAACAAGGCAGGCCTTTGGTTTTGCATTATGAATAGTACCCAGACACTTCATCTGATCTATCCAGCACCCCCTGACCCCACCTCTACTTTTATTAAAGGCCTGTGAGATGTCTAGAGGTCAAGGGACTAACATGATGAATTGAGTTGAAAAATGGTGCCCTAGATAGTGTACAGGTCTGGGATTTTGCAGACTGCTAACTCCAAAAGCCTGTGGACTCTACCTGTTTATTAATCAGACTAGCAAAAATGTGAAAATTGGCCTGGCTGGTGGTGGCACAGTAGGTAAGAGTAACAGCCTGGAACACTGAAGTTCTTTGTTCAAAACCATGACAACAGCTTGAGGTAGGGTCACTGGCTTGAGCCCCTGGTCAAGGCACATACAAGAAGCAACAATGGTCAGACCAGGCAGCGTAGTAGATTGAGCAATGGACTGGGAAGTGGAGGACCCAGGTTTGAAACCCTAAGGTCACCGGCTCTAGCCTAGAGCATGGGATTTTAGACATGACCCCATGGTCACTGGCTCAGCTGGAGCGCCCCCTCACTTCCGCTGTCAAGGCACATGAGAAAGTAATAACTAAGGAGCCACAATGAAGAATTGATGCTTCTCATCTCCCCATCTTTCTGTCCCTCTGTCACAAAAAACAAAGTGAAGCTGTGATGCTTCTCAACTCTTAAAAATGTCTACCTGTGGTGGCACAGTGGATAAAGCGACAAACTGGAACGCTGAGGTCACCAGTTCAAAACCCTGGGCTTGCTGGGTCAAGCTTGGCACATGGAAGTTGATACTTTCTGCGTCTCCCCTCTATCTCTAAAAATGAGTGAATAAAATAAAAAAAACCCCAGCATCTGGCTGTTTAGGAAAAAAGTCAAAACAGTACTTACAGAATTCAGTAAATGTGCAGGGCAACCAAACTGGAGGGTATAATTGGACAGTTTGACTTGGTTAAGTTTTCTAATGGAATGAGGAAGTTGGCCATGTGCGTGTCACCTAGCACTTAACAGTCCTGTTCAGGGTACTGAGGCCTTGGAACAAGACAAAGGCATTACTTTGAGGGATGAGTACCAAAGAAAGGTTCCCAAAAATTAAAATGAACCCCTGGCAGCCTTCAGTTTTCTAGATTTCCGAGTTCCAGCTAAATGGAGCCCTGTCGAGCACATTGTCGTTTAAGTCTTAGGCTCTAAGGCTGAGCGGAGGTAGAACTGAATGTCAGAAATGCCGTTGGTGGCTATTGGTTGGTCCCAAACACTGTCCAGGGCCTGTGAGTGGTCTTAGGGTCTTCTAGGAGCCATCAAGAGTGGCTGGAGGGCTGTCTCAGTGACTGCAGCCTTCTGAGTAGATCCCAGTCCTGGCTGGCGGCTCAACTTGGGGCAGGCCTGCTGGTTTTATCTGGCATTTTATTTTTATTAATTTTTAGAGAGAGAGAAGGGGAGGGCGGAGCAGGAAGCATCAACTCCCATATGTGCCTTGACCGGGCAAGCCCAAGGTTTCGAACCGGCAACCTCAGTGTTCCAGGTCGACGCTTTATCCCACTGCGCCACCACAGGTCAGGCAGGCCTGCTGGTTTTAAGTAAGCCTGAATGTGTAATAGGCACTTTGGCCACCTAGGAGCATGCCACTAGCTCAGGCCCTCAGGCCCAGCAGCCGGTGGTTATTCAGTATGTACTTAACATGACTTGAGAGCTTGGAGTAGGCTTTCAGTGGCTTCTACTGAAGGGAGGGGAATGGGAGGCTTTAACCTGACTTGAGGGCAGGACTTCTTAGCTCCTAGGGTAGGGCCTGTACTAGAAGATACCTGCCCTGCATTTGCCCATGCCCTCTGCACACCTGTGAGGCAGGATGGGCAGAAAGCTAGGTTCTTCCTGCTGTTCTGTTCTTCCCCATAGAAGGGTGGAAACAGTCCAGCCCCGATAGCTGGTGGTTCTGACCAGAGATGTGCCGATGTGCCGAGTTCCAGTGGAATGAAGATGGGGATGGAGGGTGGGCACCCTGTAGGGCTGGAGAGGAGTCATCCAGGTTTCCCTGGTACCTGTCTGGTTTCTGATTCCGTGGTTTGGGTAAGGACTGCAGCCATTTTAGGAAAGCAGTCAGTTCCTTTCAGCAAATGGTTGTCATTACTTCTTGTCATCTTCCAGCAGGTGGCAGCACACCCACAAGAATGTGGAAACCTGACAGGTATCAGGGAAGCCTGAAGATGAGTTTTAAGCCAATGGGTCTTGAGCTCCAAACTCATTCAGATTAGTGATAGGAAATCCACTCGAGACACTGAGAGGTGCTGCAGAATCCTCAGATAAGTGGATTCCAACTGGGTCCAAGAACCAAAATTTGTTGAATGTTTCTGTGCTCTTTCTGAGTTACCCCTCTACCCATGCTTAGTCCACTGATTATCTTGTATTCAACCTGTCTCTCCTAATCTTAAAACAGGGCCAGCTGCAGTGGGTAGACTGTTGACCTGGGATGCTGAGGACCCAGGTTTAAAACCCCAAGGTCGCTGGCTTGAGCACGGGTTCATCTAGCTTGAGCGCGGGGTTGCTGGCTTGAGCATGAGATTATAGACATGACCCCAAGGTCGCTCACTGGCTTGAGCCCCACGTCGCTGGCTTCAGCAAGGTGTCACTGGTTTGGCTGGAGCTCCCCGCTCCCCTCTTCCCCCCATCAAGGCACGTATGAGAAGCAATCAGTGAACAACTAGAGTGCTGTAACTACGAGTTGATGCTTCTCATCTCTCTCCCTGTCTCTGTCCCTCTTGCACTTAAAAGAGATTGTTCCCAGGACTTACCTTCCCACCCAGCTGTTCCATCTTTGCTTCAATGCCAAACTGGGAAGGGTCACACTCCTGCCTCCCACCTCCTGGCTTTCAGTGTTGTGACTTCAGTCCCCATACCCATCTTGGTGCTCACGAAGGGTGTCAATCAAAGGCTGCAGATCCAGTGGTCAGTCTTCCCTCAGTTTATGGCTTCCCCGAGCATCTGACAAGTGACCCCTTTTTCCTGCCTGATTCTTCCACCCTTAGAAGGTAGCCGCAAACACACCAGAGTGGGGGCTCTGGAGGTGGGCTGAGGTGGAGAGGGGAGGGAAAGAATAACCCTGGGATTGGGGCCTATCAGACTGATTTTAACCAATTAATAGATGGGAAACAATGGCTGTTCCTCAGAGGCCAGGTGACCCGTCACAGCAGGAGAAAGGCCAGGTGGTTCACTGCTGGTCCCTTTACATGGAAACGTGAACATGCTCCCATCAGTGCCTGACACAGAGGTACTCGGTGAGAAACGAAGGAAGCTTGGAAAAATTCCTTCCCCCAGCTGCAAGGCAGCCCATGGTGGCAGTGCAGAAAATCTGTAGGCCAGAAATTCCTAACATATAGTATTTAAAGTTCTTAACATATTTGTGTTGGGAATTATTTTGGGAGTCTGGTGAAGGCGTTGAATCCTTAGAATAAATGTTTTCAAAATGATTTTTTTTTTCTAATTTTTTTGAAGTGAGAAGTGGGGAGGTAGAGAGACAGACTTCTGTATGCGCCCTACCAGTATCCACCTGGCCTGCCCACCAGGGGGAATGCTCTGCCCATTTGGGGCACTGCTCTACTGCAATCAGAGCCATTCTAGTGCCTGAGACAGAGGCCATGGAGCTGTCCTCAGCATCTGGGCCAACTTTGCTCCAGTGGAGCCTTGGCTGCGGGAGAGGAAGAGAGAGATAGAGAGGAAGGAGAGGGGGAGGGGTGGAGAAGCATATGGGCGCTTCTCCTGTGTGCCCTGGCCAGGAATTGAACCTGCGACTTGCACACGCCAGGCTGACGCTCTACCACGGAACCAACCGGCCAGGGCCTCAAAATGATTTTTTTAAAAAAGGATTATGATGGAAAACAACTGTTAGAATAGTTCCTTAAACATTTAAAAACAATTTTTATGATAGAATTATATGTGTTGATACATTAGATAAGATGCATGACATTTAAAATGCAGTTAAGTTAGGAAGTTGCTTTTGGTAACGGTGGAGTGGTCTTGAACAGATTAACCCTGCTGTTGATAATTATAAACCTGGCAAATGTAAAAAACAAACCTTTGGAGGTGTGGAAGGACAAACAATGCCAGAAACTGAGCAGATACTATTGTTGAAATCAGGTAAGGACACTAGGTGAAGTCCATGTTGAACCTGCCTTTCCTCTGCGGGCCCCCCTTAATTAGCGATTCCTTGGACGTAGAATTTAAGCAGAAAGAGGGTCTTCATTTAGGAGTCATGTTGGAATTTGAGTGTGGAAAATTTTCCTGAAAATGAAGGAGACAGAGAAAGGCCATAAAATCTGCATACTAATTGCCTACAGATTCTTGGCTGAGTTCTAAATGTGGATATACGCCTGTCCTGTGGTGGCGCAGTGGATAGAGTGGACCTGGAATGCTGAGGTCACTGGTTTGAAAGCCTGGGCTTGCCCAGTCAGGGCACATATGAGAAGCAACTACCATGAGTTGATACTTCCTGCTCCTCCGCCCCCCTTTCTTCTTTCTGTAAAATCAATAAATAAAAATCTTTCAATGTGTGTATATGCACAGGGCAAGACTGTCATGAGCCCTGCGTGGGCTGGAGAGATTTTGAAGTTTAAGTTCCACCTAGGTAGAGAGGTTTGATAAACTCTTCAAGTTTCTCTTTGAAATTCAGGCCATATTTTAGAAGCAATTGCCACAACTGCTAAATTCCAGGCCTAAGGACTAAAACCCTAGGATTAAGGGCAAATGCAAAACCAAAATAGGCTCATCCTCAGAAAGCCTAAAACTAATCCCTCATATAATAGAATCTGTCAAGAATTAAATTGCCCACTAGAACAAAATTCAACTGCTCAGAGGAAGATAATCCATCCAAACTCTCTATAGTGTATCCTATACAGCAGGGGTCGGGAACCTATGGCTCGTGAGCCAGATGTGGCTCTTGATGGCTGCATCTGGCTCGCAAATATTTTTTTTTAATTAAAAAAATTTTTTTTTTACAGAGACAGAGTCAGAGAGGGATAGATAGGGACAGACAGATAGGAACGGAGAGATGAGAAGCATCAATCATCAGTTTTTTTTTCGTTGTGGCACTTTAGTTGTTCATTGATTGCTTTCTTATCATATGCGCCTTGACCGTGGGGCTACAGCAGACCAAGTGACCCCTTGCTCGAGACAGTAACCTTGGGTCCAAGCTGGTGAGCTTTCTGCTTAAACCAGATGAGCCTGCGCTCAAGCTGATGACCTCGGGGTCTCAAACCTGGGTCCTCTGCATCCCAGTCCGATGCTCTATCCACTGTGCCACCGTCTGGTCAGGCTGGCTTGCAAATATTTAATTAAAAAAAATAACGTTAAAAATATAAAAATTCTCATGTATTACAATCTATTTTTTTCCTACCGCTCATGTTCATGGTTGTAGGTGGCTGGAGCCAATCACAGCTGTCCTCCGGGACAACAACAAATTTTTATTGGATAATGCATAATGTACACAGGTTGTTGTGAGGCCAGGAAGTAAACTTCCCTCCTTTTAATCAAGTAGTCAACTAGCTAATTGCAGAAACCCTTTTGACGAAGAAGATGGTGAAGAGAAAAAAAGATGAGGAGTATCGTACTTTTCAGCAGGAATGGACAGAGGAATTTGCCTTTGTGGAGAGAGCAGGTTCTGCAGTGTGTCTAATATGCAATGATAAAATTGCATCGATGAAACAGTCAAATATAAAGTGGCACTTCAACACATGCCATACTACATTTGCATCAAAATATCCAGTGGGGGACAGCAGGAAGAAAGCATGTCAAGAGCTACTGTGCAGAGCTGCACCGCGGTGACCCCGACCCTCCGCCCACGGACTCGATTGGCAGCGCAGCACCCCCTCCCCAGCCTCGTACTGTTGTTGGAAGCGAGAGCCTGTGCTTAAATAAGAAATCAGGCCTCACTGGAGACATTCAAGCAAAAGTTGGACAACTGCTTTTCCAGAACAGAAAGAAAACAAACTCATGCATCAGAAAAGGTGACTAATAAACATACCAAAAGAAGATGGCGGCACAAATGCCAGAATCTGACCAGATAAAACAGTTTAAAGAATTTCTTGGAACCTACAATAAACTTACAAAACCTGCTTCTTGGACTGTGTTAAAGACTTCACAACAAGAGAAGTAAAACCTGAAGAGAACACCTGTTCAGAACACTGCTTAGAGAAATATTTAAAAATGACGCAGAGAATCTCCATGAGATTTCAGGAATATCACATTCAGCAGAATGAAGCCCTGGCAGCCAAAGCAGGACTCCTTGGGCAGCCGCGATAGGGAAGTCCTGCTGAACGGACTTCCGTGAGGGATCGCCAAGAGCTGTTGCACTGGAAACTGGGATGCATCTGATAGAACCCCCTGAAAGCAGCAGCCGCCACGTTAACCATCTGTCATGACTGTTTGGCAAATGGAAATCAATGGAGAAACAAAATTGCTGTTTACCCGGGATAATCAAAATAGAAGGTCTTACTGTTCAAAATGACCACAGTAAGATGCAACATTTGTTGAGGCCTTATGATTCAGAAGCCTAGTCAATCGATTAGAAAAATAAACCATTGTTTCTTAAAAAAAAAAAAAAAAAAAAAAAAGAGCTACTGTGCAGAGTGCAAGCTAGTCAGCAGCAACTCCGTGTTTGGACCCAACAAAGTGACTGGAATTTGGCTAGCTTTGCTGGTGCTTTAGCAATTGTGAGAAACGGAAAGCCATTCACAGATGGGGAGTATGCAAAAACATTCATGCTTGATGTTGCCAATGAACTTTTTGATGACTTTTCAGATAAAGACAATAATAAAATGAATAAAAGCCATGCCTCTGTTGGCAAGAACTGTTCACGATTGTACCATCATGATGGCAAATTAAATTGAGGCAACACAAGTGAAGGACATAAATGCAGCAGCATTCTTTTCTCTCGCTTTGGATGAGTCAACAGATGTAAGCCATTTACCCCAGTTCAGCGTGATTGCAAGGTATGCTGTCGGTGACACACTACGTGAGGAAAGTCTTGCTCTTTTGCCTATGAAAGAGACAACAAGAGGGGAGGATTTATTCAAGTCTTTCACTGAGTTCACTAAAAAAAAAAATCTACCCATGGATAAACTTATTTCGGTGTGTACCGATGGTGCTCCGTTCATGGTGGGGAAAAACAGAGGAATTGTAGCGCTTCTTCGTGAACATGAAAAGAGACCCATCCTAAGTTTTCACTGCATCCTACATCAGGAGGCGTTTTGTGCTCAGATGTGTGGCGAGCAGCTTGATGAGGTGATGTCGCTGGTCATTCAGGTGGTCAACTTTATTATTGCCCGAATTTTAAATGATCGTCAGTTTAAAACACTGCTGGATGAAGTTGGGAATAATTATCCTGGTCTGCTTCTGCACAGCAATGTGCATTGGTTGTCAAGAGGGAAGGTGCTCAGCCGTCTCGCGGCTTGTCTGACCGAAATCTGGACTTTCATTGAAATGAAAAACGTTGAGCATCCTGAGTTAGCTAACAATGAGTGGCTTCTGAAGTTCTACTATCTCGTGGATATGACTGAGCATCTGAACCAGCTCAATGTGAAAATGCAAGGCGTTGGAAATACAGTCTTATCCCTTCAACAAGCAGTGTTTGCATTTGAAAACAAGCTGGAACTCTTCATCACCGACATTGAAACAGGTTGTTTACTACACTTTGAAAAACTGGGAGAGTTTAAAGATGCATGCACAGCAAGTGACCCTGCTCAACATCTTGATCTCCAGCAGCTAGTGGGCTTCACATCTAATCTCCTGCAGTCATTCAAAGTGTGCTTTGGAGAATTTCATGAGCACACTCATCTTTTAAAGTTCATCACCCATCCACACGAGTGCGCAGTGGACAGCGCTGACCTGAGTTACATCCCCGGTGTCTCCATCAGAGATTTTGAGCTACAAGCTGTTGACCTGAAGGCCTCAGACATGTGTGTGAATAAGTTCAAGTCACTGAATGAAGATTTGGAAAGACTTGCACGACAGCAAGCAGAGTTGGTGAGCCAACACAAGTGGGTAGAAATGAAAAAACTTCAACCTGCGAACCAGCTGATTGTCATAACTTGGAAGCGCTTCCCGTCACATACCACACACTGCAGTGTGTGAGTATTGCTGTACTGACAATGTTTGGCTCTACGTATGCATGTGAGCAGTCTTTCTAACATCTAAGGAATGTTAAAACCAACCTACGATCACATTTAACGAATGGAAGTCTCAGCGCCTGCATGAAGCTTAACCTCACCACGTATCAACCAGACTACAAAGCCATCAGCAAAACCATGCAGCACCAGAAGTCGCATTAATGGTAAGAAGTACTTTATTCACCATTGGTTAGCAACAGCATAACAATGTTATTAAAAAGAATTCAGAGCCTGACCAGGTGGTGGCGCAGTGGATAGAGCATCAGACTGGGATGCGGAGGACCCAGGTTCAAGACCCTGAGCTCACCAGCTTGAGCGCAGGCTCATCTGGTTTGAGCAAAGCTCACCAGCTTGGATCCAAGGTTGCTAGCTTGAGCAAAGGGTTACTCAGTCTGCTGTAGCCCCACGGTCAAGGCACATATGAGAAAGCAATCAATGAACAACTAAAGTGCCACAACGAAAAACTGATGATTGATGCTTCTCATCCCTCTCCACTTCTGTCTGTCTGTCCCTCTCTATCCCTCTCTCTGATTCTAGCTCTGTCTCTGTACAAAAAAAAAAAAAAAAGAATTCAGAGACTTATTGTACTTTAAAAGTGTTGGTCTTACATAAAATGCACACATTTACTTGTATTTAGTGTTAAACATATTATTGGGTTGGGGAATAAGTTCGTAGCGTTTTTATATTTTATTTTACAACGATTTGTTTGCTGTTTGGCAAAGGGTAAGTATTCATTCGATAAAACTCTTTCTGCTCTACAAAACTATGTTAATTGTATTTTTGAGTTATTTAATTTTTTATTAGTTTTGAGGCTTAGAAATGGAATACCCAGGAGGCAAAAATCAACATTTTTGACACCTGCTCTTCTTTGCTTTTCATCGAGGTCAAAAAGCTGCCGAAGCAGCCCGGGACATTTGCGACGTGTATGGAGAAGGTGTCATAGGCGAGTCTACAGCACGGAAATGGTTTGCAAAGTTCAAAAACGGCGACTTTGACGTCAATGACACCTGCCGCAGCGGAAGGCCTTCTGAATTTGATGAAGAACTGGGAAATGCTCGAAAAAAATGCCATGGTCAACAAGGAGCTCTACATTGCCCAGTTACACCGCGTGAATGAGGCTATTCGACTGAAAAGACCTGATCGACATGGTCAAACCATACTCCTTCACGACAACGCCAGGCCCCATGTTGCACAAGTCGTCAAAGCCGCACTCCAAGAGCTCAAATGGTAGGTCCTTCAGCATCCGCCGTATTCTCCGGACCTTGCACCGACCGATTACCATCTTTTCCGCTCCCTGTCAAACCATATGAAGGGCGTTACCTTCGATAACAAAGAGGTCCTTAAAAACTGGCTCAACAACTTCTTTGACACCAGACCAGGCGATTTTTGGTGGAACGGCATCAACAAATTGGTCGAGAGGTGGGAAGAGGTTGTAAACAGCAACGGCGAATATATAATTGATTAACTTATTGATATAATTATTGTTTTTTGTTTAAATAAAAGTCTTCGGTAAAAACGCTACGAACTTATTCCCCAACCCAATATATATGGCTCTCACGGAATTACATTTTAAAATATGTGGCGTTCATGGCTCTCTCAGCCAAAACGGTTCCCGGCCCCTGCTATACAGTATCCAGTAGGCAGAAAATAACTAGACACAAAGTACGAAAATGTCCACATCAAACACTACTCATGTTCAAATTTGTAGGCAAGGACTACAAATGACTTAAGGAAAATGATTTCCAGGAAAAGATAACTATACTGAATAAAGAAATAGAGAACTACTGGAGAGAGTTAGAAACCCTGAGAACCAAATGGAACTGAAAAAATATCTGGGAAAAAAAGTCACTAGAAAGACTTAACCGTAGAAGAAAGGATCAGTAAACTAGGAGGGAGACAGACCATAGAAATTGTTGGCAGAACAAAGGACACATTACCCCAAAATATAGCCCCTTGGCATACTGAGTATTAGAAGCTGGGGGAAGTTGAGAAACAGCAGGTGCAGGAAGGACGTTCTGACCTTCCTCTGAGGCAGGTGATAGAACCCCCCTGTGAGCAGCACCCTCTGTACCTGGAGGCAAGGAGCAGCCTTATTTCTGAAGACGGACACTCAGGGAATTTGAAGGGACAGACCTCGCTGTTTCCCCCAATTTATTACACTTACTTCATATCCTTTTCTTTTGGTGCTATCACATTTTCCACAACTCTCCACGATTCATCAAACCTAATAAAAGTCAGGTCTAACTGTTTCTACAGGTGTTCGTTTCCTTATAAAGGCTCCCGTGTCACATAAATGTTATATTAAGTCAATTTTTATGGTTTTACTAATTTGTCTTTTATTACAGAGACTCCAGCCAAGAAGCTGGAAGGGTAGAGGAAAAAGATTCTTTCTCGTGTACATTATTCTTCATAAAGCTCAAAGAGAAAAAAAAGGGGGTGGGGAATGAACAGCGCCTCTGTGACAATACCAAGGTGTGTAATTGAGTTTGGGAAGGAGAAGAGAGGATGAATGGGGCAGAAAAAAATCTCTGAGAAATTACAGCTGAAAAATTACTACATTTGATGAAAAATAACTCATAGACCTAAGAAGAAAGCCACACTACACACCTGGACTGTTGAAAACAAAGATGAAGAAAAACTTTAAAACATCTAAACAAAAATGACCCATGACATGCACAGGAACATCTGTAAGAATGACACAGCTAAATTCTCATCAGGAAAAACACAAGACAATACATGATACCTTTGAAGTGCCAAAAGAAAAATCACTTAGAATTCATCTACAAAGTATTCTTCAAAAATGGAGAGAAAATAAAAAAACAAAACAAAACAAAAAACAGCCAAAAACCAACAACAAAAAGAAAAAACAGGTAAAAATGAAGAAGAAATAAGGGAGAAAAATGTCATTTTCAAATGAATGAAGCTGGGATGTGGGTAAACAGAATTACATGGTTTTAAGATTTTTATACTGGCCGAGTGGCAATGGCACAGTAGGATGCTGAGAGCCCAGGTTCAAAATCCCGAAGTTGGCCCTGGGCGGTTGGCTCAGTGGTAGAGCGTCGGCCTGGCGTGTAGAAGTCCTGGGTTCGATTCCCGGCCAGGGCACACAGGAGAAGCGCCTATCTGCTTCTCCACCCCTCCCCCTCTCCTTCCTCTCTGTCTCTCTTTTCCCCTCCCGCAGCCAAGGCTCCATTGGAGCAAAGATGGCCCCAGCGCTGGGGATGGCTCCTTGGCCTCTGCCCCAGGTGCTAGAGTGGCTCTGGTCGAGGCAGAGCAACGCCCCGGAGGGGCAGAGCGTCGCCCCCTGGTGGGCGTGCCGGGTGGATCCCGGTTGGGCGCATGCGGGAGTCTGTCGGACTGTCTCTCCCGGTTTCTAGCTTCAGAAAAATACAAAAAAAAAAAAAAAAAAAAAAAAATCCCGAAGTTGCCAGATTGAGCACGGGTTCATCTGGCTTGAGGGCAGGCTCGCCAGCTATTGCTGGCTTGAGCCCAAAATACGCTGGCTGAGCCCAAGGTCGCTGGCTTGAGCAAGGGATCACTGGTTTGGCTTGAGCACCTGGGTCAAGGCACGTATGAGAAACAATTAATGAATAACTAAGGTGCCACAACTATGAGTTGATGCTTCTCATTTCTCTCCTCTTTCCCTTCCTGTCTCTCTAACAACAACAACAAAAAGATTCTATTACAGTTAACTAACATAATGTCAATTATAGGTAAGCTGTGATAAATTACAGATGCATATTGTAATCCTGAGAGCAACCATTAAATATAACACAAAGAGGTCTGGTGTGTGGTGGTGCAGTGGATAAAGCGTCAACCTGGAATGCTGAGGTTGCCAGTTTGAAACCCTGGGCTTGCCTGGTCAAGGCACATATGAGAAGAAACTATTACAAGTTGATGCTTCCCTCTCCTCCTGCCTCTCCTCTCAAAAATCAATAAGTAAAATCTTTAAAAAATACATATGTATAAAGGAAAAGACAAATTGAAGTAAAAGGGTAGAAAAAGATACATCACACACACAGTAGATGTTAAGAAATCTATTGTGGCTATATTAATTCAGATGAAGTAGATTTCAACATGAATATAACCAAAATAAAAAGAAACATTTAATAATGATAAAAGGTCCATTTATAGGAAAGATAGAACAATTCTAAATGTGTATCTACCGACTGAGTTATTTTTATTTGTTTGTTTGTTTTTGTGACAGAGACTAAGAGAGTTAGAGCGAGGGACTGATAGAGACAGACAGACAGGAAGGGAGAGAGATGAGAAGCATCAACTCATAGTTGCAGCACCTTAGTTGTTCATTGATTGCTTCTCATATGTGCCTTGAACAGCAGCCAAGGCAGTGAGCCCTTGCTCAAGCCAGCGATCTTGCGCTCAAGCTGATGAGCCATTTTCAAACCAGATGAGCCCACACTCAAGCTGGCAACCTCGGGGGTTTTGAACTTGGGTCGACTGCATCCCAGTCCGACACTCTATATCCACTGTGCCACTGCCTGGTCAGGCAGTGGGTTATCTTTGACAGGGCAATACACTTATACTTTTGTATATCCAGTTGATTTCAATTTTTCTTTTTGATGGTATAAGTTCTGAAAATGTTGCTTGGCAAAGATATATATCTAAGAGTCCAGGGCTTGCTTTACTGAGTGAAGCTAGGTTTTTCTCCAGGAAGACCAACCAGAACTCCTCAAGGCTCTTTTAGTTACATTCTACTTGTCATAAGTATTTTTGTCCTAAGAACAAGGAGTTTAGCTAGGTTGCAATTTAGATAAATACTACCCCATCAAGAAAAGAATTGTGGATTTATGGTTCAGTTTTAATGTCCTAAAAATCGAAATAACTTGAGTACTGTTTTCAGGGGTTGGCAAAATTCTCTTTGCAAAGAAATGGATAGAGGGATAGAGCATTTTGTGTCTGCACTTGTCTGGTAAACTCTTTCCCAGTACTTGATCTCTGCAAGGATGTCTTTGGCTCTATTTTCTTCTTCTGGGTTGACAGCAAACCAGGAAAGCTTGTAAATTCTAGGAGCATCTAAAATGGTTGCTTCAGAAACTTGATGGGAAGACATCTCATTTAGATGGTTAAAAGTATCTGCCAAGTAAGCCAACCCAAGGATACAATCTTTCCCTTCAAAGTCTTTCCAGAAGTGGGCTTCCTTTCTCTTTGAGAAAGAACCAGACTTCTGCTGTAAGTCTGAACAAATGCTTTGAACCTGTCCTTCGAAAGCCACTGAGAAGCATTGCATATATGACTGTTTGCCCATTTCCTGATAAACTTTTTCAAATGCAATCAGTGATTGAGAGACCTGCTTCTGATGAAGTTGAAGACTTTTATGAATGTTGACAAAACATCCTTTAGGATGTTTGGAAAAGTCTTCATTGCCCGTGCACATCTGTATAAAAAGCATTGAGTGATGAGAAGACAGAGAGCTTTCTTTATCACTAAGCTCAGGAGATCAGCTTTGCAGGAGGTCCATCTGTGCAGAGAATGAACCTTGTCAATTCAGGTGAAGTTTTATTTGGCAAAAAAACTTTCCACTGCTTCCAAAATGTTGACAGCCTTTGTAGTTTGCAAAGGAGACTCACAAAGTAAGAATTCTTTGATAGCGTCAGCATGCCCATAGTGAGCGAAAAGCCTCCTTTGGGAATGGCTGTTTCCTGAAAGACCTGTTTTAAAGTGTTAAAAGAAATGTCATCTATTCTAGAACACATTACATCATTTGACTGGGGGACTGCTTCCAACGTGTTGGATCCGCTCCAGAAAGTAGCTCCATCATTTCTGTGCGCATGCCCCGCCCCTCTCACATGCCTCCCGAAGAGTGTGGGAGATTTTTCTTTGGCCCCCTGGTAAGCAATTTTAGAGGGTGCTTCAATAAAACTTGTGAAATAGTCAAGCCAAGCGTTGGACGTGCTCCAGCGTGTTTGAATTGAGCTTTCCTTTTCCACAAAACGCCCTGCATCTCTGTGCGTTTCCAGGAGGGACAGACGTCATGCCCTTTCCATTCTGCTGGTTTCATTCTTCCTTTCACAAACATTTTTCAGCACAAAAACACTGTGGCTCTTGTGTTCTGTCGTGTTCATTATTAAAAGGGAAACTGGATGATGGTCTTTATTGTTCGTCTCTCCAATATTACAGCTGTAATATAATTTCTTTTGGAGTCTGAGATGGTCTTTTTTTCTGTGACAGAGACAGAGAGAGAGAGTCAGAGAGAGGGGCAGATAGGGACAGACAGGAAGGGAGAGAGATGAGAAGCATCAATTCTTTGTTGAGGCACCTTAGTTATTCATTGATTGCTTTCTCATCTGTGCCTTGATTGGCGGGGGGGGGGCTACAGCAGAGCGAGTGACCCCTTGCTCAAGCCAGCGACCTTGGGCTCAAGCTGGTGAGCCTTGCTCAAACCAGATGAGCCCACGCTCAAGCTGGCGACCTCGGGGTCTCGAACCTGGGTCCTCCGCATCCCAGTCCGATGCTCTATCCACTGCGCCACCGCCTGGTCAGGCGAAATGGTCTTTTTTTTTTTTTTTTTTTTTTTTTTTTTTTACAGAGAGAGAGTCAGAGGGATAGACAGGGACAGACAGGCAGGAATGGAGAGATGAGAAGCATCAATCATTAGTTTTTTGTTGTTCATTGTGACACCTTAGTTGTTCATTGATTGCTTTCTCATATGTGCCTTGACCGCGGGCCTTCAGCAGACCAAGTAACCCCTTGCTCAAGCCAGTGACCTTGGGTCCAAGCTGGTGAGCTTTTGCTTAAACCAGATGAGCCTGTGCACAAGCCGGTGACCTCCGGGTCTTGAGCCTGGGTCCTCCGCATCCCAGTCCGACGCTCTATCCACTGCGCCACCGCCTGGTCAGGCAAGATGGTCTTTTGATGTGTCCAACTGACTAGGCTACAGTCCCCAGCTCTCCCATCAAACATGAATGTAGGTGCTGTCTGGGAACCGGCAATGGGCGAGATGCTGAGACAGATGGCTGCACGCAGGCCTCAGTCATGGATGGGAAATCACATGGGCTGCCTGCCCACCAACCACCATGCACTCCCCACTGCAGAGCCCACTGGGTTTTTTTGTTTGTTTTTTTAGAAGTATTTTTCTATTTATTTATTTATTTATTTATTCATTTATAGAGACAGACTCAGAGAGAGGGATAGACAGGGACAGACAGACAGGAACAGAGAGAGATGAGAAGCATCAATCATTAGTTTTTCTTGACACCTTAGTTGTTCGTTGATTGCTTTCTCATATGTGCCTTGACTGTGGGGCTACAGCAGACCGAGTAACCCCTTGCTTGAGCCAGCGACCTCGGGGTCTCGAACCTGGGTCCTCTGCCTCCCAGTCTGACATTCTATCTATTGCGCCACCACCTGGTCAGGCAAGCCCACTGGTTCTTGAGGTGCTTGAAGCAAGCCTGGCTTTCTCCAGCATCTGCCTGCGGATAAAACCCAGATTCCTGACTGGTCACTTGCCTTTGGCTTTCCATACTGGGAACTATGTGAAAGTGGTATCTTGAGTCTCTCACCCTGTTCCTTGTTGATGGAGCTCGTGGTAGTTCAGAATCGGGTAGTCAGACTAGCGGACCAGGAACCGCTAGAGTTCCCCATTCATCCTGACCACAGACCGGTGGGGCTCTGAGCTGAGTGCAAGGGATTAAGGAGTGAGCAGGAGATGGGAACACAGAGACGCTCTCAGGGACCTTGCCTGTTCAGGTCAGAGTAAAGACAAGAAGAGGATCATAGGATTGAAGAAGGGTTATTTTTTTTTTCAGCAAGAGACAGAGAGAGACAGGAAGGGAGAGAGATGAGAAGCATCAACTCGTACTTGCAGTACGTTAGTAGTTCAATGATTGCTTCTCATACGTGCCTTGTAAGCCAGTGACCTTTGGGCTCAAGCCAGAGAACTTTGGACTCAAGTTAGAGACCATGGGATCATGTTGATAATCCCATGCTTAAACTGGCGACCCTGCCCTCAAACTGGTGAGCCTGTGCTCAAGCCAGCGACCTCAGGGTTTCAAACTTGGCGTCCCAGGTCGTTGTTCTATCCATGGCACCACCACCTGGTCAGGCCAAATTCACACTTTTTTTTTTTTTTTTTTTTGCAAGAAAGAGAGATAGAGAGACAGACAGGAAGGGAGAGAGATGAGAAGCATCAAGTCATAGTTGCGACACCTTAGTTGTTCATTGATTGCTTTCTCATATGTGCCTTGACCCAGGGTTGGGGAGGCTCTGGCCAAGCCAGTGACCCCTTGCTCAAGCCAGCAACCTTGGGCTTCAAGCCAGCAACCATGATGTGATGTCTATGATATCTGCACTCAAGCCGGTGACCTTGGGGTTTAAACTTGGGTCCTCAGAGTCCCAGACCGACGATGCTCTATCCACTGTACCACTGCCGGGTCAGGCGGGCCAGATTCACTGTTAAGTGAAAAAGCAAAAGGCAGTGAGCCTCGGGTGTCCCGATTTGTGTAAAAGATAAAAAGAGGGCGTCAGCGCCCTGGGTGCTTGCCTGCACACAGACCGTCTGGGGAGGCCCCACAGAGGCAGGGGCCTGGGAGGGAGAGGAACTGTCCCACATTGCGTCCTCTTTTGTCACTCTGTGCCACGTGCATGGATGTATTCAAAAAGTAAATAAAATAGTTTAAAAATCACTCTGTCAAATAGAGAAACAAAGAAACTTCCCAAAAAGGTAGGAGGGAAGCCGGGAAGCCCCCAGCCCTGGGGGAGCCCACAGGTGCCCCGCTGCCCCCTCTGCACGGCAGCACGGCTTCTTCTGCCCGGGGACTGTCAGCAGCACTGGGGGCTAGCAGGGACGCCGGGAGCCCACAGGTGCCCCGCTGCCCCCTCTGCACGGCAGCACGGCTTCTTCTGCCCGGGGACTGTCAGCAGCACTGGGGGCTAGCAGGGACGCCCAGAGACTCTGAGGAAGCCAGGACAGGTAGCCAGAACAGAGCCTGGGTCCAGGGACAAAGAGGCCCTGTCTCCCTGGATGTCAGCGTTTGCCAGCCCAGCTCCTGGGGAGGTGGGGGGTGCCGAGCCGGGAAACCAGCGGCTCACACGTCACCAGGCATTTTGCAAGCTCTGCCTGAAGCAAGGACAAGCTGCAGGTCTGCAGTTTGGGGTCTCTGTAAGGCCGCTGGTTTTTCTGCAGCTCCAGTGAGATGCGGCTGGCCCTCCGCTGGCTGGGGCTGTGCTGGGGACAGGTGCTCCGTCAGGGACCCGACAGGGGGGCAGGTCTGTGGGGCAGGAGTGGCCAGGCTATGGCAGGGCGCTGGGGCCCAGGCCCGGCCCTCTGCCCCAGGACGTCAGTCCAGGCATCTTTGCTTGTTTCTTGTTTTTTGCTTTTGTGGTTTTAAAAAAAATAATAATTTAAAAAATACCTAAAAATGGTTTTGCGGTCTCAGCTTCGGAGATACCTCGTTCTACCTAGCACCTGTTATCGTTCTGAATTTTTTCTTTTAAGTTGGCCTACCTCTCACTGGCTATCCAATTACTTTATTATTTTGCTTTCTCATCTTCCTTGTTCGTCGAATCTTGTATATCCATTGATATTTTCAATCCTTTTCATTTCTGAGCATCTGGCGTTCTCTGTGTGGAATTGTTTACCTCGGCCAAGGATCACAGGGTTGCAGGGACACGTGATCTCTCCTGACTCAGTTGGAAGGACTCAGGAGGAAGGGCCCGGGGAGAGAGGGGGCAAGGTGGGTGGGGGAGGGGAAGAGGGTGCCCTCCCCACCCCGCCCTTGGCCTCCAATCCCTCAGATTTTCTGATCCCTCCCCAGGTAGTCCTAACTCCACATTTCCTCTCCATCCAGGGCCCACAGGCTTCTAAAGCACAAAAAGATGGAAATGTGACCTAGTTATATTTAGTGTCTCTTCCTCTGTGACATCGTTCTATCGCTTTATGCAGAGAAGAATGACATTTTCATGTACAGTTCCCACTGCTTTTGTGACATCATTATTTTTTTATCTTTGCCCTTTAATTTCTTTGGATTTTATTATATGTTATTTTTGTTATTTTCCAAATAGTCACGTGTCCTAGAACCATGTATTGAATGAATAGTCTCCTGCCCACTAATTTTCGTTTTTGTGACAGAGACAGAGAGAGGGACAGATAGGGACAGACAGACCGGAAGGGAGAGAGATGAGAAGCATCAGGAGAGAGATGAGAAGCATCAAATCTTCATTGCGGCACCTTAGTTGTTCATTGATTGCTTTCTCATATGTGCCTTGACTGGGGGCTGTGGGGGGGCTACTGCAGAGCGAATGACCCCTTGCTCAAGCCAGTGACCTTTAGGCTTCAAGCCAGCAAACATAGGGTCACATCTATGATCCGAAGCTCAAGCCAGCGACCCCACGCTCAAGCTAGTGAGCCTGCGCTCAAGCCGATTGTGCCGGCAACCTCGGGGTTTTGAACCTGGGTCCTCTGCATCCCAGTCCGATGCTCTCTATCTACTGCGCCACCTCCTGGTCAGGCACTCACCCACGAATTTTCAATTCCTGCTTTGTTATCTATGATGATCCTAATTATCCCAGAGTCAGTTTCTGAACTATTTTATAAATTATTTATTTACTACTGTAGTTTAGAGAGAGAGAGAAACATTGATTCATTGTTCCACTTAGTTATGCACTCATTGGTTAATTCTTGTGTGTGCCCTGACCGGGGATGGAACCTGTAACCTTGATGTATTGGGACAACACTCCAATCAGCTATGATTTCCGGCCAGAGCTGTTTGTGAGCTATTAAGCATCATTAATCTGACCATGTATTGTTGTACCAGACAATATTAATTTAAGTACTATAGTAGTTCATTTGTAATGGGTTTTTAACCTGGTAAAGCTAGTTTTTCCTTTTTTAAATGTTCTTAACTAGTCTTTCTTTTCTTTTCTTTTTTAGCAAGAGAGAAAGACAGAGACAGACAGATAGGAAGGGAGAGAGATGAGAAGCACCAATTCTTTGTTGCAGCACCTTAGTTGTTCATTGATTGCTTTCTTATATGTGCCTTGACTGGGGGACTCCAGCTGAGCCAGTGACCACGGGGTTATGTCTATGATTTCACACTTAAGCCAGTGACCCCGCGCTCAAGCTGGTGAGTTCAGGTTTCAAACCTGGGTCCTCAGCACCCCACGTCGAAGCTCCATCCACTGCGCCACCACAGGTCAGGCCTGGTTCCCCACTCACTTTTTTAGTTTAATTTTTAAAATATTTTTATTTTTTAATGTTTATTTTATTGGTTTTAGAGAGAGGAAGGGAGGGAGAGAGAGAGAGACAGAGACAGCAATGTCAATCAGTCTGTCCCTGTCTGTGCCCTGCCTGGGGATTGAACAGGCAGACTCGGTGCTTTGGGATGATGCTCTCACCAACTGAGCTATCCAGCCAGGGCTTATTTTTTTACATTTTAAAAATATTTTATTTATTGATTTTACAGGGGGTGGGGAGCGATAAGTATCAACTTATGGCTGCTTCACTTTGGTTGTTCATTGATTGTTGAATTTGCCTTGACCAGGCAAGCCCAGGGTTTCGAACCAGTGACCTTGGCATCGCAGGTTGACGCCTTATTCACTGCACTGCCACTGGTCCTAGGTCCAGCTGCCTAGGACCATCTTTTCCCTCATTTGAAGATCAAGTCGCCTGGCCTGTGAGGCCACACAGGCTTTTCTGGCAACATTTAGATCAGCACAGCATGGCTGGGTCTGAAACTGAGGGTGCTTAGGACGCTGATTAAATTTAGTTTTAAGCCTGACCTGTGGTGGCGCAGTGGCGAAAGCGTTGACCTGGAATGCTGCGGTCACCAGTTCAAAGCCCTGGGCTTGCCTGGTCAAGGCACATAGGACAAGCAACCAATAAACAATTGCAGTGAACTAACTATGAATCGATGCTTCTCACTCCCTGCTCACCCTCCCCCCCCCCCCGCATCCTCTTTCTGTAAAAATCAATAAATAAAATCTTAAAAAAGATTTAGTTTTAAATCCTAGCTCTAGAAATCAACTCTCTCTCCACATTGTCCCCTCCCCCCGCCGCGCCCCATCTCTATACTCCTCAGACCTAGCCTTTGCCCCAGACAATCAGCAACCCCCAAGGCAGCAGAAGACCATGGCCAGGGCCTCTGCAGTCTAAAGATAACAGTTATGTCTCAGCTCCCGGGCCCTAAGGTGGAACAAACCCCTGGCTGCTTCCCCATGAGACCGGACCAGAGGGTCACGGGAACAGGCCTGAAGAAATGATTCATCATCCTCACCCCACCTCCAACAACCAGCTGCTTAGCGTGACCCCGAACCTCTAACCCACAGGGTCTTAGGGTTTTGTCCTCTAGAATCTGCCACCTACACACCAACGAACGGGAAGCTTGGGCTTTTGAGCATCTCCTGGGAGGCACCGTTCATAATAAAATGGCCACTCTTTCTCCCCCGCAGTTCTCGGTGCCCAGCGCTGGGCTCCGCCAGCCCTGGGTGGATGGACTCACTCTGTTCTGCAGCAGGTTCTCTGCTCAAGCTGCAGGCTGGCTGCATTCGCACCTGGAACTCGGGCTCCTCTTCCAAGCTCGTTTTCACTGCTGGCAGCGTTCAGTTCCTTCGGGGGCAGGACTGCAGTTTATTCACAGGTCCTTGCTGGCTGCCGGCCGGGAGCTGCTCTCAGCTTCTAGAAGCCGTCCTCATTTCTGGTCACCTGGCCTCCTCCATCTTCAGGTTAGCAACGGTTTCAAGTTAGCAACGGCTTGTGGACTCCTTCTTCTGTTTTGAATCTCTCCAACTCCTGTCACTAGCTGGAGAAAGCTCTCTGCTTTTTCTTTTCTTCTTTCATTAGAGAGAGAGAGAGAGAGAGAGAGAGAGAGAAGCACCAGCCCACTGCTCCACTCTGTTGTGCACTCATTAACTGCCTCTCTCAGGGGCCCTGACTGGGGATTGGACCCGCAACCTCTGTGCACTGGGATGAGGCCTGATCTACTGAGCAACCTGGAGAAAGCTCTTTGCTTTTAAAGGCTCATGGATTAGATCAGGCCCACCTAGGTGATCATGCCATATTAAGGTCACCTGCGCCATAGGAGCGGTTCCATCCCATGCGCAGGTTCCAGGGAGTGGGCAGGACCTCGCTAGGTGTGCTGAGATGCACAATGGTTCATAAGTCCTCATTATAAAAGACACGATTATCAGCTACTGTATTTTCTCGGGTGCCGAACAACACAGCTCCCAATGACAAAACGCATCTAGCAGGCAAGGCCTGACTGGGTCTGGATGAGCTGGTGGATTTGATCTGAGTCTGGCCTTTCAAGCAGCAGCTGGTTTTAACTCAGTGCAGGCAGCTCTGGTGGATGGTCAGCTCTTCCCAGACCTGCCTCAAACCTTCCAGACCACACACAGGGTTTTGAGTGGTGGGTAACGTAAGAGCTTTTGCAGCCGGGCGATCTAAGTGCAGACCTCAGCCCATCACTTACAGCTGTGGCTCCAGCAAGTCCTCACCTGCTCTACCTCTCTGTCCTGGATGGGCAGCTGATTCAGACCAACCCTGAAGGTGGCTTCCCTCGGCCTTTCACTCCAGCCAGCTGGCAAATCTCCTTTAACGTTTCAAACAGTTTGAGCTGAATTTTATGTCACTTGCAACCAAACATATTCTAACCAATGCTGGCTATATATTAGCTTTTTTTTTTTTTTTAAGTGAGAGGAGTGGAGACAGAGAGACAGACTCCTGTATGTGTCCTGATTAGGATCTATCCAGCAAACCCCCTACTGGCAATGCTCTACCTATCTAAGGATGTTGCTCAGCAACTGAGCTAACTTTAGCGCCTGAGGGAGGCTCGAGGAGTCATCTTCAGCTCCTCAGCCAACTCACTCCAACCAATTGATCCCTTGCTGCTGGAGGGAAAGAGAGAGAGAGAAAAGGGAGAGGGGGAGGGGTGGAGAAGCAGGTGGTCACTTCTCCTGAGTGCCCTGACCAGAAATAGAACCTGGGACATACACATGCTGGGCCAGTGCTCTAACAATGAGCCAATTGGCCAGGGCCTATATATTAGCTTTTATAAAAAATGGGTTATTCAGGGGGTGGCACAGTGGATAGAATGATGACCTTTGGATGCTGAGGACCCAGGTTTGAAACCCTGAGGTCACCAGCTTGAGTGAGGGGTCACTGGCTTTAGCCCAAAGGTCATTGGCTTGAGCAAGGGGACACTGGCTCTGCTGGAGCCCCCTGGTCAAGGCCCATATGAGAAGAAATCAATGAACAACTAAGGTGCCGCAACTATGAGTTGATGCTTCTCATCTCTCTCCGTCTATAGCAAAAAAACAAAACCAAAAACAACCACCCCCAATGAAAAGGGTTATTGTATCACTTGTCAACAAGAGCTCAGATACTGAACAATTAAGACAGCACCTATTTCCAGATTTCCAAGGCCCTTGTTCTGACTTCAGAAGGCTGGGGAGGGCATGCTGGCCACAGAGATTTCTGTCAACTTTAATGGGCTGCACAATCATTCCTCCTTCCCCTGAATGTGTCCCCCACCCACACCAGCTGGCCCTGAGGACCTCCAAGCCATCTCATACCTCCAAAGCCACCATGTCTGACCAGATCTTGATACATTCCCTTCTATCTTCTAAACTTAACCCCTCAACTCAGTGATACCTGTTATCTTAGAAAAGCTTCCTTATTACGGACAAGCCCAGAGAAAAGGATAAAGAATCCACTTCCGGGAAACAATTCCCGTGAGGCAGTTTGGTGTGGAGTTTTCCAGCACCTTTGAGGCACACATACCCTTAATTAACGCGGATGACTCAGGGTACAAGTTACGGATTTCACATAACCAGTTCAAATCGTCCTACCGTCACGACGTCCTACGTGGTCAGTGGGGGGCGCTCCATGCCCTCTTCTGAGATTGCACAGCGCCCGGGACTCCTCCGGTCCTCGGGCCCTGCCCCGGCCACTTGCACTAGATCTTCGCGGGGGCCCCGCCCTTCTGCGCACCGCTACAGGAGGCGGTCCAGAGGGGTCTGCGAGCCGTCCCGCGCCCCCCATGGCCGAGCGACCGTGGTAGGTCCCGACAGCTAGGGCCTGCAGGTAGGTCCCAACGGCAGATGTCGCGCTTGCGGGTGCGGACCCTACGGCGCCGCGACGCACACTTTTCCCAGGCCTCTGGGATCCAGTGGATTCCACCACCCAAGATCTCCATCTCAGATAGCAAATCGCGATCTCCTTCCCCACCACTAAAGCCCAAGGATTCAGCGATGGCCACGGGGTCGCCGGCCGGCCTGACCGCCCTCGGACGCCTATAGCCTCCAGCAACTCTGAGCCCAGCGATTTCAAGCTCCCAGGCTGGGCAGGAATTCTTGGCATTCTTGTTAGATTCGGCCGCACCGGATTAAAACAAGGCGCCTGGAGATTACGAATAAATCACCTGCTGCAGTGTAAGGTCAGTGAATCCCCGCCTGGGCGGGGCCCGAGTGCCCTGGGCAGTTGTTTTAAAACACCTAGGCTCGCGCCCTCCGCAACACCGCGCGTAACCCGCCCGCGCTGGCACCTGGACGCAAACATTTTTTTCAAAGTTTCCTTGGGGACTTTTCAGCGGGGCTGAGTCCTCCAGACTCAGCGGCAAAATTAATTCCAAGATGCAACTTCCGTATTAGAATTATATACAAAAGTGCTTTCTACTCCCTCATGTGTCTGTAGTTCATTTTAATATATAAAATGCAATCGTTAAAAGATACTTTTTCGAAAAAGATAAATTCATAATGAGCATGAGGTTAAGATTTATTTTATTCATACGAGGGCAAACAGATGCTCCAACCTGGCCACGGGAGATATCAAAACCACACATTTATACGGAGTGAAGGAATTTAATAACAAATGGAGACAAAAATGGTTTTTCTATGTCGGGTAAAAGTCAGCGGAAGCTCTGTGGGACAAAAATACTAAATTTCCAATCCAGCGTCGAATATAACACGGGAGTTAGTAAAACCCACAAATACACACGGAAGATACACATTGAGAGATACAGGGTGAGTGGTTAGGAGTGACCTGAGTTCAAGTCTGCACTGAATGACTGTGGGACCCTTTTCTTGGGAACCTCCATTTCTAAATTGATTGTGGTGCATAACGGGGTTCTAGAAGTTTCCCTCCCTGCTTCACAGCTTAGGGGGACAGAGTCAGTCGTCTGGCACCAGGCTTTCTTTGTTAAGGGTAGGGCCCTTTGAGTGGTCTCCTTTAGTTATGTAAATGTGGCCGAGAGGGCACCAGTTGCCCTGGGGTGGAACAGAACCTTTTGTGGCCTGACAAAGCCACCCCTTCTTAAGGCCTCTTGGAATGCAGAGCCGGCGGCAGGGGAGGAGGGGAAGCGTTGTGGATCCGAAGCCTTGGGAGAGGGAAGCGCTTGAGACCCATCTCTCCCCCTACCCCGACCTGCTCCCCAAATTCAGGTTGGGGATTGACTAAAATTTACTGTCAGGAAAGGCCTGTCAAGTTGCTTCGCAAGGACAGCCTGAGTGAGTTTGTTGGGCTCCCCAGCCGATTGACTCTACAGTTGTCTGGGAGCCACAGGACCTTAGCACCCCTATCTTGCTGCTGCCCTTTGGAGAAGGAAGGCTCAGTTGGTGAGGGTGATTAAGAGGAGGGTAAGCAAAACAAACAAACAAACAAACAAAAAGAGGAGGAAGGCCTGATCTGCAGTGGTGCAGTGGATAAAGCGTCCACCTGGAAGGCTGAGGTTGCAAGTTCAAAACCCTGGATTTGCTTGGTCAAGTCACATATGGGAGTTGATGCTTCCTGCTCCTCCCCTCCCTCTTTCTCTTTATCCTTCCTAAAATGAATAAATAAAGTCTTTAAAAAAAGAGAGGAGCCTGACCTGTGGTGGCGCAGTGGATAAAGCGTCGACCTGGAAATGCTGAGGTCGCCGGTTCGAAACCCTGGGCTTGCCTGGTCAAGGCACACATGGGAGTTGATGCTTCCAGCTCCTCCTCCCTTCTCTCTCCCTCTCTCTCTCTCTCTCTCTCTCCTCTCTAAAAATGAATAAATAAATAAAAAAATTAAAAAAAAAAAAAAGAGAGGAGGATCACTTTTGTTTCTGAAGGATGCGTTCCTTGCAGCCTGTGCAGGGTAGGTGCATCTAAAAATCTACAGGACCATACGGGGTCCACAGCGCCACCGTGTGGAGGGAGAGACCCCTACTGAGGGGCACGGCTCAGACTTCCAGAGAACACGCTGTTTGGACTAAGGAAGCCCTTGAAATCCGGGACAATTTGGGAGAGGGAGAAGTATAGGATTTTGTAGGGAGGAAAAATAATTTCATCTCTACCTTTCTGTGTTCTTAACTGAGACCCCTCCCACCCCTGTAATAAAAGATTAACAAGGGAAAAATCAGAAGTTTAATAACACATATACCTCCTGTATGCAACAGAGGCCCAGGAAAACTGAGAAACTCCCCCACATGGCCCAAGCCACCACCTTAAATACCAGTTGAAGACGAAAGGAAGATTTTGGGTGGTGGGAAGCCAATTATGAGAGGTTACTGGGAAAGGCCCCGTAAAAGGGTGAGGTTGTAAAGTCACAAATTTAAATCTCTGCCTTCTTCATCAATCAGTTCCTGCATGATTGAGAGCCACCCTTCTCTTCCTGGTGCCTAGAGCGAGAACAGTGCAAGTGGAGACTTCTTTATAAATGTAAATTAAATGTCCCTTGCAGAAGAGTAGCTTCTCCTTGGTTTCCAGAGCTTCTCCTGACCTAGCTATTTCCGGAAAATAACCAGCTCAAGATAAGCCTTATGCCCAAGAGGCCAATTTTGGGGTGTCATATTCTACTCCCCTCATTTCCTGCTAATAAGGGTACATGAGAGATTAAATGTAGTCAGTCATATTTATACCCTGAATCATGGTTATTTTGATTATACACGTTAAGTGCTTACCACAGCGCCAGGCATATTGAATGTGCTCCATAAAATGGCAGTAACTATCATTATTATTGGGAAATCAAGACTGTGAATGCTGAAGGTTCTGGAAACTTCCAGAATGCCCTTTGTGTCTGTTTCCCGAGACGATCATCAGTAAACATTAGAAAGGCCAGGGCTGTCTATGGAGACAGCCAGGTCACACTCTATCCAAAGGTTCGGAGGATTGCTGAGGTAGTCGGAGGGCAGCCTGCGCTTCCAGATGGGCCGGATGGAACGTCACAGGAACGTCACAGGACGCAGCCAGGGCGGAAGCCACCTGGGAGCAGAGGAGGCTCGGCAGCCCACTGCAGGCAGGTCTGGGGGAGCGAGGGCTGCGAGGGTAGTCTGGGGGTCATTCCAGGAGAGCTGAGGCCAGGGTCCCCCACACCATAGCTTCCCTCAACACCGTGATCCCCGAGCCACCGACGCAGGGCTTCTTGTCTACCTAATCAATGCGTCCAGGTTGACAGAAGGGCCATCCGGGAGCCCACCCACCCCTGCATGCCCCCACCTGACCCCGCTGCCTGTCACATCAACCTCAGTGTCAGTTCTGGCCTTGCCCTCTGTGGGAGTGCACTGCTGGCTGGAAGACCCCCCTCCCCCACCCCAGTCCAGGGAACTTCGTCCTTGACTCCAACCCTTGTGGCCTCTGCTTTCTTCCTGGCACTCGCCTCGGCGGCCCTTCAAGGGGTCCTTGTGTACCCACCGGCCAAGAACAAGGAACAAGCTGTGTCTTCAGAAATCTTTGGCAACCTTGGCCCCAGAAGGCCCTCTGATGGAAATAGGAAAAGGAAGTCTCACACCAGAAAGAACCCAGTCCCCTTTTATTGAGAAAATAGTCAATCCTCAATCTTTTCCCAGGTGACTTTACCCCAAGATATCTGGCGGCATCCTCCTGCACCACCCCCAAGGACCCCTGAACTTGGGTAGGGTGCCCACAAGGGACACTCTATGACTTCCCAGGAGCAAAAGCAGGTCTGCTGAGGCCCTGGAGCAGCAGGGATCTGGAGGGGGCTGTGTGGGCCCAGGGAGGTGGGGTCCTGCTGGGTGGAGGGCGGGGAAGGGAAGAGAAGGGAAGAACACCGCCATCTCCTGAGACCTGGCGCCTCTCCCTCCAAATTTTTCATAAATAAAACTTCACAGTAACAGAGGTATGTCCGCTTCCAGGGCCAAACCGGCTGGTTTCCGGCCAGGGAGCCAGGCCTCAGAGAGGCCACAGGAGGGCCCTTGGCTGGAGCTGGTCAGGCAGCACCGTGACTTCGGGGAGAGAGCGCTGCTCTTTAGCCCTGCGTTGGGGGGTTGGGGTGGGGGTCTGCTGTCCATCCAGAGGTTCTGAGGATCGCTGAGGTAGTCCGAGGGCAGGCCGACGGGCCAGCTGGAACGGCACAGGACGCAGCCAGGGTGGAGGCCACCTGGAAGCAGAGGCTCAGGAGCCCATTCAGGCAGGTCTGGGGGAGGGAGGTAGTGCCCAGGGTGGTCTGGGGCTCTATCTCCAGGAGACCCAGGGGGCCTGTGAGCCTGCACAGGGTTGAGCTTCTGAAAGGGTCACTTGTACCCGTGGGAAGACTGAGGCATTTCACGGGAGACTCTTCCGCGAAGAAAAAGGGCGGCCACAGAGCCGTCTAGGGCCTGGCCGAGCCCATGTACCTGAGCACAGGGTTCCTTCAGAGGCCACCAGGGCCTCCCACCAGGTCGGAGGGAGCGAGGCAATGAGCCCAGGTTGGGAGAGCTGCTAGTGGCCTCGCTCCCGGATGACCTGCTCCCATCTGGGCAGCCCTGAAGGTTCCTGGGCCTCAGCTCTACTTTCCGGAGGGTGCCTCCCTCCAGCTCCCTGTGCCCCACCACGCCCAGGGGCACTGAGGCCTGGACCCTCCACTAGGCCAGCGAGGACCAAAGGCTCCGTCCGCCTGGGTGCTGCAGCTCCAGCCGCTGCCGGTGGCCAGGCCGGGGTCAGAGCACCTGGAGCTTGCGGGAGCAGGTGAGGTTGCCATGCACCAGCCTCCACATGGTCAGCAGCTCAGCGGGCAGCAGCTTGTGGACGACCAGCATGGAGCGGAAAAAGCACGGCTCCTTGTTCATGCGGCTGTTGCGGTTCCGCGAGATGCCGAAAGTCTTGAAGCCCTCGTGGGCCGTGGGCCGCACGCCCAGCACCTCCAGGCACATGCCCAGGAAGACGTCGTCGATGGGGTAGAGTTCCACGGTGTCGCAGGCATGGCGCAGGCGCCTGGCCAGGCCTCCGGCCATCAGGAAGCCGCCTCCCCCGGCGTAGGGCGGGTAGCTGGCCTTGCTGTACAGAGCCCCGGGGATGTAGTACTTGTTGTCCTTCCTGCGGATGGGCCGCGCGTGCTGCAGGACGTCCCCCACGAACAGGTCTTCCTGTGGGCTCCGGTCAGCCAGAAATTCCAGCAGGTTGGTGGGGTTGACGAAGACGTCGTCATCGCCCTTAAAGACGAAGCGGACGTTGGGGCAGTAGATGTCAAGCCACTTGAGAAAGTGGATCTCCTTGAGGGTCAGGTTGAAGAAGCTGTCAAGAAAGTCCCACTGCAGGATGTCGCCATAGAGACGGTCCTCATAGGCCAGCAGCTGCTGGTAGTGGGCCCGCTCCTCCTGCTTAGAGGCTGTGCCCAGCAGGAAGAGGGTGCGCGTGGCACCGCGGCCCCTGCCTGCCGACTCCCGCTCGAGGCCCCAGGTCTGGCGGATGGCCTCCCGCCGGTCATGCTGTGTGATGACTGACTTGATGACCACCAGCAGGTAGACGTCACCACTGCACTTTTCCGGGTGGTTCAGCAGCATGGGGAAGTACCGGCAATGGCGATAGAGCAGAAACTTTTGGAAGTGTGGCTCTAAGCTCTGAAACCAGGACTGGTGGGTCAAGTTGACATTGGCTGAGCAGTTAGTGGTGGTCACATCCCAGGTCTGAGACCCCTGTGAGGCCCTGGGCAGGGGGGTGACCAAATCCTTTGATCTCTTCCAGAAATCAATAGGGTTCATCAGGTGTCCACTCGGTTTCTGGGCCTTCTGTGGCCCTGGAGTGGGTGGCGGGGGCCCTTGCAGAAACTGGTTGGGGGTCAGACTGCGCTGGAATACTGCTACGGCCACAAGCAGGGCCAGGGACAGGCACACACTCTTGTAGACGATTCTCTTCCTGGGGGTGGGAGGAACACAGGAAAAGATGAGTCCCTGTGACCCTCTCAGCAGCCCTGGTGTGGAACTGTAGTGCCAGGTGGGCGAGTGTGTCCTGGGCATGGCCTGGAGCCCCGAGAGGTCAGAGGAGAGTTCTGCTTCCCCTCCCTGCCTGACCTCCATCCTCCAGGACCAGGGAGCCAGGCAGCACAGAGCTTAAGCACAGCACTGTGGTCAGCTGCCTCGCCACTTACAAGCTAGTGACTTTCAGGGGATTCCCTTAACTTCTCCAAATCATGATTTATTCTTCCCTGAAATGAGGACAGCATGGGCTGAAGTTCTAGCTACGGTGCTGGGCCATACAGTGGGTGGGCAATCGGGATGCTATGGGGACAACCTTTGGTACAGAGTCTGAGCAAGGCCCTTGATTGCTTTCGTTTCCTGTGCAGACCCGGTGAACCCTTGGGAGGGACAGAGGCAGGCCCTACTCTGCAGCCTGAAAGTGCCACTCGATGATGTGGGAGACTTTGGGGAGCAGGCTGTAATTTGCAATTTCCTCCCTCTACCCCATCCATCTGACCCAACAAACAGTAAAACAGCCAGGGCATCTCCTAGCATTCTATTGCCCCCTAAGCCCCAGTCTGGCCCCTCTCCCTTAACGTCACACTAGGAGAGATGCTCTACTGCCCTGGGAGGGGAACACACTCGGACTTCCACCTTCCAGGGACCCACTTGCACGGGCAACCCCTCTCACACCCATTTCAAAAGCAGAAATTATACTTTTTGCCTGGAGTGCTGACTGGCAGGCCCTGGGTTGGGGACCTGAGCCCTGGACGGCAGGACCCTTTCTCTTCAGCTCCCATTCTGGGGTGGCCATGCCACCTGCTCTGGTCTCTCCAGTGGAACCATAGGGGCTGAAGGCTCCAGGGAAAGGGCAGATCATAAAGTGTGGCCCTGCAGGGCTAGGCCAGCGGGAGATGTCCCTGATGTCCAGGTGAGGAGGTGCAGGGTGATGGGAAGAGACAGAATGCAATGTAGCAAGATAGGGGCACTGCTGAGAAGCGGGTGTGACTCCAGGACTGTTTGAAGGTCTGAGCACCCAGAGAAAGTGAAGGCTGAGCCCCACTGGAGAGGCAGTTTCCCATGGGGGCCCCAGGTTTGCGGTGCATGGGGTTGGAGGAAGACTGGGTCATCTCAGATATTGGGGTGGGGGTATGTGACCTAACACGGACCCTGAGATGGTGGGGGAGCAGAGTGCTCTGGTTCTTCAGGCCAGGGAGTTTCCAGGAAGCCCCCTACACCCCAGTGGGGAGGCCACAGTCCAGCGGGGTCACCCCAGGGGAGAGGAATGCGGTGAGGCCCCTCCACCCCGGGCCGGTTCCACTTGCACCGCCCCACTCGATTTGTAGGAAAAAATCTTTTAGGGGGTAGAAGGGAGGGGAGGGGAGAGGAGCGCCGGTCGGAGGCCCGAGCTCCTCGGGAGGAAGAAGAGCCACTGGGGTGGAGGACGGGGGTCGCCCAGGACGCAGGAGGTCCCGTAATGGAGACAAGAACCCAGCTGCCGGCGAGACCTTGAGTCCCCAGCTCACGTTGTGGGATCTGGCGGACTTGGGGTTGCAGGGGAGGGCTGAGCGCATGGGCTCCGCGGTCCCCTGCCGCCGACCGGCGGGTCCAGGCGCTGCGCACCGCCGGGCATCTCTGGCCACAGCGGCGCGAGCCAGTCTGTCCGGGGGAAACCGCGGCCAGCCCTGGACACCGAGCACGGCATCTCCCATGCCGAGAGCCGCCCGGCGTTCCCAGCCGCCCCCGGCCTCCAAGGGTGGGGAGGCCCGGGTTTCCCGCGCCCCATCCCAGGCCCCCAACCCGGCGGCGCGCCGGCCCCCACTCACCCTAGAGACATGGCGGCCCGGGCAGGGGCGGCGGCGGCGGAGCGGAGCGGAGCGCGCGGGTCGCTGCTCTGCGAGCGCGGATCCGGGACGGCAGGCGGGGACGGAGACGGGGTCCGGGCGGGCGGGGGCCGAGGCAGGGCCGCGCCCCCGCCGCCACTTTTCTCTGCCCCGCTGCCGTGGGAGGGGCGGGGAGGGGCCCGCAGGGGCGGTGGCGTCCCAGGTGCGGTGCGTTAACCCTTTCGGCGCCCCCAGCGCTCCGTCCTTGCGGCGCGCGGAGCCCGCCCATTTCTCAGAGACGGAACCCGAGGCTTTACAGGGCGAGGAGCAGTCCAAGCTCACCCGGTGCGAGCGCTGGTGGCTGAGTCGGGACTTCGTCCCTGGGTCCGCGGTTTCCCACGTGGAGCCTCCCTGGAGTCGCCAGCCCATCGGGACGAGTGGGAACCGGGATACCATCCACCTCGAGCCTCCCCCGCGGGGCAAAGCCTGGGGGCGAGGGGCAGCTCCCTCTGCCCCCATTCAGGCTTGCCCTTGGTGGGGGAGACAGAGGTAGACAGGGGTTCAGGACCCTTCTCTGTACCCCCAGGCAGCGGCCCTCTCCATTTCCGGGGTCCCTCCCCCCCTCGGTGAGCTCCCTCTCGCCACGAAAGGCCTGTCTGCCCGCCCAACCGCCTTTCTTTTCTCATTTCTTTTAATTCTAGGTATGCTTTTTAATTTTTATTATTTTTTAAGATGTATTGATTTTAGCGAGAGGAAGGGAGAGAGGAGAGAGTGAGAAGCATCTGTTCGTAGTTGCTTTACTTTTACTTTTGCATTGATTGCTTCAAGTGCCTTGTGTGGGGGGGCTCAAGCAGAGCCAGGGACCCCCTCCTCAAGCCACCACCACCTGGAGGTTTAGAACGGGTGACCTCAGTGGCCTCTGTGGACACTATGCACTGTGCCATCACCAGTGAAGCCAACTACCTTTCTTTTCATCCTCAACAAATAGTTCACTCAAAACACTTTCTGTCCCCAAGCCTTTATTCGTGTGTGTGTGTGTGTGTGTGTGTGTGTGTGTGTGTACGACACCCAGCTCCTCCTAGTGGGTGGGCCACACTAGACAGACTTTGAGGGACATTCTTGGCTCAGTGGGGTCTGCGTGATGGGTGTTTCCAGGTGACTTCCAGAGTCCTCTAACACAGTGGTCCCCAACCTTTTTTGGGCCACGGACCGGTTTAATGTCAGAAAATATTTTCACAGACCGGCCTTTAGGGTGGGACAAATAATGTACCACGTGACCGAGACAAGCATCAAGAATGAGTCTTAGACGGAAGTAACAGAGGGAATCTGGTCATTTTTTAAAAATAAAACATTGTTCAGATTTAAATATATATAAATAAAACGGAAATAATGTAAGTTATTTATTCTTTCTCTGTGGACCGGTACCAAATGGCCCACGGACCAGTACTGGTCCGCAGCCCGGGGGTTGGGGACCACTGCTCTAACAGGTAAAAACTTCCACTGCCCTACTTTCCCTGGGTGTCTGTTCTATCCTGCTCCATGCTAAGGTGTCATCATAGCATACAGAAGGAACTTAAAAATGCCCATAGAACCCAAAACAGAAGCATTTCACAGTCCAGTGAATAACAGCTAACCTTCATCAAGCAGTTACAATATGCCAGACACAACTCTGGACTGCTTCACGACTGACTCACTCCTAGAGGTATGTACTATTATTGTTCCCACTTACAAAAGCGGATACAGAGGTGCCAGGAAGTGGTAGCCCAGTGGTCCAGGTCCCATGTTTAATAAGCAAACCCAGGAGGCCTGCCTGGCTCTGGAGACAGGCTCTGGGCCCTTCTTTTAGGGAAGCAGTGACAGGGAGCTGCTTTCAAGCTGGGCTGCAAGCCCCTGAGGCCTTTTCAGCTTTTGCCTTAAGTCTCAAGGGTCCTGTGGAAAAGGAAGAACAGTCCAAGGTGCAGTAGAATTTTCCTGAATGTTACAAGCTCCAATCAAAGAATGTGAAGGGCCTTCCAGGGCGAATTCTGCAGAAGAACTGGGAGACTAGCACCTTCCCAAGTACCAGAGCAGGAGGCACCTGCAGCCCAAAGCCCCCTTGCCTGGCTGCCCGCTGTGGAGGGTCACTCTTAACCCCACTGGCCACCCATCCCACAGGGAACCAGGGACTTCACTCCACTGCCCAGGTTTCTGGGCTCTCACCTTCCACCCTGTGTGAGCTTGATGGAGGGCTAGGGGCAGGCCTGGCTAGGGACAGCCCTCCCTGCTCAGCACTGACCTTTTATCCGGAAATTGTGAGGTCTCTTCAGGTGCCTGGTGAGGCTCAGACACAGCTGTTCCCTGGGAAGGGGTTTTGAGCCCAGGTTTAGAGACCAGAGGGCTCTGTACTTCCTGACTGTCACTAGGGGCTGTGGCTTGTCCCCTTGAGACTCAATTTCCTGTGAGCAGCAGCTACATGAGATGGGGCATGTGAAGCACGCGTAGATCAGTATCTCCTATATGGTGGCATTGTGCCAGGCTGGCTGCTATTAAAATTATTATTGTTAGTAACCCAACCCACAAGGCCCCAGAACCCAGCAAGCTCAAGGAGGTGGGGTTGAGGGGGAGGGGAAGCCCCCAAGGATAACTGAATGTTTGCCAGTGGAATTTGGTCCGTGGAGAAGAACAGTTTTTCATCATGGATTCATTTCATCTGTGCCTAAGTGGAACTCAGGCTGAGGAATGGATGACGATGAAATACTCAGCTCCTGACTCGTGGGATGGGGGTTAGGGATGCAAGACCCCGGCCAGGTCCTGGGTGACTTTCACTGACAGGTTCCCCTGCCTGTCCCTATCAGTTGGGCCCTTCGCAGTGGTCCAGCCCCTCCCTGCGGGCAGAGCCCTGGCAGGTTCCTGCTGATTGTCTCCTGGCACAGCTGGGGTGGTTGAGAAAGGCCTCTGGGAAGGGGGAGGTCAGTCTGTGGATGAGAACTGCCCGGCTGCAGGCCGGTGGGGGTGGGGCGGGTTGGGGGTGGTCTGCCTGGAGTCCTGGGGGAGGGTGGGGGATGGGAGCAGCCAGCAGTGGAGGAGGTGGGGTAGGTGTTCCTGTCGTCGGGTCCTCTGTTCCCCCGAGGGGGAGGCTCTGCCCTGGAAAAGGAAACTCCGGGAGGCCCGAGGTTGGAGCCCGAGAGCTCTGCTCCCGCCCCCCTTCCCAACACCCCTTTTGCACGTTACATCCTTCTCCCTTCCTGCCTCATCCCTGCTGCCAGCTGCCTTTCCCGGTCCCTTTCCCCATCCCCATGCCCACCGTCCTGTATAATCGCCCCCCCCTCAAAATCAGCCGGAATGATCCAGACCCTGCTGGTTTGATGCAGCTACAGTGAGGCTCACCTTGGCTGGACCACCTGCTGTGCCCTTGCATGTGGGGAGTCGTCTGATAGTCCAAAGGTTGCCCTGAGTCAGCCCTTACCCAACGTGGGGCTGAGGAGGGTAAGAGAGCCGGAAGCTGGGTGTGAGGGGCCCCGGGCGCCTTGGAGGGAGACTGCTGTCTCCCAGAGGCCGCTCCACGGGGCTGGGCAGGGACCTGGGCAGGAACCAGGGCAGCGGGTGGCGAGCTGCCCTGGCTGCCATGGCTTCATTGCAGCTGTGTGAGTTCTTAATCTTTAAAGACCCTGAGCAGAAGTCTGCACTCCAGGGCAGCCATGGCCAGTGCCTCAAGTGTGGTGGGCTGCCCTTGCCCCAGAGGGTCTGTGAATTAGCCCTGGAGTGTTAGAAGCCACCTCTCTTTAGTGAAAAGCATGTCCTTGAAGATGTGTGCCAAGCAAGAAATACTGCTCGGGCCCTCTGCCTGTGCCCTGGGGCCGAACTTTCTCTGATTGGTTCAGGATACCCCCATACAATGGTCCGACTGGAGGGTTAGCCAGTCTTGGGTCATTAGGTCCTTGAATTCACCCAGAGAGATACCTTCCTGCAAAGGACAGAGAGTGGGGCTCCCTAGGGCTCCTGGGCGGTGGTGGGGAGCCTGTTTTGTGCTTCTTGCTAACAGATGCTTTAAGTGGGGTAGCATCAATTTCAATGTAATATACCATGTGGGGAGGAGGTATAGGGTGAGGCCCACTGTATTTACTTACCTCTGGTCCTTGGAGGCTGCCTATATCCACTGCAGAGAATCGTACCTATTCTACAGGGCACCGTGGGAGGGGTTGCCCGGCTCTGGGGGGCGGGGGCTGGGACCGGACAGCATACAAAGTAGGAAGAGAAACGGCCAAGAAGGCGCTAGCAGAGAGATGGGGGAAGGGCCGGGGCCGCAGGGGCCGCAGGGGTCAGGGCGGCCTGGGTTTTCAGGGTGTGGATGAACTAGTTTGGAGTCTGTGAGGTGCCCTAGCCCAAGGGCAGGGAGGGAGTTCAAAGGGACTCTTTGCAGGGTTTGCATGAGAGCAACTAAACTGACAACACCGTTGCCAGGGACCCCAAGGCGTCCTTTTGTGGCCAAATCCTGATTGAGCCACAAGACCCACCCAACACTGAGAAGGTGACATTACCACCATCAGTTAAGATATTTCAAAATTCTGGGGCCTGCCTGCAGAGCATCTGATGGGACTTGGGAAATTGTATTTTTCCAGTTTTC
This sequence comes from Saccopteryx bilineata, assembly GCF_036850765.1. Taxonomy (NCBI): domain Eukaryota; kingdom Metazoa; phylum Chordata; class Mammalia; order Chiroptera; family Emballonuridae; genus Saccopteryx; species Saccopteryx bilineata. Next base: position 7,510,053 of record NC_089494.1, read on the forward strand.
CAGATGGTTCTGACGTACAGGCAGGTTTGGGAGCATTTGGCATCGAGCCCCCCAATTCCAGCTTCCTTGGTCAGCCCTGGGCAAGGGCCAGCAGAGGGACACGAGCTCCTGTGAGCTCGGGGAGAGGGACCACTGGGTGGGGAGGCAGGTCTGAGGAAACTGGTGGCAGAGAGGGGGAGGGTCGAGGAATCCACTTTTCCTGGTGAAGCAGCAGGCAGCTGAGGCAGCAGAGGTGGGGCTAGGGGCTTGGAAAGAGTGGGAGAGGGTTGGATCTGAGAGAGCCAGGGAGGAGCAGCGAGGAGGTTCAGGACATGCCTGTGCACCCGGGCCACCCAGGCCCAGTGGCTCAGACAGGGATGTCCCGGGCTCCTCTGAGCGGGACAGAAACCCAGCTCAAAGTAGCTCAAGCGAAAAGGAATTTATTTGCCGTGTGACAGTGTTGGGTAAACAAGTGGGTCTTTTTTAGGTTCGCTCGCTTGCATGGGGGCAGCGCCCTGTGTATACGCAGCGCTGTGTGTTTACAGTCTATGGAAGGCTGTGGGTGCTGCCCTCCAGGAGGCAGGTTGCAGGTTGTGGACTGCCTGCCTCCATAGGGGCCATCGTTTGCTGTTGTTTGCTGGAGAAGGGGTTTGTTCCCCCAGCCTGTTTTGCTGAAGAGTGCAGAGAGAGGAGGAGAACCGAGGGGTTTGGGAGCCCTGATATCACCTGGCCTGTTTGGCTGGGGAGTGCTGAGGCTGGGGGCGGGGGCTGAGATGGAGAAGGGGAAGCCGTCTTCCCTGCCTGTTTGCTTGTCCGTCCGCGGTTACGAGACTCTAATAAACAGAATGGCCCACCATTCTCTGGCTCCACTGTTCCTTTACTGTCTGCCCGAATCCAATGGGAACGTGCATGGTCACGGCGTCGGCCACTGGCCTTACAGACAGGAAACCCTGTCCCTTGGGGAAGAGATGCCGGCCATTTGCCAAAGCCCCTCGGACTCTTAAATCGCCCTCCCAAACAGCCCCTCTAATACCAGGAGCCCGAGAGGGAAGAAGAAAGGGATGGTGACTGCATGGGAAATGTCTCCACATGGTTTCCTGGCAGGTCTCTCTCCTGGCTGGGAGGGGCCCGAGGCTGGCCAGAGGGGTGGGCAGAGCTCTCTCGGGGCTGGGCACTCCCTGGCCCCCTCTCTGCGCCTGGGTTCCCTCAGGCTGGTTTGGGGCGGCCAAGTCCACCCATGGCTTTGAGGTGTGATAGCCAGGCATGTGGGCCTGGAGCTGGGCAGTGGAGAAGAGAAGCCAGAGTTCAGAAAGGCCCAGGAACCAGTCTGGGCGGGGGCGGAGGGGCTGGGCGGGCGGGAATGGAAGGAGCGCTCCCTGTGTGCTGCCCGGACACACCCCAGGCCCCAGTGGGCAGGGCATGGGGGGCACACGCACACAGACACACTCTCTCTCAGATACAGAGAGACACACACACACTCACAGCAGACACACACAGAGCCACACAGGCAGGCAAATAACACACCCAAGACAGACAGTCACACAAACATGCTCACACTCAGAAACGCATACAACACACACACTCGCAGGTCAGACACATTCACACAGAAGCATGTTCAAGAGAGGCACAGTCCCAGTCATACATACGCACATGAAACACAAGCACACACAAGAAGAAGCCCCCCCCCCCATACATATTTCCAGAGAGAGATGCACACGCATACCTGGACACATCCACAGACACACATATACCATTGTACATGCGTGCGTGTACACGCGCACACACACACACACACACTCATACACACACCGGTGGCCTTTCCAAGGTGGGAGGGCCTCTCTCAACCAGCTTATCTGCTACTGCCTGGCAGCTATTGGGAACTTGGGAATGGCTCAGGCCCAGGCTGACCCCCACTGCATCCAGGCCTCTGGGTACTGCCCACGGGCCCTTGACACCCCCCACCAGCCCTTACCCCTGCCCTAGCCACCTTGGTCTTCTGCTTCCGTTCACCCAGATGCCAGCTTCCTTCTGCTCAAGTGCACCCTCCCTTCTGACAAGTGAACTCCTGCTCATCCTTCAAAACCCAGCTCAAATGTCCCCACCCCTCCCCTGGCGGGCATCACATCTGTCTGTCCCTCCTCTACCTGTCCCACCAAGCTGGGTACAACTGAGAGCAGGGACAGGCCTTTCTGTGTTCCTGGGAGCACAGGGGAGGGGCGGTACTGGTGCCTGTCTGTTAAGTAGCCCAGGGAGTGACTTCCACTATTGGCTGCCGGGAGGAGACCCTGGCAGCGAGGAGGGCAGTCTCGCCTGGGCCATATTCAGAGGACGACTGGGTGTGCCCACCTCAGGGAGCCTTGCATGGCCCAGACAGATTTGTAGAGCTCTGGCCCCGCCCCCAGCACACACGTTCAAACTCACACTGACACGCATTCACACTCGGGTGGGCATTGTGCCCCCTCGTCCTGGACAGCTGGGCTGCTCCCTCCCCCCAGGCCACCAGTGACTCACATCCCTGCCCGCCAGGCGGCTGGCTTGGGCACACACAGCCTCCTTTCAGCCCCTCGGCCTCAAACACTAGCTCAGTCTTCCCTCCCGGGGCCAGCCTGGCCTCCCGGCCTGGCAGCTCAGCCCACGGGGAGGCCGCGCAGAGGCCTTCTCTGCAGAGCACAGGGCTCCTGTCTCTCGTCACCCGGCTCTTGTCCAAGCCAGCCCTGAATGGCTGCCTTTTCATGGCCGAGAGCCTGGCCAGATGCATTCTGGGCAGCTCTGTTCCCACCAGTGAGGCCAGAGAACTGTTGCCATGGGGCTGCCACCACAGACAGGGACCGAGCGGCAGGGGCCCCTGGAGCTCAGAGTCCTGAGGTCCCTCCAAGTCCTACAAAGACTTTTCTTCTCACATACCCTCCCACCCGCTTCCCCAGTGGCCCTGAGCAGCCCAGTCAAGCACGAGTTGTTATTTATTATTCCCATTTTCTGGAGGAGATGACGGAGGTCAGGGTAAGGTCAGCTGCTGCTGAGTGGCAGAGCTGAGACCCGGTCTTTGTAAGGAAGAGTTAACAACATGATGGACCGCGTGGCAGTCCAACTGAGCCAGGTGCCCCGGACAGGGGTCCACGGGTAGGCACTCTGTGACGACGGCCACAAAGTCAGTTCTGGGTTTTGTACCCAGCACCTCTCCCTCCTAGTTTCAGGGTGGGCGTGGCACCCTCCCTTATGTCCCCTCCCACCCCTGGCAGTGTGCCCGGTCCCAGGGGTGAGCCTATGACTCATCAGGGTTCTGCCCTGCGGAGTTTTAAGAAGGAACTGGCAGAGGGTCACTGGTTTGCTCTCTGATCACAGGGCTCTTGAGCCTATGACTCTGAACATACTGGGGCAATGTGGTACCACGTGCACCCCGTGGTTCCCCTCTCTGCAGTGGAAGAGACCAAAACACTCAGAGCGAAACAGAAACTGGCATCTGACAAGGGCAGAGCCTGTCTGGAGGCCCTGTGGTGGAAATACAGTGTCCCTTCTGCAAAGATATCCGTGCCCTCAGCCCCGGCACTTGTGACTGTTAGGTTGTGCTCAAAAGGGGATGCAGATGTAATTAAGGTAACAGACTTTAAAATGGAGTAGTTATCCTGATTGTCCCGGTGGGCCCAATTTAATCACAAGAGCCCTTGAAAGCAGAGGACCCGTCTGGCTGGAGGTGGCCTAGATGCAGCAAAGGGAAAAGTCAGAGATTCCCGGCAAGAGAGGGATTTGACATGCCTTTACTAGTTCTGAAACACGGAGCCCTGCTTGTGGCCCAGAGACCAGAGGGAGGCCTCTGGGAGCTAAGGACAACATCTAGTTAACAGCCAGTAAGGACATGGGGACCTCCGTCTTGCAACTACAAGGAACTGGATTCTGCGCACAGTTGGAATGAGCTTAGATGCAGATGCTTCCGGAACCTCCCCATAAGAACGTAGCTGGCCAACACCTTGAGACCGAACCTTGTAAAATTCTGAGCAGAGGCCTGACCAGGCAGTGGCGCAGTACATAGAACGTTGAACTGGGATGCAGAGGACCCAGGTTCGAGACCCCAAGGTTGCCAGCTTGAGCGCGGGCTCATCTGGTTTGAGCAAAAAGCTCACCGGCTTGGACCCAAGGTCCCTGGCTCCAGCAAGGGGTTACTTGGTCTGCTGAAGGCCCACGGTCAAGGCACATATGAGAAAGCAATCAATGAACAACTAAGAAGTTGCAACGCGCAACGAGAAACTAATGATTGATGCTTCTCATCTCTCTCCGTTCCTGTTTGTCTGTCCCTGTCTATCTATGCCTCTATTAAAAAAAAAAATTCTGAGCAGAGAAATTAGCCGAGCCCACCCGGACTTCGAACATACAGAAGTGTGAGCGAATAAATCTGAGTCGTCTCAAGCCACTAAGTTTGTGGTGATTTGTTACAGACGCATTAGGAAGATAATACAGGTCCGAAGAACTGGTGCCACTTTATCTCCCTTGATTTGGTTAAAAGCACTTATAATTTTTGTTGGTAGTTTTTGTCACCCATGATTCAAGATTCCTGACTGATGCCATTATTTTTATTTTATGTTTCCATTCATTTGAGAGAGAAATAGAGAGAAGTGAAACTCACTGTTCTACTTAGTTGTTCCACTTAGTTGTGTACTCATTGACTGCTTCTCATACATGCCCTGACTGGGGATCGAACCTGTGACCTCAGTGTGCTGAGATGATGCTCTATCCACTGAGCAACCCAGCCAGGGCTGATGCTATTATTTTTATGACTCCTTCACTGTTTCTCAGACAGCCTGCCCTCATGGGCTGGTAGAAGACAGAGCACCCAGAAATTGGGGTAGTCACCACCAAACAGGCTGGGAGACAGCACAGGGCTCAGGCGGCCCAGCTCTGCCCCCTCCTGACTGGGCTGGATCCCTCCCTTCCCTCAAGCAGGGCTGAGGTTACTACGGGGAGAGCCAGTGCCTGGGAGTCAGGGAGAAGTGACTTGTCTGAGAATGTCTCGTGGCAGTTTGATCAAAGCTTGTGAAGTTTGGCAGGGTCAAAAGACAGACAGGTTCCAGTCCAAGATGGCGACAAAGGGGCCCCTGGACTCACCTCCTCCCACAGACAGACCACAATAGCTACAACACATACATCGAAAAGGGTAGGAAAGGCTGAGACACTTACTATAAACCCACTCCAGCACATGCAGCTGTGAGGAGACTCAGAAATACCAGCTTCTACCTGAGGGGTGAAGAGTTTGGACTCAACTTTTAAGTCTTCCCCCCGGGGAATGGGGTCCCAAACACCTTTAAAAGAGACTCACCAAACCATAGAAAACAAAGAAATAGTTCCTAGCTTGACCAGGTGGCAGCGCAGTGGGTAGAGCATCAGCCTGGGACCCTGAGGACCCAGTTTTAAAACCCCAAGGTCACTGGCTTGAGCCCAAAGATCGCTGTCTTGAAGCCCAAGGTCGCTGGCTTGAGCAAGGGGTCACTGACTCTGCTGGAGCCCCCAGTCAAGGCACATGTGAGAAGCAATCAATAAATAACTAAGGGGACGCAACTATTGAGTTGATGCTTCTCCTTTCTCTCCCTTCCTGTCTGTCCCTACCCGTCTCTCTCTCTCACACAGACACAAAAAAGAAATAGTTCTTAGCCAGCTGTCCCTTCAAGGGCTCTATCAAAATTCCAATGACATTTTTTCACAGGAAAAAAAATTCTAAAGCTTATATGGAACAATACACCCCAACTAACCAGTGTTGAGAAAGAACAACAAATCTAGAGGCATTAAATTTCCCGATTCAAACCATATTACAAAATTATAGTAACAATAGCTGTATGGTACTGGCAAAAGAACAGACACATAGGTCAATGGTACAGAATAGGAAGCCCAGAAATAAACCCACATATATGTTCAATTAATTGTAATATAATTCAATTACATATATAATTATATTCAATTGGATATATATATTTAATTGATTTATCACAGAAGAGTCACAACATATAATGGGGAAAGAAGAGTCTCTTTAATAAATGGTGTTGGGCCTGACCTGTGGTGGCGCAGTGGATAAAGCGTTGAACTGGAAATACTGAGGTCGCCGGTTTGAAACCCTGGACTTGCCTGGTCAAGGCACATATGGGAGTTGATGCTTCCAGCTCCTCTCCCACTTCTCTCTCTCTGTCTCTCCTCTCTCTCTCTCTGTCTCTCTCTGTCTCTCCCTCTCCTCTCTAAAAAAATGAATAAAAAAAATGGTGTTGGGAAAACTGGACAACCACATGCAAAAGAATAACATTTATATCACACTGAAAATTAAATGAAAATGAATTAAAAACTTGAATGGATTATGACCTGAACCTATAAAACTTCCAGGAAAAAACATAGAGGGTAACTTCCTTGACATTGATCTTGGCAATTTTTTGGACTTTTTTTGGATTTGACACCAAAGGAAATACAACAAAAGCAAAATCAAATAAGTAGAATTGCCTCAAACTAAGAAGCTTCTGCACAGCAAAGGAACCCATCATCAAAGAGAAAGGGCAACTTACCGAATGGGAGAAAATATTTGCAACCCACATATCTTATAAGGGGTTATTAACCAAAAAAATATATAAAACTCATACAATTCAATAGCAAAAAACAAACAAGCAAGCAAACAAACAAAAAACAACCAAACAATTTGATTAAAAAATAGGCAGAGGACCTGAAAAGATATTTTCCCAAAGAAGACACACAATGGGCCACAGATACATGAGAAGGTGCTCAATATCACGAATCATCAGGGAGATGCAAATCAAAACCACAGTAAGATATCTCCTCACACCTGTTAGAATGGTTATTATCCAAAAAGACCACAGACAACGAGTGTTGGCGAGGATGTGTAGGAAAGGGAGCTCTCACACACTGTTGGTGGGAATATGAATTGGTGCGGCCACTATGGGAAACAGTATGGAGGGTTCAAAAAAAATACTAAAACTAGAACTACCATATAATTCAGCAGTCACATTTCTGGGTAGTATTTATTTGAATAAAATGAAAATAGGTATTGAAAAGCTATCTGCACTTCCTGGTTCATTGTAACATTATTCACAATAGCCAAGACAGGGAACAGCCTAAGTGTCCATCAACAGTTGAATGGATAAAGATGTGAGACACACACACACACACACACACACACACACACACACACACACACACACGCACGCAATGGAATATTATTCAGCCATGAGAAAGAAGGACATTCTACCATCTGTAACAACATGGACGGACCTTGCAGGCACTGCTAAGTGAGATAAATCAGACAGAAAGATGACGACTGCAGGGTATCACCATATGTGGATTCTAAAAAAAAAAAAAGACTCAGACACATAGTAGAGAAGTAGTTGCCAGGAGCTGGCATGGGGAGATAGGGAAAATGTGGTGAAATTGCAGCTGGAAGGTGGAGAAGGTAAGGTCTGAGGACCTGATGTAAAGCATGGTGACTGTGCTCGGTGACACTGCATTTTACAACTAAACTTGGCCGAGGGAGTAAAACCTGAATGCTCTCCTACACGCACAAAGGGGTGGATATGTGAGGTGATGTGTTCATTACCCAGACGGGGGAAATTCTTTCACACTGTGTAGGTATATCAAATCACCACGAGTCACACTTTCTATGTTTTACCATGTTATATTGTCAATTAGACCTCAATAAAGCTAAAAATAAAAAGACAGAAAATCACGATTCAGAGGAAGATTTGCAGCAAAAGGATAGGAAAGGCTAGGAAAAAAAAAAAAAGAAATGCCCCAGGACACAAATGGTGCAAAGAAAACTAACGTAGTTCACAGAAGGAGAAAGGCTAGTGCCCAAACAAGTGAGAAACAAATAAAGCAGAAGCAGAAAGAAGGAAGGCAGGGAGGGAGGGAAGGAGGGAGGGGGGGAGAGAAGGAGGGAGGAAAGGAAGAGAGAGGGCTGGAAGAGAGGAAAGGAAAGAAAGAAGAAAGAAAGGGAAGAGAGATGCCCCTTTTCACAGAATGTCTGCAGATGGCCCCCTCCCTGCCCAGGTCGCCCCCTGCAGCTGCTTCGTGCTCTTCCTCCCTCCCTTCCGTGTCATCTCAGGGCCATCCGCCCTTGTCCTCCAGTGGGACCTTAAGCGGCCCCCTGAGTCATGTTTCTCCGAGTCTCTGGTCCTGCACATCTAGGGCCAAAGCCCCTCTCAGTCTGCAGACACCCCCCCCCCCCCGGGGCTCTGCCTTTCACAAGCATGGGTTGAACAGTGAGGGCACACAGGCCAAGTACCGGGGGCTGGTATGGAAACGCACATTTTTTAGATACAACATCAAAAGCATGCTTCATAAAACTCCTCAAGCTCAAGAGTTTCTGCTCCTTGAAAGACATTTGGAAAAGAATGAAAAGATAAGCCGTATAGACTGGGAGAAACTATGTACAAAGCACACATCTGATAAGGCTTGTGTCTAGACGATGTAAAGAACTCTTGAATCAAATAATTTGAAAACAAACAACCCAGTGAAAAAAGTGAGCCAATGATTTGAACGGATGCCTCACCAAGAAGATACACAGATGGCAAATAATCAGATGAAAAGAAGGCTCCACATCACTGGTCATTAGGGGAGTGTGGAGGAAACCTCAGTGCGAGACCATGAGGCACGTGCTAGAATGTCCTAACAACAAGGTTGACCAACCATATCAAGTGTCGCCCGAGGGTTTGGAGACCCTGGAACTCTCAGACTCGGTTGGTGGGAATGTAAATCGGTACAACTTTGAAAACCAGTTGGGCAGTTAATAAGTTAAACATATCCTTACCACAGGGACCCATCCATTTCATTCCTAAATATTTACCGTATTCCCCATGTATAAGACAATCTTGTGTATAAAGCGCACCTTAATTTTGGGGCTTGAAATTTGAAAAAAAAAGTATTACATAAAGTTATTGAACTCAAGTTTTATTCATCACAAAATTCATACAAACTCCTCATCACTGTCAAAACTCCCATCCATTAGCTTGTCCTCGTCTGTGTCTGATGATGAATCACGGTCTTCAACAATGAGCGCAAAAACAAGCACGAAAAAGCGGGAAATGCAAGTAAAAAACCTACAACCACTGTATAAGACACACGAGTTTTTAGACCCCAAAGTTTTCGGAAAAAGGTGCGTCTTATACATGGGGGAATATGTTACCGAAGGAAAACAAAATGCGTCTCTACACAAAAGACTTGTACGTGAACATTCACAGAAGCTTTATTTGTAGTAGCCAAACGTACCAATGTGGTATATCTACACAATGGAATACTACTCAGTAATGAAAAGGATTAAATTGCTGATACACGCCACGGCAGGAATGAATCTGAAGATAATTACGCTGAGCCAAAGAAGCCGGACAAAGGAGAACGCCGACAGCATGATTCTATCGTACGTCTGTGTAATTCTGGAAAGTGCAAACAGCCTGTAGTGGCGGCAGAAACAGGCTCAGAGATGGGGGAGAGGTGGAAGGAGAGTCTACGGCAGGGCGTGAGGAACTTTCAGGCGCTGGGTCTGTTAGCTTGGTGGTCGATGGTGATGGTTTCTTGGGTGTTTACACATAGATTGGACCACAGCGTGCACTTCAGACACATGGAATGGACTGTACGTCAATGGAGCCTCAATCATTAAAAAGAAGAAGACGGCCTGACCTGTGGTGGCGCAGTGGATAAAGCATTGACCTGGAACGCTGAGGTCACCAGTTCAAAACCCTGAGCTTGCCTGGTCAAGGCACATATGGGAGTTGATGCTTCTTGCTCCTCCTCCTTTCTCTCTCTCACTCTCACTTTCTCTTCTCTAAAATGAATGAATAAATAAAAATTTAAAAAAAGAAGAAGAAGAAGGCTGTGCCACAGGCCCCCGGAGGGAGTCTGTGGGCTGCAGGGAAGACACAGCCAGGAGTCCCTCCAGAGTGTGGGGGGCTCAGGACGGCATCCTGAATTGAGCTCTGAAGCCCTGGTGCTCAGGGTGTGGTGGGCCACTCAGTGGAAATGCAGATTCCAGGCCCCCGGCCCTGCCCAGGTGACTCCTGCATATTCAGGTCTGAGCATGTGTCCACCTGGACCGGACACTGTGGGGAGCAGTCTAGGCCCTTCCTGCCCTTACAGAGTTCATCAGCAACCCCCCACACACAGTGTGCCTGAGTGGTGACAGGAAGTGGGCAGGAAAGGACTCCCGGGAGCTGGCATCGCAGCCGAAGCCCAAGGAGGAATGGGGGTGTGGGGGAGGGTAGGCAGGGGCCAAGGCATACGTCAGCCAAGTAGATAGAGGAAGGAGCTGGGGCCAAAAGCAACCCAACCCCATGTCTCCTGGGGGCCAAGCCCCCCCCTTCCCCGTCCAGGGACCTGCAGGGCCTTCCTGCCTGGTCCAGCCCAGCCCAGCCCCTCCATCTCCCCCCCCAGCCATCGCCTGGCTGCCAGTCTTGCTTCCCTGGCACAGGGGCAGGGTCTCAGAAACCGGGACCCTGTCCAGAAAGTGACAGTGCAGGGACAGTACAACACGCACACCAGGGGCTGTGTCCCTGCCCCCTGGAGCCCCAGAGCACTCCTGTCACCGGGAGGACATGACTCTGGCCGGTGTTAGCCGCGAGAGGTGCTTCTGACGCTGCTGCGGTGACATCCACTTCGTGTGGCTGGCCCTCCTGCAGTGCTTGCACTAGATAACAGCCCTGGAGTTAGACTAAGTGTCATTTCCTGGCATGACTTCCCTGGGGCCTCGGTATCACATCCCCCACCTCCCGGTACTTTCCCCTTGGGCGCCCCTTAGGTAAGATCACCATGGAGCTACCAAACCCCTGTTTTTTGGTTTGAACTGACCAATCCAGCCTTTAGTCCAGGAACCCCTAGAAACACCCCCCGCAGACCCCACCCAGGGTGTGTGCCCAGTTCCTGCTGCCGGCATTGCGCCCGCCCCTGCCTCCACCTCCCCGTGCGGGGAGCCGTGTACCTCCTCCAGGATCTGTAAGTAACCACCCTCTCCATACCACTGTCCTCTGTGGGCGCCCGCCCAGGGCTCCGCGTAACAAATACTGATTTAACTAAACCGTACTCCTTCACGTCCCAGCGCAGAGCAGCCCCACGGGACATTTGCTGGATGGAATTGAGGCGGGGAGCTTACGCCCCAGTGGGTAAGCAACCCTGAGAGGTCCAGGCCTGAGAAGGGAGGCGAGTCCTGACCACCTTCCACGGTAGGTCATGCCCAGGTCAGGTTCTGTTCCCCTGGATCCTCATCCTTCCGTAGGGACGTGGCCTCACCACGTGACCTGCTTTGGCCAGCGGGAGAGCAGTAATGCGACGACAGTGGACACTTGCACAGCCTGACCTGTCCTCCTGCAGATGGAACTGAGGCCGCCATGTGGACGAGCCCAAACTAGCCGGCTGGAGGCTGGGAGGCCTCACGCAGAACCCAGGACCCGGCCAGTAGCCACTGCCAGGCACGGCTGAGGCCCTCGACTGCCCACTCACCACAGAGACACGCCGGGTTTGCCCAAGCCCAGCAGCACTGCCCGTCCGAGCCCAGCTGCCGTTGCTGAGCCACATAATTATAAAACTATATAGTCAGTGGTTGCTTTTAGCTTTTAAGTTTTGGGGGTAGTTTACGTTCAAAAGCTAACGGAGCCTGACCAGGCGGTGGCGCAGTGGATAGAGCGTCGGACTGGGATGCGGAGGACCCAGGTTCAAGACCCCGAGGTCGCCAGCTTGAGCGTGGGCTCATCTGGCTTGAGCAAGGCTCACCAGCTTGGACCCAAGGTTGCTGGCTCGAGCAAGGGGTTACTTGGTCTGCTGAAGGCCCGCGGTCAGGGCACATGTGAGAAAGCAATCAATGAACAACTAAGGTGTTGCAACAAAAAACTGATGATTGATGCTTCTCATCTTTCCGTTCCTGCCTATCTGTCGTCCCTATCTATCCCTCTCTCTTGACTCTCTCTGTCCCTGTAAAAAAAAAAAAAAAAAAAAGCTAACAGAATTGCTTTTTCTTTTCTTTTTTTTTTTTTAAATTAGCAAGAGAGACAGAGAGAGAAACAGACAGGGAGATGAGAAGCATTAATTCTTCATTGCAGCACCTTAGTTGTCCATTGATTGCTCTCTCTTATATGTCTTGACCCTGGGGCTACAGCAGACCAAGTAACTCCTTGCTCGAGCCAGCAACCTTGGGCTTCAAGCCAGTGATGTTTGGGCTTAAGCCAGCAACCATGGGGTCATGTCTGTGATCCCACACTCAAGCCAGCAACCCGCACTCACGCCAGATAAGCCCATGCTTAAGCCAGTGAGCTTGGGGTTTTGAACCTGGGTCCTCCACATCCCAGTCCGACACTATGCACTGTATCACCGCCTGGTCAGGTGGAATCGCTTCTTAGCACAACTTCCCACTGACAGGGTCTGCAGGGGTTAATAAAGATGGGCAGGCCCAGCCCCCAGACTATCAGCACACTGGATGAGCAAGGAGGAGCCCCCAGAACCCAGGTGGGGACAGGAGGAGGCTTGGGGAGCATCCACTTTGCATACAAAATGAAAGGGCGTGCCCCCAAACTCAGTAGTCAAGACAAATAATATTTTAATGCAATATTAAAAAAAAAATCAAATCACTAAACTCTGCCCCGTGGACTGGCTGGCTGCCTGTTTTTGTAATAAAAGTTTCATTGGAATCTGGGCTGGGCTCAGATCTTGTTTTTATTAAAAAGTTTAATATTTTGTCATGGACTTTTTTGGGTATATCATTCTTATATATTTGTGCATTTGTTTTTTATTTAGCTCTTTTGATGGGGGCCAAATCCTTCCCAACTTACTGAGTGACTCCTGGTATCTGACTGTATCTCAAACCTCTACCTGACTGTTATGTTCCCACTTAGGGTCATACTCTGAGCTGTTTCCAGACACTGAAACACTTGCTGTGAATGGAGCAAATGCGATTAAGGCCTACTCAGGAGAAATCAGGGGCCTAGGTAACCAGAGAGCCAGCATCAGTTCCAGGGGCAGAGGAGCCAGTCTTCCTGAGGGCCCGCTATTTTTCAAAAGCCCCCCGGAACGGTCTCTGTGGCTTCCCTGCCAGTTCTCACAGGCTGACCCTAGGAGCCGGAGGGTACACCTCCAGATGACCTGTGAGGCCTTTTGGTTTATTCGTGCACAGGTGACCCTCGCTTTTCCAAAGTCCGGTTTTACGGAAGCCCTATACCGTTACTTGTTTTTACTATTCGAAAGAGATCTGGAAAGGGTTTCCACCATGAGGGAAAAGGGGCGAGCAGGGAAAATAGTGTTCTGTGTGTCTGGCAGGGAGCCCGTGGGAGGCAGGGCTCCAGAGCAGCAGGGAGGCCCCACCAGGCTCCATCCCGGGGAACCACACTCAGCATCTCAGCATCTCAGCATCCAGCCGCCGCGGCTTCAAACCGGGCCTGTGAGCCTCAGTGCCTCCCCTCGATTTGAGCTGCGCTTCCGTTCGCAAGACGTGCTCCTAAAGGCACCAGAGGAAGCTGACGAGAACGTAAGGGTGTTACGCCTCACGTAAACCTGGATGCAATTAAGTGTTTTGATCGTGGTGAACCAAGTAAGGACGTTGTATAATTAATGGTAATTATTTCCCTGTAATTAATGGTAATTGTTTCTTCGCTATGGCTTATGAAAGGTTTCACAGAAAGCTCTATTTTTGAATAGCGGGGAAACCTGCCTTTGCTCGCATGCACCCCTTGCCCTTAGGTCTTGTTCACATCAACTCCAGTGAACTCAGGGAGGCCAGCAGAGAGCTGGAATGCTCAGTTTCCTTCCAGCCCCTCAGCCGGGGCTGTAGAACCGTGTGTCCGCCAGCAGCGAGGACACGCCAGGTGTGGTCGGAGGCCTGGGCACTGTTTGCTTTCCCAGGAGAAACGCCCAGGCCACACCTGCTGGTCTCCAGGTAGTCTGACCTTGAGAAGGATACTCCCCATCTCTAAAAGACAGTCTGTTCTTTTCCCGAAATGGCCAGACATGGACAAATCAGACTTGAGCTCATCCGAAGGCTGGAGGGGGGGGAACAGCCCTCACGCCAGGGAGGCACTGGGCGGAACTCCGCTCCCTCCGGAGTTCTGGAGCCTGCTGCTCCCACGCCAAGGCAGGGCAAGGCCGTGCCAGTCAGTGGCATCTGAGGAATCCGGAGGGGGTGGACTCGCTGGGGAGCGCGGGAAAGAGCTTTTCCATTACGTTCCTCTGCCTTCCCAACTGTTCACCTGAAGCGGGCTCAGCTTTCCTGTGTGCCCGCATCAGCGGCACGGAGACCAGCACCTGTGCTTGCTCTTTCAACCTCCTCAGGTCAGGTCAGGGACCCGGAGATGCTGATGTCCTCAGGAAGGCGAGAAGCATTCTCCATGGCTTCTGTCTGGAGACAAAGGTTTGTGCATTTCCAGAGAACCAGGAGGTGCCCACAGGGCCAGTCACACAACCATGAAGTTCCATCATGCCCAGCCTGTACCACTGCCAAGAACTCACAAGATTAACCCAGGGTCCTGGCCCGTGACGAATTTATGGTCATCTCATGGGTCACCTGGCCTCTTGTGTGCTCTCCTGAGGAGTCAGAAGGCCGCTGAAAAATGCAATGCTTATCCTTTACTTACATCCAATGGGACAACGATGTCTCCACAAAAGGGGTTGGCCAGGGCAGATGAAGTGCCTGAGGGAAAACGTGATTGTATTCACACACACACGCGTGCACACACACGTGCACACACACGCACACGTGCACACACACACAAAAGTACCATCTAAACACTGATTGATTTATTTCAATATTTCTATTTTAGAAGAGGTCAGATCCTCATGTTACCTTGGGTACCATTTTGGGTACCCGGGTCTTGCTGGCTCTGTGGGTGAATTTCCTCCCTCTGTCCTAAGACTTGGGCCCTGATGGCACCTTGGCAAGAAGCACCCGCAGGCCTCCTCCAGCGGGAACCTGTCCTTTTGCCAGTGGCGCTGTTTGTGGTTCCGGTCTTCACGGAGGCCAGGAAGCAGGCTGTCCCACGGGCCGGGCCTCGGAGCCCTCACACCACGTGCGCGGGAGTGCGGGGCTGCCCCGGATCAGCCGCAGTCCGAGCCGTCAACGGAGACAAACCGCACTCTTACGAGATTTTAAAAGAGAAAGAAAACGTCAAGTCTGCTGCTCAGGCTATGACTGGAGAATGATTTCTGTTACTCTGAACCCCTGCTGTTTCCTGCAGTGGTCTGAGGAGGGAGAGCGGCGGTTCCGGCCGGGCTCTCGGGGCCCCAGGCACCTCCAGGAGCATCGAGGCAAACAGCCCACCGATCTGCTCGTGCTGTCCACCCAGCTCTGCGCCCGTGAAGCCCTCGTGGCTGTGCGCAGGGTGACCGAGCGAAGGACAAGACAGGACCCCCCTGGCCTCCTCGTCCGGCTGAGCTGGGATCCGGAAAGGAGCCGGGGTCATGGGCCTGCGGGGGGCCGTCCTCTCCGCAGCTGCCCAACCCCCCCCAGCAGCTCTCAGACAACTGTCTCTTCACATCTGTCACCTGCAGCTGCTGGCTGGCGGAGGACGGGAAGCTGGCCGGTCCCTCTGCAGAGGGACGGGGACGTGGGGAAGAGGCACCCTCACTTCCTGCAGGGCTGGCTGCCTGGGAAGAGAAGGGAGCGACTGCCAGCACAGGCGGTCACTGCACAGAGCCCCCTTTCCCACACGACTCCTCCCTCCAGCTGGCGCTGGGCAAACAGAGAGACCCATCCCTCCCAGCACAGGGAGGCGCACGTGCTTGTTGAGGCCCCAGGACACAAGTCCACTGCCCACTGAGCACTGCGCCTCGGCCCGGGCTGCGCTGTGCTATCGCTGTGGCCAGCCAGCCCATCGGCTACGGGGTGCTGTTATCATAGTCATGTTAGCGGGGTCTCCTGGCCCAGGTTAGAGGGCTGCCTGCCCCCCTGGGGCCCGCCTGCCTCTCCTAGCCAGTGGGCTGGCCTGGCGCTTCCTTGGGGCCGTGTGAGGATGCAGCCTGCCCCGCCCGCAGTGGGAGGTGGGGCTGGGGCTTTGCGGCGTGGTTCCCAGCCATGGCCCCTGAACCACACTTCCAGCCCACTGGGTCCCCAGCTGGTCAGAGAGCCCGGGGCCATGTCAGCAAGGGAAGCATGCAGTCAGGGCCGGGGGCAACTCAGTCACAGAAATGCACACGCCCTGAGTGTGACTGATTTTATGCTGAGTGTCATTCTTTTGTTCTGCTTCTCTTGTTTTCCCTTATTTTTAGTAAAGCTCTTCAGAAAGGTCCAGGCTCAGTGGGGAGTGGAGAGGGTGGGTAGTCAACTGGCCGAGGCTGAGGGGACAGAGAGAGGGAGAAGTGGTCTTTATAGTGAGTAAAAGGGCCTTGGGGAGGGCAAGAATGGCCCCTCAGTCCCTCTGGCAGCCCCTCCACTGGCCTGCCTGCACGAAGACTGGAGGCTGATCAGGCAGGTGCCTCCCAGAGGAGGTCCGAGTCTCTAAGCCGACACAGCAAGCCCTCCATCGGGGGCAGGGGGCAGGGGGCAGAGGGCGGGGCGGGGTGGGGCTATCTTATCTCTGAGTGGCACTGCCTGGACATCTCACTCCACTAGCTTGTGTATGAGCCCCTGGGGCCAAAAGGAATTCAAAAGTGGAGAGGTCAATGAAGAACAGGCCCCTCGGGCCAGGGAAGCCCACCTGGGGCCCTGGTCCTGCAGGAAGGAGAAGTGGGCCTTTCCCACAGGAAAGGAGCCAGTCTGTGAGGGGAAGCCCGAAGCCCTCCAGTCTGGGTGGACTTACTCTGCAGGCCCCTCGTGGAAGACGTGGAGGACGCCGTGGAGCCGGGGCGGCTGGCCTGTTGGGGGCCACACGAGGAGTACCGAGGGGCCAGGGCAGACGTCTTGGCCTTGGGCGGGTTCAGGTCCAGGATCTCCGGGGCGCGAGGGCTCTGGGGCTTGCAAGTAACAGCTGGTGAAGAGTCCCTAGAAGGAAATGTGCAATCTAGAGTCACAGGGTCTAGAGTCACAGCTACGACATGGCAGGAGTCCCAGTCTTCTGAACACAGACAGAGGCCAGGTGGGCAGTGCCCCGGGCACGCGGTGGAGATGGGTAGAACAGGGCACCCAGAGGCCTCGGTCTGGGGGCTGCACACAGTCGGTGCAGGGCAGAGAGCAGGGGGCTTGGCTAGTGAGGGTCCCCCAGGCCAGGACAAGGAGACGACAGGTGGCAGGGCCGTCAGCAGGCCGGGGGCATGTGTGCGTGTGCGTGCTGGCGTATGACGTTGAAGACTGTGGGAAGTGTAGGACCCAGAGGCCCCCAGCTCCCGGGAAGGGCCCAGACTCTCAGTCCTGCTCTGCTGCTGTCTGACTGGTAACCGACCATGAGCCAGTCCACTGACATTTCTGGACCCTCGGTTTCCTCACCGGTAAAATGCCCATAGGACAGCTGTGACAACTGGCAAAGCTGTGCCTACCGACGGGTCACGGTGGATGTCCCATAAGGGGGGTTATGGCTCTGGAGAATGGGGCTTGGGAGGAAACTGCAGAATTTTCTGTTTGACTCATTTCTACATTTCTAAATCCCTCCCCTTTTTCTTTCTACGTTGAGGATATATTACTTTAATAATCAGACAAATAGCCTGACCAGGCGGTGGCGCAGTGGATAGAGCGTCAGACTGGGATGCGAAAGACCCAGGTCCGAGACCCCGAGGTTGCCAGTTTGAGTGCGGGCTCATCTGGCTTGAGCAAAAAGCTCGCCAGCTTGGACCCAAGGTCACTGGCTTGAGCAAGAGGTTACTCGGTCTGCTGTCGCCCCACGGTCAAGGCACATATTAGTGAGAAAGCAATCAATGAACAACTAAGGTGTTGCAACGAAAAACTGATGATCGATGCTTCTCATTTCTCCATTCCTGTCTGTCTGTCCCTGTCTATCCCTCTCTCTGTCTCTGTATAAAAAAAAAATCAGACAAATAAAACTTAAATATCTCCAAGTCTATAAATGCAAATTTAGGAAAAGACTGGCATAAAAACTGCCCCAGTTTGGGTAAGAAGTCCTTCACACCAGGCTGAAAGGGTGGGGGGAGATGAAGCCCTATCACAGTGTTTTAAACTGTAAGATGATTTTTTTTCTTTTGAAAGGAAATTTACTTTTATATCACTTAGATTATCTCCCCGGACACTGTCCACATTATACCTTTTCCCCGTGTGCGTGTTTTCCTATAGTTGCAGTCACACTTCACATGTTTTCTGTATTGCTCCATGTTTTGAGCCTTATCCCATTCTCTCTCCAGTGGTCTGGGTAGCCTCCATCGTAATTATTTATCGTGCTTGTGGACCATTTCATCTGATTGACATACCGTATGGAATCCATTATGCCTTTCCCCTCACGTTTTGCTTTTCTTTCATTCATTGCTAATTCACATGCATGCTAAGAACTGCGTTGGGCACTGGGGACCAACGGTCAACCAGACCAAACTCCTGCTCTTGGGATGTTCACAAAGGGGCTGTTTGATCAGTGGACAAAGACCGTAGAACAGCGAGGTGAGTCGCACGGCTGATGCTTTCTTACCCAAGATGATCTGTTTCAAATGACTTTCCCCTATTTTACTATTTTAATCTCAATATTTGAGTCATTGATTCACAGTTAATTATTTTTAAGTTGTGCTGAAATATACATAACATAAAAAAGGACCGTCATGACTGTTTTTAAAGGTAGCCTGACTGCCTTTTAAGAAGGAACAACGAGCCTGACCTGTGGTGGTGCAGTGGATAAAGCGTCGACCTGGAAATGCTGAGGTCGCCGGTTCAAAACCCTGGGCTTGCCTGGTCAAGGCACATATGGGAGTTGATGCTTCCAGCTCCTCTCTCTCTCTCTCTCTCTCTCTCTCTCTCCCTCTCCTCTCTAAAATGAATAAATAAAAATTTTTTTTAAAAAAAGAAGAAGGAACAACGAAGAGAAACTAGTAAGTACTCAGGTGGACCCTGGAAGTGGTAACGGCAGAGGGTTAGCCCTGGGTTACCTGGGGATGTCCCATCACATGGTCACAGGCCAGGGAGGCCAGGGAGCTAGCTATGCAGACTCAGGATGGCTGGCCAGCTTCAGCACATGGGGCCTTGCAGCTGATGGGCAGTAAGGTCAGGTTGCAGGGTTGGGGGCCACGGAGGTGATCTGGGCAGCATGGCTCAGGAGTCTACACTCTCTCAACCCCAGGGCAGGGCAGCCAGAAAGGGCTCATCCTTTAGCAGAGCAAGTTGGTAATGTGTATCAAAACCCTTGCATATGGGATGATTTTGTGTGTTAACTTGGCTGGGCCACGGGACCCAGAGAATTGTTCAAATGTTATGCTGGACGTTTCTGTGCAGGTGCGTTTAACTTTTTTTGGATGAGATTAACATTGAAACAGGTGGACTTTATAAATATAGCAAATTGCTCTCCATAATGTGGGTGGGCCTCATCTAATCATCTGAAGGCCTAAACAGAAAAAGACTGATCTCTGAGCAGGAAGGAATTCTGCTGTCAGATGGCCTTGGGCCACGAATTTCAACTCTTCCCTGAGTCTCCAGCTTGCTGGCTCACTCTGCAAATTTTGGACTTGTCAAGACGCTACAATCATGTGAGCTAATTTCTTAAAATACATTTCTCTCTCTACACACACACACACACACACACACACACTATTGGTTCTGTTTTTCTGGAGAACCCCGACTAATACACTTTAAAAGCCAGACTCCTCTTTGCCTTAGAACATGACATTTGTTTGGCCGGGGTATACTGTTGCTGGGGAAACAGCACCTTCAGACAGGGGCTCCCTCTGGCTGGCTCCTCCCACGAGCACTGGAGAAGGTGACCTTCAGCAGAGCTGTAGGGAACCACCCCCTCATGACCAAACCACCCAACACTGCTGCAGGAAGGGGCAGTGTTGACTGAGGATGGGGCCACTGTCATTACACTCTGCAGGGGTGATGGCGTCAGGGCCCTCTGAGGAGGACCCCGTGAAGCATGGGCTGTGGCTATTGGTAAGGGTCAGCCTGGCCTCGAGTGGCCTCTGGGCTCCCCACCTCCCCAGAACGGTGAGCTCAGCGGCATGGGCAGCCAGGAGCTCTGGGCAGGAAACGGTGACAGTTTGGCAGGAGATGAGGCCAGATGAGGGCAGAGCAGAAAGAGCATGTGCAAAGGAAGTTCAGGACAGCGGTCACCTATGGACTCAGAAAAAGTAATTTGTTGTGGGAACACCTGGTGCTGGGCACTAGAAACATTTCACATAAGAGTAAGTCAGGAGGGGCCTGAAAGACAGGTAACTGTTTGTGAAGAGACCCAGCCCGCATATATGATCTCCGCTGATCAATAGGAACATTGTGTGGAAGGGAAGAGCAATAAAAGGCTCCTGGAGATACTTAATCTCCGCTTGTGTTTGGAATGCTGCTGAGTCATAATCCCAATGGCAGAGCATCCTGTGTCCCTTCCCTTCTCCCGGGCCACCCGCTGCATCAAGGTACAAACGAAGGTGCCCAGCGGTCCCCTGAGCAGACTCTGCCCATCAGGGTTCATGACCAGCTGTCGGTCATTACTGTGGGTATTTGGTTGGGGCTCTCACAAAACTCAGAGAGGGCTGGGGACCTGGGGAGGGAACCCTCCACGAAGCACGCGTCCGTCCATATGGACAAGTTCGCGGGGCCCCAGCCTAACTTCCCGGGCACCTGGCTGGATGCACTGCGTATGCAGTGCGCTGCCATATAGCCTTTGGGGACAAATGTGAGGGGGGAAAAGCCTATGTGTAGATATATGTAAAAAATCATTTCCTTCCTTGTTTTTTTTTAAAAGCCAAAACACATGCAGAAGAGTCATTTCCTGCCTGTGGCAGGACAGGACCTCTGGCACGGTTTGCTTCAGATCCCGGCCCAGGACTGGACCTGAGGAGCCATCCCTCGCCAGCCCTCGGGCCACCTGGAGAGAGTGTCCAGGCAAATGCCTTTCCTGTCCAGCTGGGCTCCAATCCACGTGCCGGCACCTCGTGGAGCTGGGCCTCAGCGGGCAGCGGGGGGGGGGGGGGGGGGGGGGGAGGGGCGCGACGGGCACTGGGCAAGACTGTGCGACCACCTGGGCAGTGGGGTCCGTCACCTTCCCAGAGGTGACAGCTGGAAACATTCCAAGGTGCAGGTCAGACTGTCTTGGTCTGGACTGAGATTTCTTAGGAGAGCATGTTGGCTATTTATAGGATAAACGCTTTTTTTTTTTTTTTTTAATGATGTAGATTTAAAGCCTGGTTAAAAGTATTGTTCTCCAGCTACTCAATGCTAAGGAGTCTAAGAACCATGTTGTGGGGAGGGAGGGAACCTTGGCCATGGGGAGTGTGGGGGAGACAGTGGGATGGTGGGGCCTGACCCTTTTAGTCTCTGGCTTTCTGAAAGGCCACTCCACGGCAGACCCGTGCTGGAGGCCGCTGGGGTGGGCCGGGCCTGTGATCATCTTAAACCACCTCAATGTCAGGGCTAAGGAATGAGTGTAATCCTTCAGCTTGCCCATTACCCAAACCTGCTGCTCTGAGCAGTCCAGCAGTGCCCCCCAGCCAGCCTGCCTCCTGGGGTGGGGCCATCCTCATCACAGTGAGGACAGAGGGAGAGGAGCTGGGGGGCGGGGAGGACAGATGTCCCCCTCCCAAGGCACACAAGAGCCACTATCTTGCTTTTCCTCCTGCTGATTCATTCAACAAATATATTAAGAGCCTGCTATAGGCCCGGCCAGGGAACACAGGGACACACACCGTACACGTAGCCCGTTCGGGACGACAGTGGGAGCCGGTTGTGGGCTATGTGACCGCACAGTGGGCTCTGTGGCCCAGGAATGCGGCTGTGTGACTGGACTTTGGGGTCAGACAGGAGGAAGGAACACTCAGCAGAGGCCTGGAGCAGCCCCTGAAGAGGAGGTGGGGGAGGGAGGATAGAACAGCAAGATCATGCTTCCTTTTTCTATCCTTCTGTTTTGCAAACAGAACCCCCCACACACACACTCAGTAAGAAGTTGAATTTAAGTAATTGACATTAAAAAGAGAGCACCCATGGCTTTAACCCCAAGGGACACTGTGCCTAACAGAAGCTTGGAGGAACACCTGGGGAACCCCACTGTGTGTAACAAGGGGGGATCTTTCTACAAAAAGAGATTTAGAGGGTCTCTGTCTACTGTGAAGGCCGTTGTTTCTGGGGAGAGAGGACTGAATTCAGCACGTGCAGGAAGGAAAGGGGACCGGCCTAGCCCTGCAGGCAGCCGGGAGGCGGAAGCCAGAGCAGCAGGCGCCCAACTTGGGCTCTGGCCCACCTGTCGAGGCCTCTCATTTGAGCACCCCACTTCTGGAGGGTGCTGGGAGCTGGCGGAACCTGCCCAGCAGGGCCTCCGGCACTGCCAGTCCCAGAGCTCGCCCTCAGTGGCTCTGAGAGGGGACAAGGCCCAGGGAGGGGGATGCAGGCGGCCCGGGGTGCCCAGCCAGTCAGGTGTTGGCTGGAGGAAACCAGACGCCCAGCCCCCCGACCCCCCATCCTCCCTGTGCCCCTGGCTCCGGCTCACCCTGCCATCTCTGCACCTTCCACCCACCCTGTGTCCCCGGCTCCGGCTCACCCTGCCGTCTCTGCACCTTCCACCCTCCCTGTGCCCCCGGCTCCGGCTCACCCTGCCGTCTCTGTACCTTCTACCCTCCCTGTGCCCCCGGCTCCGGCTCACCCTGCCATCTCTGCACTTTCCACCCTCCCAGTGCCCCCGGCTCCGGCTCACCCTGCCGTCTCTGTACCTTCTACCCTCCCTGTGCCCCAAGCTCCGGCTCACCCTGCCATCTCTGCACCTTCCACCCTCCCAGTGCCCCCGGCTCCGGCTCACCCTGCCGTCTCTGTACCTTCTACCCTCCCTGTGCCCCCGGCTCCGGCTCACCCTGCCGTCTCTGCACCTTCCACCCTCCCTGTGCCCCCGGCTCCGGCTCACCCTGCCGTCTCTGTACCTTCTACCCTCCCTGTGCCCCCGGCTCCGGCTCACCCTGCCTTCTCTGCACCTTCCACCCTCCCAGTGCCCCCGGCTCCGGCTCACCCTGCCGTCTCTGTACCTTCTACCCTCCCTGTGCCCCCGGCTCCGGCTCACCCTGCCATCTCTGCACCTTCCACCCTCCCTGTGCCCCCGGCTCCGGTTCACCCTGCCGTCTCTGCACCTTCCACCCTCCCTGTGCCCCCGGCTCCGGCTCACCCTGCCATCTCTGCACCTTCCACCCCCTGGATGTCCAGGCCCGACCCCCGTGGTCCAGCTCCCAAAGCCCTTCCTGCTCACCCCCTCTAGTTCTGCTGTCTGAGGGGACGGCTGCAGCACTGACCCCTCCTGACTTTCTCCATCGAGGGGGCCATTCAGCTAGGCCTCTGCCCACTCTCGGGGGCAATGGCAGCTCCAGGTGTTCCCTTGGCTTCTAGAGCTCAGCAGAGGTTCCTGCTTCTGCAGGGTTTCCATCAGTGAGAACCCGCAGGACGGGCAGTAGGGCCTGAGTAAGGAGTGGCCAGCAGGTTGCTTCCCCCGAGCCCTCCACCCCATGAGGGAGAGCAGCATCAGGCCGGGGGCCCTGGCATGCTGCCCCCTGCGGCCTCATTCAGCTGCCCAGGGCCCCCCGCGGCCTCATTCAGCTGCCCAGGGCCCCCCGCGGAAGGAGCCGCTGATCTGGCCGAGGCAGCCAGGACCATGGCTGGGGGGGGCCTGCTCACGGAGGGGCTCACTGCGGGCGCAGTGCGGAGGTTCTTCCCTGGTCTACTGGAACGTGGGCACGCTGGCCGCCCCGTCCCCACGGCACGATGCCTCTGCTGCAGACTCCACGGGGGCTGCGCAGGCCGCGAGCCCATTGTTTCAGTGCAGCTGGTTGGCTTCTGTCTTAGAAGACTCAGCCTGCCGGGCACTGCGTGGCCAGGAGAAGTGGTGGGGGCAGCTGGGGTGCCCGGTGCTCGGGAGACAGGCTGGCTCTGAGGCTCCTCTCCCTGAGGGCTTCTCGGATCTGAGAGGAGGAGCCTGGGAGGTCATTATAAAGGCCCTTTCTAGATCTGAAAGACCCCAAGTGACCCATTAAGGCTTATTCTGTGCTTATTGGGTATAGAGGAAAACACTTTTATTTTTCCTGCTTGGGGCTTCAGTTTCTTTTTTAAAAAGCTGATATCTGAGCCTGACCAGGCAGTGGCACAGTGGATAGAGCATCGGACTGGGATGCAGAGGACCCAGGTTCGAAACCCTGAGGTTGCTGGCTTGAGCGCGGGCTCACCAGCTTGAGCGCAGGGTTGCTGGCTTGAGCGTGGGATCGTAGACATGACCTCATGGTCGCTGGCTTGAAGCCCAAGGTTGCTGGCTTGAGCAAGGGGTCACTGGCTCTGCTGTAGCCACCCCCCCCATCAAGGCACATATGAGAAAGCAATCAATGAACAACTAAGGTGCCACAATGAATTGATGCTTCTCATCTCTTTCCCTTTCTGTCTGTCTGTCCCTATCTGTCTCTCTCTGACTCTCTGTCTCTGTCACACACACACAAAAAAGCTGATATCTGAGCCACACCATTTTACCAGCCTCATTCTCTGCCTTCCTCCCCTCCATCCCACCTTCTCCGAAGCAAACTGCTGGGCTTGGACACTACCCCCCAGTCACCCCGCATCGCACAGCCCCCCGGCTGGACTTGGACACTACCCCCCAGTCACCCCGCATCGCACAGCCCCCCGGCTGGGCTTGGACACTACCCCCCAGTCACCCCGCATCGCACAGCCCCCCGGCTGGGCTTGGACACTGCCCCCCGGTCACCCCGCATCGCACAGCCCCCCGGCTGGGCTTGGACACTACCCCCTGGTCACCCCGCATCGCACAGCCCCCCGGCTGGGCTTGGACACTGCCCCCCATCACCCCGCATCGCACAGCCCCCCGGCTGGGCTTGGACACTGCCCCCCGGTCACCCCGCATCGCACAGCCCCCCGGCTGGGCTTGGACACTGCCCCCCGGTCACCCCGCATCGCACAGCCCCCCGGCTGGGCTTGGACACTACCCCCCGGTCACCCCGCACCGCACAGTCCCCCGGCTGGGCTTGGACACTGCCCTCCGGTCACCCCGCACCGCACAGCCCCCCGGCTGGGCTTGGACACTGCCCCCCGGTCACCCCGCATCGCACAGCCCCCCGGCTGGGCTTGGACACTGCCCCCCGGTCACCCCGCATCGCACAGCCCCCCGGCTGGGCTTGGACACTGCCCCCCGGTCACCCTGCATCGCACAGCCCCCCGGCTGGGCTTGGACACTGCCCCCCAGTCACCCCGCATCGCACAGCCCCCCGGCTGGGCTTGGACACTGCCCTCCGGTCACCCCGCATCGCACAGCCCCCCGCTGTGTTCACTCAATAGTTCTTCAGACTTGTCCCTTGGGCACGTTTATGAGTTTCCTCTCCTTCTGGTTTGACAACTGATAATCCTCAGGTGGCTGGCCCACCTCTGCTCTGAGGGTATCAGGCGTGGTGGCTGCACCCCCCTGGCCTGGGGAGTCTCGGCCCCAGAGACACGCTCCATTTCTCCCACTGTCAGAGGCTGGTCCTCAGAGAAGCCTTCTCAGGACACCTCCCCTTCCTACCTGGTAGTTCCTCCACTGCCCGGGGCCCAGGGCACCTCCGCAGGCGGGCGAGGCTCTCCCCGATGTCCTCTGGGCAGCCACTCTCCTGGCCTGGTGCCCCTGGAGGCTGGGAGAAGGAGAGAGAGCCCAGTCAACTTCTGTTCTGGATACTCTTTGAGGATGCTCTTCACAGGGCTGGGCTGCAATGCTGAGGAAAGCACGTGCTCCAGGCCAGAGACTTTCCGAGCAGCCCCTGGGTGCACAGGACTTACAACCTGGGCGCAGTGGGCGCGCCGCCCGGAACACGCAGCGCGGGGAAGCACGGGCCATCCGCCCGGCGGCCTCCCCAGGGTCCCGGTGCTGCTCAGGGAAAAGCCAACAGAACATGGAGTTGTCTCCCTGGGTTCCTGCTTGGCAGCACCACAAAGGAACATGGAGACGCACTGAAAAATTATTTGTGTTTTTCTGAAATTCATATCCAACTGTACTTTTATTTGCTAAATCTGGCAACCCCAGAGGTGGGTTTTTTTGTCCTGCGCTGCCGCAGGCGCCTTTGGGCCTGATGCCTGGGTCCACCCGTGGGGGCAGGGACTGGCCTCATCCCCAGCAAGCAGCAGCTGAGCTGACGCCCGGTAGAGGACCCAGCCCCGAGGTCCCCCTGCAGACACCACAGGGAAGGGGTGGGAAGGCCCGGGGACTCGGCCCTGAGCTCTCCACAGGGCGGGGGGGGGGGGAGCAGAGAACGTGGGCCCCTTCTTCTCTGGCCCCACTCTCTTCTCTTCCTATGCCAAGGGGTCCATGTCACTGTCAGAGCACCACGGTGACAAGGTCTGGATTCGTCACTTTCTTCATCCTTTCAGTTCTTTGAAAGTCTTCCTAGAACCTCTGTTTTACCTTCAATGAAGATCTTAAATCAAGACTGGCAGGCCCCTCAAACCTGTAGCAAGGGGCGCAACTTTGACTTCCAGATAACCCTCGTTTGACCCAGACAAGGAAGCTGTTGCTGGTATGAAACCCAACGGGTGGCTTTATTCACTGGGCAGTCTCCTCCCAGAACTGGGTCTGGGACTAGAATCTCAGCCATCTCTGACCCATTCTTCAACGGACAACAGGCCAGCTTGTCTGCTTGATGGGCTTATAAGACCCTGGAGACAGAGCCCAGGTGTGTGAAATAATTGAGGGCCCCACAGACAAGTGCTGGGCTGCACGCGGGAAAATCCCACTACGGTTTGTGGCGTTACAAGATGGCGCCCCGGGGTGGGCAGTCCTCAGGATCAGCGGCTTCCCAGGTGGCCGGTGTGGGGAGTGGTTGGGGACGCCACCTCCCGCCCAGCCTCTCCCCCTCTTCCCACAGGAGAGCAGAGGAACTAAGCTGAGCTCTCCCTTGACCTTTTGAAGTTTCGGTTCAGTCACCAAACAGTGGTCACCCTGTCCTCCACTCAATGTCACACTGCCGACTTTCAGGAAAACGGGCCGGGGGAGCCGGGAGCTGTGGGGAGCAGGCAGCCAGCCGTGCGCACCTGAGGCTTCCTGGGACAGCGCACTGTTTTCTTATCTGCTGATCCATCTCGGGCAGGGCTGGCCATCTAACTACAGGGTCCACGAATAAGGCAGGTGATGTTGATATCCAAAACAGTCTTGGTTTTTAGGGAAATGGGAATAATTTTACAATGTCCTCAGCCAGTGACTTGTAAAATTCTAAGTCACATTCTCGGCTTTTCCCTTTGGGAACAATTTCCTCTTGGCACAGCCGGGCTGAGCCCTTAAAAAGGCTGAACTTCCTGGCCTGGCGTTCAACCAATTGAGCGGTCTGAGGATTCCGCCGGTTTGAACCTCATCATGACTTTCACCCCCTTGGTGTTGGCCCAACGCATAGGTGGGGAGGGGGCTCCCTGGGCAGACAGGACGCGCAGGTCACGGGAGGGGGCTCCCACCAGGTCTCGAGGTGGGGCATGAACCCCCCGCACGCGTGAAGGCCGGGAGGTCGGACTCCGTAGCAAGTCCAGTGTGTGAGCAGCCCGTGCGGAGTCCCCGGGCGAGGCCCGGATGGGACAGGGTGGAGGGGTGGGGGGCGGGGGAGCAGGAGCAGAGAGGGGAAGGAGGGGCTGGAAGAGTGGGACTGCAGTGGGGGGGGTCAGCAGGAAGTCCAAGCAGGCTCTCTCGATGGGGAAGGAATGACATGGAGGACAGTGAGGATCAGCATGGCCGCCCGCCCACTGCCACCATTCTTCTCTCCCTGCTCATCAGCGCACACGCTTGCATCGCTTATATCGGCTGAGCCCAGACGCGGCCTCCCAACCAGTCCCCACACAGCATCCCAAGCCCGGAAGCCTGTCTGCCACCCCTCCTTACGGTGGCGACACCAGCCGGGGAGCTGACACTGGTCCAAGGACATCAGTCTTGGGGAGGCTGCGGCCGGGCAGGCCTGAGCGAGGGCAGAAGGAAGAACAGATCCTACACCAGACACGGAATCCGTGCTCAGCACGCGACCTAGGGAGAGCCGTGAATCTGGAGGCTCGGCTTCTCTGAGGGAAGGTCTTGTGTTCAGATAAAGGATTTGAAAGGGCAAGTGAAGGTGTTGGGCTGAGGCTGACAGCAGCCTGGCGCAGCGGGTGGACAGAGGTGGGTGTGCCTCGTCGCTGGCAGGTGGTGGGCAGGCGGGGGGTCAGTGTTCTGGGGTCTGCCGAGGTGGGAGAGGAGTTGACAGGCAGAAGGGGAGTCCTGGGTCCCAGCCAGGCCTAAGGAAGGAGGAGCAGGTGGAGGGAGGGACAGATGACGCATGGTCATGGCGCCCGAGGGGGCTGCAGGCGCACCCGCAGCGTGGAGGGCTGGCTCCCCAGGGAGAGGCACTGGGGACCGCTGGGGACTGCCAAGGCTGATCCCCCGGTGGGCGCCCGCTGTTTTCATCTGAGGAACCAGAACTCGCCAGGGCCTTTACTCGGCAGGGCTAGTAGCAATTGTTCTTGAAAATAACAATAACGTCAATGTCGCCAACAACAACATCCGCTGCCACTCAGCCCTCTCGGGTCTGTGAAAATTTCCAGTCCCACCGCCCGGCAGGATCTAGCATGAGAAATCTTTCCGAAAGATAGGACCATACTTACAATCCAGTGCCGGACAGAGGGCCACCCTGGTGGTCATTTTACTAAAACCAGGATGTTACTGATAAATAAATGAGTTACCTTCACTGCAACTTTTTGGAGGTCCAGATCTACGGAATTGGAAACCATTTTTAACTCAAAGGCATTAGGTCCAACTGGCAAAAGTTGTTAGACCACCTAAAACCATCCGGGCAGCAGAAACGTTTGGATAAATTGAACCAATCACCTTTTAGTGGAGGTGTCACAGTATTCACTCTAATAAAATACATGTAAAATAACAGATGATCAAAGTTGGTAAACCTCGGTAAACTTTAAAACTGCCTCCCCCCCCCCCCCGGCAGGGGACCCTGCCCCCGCGTCCCAGACAGCCTGGCTGTCCCCGCACTCTGGACTGACTGCCCGCGGCTCCGAACCCGGGCTTGGAAGCGTTTGGGTCCAGTTGTGAGCAGATGATAAAAGTTCTCAGATGTTTCTCATACTGGAATCTGACCTGCTCCTCTGTTGTTTTTCCTATTGGAATTGAGATTAGAGTTTTATCTGGCTTGCTCATATCCTTTTAATTTCCTCTTGAAAAAAAAAAAAAACCCACAAAAAACTTTGTACGTTTCTGAAGCTACGCATATATATTTTTTTTTCTGGCATCTGAAGAATACTTTTATCCCGTACCGGTCTCTGGTGAACTCAAGTAGATGCTCCCAGACGTGTCTGGAAACTTCTCCCAGAGTAGTTTCCGCCCCTAGTTGCAAACTTCTGCCCAGTGGCTGACCACTTACTTCCACACCAAGCGCCAGGTACCAAACCCCGGTCACGGAGCTCAACCGTTTTGAGATTCCTCCTCTGAAACCTCCCATGAAACATGGCTTTCCCCAGGGAGAAGTCTTGTCCGAAGAGCTTGCAGACGGGAGCAGGGGACACAGTGCTCTCTCTGAGAGCAGGGGCCCGGAGAAATGCTATAGCCAGGCCTGGCTGTGTGACCACAGGCCCGCAGGCTTCCGTGAGCCGGGGCTCAGAGGGGTCCCGGGAGCAGGTGCAGGCCCAGCCTCTCCGGGTCCGTAGCTGCGGCTGCTTCATTCCTTTCCAGAGGTCAGCAGCCCCCGAACCAGCCCCCTCCCCCACCGCACGCGGCCAGTGTTCTCACATGACGTCCTGACACGAGGCTCCGGAGCCCCAAGTTCGTCCCTGTCCCCCTCGCTGGCTGCCAGGTGGGCCTTTGGTGCCGACGGCAGGCGGCCGTTCCTGGCGTGGCGAGCTGTCTCCGGAGAAACGGGATGGTCTTCCAGCCTGGAGTGAAAAGGGGGGAAACAGCCATCAATACGGAGAGCCGGGAGGTACCTGACTGCCAACGACCTGGGAGTATCACAAACAGATACAGAAAGTGGAAGCACCTGAGATTCTTTTGTTAGACTGAGGTTAGCAGATGGTAAACCTTGTTAATTTTTCTATTGATTTGAGAGAGGAAGGGAGAGAGAGAGAAAGAAGCATCAATTTGTTTCACTTCGTGGTTCCATTTAGTTGTGCACTCATTGATTGCTTCTCATACGTGCCCGGACCAGGGGTTGAACCTGCGACCTCTGGCGTGCTGGGTCGATGCTTGATCCACTGAGTCACCCACCAGGGCAGATAGTAAATCTTTTTAAGGGCATTTCCAGAAACTAGGAAGTACCCCGACCTTACTCATTAGCTCTTATAAATTTAGTGATACGTGGCTTAGTATCTTTCTAAGACACAGCTCTGTCTTTTGGCTTTGGGTGACTTGGGCATGACATCATTTCAACCAAGTTAAGGCACCAATCTTCCAGCTTTTCCTCCAAGGATGAAGCAGATTAGCAAAGGGATGAATCCAATCAGAAAAAACATGACATCATGTTGGCCATGACGACAGGAGTTAGACACAGTACTGGGCAAGATTTTGTATCTAGGTCTCTACCCACATGGTGCAGGCATGGCCTCAGGTTGGCACCTGGGTGGATGGAGAGTCATTCAGCCAGCAGACAGGTGTTGTGTGTCTTGGTGCACCAGGCCCCAGCCAGGAGTGAGAGATGGGGGCCTGGGTGAGCTCACCCCAGAGGGGCAGGCAGGGGGCTCCCGGTCAGCCTGTGAGCACAGTGTGACTTCCCTTCATGTTTGCCACCTGCTCCAGCAAGGGCTGGCAGGGGA
Organism: Saccopteryx bilineata; assembly: GCF_036850765.1. Lineage (NCBI taxonomy): Eukaryota > Metazoa > Chordata > Mammalia > Chiroptera > Emballonuridae > Saccopteryx > Saccopteryx bilineata. The sequence continues at coordinate 7,540,816 of NC_089494.1, forward strand.
CCAGGGTGCGGGGGTAACTGCATGTGCCTACCCTTTCTGGAGTGGGCCCTACAAAATGCGTGTGTGTGTTTGTTGATTTTAGAGACAGGGAAGAAGGGAGATAGAAAAAGGGAGCAACATGCATTCATTGGTTCTTGTATGTGCCCTTAGGGGTTCGAACCCGCAACCTTGGCATATAGAAATGACGCTCTAACCAACTGAGCTACCTAGCCAGGCCTCGAAATGGTTGTTCATGAATGTTGGTTCCAGTAACAAAGGCAACAGACCGTTAACCTCCCCGAGGGAGCAGGAAACCTGTGTGTGTGTGCGTTTGTGTGTGTCTGTGTGTCTGCGTACCACTTAGCCAGTCCTGAACTCTGACCTTCTTGCTTGGGGCCAAAAGGAGGAAAATTTCCCCGCAGAGGTAACACCATGAGCAAAGGGAGGAGGCAGAGGAATGACTGATGCTGCGTGGTGGCAGAAATATTTAAAGCGCCATGAGAACTGACGCCTGGGGCGTGTCGTGGGGAACTTCCGGGCTGAGGTTGATTAGATGTGACCTCCAAAGGAGATAGGAGTCACAGTCATGCCGTGACAATGTGCTGGAAAGAGCGTTCTGTCTGTGGCCGTGGAGGGTGGACCACGGGGGGATAACCATTAGGAGGCTCTCCCGGGCCGGGCCGGGGAGAGAGTGACTCGGGAGGGCAGAGAGAAGGGCCAGAGTCCAGAGAGCGGTCCACAGGGTGGGCTCAGGTTCGGGAACCGGGGTGTTAACACCGTTCCCTGAAGCAGGCGCTCAGAGGGCAGTGGTGCTCATCTAGGAAACACTGAATTGAAGGCCACTGTGGGAAGAAGTCCAGGCTGAAGGTAGAGATGTGGTGGCCAGCGGTGTGTAATGGAAACCAGAGAACAAGCAGGATGGGATGGGGACCTTACACAAGGCCTGCAGAACACGACGTTTAGGAAGAAGGGTGACAGCGGGGGACCAGCCCATGGTGGCGGCGGGACCAGAGAGAGTGATCAGGGGATGGGAGGTTTTCAGGAGTGGCAACCGCGAGACATCCTGAGTGACCTCCAGGGGTCGGAACAGGAAGGCGGCAATAACTGGCTGAAGTCACAGCCAGACCACGTGGGGCTGTGATGGAGAGGATCTGAGGTGCGGGAGGTAGAGAGGCATCAGGGAGGCGGGATCTGAGGTGCAGGAAGCAGGGAGGCATCAGGGAGGCGGGATCTGAGGTGCGGGAGGCAGGGAGGCATCAGGGAGGCGGTAGGGGGAGGTTGCAGATGGAGCAAAGTTTGGACAGGGAGGGGAGGAGAAGGGATCTGGAGTCACCAGAGGAGTGAGGCCTGGACCAGAGAAGAACAGGCCAGGGTGAGAGAGGGAGCATCCCCACATTGTATTTGTTTTATTCTTCACTTTTCTTTTCTTAAATATAAAACTAGTGTTTACCATAAAAACTTAGGAAAATATACAGAATTTATAGAATGTCCTGCCCTCTAAATACCTAAACATAACCACGATGACCATTTGCTCTCTTTTTAAAAATGCAAATATATACTAAAAAAAAAACTCCACAAAAAATGGGGGATCGCTGTAAGTGGCCAGTAGGCTAGATCCACAATTCTTTTTTAAATTACATTTATTGGGGTGACATTGGTTAATAAAATGATACAGGCTTCAGGTGATCCACACTATTTTTAACTTGCTTTTTCACTTAGCAATATATTGTGAGGCTCTCCTCATCTATTGCATATTCTTCTAAAACATCATGTTCGCTACTGTTTTTATGTGCATATATAACTTAGGTCATCAGTCTCCTACTTGGGGCATTTAGATTATTTTTCATTTTATAAATAACGGGGTAGTAAGTACCCGTGAGGGCAGGGGGTTTCTATGTCTTGTTGCGGCCATATCTCCGGTGCCTGGCTGTTGGCTACAAACTACTATGGAGTAACACCAGAAACAACCACACTGAGCAGCCACAGCGGAACGCCAACTAAAATACAGCATATTCACTTGAAATATTTTATGGCCAATCTCCCTGAATGAGTAAGTGTAGGGTTTTTTGCTTGCTCTCTTCAAGCCTGTTTGCTCGGGTTTCTCTCCAGCACTCTCTCTAGACAGGAAGAGAGGCTCCCAACCACGGAAGCGCTTCTCTCCTGCCACACTGGACTGCCCAGCCTGGGTGCCCCCAGAGCCTGCAGGGGTCTGTCTAGCAAGCTTCCTGGGTCTCCAGGGAGGCCAGAGGCTCTGGGTAACCAGACTAAAGTTGTTTTCCTTTTTTAAAACCTCCACTTTCTTGCCTGACCAGGCGGCGGCACAGTGGATAGAGCGTTGGACTGGGATGCGGAGGACCCAGGTTTGAGACCCTGAGGTCACCAGCTTGAGCGTGGGCTCATCTGGTTTGAGAAAAGCTCACCAGCTTGGACCCAAGGTCGCTGGCTTGAGCAAGGGGTAACTCGGTCTGCTGAAGGCCCACGGTCAAGGCACATATGAGAAAGCAATAAATGATCAACTAAGGTGTCGCAATGAAAACTGATGATTGATGCTTCTCATCTCTCTCCGTTCCTGTCTGTCCCTATCTATCCCTCTCTTTGACCCTCTCTCTGTCTCTGTAAAAAAAAAAAAAAGAAAAAAAAGAAATAAAACCTCCATTTTCTTTTAAAAATATTTATATTGATTGATTTAGAGAGGAAGGAAGAAAGAGAGAGAGAGAAACAACAACTTGTTGTTCCACTTATTCATGCACTCATTAACTGAATATGCCCTGACCAGGGAGAGGACTCACAGCCTTAGAGTATTGGGGATGGTGCTCTAACCAAGTAAGCTACCTGGCCAGGGCCAGACTGAAGGTTTATGTAAACAGGGTAAAAGCATGGTACAAAAAAATGAATAAGGCTTGGCAGCCAAAAATGCTTATAGTCATCTAAATGTAAGTCAATTCAGTGTCTTAACCTGTGACCCTCCATCCCAACAAAGAGCCTCATGCTGAGCGGTGGGATTCAAATCATTTAGCAACCGGTTCTCTGTCCTAATGACCTTTTTAAGTATAAAAAACGATATACCAAAAGGTAGTTTAAAATCTCATGCATTTAATACTTAAATATGAACAATAAAAGAGGTATATAAAACTAAGATTATAAGAGTTTTAAAATATTAATGAAAAGATATTAAATAATACCTGACAAAGAACAATAAAACTGTTATTTAAGATATTTCCATATTGCTTCTTTTTTTAAAATTAATTAATTAATTAATTAATTAATTTTTACAGAGAGAGTGAGTCAGAGAGAGGGATAGACAGGGCAGACAGATAGGAATGGAGAGAGATGAGAAGCATCAATCATCAGTTTTTCATTGCGTGTTCCAACGCCTTAGTTGTTCATTGATTGCTCTCTCATATGTGCCTTGACTGCGGGCCTTCAGCAGACCGAGTAACCCCTTGCTGGAGCCAGCGACCTTGGGTTCAAGCTGTTGGGCTTTTGCTCAAACCAGATGAGCTCGTGCTTAAGCTGGTGACCTCGGGGTCTTGAACCTGGGTCCTCTGCATCCCAGTCCGACGCTCTATCCACTGCGCCACCGCCTGGTCAGGCCCATATTGCTTCTTGATTGGCATCCTCACTTGCAATGTTTTCACCTATGGACAGAATGAACATGACTACGGGCGCTTAGAATACGCTGGTCCAAAGAAGAACGTTAAAAAAGAGTAAGGAATGTCAATTTGTGATTTAAAGAGTAAGGAATGTCAATTTGTGATTTTCACATTGGGCAGCTGCCCAAGTGCCCACCTTAGAGAGAACCCTGATGACGAGTGCCATTTTAACCACTGGTTCACCGAACTCAATAAAAAATTAGGTATCGGTTCTGCTGAACCAGTGCAAACCAGCTGAATCCCACCACTGCTCGTGCTACATGAGAGGCTGCAGACAAGAAACAACAAACGTCCTGTGTGGGCAGACTTTCTGGCCCTTCCTTTGACCATCGGCCCACACTCGGCCTCCCCTGGGGAAAGGCCAGAAGTGGCCCCGCAATCCTTAAGTCCAACCAGCTCACTTTCTGCAAAGAAGAAAGCTGGGGGTGGGGGTGGGGGAGACTCAACCTCCCTTTAAAAATCCCCAAAAGATAAACAAGAAAGAGATAAATGCTTTTCCATAGGAATGTTTTATTTTGAAACTTTATATGCATACATCTTACACTGCCGTGAATTAAAATGAAGGTTAAAGCAATAAGCCCCGCCTCGTCCAGCCCGAACTTACACTGGGTACCCGTTCCTGTGGCCGCTGGGGGTGACGGGCCTGCGCAGGGGCTCCGCGCCGCCCCACTGCACGCCGGCCGGCCCCTTCCGCCGAGCCTTCCCCGTGTTCGTGTTCGTCATGATCTGAGGGAAGGAAGGAGGAGAGGGGGCTGAAGACAGTGTCCCGAGAGCCGACCTAGAAGCAGAGCTTACTAGGTTTAATAAGTTAATCTAAAAAAAAAAAAAAAAGTTAATCTACAATAATACGAGGCTTCGCAAGAAAAGGAGGAAGGATTGTGCCACAGATGATTCAAACTTCCCCCTTAGGTTTGCACATTACACCATTTAGCAGTATAAATTAAAAATAGAAAATCAAACCATAGGAAAAAAAGAAACAAAACAGTTGAATAAATCACATCTCTGAAGAGGACCAACTTCTGCAAGTGTCAAGGAAAATACAACAGGTTTGGTTTCATTAAAAAATTAACGTTTCCGCCTGACCTGTGGCGGCGCAGTGGATAGAGCGTTGACCTGGAAATGCTGAGGTCGCCGGTTCAAAACCCCAGGCTTGTTGGGTCAAGGTACATATGAGAAGCAACAAGCAATCAACGAACAATTAAAGTGAAGCAACTATGAGATACTTCTCGCTTCCTTACCCCTCTCCTCTCTCTGTAAAATAAATAAAAATCTTTTTAAAAAATTAAAAAAATTAACGTTTACATATATATAATATTGAAAGATAAGCCAAATTAACAGATAAATGACAGACTGTGAAGAAATATTCCCAGTAAATTTAACCAATTAAAGGTTAACGTTTTTGCCTGGCCTGTGGTGGTGTAGTGGATGGAGCGTTGACATGGAATGCTGGGGTCACCTGTTCAAAGCCCTGGGCTTGCCCTGTCAAGGTACATAGGAGAAGCAATCACTGAACAGCTAAAGTGAATCAACTATGAGTTGTTACTTCTCACCTTCCCTCCCCTCTCTCTTGTAAAATCAGTAAACAAAATCATTAAAGTTTTCATTAGATAAGGATCTTTTACAACTTAAGTAAAATATTAAATAGATAATTGGGCAAAGAATTCAAACAGCCAAGTCACAAAATGGAAAATATCACCAGAAAATAGAAAAATGATCAACCTTATAAGTGATGAACAGAGTGAAGAAATAAAAATGGAGTTACTATAGTCAAGCTGCTAAATTACTAAAATCAAGTAGATTGAGGCCTGAGGAAATGATTCTATTCTTGCTTTAATTTAACCTGGGAACTTGAACTTTTGAACTTTCCAGTCCTGCGTCAATGCCTGGATATACATCAGACCTCCAGGTGACCCTCTGATTATCTCCTGAAGGACTGAGGAAGAAAGTCCTTTCCAGACCACCTGACATCCAGTATCCAGACCATCAGTCACCTAGAGCAGGGGTTTTCAACCACCAGTCGGCGAAATGGTGCCAGACTGCCAGAAATTTCGTGCCAGTCACGAAAGAGTTAACCACCTGGATGTTGTATGAAGACTATAGACCTAATGATTATGGACTCTGTTGATCTTAGTTGATTTTTTTATGCTCAGGGTGATTTCTGCCTTAGTGGCCTCCGAAACAATTCTCCTATTTTCACCATTCCCCAAGAGTAAAAAGGTTGAAAACCACTGACCTAGATAGAGTGTTATCACCTCCGACCAATCCAGAGGCTAGGAATGCAGTGTTATCACCTCCGACCAATCCAGAGGCTAGGAATGCAGTGTTATCACCTCCGACCAATCCAGAGGCTAGGAATGCAGGACCGATCCTCCTCAAGTGTGGTGTACCTTTTCCTGTAAGAGCCCTCCGTTCTTCTTTCTGCCTTGGAACACTGGGCATTGCCTACTTGTGTTTACGGTTTGCAAACCCTAAGACCCTTGAATAAATCTTCATCATTTATTTCTAGCCAAAGCCTCTGAACTCTTTTTGAGTTCTTCCATACAAGTAATTAGAAACTACAATTTTGGTCTGACCTGTGGTGGCGCAGTGGATAGTGCATCGACCTGGAACGCTGAGGTTGCAGGTTCAAAACCCTGGGCTTGTCCGGCCAAGGCACATATGGGAGTTGATGCTTCCTGCTCCTCCCCCCTTCTCTCTCTCACTCTCTCTCTCTCAAATGAATAAATAAAATCTAAAAAAAGAAAATTTAAAAAAGGAAAAAAGAAACTACAGTTTTACCAAAAAAGAATCATTCTCCAATTATTAAATGAGTGACAATTAAAGAAATGATCCCCAACCACTGCTGGCAAAAGTTTAAAATGTTAGTAGCATGGAGATGTGACACAGCTCTTTTGGAAAGAAATTTGGCATTTTTTTTCCAAGCACCATAAATATGTTCATATCCTTAGGTGTCGATCCTTGTGACAAAATCCAAAATATGGAAACTGTTCGATAAACAAAGTTGCTTGTTACAAAATTATTATAGAGTAAAACAGGAATGATCTAACTGTCCTGGTCATAGGGAAATAAGTAAAACATGGTATATTCATCTGAAATATTATATAGCCATTTACAGTGATAAAAACTAGGTTATAAAGAAAATGTTTATTTAAAACCTTACATAAAGTTCAGGTTAGAATACTGCATATAAATGATGCTTTCAATTATATATACTAAAAGTATGCAAAAAAACGGAGGATTTAGTGACACTAAATGATTATAGTGGATATTGGGATAGTAAAACCAAGAATAATATTTTTCCTATTTCCCAAGTTTTCTGTAATGCAGTTAGATTATGTTAATAATTAAGAAAAGTAGGTCCTGGCCGTTTGGCTCAGTGGTAGAGCATCAGCCTGGCGTGCAGGAGTCCCAGGTTCGATTCCCAGACAGAGCACACAGGAGAAGCGCCCATCTGCTTCTCCACCCCTCTCCTTCTCCTTCCTCTCTGTCTCTCCCTTCCCCTCCCGCAGCCGAGGCTCCATTGGAGCAAAAGATGGCCCGGGCGCTGGGGATGGTCCCATGGCCTCTGCCCCAGGCGCTAGAGTGGCTCTGGTCGCAACAGAGCGACACCCCGGATGGGCAGAGCATCGCCCCCTGGTGGGCATGCCAGGTGGATCCCGGTCGGGCGCATGCAGGAGTCTGTCTGACTGCCTCCCCGTTTCCAGCTTCAGAAAGAAAAAAAAAAGTTGTTTAAGAAAGAAAGCACTGTGAAAGTGGTGAAATCTGTGGACTGTACCAACATCAGTTTTCTGGCTTGATAACGTGCTAGTTACGTAAGACCTGGGGAAACTGGGTGAAGGGTGCACAGGGCCACTCTGCTATGCTTTCAACTTACTGTGAATCTATAAGTATTTCAAAGATAGAGGTTAAAAAAATATTTTTGAATTGGTATTACTTCTGTGATTTCTACTGAAGAGTTATTTGAGTTTCTCTAGTACTATTTGAGGTAGGGAGAAGATAAAAGGGTCAATTTCCTCCGGGCAAGAACCAACAGGCCTCACACGCGCTGTGGGTACAGCCCCCAGCCAGGGCAGTGGGCAGTGGGCAGGCTGGGCCCAAACCTGCACTGGTAAGGGGTGGGTGGATGGAAGGGCATGGGAAGGGAAGACGACAGGGGAGAGAAGGTGGAGGGAGGCCTCTACCCTCATGGAGGAAACGGAACACAATTAAGCTTTCCAAATAATAACCGGAACGCAGTTCCTTTTCCCTTTATACCACTCGTGAAATTCGCAGGTGAGAAGCTCGCTGTATGAATCACAGTCACTTAATCCTGCTGTCCACTTGGGCTTCCCTCTGTCGCTCTGCCCTCTTCCAGGATCTAGGGCCCCCATCACAGGGCAGGGCCCTTATATCCAATTTTCAGTGGTGCTTTAGGACAGTGGTCCCCAACCTTTTTTGGGCCACGGACCGGTTTAATGTCAGAAAATATTTTCATGGACCGGCCTTTAGGGTGGGACGGATAAATGTATCACGTGACCGAGACAAGCGTCAAGAGTGAGTCTTAGACGGATGTAACAGAGGGAATCTGGTCATTTTTTTTTTTTTTTTTTTTTCATTTTTCTGAAGCTGGAAACAGGGAGAGACAGACAGACTCCCGCATGCGCCCGACCGGGATCCACCCGGCATGCCCACCAGGGGCGACGCTCTGCCCACCAGGGGGCGATGCTCTGCCCATCCTGGGCGTCGCCATGTTGCGACCAGAGCCACTCTAGCGCCTGGGGCAGAGGCCACAGAGCCATCCCCAGCGCCCGGGCCATCTTTGCTCCAATGGAGCCTTGGCTGCGGGAGGGGACGAGAGAGACAGAGAGGAAAGCGCGGCGGAGGGGTGGAGAAGCAAATGGGCGCTTCTCCTGTGTGCCCTGGCCGGGAATCGAACCCGGGTCCTCCGCACGCTAGGCCGACGCTCTACCGCTGAGCCAACCGGCCAGGGCCGAATCTGGTCATTTTTTAAAAATAAAACAAAGTTCATACTTAAATATAAATAAAACGGAAATAATGTAAGTTATTTATTCTTTCTCTGTGGACCGGTACCAAATGGCCCATGGACCGGTACTGGTCCGCAGCCCAGGGGTTGGGGACAAGACTGAAAGGGCTAAGTCTGTGCTTTGGGGATCGAACCAACAGCTCTCTGGCCAGGGCAGGATGGAGAGATCTTCAGCATACCTGGTCCAGCAGCCCGCTGTCAGCTCGACCGAGTTCCAGGGCAATGCTTCAGGGCTGGTGGGAGAGGAGAGAGAAGGGGCCCTGGCCTCCACCTTGCTCACCCAGAGGAATGCAGCCTTTATCTGCATTACAGAAGGAGATTTTCTCTCAAAGAACAACAGAACCTGCCACTAAAGGACTGCTGTTTTCTTCTGCTCAGACTTCCCTTCTGCTCTTTCCGTTTCTGTCCGCATTACCAAAAACTACAGGAGAGGCCAAAAGGACATTTTCTAATCTATCAGTAAGAGAATGGGATCAGATATGTTACAGGAAGGAATGTATCTGGTTTATTTTCCTTATCTCACTTGGTAGAGAAACTATAAACTCATTATATATGTAAAAACAACCAAAGAGCATAAAGCAAAAACTATGTGTGTGTGTACACATATGTGTGTATGTGTGTGTACATACATGTGTGTGTGTGTATAAAATTAACTAGGTAGTGTGCCAAACAGCTCGTTAATGAAAACATTATTTTTCTCTTTGTCGTATTGATCAGTTCCACAAAATCTGAATTTGACTTTGCTTTGTTTTCTCTTTCTAAATTAAATATTAACTTTTTTCTTTTTTTGACAGAGACAGAGAGTCAGAAAGAGGGACAGATAGGGACAGACAGGAAGGGAGAGAGATGAGAAGCATCAATTCTTTGTTGCAGCTCCTTAGTTGTTCAGTGAGTGCTTTCTCATATGTGCCTTGACCAGGTGATGTGGGGGGGATACCTCAGACCAGTGACCTCTTGCTCAAGCCAGCGACCCTGCTCTCCAGCTAGTGAGCCCGCACTCAAGTCAGATGAGTCCTCACTCAAGCCAGTGACCTCAGCCTCCCAGGTTGACGCTCTATCCACTGCGCCACCACCAGTCAGGCCCTCCATACTAGTAGTTTTTAAATCATCTGGTAGAGAAATTACAAACTCATTATATATGTAAAGACAACCAAAGGTCATAAAACAAAAACTATACAGAAAAAAAACTTGGTAGTGTACAATGGTTCCTGGGAGGGGTGGGGCAGGGCCTAGACTGTTTTTAAGCCACATTCGGTGGTATGCTGGCTCTGACGTCACGGGACAGTCCCTGCCGGGCCACCAGCCCCTCCTCGCTGTTCCGTGCTTCCCTCCCCAACAGCACTGTTTATCTGCGCTGTGTCTCCTTGTGTAAACTTCTCAAAGGTAACAGCTTCAACTTTTTTGGCATTCTGCTCTGTGTTAGGCAAACGGCACCCGTTCAATAAAAACTTTTTGAATATATATTTCTGACACAATGTTTCAAAAAACCGGTATTTTTGGAATGGTCTTGAAACATCTACCTAGTACATCAAAATGGGAGGCATGGGTCATGATTTTGGAGCACGTATTGCCCAGGGAAACGTCTTCCGTTTTCGGCACGTTCCTCTATTTGACACAAACAGTTATGAGGATAGGAGCTTAAGACTCTTGTGTTTCCCACTAGAGCCAAAGGCAAATAAGACCCCTCTTAATCACTGACCCAGCTAGACAGGGGCTGTCAGGCTGGCAATTTCAAATCAAGATTGGGTGACTGAATGCAGATTAGGAAGACTAATGAATAAAGACAGCGGGACTGGGAGTGTCCATGGAACCGCAGTGATTTTCCTGCTCAACGTCACGTCTTCTAATAAAGCTGTGTAGTGCTTCTACGATGAGAGCCTATGGTGGCCTGGCACCGGGGGCTGAGTGCAGCCCCCAAACACCTACTTCCAGGTGCTAACCCCTGGAACCTGGGGCTGGGACCTCGTGTGGACAATCATTGCAGATGTATTGATAATTAAGTTAGGGATCTTGAGATGAAGAGATCACCATAGGTTATCTGACATCCAACGACAAGTGTCCTCATAAGAGATGGAAGAGAAGACAGAGAGAAGAGGAGGGGCCCGTGGAAATGGAGGCAGAGTTTGGAGTCAAACAGCCACAAGCCAAGGAACAGCGGGAGCCGCCAGAAACTTCGGAGGGAGGTGGCTGTGTTGATGTCTTGATTTTGGACGTCTGCCTTCCAGAACTGTGAGGGAATACATTTCTGTTGCTTTAAGCCATCTAGGTTATAGTAATTTGTTACGGCAGTCCCAGCAAAGGAGTAAACTCAGTCTTCACGTCTGTACATGTATGAATTCTTTCTGTGTGTCTCCTTACCACTCACATCTCCTCGGAAAAGTAACGGACACCAACGAGATAAGCAAGCATATGTGCAACCTTTCCGCTGGCTTCAAAATGTCTCCTTCTGGCCTGACCTGTGGTGGCGCAGTGGATAAAGCGTCAACCTGGAAATGCTGAGGTTGCCGGTTCAAAACACTGGGCTTGCCTGGTCAAGGCACATATGGGAGTTGATGCTTCCTGCTCTTCCCCCCTTCTCTCTCTCTCTCTCTCTCTCTCTCTCTCTCTCCTCTCTATAATGAATAAAATCTTTAAAAAAATGTCTCCTTCTGGTAAGAGGATAGTATATATACGTTGAGGAGACTCAGAACTGCATGCTGTGGTGACACCGTTTCCGGGTGCCATTACACGGGTTATTGATTGCTTTGAAAGCTCTGTCCCTTCATGCCGCGCCAATCTGCATGATTAAACCAGCTGTCCCAGCTCGTTCTGATCTTGCTTTGTTGTTAGAAGTCCTCACATCAATGGAAGCTCTCAGCTGGGGCGTTTCACCATGCAGAGTGCTCTCAGTTATTTAGCCAAGGGGCTGTATTCAGGTGTGTGTCCGACAAGGCTCCATGGACCCCTCCTGACCCTCCCGGGCCTGTGCGGGGTGTCTGGGTATGTATGTCCCAAGCACAGACTGCGCCCTCGACGGCAACCACCCCTGCCCACTACCGAAGCCCCACCGGCCTGCCTCCCACTCTCCTCAGCACCTGCCCCTGGAGCAGGACAGCGATGCTTTTGGAACAGCAGGTCCCATCAGACAGAGCTCCGCCCTTCCCTGAGAAAGCTGAATGCTGGGGGGGAGGGGAGGGACGGACGACGGGACAAAGGCTGGTCTAGGCTCCGGACTTCCACAGCAACCGGAACCAGATTTCCTCACTTCCAACCTTTCCCAGGCATCTCCCCACCTGACCTGTAAACGGAGCCTCCCCAGTCAGTTTCATTCCTTTGATCCTGAGACACTCTGGGGACAGAGGCCCGCAGCAGACTCACCCACGTCGGGTTGGGGTCGGGTCCGGCAGTTACCCAGCCTCTCTCTCCTCCCACTCTCATCCTACAGTCTATTCTCCGCAAAGCAGCCGGACTGAGAACAGGGGCTGTTATATTAAATCCGAAGTCAAACTGAGCCACTGCCCTGCTCTGAATCCTCCAACTTCCTAGCCCGTGCAGGCTCAAGTCCCAGACCTCTGCCTGTAGTACCCTCATGATTGGGCCTTCAGCCATCCTCCAAGCTCAGGTTCTACCAGCAAATACTGCACTCCAGCCAGGGGACCATGGCCAGGGGACCAGGGAGACCAGTGCCCAGTGTGGTGGTGAGGGCCTGGACGGGGTGGGGAGCAGCAGTGGGCACAGACGGGCGCTTTCTACTTCTCCTCGCTCCTATGGAGGCTCAGGACACCTGCGTGACACGTCACCGTCTTTGCCTCCTGTCCCAATACCAACCCGCCTTGTCTGAGGAGATTTCGGGGTCCGTGTAGCTGACCCAGTCAACCACCAGCTTCAGAATTCTAGGAGTTCCTTTGAAGGCCAGTGCTCTCCGCCTCTATGCATGTAGCCGTCCGTCCGTCCCGTCCGTCACAGGGCCACAGTGCTTCTGTCCGGACGGGTCCTCATCCCTTGTAACTGCCCTCCCTTCAGAAACCTGACACTCCAGCACCCCACCGGCTCACCCCTGCGCTCTCTGGTCCAGGAGACACACAGGCCTGACACTGCCACACGCACACTGCCACCCTGCTGACCCCTCCTGCAGCCCCCAGGCAGCGGCCTCCTGCTCACGCCCCAGCTGGAGGGTGGCGCACCGTGCTCCCAGGGCGGCCTGAGCACCAGCCCTCAGGGAGCTCAGAGTCCAGACCGTGGCCCCATCATAGACATGAGACTCCACAGGCTGCTCGGATGCCTGGACGGGTCAGATTGTCCTGAACCCCCCCCCCTCCGTTTTCCCTGGTACTGTGTCCTCCTGGGTCTCCCCAAGCCTCTCTGATAGTTCTTGTCTGTCCTTCCGGGGTCCCTCTTCTGTCTCCCACTCCTGACATGCGTATGGCCCTCCGCCCTCAGCCCCTCACCTGCTCCTCTGTACCCTCTGCTTCAGCGGGCAGCCTCCTCTGCTCGGACGGCTCGGCCCTCAGCCGCGTGCCCAGGACGCCCAGATCCACTGTGGCCTTCCCTTCTAACATGATCCCTACCGAGGGTGGGCTGACCATCAGATACTATGAAGGTCCCTGGTGTGTGCCCTCCAGTGATATTCTAATCCCTCTTCTGTTCACCAGCAGGCCTATTTGTGACAGGTAGCTAGGGCCACATCAGGGCCTCTGGAAGCACACTGGCTAACGTGGAACTTCTCATAAACACAGACCAAACCCTTATGTGTTATGGCAAATGCTCAGTCCATCAGTGGGCCACCCCTTCTTTCTACTGCAGGGCCCCCAAGCCCTTCACGTGACACTCACTCCCAAGTACTCCGTGGTCAGAAGTTTCTCGCCTGAGAGTTCTCCAAGCTGGGGCTGGATTAGTTCATCTTTGTCCAGATCGGCTTCCATGATGTCATGGTCCTCCTGTTTCAAAGGAGACATGGGGTGAGTGCTCTGCATCCCCTGCCACAAGTTCCCAGAGGGATGGGTCCCCCGAGCGGACACCTGCCGCGAAATGAGAAGGCCTCAGCCCACCCACAGCAACTCGTGGGTCTGCACTGTGAAGGGTCTCCGCCCTGGGCGCATAAGCTCTCCACGAAGCTGAGAGGCAGAACGCCAGCCTGTGGGAAGCTGGGTGCCCACGAACACTGGCATGACCACGGCTTGAAGAGGTCCAGCAAGGCGCTCAATGATCCTGCCCTGTCACAGTTCCCAGAACTTTTCTCTCTGTGAGGTCAAGGTACCATGTGAACAGCCAAATCAGTCAGTCTACAAATAACTTTTAAGCATCTTCATGTGCACACGCCATACATAGTACAGGCTAGTATACGCCTAGTATAGGCTCTATTTCTCACGTAGGTTAGTCAATAAGTAAGAAGACTCAGCAAAGAGAGAGGAGTTGTTTTGCTTTGGGGAAAATGGTGTGGACACACTCACCCAATTCTTCCCACTAAATACAACACAAAACACTGGACACTTCATATAAAATAGACACGAGAGACTCTAAAAAATGGAGAGGTGGCAGGCTGGCTAAGTACCCTGGGACACAGGAATGAAAGGCGAGAGTTCTCTGGGTTTCCTTTTTGCCTTATAGATTTCACACTTGGAGCTAAGAAAGTCAGCAACCCAGGACTATGAATTGGAAAGACAGAAAGAGTCACTCCACAGCCTGCTCCCTCTGGCCGAAGGACCAGGAAACGGGCAGCCTCGCATTACAGAACGTCTAGGAAATAACCAAACACCACAGAAAACATTGCTGCCTGCCCCCAAGCACACCAGCGAGGGCCTTCAGGAGCCTAGACTTCTACCCTCACCCGGCTATAATGAGGCGCCCCAACACCGCCAGCTGGGGGGGGATCAGAGAAGGACAAGCAAGGAGGGGGAGCTTCATCCTTGCTGGCCGTGAACGAGGCCCTCCATCCTGAGTGAGCGGAGAGCATGACTTCCACCCCCTTGGCAGGAACGAGATCCCCCTCCATGCTGGGAGGGTGCTGAAGAAGATCTAGTAGAGACTCAACACTTGCTTCACCGCACACCATGTTCCCCTGGCATCACAGAGGCCACATGGGACCAGTGATGAGACACTCTTACCTTCTAGCCAGAGGGGTGGAGGCCCAGTGGGAACCCAGAACTGCCACGCCTGCCCTGCAGAACCAGGGAGTCCCCTCCCACCCCAACACACTGGGCGTCAACAGCCTCAGGCCCGTGGGGAGCCTGCAGTCCCCCACCCCCCGCAGGAATGAGAAGGGCCGGCTCGCCCTGCAGGGTGGCCTCAGAAGAAGCTAAAACAAGGTTTAAATAAGATCAAAAGTCTCCTAACATGATACCTAAAATACCCAGGTTTAAGCAAAGGTGACTCAACATGTAAGGAGAAAAGAGACAATAGATGTCAATATCAAGATAACAGATACAGATTTTAAAGCAGCCATCATCACAATGCTTCAAGGAGCAACTATAAGCACTATTGAGACAAATTAAAAAATACCAAGTTTCAAGAACATAGAAAAAATAAGAAATAAACCCAAAGCAAGCAAAAGGGCCTGACCTGTGGTGGCGCAGTGGGTAAAGTGTTGACCTGGAATGCTAAGGTTGCAGGTTCAAAACCCTGGGCTTGCCCGGTCAAGGCGCGTACAGGAAACAACTATTACAAGTTGATGCTTCCTGCTCTTCCCCTCCCCCCTTACTCTCACTCCATCCTCTCTCTAAAATCAAAGAAAATCTTTTTATTTTTAAATTTATTTTAGAGAGAAAGGAGGGGGTTGAGCAACAAAGACTTGATGCTTATCATCTTTCTCCTGACTGTCCCTATCTGTCCCTCTCTCTGTCGCAAAAAAAAAGACAAAGAAAAAACACACATTATCACAAGCCTCTCAACTGGAAATAGATAACTTGAGTAGTCTATAGTGTAACTGTTAAGGAAACTGAACTCATCATTTAAAAAATTCACAGTAAAGAAATCTCCAGGCCCATAGGGTTTCAACGAAGAATTTTATCAAACTTTTAAAAGAGTAACACCAGTTCTACACAATGTCTTCCAGAGAACATAAGGGAAGGATTACTTACTAATTCATTTTATAAAGCTAATTATTACCCTGGTACCAAAACCAGGCAAAGAAAATACCGTAAAAAGAAAAATAACTTTCATGAATAAAGATGCAAAAATTCTTAACAATCAAGTTTAAAAAAAGGAAAAAATCTTAAAAATATTAGCAAACAGAGCAATAGATCAATATGGTTTTTTTTTTTAGATCAATATGTTAAGTCTGGTTCAATATTTAAAATTTAATCATTGTAATCCACAAGATTAACAGGCTTATAAAGAAAAGAATCACATGATCATATTAATGTGAATAAAGAAAACATATGGCAAAATTAAATATATATATGACAAAAACTCTCAGAGAAATAGGAACAGAGGGGTACTTGATAATGATCTACAGAAAATTATGGCTAACATGATACTTAATGTTGAAAGACTAGATGCTTGTCCCTAAGGTTGGGAAGAAGACAAAGATTTCTACTTTTGTCATTCTTTTCAACATAGTGCAGAAAGTTCTAGGCAGAGCAATAAGGCAAAAAAGGGAAATAAAAAGCATACAGATCAGAAAGGAAAAAATAGTATTGTCTCCATTTGCAGATAACATGCTTGTCTATGTA
This sequence comes from Saccopteryx bilineata, assembly GCF_036850765.1. Lineage (NCBI taxonomy): Eukaryota > Metazoa > Chordata > Mammalia > Chiroptera > Emballonuridae > Saccopteryx > Saccopteryx bilineata. The sequence goes on from NC_089494.1 coordinate 7,557,120, forward strand.
GACAATCTCAGGAAATTGACTCCCTCCAGAAAATAACTCCTTGAATTAATAAGTGAGTTCAGCAAGGTCACAGGACTCTAGCCATCAGGGAAATGCAAATTCAAACCACAGTGAGATATCACTCCATACCAACCAGAATGGCTAAAATAAAAGACAGTGCCTGACCAGGCGGTGGCGCAGTGGATAGAGTGTCGGACTGGGATGCAGACGACCCAGGTTCGAGACCCCGAGGTCGCCAGCTTGAGCGCGGGCTCCTCTGGTTTGAGCAAAAGCTCACCAACCTGAACCCAAAGTCACTGGCTCCAGCAAGGGGTTACTCGGTCTGCTGAAGGCCCGCGGTCAAGGCACATATGAGAAAGCAATCAATGAACAACTAAGGTGTTGCAACGCGCAATGAAAAACTAATGGTTGATGCTTCTCATCTCTCTCTGTCCCTGTCTATCCCTCTCTCTGACTCACTGTCTCTTTAAAAAAAAAAAAAAAAAAAAAAAAAAAAAAAAGAATCAGCCAATGAATGCATAAATAAGTGGAACAACAACTCAATGTTTCTTTCTCTCTCTCCCTCCCCCTTCCTCCCTCTACAAAATCAATAATAATAAAAAAAAAAAAAAAGACAGTGACAACACCAAACATTGTCAGGATGCAGAGAAAGTATACTGCTTACAAAAATTAGGGGATATTTCAAAATGAATACAAAGCTAATTTTTGTGAGCAGTATAGATCAGTCACACATTGCTAATGGGAATACAAAAGAGCTACGGCCACTTAGGAAATCAGTTTGGCAATTTCTTAAAAAGCAAAACGTGCAACTTCATACCATACAGCAATTATGCTCTTGGGCATTTATGCCAGAGAAATGGAAACATTGTCACACAAACATCTGCACTTTTTTTTTTTTTTTAGCAAGAGAGAGAGAGACAGGAAGGGAGAGAGATGAAAAGCATAAACTCCCAGTTGTGGCGCCGTAGTTGTTCATTGATTGCTTCTCATATGTGCCCTGACTGAGGGGCTCCAGCTGAACCAGTCACTTCTTGCTCAAGCCAGTGACCTTGGGCTCAAGCCAGGTACCTTGCGCTTCAAGCCAGTGACCTTTGGGCTCAAGCCAGTGACCCCACACTCAAGCTGGTGAACCTGCACTCAAACTGGATGAACCCGTGCTTAAGCCGGTGACCCTGGGGTTTCAAACCTGAGACCTTAGATCCCAGGTCAACGCTCTATCCACTGTGCCACCACCAGTCAGGCTGTATAAAAAATTTTATAGCAGCTTTATTCACAATATCCAAAAGATGGGACTAACTAATGTCCTTCTACAGGAAAATGGTTAAAAAAACTGTGGTACATCCATGACATGAACTATTGCCACACACAAGCCTGGATGTACCTACAGTGAAATGCTCTGTGGAACTAGCCAATCCTCAGGCCCTGGCCAGCTGGTTCAGTGGATAGAAAGCTGGCCTGGTGTGCAGATGTCCTGGGTTTGATTCCTGGTCAGGGCACGCAAGAGAAGCAACCATCTGCTTCTCTTCCCCTCCCTCTCCCTCTTATCTCCCTCTTCCTCTCCCGCAGCCAGGGCTTGACTGGTCCAAGCATCAGCCCGGGCACTGAGGATAACTCAGTTGTTTTGAGCATCAGCCCTTGATGTGTTTTGCTGAGTGGGCCCCGGTCAGGGTGCATGCGGGAGTCTGTCTTACTATCTCCCCTCTTCTCACGGAAAAAAAAAAGAAGTAGTTGAGAAAAGACAGTCCTCAACAGTTATGGATTGTATGATTCCACTTATATAACATCCTTGAAATGACAAAACTGTGGAAATGGAAAACAGATCAGTGGTTGCCAGGGGTTAAGGCCACAAAGAGATCCTTGTGATAACAGAAGTCTCCTAGGTCTTGAATGTACCAACGTTAACTTCCTGATTGCAGTATAAGTTTTGCAAGTTGTTAATACTGGATGGAACTGGGCAAAGGGTATGTAAGATTTTTCTGTATTATTTCTGACAACTGTACGTGAATCTACAACTATCTTAAAAATAAGAGCTTCCAACTATAAAAAGAGAGGAGTTAAAAACAAAATAAGAGCATATACAAGATGTTACACGCCTGTGTATAATCAAACGCCGGCCGAGCAAGGTTCAGAGCAATGCGGACCCTCGCCCGCTCTCTGCCAGGACTGTGGCGATCGCACTGTCCCCTGCAGGTCATGTCACAAAGATCAGCACAAGACCGACCAGAGCCGCATCTGACGGAGGTGCTGACTAAGGAAGGGCTGTGTCCGCGTGAATGCAGGGAGCTGGCCTGCTACGGAGTGGGAAAGGGGGAGGGGGAGGCCCGGGTGGAAGCTGGCAGTCCAAGTGCTGGTCCAGTCTTGGGGTAGGGGGGTGCCCCAGGCCATCACATCCTGGTGACAACAGTCCCTGAGATCATCTAACCAATCCTGCCCCTCTTTCCTTGTCCACTCAACAACCTGTAATTTGGTTTCTCTGAGCCTGCCAACAGGAAGAGAAAGCTCTATTCTGCAAACATGAGTACCCTATTTTATTTCCAAACTAATTTCCAGTCATTCTGGATGCCCCAGTCTTTTGTGAATTTGATTTATGTGAGCTGGTTTCCAAGGGATTTGAAGGCTCAAATTCCCAGGAGGACTGCCTCTGGTTGGGGCTGCTGCCAGGGGTGCAGCCTTGTTTCTCCAGGGTCTTCTTAGGACACAGAGAGTCCGCGCCATCTGCCACCACTAGACAGTGTCCCCCAGGATTGGCTGTTAAGGGGATTTGACTTACTCTAGGTGGTTCCCAAAGGCAGACCAGAACCAGGAGGCTCCAGACCAACCCAGAGCCTTTTCCGACAGCCAGCCTGTCTTACTGATGGCGTGGGCCGCGTGGACTGCCGCCAGTGTCCATTTGCGAGCATTTTTGTGGCACCCTCTTATAGCACCAGAGAGGAGCCCACTTTACAGGTCCACAGCACTTTGTATCTTAACTCTCAAAACGACGCTGTCTGGATCCTTTCATTATTGATCGTGTCTGATGCGGAAACTTAGTCTGAGAAAAGTGACAAGTCCATGGTGATAGCTTGGCCTTGGGACGGGAGCCACCCAGATCTCTCTGACTCAGCCATTTCGGATTCTGCAGAGAAGCCTATTTCTGATGGGGCTCAGGCTGGACTAACCGGGTCTCCTGAGGGTCCCCAGTGCCTGGTTGAGGTTGAGTTCAAGTGGGCACAGAGTGTGAAGAGGTGGGCCACAGCAGCATGCTGGAGTCCACGGTCTTATCCCACTCGCTTCCCGCCCCGTCTAATCACAGAGAACCCACTCTGGCCCTCCCTGGAACACCAGGTTCACGGTTCACCTAACCGTTCATCCGGCAGCCGCCTTCTCCTGCTGCGGCTTTACCCGAGTCGGCAGCCCTGCCAAGTGCTGGATACCCACCATCCTGAAATTTCACTCGGGGTCCCTTGGCGGTAACGCTATCTCCGAGGCCCTACCTGAGGTCAGCACTGGGACAGCTAGGTAAGGTTTACACCGCTGCCTCGGCTCAGAGTTCAGTTTGCTAAAATACCAACACCTTAGTGACCCAAGAGTGTGTACAATATATGATTATTTCAGGAAAAGGACTGCTCCTTGTGGACGCAAGCAGCGGGCTCTGTGGCCAGCGTGAGTGGCAGGACACAGCGGGCTCTGTGGCCAGCGTGAGGGGCAGGGCGCTCTGGGAAGTAGGCTAGCATTTCAGCTCTTTTCCAGGGAACGAAGCCGCGGAGGCACCTGCTGGAAATGGGCTTGTGACTCACGACTTCCCAGTGGTCCTGGTGATATGCTGCTTCCCTGCCAGGGCGAAATCTGAAACATTCAGAAACAAACAAGCCCTGGCCAGGTAGCTCAGCTGGTTAAAGCATCATCGCAATATACCAAGGTCACGGGTTCGGTCCCCAGTCAGGGCACATAACAGAATCACCCCACGAATGAATATTTAAGTGAAGCAACAAATCGATGTCTCTCTCTCTCTCTTTTTCTCCCTTCCCTTCCTCTTTCTAAAATAAATTTAAAAATTAAATGAAGAAGAAGAAGAAGAAAAGAAACAAAACAACTACCCACATCCATTTTAAAGAAAAATAAATGGTCAGCAGCTAACCTCGGTTAATGCTGGCAAAAGTAGTTCTTTACCCTGGACAAGTATGTATGTACGACATTCCCTCGCGGGTCAACCTAGACACACACAAACTAGCGTTCACATGTGGCAGCCTCATTGACTGACTTGTTCAAAAAACGAGTTAGGAAGAGATGTACCAAAATACTTAAGTAATTTTGTTTTTTTTAGTTAAAACAGTTGAAGTTTTTTTCATTAAAAGTACTTCATTGGTAATTGACAGGCCTTCCCTAACCTCCAAAAACACAGGACCAGTTCTGCAGCTGGTCCCTCACAGAACGAACGCTTTAATAAAAGTTAACTCCCGCTGCGGAGTTCACTGTGGAAGTGTGGGCGAGAGGAAGCGCCCGGGGCCACCGCCGCCTACTCACCACCTGCAGACCTTGCCAACTCTGCCAGTTTCTCCACTGGCAAGACACGGGCTAAAACTATTGGTGCTTTCAAGAATATCATGCTAACGTTAAATGCATACATGTAAGAAAACTGACGTAAACGTCCTTAAACGGACAGTTCTTGGTTGAGCAAGTTTTCCACTTGCGGCTCTGGTTTGGAGAGCCATGGCTCCTGGGAGTGCCCAGGTTTCTCCATCCAGCAAATGAGATCACCTTGCGGACTCCTTTAAAATCATGACTCACTGATGGAGGCACTTTCTTAAGTTCTCTGGCTTGGAAAAGCCGTACGCCGTATAGATCTAAACAAGTCGCCGTCACCCGTTTTCCTGAGAAACACGAATAGCGGTGAAAAGGAAATGGAGGCATCGTCCGGGCTCCTGAGACGTAAAGAGCAACAGTAAGCTGAGCTGAGCCAGTCGGGCTGGAAAGTGCAATGTAACAAAGAGAAGCCAGGGCTTAATTCAATACTATTCAGCCCGTTTCCAGCAACACCTGGGAAACTATCCGCGGAGGGAGATGCGGGAAGGCGGAGGAAACCACGAGCTGTGGTGGGAAGTGTAAGCAGAGAGCCTACCGAGAACGATGCCCGCTGATAGCAGGCGCTCTTGCCAAATGGAGAACAACTGAGGATGTATAAGAACTTTCTGCAACGGGCAAACCTAGGACACAGGCAAAGCCAGTTACAGCGCAAGCGTTCTATCCGGGAGCGAGGCCGCACTCAGGCACGGGCCGCTGCGGGCAGCGATGTCCTGGTGCCCGAGCCCCGCTGGGCAAAGGGCGCTGGCCCACGTCGCTCACTCCTCCCAGCTGCTTGGGAATTCCAAACGAAACATATTTTGAAGTCTCCTCTGTTAAGGACAGAGGTGATGAATAAGGAAATGCTTCGAGAATAAATACCTCGTTAGGGCGGGGTTTTAAATACCATTGTTGGAAGGAATTTTACTAAAATTACTGGTCTTTATGTACTCGAGCAGAAATGCATCAGATTACTAAAGGTAGAGCTTAGTGATAACTGATTACTTCAAGAAAATTAAGAATGCCTCATAAAAAAAAGGCACTTGAGCTGAGATGAATGTAGATGCTCTAATACGAAGCTTCCCCATAGCAGCTCGGTGATCTTGTGACACCTACAAGATTCTTAACTGGAGGCTTTAGATACATAATACTCCGGACAAACCAGATTCTAAGCAATTGGCCTGAAAACAAAACTAAGGTTAACCACTAAATGCATTTGAAAACTCAGATTCTTACAGATATAATGCAGAGAGCAGAATGTATTCAAGTGGTTTTACACACGACAAGTAAAAGTATCAAGTGTGTTTTCCACTTGAAATAATTATAAGACTGCTACCTACAGTTTAAATTTGAGACACCTAAGAACACTGAATTGTAAATCTCATTCTTTGTAAAAATAAGGGAAAAACACTCCACATGGGAGAGAAAGGGTGGACCAAGGTGACTGGGCAGGCAGTGTAGCCAACATATATCCCCCAGTGGAATGGGCCCGTGCCCCTTTGCATCCTTCTGGGGGAGTGTGCCCAGGACCGCAGCCGGAGCGAAGTCCCGATTCCTTGAGGACACACTGTGATGCTCAGAAGCTGTTTGTTCTAGACAGCAACTTCCGCATTCACAGAACACACCAGGGTAAGAGCAGCTGGTTATTCCCCAGTTCGGTGAATAATCACACGATCGAAACCAGAGAAACTCCAGGACTCTCCCTTCCTTGATTCTGCTAACCCAGGAGTAGTCAACCTTTTTATACCTACCGCCCACTTTTGTATCTCTGTTAGTAGTAAAATTTTCTAACCACCCACTGGTTCCATAGTAATAGTGATATATAAAGTAGGGAAGTAACTTTACTTTATAAAATTTATAAAGCAGAGTTACAGCAAGTTAAAGCATAATAATTACTTACCAAGTACTTTATGTCAGATTTTCGCTAAGTTTGGCAGAATAAATCTTTATAAAACAACTTACTATAGTTAAATCTATCTTTTTTTTAATTTATTCATTTTTAGAGAGGAGAGAGAGACAGAGAGGGAGAGAGGAGAGGGAGAGAGAGAGAGAGAGAGAGAGAGAAGGGGGGAGGAGCTGGAAGCATCAACTCCCATATGTGCCTTGACCAGGCAAGCCCAGGGTTTCGAAATGGCGACCTCAGCATTTCCAGGTCAATGCTTTATCCACTGCGCCACCACAGGTCAGGCCTAAATCTATCTTTTTATTTATACTTTGGTTGCTCCGCTACCGCCCACCATGAAAGCTGGAACGCCCACTAGTGTGCAGTAGGGACCAGGTTGACTACCACTGTTCTAACCCATTGCTTCACTGCTCAGTTTGCTTCCTTCATCTTTTTCTGAAGTCGAAGTGAAAACAGCAAGATATACGGCGATAATGGCCAAGTTGCTCTGCGAAAAGCCACGGTTATTGAAATATGTAACACACAGGGTCAGAGGGGACCTGGAGGCTCAAAAGGATCACAGGGGGAAGACAGCAGATTGCTTCTGTGGGACAGAGGGAGAAAGCCACCATCACAGCCGTGTCTGGACTCCATGCATCCCCCATCAAGAGGACTGTAGTTGCTTCAAAACAGGGATTATATGAGTGCGCTCAGTTGATGGGGGTCTCAGAAGAGAAACAGACTCATGGGCTAAGTGTGCCCCCTGACCCTGAGTGAGTGGGCGGGGCTAGCTAACCAGAAACCACCCTCCAGAACTGCAACGCACCCCTGGCTGTAAAGGTATCTTCTCACGTGTCATCAAGAATGTCCTAAGATGCCTGACCTGTGGTGGTGCAGTGGGATAAAGTGTTGACCTGGAAGTGCTGAGGTCGCCGGTTCGAAACCCTGGGCTTGCCTGGTCAAAGCACATATGGGAGTTGATGCTTCCAGCTCCTTCCCCCTTCTCTCTCTGTCTCTCCCTATCCTCTCTAAAATGAATAATAATAAAAGAAAGAATGTCCTAAGGAAAAGCTATTTTTTATTCTTTTTTTTTTTTTTGTATTTTTCTGAAGCTGGAAACGGGGAGAGACCGTCAGACAGACTCCCACATGCGCCCCACCAGGATCCACCCGGCACGCCCACCAGGGAGCAACGCTCTGACCACCAGGGGGTGATGCTCTGCCCCTCTGGGGCGTCGCTCTGTTGCGACCAGAGCCACTCTAGCGCCTGGGGCAGAGGCTAAGGAGCCATCCCCAGCGCCCGGGCCATCTTTGCTCCAATGGAGCCTTGGCTGTGGGAGGGGAAGAGAGAGACAGAGAGGAAGGAGAGGGGGAGGGGTGGAGAAGCAGATGGGCGCTTCCCGGGACTCCTGCACGCCAGGCCGACGCTCTACCACTGAGCCATCGACCAGGGCCTGGAAAAGCTATTTTTTCAATAAAACGCGTATGTTCTGAAATAATGTTTAGATGAACCTCAAAGTCCTCATATCATCCAGATGATGCAGATTTGAAAAGCAAGAATTTGTCAGTGTTCCTCAAGCCCCTGGGGTGCAGGGGAGATGGATAGGGGAGCAGGAACTTCCATTTGTTTTTTAGGGAAGGACCTCACAGGCCAGCTGCAGCTGGAAGTCTGCGCTGAGAACAGCCTCCCTCCCCCTCCCCCCACGGAGGGCATCCGACTTCTCTTCTCCCTGCTTTTACCCCAGCCCCACTCCGACCACCTGCCAGCCTCGGCCCCAGCCCTGGCCAGGCAAGACATGAGGAGCCTCCCTCCAGCAAGTTCCAGTCCGCTGTGGACTGTGAGGATAACGCTGACACTCAACACTAACGTGCACTGAGCCCATTTCAGCACAATCACCTGATGAGATGGGTAGAGAGAGGCTTCCGTGCTTGGCCTTGTCTGTTCCCCGTCACAGTAGACCTGGAAGGGGGCACAGCACATGGTCAAAGGCACACGTGACATGAGACAAGAACTGGCTCCAAGACCCCATGAGCTGCAATAAGCTGACCTGCCAAGAGGCTATCTTTCAGGGAGCGAGGCAGCCCCAGCCTCGGTGTCCACACTCGCCTCCTGGACACTTGGGATTAGACTTATTCCACACAGCTCTAGGGGAGGGGGGAGAGGCAAATACTTATGGATAGAAGGGAAATGATTATTTTTTTGTGGTCATTACGTGCCACAGATGAACTCATTGATCCAGATTTGTAATGATTATTTTTATAGATGATGAAACAAAGCTGCAATGTGAAAGAAAATATAAAGGTAGCCAGGGTCTCCTTAACTTTATTAGGTGATGGGGGACATAGAGATGGTTTTTCAAAGGGTCGTGTGAAAGTGCACGCAAACTGGTCTGCCACTTTGGGGACCAGTTCGGCAGTGTCTAGTAAAGATGGGACCCGCATTCCCCCTGACTCGGTAATTCAGGGTCTAGGTGTGAACCTCACTCAGGGAGGCGCTCACAGGTGTGTACAAGGAGACAGGGATGGGGGCTCTCTGCTGCACCGTGAATAACAGGAACAACTTGCTATCCCTCAGAGAGGAACGGACAAAACACGGTGGCTTCGTCTTACAGTGGAACACCACATGGCGGTTAATGAATGTGGGCAGCACGTATTGGTAGGAGGAAGTCTCTAACGTGTCATGGTGAATGAGAAAAGCAAGTCGGTATATGAATCATAGAGTCTTGTGCCACTTATGAAAAACTAAATACCATAAAACAAAGTGGGCATTGTTTATGGCAACATAAAGGGTTATGAAAGCACGGAGTCCCCGGGGGGTTCGCACCGGCTTCAGGGCAGTGGCTAGTTCCGGGGAGGGCAGGAAGCAGGACAGAGGACAGACCCACCACTGTTCTGTTATTTTCTGTCCTTTCTGGAATGTTTCAAACGTTCCCCAGTTTAGAAATGAAGTGATCACATCCCTGTGTGCCCCAAGCACTGCTTCAGGAAGATGGTCTGGTGGCCACATGCAGGACAGGCTGGGCAATCGGCAGGGGGGGATGAGGCCTGAGCCAGATGTGGGGTAGACAAGGAAATGAAGGGGAAGCTGAAAGTGACCTTCAGGATGATGAGCCACAGACTCTGGAAGATGACAGTGAGAAGGAGAAGGACAATCACAGATCACGCAGCAGTTTAAAGCTGGGAGCCTGGGCCCATCAGGCAACTGACCAACCTCACAGCTCTGGTTGGTGCATACAGGAGATTTGCATCCACGTACTGAATACATGTCACGGTGCGTCAGACTCTGAGCTCAGTGCCGCTCTAGTTCACGGCAGTTAGGAACTGGCCCCTTTAGAGAAACTGAGGCTTGCACATGGCAGAGGCAGGACCCTAACTAGGGCCCCTGACTCAAATGCCTCCTCAGCCTAGAAATTCCTGAGGTCCACAGGCTATCTGGTCCCAGTGCCTCAAAGCTCAGTTCAAGTACAGGAATGACAAGGGCCAGGCCGTCAATGACTTCCTGAATTCACTTGGCAGTTTTATTTTTCATTGTGAAAGTTGGCACTCTAAGTGACTTAATATCACTTCTCAGTTAATACCTTCTAACAGCTTCTCTCCTCTCAGAATAAAAGCTAATGTCCTGTCCTGTCCTGTGGTGGCACAGTGAATAAAGCGTCGACCTGGAAATGCTGAGGTCGCCGGTTCAAAACCCTGGGCTTGCCTGAAGGCACATATGGGAGTTGATGCTTCCAGCTCATTCCCCCTTCTCTCTCTCTGTCTCTCCTCTCTCTCTCTCTCTCTTCTTTAAAGTTAAAAAATAAAAAAATAAATAAAATTAAAAAAAAAAAGCTAATGTCCTTCCCAGGGCCCTAGCTGATCTGACCTTAGCTACCTTCTCCGATTCTACATTTTATTCCTACTTCTTGCTGCTCCTAGAACCCCCCAAGTCTGCTTCTACCTCAGGGCCTTGCCATGTGCTATTCCTCTTGTTAACCATGGAGCCACTCCCTCATGCCCCTCCTCCTTTACAGTCTTCAAGGCACATGCCACCATTTGACATATATTTCTACTGGCTTATTTGTTTAAGGTCTGTTTTCTCCCCACAGAATAAGTGTTTTGTTTATTGCTATATCCCCAGGACCTAGAATAGTGTCTGCTAACTTCTGGTAATAGAAACATGAGTGTCCAGGTAATTCTCCTCTACAGAAATCAAATGTGATAGATTCATTAAAAACAATCATTTCAGCCTGACCTGTAGTGGCACAGTGGATAAAACATTGACCTGGAATGCTAAGGTTGCTGGTTCAAAACCCCGGGCTTCCCTGGTCAAGGCACATATAAGAAACAACTACTATGAGTTGATGCTTCCTATTCTTCCTCCCCTTCTCACCCCTCTCTCTCTAAAATCAATAAATAATATATTTTAAAAACAAACAACAACAGAGAACAATCCTTTCTGGATACTGGAAGATGACCAATGGCAGAGAACAGCTTGGGCGGGCGGTGTTGGCTCACTGGGGAAGAGTTGCTGCAGCAGGCAAGAAGGGTGTGTTTATGATCCTGTGCCTGGGCGTGTCCCGCCTATTTCAGGCAGGAAACCCACAGCTGGACGGGCTGAAGGTGTGGACCCGGTAGAGGACCAGCAGCAGCAGAGCAGCTAGAACTAGGGGGAGGGGAGTGGTCTCTGGAAGCAAGAGAGCCTTGAAAGGACCGAGATGATAAAACCTCCTGCATCCCAGAGAGGCTGCTAAAGTGCAGAGAAACCCAGGGAGCCCCAAGAAAATAAAAACCTTGGGGAAACTTGCAAGTTTTCTGTGCATTTCAATGTATTCCTCAACCTACACACAACTCAAGTGGCAGAGGTAGAAACCCTACTGGTTTGCATTATCTCTGCCCAGATCTCTTAACAGTGAGACGATATGGGGAGACCCGAGGGTGGGGAGATAAGAAGCAGAGACACCCCAGCAGTCTACCACAGTGGAGAGAGATTTCAGTAAGAGACCAGGCAAGCTGACTGCTTGCTAAACAAAACACCACCACAACATAACATAGGATCATGACAACATAATCTACTATGCCTACTTTTCAAACCAAGACATCACTAGACATGGCCAGGAAACAGTAAAGTGTGGTTGGGACTCAGGAAAAATAAAGTAGCCAGTAGAATTAGCTTTGAGAGGGCCCAGATGTTGGATTTAGCAGACAAAGACTTCAAAGCATCTATTACTAAAGTGTTTAAAGAATTAAAGAAAAATGTGCTGAAGAGTTAATGGAAAGTATACTAAAAATGAGTGAAAAGACAGGAAATCTCAACTGGGAAATGGACACTATAAAGAGGCACCAAATGGCGATTGGAGAGCTAAGAGTATAAGAACTGAAATGAAACTTCAGTGGATTTTGCTCAACAGTGGATAGGAGAACGCTGGAGGCATCAGTGAATCAGAAGATGGATCAACAGGAAGTAATGGGCTCCAAAAACAGAGAGAAGAAACACTGAAATAAAATGAAGGAAGCCTCAGAGAGCTGTTAGATAATATCGAGTATTCTAATATGTGTGTAATGGGTCCTGGCCAAGTAGCTCAGTTGGTTAGAGCATCGTCCCGAGATGCCAAGGTTACAGGTTTGATGCCCAGTTAAGGCACATACAAGAATCAACCAATGAATGCATAAATAAGTGGAACAACAAATCAATGTTTCTCTCTCTCTAAATCAATAAACAAACAAACAAAATGAATAATATGTGTATAACTGGGTTTCAAGGAGAGGAGAAAGAGAAAGGGGCAGAAAAAAAATAATTGAATAAACAATGGATGAGCACTTCCCAAATTTGGTGAAAACCCGTAACTTACCAACCTAAGAAGCTCAAAGAATTCTAAAAAAGATAAACACAAAGAAGACCACAACAAGGCACACGGAATTGCTGAGAGCCAAAGATCAGGAGAAAACCTTAAGTAATAAGAGAAAACCAACTCATCTCTCTCAGGGAAACAGACACATGACAAATAATAGCTGGATTCTCCTCAAACAACGGAAGCCAGAAGACAACAGAATGACACAAAGTGGCAGAGAAAAGCCTGGCCACCAAGAGGTCTAACTCTAGTGAAAGTGTCCTTCAAAAATAAAGGTGAAATAGAGACAATTCCAGATTTCAAAAAGTGAGAGAATCTGTTGTTAACAGGCCTGAATTGCCATGCCAGTAAACACGAAAGGCAGTGCTTCGGGCAAAAGGGAAGTAACCTCATATGGCAACTTCACACAGGAAGAAACAGAGAGCGGGGAGATGGTAAACATGGGTGGGTACGTATATTCTGGCCTCAAATTCCTTTGCGATGTGGGACTATTTAAAGCAGAAACTTGTAACACTAGCTCGATAATAAATGTAGATGCAGCCTAAAGGGCAACAAGAAACAGAAGAGGAACAGAAACGGAGCCATGCTGGGGCAGAGTGCGCCTGTTTCACCAGCAGCAAAGCAGCAGGAACGCCAAGTGGCTTGTCGTAAGATGCACGTTGTAATCGCTAGAACCAGCTTGAAGAGAAAAAGGCAAATACGGCCCAAAAACAGAGTAATTAAAATGGTATATTAAAAAATGTGTGTTTGATACAAAAGGCGGCAGGAAGAACAGAGGAACAAACGGATTAGGTAAATAGAAAACAAACAGCAAATAGTAGAATTAAACCCAACTAAAAATGATCCTCAATCTAATTGAACAATGAAAGGTATGAAACTTGGAGGGAAACATGGGAGGAAATCTCTGTAATGTTGATTTAGGCCAGTGGTTTTCAGCTGAGGATGACTTTGCCTCCCAGGGGACGTTTAGTAATGTCTGGAAACATTTTTGGTTATCACAGCTTTGGAGTGGGGTGGATAATACTGGCATTTGCTGGGTAGAGGACAGGGATGCTGTTAAGCATCCTACAACGCACAGGACAGCCCTCACCACAAAGAATTGTCTGCACCAAAATGGCAACGGTGCTGAACCTGATAAACTGTGGTTTGGGCCATGTGTTCTTAGATACAACAACAAAAGCACAAACCATAATAGAAAAAAAAAAGACTTCATCAAAATTAAAAACTTTTGTGCTTCAAAATACACCATTAAGAGAATGAAAAGACAAGCCGCACATTGGAAGAAAATATTTGCAAATCATGTATCAGAAAAAGGGCTTATCTCCAGAACACATAAAGAACTCTCACAATTCAATAATAATAAGACAAACAACCCAATTTAAAAGATGGATGAAAGAAGATATACAGTGGCTAGTGTTATGGGTTGAATTGTATATCCCCAAAAGATACATTCAGGTCCTAACCCCCAGTACCTCAGAATTTGACCTTAATTGAAAATAGGGTTTTTGTGGATGTCATTAGTTAAGATGAGGTTATACTGAACTAGGGTGAAGTCTTTTTTTTTTTTTTTGTATTTTTCTGAAGCTGGAAACGGGGAGAGACAGTCAGACAGACGCCCACATGCGCCTGACTGGGATCCACCCGGCACACCCAGCAGGGGGCGATGCTCTGCCCACCAGGGGGTGACACTCTGCCCTGGGGGGGGTCGCTCTGTTGCAACTAGAGCCACTCTAGCACCTGGGGCAGAGGCCAAGGAGCCATCCCCAGCGCCCGGGCCATCTTTGCTCCAATGGAGCTTCGGCTGCGGGAGGGGAAGAGAGAGACAGACAGGAAGGAGAGGGGGAGGGGTGGAGAAGCAGATGGGCACTTCTCCTGTGTGCCCTGGCCAGGAATCGAACCCAGGACCTCTGCACGCCAGGCCGATGCTCTACCACTGAGCCAACTGGCCAGGGCCGGGTGAAGTCTTAATCTACTATGACTGATGTCCTTATAAGAAGATGATGCAAAGACACATGAGGCAAACATGCCATGTGACAAGAAGGCAGGATGGAGCCACACAGCTGCCAGCCCAGGAAAGCACGGGGGTGGGGGTGGGGGTGGAGGGAGCAGCGACACCAGGAGCTCAGAGGAGGCAGGATATGGTGTCCCCCACCCCCACCCAGAGTGCTGAGAGAGACAGCCCTGCTGACACCTTAATTTCGGACTTCCAGCTCTCAGAACCATGAGACAATAAATTCTGTTCCTGTAAGCCACCCAGTTTGTCACAACAGCCCTAGGAAACAATGCAGCTAGTAGGGACATAAAAAGATGCTCAATATCATTAATTATGGGGGAAGAACAAATTTACAACACAACGTAATGATCCCTTCACGCCCACTAGGATGGCTATAATTAAAACAACAGATAGTAACAAACTTTGGTGAGAATGTAGAGAAAATGGCTGGTGGGAGTATAAAAATGGGTACAGCTATTTTGGGGGGAAAAACCTGTTTTTTAAAAAGTTAAACGTAAATTGAAAACCAATGACCACACAAAGACTTGTGCACACATGTTCATGGCCACATTCTCTGTAACAGCTGAGACAGGGGAAGCAATGCGCTGTCCTCCAGCCAGCGGGCGGGCAAGTGAAGAGCAGCATATCCACGTCACGGAATACTTACTGTCCACCACGAAGAGGAGTGGCCCCGGCAATACTACAGCACGCTTCAACCTCAAACACATCCTGCTCCGTGAGAGCCACCAGACGACACGGCATGGTTCGAAAAGGCAAATCTATAAAGAGAGTGGACTGCTCGTTGCCTGGGGCTTGGTGAGGAGGGGAAGGGCAGACAGGGGCTGGCTACAAAGTGGTCATAAGGGACCATTCTGAAGGGATGGGAATGTCCCCAGATTGAATGGTGGGGACATCCGCGCAACTCTGTAAACCTACTAACAATCATTGAAATGTACAATGAAAGGAGATGAATTTTATGTTATGTAAATTATACCTCAATAAAACTTTTTAAAAATGTAAGCGCCCTAAATAAACACTCCAGTCAAAGGCAGAGATTGTGAGAATGGATTTAAAAAAGCTGCATCCTGCTACATCTTGTCTACGAGAAGCACTTTAATTCCAGACACGGGTTGGAAGTAACAGAATGGGGAAGGCCATGTGCTGCCCCGTGTACCAGCACAGGAGAGCCAGAACGCCCACGTTAACACCAGACACACAACATACACTGGGAACATCACTTGATGAAGGGGGCATTTCATGACAAAGGGCTCCACACTGTGGGATGATATAACAATTACGAATATGTATGTGCTTAAAACAAAAGAACAAAGAACTCCCAGATGGAAAAATCAGTAAGGTTGTGCGTCCTCTCTGGCACACAACAGGTGCTCGGTAAATCTTTGTGAAGTATATCGATGAATTCTGGCTAAGTCAGTTTGGTCAGGTTCCCAGAGCCTGCTCGCCGCGGATGCCGGAGGAGGAAACGGAAGAGCCACCGCTGGCCGAACGCAGGACACGCACCAGACTCCCTGCGCAGGCTGTGCACGGACAGTTTCATTTACTCTTTACAACACTACTCTCCAGTCGTTAGGAAGAAAAGATAGTTTCTGAAATTAAGGACTGAGAGCAGACACTGGTCACACGACTACAGGACGAGATGCACACTGAAATAGTCGGCTTTTCCCATCTGGTGAAGTTTAGGTGGTAACAAATGTCAGCTTAGATTGCCAGAACTCTAACTTCAATTGAAAAGAATTTCTTTGTTTTGGGGTTTGGTTTTTTTTGCCTTTTTGTGCATGTGTGAAACTTCAGAATAGTATTTGCTGGGCATGCAAAGGCTGCCTGCCCTAAAGTGGTTTGCTCTGAGGTGAACCTCAGCGTGGCAGAAAGTTGGCCAGACGCGCCCCCTGCCAGCGAGCACAGCCGTCCGTCCGTCCGTCCTTCCGCAGTGCAGAGCAGCCGCCCAGGCGGGCGTGAAGTCACTTCCTAACCTCTGTAGTCCGGGATGGCCGTGACTCTGATCAGTGGGATGTGAGAGAAGTAAGGCCCTAAGGGTTGTGGGGCCTCTGCCCTCCTGGTGAGGACAGTGCCATGCAGGTGCCCAGCAAACCCCCTGGAGGAGAGAGGCCGTGTGCAGGAGGGCAGGCCCATTGCCCGGCTGTGAGGAAAGCCCCCGTGGACCTCCCTGCCCAGCTGACCCCTGCCAGATGCAGCCATGGGCCTGGCTGGGGATGAAATCAGCTGAGGGCCCTGCCCGGCAGGCCCACAGAACCAGGAGGAAAAGACTGCTGCTTTCTGAAGCCGCCGAGATTTGGGGTGGCTGGAATCAGCAAAGGCTAAGGCGTACCACTCACAACCACAAAGCAGCTGGGCCAGACTCAGAGTCCGTCGGCCTGTCTGCGTCCACTTATACAAACCAGAAAAGCAGGGCGGGAGCGTGAGGGGGCTTCCGAGATGGGGGCTCTGATGGTCTGGGTGGTGGGGTGCCGCCGTGTGCACTTCGGGAAGAGTCCCCAGGACATCGATCGGGTGACCCGCCTGCTCACCTCCCTCTGGGGGGACTTGTGCGGGAAGGAGCCTGCAGTGTGCACCGCTCGGCGGATCCCTACCAACAGCCTGCAGTGTGCACCGCTCGGCGGATCCCTACCAACAGCCAGTGCCCACGGGCGCTAGGCCAGGGGGCGCCCTGGATAACAAAGTGGACACTGCCCCTGCCCGAGGGGCACCGACAGTTTCACTAGTGGAGAATCAAAGGCAGTGCCCATAAATAGCAGCTAAAAAAAAAGAAAAAAAGATGAATCAATCATGCGAGATAATATTAAAATAAATGCCAAAAAGTACCACCCGATGGGCTCCTGAATGAGGCGCGCACGTAACAAACTCTCTGCGGTGTGTCCCCCCCACAGCAATGTGACTCCACTCTGCTTCTTTCTCCCTTCAAAGATCTCACTCACGTCTGTGTGACAGCTCTCAGCAGCAGACCTTAGCTCAAGTTTTATACGGCGTGACTCACAATGCACTTTCTGTCATTCCGCAAAACTGAGGATGGTACGTTGCTCATTTTATTCACTACTAATGGAGGATTGCTTCTCTTTCTATGTTGTATACAGCAGACATGTTCCACATTTTATGTATCGTCATGTGGCACACAGAATTTAGATACAGCCTTGCTCAGTCTGGGTCGGACAGACCCTGAGTCCTCACGCCCAAGTCAGTGCTGCAAGCACGCTGTCACCTACCCCAGGACACAGGTCTCAAGTCCTGAAGTTGGAAGGGACAGCAGGTCATACACGGTTTTTTCTCCAGGTTTGTTCCCAGGTCTAAGACACTGTTTCATCTTAGAATGCAAAGTGAATTATTTGACTGGGTAAGTAGAAACAAGTTTATCACATAAAAACTGTAAAATGAAATAAGGGAGAATGCATTTAAGTATAGGGATCTATCAAATAGGTCAAAATTAGAAATGTACATGGCTCACTACAAAAAAGTTCTATTATTCCAAAAATCTGTGGTAATAGGAAAAAGCCATGCACTGCTTTGGCATTTGTAAAAAATGAGATAAGAAAAAGTTTACTGTAGAGCACTGGTCGACCATGTCTGCATGTTTCCATGGAAACAGATGTTGGTTAGACAAACAAGGTGCGTAAATGCCTGAGAATCGTCAGGTATCTCCGAGCCCTCACCTCGTTTTGAGCCGGTCGGATGTCTATCCCCATAGAAACCACAGTGGAAATGAGGGCAGTGGCCATGAGTCAGCCTGTTGGGTGGTTCATCCCAGCCAAGGCCTGAGAGCACAGGAGCCGTGTTACAGAAATAAATGAATTTAGAACCAGGGAAAAGCAAAAGCTTTAATTGGGAACACTGCTTTTTATGGACTTAGTTAAATAATGGAAAGGCCCAGCAAGTAATGTAGACACAAGACAGACGGTTCTTTGCCAATTAGGTAATGGAATTAAAAGTGTACCCACACCGTGCCAAGCAGGCTGACCACAGCGGGGCCCAGCGGAGTGACTCACGGACAGCAGCTTGCCGCTGGCCCTTCGGACGTGCACCTGAAGCAGTTTCAGGTGGGTCAACCATCTCTCAGGTCAGGTGTGAAGTGGCTGAAGACTAAGGTGGCCATGAGCCAAGCACTCAACAATGGCAAGGGCCCTTACGGGAAGCCTGGGCAGACCGGGGCTGGCTCTGGGTCCCATTATCTTCTGTTCTAGCCAGATAATGCCATGTGCCCCCACATAAAATCAAGTTTTACCCTACACACGTCATGTCCCCACCCCAAGCCCGGGCTCCCCATTTTTGTTAAACGCATCAGCCTCCTCCCAGCTACCGGGGGTCCACGGTTCCAGCCTCCAGTGCCCAACGACAGGCCTGTCAGTTGACCATTCCTGCCGGGCTTTCCCCCCGGGAGCCCCTGCAGAAGGCCTCTCTGCCATTGGCCAAGTCAAACATCACCCCCACTGGAGCACGCAGTGGGAGGGAGGGCAGGCAGACAGGCTCCAGCACCTGCCTGGGTGGGACTCGCAGCTCCACCAGTTACTGCCCTGGAACAAGTCTCTGAACCTCTCTAAACTATGGTTTCTCATCCATAAAATAGGGCAAAAACCAGAAGCCACCTGACAGAGGGGGTCTAAGGGATAAATGGAAGAAAGCTTGTGGAGCTCTTGGCCCGACCTGCACACAACAGGCTCTGCTAAGTGTGTCTAAACTTGGGTCTTCAGCTAAATTGAACACTGACACCAGATTACTCTTCCTACGGCGTGGCTCTGTCCACACGCTTCTCGGGCTCCGGATACTCAGTGGTCCTCCGTTCTCTGCGGTCTGGCCACAGGTCGCCACCCCGGCTTTGTGTCCCTCCTCCAGTCTGTGTGCCCCAAGTTGAGGCCAAAGCGAACTGTCCTTGGTTGACGCCCAGGCTCCTGGCATTCCTCGGCTGGGCCGCCCACCCTCTCTGCCATGGAGATCTGGACCCTGACAACTTATTTGCTAAGTTTTTTTTTTTTTCTTTCTTTTTTTTTTTTTTTTTCATTTTTCTGAAGCTGGAAACAGGGAGAGACAGTCAGACAGACTCCCGCATGCGCCCGACCGGGATCCACCCGGCACACCCACCAAGGGGCGATGCTCTGCCCACCAGGGGGCGATGCTCTGCCCATCCTGGGCGTCGCCATATTGCGACCAGAGCCACTCTAGTGCCTGAGGCAGAGGCCACAGAGCCATCCCCAGCGCCCGGGCCATCTTTGCTCCAATAGAGCCTTGGCTGCGGGAGGGGAAGAGAGAGACAGAGAGGAAAGCGTGGCGGAGGGGTGGAGAAGCAAATGGGCACTTCTCCTATGTGCCCTGGCCGGGAATCGAACCCGGGTCCTCCGCACGCTAGGCTGACGCTCTACCGCTGAGCCAACCGGCCAGGGCTTATTTGCTAAGTTTTAATAAAAGCTCTTTATGAAAGACTTGGGCCTCTGTCACCTGGGGTGAACACGAAGGAGATCAACGAGCATCTTATGACCAGGTGGCCAGGCAGTAACTGTCCCTGCCCTGGAGCCCAGCAGCAGCAATGGTGGGACGAAGGAAGCAGGAAAGTCTCAGGGGAGGTCTGAGACGGTGTGAGGTCCCTGGGCTCCTTCCGGCTCGCCGAGTCCATTTCAAGGAGAAAAGGGGGGTGAGGCCAGGACAGGCCTCGACTCTGGGAGCCTGGTGGATTAACCCTGTCTTTCTTTCTTTTCCTTCTCTTTTTTTCAGTGAGCGCGCGAGAAAGAGACAGACAGGGAGGGAGAGAGATGAGAAGCATCAACTTATAGTTGTGGCACCTTAGTTGTTCACTGATTGCTTTCTCATATGTGCCTTGACTGGGGGGTTACAGCAGAGCGAGTGACCCCTTGCTCAAGTCAGCAACCTTGGGCTTCAAGTCAGTGACCTTTGGGCTCAAGCCAGTGATCATGAGGTCATTCATGTCTATGATCCCACGCTCAAGCTGGCAACCATGGGGTTTCAAATCTGGGTCCTCAGCATCCCAGGCTGAAGCTCCATCCACTGTACCACCGCCTGGTCAGTCTAACCTTGCCTTTCACTGTCTCTATTCTGGTGCTTTGACATCTGGGGCCTTCTTGACCCTGGAAAAACCACCTCTCCCAGGGCTAGCCAATTCCTACAGATAGTAAAGAACTCACTTGGGAGCACACCTTTCAAACGCAAACCAAGCAATCAGGGTCGACATCCAAACCGCCAGACTTACACTCTGGGCCATTATCTACCTTCTGGTCACCCCAGGGGCAGACAACGAGGGGCAGTTATCTGCCCTGAGTCCACTGAAATTATTCAAACTAGCCAATCCTGAACCCGCTTACTCCGTCTGGCCCGTTCCTTCCCACAGAAACCACAGTCAAAGCTGTTGGCCACTCTCCCTTTCTCTCTCTGCCTTCTGACTGAGCCTGGTGTTTCTCCGTGTAGCCCCCGGGATGTGGCATGCCCCCGCCTCTGGGACACTGTAACAAATTATCGCAAAGACAAATCATCTTCTGGTCTATTAGCCTTACTGAACTTCACGTTTTCTCAGGGCAGGTAAAATACGCGATACTTTACAATGAAGCCACACCCTTACCTAACGCTCCCCTCGGCACCCACACTTTCACCAGCGGGGAGCACATGGGAGGCCAGGTGAAGGGACCCTGGCACTTAATGTGGTTCTCTGCAGTCAGGCACAGGGGGCCTGCAGCTGAGGACACTGTAGTGTACTGATGACGATGACACAACCCCTGCGGCAATAAAAATGGGAGCTAACGTTTACAAGGGTGTACAATGTCCTAGGAAGTGTGCCAAGTGCTTTGATGCCAATTACCCCCAGTGATGCCAGAACACACCGGGGTGCCATAAAAGCTAGAATCTGGTCCTCCGAAGGAGGCTGTGGCCTCTGTGGACGCGGCGTCTCCCCAGGGCAGGGACCGGTAAATGCATCTATGGAGAGCATCATGTTAAGTTTGACCTTGAAAATCAGGGATACAGAACATTTTTTAAAGGCACAAGACCCAGTTTTCTGCTTTCTACGTTGATGCTTTAGGAAATATGGTTAAGAGAAAAAAAAAAATCTAGCCTTCCTGCGTTACAATCAATCACACAAGAACCTCTTTGGGTCTGAGTTTACTGTAGCCACCTGCGGGGCGGTGGGTAGGGGGGGTGTCAACGGCCGACCCATCCACCCTCCCTGTACCTGACCAGCTTCCTCTGCTCAGAATACGTCCACATGCCACTGGGCCAGGTGGGAGGGGTGGGGGCAGGAGAAGGGATAAGACAAAATAAAACTAATTCCAGCCAAAAGATGAGAAACCATCACACCTACCATGTGTCCGTAAAGTCATGGTGCACTTTTGACCGGTCACAGGAAAGCAACAAAAGACAATAGACATGTGAAATCTGCACCAAATAAAAGGAAAACTCTCCCAGTTTCATATCTATTCAGTGCAGTTCGATGTGGGCTCACACACAGATTTTTTTAGGGCTCCTTAGGTAGCTATCCCGTATATCCTCTACAGACTCGTCACTGACTGATGGCCTACCAGAACGGGGTTTCTTCACCAAACTGCCAGTTTCTTTTTTTTTTTTTTTTTTTTTTTTTGCATTTTTCTAAAGCTGGAAACGGGGAGAGACAGTCAGACTCCCGCATGCGCCCGACCGGGATCCACCCGGCACGCCCACCAGGGGGCGATGCTCTGCCCATCCTGGGCGTCGCCATGTTGCGACCAGAGCCACTCTAGTGCCTGGGGCAGAGGCCAAGGAGCCATCCCCAGCGCCCGGGCCATCTTTGCTCCAATGGAGCCTTGGCTGCGGGAGGGGAAGAGAGAGCCAGAGAGGAAGGCGCGGCGGAGGGGTGGAGAAGCAAATGGGCGCTTCTCCTATGTGCCCTGGCCGGGAATCGAACCCGGGTCCTCCGCACGCTAGGCCGACGCAAACTGCCAGTTTCCTTCAACTGCTTATCCCGAGTAATTTATTCCTATGTGGTGGCGCTTCGTTATAAACGCGCCGATATTCACGTTGCACTTTGGTCATGGATTCGAATTTAGCGAGCCACAGAACACACTGAACTTTCCTCTGTACCGTCCACATCTCGACTGGCATGGCCGTGGGCTGCTCCGCTGTATACACAGTGTTACGTCATCATCTGCACATGCGCACATGCTGCCACATCATCCTACAGAAACTGGGAGGGTTTTCCTTTTATTTGGTGCAGATTTCACATGTCTATCGTCTTTGGTTGCTTTCCTGTGACCGGTCAGAAGTGCACCGTGACTTTACGGACACACTGTATTTTATGAAGAGAAGATTTTAACACCCAAACTCAGAAACACTGTAGACAACGAAGCTGTAACCCAGTGGTCCCCAAAGTGCAGTGTGGGGGGCCTTCAGAGACTTCAAGATCTTTTCCAGGGGCCTACCCAGTCTAAACGAGGTTCACAATAATGTATTATTATTATATCACATAGTATAGTTACTATAATTATAGAATATAAAATAAGCCTGACCAGGCAGTGGCACAGTGGATAGAGCATCAGCCTAGGGCACTGAAGACCCAGGTTTGAAACCTCGAGGTTGCCAGCTTGAGCATGGACTCACCAGCTTGAGCATGGGGTCACTGGCTTGAGCGTGGAATCATAGACATGACCCCAAGATCAATGACTTGAGCCCAAGGTCGCTGGTTTGAGCAAGGAGTCACTCACTCTGCTGTAGCCCTCTGGTCAAGGCACATATGAGAAAGTAATCAATGAACAACTAAGGTGCCACAACGAAGAATTGATGCTTCTCATGTCTCTCCCTTCCTGTCTGTCTGTCCCTATCTGTCCCTCTCTGTCTCTGTCTCTTTTGCTAAAAAACAAACAAAAAGAATATAAAATAATATATGATTATTGTAATGTAATAAGAACTGTCTTTTTCACTCATTCATATAGCAGAGTTTTCTAGAGGCCACATGACAAGAGATGATAAAACTCCGATAGCTAATTCAGTGCACGCTTGCGTGACCCTGTGTTCTCTAGATTTTCAGAGCTCAGTTGTTCTCAATGGTCCCATTATGCTTTTCTAACTATCTTTAGTCATTTCTACTATAATTGATGCGCTTCATTATCACCCAACAAATCATTATTTTGAAATCTTTAACTTTTCCTTTTTTCCTATGCAGAAATGGGCTAGAAGTGCATGCACTGTTTTACTTTGCAGTAGTATTTTTATAATTAAAAAAACTTTTCTGTTTTAAAATTTTCTCTAAAACTGTTACTATTTAAAAACTTAAGGCTCATCCATTCTAAAAGAAAAGATAAAAAGAAAATAATATTTGTTTATAATCTCTTTTTCTTACAGTTCAAAGGAGGGGTCACTGGCTTAAAAGGGGGCGACCAGAGGATGTGCTTCCTTAACCCATTAGCGGAGCCCCTGACGTGGAAATGCGCTGAAAAAAGGAAGCTGACTTATCAGCAAGTCCTCTGACTCACGGAAGGGAGGAATCTATTCCAAGGGCGAAACAGCAAATAAAAACCAGAAATGTGGTTGGACACTACCTTTTCCTCAGTTTTATAGATGTCAATAATTTACCTTATTGTGTCTTATGTAACAGAACATATTTGAATAGTGTTCTATGCCAGTTAAAATGAGGTGTAATTTTGAGACCAATTAGAGTTTAAAGAAAAAGGACTTGAGTATTTTAAGCATAGATGCATTTTCTTTAAAAGTCAAATGCTGGAAAAGTTGTAACTTTTCAAACTAGATTTAAAAGCCACGAAAGCTGCCAGATGGGAATACCGGAACTCCCTGTATTACTTCTCTCTAGAAAACTAAAATGGCCTGACCTGTGGTGGCGCAGTGGGATAAAGCGTTGACCTGGAAATGCTGAGGTTGCCGGTTCGAAACCCTGGGCTTGCCTGGTCAAGGCACATATGGGAGTTGATGCTTCCAGCTCCTCCCCCCTTCTCTCTCTCTGTCTCTCCTCTCTCTCTGTCTCTCCCTCTCCTCTCTAAAAATGGATAAATAAAAATTTAAAAAAAAAATTAAAAAAAAGAAAAGAAAACTAAAATGATTTCCCTCCCCCCCAAAAAACATCAAAGCCACTGAAGAACCTTGAAAGGTGAGTTACTGTAGTGTCTCGGTTGAAGAAACAAGCATGACAGCCTTGGACAGTGGGCACTGCAGAGTGCCTGCTGGGTGGAGAGCTAGGAAATGACAGCACGCTCCTTTCTGGTAAAATAGTAGCTGCAGAATCAAGACCAAGCCGCAAACACAACTGCGGAGGTAACGTCTCATCCGCAGAGGTACGCCCGGACTTGCTGTTTGCCTTGTACTCATACAGTGTCAACAGCCACTCCTCACTCAGCAAAGATCTTTTATGGAAACACTTGGCAACGAAACGCAAGTGATGGTGGCTGAAATACTTACATGTTCCATACCTTTAGTGACTTTCACGGTTTATCCTGGAACAACGGGGCTGACACCTGCACCAATGGCGCCAGAGCAAGGAAGGCAGAACCACCGGTGCCTGAGCATCCATCAGTTAGGCAAAGCCACCAAACTCCGTCTAGGACAGTCTCTGCATTCTCCACTGCCACCGGGCAGATAAACAAGTGATAGACAGATAAAGATGACAGGCAGACAGATGACAGAAAGATCACAGATAGAGAGGGTCGCATTTAACAATGTCCTTGGTGGAAGCAGCAGGAACGAATGTTATTAAATCTTGACTCTTGGGCCCATCTGTGTAACAAAATGGGACGCACGTGATGGTTATCAGGAAGAAAAGCACTGGGGAGATTATCTGAGTTGCACGCTGCACAGGGCCCCTTTTTCAAGAAATACTGTTTTTGGTTAAAAGAATGACCAACAAACTGGTTATTCAGACTTCAGTAACTGGCAGACATTTTCTCAAAAATTAATGAGGCGAGCCTTTCACTTCCAGGAAAACAACTGACACTATCCATTATCGATAATAAAATTTGAACTTTCAAGAGGAAACCATTTAAAAGACCTGTTCCTGCTCCTGTTAGCTTGATAGCTTCCTATTACTTGAAGGCTTTCTAAGGAGATCAGTGGGGACAGTCACCAAAGTACTGTGGGGGATGTTCTGTAATCAGATATGGCAACATGTGGAAGAACTGAAGAGCCACAAAGCCATTAGTTTCCAGATGACCGAGGCGTAGAAACACCAAACCGTGCACGGGTGAGAGAGCTATGGGAGGGGCCCAACAGGCAAGATGCCGCAGGAATTATGGAGTGAGACTTCTGAAAACCCGGTCTTCCGTAAAAGCAAGGAGAATGCTGGCAAAAATGATCCAAATCAATTTTTTCAGAACTCTGGAAACTAACCAGAGGATTGTGACAATTTTGGGAGGCAGTGGTTTATTTAAGAAAAAAAAAATGGCCAGCTCCCAGCAAGAACAAAAAATGTGGCATTTAAACTTGCCCATTCCTCTCACTCTCTCCCGCTTTTAAAAACCCACGTCCTGCAAACAAAGCAAAAAACAGCAGACAAGCAGTCACTGGAGGTGGCAGGTGGGTTCTGAGTGCCTCAAAGGCCCCATTCCCAGGGGACCATCATATCTGCCCTGTCTGACAATACCCCCCGGGAACCCCTCTCACAGGGCTCCTCTTCACTGACCTGAGAGCTTGCTCAGGGTCAGCAGGCTTGCCTGTGGGGCTTCGTTAAAAGCACTCTTAAACAACCAATGGGTCAAAAAAGAAATCACAAGGAAAAGTAGAAAATATTTTGAGATGAATGAAAATGAAAACACAAGGCTTATGGGATGTAGCAAATGCAGTACTTGAAGGGAAATTCATAGCTATATATTTAATACCTACATTAAAAAAAGAGAAATCTCAAATCAATAACCTAACTTTATACCTTGATGAATCAGAAAAAGAAGACCAGGGGAGAGGAAATAATAAAATTCAGAGCAGAGATAAATGAAATAGAGAAGAGAAAAACAATTGAGAAACCTAACAAAACCAAAGTTTGGTTTTTGGAAAGACTGACAAAATTGACAACCCTTTAGCTAGACTGACTGTATTCGTCAATGTGGGCTTCTATAACAAGATACCACAGGCTGAGTGGCTTACCCAACAGAAGTTGATTTCTCATAGTTCTGGAGGCTGGGAGTCCACAATCAAGGGGTAGGCTGATTTGGTTCCTGGTAAGAGTTTTTCCTTGGCTTTCTTCTCTGTCCTCACATGGTGGTGAGAGCGAGAAAGTGCTCGGTGGTGTCTCTGCGTACAAGGGTACCGGTCCTATAAGACCCGGGTCCCACTCTTACAACTACACTTAACCTTAACTAACTCTTCAAAGGCCCCACCTCAAAGCACAGCCACACTGGGGGTTAGGGCTTCAGTGTATGAATTTGAGGGGACACAATTCAGTCCATAGCACTGACCAAGAAAAAGAGTTAAGACTCAAATTGCTAAAATCAAGAATGAAAGATAGATACAACACTACTAACCTTACAGAAACCAAAAGGATCGTAAGGGAATGCTACAAATAATTGTACGCCTACAAATTGTATGTCTTAGATGAAATGGGCAAATTCCTAAAAGATACAAATTATAGAAATGGACTCAAGAAGAAGTATAAAAATCTGAACAGATCAGCCCTGGCTGGGTGGATTAGTGGATTGGCATTGTCCTGGTGTGCTGAGGTCACAGGTGCCCAGGTCAGGGCACATATGAGTAGCAACCAATGAGTGTGCAACTAAATGGAAAACTAAGGGGAACAATAATTTAATGTTTCCCTCTCTCTCTCTCAAATAAATGGAAAACAAATTTTAATTTAAATAGATTAGACCTATAACAAGTAAAGAGATCAAATTAGTAATAATAAAAACACTTCCCCAAAAGAAAAGCCCAGCCTAGGTAGAAGAAGAATTCTACCAAACATTTAAAGAAAAATTAACATCAATTCCTCATAAAATTTTCCAAAAACAAACCCAAACAAACAAACAAACAAACAAAACCAGAAGAGGAGGGCACACTTCCCAACTCCTATTACGGGGCCAGTATTACCCTGATATCAAAACTAGACATAGACATCACAAGAGAAGTCAACTACAGGCTCACAACCTTTATGAATGAATAAAGATATCAAAACCCTCTACTAAATATTAGCAAACCAAATCCAGCCATATATAAAATGGTGTATAAATCATGAGGAAGTGGGATTTATCTCAGTAATCCAAGGGCGGTTCAGCATATAAAAATCAGTCAATATAATATATCGCATTAAGGACAGAAAAAAGCCTGTAAGATTGTCTTAATTGATGTAGAAAAAGCATTTGACAAAATCCAACACGGAACAGAATTTTCTCAACCTGATAACGAGCATCTGTGGACACACAGCTGGCATGAGGCCAGATGGGGACAGACCGAAAGCTTCCCCTGAAGATCAGGAAAAATGTACCACCACTTCTGTTCAGCACTGTACTGGAAGTTGTGGCCAGGGCAATTCGGCAAGAAAGGGAAATGAAAGATAATCTGGACTTGAAAGGAAGAAGTAAGCTTACCCCTGTTCGCAGATGACATGCTGTTCTACACAGAAAGTCCTAAGGAATCCATCACAAAACAAAAGAGGCAAAACACTCGTGGAGTTAAGAAATAAGCTCAGCAAGGTAGGATACAAGACCAATGGACTAAGTCAGCTGCATTTCTATACACTAGCAATGAACACTCAGAAAATAAAATTAACAAAAAGGAAAATGGACAAATAGATTTTACTTAACAGAATAAAAAGAGGTTTGTTGACATGGTTTCTGATTCCATATTGCAATGAGCTTTTATTAAACCATCACTTGTTCAGTTTGGAACTAGTATCAAAGAGAAATATATCCCAAAAGGTTATTAAAATACTTCCACCTCTTTCTAAAATTATGAGGTTAGATTTTCTTTACGTCCTTTAATCAAAACAACATATTACAGCAGACATAACCCAGAGGTGAGTGTGAGGGCCCCATTATTACCTCATTCAGCATTAAAGAGGTTTACAAAAATAAAATACAGCACTATTCTTCTTAATACATTTGTTTTCTTTTGGAAAACAATCTTTTTGACAAAAATATCTTATATTAGTATGTAATGGGTTTATTATTCTCATTGTAAAATTAATTAATACATCCATTCTATCAGTTTTAATTTTTCTAATTTAGCAAATATTGATAGTCAAAATACACATAAACAAAAGGTCTCTGGAATCTTCAAAAATTTTTTAAGAGTGTAAAAATGACCTGAAACCAAATATTTGAGAATTCAAGCCATACATAAACATTATATATATTTTCTATGTATAAGATAGACTATATGTAAATTTTAGGGCTAAAGGAAACCTTAATCAGGATAGAAATCCCAGAGGCTATAAAAGAAAAGTCAATATATATACATATATATTCATTCAGTGAGAGGAGGGGAGGCAGAGATTTCCACATGCACCCTGACTGGGATCCGCCCGGCAAGCCCACTATGGGGTAATGCTGTGCCCATCTGGGGCGTTGCTCTAGTGCTCAGCAACTGAGCTCTTCTTAGCACCTGAGGTGGAGGCCATGGAGCCATCCTCAGCGCCAGGGCCAACTCGCTCCAATCGAGCCATGGCTGCAGGAGAGAGAGAGAGAGAGAAGAAAGAGGGGAAGTATGGAGAAGTGGATGGGTGCGTCTCCTGTGTGCTCTGACCAGGAATCGAACCCAGGACATCCACATGCTGAACTGATGCTCTACTACTGAGCCAACTAGCAAGGGCCAAAAACATTCTTAAGGCAAAAGATTTTATAAAAACCAATCAATAAATATGTTTTTAAAATATTTGCAGTAGAGGTGGAAAAGGGTCAATATCTGTAGTAAAGAGAGAATTCATGTGACTGGTGTCAAAAGATAAATGGAAATTAAAAAATGGAGAAGGGATATGACTAGGGAAAGAAGGGATGTGCTGGAAGGGATGTGACTTACAGGGCACAGGAAATCCAAACACCTGCTAAAATAGACATAAAAGACATAGGCAGTCACCATTCACTGGAGATGCAAAATGACAACAACAGTGAGAGCACTCACTATACCGCCGTTAAACTGGCAGAAGTAAGGAGTTCTGGCGCAGGTCTGTCGCTGGGGAGAGGGCAAGGGTCCCTTCCTGCTCTGCTGGTGAGGTCAGAACTGTTACAGGGTTCCTTTGCTGTCAGTCACACCCCTTTGATCCCTGTTCATATCCCTTCTCCATTTTTTTAAAATGTGTTTATCTTTTGAATTCAACTCACATGAATTCTCTCTTTATTACAGATATTGGCTGATTTAAGATTTCCAGAAAATATTAACAAGAGAAAAAGGCAACACTGTGTATGTGTGTGTGTTTATATCTCTATCTATGTAATCTCACTTGGTAAAAAATATTGACAAAAACATATGTGGAAATGTGTAAATATATATATCAATATATGTATGTATATATGTGTGTGTGTGTGTGTGTGTGTATATATGAACTTGTGTGTATCTTTTTTTTTTTTTTTTTAATTTTTCCGAAGCTGGAAACGGGGAGGCAGTCAGACAGACTCCTGCATGCGCCCGACCAGGATCTACCCGGCACACCCACCAGGGGGCGATGCTTTGCCCATCCAGAGCCATTTTAGCGCCTGAAGCAGGGACCATGGAGCCATCCTCAGTGCCCGGGCCATCTTTGCTCCAATGGATCCTCAGCTGCGGGAGGGGAAGAGAGAGACAGAGAGGAAGGAGAGGGGGAGGGGTGGAGAAGCAGATGGCGCTTCTCCTGTGTGCCCTGGCCGGGAATCGAACCTGGGACTACCACACACCAGGCCGACGCTCTACCGCTGAGCCAACCAGCCAGGGCTCGTGTGTATCTTCTAAGACAAATATGGAAGTCTCTACACATACTAGGTTGTTAACATGGGTTTTCGGGGGGGGGTTAGTAGAGAGGCGAAGGAGAGCCTGGTGCTGCCTCCCCTAGAAGATGCCTCTTCTGCTTTCCTGACCACATCTGTCCCACCATCAGTCCATCCTCCTTCCCTTCCCCCGGGCCAGGCATAGTCCTGCCAGGGAAGCCACCTGCCAGTATCCTCTGAGCATCTGGAAGTCCTCAGGAACCAACAGTCACTTATTTATTCTCTATTATTTGTAACTGTTTTTTTTTTTATTCATTTTAGAGAGGAGAGTAAAAGAGAGAGAGAGAGAGAGAAAGAGAGAAAGGGGGGAGGAGCAGGAAGCATTAACTCCCATATATGCCTTGACTAGACAAGTGCAGGGTTTTGAACCAGGGACCTCAGAGATCCAGATTGACGCTTTATCCACTGTGCTACCACAGGTCAGGCCCTGTTTCTATTTCTTAAAGAGACAAAGTGGTGTAATGGTTAACAGCATGGAGTTAGCATGCTGTTGGTTCGATTCCTAGCTCCATCACTTACTTACTAGCTGTGTGAACTTGGCATTGTTATTCCCACCTGTGGAATGGAATTAACACTGGTGCCTATCGCAGGGTCATGGTGAGGAGAGGAGTGAGTACATGTGAGGCTCCCAGAACTGTGCCCGGGACACGGTGCTGCTGTGCAGCTGTGAGCTGTTATCAGGATCATGATGACCTCACCTATCTAGATTTTAAACTCTTGAAGGTGTTTTAAACCATTGGTATCCTCTTAGATTTCTTTTGCATCCCTTCCTGATTACTGACTGGAATAATGTTACTTCAAGGCCCTCAGGTATTTCTTGAATAAACAAATGAGTGACTCAGATGTGAGACTCGGCAAAGGAGGAAACTGCTGGGCACATGATTGTCACTTACATGGCAACCAGCGACTCAAATCCATGGCTGATTTCACCTGGCATTTAAACCTATTTTGTTAAGAGGGGAGAATATTTGTCTTCAAATCAGCCTCCTGGGTGGCACAGGAAGGCCCTTCATCTCCACTTAGAAAGCCACTTAGGAGCAGACACAAGGTCACTTTCAACAGTAAGATGGCAACGTGAGCTACTTGTGGTGAAAACATTAGAATCAGGGCTCCTTTGCAGACATGTTACATATGCTTAATATCAAAATAAGTTGTATTGGCCCTGGCTGGTTGGCTCAGCGGTAGAGCATTGGCCCAGCGTGTGCAAGTCCCGGGTTCGATTCCCGGCCAGGGCACACAGGAGAGGCATCCATCTGCTTCTTCACTCTTCCCCCTCTCATTCCTCTCTGTCTCTCTCTCTTCCCCTCCCGCAGCCAAGGCTCCATTGGAGCAAAGTTGGCCCGGGCACTGAGGATGGCTCCATGGCCTCTGCCTCAGGTGCTAGAATGGCTCCAGCAGCAACAGAGCATCGCCCCCTGGTGGGCATGCCAGGTGGATCCCTGTCGGGCGCATGTGGGAGTCTGTTTGTCTGCCTCCTCCCTGCTTCTTACTTCGGAAAAATACAAAAAAAAAATTAATTAATTAAATAATACATTTCTTCAAAGCACTTATGGGCTGTGCTTGAACCCCTAAACTGTAGCTGTCACTCAGTCCTTCCTTTGTGTGCCCTGTCCAAGCTTACTTAGTATTATTTCTCTGGAGGTCTCAGTGGGTCTTCCGGAACAAGGGGTATAAGAAGCAATCTAGAAAACAACGAAGACACCAGCCGGCCCGATGCCATCCTCCCTCCTCCTGCCTTGAATGGTCACACACACACCCCCCTTCCCACCAGCATATTAACATGCTTAGGTCTCTCTCAAATGGAAACCAGACAGAAATGCCCTGTTTAGCTCCTCCCAGCTCCCCTCCCGCTCACGGCTGACTGTGGAAGGAGCTGTCTGGACTCACCAGCTCCCTTCTCTCATTGTGCACACACCCCTCAACCACTCAGTTGGCTTTTCGCCCCATTAGTCTACCATGATGCTCAGCAACTGCCCTATGCCCTCTAACCCCTCGTGCCCTTTCCCCTCCTCCCCTTCCACTTCACCAGAGCCCTGCTCATCAAGGCCTCTTCTCACCTCTCACCCAGCCATCCACTCCCTACCGCCCAGCTGGCTTCCAGTGTCAACAACGAAGGCGTGCTGAACAGATGTGTGAGCACATATAGAACTCTTGGGACATGTGTTTACATGTTTATTTTTTCCTGAGATGGAACCATACTATGCACAATACTTTGCAACTGCCTCTTACCATCTAACATTATATCCTGGACAGTCTTCAAGTCAGAAAATACCATTTCTAGCTACCATTCTAGCTCCACCTTCACCTTTTTTTTAAATTCTAAAATATAAATCTATGTATGTATTTCCAGTCATACTAAGTATTAACAATCAGAACAAGTTGTTCCATTTTTAGAAATTAGAAAAAATCACCACCTGACCTGTGGTGCCGCAGTGGATAAAGCGTCGACCTGGAACACTGAGGTCTCCAGTTCGAAACCCTGACTTCCCCGGTCAAGGCACATATGAGCGTTGATGTTTCCTGCTCCTCCCCCTTCTCTCTCTCCTCTCTAAAATAAATAAATAAAATCTTTTTTTAAAAATTAGATTTTGCCCCTGGGGGGTCCTCTGAGAGTGTCCAGTGGAGCAGGACCTGTGGCCAAAGTTGTAAGTGGGCAGATTTCAGCTCCTTGGGGGGAGGGGGTGAGCATGCCCCCCCACCTCTGCTGCCCCGCCTGCCTCCCACAGAGCCATTTCATCTTCCAAGGCAGAAAGCAGCCAACTGCAAACAATGCTTCCTCTATCTTATCTGTGCTTTGGGCTAAATAGTAATTCTTTAAAAGTTTATTTTTTATTTTTATTGATTTTAGCGAAAGAGGAAGGGAGAGAGAGAGAGAGAGAGAGAGACAGGAACATTGATCTGTTCCTGCATGTGCCCTGACCTGGGGTTGAAGCGGCAGTCTCTGCGCTTCGGGACGATACTCTAACCAACCAAGCTATCCAGCCAGGGCTAACTATTGAATTTAAAAAAATATTTTATGTTGATGAGCAAGATGATGTATATTATTACTCTAAGGCTCTGACAATAATTTTGCTGTCTCCTTCAAAGTTGTCACCTTGGGAGATGACAGCCACATTCCAACAAAGTACCACTTGTTCAAATGATTTTTGAAAATTTTCCTTTAGTCTAAGCATCTTTCACTGTCATTTCTCTAATTTTAAAGGTCACGCCTGCCCTCAGCGAAAGCTGAGTAGAGAAGGACAGGTCACCCTCACTAACGTCCTGGCTGAACAGCTGGGATCACCAGGGAGGGAGGGGCCAGGGGCTGCTCACCTGCGTCCATCACAGAAGGTCAACTTATGGTCCCAAATGACAGTCTTTCCTTCTAATTTCCCAACTACACCCCATCCAGGAACGTTCTGAAAACACCAGTTATCACAGTATTTTCAAACACTGTTTTCTTAAAATAAAATCTGTGGAGTTGCAAAAAATCCAGAGAAATTAAAAGATCTTTATATTCCTCCAATCATAGTAGACTATAATTTCTTCCACAGGGAAATTTCTTGAAGTTGAATTTCTATCCCTAACTAGAACTGCTGAACCAAATGAATTTTCCCTTGCAATAAAAAATAAGTGGGTTACTAGCAACAAAACAAAAAACCCCTAAGGGGTAAATCAGGAAGGGGAAAAACAGATCATAGGAGAAACTTTTGTATGCAACAACAAAAAATTATTGAAATTAAATAAGATATTAAGTCAAAATATAATTTATTTATTTATTTTTTTGTGAGAGTAGTGGAGATAGACTCCCGCATGCACCCCAACAAGGATCCACCCGGCAACCCCTGTCTAGGGCCGATGCTTTGCCCATCTGGGCTTGCTCGCAACCAAGTAATTTTTAGCACCTGAAGCAGAGGCTCCATGGAGCCATTCTTAGTACTTGGGGCCAACGTGTTTGAATCAATTAAGCCATGGCTACAGGAGGGAAAGAGAGAGAGAGAGTGAGAGAGAGAGAGAAAGGGAGAAGGGGAGGGGCAGAGAAGCAAATGGTCACTTATCTTGTGTGCTCTAACCAGGAATTGAACCTGTGACTTCCACATGCTGGGTCAATGCTCTACTGCTAAGCCAACTGGCCAGGGCCAGTTTAAATTTTTTTTTTTGTATTTTTCTGAAGTTGGAAACGGGGAGGCAGTCAGACAGACTCCCGCATACGCCCGACCGGGATCCACCCAGGATGCCTACCAGGGGGTAATGCTCTGCCCATCTGGGGCGTTGCTCTGTTGCGACCAGAGCCATTCTAGCGCCTGAGGCAGAGGCCACGGAGCCATCCTCAGCACCCGGGCCAACTTTGCTCCAATGGAGCCTTGGCTGTGGGAGGGGAAGAGAGAGACAGAGAGGAAGGAGAGGGGGAGGGGTAGAGAAGCAGATGGGTGATCCTCCTATGTGCCCTGGCTGGGAATCGAACCCAGGACTCCTGCATGCCAGGCCGACGCTCTACCACTGAGCCAACCGGCCAGGGCCAGTTTAAATTTTTAAAAAAGATTTTATTTATTGATTTGAGAGAAGGAGGAGAGGAGCAGGAAGCATCAACTTGTAGTTGCTTCTTGTATGTGTCTTGACCAGGCAAGCCTGAGGTTTCAAACCAGCAACCTCAGCATTCCAAATCAACACTCTAGCCACTGTACCACCACAGGTCAGGCTCAAAATATAGTTTAAAGTGGTACAGGGGTGGTGTCCTATCACAGTCACTAGAAGACTGAGTCAGGGAGCTGGCTTCTCACCACAGGCTGGCAAAGGATGGCCCCAAAGGCCTGTTTTTGGAAGACCAGCAAGCTAAGAATAACTTTTACATTTTTAAATATTTGAAAAAAAGTTTAGTGACACATAAAAGTCATACAAAATTCAAATTTTACTGTCCACACATAAAGTTCTACGGGAACTCTGCCACGCTCGCCCATTCTGTACTGCCAATGGCTACTCTGTTAAAGGGGCAGGGTGGACGGGCTGGGACAGCCCTGTGGCCTGCAGAGCCTGAAACATTCAGTACCTTTCTCTTTACGGAAGGTCTGCTGGTCCCTGTTTGAAACCATGTTTTCCTGACATTAACTCCCTGGTAATTTGAGGCTGATCTCCTCCCCTCTCAGATCCACCTTTGTGGAGGAAAGGGCTTGGAGAAAGTGCTGGCCTGGACACCCCCCACCCCAACCCCCACCCCCTGTTGAGGTCCCCACGCGCCTGTCTCACCAGGCTGAGGGAACAGCGCTCACTGGTGCCACCTACAGCCCATGAAGAAAATGGCAGGTGGGAGCTGCCTGAGGAGGGACCATCACTGGCAGAACTCAGCAAACTGTCCTCTTTGGTGGAGGGCTCCTAAATGAACCATCTCCCATAACTGATGACATCAATGAACAGAAACCTGGCTTTTGCACACCCTTTGCACTGCTAGACCACAGCTCCAATGAAAAGACATCTGCCAGCATCCACTCCCCAGCACACAGAAGGCATGTAAATCACAGACGGCCACAGAGGACTGAGAGCACGCATGCTCTTTCCAGGTCTGCAGGAAAAACAGTGAAACGTCATCTGTCATCTGAACATCCCTCCACAGCCCATGAGTCACCTCTACACCATTCCACGAGACTCACCCCTGTCATTCCTGAACCTTCACGCTCTAAAGCACCAGGGAAGCAGATTTTTTGCAGCCATGGAAACCCGTAGCAAAAGAATGCGAAATGGCAGAGCGGAGTGCTTCATCCCGCCAGCTCTGAACCGGGCCCCACGCTCTCACGCTGCCGATTCTCACGGCGAGCCTCACACCCAACATTCCCACCCAGGGAGGACAGGTGCAAAACAACTCCCTTTGAAGAACTGCTCTTCCGACCTCCCACAAATCCCAAGTGCCAGGGAGTGCGGCGTCCCTGTACGGGCTGCAGGACTCCCACCCACCACGCGCAGACAGGCTTCAGCCGTGGCCCCGCCAGGCCTCCGCCCTGAAGCCCGCTGGTAGAGCTCCGTGCCGCCCACAGCCTGGCGGGCGCCGTCATGTGACCTGAACAGGACGCGGCACAGCGATGCTCTGAGACCACCGAGCCCCAGAGTCGGTGGGCAGCTTTCGTTTCTTCCCTCTTAGAGCCCAGCGGCCAGTCGGTAACAAAGCCTGGGCTAGACCACTGAGCGGTCAGAGGCCACATGGAGAGAGGCTGTGGAAGGTACACGGCCAGCGCGGACACAGAAAGAAGTAGCCACATGACACCCCAAGGGAGACCAGCAGAAAGTCACCCAGCTGAATGCGAGCCAACCTACAGAATTGTGAGCAATGGAGCAGTGAGAAAAATCTCCATTTCTAGACTCACTTTTCAGGGCAAGGAAGAGGACCAGAATAGCCTGACACAAGTCTCCCATGTGGTGTGAGAGCCTCCAACTTACTTCATCATCTTCATCTTCGTCATCATCAGATTCAAGGACACCATCCAGGAGCTCTTCTATAAAGAAAAAAAAAATCAACGAGTAACTGTGAGCACAGTGAGGAGCCATGGCCAACAAATCTCTCCGGCCTCTGCA
Organism: Saccopteryx bilineata; assembly: GCF_036850765.1. Classification (NCBI taxonomy): domain Eukaryota; kingdom Metazoa; phylum Chordata; class Mammalia; order Chiroptera; family Emballonuridae; genus Saccopteryx; species Saccopteryx bilineata. The sequence continues at coordinate 7,593,785 of NC_089494.1, forward strand.
GAGTCGTGTCAACACCCTAAGGAGAATTAGGTTACATCAAAACAATCATGTTTCTGCCTGACCGGGTGGTGGCGCAGTGGATAGAGCGTCGGACTGGGATGCGGAGGACCCAGGTTCGAGACCCCAAGGTCGCCAGCTTGAGCGCGGGCTCATCTGGTTTGAGCAAAGCTCACCAGCTTGGACCCAAGGTCGCTGGCTTGAGCAAGGGGTTACTGGCTCTGCTGGAGGCCCGTGGTCAAGGCACATATGAGAAAGCAATCAATGAACAACTAAGGTGTCGCAATGAAAAACTAATGATTGATACTTCTCATCTCTCTTTGTTCCTGCCTATCTGTCCCTATCTTTCTCTGTAAAAACAAACAAACAAACAAACAAAAAACAATCATGTTCCTGGGGCCATTGCAGCTCAAGTTTGATATCATCCTAAGCAATGTTAAATACATCTCTCCATTTTTATCAGAACACTTAGTGGTAGCATGAGAAAAATGAACAGCCACCACACAGTTTCGGAGGAATCCGGGGGAAAGGAAACTAGGGTTACTGCTCGGCGTTGTGCGAGATACTGCCACCCACACAGAGAGGATAAGGGGCTTGTTTTGTGGTCACACTCCCAGCAAGTGACAGAGCTGAGATGGAAACTGACTCTATGTTTAAATCCCATGATTTCCCCAGACAGGCCAGGGGTAGTGGTCATGGCAGGCAGGGTTGCTGAAGGCGCCCGTGGTTCACTGCTAGATCTTAAACAGTTTACAAAGGAGGAAAAAAATTAGTAGCACAACAGAGTCACAGAAAGAATGAACCTCTATTTCTTCGTCTGTAAAATGGGTATGAGACCATCTACTTCCTAGGGTTGTTGGGAGATCTCACAACACGCCAGAACTAAGCCACCTGGCCCGGGGCCAGGTACACAGTAGGTGTAATGTAGGAGTTACTTTCTCCTCCATGAAGCCTTCCTTGATTCCTCACCGAGCAGTCACCAGCGTCTCCCCTGAATACACTCGGCGTTTTATCTACAAGTTGATAATAATCACCGCTTTTGGACGATCCACGTGCACTAGTGAATGACGGCTGCTGACTTGCCTGGGTATCTATCTTCTCACCCACTGGACTGGACAGCGATTGGCTGGACTGAGGCCAGTACAGGACTCCTCGCTTTGCTGCAGCTGGCAAGCCTCCATGCCCATCAAGGGCCGTGCCGCCACTGTCACAGAATCTGTTTAGTCAAGAAAGCCACTTTGCAGACAGAAGGATGCTGTCACCCTGAAGTTTGGTTACCTAACTTCTGTTCCCTACCGGCCCATGAAGAGCACGACTCCATTCCACCTTCGGTAAAGAGCTTGCAAGCAAGCAGTTGTCAAAGTGGAGGTGCTGCGATATTCACCAGTGATAAATCTTTCTTTTCAAATAGAGATTTTTTTTTTTTTTTTTAGAATCTTAGACATTTCTAGGGCCACTGGCTCATCCAGCCATATTCCCCTCCCCGAACCTACTGGCTCAGACCCATCCTTTCCCGGAGACAACCCAGTCCTGTGAACCAAAGTACCGTATAAGCCGCGGGTCCTCCGCTCTGGGGTGACGGGGACACAAGCCCTGTCTCCTACCCAGTTCCCAGAGTTGTGGCTCCCCACCACGTGCCCTCACACCGGTAACTAACAGGGCACGGCGCTGGAGCTGCCTGTGTCCGCCCTTTCCTGATGGCCCAGCTGCTGAGGCCGGCTCTGCCTGACGCCTGTCCAGCGACCGGTCAGCTCTCTCTGCCCTCTCTTCAGTGACCAGCCCGTGTCTGCTGGCCCCTTAGCTGAGGGCTGAGTTATCCTTCAGTTTCTCTACAGCAGTGGTTCCCAATCTATTTTGGGCCACGGGCCAGTTTAATGTCAGAAAATATTTTCACGGACCGGCCTTTAGGGTGGGACGGATAAATGTATCACTTGACCGAGACAAGCGTCAAGAGTGAGTCTTAGCCCTGGCCGGTTGGCTCAGCGGTAGAGCGTCGGCCTAGCGTGCGGAGGACCCGGGTTCGATTCCTGGCCAGGGCACATAGGAGAAGCGCCTATTTGCTTCTCCACCCCTCTGCCGCGCCTTCCTCTCTGTCTCTCTCTTCCCCTCCCGCAGCCAAGGCTCCATCGGAGCAAAGATGGCCCGGGCGCTGGGGATGGCTCTGTGGCCTCTGCCCCAGGCGCTAGAGTGGCTCTGGTCGCAACATGGCGACGCCCAGGATGGGCAGAGCATCGCCCCCTGGTGGGCAGAGCGTCGCCCCCTGGTGGGCGTGCCGGGTGGATCCCTGTCGGGCGCATGCGGGAGTCTGTCTGACTATCTCTCCCTGTTTCCAGCTTCAGAAAAATGCAAAAAAAAAAAAAAAAAAAGAGTGAGTCTTAGACGGATGTAACAGAGGGAATCTGGTCATTTTTTAAAAATAAAACATCATTCAGACTTAAATATAAATAAAACGGAAATAATGTAAGTTATTTATTCTTTCTCTGCGGACCGGTACCGGTCCGCGGCCCGGGGGTTGGGGACCACTGCTCTACAGTAGTCTTCCCCACCAGTGGGTTAGGTTCCTAAAATACAACGGAATCTCTGAACTTGAAAGCCTTAAAACTCTCTTGGGAGAGTGCTAGAGGACCGCGAAGGACTCGAAAGGGTGGAAACCCATATTCGTGCCACCAAGTTCACTAAAAGAAAACGAGAAAGTCAGCGCTCCACACACAGGTGCGGCAGCGCCCTGTCAGGGTCTTAAACCAGAAAACACGGCTCATCCCTACCCTGCTGTGAGCTTGCACTGGAGGCTGAGGCCTGGCCTGGATGGACCCGCTCCCGCTCTCCCTCCTCCGGGCTCCCTCCCGATGCTGGGACGCCCACTCTCATGTAAAGATGGCCACACGCATGCTAAGGTATTGAGCACATGGGTCTGGTCCTCCATCCCAATGGATGTTCAACGACTTTCTAATTTTGTTTCAGAGTAGCAGACTCCTGGGCAGTCATGTCTGGGTCCTGCCACTGTCCAATGGGTACAGAATACCTCAGGAACTTGAGATAAAAAATATAATAAACACTTTAGACGGTCTTTATTTAAACTGGGACTGAGTTAAGCAGGTATTCCCCAAACCTTTCCTGAATACACAAGGCTATAAAGCTTTAGCTCTGCCCAGGTAACTTCCTGCCAAAGTACATCCCGTACAGAAATGTAAACTGACCCCTCCCTCCTCATATTCTTTGGCATGATGTTCTAAGGGTCAGTTTTATGTAAGATATGTCTTTTAGCGATAGAATAAGGGCGGCGGGCATCCTGCTTCTTGGCTGCTGGGGAGGTGGGAAGGCTGACAAGGAGAGGGAGGCGGTGAGTCTCAGGAAACGGATGCTCAGCCCAAACGGGACCCCGCCACTGTACAGGGCCCCTGGCGTGGGAGGGAGGCCTCAGCATGCAGGTGGCCATGGAGAAGAGAGGGAACAACACTGCCCAGCATTTTGCCACCTTTGCAGACCAGGGCCTGCCTACCCAGAGAAGGTTAGGGTACAACCTCAGCCAGGGCTGAGCATAAGGTTTCCGTTCACTTTATTATTATTATTTTAATATGTCTGCCCAGCAGAATGTAAGCTCAGAGTCAGAATTAGGCCTGACCAGGTGGTGGCGCAGTGGATAGAGCATTGGACTGGGACGCGGAGGACCCAGGTTCAAAACCCCGAGGTTGCCAGCTTGAGCGCGGGCTCATCTGGTTTGAGCAAGGCTCACCAGCTTGAGCCCAAGGTCGCTGGTTTGAGCAAGGGGTCACTCGGTCTGCTATAGCACCCCCCCCCCGTCATGGCACATATGAGAGAGCAATCAATGAACAACTAAGGTGTCTCAGCTAAAAATTGATGCTTCTCCTCTCTCTTCCTTCCTGTCTGTCCCTATCTCTCTCTCTTTCTCTGTCACAAAAACAAATAAAGTCAGAATTATTGTTACAGAAAATAAAGTTCTATTTCTTGCTCCCTAAAAACCAGAAGGGTGTTCAGATGGAATGGGCCCAGTCTGAAGGGAGCCAAGCTCTCACACTCCCCGGCCGCTGTCCCCTGTGCCCTGCTGGCCAGGGGCCCTGGAAGGCCCTCCACCTGCCTCCACCTGTGTGTGTGTCTGAGGCAGCGATTCGCCACCTTGGCTGCATGTTGGAATCACCTGGGTGCTTTAACACCATGCACACCTGGGGTCCCCCAGCGGTTCTGATTTGACTGGGGTGGGGGCTGCCCTGTGCAGCCCGGCTGTGAACCGTGAACTGGAAGAGCCACCTTTGGGCTATTTCCAGGGAAGGGCGTCTGGCATCTCCCCTGTGCTTGGCTCTGGTTATGCGCTGACTTGGGATTAGAGATCACGAGATTCACTTAACCCTATGATTGAGAGATGGATTTTTTTTTTACCTTGTTCATGTGCTGAACACGATTTGTGCATTTGGCCTTTTAGTGACGTGGACGAATGGGTGCTGAGGAAGGACACGTAGACAGACATAAGTGACACGTGTGGCCTCTTGGATGCTGGCACGTGTATGAATCAGGATGAAGGTGTCGGGTGTCCACAGAAGGAGCCGTGGATGCCTGATACCTTCCCGGTCCATCCGAGGCCTCCCTCACCGGCCTTTTCTGCTTATTGTGGGATGTGGGCTGTCATGGTAACGGAGGAAGCCAGACAGAAAGGAGATCGCTTCCTTCCTTGCTGTCAGCGGCAACAAACTTTTCTGGAGCAACTGAGTGTGGGCGCAGGACCCCCGTGCCTCCAGCGGCGCTGGGAAGACTGGCATCCGTCTCCATCACCAGACCCTAGGGCTCTGGAAGCCACTCTTCGGAGGTGGGGAAGAGCAAGGAGGGAGAGACCCACATAAAGAGAACTTACAGGTAGCAGAGGGTTTCGGTAAGTGCTTTTGAATTCTTCTTGTTGACTATAAGCCTAACGTGGGATAAGTGACTGTTGATTTGGGGACAGTGTGGCCTTGACTACCTGGTTGAACTTTTTCTGGGTTTACCTGTGCTCCTGAATAAACTCCAAGATACTGTGGTAAGGTACCAAAGAACTGAAAAATTAATATTAATATTTTAGAAGAAAGAGTTAGGTTTCTTTCCCCCTCTGTTCCCCCACACCTGTGAAGCAGAAGGTAAACAGCTAGCCAGGAATGCTGGAGAGGGAAGAGAGATTGGAGTAGCCCTTTCCTCTCCCCTTTCTTTCTTTTTAAGGCAGTGGTAGTCAACCTGGTCCCTACCGCCCACTAGGGGGCGTTCCAGCTTTCGTGGTGGGCGGTAGCAGAGCAACCAAAGTATAAATAAAAAGATAGATGAACTATAGTAAGTTGTTTTATAAAGATTTATTCTGCCAAACTTAGCGAAAATCCAACATAAAGTACTTAATAATTACTATTATATGCTTTAACTTGCTGTAACTCTGCTTTATAAATTCTATAAGTAAAGTTACTTCCCTACTTTATAAATCACCATTACTGTGGAACTGGTGGGCGGTTAGAAAATTTTACAACTAACAGAGATATAGAAGTGGGCGGTGGGTATAAAAAGGTTGACTACCCCTGCTTTAATGGGCAATTTACAAACACTTATCCTCTGACATCATGTAAGCCCCTCCCATCCTGATACCATGTGATTGACGTATGAACCTCTAGACAAAGGAATAGCAGGTGGACACTGAAAGATTTGGGGATGTCTTTTGATATGTAAAACGACATCCTTTGCTATTGTGTTACCTTATAAGTTTTAATATGTAGGAATGTTTTTTATAGATCCTATAGACAAATGTTATAAGCTTGTTAATGAATTGATTATTGTGTTCTTTTTCCCTTCCCCCAGACCTGTATGTGATCAAGTGTATATAACTAGCCTCAGAGCTATATTCTGGATGCACAATTTGGGTCAGCTATACCCCGTGTTTGTCATATGCAGCCGGCTTATTAATAAATCTCCTCCTATTAATAAAACTCCTACAAAGTCATTTGGACCTGGTGTCTCTACGTAAACCTGGCGGAACGCTACTTTACAACAGTAGGACAAGGCCTCTGGCAGGAGGGCCCACCCAGCAGCTTCCCGGCGTGTGGGAAAGAGCCAAAGGCCAGAGCACAGAGCCTTGCCTTCAACTGACCTGCGTTCAGCTGCTTGACGATGAACTCGATCTGGCGGGTCATTTCGGCATTGCCTTCTCGGAGGAAGCAGCGGAGGATGTCTTCCATTCCCTGAAGCAACGGAGAGAGTAACCATGACCACGTCCATGTTTGGTGGGGGGGGGGCAGGGACTACTTTTCAGTGCGGTCGTTTTGGCTAATCCCCCCGCCCCAAACACCTTGTCTAAGCACAATAAAAATTCCCCTGCTCAGTACTAAAAATTCTTTTTGTTCTTTTTATAGTTTACAGTGAAACTATTTTCTTTTCAGTTAATGATCTGACTTAATTATAACACATTTAGTTAAAAAAAAAAAAGATTATAAAAATCTACTGCATATGTATTCCCTTTAGTTTCGGGACTATGTTGTTTGTATTTTTTTGGGGGGGAGGTTCTTTCCTGTGTTTTCCCTAAATTTATACACTACCTTCTGGATTTTAGGGCCAAATACGGTCTTTGAAAAGTAAAAAAAACATGTGTTCAGAGAAATAAATAAATAGGACCTCTTTTTTATTTTTTAAAACAGGACCTCTTTTTACGTTAAGGTTGCTGGTTTGAAACCCCAGGCTTGCCTGGTGAAGGCACATGTGGAAATTGATGCTTCCTGCTCCTTCCTCCCTTCTCTTTCTATCTCTCTCCCCATCCCCTCTCTAAAATGAATAAATAAAATTAAAAAAATAAAATAGGACCCCTTTTTAAACAGTTATTATTCTGTTTCTATCAAAAGAATGATCAAGTCACTGCACTAGGCATTATTATTTTTTTTTTTTTTCTTTTTTCATTTTTCTGAAGCTGGAAACAGGGAGAGACAGTCAGACAGACTCCCGCATGCACCCGACCGGGATCCACCCGGCACGCCCACCAGGGGCGATGCTCTGCCCACCAGGGGGCGATGCTCTGCCCATCCTGGGCGTCGCCATGTTGCGACCAGAGCCACTCTAGCGCCTGGGGCAGAGGCCACAGAGCCATCCCCAGCGCCCGGGCCATCCTTGCTCCAATGGAGCCTTGGCTGCGGGAGGGGAAGAGAGAGACAGAGAGGAAAGCGCGGCGGAGGGGTGGAGAAGCAAATGGGCGCTTCTCCTGTGTGCCCTGGCCGGAAATCGAACCCGGGTCCTCCGCACGCTAGGCCGACGCTCTACCGCTGAGCCAACCGGCCAGGGCTGCACTAGGCATTATTTATTAGAAAACACTGGCATCAAAACTTTTAATACTGACAGAATTCCAGGGAAATGCAGAGGTGAGGGACCGTTCCCCTCCTCCCCTGCAGCATTTGAATGTATGGCTGCAGCTGATGAAGCCTTCTCACCACCACGAGGGAAAAGCATATCTAATAATGAATCCAAAAGAGGTACGCAGAGCCCTGGCTGGGGACAGTGAATAAGGTGTCATCCAGGTGCACCGAGGTCACGGGTTCGATCCCTGCCTGGTCAGGGCATGTATGAGAAGCAATCAGTGGGTGCATGACTACATAGGACAAGTAAGTGACACACGAATGCTGCTTCTCTCTCTTTCCCCCTTCCCCTCTCTCTGGCTCTCTCACCCTTTCTCTCTCTCTGAAATCAATGAAAAACATTTTAAAAAGAAGTGCTAAGTGTAGCTTTAAACATGGATGAGTTTCCATCATCTAAAGCAGAGCATTATGGCCCTGGCTGGTTGGCTCAGCAGTAGAGTATCGGCCTGGTGTGTGGAAGTCCCGGGTTCAATTCCTCGTCAGGGCATACAGAAGTGACCACCTGCTTCTCTATCCCCCCATCTCTCTCTCTCTCTCTCTCTCTCTCTCTTCTCCTACCACAGCCATGTCTCAAATGGTTCAAATGGTTTGAGCAAAGTTGGCCCCGGAAACTGAGGATGGCTCCATGGCCTCGGCCTCAGGTGTTGAAATAGCTCGGTTGCCAAGCAACAGAACTGTGGCCTGGCTGAGCACTGCCTGGTAGGGGCTTGCTGGGTGGATCCTGGTTAGGGCACCTGCAGGAGTCTGTCTCTGGCTCCTAGCCTCTCGCTTAATAAAAATAAATAAAAAAATAAAAGAGTAGAGCATTACCTTCCAGAAAGGTTAAATCTGGATTGTAATCCCACCTCCCCCATGAACTAATTGTGTGACCCTTAAATTACTTAACCTCTCCCAACTATAAAATGAGGATGATGATTTGACTTAACATGAGATTTTTAAAAAATAAAGCATATAATTGAGTGTTGGTTTTGGAGATGTACACATCTGTCAAATAAATTAAATTGTTTATGTAGGGCCTGTGCATCTCACTGCTGGAAATTATGCCTAAAAAAAAAGGCATCTAATCCGACGGCTGGCCCACAGTAGGTGCTCAATCGATGGTTGAGATTGTGTGTGTTGTGTCTGGTAAGGGTTTATAGTTCAGGAGAGAGAACTGGTAGCTAAAGCCAAGGGAATAAACAAGGTCGGGAGAAGAGAACTGGGAGGTCCTGACGTCGAGACGAGCGTTTCAAAACCGGCGTGGTCAGCAGTACGGAGGGCCCTGTGGGACCAGGCAGGCTCCTGGGTTTGTCCAACCTAAGCGACAGGCCCTTCACTGTCAGGAGAGCCAAGTTTAGGTCTCTCTGACTCACAAGCTGACCTCCCCAGTCTCCATCTCTGCCCATGGGAGGGGGCAGAGGAAGAGGAACATGTCGAGTGGAAGCAGTGTGACAGCTCTACGAGGCCCAGGAGCAGGGGCGCCCCCACCCGGTCAATGTCAACGATTTGAACATTTCACCAGTGGGGTGAGACCAGCAATTCATTCAAGCTTTCCTCTATTTTTTTCTTCTCAGGGGTTACTTTTGCAAATGATCATCTACTCATTTATTGAAAAAAAATTTTTTCATTTAGTTCTAGCTCAGTTGTTACTTCAGGGGGAAAAAAAAAATCACAAATTCCTTCTCTGTAATTAGCAGGATCATTGGGGGGAAGACTTCCTAATAAAAAATCCCCAGGCACACGACCTAGATTCTGCCAATCGAATGCACCCACGTGAGACTGATTTGGAAGTGGTGATGTGAAGATCAGGCACAGGGGGAATACACAGCTTAGTGATGGGTGGGTGGCGGCAGCATCCACCCTTTGGGGACAGCAGAGGCAGAGCTTCTGGTCCACAGGTGTGAGGGGTGGCTCGGTGGGCCCTGCGGTCACGGTTCAGCTGCCGTGTGTTCACTGGAGCAGCCCTGTGGAGTACGTGGGTGTTCCTCCTGGTTGTGTGGCTTCCGACCCAGCTCCAGGGCTCTCCCTGGGCCTCTGGGAGCCTTCCCAGCCGACAGGGCATCTGGTGGGCTCCAGGCCAGGCCAGCATGTTTGGCTGGGTCTACATCCCGGGGGACAGCTCCACGCCGACGGTTAGGCTGCGGTCAGGGCTGACGGCAGCCCTGGGGACTGCTCTGCTCTCTAGCCCCGGACCTTGGCACCTCCTAAAGTTCGAATGGGCTTCCGGGCACTCCTTATCTAGCTGTCCTGTGACGTAAGGATGGGCTTCCGGGCACTCCTTGTCTAGCTGTCCTGTGACTTAAGGATGGGCTTCCGGGCACTCCTTACCTAGCTGTGCTGTGACTTAAGGGTGGGCTTCCGGGCACTCCTTGTCTAGCTGTCCTGTGACTTAAGGATGGGCTTCTGGCCACTCCTTATCTAGCTGTCCTGTGACTTAAGGGCACCGTAACAGCTTTTGGTACTAGTGTAATTTTTATGTTGTCTTTGTTATTTTCCAGAAGTACACAAACGTTTTACACAGTTGCAAAATAGAGTTCTTAGAATGTCATATTTTGCTTGTATCTCTCATTATACAACACAAAACTTTCCATACTGCCTCACACCACTCTTCCTAACAATCATGTTGAATAGCTATTAGTATTCTGAGCAAAGGAACCATAATTTCATTAGCAATTCTATTATCAGGCATGCATGCTGCTTCCAGTTTTCCACTGTTATAAAAATGTGGAAATGGGCATCTTCCCTGTAGAGCTGCCTCCCCACACCAACGCCCAGAGGACAATGACTGTCCCCAAACTCTGCAGGTGTCCCTGGTTCTGCACAGACTGTGCACTGCTGCCCCACAGGGCTGGGCAGGAACGGCCACCCCCGTGGTCTGGGACCCTCAGCTCCGCCCCCACTTCCCCAGGGGTTCTGAGCTGATGTTAAGGTGGTGAGATTATGATTCCCCCCCCCCCATTGTGTGGTTATCTTTATTATTGTTACATGCAAAAAGAATGTAACTCCTTTATCAGTCAAAAACCTGCCTCAAGGATAAGAGCGAAAGGTGGGAATCTCAGGATTTGAGATTTTGGCCATAGCCTCCCCAGAGACCTACCTCTCTCATAAATTGTTTACACAGGCAACTGCTTAGGTCAGTAGTTTTCAATCTTTTCACACTTGGGACCAGTGAAAATAGGGGAATTATTTTGGGGACTGCTAAGGCAGAAATCACCCTGAGCATAAGCAATTTTGACTAAGATCACTGGGCCTATAATCTTTGTACAACATCCTAGTGGTTAACTCTTTCACGACCGGTGTGAAATTTCTGGCAGACCGGTCTGCAGACCAGCGGTTGAAAACCAGTGGCTTAGGCAACGTGTCCCACAGCTTCCTCTCCCACAGCCGCGGGCTCCTCCACAGCTGACGACTTCAATGCCTTTTAAATTGCCAGCGGGAAGCGTATGCTGCTTACACTTTTCTCTAAGTGGTCCAAGTTTTCTTCTTTAAGTCAATAATTCAATAATTCAGAGGCTGACTAGAACCTTATGTCAAAAACTATAAAGGAAAATATTAACAGATTCGATTATAATTAAAGCTGCCATCATTAAAAGACAAATGAAAAATAAGAGGACATATTTGTCAAAAGGTTAGTAGCCGCTTATTCCCCTATGACTTCTTTGACTCGGGTGACCGAGAAGTGTGTGGCAGCCAGCCCCCATGGTCCCCGCTTCCCGGAGTCCCTGCTCCTGAGTGGTCCCCACACTGTGCTGGGTTGGTCCATGTAAACAACAGACTCAAGCAACAGGACAGCACTTCCAAGACCAGGCTACACGGGAGCCCGTGGCTTCCATCTTGCCCACTTTCTGCCTCTCCGGCATCACACGTCTGGGGGGGTGCCAGCTGCCATGCTGAGAGAAGCACTGTGGAGGGGCACGTGGGGCAAGGCAGTGAGGTCCCCAGCCACCAGCTGGCCACGTAAGAGAGCGTGGAAGCGGGTTCTCCAGCCCTGGTCACGCCCTGGCTGCCCTGGCTGCCGTCCTCACTAAAGCCCAATGAGAGACTCTTAGCCAGGACCACGCCACCAGTCTGCTCTTGAACCTCTGTCCCACAGAAAGGGAGAGCTAATAAAAACTTTTTTAAGCCACTAAGCTTTGGGGTAATTTGTTGCATAGCAACAAATAACTCTTACAAGGGTCAATACTTTAATTTCCAAGCATTTGGGGATTTCCTAGATACCTTGTTTACTCAACCCTGTTTCTGCCCCATTCTCTCTCTCTCCTCTCTCCTGCTGGGACTCCTGCATCTAGAGTGAGACCTCTGGACGTGGTCACACAGGTCTCTGACCCTTTCCCTTCCCTCCAGCTCCCCTCCCTGGCCAGGATGATCTCTAAGAGCCATCCTTTCTAAGGTCCCGCAACTGCGAGTCTCCTCCAGACTCAACTCAGTCCCTGTCCCTCCCTGCATTCCCTCCCGCCTTCTCCGCCCTTTGGCCTGAGGGTCTTTCAAACTTTCTGATTCCCTGTCGCCTCCATTCTTTTTCTCTGAAACCCGCATGTTTTGTTCCTTGTGCTTGGTTGACAATTCCTCTGTTCCATCTGAATGACATATGCAGAATTCAACCAAGTTTATTTCCCACTGTTCTGTATTGAGAAAGCAGATTTTTTCCTTAATAGCAGTAGGTACGTAAATCCTATTGTTGACTGTGACCACACAGAATGGTTCTTTTCTTTTCTTTTCTTTTTTAGAATGGTTATTAAATATGTTTTTTTTTTTTAATCTCTGGCATAACTCACGATGGAATTTAGATGACCAACTGGAAGATTTAACAATTCTTCCAAGTAAGCGAAACCAAGTGGAAGAACATGTTTTGCTGGTCTCAAACTGAATTTAGCCTCTGCAAATACATACATTTAATTATCTCATCATAGCATTTAATACGCCCACTGGTAGCCTGGTGTCACGGGTTGTAAGGAGAAAGGATAACACTCCAGTGGTTTTGGGGATTAGATCTAGACGCATCTGTCACCTCACAACGCAACACCAACCACCTGTGGCTTGTTTTAGACTTCCCATACAAGCACTTATGCAAACACATTCAATACTGAATTTACTATTGAGCAAACGAACCACTTATGGGCTGCGAGATCATTGTTACCGGCCTTTCTGCTCCATTTGGCCACTATCAGGATGTCTGCAGATTAAGAGAGTTTTGATTGCACCAGTTTTCACTGCTGCCACAATTCCTCCGGAATCCTGGAGGTGGATCTGAGTGACGGTTTTCTCCATTTCGCCATTTTCCCACTAAGCTTATGTTACTACGAAATCCATCAGCGTTCCCCAAACCCCAAATTTAAATGCCATTTAAATGGTAAAAAATGTTTCCAACTTTCCAAAATAAATTTGCTGAAAACTTCCTAACGCTGCAGTTCTTGGTCGGTGAAGGAGAGAGGGACCCCTTGGGAATCTGATAAAAACTGCAGACTCGCATCAGAACACCGAAAACATGCATTTTGCGTACAATTTGGGGGGGGGTGTTCACAAACTCTGGCCGAGTCCCTCCACGGCGGCACAGACAGGCGCCGGCCGTGTCGCCGGCGCGGTTCTTACCATGGCTCTTGCTTCCTCACGAATGGACGGGACGGACAGGATGCTGTACAGTGCTCCGTTCACATACGGCTGTATCTTTAAGGGGAGAGAAAACAGTCATTCGCAAGTTCTCAAATACTGTACAACTCAATCATCAAACAGCACACTGAGACACTCTGGCTAATGAGAGCATCTCCAAATGTCACGTCCCAGTGACAGCTACAATGAGGAGTTCAGAACCAGGTTTTCATTCCCTCGTGAAGTGTACCCCTGCTGTCTCGCTGCTTAATCGATGTCACCGTCACTGAGACTAGAAACCGGAGTCGTCACTGGTGCCTCTCTCTTGCCCTCCTTTGTGGATCTCCAAGCCGTCTCTGGTAGGAACCCCTCTTCCCGTCCGCCCTGCTACTGTCCTTGCTCAGACAGCATGCCCATGACCTAGGCCACACCACACACCACATCTTCAAGTGGTCTCTACCGGTGATGTGCACCCTCTAACTCAACCACCAGATCACTGCCATAGCCCCACCACGTGGGCCCGATCACCCCTCTCCCCACCCGGAAAGTCCTATATTAACTCCGCGGCACACCACACAGGACCCCTTCGGGTTTGGCTTCTGTTCCCTCCCTCTGCTCCCCCTCCCTGCCACCGTGAAGTGCACTCTGCAGATACCACACTGCGTAAGGGACGCCCCGCCCCCCCCCACACTGCGTAAGGGACGCCCCGCCCCTCACGCCGTGACACACCTCGGCCCTGGTTCTAACAGTTCACGTTGCTGTAGTGCTCTTCCCACATGCGTCTACCTGGAAAGCTCTGACTCCGCTTTTCACGCTCGGCTCAGAATATCTCAGGGGGGGCGGGCCCTGCTCCTGCACCGGCCTCCACCGCAGTACTGGACTCGGGATGCTCTGTGATTTATACCTCTGTCTCCCCTGTCACGATCTCCTCAAGGACAGGCCCCATGTTCCACTCACATGGGGAACCCACCGTCAGGCCACACGGGACGTGGTGCGTGCCACTGCCTGACAAAGCAGAGCTCCCTTCCAAGCAGGCTGCGCCCCTCTCCGCAGCAGGGGCCGGGGGCCACCTCCCACCGCTCTCCAGCTCTGGACTCCACCACTTTTAATCTCTACCAGTCTGATGGCTGAAAAAGGCATCTTACAGCTGTTTTTATTTTCATTTCCCTGACTACTAACAAAATTAAACGTCTTTTCACGTTTACAGATCATCAAGATTTACTACTCTGGCCCTGGCCAGATAGCTTGGTTGTTTAGAGCAGTGGTCCCCAACCGTTTTCGGGCCACGGACCGGTTTAATGTCAGAAAATATTTTCACAGACCGGCCTTTAGGGTGGGATGGATAAATGTATCACGTTACCAAGACAAACGTCAAGAGTGAGTCTTAGATGGATGTAACAGAAGGAATCTGGTCATTTTTTAAAAATAAAACATTGTTCAGACTTAAATATAAATAAAACGGAAATAATGTAAGTTATTTATTCTTTCTCTGCGACCGGTACCAAATGGTCCATGGACCGGTACTGGTCCGCGGCCCGGGGGTTGGGGACCACTGGGTTAGAGCATCATCCTTGTACACAAAGGCTGTGAGTTCATACCTGATCACAGCATATACAGAAACAAATCAATGTCTCTCTCTCTCTCTCTCTCTCTCTCTACCTTCCTCTCTCTCTAAAATCAATCAATAAAAAAGTTATAAAAAGATTTACTACTCTGTAAATTGCCCATTTATATTCTTTACCCTTTTTCTGTTGGCTTTTTTGTTTGACTTTTGCATACCAATTTATAGGGGTTCTTCAGATAGTAGGGATATAAAATTTTTATCATATGTGAGGCAATTTTTTTCTTAGGGTATCGTATGTCTTTTGACTTTGATTATGGCATCTTTTTCTTTCTTTCTTTTTTAAATTTAAGTGAGAGGAGGGGAGATAGACTCCTGCATGTGCCCTGACCAGGATCCACCCGGTAACCGCCGTCTGGGGCCAATGCTTGCAACAGAGCTATTTTTAGTGCCTGAGGCAGAGGCTCCATGGAGCCATCCTCAGTGCCCAGGGCCAATGCGCTCAAACCAATTGAGCCATGGCTGCGGGAAGGGGAGAAAGAGAGAGAGAAAGAGGGGAAGGGGGAGGGGTGGAGAAGCAGATGGTCACTTCCCCTGTGTGCCCTGACTGGGAATTGAACCCAGGACTTTCACATGCTGGGTCTATGCTGTACCACTGAGCCAACATGCCAGGGCCTCTTTTTAAAAAAATTTTAATTATTGATTTTTGAAAGAGGAGAGAGAGAGAGAAAGTGGTAGAGGAGTGGGAATCATCAACTCATAGTTGCTTCTTATAGGTGCCTCAACTAGGGAAGCCTGGGGTTTTGAACCTGTGACCTCGGTGTTCCAGGTCAACGATGTTTTATCCACTGGACACCACAGGTCAAGCAATTATGGCATCTCTTTCCATACAAAACTACTTAATGTACATATGGTCAATTATGTGCACCTTTTCCTTATGGCTTCTAGGTTTTGTCTATCAAGAACACGACTATCTAATATAGAGTACATGCGTGTAGCATTTATTTGGGTAGCAAAACATTTCTAGGCTCTAAAAGATATATAAGTAGATGTTTCAGCTCATTTTCAAAGCAAATGCATTGCCAGCAGTTCACGACATGACTTGAATCCTTCGGTCTATTCAGTTTTCAGAGCCGACATTCTGGTTCCAACACTTGAAACCAACCTTGGCTGTTAGAGACAGAATCCATTTCCCACCAGCTCCAACCACCCGAGTGGAAGAAAACGGAGAGCGGAGCTCACTCAGGCCTAGAGGCAGTTACGAGCTCACCAGCTTTGAAACATAAAGGGCCAGGCACACGCTGGAACCACCACCCGGCTCTCTAGCCGATGCGGCTCCCGGAATGTACGATGTAAAAGAGAAGAACAGAGTGGGAGCCGCCCGTCTGAAACGGGAACGGACATGTGGGAGCCCCGTGCTCCCCTCTGACCCAGCGATACCCGGGCTCTCTCGCCAAGACCCCCTGCACCTGTCGGCACACAGGCCAGAGTTTTGCTGAGCATTTGTAGAAAGCAGGGGAGCGATATATCATATTGTTTATTAGTTTTATTAGTTGGTTTATCCAACTCTCTATTTAAAAAGAACTTGTGCCTGACCAGGCGGTGGCACAGTGGATAGAGTGTTGGACTGGGATGCAGAGGACCCGGGTTCGAGACCCCGAGGTTGCCAGCTTGAGCGCGGGCTCATCTGGTTTGAGGAAAAGCCCACCAGCTTGAACCCAAGGTCGCTGGCTCCAGCAAGGGGTTACTTGGTCTGCTGAAAGCCCGCGGTCAAGGCACATATGAGAGAGCAATCAATGAACAACTAAGGTGTTGCAATGCGCAACGAAAAACTAACGATTGATGCTTCTCATCTCTCTCCGTTCCTGTCTGTCTGTCTGTATCTGTCTATCCCTCTCTCTGACTCTCTCTCTGTCTCTGTAAAAAATTAATTAATTAATTAAAAAAAAAAAAAAAAGAACTTGTGACCCATCAGCTAAAAGCCTTGAAAAGTCACACCAGTTTGGAGCGGACACCCGTGACAACAGAAGCCATTCTGGGGACAATTTCCAGGACTCTGACTGGAGCCTGACAAATGGGGTGAGCCAGCAGTGACAAGTGTCTGTGTACCCAGGGCAGCTCCGGCCCAGGCCCTCCTGGGGCAAGCATGGGGATGTCCACCGAGGACCAGTATGGACAACCAAAGTGGACATGTCTGGGGAGTGACAGGTAGAACGGGAGGGCCGTTCCGCAGGAGCGAGAGCTCTCCTCGGAGCTGGAGACAAAGCAACACAGAGAGGTCCTAAAGCCTGCCGGGCAGCTCAGCTGGTTAGCATGTTGTCCTGATGCACCAAAATTGCAGGTTTGACCCCCAGTCAGGGCACACACAAGAATCAACCAATGAATGCACAAATAAATGGAGCAACAAATAGATGTTTCTCTCTCTTTCTCCCCCTTCTTCTCTCTCTAATTTCAATTTTTAAAACAGAGAGAAGTCCTAACAACTCAGTGAAAAAGGAAGAAAAGTAATGAGATCTCAAGTGCAGTATTGTTCATACAAATTACATACACATGACATGAAACACAGGGTCAGACCACCTACATGTGCACAGATGGCTATTAAACAACAGGGGGTGTCAGCGTGGGGAGGAATGAATACGGACAGATGACAAGGAGAGGGAGCCGCGCAGGCAGGGACGGCGGCCTGTCACGGTGAAGCGTGGAGCACAGGCTCCCTGCTCCCGAGTTCTAGAATCCAGCGGGTATGGGGGATCTGGGGCAGCTCAGACAAGTCCCTGGAGGAGGGGAGCGCAGCAGCTACCCCGGGCCGGCCCTCCCCGAGCCCAGGGCCGGCGCTGCGTACCTCGTGGTTCTCATGGCCGAGTAGGTCCGAGAGAACCTTCAGCACCAGGCCCGCCACCTTGCTGCACGCGTTCTTCCCTAAACAAAACAAAACAAACGGAACATGACACGTCTAAACTCAGAAGCCGTTTTAAGTCAGGCAGACTTGAATACAAATCTTGGCTCCTCTGCTTATGAGCTGTGTGACCATGGCTGAGTCACTCAGCCTGTCTGGGCCCCAGCCTCTTCCTCTGGGATTCCTTGGGGACCATTAAGGTCTCCCTCAGAGGGTGATGTGGAATGAAGTGGCTCAGTATCAGCTGGCAGAGCCTGCGGTCGGGGAGGGGAGGGGTGTTTTCACTCCGGCAGAGCACGGAGCGACTCCCAGAGAAAGCCCAGCCCTGACAGGTGGCTCTGCACCTCGCACGGGCAGAGGACGCCACGTCACAGTCACACCGGCAGAGCACGGAGCGACTCCCAGAGAAAGCCCAGCCCTGACAGGTGGCTCTGCACCTCACACGGGCAGAGGACGCCACGTCACAGTCACCCCGGTGCTCCAGTAACCCCAAACATCATTAAAGCACTCACTGCAGGTAAACTGAGGACATAAGAAAGCTGACCATAATATAACAAATAGTTTAAAGCTAGGACTTTTCTGCACAGGCTGGCTTTTAAAAAGAAGACTGAAATAGTCAGTCGACAACACAGGTGCTTCAGGTTACAAAGCATCCATGAGTGAAGAAGCTTCTCACAAACGGCCCCGCACCACCATCTGGTCACCCGCCAGCACCGGGCGGCTCCGACAGAGCGCGGCCACGGGCTGGACGCGGCACCTCCTCCAGAGAAGCTGCTTTCAGCCCAGGGAGCAGATCACTCACATGGGACAGAACTTGCAGAAGAGCGAGCATCACTACCATTCTCGATCAAGTACACGCATGACTTGTGACATGCACATCAGAACCCCATCTCCAGGGGATGAAGTGGGTGGTTGAGGGTAGACAGCATGGGTTAGTCTCCCTGCTTTGAGACCAGCTTGATCCTGTATGATCTTGGGAACATACTTCTCTGCCTTTACACAAAAGGGATCCTAATTCTTAACTTCCTACCTTTGAATAATGCAATGACTAATAAAACATAAACTGGCCCTGGCCGGTTGGCTCAGTGGTAGAGCATCGGCCTGGTGTGTGGAAGTCCAGGGTTTGATTCGTGGTCAGGGCACACAGGAGAAGAGCCCATCTGCTTCTCCACCCTCTCCTTTCTCCCTGTCTCTCTCTCCCGCTCCCACAGCCAAGACTCTACTGGAGCAAAGTTGGCCCAGGCGCTGAGGACGGCTCCACGGCCTCCACCTCAGGCACTAGAATGGCTCCAGCAACAACAGAGCAACACCCCAGATGGGCAGAGCATCGCCCCCTGGTGGGCATGCTGGGTGGATCCCGGTCGGGCTCATGTGGGAGTCTGTCTGACTGCCTCCCCACTTCTAACTTCAGATATAAGAAAAAAACCACAACACATAAACTAACTTCCTCTTAATGCAGGCACTACATACATATAATATATACTGGTATATGTACCGCTACAAATGTGTGTATCTATAGATCTCTGTAAAACATTGATAGAGATAAAAAAATCCAGAATGGTATTTGGGCTTCAGGGACTCCCAGCTCATCCCCAGTGGGAAGTGCTGCACACTCTTCCTGTTCCCAGTTTTCTGAGAGGGAGGCTAACGGGGGCCCCGGCAGGCTCACGGGCCTCCAGGTCCAAGGGTCTGGACTGGTTCCCCTCCCCCACCCCGGAGCCAGGGGCGCGGGGGCGGGGGGCTCTGACACCTGCGCTCCGGAGGCAGAGGTTCATGAGCAAAGCCACCGAGTACTCCAGCGTGTAGTCGGAAAGGCAGTCGGGGTCCTTCAGAAGATCGATCAGCCAGAAGATGAGGCCGTCCCGGATCATGGCTGTCTGCAGCGGGCGCCTAGGATGGAGGCAGCAGGTGAGTGAACACTGGCGGGAAACTGTTACACAGCCACGTGGAAGTGAGTCAGGAAAGACAGCGGGCGAGACGCTGACGCAGACGCTTACTTTATCCTTAGACCCAGACAACGGAAACCACGATAAACTCTTTACTTTTCATGGATGTTACTAAAGAATTTAAAGAAAGGTAGGAGGTCGCCTACCTTGAAAATTTCCTTTCTAATATTTAAAATATTTATTGACAGCTTTTGGTCTACTTAAGAAATACAGCCATAGAAATAGTTCACTGTTGAACAAATTTTTACTAAACTCTATTATAATCAAGCTTAGGGACTTTGAGCTGTGTAAAAGTAAAGAAAAACATAAAGAAAAGCAAAAAAAACCAAAATCCAGCTCCATACCACTTTGACTCAGATTTGCACAGACTAAGGATAATTTAATCTGGGTAATACAATATACACAGAATTATTTTCCACCTAAAGTCCAGGTGTAACATCTCACACAATCCAATGGCCCATCAGAATGTGTAACAGGGCTTGCCATCCTGCCGGCCTTAAGAACTGATAAGATTAAGGCTAGTACCACCGTGGGAAGTCATCTGAATTCTGTGAAAATCACACCACCACGGAGGAAGCAGCTCTCGCATCTCCTGATGCACGGGTTACAGAAGAACTGCCACGCGGACAGTGCCTGTTCCTGGGGTCCTTCACACCCACTTGCTCAGTGACATTAGAATGTTGCAAAGTGGCACTCTTCTGGTAAGCCTAACTACTTTTTACAGTCATTGTATAGACCGTGGAAAACTGCAAAAATATTAAGCACGTTTCCAGAACAGAAAGCATTTAAATGATTGTGTAGAGGAAAGGAAAAAATTGGCAGTAAATATCTGCATTACCAGGCAGTGGTATCTCTTCAACTTATCCCAGCTCTGTTACTTAACTATAGCAATGAACTTCCTAAAATGTTTCCCAACAGTCAGCATCAAGCTGTTATCTTTATAAACAAACAGAAATGAAGTGTTTATATGATCTGAGGAAGTAATAACTCCGGAGATTATTCACAGCTCTTTTCGAGTCATAGAGTTAGAATCAGAACTTCTCATTGGCAGGAGCCTGGCAAACAGTAGGAACTGAACACCTGCTGCTTTTCCCCACCAGTCACATGCTTCGAATATGTCACCTCGCAGGCTGGTGGGCCACCCACATCTGATGGGAAGAAAGTGTGTTCAGAAGAGAACTGACAGTCAGGAAAGGTTGGGAACTCAAGGTACTAGAATCTTTAATAAAGTCAAAGAGAAAGCGAGGTAGTCGTGAAGGACTATGCATGCAGAAGAAGAATCATGGAGGGCCCAGCAATTCCACTTCTAGATACCGCCCCAGGAGAGAGAAAAACACGGCCACACAAGGACTTGCGTGCAAAGGTTGACAGCGGCATTATACATAATAGCTAAGAAGTGGAAACAACTCAGATATCCACCAACGATAAATAGATAAGCAAAACGTGGTCTACCCACATAATGGAACGTTACTCGACGTGACAAGGGAACAAAGCACCAACATCAACACGCTATACAACGTGGATGAATCTCAAAAATATTATGCTAAGGGAAATAAGCCAGTCACAGAAGAACATACATTATCTGATTCCACTTATATCAAATATTCAGTACAGGTAAGTCTACAGAAATAGAGTAGTGGTCACCTGGGGCTAGGCTTTGGACTGAGGAGTGCAAACACCGGAAGGCTGTGCGCCACCGGAAGGCTGAGGCTCTGTCCAGTTTCATTCTATCTCTCAACCTCGCGCGAGGCTGAGACACAATTGTGCTCATTAGGGGATTACAACAGCACTTTTAAAATGTCTCCCACCATCTGCAGCGGCCTGAGCAGGGCAGTTTAGTGGATTAGAGAACAGCTTTCTAGCCGTATCTTAGAAAAGTCACCTGGCTTCGGTGTTAGCTGAAAAATACCATCTGCCTCTAGGGTTGTCACTGTGACTACATACGTTCACAGCAGTGGCTTACAGAAACTCCAATCTGATTTCACAGGAGCTACCATGACCTACTGCGCGGTCAGCACCTGAGGCTGAACTTCTGCAGGGCCCCGAGAACGTTCTCCCGGGTGATGACGTCCTTGTCCTCCTCCTTCAGCCTCTCCTCCAGCATCCGCAGCACCTGGGTGCTCTGGGCCAGGTAGTGGCGGCCTGGGAATGCAACCAGAGACGGACAGGTGAAACAGGGAAGGAACTGGTCTTGGGTTAGGTGCACGCTCCAAAACCACTCTCTATGAAAACTTTGCATACAAGACATGCAGAGTTTGCATAATTCTAGGTTCTAAAACACTTATTAAAACACATTTCTTCTGCACAGTTGGTTTCAGTGGGTCGACCATCTAGCAACAGAAACCCACTCTTCCTGTCCTCTAAACCTAACCCATTGCTGCGTTCCCGTGGGGAGCACTGTCCTTTATTCATCTGGAGTCTTGAACCCAAAAGTCAGATCCACAAGGGGAAAGGGAGGTGGGGAGCCTGCGGGCTATGAGCCCATCAGTCTTCACCACGAAGGCAGAGAGCAGTGCTTTCTGGCCGCAGCCCTCGCTCCGTCTAGCCACGCCCATCTGCAGGGGGAGCTGGGAACCAGACCTGGAACCCTGTAGTATGGCTTGAATTGTCACTAGCCTGCTGTGGGCTTGTGGCTTGATACACATGTTAATATGAGATATAAATTTCAACAGTATTATGTGAGTGGTCCCCGGCACTTGCCCGAGCTTATGGGAACTGTTTGCTAAATGAATAGAAGAATCTACGAATAAATGAATGAACACATTTTTGGAGTATCATATAATCATAATTTGAAACTCCCTTTACTCACTTTAAAAAGAGCTTAATCAAATGAGAACTATAGAAGATAATGACACTGTAAAATCATTGGCATTCAGCCACGATTGACATGTTGTCTTTGGATTTAAGAGGTTACAGTTTTTCAAAGGAAATGGAGCAACGCTTCTTGGGATCAGCTTTACTGTGTCACCAACCTTCACTGACCTGACGTAGAAAATGATAGAAAGTGCATCACCTGTTATACACCGGAAAGCAACCCAAGAGTCCTGCTACCCAACCAGAACGCTTACACACAGAAACCAGAAGGGTTACAGAAGAAACTGCCAAACCGTCACAGTTTGCTGTGACATAAACCACAGCATATGAAAACATCCACTTTTCACCGAAAAGCCTTAGATGCATTAAACAGAAATGATCTGAGGAAATATATCACCAAGAAATTTGGGGAAGAACGTCTGTTCTTAAAGGAAAAAAAAAAGTGTCAATAAGACCTCGTTCTTTCCTTAGAAGAACAGCTGGCGCCTCACCTTCTGCCAGGGACGCGAAGGCGTTGATGAGCCTGGCCATGTACTGGCGCACCACCTCGCTCCTCCCGTGCAGCAGCTGCAGCACCGTCCTCTGCGGGGACAGCAAAGGGGTGAGGGCCAGGCGTTAAAGACACGTGCGAGACGAGCACACCCTCCGTGCCCGGTGTTCTCTTCCACTGAGCAAACGTATTACAGGGGCAAGAAGCAGACAGTTCGTCTGGACAGCTTGACTACCAACTGATTTTTTTCTGATATTTTGTAAATACCAGTTATTCAAACTTTTAAATTAAAAGAATATTCTGACTGGTGGTGGTGCAGAGGATAAAGTGTCGACCTGGAATGCTGAGGTTGCTGGTTCAAAACCCCAGACTTGCCCGATCAAGGCACATACGAGAAGCAACTTCTATGAGTTGATGCTTCCCGCTCCCCCCCACCTCTCTCTCTCTCCTCTCTCTAAAATCAATAAATAAAGTCATTTAAAAAAATTACATGATGGGTACTACACCTATCGAGGTGGTCATTCCTAAAGTTATATAAATGTCTACTCACTATGTTGTACACCTGAAACTAATATGTCAACTATTATTGAAAGATTAAAAAAAATTTAAAGAATGAGTTATACAAGCAGTAGAACAGTGACTGACACAAAGGCAGTGACACCGTTTGCTCTTATTGCTGATGCTTTTACACGTCAGAATGATAGATCCAACACACACATCAAATTTTGCTCCTGAAACCACGGTAAAGCTACAGTAAATGGATTTTTAAGAATGACACAAACTTTCAAGATCAGAGAGAAGAGCAGAAAAAATGATGACAACACCATTTTGGAAGCAGAAGTGTAGGTGGGGACAGACTTAACAGACTTAGGAATGCCCTGTGGGCAATGAGGGGCACTGGCATCACTTCACCCACAAAAGGCTCAAGAAGTGGGAAGAATGAAGAATGACAGAAGACAGACTGTCAGAGCAGCAGCCCTGGGCTCCCACACCACTGTCTCCTCTCACCAGAGGGCTGGCTAGTCTCTTGTTCAAGTAACACAAAGTCTCCGGGTGGGTGCCACCAGGCACAGGTGAGCATGGCTTCTATACCAAAATGGGGGGGGGTGTCTAAAGAGCCACCCCAGTGTTCTTCCTCCACCTGGATCCTGGAACACTGACAACCAGACCCTTACCCTTGAGGCAGGAGATTAGAAGACTCTCCTTAGAGGAGAAGGATCAGCCCAAAGGAAGAACTGCAGATCCTGAAATCACTGGCTCCTGAGAGACGGTCCGCCTGGCTCACCCTCGGTGAAGGTCTCTGTCTACAGGCCCTACCCTAACACTCAGAGTTTGCAACTGGCTTTTCAGCCCCCTACTCCAAACATTAGGAGATCATCAAGGTCTACCACAAATCTGAGGAAAGTTTCTAACATGGAAAATGGGGCCGAAACAAACAGGGTGAGGAGAAAAAGCAAACTCAGAGGAAATGAGACCATACAGAAGAAAATAGAAAACTAAAAATAAACAAAAAACTGTCGCTAATATCCTTAGAGATATAAGAAGCTAATTGCATTCATGAAACAACAGAATGCTATAGAATGAAAGACTCAACAGAATAGTTGGAAAGTAAAGATGATAAAATCTCCCAGAAAGTGGAGCAAAAAGAAAAATATGACAAGTATGAAGATAAAGATCAGAAAATTAGAGAGCCACTTCAAGAGGTCCAACATTCAGAGAGAAAGAAAACAGAAGGACTCAACAACAAAATAACTCAAGAAAAGTTCCCAGAACTAAAGCTGTCAGATCGAAAGGGCTCACAATGTGCCCCAAACAGTGAAGCAAAATACACCTCATGAAAGACGTCAATGGGGAATTTATTAACACTGGTGGTAAAGAGAAGAGTCAACACGCTTCTGGAGAGGAAATTGGTCACAGACAGAGGATCAGGAATGAGAACGACTTTAGACTTTTCAACAGCAACAATGGAACCTAAAAAAAAATGGAGCTGTCTCTTCGAAATACTTAAGAAAAATTCTTTACATCCCAGGATTCTGTACAAAAACTAAAGATACTTTCAGACATATAGTCTCAGAAAATATACTCCCTACCTATCCTTTCTCTAGAAGCTACTAACTAAAGGATGTGCTCCACCAACCCAGAAAATTAGTCAAGAAAGAAAAGAGTATGGGATCCTGAACCAGAGATCAGGAGCTGGGTGGCTCCCGTAGGAGCTGGTGAAGAGAGATTTCTGGGTGCACCAGACGGAGAGGGCCACCAATCTAGGCTGAACCGAGCTAACTCAAGAGACATATCAAAGGCTATTGTCCCCAAGATGCCTAATGCCACTGCACCCTCTTTATGTAGGTAAACTTAACATTTTTATTTATAAAAATAAAATCCACACAGAAAACTGCACCCTGACCAGGTGGTGGCGCAGTAGATAGAGCATTGGCCTGGGACACTGAGGACCCAGGTGCAAAACCCCGAGGTCACCAGCTTGAGCGTGGGCTCACCAGCTTCGAGCATGGGGTCACTGGCTTGAGCATGGGGTCACAGACATGATCCCATGGTCACTGGCTTGAGCCCAAAGGTCGCTGGCTTGAAGCCCAAGGTCACTGGCTTGGGCAAGGGTTCACTGGCTCAGCTGGAGCCCCCAGTCAAGGCACGTATGAGAAAGCAATCAATGAACACTTAAGGTGCTGCAACCATGAGTCGATGCTTCTCATCTCTCTACCTTCCTGCCTGTCTGTCCCTGTCTGTCCCTCTCTTTATCTCTTGCCAGAGAGAGAGAGAGAAAAACTGCACAGATCATAAATGTACAGCTTAGTGAGTTTTCACAAGGTGACCACATGAGCAACCAGAAACCAGATCCAGAAAGCACATTACCAGAATCCCAGAAGCCCTCTGGGGTTCCCTTCCACCCAAGGGCAACATCTCTCTTGACTTCCAAATTACAGGTTTGTTTTGTCTGTCTTTGATTTTTTTTACAAATGAAATCATGTGTATGCATTATTTTATGTCTCTTTTCATTCAACATTACGTTTGTGAGATTTATCCATGTTGTATGTTGTGTGTTTCTTCTCATTGCTTTATGTACCCCATTTTACAAATATAACACAGGCAATTTATCCATTCTACGAAAATGTTGATGGACACTTGGGTTATGGCCAGTGTCCTGGTTCTTATAGGTACCACTGCTATGAACATTTTTGTACATCTTTAGTGAACAGATGAACACATTCCTGTTAGAGTTACACTTAGGGCTGGTTTTGCTAGAACATAGAGTATGCACTTTTAGTTAATACTTCCAGTGTTCCAAAGCAGTAAACCACGTCATGTATTTTTAAAGAGTACAAAATGCCTGGGAGCGGTGAGTCAGATTCTTATCTGTACTTGGATAGCCTTGACCAAGTGCGGGCAAGGTTCCAGCGCCCCGGTCCACTCCCTGCTGAGTGGACCAGCTGTGCACAATCTTTTCACCCCTCAGAAGTGTTGTTCTTATGTGACCAACTCTTGGGAACTCTAAGTAGACCAGAACAGATGAGCTTAAAAACCAAAATTACAGAGCAGTTCACCATATTGCTGCTTGGTAACCCACCTGGCCAAACTTTAGCCCTGCCAGATTCCCTATGCTTGCCAGGATCCTCTCCGGACCTTGACTACAAATGTCCCCAGAGGCAATCAGTCAGTGTCCTGGGAAGCTAGGTCCAGCG
Organism: Saccopteryx bilineata; assembly: GCF_036850765.1. Taxonomy (NCBI): domain Eukaryota; kingdom Metazoa; phylum Chordata; class Mammalia; order Chiroptera; family Emballonuridae; genus Saccopteryx; species Saccopteryx bilineata. Next base: position 7,620,110 of record NC_089494.1, read on the forward strand.
AGGATCCAGAGACTGTTCGTTTCATCTTCTCCTAGGTGCCTTTATCTAAATGGAAAGAGTAACTTTTCCTTGCAGAGCAAGGTTTGTGCTTCCTACTCAGCAAACACTATATTATTCATGGCACATACTTAAGTGGGTAAACTATCAAGAGAAGCAAGGAACTGATTAAGACAAAAGTCAGGATGTGTACATCCATGTTCAATGCAGCATTATTCACAACAGCCAAGAGGCAGAAGCAACCCTAGTGCCCATCGCTGGATGAGTGGATAAGCAACTGTGGTGTATACATATAAGGGAGTATTCTTCGGCCTCAAAGGAAAAACATTCTGACACATACACTCTAACACAGATGAATTTTGTGCACGGGGAGTTTCCGTTTAATGGGTACAGGGTTTTGGTTTTGTGAGATAAAACCAAAAAGTTCTAGAGCTATGTTGCACAATTATATGAATATACCTAAGACTACTGAACTGAGCACTTAAAAATGGTTAAGATGATATATTTTATGCAAAGTACCACAATTTAAAAAAAGTCAAGAGAGTGGTTACTTCTTGATGGAAGGAAAGGGTGTGCAATCTAGAGGCTCCCAAGTTGGACACATGGTATGTGTTTTCTTCTTCTTCTTTATATTTTGAAAAATATTTATTGTATTGATTTGAGAGACAGAGAGAGAGAGAGAAAGGGAGAGACTGGGTATGTGCCCTCACCAGGGGTCGAACTGGCAACCTCTGAGCTTTGGAACAATCCTCCAACTCACCAAGCTCTCAGCCAGGGAGTCTTATTATTATTCTTTAAACTGGTTACATATGTTTCCTACTCCTCTGTGTGAATAATATATTCCACAACTGAAAACATGATTCTGGAAATTAAGACAAAATGCCTTAGATTTAAGGGATCGTGCCTTGTGTAAATGCTTCTATTATGTCAGGTCGGTAAAACTATCAAATGTAGAAAATTTGACATTGCAGCACTTCCAGCAACACAAAATGTAGCTATATGACATCAAAAACAATCAGTAAAAATGAAAAACTGAATTCACTGCAATAGAATAGATCTGACTGAAGTTTTTTGGTCTAGAACAGTGGTTCTTCAAGTGTGGTCCAGGGCCAGGAGCATCAGCATCACCTGAAAACTTGTTGGAAATGCAAATTCTTAGCCCCCCCCCCCGAATGAAACCTGCATGGGGGCCCAGTAACCTGTGTTTTGATGAGCTCTCCTGATGATAACGCTGCAACTTGGAGAACCACTCAGCTAGCTGAACCCACTAAGCAACCAGTTCAACCTCCTGACTTAAAGGGCCAATGTATTTCGGTGTCGTGGTGACACAGCAGCCACATTATACAAGGAGTCTTCCTGCTCTCACACCTTCAGATAACTCCAGCTCATTCCTTATGTAAAAAAATAAACCACTGCCTGACTGGTGGTGGCACAATGGATAGAGCGTCGGCCTATGATGCTGAGGTCCCTGGTTCGAAACCCCAAGGTTGGCAGCTTGAGCATGGGCTCATTAGCCTGAGTTTGGGGTCACCACCTTGAGCATGGGATCACTGACACGAGCCCAAGGTCACTGGCTTGAGCAAGGGGTCACTGGCTCAGCTGGAGACCCCCAGTCAAGGCACATATGTGAAACAATCAGTAGGCAGCTAAAGCGCTGCAACTACAAGTTGATGCTTCTCATGTCTCTCTTTCCCCCCCCTTCTATCTCGTTAAAAAAAAAAACCCACAGCAATTAAAAATAACCATGTGAAGAAATGACACCTTCAAGTGGCTCTAGAGATTACAGCATTTTGACAAATACATATCGCAAAACCTAAGACACCTTTCTTTAGACGACATGTTAGTTTTAAATATAATACCAAGAAAGAAACAATGCTAATTAAATTATATTATAAACATCCACTGCAAAAGACAGTCCTACTGGAGATGCTGCAGTGGGAGTGTGCATGATAGTTCAACGAAACGTGGTAGTTCAGGAACAACTGAGTTTGTAGTCGTAACAATGCATTATGCAGCTGCTCCACACCTCACAGCTGGTTTCAGTGTCATTGCAAATACAAACAGAAAAAAAGAAAAGAAGTCAGGAATTTGAGAGACTATTTTGAAAATTTAACAGAACTCTTTCCTGGAAGCAGTAAGACTATGTTCAAAGAAACAACTGCCAACTCAAAACGCAATGTCATTGCCCTGCTCAACAGAAGAACGGGTCATTAGCTCTGCCAAGGTACGATTTCATCTGTGATCCTGAAAGCTGCGGACACTCTGCTCCGCGCCTCCACAGAGAAGCTTGGCAATAGGGAGATAAAGTATTTAGAGCATTTTGGATAAATATTCAACTGAAATTATGAAACAGAGGGTCTTCTTTATACATATGCCATGAGGCTGATCTCCACTCCCCTCCTGTCCAGTGCTGACGGCAGGGACGAGGGTGGGAAGGGGGGGCAGTGACTCCTCTGCGCTGGGCCCTGGGTCACGCACTTCCCACACGTGCCCAGACGCAGCCACCCGATAAGCTCCGAGGCAGGTGCTGGCTCCTCCTCAGAGATGGGGACGCTCCCTGAGACCGAATGACTTGCTCAAGGCCATAGAATAGGTGTCAGGGCAGAGGTCTGAAACCTGTTAATCTCATTCCAAATCCCATCCTGTTCTCAGAAGACCTATCTGGTCCAGAGCTATATATAAACATGGTGTTAATGACACATTTCAAGGCAGGCCCAGACGAAAAGACACTGAACTTGCTTGCCTGCCTGACCCGTTATAAGTCATACTGAGTTTTCAGGACTCCTGGTAAACGGGCATGAGGGAAAGATGTGGGAATTTGAAAACCGGAAAAATGGCAGGGCAGAGCCCCAGAGCTGGATCAAGCCGTTCCTACTTGTTTAGGGCTCTTTATTAGAAGTGAAAAGTGGGCCACCATCCAGGGTGAAGAGCAGATCTAAGGCACTAACTGAGGTTCAAGGCTGACATTCGGTCCCCGGGCTGAAAACAGACAGAGAAACGGAAGCCTCCCCCCCCGGCCAGGACCACCGGCCAGGACCACCGGCCAGGACCACCGGCCAGGACCACCCCCCACAGAACGGAGGCACCGCGGCTCTGGCCATGCTCACTGACCTGGGTGTGGCTGTGACAGTCCAGAAGGTCGTTGCTGATGTAGGCTTGCAGGACGGTCTCCCGCTGCTCTCCAGGGTGGGACGTGGTCAAGCGCTGGAAGGAAGACAAGCGGAAGTCATGCGTCTGACTGGGGAGGAAATGTTCACAGAGCAGGTATGTTGTCAACGGCAGTCCCAGTAACTACACACGTATCCAAACCAAACAGGTAACACCCTGGCAGCCAGGTCCGCAGCCGGCAGTCCATTAGTAAGAAAGGATGATGTACTTCTAAATGGGTGATGAGGGGGACGCAGCAGTCCAAGTCCCCCACACGGACTCTCCGGGGAGCCAGGTGGAACAAGCCTGGAAGCTCGGGTGCAGGGAAGGGCAAGCTCGCCAATGCCTGGAGGGGATTTTTCTTCTCTTTTCTCTCAGGAAGGAGCTCTGGGCGGCCCCCTAGGGCTGAGCATCCTGTCAGCCAGCAGCGGGGATGGGAGTGTGGTGGCCGGAGTGTGGGCCAGCTCAGGGAGGTGCGGAAACACAGGACGGCACGGGTGGGTCGTAGTGGGCTTAGAGTGAACGCCATGCCAACAAGCTGGGCTTTCTGCTGGGACTGGCACAGCGTAACTGTGCGTGTGGGTGTGTATGTGTGTGTGCTGTGCACTCATGCCCACGCGGGGGTGGGGGGACCGCTGGGTAGAACGTGTGGGTTTTGAAAAGCTTTAAGTCTATTGTGTTGTTTTAAGCTAGAATTTACTTATTGCCCATCGGGCTAGAAGAAGCACACTGCACAGAAAGCATGCGAACGGGTGTGTGCGTGAGCACGTGGTGTAGACGGTAGGTGTGAGGATACAAGAAAGCCACTAACTAACATGAGCTCGCTCTTCCAGGAAAATCCACTAGATAAAGAGCTCTGAGCCTGCAGGTCCTGCTCTGGCCGAGGACAAGCTGCTGTGTGTATAGAACAAGGGTGGGGGGGGGACAGGAGGAGCCACTGAACCCCCAGAACTGAAAGGCGGAGGCCTGCAGAGGCAGGTGTCGCTGGCAGACTGGCCCCATCGTGGTCACGGAGGGAGGCCCTGAGCGGGGAGAGGACTGGATGAGAGGAGCGTGCTGTCACAGTGTCACATCTGTGGGCTGCCACCCTCTGACAAGCTCACTGTGGTTGGGCCCCAGGTGCTGGGTGGGGGGGGGGCGGCAAGCGGCTGGGGAGGGGCTGCTGGAGGGGCACAGACAAATCAGACACCTGTTTATTCTTCCTGGAATGCCCTGTTCCCCTCACCAAAAGGCTCAGTAGTATGGGCGGACCAGATGTGCCGGGTAAACAGACCAAGAGCCAGAGACAAGGGAGTCTTCTCACTGGAGCAGAGAGGCAAACATCCAGGGCAGGGACAGCCACCAGAGGTTACTCACGCTGCCACGCCCACTGCGGTCAACTGACGTAAATGATACCAGAGCACACAGCGCGACCGACCACAGGGCTCTCTGTGAATCCCGAGCTCTCCTGACCTTAGTCCAGGAAGCACGTGACCACCAGAAGTATAAGCAAGAAGGCCTTTCTCTGCCCAGAGGTGGGGAAATTGCTCAGCTCTTCGAAGGCCTTTTGACACCAGATACCCCGGATTTCGGGGATCTGCAAAATCCTTGGACAGTATTTCCAGGTGAGTGAGAGCGGATCGTTCAGTTAAAGAGCCAACCACTGCTGGCATCGACCTACAGTTCTCAAAGCACAGTATGGGGAACCCCAGGGGTTCCCAAAGCCCTGTCAGGGACTCTCCGTGGTCACAGTTATTTTCATGACACCCCCACGCTGAGATTTGCTTTTCCATGCTCAAGTCTCTCAGAGGCCATGTGGAGTGACACGGTGACCAGCAAACACAGGTGCACACATAAGAATCCAGTTGTCCTCCGTGAGCCAGATGTGAAAGAAATTTGCAAAATGTAAAACATTGCCACTTCTCTAATTTTGTTCCTTTGAAAAACTTTTTTTTTAATAAAAAATAGGTTATGTTATAGTCTGGGTTTATTATTGTTCATCTTAAATGAATTGATAAATATGACATAAAGTTTAAATTTTCTCAGTTTAAATTTCTAATACTGTAAATATTGACAGATAAAATTCACATAAAGTAAAGCTCATTAGGGTCCTCAGTAATTTCTGGGAAAGGAAGGGGGTCTGAGACCAGAAAGCCCAAGAACCACTGACCAAACTGTCATCAGTCTAAAGAAGGGGGAAGGGAGCAACAATTCAGGTTTGATTGTCCCGTAAAGACATGGTGGTTGGTCTCACTGAGGCCTGCTCGCCTGGTGGCGTGGCGAGGGCCCCGTGGAGGCCTGCAGCGGGTGCGGCCCGCGCTCTGACACGCCGACCCCACGGGCTGCGAGCAGGAGAGGGCGCGGCCCCTGCTCTGACACGCCGACCCCACGGGCTGTGAGCAGGAGAGGGCCGGCCCCTGCTCTGACACGCCGACCCCACGGGCTGCGAGCAGGAGAGGGCCGGCCCCTGCTCTGACACGCCGACCCCACGGGCTGTGAGCAGGAGAGGGCGCGGCCCCTGCTCTGACACGCCGACCCCACGGGCTGTCAGCAGGAGAGGGCGCGGCCCATGCTCTGACACGCCGACCCCACGGGCTGGGAGCAGGAGAGGGCCAGATGAGAGGGGGTTCTCCCGCCCACATGCTGCCTACATGAGACTGCCACGGGAGGCAGTGCCCACGGTGAGGTCAGCGCAGGGATTTTTAAAAAGAGGCCACGGCCATCTTCAGAGCTGTTCTTCCTCTAGCTCCTAGTGTGAGCAGGCAGCAGGAAGAAAGAGCTTTTGTAGATGGGCTGGAAGACAGAGGCATGGCAGCCAGCCAGCTACCCGGCACGGTCTTTTTTTTAACTTCACGGGGAAGGTACGTACCCAGCGCAGAGCCTGCAACAAGAAAGCTTTCAAGCGGTCGCTCCCCCAAATCAGATCCTTCTTCAGTTTCTCATAATCCAAGGAGGGCAGTAATGGGACATCCTTCAATTTCCTACTCAGCAACACAAGTTCAAAGAGAAAGAAGAGGGCAGAAGGGCACGCTCATTAGACCTCGAGCACCGTGACATCCGACCCTGAGCTGCTCTGACCGGTGGCCAGCAGGGCCCAGCTGCCTTCTCCGAGCCCCTAGAATTAACCCCAGGCTGCCCGAGGCGCCCGGGTTCTGGGGCCCACCCCAGCTTCCCCTCGCTCAGCTCTGCCTTTCCTGCGGTAGGGACCAGGGTTCTGCGTAACACGGTCCTGAAGCCAGGAGTCCCTGCCTGACCAGGCTTAGAGACACACTCGCCAGGGCTCCCCACGATGGGCACGGGGTCACCCTGCAGGCATCCTCACCTTTCGCCAAAGTGCTATTTGGAATCCTGAGCAAAGCCCCAAGACTGTGAGCGCCAGCAGGCCCCTGGGGGCTCTACCGGAAAACCTGAAGCCACCGTCCCTCTCAGAGCTGAGGGACCGAGCTGGGAGACTACGAGGACCAAGCGGGGTCAGGAAACACCGGCGAAGAGCAGGTGTGCAGTCAGCCCTCCCAGGAAGCAGATGGCGTGGGGAGGCAGCTGCGAGGGGGACAGGCCTGTGAGACAGGTAGCCGGCAGAACAACCTGCACACTTCCTCAGGAGGACTCCAGGGCAAAGGCCTCAGGCTTCCATGGAGAGAGATCTCGGTTCCGAGATCAACCCAGGGCCGATCACCCAGCAGCCGCCTGTGGTCGGCCAGAAACTGAAGGAACCACCTTTGGGTCTTTTGTCACTAAAACAAGTGCCTTCACAATTTCTGTTCTTTTGTTGAATAGGAGATTGGAGTGTATTGAAAAATCAAGAAAAGTGCAATGCGGTCTGTGGGTCTAGGTAACAGCCCCGCGTCAATGTTAATTTCTTCCTTTTGATCCTGTACCACAGGCACGTACTTCCTGTGAATTTGTCATTGTTTCAAAATAAAGATACTAAATAACAAAACAAAAATATGATCCTTTCAACACCATGCAAGAAGCACTGATACTTCCTATACAATAATAATGGGATTTGTGAGGAACAGGTGATGAGCCCAAAGGTGCAGGCTCCCACGTGCTTCTACAGGAGGAGCAGAAGCTGAGACAGCTCCCCTGGGAGGCAGGGTGTCAGGTGCTTTAAATTTTCTCCTTCATAGGCCCTGGCCGGTTGGCACAGCGGTAGAGCGTCGGCCTGGCGTGCGGGGGACCCAGGTACGATTCCCGGCCAGGGCACATAGGAGAAGCGCCCATTTGCTTCTCCACCTCCCCCACCTCCTTCCTTTCTGTCTCTCTCTTCCCCTCCCACAGCCAAGGCTCCATTGGAGCAAAGATGGCTCGGGCGCTGGGAATGACTCCTTGGCCTCTGCCCCAGGCGCTAGAGTGGCTCTGGTCGCGGCAGAACGACGCCCCAGAGGGGCAGAGCATCACCCCCTGGTGGGCAGAGCATCGCCCCTGGTGGGCATGCGGGGTGGATCCCGGTCGGGCGCATGCGGGAGTCTGTCTGACTGTCTCTCCCCGTTTCCAGCTTCAGAAAAATACAAAAAAAAAATTTTTTTTTTCTTCTTCATATATTTCTATAGCATTCGAATTTTCTATAATAAGCATGTATTACATTTTGGGGGGAAAAATTACATGCTTATGTTCTTTTTAATATTAGTTTTTAAAAGATACTATGAGCTCCTCCTATAGAGCCTGGAACAGAAAGGCCAGGAAAGAGGTCGCAGTGCCAGGAGAAGCGTCTTCTATTTTATACAACAAACGGGAAACCCACCTACATGGATGCGCTGATTATTTTGACACCTTTTTCCCCCCTGAGGCAGATATTCTTATGAATTTAGAAAACTAATAAAGAGACTTTTAAAATTCCAATGATCAATAAGTGGCCAGGATTCAAAAGTGTCAAGGTCATGAAAGAAAAAGACTGAAAGGTGATTTCAAATGAAAGGAAACTAAGACAGGACAACTGGTCAGCGTGTGATCCTGGACGGAAGGCTGCCGGCAAAGACACGTGAGGCCCCTGGACTCAGGAGAGAGGGCCGCGGACGAGACGGCCCTGAGCGGCGTTCCTCTGCTGAGTGTGATAACTGTACTGGCAGGCGTGAAATACCAGCGCTGCTCAGTCTGGGGGAAGGGCATAGGGACATTCTTTGTACTGTTTTTGCAACTCTGGGATTATTTCAAAATGAAAAAATATATATTTTTAGTTTAAAATTTAAATAGGCTCTTGCTCTAGACAAAAACAAGTTTGATAATGCTCTATAGCTGGGGTGCTCCTATTGGAGGGAGTAAACACTGTCATATTTGGGCAACAATAACAACAATATTACTGATTAAATTTGTTGCCAGCTAAGTTGCTCAGCCACTCAGCCATCCCACATTTCTGTGGTCTAGCCCAGTGGTCCCCAATCTTTTTTGGGGCCACGGACCAGTTTAATGTCAGAAAATATTTTCACGAACCGGCCTTTAGGGTAGGATGGATAAATGTATCACGTGACTGAGACAAGCGTCAAGAGTGAGTCTTAGATGGATGTAACAGAGGGAATCTGGTCATTTTTTAAAAATAAAACATCGTTCAGACTTAAATATAAATAAAACGGAAATAATGTAAGTTATTTATTCTTTCTCTGCGGACCAGTACCAAATGGCCCATGGACCGGTACCAGTCCATGGCCCGGTGGTCTAGCCCCCTTAACCCCCTACATCAACTTCTGGCCTTCACCCTCTGCAGGTGAGCCTGCCTCTTAGATCACTGGGAGTAACATTAGCAATCACTCAGAGTTGAAGTCCTGGGCACTGCACTAAGTTCTCATGCATAGTAACTTATTTTTATCCTCATAGCAACCCTGTAGCACAGTTACTATCATTATTCTTTCACACATGAGGAAGGTGAGGTGCAGAGAAGTTATATAAACTGAGGGTCACTGAGCCAGGTGGGGGCAGACGGCTGAGATTTCCTCTCTTCCCGTCTTCTTACTATTTTTACTGGAGTTCTTTAAGACCTATTGCAAACATTGTATCAACATTTTTTTTTTTTATATTTTTCTGAAGTTGGAAACAGGGAGGCAGTCAGACAGACTCCCGCATGCGCCTGACCAGGATCCACCCGGCATGCTCACCAGGGGGCGATGCTCTGCCCATCTGGGGCGTTGCTCTGTTGCAACCAGAGCCATTCTAGCACCTGAGGCAGAGGCCACAGAGCCATCCTCAGCTCCCGGGCAAACTTTGCTCCAATGGAGCCTTGGCTGCGGGAGAGGAAGAGAGAGACAGAGAGGAAGGAGAGGGGGAGGGGTGAAGCAGATGAGCGCTTCTCCTGTGTGCCCTGGCCGGGAATCGAACTCGGGACTCCTGCACGCCAGGCCGACGCTCTACCACTGAGCCAACTGGCCAGGGCCAGAGGTGGGATTTTAACCCGAGCAGTGTGCTCAGAAGCAATGTATATTATATAGCTGCCACCTGAGAGAACAAAGTGCAGGGTCAACGTCAGACTCAGGCAGGACAGGGGCAGGAGGAATGCGGTGTCTGTCTCAGGTGGCTGAGTCATCTTCCAGCATCCTGCCCCCAGGACCAGCTCAGAGGGCCTCCAGAACCCACCCTGGTCCCCACGCTCATACCAAAGGTCCTCAACTTTCTTACTGCTGTGACGCACATGCTTGATGAAGCTCCTGAGCATCAGACATCCCTACGGGGACAGCGTATGGCCCTGGATCTAAGTGCTGTGGTGTACACAGAGCTATTCTGGGATCCCTCGGCAGAGAGCAGGAAATTCAGACATTGCAACACTCTGTTGACTGCTTTCTGACGGTAAATTCAATTGATTTCTAGAGGATACTATAGGAACTATTCAATAATTTTTTCCATTTAACACTACCTTATGAAAATAAATAAAATTAACAGTGAAAGATATTTCTAGGTTAACAATATTACCTATAATTACTGGTATTATTTCCTTTACTATCCACATGGAGTTCTAACTAACCAAAAGCATTTCTCTAAGCTCAGCTGTTCAGATGAATACTTATTTGAGTTACTCTGAATTCCAGTGTCACCCCTAGCTGTCCTCTACAATAACAATTTCTAAAAACGATTACTTACATGGGTGCCACGGAGGCTCTTAACATGGTTGAAGCCTGGCAGGGGGGCGGGGAACAGAAAGAGAACAGACCCTGTTAAACATCGACAGCAATGCATTCATCCTAAATCCCTGTAATAGCACAAAATCAGTAGGCTTGCTGAGTTTTGGGTCCACCACCAGATTCTCCAATCATAATCACATGATTTAAAAATTAAAAATTAGCCTAAGCCAAAGTTAATCAATACACTACTGTTACTCTTCCCAAACCACCCACCCTTGGTTTGTGGCTGCTCCACTCCAAAGAACAATCTATAAAAAAAACGGGTAGGTTCACCCGACCAGACTCTCAGAGGCACTGAAAGCTGCCTGGTCAAAGACAGCGGAGAGAATGCAGCAATGAAAATCATTTAATTATATCCTGTTTTTTTCATACATTAAGATTTTATCTCGGAGTACAGGAAGAACACACTGTACCTTGTTCCAAGTCAAACACTACAAAAGTGTTTATAGAAATATAGAAGTGTTTATAGGAAAAATGAACAACCCCCCTCCCACCCCACTCCCCTTTAATCCTGACTAAAGGCCAGATCGCTGCCCACTTTATGGGCATTCACACTGACTTTTTTTTTTTGGCTGCTACAGGCAATGCTATGTTAAAAATGTACTAAAATAGATATAAGCAAGTGCTGTGTGTGGTTTGGACTGACTCAAATCAAATGTAAAAAGATAAGTTGAGAAAACAGGGAAGTCTGAATGTGGACTTCGCTGGTGTCCCATGACACTAAGGAATGAGTGTCTGTTGTATTGGGCATTGGGGTTATGTTCGTTTGTTCTTTAAAGCCCTTGTCTGTCAGAGATATATACTCAACTATCTGCAGGTAAGATGATACAATGTTTGCAATAGGTCTTCAAGAACTCCAGGAAAAATAGTAAGAAGAGGGGAAGAGAGGAAATCTCAGCCCTCTGGCGGGCCCTTGATGTCACCGCGGACCTCAAATGGTCATTAGCCACGCTTATCATATTGATCTGTGATTATTTTGCGATTATTTCCGTGTCTCCCTCTTTCGGCAGACATGGAGTTGCGTAATGGCTGGAGATACATCACCTGCATGTCCCCAGCACCGGGAACGGCGTTTGGACAAACAGAGGCGCTCAGCCGACATCTGTTGTACGAGTGAATGAACAAAGGCTGGCTTCCCAGAGTGGGCGCTCCCGAACCCCGGGCTGACTCTGCACTGGCCTGGCCGAGGACCCTGCTCTCCAGCGCTCCCGAACCCCGGGCTGACCTCTGCACTGGCCTGGCCGAGGACCCTGCTCTCCAGCGCTCCCGAACCCCGGGCTGACTCTGCACTGGCCTGGCCGAGGACCCTGCTCTCCAGCGCTCCCGAACCCCGGGCTGACTCTGCACTGGCCTGGCCGAGGACCCTGCTCTCCAGCGCTCCCGAACCCCGGGCTGACTCTGCACTGGCCTGGCCGAGGACCCTGCTCTCCAGCGCTCTGCTCCGCGGCACCCACAGAGCAGGCGCGTTCAGTCTGGGAGTCATCAGACCCTGCTTTGAAATGGATCGTGATCATGGATGTTTTAACGTTCTCTAACCCTTGGGGGGGTTTTTTGGGGGGGGGTTTTTGTTGTTGTTTTCTTTTTCTTCTGTATTTTTCTGAAGCCGGAAACGGGGAGAGACAGTCAGACAGACTCCCGCATGCGCCCGACCGGGATCCACCCGGCACGCCCACCAGGAGCAACGCTCTGCCCACCAGGGGGCGATGCTCTGCCCCTCCAGGGCGTCGCTCTGCCGCAACCAGAGCCACTCTAGCGCCTGGGGCAGAGGCCAAGGAGCCATCCCCAGCGCCCGGGCCATCTTTGCTCCAAATGGAGCCTTGGCTGCGGGAAGGGAAGAGAGAGACAGAGAGGAAGGAGGGGGGGCTGGAGAAGCAAATGGGCGCTTCTCCTATGTGCCCTGGCCGGGAATCGAACCCGGGTCCCCCGCACGCCAGGCCAACGCTCTACTGCTGAGCCAACCGGCCAGGGTTAACCCTTGGTTTTTAATTACAGGAATTACCTATCCCTACTGTCAGTTTAAATAGTAAGGAATTCAGAAAAGAAGTTTATGTCAACTAAATTACTCATCTCACCCAGTAAGAGGACCAAAAGTGCCAAGACAAGGAGTCAGTGAGGACACCGCCACACTAAAACACTAGCACAATACACACATGTAAGAGAGAATATTTAAAAGTAGCGATATTGGCTAATTCATATTTCCACAAATAAAATTTATCAACATCTCCCTGTTGTCATAGTTAAAAAAATGTTTACTATCTTTTAAAACCCTGATTCTCTTTGGCTAAACTCTCTATCACTCTAGTTGCCCTGTGAAGAAATGAATCGAGAAGCACCAGTACCTGACCCTTTCGTGAGAACAGCTAGTATGTTAAACACCGGTAAGATTTTATTATCTAGTCAAGTGAGAAGAGTGAGAAGGAAGAAAGGCCAGCATGGTCTTCCTGAGGGAGGACGACATGGTGTTTCAGTTACTGAGGGAGCCCTTACTGATGGGCCGGTGTCCAGGCCCCAGTGACACGTGTGTGAACAGCACAGAAGCCCTCCTCCCAGAGAGCTCACAATCCGCTGGGCGTGCCACAACCAAGTGCCTCCACTCCCTCACCTGAAGTGCTGGCAGCAACAGCACCTACCCACGGGGCTGCTCGGAGGATGAAAGCAATCGCCACTGGAGTCCTCATTCTCTACTGCCCCCCAAAGCGTCAGCTCCCACTGCTTCTATCCCTGAGGCTCTCTCCCATCTGCCCCTCTCTGCCCACCTCCCACGCCAGGGACATCACCCAGGCCCCCTCTCTCGGCTGAAATGCTGCAACAGCTTCCTCATAACGACAGTGATGACCGACATCACTGAGTGCTTACTGGGCACCACGCACCCGGTTCTCTGTACTGTACACGTGTCAGCGCATTTCACCCACGGCTGTTTCCATGTCAGATGAGGAAACAGAGGCTAAGTAGCCTAACCGGGTGGCTGGGTGCTGAAGCCCGCGTTGGCTCTGCTCCACGCTCCGGTGCGGGGCCCTCTCCCCTCCAGCCCTCCTGCCCACTCAGGAGAGGGGTCCGATTGGCTCTGCTGCTCCCTTTGCCCTCCAGCCATCTGTCCCCTCCCTCAGACTCACCCAAGGCTCCAGCTCCACGAGGCCCTGCAGTGCCCCCGGTGGCCATGCTGGGCCTCTGCCTGCAGCTCCTCTCTGGTGCACCTGTAGCCCCCCCAGCCCCCCAACTTCCGGTCCTGCAGGGCTCAGTTCAGGCAGCCCACTGTACTAGAGACCACTCCCAGCAGTGCCCCCCCCCCGCCATCTTGAAGCATCGGCAAGTTTCCAATGCATTCTGTACCTAGTAGCATTTTCATGTCGTGTGGAATCGGATGTTTCTATTTCCCTCTGGTGGTTCTCAGCTCAGAGGAGATTTTGCCCCCAAAGAACACCTGGCAGTGTCTGTAGACATTTGGTTGGCACAACCAGGGGAGGGGGGAGATCACTGGCATCTAACGGTTAGAGGCCCTGGGATGCTGCTGACCATCCTATACCACCCAGCCACACCCACAACAGAGAATTATCTGGTCTAAAATATCAACAGTGCCGAGGCTGAAAGGCTCTGCTTTAGACACAGGTTTGCTGCCTGACCAGGTGGTAGCGCAGTAGATAAGAGTGTTGACCTGGGACACTGAGGTCACCAGCTTGAGCGTGGGCTCACCAGCTTGAGTGTGGGGGGTGCTGGTTTGAGCATGAGATCATCTACATGACCCCATGGTCGCTGGCTTGAACCCAAAGGTCGCTGGTTTGAAACTCAAGGTCTCTGGCTTGAGCCCAAGGTCGCTGGCTTGAGCAAGGGGTCTCTCACTCTGCTGGAGCCCTTCCCACCCCGTCAAGGCACATATGAGAAGCAATCAATGAACAACTAAAGTGACACAACTACGAGTTGATGCTTCTCATCTCTCTCCCTTCCTTCTATCTGTTTCCATCTGTTTCTCTCGTTAAAAAAAAAATGACACAGGTTTGTTTTTTCATTAGTCATCTTTATGTCTAATTGAGTATCAGCCCAGCACAGAGCAGATCCTCTAAAAATCTTTCTCTGAAATGAACTGAATTACTCAAAGACTTGCAATTTCATCCAGGACTCACATGGAGGGCCCGTGAGGCCACCGCAGTGGGGTGAGGACGCCCCTCAGAAAGTCAGCACAGCCTGACCTGTGGTGGTGCAGTGGATCAAGAATCAACCTGGTGGCCCTGGCCGGTTGGCTCAGCGGTAGAGCGTCGGCCTGGAGTGCAGGGGACCCAGGTTCAATTCCCAGCCAGGGCACATAGGAGAAGAGCCCATTTGCTTCTCCACCCCCCCCCTCCTTCCTCTCTGTCTCTCTCTTCCCCTCCCGCAGCCAAGGCTCCATTGGAGCAAAGATGGCCCGGGCGCTGGGGATGGCTCTTTGGCCTCTGCCCCAGGCGCTAGAGTGGCTCTGGTCGTGGCAGAGCGACGCCCCGGAGGGGCAGAGCGTCGCCCCCTGGTGGGCAGAGCGTCGTGCCGGGTGGATCCCGGTCGGGCGCATGCGGGAGTCTGTCTGACTGTCTCTCCCTGTTTCCAGCTTCAGAAAAATACAAAAAAAAAAAAAAAAAGAATCAACCTGGAACGCTGAGGTCGCAGTGCGAAACCCTGGGCTTGCCCGGTCAAGGCACATATGGGAGTGGATGCTTCCTGCTCCTCCCGCCTTCTCTCTCTCCTCTTTAAAATGAATAAATAAAATCTTTTTTTAAAAAAAGGTCAGCACAGCCCCCTTCTTTTCTGCGTCTCAGGCTGAGGCCCCTCCCACAGGTTGCTAGAACAGAAGTACTGAGCTCCAGGCAGTGATGAAGCTGAAGTTTACCTTGTCACTGACACCTGGGTGCAAACAGCCACACTTCCTTCCCTGTCACCACGTGCTCTAATCTGTTAAGCAGCACGTGGTGTCGACACAGCCACGCCAGGCGGGCCAAGAAAGAGAGGCCCCAGGAAGAGAAAGATGGGAGAGGCTCCAAAAATATCAGTCAGTTGGAATAATTTCCCTTCCAAGCTAACAATGGATACAAAGCACAGACGGACAAGCTCCAGGGACAATCCCCTCACTAGGCGGCCCTGACTGCAGCCCACGGGCACTGCGTGACCTCAGGATTGATGCCAGGAGCTCAGGAAAAGGCCCCTCTGGGCTGGGGTCACTCCAGGGCACAGGTAGACACCCAGAACACAGTGGAGCAACAACTGTATTAACCCATCAATAGCCTCTGACCACCCGCACCGCCAGACCCAGGGCAAGTAAGTCTCTGGAACCACAGCTATGGGAGAAATAAACTTCTACCGCAGCCCAGGGGGACACTGCAGCACCTGTGCCTCTGCCTCTTCTCACCTGCAGACAAGGAGCCTGAGCTGGACCCTCAGTGACCACGGTGTGGAGGAGGAGGGCTTACTTACTGGGAACACACAGGGCCAGGACAGCTGTCGGTGACAACGGCAGAATGAGGGGCTTTGCCAAGGACACATAATGTCAATGTGCTGAGAGAAGTTGGTATCAGGTGTAATGACAAGAGTGTTCCTTGGTCAAAGCGGCTGGAGACACACCGGATCAGACAGGGCTGGGCACTCCTTTGCCGGGACTTCTCCAGTCTTCCGTGTGCAGCCGCCGACTGGCGTGAATCTCGGTACCCGGCATGTCTCACACTCATCACAATAACGGCGTGGGGGACAGGAAACTCCTGTGGGGTCAGTGGTTCTAGGCATCTAGGCAAACACTCTGAAAAATGCTGCTCCGCAGGATGGCGGGTGTGCACAGCCCAGGGAGGGTCAGAAAGGAAGAGTCGTGATAACACCTGCAGAGGCTGTCAGGCCCAGGGTGGCAGAGGGCTGGGAACCACTGCAGACGAGGCCTGTCTGCCACCAGCCCTTCCCAGGCCCTCACCTGGGACCAAAGCCACACCGCTGGGGCTGCGTACTGCACAGGACAGCAGGGGAACGCCAGGGGAACAGCGAAGGCAGGACCCTGGCGAGCGACCTCGAGGGGAAGGGTTGCCTCAGGCACGTTAGAGAACACGGAGGGACACAGGAGGAAAAGCGCCTTCGCCCTGGGACTGAAGGGCGGCAGACACAGAGAGCCAGGGCACCGTGCTGCCGCGCAGAGAAGGGAGGTCGCTCCTGCCCACGCCGGAACAAGAAGGGGGACCCGCACGGCATGGAACGCAAGGCTGACCACGCAGGAGGGGGCGGCCGGAACGGAGCCCTGGGAATGAGACGTGGAGATGGAACTGAGCAGGTGGAATAGGGCGCTTGTAAATTCTACAGCAGCTTCCCGGCAGGAGCCTCCCGGGCTCACCAGGTCACCGAGGGCACCTGCTCCAAGGCTCTGGGAGCTGGGCAGGGTTCACAGCAACACCCACACCCAGGTAGGTGCCAGGGGCTGGGGCACTGGAGCTTCTCGGGGCTTCTGTGACCGGGGCTGAGCCTCCAGGTGGGCATCAGATCACGGACAGCTGTGGACTCCATGCCGAGTATTTTGGACCTGACGCAATGACAGGTAGTAAGCAAGGGAGTCACGTGAGCAGACGCCTGTGTGTACCTAAATCCTCCCTGAAACAGGAGGGCGTGAGTGAACAGGACAAGCCCAGAAAGGCCACTCCAGCCCCCGAGGGCGTGAGTGAACAGGACAAGCCCAGAAAGGCCACTCCAGCCCCCCTGTGACAGAGCACTCCCAGAGGGAGACCAGTCGGGAAATGTTGCTTTAGGCCAGGACAGAGACAGAGAGACCAAATAGCTGCTGGGAGGGAGGGAGGGAGGGAGGGAGGGAGGGAGGGAGGGAGGGAGGGAGGGAGGGAGGGGAGGGAGGCCCCCCCCCTCAGGCCGCGGGGACTGCCTGAGTGCCGGCAAAGGAGAGGGAAGGGCCTCGGGTGTCTCCCAGGGGTTCCCTGGAGTGTCACCCACAAGACAGGAAACCTGTTTGGATGACGAGTCCAGATTTAGACAATGTGACGTGCCTGTCAGACACCCACTGGGACAAGGCCCTCGTGTCTGGGCTTGGAGGTCGGGACGAACGGGGCTGAGCTGACGCCAGCTACATCCTACCAACTGGTTGACATCCAAGGAGTTCAAGTCCTCACGCCACCAGGGTCGGTTCAGGAACGTGACAGGCTCTGGTGTGTGAGGTGTAGAAGGGATGAAGAGCCGGTGTACAACTTCCTCCTTTCCATTCAGAGCCCCAGGCCCAGGGCTGCCCCGAGATACGGTGGCAGTCCAGGCAGAGGGCAGGCACCTTGCCACGACTTAAAAAAGCTACATAAGGGAGTCTGACCTGGGGTGGCGCAGTGGGTAAAGCACCGACCTGGAATGCGAGGTCACCAGTTTGAAACCCCAGGCTTGCCTGGTCAAGGCACATGTGGAAAGCGACTACTGTGAGTTGATGCTTTCCATAACTTCCCAACCCTCTCTCTCTCTAAAATCAATCAATAATTTTTTTAAAAAAAGCTACTGCGTAAGGGAGAATTCAAAGCCTGAAGATGCTGCCCTTTAAGCCAAAGCCGTGGACCCCACACTGGGAAGCTGCAGGAGGGCTCCTTCTCAGCAGAACAGTGCCACCACCAGGTCTCCTGAAAAAGTGCAGGAGGTCAGCCGGACAAGGGCCGCCCCCATCTCCTTCCTGCCTCCTGCCCGCTTTTACTGCTAACCAAGGTGGCTGATGGTGGAAACAGATGCCTTCTAAGATTCACATGCCACGGACCTTTACTATATTTAATGCTATCACAACTGAAGTATTTTCACTTGTATTTCCAATGAGGTCTACTTGCACTTGTTGAAGAAAGGAAGAGTTAATTACCAGATGGGCCGTTTTCCCAAATAAGGATACATTAAAATGGAACCCCCCTTCCGGTGAATCCACAAACCCAGAGGCACCATTTGCCTTTTGGAGGGACGTAGGATTCACCCAAGGGGCTACACTCAGATTTCCGCCTTCAGATTGTTTCTGCGTTCACGCTCACCCAGTGCAAATAGGGGGCTAAGAGAAAGAGCAAGATGCTGTCAGATGCTATTTGCACACTAGAAACAGCAAGAAATTAAAAAGCCACTAAACATCTGCTAGGATAATGGTTAAATGAACCGTACTGTTCCAAATTAAAATCTAGGAGATAAGGGACATATCAACATGCTAAAAGGATATGGAAGACTTAAACAGGTTCTGTTAAGAGACAGCTGCAGAACACGGTGTTATACATATATAACAGCTAAAGGTCTGGAAGGATGGAGGGAAGGGGTTTGTGCTCTGCTTCATTTATCACTAAACTATTATATATTCTCTAGCAAACACATATTCGTGTATTACTTGTATGATCTTAGAAAACAAAAAACTCTTTCCTCGGGGACGAAGTTTCTGCTCTGACTTACCACTAGATTCCTGATAACATAAAAGCAGACTGATCTCTGATTATCTGTAAGGGTTGCTGAACAACAAACCCGAGGCTGGGGTGGTGACAGGCAGTCCCACTGGAAGAGGCCACCACCTACTTCATTCCTGACTCAAAAAAAAGACAATGCCTCTGGGAGCACCTGGGTCTGCCTGCCAGCTCTGATAATGGGGCAGAAGTTTGAACACAGTTAACTGGGCATGAGGTAGGTAGGATGGAAACACATTTGCTCCCACTCACTGCACTCTCCCAGCCCCCCTCCCCCATCCTACCCAACCTCCTTATTCCAGGCAATGAGCCTGCCCGGAAAGCACAGGCGAGCTCTGCCCCTGGTGGTGGCCCTAAGGGGCTTGGCCACAGCCGTCCATGACTGGGTAGGTACATTTCTTTAGTTCCAGGGTTCAAAAGTAGGAAACCATCAGTTTCCTGTATATACCTAAATTCCATCGATAAACCTCTGAAGAACTTAGAAAAGAATGTTCATGTGCCAGAGATGTATACCTCTCTTGAGTCTTGAGATAACCGCTGGTCATGCTTAAAAAGGAAGTTTCATTATTCGGACTACCTGATCCATTATCCAGAGCACTGACCATCTGGAAGATTATACCCTGAGTGCCAATCCATGGGTTAAAAATGCAGGACTGCCTGACCTGTGGTGGCGCAGTGGATAAAGCGTCGACCTGGAAATGCAGAGGTCGCCAGTTTGAAACCCTGGGCTCTCCTGGTCAAGGCACATATGGGAGTTGATGCTTCCAGCTCCTCCCCTCCTTCTCTCTCTCTGTCTCTCCCTCTCCTCTCTAAAATGAATTTAAAAAAAAAAATGCAGGGCTGACTTTTCTCAAACATGTGCCTTTTACTATTAAAACTCTGAACTTTTCTTTCTCCTTTAGAACACTCTGGGTATTCCCTAGCTGTGTTTTTGATCTGCAAATTCTAAAATCCTTGAATAAAGTGTCACAATTCTTAATTTAAAAAAAAGAAAAAGAGGATCTGGGATGCTGAGGTCCCAGGTTTGAACCCTGAGGTCTCTAGCTTAAGTCTGGGCTCATCCAGCTTAGCACAGGCTTGACGGCTTGAGTGCGGGGTCGCCGGCTTGAGTGTGGGACCATAGAGATGATTCCATGGTCGCTGGCTTGAACCCAAAGGTCGCTGGCCTGAGTGCCCCCACCCCAAGGCACGTATGAGAATTAATGACAACCAAAGTGACGAAACCATGAGTTGATGCTTCTCATTCATCTCTCTCCCTGCCTATTTCTCTCTCTCTCTCTCTCTTAAAAAAAAAAAGGAAAAGGAAACCCACCTGCCTATAAGTAAAACCCATATTCTCTAATATAAGCTTTGTCATTACCAACAAGGATATTTTCAGCTACTTTTCCCTTTCTTTTGCCTTATTTTTCAATTGGTGCAGAACTCAGTGGGGGAAAAGGGTACAATTTTCTGAGCCCTTTTGAACTTTCAACAGTGAACGAGGTTGCAGAAGGCCAGATGTTTAAAAGCCAGTCTCAAATGTACTACTCTTTATAGATACTAGCAGTTTTCTGATGGGCCCCAGCCGAGCCCCTCGTCAGGGTATAACGAGGCGGAATACTCGAGGTCGACAGAGCACCCGAGGAGATGCTGACCAAGACCACACTAAAAAGGAGGCTGGTCTGTCACCCACCTACTGATCTCAAAATTGATGATAACATTTGGACTTAAGAGCAGAATTTATTCCCTAAAAAATAAAAAAGCAACCTTCTTCTTCTAAATCCTATCAGTTCAGTCACTAGACCCCTCATCTGAACTGTACCCCAGCTCTCTCCATCCATTATAAATATGGTATCATACCTCACCCTTAGCCGTGCCCAGTCAACTACAATATTCTTTTATACTTTTACAATGACCCCATATCTTTTAATGACCTTGTAGAGGAATAGTAAAAGATTATTTTCAGCTTTTATTGCCTGTTCCTAAGTTAACAGCTCAGTAAAAAGACAACGGTTATGGGCCTCGGTAAACAGAGCTCATCTGCCCCAGCTGCTCAGGCTGAGGGCCTGGGCCCAGTTAACTGTGTTCAAAAACCTGCCCCCATTATCAGAGCTGGCAGGCAGACCCAGGTGCTCCCAGAGGCATTGATAACAATGGCTCCTCAACGGGGAAGGATGGCAGGACCGGCTCGGGACAAGTGTCCGCTTCTAACGGCATCAAATGGCAGGTGTGCTGTGCCCCACCCTTTTAACCTGCTCCTTAGTAATGTGACAGCAGTTTTAGATGAGCTGGGTGCATCACTCCACTCAGAAAAGGGAAATATAGGGACCCCTGTATGCACAAAAGAGGACGGGATTTATAGCACAAACCTGGCAATATCTGCTGAATTAATAAATGAATGGACGGTAGGGAAGAAAGGAGTGGTCCTATGAGACACAGACCCTGCTACGCCAATTACTGCTAAACAGCCATCAGTTTGGGTAAAGACACTCTGCTACATAACTGACCTGACCGCCCAGTATACACAGAAGTCCGTTCTGCTAGCCCTCAGAGACAGGGGCTTGAGGCCCCTCGTCCTGCAGGACCCGTGAGGAAGTTCATTTTCTGAAACCCAGATGTCTCTGTGTGCTTTGCTGACATTTCTTCAATGGACGATTCTCTAAGCATTTTGCACACTGAAACCACCATGGTCATATCTTCAAGAGCAGACTCTGCATCTCCGAACAGCCACATGTCCCTGTGTGGCGTGGCCCAGGCCACCAGCAGCTCTGTGACACTTATGAAGCACCACGAGGATGTGGCCAGGGACATCTGCTCATCACCACATTACTATATCCTTCTATGAAGGTCCATGAGAGAAACTAACCTCAGGTCCTGGCACCGGAAAACCCTGGGAAGCAGCAGTTTGACCATCTTCTTTTTAAAATGTCCTTAAACTTGTTTTAAAATCCTGGCCCTGGCCAGTTGGCCCAGTGGTAAAGCATCGGCCCGGGGTGTGGATCCCAGATTTGATTCCCAGTCAGAGCACACAGGAGAAACGACATCTGATTCTCCACCTTTCCCCCTCTCTTCTCTCTCTCTCTCTATCTCTCTCTCTTCCCCTCCTGCAGCCATGGCTTGATTGGAGAGAGTTGGCCCTAGGCACTGAGGATGGCTCCATGGCCTCTACCTCAGGCACTAGGAAGAGCTTGGTTGCTGAGCAACAGAGCAACGCTCCAGATGGGTAGAGCATCGCCCTTTAGTGGGCTTGCCAGGTGGATCCTGGTCAGGGTGCATGCGGGAGTCTGTCTCTGCCTCCCCTCCTCTCACTGAATAATAATAATAATAAACTGTAATAGTAATACACCTACTTGGAAAAAGTCCGTGGGCTAAAGGGCACCCGAGGAATCTCAGTGATGCTGAAATGTCTGTTTGGGGAATGTGTGGTGGGCATCATTTTACTGTTGTGCTTTCTACAATAGGTTGTGTGTGTAGCACAGATATTTAGATGCAGCAAATCTTACATAATAAATATTATATAACAATTTCCCCTTCCTTTATAAATAAATCGTGTCACTGCTAACCGTCCCTTTTTGCACAAGCTTCTGGAAAGATCACAGCCAAATCTGCCTGCCTCTCCAGGTGCAGAGCAACATGTGACATGCATTCTTTATTAGCCTGAGCCCTGGCTTGCTTTTATTATTCCTACCTTTCTTTTCCTTTAAGCACAATTTATTTTCCTCCCCAGTGTTACTGAGATACTGACATACAACACTGTATAAGTTTCAAGTGTACAATGTGATGATTTGATACATGTATATGTTGCAAAACAACACCATCACAAGGTTAGTTAACACATCCATCACCTCACAAAGTCATCTTTTTATTTCTTGTGCTGAGACCACTTAGGACCTACTCTCTTAGCAACTTCTAAGTATATAATACAGTATTGTTAACTATAACCACCATGCTGTACATTAGATTCTCAGAACTTAATTGTAACCAGAAGTTTTTACCCTTTGACCAACGTCTCTCCATTTCCCCACCCCTCAGGCCCTGGAAACCATCAGTCTACTTCCTGTTCCTATGAGTTCTAACCACAATTACTTTTATTTTCTATTTTTTCATTTCTCATATTTGTGTTTTCTCATAATAATAAGCTGCTTCAAACATACTTGAGAATAAAGTAGGGAATAAATTATTTTTTAATACTACAAAAGGTCCTAAGATTTTTATGAAGACCCTAATTTTTTTCTTTTATTGATGAGGGGGTGGGGAGGGAGGAAGGGAAAGAGATGAGAAGTATCAACTCGTAGTTGCAGCACCTTAGTTGTTCATTGATAGTTTCTCATATGTGCCTTGTGGGGGGGCTCAAGCCAAGCCAGTGACCCCTTGTGCAAACCAGCGACCTTGGGCTTTAAGTCAGTGACTTTGCGATCAGGTTGATGATAACATGCTCAAGCCAGTGACCCTGCACTCAAGCCGACAAGCCCGTGTTCAAGGTGGCAACCTCAGGGTTTCGAACCTGGGACCTCAGCATCCTGGGTCAAGCTCTATTCACTGTACCATCACTGGTCAGGCTGAAGACCCTAATATTAATGTGCAAACCTTTAATTAGAAGTTGTGACTCTGACCCATGGGGGTGTTCATGGTCCCTGGCGCTTCCTGTCTAATCTAACGTACCTGGCTGCACCCACGCAGCCTCTGGACCCGGCAGCAGATTGGTATGAGTTCCAGGGACATGGGCTCAAGAACTTTGAAAACATCCCCAGGAGATGCTGGTGTAGTCACTCCCCTTGTTGAGAACCCCTACTCAACACCACATACCGGATGTGAGGGCCATCTGGCTGTGACATCTGTCACCCCATTGATCTCCAGGGTTGGTTTGGCTGATCTGGCTGGCTGGGCGGGCGTCCCCTTCCTCCCTCACTGCTCCATGTGCATCCCTCCCGAAGCTGCTCACTCAGTCGGAGAGGACGACCTTCCCCGATAGAGGAGAGGCCTGTTCTTTTTTTTTTTTTGTATTTTTCTGAAGTTGGAAACAGGGAGGCATTCAGACAGACTCCTGCCTGCGCCCGACCGGGATCCACCTGGCACGCCCACCAGGGGGTGATGATCTGCCCATCTAGGGCGTCGCTCTGTTACAACCAGAGCCATTCTAGCGCCTGAGGCAGAGGCCATAGAACCATCCCCAGGGCCCAGGCCATCTTTGCTCCAATGGAGCCTCGGCTGCAGGAAGGGAAGAGAGAGACAGAGAGGAAGGAGAGGGGGAGGGGGTGGAGAAGCAGATGGGCGCTTCTCCTGTGTGCCCTGGCTGGGAATCGAACCCGGGACTCCTGCACGCTAGGCTGACGCTCTACCACTGAGCCAACCAGCCAGGGCCGAGAGGCCCGTTCTTCAGTCAAGGGTACACGAGTAGCAGCGCTCCCCTGCTGGAGCCTCCAAACAAGTCTCAACACCAAGTGCCTCCAGATGAGCTATCCTAAGAAGGACACATCACCTATATAATATTTTGGCCTGTGATGCCAACCCGAATCTAATCATGAGGAAGCATCAAACACAAAGGGAGAAATGTTCTCCTAAAATGTCAATGTCATGCCTGACCAGGTGGTGGCGCAGTGGATAGAGCGTTGGACTGGGATGCAGAAGACCCAGGTTCGAGAGCCCGAGGTCACCAGTTTGAGTGCGGGCTCATCTGGTTTGAGCAAAAGCCCACCAGCTTGAACTCAAGGTCACTGGATCCAGCAAGGGGTTACTCGGTCTGCTGAAGGCCCGCGGTCAAGGCACATATGAGAAAGCAATCAATGAACAACTAAGGTGTTGCAACACGCAACGAAAAACTAATGATTGATGCTTCTCATCTCTCTCTGTTCCTGTCTGTCTGTCCCTGTCTATCCCTCTCTCTGACTCACTGTCTCTGTAAAAAATAAATAAATAAAAATTTATAAAAAAAAAAAAGTCAATGTCACGAAAGTCAAAGAAAGATTGTGGGATCATTCAAGAGTAAAGAAGGCTGCCCTGGCCGGTTGGCTCAGCGGTAGAGCGTCGGCCTAGCGTGCGGAGGACCTGGGTTCGATTCCCGGCCAGGGCACATAGGAGAAGCGCCCATTTGCTTCTCCACCCCTCCGCCACGCCTTCCTCTCTGTCTCTCTCTTCCCCTCCCGCAGCCAAGGCTCCATTGGAGCAAAGATGGCCCGGGTGCTGGGGATGGCTCTGTGGCCTCTGCCCCAGGCGCTAGAGTGGCTCTGGTCGCAACATGGCGACACCCAGGATGGGCAGAGCATTGCCCCCTGGTGGGCAGAGCGTCGCCCCCTGGTGGGCGTGCCGGGTGGATCCCGGTCGGGCGCATGCGGGAGTCTGTCTGACTGTCTCTCCCTGTTTCTAGCTTCAGAAAAATGCAAAAAAAAAAAAAAAAAAGAGTAAAGAAGGCTAAAGAGATGGGACAACAGGCCCTGGCCGGTTGGCTCAGTGGTAGAGCGTCGGCCTGGCGTACAGGAGTCCCGGATTCGATTTCTGGCCAGGGCACACAGGGGAGGCGCCCATCTGCTTCTCTGCCCCTCCCCCCCTCCTTCCTCTCTGTCTCTCTCTTCCCCTCCCGCAGCCAAGGCTCCATTGGAGCAGAGCTGGCCCAGGTGCTGAGGATGGCTCTGTGGCCTCTGCCTCAGGTGCTGGAGTGGCTCTGGTAGCAACAGAGCGAGGCCCCGGATGAGCAGAGCATCGCCCCCTGGTGGGCATGCCGGGTAGATCCCAGTCGGGCGCATGCGGGAGTCTGTCTGGCTGCCTCCCCGTTTCTAGCTTCGGAAAAATACAAAAAAATAAAAAATTTAAAAAAGAGATGAGACAACAATGTAACACCTGACCCTATGTTACCAGAATCAGGGAGAATGCTAAAGGCCATTAGTGGACCAACTCACAAAACTAGAAAAAGCACAGATTAGGTAAAAATACTGAATCAGGCCTGACCATTGGATAGAGTGTTAACCTGGCATGCTGAGGTCCCAGGTTCAAAACCTCGATGTCGGCCCTGGCCAGTTGGCTCAGCGGTAGAGCATTGGTCTGGCATGTGAAAGTCCGGGTTCGATTCCCGGCCAGGGCACACAGGAGAAGCGCCCATCTGCTTTTCCACCCCTTCCCTCTCCTTTCTCTCTATCTCTCTTCCTCTCCCACAGCCAAGGCTCCATTGGAGCAAGTTGGCTTCATGGCCTCTGCCTCAGGTGCTAAAATGGCTCCGGTCACAATGGACTGGCACCCCAGACAGGCAGAGCATCGCCCCTGGTGGGCATGCCGGGTGGATCCCGGTCGAGTGCATTGCAGGAGTCTGTCTCTCTGCCTCCCCTCTTCTAACTTCGGGGGAAAAAACAAACAAAAAAAACCCCCGATGTCATTGGCCTGAGTGTGGGCTCATCCAGCTCGAGTGCAGGCTCGCCAGCTTGAGTGCAGGGTCACCAGCTTGGGTAGGGTCATCGAAATGACCCCAAAGTCACTGGCTTGACTGGAGCCCCAGTCAAGATATGTATGAGAAGCAATCAATGAACAACTAAAGTGCCACAACTATGAGTTGATGCTTCTCTTCTCTCCCTTCCTGTCTCTATCTCTCAGTAAAACACACACACACACTAAATCAATATTAAATTTACCAAAGTTGATCATATTATGGCTTTATAAGAAAATGTTCCTATTAAGAAAGACACTCTGCACTGAAGAATTCAGGAATAAGGGGCCATAGTAAATGTAACTTGTCTTTAAAAGGTTCAGAAAACAGATTGTGTGTGTGGAGAAAACAAACAAACAAATGGGTAACCTGCCAACAGCCGGATCTGGGGGAGCGGATACATACAGAGTGTTCTTTGTGCTCATTTTTGTAACTTTTCTGTGCTTACAACTATTCCAAGTAAAAAGTTAAAAAGAAAAGAAAGCCCCTGCCCTAAATTATAGAACTTCCAATACAGTGGTACCTTGAGATACGAACAGACCAACATACAATTTTTTTTTAAGATACGAGCTGCGACTTGGTCCATATTTTTGTTTGAGATCTGAGCGATATTCTGAGATACGAGTCGTGATTCGGGAAGCTGCCGCTAGTTGGCGCACGGGGCCAGTATCGGCAATTTGATATACGAGTTGACTGACTTACAAGCTCGGTTACAGAATGAATTAAAGTCGTATCTCAAGGTACCACTGTATTTTAAAAAGAGAATAAAGTTTCCTTCGTTTCCTATTCATTCGCTCAATGGTTCCGGCCCTTGGTACCCATGAGCAGCTCCAATGGGCAAAGCAGAACACGCCACTACCCAGGAGGCCGTCTGCCAACTCCTCAGTGTTTTAAAACAGCTTTCTTTTTCTTTGGGGAATTTATAGACCTCCAAATGATTTATTTTCTCCTGCACTTTCAGTTTTTCTGTTATGTTATTCTGGGGGTGGGGGTTTGCAGACCATGAGCACAGAGCCTCACCGTCCCGGGCCTCGTGAAGTCCACGCTGTGCGCCAGGCTCTGCCGCCCCTGGTTACTGAAGAGGCGGATACAGACGCTCTGCAGGTACTCGGGAGTAATCTGCGGAGGGGACAAGAGGACAGCTGGTGAGAGGTCTGGAGACGACGGTTTGCGTTAATGGAGGACTTCTAAGGAGTGAAACACCCCCAATGCCCTTTTAAATGTCAAAGACATTGGACACTTTCAGTTCTACTTTTCTACGGCTTCTGAGACTTCGGATGAACGCCTCACTCCCGACACTGTTTCCTTCTCTGACTTCTGGAGTTGCTTCTCTAATAAGGAAATTTGATGATGCTCCTTTCTTGCTTTCAACAGTGGAATAAGGAAAGGATATGAATAAACAAATGATTAAGAAACGATATACAAATGGGCAACAAACATATGAAAATATACTCAGTCTCCTAAATATTTAAAGAAATGTAAATTGAAACATTTAGAGTACTGTACTAAGCTTTGCTTACCCAACTGGCAAAGAATTCAAAGTATAATGGTGTCTGTGTTGGCAAGTGTGTGGAGAACACCCTCATACACTGCTGGGGGCCGGGGGGTGGGCAGGCATCGTTGAAATCTTAGGAGAAATAATTTGGTATATCTATCAATGGCTGTATCTTTGACCTAGCAATTCCATTCTTAGGGTCTTATCTCAGCTGTATCCAGAAGTAACTACACAGCAGCTACAAGAATGTTCATGGCAACATTTTTGTTACAGCAAACAAAAAATCAAAATGTTCATCATCAGTGAGCTAACAAATTACTGTTCACCCTTACAATGGAATAATGTACTAGCGTTACAAGGAATGAGGTAGGTGTGGGCAAGATCGCCAAGAGATATTGGAAGGGAAGCAGCAAGTCTCAGAAGAGTCCTGGGCCATAGGATCCCTAGTAAGTACATGCATGCTGCTCGCACGGGGATTTGTGCATGCACACACATGCACAGGCATGTGCACAGAAATGTTCCGAGAGAATGCATGAGGAAATAGTAACCCTGGGAGACCAAGGCATCATGTGTGGGACGTAGCTGTTCCCCGCCCCTCTCCCTGTCCTGATACTTGGGGCCCCTTCAGCCCTTGCCTGCTGCTCAGTGGGCCCAACTGCACACTCCAGCAGTAATGGCGCACTGGCCACCTCTGGTCAACATGTCATGCCTTGCACTAACCCTGGCTTTAAAGGACACACCAGGATGATGGCAGTTATGTTTTGTTTTAAGACTTTATTTATTTTAGAGAAAAGGGCAGGGGGCAGGAGCAGGAAGCATCAACTCCCCTATGTGCCTTGACCAGGCAAGCCCAGGGTTTTGAACCGGTGACCTCAGTGTCCCAGGTCGATGCTTTATCACCGTGCCACCACAGGGCTAGCAGCAGTTATTTTTTAACAGGAAAGAAGGCAAAAGGAAAATGTACTCTTTTCTTTACTTGTTTCTATATTGTTTCAATTTTCTAAATATGTACATGTCTTTTGGGGGGTCAACAGCGGCTATATAAGCCATTTTTGCTTTGTTTCTGGTACTTTTCCTTATTAAAGTCAATACATGTTATTTATTTATTTTTAAATTTTATTTATTGATTTTTACAGGGGGTGGGCGGTGAAGCGAGAAGTATCAACTCATAGTCGCTTCACTTTAGTTGTTCTTTGATTGCTTGCTGTATGTGCCTTGACCAGGCAGGCTCAGGGTTTTAGACCAGTGCCCGCTGCATTCCAGGTCGACACTTTACCCACTGTGCCACCACAGGCCTGGCAATACATGTTATTTAAAAAAAAAAAAAATCTGGCTGGCCCTGGCCGGTGGCACAGTGGATAGAGCGCTGGCCTGGCACATGGATGTCCCCGGTTTGGTTCCAGGTCAGGGCACACAGGAGAAGTGAACATCTGCTTCTCTCTCCTCCCTCTCCCCCTTCTCTTCCCCTTCCGCTCCCCCAGCCAGTGGCTGGATTGGTTCAAATGTAGCCCTGGGCGATGAGGATACTTAGGCTGAGGTATTTACCACAGTTTTACAGAATGTTAAGTGGGGGAAACTGGGCGAAGTGTACAAGGACTGTCTCTGCATTGTTTCATAAAACTGCTTATGAACCTCCAATTACATCCATTTAAAATATTATATTTCCACAAAGATATTCTATTATATTTAGTAGTTTTTATTAAGTAAAACACTAGAGTGATTCCCACTAAAGTCAGGAACAGGACCAAGATGCCCACGATCACATTATTTAACAATGTCCCACAGTCTTGGCCAATCTGCTAAGGGAAAAGTTACAAAATACAATGAAAAAATCAAAACAATAATATCATTTGAAGATGATATGACTGCTAATTTAGAATACATGAAAATCAATGGGAAAAAAACCTATCAGATTAATAGAATTCAGAAAGGTGGCTGGACACGACATCCATATATGAAAATCTATAGCTTTCCTACCTACCAGCAGGGCACTGCCCCCTTATTGTTATGCTGCTAAGTAATTTTTTTCTGTTGCCAATTTACTCTTTGCTAACATTAAGGGTCAGGCAGTAAAATAACAATACGGGAGATAACATGCCAAGGAGAAGTGGATAAGATACTGCAAGCAGCATGAGAAACAGCGTGGAACGTCAGCTCGGTCTCCCGTGTGAGCGCTGGCTTCCTGAAACGGAGGGGAGGGGGAGGGGCACGGCCGGGAGTGGTCAGGAATCAGCACGGACACCGTCCATGCCCGTATCACACACTGTATCCTGAAAGGACACAGACAGGCGGGGTCTCCCTTACCATCTTGCCGCTGACCGTGGCCTCCAGCGAGTCCACCAGCTCCGCGGTGACGCCGATGAGGTTGTGGTAGTCCGCCTGGATCTTATTGTACCGTTTCAGGTATGTCACTGACCTACGCTCAGCTTCGACCAGCTGCTGGTGGAGCTGCTGCAACGTTTCTAGGAAGACATTTGCATGGATATTAAAACAAGACAAAAATCAATTAGAAAACCCCACAAAATAAATATTTTTTAGAAAG
The DNA here is from genome assembly GCF_036850765.1 of Saccopteryx bilineata. Classification (NCBI taxonomy): domain Eukaryota; kingdom Metazoa; phylum Chordata; class Mammalia; order Chiroptera; family Emballonuridae; genus Saccopteryx; species Saccopteryx bilineata. The sequence continues at coordinate 7,650,162 of NC_089494.1, forward strand.
TCTATTCCTCTCAAGGGAGTAGTGCCTACTATCCTATTTTGCTATAACAATAAACTTGATGCCACTGGGTTTAACACTTTTTACGCCGTGCCTCATTTAGTTACAAGGGGTTTTGTGATCCCTGATTTTTTTTTTTTTTAATTCCTTGTCTCTGGTAGAACAACTGAATCATCTCTGATTTTCCTAACAAAATCTATTTGCTGGACTGAGCCCCATGCAACTTCTTTTAGTTCTTCTCTTTATGTACAAGAAAAAAACTGAACATTCCGTTCTATAATCAGCTCATAAAATGGCTGAACCAAACCTGCGTCCTTTTCTCCGTTTTTGCCCTGAGGTAGTTTGGGGGACAACTGATAACCACAGGACAGTTCATTTTAAGTAAAGGTCAGGGCTGCTTGCCTAATGCTGGAGAAAACTAGATTCTAGAAGATTCCACGGGCTCATTCTGCCAGTGTGATAAAGCATATCATGGAAAGGGGTCAACATTTTTCTAAATGAATTTCTATACAAGAAGACAACTTGGAAAAGGGGCAGAAAGTTAATACCCTAGAGCAGTGGTGTGCAAACTTCGAAATACATCAGAATCACAGAATCATCCAAAAATAAAGATGACCAAGCCTCCCCTTCAGAAACTGATTTTGTGGGTACTGTATGGGGGGTGAGTATCTATATTGTCAACAAACTACCCAAATGGCTCTGACCCATACTACACATTTGAGAGCCGGTGTCCTAAATTATCCATTTCTCCTCATTTGTGTCCTAAAACAGCTTTAAGGATCACCCATATTCAACCTGTATTTCAAAAACTTTTATTTATTTTACTGATGTGCAGAAATAAAGTATTTCAATTCTTAAAACCCCAAATACCACATAATAATGAACTATTATTATTACTGTTATTTAACACCCATCAAATCTCAGTTGGAAAGATAATTTTGAAAAGTCACCTAACACAAATTTATCCTCAGTACTTGAACTTGTGGAGAACATCCCTGGAAAACATTTATCAAGCTTCTCCTTAAATATTATTAGGGAGAAGGAGTCACTACCTTCTCTCTGAACTGAGTATTATAAAAGCTTTTCCATATGAACAAAATTCAAACGTACATACACTGGAACTCGCAACAATAAAAATTCAACAGGATACTGACAATCCCATTTTGCGGTGATAAGGATTAGAAAGTGTCCGTGTGAACTTTCTCGTCGTGTACCAAGTGGCAGAACATGTCTGAAGCATCGAAACTCATTAGCTGGGTCAAAGGACCTCCCAAATGCCCTTTGTCATCTATTTGTATAACTTTTGCCTTGGGGACCCAGAATTGGAGTTTGTGACAATTTCAAAATACAGCACTCAGAAAAAGAGCTCTAACTGCCAGAAGCTGACAGGAAGCAGAGAAGACGGCCCATGGGCTGACACAAATATGTTCATTTCAAGTACCTCATTTAGCAAACCAGCCTGCTGTCCAGAGACATCGCCCTGCAGACACCTTAGCTGGCCACAAGCAGGACCTGAGCTTATTGTAAGCTATTGAGTCACGGCTCAAATCACCCATTTCATTTCTGAACATTAAACAGAACTTTGACTCTCTGATCCTATCAAACGTTTTATGAGACAAGGAAATCTAAGCCAACATGCCTTGCCACGTGAGACCTCAACTTTTAATAGAGCTGTCCCGTTCCCTGTTATTTTAATGGAACTGGCTTAGTCATGCCAGTGAAATGTATTGAGATTCTTCCTATTTCAGAAGTCCAAAGAACTGCATCCAAGTTTTAAACAGGAGATAATTCACACTGAAAGAACGCCAGTCATGGTCACAGAACGTTCTCCTGTTGTTCCAGGGTGCAGTGAGACAGTAACAAGAGAGGTGAAGGGCTTCCCCCTTCCCCGCTTAACATTCCTCCTTCACTTCTCTTTTAAGAGTAGATAAGATTTCATTTTAGAGACCCCTTGGTTGCTCAAGATAAAATGATACATTTTAAAATAGGAATTGATGCTTGACTGGGCAGAGGTGCAGTGGATAGAGCATTGGCCTGGGACACTGAAGACCCAGGTTTGAAATCCTGAGGGCCCCAGCTTGAGCGCGGGCTCACCAGCTTGAGCACGGGGTCACTGGTTGAGCATGGGACCATAGACATGACCCCATGGTCGCTGCTTGAGCCCAAGGTCACTGGCTTGAGCCCAGGTTGCTGGTTTGAGCAAGGGGTCCCTGGTTTGGCTGGAGCCGCCTCCCCAGGTCAAGGCACATATGAGAAAGCCATCAATGAACAACTAAGGTGCTGCAACTGTGAGTTGATGCTTCTCATCTCTCTCCCTTCCTGTCTTTCCCTCTCTAAAAAAATAAAATAGGAACTGTTAAGACTATATTTTCAGGGATCATTTCTATAGTTCATTAAAATAGGAACTGGGCCCTGGCCGGTTGGCTCAGCGGTAGAGCGTCGACCCGGCGTGCAGGAGTCCCGGGTTCGATTCCCAGCCAGGGCACAGAGGAGAGGTGCACATTTGCTTCTCCACCCCTCCCCCTCTCCTTCCTCTCTGTCTCTCTCTTCCCCTCCCGTAGCGAGGCTCCATTGGAGCAAAGGTAGCCCGGGCGCTGGGGATGGCTCTGTGGCCTCTGCCTCAGGCGCTAGAATGGCTCTGGACGCAACAGAGCGACGCCCCAGAGGGGCAGAGCATCGCCCCCTGGTGGGCATACCGATTGGATCCCGGTTGGGCGCATGCAGGAGTCTGTCTGACTGCCTCCCCGTTTCCAGCTTCGGAGAAATATTAAAAAATAATAATAATAATAATAAAAAATAGGAACTGTTTTTCTAACCTCAAAAGCTAAAATCAACCACTCTGTCTTCACAGTAGAATATACTCTTCCTTCCTCAAATTCAGATATAAATCAACTCTGCTATTTTGCTAATCCAGAATGTGGGCTGAACACAGGAGTTCACTTCCAGTGAAGAGAATGCAGGAGAAATGACACTGACTTCAGAGGCTCCGTTAGAAAAGGTGACACAGCTTCCATTGGTTCCCTCTGGGGACATTCACCCTGAGGAGACAACCACCATGCTCCAAGGAAGCCCAGGCCACTTGGAGAGTGTACACAGGTGTTCTAGCCCAGGGCCTGTGCTGAGGTCCCAGGCGCCAGCCAGCACCAGCCAGCAGACGTGTGCACTTGGGTGAGGAAGCCTCGGCAATGGCTCTGCCCGGTGCTGTCCGCACCCATGAGACACCCCAAGGGACAACTGCCTAACTGAGCCCATAGTTCCCAGAGCACGCAGGATAACAACAATAAGCAACGTTACTGTTTTATGCCTGAGGTGGCTTGCCAGGCAGCAACAGGAGCAATAGTGGGACAAGGGAGCATTTTCTGGCCTTGCAGTAAAGACTCAAGTGCCGCCCTAAGGTATGGACGCCAGCTGTGCCGGTGTGAGAAAGCGCAGGGAACCACACCAACCCTGCAGAGAGTGAGCAGGAGGAGCTGGGAGGGGGCTGCGGGCTCCTCCTCAGACAAGACTATGCTGGGGGCACAGCAGCCTTGCGGGGCTCCCAGGCTGCAGCCTGGCGACCCCGCAACCATTCCATGTTGACCCCATTGTACCCCTGCTCCTCTGTGCTCGGGCACAGGACCACGGCTCCCCTGTGAAGGGTCAGTGGGCCTGTCCCCTCTGAGCTCCTGGAGGTGCAGCACAACTGGCAGAACCAGAATTCAGAACTGCTGGGCCGGGGACACGCAAGGCAACCAGGGACGAAAACAAACATTCGATCTCTTCTCACTGAAGCTATGGCAGCCCTCTGTGTATCAGATCTAAAGCATCGCTCCCCTGTCCCCCTGGGAAGCAAAGAGCTAGTCATTGACCAATGTTTCCTTTCTTTAGTAAACTTTCACGAAAAGAAACATGGAAGCAAATGGCAGGAGCTCTAAAATCCTTGCTAATGGGACCACTGGGGAGCGGGCGAATGAGCTATTTCATGCCGGGGAAGATTTCACGCTGGGAAGCTCCACCTGCTGGCACTGAGGTGCGGAGGCGGAGGCGCAGCCCGACGCGCAGCCAGGACCAGCTGGGCCTGCAGCACAGCACACTTCCCAGCGCGTGGTCGGCACAGTCACGGAAGCAGTTTTCAAAATATAGTATCAAAGACAAAACGCAGGCCAAGAACCCCAATTCTGGCCCACTTCATGTTAAGTACAGTTTTCCTCACCTTTCTGCAAAATGGACAGTTCTGGGAAAAATTATCAGGAAAAAACCATCATTTTGTGCTAAAAAATTAGGACAGAAATTCCTATTCGAAGGTAAAAAAATGGAAATGCTTCATAAGAATGGGCACTACGTGCGGCTAACAGACTAGTCCAAGGCGAAAGTGGAAGACACTGAGGTCAACCCCGCCCATGCCACGCCCTCTTCGGACCTTGCCGCCGTGGCGCTGGCAGGGAGCTTGGCTCCCCCTCGCTCTTCCACGTCCCGGTCACCTGGCATGCACGACGAGGCTAAAATGCGGCCTTCCTGAAGAGTGGGCCACAGGGCATCTCAGATCAAAATGATTGCAAAGTACTCCACAACTATTCAGACTTTTAAAGCCCTCATTTTCCAAGTCCATGGAATTCCCTCCACTTCACTACTTAAAATTTGTCTTAGCAAAGTGGTTATTTAAACCTTTTTAATCTAGGCCTGGCCTGTGGGGGCGCAGTCCTGGAATAGAGCATCGACCTGGAATGCTGAGGTCGCCAGTTCGAAACCCTGGGCTTGCCTGGTCAAAGCACACACCACAGGCAAGCAGTGAACAACTAAAATGAAGCAACTATGCTTCTTGTTTCCCCCACCGCCCTCTCTCTGTAAAATCAATAAATAAAATCTTCAAAAGAATTTTATTATTAATTCTGGATGATTTACCTTTGTGACTCTGTCCATTCTCCTTCTGGGATGAGAAAGAAGTTTAGGAAAATGGGCATTCAGGATGCAGTATCTCAGCTGGTGTGACCAATCTGAGAAAAAGCTCCAGCATGGTGAGAGAGACCTCTGGCCAGCGGAGGCCACCCTCATACGGCCATAAACAGTGAGGACGCTTACTGACCTCTGGTTACTTGGAGGATCAGCTCCCCAATCAGTCCTCTTCTCTCCATCACAATTCTCCTGTGTGTGTCCCAGTCTTACACTATTTCAACACCTCCCTAACTGGCCTCCACATCCCTTCAAAAAACCTCCCCCTCCCCATCTGACCAGCAGTGGCACAGTGGAGAGAACACCAACCCGGGACACTGAGGTCCCAGGTTCCAAACCCTGAGGTCACTGGCTTGAGTGTGAGCTCGTCGACATGACCTATGGTCGCTGGCTTGAGCCCAAGGTTGCTGGCTTAAGCAAGGGGGTCCCTGATGTGGTTGCAGCCCCGCGGTCAAAGCACGTATGAGAAGCAATCAATGAACAACTAAGGTGCTGCAACTACAAGTTGAGGCTTCTTATCCCTCTCCCTCTTACAAAAAAAAAAAAAAAAAATCCTTCCCCACCGCTACCAAAATTCTAGTAAAAATGCAAATCTGAATCCATACCTTTTAACTCTGTAACTTCAGTGCTAAAGCTGTATCCTGAGAAAACTGGGCTGGAGAGGAAAACAGCAGAGCTCAGTACCTGCAATCACAGGCTCAGGAGCCGGACTCCTGGCTTCCATCTCGGCTCCCATACATCGGGCCACACAACCAACGGCAAGGTATTTAACCTGTTTTGTGTGCGTTTTCTTAATTTTTTTGGTAACAGCTTTATTGAGATGTGATGCACACGCTATGCAATTTACCCATTTAAAGTGTACATTTCAAAGGTTTTCAGTACATTCAGAGTTGTGCAGCTACCACTACAATCAATTATAGAATAGTTTCATCGACCTAAAGAAGAAACCCTGCACCCACTAGCGACCTCCGTGGCCCCAGGCAAGCCCTAACCTCTGGATCGGCAGCTCCCAGACCTTCTGCACACAGGGGGCCTTGCACTCTGCAGCCTTCTGTGTCTGGCTTCTCTTACTCAGCATGTTTTGTTTTTGTTGTTTTTTCTGAAGCTGGAAACGGGGAGGCAGTCAGACAGACTCCCGCATGCGCCCGACCAGGATCCACCCGGCACGCCCACCAGGGGGCGATGCTCTGCCTATCCGGGGCGTCGCTCTGTCGTGACCAGAGCCACTCTAGCGCCTGGGGCAGAGGCCAAGGAGCCATCCCCAGCGCCCGGGCCATCTTTTGCCCCAATGGAGCCTCGGCTGCAGGAGGGGAAGAGAGAGAGGAAGGAGAGGGGGAGGGGTGGAGAAGCAGATGGGCGCCTCTCCTATGTGCCCTGGCCGGGAATTGAACCCGGGACTCCTGCACGCCAGGCCGACGCTCTACCACTGAGCCAACTGGCCAGGGCCATTACTCAGCATGTTTTTAATGTCCATACGTCATACGTGCTGTGGCATGCATCGGTAACTCATTCATTTTTTATTGCCAAATAGCGTTCCATGGTTTGGATGCCCACTTTTGTTTCCCCACTCGCCAGCTGATGCATGTCTGGGTTGCTTGCACTTTTTGCTATCTTGAGCAATGCTGCTAGGAACATTTGTGGACAAGTTTCCATTTCTCTTGGGTATACAGCTAGGTGTGGAATAGCTGTGTCACATGGTAACTGGTTATCTTTTGAGGAAACCTGTTTTTGAAGAAAAGTTGATGGGGGAAGTGCTCTCTGCATTTGATAAAAATATTAAAAAATATATACACACACAGAGGTATCTACCCTTTTTTATTGTAAACATTACATACTTGGCGGTATATGTATGTATACAAATGCATTTCTGTGCTTTCCAAATTTTCTATAAGGAATATGATCAATTTTATAATCAGGAATAAAAAAAAAAGAGTAATTTTAAAAATGTAAACCTGAACATGTTATTCTTCTTAAAACATTTCAAAGACTCATTACCTACAAGAGCTCACAGCTGCGCAAGTGGGCGGGCCGAGTGGGCGGGGCCTGCCGCATCTCTGCCTCCTCTGTCCCTGGTCCCCTGCTCCCCTGCTCCGGCAGCAGAGTTCCTTACCGGGACCCACACCCAACGGCTTGGTGCTTCTGCGTGCCTGCTCCCTCTGCCTGCAGCTCCTGGCCCCCGCTCTGTCTGCCTCACAGACCCCCACTTCACTGTCCAAAACTCCAACCTGGATAAGACAACTAGGTCTTGGCCTTTTCTTTGGATCCCTAATTCCTAGTACAAATTCAATTTAGTACGTGTGGACCCAAACTGCAAATATTTCCACATAAGAAGGAAAAGAGAGGAATGATGTTTAGAGCTACCTGCTCTAGTTCAGGGTACTGGCTTCAAAGCACGTGGGACAGGATGAAACGTGACAAACGTCTGCAAACATTTCTAACACCAACAGCTAACAGCCATCAAGCACTTACTATGTGCCAAATGTTTTGAGCAAATTTCAAGTGTTAACTCAATCCTTGTATTATCTCTATAAAGTGGGTACTATTATTAAATAGAATATGACTTGGTATGTAAATAATTTCTTTTAGAATCCTTTTTTGGGTAAATCTTTAATCTTTTATTTATTTATTTATTTATTTTTACAGAGACAGAGAGAGAGTCAGAGAGAGAGAGAGAGATAGACAGGGATAGACAGGAACGGAGAGATGAGAAGTATCAATCATTAGTTTTTCATTGCGCATTGTGACACCTTAGTTGTTCATTGATTGCTTTCTCATATGTGCCTTGACTGCAGGCCTTCAGCAGACCAAGTAACCCCTTGCTCGAGCCAGCAACCTTGGGTCCAAGCTGGTGAGCTTTGCTCAAACCAGATGAGCCTGCGCTCAAGCTGGCGACCTCGGGGTCTCGAACCTGGGTCCTCAGCATCCCAGTCCAACGCTCTATCCACTGCGCCATCGCCTGGTCAAGCTACAATCTTTTTATTTATCTTTTTATTTTTTTACAGAGAGAGAGTCAGAGAGAGGGATAGATAGGAACAGATAGACAGGAACAGAGAGAGAGATGAGAAGCCTCAATCATCAGTTTTTCATTGTGGCACTTTAGTTGTTCAGTGATTGCTTTCTCATATGTGCCTTGACTGTGGGGCTATAGCAGACCGAGTAACCCATTGCTCAAGCCAGCAACCTTGAGTCCAAGCTGGTGAGCTTTGCTCAAACCAGATGAGCCCGTGCTCAAGCTGGCGACCTCAGGATCTCAAACCTGGGTCCTTCGCATTGCAATCCGATGCTCTATCCACTGCGCCACCGCCTGGTCAGGCTCAAGTTAGAATCTTAACATATTGGTACCATTGCCTCTAAGCTGAGAAATGCTTTTTAAAGGAGTACAAAAATAGCCCTGGTCAGATAGCTCGGTTGGTTGGAGCATCATCCTGAAGCACAGAGTTTGCTGGTTTGATCCCTGGTCAGGGCACATAGAGGAACAGATCTATGTTTTTGTCTCTTTAGCTCTAAAATTAGGCCCTGGCCGGTTGGCTCAGTGGTGGAGCGTCGGCCTGGCATGCAGGGGTCCCGGGTTTGATTCCCGGCCAGGGCACACAGAAGAGGCGCCCATCTGCTTCTTCACCCCTCCCCCTCTCCTTCCTCTCTGTCTCTCTCTTCCCCTCCTGCAGCCGAGGCTCCACTGGAGCAAAGATGGCCTGGGCGCTGGGGATGGCTCCTTGGCTTCTGCCCCAGGCGCTAGAATGGCTCTGGTCGTGACAGAGCGACGCCCCAAGATGGGCAAAGCATCACCCCCTGGTGGGCGTGCCGGGTGGATCCTGGTCGGGCACATGCGGGGGTCTGTCTGACTGCCTCCCTGTTTCCGGCTTCAGAAAAATACAAAAAATAAAAAATAAAAATATAAAATTAATAACTTTTTAAAAATATTTTTAAAAAGAAGAATACTAAAATAATTACAAGTCAGGTTGGAAAGTCCTCATTTCACTGAAAACTGTCGTTTTATACGGAACGCTAAGAGGAAAAGGGGCTAGATACGCACACATCATGGTATGTGGGTAGAGGGAAGGACCTGAGGAAAACCTCGGGCCACAAAGCGGAGGCGAGTTGTAGCTCAGCCTGGCTGTGGACAGTCTCAGGTGAGGCGAGGCCCCAACACGGCGACAGGGAGCCACGGCAGGCCGAGGCAGCAGGAGAGGAAGCGCGTCACAGAATCCCAGGGACAACCAGGAAGCAGGTGGTACACAGCACAGCGGCCTAAACTTTTCATTAAATTTGAGTAAATACGAACTTTACAATTCAAGATGTTATATTGTTGTTATGAAATAACTTCTGATATTTCCTGTTCAGCGTAAAAGGAGACAGTGTCCAACCAGACTAACAAGCTTTGGGAAACCGGCCTCCCAGGGGCGGCCGACCCCCAGGCCCACCCTTCCCTGGATGGCTCTGCTCATACGGCTGCCTGAGCAGTACGCCGTCCACTCAGTGCCCCTCTTTACTCTGACAGGCGGCCTGATTTGAATCAGACTGTGATGATGGCTGCACAACTCTATACATTTGCTAAAAAGCATTAAATTGTACACTTTTATGGTCTATAAATTACACCTCAAAAAAGATGTTTCTAAAAAAGTCCCAATTCAATAGAACGTTTACCTAGGACTGAGGTTGCTGGTTCGAAACCCCGGACTTACCCGGTCAAGGCATACTGAGAAGCAGCTAAATTGGTGCTTCCCACCCTCATCCCCTTTCTTTCTCTCTCTCTCTTCTCTCTCTCAACAAAATAAATATAATCTTTTAAAAATATCTTATAAAGTCCCAATTGAGTCCAGTGGTCCAGTTGGTTAGAGAGTTGTCCTGATATGCCAAGGTGTGGGTACGATCCCCACTTGGGGTACATATAAGGGTCAACCGATGAATTCGTAAGTAAGTGGAATAACAAATTGATGTCTCTCTCTCTCTCTCTCCCCCTTCCTCTCTGTAAAATCAATAATAAAAAAGTCTCAATTTGAATAACAGATTATATGGTCACTTGATTCATAAGACAGGACCTCAAGGCATTAAAAGTGATTGAACGGCCTGTCGTGGTGGTGCAATGAATAAAATCCTTGACCTGGAATACTGAGGTCTCTGGTTCAAAGCCTCAAGGTGAGCTTGTCAGCGTGGGGTTGCTGGCTTGAGTAGGGGATCATCCAAAGCTTGCCAGTTTGAGCCCAAAGGTCACTGGCATAAAAAGCCTAAGGTCACTGGCTTGAGCAAGGGGTTACTGGCATGGCCTTGGTCAAAGCATGTATGAGAAGCTCAATGTACAACTAAAGTGAAACCAACTACAGGTTGATGCTTCTCACTCTCTCTCTCCTTTCCTGTCTGTCTCTTTCTCTCTCTCAAAAGAAATAAAAGTGGTTGACTAATTTTCTACAAAGGGACAGTTATTCCAAGAAGCTCATTTCCAAAAAGACAGACATTCTTCTCCCGCTAACACAGCCTCAGCACAGGACAGAAAATGAAGACACTGTCCAGTGTCAGAGCCCTGGTGCCATAGAACTCAGCCCTTTATGGTCCTGGAACAGCCTCCCACTAACGCTTCATCACCTTGTACGTGTGGAAGCAGCACAATCAATCATCTCTATCTGTGAGCAGCCTAAAGCAGTGAACTACTCTAACACCGTTGATGGCCTCTGTCTGCTTCAAAAGGATACATATAATGTTAAAAGCTTTGGCGTGTTACAGGCTTTAAACACTAAAGCCAGAAACTTCTCCAACTTGAACTTCAATTCTGGAGTCCAAGAATCCTGAAGGAAAGAAAAAACAAGGAAATAAAAGCTACATCACATAAATGCCAACATCATCGTCAAGTTGTGGCCGTTAGGGTCAAATAAGCACGCTGTTCTGGCAGTGATGTGGTGATGTATAACAGGCTTTAGGACAACTGACCAATTCATTTACAGAAGCTTCCAGGACCCATTGCAGAAAGGGAAAACAGAATTCTTTCATAAACAAGGAAAAAATAACCCTGTACATGATTTGAATATTTCAAGTGGTTTAAACACAAGCATGACAAGTAACCTTATTCGGTTGAACATCAAAAAGAACTCAGTACAGGGCAGGCATATGACGCACTGGATGCACACAGGGTCCCTAAGTCACTGAGAGGCTCCCCAGGAAAGGGGCTGGCTTCCATAAACCTCACCTCGGTAAGGAAAAGGCAGTAAGTACCCCAAGTACTCTATCATGTCAAGAATTATGATATATCTTTTAGTTTGATTTGCCCCTTAAAATAAATTATTTATCTCAAATAATTCTCACCAAGAAAGAAAAAATGACTTAAGCAGCAAAAGAAAAAAGTGTGACAAGCAACAATCTTTCTCAGGGCAAATTTTCCTTAGTCTTTATACAAAAATGTCTACCACCCCAACTCAGAAGTTCCACTGAAATGAAGCTGGACCACTAAAAATTTCTACCAACTGACCTCTGAGACTCTGCCCCATCTCCCACAGACCTTCCCACCTGTCCCCTCTCTCTCCTCTCTGGCCTCATAGCCTCACCCACGCCACCCACCCCACCCACCCAGTCTACCCAGGGTGTTGCCTGACTTTTGAAAAAATACTTTCAGATAAGCAGAAAAGTCTTATTTTTTTTTTTTTCTTTTTTTTTTTTGTATTTTTCTGAAGCTGGAAACCGGGAGGCAGTTAGACTCCCACATGCATGCGCCCGACCGGGATCCACCGGGCACACCCACCAGGGGGCGTTGCTCTGCCCATCCGGGGCGTCGCTCTGTAGCCTGGGGCAGAGGCCAAGGAGCCATCCCCAGCGCCCGGGCCAATCTTTGCTCCAATGGAGCCTCGGCTGCGGGAGGGGAAGAGAGAGACAGAGGAAGGAGAGGGGGAGGGGTGGAGAAGCAGATGGGCGCTTCTCCTGTGTGCCCTGGCCAGGAATCGAACCTGGGACTTCCGCACACCAGGCCGATGCTCCACCACTGAGCCAACCGGCCAGGGCCAAAGTCTTATATTTTAAAAAGCTTTTTAATTCCCTGACACAGCATAATAAGTTTATTTCTAATGTGTATATGTTATGAGTTGAATTGTGTCCCCTAAAAAGATATGCTGAGCCTGGCCTGTGGTGGCCCAGGGGATAAAGCATCAAACTGGAACACTGGGGTCGCTGGTTCAAGACCCCTGGTTTGCCCGGTCGAGGCACACACACAAACAAATACAAGTTGATGCTCCTGATCCTCCCTCTACCTCATGCCTCTCTCTCTGCTCTAAAAATCAATCAATAAAATCTTTTTTTAAAAATTAAAATTAAAAAAATAATATAAAGATATGTTGAAGTCCCAATCTCAGAATGTGAGGTCATTGGGGATAGGGTTGTTGCAGATATAACTAGTTAAGATGAGGTCACATTGGAGAAAGATAGGTTTTTTTTTCCATTTTTATTTATTGATTTTAGAGAGAGGAGAGAGAGAGAAAGGGTGAGGAGGAGGAATCATCAATTCATAGTAGCTTCTTGTATGTGCCTTGACCAGGCAGGCCCGGGGCTTTGAACCAGCGCCCTCAGCGTTCCAGGTCAATGCTTGATCCACTGCGCCACCACAGGTCAGGCAAAGGTGGGCTCTTAATCCAACATGAATGGTGTCTTTATAAGAAAAAGGATAACACAGACACAGAAAGAAGATGGCCATGTAAAGAAGACCAGAGAAGCCCTGGCTAGCTAGGTCAGTCGGAGCGGCGTTGACTTGAAACTAAGGTTGTGAGCTCAACCCCCAGTCATGGCACACATGGGGAGAACCAGTGAACGAGGGACAGCTAAGTGGAACCGCAAATGAATGCTTCCCTCTCTCTCTTTTCTTCTGTCTTTCTCTTTAAAAACAAACAAACAAACAAACAAAAAACCGAATCACAGGCTGGAATTATGCTGCTACCAGTCAAGTGACACGGTAAGCTTCCAGAAGCTGGAAGAGGCAAGGAAGGGTCCTCCCCGAGAGGCTCTGCAGGAAGCGCAGCCCTCCTGACAGACATGTGGATTTTAAACTTCTGGCTGTGAAACAATACATTTCTCTCGTTTTAAGACACCTTGTCTGTGGTCTGCTGTTACGGCAGCTGCAGGAAACACTCCCATGTCAGGCTCTCTGTGCTCGACTATCCAGGAGAGAATCAAAGGAAAGGACTGCTGTATTGGTCAACACAAATCAAGACACGGTAAAGAATAAAACAGAATATTTGGGTGCCCCTAGACACATTGCAGTGAAATTACAGAATCTTAAAGGCCAGGGAAAAAGACAGATCGCCTATAAAAGTAACAGCAATTAGCCTGATGGCCAACTTCAAAACAGCAACAGTGGGAGCTGGGAGATGAAATAATACCTTCAATGGACTAAAAGAAAGTAACTATAAGCCTATTATTCTGACCCTGTATGAGAATGCAGTAAAGACGTTTTCAAACAAACAAAACAGAAAGAAGGGGGTCCACAACCAAAGGAGACCCCCCCACTGATTTGGGAAGAGGGGGAAGGAGGAGAGAGAAGCATTAACTTGTTATTTCACTCAGTTGTTCCACTTATTTGTGAACTCAGTGGTTGCTTCTCATACGTGACCTTACTGGGGGTCAAATTCGTGACCTCTGGCACTCCATGTGGGCACTTTATCCACTGAGTCACCTGGTTGGGCCCCAAAGGGGATTTTAAAAGAACACACTTAAAGTGAAGCAGAAAATGACCCCAGGCGGCAGGTTCTCAAAGCAAGACGGAACAGTAAGCAAAATACTGGCAAATGTAAGGGTGAAGCTATACACAGCGATTGCCTAAAATAGCAAACAATTTTGATCTGTGGGGTTAAAGTAAATAACTAAAATATTTGACAATAATAGCACATAAATTGGAAAGGGAATGAATGAGGCTGATGCATTCAAAAATCGTGGTCATGGTCAGGAAGAGAATAAAGGTATTAATTCTAGATGTTGTTATGCATACACACAAAAGCATCTATGAGGACCATTAAAAAGAACTTGTGTAGAGAATAGCAAAAGAAAAAAATTGTACTAAACTCCATGAATACTGATGCAAACGTGCCTGCAGCCTCGGAGGGACCCTCCCTGACAGCCCGCTCCACCTCACGCCGAGCTAAGCTGAGCCACACAAGTCTTCACTGTGAGAAAACCTGACGTCCCTTTCAAGTTTCATCCCCTTCCTAACCTTTCCGTCTCGACCTTCAGAAGAAGGCGGTCACACTAAATTTGGGCTGACCAGAAAAACAAGCCCAGAATTCAGCTTAGGCTGCTTCACAACAAGGCTGCTTTGACGAGTCAGTCAAGCACCTGGCTAGCAGCATCGTGGAAGGGCCGCGAAAGTTACTGACGCTGACGGAATAGGAGACTGAAAGGAAGCTGTTCAATGGCAGAGGGGTAAGCTCCACGCAGATTTTGGAAACTGAGATCTTTAGAAAAAGCAACCGAGTTACATCAAAAGAGTGTTGGCTCAAAATACATTTCAATAAAACTCTCGGTGGGACATGTTAATTTTAGTAAGTGAACAAAAATTTCTGTTAAGTAAAGCCTGTTAATAAGTATTATGCTGAAATGTTAACTTAAATAAAGTATAAAAGAGCTAGACAAATAGCCTGGTAGAAATAACGTACAAATCAAGTAACCAAATATACATATGCCAAATGAGAACTTTAATACAAATTAAAATATACACGGCCAGCAACTGTGTAAAAGACTCTAGTTCATTTTCAGGAAACAAATTGTTAATATACAGAATAAGTTATTCTTCCCATACTGGAAAAGTACACACGGAACGAGTTAAGGTGTTAGTATATTAAAAATACTTATGTTGTGTGGGTGTTGATGCTTCATGATCCTCCCCCCCTTCTCTCTCTCTTCTCTCTAAAATGAATAAATAAAAATCTATATTTTTTTTATCCTAAAAAAATATTTATGTTGGTCAGGATTAACAAGTCTGGGTGGAACCAAAAACATCACACTGTATGGTAGAAGAAAAGTTTGTTAAAGCGAATATTCTTAAACTATACCAGAAGCAAATTTGAACTTTTTATCTTATTTATCATTTTTCTTAGAGAGGAGAGAGAGAGAAAGAGAAAGAAAAAGAGAGAGAGAAAGGGGGGGAGGGGCAGGAGACATCAACTCCCATAGGTGCCTGGACCCGGCAAACCCAGGGTTTCGAACCGGCGACCTCAGCATTCCAGGCCGACAGTCTATCCCCTGTGCCACCACAGGTCAGGCCACAGGTTTTAGCTTTTTACAGCATCAATCAGGAAGCACCAGCGTAAACCAGGTGAAACCACAGGGCTCAGAGGCTGTCACTCACCTGGAAGAGCTCTTTGTATGACGGGTGCACGGCAGGGTTGGGAACAAACGGCAGGGCGTAGAAGGGGAGGAACTCTGTGGTCTGGCTCAGCGCCGCCCCTTTGGTCTCCAGGTAGGTTTTGAAATACGAAATCCTTTCATCCAGTTCTTCTTTGTCCTACGAGGAACAGGAGACGCTCACCTGAGGTCCCATGCGTGATGCCCCGTCCACCTGTCCATGCCAGCCTCTCTCCAGCCACGTCCCGGGCGGCCCCTCCCCTGGCCTGGCAGGCACGCTGCCCCCAGTCATCCTAACATCAGCCCCCTCTGCACCCCTATCCAGCTGTCAGGAATATCAGAGGAGAGATGCATGTTCAGTGTGCTGCCTTTTACTTTATTACCGTTTCTCACATCCTTAGGATTCATCATAACCATCCTTGTTACTGGCAAGACAAAGCTCCAACCTGTGGGTCCGTCTCAATCTCTTTACTCAGTTCCCCATTGTGAGATACGTACATTGTTCCCATGTTTCAGAGACCATAAATGTTTGTGTGCATTCCCGTGATTCCCGAAGGGGAGGTTTCTGAAGGTGAAGACTTCTTTGAAACAGAAGTTTCCACATCACCTTCCTTTCCTTCCGGAAGGTCACTGAGAACTGGCCTTGCCCGCTGCACTGACTCCCTGTGAAGTCCGCGGCCAGGCCAGTCCTCCTGGGCTGTCTATTCCCTCCTGGGCCTCGGAGGACAGAGGAGTCGCGATTCTAACCCTGCCCTTGGGGCTCTCCTTCCCAGACCACCCTGCCCTCCCCGGTGTCACCCCCACGGCCTCGCACACGCAGGGGAAGCCTGTCCTTCCAAGCCCTGCTTCTCACTGCCCTACATCGTGCACCCTCTTCTGACCACCAGATATAAAAAGTGTACGCTGTTTAGTGATTTTCTTCTACCAAAATGAAAAAATTAGAAAATAAATAAACGCCAAGATGGAAATCCCCCATGATCGTACCCACAGGAGTACTCTCTGGAGGAGCAGCCCCTAGCATGGTGTTACTGTAAAGCTGCCCCTGCACCCGCAACCCTCCCGCAGCCCCCAGACAGTTCCCTCAGTGACACAGGCCCTCGGGGCGGCAGGCAGTGCATGGAGAAGCCACCGTGAACGGGGTCACATGTCAGCCTGGCCCTGCTCCCCTTCCGTCTCACGCCTCGCCGGCAAAGCCCTCGTCTCTCCGCGTGTCCCAGCCCTGCCCTGACAAAGGCTGCAGAAGCAGAATTCAACTTACTATTCAAATGGACCCACGCAATCAGGTATACCCTTTTCCCACTGCTAATGCTTAAATTTCTCTTCTAATATGTGGTCTGCACATGTGTTTTCTTAGACATACATGAAGTATACGTATGCTGTTTTCAAAAACTTGAGGTATTCAGGAAAACAATATAGCTTTCATTATAGAAAATAACTCTCCATGTGAGTTAGAAAATAAACTGCTGGGAATGAAGCAGAAAATCATTCATCAGAACACAAGACATATGCCCCTTAGCAATATGATAAAATGGCCATAGCACTAAACTAATGTTCATTTGGAAGACCAGCTATCATTCTCCCTGAACACACGATTCGGACCAACCCGCATCACAAGGGGAACCTACAGGTCTCCCCACGGAGTGTTTCAGAGGATAGATGGCAAAATGGATGTGAAGGTAGAATTCCAACTTCTGGGCCAGGGAGTCACCGTCTCGGATGGAGCTGGGAATGTGCTCTCCCCACAGACCGAAGAACGCCTTCTGGTCTCCAGTGTCAAAGGCAGCGGTCAGGTCCTTCTGCGAAGAAGACATCAGACTGAACCCGGTCACGGGGGTGCCCATTATCCCAGCACCCCTCGCAACCTTCCCAATACCTCGGAGACCCCATTACTCTGT
Source organism: Saccopteryx bilineata (assembly GCF_036850765.1). NCBI lineage: Eukaryota > Metazoa > Chordata > Mammalia > Chiroptera > Emballonuridae > Saccopteryx > Saccopteryx bilineata. The sequence goes on from NC_089494.1 coordinate 7,667,291, forward strand.
GGTTTCAGTGTGAGAAAACAAGTCTCCTTTTTGAAAGTAAGGGACAGAAAACTGGAGGTCACCTGACCAGTGGTGGCACAGTAGGTAGAGCGCCAGCCTGGGATGCAGGGGTCCCAGGTTCATAACCCCGACGTTGCTGGCTTGAGCGCAGGCTCACCAGCTTGGCTGGAGTCCCCCCCCCCCCCCCACCGATCAAGGCACAGATGACAAGCAATCAATGAACAGCTAAAGTGATACAACTATAAGTTGATGCTTCTCATCTGTCTCCCTTCCTGTCTGTCTCTTCTAAAAATAAAAAATAAAAAAAAAAAAAAAAAAGAAAAGAAAGAAAAAAAAAAGAACAAGGAAACTGGAGGTCTACAGGGCTTCAGGCTCCATAGGCTAAGGCTCCTGCAGACCAGCCCTGGCTTCCACCCCCTTGTGATATCAAATCTGGCTATTAGGAGTCGACGAGACATTTACGGCCTCCGAAAGGGAAGGGCTCAGGCCTAAGTCAAACACTTGCGGCTGTAGGCCCTGGCCAGGTAGCTCAGTTGGTTACAGCAGCGCCCTGATACGCCAAGGTTGCGGGCCTGCTTCCTGGTCAGGGCACATACAAGAATCAACCAACGAGGCCCTGGCCGGTTGGCTCAGTGGTAGAGCGTCGGCCTGGTGTGCAGAAGTCCCGGGTTCGATTCCCGGCCAGGGCACACAGGAGAAGCGCCCATCTGCTTCTCCACCCCTCCCCCTCTCCTTCCTCTTTGTCTCTCTCTTCCCCTCCCGCAGCCAAGGCTCCACTGGAGCAAAGTTGGCCCGGGTGCTGGAGATGGCTCTATGGCCTCTGCCTCAGGTGCTAGAATGGCTCTGGTCGCAACAGAGCGACGCCCCAGATGGGCAGAGCATCGCCCCCTGGTGGGCAGAGCGTTGCCCCCTGGTGGGCGTGCCGGGTCATCCCAGTTGGGCGCATGCGGGAGTCTGTCTTACTGACTCCCCATTTCCAGCTTCAGAAAAATACAAAAAATAAAAATAAAAAAAATCAACCAAACAAATACATAAATAAGTGGAACAATTAACAGATCTCTCTGTCTTTCCCTTCCTCTCTCTAAAATTTAAAAGAAATAAACAAATAACAATAAAAGAAAAACCACAAGGAAAATAAAAACCTTGTGCCCAGAGACCTCCCAGGCACACACAGGGGAGCTGGGCTTTGGACCTGCCGGCCCCCAGCACACAGCAGACACAGGGCCCGACCAGAGCCCGCTGGGTACGCTGCACCCCTCTCTTGCCTCTTTAACTTGCTTCCTAAAGACCATTTCTTCTACCTCTGTGACTTTCTAAGTAACCTTTCTCTTACTAAAAAAAAAAAAAAAAAGTAAAGAAAGTTACCTGGATTATCAATGATTTGGAGTCCCTTAAAGAGCCACCTGCTGTTTTAGTTAATGGTTTTCCCTTTAGTTTGCATTCTTTTGAAAATGTTTTCAAGGTGTCTTCAAATTCAGCAAAAACCAAATACTATAAAAGAGAACACAAACATAACTACAGTTCTCTGATATAACATATCAACAAAGTAACTGCGCCAGGTCAATATTATCACCAATTTCTAATGCGGTTAATGGACTGTCATCTTTGGAAGAAGTAATTTCTTCAAACGCCCCCCGCCCTGAATTCCAACCACGTGCTCCTCTACTGTTAGCGGCCTTCCGCCCTCCTTCCAGTCTGCCGCTCACAGCTTTCTGTTTCCCCTCCTGCCTGTGGCTTCCCAGCCCTGCCGTCCCCCCTCCCCTGCCCCTGGCTGTGACAGATCCTGCAAACACATCCCCAGGCTGCTGCAGGTGGACGCCCAGTCCCTACTCCAGCCCCAGTCCCTACTCCAGCGCTGCCTCTCGGACCACTGAATCACACAGGAAAGCAGCAGGGACTCTTCCTTTAGCACCAACTACGTGCCGGCCCCACACTGAAGGCAGCGGAGAACACCAAAAAGCATCAGGCATGGGTCCCTTGTTGCAGAAGCCCTCCGCGTGGGACCCCTAAATGTCCATTAACAGGCATGACCTACGTCCCTACGGTGCTGACCCTCGATGGAATACTCGACAGCATTAAAAGCGTGAGGATCACAGGAAGATGTTCAGAACAGTGTGAATGGTGCCATCTCATTTTGTAAAACAAACTACAAACGTGACTATGTTTTAAACATTCACAGAGAAAAGTCCGGGAAGATACTACGCTCGACCATTAGCCACGGTCATCGATGGAGTGGGCAGGGACACTCAATGCTTATTCTTCCATGCTGTTGGAATCTTTGACCATAACCACGTGTCGCTCCTGGTAGTTTCTTTAAAAGAATTCTCGGCCCTGGCCGGGTAGCTCAGTTGGTTTTAGAGCGTTGCCCCCGTACACCATTGCTGCAGTTTGGATCCCTGGTCAGAATCAACCAATGAATAAATAAATCACTAGAACAACAAATTGATGTTTCTCTCTCTCTCTCCCTAAAATCAATAAAAAAAAATAAAAGAATTCTAAAAAGTACCTTTAAGATTTCAGTTTAGTTATGAAAACAAAATGTAAGCACATGGAAAGCTGTGTGATGGAAAACAGATAACCGTGATGTAACCACAGAAGCAACACTGCAAGTCGCTATAGAACTCGCCATGCTGTAATCACAGGCTTTACAAGTTTTCAGTCTTTCTCTGTGCCCCACGGTAGAGCATACCTACCTCTTTCACTAGTTCAAGTAACTCGGATTCATGAGCCAGGATATCCCCCATATTGAAAGGTTTCTGGTAATTCTCACAGCGAAAATCTCTACAAGGCAAAAACACAAAATAAGAGTTTTCATTTTAACCATCGGGGAAATCACAACACGGTGGCTATGGTGGGCAGGGTAGCGTTCCCCAAAATGTCTGTCTACATCCTAATTCTAGGCTGCTGTCACTGTGCCACCTTACAATGCTGCAGGTGGCATTAAGGTTGCCAAGCACGACCTTAAAACAGGGAGAGGAGCCAGGATTATCGGGCAGGCCCAGTGCAAGCACAGGGGTCCTTACAAGGGGAAGAGGGAAGCAGGAGGGTCCGCACAGGGTGAGCAAGACTCAGCCTACCAGTGGCAGCCTGGAGGTGGAGGAAGGGCCAGGAGCCAAGGGAAGCAGGAAGCTTCCAGAAGCTGGAGAAGGCAAAGAAGGGATTCTCCTCTGTAGCATCCACAAAGGAACGAGCCCTACAACCATCTCGATCTGTGTCCAGCGAGCCCCATCGCAGACTGCTGATCTCCCGAACTGTAAGGTAACAACCGTGTTGTTTGAAGCCACTGAGTTTATGGTAAGTGGTTACAGCAGCACTGGGAAACAGGGTCACTCAAGTCCAAAGTGATTCTTCCGTGTAATTAGTACCAGTAATTCTTTCTACTCCAAACGTGAATGTGGACAAGGGCTGGAGGGTGGAGTAAATGGGGAAGGCAAAGACTGCTGGTGAGATTGAAGAAGAGTAATTTTCTTATTAGACTTTTCTAATGTGCTACAATGTGATATGTGTAATTCAAATAGCCGAGACCACAAAGTCTATTTAAAACAGAAGAGTTTAAGGATAAGGTCAGTTCATTTACTTTAGGAGGGCTGCGCATTAGAATCTGATATAAATGAAGTCACTAATCCCTCATTCTGCCCGCAAGTAAAAATACTAAATGTTGACAAAAAGTCTGCACAATTTTCAGTTTTCTGTCTGAGTTAGGTCAACCAGAGCCAAGATTCTCCAGGAGACAGGGAAGGAGAAAACAAGTATAACACCCACGGAGCACTGACGCTCAGTGAGGTTAGGAGGGGGAGGGGTGCATAAGAGGATCGTAAGCCAGTGAGAAAGTAATGGAGATGAGGACCTGCATAAGAGGCCCATTACGCCTGACCGGTGGTGGTGCAGTGCATAGATGGTAGACCAGGTCGCAGGTTTGAAGTCTCAGGTTTGAAATCCCGATGTCGCCGGCTAGAGCACAGGCTCATCTAGCTTGAGTGCATGCTCATCAGCTTGAGCACTGGGTTGTCGGCTTGAATTGGGATCATCAATATGACCCCATGGTCGCTAGCTTGAGCCCAAAGGTCGCTGGCTTGAGCAAGGGGTCACTCGGTCTGCTGTAGCCCCCCGGTCAAGGTACATATGAGAAAGCAATCAATGAACAACTAAGGTGATGCTACTATGAACTGATGCTTCTCACTTCTCTCTTCCTGTCTCTCCTTCTGTTTCTCTCTCTCCCTCAGCCCCTCAGAAAAAAAAGAGGCACATTAAAGTGAGCTGGAAGTCAGAGAGGGGAATGGGTGTTTGAAATCATGACCACACGGTGGGTGGATAAGGACAATGGAGGAAAAAATGCCTAAAAGTAAGGAGGACGGAGAAATTTGTGCAGCTAGGATGCTGAAATCAAAAATGAAGTTGAACACATTGCCCTGGCCGGTTGGCTCAGTAGTAGAGCGTCGGCCTGGCATGCAAGGGGTCCCGGGTTCGATTCCCGGCCAGGACACACAGGAGAAGCGCCCATCTGCTTCTCCAACCCTCCCCCTCTCCTTCCTCTCTGTCTCTCTCTTCCCTTCCCGCAGCGAGGCTCCATTGGAGCAAAGATGGCCGGGGCGCTGGGGATGACTCCTTGGCCTCTGCCCCAGGCGCTAGAGTGGCTCTGGTCGGGACAGAGCAACGCCCCGAAGGGGCAGAGCGTCGCCCCCTGGTGGGCGTGCCGGGTGGATCCCGGTCGGGCGCATGCGGGAGTCTGTCTGTCTCTCCCCGTTTCCAGCTTTGGAAAAATAAAAAAATAAAAATAAAATAAAAACGAAAGCACATTGTTAACTATGTTGTAATCTAATTCCAGCCTTGCTTTCTCCCACCTTCATGTAATCTTCCTTACATTCCCTCCTTAATCTAATGCATAAACAAAACTGCAAAACTATCACTTTCTCGAGAGTTTGTGATCTTGCTTCCCAGCAGTTGTCATCAGTTTTGCTCAAATAAACTATTACTGTCCCTGCCTCCCTGCTTCTCACTTCAGAAAAATACAAACCCCCCTCCCAAAAAAAATGAAGTTGAGAAGGTGGAGAGGTAGGCAGTGACCCAGGAGCTATAGTCTTCAAGAAAAACACCCGTGCCTCTGAAAGGTGACTGCCCCAAGAAGAGGTGGCAAGTGGTAAAGCCTATGGCATGTACTTCAAAGGAGGGGGTCGGTGATCTGGAAGTAACAATAAGAACAAAGAGGACACAGGCCCCACCTGCCACCTCCAGGCCTGCCAGATCCACGTGAGGAGAAAGACAGCTACTGTTTGAGGACCACCACCCCTCCAGCCTTTCCCTGGACCACCACCCCTGTCTCTCTCCCTGCACCCTTCTTCCAATGCCCCACACTGGGCCCCACCAATAGTGAACCCCCAGGCATTCCCCCACCATACATGCTCTTTCTAAGCCCTCTGATGGATGAACTTGCCCTACCTCATGGCTTCGTTCAGACAACTTCCTTTAGGAAGTCGTCCGTGAACCCCTCCCCCTCCATCCCCATCAAGGCAATCCTCTCTCCTCTGGGTACCTCTGTACCTTACATTTACTTCTTTTTTAAGATTTTATTTATTGATTTTACAAAAAGAGGAGAGAGAGAGGAATGGGAAAGTGAGAAATATCAACTCATAGTTGCTTCACTTCAGTTGTTCATTGATTGCTTGTCGTATGTACCTTGATCCCGCAAGCCCAAGGCTTCAAACCTGCGACCTCAGCATTCCAGGTCGTTACGTTATCCACTGCACCACCATGTGCCAGATCTACATCACTTTCTGCTTTACACTTATCACCCAGCTTACCAAGGCAAGAAGCTATTATTAAAATTTTTTATCTCCAGAACTTAGCAGAGTGCCCGGGAGGAACCCAAGATGTTCGACAAGTAAATGAAGCCCAAATGGAGGAAACAGCATTTTTGAAGGTCCCAGAACAAGAACACTTGGTTATTCTTGAGAACTCAAACTCCCCCTTCTCTCAGGGCCTTTGCACAGCCTATTTCAGTTTCCTCATGTGTTCCTTCATTTGGCAAACTCCTGTACTCAGTGAATGTCATTTCTTCAGGGACGTTCTTTGCAACCATCATTTGGATAAGATTCTGCGGTGACCTTCTATCACTGAAGGTGAACCACTGTTGGGTACTCTATTACTCTTGACATTCTTAAAAATGACAAAATTTCCTCTAAATCTTTAAATTACAATAGGTTCACTTACTGAAGATTTAATGTATGCCAGACAACGTGCAAAAAAACTTCCCATTTAATTTTCACAATAAACCTGAGAAGTGAACGTGATTTATATACTCCTTTTACAGAAGAGGCCACTGAGGCTCAGGGAGGTTGAGGTGCTCCCAGTAACTCAGCTACTAAGTGACAAGGTAGGAATTTAAATCCAAACCAACGTTAACTGCTACACAGTATTACTCAGAGTTTGGACCACCTGAATCAGAACAACCCGGATGCCTGTGCACATAGGAATTCCTAGCACCACCGTGCCCTTACTGAACAGCATGGCAGGTACGATGCCCCGAAATTCTCTTAAACAAGCTCTCCGGATGACTTTTATGTCCATTCAAAAGAACCGCTGCTCCATTTCACGCAGCAACTAGAGAGAACTCCTCCGCGTTCGAGGATTGCTGCGGCAGCTTCTGAATGTCTCTATGATATAGGGTTTGGGACTAAGGGGAAGGCTGTGGGATGTCGCCGGAAGGATCTGCTTAGTAAGCATCCTGATTTTGCTTAGATTGGATGAAATCTGGAGTTAACCGGGGTGCCTGCGAAGTGGGACTTAGGTGATGGACAAAACGGAGAGGGTGGATCTAGAAGTCCCAGGCCCCCGCTCGCGCCGCCACTACCTAGCTGGAGGACATGGGGTCCCCTCCAAGTGTGGTCCACTGCAGCACGGATTAGGGACTACTACTGCCGGCGGGAAGCAGCTGGGCCTGTCCTCGGTACGTCCAGGCGGCCACCTCGGGCCCACGTCGCAGGGAGAGCCCTGGGCCGCAGACGAGAAGCCCCATCGCAGCTCCTCCCGCCCCGGGACCGCGTAGCCCGGCCGCATCGAGAGACGTACTTACCCGGTCCGGTGCTCTACGGTAGGAACCCGCGCCTACCCTGCCCGGCTGCCACCTCTCCAGCCGTCGCCCCGGCAACCGCCGCCGCCAGCTCGACGTCACGTGAGGAGGCGCAGCCAATCACGGGACGCAGCCGGCGCGGAGCGTACTGGGAGGGAAAGCGGGAGCTTTGGGAACTGGGGAGGCGAACGTTCCCGGGGCCGGAAGTAGGGGGAAGTTAGCGCTGGGGGGTCGCACGCTGCGCGGCCGCGTCGCCGGCGCTCCCAGCCGCTTTCCTTCACTTCCACCAGCGTTGGTCCTGGCCCGGTTCCCAGCTCTGGGGATGAGCCCGAGCCGGCTCAACCCCGAACCTCGAGGAGCTCGTTGTATCACAGGGAAAACGGAACCCGCAGGGGAAGGTTTCTGTACGGTGTTCGCGCAAAAAGATGGATTCATTGTTCCCATTTTACTGGAGTGACCCAGGTCCTCCTTAGACCCAAAAAATGTCGCCCAAGGTCTGCCTGAAAGCTCCAGGCATCAGGGGTCCACCCCCCTACAGCAGTTTCCAGGGACTTTAAAGAAAGCTTTTTACCACGTGAAACTTGGGTTTTTGAAAATAAAACTGGAGCGCAAGTCCGACCTCTCCTTGCCCGTGGTGCTTTTGGATTGAAGTCAACCACCTGAGCTGGAGGCTGGGGAGGTAGCTAGAGAGGTTTCCATCTCCATGCTTCAAGAAGGTGGGGACAGGGAAGAGAGCATGGGGAAGGCAGTCTTCTGAGGAAGCCCTAAGGTAGTCCCTGACCACCATCTCCCCAGCCACCAGCCCCGCCCATGCTCTTTTGAGATTGTCTTCAAAGAAAAGCTGGATTTAGCAGGAGGAGATATTCTGTCCAGGTTGGAAATAATTGTAAATAGTTTTCCTGTTCATAATAATGAAAGTTAACACGTATTGTTAACTCACTGTGTGCCTGGGATTGTCACACAAAATACAGGACAGCCAGTTAAATTTTAATTTAAGATACGTTTTTAGTATATCATCCCAAATATTGCCATTTTTTGAACATACAGGACATTATATTGTCTAGTATTTTTATTTGCTAAATATGGTGACTCTATGTATATGCTAAGTGAATTACACGGGTTATTTTTAATTCTCACACCACATCTATAATGTGGATATTGTTTTCACAATTTTACAGATTAACAGTGTTGTACTTTACCTGAGCCCAGTGCTTATGGAGAACAGTGGTAGTTAAAAAATCCCTCCACTTCTTTTGTTCTGGGAAGTGGTTTACCAAAAAGAACTACTTTTCCTTACATGACTTGGATAAGGCTCACTGCAGTTCTTTCCCAAGTGAGAGACTGGGAGATAGACTCCCACATGCGCCCCTACAGGGACCCACCAAACAGCCCCCATCTGGACCTGATGCTCTGCCCATCTGCAGCCATCCTCACAACTGAGCTATTAGTACCTGAAGCAGAGGCTCCATGGAGCCATCCTCAGCACCAGGGGCTGATGCACTGAAACGAATCGAGCCATGGCTGCAGGAGAAGAAGAGAGAGAGAAGGGAGGGGAGGGGTGGCAAAGCAGAAGGTTGCTTCTCCTATGTGCCCTGATAGGGAATCAAACCCTGGACATCCGTATGTCAGGCTCACGCTCTACCACTGAGCCAATGGTCCAGGGTCATAAGGCAAAACTTCTCAGGGCTGAAGTTTCACTTGGGCACTATGCAAATTGGCTCTGCTCTATGTGTTCCATGAATTCAGAGCAGTACACTGAATCCTCTGCCTACCCTTCCCAATTCTTAAGACTTGACAAGCACTCCATTGGCCCTAAATGGGATGTTCTTGTTTGAACACTCCAGTTTTCCCAAACTGCCAGTGGGCCCAAGATGACTTTCCTAAATTTTTAATTATGAAAAATTTGAACATAAACAAAAGTGGAGAGGTTGTATTTAAAGAGTCTGCCTAAATCCATCACTCAAATTCTGGGATTATCAAGATATTGCTGCTGTGAAAAACTCAATGCCAAATTCTGTTCTCGGAATATGTAGAATGCTTCAGGGGTGCTAACCAGCCTTGCCCTGGACATCAGAGCGACTGAGTTGAGCTCTGCATTGAGGGTGGGACAAAACTGAGTCTTCTGCAGCTGACAGCCCTCTGTGGGCCCCAGCAGTGCACTCCTTAGGGGTGGGAAGCCATGCATCATTGTGGCATGTGACACAGCTCTAGAATGCGGTCATCCTTGCAGCTGTAACAGGCAACTAACTGTCTGGCCGCTGTCTCTAATGAAGGGCAAAGAGCTGAGACAAAAGCGGGGGAAGAGCGTACAAATCCCTAACGAGAAGGAGCCTGGTAAACAGCACCCCCTGAGTTGAGTGAGGCGGTGAGCCACCTAGAGTAAGCCCTGTAAGGCTACGCTGCTCCAACAAATCTGGCAGCCAGTTAGACTGAGCTTGTCTCCGCATTCCTGCAGAGGGAGTTCAGACCAAGAACACGTCTCTGAGCAAACGCCACGTCTGGATTTAATCAGAGGGTGGGACAAGGAACCTACAGAAATAGCAGGCACAAATTAAAAGATGAACTACTGCAAGACGCTGCTTAGGAAAAAAGGATTTCCTTCCACGAAAGTTGCGTTTAGTCACTGCCCAACACTCATGATGTGTGGGGGTGCAGGTCGACGAGAGAAGTGGAGGAACTGGATGTTGGTGTCTCCCACAGATGGCTTGATTTCTTGGAAGGCGAGCACACCCTGCTGGGAATACACCCCCCCAGGGAGCTGTCAGTGAGCAGGAATGCGGGGAGGCCTGAACCTGGGGGAGACCAGACTTCCATGTGGGCTTTGAGTACTGCCCTTGCTCTGTCCCAGGGATGTGAGTCACATCACAGCCCCCAGTAGTTCTGTGGTCTGAATAAGGTTGACCTAAAGATCAAGTCTTAAAATGAACTTCCAGGAAAGCAAATCTGAATCTGAGATCATTTCAAAACAAGTACACTTCTGCTGGGGCTCTCACCAGGGCTGTTTCCAGATACAGGCACTTAAGATTTATTGTGAGGAATATCACTGTTTCTAAGCAAGTTTTAAAAACACACATTAACCTGACCTGTGGTGGCACAGTGGATAGAGCATCAACCTGGAACTCTGAGGTTGCTGGTTTGAAACCCTAGACGTGCCTGGTGAAGGCACATATGAATGTTTCTCTCTCTCTCTCTCCCCCCCCCCCGAAATCAATAAATAAAACCTTTTAAATACATAAATAAGTTACACTGCAGGGCATGTGATGTGAGCACAGAGGGTGGTATGTTGGCCTGAGCCGGGAGAGTTGATGCTAAAGTGACTGAATTTGGGTGATTTCAAGTCAACACACCCTGAGGACAGCAAATATGGCACACACAGAACACCTTGAGTTACGTGGCCATCCTGTCTTTTGCATGGATGGGGCCGAGCCACCCTGATACAGCTTCAGAGGGGATTTCTGCAAGCTACCAAGCACGTCCTGGCTCCCAGTCATCTGAGCCTAAGTGCCGGTCCTACCTGCCTCAGACCATCTTCATAGGATCATGTATTGTGTTCATGGTGAGGCCCAGGGGTGCAAGTCAAATAATTTAACAACTGGTTCTCTGCCCTAATGGCTGTTTTAAATATATAAAAAAATGATATATCAAAAGGTAGTTTATTATTTCATGCATTTAATACTTAAATAAGAACAATAAAAGAGATGCACAAAACTGGATTATGTTGAGTTTTAAAATATTAATGAAAAACATTAAATAATACCTGATAAAAAAACAATAAAACTGTTATTTAAGATATTTCCATATTGCTTCTTGATTGGCGTCCTCACTTGCAATGTTTTTCACCTATGGACAGAATGAACATGATTACAGATGCTTAGAATACGCTGTTGCGCAGATGAATGTTAAAAAAGAGTAAGAAATGTCAGTGTGTGATTTCCACACTGGGCAGCTGCCCAGGCGCCCACCTGAGAGAACCCTGATGACAAGTGCCATTTTAACCACCGGTTCGCTGAACTCAACAAAAAATTAGGTTATCTGTTCTGCTGAACGGGGGCAAACCCACTGAATCCCACCCCTGGGGAGGCCTATATATGGACTAGAGACAAAGTGACAACTGGCTACCAAATACATAGTTGATTAATCTTAACAATAAAAAGAATAATTCATGATGCTAAAAGGTGCACATGGTGACATTACAGCTCCCTTTCTACCCTTCTCCCCTCCAGTAATGAAAGACCGACAAGCTCAGTGGAACCTGCGGTCAAGGCTAAGATGTAGATTTCCTTGCCCCACAGATGAAGCCTTGTACTAATAGACACACGAAAAGTCGAAGATGAAACTATGACTCACACTTTCTAGAACGCTGTGTACTGTGGAAATGTGTATGCACATGTCTAGAGGGAAGGAGGTAGCAGCGGTTGTGGACAGAGAACCTGGGCCCGCCCGGCCTTTCCCAGTGCGGTTTCCCGGCGCGGCCGCAGCAGCAGCAGCGGGACCGTAGAATGCACATGCTCAGGCCCACGCTGGGCGGCTGGGGTGGGCGCTCCGAGTGCGGGCGCCGGGAGCATCTCGGCCGGGCCAGACAGCTCGGGCTCCGGGCGGGCGTGCCAGCCCCGGCCTGGCGCCCGCGGGGATAAACCTCTGAGCGCGCGCAGCGGGCCGCGCAGCCCAGTACGACGCCCAGACGCGCCAGCCGGCGGGCTCCCGGGCCAGGTGGACCGTGGCCGCCCCGCCCCGGGAAGGGGAAGGAGCGCGCTCCACCCAGGGGCCTGGATCGGGGGCGTGCGGTCGCTGCAGTGACCTCCGCCCTGAGAAGGGTGGGATCAGCCGGGGTCTTGGGCATCCGCCAGCCTAACTGGACCCGGGCCCCGCCCGGCGGAGGTTCGGCTCGGGCCTGGCTGCAGGCGCGCCCACGCCTGCCCCGGCGGTCACTTCCAGGAACTCGGACTCGGGCGGTGCCAGCCGCGCGGCTAGAGCGCGGCCAGGTTCCCAGAAATCCCAGGCGCTCTGGAGCAGAGACAGTCCCCACCGGGCGGCCTGGGAATCACTGTTTCCTCCCGTCCTTGGCTCCTAGGCCACTCGGTCACCCCGACACCGCCCTGGTCCCCAGTCCCGACCCTGGGAGGGAAGAAGAGCACAGCTACCCAGGCGACCCTCGGCCTTCCTCCCCGTGAGCTGCCTCCCTTTCGTGGGGCCCCAACCCTTTCTGTCCTCGGGGTCTCAGGTCCTACAGAGTCAGGCTAGCACGCCTCCACAGCCTGGGCAGAAACCAGTCTCACAACAGCTTCAACCCAAAGGGACTGTTGGCTCACATCATGGGGAAGTCAGAGGTGGAGAGAGCCTCCCTGGGACAGAGCTGGAAGTGAGGGACCCCAGCAATGAACCTCAGCTCTCTGCACTGCTGTCTCCTGTCTGGGCTCTGTTTGTGGCCTGGGCGGAACGGGGCCTGAAAACCAGTTCTTGCTGTGGCTAGGCCCTTACCATGTGGGCCCAGAGCCGTGGGTGCCTGCACAGAACCGAGCCCCTGGGAGGGGTCTCCCTGGAGTCTGAGGACACCATGTCTGATCCCAGCGCTTCCTGCGGTGGCTGTACCCTGTCCTTGGCTTTCTGGACCCCTCTGCGTGTATGGAGTGCAGGCTCCTTTGCTGAGCACGTTGAAGCTGATTACTTGCAAGGAGGAGTCTGAACTTCCACAAGGCAAGGATGTGGTACCCTCCTCCCTGCCTCGCACTTTGAATTAGAGGAATGGCCTTGTTCTTCTGTGACTCCATGCCTGGACCAGGTCCCAGGAGCCTGGACCAAGATCGAGGGAGGGGCTGAAGCTGGCACAGATGTTGGAGCAATGTTCATTCGCGTAATAGTGCCTTGTCCAGGCTCGAATGTTTCAGGTAGATAAAGTTAAGTCACCTCCTCTCCCTGAGTTTTTGCAGCCCCTGCTTTGAGAAGGTCCAGGAAAAATGGATCTAGGAAAACAAGATAGAGGAAGGAGGGTCCCTGACACAGGGCTCCAGGCCACCCCTGACCTAACTACCCACAAGTTTGATGAACAGAAGGAAATAAACATCTGTCTTATCTAAGCTGCTGTCACTTTGGTTGTTCAGAGAACTGTGGTCAAATCTAATTCACACTAATACTGTCCCTCAGGGCCTCTCATGCCATCGCATGTTTCTCTGTGGGGGGAGTCTTGGGGGGGGGCTTGTCAGGGGAGCTGAGTCCTTGTTATAGGTGGGCATGAGTGGAAAACCGGGTGAGGTTACCGGGGTCCTGGAGCCGGAGAAGCAGCTGACCTCTGCCTGGGTGAGTCACATGTCTATCCGCTGAGCGCACTTCCTGTGCCGAGCACTGTGGTTTGAGAGGACAGGGCAAAGAAGTCAAGCAGTCAGTGGTGGGGCCGAGAGGCGGAGCCCGGGGAGGGGTCCTGGGAGCATCAGGAGGCTGGCCCTCCCAGAAGGCGGGGATGCTGGCTGACCGGCTGCTGCATCCAGCGGTTCCCTTGAATGGTCGTGCACTATGGTGGCCCTGTCCCCTCAGTGTCCAGGTCTTGGTCTGGACACCAAGGCCTTTGTGTCTAGCTGTCTGGGTCTTTGGAAGGCCAGGTCTCAGACCAGGCCAGCTGTGGCCACACAACCACCCAGCCAGAAGTGCCAAACCCAGATCTCAGACCTGGGACAAAGCCAAGACAAAGGACAGTTTTCCTTCATCCTGGTCCTTAGCACCCTCACGGCTCTGGTCTGTCCTGACTCACATTTTCTAGAATGCTCTGTACTATAGAAATGTGTCTACATATGTAGCAGGGGTTGTCCACAAGTAATAATGTTCCTTTCTCGCACTTGAAAGTTTGTCTTGCTCCTGATCTTCTAATCAGGAAACCCCTGGGGGCAGGGGGCCCAGGGAAGCACAAGCCACGGGAGGGCCCCTCTCCGGGGAGGCTGCTTGGCTGTCCTGCCCATCGCAGCCCCGCCCACTCCCCTCAGGGGAGCTGTGAGAACAGCAGTGCCAGCTGGGCGCGCAGTCATTTTCTCTGCTCAGCACTCACAGGGCCTTATAGGGTAGAGGCTGCGACAGGGCCCAGGCCTGCGGGGGATCAGGCGGCGCGGGGGGGGGGGGGGGGGGGGCGGGGCTTAGAGGGGCTCCGCAGAGGCTGCCGGGCCACCCTGGCTGCAGAGGCTCCACTTTCCCAGACTCCCCCTTTAACGACATATTTTGCAATATACCTTTTCCTATCCTGAAATGAAACTCCCAGATAATAAAACCTACTTACTTATATAATTTAAAAATAACCATCAAAATGCCCTAACTGTAATAGAAAGAAATAAAAGGCAAGCAATGGATTACAAGATAATATATTCCATGTAAACACTTGGCGGACTACCTAGGAGACATAAAAAGGAGTCTGGTGCGCTTGGCCTGGGGCAGTTACTGCCCTGCAGCCTAGTGGAGGCTAGCTGCTCAAAAGGAGGGACAGCTCTTGGTCAAGTTCTGAACGAGACCAAGACCGGCCTTACCCCAGCCACTCACTACAGGATGTCCGGTGTGGCGGGCTCCCACCAGGAATGCCATTTGGGTGCCCCAATCACTGTGGAAACCCAAAATGCCCCTCCAGTGTGGGCAGCGCCTCCTTCCCAGGGACAGCTGCCCCACACTGAGAACCACTGCTCCGGGCTGTGGGAGTGGAGGAGAGAGATATAAAGGTGAACTGACCAAGCCCAGCTCCAGGAGCGAATAGCCGGGTATGGGAAGAGGCACAGGACGCAGGAAGGACAAACAGGTACAGCTCCTAATTGCCACTTGGGACCTCTGACCTCGCTCCCTTCCCGAGTGGACGCGGCACCGTCAGCTTCCAGCAAGAAGCTTGATGCCCTTCCCTCCGTTTAGACGTCGTCAGCAACCGAGTTGTGACGATTTGGCCTAAAATTTCCCTCAAAGCCATGTTCTTCTGCTCATGGCTTCCTCCTGCCTAGCTCAGGCCTGTTCCCTGCAGATGACTGTGAGGTCTTCACCCTGGCTCCCTTCCCTCACGCCCTCTACATTCAGTCGCCTCACCTCTTCCCTCCTAAGCACCCTCTGTTAGTCTGCTAGGGCTGCGTAACAAAACACTGTGGGCCGCGTGGCTTAACAGAAATGTACTTCATCACAGTTCTAGAGGCTGGAAGTCCACGATCGAGGTGTAGGTAGGGGTGGCTTGCAGATCGTTGTGCCCCCCTATGGCTGTTCCTTGGTCTGTGTGTTGCCTGCATCCTAATCTCCTCTTCTTGTTAGGACGCCAGTCATTTCAGAGCGAGGCCCGCCCATGTGACTTCATTTTAACCTCACTCCCTCTTGAAAGGCCCCTTCTCCTCATCACCCATATTCTGAGGTACTGGAGGTTAGGGCCTCAACCTAGGAATTTTTTTTTTTTTTAAATCTTTTTTTTTTTTTTCTTTATTCATTTTTAGAGAGGAGAGAGCGAGGGAGAGAGAGACAGAGAGAGAGAAGCGGGGAGGAGCTGGAAGCATCAACTCCCATATGTGCCTTGACCAGGCAAGCCCAGGGTTTCAAACCGGCGACCTCAGCATTTCCAGGTCGAGGCGTTATCCACTGCGCCACCACAGGTCAGGCTCAACCTAGGAATTTTGAGGGGACACAATTCAGCCCATAACAGTCGTCCTCAATGGGCTCCTCTCAAAGTATCAATATCTTTTGGTATCAAATGCCAAATTCAACTCCAAGCAGTGTACATTTTGCTTAAGCAGAGAATTATTGCTCATGGAACTTCGTGGTCTGCAGGCGGAGGTACAGCTGGATTCGGGGCTCACACGATGCCATTTGGATCTGCCTCTTAGCTTGAGTTCTTCTGGGTTGGTGTCACATTCAGGCTGCACGTGGTGGAAGGCTCAGCTTAAGGCCACGTCAGAAGTGGAAGAGAGAGTGGGTCCCAGTAGTTAGAACAGATGTCCCAGAATTGGGTCTTACTGGGATGGGCTTGACTTGGACCTCATGCTCTTCCCTGAACCAGTCTCAGTGGACTGCGGCCAGTTTGTATCCACTCGAATCTGGGCTGAGCTAGGAGGTCACCAGTTTCCTTGGAGAAACGAAAGCACAGACATCCGTCACCTGAAGGACTGCAGACAGTGGCAGGACTGCAAACACTATAGAAGTTCTCAAGAATGGGGCCCTGGCCGGTTGGCTCAGCGGTAGAGCGTCGGCCTGGCGTGTGGGGGACCCGGGTTCGATTCCCGGCCAGGGCACATAGGAGAAGCGCCCATTTGCTTCTCCAGCCCCTCCTCCTTCCTCTCTATCTCTCTCTTCCCCTCCCACAGCCAAGGCTCCATTGGAGCAAAGATGGCCCGGGCGCTGGGGATGGCTCCTTGGCCTCTGTCCCAGGCGCTAGAGTGGCTCTGGTCGCAATAGAGTGATGCCCCAGAGGGGCAGAGCATCGCCCCCTGGTGGGCAGAGCATCACCCCCTGGTGGGCGTGCCGGGTGGATCCCGGTCGGGCGCATGCGGGAGTCTGTCTGACTGTCTCTCCCCGTTTCCAGCTTCAGAAAAAAAAAAAAATTAAAAAAAAAAAAAAGGTGCTCAAGAATGGGAGTAAATGAGTGAAGGAGATTTTCTGAGGTCTTCTCTCCTGTGCTATAGAAGTATGAGCTAGAGCTAGTCATCTGTAGACTTAATTTCCCAGTGTGCTTTGGTCCACTGGCTTTCCCCTCCGATGCGAAGTCCGCCCATCTTCCTTATTAGGTCGGCTCCGGCTCCATGCCAGGGCATTGCTTTGTCTCGAACCGGAGGTTTGAGAATGCAGAGGGACTGAGGGCAGACTAAGCGTCTCTGTTCAGGCTGGGGTAGGACCTTTAATGACTCCTCGCTCGCATTAAAAAGAAAAACATTTCTGCCCTGGCCAGTTGGCTCAGCGGTAGAGTGTTGGCCTGCTGTGTGGAAGTCCCGGGTTCGATTCCCGGCCAGGGCACACAGGAGAAGCGCCCATCTGCTTCTCCACCCCTCCCCCTCTCCTTCCTCTCTGTCTCTCTCTTCCCCTCCTGCAGCCAAGGCTCTACTGGAGCATAGTTGGCTGGAGCACTGAGGACGGCTCCATGGCCTTCGCCTCAGTCACTAGAATGGCTCTGGTTGTAATGGAGCAACACCCCAGATGGGCAGAGCATCACCCCCTGGTGGACAGGCCGGGTGGATCCTGGTCGGGCACATGTGGGAGTCTATCTGTCTGCCTCCCCACTTCTCACTTCAGAAAAATACCAAAAAAAAAAGAAAAACATTTCTCAACCACAAAATATATGCAAGGAAGTCTATTTTCCCCATAAAGACTATTAAAATTCCAAATATATGTTGATCAAATTATTTTTAAGAAAAATGAGTCTGGCTGTCTCTCCCTGTTTCCAGCTTCAGAAAAAAGAAAAAAAAAGAAAAAAAAAAAAAAGAAAAATGAAATTATTTTCTCCCGAGCCTCGGCTATGTCGGCTCCAGCAGGCGCTGTCTGCTGATGGGAAATCTGGCCTGCTGTCCTGGCCTGACCCTGGAGCGTGGGCCTCTGGCCTTCCCCTTGCTAATGTGTGGACTGAACACAGTTCCCGAACAGACTGGACACAGTTCCCCTTCGAGCACTGAGAGCGGAGAGGCGGAGGCACCACGTTCAGGCCACTCGCTGTTGGGTAATGTGATGGTAGCAATCACCCTGGGTCACTGCAACCAGTCTCAGGTTGGGGGCCAGCGCGGGGCACTCCTCAGGGGAAGTGGTGCATCCTGGCGGCCCCTGCTGGCTCTTCTGGGAAAGACAGAAGCAGCATCTCAGGAAATGGGCTGCTACCAGGCGGACACATCCCAAGCCCTTCCTGATGGATAGTCACAGCGCGCGGAGGAGAGTGCGGGAGGAGAGCCTGGAAGTCAGAGAGCCAGAAGGCCTGGTGCCATCTAGCACGGGCGCTACAGAGCCCTGTCCTAGAGTTCACCGCAGGACAGCACGCCCACTCTCTGACACTGATTTCTTTTTTAGGGACCTCTCCTTTGAGATATACCTTCCATCCCCAGGATGTTCACACTCTGTTGGCAGCCAGACATCCTTTGGAGCGACTCTGGGGTCCTTCCTACCCCCGTGTCCCCACCCCAACCAAACGGCCAGGGACTCAGGCTTTCTGGAGGCAGCTGTGCGTAGGACCATGTTCTGCGGTGTGGTCTCAGGACCACGCATATCAGAGCCACTCGGCCAGACCTGCTGGGTTTCTGCGTTGGGCTCCCGAGCTGCTGAGTCACTGCCGGACTAGCTGAAGTATAAGCAAACGCAAAAGCAAAAACAAGCAGGCTCTGTAGTCAGCGTGCCCTGGGCTGCTCTGTACCCTTAGCCGTCCTAAGCCTCCTTTTCTGTAAGATAGGAGTAACGTTTCCCTCAACAACTGTCAGCATGAAACACGGTAGTGTGAATATAGTGGTAAGCATAGTGTCTAGCACACAGGAGCTAAATGCATGTTCCGCACGCATCTGTCCATCCACCCACCTTGTCCCTTCCCCATCTAATACTACTGAATGCCTCCAATGAGCCAGGAACTGCTCTAGGCACTTGGAATGCAGTGGTCATCAAGAACAAAGCCCCTTGTCTCCATGTAGTTTACATGCTAAGGGGGGTGAGGGGGAGACGGACCACACACAAACACACGGAAAGTGCCATGGAGAAAAATAAGTCAGGATCAAGGGCATCACCAGACTCCCCCAGCTAAAGCAATGATTTAATCTGAAACCAAGAGGCATTATTTATCAAACACTGGTGACAGGGATTTTGGGGGAGACCTTGGGGCTTGTAATTAAGGAGCTTATTTATAGGACTGGAAAACAAACACGGTGCACACACAGGAAACAACGGGCAAACAACGAATCTCCTGGCCAACCGGGCGTCGCTGGTGCCTGAGGGCTGCTCGGAGGGACCGGTTACCGGGGCTGGCAGCGAGGTGGGCGGGAGTAGCTCCACCAGGCTCCTTGTCCAGGAACAAAGGCAGGAACTTGCTTAGGGGACGTTTACCTGCCCTTCCTTATTCTGGAGAGGCTAGTTCATACCCAGCGCAAGTGGAAAAAAGGCTTGGACGCTTGTAAACCTCTGCAATCTTTCTAACATAACCAGGGCTTCCGAGAGATCGTGGCACAAGTCAGAGGCTGCGCACAGCAGGTCATGGGAATACTACTTGATGGGGAATTCTTTATCTCTGTCCAACTCTTTGCCAACTCCCAGCTCTGCATAATGCCCAAGGTCTCTGAAGGTTATTAGCTTCCAGATGCAATTTTATTATAAACAAATCACTTTGATTTGGAGAACAATGAGTGCACGCAGCAAAGGAGCTGCGCAGACGCCCGCGGAGGGATGGGACATGCCCATTGACGAGGCTGCCGGAGAGCCTGTGGGTGTTTGCAGACACTGCTTCTGTTTCTCTGAAACGACATGCAGGCTTAGGGGTGTTCAGGAAGACACCACCTGGGCGGAGTGTGGATACAGGACAGGCAAAGAAACGGCTGTTTGCCATTTGTTGGTTGCCTGTTTGGGTCAAACAGGCCCTGAACATAGGCCAGAGACCAGCTTCATGAGAAGATGAACTGAAAACACAACTGGGAAAATGGCTCTTCATGCTGAACAGGCCACCTCACTCTCGAGTGTCCTCATGTGTAAAATGAGGGGTTAGGCCCTACCGTTCTGATTCAAATAACATGATTCTCAGTGGCGTCCAGCTCCTAGTGAGCACTGAGCAATTCACAATTATCCTTTAATCCCTGCACCAACTCTGAGGGGGGCATAATTTCCTCTGTACAAATGAGGAAACCACTAAGGAACAAGATCAGGATCTGAACCCAAAAGTGCATCATCATCCCATTATGCAGATTGGGCTAGAA
The DNA here is from genome assembly GCF_036850765.1 of Saccopteryx bilineata. NCBI lineage: Eukaryota > Metazoa > Chordata > Mammalia > Chiroptera > Emballonuridae > Saccopteryx > Saccopteryx bilineata. The sequence continues at coordinate 7,687,214 of NC_089494.1, forward strand.
GGGCCCTTAACTTTTTTTTAGCGAGGGGGGGGGGAGAGAGAAAGAGATGGGGGGAGGAGAGAGATAAGAAGCATCAATTCATAGTTGTGGCACTTTAGTTGTTCATTGATTGCTTCTCATATGTGCCTTGACCGGGAGGCTCCAGCTGAGCTGGTGACCCCTGGCTCAAGCCAGTGACCTTGGTTAAGCTTTTAATTGTAAAAAATGAAAGAGCAGAAAAGGAACTTGAGCTCTAGAAACAATCAAGCTAAGCACCTGCTAAGGGATTTTCTGGAGAAAGTGGAAGTATTGTCTCGTTTATGATGGTGAAGGAGGCTGGGGAGGGGTTTGGGACAAAGCCACAAAACCTTTGCCCAAGCTCATTTTTCCTCACCTTATGCCAGCTAGAGTTCAGAGACACGGTCTTACCTACCCACGCAAAGAAAAGCCAGGGTTCCCAAAGAGTAAAACCAATAGAAAAATAGCCCTCAGCAGTAGCGCTAGTCACGGCAGAAGAGGAACAGACAGACATTTAGCTCCCTGGGGATGCAGCTCAGAGACAGATAAATTAAACACCTCTCCTGTGCCCACAGACTGTCCCTACTGCTCTGAGAGCTGACTTGTGGTTTTCTCTGTTCTCGACAATACAGGTAGCCAGCAAACATGCCATCAGACACCATGTGCTAGGGTTACCATGATGAGCAAGACTAACGAGGGGGAGGACAGCCAGGTCAACTAGGCAACAGATGATGATATGGTGACGGGAACAACACGGGGCAGTCCTGCGTGCTGGGAAGCAGAAAGACTATAGTCCAGATCTGGTGGGCAAAACTGGGGTGGGTTTCTTGGAGGAAGTCTGTACATGGAGACCTAAGGACCTAGAGGGAGGGGGAATGAGATGTGTAGACTGGGAGATGCCCCAAAGCCCGAACCTCTGGAGGAAGAGAAAGTGGTTCCGAGTAGGGGAGGGGGAAGAGTGGAGAGAGGAGGCTGGAGAGGTGATGGCTTGCTCCTGGTCATAGCTGTGAGCACACAGCGAGGTAGCTGGGCATCATTTAACAACCGCTAGGAGACTCTAAGCCAGAGACCAATGTGACTTGCATTTTTAAAGGATCAATTTTGGAGAATGGATTAAAGTGGGCCAAGTCTAGAGGGAGATAGTTAAGTGCTTACACGAGGGGCAGTGAAGAGTGGGGGAGGGTGGATGGACTGGACAGACCTCTGAGGAGTCCAGGGTGAAGCCTGGTTTCTGGTGTGGCCTGCCCGCTGGACGGGGCGTCATTAGCCTCGAGGAGGAGACACAGGGGCTGACAGTACTGTGGGTATGCTGTTATAACTGCCCGGGAGGCAGCCCAAATAGGGTGCCCAGAGGTTGGATACACACGCCAGCTCAGATGAAAGGTACGGGAGGAATATGGGTTGGGCGTCATCAGCACAAAGAGAATGAAGGTGAGGGGGGTACGGAACTGCCTGCAGAATGAGGAAAACCCAAGACCAAATTCTGAGAAGGCTCGAATTAAAAAGCAGCTTGAGGGAGTGGGACCCGCCAAAGAGGCCAAGAAGCCCTGCACAGAAAAATGCTCAAGTACAGCTAAATATTTAGTCGATCTGTTAAACAAAGGGGGAGGGAGTCAGGGACAGGAGGAAAAGACTGGCCTTGGACGCCAAGGAAAAGGTACTTACTGTTAAGAGGCAGGGCCAGCAGTCACTTACCTGCAGGTGGGGAGAAGAAAGATGACTCCAGGATTAAGTCCAGTCCAAGAAATCAGTTTCCTTCCATCTGCGCGGCCCACGAGCTGTCACCTGTGAAACGGTGCGCTGCCACAGCTCGCGGAGTCCCTGCCGCCACTCTCCTGTTTCTTCTACCGAACCGTCCTTCTAGCTCCAGGCCTGTCTTCACCCCAACGTAAATATTTGACCCTGTCCTATGTCATTTGGATCTCCTTGCTTCTGGGTCATCTCTCAGTGCTATGCACAGCCTAGGAAATCTAGGGGGCAAAGCCATCAGAAAAAGTCTCATATAATCTGATCCAAGTGGCCATTTTATTTTATAACTTGTGTTTGTTTTTTTTAAAGCTAGAACCTCTAGATTTAAGACTAAAATATAAACTCTAGATTGTACTGCATACCAGGAACTAGTGTTGCCTGTTCCCTGAAGTTCAGTCTATTATTCTGGAAGAAATTTAATAACTTTGGCCAGAGGCCAGTGAATGTGCCACTTCTCCCAGACAACGTATTCTGGACAGTGACATCACTGAGAGACTTCTGTTTTTTAAACATTTCATATATTAAGGGAAATGTTAGAGACAATTCTGTCTGAAACACAAGCAATGTTAGGAGCTTGAACAGGAAGGACATAGCTAATTAGTTTCTAGGAAATGAAATAATCTCTTTTATAGAATCATCTGATATTGAGGAAATAAGGAATTCACAAAGGAGGGGATACAATGAAATTAACCAATGAGTGAACAATCCTTTGGGAGCAGTAACCTTTAGACTCGGACCTAACAGCAAAGCTGTGGTAGGCCACTGTATTATTAGTGCTGATAAACCCAAGAGTTTGTTTCCTCTAAGAACAGTATTTTATTTTTCAGACACAGTAGGGTATATGCTACATCAAGTGAAAGAATCGACGCTGGAGCAAAGACCCATTCATGTATAAATGTTACCACCTATTTTTATATGATTGAAGACCAAGACCCCCCTGTCCCCCATCTAGCTCTTACTGCCACATCCCAGTAAACTAGAGATCCATTTCATATGCCAAGGACTCAGGGGAGTTGTCAGAATGATGACAGTCCCTGCTTCATCCAAAAGGTCAGCATCCAAGAAAGGCCTGGTAACAGAAATCAAACGTGTACTTGGCAAACTCATCGAACTGTATATATAAGGTCTACCGGAAGGTTCTGTCCGTTTTTGGAATAAAACAAAATACAAATTTTTCTTACCGTCAATAAACTTTATTAAATCATATAATTGCCATTATTATTAATGATTTCTTGCCAGCGTGAGGGCAATTTGTATATCCCATTTTTGAAAAATGTTTTATCTTTTGATGTGAAAAATTGAACCAATGCTTGTTTGATATCTTCTTCATTTTTGAATTTTTTGCCCTTCAAAAAATTCTGTAAGGACAAAAACAAGTGATAGTCGGAGGGTGCTAAGTCTGGGGAATATAGTGAATGCGACAGACATGCTTCTGTAGCATTTCTTCCTTGTTGAAATTTGTAAAAATTACAGTGGCATAAATGAACTTTATCAGTAGCCATGGGTACACTATTGCTTCACACATAAGACTAACGTGAATCAACTCTGTTTTAGTTAATTTGCTACGTCAGTATGTATACATTAAGTGATAAAAATAGAGGCACACATGAGCCAAATAAACGTACTTACGTGTCGAAACTTGTTGTGATAGAAATGGACAGAATTTTCCGGTAGACCTTATAATTCACATTTCTGTGTTTTTATTATGTACTCCGATTTAAATTATAACTCAATTTAAAAATAAAAGGTAGAAAAGAAGAAAGGGAAAAAAGGTACATTATCAAATTCTGTAGCTAAATGAAACTAAATAATTTATATTTATTGTCCTTAACAAGGTCAAAGGCAGGAAACAATAAGCAAAGCTTATTTAAAAAAATGCATCTGAGCTACCTAAACAGATGACATCCTCTCAGCTCACTGGAGGGGCTTCTTCAGTAAGTGACGGCACCCCACACCCTCAATACCTTAAAACAAACATGGAAAGAATCCTTGGAGATGAACCAGGTTTTTTTTCTTATTTTTTGCCATTGTTTTTTAAATAATCTATAAAAATAGTTTAAGTTTATCCTCAATATAAAAGTCACGCATACTATCCCTAGCAATCAAGGATTTAGCTCTTTGGGCTTCGGCATTTCATGGTGGGTGGGGGGGGAAGGGTATTAGATTCATTTATTGAAAATCCAGGCTGAAAAACAAACAAAAGTCCTTGTCCATCTGGAGATTTTAACATATTTATTTGAAAACCAAGTTCTGTGAAAGAGCACACTGAATAGTCATATATCTTCTCTCAGCCGAAGACCCGGAGACCAGGTTCCTCGGGTCAGCTCAGAGGCAATGATACATGCAGTGAACAGCAGGTCTCCACGAATCTCCTCACCGGCACTCCAGCACGAGCCTGGACAACGGACCGTCTTCAGACGAGCAATGGGATCCTGGGCAAGGGGGGGAGGGAAGCTAGAGTCATTCTTTCTTTATAAGACATTCTTTTTCTTTTAAACAACTAGCTACTGAATCTGAAATAGCCCCTAACCCCGCCTCTGCAGTCCTGTTGTGCCAGTTTGTGCTAGACTCCAATTTTCAAACTTCCATTGCACTAAATATTTTATCCTTTTGAAAACTAACAAGAATCTAATTTTCAACTAAAAACTTCTAAGCCCTCTTTGGGAGCTGCCCTGAAAGACGCAGTCAGGGACTGCGAGTAAGTACTGTGCGAGGCCGGGGGCTGACGGAGCCGGGCCGCACAGACCGCGAGCCCGTGGGCATACTGCCCTGTGCTGGCCAGAAAGCTTAGGACCATCAAGGGTTCCGGAAAAGAGATCGTCTCGGAAAGAGAGTTTTCAGGAGCAAGTTTAGATAACAAGGAAGTTAGTATAAATCACCCTCTCTCTAAGGTCCAAACTGTCTCTCAGAGGTTTGAATATATTCCCCCACTAATGGCAGGGTTTCTGCCTTAACATAGATCTGCAATTTCTGCAAAAGCTTTCATTAACTTCAAGTCAGTGTATAACACTGGTGCTAGATTTGCAACCTGACATTTAAATGTATTTTTCTTTTGTAATAAATGATACTGCTCTTATTTACTTTAAAGAGTTGAATAAATTCCTATTTTTCTGACAATGTATTTGTACTAGGGTGGAATTATGGAACCTTGCTTATACATTTTATATGCATCTTCAAATATGTAACGACCATTCAAAAAAATGGGGAACTATGAATGACAGTTTTGTGAAATGAGATTATTCTAATCTTTTGCATCTAAAGGCCCCCCTTTCAACATTGTTAGAACATTGGTATAATAATAATAATCTTTCCAACTGGACAAAGCATTGTGTTATAATCTAACTCAGGGGTAGTCAACCTTTTTATACCTACCGCCCACTTTTGTATCTCTGTTAGTAAAATTTTCTAACTGCCCACTGGTTCCACAGTAATGGTGATTTATAAAGTAGGGAAGTAACTTTACTTTATAAAATTAATAAAGCAGAGTTACAGCAAGTTAAAGCATATAATAATAATTACCAAGTACTTTGTTGGATTTTCGCTAAGTTTGGCAGAACAAATCTTTATAAAACAACTTACTATAGTTAAATCTATCTTTTTATTCATACTTTGGTTGCTCCGCTACTGCCCACCATGAAAGCTGGAATGCCCACTAGTGGGCAGTAGGGACCAGAGTGACTACCACTGGTCTAACTCAGGGGTCCCCAAACCTTTTACACAGGGGGCCAGTTCACTGTCCCTCAGACTGTTGGAGGGCCGGACTATAAAAAAAAACTATGAACAAATCCCTATGCACACTACACATATCTTATTTTAAAGTAAAAAAACAAAATGAGAACAAATACAATATTTAAAATAAAGAACAAGTAAATTTAAATCAACAAACTGACCAGTATTTCAATGGGAACTATGGGCCTGCTTTTGGCTAATGAGATGGTCAATGTGCTCCTCTCACTGACCACCAATGAAAGAGGTGCCCCTTCTGGAAGTGCGGCGGGGGCCAGATAAATGGCCTCAGGGGGCCGCATGCAGCCCGTGGGCCATAGTTTGGGAACCCCTGATCTAACTGATCCCAAAGCACCTATATGCCCCGTGTCTTACAGATATTGAATGTTCAATAGTTTCACTGAATAAATGAATGGTACGGCTTTTAGTGCTGAAATCTTGCCAAAGGAAAGGGAGAGAAGGACCGGTGAGAAGGCCAGACCTGTGCTATACCAGTACAACCTACGGACTGTGCTGGCCCACAAACTGTAACGAAATGTAAGTTGACAGCACCGCTGAGTAAACTGTCAGTGTAGCTGACTTCTTTTGGGACGAGGGGAAGCAAGGCTTTTCCAATAAAAGCAGCTCCGAGCAGATTTACATTCCGAAGCCAGCTCTCTACTTCCCCACAGATCTATAAAAACAATTTGCAGACCAGCTACTGTGAACAGCATTGTTAGTACACAATAGGGTAGAGTCAAAGAAGAAAGAAAAAGGAATTGGTGGTTAAGATTGCAAAAAGGTGAAAAAGGGGGGTAGTTTTACTACCGTTTAGGTAAATAGGGATTAAGCACAAAAGAAGGGAAAAGCGAGACAATGTCCCCACATAAAACAATTGTGAAGAACCAAGAGATTGTCTTTGATATAAACTTTTGTTACACACACACCTCTGGTCCTTAATCATCAATATACTCAAATGGTTCTGGGGGTTCCGGCTCTTGTTCCTCCTCCTCGATTTTTGGGCCATGGGCTGCCACAGGTTCCACTAGCTCCTCAATGTCTTCACTGGTGTCCTTCAGAATGATGATGCCTCCGATGGACAGCTGTCAACACAAAGCAGGGCGTAACGAGGCGCTAGCTCCACTCACTCTCCAAACTGCTGCCGATCTAGAGCACACGCTTGTTAAACGGTCCCGCGAGACTGCCTGAACAAGGAAGCAGAGAACTGGGATAGGGCTGCACTTTGCTAGGTGTCAGGAAACCTGGGCCTTTGTGCCTGTGTGATGCTACACTGCTGTCTGCAAGACGCGGCTAAAATCTTCCTGACCTATCCTTTCAGGTTAGTCTGAGGTTGAGTGAAGAAAGCCATGTCAATGTGCATTACAAACGATAGGGTTACTGTAATCTGTAGGGAGTATCTGCAAGCTTAACCCAGTGGCTCTGGATGGTATGAGTGGTACTGTTCTATTTGGATGATGCATACCAATTTAAGAATATTTCCCAGTTCTAGCCTCAGTCTGACTGCAGGGAGCATGTTTACTGTACAAATACACTCTAATGCCATATTCTAGTACCAGGCGTGGCGACTCAATGCTGGTCTTAGACCAGCAGCATCATTATCTCTTGGGAGCTATTAGAAATGTAGAGACTTGACCCTACCCTGGATCTACAGAACCTGCATTTTAACAAGATCTCTAGGTGAAGCGTGCTGGACTAATAGACACTTTATTATTTGTGAGAAAACCATCATTTTGGAGACAAAAGACAATCTACAAATAAAAAGTCATTTTTCTTCTCCAGCAATTTCAGAATGAGAGAGAGAACAACATAAATATGACAGCTATCTGAGTATTTTTCACTTTAATCTACAAGTCCTTATAAGACAATGAAGAAAGAGCAATTCTATTAAGCCCTCCCCCAAAAAGATTAGCAGAAGGTGAATTCAAACACCAAACTCCAGGGCACTAATCTCATTCTGTTTGCTCGCCTGTGTGAAAGGAAATGGGAAGCTGCTCTCTGTAATTGAATCAGTCGCCAGTGGCAGGGCACATCTGGAAAAACCTATTTCTACCAAAGCACATTACTGGGAAGGAAAAGAAGCACAAGAACATTAGTTAAATGATTCACATATGGATAAGCATCTCTGCAGTTCAACCTAATCTGATTTTTTACTCATAAGAACTCTGCCCTGCCACGCTATAAAACTAGTGTGCTTCATGAATCTCTAAACTATTTTCCTTCTCTCAACACACACATATCCATATACATTCATCTAGAACTTTGCCCTTAAAAAAGGTGTTTTTTTTTTCTGAAGAGGAGCCATTTTATGAATGGACCCTACCTTTAGTACCAATATTCACCCAAGAACAATCAGAGAACACAGCCACTGTCCTAATCCTCCATGGCCTGAAAGTGCACTTAGACCTCAGTTCTAATCTAAAGGACCAAATGGAAATCCATTTTCTACTGAACAGAAGGAAATACCCATGTTCACAAAAGGACATTCTACAGTTTGGAAACATATGGTCCCAGTTATTGTTGTACTGTTTCATGCTGAGGTATAAAATCATCCAACTCAAATTTGCAATATAATCAAAATATGGAAAGAACTTTTTTATAGCTACATGGTGTAGGCTGACTAATGCCTTTCATGTTAGTGAGAAAGTCCAGCACTCTAAGAAGAGAATAAGATATGTCACGTTTTCTGAGGCTAGTGACAACTGGAGACACAGACAAGGAACACTTCCTGCTGCCAAGCACATCACATTCTCTTTAAGATATCTTTTAACATGGACAGGACACAGAACAGGAATGCTACCCACGTTCAAAACTACCACTGCCCTTTTCAATGCAGCGTCTGAGGAAGGGTCTGATGACCTGCTGCTGAGGGAACGGGGACGAGGGGCTCAGCTTTCCTCACTGCACACAGTCTCCGGGAGGGTTCCAGCTTCCCGCATCCTGGCTCACTTCAGCCTACAAATCCGCCGTCTGCCTTTCTGATTACAGCCGTCCTAGTGGGTCTGATGTCCTATCTCCTTGTGGCTTTAATTTACATTTCCCTAGTGACTAATAGCATGGAACATCTTTTCATGTGCTTATTGGCTATTTGTACATTTTCTTTGGAGAAATGTCTATTCAAATCCTTAGCGCATTTAAAAAATATTATTTGTCTTATTGATTTAGCAGTGTTTTTAAATGTGTTTTGGATACAAGTCTCTTATCAGATATATGATTTGGAATGATTTCCCCTATTCTGAAGGTTATCTTTTTACTTTCTTGCATGTGTGTGCCTTTTTGCAACACCAAAGTTTTTAATTTGATAAAGTCCAACTTATTTTTTTGGGTTCCTTGTGCTTATGTGTCATCTATAAGAAAACACTGCTTAATCTAAGGTCAGAAAGATGAATGTTTTCTTCTAAGGGTTTTATAATTTTAGCTCTTATATTTAAGTCTTTGATCCATTTTCAGTTAATTTTTATGTATGATATGAAGTAGGGGTTCAGCTTAATTCTCTCACAGGTGAATAATCAGTTGTCCTAGCACCATTTCTTATAAAGACTATTCTTGCCCTGGCCGGTTGGCTCAGCGGTAGAGCGTCGGCCTAGCGTGCGGAGGACCCGGGTTCGATTCCCGGCCAGGGCACACAGGAGAAGCGCCCATTTGCTTCTCCACCCCTCCGCCGCGCTTTCCTCTCTGTCTCTCTCGTCCCCTCCTGCAGCCAAGGCTCCATAGGAGCAAAGATGGCCCGGGCGCTGGGGATGGCTCTGTGGCCTCTGCCCCAGGCGCTAGAGTGGCTCTGGTCGCAACATGGCGACGCCCAGGATGGGCAGAGCATCGCCCCCTGGTGGGCAGAGCTTCGCCCCTGGTGGGCGTGCCGGGTGGATCCCGGTCGGGCGCATGCGGGAGTCTGTCTGACTGTCTCTCCCTATTTCCAGCTTCAGAAAAATGAAAAGAAAAAAAAAAAAAAAAAAGACTATTCTTCCCCCAATGAATGGTCTTAGCATTCTTGTCATAAATCAACTGACTAAATGTATGAGTTTATTTCTGGGCTCTCAACTTAATCCATTGATCTGTATGTATCCTTATACCAATACCACAGTCTTTTTTTTTTTTTTTTGAGAGGAAGGAAGAGACAGACATTGATTGATCTGTTACCATATGTGCCCTGACCAGAGATCGAACCCGTAACACCTCTGCGCATCAGGACGACACTAGCCAGCCGAGCTCTCTGGCCAGGGATGCTTATACATATGTGAATCATTTCTAACTGTTCAAGTTGGAAAGTATGATTCTTGCAATTTTGCCCTTTTTCAAGGTTGGGCTATTCTGGGTCCCCTGCATTTCCACATGAATTTGAGGATCAATCAGTCTGTCAATTTCTGTAGTCAGCTGGGATTTTGATAAAGACTGTGTTGAATCTGTAGATCAAAATGGGGAATATTGCCATCTTAATATTAAATCGTCTAACCCATAACACCGATTATTGATGTACAGTTTTCTTTTCTTCTTCTTCTTCTTTTTTTTCCAGTTTTCTTTTCTCGTAAAGTCTTTACCTGGTTTTACTATCAGGGTAATACTGGCCTCATAGAATGTTTCTGTATGTGTCCTGACCAAGGATCGAACCAGCAACCTCTGTGTATCAGAACAATGCTCTAACCAACCGAGCCATCCAGCCAGGGCAACAATCCATTTCTAATTATAAAATTCAATGGTCTAAATACTTGTGCTTAATCTTTGCCACATTCCTATGAGGCAGGGATAACTTTTACATTACAGAAGAGGACACTGAGGCAGAGAGGTTTTGCACCTGACCTAAGGTCACACAGGTTGTAAGTGGTAGAATGAGGATTCACATTCAGGCTCTCTGGCTCCAGAGTCTATGCTCCTAATCACTATCGTGTATTAGGTACTTCTATGGTGTAAGCCTCTGGCAGATGAAGAATATTTACAGGGTCACACAAAGAGAAGTTCCCCATAGCTATATGGAATCAAAGGAAGTGTTGTTTCTTTTGCAAAGAGATTAGCTTAAAGAGCTTTTGCAAAAGCTTTGGAGATCTATTCTTTTCTTCAATGTTCCACTGTCCTGTGGGTTAATATCCTGTGGATTAATATCCTGTGGGTATAGTGCTAAGGGCCATCGGTAACTTACTGGTTTGAAGGGCTGGTATCTACAGGTCTCTGGCATAGTCAGAACCTTCAGCTGGGCAGGCATCACTCGGGCTGGGTTATCCAGTAACTGGAAGTTTGGCTCAGGTTCTTTTTTCTTCTCTTTTTCTTCCTTTTTCTCTGCCTCATCCTAGAAAATATAAACAAATAGCCCAAAAAAGGTTCACTTCTGTTCCATATCACTGAATAATACTTGATAAGTTTACTGAGCAACTATTAGCTACAAAAGGTAATTAGGATTAGATATAAAAGAGGTATATCAGGCTCGGGAGGGATAGGGTAACTCTACTTAGGAATAAGAATGGCATTTAACTTGGTTTTAAAGGATAAGAAGGTTTTTCTACCACCAGAGATCAGAAAAAAGGTTCTATTTAATAAATGGCATCTATTATGTTATTGTTTCCTCCAAGAACTTATTCCTGATTTGTATGATGAAACAGTCTAGTCTTCTCATGAATGGATATAATCTCTAAAGTCTCTTCCAATTAAAATTATATGAGTCTCTATGCTTAGAACAGTATAATTAAAGGAAGCCAAGATCAAGGTGTGATAATGTTCAACTAAGGAAGAATCTAGACCAGGAGTCCCCAAACTATGGGCCGCGGGCCGCATGCGGCCCCCTGAGGCCATTTATCCGGCCCCCGCCGCACTTCCAGAAGGGGCAACTCTTTCATTGGTGGTCAGTGAGAGGAAGAGCATAGTTCCCATTGAAATACTGGTCAGTTTGTTGACTTAAATTTACTTGTTCTTGGCCCTGGCCGGTTGGCTCAGCAGTAGAGCGTTGGCCTGGCGTGCGGGGGACCCGGGATCGATTCCCGGCCAGGGCACATAGGAGAGGCGCCCATTTGCTTCTCCACCCCCCTCCCTCCTTCCTCTCTGTCTCTCTCTTCCCCTCCCGCAGCCAAGGCTCCATTGGAGCAAAGATGGCCCGGGCGCTGGGGATGGCTCCTTGGCCTCTGCCCTAGGTGCTAGAGTGGCTCTGGTCGCGGCAGAGCGACGCCCCGGAGGGGCAGAGCATCGCCCCCTGGTGGGCAGAGCATTGCCCCTGGTGGGCGTGCCGGGTGGATCCCGGTTGGGCGCATGCGGGAGTCTGACTGTCTCTCCCCGTTTCCAGCTTCAGAAAAATAAAAAAAAAAAAAAAAAAAAAAAAATTTACTTGTTCTTTATTTTAAATATTGTATTTGTTCCTGTTTTTTTTTTTTACTTTAAAATAAGATATGTGCAGTGCGCATAGGGATTTGTTCATAGTTTTTTTGTTTGTTTTTTTAATAGAGACAGAGAGAGAGAGTCAGAGAGGGAGATAGACAGGGACAGACAGACAGGAACAGAGAGATGAGAAGCATCAATCATTAGTTTTTTGTTGCACGTTGCAACACCTTAGTTGTTCATTGACTGCTTTCTCATATGTGCCTTGACCATGGGCCTTCAACAGACTGAGTAACCTCTTGTGCAAGACAGCGACCTTGGGCACAAGCCGGTGAGCTTTAGTTCAAACCAGATGAGCCTGCGCTTAAGCTGGCGACCTCGGGGTCTCAAACCTGGGTCTTCCGCATCCCAGTCTGATGCTCTATCTACTGCGCCACTGCCTGGTCAGGCCATAGTTTTTTTTTTATAGTCCGGCCCTCCAACGGTCTGAGGGACAGTGAACTGGCCCCTTGTATAAAAAGTTTGGGGACCCCTGATCTAGACCATACAGAGACAGATAAATCAACTCATGTGACCACCAAGTTATACCTACCACTTCCATTTTCTCCTCTTCTTTTTTTTCTTTTTCTTTTTCCTTCTTTTTAGCCTTGGCAGTAATAGATAACACAGCCGTGGAAACCTAGAGGAAGTGAACAGGATTAATCATTGTGACCCCTTATCTACATACAAATGTAAAACTCCAAAGAGAACTCAGCCCTACAATACTATTCTGTTTCCTGGCAGTAAGTATCATAAAGAACAAAATAATTGAAGAATAAATGGAAAAAGCACGCAGGACATTTATGCACATAATTGTTACTATGGTCATCAGGTGAATTTAGTTCCTAGAGGTTTGTGCCCAATATAACTCTATTTATTCATTTGATCTGCAGCTCACCTTGGATGTGGATTTTCTGAGATAGAGATATGGGTGCTGTACCCTTTATTACTTTACAGGGAAGGCACACATTCCCCCCAACCTCGGCTGTAAAGCTAACTCTCCCTGCACTAGCGCTATATTGGTAATATCCAGTGGGCAAGCAATCAGCGTGGAATCATGCTCCGTGATGGGTCTCAGTGAAATCAAAGGTGCAGCCAGGACTGTGAAAGGCTGCACAGTATTGGTTTAAACTGACTTTGTTTCAGACCCAAAGGGCACAGTCTGGAACCTAGCTGATGAAACAAGATGTTGGCATTAAACAATATTTTTCATTATACCCACTACCCTCAAATTAGGTCAATTATATATAATTATCCCTATGTACACAAAAATTTACAGCAAATAATCAATAGATGGCTACTATGAAGCATTATCTTGAGAGAAAGAACCAGTTTTCTAAATATAAGGTATCAGGAAGGGTAATTTTATTGAGAAAACTTTAGGGGCAAGTGTAGCTAATTCACCATAGTTTTAACACAAATCAGTGAGTGTCCTTATACACTGTTGGTAGGAGTACAAACTAGTTATATCCATATAATATCCATTTTGAAAGGAAATTTAGTTAATACCTATAGAAATAATGTATACTACTTTTGGTCAAGCAATTCCACTTCTAAGATCCTAATCTATAGATATACTTGTATAAATATTCATGTATAAAAGACTCTTGGTTCCAGCTTCATTTGTAACAGTGATAAACTAGAAATAACCTTCAATGTCTACTGGATAAGGATCTGGTAAGACAAACAATGGTATACACATACAAAAAGAGACGGCTCTGCAGTTCTGGGAAACATAAGATCCATATACGCTGTAAGTTTTAGAGATAAACTGTTTAAATGAAAATGATAAGCAGAACAGTATATAGATAATTCTATTTGTAGTAAGATAGTATTGATCTATACAGCGAAAACACTTGGAGGAATTCACAAATTGTGATTCCTGAAACAGAAGAGAAAAAGGCTTTTACTTGATAGTCTTGTGCAATGTTACATTTTACCAAAAGAAATATTACTTTAAAAATATCTAACTTAAAATATAAAATATTTAAAACAAACCCCAGTAAAACACTAAGTAGCCCTTATATATGTATAAGTACAAATACTGTTCCGAGGAACACAGAACCTACCTTTTCCTTTTCTTTTTCTTTTGGTACTTCCAGAGGGGCAGGATAGGCAAATGTGGATGGTTTACAATTTGATTTATACTGAACTTTTGGCATCTAAAGAAATAGAACAATTTCCCTCCATTAAAATAATCAAAATCAAGATTTAAGTATTACATGCTCTTAATAAGCATACAAATGCAAAGGAACATTAGAAGTTTTAATTCAGGTTAAAATTTCAATTACAGCACTATTTTTTTAAGGTTTTTATTTATTCATTTTTAGAGAGGGGGGAGAGAGATCTAGGAAGGGGGGAGGAACTGGAAGCATCAACTCCCATATGTGCCTTGACCAGGCAAGCCCAGGGTTTTGAACCGGCAACCTCAGAGTTCCAGGTTGACGCTGTATCCATTGCGCCACCACAGGTCAGGCCTCAATTACAGTGTTGTTTAATTATGTTATGAATTCCTCTCCTAAAGGCATCTATTTTCTTTCAGTGAGTTAGTTTCGAGGGCTTTGTAGAACTCCCCATAGTTCCCTGTACTCGTCAAAGCTCTGTGCCTCTGAAGAGGCACCCTTTCCCTCCCCTTTCCTGACCACGCACGCCGCTCAGTAGGTGAAGGCCCACTTCTGGTGTGAGCAGATCAACTGTCCGCTCTTTTGTAGAGTACTGTCTAGCCTGCAGACCTCACGGGCACATCCTTCCTTGTGCCACTCTAACAACCTGTGTCAGTCTGGATGCAGCTTCCACATCATATAATCACACCTTACAAGAATCTAACATGAGCCTAAAGGAAGAGTCAGCGTCACCTCACTTACCAGGGTTCAAGTTCCCTAATCTGAATTTTTCTCTTTACCCAGTTTGCATCAATAAAGAATGGTCATAAGCACATATATACCAGCACAGCACAGAGATCCTGCATTTCCATCCCACTTTCATGGCAAAGAATGGAGCATCGTCAAGTTGTGGGCCAGAGGAAAAGGTCCTTAAAGAGTCTACTAGATGTTCAACCAGAATGTTCATGGTTAGGGATTAGGAAACCAAAAGATTCTTGGTTTGAGAACTAAAACTGGTCAATATTTATACATGAGTAGTTTATTTATTTATTTTTCTAAAAGAATTTTAAAAAATTTTATTTATTGCCCTGGCCAGACAGTTTAGTTGGCCTAGAGCATCTTCCTGAAGCGCAGAGGTTGCCAGTTTAATCCCCGGTCAGGGCACATACAGGAACAGATCGATGTTCCTGTCTCTCACTCTCTCTCCCTTAAAATCAATGAACATTAAAAAAAATACAGTAAAAATTCTATAAATTGATTGATTTTAGAGGAAAGAAGAAAGGGAGGGAATGAAGGAAGGAGGGGGAGAGAGAAAGAGAGAGAAATATTGATTTGTTATTCTACTTATTTATGCATTCAATGGTTGATTCTTAAATGTGCCCTGACTGGAGATTGAGCCCACATCCTTGGCGTATTGAAACGACACTCTAACCTACTAAGCTACCCAGCCAGGGTACATGTGAGTAGTTTAATACTGAAACACTTAAAGGATAATTTGCTGAACAGCTATACTGAAAATAAAAATCAATTCAATAAAATAATCTTTTTTTTTTTTTTTAATTTTATTTATTCATTTTAGAGAGGAGAGAGAAAGGGACAGAGAGAGACAGAGGAGAGAGGGACAGAGAGAGAAGGGGGGAGGAGCTGGAAGCATCAACTCCCATATGTGCCTTGACCAGGCAAGCCCAGGGTTTCGAACCGGCGACCTCAGCATTTCCAGGCCGACGCTTTAACCACTGCGCCACCACAGGTCAGGCACAATTCAATAAAATAATCTTGATCAGTATTTTTTTTTTTGCCTAAAATTTTCCCACTCTGAAAACTTAACATTTTAACAACAGTGATGTCCAGATGTGAGCTATTTAAAGGTGAAAGAGGCCTCTGAGGTAGAAGAGCAAGAAGGTGATGGAAGAGCCACAGGACTGAGGAAGAGCTAAGCACTAGCTCCAGTAAAAACAAACAAAAAACCCCCCCCAAAAACAAAACAAAACAACAACAACAAAAAATACAGGACAGTATGTTAACAGGGGATGTT
This sequence comes from Saccopteryx bilineata, assembly GCF_036850765.1. NCBI lineage: Eukaryota > Metazoa > Chordata > Mammalia > Chiroptera > Emballonuridae > Saccopteryx > Saccopteryx bilineata. Next base: position 7,703,153 of record NC_089494.1, read on the forward strand.
AAAGTTCTTGACTAAAGTGACCAGTTTCTGTCAGATTCCCTGGGTCCGTACTTACTGGTGGTTTTGTTTTCTGCCATTACCAAAGGGATGTTTTTCCCTTTAACAATAATGCTTTCCTCCATCAAATAATCCAGCATCAAGTAACTCTGAAATATGTCCTTGTCTCAAACCTTCATTCCTTGTTAAGATTTAATTGAAGCTGCCTGACCTGTGGTGGGGCAGTGGGCAGAGCATCAGCCCGGAACACTGAGGCTGCCAGCCTGACACCCAGGCTTGCCCGGTCAAGGCACAGACAATAAGCAACAAGCAAGCAGTGAGCAACCAAAGTGAAGCAACTATGAGCTGATACTCCTTGCTATCCCCTAACCCCACGTCTCTGTAAAATCAATAAATAAAATCTTTGAAGAGATTTAGTTTAGGTCCTCTTTCTTCCTTACCCAGATTATTGCAATAGCTTTGTAATGGATTTCCATTGATACCAAAATGATGTTTCTAGACTGTAAATGTCGTCATATATACTGCTTACAAAAATTAGGGGATATTTTATAGCTTCATATTCATTTTTGAAATATCCCCTACTTTTGCTGAGCACTGTATTTATCTGCATGAATTCCTTCAACAGCTCCCAGACTCTTAGTATTAAATAAAGTTCATCAGCATAATCTACAAAGCCTTTTCATATTTTTATATTTTGTTCTTTTTATTACCATTCCCTCTCAATTGATTTATCTAAGGTTATGATGTTAGTAAGAAGACTTGATTTTTAACCCTGGCAATCAATGCGGTGACAGATGTCACAACCAGATTGCCCTTACCTCCAAGGCCTGACTTTTCAAAACTTCCACCAATATATTCCACTCAATAAGGTGATAACTTAATTTGAAGGGGAAATACTTTCTTGATGGAATGCTAACTCATCTTTAAAATTTCATGGAAATACTCATGAGCAAATGAATGGTGAACAGAATGTGGTGAAGAAGATACACTAGAAAACTGAGGTCTCACAAACTCACCTTTAAGTCCTTGTTAAGGCCGATGACACAGGTGGGAGTATAAGCCAATGACAGAAAGTGAGAAAGAGGGAACCAGAACCAGAACTGGGTGAAGACAAGGACGCCAACCACAGAAGGCATATGGGTGTGCCCCGTCCTGGACTGCAGGGAGATTGTGACATTATGACCACCTGTAGAAAGAGAGAAACCATGACCATGAATCCAGTAGGGCATTAATAAAGAGTTTTTAGTACTGCACTAGGGAAGCATTTGGTGCTTACTTAAAAAGTACAGTTCATAACATCTAATCTGGAGTTGCTGGAACTAGTTAGCCAGTGAGCTATCTAGGGTCGCCAGAACTGGAGATGCTGTATTTTAACTAGACTCAGGGTAAATGCAGACCTCCCTATAGAGGTAGGTGTTTTCAAAAATCTAAGCCTGAGGACACCAAAAATGTAGGCTAAATTAAATATTAATCTTTATTATATATTGGCTTTTAATGAACTAATAAAAGATAAAATTTTAATACACATCATATTTGTAAACAATAGCAAAGAGGTGAGAGGTAGATACTATTTGCCTAATTTTACTTTTCCTGCCTAATTGCATCTAAATACAGGCAGTTCCAATATTAACTAGCTTTGTGACATGGACAAGTCACTTTCCCTCTAAACATCTTTTGTCCCCATTGGCACAATGAGGGTTTGAACTTGAGCACTTGAACTACAGCACTACTACTAACCAAAGAAAAATTTTAATCTCCAATTCTTAATTCAACTGAAAAATTTTTTTGAGAAAGCACAATAAATACAAAAATGAAATCAGAGCTACTGCTAATTAATCAGAAAAGCTGGGCTGTTGGGAGGCTATGTGGCTTGGAACCTGGCCTGTTCAGCTAGCTACTGCCACGTATAGACCTTCCCTCGAGGGAGTGCAGAGAAAGTTTGGAAGCCAGCGAACAAGAGCTAAGAGCCAAGCATCAGTCAGACAGCTGGATCTTTACTGGGTCTTTGTGAGACAGAGATTCTAGGAAGCTCTTAGGTGCTGCAGACTTGAATGCATTCAGGAACCAGTCAGGTAAGCAGATGAGAAAACTTGGGCTAGAAGCCGTGGAGATCGCAGCAAACTGGAAAGTTCAGGTCCTATTCAAAGAGACATGTTACTAGGGATGTAGATCTAGGGTCACTAAGTAAGTTTGTTTTTAAAATAGACTTGGATCTGGATTTTATCCAAAATTTTGTAAACTTTGCTAGGCAGACAAAACAAAACGTGTTGAAGTCAGATGTGGCCCATAAGTGCTGTGCTGCAGCCCCTGGTTTATATGCTCTCAGTACTAGTGCTGAGCCCCAGCACTCTGAGACACAAGTCTTTTGGTTTATATAACATAGTCTATAAAAACGGGACTATCTGTGCTCAGTCACATCCTAATTTGAACTCCGGGTCTGATCTCTGTTGCCCACATTTTATTTCTCTTCACCTCAGTATCTCACATTTGCCTTCACATTTTGCTTGGAGTCAGGAAGTGAGTACTAACTTTGCTAAACCAAAAAGCATTTAGTTTTTATAAGAGTCAGGGTTCTTTTCAACCAAATAATACAGATTTTCTTAATATTCTACTACCAGATATTTAAGACTTTATCTGGAAAAAAATCAGGTATACTTTAACTTTGTATTTCCAACAGGAATGGTTTATATATATTTAGTATCTGCTGTACTCTTCCCTACTAACCCCCACATTCACTAAATCTTTACTATATACTGAGAATTTTGAACAAAGTGCAAAAAAGATCCCAAGAAGCCTCCAGGATATAGGAAAAGACAGATAACTAGGGTAATTAAAAAACAGCATACAAAGTATCAGAAAGATGTAATAAACCTGGGTGCTACTGGGCGCACAGCTAAGCATGACGCCTAACCAGGGTAAAGCTGGGTAGGGCAGAGGAGGGAGACAGCTTCGTAGGGAATGTGATATCCGATCTAAATTTTGAGGCTAAATTCCCTTTCCTTCCGACTTAGAAACTAAACTATCCTCTTGTGCTAACAGTCTGAGATTTACTCAGTTTTACAAACTTCAATCATAAACCTAATCTTCAGCTTTTCTCCCTGAAAAGACCATATCATTGAATGAGTTCAAGTAACTTCAAGTAAGTTCAAGGAACTTCGTTCCTCTGAAGCTGTCCTCTGCAGACTGCCCCCACGACCACTAACTTCCGAGAGAAGACGCAGGACACGGTTTTCTCTCGGGCAGCTGCAGCACTTTTGTAGGGTAGGGTAGGGTAGGGTAGGGTAGAATAGGGTGGTAACAAAGTAAGAAGTGGTGAGAATTACTTTATGCTTATAGTAGTGCACATGACAATACAGATTTTTAAGTACTAAACACTAAAATACCAAAGGCAAAACCATTATAAATAAAAAGAGAAACACTGGAAGCATCAACTTGATTGGAGCACGACAAACCCAACAGACACTCGGTAAAAGGTGGCAGGAGGGGGGCTGAAAGAGGGAAGGAGGGGAGAGCGGAGAGGGAAGTTCCTGTGAAGACTGAAGAAAGCTGAAGCACAGAATGGTCCTCCTCCAACCCTAACGAAAACTAATTCAGTAAAAACCAGCAAAAACTGTAGTTTACTAAGTGAACAAGTAAAGAGTTAGAGTCTAAATCTGCAAACTTCAAAAAGTGGCAGCTAGAAGCAAAAAAAAAAAAAAAAAAAAAGGCTGTGGAATAGTAAAATGTTACTCCTAACTCTTATTTACTGATTATTACAAACAGCCAATCTGAAAAGGCTACAGACTGTATGATTCCAATTATATAACATTTTGGAAAAGAAAAAACTAAAGCTATAAAAACAGTAAAAAGAATGTGGTGCCAGGGGACTGAGGGGAAGGAAGGAAGATGGAAAGGAGGGATGGGAGAAACGAAGGAGGAAGGGAGGAAGGAATGAGAAGGTAGACAGAATTTTTAGGGCAGCGAAACTACTCTATATGATAGTGCAATGGTGAGTACATGTCATTATGTATTTGTCAAAACCCATGTAGAGCCTGCCCAGGCAGTAGTGCAGTGGATAGAACATCAGATTGGGACGTGGAGGACCCAGGTTTGAAACCAAGGTTGCTGGCTTGAGTGTGGGCTCATCCAGTTCGCGCATGGGCTCACCAGCTTCAGTGTGGGGTCACTGGCTTGAGCGTGGGATCACAGACATCAACCCATGGTTGCTGGCTTGAGCCCAAAGGTCACTGGCTTGAAGCCCAAGGTCACTGGCTTGAGCAAGGTATCACTCGCTCTGCTGGAGCCCCCAGTCAAGGTACATATGAGAAAGCAATCAATGAACAGCTAAGGAGCCACAACAAAGAACTGATGCTTCTCACCTTTCTCCCTTCCTGTCTGTCTATACCTATCAGTCCCTCTCTCTGTCTGTCACAAAACAAAACACAACAAACAACCCATGTACAGTGAAGCCAAATGTACTATAACCAGGGACTGATAAAATCCAGCCAATTAAACGTGAAGTGTTAGGACAGATATCCAGGAAAAAGAAGCAGCAATAAAAAAAAATAGTGGTGAGGTGACCAGGTGGTGGCACAGTGGACTGAGTGTTGGACTTAAGACACAGAGGACCCAAGTTTGAAACCCCGAGGACCCTGGCTTGAGCACAGACTCACCAGCTTGAGCTCAGGGTTGCTGGCTTGAGCGCGGGATCATAGACATGACCTCATGGTCGCTGGCTTGAACAAGGGGTCACTTACTCTGCTGTAGCCACCCAGGGTCAAGGCACAAATAAGAAAGCAATCAGCAAACAACTAAGGTTCTGCAATGAAGAATTGATGCTTCTCATCTCCCTTCCTGTCCCTCTCTCTGTCTCTGTCACACACACACACACACACACACACACACACACACACACACTTGTGAGTACTGAATCCATTTAAAAATAAAACTAAGACTAAAATGTGAAAACTATGATTTCACGAGAGGATGTAAATGTTGTAAGCCATGACAAGGTAAACATAATATAAGAATACTGGAGGTGAAGAACGAGGAGGGAGAAACATGGTACATCGACGTCTATTGTTTATACATACATGAGAGAGAATTAACACCACCGAGACCGGAAAAGGCTTACTTTAAATTATCTATGGAGTATTTTCCTTATTTATATTCAGCTGCAAGAAACTGTCTTTAAATTAAAAAAAGAGAAAAACAAATTGTACCTAACACTAAAATTTAAGTAGAAAATTCTCAACTTCTTAGAAAATTAAAACAAAGCAGGACAAAAACCCCTCACTAGACATGAATTAAAAAGGAATATCTGCCTCAAAAACTTAGAAAAGAGAACCAATGTCCTAAGAAAGAAAAAGCAAATAAAATGTTTAAGCAAAAATAATTTAGAGAAAAAAGAGTAGCATCAGTATGTAAAAAAAAACCCAACCTCTAGCAAACCTAATCAATAAAAAGATAAACCAAAATAGAAAGCAACAGAGATTTAAAAAAAAAAACCATATAAAGGAGATTATCAAAATTATAAAACAAGGACAATGAAAACCTTGACATAGTAAAAAAAAACAACCACTCAGCAAGTAGAAAACCTGAAAAGACTTAACAAAAACCTTTAAGAAAAATTTATTTTCCTGACTTCCTTCAGTATAAATACACGGACATTTCTAGCTGACCAAGACAAGAATGTCATAAATACAGCTACTGTACTTTTATTAAAGAAATACAAATGGCTAAAAAATTTGAGAAAATGTTTATTTCATAACAGAACTACTATGAAAACCTTGAGTACTATTCATCTTTCAAATCAGCAAAGATTAATAAAAAAATTATCTTCTACATAGCTAAGGTATAGTAAGAAATGGAATCACATACTTGTACAATGAAATAGGTATCCTTGTTCTCTTATGCCCTATTTAAATGTTGCCAGTAACAACAATTAAACAATATGTCAAATGAACCCCAAGTCCAAGGCAGTATAAGCCCACCATCTTACCTTGGAAGAGCAGCCCATCTCTTTAGAAATAAACCATACTGTAGCAGTGAAGAGTATGAATTCAGGAGCCAGATAGCATAGTGTGCTCTGTGTTAATTATGCAAATATCCCATGTGTCTTCTTTTAGAATATTTTGGTTGCTAGAATTTGTTTAAAACCTTATTTTTTTCCTTAAAAACAATTTCAATGTCAACTTGTTTAAAACTGAATAAACTAAGACAAATGGAAACAAAAATGAGCCAACACTCATTGAGCCTTGACTTGGTGACAGAGGCTATTCTAACTGCTTTATTTTTAATTCTCACAATAGCACGAGATACTTTACAATTTTCACAATACCTTACTTACAAAGCAAGAAAATAGAAATAGAGTCAGGGAAATAACTTCTCAAGTTCTACAGCTAGTACGGTGAAGGAACTGAGACTCAAATTCTCCTAGTATGGACTCTTCTAAATTATTTCTATGCACTTGTAGGCTCCAAATTTTCTCCAGGAATAATTTAGCCTAGACTAAATTTTTACCACATGATACAGTTATTTTATTAGACTTAGTGTAAATAGATAAATAAATCTGGAAGACTGAAAAACATTTACCTGCATCTAATATTCCCTGGGCCAGAATAGCGCCAAACTTGGCCATGACATCATCATGTTTATCATTGATGACTTTGGAATACAGTTGTCTGAACTGATTCACCTAAACAAGAAAACAAAATTGTAATTAATTTACTTGCTGTGGCATTTCAGAGCAGGGAAATAGGTTGCTCAATTGGTGACGAAACTCAAGTTCTGAATTTTACAACATTCGAAGAGGGATATGGACCATATTTGAAGGCCAGAGTTCCACGGTTGAAATCGTGGCGCTATGACTTTTCTGGTGAGGGAGCACCAGTTCTGCTTTCATCCTTCATGCCACAGTGAAGGGCTCAGGCTCACAGGAATGCTGCGTCCACGCTCACGTGGCATCACTGTTAGCAGCTTTAACAGTTCACGGGAGCAGTACGGCCTCCATCACACTGGGAATCCCAGCTGTTCTTCACGGGCACGGCCCTTCAGGTCCACTTTAAAGTAAACTTCCCTTCAGTGAAGTTGGGCGAGGTAGACTTGGGATTCAAGTGTATTCACATATACAGAGGCATTATGCACACACATTACTTTTTTGAGAACATGTCACAATAATTACTCTTGTTAAAAGGAACACACTAAAATCAAACATGTGCTAATTTAGGATGGGATTACTAGTAATCTCTGTTTGCTTCTTTATTCTTTCCTGCATTTTTTTTTAAAATTTTTATTTATTTTTTATTTATTCAATTTTTTAGAGAGGAGAGGGAGAGAGAGAGAGAGGAGAGAGGGAGAGGAGAGACAGAGAGAGAGAAGGGGGAGGAGTTGGAAGCATTAACTCCCATATGTGCCTTGACCAGGCAAGCCCAGGGTTTCAAACAGGCGACCTCAGCATTTCTAGGTCGACACTTTATCCACTGGGCCACCACAGGTCAGGCTTTCCTGCATTTTCTAAAATTAATATACAGGGATTCCTCGAGTTATGACAGTCTCAACATAGGACATTTTGTGTTTATGGTGCTTACTCCCATAAAAAAAATTTGAGATGTTTCAGCTTACTCATTTTTTCTGTTACTACAGTACAATGTACAGTACAGTATATATATGCCCTTTTCCTTTTTCTGTGGCTTAGTTGTTTTTTAAAAATTTTTTTTATTTATTCATTTTAAAGAAGAGAGAGAGAGAGAGAGAGAGAGAGAGAGAGAGAGAGAGAGGTTAGCATATGTTAACCAGGCAAGCCCAGGGTTTTGAACCGGCGACCTCAGCGTTCCAGGTCAACGCTTGATCCACTGCGCCAACACAGGCCAAGCTTAGTTGTGTTCTTATGTTCTGGATGATAATTTTACAACTGTGTTAGGATAGGTAAGTGATTTAGACTAGGATGTGTTTCAACTCACACCAAAATTTGGGTTACATCACTGTTGTAAGAACGGACGGAACTGTGTCATAACCTGAGGACCCCCATATGTGACTTTTTAATTTTATTTTTATTTATTTACTTTTACTTATTCATTTTAGAGAGGAGAGAGAGAGGGATAGAGAGAAAGAGAGAGAAAAGGGGGGAGGAGCAGGAAGCATCAACTCCCATATGTGCCTTGACCAGGCAGGCCCAGGGTTTTGAACTAGCGAAGTCAGTGTTTCCAGGTCGATGCTCTATCCCACTGTGCCACCACAGGTCAGGCCCATATGTGACTTTTACAATTAGAAAATAATATTTATAAAATATATCAATATGTTCTGAATGTATTTGTGATTCTTTTAAAACGGTTTGGATGACAACAAGGGAACTATTTCATGCCTCTTCCATATCTGCCACCTCTGTTTTCCCACCAGTGCATTTCAAACTATAGGCACCCAGGAAGAGTTCTGCTTGTGCAAGAACATCACCATGGAGCTCCTCAAATCTGTCCAAAGCAGAAAATGCTGAATGTGAGCTTCTTAATGTGATGACACTGTATGTATGAAATATTCTTTCAGAATCTCTTCCCGTCTTCATTCGCCCTGCCTGACCGGCACACTGTGATGCAGGGAACAGTGCTATAGAATCAATCAGACAGCGCCGGCCTGTATATATCTCTGCTCTAAGAAGCCATACCGAGTCTGTTTCTTCATCTCTACGGGCACTACAGCAACTACCCTGCATGGCTGTTGTAAGGACTATATAAGGTACTATATACACGTAATGTGTGTATAAAAGGCACTTTATCGTTCACTAAGCATGGCTGCCTTACCATACAGAGGCAGAATCCCACCCGTCCTCCTACTGTCTGTGCAACCTAAATACTGCTAACAAAACTATATTCCTTCAGCACGGTTCTTGTTTTCATTCACAGGCTGCAACAGAATGTGATGGAAAAACAATGAGCTAGCTACTCAGCACAGAAGCATTAGTAAGCTACTCACTTTTCAGTGTCAGTTTTCTTTAAAATTGATTTTCAGAGAGAGGAAAGTGGAGAGAGGGAGACGGGGAGGGAAGAGAGAGGGGGAGGAGGAGGAAGGGTGAGAGAAGGAGAGAGCGAGAGAGAGAAAAACTGGTTTGCTGTTCCACACATTTAAGCACTCAGTGTCTGCTTCTTGTATGTGCACTGACTGGGCTGAAACCTGCGCCCCTGATACAGCAGGACAAAACTCTGACGAAGGAGCTGCCTGGCCAGGGCTCCTCACTTCTCTCGGTCTTACTGTTTCCAAGTATAAAGCCCAGCATGATTAGATTATCACAAATAACCCTGGTAGTTTTAAAAATCTTGTTTATTTTTTAATTAAAAATTTTAATTTATCATGTTAACATGGTTTTAAATCTTAAGTTTTGATGCTTTGATTCTGATTCAACAGGTCAAATTTCTTTGATTCTGAACTTACTTCAGATGAACACTGGCATTTCCTAATATAGGATGGAAATTTTATGTTGTAAAGGTTTATAAATATTTCAAGAACTTAAAAAGAGGAATGCTGGGCATAGCACTGTATGTGCATTATAAGGAAAGATTTAAATTTAAAATTGCACTCCAAAGAATAAAAAAAATCCAGCAAAAAATCCAAGAATAAAAAAAATCCAAAACTGAAAGATGAATTTAAAAATAATCAATGCAAATATATAATGGCTTTATCTAAGTATACTACTTTCAAAAGCTAGTTTTGAGTCATTTAAAAAAATTCTTTTTAATTTTTTATTTTTTTTGTATTTTTCTGAAGCTGGAAACGGGGAGGCAGACAGACTCCCACATGCGCCCGACCAGGATTCACCCGGCATGCCCACCAGGGCGGCAATGCTCCGCCCATCTGGGGCGTTGCTCCATTGCAACCAGAGCTATTCTAGCACCTAAGGCAGAGGCCATGGACCCATCCTCAGTGCCTGGGCCAACTTTGCTCCAATAGAGCTTTGGCTGCGGGAGGGGAAGAGAGAGACAGAGAAGAAGGAGGGGCGGGGGTGGAGAAGCAGATAGGCGCTTCTCCTATGTGCCCTGGCCAGGAATCAAACCCCGGACTCCTGCACGCCAAGCTGACACTCTACCACTGAGCCAGGGCCTTAAAATTTTTATTTTTTTTAAGGAATTCCAGGAATATTCTTTTTATTTTGTTTCTTCATTTTTAGAGAGAGAGAGAGAGAGAGAGAGAAGGGGAGGAGCAGGAAGCATCAACTCCCATATGTGCCTTGACCAGACAAGCCCGGGGTTTCGAATTGGCGACCTCAGCGTTCCAGGTCAATGCTTTATTCACTGCGCCAGCCCAGGTCAGGCTAATCATTTAAATTTTTTTCTTCACATTTTCTTACTTATGTAGCAGTAACTTAATTCTCATGATTATGATTCTTCATAAAGAATTATTTTTGTAGGCTAGGGTAGCACCTTAAAATTTGGAAGTGAACTCTGATGTCATCTGGGGTACTCTTCTATTTTCCCAGATGTGGACCCGAAATAAAGAGGTGGAGCGACTGGCTCCCCAGCAAGAACAGAGGCTCACGCAGTCATGGCTAGGGTCATGGACTTCTGACTGAATTTTACTGTTGTGAACAGTATGTCCCCCACATAAAACAGAGCAGAATCTGTAGGAGACAATCATATTAATGTCCTATTTTGGATTATAATAATCTCACCAAAGAGACAATTAAATTTTAGGCAATTCTGTGGCCCATGCATTCTGTTTGGTCTGATTATCTAAAAATCTACCTGCTCCAAATTAATGCATTTTTAGTATTTATCCTGTTTTGAATTCTATACCTGATACTGCTGGAAAAAGAACTACTCTTGGATGTCAGAGAAACAGTGAGGTGAGGAGAAGGGAATAAGGTTTCTTGGAGCATTTCTGCTGGCGCTCATCACCTGGTCGGTTGCGTCTTGTCCATTTTCTTCTATTTTCCTGAATACAGAGCTATAGCTGCACATGAAGGATCAGTTTTGGAGTATTTTTTTTCCCTCCTTCTATTATATCTGCTCTCATTACCTGAACTACTGCCCTCTAATTTCTTCCATAAAATCCTTGAGACCAGATGCATTTCGGAACTTAGAATTTGGAAAGCTAACATGGTGCATACACTATATATTATGTAATACAGTGGAGTGTAGAGGCAATATTTCATAATCAAATTATATTTCTGAAGCAGCAAAACGCTTGAATACTAACACTAAACAGAATAAAGGTTATAAAAGAGTTCATACTAGGTCAGGTTTTACAATCAAATGAGTCCTTAAAAACAAACCTCTTTTAGTTTTCAGAGTGTTTTGGCCTCTGGAATTGTACATAAAGAGCTCTACCCACTTATACAATTTCTCTGTGGCCAGTTCCCAAATATCTTTCTTCAGTTCTGTTTTGCTGTTCTCTCCTCTTATGTCCAATGGACCTGCTATCATCGCAGACTCAACACTCCTAAAATTAAATTCTTTATTCTGCCTTCAAGATAGTTCTGCAGCGCTGCCAGGATCTCCCCATTATCAATATTCTAAATAATACTGTTAGCTCCCTTCTCAATTTTATTAGTTTTATTTGGTCATGGTTAATTGGTTGCAGCCCTTTTTATATATTACCACTGACACTGTTAATAGTCCAAGTCCCTAGGAGGCAATAGTATGGTAATAAGATTACTATTTACAGATGTGTTAGGCTGTAAAATATCACTATATAATATAAAAATTTTATGCTTAAAATTTTTTTAAATTTTATTTACTGACTTTTAAATAGGAGGAGGGAGAGAGAGGGGGAGAGAGAGAAAGAGAGAGAAGAGAAGAGAAGAGAAGAGAAGAGAAGAGAAGAGAAAAGCATCAACTCACAGCAATTGCTTTCCATATGTTCCTTGACCAGGCAAGCCCAGGATTTCGAACTGGCGACCTCAGCATTCCAGGTCGATGTTTTATCCACTGCGCCACCACCGGTCAGGCTATGCTTATACTTTCATCTTATAAAAGCTCACATATTTCCCCATAGACATATTTCTAGGTTACTGTAGTAGCTCACAAAAGCCTAATCTACGCAAACTGAAAATTATTTTAGAACCTAAAAGCTTATAAAGCTTGACCAAATGTAATCCTACGTCAAAAAAGGGTACCTTCTCAGTGGTGGGAGAGGCTTCCCTGCAGCAGACCTCAGGGCAGATGATATCGGTGAGGAGGGGCACCAGGTCCACTCTTACACCGGTATATTTTTACCTGATTCTATAGATAATACTTACCGTGTACATGTTCAAATAACCACTAAAGGCAGATTTCATATAGCAAGAAAAACAAAAGACAGAGTCTTCATAAAGAGTAGAGTTTGGTTCTTGAAGAGAAAATAGCTCCAAGGAGTCAGTCAGTCAATGCTCAAAGGACATTATTCTAGTTAAGTGGCTCTGAGCCTCTGGTCTAAGGGTTTTCCAAATGGAGTCTGTAATCACCCAGGGGCATATGCACGTGCTGGGTCTGTGTGAGAATGAGTGAGCAAAAAATTGGCAGAGGAAGAGCAAAGATGTGCTGGAGTGCTGGAGTTACTTAACTGAGACCACGATGGCAGAGCTCAGTGTGAAGAGGGTGTTCTGTAAAAGGGTGTGCCCTGTCTCATGACTGCACAAAAACATTTCCTTTGGAAATTTCCATTGTAAATCTCACAAAACATCTGAGAAATGTCCCTTTTGGATTCCTTTGAGGATGGGCTCTAGTTCTGATGAAATTAACACTTGATCTTTGATTTCAAGGCATTTCTACTTTATTTCATGGACTGGTTTACAATCTTGTAACTAGGACTCTATAGCCTTTAGAACTTCTCTTCAAGCTTGTTAACAGTCTTTTTTTTTTATTATATTTTCCGAAGTGAGAAGAAGGGGGAGGCAGACAGACAGACACCCGCATGCGACCAACCGGGAACCACCTGGCATACCCACTAGGGGGCAAAGAGCCATTCTAGCACCGGAGGCGGAGGCCATGGAGCCACCCTCAGTACCTGGGCTAACTTTACTCCAATGGAGCCTTGGCTGCCGGAGGTAAAGAGAGAGACAGAGAGAAGGGGGAGGGGGTGGAGAAGCAGATGGCTGCTTCTCCTGTGTGCCCTGGCTGGGAATCAAACCTGGGACTTCCTGGCTGGGAATCAAACCTGGGCCATTTTCTTTTTACCAAAATGTTACATAATACCCCAAAAGAATGTGTTGTCTTATTAGCAATTATCAAATAAAAGAGATGATAGATACTATAGTCCACAAAGCTCTTATCAATGTGCTTAATAGCAGAAAACAATGAAATTGAACTATAAGAACTCATGAGCAGAAGGGATAGTGTTTCCAGAAAGACCATTTGATTTTTATACTGTCCTATAAAGTTTTGTTTTGTAGTCAGTGGGGCCACACACATCACTTTCCTCAGATTTATATTAGTGGCAAGGCCTACTGGCTGTACATGTATTGTAACTTTCTAATACCAAGATTCTGATACAACCTGAAAATGGAAGTGATCCATATATTCATGTCAGCTAAGATTTAGTTCAAAAATATTCCACAGAATGATTAAATAATAGTCAATATTAAAACTGCTGGTTTTTTAAAAGTGTTTTCTAAATATAAAAGTTTTATTTATTAGAATGAATAGTTGAATGCTTTTTCAAACTGCATAGTCTGCCCTCCCCCACCCCTATTCCAAAGGACCCTGGTTAGTGCAGAGCTTATGATTGTAAAATCAATGGAATCTTACTGTAGAGATGGGAAGATGGTTAAACACTATCTTGTTCAAAATATAAATAATGTGAAACTGACATGTAAAGTCCAAGTGAATAAATATCTACAATATTACCATTAAGGGAGGTGCATTCCCTGGCCTCAATGTCCTTCTTTAATGATGTTAGTCAGCTGGATAACCTTCAACTGATAAAGATCAGTAGAAGATCCAAAAGCAAAAATAAAAGATGCGAAAGCTACTCATATAGTCTAATTGCTATATTAAAAACAAAAACCACCTGCCCTGGCTGGTTGGCTCAGTGGTAGAGCGTCGGCCTGGCGTGCAGGAGTCCCGGGTTCGATTCCCGGCCAGGGCACACAGGAGAAGCGCCCATCTGCTTCTGCACCCCCTCTCCTTCCTCTCTGTCTCTCTCCTTCCCCTCCCGCAGCCAAGGCTCCATTGGAGCAAAGATGGCCCGGGCGCTGAGGATGGCTCTGTGGCCTCTGCCTCAGGTGCTAGAATGGCTCTGGTTGCAATAGAGCGACGCCCCAAGATGGGCAGAGCATCGCCCCCTGGTGGGCGTGCCGGGTGGATCCCTGTCGGGCACATATGGGAGTCTGTCTGCCTCCCCGTTTCCAACTTCAGAAAAATACAAAAAAAAAAAGTCCTAAAAGTATTTTCTTTATTAAACAATGTTTTAGAGCATCTTATTTTGTTCTAAAAGCAATAAACCACTTTCTCTGTAAAAAAATAAAAATAAAAACAAAACCCAGAAAAAAATGTGGTCTGTTTGAAAAAATGTTTATGTACTAGAAGATGATACTTAAAACAGAATGAGAAGGCCCTGGATGGTTGGCTCAGCGGTAGAGCGTCGGCCTGGAGTGTGGGGGACCCAGGTTTGATTCCTGGCCAGGGCACATAGGAGAAGCACCCATTTGCTTCTGCACCCCCTCCCCTCCTTCCTCTCTGTCTCTCTCTTCCCCTCCCGCAGCCAAGGCTCCATTGGAGCAAAGATGGCCCGGGCGCTGGGCATGGCTCCTTGGCCTCTGCCCCAGGCGCTAGAGTGGCTCTGGTCACGGTAGAGCGACGCCCCGGAGGGGCAGAGCATCGCCCCCTGGTGGGCAGAGCGTCGCCCCTGGTGGGCGTGCCGGGTGGATCCCAGTCGGGCGCATGCGGGAGTCTGTCTGACTGTCTCTCCCCGTTTCCAGCTTCAGAAAAATACAAAACAAACAAACAAACAAACAAAAAACAGAATGAGAAGACTGATTCTATTGTTGCAATAATCTAATTTTTAGAAGTCTTAAAAATGATATTGACAAAGAGAAGCACTGACTAAAGATAAAAAAATGGTAACAACTATTTAGAAAGTGAAATTAAATAAGGTTCCATAAAATGAGAAGGAATAATTGATGAGTTCTGGGAAATCTTCCCTTCTAACCTCACCCCCGACATCAGTCCACTGGGCTGAAAATGAGGATGCTGTACAGGTGCATGATGGGGCAGAAGACAGCATGCCAATGTTTTCTTCTCTGTTGTCAATTTTTTTACTATTTCTTATATAGGAGAATTAATACAGGTTGTTAACTGCCCTAATTTGTGTTAAGAATTAAAAGATCTGAAATGACTGCAAAGCTATCACATCTACTGTATTTCCCCATGTATAAGATACACTTTAAAAAAAATTGGGTCTAAAAACTAGGTGTGTCTTATACAGTGGTTGTGGATTTTTTTACTTGCATTTCCTGCTTTTTCTCGCTTGTTTTTGCACAATATATGAAGACAGTGATTCGTCATCAGACACAGAGGAGGACAAGCTAATGGATGGGTGTTTTGACAGTGATGAGGAGTTGTATGAATTTTATGATAAGTATCTTGAGTTCAATAACTTTATGTAATATAGAGGTACCTTGAGATACGAACAGATCAACATACAAAAAAAAATTTTTTTAAAGATACGAGCTGCAACTTGGTCCGTATTGTTCAAGATCCGAGCGAAATTCTGAGATACGAGTCGTGATTCGGGAAGCTGCCGCTAGTTGGCGTGCTGGTGCATGGGTCCAGTATCGGCAGTTTGATATGCAAGTTGACTGACTTACGAGCTCGGGGTTACAGAATGAATTAAACTCGTATCTCAAGGGACCACTGTACTTTTTTTCCCTTCAAATTTCGGGCTCCAAAATTAAGGTGCGTCTTATACATGGCAGTGTCTTATACATGAGGAAATATGGTATTTAATGTCTATCAGACTTGGTAATTGTCAGTACATGTAAATAAGATCTATGTGTTTTCCACTTCTCAACAAAACAGGTTTCAGAGGGACCACCTGGAGAGCTAAGTATGATAAGTGGTCACTGTGCACTGACATGTGGTACGAAAAGCAAGAGGCATTAGCTATCGCCCGAGACACTAACAGAGAAGGAGAAGGGGAGAGAAGAGAAGGAGGGGGAGGGAAAGAGACAGACAGGGAGAGGGGCAGGCAGAGAGGGGAGAGGATGAGAGAGACAATGGGAGAAGCAGGCAAAGCTGTACCAAGAACTTATTACACTCCCACCTACACGAAGGGCAAAATATGCAGGAGTGTTTCTCTGGACAGATGTGGGTCAAGAGGGAAAGCAAGCTGTCCTAGAGCCATCTGACACCCCGCTTAAGAGAGCACTCAAGAGGGCAATGACATTCTTACAGAGAATTGGGATGTACTCCCTCCCACACTGAGATTCGATATACTATACAGAGTGACTGTAGGAATTTTTATTATCTCAGAAGAATCGATGAAAAAAGTCATGGACCAGCCCTGGCAGGTTGGCTCAGCGGTAGAGCATCAGCCTGGTGTGTGGAAGTCCCAGGTTCAATTCTTGGCCAGGACACACAGGAGAAGTGCCCATCTGCTTCTCTACCCTTTCCCCTCTCCTTTCTATCTCTCTTCCCCTCCCGCAGCCAAGGCTCCATTGGAGCAAAAGTTGGCACAGGCGCTGAGGATGGTTCCATGGCCTGTACCTCAGGCGCTAGAATAGCTCCAGCTGCAACGGAGCAACGCCCCAGATGGGCAGAGCATCACCCCTTGGTGGGCACGCTGGGTGGATCTCGGTTGGGCACAAGCGGGAGTCTGTCAGACTGCTTTCCCACTGCTAACTTCAGAAAAAAAAGAAAAAAGAAAGAAAGAAAAAAAAAAAGTCACAGACCACCCAAGTTCCTCTGTATCAGAGGAACAAGTTATCCCACTGAATAAATTTAAAAAGGACAGTAGGAGGCAAAAATTAAAGTTGATTTTTCTGACTTCATCAATGCATGAGTTCTAATTTTAATATGACTATATAGTTGAATTAACAAAGTGATCATAAGTCTGTAAAAAAAAATGAATTTAAAGAGTATTATGTATTAAAACTTTTCCCATTCTCTTATCTCTTTACTTCCTATGAGTTCAGTGTTCATCACATTTGAGGTAAAAATGTTCTTAAAAGAAGAAGAAGGTAAGTTATTACAGAAAGGCCTGAACCAGCTCTGTTAGAGAGAGCTGTCTGTTTGCTCACCTTTGGACAAGTGACTTCAGTCTGCTGGATCATGATGAGAGCCGAGGCTATGAGAGCTCCTTGCCTCACGTAGTTCACAGGGTCATTAGTCATTGGTTCTAGCAAATTAATTGCTTCCTAAAAACATTTAAAAAAAAGAACCCTTAAATAAAGTTGATATAGTTGGGTTTTCAAATTAGTTACTGCCACTCTAAGTCAATATTTTCCTGACACTGTAGTAACAAGTTAAGACTAACTGGATATAATAGTTCAGAACTGAGAATGCTTTAAATTTCAAAATAATTGAAAACTCGAGGTAAAGAGGGCAAAAAGAAAGAGAAAATGAGATTAATGTCTGTTAAGCACCTGTCATTTTCCAAACATAGTGGTAGGTATTTTAAATATACTATTTCATATAATTCTCTTAATCTAAAAATAAAACAAGAACAAAACAACAATAGCAACATAAGATAATCTTCATAAACAAAGAAACTGGAGAGAAAGATTAAGTAATTTGCCCAAAGTCACATGAGCAAATTTAGGTCAGTGTGACTTCAAGACCTGTATTAAATATCCAACTTACTTCACATACCAGGGTATGGTAATGTTTAAGGTAATTTTACAAGACCAAATTTAAAAAGCTGTATTTAAACAAAGAAACAAAAAAACAAAGATAAACTCCCAAAACAACAACAAATTTTACTTGCTAGTAGAATAGTAAAAAAAAAAAAAAAAAAAAAAAAATTAAATCAAATAGGACTAGAATTGATTTCATGGTTACACTTGACAAGACCACACGTAATAAGATTTCCAAAACTGTTTTCAAGAATTTCCTCAATACCAAGTCCTTCAGAATATTATCAGTACTTGAAAACTGGGTTCCTTGATTAAGTAAGTTTGGGAGTTCCTGCATATATCACCTCCTCTGGTAGATTCAAATGTATATAAGCATATCAGAAGCCCTAGGGATGTAAAAGCGCCAGGAATCTTCACTAAAGAAACTGCTGGTGCCCTGGCCGGTTGGCTCAGCGGTAGAGCGTCGGCCTAGCGTGTGGAGGACCCGGGTTCGATTCTCGGCCAGGGCACACAGGAGAAGCGTCCATTTGCTTCTCCACCCCTCCGCCGCACTTTCCTCTCTGTCTCTCTCTTCCCCTCCCGCAGCCAAGGCTCCACTGGAGCAAAGATGGCCCGGGCGCTGGGGATGGCTCTGTGGCCTCTGCCTCAGGCGCTAGAGTGGCTCTGGTCGCAACATGGCGACACCCAGGATAGGCAGAGCATCGCCCCCTGGTGGGCGTGCCGGGTGGATCCCGGTCGGGCGCATGCGGGAGTCTGTCTGACTGTCTCTCCCTGTTTCCAGCTTCAGAAAAATGAAAAAATAAAATAAAATAAAAACTGCTGGAACTTTTGTTTTTCCCAGCATTTATTTGTCCATAGTATTTGATTAAGAACTATTTTGCCTCATGTGACTTCTACTAACACTCTGGACAACATTAACACCTGCTGTCAATGCTGCTACTTTGTAATATCCCTTATAAGATCCTTAGGTATAAACCTGAAAGAACAGAGCTAAGGGTTTACAAGATTACCAAATATATACTGGTATATATCTTTTTTAGTGAGAGAGACAGAGAGGGACAGATAGGGACAGACAGGACAGGAGAGAGATGAGAAGCACCAATTTTTCATTGTAGCACCTTAGTTGTTCATTGATTACTTTCTCATATGTGCCTTGACAGGGGGCTCCAGCAGAGCCAGTGACCTTTGGGCCAATCCAATGACCCTGAGCTCAAGAAGGTGAGCCCCAGCTGATGCCGGATGAGCCTGTGCTCAATTTGGCAACCTTGGGGTTTCAAACCTAGGTCCTCTGTGTCCCAGGTCGATGCTCTATCCACTGTACCACTGCCTGGTCAGGCAAATATTTCTTAATCAGTATATCACTTCTTAAATATACTTTGTTCCAAGGCAAAGGAAAGGAAGAATAAATTGAATTAAATTTTTTTCCCCATTGACTTGGGAGTGGGGAGGAGAGGGAGAAGAGAAGCATCAACTCGTTCCACTTAGTTGTTTTATTTAGTTATGCACTCATTGGTTGCTTCTTGAATGTACTGTGACCGGGGATTGAACCTGTGACCTGGCGCACCAGGATGAGGCTCTATCTACTGATCCACCTGGCCAGGGCCTAAACTGAATTCTTTTTTGGGGGAAATGAGTTTAGATTTCTCCTCTCCTCTCTCTTTTTTTCCAAAAGTTTATTTACTGATATTAGAAAAGGAAGGAAGAGAGAAAGAGAGAAACAGAAACATCAATCTGTTCCTGTATGTGCCCTGACTGGAGGTCGAACCTGCAACCTCTGTGTATTGGGGATGACACTCCAACCAAGCTATCTGGCCTGAGCTAGATTTCTTGACATGTGGATTTATAGTCATGTACCATTTAATGCTAGAGGTATGTTCTGGGAAATATGTATTTAGGTGACTTTGTCACTGTGTAAACACAAACCTAGGTGGCACAGCCTGCTATTGTAATTGTATGTGCTATACTTTTATGACTGCTAGCACAGTAGGTTTGTTTATACCAGCTTCCCTATAAACATGAGGAATATGCACTAACCAATGTTACCATGGTTACAACATCACCAGGTGATAGGGATTTTTCAACTCCATTATAATCTCAGGGGACGCAAACATTGTTACGTGGTACATGACTGCATTTATTTGTTTTTAAAAATCAAAGCTATTAACAGATATTACATATACCAGATACGTGTTTTCTTTTTCCCCACTTCCCTAAAAAATGTAATGACACTGTGCAGAGGAGTAAGTTTTTCAAACATTACTCTTATATTGTCAATATTGTTTATGAAGTAGATATGATAAAAATACAACCAAATTTCCAACTTACAGATTAAAAGACACTAACTTGGCCTGTGAAGTATGTGATATAACATCACAGGTAAATTTTAGAATAAACAGATGTTTCAGGTTTTTAAGTAACAAAATAAAGCATCAACTTCAAATAGGTATTGATATGAAGATCACACAAACTCAAAATAAAGCAGACTTGTTTAATATGAGTAACAAATTATTTTCACTGAATTAATTTGTCAGATGCCGAGTCTCAGAGAACATTTGGTCCAAGGTATTAAGTTTAGAATAATCTGGAAAGAAAGAGAGGTCTAACTGACATTTAACTTATAAGGCTGACCTAAATGTCTATCTAGACCTGAGGGGGGAAACAGCAAAACATCCAACTACATGAAGACCAATTTCTATAAACTGCATTTTATATACCCAATGACATTTCTAATAAAAGTGAGAGAGATTCTCTTAGAAGAATTCCTCACTCAAAAGAAAAGAAAACCTTAAAAAAAGAAAACTTTGAGGGGAGAGACCATGTCCAACTTTTTCACCATTAAATCCTTACAGGATCTTTCTTCTGTCATTCGTTTGACAAGTATTTACTGAATGTCTTCTGTGTGCCAGGTCTGACTTTAGATTCTAGCAGTGAACATACTGTTCCCAGTGATTTTGTATTTTAGTGGAGAGGAGACAAGACAATACCTCAATAAAATAGGTGTAAAAATATGTCAGGTGGTGATAAGCGCTGTAAAGAAAAATAGAGCCGGTTAAGGAGCCGGAATGAGAATATTTGAAGGGGCTGTCTCCATAAATATTTTGCACAATTTCTGCCGCATGTAGCAAAAATCCTTATTTTGAGCCTATCTTCAATTATGTTTTATGTGATCAGAAAAAGTTATCTGTATCTAATACTAATACTCTTTTCAGGGAAAAAGTCAAATAAAAATTTAATTCCAGGCCCTGGCCGGTTGCTCAGTGGTAGAGTGTTGGCCCGATGTGTACATGTCCCAGGTTCGATTCCCAGCCAGGGCACAAAGGAGAAGCACCCATCTGCTTCTTCACCTTCCCCACTCCTTTCTCTTTCTCTCTCTTCTTGTCCCACAGCCAAGGCTCCATTGGAGCAAAGTTGGCCTGGGTGCTGAGGATGGCTCCATGGCCTCCACCTCAGGTGCTAGAACGGCTCTGGTTGCAACGGAGCAACGCCCCAGATGAGCAGAGCATCGCCCCCTAGTGGGCATGCCAGGTGGATCCTGGTTGGGTGCATGTGGGAGTCTGTCTCTCTGCTTCCCCACTTCTCACTTCAGAAAAATACATAAACCCACACACAAAAAAATTAATTCCAGGAATCAATCAAGAAATGAGTAACTGTGCTTTTCTTTATTTTAGTTTGAATGAGAGATGATAAGAAATGGACTCTTTCTCTCCTATGTAAAGATACTGGGAGCATACCATGTTCACACAGACACACAGACACACACAAACACTGACCTCTGCATATGTGCTATAAAAGGTAAAACATGATGATTATGTTATTGCTGTCAATCAAAAATACTTGTTATGTAAGCAATACTAGTGCATTTCTTTATGAATCTAAGGATGAATTATGTTTTCAAATTATCAACTTGCCCAACCAATCTCTTGTCACTTTTGAGGGCTTACCAAATAGCAGATTACCTATTAAGTTCATGAGGAGAAAACAGGCAAATAGCACTTAAATGATCTGCTTCAAACCAAACCAAACCAAAGGAATCAAACTGAATTGATTTTGGTGGCCTCACATGGGAACCCTGATTTGCACAATACTAATTCTGCAAATTCGACATGTAAAATAACCACGTAAAATGACCAGAGTAGTTCTTTACAGAAAAAAACTACTTTATCTTCTTCCCCAACCACTGCCCCCTCCCCAATTAAAAGGTCAATGGCGTGTTTTTCGTTATAGCCACCATATAATGTGGTAGTGTGCTCTTAAATGGCTCTAAGCCACCCAGCACAGCAAAGTAAGGAAGTTCTGGGAAGCCTTGCGAGTTAAGTCTTACAGATCACACAACACTTGTATTTTTACAGCTGTTACATAAACCTCTCTGTGAAGGAAAACAGTCTGGCGCCAGGAGGGCACTGGTCCCATTGGCGTTGGCTCTACCTTGTTTCCTGTCCCAGCACAGCAGATCCCCAGAGCCATGGCAGCGCCGTAGCGCACGTGAGGGTTGTAACTCTCCGACAACAAGGAGACAACGCTGGGGCACTGCTCAGGGGTCCTGAGAAGAAGCAGAGAAAGTGTACACAGTGTTATACATAACAGACTTCAAATCAAGGTGGAAGAATCTGAACCAATATTTTAAATTAATGGGAAACAACAGCTATGTTTAACACAGAAATTGCAGTTAAAAATCTATAGAATTCTAATTATTGATATTAGAAATTTATCTTCAATATTTAGATAATATTTGCAAAGAAAGAGGAATGTTGAAAGAAAGAAAAAGAAAAGAAAAAAAGGAAAGGAAAGGGAGGCAGGGAAGGAAGGAAAGGAGGGAGGGAGGGAGGGAGGGAGGGAGGGAGGGAGGGAGGGAGGGAGGGAGGGAGGGAGGGAGGAAAGAAAGAGGTATGTATCAGTGATTCCTCAACAACAGGTCTGGAATTCAGGTCATCCCCTTATGCCTCCTCCATAGTCAGGAATAACCATGGAGATGCGGATGCACACTACACTGCTCTACATCCATTCTAATAGTCCCTGCTTCCTCTGTTTTGTTTTAGAAGACAAAAGTCACTTATAGAGATTCCAAGATGTTTCCAAAGCTGCATGAAAGATTTAAATCTCCCAGCATTACTCTGGCTGAATATTAAACTAATAAATAAGCCTTGGTGATAAGGAAATTCTGATTTCTTTTTGTCGTTAGCAATTATTTTTGTGTTGATAAGAATAAAGTAATTGTTCCTTTCTCATCTTCTTATATTTGTGACAAAGAAAAGAAACAGAACAACCTTGACCAATGAAGTATCTGAACTCTAAAAAACTACCTTATTATGGTGGTTACCCTTGAGGGGCAACAGGACAGGGGTAGCAACTAGAAGAGAGTGCAAGCAGAGCTTATGGGAAGCTGGTAATGATCTTGAACTAGGTGCTGGTTAGACAGGTGTTCAAGTTGCAGGGTAATGATTATGAGCACGTTTTCAGGTGTATTTTGCACTTCAATAAAATCTCTTTTTAAAAAGACTGTCCCATTGTTAATGAAAACAGTTATTACCTACAGACCAATTCAAATCTATAATCCAATGCTAAAATTGTTCTCTACCCTAAAGCTCCAGTGAGTGGTAAACTCAGCTTTCAAATGGAGCAGAACCAAGTTTATGAAAACTGTCTATAAAAAGTGCACTTTCACTATAAGGTAAGGCTGCATTATTTGCTCCTACAGAGTCTATCGCCCTTTCTTAAAAATGTTCTCGGTTTGACTAAGTTTGCTAGTATGAATAATTTGGAAATAATACTGACGGCAACAATATGGAAAACAGTTTGGTGTTGTGAAAAAAGCAATATTACCAAGCAGGAGATGTGGGTTATAGCCCTAGCTTTGCTAATTTCTTAGTACAGTGTACATGACATTAGGCAAGTCACTTACATTTTCTTTTCTGTAATTAGAGATAACTTTTATTAACTTCATTTTTCAAGAATAATATAAAAAGCAAATAACCGAAAATGTGGCAATAATTTATAAGTATACTTATATAAATTATTATTTATATAAGTATAATATAAAATAAATATAAGTATAAGGGGAAACCACAGAGGCAAAAACCCATGTTCAAGTTTCTATTTGGCCTATAAATAGCTGAGATAACTTAGATAAGGTTCAATTAACCAAATACTTTGGGGTTCTTCTCCCCCCAACAAAACAAATGGCATTAGTCCCATAAGGTCTACTCTACTTTACAAGAATATTACGGCTTCATTGAGAAGTATTCCTATGAAATAAAAATTAAATTTAAAGTGATATTACACCAAAGAAACTGTTGCAGTGTTATTCTTAAACTTGTAGTTGACAGTACCTTCATCTAATTCCTGTTAGGGTAAGAACTTAAGGCTCTGTCCATAATTTGATACCTAAATTCTCTGACAAAATCAAGCATTTTGTCTAATTAATTACAAACACCATTCATTCAAGATTGCACATGTGAGATTGTCTCCTATATTTCCATAAACTGTTAGTACAGTGCTAGGAACTAAAGATAAAACTTTTTTTAATCTTATTACTTAATAAAAGACAAAGGGAGTCAAACCAAACTTGTATTTAGAGACTCAACCCAACAAGTATTTTCTGCTAGGTCCAAGGCCTAGTGCTGAACCACTGGGAAGAATATCCTGATCTGTGGTGGTGCAGTGGATAAAGCGTCAACCTGGAAACGCTGAGGTTGCCGGTTCAAAACCCTGGGCTTGCCTGGTCAAGGTGCATATGGGTGTTGATGCTTCCTGCTCCTCCCCCCCCTCCCCTCTCTATAATGAATAAATAAAATCTTTAAACTCAAGCCCTTCACTGTTCCCTTCCCCCTTACGTTTATAATTCAGCCAGGCAATCAAAAGAAGGCAGAGTTAACAAGTATCTGTTAGTGCAGGGGTCCCCAAACTACGGCCCACGGGCCACATGCGGCCCCCCTGAGGCCACTTATCCGGCCCTCGCAGCACTTCCAGAAGGGGCACCTCTTTCATTGGTGGTCAGTGAGAGGAGCATAGTTCCCATTGAAATACTGGTCAGTTTGTTGATTTAAATTTACTTGTTCTTTATTTTAAATATTGTACTTGTTCCCGTTTTGTTTTTTACTTTAAAATAAGATATGTGCAGTGTGCATAGGGATTTGTTCATAGTTTTTTTTTTATAGTCCGGCCCTCCAACGGTCTGAGGGACAGTGAACTGGCCCCCTGTGTAAAAAGTTTGGGGGCCCCTGTGTTAGTGTTACTTTACAAAGGCTAACTAAGTATCTTTTAATTTTATGTGCTTTGAAGTTCCCAGTAGTAAGCCTACATATAGGTTTAGGGAAGGCCTACTTTAAAAAACAAAACACACACTGGAATAGGTAACCAAGTTCTGATTTGTAGTTTCCATAAAATTTCTTGGCTTGTAGCTAACAGTCATCTTGCCAGAGCTGCTATATGTACAAACCTCCCATAGAGCAGGAATTGCACAAGGGAATATGCATACGTCACTGCTATATCATTCAACCATGAACTGCACGTATGAATTCTGTTTTTTCAACATACTGGCTATTAACTACTGTTAACTGACTATTTCCTCCAACATCAACATTAAGTCATATTAATTAATCAAGATCCTTTCAAGAATATGGTGTCTTCTTAAAAAATTCATCTTCACTAAAGGAGCGAAAGTACTGCAATGTATGTATGTAGACAGAAACACTGTTCTATGCACATGGGGTCCATCACAGTGGGAATTTGGCATAGCCGTAAGTCTCAGGGTAGTCCCTTGGTGGAATTATGAGTTTATAATTCTCATTAGGCAAGTGTCACATGATTAACACAATGACACAGGAATTAAGAATTTAATGTTAATACCTTTGTATTCCCTACCAACAACAGACTACACATATCTGAGCAGCATCCTAAATTTCAAAGTACCTACTGAGTATCATTAACTAAAGATACCACGACCTCCTCAGTAACATACAGGTCATTCCACACAGAGGAGTAAAGAGCACGCCTCTCCTCAAGTGCTACTCCCACCACGACCATTCATCTACACCCTCGGAAAACTCACATCTCCAATCATTTTATTCCCTCACTTCCCACATCTAATCTGCCAGCAAGTCCAGTGAAACCTCAAATCTTGTTTCTGATTCCATTGCCTGCGTCAGGTCCCAATCATCTCTCACTGGGAATAATAGAGCGATTTCTTAAATTATCCTTCTATTTCTTTCCTCCCTCATCTTCAATTTGTTGTGGTAGAGAACATGGGCTTGGAGTTAGACCTGGGTACCAGTTTTAGTGCAGCCATTTATTAACTGAGTGGCAGTCACTAAATCTCTCTGAGCCTTAGTTGTATTATCCGTAAAATGATATGTGCTCTACTTTATTCATGCTGGTGAGAGTTTTGTGTGGGATAGTATAATACTATACTATAATCACGGAAATCTAGATGCAGAACCAGAAATTGTCTTTGGGTCAGAACCAGGAATTTGACTACTAGTATGTTATAGTTTGGACTCATATTTTAAAAAACTTGGAAGGTAACTTACGCTCAAAAGTTCATTCAAGGCCCTGGCTGGTTGGCTCAGCGGTAGAGCGTCGGCCTGGCGTGCGGGGGACCCGGGTTCAATTCCCGGCCAGGGCACACAGGAGAAGCGCCCATTTGCTTCTCCACCCCCTCCTCTCCTTCCTCTCTGTCTCTCTCTTCCCCTACCGCAGCCAAGGCTCCATTGGAGCAAAGATGGCCCGGGCGCTGGGGATGGCTCTTTGGCCTCTGCCCCAGGTGCTAAAGTGGCTCTGGTCGCGGCAGAGCGACGCCCTGGAGGGGCAGAGCATCGCCCCCTGGTGGGCAGAGCGTCGCCCCTGGTGGGCGTGCCGGGTGGATCCCGGTCGGGCACATGCGGGAGTCTGTCTGACTGTCTCTCCCCGTTTCCAGCTTCAGGAAAAAAAAAAAAAAAAGTTCATTCAAAACAATGTAAAGCAAATTGGATATAAACCCTAAAAAGCTGGTTATATTTGGAGTTCTGACTCCAGATTTCCTTACCAACCTTTTAAAGAAGCTAATGGCACACAGAAGACGTACCCACTTGCCTCTAAGAAAGAACAGAATAGTCGAGGGAAAACAGATTCACAGCAAAGAACTTACCCTAAATGTATCTTAAAACTTCATTTATTTTTCACCTGGCCTATGGTGGCACAATGGATAAAGCATTGACCTGAAAGGCTGAGGTTGCCACCCTAGGCTTGCCCAGTCAAGGAACATATGACAAGCAAGCAATGAGCCACTAAAGTGAAGCAACTATACTGCTCGCAAAAATTAGGGGATATTTAAAAATGAACATGAAGCAATAAAATATCCCCTAATTTTTGTGAGCAGTATATGAGTTGATACTTCTCACCCCCTGCTCCATAAAAGTAATAAAATCTTAAAAAAAAAAAAAGTAACTTTAAACAATCAAAATCACTTCATTTATTTCTTGATCCCCATTTGTTAAAAAAATATTATACTTTGAACAGAACATTAACAATTTCATGAGATTTAGAAAAAAGTTTGCCTGGGAACATAAACACTGGGAGTTTAATACAGAGCTTTACCCAGTTGATAACTGTAAAGACTGAAGTAGGTTGTGAGGGCTATAAACTCCAGCACATAAAAAATCCTTGTAAGCTTCTCAGCTGAGTAACAGTTCCAACTATGACACATTCTTCAAGAAAGTGTTAAAGACAAGGAATGACACATTCTTAATAAATTAGCTTAGACATTTAATCTCCTCAAGAGTACAATAAAACTGTAACAGTCTTTGTTTAATTTTTCAGCAGGTAGCTCTAAAAGGACAAAAGACTCTTTCTAAGGAACGATAGGAATGAAAATATTTACTGAAGACAAAACTGTACATTAATCTTTATCTAAACATATAGATGCACCCAGTGTATGTATATATAAAAAATTTTAAAGTAACAGTTAAGTGAATAAACAGTAAATTATATTACCATTTTGCAATTTGGAAAGAATTAATGAACTTCGGTGTAATTAATCATCAATGACTACTAACTTCATAAAACAAAAACCAACCAGACCTTACATGTGTCAAGCCTGTGACTCTCTGCTCAAGCTGGCGACCTTGGGGTTTTGAACCTGGGGCCTCAGTGTCCCAGGGCTGTGCTCTATCCACTGAGCCACACTGGGCAAAAGTCCACTTTTAAGAGCTGATTACAAGCAATTACTTAAGACTTGCAGGGTTGAGCAAGTCTAAACCAAAGATATTTGGGCCCTTTATATCAACTATAATTCCAGGTAATAATTCTTTTGATTAAGGACATCATCATTTCAAGACATCACAGTTTCACTTATATTTTAAAAAATATTTTATTTTATTGTTCTTGACAAAAGCAGCTATAGTATGAGCAACTTTCTGGCAAGAACTACCTGGCAAAACACTGTCAGGATCAACCTACAGAGATGCCGGAAACTAGTCAAAACCTCAAGACAAGCAGGGGGAGCTTCATGAAGAAACATGCGCCGCACTGGAGGAAGAGCAGTAGGGGTCTTTCTCATGTTTTCAGTTGCCCGCCTCCCCCGTCCCCCCAGCGGCAGTGGCAGAGAAGCTGGCAGCCTGTGTTCCAAGCAGGACAGACTGTGAGAATACTTTCTCACAGAATCGTGGGTATGTGTTTCAACCTGTCTGGTGGATCCCTGAAGGACCACTATAATAACTTCCCTTTCTTTCACCCAATTTAAAGTGCCCCTCCCAGGGCTGGAACCACTTCTCAGGTGACATTTGCTGAAAATGTTTAAAGGCCAAGTGTTGGCCATGGCAGTCTGGGCAAGGGATAATCATCAGGACAAGCTACAAACAGACTGAGAAGCCCAGAGAGTACGAGGCTAGGGAAGTGTAATTAAAGGCTTTTATTTAATAGCTCCCATGAATACCAGGGGAACTGAAGAGCCCACCTGCATGCTTAGGGCTGGACGCATGCTCAGAAAAGGCCTGAGAAAACCCTAGGCTTCCACCTCTGGCTCTGCACAAGTGGGAGTGGAGGTGAGGGAGAGGTCAAGAACTGGGTAAGCACTGAAGAAGTGCCCAACACACAGCCAATCTGCAGAGACTGGGAGAGGTTTCTTTCTTTCTTCTTTCTTTTCTTGGTTTCAGGCATGTAAGGAAACTCTGTATAAACAGCTGACCACTAAGCTTATGGAACATAGATTTCAGTTGCCATACATTAGAAATAATTCAGACTTTTAAAAACTACTTTATAAAAGTCACTAAACAACTTACAATTTACAACAGCAATAACAAACCCTTGGAAGGGGAGAGAATCTGATTTCATGAGTTTCTAAATTCTAATATCCAAAACATCCAGTTTTCAACAAAATAATTATGAGACATGCAAAGAAATAAGAAAGTACAGCTCATCCACAGGAAAAAGAAAAATTAACAGAACTGGTCTCTGAGGAAGCCCAGGTATTGGACTTAAATAAACTATCATAAATATACTCAAATGGCTAATGGAAGCCATGGGCAAATAACTAAAGGCAACAGGAAAACAATGTGTCACAAAATTGAGAACACCAACAAAGAGGCAGAAATTATATAAAAAAAACCAACTAGGAATTCTGGAACTGAAAAGTACAGTAACTAAAATAAAAAATTCACTAGAGGGAGTTCAACAGCAGAAGTGAGCAGGCAAAAGAAAGACGCACAATAGGTTGAGATTAGCCTGTCTGATGAGCAGAGAAAAGAATGAAGATAAATGAACAGACTCTAAGAGACTGTGGGACACCCTCAAACATACCAATATGCGCATAATGGGGGTCCCAGAAGGAGAATGAGCGATAGTGGGGCAGAAAGACATTAGAAGAAACAATGGTCAAAACCTTCCAACATTTTGTTGAAAGAGTAGAAACTCAACAAATTCCAAGTGGGGATAAACTCAAGAGATCAGTGAACAAACATGATAAAGACTATATTCTAGTAGGAGACAGACAATAAATAATGAATGAAAAGTAAAAGGATGAAGTACTATGAAGACAAAGAAGGTAAATCAGGGAAGGGGTGATAGGAAGGGTCAGAAGAGGAGGGCATATTGCAGTATTAATTAGAGTAGTCAGGGTACACTTCAGTGCTAAGGTGATATTTAAGCAAAGACAGGAAGGCAGTGAGGAAGCGAGCCACATGGCTATTGGAAGGAGGAATGTTAGGTAGAGGAAACAGCTCATGCAAAGGCCTCATGGTGGAACAATGCTTGGCATGTTGGAAGAGTGGCAAGGATGTCAATAGTCTGACTGTAGTAAAAAGGGAAAAGAGTAGTTGAAAATAGGGCCAGCCTGACCTGTGGTGGTGCAGTGGATAAAAGTGTCGACCTGGAACACTGAGGTCGTCGGTTCGAAACCCTGGGCTTGCCCAGTCAAGGCATATATGGGAGTTGATGCTTCCTGCTCCTCCTCCCTCTCTCCCTCCTTCTCTAAAATGAATAAAAATCTTAAAAAAAAAAAAAAAAAGCCTGACCAGGTGGTGGCGCAGTGGATAGAGCATTGGACTGGGATGCGGAAGGACCCAGGTTCGAGATCCCGAGGTTGCCAGCTTGAGCACGGGCTCATCTGGCTTGAGCAAAAAGCTCACCAGCTTGGACCCAAGGTCGCTGGCTCCAGCAAGGAGTTACTCGGTCTGCTGAAGGCCCCCAGTCAAGGCACATATGAGAAAGCAATCAATGAACAACTAAGGTGTCGCAATGAAAAATGATGATTGATGCTTCTCATCTCTCTCCGTTCCTGTCTGTCTGTCCCTATCTATCCCTCTCTCTGACTCTGTCCCTGTTAAAAAAAAAAAAAAAAGGGCAGTTTGATTTAAAAAAAAAGAAAAAGAAAATAGGGCCAGATCATGCAGGGTTTTATAGAAACTGGCCTTTCCTGTGAGTGAAATAAGGCCCATCAAAGGATTCTGAGCAAAGGAATAATATGATCCAACTTGTTTAAAAATGATTATCTGGCTACTCTATTGAGAACAGAGGGCAAGCATAGAAGAAAAAAGGACCAAATAAAAGGCTACCTCAGAAATCCAGTCAAGATATGATGGTGACTTGGACAAGGTGGTAGTAGTGGATGTGGGGAGGGAGTAAGGTTTGAATTTGACATACATATATTAAATGTCAAGCCAACAAGATTTCCTGATGGATAAAATGTAGCATGTGAAAGGAAGACCGGGAGGATGCAATGGTATTTAACCAACATAAAGAAACCAACTGAATAGATTTGGGGGGAAAGAGCAGAAGTTACATTTTGAACATTTTGAGTTTGAGAATTTTTTTAGATATCTAACAGAAATAATGAGTAGGTCACAGAACATATGAGTCTGGAATCTGAAGAAAAGGTCTAGATTAGAGATACAAATTTAGGTTACATAGTATTTATTACCATAAATGTCTATGAGATCACTAAGTGAAGACAAAGGGGAGAAGAGGTCCAGAAATGAGTCTCAGAGGAGCTCCAATATTAAGAGGTCAAGGAGATGAAAAAGAACAAGTAAAGGAGACTAAGAAGGAACAATGACGTAGGAGAAAATCCATCAGTGAGGTCTAGTAGAACCCAAAAGAAACTATCTTAAGGAAGGGGAAATGATCAACTGGGTCAGATAGTCCTGCAAAGTAGGCAGAGCAGGTTACATTCCCTTTTCACAAATGCAGAAGTTTAAACTCAGAGAAATTGGTGTATGGGTCTCTAACAGAACACAGATGTTGCTTGTCTCATTTCATGACCACAGAATAATAGCCATTAGCCTAGAAAAACTGTTTTACAAGCTTTCTTCATCAAGTGGATGAAAACCATATTAAAAGAATGAATGGAGGAAGAAAATGAAGAGAGAAATGCAGTCAACAGAAGACAGGAAACTGAAGGGAATCTGCATATTAAGAGGGTAAAATAAAAGTTAGAAGAAAAATAACAAAGATGGGGTGCTTTGAAGCCAAGACAGAACACAAGTTTTAAGGAGAAAAGCTTAGTCAACAGTGCTGAATACTGCAGAAAATTAGTAATTGGTGTTAATTAGTGACTTTCACAGAGTTGTTTTAGTAAAATGTTGGGGATAACAATCTGATTATAAGGATTATAAACTTGGGTAGTAAGAAGAGAAAAGGATAGACAATTATTTAGAGAAGGTTGATGATGAAGGAAAAAGATCTTAGGAATAAAGAAAGGTTTTACTTTTCATTAACGAGACACCAGAACATGTCTGCAAGCAGAGGCGGATTAAGGTTGGTTGAGACCCTTGGGCGCAGAAGAAAATATTGGGCCCCTTAAAAAAAAGAGCAAGACAGGGAAAATAAAAATACAAGTTAATCATATTTTTAAATAAATAAAAAAAATATGTACTATTAATGTTAAAATTGCACATATAAAACCAAACTTGGTGTCATTAGAAAAAAGTGTCAAGTTGGGGTTTTGTGGGGCCCTTCAGAACTCGGAGCCCAGGGCAGGCGCCTGGTGTACCTGTACCTGCCTTTAAATCCCCCTCTGGGCCCTGGCTGGTTGGCTCAGTGGTAGAGCATCGGCCTGGTGTGCGGAAGTCCCGGGTTCGATTCCCGGCCAGGGCACACAGGAGAGGTGCCCATCTGCTTCTCCACTCCTCCCCCTCTCCTTCCTCTCTGTCTGTCTCTTCCCCTCCCGCAGCTGAGGCTCCATTGGAGCAAAGATGGCCGGGGCACTGGGGATGGCTCCTTGGCCTCTGCCCCAGGCGCTAGAGTGGCTCTGGTCTCAACAGAGCATCGCCAGGGATGGGCAGAGCATCACCCCCGGGTGGGCGTGCCGGGTGGATCCCTGTCGGGCGCATGCGGGAGTCTATCTGACTGCCTCCCCGTTTCCAGCTTCAGAAAAATACCAAAAAAAAAAAAATCCTCCTCTGTCTGCAAGAAAGAAGTCAGAACCGAGGAATGAATATTCAAGACATGGATTGCAAAGAGTGTAATAAAGAGGTGGGATCAAGCCCTGGCCTGGTAGCTCAGCTGGTTTGAGCACTGTCCCGATATGCCAAGGTTGTGAGTTCGATCCCCATTCAGGGCACATACCAGAATCAACCAATAAATGCATATAAATAAATGGGACAACAAATTGCTTTTTTCTCTCTAAAATTAAACAAACAAACAAACAAGCAAAAAAGAGATGGGACAAAAAAATTAAGTAGAAGTTAGTTTGGAAATGACAACATAATCCCAAAGAATAGGATGAACAAAAATAAAGACATTTTGAAAAAAGAAGGTAAAATAAGATAGAACTTTCTGATTGGTCTAAGTCTTTCATTAAAATAAAGGCTAAATTCAGTCAGTAAAGAGTGACTGAAGGAGTCTAAAGAGAACAGATTAGCCTGACCTGTGGTGGCACAGGGGATAAAGCATTGACCTGGAACACTGAGGTTGCAGGTTCAAAACCCCAGGCTTGCCTGGTCAAGGCACATATGGGAGTTGATGCTTCCTGCTTCCTTCCCTTCCCCTCCTAAAAAATGAAGAAATAAAAGCTTTAAAAAAGAAAAGTAAAGAGAACAGATTAAATTTGGAATAGTTATTCTTAGTTTTAGCTTTCTCACTGATTTTGTCTGAGAATGAACAAGAAATTAAAAAAGAAAAATAAAAGCCAAAAATATTTGAGTTGTACTGCAGGCCATGTTGAAGTGAGCTAGTCTTAGCTCTACCATGTCTGTATTATAATTATCAGTAGACTTGTTTGTATCCCCATCAGATTATAAATTATAAGTAGAAAATATTTATCTTGTTCATCCCTTTATCTGCACAAGCAAAAAGAAAAAAGAGCTCAATGAATACTTCACAAATGAATGAATATGTAATGAACAAAGTCTGCATATTGCTAAAAATTCCTTAATGGTTGGTGCTTGGTAGATATTATGGCTGAAAGGTAAAAAATGTCCTTGGCTGATATTTAAGTTGTCTTCCTAGGCCTATAAAAGACATTACACTGCCCTTTTAAATCAAAGATAGAATTTGTTCAATAAATTAATAAGGCATCAGGGATAAATTTCAGTATTTTAGAAAAAATGCACCAATTAGGTTTTTTGGTTGTGGTCAAATTAGAGTCTAAACCTCACCTTTAAGCTACTTTAATCAGAATTTATCTGGAGTTCTTGGTATATGAGAAATTCTATACAAATGAAGTTTCCATGTATTTGAAATATCACTTTACCTTAATAATCATACTTTTATAACATTTTGGGAGGCAATCTTTTAAAAATGCATGTCACATATTCCTGCCACACAAAACAGAGCTGAATAAAGAAGATTTCACCTTTTTTTAAGAAATGGGGGAGTCACCACTGTAATATCAATTACTGTATCACAAATAGCTGTGGAAGGCTGAGTTATATGAGCTGTAAGTCTCTATTCTGAGTAGATCTACACACCTATATGTTATAATTCCCGTTTCTTCAGTTGACTCTGTTTGCTATGATCAAAGTGCTTGTGCAATGTTTAATTTGTTACTCGACTCTGGAATAGACAGGGAAATAAATGTGCGTGTTAAAACTGTGTCCAGAGTGAATTTATCACTGAACATTCTTTTGTACTATTTAGATTTACCACCATGTACAATATTATTTTCATTAGAAAGGGGAAGAGACAGTTTTTGTGAGTGTGTGCGTAGAGCAAAAAACGATATGGAGTAGGAATTTACAAGCTGCCTTCTATCTAATATAAATGAGGTTTTAGAGCACAGTTTAGTTATTTGCCAACTGAGATATTTGTCTACCCTTTTATTTATTATTATTATTTTGCTTTCTTTCTGATTTCAGCTATTGCTTCTAATAACTTGAGGTTACCAAATACGTATAGTTGTTCTAATTATTTCCTCAGTCATTAAACTAATTTAAAAATTCAAAAATAAAAATAATACAAGGATCAATTTAAACTACTTTAAGATTTTCTTTTTAAAGTGAGTGTGGGTGAGAGGGGCTAGTACTGGCAAAGTATTATAACAGTAATAATGGCTAGTATATTTATAATATACTTAATAAATATTTTTAAAAACTTTATAAACACAAATCAATGAAGGTTTATTTCATACACATATTTTCACTGAATATAATGGTGCTGCTGTTTTTAATATGATGTTATTTGCTTTGCAGACCCCTATCTAACTGTATAAGCACAGATACAAAATTGTGATTTCATAATAAAAAAGTATTTTATTTTTTTATTTTTTTTTAGTTTTATATTTTATTTATTTATTTATTTTTTTAATAAATTTTTATTAATGGTAATGGGATGACATTAATAAATCAGGGTACATATATTCAAAGAAAACATGTCTAGGTTATTTTGTCATCAAATTATGTTGCAAACCCCTCGCCCAAAGTCAGATTGTCCTCCGTCACCCTCTATCTAGTTCTCTGTGCCCCTCCCCCTCCCCCTAACTCTCTCCCTCCCTCCCTCCCATGTCCTCCCTCCCCCCCCCCACCCTTGGTAACCACCACACTCTTGTCCATGTCTCTTAGTCTCATTTTTATGTTCCACCAATGTATGGAATCATGTAGTTCTTGTTTTTTTCTGATTTACTTATATAAAAAAGTATTTTAAAATATTTTCATATCCTAAAGAGAAACTGTGGCACATCAAATATGATTGTTCTTCAGTATTATATTTTTACCCCAAATTCTTAGAAAATATTTTTTCTAAAATATTGAATTTTGGGTTAAAAAAAAGTAGCAAATATTGAATAAAACCTGAAGTGCTCAGTAGAACTGAAATGAACCAAGTATTTTTAATAACTTTCACATAGCTAAAAAATATAATTTAAAACATAAAAAGGATATAAATGCTACTGTTGATCTAGAAGTAATTAAATAATTTTAAAATACAAGTACTCTATGATGACCTTTTAAAAAGGAAACAGAAAATGCTGAAGTTCTAGGACTAAGCTAGTGTTACAGTTTAGAGAAAACTTAGGTTATAACATAGCTGTTAAGATTTTTATACCCATTATCTGAAATAAGGCAGAAATATATTTTCATTACATGTCATATACTTTTCCCAATATATCTGTGGGAAAGAAAACTACCAATGAACCAATTCTCAAAATCAGAGGGAACTTGTTTAAAAATAAGTAATGAGGAAGTTTCTGTGAAAACCTGTGTACACATGTAGAATCCAGACCTTTCTGTGCTCTTCTATATAAGGTTGCAACCAGAGCAAATTATGTTCCACAGCAAAGGCATGAAAAGCTGGTAAGAATCTTGTTCACTGCTAGAAACCGCTACACGGCTCACAGGGCAGACTCTTCACAGAATTAAAGCTCTAGAATCTCTAGATTTTATCTTATTTTTTTCTTAAATGGGAAAAACCCAGGGGTAATCTAAAATAAAACTATCTGAAGCTAAACGATAGTTTATTACAATTCCCCAAATACTAAAGAGAGCTCTTAAGAATATTACTTGAATCAAGGTCATGAACTGGTTCAACATATTTCACTGGTGGTTTTATGAATTATAATGAATGCTGCCACTCTCTAAAAATGAGTATGTCAGAGAGGAAGTAACCTCCTTGGCATGCTCACAGCTAGCTGTACAACACACTAGCTTCATTGCTTTGCAGCGCCAGTGTTGGCGGCTCAGAGTGAGTCAAGGGAGGAGGACTTCTGTCACAGCGGCAAGCAGGCCCCCTGAGCACATAAGGGGAACAAGTAAGAGGTGAGTATTTAACAAATAAATATAGAGTTTATCTGTTTTTTTCTTTAAAAATTTTGCTACCATATTTTTTCACTTCTATTCAAAAATGAAAAGTTTCCCAATGTTAAAGGGGACATTTTTAGTATGGGATTTGTAGATTTTATGAAGAAATAGTTTAACCTTGAAACTGGGAAAGTTAAAAAAAAAGATACTAAAAACAAACAAAAAGCTGGTTCAAATCTGGCATAAAGTGATAATTTGGATTATAATTGTTGCAGAAACATGTTTTCTTTAAAAGAAAATTACTAAAAACAATTATTTGGATCCTAGTAATACCTATAGTTCTTTCCTTCTCTCAAATTAAAGGCGTCCTTAAATGCTTTATGAAAATGGCATTTATATCAGTATTAAGCTAAACCTGGTCAGGAAAAAACCAACAACAAATAAAAATTCCGAGCTGGTAAGTAATTTTTTAAGACTTCAGGTGGGCTGAGCGCGTTTGTAGGTGTGTACCAAATAGCTATTTGGTACTTTCACGTTGCTATTCTTCTGTACATATTCTGAAGGAAAGGTAACAACTAGCTTTTTATCACAAGCACGGAATGTTAGGGCATGTTTGTGGGACTGGCTGCACTGTCACAAATGCAATCCACATATTTTATACCTAGGGGGAACTCTGACATTCAAATTCAAACACAGCTCTGCTACTATAGAGAAAGAGACAGAGAAACTAATAAATAAGTCTTTTTTCACAGCTATCGGTCTCCTTCACTAAACCTCCTGAAATCTAAGCCTCTGCAGAACACTAAACACTTGGGTCTTGTCTACAGACATGGACAGATGCACGTACGCCCTCATTCTAAAGAACTTGAAATTGTTTTTAAAGGAAAGAGTCAACTTTGGCTTTGCGTATCTGGCATGGGTACAACGCCTTAAAAAAGCAGATGACCAGCTTAGCTACTGACCATGCTGACCAGTATGTGGAATCGGAACAAATCACAGAAAAACAGCGAATGACTTTCTCTTACAAAACATCTGAACAAAGCACAATTCCTGAGCACATTCTGCAGAGCTCATTTGATCATTTAGTAACTTCTAACTGGTCTGGATTACAGACAGAATCGATATCAGAGGAAATGAAACAGATTGGTGAGGAACAGGGAAACAAACCACGCTGGGCAGCTCTTCTGATACTCACCGTGATAATACCCACAATTGGTGGAAACATCCTTGTTATTCTGGCTGTTTCACTGGAGAAAAAGCTGCAGTATGCTACCAATTATTTTCTAATGTCCCTGGCAGTGGCTGATTTGCTGGTTGGATTGTTTGTGATGCCGATCGCCCTCCTGACAATAATGTTTGGTAAGTATTTCACTTTATGCCTGCTGTCAAATCACAGAACTATGATAAACTACTAGAAAAATAAATACTTACTGAATCTTTAAAGATGCAGTTCATTTTTTATCTTTTTCTATGGTAGTTTTAAATAGCAAAATATAATTTCTTAGATACAATTCTATTCCCTCCTTAGCTAATAAAATAATTTCCAAAGTTGTCCAAGTTAACAATATTTGTAGATTCTGTAGAAATTACCAAAAATTACAGTAAAGAACAGATATATACTTCAACCTTCCCAGTATTAATACTTTTTTTTTCTTGACAAAGCCATTGCTAGGACACTTGTGTAACACTTTTGTGCTGGGTTAATTATTAATGATAATGTCTTTAAATCACTAAATTTCAATTTACATCACTAAACCCCAATTTAAAATGAAAATTATTCTAAAAATTCTTGTTATATCTTTTTATAGTTTGTGTACTTCAGACTTAAATTCTTCATGTTAAGAAACAATTATATTTAGTTGCTGAAGGAAATGGTTTGGCTCAGAGTGTCCCAATAGATGACATTTTAATAGATGACAAATGCTTAATTTTTTATGGTTTCTGACTATCCATGTCCTTGATACATGTAAGAGGAATCAGACTTATAGATTATTAAAATAACTGACAAATACCTGAGTTATTACAGTAAAAAATGTAGTTTGCTATGGAACTTTTAGTTCGTTATAACAAAAAGATATTAAAATGATATAGTTTCTGATTTATATATATAATCTCGTTTTAGAATTTGAGTAAACACAAATAATTCTACTGATAAATTATGAGGACTCCCAAGATTCAGGATTAAGAGGATATTTAACTTATTCAACGCTTGGTGTAAACTGATTTTCCATTCATTAAATGCTTGAGAAAAATGATTATTTGTAAGAGAATAGGGCTTCTTTGAATTATGTTTATGGTGAAGATAAAAATATTTCAGGTTATAGAAGTAAAATTTATTTAACTACAATGCTTATCAGGAGGTGAAGAAAAACTGCCATTCAAACTATTATATTCAAGTTGAAATGTTACATTTTTATAATTATAGAAAGATATCTAAAATTAAGTGCTTGATCTCCCGAATAGAATCAAATGGTGACAGGCTGAAACTTCCCATTCTAAGCCAACATTTACCCATGCTTTTTTGTTTTTAAATGTTCATTTTATTGATTTTAATAAGAGGAAGTGAGAGAACAGGAAATAGCCAGGAACATCTGTTTCTGTACGTGCCCTTATCAGGGATCAAACCAGCAACCCTTGTGCTTTAGGATGATGCTCTAGCCAACAGAACTATCTGGCCAGGGCTACCCAGGCTTTAAATTCTGTGGCAGAGCAAGCAGTGAATGAAGTTCTACTGCTTTAATAGGTTCTCTAATCATTCTTACTGTCTTTCTATCTATATTTCTCCCTTTTATAAATTTATAATCTTTTGAATAACCTAGTGCTACAATAACCATAAAAATGTTAAGAAATCTTACTCTAAAGAAGAACATAATCTTAATTCTCAATAAAGTTGAAAAGAAATAACAGTAAATAAGGATTATGCAGGAACATTTATGCATATTAAGTAAAGATTATACAAGTATGGGATTCAAGTTCTCATCTCCATACACACAATAGTAGCTTAGGTATAAAATCATTCTCCCTAAGTTGTGCTTTGCTGGCATATAGATATTAAAATGGTTATCCTACATACTTTCACAAAATTTAATTGATATGTTAAACAAATGAGATTGAGTTATGTAGAAGTGAATTTTAATTTTAAAATTCATGAGTCCATAAATATCAAACATCTACTATATGTAAAACACTGTGGAAGATACTTATAAATTAGCAGCTAAATAGTTAAGGAATCTGAAAAAGCAAAGTTCCATAGTATTAAAGTGAGGTACCAAATGAATACAAAAACAGATAAAAAAGAGATAATTCCATTTCCCACAGGAAAATAGTAGGGATCCAGCAGTGGAAAACAAAGTTTATATTATTTAAAGTTTTTGGGCCCAAGATATTGCTAGCAATAAAAGTTAGCAGGGAACCCAATATATATTTTAACACATGTAGAACATCTTTCTATTTATGTCCTAAATAATATATGTATTTTTAACCACATTACATTCTTTCAAATATTTGTTAATTTTAAATTACAGAATAACATCTTTCATAGTCCCGAACACTTTTACTATCAGTAATTAAACTGTACAGTAAGGTTAGATTTTTTAAAAAGGAACTAACGTGGGAATTTAACCACTATTTAAAAGATTTCTGCATTAATTTATTATTGAAAACATTGTATTTCTATGAGAAAGTGTATGAAAAAAATGCATGCTGCCCTTCAAAAATCTTCAAAAGGATGCATTCATAAATTGGGAACTGCACATATTATAAATAGGGACCTGGAGTTCAACTAATACTAAGATTTTTTGATAGTCTTAGAACTTCTAAAGTCTAAAGAGACAAGAGTATCTCTAGTTCTATTAACATAAAAAGTTAACTACCACAATGAGTGATGAGTGATTTTAGTTATCTCAGGGCAATTCAATGAAAGTAACAGAAACTTTATATTAGCTAATATTCTAATAAAATTCAGTTAAGTAGAAAAGAGAGCACTGAATTTTAAAAAGTGGGTCTTTTACTGCGGAATACTTTTATTTTACCAGTGATTTACATACTGTTTGATTATATACTGCCTGAATTTTTATTTTACCAAGATGATGACCCCTGGCACCCCTGGTCTTTCAGATGAGCTGTGCTCTGTCAGCTTTTCTGTCACTTCTCCCTTTCTGGGCATGCTGAACTTAACCTTTACTAGACAGTTCTAGTTTTTAACTGTCTTGCCTCTAATTCCTAAAATCGATGATCATAGATTAGTAGCTTATAGTTTAGGTCAGTGGTCCCCAACCCCCGGGCTGCAGACCAGTACTGGTCTGCAGAGAAAGAATAAATAACTTACATTATTTCCGTTTTATTTATATTTAAGTCTGAATGATGTTTTATTTTTAAAAAATGGCCAGATTCCCTCTGTTACATCCGTCTAAGA
This sequence comes from Saccopteryx bilineata, assembly GCF_036850765.1. Classification (NCBI taxonomy): domain Eukaryota; kingdom Metazoa; phylum Chordata; class Mammalia; order Chiroptera; family Emballonuridae; genus Saccopteryx; species Saccopteryx bilineata. Next base: position 7,743,939 of record NC_089494.1, read on the forward strand.
CTCACTCTTGACGCTTCTCTCAGTCACATGATACATTTATCCGTCCCACCCTAAAGGCCAGTCCGTGAAAATATTTTCTGACATTAAACTGGCCCATGGCCCCAAAAAGGTTGGGGACCACTGGTTTAAGTCTTGAAAATGCCTAAGTCAGAAATAATTGTGTAGGACACAAAGGAAAATGAAACATCATATGCCAATATAAAAAAGACAGGAAGTTCAAAGTTTAAGAATTTCTCTACACTTTTCCTTTCCTCATTAAATAAACAATTTAAAATATAAAGAGAGAATATATAGCATTTGGTCATCCACTGGTCAGTATTGGTTTATTTATAACTTAAATTTTAATGCAGCACCATAATCTCTAATTTGAAACGGCATGTGTGGTCCGGTTTGAAAGAGGGTGTATAAAAGGGCTAAAAGGCAGGGGTTCGAAACAGTTCAATCACCTGTCTGTAACATGGAGGTTAAGCTGCAGTTGCCTTGTGAAATTGTCAAATACGGCCCAGAACGTTACAGGCACTACTAACTGGCAAATATTAGTATAGTGTGCAAAAGGGTTTATATACTTCAATACGTGATTTAGTTGAGATGTGAATGTGAACAGAAATGAAACAGATGTATAGTAGGAAAATATTTTAAAAATCAGTCATTCATTTATGCAACGACATGCTGCTCTACTTAATTCTTAAATGGACGGAGCAAAGCAATGAAAGGCACTTCTTTTTAGAAAGTGGAAAATTTAAAAATGAAGAAAAAATTTTCATAAGTATTAAATCACTTGAAACATTTAAAGCACCACCACATCAGACATCTAACCCCAGAATATTTCATATGCTCAACTGTAATGGAAAAGCAACAAAAACAAAACAGGATCCTCATAATAAAAATTAAAGCACTTATCTACGTCTCTCTTTTCCAGAAAGTAAAAAGAGAAAACATAAAAATTTCTGAGATTAAAAAAATGTATACTTGAAAATTACTATATCCTTTGTGGACATCAGACTGTTTAGGATTTGTCCTGCTCCAATCCATTCATGAACTATTTATTTATCTCTATGAACTCTACAGGCACAGCCCTCCAGGGATGGCTTTAAAAATAGTCTTTTAAACCCTCATAAGGGAACTTATGCCCCAGATTTATAGATTAATGTGAATTACTTCCTAAACTAATGACATAACTCAGCTTTCCAAACGAAAAACTTACCCAAAGGGTAAGCCGGTTTCAGATAAAATGAATCTGTCATCAAGAAACTATTTTGGTTTCTTGTTAAAAACCAGTTCTGGTTAAAAAATTCAGGTTTTTATACCAGGTACAAAGCAAAAAATACCCCCCAAAACACAAAACAAAACAAAAATGCTCCCCCCCCAAAAAACAGACATAGCAATAGGTTGTGTTTCTTTACCATTTATATATAAAATAGTTAAACTCAATTTCAGTAAAGGTATACTTTTATAACAAATTAAATGTTAAACAGTTAAACATGTTCTCATATTCCTTTATTTGAAGTACAGCTTTAAGTGTAATGGGATGGAGACAAGAAGATAGGGCTTATTGATTCTCCGTAGGAGTGTTCAATGACTGGGCTAGTGAGCTAGTTTCTGTCAAACAATAATAGTACATTTATTGAGTGCTTTCTCTATGCCAGACATTGTTTTAAACACTTTACATGTATTATTGCATTTACTCCTGAAAGCTACCCTATAAAAATGATATGATCAGCATCCCCATTTTATGAGAGGACACAAGTAGCAGAGTCATAATTTGAACCCAGGAGAACTGACTCTAGAATTTATACTCTTAATCTCTATTCCTCTACTTTCTCAAATAAAATAAGTTATTTCAACCAAAACTGTCATATTTGGCAAACAGCCAACATTTATATCTTAAATAACTCTAACAAGAGGGCCATAAAAGCTTCTCTAGAGCAGCGGTTCTCAACCTGTGGGTCGTGACTCTAGGGACAAAGGCAGAACCTAGTATTTTTAAAAAGTTATATTTCATAAAATTTTACAGAATAATTGAGTCTTAACTAATATGTAAATAAATTCTTTTTTTTAATTTTTTTTATTTATTTATTTTTGTATTTTTCTGAAGCTGGAAACGGGGAGAGACAGTCAGACTCCCGCATGCGCCCGACCGGGATCCACCCGGCACGCCCCTGGGCGTCGCTTTTCCGCAACCAGAGCTACTCTAGCGCCTGGGGCAGAGGCCAAGGAGACATCCCCAGCGCCCGGGCCATCTTTGCTCCAATGGAGCCTTGGCTGCAGGAGGGGAAGAGAGAGACAGAGAGGAAGGAGGGGGGGGGTGTGTGGAGAAGCAAATGGGCACTTCTCCTATGTGCCCTGGCCGGGAATTGAACCTGGGTCCCCCGCACGCCAGGCCGACGCTCTACCGCTGAGCCAACCGGCCAGGGCCTGTAAATAAATTCTTGAAATGACTGCCAGACTTCTTTTCTGAGGAAGATATTAATCCTGGACCCATGTATATGAGGTTGCTGAACATTGTTTGGGAGACAAATGGAAACTTCTGTTAAGCATAAAAGTCCTTTTTTTTTAAAGATTTTATTTATTCATTATAGAGAGGGGAGAGAGAGAGAGAAAGAGAGGAAGAAGGGGGAGGAGCAAGAAGCATCAACTCCCATATGTGCCTTGACCAGGCAAGCCCAGGGTTTTGAACCGGCAACCTCAGCGTTTCTAGGTTGACGCTTTATCCACTGCGCCACCACAGGTCAGGCCAAAAGTCCATATTTTAAACAACAAAACACTTGTGCTACTAATATTTTCTTTAAAAAAATGGGTTAAAACTTTTTAACCTATTAAAAGATGAATTTGGTTTAAGAATATTTTTTAAATTTTTATTTATTGATTTGAGAGAGACAGAGGAATGGAGTGAGGAAGGAGCAAGACAGGGAGAGAGAGAAGGAGGGGAGGGAGAGAGAAAGGAAGAGAGGGAGACAGAGATATCAATTTATTGTTCTTCATTTATTTATGCATTCACTGGTTGATTCTTTTTTGTTTTCTTAAGTTAGAAGAGGGGAGGCAGAGAGTCAGACTCTCGCATACACCCCAACCAGAATCCACCTGGCAAGTCCCATCTGGAGTAATGATCTGCCCATCTGGGGCCATTGTTCCATTGCTCAGCAACTGAGCTATTTCAGTGCCTGAGGCAAGGCCATGTAGCCATCCTCAGCACCCGGACCAACTTACTCCAATGACCCATGGCTACGGGAGGAGAAGAGAGAGACAGAGAGAGAATGGAGAGGGGAAGGGTGGAGAAGCAGATGGGTACTTCTCCTGTGTGCCCTGACAGGGATTGAACCTGGGACATCCACATGCCAGGCCAACACTCTACCATTGAACAACCAGTAAGGACCTCACTGGTTGATTCTTACACGAGCCCTGACCGGGAATCGAAAGTGCAATCTTACAGTATTGGGACAATGCTCTAACCAAATGAGCTATCCAGCCAGGGCTTTTCTTGAATTTTTATAAAAATTTATTTGAGCAAAAGAAAGGATATACCTGGAATCAAGATCTCAATAGACAGAGATAAATGCTTCCTATGCTACTAATATTTTAGACAAATAATGAATTGTCTATAATCTAAGATTCATTTAAGACTTCTTTTGCTTCTATAATTATCAATTTGTAATTATTTCAGGCACCCACAGAAATGCCATCATTCAAACATTATTGAAATTAAATTCTTCTTTGGGTTTAATTTGGAAGTGGGTGGTGGAAAAAGGTAAAAAATGGGAATTTTTTTTCAGAGAAATTTATGTGTTTTCTTTTTGTAGGACAACAACTGCTATAGTATCGAAATGTTTTCCCTCTTCTGTCTTACGTTTTTATGAAAAAGTAAAATTTATGCCTGACCTGTGGTGGCGCAGTGGATAAAGCGTCAACCTGGAAACACTGAGGTTGCCGGTTCAAAACCCTGGCTTGCCTGGTCAAGGCACATATGGGAGTTGATGCTTCCTGCTCCTCCCCCTTCTCTCTCTCTGTCTCTCCCTCTCTCCCCCCCTCCTCTCTAAAATAAAAAAAAGAAAAGAAAAAAAAATTTAGAGCCCCAGAATAGCAGTAATTTAGGTTAAATATCTGGTATCTTACTTCCCATAGATTGACTCTTAGACATACTTTTCTTTTTATGTAAATCTTCAACTGTTTCATTTTAAAGAATGAGTTCTTATGGAAAAAAAGCTGGACATAATACATTACAACAAGTAAATGAAATTATAAATCATTAAAACTCTTAATAAAAACAACATTAAGTTTTGGAATAGTTAACCTATCTTACTATAACAACTGAATCTTTTATAGTTATTCTGAATAGTAGAAAGCCTTTCTTATCTTGAGCCTATGAAATTAACACTAACTGAAAAGATAATTTTAGAATGAAAGTATCTGGACTAGATGAAGTCCCTTTAGCCTGACCAGAGGTAGCGCCATGGGTAGAGTGACAACCCAGAACACCAAGGTCGCAGGTTCAAAATCTTTAGGTTGCCAGCTTGAGCATGGGCTTGCTGGCTTAAATGCAGGACTGTCGACACAATCCCAAAGGTCACCAGCTTGAATCCAAAGGCAGCTGGCTTGAAAAAAGCCTAAGGTTACTGGCTTGAGCAAGCAGTCACTGGCTACACTTGACCCTGTGGTTCAATCTCTGGTCAAGGCACGTACGAGAAGCAATCAATGCACAACTAAAGTGAAGCAACTAGAAGTTATGCTTTCTCACTTTCTCTCCCTTCCTATCTGTCTGTCTGTCTGTCTCTCTCTCTCAAAGAGTCCCTTTATAAATTGAGAATGTCTAAAACTTTTTTAATTTGTATAAATTCTTAAATTACCTGAATCTATTGGGGCAATTAGATAAGTCTTTTTTTCTTTTTGCTTTGTATAAAAGATTTCTGTTATTTAATGAAGTCACCTGTTCCTTTTATGTTAGTTTCATAAAAAGTCTATTCACTAGTATTTCATGACACATGGGATCATAAAGCTTAATCCTAAAGATCCATCTCTCTTACTGCTAAACCTGAGTCTCTTTCTTTTTTAGAGAAAATTCTCTACCATGCATCAGTATTTCTGTTATCAGTAAGAAAGCATTGACTCAACAAAATTTTAGTGATCTGAATTGATTTTTTTACTTTACTTTTTATTTTTAATTTATTGTGCTGACATGGTTTCAAGTGTCCCATTCTATATAATACTCTGTCCACCCCACACTGTGCTCCCCATGTCTCACTTCACTATTTCTACTGTTAGCTGTCAGACAGCACTGACTCAACAAAATCCTAGTGATCTGAATTGATTTTAATATCTACTTCCTGTTCCAAAACTGGAGTTATAAATTTATTCTGATGGAAAATGAGGCTAACAAGGCTTCATAAGTTTAATTAGATCAGCACTAAAGTTTTCCCTCTTAGTCCACGATTAGGAATATGTGGGTCAGATACTCTAATTCCAGAGACATGTAAGTTTTATATGAGAGTTCTACTGTGGCTTCCTGCTCGTGGCTACTAGATTTATGACTAGAATTTTCCAGACCTTAATTTTAAAAAGTATAACCCATAATTAGAACAGCTAAATAGGCAAGTTTAAATTATTAGCAGCCCATTAAAATAGATGATACAGAAAGAGTGTGCATTTCTAGAAAGGGAGCCTAGGGTATGACAATTATCTGCCTTTCATAATCCTTAACTATGACCAGTATCTCCGGATGTAGCTCTAGACTCAGTATTGTTCTACTTCCTATTCAATCCGAAACCTAGCCTTCAGGACAGTTCTGAGTGCAGCCTCACTTTAAGCAGCTTCCACTGCCCAACCCTCATCATATGCCATTCTGTTCATTCTACTGAGACCACTAGTTGCTTAAGCTCAGGTCAAACTGTGTTACCTTTGAGTGTTCAAGGTCCTTTCCCACTAATTAACTGAAAATCTAAATTTGACAGCTAAAATGGAGAAAATTTAATTGATCAGATTCTTTCTACACACAGATTTCTGTTTTTTTGTGAGAGGGAGAGGGGGAGGAGAGAGATGAGAAGCATCAACTCAGAGCTGCATTCACTTTAGTTGTTTATTGCTTGCTTCTCATATACGCCATATGGGCCTCAAGCCGAGCCAGTGACCCCTTGCTCAAGCAAGCAACTTTGGGATTCAAGCCAGCAAGCCTGTGCTCAAGCTGGTAAGCCAGCCCTCAAGTCGAAGACCTCCGGGTTTGTAACAGGGGACCTCCGTGCCCAGGGTCGATGCTCTCTATCCACTGTGCCACCACCGGTCTCTGCCATTCTTTGAGAGGCTTCCCATAAGTTTCTTTCAGAGGCAGTCTGAACACCTATCCTACAAATATCAAGCCAGATACAACCCTTCCCAGAAAGTCTTCTAAAGTAGTGTTTCTCAAACATTAATTTGCATACACATCAGCCGGGTATCTTGTTCAACTACAGAGTTTGATTCAGCAGTCTGTGATGAGGCTCAAGAACCTGCAGTTCTAGCAAGTTCCCACGTTATGCGGATCCTTACTGATCTGAAGAGTACACTTTGAGCATAAGGTTGGAAGAATACTTTCAAGCTTTTATAAATAAGTGCTCCTGCTCATACTAGAAGACTTAACTGTACTGAAATCCACTCATCTGCAGAATCAGTGATAGAATCTCTAAGGTACCTTCCAGCTCAGTGATTCTATAATCTATCTCCATCTCTTGACTCTATAATTTATCTCCATCCCTAATCCTCACCCCCAAGTCAGTAAAGTAGGAATGATATAGTAATTTACTTAAAAGTATGAATTACTTCTTCCACTTGAGGCTTTAATCCTTTTTATAAGAAGCTGCTGAACATGGAACCAAGTACCAACCAATAATTTATCCTCTGAATGAAAATTCATACTGATTTTATTATTCTGTTCCTAAGAAGAAATATTTTACTATTCCTATTCCTATTAAGAATGCCACATACTGCCTGACCAAGCAGTGGTGCAGTGGATAGAGCAGTGGATAAAACACTGGACCAGGATGCGAAGGACCCACATTCGAAACCCTGAGGTTGCCGGCTTGAGCGCAGGCTCACCTGCTTGAGCCCAAGGTCACTGGCTTGAGCAAGGGGTCATTTGCTCTGTGGTAGCCCTCCAGTCAAGGCACATATGAGAAAGCAGTCTATGAACAACTAAGGCGCAGCAATGAAGAATTGATGCTTCTTATCTCTCCCACTTCCTGTCTGTCCCTCTCTCTATCTCTATCACACAAAAAAAAAAAGAAAAAGAAAAAAGGAATGCCACATACCAACTCTGGAAACAGAAGGCACCAAAAAGTGGACGTCAGCCTTGCTAGCTTTTTTGTAAAGCATCCAGATATTTTTTATTAAAATCCTACTTGATTCTTAAAATAAGTAAATAAGTAAATAAATAAAATCTATAAAACTTTTCTCTAATTTATGGTCTTTTCTTTGGTCAGGATGCTAACCTCTCTATACCCCTAGGCTTCTTGAATTTCAATAGATTACCACTGAAGGGTCTGTTGGTGCTCTGACACGGTGAGATGTTATCTTGGTCCTCCTTCAATTATTCTAATCATTTTATGCCTGTCAAAGCTAAATACATTTGCAAAAACCAGGAAAAGAAAAGTAGTTATATTTTATATTTTGTCAGTGGACATATGAAAAACTAAGAAAAATTTAGATGATCTCATACACATAACATTTGTTCTATAATGGAGTAATTTGGTCTTATAGCAAGTTTTAAAATCTGTGTGTATATTTTGGTAAAATGGATTCTAACTAAAATATTCTAGGGAAAATGCTAAAACAAATTTTAGTTTTGAAACTATAAAACTGTAGGTAGTGGGTATATGCATAACACATAATGTATCAAATCCCTACAGATATAGACACTTTTTTAAGTAAACTTATTGGAAAGCTATGTAGAGTATTTTCAATATCATATCCAAAACCTTAAATTTAAAAAAAGTTAATATTTCTAAATTGCTTAAGACTATATGAGGTATATACACAAGTATTTTTTTATTTTTGATTTATTTATTTATTTATTTTTGTGAGAGAGACAGAGAGAGTGACAGGGACAGGGAGACAGGAAGGAATAGAGATGAGAAGCACCCATTCTTTGTTGTGGCATCTTAGTTGTTAGTTGATTGCTTTCTCATATGTACCTTGACTGGGGGTGGGGGAGACTACAGCAGACTGAGTAACCCCTTGCTCAAGCCAGCGACCTTGGGCTCAAGCTGGTGAGCCTTGCTCAAACCAGATGAGTCTGTGCTCAACCCAGCTACCTCGGGGTTTCGAACCTGGGTCCTCCATGTCTCAGTCTGACGCTCTATCTATTGCGCCACCGCCTGGTTAGGCCAGAAGTTTTTTTTAAAAAATAAGAGTTTGTTAAATAAAGTCCATACGATGTCTGATCTTGATTTTCTTTTTAAACCAAAGGTTTGTATCACTTATTACATCTACACAACTTGGAGTGAATGATGCGATATGGAAGGATTTAACAGTGCACTTTGTCCTCAGCATAACCTAAAGCCATTCCTTTTACAAACTTTATTCAAGAACTATTTCTGTCAAAAAGAAAACTCAAATAACTTCACTTAATTATTTCACCAAATGAGAATTTACTATAAAGAAGGTTCATGCTGCTAGTTGTTGTCAGAAGTGAGTCCAAATCCCACACTTCACTGAGAATTTCACTCTAATACTCTTTTGCCACATGATAGTGTATGGTAAAAGGTTTTCTCCTTATAGAACAGCAGCTTAAAAGTAAATTTTACTTGAGTAGCAAGGTTAAGTTCCAGGTGCAACATTGTGTAAGTTTTTAAAAAATCACAAAAGGAATAGACAAAAGAGCAAAGGCCAAAGTAATGCTAAATTGCTGACTTAGAAAAGGTTGTACTTATTACTATAAAACAAAAAATATATTTAGAAGGTTCCATCTACAGAAATACATTTAATAGTGTTGATTCCTTATCTGAAGTTAAAAGTTATCTTGTGGAGTTTAAGTCATTAAATTTCAGACAAATAACAAAAAGGTTAAAAAATATATAGCATTTTGAAGAAAAACTACAGATTGAAGGTTGGCGTTCTGCAGAAGAAATGTTTCTGTTTTGTTTCTCTTTCTTTCAGAGGCTGTGTGGCCCCTCCCAGTTGTCCTGTGTCCTGCCTGGTTATTTCTCGATGTCCTTTTTTCTACTGCATCCATTATGCATCTCTGCGCCATTTCAGTGGATCGTTACATAGCCATCAAAAAGCCAATCCAGGCCAGTCAATACAACTCACGAGCTACAGCATTCATCAAGATTACAGTGGTGTGGTTAATTTCAATAGGTACGTGGGATTGTCGGGGTGGGGTGAGAGTATATAGCCTTTGGTTCCATTTGGCTAGAATTCCAAGCCTGGTAGACCATGAAACTCAGCACGAAAAGTCAAGGCAGCCTACTGATACACCAACACAACCTCCTATGCCATTAGAGTCCTCACACAGCTTCCAAACCTCCTATCAGCAAAAGGGGTGAGAGAGCAGAAAACCATTTTCATGTTTACTGAAATATCTTCCTGCTTTGATTTTGACATGTAGGAAGAATAAGTCTAAAACTGTTTTCATATTTGTTAACTGATCATTAAGGTCTAGGTAGCATATAGAATCCAAAAAAAATATTAAAATGATAACAAAGCATATTAAATCACATCTAAGAAGATAAATAGGAAAAAAATAATATAAGCATTTTGTTTGCAGTTATCAAAGATCATAATTCATCTTGGAAGCAAATATGTGTACATACTAAAGGCAGTCAAATGTCTGCTTAAGTGTTTTGAATATGTTTAATTAGAAGTTTTAAGAGAGATGCAAATGATATTTGGAAATGATTTATAGCAGGGGTCGGGAACCTATGGCTCTCAAGCCAGATGTGGCTCTTTTGATGGCTGCATCTGGCTCACAGACAAATCTTTAATAAAAAAAAAATAATGTTAAAAATATAAAACATTCTCATGTATTACAATCCATTCATTTCCTACCGCTCATGTTCATGGTTTTGGGTGCCTGGAGCCAATCACAGCTGTCCTCCAGGACAACACCAAATTTTTATTGGATAATACATAACGTACACGGGTCATTGTATGGCTTTCACGGAATTACATTTTAAAATATGTGGCGTGGCCCTGGCCAGTTGGCTCAGTGGTAGAGCGTCGGCCTGGCATGCGGAAGTCCAGGGTTTGATTCCCAGCCAGGGCACACAGGAGAGGCACCCATCTGCTTCTCCATCCCTCCCCCTCTCCTTCCTCTCTGTCTCTCTCTTCCCCTCCCGCAGCCGAGGCTCCATTGGAGCAAAAGATGGCCCAGGCGCTGGGGATGGCTCCTTGGCCTCTGCCCCAGGCGCTAGAGTGGCTCTGGTCGCGACAGAGCAATGCCCCGGATGGGCAGAGCATCGCCCCCTGGTGGGCGTGCTGGGTGGATCCTGGTCGGGCGCATGAGGGAGTCTGTCTGACTGCCTCCCCGTTTCCAGCTTCAGAAAAATACAAAAAATAAATAAATAAATAAATAAAAATAAAATAGAATATGTGGCGTTCATGGCTCTCTCAGCCAAAAAGGTTCCTGACCCCTGATTTATAGGAAGAAATCATATTTCTTCTGAACTGTTTTATAGCCCTGTGCTCATCTTTAATGTGCACAGATAGCTGCTCTAATATAGTATCTTAGCATGAAGTACAGCATAAACAACTCAAACCTCTTATAAGTTAGTATCAGGAAAAAGCAGATTCACAACAATTACTATGATCATTCATAGTCTGATGAGCAGGTTCACTTCCTCATGGTACAAAACATTCAAAGAGGGAAAAAAGGTCAAGAGAGACCTAGAAGGCAAAAAGGAAAGCAAGAAAAATATGACTTCTCTCTAATCAAAATATTAACCTTTATATTCCTGAAATAATGGTACCAGGCCAAATCTCCTGAAACGCCTGGAGGCAAAAGTAAGGCATGCTATTACTCTGGCTTGGGAAGAAAGCAGGGTCAAAGAAAAGTCGACTCAGAATAGACTTGCAAATAGTGAGAAAAGGCTAGTTTGGGGGCAGAGGCTGATTGACAGAGCAGAAGAGGCTCCCCAAAAAGAAGCCAGGGAAATGGCTTAGCAGACAATGTGTGACAATTACCAAAATTTAAAATGTGGAGGGGAAAACCTAAAGTAGTTCATGTCAAATAATCTACATCTTGTTGATAAATTCACTGCAATGGGGAAGAGAAAAGTTCGACAGTGGGAGGTGTGTGTGTTGGGGGCGGGGGAAAACGGGCAAAGGCAGGAAGAAAATAGGAGAAATGGATTCTTAAGAATTAAAACATTTGAAACTATGAAATATGATCAGGCCAATATATAAACAGCCTGTTGGTAGACATGGTACCTCAATTAAAGCCAGATAACATAAATTTATAAACTGATCAATTTTTTATTGAGTACCTAGAATGTGCTAGGTACTAAGACTACAGAGGTGACTAAGAAAAAGAATCTTTACACTAAAGGAAGGGAGATATGTAAGTAAGACTAATATGAAGTTATAAGTATGCAGGAATAAAAGAATAAAAAGACCCCAGATTATATAGCTTTGATAGTGATCTTACAAATCTATTCTTTTCTTTATAGAGAAGGAAAAAACCCTGGAGGTTTTAAATGGTTGGCTTAAGGATCTTACACCTTTTCAGCACCACGCCAAGATCAATGCTCTTCATTTTATCACACCTTATCTGGTGGAACCAATGATACTTTAGTAACTTTGCAAGAGAAAAAGCAGACGATGGGGTTAGTTCAGTTTTTAAACTCCCCAAAGTGCTAAAAACAAAACTCATTTTCTCTTCTGGATTTATGGTTATCCTAGGTAACACCTGGCAACAGTAAGGAATTAAAAGAGAATCAAGAAGGTAAGGGTACAAAAAGTACCAGGGGAAACTTCAATAAATGGTACTGCACTGACAGCAGTCAACTGAGAAGGTGATGTGAGCCCTGACGAGGTTAATGGAATGTGACGTAGGAAGGATGGTCCAGAGGTCAGGATAACAGGAAAGAGAAGTTCTACAGCAATGAAGAATAAGCAGGACGAGAAAGGGAAGTATCAGAGCTCATGATTTTAGATACAGGATAATTTTTTTTTTTGTTTTTTTTTTTGTTTTTTTGTGTGTGTGTATTTTTCTGAAGCTGGAAACAGGGAGAGACAGTCAGACAGACTCCCGCATGCGCCCGACCGGGATCCACCCAGCACGCCCACCAGGGGCGAAGCTCTGCCCACCAGGGGGCGATGCTCTGCCCTTCTGGGGCGTCGCTCCGCCGCGACCAGAGCCACTCTAGCACCTGGGGCAGAGGCCAAGGAGCCATCCCCAGCACCCGGGCCATCTTTGCTCCAATGGAGCCTTGGCTGCGGGAGGGGAAGAGAGAGACAGAGAGGAAGGAGGAGGGGGGGTGGAGAAGCAAATGGGCGCTTCTCCTATGTGCCCTGGCCGGGAATCGAACCCGGGTCCCCCGCACGCCAGGCTGACGCTCTACCACTGAGCCAACCGACCAGGGCCAGGATAATTTTAAGTGAACTTACAAATTGCTTCAGGATGCAGATAATAATAATAATAATTAAAGTTGAGAAGTTCAAGAAAATAAAATGAAAGTGTTAGAAGGATCAGCCATGGGATGAAGTCATGGACGACGACAGCAATGGAACAGTGGAGAGGAAGACTGTAATGAGGAGCTATGGGGCAAGAGGGACCATGTCCCGGAGGTTGGTAGAAAAATGAAGAACAGACCAGTATAAATCAATTAAATAGACTTGAAAAGGAAAGTAAAAAAAGGGGGGAAAAATAGTGGAAAGATGACCCGGAAGTAAGGATATACAGGGGTCAGCTAACTATTCTGTCAAGGGCAAAAGAGTAAACATTGTGGGCTTGCAGGCTGTGTCACGGCTCTTCAACTCTGCAGCAGAACAAAAGCAGGCGCAGAAATACCCTAACCGTTAACCACGACTATGGTTATGTTCCAATGAAATGTTATTTACCAAACAGGAGCCAGGCCAGATTTAGCCCTCAAGTTGTAGTTTGCTGACCCCTAGTGTAGAACACTAAGTATACAGAATCCTCTCCCTGGTGGTGGCCCAGCAAAAACGCAGAAAATATAGTGGCCTCCATCAGAAAGGGTGTGAGGAAAACATTCTTGCCAAGGGCTCTTTTGCTACCACACACAGGCTGTGCAGACAATGGAGCACTGTTAGAGTCACAAAACAACACAAGGATTCTAGAGCTTTCTAAAGATTAATTCAGACTTATTTTTAAATACTTGCTGTTTCAGAGGGAAAAGACCCAGGCTAACCCTTGTGTTACTTGTCTTCCTAATAAGCTATTCACCAAGGAAGATCATATTTAAACATTTACTTTATGGCATTTAAAGTATTAGAAAATTAGCATGAGGTATACTTCTTTCATATCTACTAGAGGAACTCAACCCTGAAAATAAATTTTACAATTCACACACTCTCAAATTTTAAGTAGTGTTTATAAAAAACAGTGAACCTCTTAGTTTTCTGTAAGAAAGAAAGATGAAAAGACATTCACAAACATCAAAAGAGAAAACTATCTGTTAAATGAAACTGTGTAACGTAAAAGATAATACATATTGATTCAGAATTAAAACAATACATGAACATACTCTGAAGTCTGGATCAACCTACTATATTGGATATAAAAGCAGCTTCTCTTCTGAATTCCTCTACTTTAAGCTGGGTAGATCAACAAACAAAATAGATGATGAGAAATGAAGAAGTGAAAACATTCTCTACTATTTCATGAACATACTACAGCTTTAGGAAGCTTTAATGATAAACCTAAAATCACTATCCAATATCTGTTTAAAACAACAGGTTTTCTTACTTAAGTTCCATGTATTTGTCAAATCTTCTACTGATTAAGTGCTTTGACAAATTCTGCATTGTGGGTACCAGGAATTACAATATATTAACCACACAGTCACTAAACTAAACTCTAAAATCTAGATGGACCTAATCTGAGAATTGAAGGTCATAAAATTAACCAAATTTATCTTGTTTCTTCCATAGGCATCGCTGTTCCAGTCCCTATTAAAGGGATAAAAACTGAGTTGGGAAACCCAAATAATATCACCTGTGGACTGACAAAAGAGCACTTCGGCAACTTCATGCTCTTTGGCTCCCTGGCTTCCTTCTTTATACCTCTGGCGATCATGATTGTCACCTACTTTCTCACTATCCGTGCTTTACAGAAGAAAGCTTACTTGTTCAGGAACAAGCCGCCTCAACGCCTAACGTGGATGACTGTGTCCACAGTTTTCCAAAGGGATGAAACGCCCTGCTCATCACCTGAAAAGGTGGCAATGCTGGATGGTTCTCACAAGGACAAAACTCTGCCCAGCTCAAGCGATGACATACTTATGCGAAGAATGTCCACAGCTGGAAAAAAGTCACTGCAGACCATTTCCAATGAACAGAGAGCTTCAAAGGTGCTAGGGATTGTGTTTTTCCTTTTTCTGCTTATGTGGTGCCCCTTTTTTATTACTAATATCACTTTAGCTGTATGTGATTCCTGCGACCAGACTACTCTTACAATGCTCCTGGAGATATTTGTGTGGATAGGTTACGTTTCCTCAGGAGTGAATCCATTGGTCTACACCCTCTTTAACAAGACATTTCGGGATGCATTTGGCCGATACATCACCTGCAATTACCAGGCCACACAATCAGTAAAAACTCTTAAAAGATGCTCCAGTAATATCTTCCGGAATCCAATGGCAGAGAACTCTAAGTTTTTCATAAAACATGGAATACGAAACGGGATTAATCCTGCCATGTACCAGAGCCCAATGAGGCTTCGAAGCCCAACCATTCAGTCTTCTTCAATCCTTCTACTCGATACACTTCTTCTCACAGAAAATGAAGGCGGCAAAACTGAAGAGCAAGTCAGTTATGTATAGAAGAAATGGCACAGTACTCATCTAATATAATGATGAGGAGGATGAAGCAGATACATATAAATGTACCAAATATTACATAAAGAACTTAAGTCATGTATCATATCATCTCTCTAAACTAAAAGTTATGTGCTAAGATTATCCAACTTTCTTTATTTGAACACATTTCTTTATTTACTCCAGGAAAAAATTCACTTTGTACAGCTGCCAATTAAAATAATCTAGCACTCTGGTTAAATGGCAAGGCATTAAAATTATATTAATAAATTTCAGGCTTAAAAAATGTTTCCATAAGAATTTATTTAGTTCCTACCTGTAAGTAAAGCTGTGCTATAAGTAAAATAAGACAAGCAAGAATTACCCTTGTCTTCAATGCCTTAAAAGCATCAGGACTAACAATAGTGATAGGAACAGTGGACTAACAAGTATGTAAAATAACGATCCCATCTGGAGATAAGTTAAGATTGTCATTTACTGTTTGGCTTAGAAAGACAGTTATAACTTTGCCTTGATGGAAGAGGTACGGAGGACAGCAGGAGTAGATTGTACCTCTTCAGAAGAAAAAAAACAAAACAACTTTCATTCTATTCCATACTTATTCAGTGGAGAGGAAAAAACAAAGATGTAGAAAAAAGAATGAAAAAGACAAAATAAAGTAAGAAAGTTAAGTTATAGCACCCAAACAAAAACACAAGCCTGAGGGAGAAATAGAGAACCGCATGCTGAAAATATGTATCAGACTGATATTCAATTGTAAACAGAGACATTGTATAACTGATTCTGCATCTGGTGGTAACTACTATAGTTCACTGCTAGGGCTCCCTCAAATTCTAAGGATCTATACATACAATGATGAAATATTTTTACTTTCGAGGAACCACTTTCTTTGTGGCCAAAAAATACGTGCACCAAGAATCTTGCTCTCATTTAGCAAGATCATGCATATCTGAAAACATACTATTGTATATATTGAGAATTCTTTAGTTGCATACTGTAACATCTGACTTCATAGCAAAGATGACCAAGAACCTCCAAGACTGTCTAATTTTTTATTTTTTTATTTTTTATTTTCTTACAGAGACAGAGAGTGAGTCAGAGAGAGGGATAGACAGAGACAGACAGACAGGAACGAAGAGAGATGAGAAGCATCAATCATTAGTTTTTCATTGCGCGTTGCAACACCTTAGTTGTTCATTGATTGCTTTCTCATATGTGCCTTGACCGTGGGGCTACAGCAGACCGAGTAACCCCTTGCTGGAGCCAGCGACCTTGGGTTCAAGCTGGTGGGCTTTTGCTCAAACCAGATGAGCCTGCGCTCAAGCTGGCGACCTCAGGGTCTCAAACCTGGGTCCTCTGCATCCCAGTCCGATGCTCTATCCACTGCGCAACCGCCTGGTCAGGCAAGACTATCTAATTTTTTTTTTTTAATTTTAATTTTTATTTTTTTTTTGTATTTTTCTGAAGCTGGAAACGGGGAGGCAGTCAGACAGACTCCCGCATGCGCCTGACCGGGATCCACCTGGCACGCCCACCAGGGGGCGCCGCTCTGTTGCGACCAGAGCCACTCTAGCGCCTGAGGCAGAGGCCACAGAGCCATCCCCAGCGCCCGGGCCATCCTTGCTCCAATGGAGCCTTGGCTGCAGGAGGGGAAGAGAGAGACAGAGAAGAAGGAGAGGGAGAGGGGTGGAGAAACAGATGGGCGCTTCTCCTGTGTGCCCTGGCTGGGAATCGAACCCGGGACTTCCACATGCCAGGCCGACGCTCTACCACTGAGCCAACCGGCCAGGGCCAAGACTATCTAATTTTAAGGTCTATATCAGATCATCAACTTGTTCACCATAATAAAAACTTTTTTCAATTTTGTCAAGACCAATACTTCTTTTAACTTCTTTATTTTCCTTTCCAATGTTAGGTTAAAATAATTCAGATTCTGGTCAATTTCAATTGAGTTTCACTCAATGCCAAGCACAGTACTGTACAAAGAGTTGCTATAATTATAAAATATGCTGACTAGACTGATAACAATATTTCTAACAATCACCTAATTATTAGATAAAAATGTATCAGGTTCATTTCAACCTGACAAGATTGCTTTTCAATTTTATTTTCTATTTTTATCATATACATTATTAACAAATAACCCACAAACATTAGAAGAAATATTGAAAATACTACAAATCCCTGGACTATCCTGAGAATAAAAAAGATAATACACACGAGAATTTTTAGTTTCCCACAGAGACCGTTTCATTCTAGCTGCTAAAGTAAAAATATGTATTTACTGATATGTTAGCAATGTTCTATTCAATAAGTATGCTTTTAAAAAAAGTTAAAATTAAAAAAAGAAATTCTTAAAACATGGTTTAAGAAGGCCAAATCTCTGCAGTTATTTTAAAAGCAACATCTAACAGGAAAGAAATGATAAGATGGAACACATTAAGAAAGTAAATGATGACATATCAGAAAACAAAATTCTCAAATATTAAAGTTAATGAGGAAATTGGAGAATACACGTGCTCGATCAGAGCCACGCAGGAAGACAGAGTCTGATGAAAAGAAATGGTGGAGGAAAGCACTGGCCTATCATGAAACCTATTTGAATTTCAGTTCTACCACTTGGCTCTATAACAATGGGAAAAATTTTTAAGAGATTTTATTTATTCATTTTAGAGAAGGAAGAGAGAGAAAAGAGAGACAGAAGGGAAGAGGAGAAGAAAGTATCAACTCCCATATGTGCCTTGACCAGGCAAGCCCAGGGTTTCAAACCAGCGACCTCAGCGCTCTAGGCTGACGCTTTATCCACTGTGCTGCCACAGGCCAGGCAACAATGGGAAATTTTATTAGCCATTTTGGGATTCAATTTCTTTCTCTTTTAAAAAATGAGAATATTGGTTAATTTATAAGTTCCTTTCACCTTTAAAAACTCTCACTCCAGGGAAACAGTACTAATCTAAAATTTGGTTTTAACTGCAGCTCCTTACATTAGTTTATTGCATTTAACTTTCTTCATCTATGAAGTGCTAGACAAAACCATCTCTAAAGTCTTTTCCCAGTTTCTACTTCTTGTGCGAATTGTATATATTACGAAAAGAAAACACAAAATGGTCCCTTAGAAATAACAAGCGCACAAACAACCAATTAGCTGGATCTGACTGCCCCAGGCAGATCTCAGCAGAGCCTAACAGCAGCTCACCGGGGACACCTGCTGCTGAAACTGGGAGCTGCATACGTGGGAACCAGAGGAACTACAAGGAAAAACAAATTTTGTTCATTTGAGAGCAAAGACTGAAGACCAGTCAGGTTAAAAAGAAATGAGAAAGTTTTCAATCAGCTCACCAACTCCTCTGTGGCAGAATATGCACACTAGGCCACAGATTCACAGGACGTGAAATATAGAGAGAATAGCAGCTGACGGAAACAAAGCAGAGAAAGAGACCGTCATGAGTAGGATTCTTTACACAAACCAAGTTATGAAGAGTGCACCTAGAAGATAGACTTTTCACACTAAAAGTATCTGGTTTCCCAACAGTTTTGTTTTTTAAATCCAAACCTCTCTGGACAGCAATAATAAAATCATTTGTTTTTGAATTGTGTCTAAACTCTAGAGCAAAAATATGGGGAAGGTGAGACGCACAGCTTGGCTAGAATGATACACCGAAGATGACAGGAGAGAAACAGAGTTATTTAACTTCTATTTTGTTTCCTCCATCTTTTCTCTCAGGAAAATGATCTTTAGACCAGAAAGATAAAAAGTAATGTGAAGATGAATCAAAATGCAAAATAGGTGAAGAGAATAACTGCTGTAAACGAGTCCAAACCCCTCAGCTACATGAACCACCTTCCCGGGACAAAGCTGTCGATGTCATCATGGTTTCAGTGCTGACAAATCTGAGGACAGACAGACAATGGCAAAGGTACAAAAGGACTGCAAGTGGCTGACTAAAATATTCCAATGTTCAGAAAGAAGCTTTTCAAGAAACAAAATTTGAGAAATTAAAAGTGTAAAGTCTTGCAGATCTTTTGAAAAAACGTAGAATAGCTTAATATATATTGGTTTAGTCAGAGCTTAGAAGAGGAATCAATGAACATTTCACAGACCTATAGAGTTACTAAGAAACAATGAGCAACTGATCACAAACCCTGTGTGGAGGTACCAGACCAGCAGGTCTGTGTAATACCGTCTTTAAATCTTAGCGAAGGCTGTCTAGTGTCTTTGTGAACAAGTACGACAAATGAGGGTTAAAGGATAGTACAGTGAATATTAGTATTTGGTTGAACCACCTCATTCAACAAAACTGGTATAAGGAAAAACCAATATGGGTCTGTGCTTTGATGTTTTATTCAACATTTTTATCCACAATAGGAAGAAAATCTTTTATAGCCTGCAGTAATTGGATAGCTTCTTATCTGGGATATAATGGAGAAAATCCTGTAATTAGTTCACAATGGATGTCCAATAAATATCTGTCGAGTTACATCACAGTCTTTACAACAGAGGTTCACTTCCAGGAACTCGGGGTAGAAACTGTTTCAGAGATGAAAGGGACAAGAGACACCTGACACATCTAACATGTACTGGGAACTTATTTTATTGTGTAATTATCACAAATAAGCTATAACAAGCAGGGTCCAAACAGTGCTTAAGAGAAGTACTTTTAATTTTCCTTCATGCCAGAGCCTGTCCTAAAGGTTTAGATAATCGTCAGAAACACTGTTCTCAAATAAGCACTAATACGTTCATCTCACAAACGAATAACCTGAGGCTCAAGGATGCTAGGTTTAAATAAGCCCGTCACTGAGCTGGGAAGTGGCAGAGCCAGGGTTCAATAAGCAGACTGGTTTCAGATACGCCCTCTTTTTTCCTTTCTTTCTTTTTTAAGTGAGAGGAGGTGAGATAGAGACACAGACTCTCGCACACGCCCTGGTCAAGATTCACCCGGCAACTCAGGTCTAGGGCCTAAGCCCAAATCAATGGAGCTAGCATCAGCGCCTAAGGCTGACACTCAGACCAACAGGGCTATCCGGCTTTGAGAGGGGAAGAGAGAGAATAGACAGAGAGAGGAGGGGAGGGAGAAGGAGAGGGAGGAGAAGAGAAGCAGATGGTCACTTCTCCTGTGTGCCCTGATTGGGGATCTAACCCAGGATGTCTACAGGGCAGGCTGACACGCTATGCACTCAGCCAATGGGCCAGGGCCCAGATTTGTCCTCTTAATCACAACTACACTATATTGCCAAAGGCATCTCCAAATCTTCAAGTCCAAAATAATATTTTTAAATCTGCAAATATCTTTTTCCCTTTTGCATTTAAACAAAACCTATTATCTTTTACTTTCATGAAAGAGCTTAAGAACTCTATAAACCTGTGTAAGATATAGCATCCTATTTGAACAAACAATATACACGGAAAGAGGAATATAGAAGGTGTTACCCAGATATAAAAAATTATGTGAATAAGCTGAAAAGTTATGAAATATACAGAAATAATAAAAGTCATTTTACTATTTCTCAAATAGGTTCACAGAATCCCAAGACATAGTTACTTCTTTTTCAGGTGAATAGTACTAATCTTATTGTTAAATGGTCCTCACTCCGAACCTAGTACATTCTTCAGATATTTGAGTTCCTGTTTAGTTACTGACTACAAAAACAAATGCAATATAGATAGAATTGGAAATTAGAAGTTACCTGAACAGAATGAACCCAAGTGATTCTACTGCTGCCCTTCTGACGTCGTCATTAACATCGCTTACCTAGAAAAAAATGTAAAGGGTCATTACATTATACCATGAATTCTATTACCAGAGAAAACTGATACGGGCCTCACATCACTCTTATGTAAATTAGACCTCCTTAATATGTCATTCCTTTAGAATGTCTTTCCCCAATTTAGAAAAATTCATCTGAGAATTTCTTCATTTCAGGTTTTAAAAGTTTTGGTACTACTTCTACTTCAAGGCTACATCTAAAGACTGTTTCACCTGCAATATGGCTTTTGTGGGCTACAATGACAATCTAACCATACCTTCATTATTTTCAAAAACTTATGTCCTGGCCTGACCAGGAAGTGGCGCAGTGGATAGAGCATCGAACTGGGATGCGGAGGACCCAGGTTTGAGACCTCGAGGTCGTCAGCTTGAGCACGGGCCCATCTGGTTTGAGCAAAGCTCACCAGCTTGGACCCAAGGTCTCTGGCTCGAGCAAGGGGTTACTCGGTCTGCTGAAGGCCCGTGGTCAAGGCACATATGAGAAAGCAATCAATGAACAACTAAGGTGTCGCAACGAAAAACTGATGATTGATGCTTCTCATCTCTCTCCGTTCCTGTCTGTCTGTCCCTCTCTATCCCTCTCTCTGACTCTCCTCTGTGTCTCTGTAAAAAAACAAACACAAAAACAAAACAAAAAACTCATGTCCTAAGTTTCAAGCAAAATACAAACACTTAGAATGTACCACATTCTTCATTGATAAAGGGTAAATTACTAATAAATACTGTGTGATGTAAATATCCCTGGGAAGGAATTAATGACAGTATAAATCCCTTTCTGCAGGGAAGATGACTGGGTTTCATCTCCCAGCACCCGGAGAGTAGAAACTTACCGAGGTAAGACATATGTGGAGTGCCCACTATGTTGTCAGGCAATGTTTGTTGTTGATAAGCTGTATCTGATTAGGAGAACTGAGTGGGAAAAGCCTCCTGGGGACCTTGGGCATTGGCTTTCCCGTGTAGCATGTCTCTTAGAATAGAGTATGTTCCCTGGGGGTATCTGAAAGCTAACGTCACAGGCTGTAAACAGGAGTGGTTTGTACTGCCCACTAGGTTTTCTGATCCTAGGGTGGCTACACACACTCACATGGTCTTGTCTCTTAAACAGAAGGTGCCCCTTGGAGTAGGGTGTCAGAGGTTGCACCTGAATGACTTTAAGGACTTTCATTTATACTGACATACCGTTATCCTGTCCTACATCCTTCTGAAAAGCTAAGTAAAGCTGGTGCCAAGATATGGCTGACTGTGACCTATGAACGAGAATCTGAACCTGAGACCACTGGTAGCAGTCACATGGGTGCGTGCTGCACTCACTGAGACACTAGGGTCCGTCTGCAAACTTCCCTTCCACTCCATCCCCAAGAAAGGTCACAGTACTTACAGCAACATGTAGCAGGCGTCGAATGGCTTTGTTGTTACCTGAGCCACAGTAAGCCATGGCTACGGTATACATTCCAGATCGTCGAAGAATTGGATCCTAAGAAAAAATAATTCAACATCAACCATCAGCTTATCATTTCAAACAGTAACTTCTATAGGCTAACGGGCATAGCTGCATGCACTAGGAGAGTTTGTTTTAAACTCAAGAGTACTTTTGTGGTTGGTATTTTCTAAATGAATGGGGAAATAAGACTAACAAGAGGAATTAACGGTTTGCAAGTCCCAACATTCTGTGCAAACATGCCTGTGCTTCCTCACCCTTTCCAGGAATTACAAACTCAGTAGCAACACTTACTGCCCTGTGACACTCAGCTTCCATTTATCAAATGAACAACAAAGAAGCTCCCTTCTATTCACATTCTAACTTGCTTTTACTTTATCATTTAATTCTTGGGCACTGAATGCCGGTGGAAGAGATATGGAGGTTTGATAGTTGAGCGAAGCAATTAGTAGTTTTATCACTAAATTATAGCAGTGGTTCTTTTAATCAGATTATAGAGGACAGTATTACTTACTGTTGACTACTTATAATAGCCAAAACCACTGTGAAAAGCAAACAAAAGGCAACACAAAACTTCATCCAAGTAAGTAAGTAGAGATTGGCACTATTTTTTGGATGAAAAACAAAGAAGTAAAGTGTATCTTATTAAATGATTATGAAATCATTCCAAAAATACTGTTTCTAAACAAAATCAAATTATAATTCCCTAAAAAAATTTTTTGGATCTCATTACCTGAAAAATCTCTGATCTGAAATCTTCATTAAATTGAAAATCCTCAAATTACTCTGGTTTACATCTTCTAATCAGTGTTTTTCTTTTCTAAATTCTATTAGGTTTTATATAGCTTGTGAAAGGTCTTATCAGCAATATAGGTACGTGTTTGGAGGGGAACAGAGACGATTTCGAGTGAACCTCAGTGCTTCACAAATGGTGGCGATAACCGGAAGGTAAGGGAGTCAGGAGAACAGGACAGATGACTGTAACTCACCTTATCACGGCAGAGAGATTCAATGAGAGCATCGGCCTCTTCCATCCGCCCGTACATCACTAGTGCGATGCCAACTGCAAGACCACGAAGGATCTTCTCATGCTGAGTTTCCTGTGCATAGCCAACCATGTCCTCAATAGCCTGGGCATTTTTAGAGCCCAACATGACCAAACCAAGGGCCAGGCCAGCTGCTTCCCCTAGTGAGTAAAAAGGAAAATGTTGGAGAATAAGAGCTACGCATGTAAATGCAATAAAACACCCTCATGGATTTTAGCATCAACTATAGCTTCTGATGGCATTTTTTCAAGCCATCTGACAAAAAGGAGAGTATTATGTGGAAATACATCCATGTATTTATAGCTATTTTCCTTTAAATCTTGACTGAAGACACCATAGAATCCAAGAGTGATTTCAAAGGCAATGTTAGGACATTTTCCCTACATCACCAAGCAGTACAGATAGCCCTAGAATACAAGTAGAGCACTCTAATAAATTTCTATTTACAAAAGTCAGTTATGCAGAGACACACACGAGATAGCATTTTAAAAGCCTATTTATCACAAAACATATTTTTATAAGATAAGTTTGACAAATGGGGAAAAAATCCACTCCCTCTTCAAGTAGAGAAATCCATTAGATTTTTAAGAGGTTACAAGTTATAGGTAGAAAATAGTAAGTTACACTAAGTCAGTGGTTCTCAAAGTGTGCACCAGGGCACACTGGTGCGCCCTAGATTTCCAGGTGTGCTCTATGGTATTCCAGAGAAATATGTGCCTGTTGGGGACCAAAAAACCAACAGGGTTTTTGGAGTTTAGATTTTTGGGGGACAGAGGTGTGGGGAATTGGCTGTAAGCTGACAGTCTGCTCAACCCCCCACCTCACTTGCCTGATTAGGTTGCAAAAGGCTGTTAAGCTGTGGTGCTGGATTGTTTACACTACCCCCCATGTTCCCTGGAAAGACTGGAGGCAAGTTCCTTCTATCCCTTGTTTGGGGTAAAGTTAAGATGATATGTGTGGTGAGGGTTTTATGCACTCAACAATTAAGAGTAAAAAGAGAAAAATTCTTTAATGTATTGACAAGGAAATAAGAGTTTGCCTTTCAAATATATGCCCAAACATTGAAGAAATTGCTAGGACACATCAGGCTCATGTTTCTCATTAACACAAGAATGAAAAAACTTAACACACTGGGACCTGCCAAATTTACTAAATCTTACTAAGAATGTATCTATATATATAAAAAGATAACTTTTTTTGTCGTTATTTTTTAACCCCTTTTTTATGAATTCTAAAAAGCATAACTCAAAAAATGTAACTTAGCCTGACCAGGCAGTGGCGCAGTGGATAGAGCATCGGACTGGGATGCAGAAGGACCCAGGGTCAAGACCCCAAGGTCACCAGCTTGAGCATGGGCTCATCTGGTTTGAGCAAAAGCTCACCAGTTTGGACCCAAGGTTGCTGGCTCAAGCAAGGGGTTACTGGGTCTGCTGAAGGCCTGTGGTCAAGGCACATATGAGAAAGCAATCAATGAACAACTAAGGTGTCGCAGTGCGCAACGAAAAACTAATGATTGATGCTTCTCATCTCTCCGTTCCTGTCTATCCCTCTCTGACTCTCTGTCTCTGTGTAAAAAAAAAAAAAAAAAAGTAACATAACAATGTTTTTTAATGTCAGCATAAATTTAATTTTGTCATATTTATTTTATTTAATTACCATAAAAGCACACTTGGACTTTATATTTTTTTCTTTGATAACATATTTCTCAGAAATTTATATATAGTGCACCTACTATTATTTGTAGGACTTTAAATGCGCCCTGACTTGAAAAAGTTTGAGGCCTGACCAGGCGGTGGTGCAGTGGATAGAGCGTCGGACTGGGATGCAGAGGACCCAGGTTCGAGACCCCGAGGTCTCCAGCTTGAGCGCAGACTCATCTGGTTTGAGCAAAGCTCACCAGCTTGGACCCAAGGTCGCTGGCTTGAGCAAGGGGTTGCTCAGTCTGCTGTAGCCCCACGGTCAAGGCCCATATGAGAAAGCAATCAATGAACAACTAAAGTGCCACAATAAAAAACAGATGTTTGATGCTTCTCATCTCTCTCCGTTCCTGTCTGTCTGTCCCTATATATCCCTCTGACTCTCTGTCTCTGTAAAGAAAAAAAAGAAAAGAAAAAGTTTGAGAACCACCGCACTAAGTAATCTTCAAGTTCGTTGTCCTAGAAAGAATCACTTACCTGTCACAGCGTCGTCCTGATAAAGGTTGGTTTTCAGCAAGTCGTACACATCCTGGCGCGCAGTCCCCATGGCAGCCAAACCGAGGCCCAGGCTGCCACCATGTCGGACAATCTGGGGAAGAAGCACAGCCTCTGCTGATGGGGTACATTGTACTTACAATCCATGCTTTTATTCTAATTTCAAAATATATTTTGATATTAAATATGTAGAGCAGTTGGTCTAGTTAGAATGATCAAAGATCTGATGATCAGAAGGCCAGTGGTAACTTCAGCAATTTCAGTTTCAAAAGAACGGTGCTCGATGATGCAAGATAACAGTGAGTTGAGAAGTGAATAAGAGAAAAGAAGAAACTACAACTCTTTAACACGTTTATGTAAAAGTAGGAGGAAAATGACAACTAAGCAGCAGCAGCAAATGCCAGGTTTTCGTGAAGACAGGTGAGACCGGAATGTGCTCCCGGCTGAGGGGGAACGGAAGCGCAGAGCGGCTGCGCAGGAGGAAAAGGTATCTGATGGAACACGGCTGTGAATGACGTGGGAGAAAGCCGAGTCAAGAGCCAAAGCTGGGCTCTACTTGAAGGGAACACCTGGTTATCTGCCATTTTTGAATGCACAGTATCGTTTTATTGGTGATAGCATCCCAATCTTGCTTGAAGAATACTCCTCCCCAATGATTAGTGTTGGTGGCGCTGTTGTTAAGAAGCTCCCATCTTCCTCTAGCCAGACCCCAGACAGGCCAAATGGATGTCCCTCGTGAATTTTAATCTTTCTTGAGTAGAATGACCCAAGAACCAAAAACATTCAGGCTCCCTCATCCTGACAGAGGTTCCTGAAGAGACAATTGCAGTAGTTCCTGTTATCTAGATCCCTAGAGCTGCCCTGGCTCTTAACCTTTGCGAGAACGGGATCAGCTTCTTTAATCACATAAGCTACTTCCAATAAACTTCTTGTTTAAGTTTGTAAACTGCTTTGTCTGATAAGTTTTTACCTGAGAACAGAGGAAATGAGGTAAAAGTATGTGTAAATGTAAATAAATCTGTGGACAGGAGGCTTACTACACTGCTCACAAAAATTAGGGGATATTCATTTTGAAATATCCTTTAATATTTGTGAGCAGTAAAGATGGTTCTATTGGTCTCAATCTTTTCACTGAATAGGAAGACAAAGTTTTTTGGCTGACTCAGGAACTCAATTAAAAGCTTTCCAAAGTCTAAAATCATAAAAGTCTAACATTAAAGTCTAAAATCATATTTCAAGGTATCTTAAAATAAGATAGGACTACTTAAGTTTTTCCAAAAGTTCATATTTTAAAACTTATCAAAGGTCAAAACAAGCAAGAATTCTGATTCCTGAGAGATTATATGCAATTTCTTTGTGCCTTAGTTTCCTGTACAATGATAGGATGTTGGGCAGATAAAATGTATTATGCTCACTTTGTTAAAGAGCCCGTTGCCCAGGTGATATTAATGTGTGTTGAGAATTGTAGCCTGGGGCTTGGTTTTGGGATTAAGCCTTTCCCACCCTTTTTTGATGTAGGGTGGTACAATCCAATCATGCCTCACAGGTGACTTTGTATTAGAGACTTCCCTACTTTGTATATTGGATTAGAGGTGGTGAAGCTACAGTATAAAGTGGGGGCAAAACCGGAGTTTGAGCTCTTGGTTCCTGGGATGATTAGAGGAGAGAGTAGAGCCAGCAGCAGAAGGAGGCCACGTGGAGTAGGCCAGGAGAAGCAGCCAAGATGGTGGAATGCTGAGTGAGATGCGATGGGGAACTGAGGAGAATAAGGCTGGTGAGCTAGAAACCTTTGATTCTAGGAAACTCGGATAAGTCAGTGGCTTTGTGAGCACTGAGTGTGACTGGGTTTTGGAGCCCAGTGTGTATTTTTACTTGCCCGCCAGGTGCAAGCTAGGAGTAAAGGCTATGGCCCACCAGTTTTTGGCTCCATGGTTTCTTTACCGACTGTCCGAATCCAATGCGAACCTGCATGGGCCAGAAGGCTGCTGTGATAGTGGCTCTGGCCTTGGCTGCTGGCTTTACATAGGATCAGACTAAATGACCCCTAAGGTCACTAACAGCATTACAAGACTCTAAAGAGTGGGAATACAATGTGTGTTCTGCAAATACCAGGTACTTAATTTTGTTTGTCACAAGATTTAAAGGACTGAGAAGCATACTTTCAGTTTAAAGAGAAGGAAAGAAAATTACTTAAAAATTCTATTAGAATAGTACTGTTTTGAAAATTTCCAAATATAAAAATATAACAAAATTTCTGTTCACTAAAACAATTTGGCAAATATAACATTTTCCTAGACTCTTAACTAATGGACATTTAACTTCCCATTCCAACACTTACATCGTTGCTGGCATTCTTAAGCTGGTTTAGCAGATAGTCAATTATATCACCACCATGATTGGCATGAATGAGACCTAATGCATAGAGACCTCCACCTTCCTGATAGGCTGATCCGGGAGAGGTGTCCTTGGGAAGATATGTTGCCATTAACTGTAAAGCTTCTTTCTCATGACCCTGAAAATTTGGGCCACAACAAAGGTGTTAGTAAGAGAAAGCAAGAAAAGACCCAACATGTTCTGCGATTACTGCTTTTCTCCAGCATGTTCCCTTGCTGAGAGAGAAAAGGAAGTGGCGCTCTCATACAACTGGATCACTTGAATAAGAGAAGAGCCTTTAAGTGACCCAGTCACTGCTTAGAAACAGGCTTCATTTTCCCCCCTTATTTTATCACATTTCTCCAAATTCATCTTACACTATACAAATAATTGATTTCAAATTCATCCTTTGAGAAATGGCTTAATTTTCACAGGAAAAGGAATTCTACCTTTTATTTAAAACAAAGACGTATATAAGTCCTTTAATAGCTTACTTTATCCTTCCCTATAAGAGGACTAATCTAACAAAATGTACTTGTCAATGAATTATAGTAAACTTTTATTTTTTATTAACTCCAGAAAAACTGCTCTGTTCTGCTGCCTATTCACACTGATCAATGCATATTACCTTGTGAATTACACCCAAACTGGCTGTAGCTGTAAATTTTGCCCAGTTAGTGGCTCTGGCCAACCATTCCAAGTTATCTCTATAAGAAAAGAAAATTAAGCAGTGCTATTAAAACAAATTCCACACAGCTTTTTATAATGTTAAATTCAAAGCATTAAAAATTTACCTTGAACTATTACAAATCATTTCACTTTATGGACCTCAAATTACTGCTGATTCTATTTTTCCTCCTGAGTTGTTCTTAATATTTTGGGGACTTTTAATATATAATTCCACTATGACCAAAGGCAAAACTGTATTAAATTTCTGAGGTTAATATAAGTCATTCAAAAGTTGATACTCAAGCCAACTAATGAAAAGAAGTAATTCTGCCTTAAAACAAGTAGGCATAAACAATAAAAAAATATAGTATATAAAATGTAAAATTCAAGACTGACAGGCAGGGGGAGTTCTCCATATTCCTGTAACAATGTCAAGAAAGTCTGTTAAAGATGATCGTAAAAAATGGAAACCTTCAAGTATATTTACCTAAGAAACTGGTCGCTGGTAGTCCCACAATGCATAAAAGAGTTTGCTATAACAGTTGCTGTGTGACATACAGAATTCCGTACTGCATCCTTACAAAAAGAAACAGATTTTTATCACTGGCAGAGTATTCACACATACGCAAGCTCACCCATGAACATATAACCAGAGTTCCTGTTTTGTGGTGTAATATGAATAAACTGAACTGATATTTAAAATACTGGATCTTTGCTGTTTCTTTATAAAGATTAAAAACAAGCAAGACAAATAGAGCTTTACCTGTGGTTTTAACTTGAGTCATTAGATTTTAGACAGATTAACTTAGGTATAGATTTTCTAATTTTGGGTATCTGAATACTCTAATTCACTATTTCTCTAAGCCCAAGGCCTCCAAGGTGCTGCAGCAGCGCAAGGAGGCTGTGCAGCGGCCGGGGGAGGCTGCCCGGCAGCCACAGGGGACCCGTGCGGCAGCCCAAGGAGCGTGCAGCACCCCTTTGGCACTGCACCTCTGGCAGTCATCAAAGTAATTCTGTGTATTTTTAATTACTATATTATAAAGATTAGCTTCATATAATTATCATAAGTGCAAATTATGTAATTCTGTGTCACTCTGTCATTTGTAAAAATTGTATTAAAAGTTTGGAGGAGCATTATTACATATGCTTCAATCAAACAACTGTTTAGTAATGGAATAGTGGAATAGTATATGAATTAAAAAAATGACTTTAGCCTGACCAGGTGGTGGTGCAGTGGATAGAGCATCAGACTGGGATGCAGAAGACCCAGGTTCGAGACCCTGAGGTTGCTAGCTTGAGCACGGGCTCATCTGGTTTGAGCAAAGCTCACTAGCTTGAGCCCAAGGTCGCTGACTTGAGCAAGGGGTCACTCAGTCTGCTGTAGTCCCACGGTCAAGGCACATAAGAGAAAGCAATCAATGAACAACTAAGGAGCTGCAACGAAGAATTGATGTTTCTCATCTCTCTCCCTTTCTGTCTGTCCCTCTCTCTGACTCTCTCTGTCTCTGTCACATAAATAAATAAATAAATATGCATTTACAAAATGACTTTAGGAAAAGGCTGCAGGGTAAATAAGACAAGGAAGGAAGATTTTTTCATGCTATATATTTTTTCATATTAAAATGCCTTTTGAAGTAGATGAATATATTGCCTGTTTAACAATTAAAATTAACATTAATAATTGTTGTGATCAGTATCCCAACGAGTTACAATAAGGTAAGAACTTCTGCCCTCAAGTTTGCAGTCAATAGGAAAATGTACACAAACTACACCAATGTACTGACTGTACTTTCTGTCCAAATGCTACCTGTACATATTAAAATAAAAAGGTAGCTAAAGGAAATGAAAAAATAAAAGAAAAAATGTCCTTTAAACTTCCCTATGAGAAATTAGCACAAAAACAGGGGCTCGATCAATATATTTTCTTTTTTGACAAGTTTAAGAGTTTCTTCCATTGTTATTTTTACAAAAAATTACTTATTTCTTTAACCAGGAATAAAATGCAACAAAGTATTCAATAATAAATAAATGTAAGTACTTATTTTCAACAAAGAAATAAAATAAGAAAACACTTCTATTATAGATGAATTTCCTACCTTTGTGTTTTTTAGAATCATAAGATCTGTGTTATTATTTCGTATTAAAAACTGCAGATGTAACTCAATAGCCATTTCACCACTTAAAATTTTAATCATTTTCAAAGTTTGATCCTTGGGCTCTGGACTCTGCCAAAACAAACAGATGAAAAATGGAAATTCATGTATTGCCGAAATCCACTAAGCCAGCTTTATCTTAACAGCCCTAAATCAGTGAAATTCATAGTTCAAATGCACAACACCACTTCTATTATAACAGCAAACTCTAGAAAACTCATGCATTTTTTTTAGATGCCACTGAGAGGTGATACAAGCATGATAGAAAAATGCAATGCACTGTGAACTAGCTTTCAATGTAAAATATTTTAATATTTAAAAAAAATCCAAAAACCCAAGCTGTATAAAAATAACTACATTGCTCACAAAAATTAGGGGATATTTTATTGTTATCATATGAAGTGCTACTTACTGATGATAGGTAAGAAACGCTTTGCTACAGAGCCAGCTTATACTTTAGGTGAGGAACCACCTAATCCAAACTGAGCAAGCCAAAAGCACCTTTAATCAACACATCTGTACAAACTCATGAACCACCACTCCACCAATAAAACTACCCATCCAGATGGAGAACAGCTGAAGTTTATATATGAGCATCAGAAACCAAAAGTCCTGATGAAGGAAAAGTTTATTAGTTTATATTGCTGCTCTAATAGCCAACTCTTCCATACACCATTACTACTAATACTAAAAAAAAAAGGACAACTAAACTGCCCTCTTTGCTTGCCATTCATATCAAGGCCATATGTTTTCCCCTCTGTGACAGGTAATTCAGAGTTATTCTGAATAGAGTTCATTCTTTGGTAAGAATCTAGAATTAATTTCATCTAAGTTAGAAGCTTTCTAGAATCCGTCTTTAAATTTTTACTTTTTAGAGAAAATCCATTTTTATAAAATGATTTTAGTATCAAACTTAATAAACCTCCATAAAAAATGGTATGTAAGCTAAAAAAAAAGTCAATAGAAAATCAACTTTTAAAAATGACTAGAGTGGATAGGGAAGGAAAATAAGCCAAATCTTTCAGATTAAGGGAAAAAGTTGTCCATTTATAGTCATCAAGAAAACAGCCACCTATGTTAAATGTTCCATAAGTTTGATAGCACTCTAAAGAAAAAATGTATTTGTAGAAGTATTGTACTTTTTAAAAGAGATTTCTAGCCTGACTTATGGTGGCGCAGTGGATAAAACGTTGACCTGGAATGCTGAAGTCACTGGTTCGAGACCCTGGGCTTGCCCAGTCAAGGCACATACAGGAAGCAACTACGAGTTGATGCTTTCTGCTTCTTCCCCCTGCCTACCCCTCTCTCTCTCTCTAAAAAAAAAAAAAGAAGGAAGGAAAGAAAGAAAGATTTCTATGTAGGAAAAGAACCTCAAGTCCAATAGATGATTTAGCAGCTGCTTAAAATAGGTTTTCTATAATATTATGTGTCAACTATACTTTATTAGGGTAAACTTTCTTAATGAAATTTTAAAAAAAACCACGTATGAAACATTTTAAAATAATTTACAATATACTGTGGGGCATACATGTTAAACAGAGACCCCAACTTCAAAAAGCACACTTACCGCTTCTGGTGTCTTTCCTACAAGCACACTACCCGTCTTTTCTTCTGTTTCCATTGACTCACTAAAACGAAGAGAACCAACAGTTACTAATCCTTCCTGAATAGCATGTGTGGGTGACATGTTATCAGGTTGCAGACTGAACCATGTCCAAATGAAATATTTTACAAGGAAAAAATGTTTAATTACTTCATGACTACTGCTGTTAAGAAACAGAAAAGAGCTTGACTGCTGGTCACGCAATCGACCTGAGACACTGGAAGTCCCAGGTTCGAAATCCCAAGGTCACTGGCTTGATCTCATGGTCACTAGCTTGAGCCCAAGGGTCGCTGGTTTGAGCAAGGGGTCACTGGCTCGGCTGGAGCCCCCTCAGGTCAAGGCATGTATGAGAATCAATCAATGAACTAAGGTGCCACAACCACAAGTTGATGCTTCTCATCGCTCTCCCTTCCTGTCCTGCTAAAATAATAATAATGAAAAGAAACAGAAAAGATTCTAGTAAAATGAAAGTGATCCAGTAATTAAATTTCCTCCAAATATATTTATAAAAATACACAAAGCCACTAAATAGGTTAGCAAAATGCATGAGCAACAAAAACATGTGACAAAGCATCCCCCAAATTCCCCAAGCCCAGCCAGGCGGAGACACACCGACAGCTACAGCCAGTCTGCCGGGAAGCGGCCGGGTTGCGACAACACTCACAGCTCAGCCGTCCACATTCTCTTCCAAGTCAAAGCGCCATACTTCGAGGAGAAAATGCTGAGCCCGGGATTCAAACCAAGAAAGAAAAAACAAAGGAAAAAGCCCCAAAAGTGGGAAAGGAAACAGAGCCAGGAGACCTCAGCACATAAGACACCATTTGTTTCATACTCCACAACACAACAGAAGTTCTAGAGGGCAGTGAAATTACAAAAACTATCTTAAATGAGCCTTTGTAAAAAAAAAATTACACAAGGTATAAAATAATATTACACACCAGAATTAGAAAAATTCAGAAATGAAACAGAACTGGGGGAAAATTAGAAATGAAAGGAAGACTGATCATTTCTAAAATGAATATTAATCAGAAGGAACAGGAGAGCAAATAACTACAACACAAGAAAAGGAGGCAGGAAGAAGAAGAAAATTTTTTAAGACTTTGTTTATTCGTTTTAGAGAGAAGAGAAAGAGAGAGAGAGAAGAGGGGGGGCCAGAAAGCATCCATTTCCATATGTGCCTTGACCCGGCAAGCCCAGAGTTTCAAACCAGCAACCTCAGCATTCCAGGTCGACACTTTATCCCTTGCACCACCACAGGTCAGGCAAGAAGAAAAAAATTTTAAATCAAAAAGAAAAAAACTAAATGCTATCCCCACTAAAACCAGGAAAAAGTAAAGATGTTCACTCTCATCACATCTATCTAATAAGTATGAAAAACTCTAGTCAATGCAAAAAGTAAAGAGGGAAAGGTATAACAGTTACAACAGAAGAAGTAAAATTTCTAGTCACAGATGACATGACTCCTATGTAGAAAATTCTATGAAAGGAACTATAAAAAAATTTACTAGACCTAGTGATTTAAGCAAGGTTGTAGAATCCAGTATTAATATACAGAAATCAACTGTTTTCTATATATAGTATTAAAAAGACTGATAACATCTAATGTTGGCAAAGATGTAGAACAACTGGAATGCTCATTCACTGCAGCTGGCAGAGTAAAATGGGTAACCAACCACACTGGAAAAGAGTTTGGCAGTTTTACCAAGTTAAACATATGCCTTTGTTCCACCTATTTCAATCCTAGGTATTTACCCCAAAGAAATGAGAACATCTATCCACTGGCCATGGCTGGGTAGCTCAGTTAGTGAGAGCAGTGTTTTTCAACTGTGGACCACTCTACCAGAAATTTTGTGCTGATCTGTGAAAGTTAACCACCGTGATGTTATATAAAGATTAGACCCAATGATCTTAGTCGAATTAGCTTATGCTCAGGATGATTTCTGCCTTAGAGGTCCCTGATATAATTCTATTTTTATCAGTCCCCAAGTGTAAAATGATTGAAAACCACTGGGTTAGAACAATAAGGTGGCAGGATCAATCCCCAGTCAACCTGAGACATTTGTATATTTTGTTCTAATGGAAGCACAAAAACCTGAGAATGTTTCATATTTCCAAAAATCTAATTCAAATCTCTGAAATCTGGCCCACCTGCCCCACCTGAGGTGTGTAATGTACTGAACTAGATGGCACACATGCTGTCAGGCAGGTCCTCCCCATCAGAAAGTCACTTTCACTTTCCCAGAAGGGCCCATTTCTATGGTTTTCCTCAATCTATGAAACTAACGGTAAAACGTATTCTTAAAATACATAGATCATGAACATTGTCCCTATTCCCAAAACGAGATGAAGATTTTCAGTGAGTTCTGATGCAGACGACGCTCTCATACCTGTCTTTCTCGGGCCCGGGGACCGTCCCCGTGTTGGTGGATCCAGGCACAGAAGCAATAGGAGTGCCAACGGTCCGAAGGTTCTGGATTACAGATGACAGAAACTGCTGGCTAGCACTTTCATACAAATCAAAACAAATCTGATAAGCCATCAGGAGGTTGTCTTCCTTCACCAGTTTTTCTAAGATATCACTCACAGCCTGGGGATCATCTAAGAAAATTAAGCACTGAAATGCAGATAAAGAACAATTACATAATAATCGGAAACTTTGTCTACAAGATACTTAGAGTGACAGTCAACATATAGGAAACCTTAAAACACAAGTGTAAGGCAAGCTGGGGCAGACGGCCCATCTTGTCCAGCACTCCACTCCCGATCCCGGTACTAGATCAAGTCTTCCTAAAAATAGCACCTGTCTCCCATAAGAAAATCCACATGAATATATGCACAGCTCCTAATACTGCACCTGGCAATGAGCAGTCCTCAATAACTGGTTGGTGAATGAATCTTGGCTTTAAATGTTGTCCATAATTTACATTTAAGTGCTCCTTAACCTGTAATTTCTGCTTAACCATAATTTAAATATTTGCAATATTTAACACATATTATATTGTGCTGGACCAGGATAAGACACACTAAAATAACCATTTTGAAGCATTTCTCTAAGTACTATTATGATCTGTCATTTGTTTTAACAAAATTATCCAACAATGTTAGAATTTTTCTTTTAAGAATGAATTTAATGTTTCTTGTTCCCTTTGATAGCAAATAACTCAATATTAAAACGAACACATAATCAAAGTTAGTACAAATTAAGAATAGGAAATAATGGAAACAAAATAATTGGCTAGTAATAGGGGAATAAGTAAGGCAAAGCACTAAATGACTACTATGCAATCAAAAAGAACAAGTTTGTGAAGAGTCAGAACATTAAAAAATGTTACATTGAAGGACATATCTAATTGCCTCCAGGGAAGGGAACTTGGAAACTAGAAGAAAGGGTTGGAAGAAGGAGTTTCACTACTATATGCCCTTTGGTTCTTTTGGAATTTCAAATCATGACAATGTAATTATTACTGGTTCAAAAATATTTTTTAAGAATATAAATTTAAAAGGAGTTTTAAAGGCACAAGGAATAAAACAGCTAACAGAAATAAAATTCCCTCTGAGGAATAAAACTAAACTACACAGAAGAACAGGGTAGAGGATACTGTTTCTCATTTAAAATTTTAAAAACTATGTAAAAATATTAAAAACTACTTAGAAGCAAACAAAAGTCCAAAAACCTATATAAAGAAAACTACAAGGAAATACACTAAAATGTTAAGTTGACTTTGGGTGATATAAATGTGGATATTTTTCTTCCAGCTTTTTCTGTTTCAAACGTGCTTTAAAAAGCATTTAGCCTGACCAGTACACAGTGGATAGAGCATTGTCCTGGGAAGCTGAAGTCCCAGGTTTAAACACTCAAGGTTGCCGGCTTGAGCACAGCATCATCAACATGATCCCAAGGTCCCTGGCTTGAGCCCAGAGGTCACCGGCTCGGCTGGAGGCACATGATCAAGGCATGTATGAGAAGCAATCAATGAACAACTAAGGTGCAGCAATTATGAGTTGATGCTTCTCATCTCTCTCCCTTCCTGTCTCCCCCCTCCCTCTCCCTCAAAAAAAAAAAAAAAAAAGAACACATCGAAAGAACAGATGTAACAAAATAAGCTTTTAGATTTAGAGATTCAGTTCCTTATAGGTAAAAAGGAGTATTAACTACACACCTTATCTTCACAGGGCTATTGTGAACATCAACTGAGATAATACGTATGAAATCATTACAGTAATGTGATGTAATGTTGTTACCTGGCAAACATTGATAAAATCAGGTTTCTCCAAGTTCATGTAGATTTTAACTAGAACTCTTAGTACTTTATTCCGAAACTGTTTATTCTGCATCAAAGACATGCAGAGCTTGAGGCTATAAGCTAGCATTCCTGGGACATCATTCTGAAAGAAATAATTTAAAGTTATATCATTATCTGATTACTGAAGCATCAGGTTTATTTAAAAATCAATTATTTAATCTATGCTTGATAGTCATTCTAAGCAGCCAGAGTTAAACCCTTTAAACAATAAAAGCTTTAAAAATGTTAGCCATTTTAGATATATATCTTAAAAGGAAATTACATTTTTCCCTGTCTTCCAGAAAAAATGAATTGAAAACAATTTAATATGTAATATATAGTGGTCACCCAGGATCATGAAGGGCTATATCAACACAGTATGCTAAAATAGAGTGATGCTATTAATTATTCTAAAAAGATATAACTGTCCAGATACTGAGTGGCTATGTTTTTTAATTGTGTCTGCTGAAGTCTTTCTGCCTCCAATCTTGCTAATAGACTCCCTCATGACTTACTGCCTATACTCTCTGGCCAGGTACACAAAGTGACAGAACTGTTATTAAGCTCTGAGTGACTCAACTTTTGAGTGCTGCCACATCTGCTGGTGGGAATTTCAACTCCAGACTATGTACATTTCCATTATGGTTCTCCAAAGCATGCCCAAGATTTGAGATACCAACTATAGGAGTCCTTCAAGCATACCGAAGAACTACAGCTATATTTCTCAAATAGCGAGATGTGACCCATCAGTGTCTAATGAAATTTAGTTAATGGGACTAGCATTTTTTTAAAATGAGATCCAAATTAAAAATACCAGTTAAAAAAAAAATGCCAGTTAAAGTAGTAAAAGTAAGTATCATTTCATACAACAAGTTAAATCTCTATGAAGACATATACTGGGATATAAAGTAAGATGCATTTCTTACTCTGTTTCACTCTTTTAAAAAATATTTATCACCTCTTTATCTCATAAGCAGGAGTGGGCAAAAGCAGGTTTACAGTTTTAAGTACATGAAACAGTTCATTTCTGTATTATTATATTAACTTATTATTATTTAAACATATGTGTATCTTTTTTATTTTTTAAAAGATTTTATTTATTGAGAGAGAGAGAGAGAAAGGGGGGAGAGGGCGGGGCAGGAAGCATCAACTCCTAGTAGTTGCTTCTCCTATGTGCCTTGACCAGGCAAGCTCAGGGTTTTGAACCAGCGACCTCAGCATTCCAGGTCGACATTTTATTCACTGTGTCACCACAGGTCAGGCATTATTATTATTTATTTGTATTAGTTATCTTAGTATTATTATTAATCTTATTATTTCATATCCTTACTTATGATTTATCATTCAGGCAACGATGGCTGACAATTTAACAACTGTGTAAACCTCCTTTTGCCCACCCCTGTAATTATTTGCCTGGTTGCCTGTCTTCCAATGGATTGTTCCACTGAGGCAGAAGTTGATGTTGGTAGTTAGGATTCCTAAAACAGAATCTGGCACAGAGTAGGCACTCAAAAAAAAATTTGTTGAATGAATGAAAACAAGAATTTTTCATTTTATTCACATGAGGACTAGGAGAAGCTACAACTCACAACAATGAAGTAGGGTAAAACAAGGGCCATTCTATTACACAGGGGTGGCTCATTAATTTACTCATTTAAATAGACCTCACCAGTGCTACTCAACACTGTCTTGGCTTTGGGGACACAATGGTGAACAAGGCACAAATACCTGTCCTTATGGAAGTTATAATCTGGTAGTAAGGACAGATGTTAACTGCCTAATCATACAATTACTATCTATAGTGGTAAACACTACAAAAAAAACACAGGCCTCCAAGAGATTAACAGAAGAATTGCCTCTAGTCTTTGCAGTAGGGGCTGAGGAGAGTGTGGGTGGCAGGGACTGATGGAAGGATCTATGAACAAGTGACAATTGAGTTGAACTCTGGATCTTGAACAGGAATAAAGCAGGCTAAGACAAACAATTTTGGCAGAGATATTATTTTTGGCAGGGGAACAAGGCAGAGCACGTCTAGGAGCTGAGGGAAGGTCCAAGCGGCTGGATCACAGAGGAGCTCTGGAGAAGGATAACAGGTGGGCATGCAGATCAACTTACCTTTCTGACAACTTTGTTGGTGAACAATTGTCATAACTATTGCAAATATACCCAAATCATGAATCTATAGTAGTTTCTAGTTTTAGCCAAAATAAATACAATAATATAGACTATTGTCAATAATATTATTATTGACAATAGTCTATATTAATCAATAGTCTTCTTAAAAAGGGCATGATAATTAATAGTCTTCTTAAAAAGGGCATAATTAATTCAATTTCCCCACGCAAGACTTCAAAGGAATAAATGTAGTAAGACAAAAGCAGATATTTGATAAACACAAAACACGGCCAAGGTCCTTAAATAAATTTAAAAAACAAAACATTAGCCAAAAGAGCACTGTAATATTTCTAAACTAGATTTTCTTTTCACTACATGAGATTTTCTGTTTTAATAATCTGCTTTGCTGATTCTCCATCAAAAACAATCTTTAAAATCACATCATCTACCTACCGACTCCAGGATGGTC
This sequence comes from Saccopteryx bilineata, assembly GCF_036850765.1. Classification (NCBI taxonomy): domain Eukaryota; kingdom Metazoa; phylum Chordata; class Mammalia; order Chiroptera; family Emballonuridae; genus Saccopteryx; species Saccopteryx bilineata. The sequence goes on from NC_089494.1 coordinate 7,783,005, forward strand.
TTCTCAAAGACATCCAGCCTTCGTGTCTCCAGAGCAATGCCGATAGCCTGCTTATACTTGTGGTCATCTAGACATCGCTGGAACATTTTATTCACAATGCCTTCCAATCTCTGGTCAATTGGTTTTTTTTCTCCTTCGGGCAAATCTGCATTCTCCACACATTGTTTGGTGTAGTGGTCAATGCATTTTGCTAAGGAGAAAATAAAATAACTCTGATCACCTTGTAAAATGGGCCAAAGTATGAGAAAGGACAATACCAACACTTATAATCATAAAAACCTATGGGATGACTATAGAGTAATAAGCACATTTCAAAAATTTTAAATGCTAATAGTTATAGATTTCAAGTAATATTGTTCCCATCATAACAGTTACACTGGAGGGCTATACACTAATTCCAATAAGGCTGATATTATTGAAAACATTCCTATTTTAAATTTACATTACTCAACTTCGACTAAGCTGCTTATTCAACATAGTTGGCTACAAACAGTTGCTGTTTCACTTTCAAAAAACAAACACTTGCTATTACTGAGGATAAATAAAAAGACCTATTGTCTCAATTATCACATGGCAATAAGTTATTAGACTTCTTTTTTTTTCTTTAAGAGAGGAGAGAGAGAGCAAGGAGAGAGAGACAGAGAGAGAGAGAAGGGGGGAGGAGCTGGAAGCATCAACTCCCATATGTGCCTTGACCAGGCAAGCCCAGGGTTTCGAACCGGTGACCTCAGCATTTCCAGGTCAATGCTTTATCCACTGCGCCACCACAGGTCAGGCCTAGACTTCTTCACAGTAATGAAACTATTAGCTCCTTGAGAGAAGGGGCTATGTCTAAATCATCTTTGTAGAAGAATGGTGAAATGACCCAAAATGTGCCACAGGTTTTGAAGATAATTCCAATGATTTCCAAAAGCCTTTCCAGCAATTGTTGCAAATCAACTGAAACAGTCACTGTCTCAATGGGAAGTGGGTGGAAGCTATTCACACCTCCCCACCCAGGAATCTAAGAATTCATGCAATGGTATATGTGCACAATTTGGTGGCTTTTCCATTCACAATGATTTGGGTGAAAGGGGAAGATGGGGCCATATACTGAAGGGTGCCAATAGCGTACTCTTAACTCTTAAAGTTGTTTACAATTTACATTACTTTGCGATCACATCTTAAATTTCTAAGTAAAACAAATACTGGAATTTCCCGAAGCTTTCTTCTACCTTCGTATGAAAGATAAACAGCCACCCATTTTGAATGACATATACGTTAGCATCCTCTCTATAACTCCTCAGCTTGTCACTTTCCTTTTTAAAGAGAAGAAGGGTACAAGGAAAGTGGCAAACTATAGTCCCAGGATACAAATAATTTGAACTACTATAGGATAAAAAATTGCTGTCCACTAGATGACCGTGTTAATGGATTTATGTTTTGGGGGCAGCATAGGACTTTTATAAACTGGAATATACCACATTCAGGGTCTATTCAGGTAGAACTGTATGGTTCGGGTACAGTTAATAAGAACAAAGTTGCAGTCACAAAGTAGATCTTAAATAATTCTGGATGCAGAAAATCTTTACCAGGCCCTAATACAAGCTTTCTGAACCAAATGTAGTTAAGTGAGAAAACATTGCCCCTACCCCATTAAAGAACCTCAGAATTATAGAATTTAGGAGTTTTCCTTAGATTATAACTAAGAGGGAAAAAATGTACATCCCAGTTTTAAATCTGTGTTCTCTCTTAGCAGGTTTATGTCATAACTATATCCCAGAACCTGAAGTCTTACTATAACTGGAGAAGATTAACTAGCCTTGAATTTTCTGGATATGCTATTTATGATATTAAGACAGCAGGAAGCCTTTCCCAGTTATTGGTTTGTATATCCTCTCACACATCCCTGACATTTAAAATAACCCATTCTAACAGTCCCTATAATACTAGAAGGATGTGTATTATAGGGATGTGCACATAACAAAAAGCAAACAGAACTTGCGCTGATCAACAATCACTTTCTACAAGCAAAGGTGATAAATAATGTTTAGAGACAGGGAAGGCATCTACCACCTCACAGCCTTTTACAGACCACAGTCCTGTTTAAAACCACGACTGATAAAATGACAGCCCTGCAAGTACTTGTAGAGCACTGCTGGAAAGAATTATCAACATCCATCAGAAAAATCCTTCCACTGAGAGAAAAGAGGTAAGTGTACAGAACTCCTCACCTCTAACTTAATGTAGGGGAAGTGCTCTAGTTTAATGACATGTATGGTCTATTCTTGAAAACCATCTGTTTCTGCATAGGATCCACAAATGGAAACCCTAATTCAATGAGCATCCAACAGCAGTCAAATTATTTGCAATCTGTTCACACCATCACGGCAAAAACTTTAAAAAATAAGAAAATACAATCCTCCTTAGAACTTCAAGGACATTTGAAAGCACCCCTTTGGACCACCTTGTCATTTGTCAACTTCTGAAAGAGAATACCTACTTCCTCCTTTTAAGGGTTCAGGTGAATAATGCCGTTTTCCTCTTAATCAGGAAATATTCTAAAAATAGCCACACTACACTACTCTACAGAGGGAACACACTCTTAGGCTCCCTGTAATTATGATCTAAAACTCGATCTTCATAGAGACATGTCTGAAGGGCATGCAGTCCCTTCTTTCATCGACTAGATCAGAAGTTTTCAAATACGTTTTAAAGCTACAAAACCCGTGAACAAAATCTTACAGAGTTGTTTCAATTTATAAGATATAGCAGTGATTTTCAAGTGGTGTGCTCCCAGAATTTTTAAAATATGCAAACCTGACTATTTAGTCAAGGGCACTGACTTCTTTCCTCTTAGATGGTCAAATAAAGAAAATTACACTAGCCAACACAACACTAGCTCTCCGGTGTGAGTGTCCTGTCTTGAACCATAAATATATAGGTCATAACAGGGGTGCATCTTATTGGCCACATTGCATCTAACTGGTTAATTCTCTGCACCAGACATCCTTACAAGCACCTGATTTTTTTTAAAACGTCACTTTGGAGTAATAAGGGTGGTTAATTACTTTTATTATAATTATTATTTTTGTAAGTCAATCAAAATTATACCTATTTTTTTGTCAGATTGGCAAAAAATATTTTATTTTTGGTACGCCACACAATTGTAGTAATTCATTTATGTGTGCCATGAGATAAAAAAGGTTGAAAATCGCTGAGATCGAGTACCAGAAGCCTTTCCTGTGTGTATCCCCTCACTTCAAAAATAAAGAAACAAATGAGAAAGCAATGGCTACTAGTAGAAACAGTATGGATCTTGAAGTAAGCCTGGGTTTTAAATTCTGACCCTCCCATTTAATAGCCTTGTATGTTTACCTTCTTGAAACCCAAGTTTCCTCTCTTATAAAATGGGGCTAGATCCTGCCCCCCACAGCAGCTGTGGAATAAACCATAGTACGAAGCAGGACCGGTTCAGTGCCTAGCACAATGGAGACAATGCAATAATGGTTTCCTGTGTTAGAACCAACACTATAAATTGTTATATGTAATTAATTTGTTATTCATAATAACCTGATTTAACTTTTTAATATTACAGTATGCTCACTGGGCTAGAGATAACCATAATCACTGAGAGAACTATCTTTATGTTGATTAAGTTAGCTGTTTCTGAGTCATTTCTTAGATTCATTCCCAAAATGTTTTGTGAGGTGCTCTCATTACTGTTATTGTTACCATTCATTATGACAAAAAATAATAAGTCTCAGAATTAGAAATTAGACCTAAAAACTCAGCCTGTGTAAAACTATTGTAGAAAGATATGAACTTCCATTTAAAATAAAATTTGGCAACATCAAAAAGTAATTCAGGAAAAAGGATGCTATATGCACTAGAGCTAGAAAGCTGACAGGGGAAAGCTTTGACAGACAGAGGATAATTACCTATAATAGTCTCCACATATTCAGAGTTATCATTGACATTGAAGAGGTCACCTGCTCCAAGTGCATAATTCAGAGACTCCTCAAAAGCCCCCAGGTGATAAAATACTTTAGATGCCACTAAGGCTGCAAACTGCCGACTCCGGAAACCTTCATCTTCATATAAAACTTCTCTGAAAGAATAGGAAGTATAGGCCTAGTTCAAACTGTGGTTTTCCTTAAAGTTCCAACTTTAAATATTCAAGCCTCAATTTAGTAGCAATAAATTTCTAAATGAATTTATACACCACATGACCCACATCTATAGATAAGTTAAGTTGATCTACTTTATCCCAACTTATAGAAATATAGTAATCTCTTACATTTTGTCTACAGACTCAGAAATTTCTGCCCAGAAGTCATTGACAACAGCATTCAATTTGTGTAGTGCAAATTCCTGTAGAAGATAAGACCAAAATTCAATTTTGAGACACACTCACCATTACACTTCCTTAAAAAATAGTTTCCAACAAATCAAGAGCCAAACTCACATTTATTAAAACTTTTAATCTATGACAAATATAAAAATTTACCAACTGACTTATATTTTCTCTTGGCTTTACACATTTCCTTTTTGTTTTCAACCATCAAACATCAGATGACCATATCATGCAATTCCTTAATACCATGAATACTTTTTTTGAATATACAAAACTGACTTAAGTTGCTAGTTTGAATATAAATGAATTCAAGTCTTTCGAGCTACTTGAAATATACTGCAAACTTCTGTTAAATAAAAATAATTTTATAATATGTAACACAGAAGCAACAAGTTTCTGTGCTGTTGACAAACTAAGGGGTGGGGTGTTCAGGAGCCACACTGAGGTTTACGTGCCTTAGCTGTGTTCACCTTTAGGGAAACCCAGTCATTGGTCTCGAAACACTGTCCTCTGGGGCTAGATTTCAATGGCTGGGTACAGGCCAGGCAGGATGGCGATTTCATTTATTTATTTATTTATTTATTTATTTATTTATTTATTTTACAGACACAGAGAGAGAGCGAGAGTCGGAGAGAGGGATAGACAGGGACAGACAGGAACGGAGAGAGATGAGAAGCATCAATCATTAGTTTTTCATTACGACACCTTAGTTGTTCATTGATTGCTTTCTCATATGAGCCTTGACCATGGACCTTCATCAGACCAACTAATCCCTTGCTTGAGCCAGCGACCTTGGGTCCAAGCTGGTGAGCTTTGCTCAAATCAGATGAGCCCGCGCTTAAGCTGGCGACCTCGGGGTTTCGAACCTGGTTCCTCCGCATCCCAGTCCGACGCTCTATCCACTGCGCCACCGCCTGGTCAGGCAGGATGGCGATTTTAATGAAGGACAATATACAGACAGCACTAAGTTCAAAGAGCTTCACAGTATTCATACTAAGCCTACTTAATTTTTCTTCAACTCATACCTTAAGCTGTGGTTCATCTTCATCCAGAAGAGAAATAATTCCAGCTATAAGACAAAAGGTAGATCACAATTATGAAATATATGCTGAGAGAAACTGACTTACTCAAAAACATATGATAGTTGGAAATAATTATTCCTTTGAGGGGTGACTTCATTAAAGGAAGGATTGTTTTTCTTTATAACTATAAAGGTTTACATTTCAAAGTTTAAGAATTAACTTATCAAACCCTGCATATAGAACATTTTTTGCCTAATTCAGTGGTTTTCAAAGTGTGACCACTGGATTAATAAAATTAGCATTACTTAGGAACTGGTTAAAAATGCAACATTTTGGCCCCATCCCAGATCTACTGAATCAGGAATTGTGGGGATGGGGTCCAACAATGGGGCCATAAGCCTTCCTTGTGATACTGATGCTCACTATAGTTTGAAAATCAAAGGCCTAACTTACTGATCAAAACAGAAAACTTTCCCATACAATTTAGAATATAATTATTCACAAAACATACCAACAGTTATACAGTTATATACAAAAGAAAGGAATATTAGTCATTAACTTATTAGTAAACTATTTTAACTATTTCAAGATGCCTATATTAAGGAATCGCCTTCATCTCACAAGTAACCTAGGCTTTGCTAGATGAGCAATCTTATTTATTCTGACTTGAACTACCCAAGCACAGTGTTTTCCATATGACCTGGAGGTTTTAGCACTAACACTGAAAAGTAAAGGAAACTGTCTTCTAAAAGAATGCTCCTTGGAATACAGTCATAGGTCAAAAGATACTATTAGAAAAAAGATATGGGGCCCTGGCCGGTTGGCTCAGCGGTAGAGCGTCGGCCTAGCGTGCGGAGGACCCGGGTTCGATTCCGGCCAGGGCACACAGGAGAAGCGCCCATTTGCTTCTCCACTCCTCCGCCGCGCTTTCCCTCTCTGTCTCTCTCTTCCCCTCCCGCAGCCAAGGCTCCGTTGGAGCAAAGATGGCCCGGGCGCTGGGGATGGCTCTGTGGCCTCTGCCCCAGGCGCTAGAGTGGCTCTGGTCGCAACATGGCGACGCCCAGGATGGGCAGAGCATCGCCCCCTGGTGGGCAGAGCGTCGCCCCTGGTGGGCGTGCCAGGTGGATCCCAGTCGGGCGCATGCGGGAGTCTGTCTGGCTGTCTCTCCCTGTTTCCAGCTTCAGAAAAATGAAAACAAAAAAAAAAAAGAAAGAAAAAAGATATGGGAACTGTTTTTGGACCATAAAGTAAACCAAATTGTCTCTTTGATACCATGTAGGTCTTTTTATTTTTTTAGGTGGTGGTGGGGAACAGTGAGGCAGACTCCCGCATGCTCCTGGACCGGGATCCACCCAGCAAACCCCATCTGGGGCTGATGCTGGAGAACCAAGCTATTTTTAGCATCTGAGGCGGATGCACTCCAACAGAGCTATCCTTAGTGCCTCAGGCCAAGCTCAAACCAATGGAACTACTGGCTGTGGGAGGGGAAGAAGGAGAGAGGGGAGAAACATATGATCGCTTCTTCTGAGTGCTCTGACCGAGAATCGAACCTGGGACATTCAAATGCCAGGCTGGCGTTCTATCCACTGAACCACTGGCCAGGGCCACCATGTAGGTCTTAAAATCATTCTTCAGTTGAAATTGTGATTTAATTAAAAAGTGTCAAGGCAACTTTACTTAGGAAATACAGCCATTTCTAACTGATCAGTGTAGGTTGGCCAAACAGCTCCAGCAGTCTTAGTCTTACATGAAAGGATACACAATTTAGCAAATACAACAATACTATGGTTCTAGTTAGGGGATACTACTATTCTAAAAGCATAAAAGCGATAAAAAGAGCTTCGTGGTACTCTAGGCTGGTATGACAAGTCCAGAACAGAGACTAAACCAACAGCATGAAAAGAAGACAGGTTCAAGAGTGAAATCAGTGGAGGGCGGTGGGGAAGGGCTGCAAAGTTGTGATGCAGAATAGCTGATAAACGAGGATGTTTTAAATGCGGCACAGACTGGAAATAGCAGGACACTTTATCAAAATATGGAAAAGGCTATCCCATTCCCTATCATCAACCAATAATGTGTTTTGAATTGATTTTACCAAAAGAAGTGATAAATTCTTTTATACTCTCCCGTTTGATTTTACTTTTAATTAATTTGTTACAAAGTTGTCCTGGCTTAGAAACAAAACCACTGTTCATAGAACTAAATCAAATACTGTACAGTCCATTCTCTAATAGCTCCCATCTTAAAAACAACACAGCACTCTGCTTTAGATGGTGGTAGAGGGAACAGGGAACAGGGAACAGGGAAGGTTAAGCACGCTAAAAAAATCTTATAATCTAAAAATGTTGCATCAATTTATAACAATATTTGGATATTATTTACAAATATAGAGGTATGTCCCAGAAGAAACAGCTTAAAAGTTGAAAATGGTTGCCTCTGGGGATAAAGAAGGGGAGACTATTGTTTTAAAGCTTTTTATCATACTTTTTCTTTATGTGCCTATGTTGTTAAAACAAAAACAAACCAACAAAATTCCACTCTGTCACACATCTCCCTCCAGCAAACACCTATCACAATCTCTCCACTCCCTTTCTTTGTCAAGCCTCTTGAAAAACTTAACATCTGTATATGTTGATCTCTTATTCATGGCTGTGTTTTCAGTGCCTAGTGGGTAAATGAAAGAATTAACAGACTAGCCCACATCAGAACCATGTGGCTGGCCTGGTTAGCACCTGGGACAGATCCTAAACCAATATGAGCCAAGGAACAGGAAACAAGATGACAAAAGGTTTGAGGCAGAGGATGATACATAATCCAGTAAATGTAACAAATGATAGTAACAAATACACCTTATAGCTATCATCAGCATCTCAGGACAGGACCTAAAAACCATTACTCCTGACATACTGGATAGGTTTAAATCCTCTGTATTATATTCCCACCAAGGCTCTTTCAGCCTCAACACAAATTTCCTAGAGACTGATTTCTTTATTCAACATGTACTTTTGAACTTCTGCCATCTGACAGGCAATGCTTCAAGAACTATGAAAACAACAGTCTCTCCCTCAAAATTCTACCAGAGAGAAAGACAGTAATCAGACAAGTAAACAAAGTAATTACAGGGCTGTCATGAAGGGAGGGGACAGCTAAGGGGGAAAGAGGCAGCATGTTGTAATAAAATTATCAGGAAAAGCTAACATTGGAGCTGAAGCTAATGACTGAGAAACACGAGGAAGAGGCATCTAGAAAGATGGAGCAGAATGTGCAGGATCCCTTAGGTAGGAGAGAAAGTGACACAGTCCAGGAAGACACAGAAAGAAGGCCAGTATGATTAGGGTGTGGTGAGTGAGGAAGAGAGTACAGTAAGTTCCGAAGTTACAAACATCCACTTTAGGTACCACTCGTACTTATGACTGGGGTGCCCTAAGGGCTATTGGTAATCAACTGCAGTTGGACACCACTGGAAATGATCTCATAGAGGTACTAGACTCCCATGGCAAAGAACTAACCAGTGAAGACCTTATGGAACCAGAGCAGCAGATGGTAGCTTTTAGAGAAGAAAACAGAGATGTAGAAACTCCAGAACCGAAAAGGTTTCTACAGAAGGGTAGCTGATGCTTTTTGTCTCATTGAAGCCGGAATGGCAAAGTTAGAGGAGCAAGATCCTGACCCAGAGAGGTTCCCCAAAGTGTACCATACAGTCACCGAAGGCCTGAGATGCTACAGGGCCATTTACAAGAAGAAAAATAAAAGCTCTGTGCAAACCTCCCTTGATGTCTACTTCAAGAAACTGACTCCAGCAGCAGAGCCAAACCCGGTCCCTCTAACGCAGGCCCATCCTCTCTAGCAAGTCCATCATCTTCTGCATCATCCACAATTGTTTAAGGTTGTATTTGAAAATGTTTAAATATTTATATGCATAGAAAGGTAAAAAGCAGTATATTTAAGACAAACAGCTTTCTAAGCTGCATTTAACAGGGAAATGTACCTGTTCTAACTTACATACAGATTCAACTTAAGAACAAACCGACAGAACCAATCTCCTTCAGAACCCAGGACTGCCTGGAGTACAAAACAAGCCAGAATGCACGTCATGAGGTCTTTGGTGAAAAGTCTGGATTTTACTCTAAGCACACAATGGAGAGAATTGGAGGATTTTAAGCAAAGAAATAATATCACGTGGTGAAAGTTTAAAAAAGAATACTCGGACTACTACGAGAATGGACTGCATAGAACTGTCCAGGCTGTTATGGTAACCTAGGCAAGGGAAGCAGTGGTAATTAATGGACAGGTTTGAAGTCGAAGGCGGCCTTCCTTTACAGGTAGCAAGACACTCAGTGCTTATTTTATCTTTAGAGAGCTGGCTGGTATAGCTCTTCTTTTTATTAAACTAAAACTCATCTCTTGGAGACAAACATCTAATTCCAAGTACAGGCCACAGCTCTTCAAACCTCTGAAAAAAGACTTATGTCTCTCCCAACATCTCCACCCATTTCTCTAAGCAATCTTCATAAAAATACGGTCATGAGCTCCTTCCCAAGACAAGTTACTGTCTTCCGATCCCCCACTGTTTACAACAAAACACTCGTGGGCCAAGAAGAGAGGAAAACGGGAGGAGAAAAGAGAGGGGCGGGGGGCGGGCAGGTAGGCAAGGGAAAAAGGCCCGGAGGCGGTGGACAGCTCTCAGCACATCGATCCGCGGCGAGGGCGTCTCAACGTCACCACGTGGACCTGCTGTCTCCAGTTCATCCCGTCTCCAGGGGCTTTGCACGAACGTTCGGAGGCGACGGTGAGGAGTGTGCACACCTATGCGTGCTTTCTGCGTGCAGAGCGCCGATGAGCACCCAGCCTCAGAGCACGCCACACCGAGCCCGCTTCTCGGTCTAACGCCGCCCTCAGGGCTGTCACCCCCGAACCCAAACGTTCCCTGGGCGCTTCCCCCGGACCCCCTCGGCCGGAGCCGCCCCGCCTCGAACCGAAGCGCACGTTTCCCTCTGCGGAGAAGGACGCCGAGTCAGGACCCGGGCAACGTGCGCGGGAGCTGACCCCGCACTGTCGGTCGTCCCATCCCGATCCCGGGCGGGCCGAGGAAGGACGGGGCGCCGGTGGCCCCCGTCGGGAGGGCTGGAATGAAGGGACTCTAACCTCGGGGTCGAGGAAGGACCCGGGAAGCCCCCCACCCTCCCGAGTGCGGGCATGGGGGTGTGGCGGGAGGGACGCCGAGGTGGGCGACCTGGCACGGTTCCCCCGAGCCGGAGGGCGACCCGGGGCCCCGCAGAGAAGCCCGGCCAGACTGCCAGCCCCCGGCCCGGCGGTGGGGCCCGGGCAGTGAGCGGCTAAACAGGCCGGCGCTCCGGCGGGAGGTGCCCAGTCACCGGCCCTGACTCAGCTAAAAGCCGGCGCCGCGGCTCCTCCCTTCTGGCGCCCGCCACGGCGGCACTCACCGGCTGATGTGATCATGGCTGCGCCCTGCACTAGTGCGCCCGCTCGCTGGCCGGCCCGGCTCGGCAGTGTATCTGTCAGCTCAGACCCCGCTGGTTCTCCCGCGTCTCCTCACTGCCCGGGTGTGCTGCTCAGTCAGTCGCCTCCTCCGGTCGCCGGCTCACGTCTCGTCCAGGACCCCGTCCGCCCCGGGGCTGTCCACGGCCCCGCCTGCCGCCCGGCACAAGTTTTCCCCCAGCCTACGTCTTCCGCGCTGCCACCGCCACCCCAGCTCGCGCGGAAGAATGCATGGAGAGCTCTATTTTACTCTCTAACCCTTCTCGAGGTCAGAGTTCCCACGGGGTTAGGACAATAATCCACACCTGGGGTCAGGATTCAGCATGGCCACCACTAGAAAGAGGACCCCCACCGTCACCCGCCATTGCTGAGAAAGGGTGTTGAGAGGAAGTGCAAACGGTGCTTGCAGCGCCACCTGCTGCGTGGGAGGTCTGGTTGAAGCGCTCACCCAGCCAAGCCTTTGGGCTAAGGATATGTAGCAAAGAGTGTTTTCTTTAAAAAGTGATAATAACAAAAAAAAGTTGAAAAGCAGAGGCCGTTTTCAAAAGAAATCCTCACAGAAATGCTTTATTATAATGACTCCATCATCACTTTATTATGATGTTGAACAATGGAAGTTTTTATTTACGTTTGGAATAGTTAATACTGTATATTTTTATGGTCGAAAAGTGTTAAGTATAAAAAGATATACAGTGAAAAGTGTTCCAAAAAGGAAAAAAAAAAGTCTTCTAGTTTTGCTTTCCATCTGCCCGCTTCCTCTGTCTTCCGTAGTAGCAGGTTTTTGATTTTTAATATATCTTCAGAAATTTGGATCGGCAGTTGGGATCACCTTGTGCAGTCTTATACCAGCTTCAATAGCCAATTTACTTCAATAGTGCTAAGAAAGCGTTGACAGATATTAATGGCAGATCATGGCATTTTTAAGCCACTAGTCTTGCACTTTAATTGGACAGCTATTACTAAAGCTATTTATCAAAACACTGTAACCTGGGGGCACATGCCACGGACCAGCACAGCTAGAAATTCTGGATCCTGAGGGAGAACGGTGCAGAATTAAGAAAATAGACTCCTCGAGAAAAGAGGATGGGATCGGGAGACCTCTTCAACGCTGATGGCAATATTCGAAAGCCCCATAGCCCAGTTTGCTTTATTATATAGCCATATGCAAATAAGGAAGTCTTTAATATAGTCACACATCTGAACCATAAACAGGAATCCCCCCACCATGCATAAGTCAAATCAACCAACATCTGAACAAACAAAGGGTGAGAGGAAGGGCATGTAAATTGCTTCCAGCAACTTAAGCAAGTGAAGTGGGTGCAAATACTCAGCTTCATAGCCAATATGGAGGTGGGGGGTGGGAGAACTCAGCCTTTTGCTAAGCCTGGAATCGACAAAGGCTTTTTGCTACTTGCAATCTACCACAGGCACAAGTCAGTGTTTTGTGGTTGAGTTAAAATTTGGTTGATAATACATTTGAGTATACCTGTGAATTTTTGAAAAACTAGTATTCTTAAGCTATGGCTGTTAAAATATATGAAATGGATTAAACACCTTTGAAGAACCTGCAGCTCCGACTGAAAGGCACTTCCTTGAAACAGACTGAATGTCTGGGAGTGTGAGATTGCAGAGGCGACCGGCAATCCCTCACAGAGATACTCGCGTTCCCCGACTATAGGAATCACAAACGCCCGCAGGTAATGGGAGGGAGTGAAGCGGGCGTAGAGGAGGAGAAGGCTAGCGCAGCAGGATGGTGAATTGCAGCTGGCACCTAGCGAGGTGGTGACCGTGACAAAGTGAAGAGTGAACGCCCCGTGTAGACAGCAGTGCCTACTCAGCTCCTGCAGGGTTGCCCTGCAAAAATGCAGGGCTGTTGCTGTAAGAATTTATGATTCTTACAAGCAAAGCCAAAAGTTGGAATTTCATGTGAAGTCTTATGAGTGTCCAATGTTAGCAATTTGGGCAAAATGAGTGAAGATGATCAAAAGAGTGAAGATGACCAAAAGGTACAAACTTCATAAACTTCCAGTTGTAAGTCCTGGAGATATAAAGGACAGCCTGGCGAGTATAGTGAACAATATTGGTGTTGCATATTTGAAAGTTGCTCAAGAGTCAATCTGAAAGGTTTTGACCACAAGAGGAAAAATTGTAACTATGTGTAGTAACGCAGTGGTCCCCAACCTTTTTTGGGTCACGGACAGGTTTAATGTCAGAAAATATTTTCACGGACCGGCCTTTAGGGTGGGACGGATAAATGTATCACGTGACTGAGACAGGCGTCAAGAATGAGTCTTAGACGAATGTAACAGAGGGAATCTGATCATTTTTAAAAAATAAAACATCATTCAGACTTAAATATAAATAAAATGGAAATAATGTAAGTTATTTATTCTTTCTCTGTGGACCGGTACCAAATGGCCCACGGACCGGTACTGGTCCGCGGCCTGGGGGTTGGGGGCCACTGTAGTAATGGATGTTAACTAAACTTACTGTGGTGATCACTTTGCAATCTTTACTATATGCGGCTTAAGTGTCTGTTTGTCGCCGATAGCTTATTGGTTGCTTGCGTAACTGTACTAGCCAATGGGGGGAAGTTGCCATGGCTGAACGCAAATTGAGCGGATCAGGGGGAAGGTGAACATTTGTTTGCATTGGCAATCATCTGTTTTACATAAAAACTACGTCTTAACGTAATTTCTTTTAAGAATGCCTCCTAGAAAATACAGCACTGAAGAGGAGAGAAAAGGAGCTAAAGCTGCACAAAAACGGCTTTCTCAACAAAAAGAAACCACTGAGCAGAGAAAGACAAGGCTTGCTTCAGTCGCAGAGCAAATGCATTTGGACACGGTCAACTTTATGTTGCCTGTTCAAGAGTTCATGAAAGAATGGGCGTAAAATTAAAAATAATTGATGGTCCTCTGCAAGGCGAGCTTAAAAATGATGGAAAGATCTACACAAGAAATGTTGTGTACAAAGAGATCTTTGACATGTGCATTAACATTTTATTATTTAAATCACCTTTATTTATTGAGCTAGCGGTGGCTCTTGAGAAATGTACCGCCAGTGGTTTCCCTCATTGCACTCTACTTTAAACAATTAAGCAAGTAGAAGGGGGAAACCCCGTGGGGTACTAAGAAAAGGGGCGTCCTCGCCACCTGCCCTGGGTAATTCAGTTTGAATTAGCAGACACCTTTGCACAAATCATTTTAATTACAATTTATAATATCTAGAACAGCGGTCATTTCGTATGACCGCCGGGCTTTCTAGTATGTACATATACCAAATCCTTATGTTGTGTACTAAAAGCTAATACAATTTTAAAAATTAAATAAATAAATGTTGACAATTCAAAATGCTTTACAATGGAAAGGTGGCCAGTTTGTCATCTCTGCTCTTCAAAGAGAAGACACTTTCTGTAGGAGGACATTCACGTCTCTGGCTTGGATGCTGTGCTTGTAATGGCTGCCACCTTATGAGAAGCCCCTCTTTCCTTGGGGAAGCTCCTCCTCCCACCTGAATGGCTGTCCCACACCTGTGGCTTCTCCCTCTCCATCCCATTCTGTACTCTTCCATCAGAACAAGTCTTTTAAAACTCAACTCTGACCACTGCCTCTGCTCCTTGAAACCCTCAATCCCATCTTGAGCTCTATTCTTCTGCTTCGCTCTTCTGTGTTTCTATCCACAGCCGTCTGCTCACTCCCTGTGCTCCCTGGCAGAGAGTGATGCCTCTGATTGCGTCCACAGGTGGTACTGCGCCCTTGCAGCCTTGCCCTCTCTCTGGAGCGCAGGACTCACACAGCTACCAGACATCTCTGCTTGGTGCGCCTTACGACTTCCAAGCTGCACACACTTGTCTGTGCCTCCTGCTCCCCTGCGTGCCTCCTGCCTTGCTCTTAGTGTGATGAAGGGCGTCCATCAGCTACTGAAGCACGACCCTGGGACATACCCATGATGATCTGCACCACATCTGGTCTCCCTAATGTCTCTCACACCAGCCCAGTTCCCATGTCTCTCCATTACTCACCGGTCACTCCCCCCTCTTCTTTCCCAGCTGCCACAGCTCGCAACAGCCTTGACCTGTCTACCCTCTCACGATTCCTGGGTCCATTCTTCACAGGCAGCCAGAAGCACTACTGAAAATAAGGAAGATAAGGACTCTCTCCTCCAAGGTCCTCCAGGGCTTTCATCCAGCCCTACTCACCCTCCATCTTTATGTCCCTACCCTCTGTGCTGGCATGCCACACTCCACCCAACCAGAACCATTGTGACTCCCAGACTAGCCATGGGGTTATGTACCTTGTCTCTGACCTTGGTACCTGCTCTTCCTTCTGTCTTCAAGGCTATCTCCCACTCACCTCTGTCTAATATGCCTGGTTTTGAGTCCCAGTCAAGCAGCACCTCCTCCGGGAAGCCTTCCTTGACTACTCCACCATGTGTTCCCCTACAGCCTTTACCCCACTACAGCTATAGTCATCTCTCTTTGCCCATGTCAGTACTGAATCGGGAAGTACTCAAGAACACGGCCATATCTTATTCATCGCAGTAACTAGCACAATATCAGGAACATAATAAGTACTCAATAAATCAGGGGTCCCCAAACTTTTTATACAGGGGGTCAGTTCACTGTCCCTCAGACCGTTGGAGGGCCGGACTATAAAAAAAAACTATGAACAAATCCCTATGCATACTGCACATATCTTATTTTAAAGTAAAAAAACAAAACGGGAACAAATACAATATTTAAAATAAAGAACAAGTAAATTTAAATCAACAAACTGACCAGTATTTCAATGGGAACTATGGGCCTGCTTTTGGCTAACGAGATGGTCAATGTGCTCCTCTCACTGACCACCAATGAAAGAGGTGCCCTTTCCGGAAGTGCCAGCACAGAGGGTAGGGACATAAAGATGGAGGGTGAGTAGGGCTGGATGAAAGCCCTGGAGGACCTTGGAGGAGAGAGTCCTTATCTTCCTTATTTTCAGTAGTGCTTCTGGCTGCCTGTGAAGAATGGACCCAGGAATCGTGAGAGGGTAGACAGGTCAAGGCTGTTGCGAGCTGTGGCAACAGGGACCGGACGGATAAATGGCCTCAGGGGGCCGCATGTGGCCCGTGGGCCATAGTTTGGGGACCCCTGCAATAAATGTTTGTTGGCCAAATGGATGAACACAGGGTCAGTTAGTTATGACACAAGCTAGAACTCAGACTAATGTCTCGGAAACCCCTGCCCTCTCCAAGACTCTAAAACAACTTCTATTTATTTTCAGAGAGGATTTAAGACATAGTAAAATCACAGAAAGAATTCTTACCCAGTGCTGCTTAAAAACAACTACCTCCTTCCAATTTTAGGAGTAACATAAAACGTCTCAGAGCCCAAAGGAGGACAGCAGTGGGCTCACACCGGTATGGGCTTGGCAGGGCCTCTGTGAGGGTGAAGGGAGCACACCGCGAGCAGGCGCTTTATTTGCCAGTGTGTCCACTTTGGACAGGATTGAGTTCTAAGATTTGCGGGAGCATCTCCCAGACCCGCGAGGCGCCCTCTAGTGGTCACAATGCTCCAAAGAAGGCGAGGAACTCAGGAAGGGGCGTGGGACTTGTGACCACCCACCCCCTACACCCCAAACTCCTAGCTTCCTGGCATTTAAATCCTGGGTCTTAGGAGGACTCCGCCCACTGTCAAGAATCGGGCTGGCTTGCTTTTTGAACGATGAGGTGGAAAGAGCCAACGTCGGAGCCAGGAGTTCCAAATCAAATCCGTGTTCTGCCATTAGCAGCGCTGGGTCCGTTCGGTCACCTCGAGCCCTGCCATAGAGGGGGCAGGTCCACCTACTTTGGCAAGGCTGCTGTGAGCGGACGTGTTCTCTTCAAGGTTCTGCCACAGAGCAGTGCTTAATAAGCCTCAGATTTGTATCACCGGAACTGGCCACGAGGCCGCCCTGCGATACGGTTCTGCTACGCTTTGAAGTAGAGACTGCTTTCAGGTGAACAGTGGCTGTCACCCACCTTCCCCCGAGAGGCTGTGTCCTGGTCCTCAGTCTGGGGTAAAGGGGTTTGTTTAGATCCCAGGTTTGGAGGCCTCAGCCCTGGGTGCCTTTGCAGGTTTGCTTGGTTTTGGCTTGAAACCCAGGAACCCCTCTTGTGTGGTCAGTCTTGGAGACACGTCCTTTGAGAGAGGAAAGACTGTGACAGAGTATTATAAAAGGGCTCTCTGAGACTCAGGCCATTTTATCTCGTTACACATGTGCACATGTACAGAGCCTGACAAGTGGTGGTATAATGGACAGAGCACAGATCTGAGACGCCGAGGTCTCAGTTTTGAGTCCCACGGTCGCGGGCTTGAGGCTCGCCATCTTGAGTGTGGGATCATCAACATGATCCCAAGGTCACTGGCTTGAGCCCAAAGGTTGCTGGCTTGAGCCTAAAGTCGCTGGCTTGAGCAAGGGGTCACTGGCTCAGCTCGAGCCCCCCGGTCAAGGCACATATAAGAAGCAATCAATGAACAACTAAAAGTGGCTCAGCAATGAGTTGATGCTTCTCCTCTCTCTCCCTTACTCTCCCTCTCAGAAAAACAAAAAAGAATGTGCATATATGCACAGGCGTATACCCCCATTCAATACCAAGTTAAATACTATATTTTTTAAAAGTACTTTTAAAAATATTTTATTTGATTGTAGAGGAGAGTGAGAAAGGGGGGAGGAGCAGGAAGCATCAACTCCAAGTTGTTTCGTAGTTGCTGTAGTTGCTTCCTAATTGCTCCCGTATGTGCCTTGACCAGACAAGCCCAGGGTTACGAACCAGCAACATCAGCGTTCCAGGTCAGTGTTTTACCCACTGTGCCACGTCAGGCTAAATACTACCTTTTAAAAAAATCTTTAATGAACTTTTTATTTAGAAAGAAAAATGAAATGTAATGGGGTGACATTGATCAATAAGAGTACATAGATTTCAGGTGAACAGGAGTTCCAAATCAGCACAACAAATGAGTGTGTTGTGTGCCCATCACCCAAAGATAAATCATTTTCCATCACCGTATATCTGTCCCTCTTTACTCCCTTCCTCCTGGTAACCACTTCACTTTTATCTGTGTCCATGAGTCTCATTTTTATATCCCACCTGTGTGTGAAATCACATGGTTCTTAGCTTTTTCTGATTGACTCTTTTCACTCAGTATAATGTTCTCAAGGTCCATCCTTGTTGTCGTAAACGGCAATGGGTCATCACTTCTTAACGCTGAGTAGTATCCCATTGTGCATATTTACCCCAGACAATCAAGTTGTGGAGATGTCACACAGGGCAGGACTGGGGGACTTTCAGGCCAAACTATTCCGGGGGTTCGCCCCATTGCAGAAGCCTTGCTCCCATAGGGCTCCTGCAAGGAACACCTCGAGAGAGCAAAGGGGAAGACCCATTCTGTATTCGACTAGACAGCAGTGAGGTTCTGTTTGGTTTTATTAGATCTAAGGAATGATCAGTTCAAGTCAGAAGCAGTACAACTCCCATGTTAGAAATATTAGTACCCAAGAGCCCAGACGTGACCGGAGGCCCCTTGCCAATGGCTCCCGGCACCGCCGACCTACCGGGGCCTCCGCTCTCAGACAGGCCTGCCTCAGCTTTCAGGCCTTCTAACAGTCCCTGTAGGAGTCCTGCTACCAAGGTTCCTCCCAGCACCGAAATCTTCTGCTGTCTGCTAGAACACTGCAACGAGCCTGTAAGGGTGGTGCTTATGTTCGCCGTGTCTCACGGCCGCCACGATGGGCCGGAAGGCTCTCAGTCCCATCTTTATCAGTTAGGAGGCAGGAAATCTGTCAAGAAAGACCTCTCTTCCGCTATTCGCAGGAAATACTGAAGGTAATGAAAAAATGTGCAAACCAGCCTTTACACCAGGGGCTTGCAAACTCAAATGCCCACCAAGACAAGAACCAGGCAGGGGCACATATGAGGAAAGTGTGGGAAAGGGTGGGCTGGGGGTGGAGAAGGGCTCACGCGTGGGTGGGCTAGAATGACAGCTGGAATGGAGGTGAGGGCACGGCACACCCCACCCTCCACCCAGAAAAGAAGCTTTTGTACGTGCCTTCCCCCGGGTTTCAAATACTGGCAATGAACTCATCGGTTTTTAAAAACAGCAGAGGCTGCTGCCTGGTGACTTCTGCCTTAGACAATTTTCTAACTTAAGAAAAGTCCCTCCCGCCCTGGCCGGTTGGCTCAGTGGTAGAGCGTTGGCCTGGCGTGCGGAAGTCCCGGGTTCGATTCCCGGCCAGGGCACACAGGAGAAGAGCCTATCTGCTTCTCCACCCTTCCCCCTCTCCTTCCTCTCTGTCTCTCTCTTCCCCTCCCACAGCCAAGGCTCCATTGGAGCAAAAGATAGCCCGGGCGCTGGGGATGGCTCCTTGGCCTCTGCCCCAGGCGCTAGAGTGGCTCTGGTCGACAGAGCGACGCCCCGAATGGGCAGAGCATTGCCCCCTGGTGGACGTGCCGGGTGGATCCCGGTCGGGCGCATGCGGGAGTCTGTCTGACTGCCTCCCCGTTTCCAGCTTCAGAAAAATACAAAAAGAAAAGCCCCTCCCCCCACCAAAATAATAAAATCCTAACCAAATCATGACAAAGAAATGAATGGATACATATAAGAACATAGCAGCTTCAACAATACCAGCCCCTCTATTTTAAAACAAAATCAAGTCACTCATTGAGTTCATTCTTGTGCAGGGGAAGTCATCGGGGTCCTTCTGTGGGTGAGCTGGCTTTGCATTATTGGAATGACACATGTCATCAACCCACCCCATGTAAGGTGTTATCCTACCTGCCCTCACACCAATAAGGATTAGCCCCCCTATTGCAGAAAATAAACTGAGGCATAGAGCAGAGGGGTCCTCCTTAACCACAGAGCCCCTCCACCACATGATGTCCCAGTCCACATGCGGGCACCATCACAGAGAGAGCAGAAATAGCTCAAGGCAGTTAACGCAGCACCTGGCAGAATGCCGGGCAAACAGTAGGCACAACTGCATGTCCACGGAGTCAATCACGCACGCATGCATGAACTGAGCTACTTCCTGTAGACAGTACTTCCTTCTAGGGAAAATCAGGAGCTGTCTTTGCCATTCCAAAGACTGAGCAGGCGAGGAAGGGAGGTAATACAGAATTTCATCCCTGCGTGAACAGACAGGCTTCCCGGCTTTTAGGGGAACACCATTGACCCTGTCTGACTCATAGGTAGAGAAAAAAGGATTCAGGCACTCGGCAGGTCTGGGCTGGGCTGGCTTTGACCTTGGGTTAGGACCTGAGATTAAGGGCACGTCCTATGTCTTGGTACTAATCCATAGCCTAATTTTCTGTTTGTTGCCATGGACAGTTCCCAGCTTTCTTATTCTCAAAAGACTTGGCACAGAAAGTCGAGGTCAACACGAGGAAGAAAGAGGGCCCTTTCTTCTCACGGGTGTGCAGGGCTACTCCTGTCTGGGCCTGCGGCACACAGAGCATCTTGCCTCTCCACCTCCCAGTCCCCAGGGGGCAGTGCAGGCTATATTCCGGCTTGCTCAGGAGCCAAGATCCCAGGAGGGTCAGCCCTCTCTGCTCTAAGGGGACTCTCCTAGAAGTTGACAGGGAGAAGAGACTGGCTCATCCAGAGTTCCTGGCCTTTTGAGTGGAACAATTCTGTGCTATTGGAGATTGTCCTCCACAATGTGAGATGTCCACTAAGTGCCAGGGCCACCGCACAAAATGACCCTCCCAACACACACCCACACCCACGCACGCACGCACGTATGCACGCGTGTGCTTCCAGTGCTGCCTGGAGGGGTAGCCTGGCCCCTGGTTGAGTGACAGGTCCAAGGACTCCCCTCCCCCCCAATCTGATGACTTCCAGTCCAGAGATCTTTCCAGATGCTCCTGAAATGACGGATGCTCATGCGCACAACCACGGGATGGCACAGCACCGCAGAGCCTCCAAGTAGCCAACCATGTCTCCGTGGCACAGAGAAACCAAGGTACAGAGAGAAAGAACAACCTCACTGTGACCAGAGCGACCAAATGTGCGGTGGGGGCAGGTTTCCAGATGACACATTTTCCTAGGTCCGGCTTAGCTTGGTAAGTCCTGCTGCTTTGCTGGTGACTCCATGTGGCAGCCCCCTGGAAGCTGGGGCCTTTCCAGCGACCGCCATCCCAAGGTCAACGAGGAGGCCTGGGTCAGCCTGCAGAAGGAGCCAGACCCCAGCCTATACAGGTCGGAGTTGGAGCAGCGAGGGGGCTTGACTTCATCTGGAGTCTTCGCCGGGCTCAGCAGGTGTGTGGACAGTCCCATCACAGGCTCCCGACCCCTTTCCTGGATCCTCACAGTCTCCGTTGGGAAGTATGGCCGTCAGCGCCAGCCCGTCCTCGGGTTCCTGCAAGTTACCTGGAACAGAAGAGAGGGAATCAGCTCACCATCGGGAGACAATCTGTGTGGGAGTGCATTAGCAATGACAGGGAGGACACTGGCCCTGGTGGTTTCTATTTAAAACACACACACACACAGATAACAAAATACACATCAAAAACCTTAAAAATGTACATACCCTTTGACCCATTAATTCCACTTCTAGAATTTTATCCTAAGGAAGTAATTAGGAATAATTAGCGGAAGTGCTGCAGGCATCTTGCTACCAGACAAAGGATGGAAGACAGGACAACCCCGCAGAGAGAAGGAAAGAGCTGGAGTCTCTAATGGGGTCGAGGAACCCACCCAGACCTTCTCTCAGGTGAGATAATGAACACCCTTGCTGCTTCCTCTAGTTTGAGTCACAGTTTCTTTACCTGGAACTGAAATCAGTTACATCGTAACTGAGTCAAAGTCCAACAAAGACATTGGATAAATTAACTGGCTAGCCCACATAATTGGATTCAAGCATTCAAAATGATGTCTGTAGTTCCATAGAACGGAACACATACGACAAGCAATACTGGGGAACTCGGAAGATCTGTGGATTGTTTCAGTGTCCATCTCCCACTTGAGATATCACCCGATAGCTTTGCAAGATGTTACCACTGGGGGAAACTGGGAGAAGTATGTACAGGATCTCTCTGTACGGTTTCTTACAAGTGCATGTGAATCTACAATTATCTAAAACAAAAAAAGATAAAAGATGTTGCTGATATAGTTATTGCCGTGAAATACAGCACCGTGATAGTATATTATTGATGAAGAAAGCAGACTCCAAAAATGCATGTAAATATGGGAGTATGTACATATACTCCCATATTGTTATAGGTATTATAAGTGCATATGTATAGTCTATTAGTGCAATTTGTTTCTCATACATTCACCATCTATAGGAGAAGCAATTTGTAACATGCTACAGAGGGAAGTTATCAAAGATTTACATAATATAATTTGGTTCCTTTGATTTTTTTTCCTTTAGTTTCCTTCGATTTTTTTTCTTTAGTTTCCAGATACAACCAAAATGATAATGGAGGTCGAAGTTAACATTTTCCCAATTAAATATTTTAAATATCTGACACAGGTGATTTATATACTATATTGAGTAAATTTATTAAAATTTAAATAGCACAAGAAGATACAGATAGACAGATGGACAGAATGGTCCACCCTGAATATGGATGTGTATTTACCTTTGAGTGATGGATAGAATTGAATGACTTTTAAATATCTGTGTCCGCCTGACCTGTGGTGGCGCAGTGGATAAAGCGTCGACCTGGAAATGCTGAGGTCGCCGGTTCAAAACCCTGGGCTTGCCTGGTCAAGGCACATATGGGAGTTGATGCTTCCTGCTCCTCCCCCTTCTCTCTCTCTGTCTCTCTCTTCTCTCCCTCTCTCTCTCCTTTCTAAAATGAATAAATAAAATAAATAAATAAATAAATAAAATTAAAAAAAAAAAATATCTGTGTCCCACCTGACCAGGCAGTGGCGCAGTGGATAGAGCATCAGACTGGGATGCGGAAGACCCAGGTTCAAGACCCCGGGGTCGCCAGCTTGAGCGCGGGCTCATCTGGTTTGAGCAAAGCTCACCAGCTTGGACCCAAAGTCACTGGCTTAAGCAAGGGGTTACTTGGTCAGCTGAAGGCCCGCGGTCAAGACACATATGAGAAAGCAATCAATGAACAACTAAGGTGTCACAACGAAAAACTGGTAATTGATGCTTTTCATCTGTGTCTGTCCCTGTCTATCTCTCTCTCTGACTCTCTCTCTGTCCTGTAAAAAAAAAAAAAAAATATGTGTCCCTTTGTGGAGTTTTCGACTGTGACAGGCAGAATTCTAAAATGGCCTCAGAAACCCCCACCTGTGGTGTGCTCACCCTGCACAGCCCCCTCCTGTGTGGGTGAGATCTGTGGGTGTGATAAGCTAGTCACCCCCCCTTGATGTGGGCACTTTCTATGACAAAGGTGACAAAGCATCACTCCTGAGATTTAGTTACGTTGTAGAAGCCCAGAGAGTCCCCAGCAACTGAAGGAGCATCATGATGCCTGCGAGAAGAGGGACCTGGGGGCTGGGAGCTGACAGCCACCCAGAAGGCAGGGACCTCAGTCCTCCAGTGACAAGCAAATGAACTCGGCCCACAACCACGTGAGCTTGAAGGAGGACCCAGGTTCCAGCAGGGAACGCAGCCCGCGACCTTGCGGCAGCTTTGAGTGGCACTGACAAGCGGGCCCAGCCAAGCTGCGCTCAGACTCCTGACCCTCGCAAAGTGTGAGGGAATGAACAGGTGTTGTTGTAAGCCGCAAATAAGTTTGCGGTAAGTTGTTATTCGGCAATAGAAGACTGATAACATCAACTAATGATCTCTTTTAAAAAGGGACACCATGAAAGTTCATTTTACAGCACTGCTCACCGTTTCTGTAATGAAGCTGTACTGTTCAGAACACTTTGGGGGATCATGGATATTCAACTGGTTACAAGCTGCTCCCCTGAACAGTCACATGTCCCATAGCAACGTTTCGGTCAATGACGAGCACATATACAATGGTGGTCCCATGAGATAATAACTCCCATGGCCTGGTGGCAATGCTGGTGTGAACAAACCCACCGCTGCCAGTCATATCAAGGTGCAGCCCATAAAAGTATGAACAGTACCTAAGACTCGATAATGTTAATAGACGACTCCGCTACTGGTTTATGTTTTCTACACTGCTTATATGTGATTTTAGAGTGTACGCTTTCTACTTGTACCGTTTGCTCTTGATTTAATCCTGTGTCGTTGTTATGGCAATGTGCTACACAGGCTCGGAGCACAGGAGCAACAAGCTCTCCCAAACAGCCTGGGTGTGCAGCGGGCTAGGCCATCCAGGTGTGCGTGAGTGCACTCCGTGATGTTCGCACAGCGACAGAATCACCTAAGATGCATTTCTCGGAACGTGTCCTCCTGGTTAAGCAGCAGATGATGGGAAGTCCCGTCTGGATCACAGCACACTCAGCCTACAGAGTGCCTCGTGTACCTCACTGTCTTTCCCTTTTCTTTCTCCCTTGCCTTAGAAATGGCTCCCGGGCTGACAGGCTCCTTCCTCTCCGTTCCAACATGTCTCCCTTGGGTCCAGAATGCTCCTTGTCCCTCCTGAGACTACTTAGCCCCCTCCTAGCTGGGCCCTGCCTCTGGTGGCTCCCTGCTCCTCCAGTCCCGCCACATCTCTGAACACACCCCTGGTCCGTCCCCACACCCTTGCTCAGAAATCGCCAGTGGCTCACTGGCTCTGAGACTCGGGTCCGGGGTCCCCGTCTGGTTCCGACTCTCTGCTTCAGCCCCAGCCCTCACCTGTCTCCTTCTGCACCTCACCCCTGGCGCTCTTCACAGGGGTCCCTTTTCTGAGCATGACATCATGCCGTCAAGCCTTTGTTTATGATGCCCCCTCTTTAAATATTCCCATTTCTAAGAAATGTCCCTCACCTCCACTCAGATGTCATTTGCTCCGTGAGACCACGCACCTGGCCCACGCCTGCAGAGCAGCTCTGCCCACACTGCCCTCACTAGGCGGGACTCCTGCGGCGAGAGCTCTGTTGGTTGCATCTGTGTGCTGGCTTCTTGGTGGCGGGGTCCCTCATACTGCTTATTCCTACCCTGTACCCATGGCTAGTGCTCCACGGACGTCAGTCCTCTCTCTCCCTAATGTCCCTATGTGCATGTGACCACTCCTATAATCCCAAGAACCCGGCCCTCAGATCCCAGGAGGTCAGGAAGGCGACACACTCACCGTGAGCTGGGCGACTGGGGGAGGTGGCATACGGGTCCTTTCCCCGGCTCCAGGGACCCCAGGAGAAGCATGCCAGCAAGGCCGGGAGGTTGGGTCTCTCCCAGGCTCCTTCCGCTAGAAGGAACACAAAGTCCCAGAGACAGTGGGTCAGAGGGTGCTTGACGTGGCACAGACGTTCTGTTCAGCAAACCAAGAGCTTCAACTGTCAACTGCCCTAGTTTCAACTGTCTGATTAAAACCAAAGATTCTGATTTGCAAAATGAGGTAGAGTTTTTGTGCTTAAAAAAAAAAAGAACAGAATTGATTCATTTCATCCTCACAAAAACTGTAGGGTGTAGGTTTTTCCCATCTCCCTCTCCTTCGCCTCCATTTAGCAGCTTCATGATTCCACCCTAGACGTGGCTCCCGGGCCATGCTGGGGAAACGATGGTGACTAGAATGACATGGAGCTCTGGCCGATTGGCTCAGCGGTAGAGTGTCGGCCTGGCGTGTGGAAGTTCCGGGTTCAATCCCTGGCCAGGGCACACAGGAGAAGCACCCATCTGCTTCTCCACCCCTCCTCCTCTCCTTCCTCTCTGTCTCTCTTCCCCTCCCGCAGCCAAGGCTCCATTGGAGCAAAGTTGGCCTGGGCACTGAGGATGGCTCCATGGCCTCTGTCTCAGGTGCTAGAATGGTTCCGGCAACACCGGTGCAACACCCCAGATGGGCAGATCACTGCCCCCTGGTGGGCATGCCGGGTGGATCCCTGTCCGGCACTTGCAGGAGTCTGTCTGCCTCCCCGCTTCTAACTTCGGAAAAATACGAGGGGGAAAAAAAAAGGAAAAAAGAATGGCATGAAATGAATTACAATTACAAGGCACCAAAGAAAATACTCAAGGAGCGGTAATTCCCCCTGGTTTTTAGTTCAAACTATTTCTTAACAGGAATAGACTTCATCTTTTCTGATAATCACGCCCAAAACACTCATAGGCTGATTCTCGTTTCTGTATTATATTAATAGTACCACCTAAGTCACTGGGGATCACCTGAGAGCCCCCACCATCAGAATTAGGTCGCTCCAGCAGTTGTTGTTTTTTTTAAAGACTCCGGGCAGTAAAACACAGAAAATCCTCATTCATTTTTCTTTACTCGGGGCTTATGCACTCTTAATTTGTCCCCAGTTCTAACAAGACCAGATTCTTAGTTTTTCAACACAAAGGCAGCTAGCTGGATTAGGCATAAACTGGGTAAAAGGGCATGCCAAGAGGCAGCCAACCTAAAAGTATATGAATATCTACGAGGCAGTAAGGAAGGAAATCGGGAGACTTTAAAAAGCTGGACGCAATTGCTAGCAAAACCTCAGTAATAAGAACGTCTGGTGGTGCCCACCGCAAAATCCCAGAAGAAATGAATACACGAGTTAGAATTACACTCGTGACCTTTCGTCCATATTATTTGGTGTGTTTTTATAAAAGTAGGAATGAGTTTAAGGTAGCAGAGATTGATTCAGTGTTTACAAAGAGGCAAGAATTCTGCGTGCCAGCCAGGTGCTGGGAAATGGGATTATGATTTAACTCATAAGGGAAAGTGTCAGAACCCTGTGGTAAGAGATTAGAGAGCAGAGGTAGGTTTTGAAATTTCACTTTTGAATTTGCAAAGGAGTGTGTGTGTGTGTGTGTGTGTGGGTGGGTGGGGGGGTGTTAAGGAAGGCTTCCTGAAGGAGTAAATCCCGGTCTGAATGATGAGATGGGGTTGGGCAGGTGAAGGGAAGGAATAAAAGAAAAGGCTTTTCATTCCAGGCAACTGCATTGTGTGTACAAAAGCTTAGGAGGCCAGAGCAGGCTTGGCTCTGGGGAATTAAAAGCTAGTCCCTGGGAACGGGGAGCGCTAAGAAACTATGGGCCCAGGGAGTTTTCTAGACACCAGTTCATGAAGGGCGGGGGGGGGGGGGGGCTGAAAATAGTTTCACATGGGGCCAGGACAGTGAGTGAATAGTCTAGCATCAACAATCAGAATGACAATCCACCTCCGGACATTCCCCATGACTTTCAGGGTACAGGTTGTGGAGTTTCATATTTAGCTGGATTCCTCACATACACAGCAGAATGGGGTTGTGGGCAGGGAGGGGTGGGGATGGTTAGGGCAGGCTCCACAGCTGAGATGGATGGCCTTCACCCAGGCAGGCCAGGCTGGCAGGTGGTAGGTCTTAGACATCAAAGGACCAGGTCTCTTTGCTGGACAAGGCCCTCTGCAAGTCTGGTATCTCTGGGTTGCTGATTAACACGGCAGTGCCCAGGGAGGCAGAGAATAGCCTCTGTCTTCATAACAAGGCTTGGCAGGGGCTGGAGGGCAGGCTCGGGGGCTTGGAGAAAAGGGGGGCCGGGCATAGAGGGAGCAGGGCTGCAGGAGAACGTCCCTGCAACGCCTGGCTTTGCTGGATGGGCTGTACTTCACGTTGTATTTTAATCCGAGGGCACTGGAAAGCTCCTGGAAGACCTTGTGTACGGGATGGGGAAGATTCCCACCCTTCTGAGGATGGCAGCAGAAAAAGACCCCCACTTTCCTACCCACACTTCAGGGGAGGGTGCAAGAAGCAAGGAAGGGAGGGAGGTGCAGCAGTTGCACAAACAGGGTGGGTGGCTAAGAGGGACTAGAAAATTCTGCGCCTTCGGTCAGTCCCTCACACCCTTTCCCCACCCCTCCAAGTCCCGCATCTGTTCCTCGCCCTCTTCCTATGACCCAGCGGCGCCCACACACAAGTCTCCCGCATCTTCGGTTTCCTAGCAGCGCAGCGTCCTAGGAGCTCCTGGCACCGCCAACTCCCTCCCCCCGACCCGGGTTCGGTCCTCATCCCGCCGTGAAACTTGTGAAACCTAAAGCTTTCTCACTTCCCCCCACCCCTTTCCCACCAGCTCCCAGATCTGTGACCAGCCCAGGACAAGCCTGTCCCTCCACCGATCCCCCTGTCTTCTGCACGTCCCCTCGGCTCTCCTGAGCTCGTCTCCCACGCATTCAGGATCGTCCCCGGACAGACCCAACCCCTGGCGCGGGGTCTGCTCTGCGGTAGCTGGGAGGGTCAAAGCCCAGGACCATCCTTCGTGGGGCCTCGGTTTACCTCGGTGGACCAAAGAGGGGCTGGCCTAAAGAGTGGCAACTGCCCCCAGTGCCACCCGCCCGCGCCCTCCCGGGCCTCACACCCCCTCACCTGGTCGCGCGGCCCTAGCGGCTTGCAGGGCCCTGCTGGCGGCCGTCTGGACCGCCAGGCTGGAGGCGGGGTGGCCCGGGCAGTAGACGGCCGCCTGCACCGGGCCCCCTGCCTGGCGGCCGAACACCGTGCGCAGCAGCGTCTCCAGGAGCCGCAGCTCCGGCGCCACCGCGTCCTCGGGCGCGGCCTCAGTCACCAGCACTCCGACAAGCGCGGCGCCCGACACTCGTCGGTCGCGCACGTCCCGCAGCATCTCCCGCAAGCGGCGCCGTGGCTCTCGGGCGGCCAGCGACTCCGCGCGGCACAGCGCGAGGACGAGCGGCGAGCGGATCGCGCGCGCCCCCGCCGGCCCCGGCGCCCCTGGCGCCCGGGTCTCGGCGCCCTCGGCCCCCGCGGCGCTCGGCTTGCCCGCCGCGGGCTCCGGCGGGAACAGCGCCCGCGCGAAGTCCCGCAGCAGTGCGCGGCTCTGCTCACGCTCCCACAGCTCGCCCACCAGGAGCACCTGCCCGCGCCCACCCGCCGCCTCCACGAGCGCCCGGAAGGGGGGCTCCGCCGGGAGCGCGGGCCGCGCCGCCAGCGCCTCCAGCTCGCGCTCCATGCTCGCCGCCCGGCCTCTGCGGGCGCCGCTGGGGCCTCTCCGAGCTGTGGTGCCCGGCCCCGGGAGGACACGCCCCCGAGGGCTGTGCCGGCCCGACCCCCAGCCGGCGGACCAGCCGTCAGCGCTGCAGCTGGGCAGCGGGCAGAGGGCAGGGGCTTTCTCCCCAGCCCTCCAAGGTGGCGCCTCCTGCAATGCATGCGGCAGACCAGGGTGGGTTGGAGGGTGGGGGTCTGAGCCGTGTGTTCGCTTGCCCATCCCTCCTTCCCTCCTTCCCTCCATCCATCCATCCATCCACCCACTCACCCATCCATCCAACAAATACTTATTGAGCACCTACTAGGTGTGGGGCAGCAAAACGGGGAGGAACCCAGAAAATTATCATGTGAACAAATATACCCTCACAAGTTAGATCGTTTTGAGACCCGGAGCAGATATGTCTGAGAAGTCCACATGGTTTTGGGACAGGAATTCTAGAGTCAGGTCCCGGCCCTAGCTGTGCTGCTTTGAGGTGGTGGCGGTGGGCACCAGAGAAGGGGGTAAGAAGGTGAGAAAAACCAGGAACCAGGGGTTTCTTCTATTACTTCTGCCACTTAACTCACCTTTTGAGCCATTAGCATTTATTTCAACAAACCCTTGTTACAGGCAGGGCACTGCCCTTGGCGCTAGGGGTATAAACCAAAAACTCCGAGGGTCCTGCTGCGGGTGGAGCAGAAGTCTTAGGGGGCGGAAGTGGGGCACTGATGGTGCTCTGATCTCTGTCCGGGGAAGAAAGGGGGCAGAAGGGTGTCAGTAGGCCAAGTCAGAAGCAGGAATGCATTTCCTTTAGTGCTGAAGGTCTAGGCCAGCTTTGGCGACAAAGCCTTGTGTGATGACGGAAGTGTTTCACATTATCTGCAGTGATGACGGAAGTGTTTCACATTATCTGCAGTAGCCACTAGCCACGTGTGGCTGTTGCTGAGCGCTGGAAATCTGGCTAGTGCACCAGAGAAACTAAGTTTACCCTTCTATTTCATTTAAATTGAATATAAATTACTTGCACGTGGTTAGTGACTGCGGCACTGGACAGTGACCGTCAAGGCTCTTCACTTCCCCTCTATTACACAGTAGAGACAAAGGCCCTTGAGGTCAAGAACATACTAGCCTGACCAGGCAGTGGTGCAGTGGATAGAGTGTTGGACTGGGATGCAGAGGACCCAGGTTCGAGACCCTGAGGTCGCCAGCTTGAGCACGGGCTCAACTGGTTTGAGCAAAAGCCCACCAGCTTGAACCCAAGTTCGCTGGCTCCAGCAAGGGGTTACTCGGTCTGCTGAAGGCCCGCGGTCAAGGCACATATGAGAGAGCAATCAATGAACAACTAAGGTGTTGCAACGCGCAATGAAAAACTGATGATTGATGCTTCTCATCTCTCTCCATTCCTGTCTGTCTGTCCCTGTCTATCCCTCTCTCTGACTCACTCTCTGTCTCTGTAAAAAAAAAAAATTAAAAAAAAAAAAGAACATACTAATACTCAGCTCTGACCTTCACCCCATAACCCCCATCCTGCTCTTCTAGTTACCTGGTCTCCTACTCCCTGTCATTATGCTGAGCCACTTCCTCTTGGAGAGTCTGTCTGTCCATTCAATAAAACAAACCTTTTCTGATCACCTACTGTGTGCATGCAGTGAGGATTCAAAGATGCACAAGCAGCCCTGCCTTAAGTCTCCTGATCATCCAGAGGGCATTTTAGCCAATGTCTGGAGGGAAGAGCCCCGTCTTTGCTGGGGTTCTAGTTAATATGACCTCTTGCCTCTGTGGACAGACTGCCTGGGGCAGAGATCCAGAGGCTTAGGTGGGTAAAGTCCAGGATTGGAAGCGGGAAGCCCTGGGCTGGATCAGGGTTGGGTTCCAGCACCAGCTCAGAGATTCAGCCGCTCGGCCTGTGTTTGTTGAGGATCGCATCTGTATTCCAGGCAGCTGTAGAGCAGAGGGCTGGCGGAGGAACAGAAGCCGGGTTGGCTTGAGATTTCCTAACAGCAACACTGGGTTTAAGAAGATAGTTGAATGATATTTTTAAAGAATCAAAGAGAAGGAACTTTGAACCAGGGTTTTTGATTTCTAGCTAAATTAGAATCAGCAAGTTTAGCACATAGAGCCCCTCTTTGAAAACACTGTTAGAGGAAGCGTTCCAACATGAAGAGAAATAACCACTTTGCAGGCGTGTTCAACAATAGCGAGTAGGAAGGGCTAAATCACTTGTTTAAGTAATGCTTGTCTAAGGAAATGGTTCAGGGCAATGCCAGCAAAGTGCAGCCTGGCTGGCATAAGCTGAGAGGGTGGCAGAGCCATGGGACTCCTACCAAGCGAGTGGGAAGGAAAGTGAGCCCGTTGAAGTTCCCTCTTTGCAGAAGAGAGGAAGATCCAGCGGCTAACTAGGCAAGGAAGCCTCAGGGGAGCTGCCATTTTTGCGCTTTCTCACAAGGCTTGTCGAAAACCCACACATTCTGCCTTTTTGTTCTCTGACTCCAAATCTCCAGGTTAACAATTCCAAACTTTCCATTGCTGGGATGGAGGGCGGATCAGAGAGGGGGTGGGTGTCAAACAAAGGTCAGAGTCCAGGGCCAGTGACATTTATCTTTACCGGCCTTATTTACATAGTAAAGGCTCAGGTATTAAATTAACAGGAAACTACAAAGACCTTAAATAAAAGTCTGTACGCCAAGAATATGTCTTCCTCCTTTCTGTCCATGCCTTCGAGCATGACATAAAACAAATACTGTAGGCTTTTTCTGACTTCTGTGGTTTCCAGCATAGCTGTAAAGCGCAACTAGGACTTCTGAGACAATTTGCTTCTTATATTCACTCAAGCAGAACTCGGTAGGAGAAGTGCTGACTTGGCTGGCTCTCCTTCTGGGGGGCGGGCCCTCGCCTTGCCCACCGCGCCCCTCCGTCTCCCCCTCCCCCAGGTGCATTACCTTTATCTTTCTTTCTCCTAAGCTCCAAGGGCCCTTCTTTTGCTTCTGTAATTTGTTCCCTGAACCTATTTTGTTCTAGGGCTCACTTCTTAAAAAAAAGAAATAAAAGTGCTGATTTGGAAAACAAGGAATAATAATAACCTTGGTCTAGTTCAGGGGTAGTCAACCTTTTTATACCTACCGCCCACTTTTGTATCTCTGTTAGTAGTAAAATTTTCTAACCGCCCACCAGTTCCACAGTCATGGTGATTTGTAAAGTAGAGAAGTAACTTTACTTAATAAAATTTATAGGCCTGACCTGTGGTGGTGCAGTGGATAAAGCGTCAACCTGGAAAAACTGAGGTTGCCGGTTCAAAACCCTGGCTTGCCTGGTCAAGGCACATATAGGAGTTGATGCTTCCTCCTCCTCCCCCTTCTCTCTCTCTCTCCCCCCCTCTTTCCTCTCTAAAATGAATAAATAAATTAATTAAAATTTATAAAGCAGAGTTACAGCAAGTTAAAACATATAATAATAATTACTTACCAAGTACTTTATGTCGGATTCTCACTCAGTTTGGCAAAATAAATCTTTTTTTTTTTAATTAATTGTTTTGGGTTTTTTTTGTATTTTTCCGAAGCCAGAAACGGGGAGGCAGTCAGACAGACTCCCGCATGCGCCTGACCGGGATCCACCCGGCACACCCACCAGGGGGCGTTGCTCTGCCCATCCGGGGCGTCGCTCTGTTGCGACCAGAGCCACTCTAGTGCCTGAGGCAGAGGCCAAAGAGCCATTCTCAGCACCTGGGCCAACTTTGCTCCAATGAAGCCTCGGCTGCTGGAGGGGAAGAGAGAGACAGAGAGGAAGGAGAGGGGGAGGGGTGGAGAAGGAGATGGGCGCTTCTCCTGTGTGCCCTGGCCGGGAATCGAACCCGGGACTCCTGCACGCCAGGCCGACGCTCTACCACTGAGCCAACCGGCCAGGGCCTGAATAAATCTTTATAAAACAACTTACTATAGTTAAATCTATCTTTTTATTTATACTTTGGCTGTTCTGTTACCGCCCACCATGAAAGCTGGAATGCCCACTAGTGGGCGGTAGGGACCAGGTTGACTACCACTGGTCTAGTTGCTAGTATCCCCTTTCTTCTCTTTTCTCCTTTTCTTTTATCCTATTCTCCTTCTTCCTTCTTTCATCCCCCACAACCTCTTTTCTCCCCATCCCTCCTCCTCCCCTTCTCCTTCTTTCCTTTCTCTTCTCTTTCCCTGTCCCCACCTTTGACATTTTCCCTTTCCATCACTCTTTCTTTTCTTTTTTCTTTCCTCTCTCCACACTCTCTCTTCTTCCCTAAGACATTTTTTTCTGGGAGCTAGAAAAGAGGTAGGATTTGGAGAGACTATATGGGCTTCCTGGGGAGCCAGACAGAGGGAGAAAGCTCTTAAATGTGAGGAAGACCAGCCCTAGCCGGTTGTCTCAGCGGTAGAGTGTTGGCCCAGCATGTGGAAGTTCCAGGTTTGATTTCCAGTCAGGGCACACAGGAGAAGCACCCATCTGCTTCTCCACTCTTCCCCCTGTCCTTCTTCTCTATTTCTCTCTTCCCCTTTGTAGCTAAGGGTCCACTGGAGCAAAGTTGGCCTGGGCGCTGAGGACGGCTCTATGGCCTCTGCCTCAGGCACTAGAATGGCTCTGATAGCAGTGGAGCAACGGCCCAGATGGGCTGAGCATCGCCCCCTGGTGGGCATGCCGGGTAGATCCCAGTTGGGCACATGCAGAAGTCTATTTGTCTGCCTTCCCCCATCCCTGCTTCTCACTTCTAAAAAAAAAAAAAAAAAAACAGGCGAGGAAGACCCTGGAGGGGAAGGAGACGGAGGGACCCATAGAAGAATGAGGCTGGGGTGGGGAGGTGTGGCAGCATGTTTTAATCCGACTCTGAGGAGAGGCTGTGAGCTGCACCGTGAAGCAGCCCTGACATGAGGGAAATTAACAGGAGAAAAACAAATTTAATTACATATGTACAGGAACCCCCAAAAAGATGAGACTCAAAGGCAATTGAGACCCTGGCCGGTTGGCTTAGTGGTAGAGCATCGGCCTGGCGTTCAGAAGTCCCGGGTTCGATTCCCGGCCAGGGCACACAGGAGAAGCGCCCATCTCCTTCTCCACCCCTCCCCCTCTCCTTCCTCTCTGTCTCTCTCTTCCCCTCCCGCAGCCAAGGCTCCACTGGAGCAAAGTTGGCCCGGGTGCTGAGGATGGCTCTTTGGCCTCTGCCTCAGGCACTAGAGTGGCTCTGGTCGCAACGGAGCGACTCCCCGGATGGGCAGAGCATCGCCCCCTGGTGGGCAGAGCATCGCCCCTGGTGGGCATGCTGGGTGGATCCCGGTCGGGCGCATGCGGGAGTCTGTCTGACTGTCTCTCCCTGTTTCCAGCTTCAGGAAAAAAAAAAAAAAAAAAGGCAATTGAGGCACATAAGCCATCCTGAGCTCCGGGAAGGGAAGGAGGGCCGTTCACAGTGAGATGAGAAGGACGGATGTTTGGCAATCAGCTCTTTGCCCTGCCATGCAGGCTGCTTTTGGATAAAGACATGCTGTCCCCTGGTAACAACTCTCTTGCTGGGACAGGCCCCCTATCTATCCTGAGTCTGCCGGGTCTTGATGGCTTTGGGCACAAAGTGACAGATTTTGAGGTGGGATAGTCTGCTCCCCTTCTTTATCTAATGCCCAGCACTGTCCCTTCAGGACCCGGGGAATGCTGTTCAGATGAGAGCCAATCACCTTAACTTTATCTGCACTTTAGGGGTTTAATGAAGGTCTGCTAAGAATAGTGGGAGAAAGCGCTGTGAGCCACAGCCCCTGCCTTAAGCCCCTACTGTGGCCTTGCCCAGCCCAGGACGGGTCAGCAGTGTTTGGAAGAGAGGTCGGTGGGCCCCCCAGGGCATATCTGTACTGGCTGAGGGAGGTGGGGGATGGGGGCAATCCTCTATCAATACAAACCTATACTCAGGTTGTGCTTGAGCCATCCTACCCCATCCCCTTCCACCCCCTATCCACTGCGGGACACATGGCAGGGGACCTTGGAGGAACAACTGCAAGAGCCTCTGTGCAAAGTGAGGGACCAGCCAGCTCCGCGTGGCATCCGGGAGCAGGTGACAAGCTCTTCAGAGTAGGAACAGCACTTCTACATCTTCAGCCCAGGGCAGTGTTGGCAAAACGCAGCCTCAGCACACAGACTTGGAAAAGGTGTTTGTACTGCCTCCTGGCCCATGGCCTCGCGGTGACTTCATGGGGATCTGGTAGCATCTGAGTCTCCACAGAGCAGGGAAGGGAACAGCAGCTGACCTGTGCCGCGAGGGCCTATGGTGGTGACCTCAAAGCTACTCACCTTGGTCCTCCTTTGAAATCTGCCTGATTGGATCAGGTTAGAGCCTGAGCATGGCTCCCCCAAGCTCCAGCTGCTGGGAGAACGGCGTTGGCCCCCAGTAGCCAGGAAGTGGCCGTGGTCCCCAAGAGCTGCATTCTATCTCCCTAGGGCACAAAGGTACCAACCTCACCCAGCCAGGCACCTTACCTGTTGCACCCCTCAAGGTCAGAGTGGATCAAGGGGTGGGTGATCACAGACAAGGCTCAGAATGAACACCCCTTTATAGACGTATGGCCAGTAGTCACGGCCGTCGTGGCCATTCACAGGCAGGTTCTCACTGAATTCAGACAGATGGTAAAGAAACAGTGGATCCAAAAACTGGTGGGTCATTCCTTGACTACAGTCTCGCACAGGCTGACAAGCAACACACACAAAAGGAAAACGCTTCCTTTTCCCTCAGAGCTCACAAAGCTACTGACACATTCTCCGGTTCCACAACCAGGAGAACCTTCTCCGGTTTTTCCTAGAATCAAAAGCCTCCCTAGTCTCAAAGACCCTCCCCTCTGGTTCCCCAGCTGCACCTTCTCTCCTCTCTGCACAAAACTAGCTTCTTCTCCAGCACCCGGCATTCTCTCTGCGAAACATAGCTTCAACTCATTTGCCCAACAATCAAATATCAGATACAGTGTCAGCTGTGTCCACGGTGTGGACGTGAGGACCAGCACTCTCCATGGCTCCCTTCCCCTGTGCCCACATGTCTCATTCTCTATACTTCCTGCACCCCTCCGTCCCCAGCTGATGGCATACAGGAAGCATGCTTCTTTTGGGGAATATAGACAGTGGGTGACTTCATGATCATGGTTCACAAGCTGTCTGGTATATATTCAATATTCATCTTCTGATAACATGACCTGCTCAGGCCAGCTTCCCGCCCGTGTCTCCCCTGCCGAGAGAGACAAATCAAAGATTCGGGCAGAGTGGGTTCAGTGAGCGTGTGGAAACAAGGGCTCTATGGCCAGATCTGTGCATTCAGTGGGACCCTGGCAGGTCATAGGCTCCTGTGGTCACTGGCGTGGAGACTGCTCAGCTTGCCAATCTCAAGTTTCTCTGAGAGAAGGCACATGATGACAGCATTAGGAGACAATGAAACCCTGACGTCAGAGTGTTAGGAGAAGCCTCTTACTGCTGGTCAGGCAGCTGGAGAAGCAGTGCTCACCAGCCGGACCTTCTGTGGTGACGGAGGTGTTTCGTGTCTGCACTGTCTGTTCCGGTAGCCATGACCCACACGCAGCTTGAGCACTTGAAAAGTGGCTAGTGTGATTCAGGAACTGTATTTAAATTTTAACTAATTAATTAATCTGTTTGTTTGTTTGTTTATTTATTTATTTTAGATTTTTACTGTGTTTGTTTTGTTTTGTTTTCTGAAGTTAGAAGTGGGGAGGCAGTCAGAAAGACTCCCACATGCGCCTGACCGGGATCCACCCGGCATGCCCACTAGGGGGCGATGTTCTGCCCATCTGGGGCTTTGCTCCGTTGCAGCTGGAGCCATTCTAGCGCCTGAGGCAGAGGCCATGGAACCATCCTCAGTGCCCGGACCAATGGAGCCTTGGCTGAGGGAGGGGAAGAAAGAGACAGAGAGGAAGGAGAGGGGTAGAGGTGGAGAAGCAGATGGGCGCTTCTCCTGTGTGCCCTGGTCGGGAATGAACCCGGGACTCCTGCACGCCAGGCCGACGCTCTACCACTGAGCTAACCGGCCAGGGCTTATTTATTTTAGTTTTGAGAGAGGCAGGGAGAGAGAGAGACAAAGAACATCTAGTTGTTCCTGTATGTGCACTGACTGGGGATCGAACAAACAACTTCTGTGCTCCTGGACAATGCTCCAACCAACCAAGCTCTCCAGCTAGGGCTTAATTTTTACTGATTTTTCTTTTTCTTTTCTTTTTCTTAATTTAGAGAGACAGAGAGGGGAAGGGAGACAGAAGGTAGAGGGAAGGGAAGCATTCATTTGTTTTTCCACTCAGTTGTGTGTTCTTGGGTTGCTTCCCGTGTGTACCCTGACTGGGGATCAAACCCTCAACCTTGTTATTTCAGGACAACGCTTTTAACTGACTGAGCTAAAGGCCAAAAGGCCTCTTCTCAGACACCTCAAGTGAAAACACCACCAAGAAAGCATGTAATTTTAACTCTCCTGGAATCCAATCCCTGCCTGTTTCCTCCCGCCTTCATGGGATCTTCCTTACCTTCCCTCCTCAACTTCAAATGCATAAAAGAAACCGTGAACTATACGTACTGTTCTAATGAAGCTTTTTTTTTTCAGTCTTTTGAGATCTTGCTTCTAGCTGAGTCCTCTGTTTGGCTCAAGTAAAATCTTATCAAAATTCTTTATAGGCTTGGATATTCTTACGTCAACACAAAATAGACACAGTCCCTCCTCTATGGTCCTACTATTGATCACACAGCCCATAAAACACCAATACAAATGGGATCATGGTGTTCTGACACCTGCTTTTCTCCCTGAACTTGTATTCTGAATATCCTTTGATGTTAACACCTATGGCCTGACATTTTTGTTTCAAAAATCCAAGTAGTGTTATGTGATTAACTATACTTTATTTCCACCAATGCCCTAATGTTGTGAACTTTTATGCAATTATAAAAAAGCACTCCTTTGCACAACCTTGCACATACAGCCATGCACTGGTCTTACTACTTCCAGATGCTCTTATATCATCCTCAGGTACACCTACATAAAAAAAAAAAATAGCCCCAAGTCACCCATAATCTTTCTGCTAGTCCCTAATGTCTTCAGCTGTTTCTCGGTAATCTTTTTGTGTTTTAAGACTTGTTGGGTTAAAGTAATCCCCAGGCCAAAGTGGCATATTTTGGGGTGGCATATTCTGCCACCCTTTACAACCTGAGTTCTGTTGGCAGCCCTCTTACAACCACAAGGAAGGTCAGTCTCAGTATGAGGCTGACGTCATGGAAGACAGGGTGGGGAAAAAGAAAGAAATGAGATCTTTGGAGTAAGCCTGCCCCAAAGCCTGCACTATCTGTAGACTTAGGCCATGAGCCATTGTTTCCCTTATTGTCCAAGCCAGATGGAGCTAGGTTCCCTCGTTCTTGGAAATGAATCTAATAGCACAGCTAATATTCATGGAACAGTACTGTGAGTCAGCACTACGGTTCGCCCTGAAGTTTCATTTGATTATTGTGAAACAAATGATGGGACATCACACCACTGCTAAAAAAAGAAGATATTGTGGCCCTGGCCAGGTGGCTCAGTGGATAGGGCACTGTCCTTGCACGCCGAGATTGCAAGTTTAATCTCTGGTCAGGGCAAATATGAGAAGCAACCAATGAGCGTACAACTAAACGGAACAACTAAGTGTAACGAGTTGATGCTTCTCTCTCTCTCCCTCTCTCTCTCCCTTCCTCTCCCTCTCAAATCAATGGAATTTTGTTTTGTTTTGTTTTGAAACAGAGATAGAGACAGGAAGGAAGAGAGAAGAAAAGAGGAGAGAGATGAGAAGCATCAAGTTATAGTTCTTTTACTTTAATTGTTTATTGATTGCTTCTCATATTGACATGGCTATGACTCCACGATGACAAAGCCAAATGTTTCACCTGTAACTGTTGCACTCTGCTTGCTAACACCAGGGTCGCTTTTGCAACCTTGCTTGCTTCTTAGCCGGGGTTATAAAAGGCCCCAGGGCACGCTAGTTGGGGCTCAGACTTTGGAGTGTGTTGGGCAAATGAGTTTGTAAAATATGATTTTTAAGTTTGCTCACTTTTATCGTTAAAAATGGTGCTGGGCAGCGCCAGGTATGTGGTCTGTGAAATTGCAAATCACCATCCTGCTGGGGAAGGGCCATTGTTCCACTAATGTTTGCTGGAGGAGAGGTTTCTGCGCCAGAAAGTTTTGAGAAGGAAGAGAAGGGAGAAGCCATGTTGGCAGGGGAAGAGGGAGAAGTCATGTTTGCAGAAGGGAGAAGGTGTGCAGATGGGGAACCAGAGGTGAGGGGCTTTGCGAGCTCCACTGAGACCGGTGGGGCCTTTGATTCTAGGAGAAACCAGAGAAGAGTCTCCTAGTTGTGGACCTGGAGAATGTGTCAGTGGCTTTGTGAGCTCTGAATGAAGAGGGAAGTGTCTTTCCTGGGTAGTGCTTGTCGGCCAGTGCGAGATTTTGGTTTTTTTTTGTTTGTTTGTTTGTGTTTTTTTTTTTTACAGAAACAGAGAGAGAGTCAGAGAGAGGGATAGACAGGGACAGACAGGAACAGAGAGATGAGAAGCATCAATCATTAGTTTTTAGTTGTGACACCTTAGTTGTTCATTGATTGCTTTCTCATATGTGCCTTGACCATGGGCCTTCAGCAGACCGAGTAACCCCTTGCTCGAGCCAGTGACCTTGGGTCCAAGCTGGTGAGCTTACCTCAAACCAGATGAGCCCACACTCAAGCTGGCATTCTTGGGGTCTCGAACCTGGGTCCTCTGCATCCCAGTCCGACGCTTTATCCACTGCGCCACCTCCTGGTCAGGCCAGTGCGAGATTTTAATACAGGAATGGCCCACCATTTTTTGGCTTCACTGTTTCTTTACCGTCTGTCCAAATCCAATGAGAACCTGCATGTGCATGGCCACAACGGCGGCGACTACTGGCCGTACAGGGTGTTAACTCTTCTTGGCCTGCCGGCTTAATAAACTGGTTCTCCAACTCTCTGAGTGTTGCTTGGCTTCCTGGACATTCTAGTCTGCCATAACATGTGCCTTGACCAGAGAGTACAAGCTGAGCCACTGATCCGCTGCTCCAGCCAGCGACCTTGGGTTCAAGCAAGCAGCAACCTGACGCTTCAAGTCAGCAACTTTTGGGTTCAAGCCAGAGACCTTGTGTAAAGCCAGTAGCCATGGCCACCATCACAGCAGCCTGGCCTATGCAGGTTCGCATTGGATTCGGACAGTCGGTAAAGAAACAACGGAGCCAAAAACTGGTGGGCCATAGTCTTTAATCCTAGCTTGCACCTGGCAGGCAAGTGAAAACACACACTGGGCTCCAAAACCCACTCACATTCAGTGCTCACAAAGCTACTGACTTATCCGAGTTTCCTAGAGTCAAAGGTTTCTAGTTCACCAGACTTATTCACCTCTGTTCCCCATCTCCTTCCTTCTCCCTACACAAACTCTGCACAAACTGGCTTCTCACTCAACACTCCACCATCTTGGCTGCTTCTCCTGGCCTCCTCCACGTGGCCTCTTTCTGCTCTCCTCTCTGCTCTCTCCTCTAATATTAATCCCAGGAACCGAGAGCACAAGCTCCCGTTCTGCCCTCATTTTATAGTGTAGAAATCCAAATCTTTAATCCAATATACAAAACAGGGAAGTCTCTAATACAGTCACTTATCTGAGGCATGATGGGATTGCACCACCCCACATCAAAAAGGGTGGGAAAGGCTTAATCCCAAAACCAAGCCCCAGGCTCCAAGGATCCTGCCTGCCCACAGCCCACAGAGACACACATTAATATCACCTGGGCAACGGCCTGCACGTGGGCAGCGCCATCTTTAACAAAGTGAGCATAATACATTTTATCTGCCCAACACCTTGGGATAATGTTGATGATCCCATGCTCAAGCTGGTGTACCCGTGTTCAAGCTGACGAGCCCACATTCTATCCAGCGACCTTGGGTTTTCAAACTAAGGCCCTCAGTGTCCTGGGTTGACGCTCTATCCACGGTGCCACCACTGGTCAGACAACAGAAAAAATTTTAAAAGTAAGTTATTGCATGGAAAGATTTCCATGAGAAGTAAAAAGAGCAGATTACAGTGATACGTTATGAAATCCAGTGTGGTTAAGAAAAAAGTGTCTATTTTAACCTAGTAATCTGTTGTTCGGGGTGAAAAGGCAGTGAGGAGGAATGGGGAGTCTTTCTCCATGGTCTTATCATGAAGTTGACCTTCTGCCTGAGGGAGGAGAGTGCCCCGCTCTTCCAGGGAGATGGGGGGGGGGGCACGGCCTCCCAGGAAGCCTGGCTGGAGTTGAGCCAGAAGCAAGGCAGACCTAGTCTTTGAAATGCCAAAGTGGGGGATGGGGGAGACCTGAGGAGGGGTATGTGGGACATAGACAGACATACACGACTTGAAATGCCCAGTCCCCCTCCAAGTCACCCCAATGGAGGTCTGCTCTTCTGAGAGGGGACTGAGACTCGGCCCTCCTCCTGGTCCTCTGGGGTGCAGGGAGCAGGCAGACCCAGGGCCCCGGGGCAGGGGAGGGTTGGCCTATGTAGAGGCTTGTGCAGGTCACTGGATTTGAGTGTTTGGTGGGCAACCAACTGTCCTGCTGAGCCCCCGGCCATCCCGGACTAAGGTAGGCACCAGCACAGGGCAGCATGAATGAAAGACTGTGGGAGGCAAGGCCAAGGTGGGGGTGGAGCACCCAGCACCAAGAGGGGCTCCCCACGGGCACACTCCCAGTGAAGGGAGGCCGGGAAACTGCATTGGCACCTCGCACTTGTCAAGCCTGACTTCGCAGCCGCAAGGCCAGTCTTTCTGGTCAGTTCAGAGTTTCTCCTTTAAATGTGAAATATTATTTGTAAGGAGCCTCCAGCCCGGGGGAGACTTGGTCTGCTTCACTGCAGACCAAGCGGGAATCTGCAACGTTACAGCATTTGGAGAGAACCCACTTCGGAGGAATTTGCATTTTCAGAAAGCTTTCCATAGAGGGCCAAGCCAGGGAGCCCGTGAATGAAGTCTTTCTGTGTTTGCAGCTCCTCGGACCCGTCCAGGAGGAGGGAGAGAAAGGAGGCGCCCGGGGGAACTGGCTTTGCTGAAGGGCTCCGAGATGTTTTGTATTGCTGGCTGTCAGTGTCAGGCTAACCAGGTCAGTAAGGGGCTAAATTAAGGCCATAGGTAATCTAATCCTTATTTCGTTGAGTATAATCTGCAGATTCTGCATTCAAACTAACACTTACCTGGGATATTTCTCTGCCACCTGTCAAGTGTTTTTCCAAGTAGCTTTGTATTCAAGAATGCAGCTCTGTGTGAGGGAACAGTCTAGTCATTTTAGATGTGGCTAGGGAAAAGGCTTGGGTGATGAAAGATTTTAGCTAACCTACATGCCATAGCTAAACATTTCCAAAAACACTGCGTAACCTGAACACAAAGTGAATTCTTTTTTGTAAATACTGGTTTCAGCACTTAAAAAAAAAAAAATCAAGGAATAGTATATTTATAGATACAGGAAAACTAAACCAAGAAGTGAACCATGAGTTGTTATAAAACCAGGATTCAGTGCTGCTGGGTTTTAATAAGTGTGGGCATATGGAACATAAGAGTATGAAGGAAGGCCCTGGCCAGTTGGCTCAGTGGTAGAGCGTTGGCCTGGCGTGCAGGAGTCCCGGGTTTGATTCCCGGCCAGGGCACACAGGAGAGGCGCCCATCTGCTTCTCCACCCCTCCCCCTCTCCTTCCTCTCTGTCTCTCTCTTCCCCTCCCGCAGCTGAGGGCTCCATTGGAGCAAAGTTGGCCCGGGTGCTGAGGATGGCTCTGTGGCCTCTGCCTCAGGCGCTAGAATGGCTCTGGTTGCAACAGCGCAACGGCCCAGATGGGCAGAGCATTGCCTCCTGATGGGCGTGCTGGGTGGATCCCGGTCGGATGCATGCGGGAGTCTGTCTGACTGCCTCCCCATTTCTAACTCAGAAAAATACCCCCCCCCAAAAAAAAGAGTATGAAGGACAGGGCCATGCTGGACTCTGATACAGCGTGCAAGAACTTTCTCATTGTTTTAGGATGAACCATACAGAACTGCTGAGAGGCAACCATTTTTGACATACAAAACTGGCAATTTTATTTGGTTCAGACATTTTAGACACTTTGTCTTTTCCTTGTAATAAAGACTTAAGGGTTCGGGTCACAATATACCAGTTTTAAAATGTCATTGAGGTCAGTATCTCAATGGGGGATGGGAACTGAAAGAAAATAAATTGGAGTCAAGGTAATCAGGTATTCTTTTAGTCTTAGGGCACAAACATTTCCCAAGTATAAAACCCTGAGAAAACTGCAAGTTATCACCCTACTAGTAACTAGTTTTCATGCCCCATACCATCTGTCAGAGTGTTCTAAAGTACCAAAGAGCTGAAAATTGATATTGATATTCTGGGAGAAAAAGTCAGGCTTTCCTGTCCCCTCCCTCCTTTAGGGAGGGGAGGGAGAAGAACATAGAAGTTTCTGGTTTGCAAGAACAATGGATCATTTAGTTTTAAATCTAAAATAAAGGTTAACCAAGAAACTTCTTCCCTTTCAATAGGAGGCAGAATTTACATACCACCTTGCATTGATTGTAGTTCCTCCCCCTTCCTGGAATCTTGAGGGTAAAATACCTCTAGGCCCGTGAGGGAAGAGGAACCCTGAAAGATTTGTAAACATCTTTGATTGTGTTACCTTGAAAGTCTTAATGTTTCTGTGTATCCCCTAAACAAATGTTGCCAGCTCGCACCATGATGTCATGCTCTCCCCTGCTGGTGTGTGATCAAGGGTATATAAACAGTCCCTGAACTACTTTTGGGACTGCAGGATTTGGGCCTGATGCCCCATGTCAGCCATGTGCGGCCGGCATATTTAATAAATCTCCTCCTCTAATAAAACTTCAAAATTCATCTGGACTGGGATCTCTATGTGAACTTGATGAAATGAGGTACAGTGCCTTTCAGCATCTGGAGTGCGGTACTTTATAACAAGAGAACCTACTGACTTTCAGTGATGTTTATAGTCTTACCCAAAGTTGACTAAATTTCTCATTTCTCAAAATGTTCATATCACTTTCTAGAAATGTCTATCACCAAAGGGGAAAGAGCAATTTTTAGTGATTCTAGTTATTCCACCAATTTGTTCTTGAAACCAGATTCATGTCCAACGTCCCTTCTCCAAACCCTTTTATCCTTTTTGTTAAGCCTAATCCAGAGGGACCCGAAACATTGAAGACATGAACAAAGTCCATCGATTATACATCAACGCTTTATTGTCTAGCTTGGCCAAGCGGTGGCAACTCTGACAGAGGTCTGAGGGAGAGTGCGCCGGCCCTTTGTTCTACTTAGTTTTTATAGTTTTGTAAGTGGGAAGTACAGAAGCAAAAATTGTAATTAGGAGCCCCTTACCACTATTGGTTATAGTCATATGTCCTTTAACATGATAGGACCACGTTCAATTTGCAAGCCATACATTATTTTGGAGAAAACAAAATTTACAAGTCAACACAATGGTAGAAAGATGTCTCGTTACATATTAAAGGCATTCCTATATTATCTAGTGTTCATCTGCCATCTCTCTGTCCAGAGTCACACGTGTTAACCATATCCATTTACATAGAAGAGGTAGTTTCCGTGGGGACAAATGCCTGCAAATGGCTCATAGTTATAAGAAAAGGTTTATTTTGACTTTTCTCTCCCTGTACCTGGCTAGTCATTCACCCCTTTCCCCACAGGCGTGGTGGAATGTCTGGGAATCCATGTTTTCCTCCCTTTTGCATTTACAATACAATGCCAAGGGCCATCCTGGTCATGCCAATCACAGAGTACAGGGACTATTTCTCACAGTTTCTCTGCACACCTTAACCCAAATTAATAAAATGTTCTTCAAGCCTCCCAAAATGTTAATATTAATTCTGTAGCTTTTGGTACTTTATAACACCTGCGGGTGAGGTGGCACAGTGGCTCCTCACTTTT
The DNA here is from genome assembly GCF_036850765.1 of Saccopteryx bilineata. Lineage (NCBI taxonomy): Eukaryota > Metazoa > Chordata > Mammalia > Chiroptera > Emballonuridae > Saccopteryx > Saccopteryx bilineata. The sequence continues at coordinate 7,827,807 of NC_089494.1, forward strand.
GGGGGAGATTTTTCGGTATCGCTTCCTACAGCGCCATTACTCTGATGTCATCTCCTGCTCCTCACTTTTGACCACTCATAAATGTCAGCATTTCTGCTTAGCAGCTGGCATATTACAGGGTGCAAACTATTCTGCAGACAGTGACACGCGGTATTTTTTTGTCCTAAACTAAATCAGATCATTTTTCCTAATCAGCAGTTTATCAAGAACAAGTGATAAAATTTGACCTTAGTGAGATAAGGTACATGAAAATATAGTAAAACTATCAGGATTTACTGAATATACTCAAGCTGAGTGGCTAGGGTCTTAGTTATAGAGAAATCTTAGAGAATTTGGTATATTTCTCCCGTCCAAGTACTAACCAGGCCCAACCTTGCTTAGCTTCTAACATCAGATGAGATTGGGCACATTCTGGGTGGTATAGCTGTAGATAGAATTCGGTATATTTCTGACATTTAAGTCTGAAAATAGCATTTTAAAGTCAGCTTTAAACAGTTCCTACGCTTCCATTTTCTGACCTGTTTTTTTTTTTTTTTGTATTTTTCTGAAGCTGGAAACGGGGAGAGACAGTCAGACTCCCGCATGCGCCCAACCGGGATCCACCCGGCACACCCACCAGGGGCTCACCCGGCACGCCCACCAGGAGGCGATGCTCTGCCCCTCCGGGGCGTCGCTCTGCCGTGACCAGAGCCTCTCTAGCGCCTGGGGCAGAGGCCAAGGAGCCATCCCCAGCGCCCGGGCCATCTTTGCTCCAATGGAGCCTTGGCTGCGGGAGGGGAAGAGAGAGAACAGAGAGGAAGGAGGGGGGGTGGAGAAGCAAATGGGCGCTTCTCCTATGTGCCCTGGCCGGGAATCGAACCCGGGTCCCCTGCATGCTAGGCCGACGCTCTACCACTGAGCCAAATGGCCAGGGCCCATTTTCTGACCTGTTTAATTGCTTGAAATCCTCAAACAACTTACATTCTGATCTAGTTTTCCTGTATCTCCTTTCTCTCTGGTATGTTTTACCATAATTTTTTCTTTCAATGTGCTTTTCCCCTTCTAGGCACAATAATGAACTATTTATTTGAAGATGCCATCTAATGCATCATGCCACTGAGTACTGTGGCCATTGATGTTAAGTGTGATAAATTATCTTTAGGTTGAAAAGAACTTAAGACTAACGAGTGCATTTTAGAGGCAAAGGTCAAACCACTTATGGTCAGGTTAAAAATGCTTCAAGACCTCACTATCAGAGTTGGTTGAAAACATCTAAAGTTAGGGAGAGACATAAATGCTATGTGAAGAGAAGCGTTACAAAACACTCTAGCCATGTTTTAATTAAAATAGACTTTACTAGCTTTGGCAAAGATATTTCTTTTGTTTCAGTCAATCTTTGCCATCTTCAAGAGAGGAATGAAACAAAACAATTGTTTTGTTTAAATTTAAAAATTAATTTTTAAATTAATTAACTTTTAAATTTAAATTTATTTATTTTTCTTGTATTTTTCTGAAGCTGGAAACGGGGAGAGACGGCCAGACAGACTCCCGCATGCGCCCGACTAGGATCCACCTGGCACGCCCACCAGGGGCTACGCTCTGCCCACCAGGGGGCGATGCTCTGCCCCTCTGGGGCGTCGCTCTGCCGAGACCAGAGCCACTCTAGTGCCTGGGGCAGAGGCCAAGGAGCCATCCCCAGCGCCTGGGCCATCTTTGCTCCAATGGAGCCTTGGCTGCGGGAGGGGAAGAGAGAGACAGAGAGGAAGGGGAGGGGGTGGAGAAGCAAATGGGCGCTTCTCCTGTGTGCCCTGGCCGGGAATCGAACCCGGGTCCCCCGCACGCCAGGCCGACGCTCTACCGCTGAGCCAACCGGCCAGGGCCTTTAATTTAAAATTTTAAGTTAATTAACTTTAATTTAAAAATTAATTTTAAATTTAATTAGCTCTAAGAAAAATAATTTTAAATTTAACTTTAATTTTAAATATTTAATTTTAACTGTAATTAACTTTACTTTTAAATAGTAAAGTTTTTTTTGTTGTTTCAGTCAATCTTTGCCATCTTTGAGAAATGAAACAAAACAATTAAAACTAAAAGTTTAATATTTAAAATATCCAAAACTAAGTTTAAGAAAGTTTTAAACTTTCAGATGTTTTATAAGTCTGTAGTATTTATACCTTTGCAGAGTGCTCTGGAGGGGCCAAGCACACTATGTCAAAGCTTAAAAATGCGCTTGGGGAATACCTATTTCATTTCCTGCTTGTTCTCACTGGACCCCCATGTTGGTTGAAATTATAAAAATATCTTTTGATACATTGATTTGACAAAGGAACATCATTAGAAAATGAGAAGCATCATTATCTTTTTTTTTTTTTTTCATAGAGAGTCAGAGAGAGGGATAGATACGGACAGACAGACAGGAACGGAGAGAGATGAGAAGCATCAATCATTAGTTTTTTGTTGTGACAGCTTAGTTGTTCATTGATTGCTTTCTCATATGTGCCTTGACCACGGGCCTCCAGCAGACTGAGTAACCCCTTGCTCAAGCCAGCGACCTTGGGTCCAAGCTGGTGAGCCTTGCTCAAGACAGATGAGCAATCAAGCTGCCGACCCCAAGGTCTCGAACCTGGGTCCTCAGCATCCCAGTCCGACGCTCTATCCACTGCGCCACTGCCTGGTCAGGCTCTTTTGTTTTTAACATCCTATTATAGTTCTTCAGATATGCAGTGTGATTTTTCAGCCCCTCATTTCTTCCTTAAGAGAGGACGGCTCGAGAGCGCTGAGTACCAGGAAGGTTATCCGCGCTGACAGGCCTTCTCAGAACATTTTTGTGCAGGTCTTTGTCTTTGCACAATCTGGAAATGGCCTAGGCAGGACAATCAACAGAACACAAGTACAATAAAAAAATAAAAGGGTTCCAACCTTTAAAAAAAGTATCTCTTTAGCCCTGGCCAGTTGGCTCAGTGGTAGAGCATTGGCCTGGTGTGCAGGAGTCCCGGGTTCGATTCCCGGCCAGGGCACACAGGAGAAGCGCCCATCTGCTTCTCCACCCCTCCCCTCTCCTTCCTCTCTGTCTCTCTCTTCCCCTCCCGCAGCCAAGGCTCCATTGGAGCGAGGTTGGCCCGGGCACTGAGGATGGCTCTGTGGCCTCTGCCTCAGGCGCTAGAATGGCTCTGGTTGCAACAGAGCAACACCCCAGATGGGCAGGGCATCGCCCCCTGGTGGGCATGCTGGGTGGATCCCAGTCGGGCACATGCAGGAGTCTGTCTGACTGCCTCCCTGTTTCCAACTTCAGGAAAATACAAAAAAAAAAAAAAAAGTGTCTCTGATAGTATACACATTCACACTCCTTTATATGATTGATAGTTATTCCGGCCCTCGGTAGCTGACACTGCCAGGTTATGGTGATGCTACTTTCTGCTAATTTATTAGATTGCCAGAGCCAAAGGGAACTAGAACTATTTTAAAATTGGGTTTCAAGATGTCAAGGTCATGACAGGCTCCCAACAGCAATATCATCTGCTTGTTCCTTAAACATAATGAACATACACTTGGGCAAAATCAGTGTTTACTCAGCTATTCAAATTCTACCCAACCTTCATTTCTAAGAACTGGAGAAATGGCAACTTTTTCATTGGTTGTTATGCACTCTAAGCATGTTTTAATGAGGCATCCACGTGCTGTCATTTATCGGGAGGCCCGAAGGCTCCAGTGACTGAAGCACCGTAAGGAACTATTTCACTTCCACGTTAATTATGGTAGAAAAACATCTGATTCTAAAGAACTACCAAGGTACCACAGACAGTGTCCGTTTTACAAGTGTCTATTTCAGTTGTGAAGACTTCGCTGTATACTCACCGGAAGTCGAAACCATAAATATTATTTGTCCCACGTCCGTTACCATTTCCATTGAAAACCCCTGCACTTTCTACACCCAGTACTTGACACACAGCACACATTTTCTGTCTCCCAGGTTAGTCACTAATGCTTTTGTCTGGTAAACTCATGGGACTGAACCCTGACATATAGAAAAGACATGAATTTTCAAACTGAATTAAGAGTAGCAAGTACATTATATACATATCTTTAGTGATACATTTGTAAAAATTATTCATGTATGGTTATAAAGAAGGGAAGAGCTTCAAATGGAAAACCATTCACAGATTAAATTTGATTTAAACTATTCTGAGTTAGCTTGACATGTGGTGGCACAGTGGATACAGTGCTGACCTGGAGTGGTGAGGTCGCCGGTTCAAGATCCTGGGCTGTCTGGTCAAAGCACAGATGGGAAGCAAGTTGATGCTTTCCGTCCCCCTCCCCCTCCCCCATCCTTTCTCTCTCTCCTCTCTCTAAAATCAATAAATAAAATCTTTAAAATATTCTGAATATTGTCACAAAAGAAATCTATAATTTTTTTAATAATGTGGTATCTTTGTAGAAACCATTAAAGACCCCATATATATGATGCAAAAGGGTTAATAAACTCTTCTTCAATGTGTCAATTTTAAAAAACTTTCCATTTTTATAATCACTGCTTAAAATGACTTGTCCCCAGATGTTGGCTTTGCTGATTGACAGAAACCCCACTCAGTGAGTCCACAGCCTTACCTCTAGCTCCCATGCTCTTTCTTGGCTCAGAGGAGGACAATAAAATAACAGGTCTTCAAATACTTTGTAACGGAGCTCAGAGTAGCAGGTGATATAATGTGCGTTAATAATATTATATTGCAGGGTAGCTCTTCCAGTTCTGCTACTGTCTCATCTCTGGGGAAGGAAGAGGAGACAAAAGCAACACAGGACAATTGTAGTCAACCGGGCTGTCTTCAGAAATACCACTCTAAGCTGCGAGGATGGCTCTAAATTTTGTTCTGAAACAAAGGTTACTCAGTTGTGTCAATAACACTAATGTTCAAACAAGGTGCAGCTGTTTGTGGTCCTGTCTGCATCCCAGCACTCTGAGTTTGGGACGAGAGCAGGAGGCTATGGCCCTCTTGTGCACTGTGCTGCTGACCCGGGCACATTCTCCAGACTTCCATTAGTGCAGCTGTACAATTCATGCTCCCCACTCGCTTGCAAGGCCCCACTATAGTGTCAGATGAAAGAATGATGTATGCTGTTTATCAGCTCTGAGGAACTTGCAGACATTTTCAGCAGGCCGATAACAGGAAGGGGTTTATAGTAGAGACACACCAACAAAAGGAGTGGGCACATCACCACGGCAACAAGTGGCTGCATCAAGAGCGACGGCTATTATCCCTGAGGGGAAAACTCTTGAGGCAGCAGGATTCAGCTCAAATAAATAAGTAAACAAGCCGCATTCAATGGGAAAGGGAACCCTTCCTGCTGCCCCAGTGCACAGGCTCCCAGCAGAGGGCATATGCTAGTTTCTGTTCACCTTCATCTTACTGGGGTGGGAACTGCCATTCTGATAGGAAAGGGTACACTTTTTAAACTGGAAGGCAGAAAGATTAATGGTAGGTGCCTTGGCTGGACTAACCCCACTTTATGATACAGCCTCTGATACAGAGCTGGACTCAAAATCCAACAGTGTTTCTCCCGTGTTGGGAAAGCAATCCTCAGGTGCTCACATCCACCACCCCTTGACAGACAGAACAGAAACACAGCCACCGGGGTGAGCTCAATAAAGTGGGGAAGGAAAGCTGGAAGCAGGCCTTTGCTATGTGACCCTACTGCTGTCACCTGCCAAGTACTTACATGTAAAATTAGAGTAAAGCACATGACTTTCACATTAATCCCTTGATAGAGTGAATTATATAAAAATGATATATACCTGAACAAACATGAGAGGCTTATTGGCTTATTTCCTTTTTTTTTTTTACAGAGACAGAGTCAGAGAGGGGGATAGACAGGGATAGACAAACAGGAACGGAGAGATGAGAAGCATCAATCATTAGTTTCTCATTGTGCATTGCGACACCTTAGTTGTTCATTGATTGCTTTCTCATATGTGCCTTGACCACGGGCCTTCAGCAGACCCAGTAACCCCTTGCTTGAGCCAGCAACCTTGGGTCTAAGCTGGTGAGCTTTTTGCTCAAACCAAATGAGCCCGTGCTCAAGCTGGCGACCTTGGGGTCTCGAACCTGGGTCCTCGGCATCCCAGTCCAATGCTCTATCCTCTGCGTCACCGGCTGGTCAGGCTGAGAGGCTTATTTCTTAACATAATTTGGTTTTTTAGTTTTAATATTTTACCCATTGGATAGGTCAACAAAGGCTCAATGTTCTCCTGTCTGGATAGCAGTCAGAATATGAGCGGACAAGAGATTTCTTTTTCATTTGTTAAACTTTAATCCCAACTGAATCTACTTCCAAAATTAACTTCCTATTCATATGGCCTAAGTCTATAGATATGTAAATCAGGTAATGTTTTGATAATCAGCTAATCAGGACTTAATTTACTACAGGAATAATTACACTTCGCTATCCCTTTTATATTTTCTCCACTAATACATTTTAATTGTGTAGAAATATAGTACTTCATAGAATTAACATGTCTATTAATAGAGGTTTAATCATGGAAGAAAATCATTATGTCTGCAGAATGTGCACCTTCTGGGTTTTTTGTTGTTTTTTTCAATGGCTAGATGGCTGAATAGCATACCATTTACAGGTACAGCCAATTTTCTGAATAGCAGCTGCTCAGTTTAACTTACTCTTTTGAAAAGAAATATATTCTAATGCTGGAAAATTTTAAGAAAAATCAGACACCAATTTTTCCATTTAGACTCAAAATGAGACCATTACAAATAGTCAACAGCAGAGAGATGAGACCAGTGTACACTAAGCACTGTTGTAATCCCTTCCAATGTCCAAAGATCATAAACAAAAAGCAGCCTGTTATAAACATCGCTCCTGGTGTTTTTCTGTTCACATGCAAAAGGCATTGTTTACAACCGGTCTTCCTATAGCTAGACACTGCCACCCCTGTCCCTGGAGCTCACGCCTGTGAAAACCCACACATTTCCCTGCCTGTTCTCTGATGTTATAACTAGAGCCAGAGCCCCAGCCAGCTCAGCTGCAGGTTTTGAGGAAATGTCAGCTGCCACCATGGCAGGGCTAGGATTCATGATTACAAATTTTCCTTTTTTCAGGGACCAGTTTGTAGACTCACAACAGTGGCGATCAGTCATGTTAGCGTCTGCACTTACTTTTGGAAGTGTACAAATGCACTTTGGTTCTCCGGAATGAGTCTGACCTAGAGTAACGAGCAAAGGAAACAAACTCTTGGCACTGCTGCCGGGATCTTGCTCTTCCTATGCTGTTCGGTACTATCAAGAGGTGTTCTTTCACACTTTCCTAAATACCACCACAAGACATTTTTCCCTGTCACGTGGGCAGTTTGAAAGTCTGCTGGAAATAACCTCTTTGGCTCATCCTGCCTGCCACCCTCGGCCCTCACAGTAGATCAAATGCCCTCGTTTAGTGCTTCTCTCATGTGTGCCAGCTATGTGGCGCGCGCTCGGGGTTGACCTATAGCCCCCACAGTGCACTGCTGTGGTTGCCAAGAGCCCCAGAAACTCTCAAATGAGATGAGCGCTTGTGAAGGCCAGTGAGGCACCCCCTCCCACCACTACCACTGCCTGGGAGGGAGGAGCTTTCTAAGTCAGGAGACCTGTTTTTAAACACATGCAATTCTCTTAAAGGGGCAGGAGAGAGCACAGGGATGAAACCTTTATATGTGGCTAATTTTCTATTATGGCGAGTTTAACAACAGAACTTCAGTTAGAAAGGAGGGAAAGACCAGTAAAAGAAAATATACATGACCCAGGTTTAAGCTATAACCTCTCAATGGTCTCCTGTCCCTAAGACCTGTGTAACAGTGGCCAAACAGTTATTTCAAGGGCCAAATGCAGGCCCCTTAAAAATGGACTGGAACTCAGTGGTCCCCAACCTTTTTTGGGCCACGGACCGGTTTAATGTCAGAAAATATTTTCACGGACCGGCCTTTAGGGTGGGACGGATAAATTTATCACGTGACCGAGACAAGCGTCAAGAGTGAGTCTTAGACGGATGTAACAGAGGGAATCTGGTCATTTTTTAAAAAATTTATTCATTTTTAGAGAGAGAGGAGAGAGAGAAGGGGGAAGGAGTAGGAAGCATCAACTCCCATATGTGCCTTGACCAGGCAAGCCCGGGGTTTTGAACCGGTGACCTCAGCATTCCAGGTCGACGCTTTATCCACTGCGCCATCACAGGTCAGGCAAATCTGGTCATTTTTAAAAAATAAAACATTGTTCAGACTTAAATATAAATAAAACGGAAATAATGTAAGTTATTTATTCTTTCTCCGCGGACTGGTACCAAATGGTCCACGGACCGATACTGGTCCGCGGCCCTGGGGTTGGGGACCACTGCTGTAACTGGTAGATGGCTTTAAGAAAGCATGGAGATATTTACTGTACTGCTGTTCTGGTCGTGAGCTTGTAAAATGTCTGCCAAAACCAGCAGAGAAACAATTATCTAACAGATTATTACAACAATAATACATCAAGACCTATTAAGTGATGAGGAATATGAATTGTTAGGTTACAAAAGAAGTATATAATTTTATCCCTTTCTCTGCACAAAGTTACCTTTACAAATATTTAACATATAAGCTTTATGGGGGCACATGACATACTGGTAAATGGTTAAGAATCTCACCAAAACCTTAACAAACTCATATCTCCTTAATTGCAACGCCTACGGTTTTCTAGCCTCCTCCAGCTCTTGGGGCAGATGTCAATTTCAGCGGAAGCTAAAAGTCTTTTTAGAAGAACCTGCAAAAGTAGAGCACCGGTCTTTGATTTTAGTTCAGTTTAAGTGTTGTGATAAGAACTGTTAGGAATGGCAGATTTCATCTATTTTCTTTAAACATGCCCTTTATTTTTAGGTTCTACAGAGGCTGCTTGGCCAGTCAAAGTCAGAGGCTAAGTCACAGCCCAACTTTGGACACAGGAACGTCTGTACATCTTAGCAAAGTCATGCTGAAGAAATGCATTGTGTTATTACCTTTCCACTTGTAACGGGCAGCATATATAGGCTCAGTGTAGATTCAAGTTGTTTAGTAAATACTACCACACGCAGTGTTTCATACCTGGCTGGTAGTTATATGGGGATTTTACATAATAGTTGCATATGTAAACCCTGAATACATTTAGATCTTCTTTTCATAATCAGTCCTTTTGTGGCACAAGCTAAAGATAAAAACTGGTGGTCAACAAAGCCTCCCAGTGGCTGTTGTGAGGTACAGCAGGACAGCAGTACAAACAGCTGGGCTTCAGGCTGGTCTGTGCAATAGACAGTGTTCCTGTCTGGGCGCCTTTGTCAGGAACACACAGGCATACAAAGGACAGTCTTTCTCAGACTCCTTAATGTTCACACCTCCATTATCATTTTATGAAGTGCATCTCTGTCTCACATAATCTGAAGCTTTAGTCAATTCTGTTGGTTTCAGGTGGTGACAGCACTGCCAGTCTGTGTCCCTGACACTCCTCTAAACCTGCTGGTGACTTGTGAGATTTCATGACATTTTTTTTTTAACATGTACTAAAATGTCTATTCTACAAAGAACTAGGCAAAGCTAACAGCTGAGTAAAGATTAGAGAGGTAAGCTTCGCTAGGTTGTTCCCTCAAAAGGTGCTTTGCAGAAGAGTATATATGCCATTTGAGAAACGGGAAAAAGTTCAGTTTTAGAGAGTATGTTTACTATCTGAAGGTCCTCAGATTGACAGCTCAGATTTGCCCATGTCCTCCAAACTCAACTGTGATTTCCAAACAAATGATTACTGAACATGATATGTTCTTAGTGAAATTCTGCCCTCATTCCCTGAAACACAGTGCTCTCAGGTATCCTAAGAACAAACTCCTTATATGGTTCAACTGTCTATAGAAATAAGGCACTTATACAACACTGGCTTTCTCTCACCTTCCTGTCGTCTTTATGGCAGACTTGCTATGTGCTGTTACTCATTCATTCGTACCACTTGGCCGGCTGTGTCGGTGGGATTGAGATTTCTCTTCTCACCAAAACTAACTCGTCTATCACCAAATCGGTCCGTTTTACTTTCGCAGAACACTGCTCCCACAATGACCTTTTTGAAGAATCCTCCATCTGCCAGATATTTTCCCCAATGTGACTGTGTTTATGTTGTTGCCACCACACCCTCCACAACTCCCAGAATGCCTCCTCTCACCTCGCTCAGTTAGTGCCCTCACGCTGCCTCTCATCTCCCTCTCTCTCCTTAGCCCACATTAGTCTGCCCACCATCGTCACTCTACTCCAACCACTACTACTAACTGAGGTGCCTCCTCGCATACATGCCAACTCCACTGGTCAGGCCTGCCCTAAAAACACGAGGGACACTGCCATTTGCATTTGCCTAGTTCCTGGGGCCAAGAAACCTCCATGTGAGTCAGCCTGCTCCAATCTATTAACAATTCTTGTTATCTCTCCCTGTCACTGGTGATCCGACCGCTATTTGTTGCTTCTCACTCTCTGCCAAAGGTTTCCCATCAAACAAAATGTTAATTTACGCACATGGCCTGCCAGCTACAGGCTCTACAGGACAGGACACCGGCCTTCTGTGCCTCGCGTCCTATAAGCTTTCCCTGTCTCACGCTCTCACTGCGCTGGCCAGACCTCCCTGTCCCTCGAGCACACACAGCACGTTCCTGCCCGAGGTCCTGCACTTCCCCCTCTGCCGGTAATGCCGGAGCTCCTTGTCCTCCTCAGTTCAGTCAGCTCTCGTTCTAGTGTTCCCTCTTTACAGAGGCTCTCTTCCTGATCATTCTACCTAAAGTAGCGAGCCTCTCTAATCACTGCAGCACTGTACTCTGCTTTATCTTCTTTTTTAAAAAGTATTTATTGTATTGATTTTAGAAAGAGAGAGGAAGGGAGAAAGGGAGGGAGGGAGGGAGAGGGGAAGGGACAGGAACATCAATCTGGGGAGCAAACAGGCAATCTCTGCGCTTCTGGACGATGCTCTAACCAACTGAGCTATCCAGCCAGGGCTGTTTATCTTCTTTTTAAAACACTCATTTAAAAATGTATACTTATTTCCACTAGATATAAGCTCCATGAAGGCAAGACCTCTGTGGAACCTGCTCTCTCCTCTGTCCTCAGCACTGAAATCGGTCCTGTCAGCACTCGGGGACAAGTCCGCAGGAGCGGCGGGAAGACTGGAGCAGAGTCAGAGAAGCTCAGGAAAGGGAGACACAGGAGAGTGTGTTCAAAATGTGAATGCCGCCAGGAAGTCACTCGTTCCATAAACAACCACTGAGCACCTACTCTTTGTCACTAGTCTATTTTCTATTCACTTTTTACTCAAATGCTTTCTATGCATTTGAACAGCCCTTGACTCTGTACCCCTAGCTCAGATTCATGCTCTAATTTCATATATTCGAATGATGATGACATTGCCACTCTGCTGTCGCAGGTATATCAAGCTTAACGTGTCTACGAAGAACCCCCCCCCTTCCAACCCAGATGTTCTCTTTCCTGTATTACCCAGCTCTCCATATGGAAATACCATTCCTGCCTCTCTTCAGAATGTGCTAAGCACTGCAAATGGTTGGTAGCTCCATGAAATGGCCTGTGTCCCAGCCAGTGCCCAATGGGGGGCGGGGGGGCTCTATTCAAAAGCACAAGCTGTCTCTTCAAAATTTTAACCGGATACTGAAGAAGGAGGCCCTGATCTAAGTATTCTTTTCCTCGAGACCAGGCCGTTGACTTTTCCCTTTAGGTTTGCTGCAGGGAGGAGTAATATAATCCTAACCACTTCACGCCAGAATAGGGCTTTTATTCCAAATAATAAAATCTTACCATTGGAATTCTGACGGACGACACAAAGGTCCTTACACAGCTGTAGCTTAGCAGGCAGCTAGCAAAGCCTTCTCGGGTACTACCGGCACGACACCCCTGGGCAACGTCACAGGCAGCCATGCAAGGCGAGGACCGCAGCGATGGAGTGACACCAACCATCCAAGGAACAGAGAACTGCGGGCTACAGTGTGCAATCAGGACACACATTCCAAGTGCCTGGGGAACACAGCCTGGACGCAGCCTGGACCTACACTGAGTAAGTCTGCCTGGGGACTAGATGGTTCTGTTGCTGCCGCCATCCTACCCACCAGCACAGCGTGTGTGTGTGTGTGTGTGTGTGTGTGCGCGCGCGTGTACATGTGTCTCCTGAGGTGTGGAGGGAAGAGCCAGAAATCTCCCCTCCTGCCTCTAATACCAATTGTTTGTGATAAGAAAACCAATGACACCATTTTAAATCACAATGGTTATTAAGCTTAAATGTGTATTTTACTTTCTTTGATAGGTTTTTCTTAATAAATTCTGATAATCATTTCAGAAGCCTAGTTTTATTTGAAAAAAGATCATACCCTGTGTACAAGACAGGGAAGATGCTTTTATGAAAGAACTCTCTTACCACAGTTCATACAGCACGTCCGGCTCGTAGTTGTGTAGCACGAAAAAGACTACGGCCAAATTTTTGAATATACTTGTATTTTGGGTCCTTTTTAAAATAGTCATGTGGAAATTTTTTTTTTTTTTTCTGAAAGGAGAAAATGAAACACAACAGTAAGTATCTAGGGAAGAAAGTTACTTAAGTACTCTTATGACAGCAGTCTTCTACTGGTGCCCACACGCCCCTTAAGATAATTTTTATTGGGTGCCATGTCTTTTAGTCTTTTAAATACAAATAATGGGGTCTTAAAAAACAATAGTGATTCAATACTAACCATTCATTAAAAAAAATACAGACACAACTCTGTATTTGTACGCCGCTCTGCCTTGACCAGAGCCACTCTAGCGCCTGGGACAGAGGCCAAGGAGCCATCCCCAGCGCCCGGGCCATCTTTGCTCCAATGGAGCCTTGGCTGCGGGAGGGGAAGAGAGAGACAGAGAGGAAGGGGGGGGGTGGAGAAGCAAATGGGCGCTTCTCCTATGTGCCCTGGCCAGGAATCGAACCCTGGTCCCCCGCACGCCAGGCCGACGCTCCACCGCTGAGCCAACCAGCCAGGTCCAAAAACATTTTTTTTAAATTTACTGATTTTAGAGAGAGAAATGAAGGAAGAAAAATATCAATTTGTTTTCCCACTTATTTGTGCATTTATTGGTTGATTCTTGTATGTGCCCTGACCAGGGATTGAACCCTCAACCTTGCCATGTTGAGATGATGGTCTACCAACTGAGCTACCTGGACAGGGCTGAAAATACATTTTCAGTTTCTGTAACCATGAATTCTAAAGATGTGCTGCCTTATACAGTAGTCACTAGCCCCATACGCTACAGAGCATCTGAAGAAATGAATTTGAAAATGTTTGTTATTTTAATTAATTTAAAATGTAAACTTATTTAATTTTACATCTCTATTAAGTTTACTTACAATATTTACATTGTTTGATGCTACTGAAAATTATCTTTTACAAAAAATACCTTTCTGGGGTTTTTGGGGTATATTTCTTATCTTAGCTCACTAATTAGACAAAGCTAGCCTAACCAGGCAGTGGCACAGTGGATAATGTCGGACTGGGACACTGAGGACCCAGGTTCAAAACCCCAAGGTCTCCGGCTTGAGCGCTGGCTCATCTGGTTTGAGCACAAGGTCGCTGGCTTGAGCAGGGGTAACTTGGTCTGCTATAGCCCCCTCTCCCCGAACCCACTCCCATCAAAGCACATATGAGAAAGCAATCAGTAAACTAAGGTGCCAGAACGACAAAGAATTGATGCTTTTTATTTTTCTCTTCCTGTCTGTCTGTCCCTATCTGTCCCTCTCTCTGTTTCTTTCTCTGTCTCTGTCACACAAAAAAAGGGTTTATACATGAATAAAACTGTTAAAAAATTAGACAAAGCTACAACTCAGTTCTTACTGACATATCCCTTATACAACACTCCTTTTATAAAATAATTAGATACAACATGGGCTGGGAAGAATATTTAAAGGAAGATAATTTTTTACTTCAAGCTGCAAGGAGTAATTTTCTTCTAGTAATTTCAAAGCAAATCAGCATGAAATGAACACAGGTGTATGAGGGAACAATGCAACCTCAATAAAACTGATACTTACTGAAAGTGCATAAAACCGCTCATCAAAAATATCCACGGATCTATCTGCAAATCTAAAAAATAAAAATATGTTTTTAAAAAGCCAATTCAGAAATTGTTAGTACGTTAGGGACACAATCTGCTGGGAGTAGAGACAGGTGGAGGGGAAAGCTTAAACTTCCACAAAGCAATTTTACGGAGTCTTCTGTATTCCATAAGAAGGTTTCCTGATCTCTTTTTACTCAGTATATTTAATTCTGTGAAATCTTTACTACAATGTCAGCCCAGTCGCCTTTATAAGCACCGATCCTCCCTAACAGGCAAGGCTAATAAACCAAGTACATTTCCACTCCTCTGACCTCACACTGGAAGACACAAGAACATTTTATAAAGCACTAGTGTAGGCAACGTCTTGAGAATTTTAATTTATGTGAATATGAGATTCATGTTTTCCTATTTTTTTTTCTCACTAGTTTCCTATAGTATATTCATATTATGTGTTTCTTTGTCTCTTTTAAATAGTTTGAATTAAATACTTGCCATTCTATTTTAAAAGTGATCAGTCTTTTGATTTAAAAGTTCACCACACTAAAATGCTCTGCTCATTGAAACAGAGGTTCTGCACATATGTTCTGCAGACCTCCGGGGTCCCAGGGACAGACCCGGCCCGGCCCCACAGTGAGCCGTCCCGTGGGCCCCACACTGGTCTGAGTCCCAGGGACAGACCCGGCCCGGCTCCACGGTGAGCCTCCCGCAGGCCCCACACTGGTCTGAGTCCCAGGGACAGACCCGGCCCGGCCCCACAGTGAGCCTCCCGCAGGCCCCACGCTAGTCTGAGTCCCAGGGACAGACCCAGCCTGGCTCCATGGTGAGCCGTCCCGTGGGTCCCACACTGGTCTGAGTCCCAGGGACAGACCCGGCCCGGCCCCACGGTGAGCCGTCCCGCAGGCCCCACGCTGGTCTGAGTCCCTGGGACAGACCCGGCCAGGCCCCACGGTGAGCCGTCCTGCGGGCCCCACACTGGTCTGAGTCCCAGGGACAGACCCGGCCTGGCCCCACGGTGAGCCTCCCGCAGGCCCCACACTGGTCTGAGTCCCAGGGACAGACCCGGCCTGGCTCCACGGTGAGCCTCCCACAGGCCCCACACTGGTCTGAGTCCCAGGGACAGACCCGGCCTGGCCCCACCGTGAGCCTCCCTCAGGCCCCACACTGGTCTGAGTCCCAGGGACAGACCCGGCCCGGCCCCACAGTGAGCAGTCCCGCGGGCCCCACACTGGTCTGAGTCCCAGGGACAGACCCGGCCCGGCCCCACGGTGAGCCTCCCGCAGGCCCCACACTGGTCTGAGTCCCAGGGACAGACCCGGCCCGGCCCCATGGTGAGCCTCCCTCAGGCCCCACACTGGTCTGAGTCCCAGGGACAGACCCGGCCTGGCCCCACGGTGAGCCTCCCGCAGGCCCCACACTGGTCTGAGTCCCAGGGACAGACCCGGCCCGGCCCCACGGTGAGCCTCCCGCAGGCCCCACACTGGTCTGAGTCCCAGGGACAGACCCGGCCCGGCCCCACGGTGAGCCGTCCTGCGGGCCCCACACTGGTCTGAGTCCCAGGGACAGACCCGGCCCGGCCCCACGGTGAGCCTCCCGCAGGCCCCACACTGGTCTGAGTCCCAGGGCCCTAGTAGCCCCCCAGCTGTGAACAAAGGAAAGGAGCTAGAATACCAGGAGCCCTGCAGAAATGAGGGATCTTTCCAGAATGTGCAGACCCTCCCTCCGAAAAACATTTGAAGTTCGCTTGGACAATGCGTGAAGCTGGCCATCTGGGAAGGCCTGCCTGGGGGAACACAGGAGTAAGCCTCCCAACCCCTTCCAGGCCCCCGCCACCAGAAGACCACCCCCCCTCAGCCTCCAGCACACCTACAGGGAGACTGACCAGCCCTTAGGTGTCCACAGCAGGCCTGCCCAGCCAAGCTGTGTCCTGCACAGCAGCTGCACAGGTCTTGTATAGGAGCTCAGAATTTGTGGATTCAACTGAGACTAAGAAAAGCCGCACAGCAGGGTTTAAACACTTAATTAGGGTTAATATCTGAGACAATCACCACTGTTGTCTGAAATACCCAGACTAACCGCAACAAAGTGTCCTAATGAGGACACCCACAGAAATTTAAGAGTAGATCCCAAGAGGTGCGGGCAAACCTATCAGGTGTCCTCACAGCTGTGTGGACAGATTTTAGGATGCAAGGTTTAGCACAGGGGTCGGGAACCTATGGCTTATAAGCCAGATGTGGCTCTTTTGATGGCTGCATCTGGCTCGCAGACAAATCTTTAATAAAAATAATGTTAAAAATATAAAGTATTCTCATATATTACAATCCATTCATTTCCTACTGCTCCTGTTCATGGTTGTGGGTGCCTGGAGCCAATCACAGCTGTCCTCCGGGACAACACCAAATTTTTATTAGAGAATGCGTGAGGTACACGGGTTGTTGTATGGCTCTCACGGAATTACATTTTAAAATATGTGGTGTTCATGGCTCTCTCAGCCAAAAAGGTTCCCGACCCCTTGTTTAGCAGAAAAGCAGCAGAGCAAAGTATGACACCCTGACGCAAATCACACGCACACCTGACACTGCGTGTGTCTGCAGAGACACCACCTGCGGCTGGGGACCACCTCCCAGTGCCGTGGAACTGGGGTTCCTGGGTCATCAGGGGACCCACCGGCCCCTCCCCCACGAGAACACTCCGGGACTGGGCACTGCCTGCCACGGCGACCTTCTCACGTGGTCTCCTTGCTCACTTCCTCCCACTGAGACCACTCACTCTCTCCCCACTGTCCATCCCCGAAGGCTCCTTTCTCCAACGCCTGCCTGGCCCCGGGCCAGACGCCCCTTCCTCTGGGCCCTGGCAGGTGCTGTCTTATTCCTGGACACGTCCCGCTCCTCTGGCCACCACAGCTCTGGCCTGCAGACCCTCCACAGCAGTGTGTCCATCTGTAGCCCTGGTCCCCCACCTTGGCTCAGACTTCCCTGCCCCTGGGCTGAGGGCCTGGGCGCCCTGAGCACCCCCACAGCTCAGAGACCCTGCTGCCTTTCTGGGGGTGAGTTGAGGCACCATTCACACGGAAGGGCTCCATGATGTGCGTACACACGACATCGCCAACACCCTGTGCCTGAGGGACGGAGCACGCCCCACCCCCTCCAGGGGGACCCAGAACCTCTCTCCTGCTCCCGGGCAACTATCCCCACATTCTTCCTATGGTTCTGCCTCTGAAGTGTGTCCTAAACCACGACGGCTGACCTCTGCAAATCTGAGTTACGCAGCAAGAACAGAGGAGAGGACAGGAGTGCCTCTGAGGTGACGGCTCCAGCAGAGGGAGTCCCTGGCCACACCCTGACGTCAGCGTGCCCAGCGGGAGCTGGAGAACAGGGCTCAGGGAGCAAAGCACCTGGCAGGGCTGGGGACCAGGCCCAGGACAGGGCTGGGCTGGGTGAGCAAGCGGCTCTGGATGTCCTTCTAAGCCCACAATGACCATGTCCACTCGGGGGCAGGGAGACCTGGGTGGTGGAGCGAGCCCAGCAGCAGGTCTGGTGAAGCAGGAGCTGGACGCCAGGAGAGGAATCAGAGGGGATCCCGGGCTGGCCCTGGGCATCCTGGTCCACTGGCACCTGACTGATTGGGGGAGCCAGCCTGGCGGGCGGGCTCTCAGCCACACTGCCCCAGCAGTGCCGACACCTCCACCAGGCGCATGGGCCCCCTGGACCTGCCTGCTGGCTGCGGGGACGGGGCTCTGTGACAGCTGCACCTGGAATGTCTGTCCCCCCGAGTCCCACATAGGAACCCTTACGCTCAACACGATGGTGTCACGAGGACAGAGGCCTCACAAGTGGGATTAGTGCCCTGATAAGAGGCCCCATGGAGGTCCCACCCTCCCTCTACAGAGGACACTGCAAGAAGACAGCCACCGTGAACCAGCAGAGGCCTTGGGCTGGGATGCGCAGCCTCCGGACCGTGGGCGGAAAGTCCCTGTTGGTGGCGGGCCCACCTGCTGTTCTGTGAGGGCAGCCAGAACCAGCAGACGAAGACGGACCCTGCCTGTGCCCAGGGAGCCAGCCAGAACCAGCAGACGAGGACGGACCCTGCCTGTGCCCAGGGAGCCAGCCAGAACCAGCAGACAAGGACGGACCCTGCCTGTGCCCAGGGAGCCAGCCAGAACCAGCAGACGAGGGTGGACCCTGCCTGTGCCCAGGGAGCCAGCCAGAACCAGCAGACGAGGGTGGACCCTGCCTGTGCCCAGGGAGCCAGCCAGAACCAGCAGACGAGGACGGACCCTGCCTGTGCCCAGGGAGCCGCCTGACTCCCTTCGTTCGGGGGGGTCCTGTCCCCACAGCCTTGAGAGAAGACGTGTGAAGGGGACACGTCTGAGCTGCCTGCCTCACCCGGCGCTGACCAGCAGCCTGGCCGGACACACACAGCCACCTGGAGTCCCATGGCTCCGGCAAGACCTTGGCTGCCGGCCAACGTGGTGCTGATTCCCGGACCGACGCTCTCAGAACCTCAGCATCCTGCCTGTCCCCCACCCCCCCCATCTGGGTTCTCCGAGGCCACCACCGGTGTGCGGGTTCTGTGGCCAGAGGTTCGTCCTGCCTTCTGGGACCTGCTTGATGGCCCCAGGGGCTCTCTCCATGCCCCTCTGCTCGGCTCTCTCCCAGGGCCTGCTCTTCGGGCCCTCGTCCCAGGACAGGCCTGCCGCCCTCCTCCAGCTTGTCCCGGCTCTCCGCACTCCCGCTCTGCCTTCTCTGAGTGGACACAGTGCGTCCTCCAGCCCGAGGGTCCCCATCTCTGAGGTGGGCCCAATGTTTCCCTCCCCGGGAGCTCTCTGCCCGCCTCTCCACTGGCACCTGTCCACGCAGCCCCTGCTCCAGGGTGCTCACGGCAGTGCTGGCTCCCCTGCCGTGCCCTCCACTGCCCGCCTCTCCACTGGCACCTGTGCACGCGGCCCGAGCAGCAGCCCCTGCTCCAGGGTGCCCACGGCAGTGCTGGCTCCCCTGCTGTGCCCTCCACTGCCCGCCTCTCCACTGGCACCTGTCCACACAGCCCGAGCAGCCCCTGCTCCAGGGTGCCCACGGCAGTGCTGGCTCCCCTGCCGTGCCCTCCTCTGCCCGCCTCTCCACTGGCACCTGTCCACGCAGCCCCTGCTCCAGGGTGCTCACGGCAGTGCTGGCTCCCCTGCCGTGCCCTCCACTGCCCGCCTCTCCACTGGCACCTGTGCACGCGGCCCGAGCAGCAGCCCCTGCTCCAGGGTGCCCACGGCAGTGCTGGCTCCCCTGCTGTGCCCTCCACTGCCCGCCTCTCCACTGGCACCTGTCCACACAGCCCGAGCAGCCCCTGCTCCAGGGTGCTCACGGCAGTGCTGGCTCCCCTGCCGTGCCCTCCACTGCCCGACACCTGCCTCTGAGCTGCTGTCCCGGGCTGTCTCTGTGCAGAGCGCCTTCCCAGACAAGACTGTCCTCTGTCCTCGCTAGCGACTAAGAGCAAGGACCTAGAGGGCCCTGGAAGCTCCAGCACACAGTGGGCTTATGACCTGAGAGCCCCACTGTTGAGGACCTTGGGGGGCTATTTGTCAGGGTGCCCCCGGGGTCAGTGTCCTTTGGGCTGGCTGCTCAGTCCCCGAGAGGGACCTTCGGTATCTGCTGTAAAGGTCAACATGCTGGAAGCCCGGCAGGGAGGGCTGGGGCCCCTGACCTGCTGTGTGGCGTCTGTGCAGCCCAGGGGCCCTAGGCTCTCTGTCCTGGGCTGTGGGCTGTGGGCGCACCGCCTCTCAGACGGCTGCCCAAGCCTCGTCAGAGCCCCCGCCCGGCCCCTGGTGCCAGGCCCCTGCAGCTGCCGTCCTGGGCTGTGGGCTGTGGGCGCACCGCCTCTCAGACGGCTGCCCAAGCCTCGTCAGAGCCCCTGTCCGGCCCCTGGTGCCAGGCCCCCGCAGCTGCCGTCCTGGGCTGCCCAGTTTGGTTTCCCCAGTGCTGGCTCAGAACCTCCTTTCTGACACCCGCTGTCCACACCGCTGTCCACTCTGCAGTCTGGACACTGTCCGGCTGCTGGCTCCTCGCGGCCCCCCTGCTCTGTCTCCGCTGAGGCCTGGCCACGGACCCCGTCCGTCGGGAGCCTCGGCACCGGCAGGGCCTCCAGCCCCGAAGACGTGCTCCCTGGCGCACAAATGAATAAGCAACGCAACTCGGCCACGCTGCGGACCCCTGCCAGCCGCCCCGCTGCCCGCTCAGGAGCTGGTGCGGGGCAGGGCGGACTGTCCCCGCAGCTGCCAAAGGACAGAGGACACGGCGCCCCTTCGCCCTCCCTGCGGGTGACCCGCTGCCGGTCATTCCCAGACTCTGCCCAGTTTGGCTCCAGAGCAGGAGGGAACAGAGGAGCTCCCCTCCCTCGAGGAAGGAAACCGTGGTGGTGACCGTCCCAGTCAGGTGGGCTGGGGCCGTCTGTGAGTCCCAGGAGGGCCCTGAGGACCTGCGGGACCCTGTGTGTTGGGTCCTGTGTCTGCTGAGAACCCCCAGGTGACTCAGCGCCCCAGGCAGGACAGGCCTCCCAGGAAGCTCCTTCCCCAGGCCCCTCCCGCCCCGCCTGCCACACCCGCTGCCGCCAGACCCCAACCCTCAGCCGCTGGGGAGGCTCAGGCACCGTGCCTGGCCTCTCCCACCACGAGCCCTAAGGTGGAGCTGAGCCCAGAGCACTGACTGCGAAGGCGGCGGCAGACGGGAGCCAGGGTACCTCCCTCTGCCGTCTCAGGGTCCGGGAGACCTGAGGCCCCCAGACCACCACCGACCCGGGGGACGCTGCAGCCGGGCTGCTGAGGTCACAGCTCCTCCTCCAGCACCGCACCTCGGAACCTCCCTGCCTGGCGGCCAGCAGCGCCGGCTGGGCAACACTCACTGTCTGGGCCAGGGCCTCGGCGGCCAGCTGTCCTCCCGCGACCAGGCCGAGCCGCCGTGAGCGAGCACAGGGCTGGACACACCCTCGGGCAGTAAAGGTAAGAAGGCCTCGGAATACCTAGACGTTTCTCACCGTCCAGTTTCTGCCGGTTAAGGGGGTTTGTGCCGTAGAGCAGGGTGTGGTAGAGCAGGGTGTGTGCCTCCGAATGCACCGTCTGCAGCTCCTCCGTCCGCAAGGGTGGCCTCCTGTCCGCGGACGCACTGCGGGGACACAACGCGAGAGGCCGCCCTCGTCTCCGTGCGCACGGGTGCCGGGAGCCTGGACCGCACGTGCGCAGGAGCCGGGAAGTACTTGGTTATTGCAGGACAGAAAGCAAACGTTACCCAACACGGTATTTAAAAAACATTTTAGAACATTTCAGAGGGTTTACACTTCAATTGTAACTTTGAAAACGTTTAGAGGGTCAACTGGCCTCCAGTGCTTTGACCTCCGCTGTCACGCAGGTGACGCCCCCCCCCCCTCGTCACGACCTTGCCCCCTCCCCAGGCTCTGTGAGGGGCCTGCCGAGGGCAGCGCTCAGGGGTAGGAGGTGGGGGTGGGGAGGGAGGAGTGCTGGGAAGAGGCCTCCTTCTTGTGAGCCCATAGATACCTCACGTCAGTCTTAGATCTTCGTTTGCCTGTCTGTATTTTGAGTTGGTTTAGAAATTCCTCAAATCAAGACTCCAGGGCTGCTTTCAGATTTCCCCAATAATTAACATAAAATTTACTATTCCTTAACTAAACAACATTTATTCAACCTTTTAGCAAAAAGGGGGTTCAACATTCTACAGCAGAGTGGCTTTCTGAGGGGCAGAGGGACAGGAGGAGGCCCTGGTGGTGGTGCCCAGAGGACTTTCTGAGCAGCAGGCCAGCAGCCGC
The DNA here is from genome assembly GCF_036850765.1 of Saccopteryx bilineata. NCBI lineage: Eukaryota > Metazoa > Chordata > Mammalia > Chiroptera > Emballonuridae > Saccopteryx > Saccopteryx bilineata. Next base: position 7,849,684 of record NC_089494.1, read on the forward strand.
TCTCGCCCCGGAGCCTCTGGGGTCTGGAGCTGCTCTGGGCAGAGCGCCCCAAGACCCTGCGGAGGTGGGGAGAGCAGAGGGCACCTGCGAGCCGCCCGTCTCTGAGGCCAGGCCCCAGCGTGGAAGGCATGAGCTCCTAGGAGCGTCCTCCCACGCACGTCCCCCAGCACTGTGCTGGGCCCGCCTGACGTGGCACTCGAGGGGGAGCCAGCCCCACAGGAGCCCACGGCCGTCCCCGGGAGCCGGAGGCCCCACAGGAGCCCACGGCCGTCCCCGGGAGCCGGAGGCCCCACAGGAGCCCACGGCCGTCCCCGGGAGCCGGAGGCCCCACAGGAGCCCACGGCCGTCCCCGGGAGCCGGAGGCCCCACAGGAGCCCACGGCCGTCCCCAGGAGCCGGAGGCCCCACAGGAGCCCGTGGCCGTCCCCGGGAGCCGGAGGCCCCACAGGAGCCCACGCCGTGGAGCCAGAGGCCCCACAGGAGCCCGCGGCCGTCCCCGGGAGCCGGAGGCCCCACAGGAGCCCACGCCGTGGAGCCAGAGGCCCCACAGGAGCCCGCGGCCGTCCCCGGGAGCCGGAGGCCCCACAGGAGCCCACGCCGTGGAGCCGGAGGCCCCACAGGAGCCCGCGGCCGTCCCCGGGAGCCGGAGGCCCCACAGGAGCCCGCGGCCGTCCCCGGGAGCCGGAGGCCCCACAGGAGCCCACGCCGTCCCCGGGAGCCGGAGGCCCCACAGGAGCCCACGCCGTCCCCGGGAGCCGGAGGCCCCACAGGAGCCCACAGCCGTCCCCGGGAGCCCGCCCCACAGGAGCCCACGCCGTCCCCGGGAGCCGGAGGCCCCACAGGAGCCCGCGGCCGTCCCCGGGAGCCGGAGGCCCCACAGGAGCCCGCGGCCGTCCCCGGGAGCCGGAGGCCCCACAGGAGCCCGCGGCCGTCCCCGGGAGCTGGAGGCCCCACAGGAGCCCATGGCCGTCCCCCCCGGGAGCTGGAGGCCCCACAGGAGCCCGCGGCCGTGTCCCCCCCCCCCGGAGCTGGAGGCCCCACAGGAGCCCGTGGCCGTGTCCCCCCCCCGGAGCTGGAGGCCCCACAGGAGCCCGCGGCCGTGTCCCCCCCCCCGGGAGCCGGAGGCCCCACAGGAGCCCACATCGTCCCCGGGAGTTGGAGGCCCACAGGAGCCCATGGCCGTCCCCGGGAGCTGGAGGCCCCAACTAGGAGACCGAGGAATCCCTCTAACCTGTCCTGCAGGGGCCGACTCCTATACCCGTGTCCAGTGCTGGGCCCTGTGCTCTGCCGCCCAGGGAGCCACGCGGGAGGAAGAAGTGAGGGGTAATGACAGGGACCTGGCAGTCCCTTGGACTGAGTGACCACGTATCACCCTGAGCCAGGAGGCAGCCTGAGGCTAACGTCTCACACACCAAGGGTGCACCCACGTGGGTCCCTAATGCGTGCTGTATGGGGGCCACAGGTGTCAGCTCAGTCTCCTCCCAACCATCCTGCCGACTGGGGTCTGAGCCCATGACCCACAGGCCCGTCACCCTTGGAACCAGAGTCCTACAGATCTGGGGCCCCTGCTGCCAACGGCCGGGACAGGTCAGCGCCCCCCATGGTGCCAAAGAAGGTGGGGGAGACGGGTCTTTGTCTCCATGTTTTCACGTCTCACCCCACCTTGCAAAGTTGCTTTTCTGCTGAGAAACTACCACAGAGACTTCTGGCCTCAGAGACCCTCCTGGGGACAAGGTGGGGGTAGGAAACTGGTCACGGGACTTGAAGACGCCCCAGCAGCCCTGAGCAGGAGGAGCAGGGCAGGTTACAGCCACATCTGCTGTGCGGTGCTGCCCCCCAGTGGTGAGCTCCGGCTGGTCGGAAGCCGGTGCCATGCTCCACTCCTCACCGGCAGGGGTCACCATCCTCCCCAGACGGCTCTCCAGGACAGGCTCCTGACAGGGCCTCTGGGCCTCTTTCCCTCCAAGAACCATGTGTCACAAAAGCTCTGTAAGGACGGGAGACTTGAGCCCCTGAATAGTCAGTCTAGCTTCTAGAGGAGCAGGTGGACTGTGCAGGGAAGTGTGGGGGGGACCCAGGCGGGGACTCAAGCAGGGTTCTGGATGGGCTGGCTCTCCACGACGTCCCTACCCCGGCTGTGACACACGGTGCCAACCGCAGAGCCATGATGCAGGGATGTGGATGGTTTGTCATTGACTGCAAGGGACCAGCTCTCAGGGTCACCGCGGAGCCATGATGCAGGGATGTGGATGGTTTGTCATTGACCGCAGGGGACCAGCTCTCAGGGCCACCGCGGAGCCATGATGCAGGGATGTGGATGGTTTGTCATTGACCACAGGGGACCAGCTCTCAGGGCCACCGCGGAGCCATGATGCAGGGATGTGGATGGTTTGTCATTGACTGCAGGGGACCAGCTCTCAGGGTCACCGCGGAGCCATGATGCAGGGGTGTGGATGGTTTGTCATTGACTGCAGGGGACCAGCTCTCAGGGCCACCGCGGAGCCATGATGCAGGGGTGTGGATGGTTTGTCATTGACCGCAGGGGGCCAGCTCTCAGGGTCACCGCGGAGCCATGATGCAGGGATGTGGATGGTTTGTCATTGACTGCAGGGGACCAGCTCTCAGGGCCACCGCGGAGCCATGATGCAGGGGTGTGGATGGTTTGTCATTGACTGCAGGGGACCAGCTCTCAGGGCCACCGCGGAGCCATGATGCAGGGATGTGGATGGTTTGTCATTGACTGCAGGGGACCAGCTCTCAGGGCCACCGCGGAGCCATGATGCAGGGGTGTGGATGGTTTGTCATTGACCGCAGGGGGCCGGCTCTCAGGGTCACTGCGGAGCCATGATGCAGGGGTGTGGATGGTTTGTCATTGACCGCAGGGGACCGGCTCTCAGGGTCACTGCGGAGCCATGATGCAGGGATGTGGATGGTTTGTCATTGACTGCAGGGGACCAGCTCTCAGGGCCACCGCAGAGCCGTGATGCAGGGGTGTGGATGGATTGTCATTGACTGCAGGGGGCCAGCTCTCAGGGTCACTGCGGAGCCGTGTGGCCCTTAGTGTTGCGGGGACTCCCAATGTGTGTGGGGGAATGCAGCAGGTCCCACTGAATGGGTGCTGGGGGTCCAGGACCACTGTCCCAGAGCACCCTGGGAGGTGGGTGCTGCCAGTCCCCTCCACAAAGGATGCCGAGGGGCCCCGAATTGGGGGCCTTCCTCGTGCACACTGGCAGGGCCTCCTGAGAGCTCACCACCCCCAGAGGACCGTACCACCGGGCAGGGCAGGGCAGGGGATGGCTCCTGGTGGAAGTGCTCTTCCCCCGGAAGGACACAAGAACTTCCTTCAGTCAGCACAGGGCCTTCCTGTCCTCACGGCCCGGGGCCCACTGCCGCCACCCAAGGGCTGGGCTCCCGCTGAAGGCGAGGAGGTGGGGACCCCTGTGACTGAGGGCAGCCTGGCCTCCATCCCTTATCCTCAGCAGTGAGGACCGAGGACCAGCAGAACCCTCTCCTTCCACTCAGAGGGCGGGGAGTGCTGTGCTCGTGAACCCAATGCTGACCAGGCTAGAACCTGCTCCGCACACTACCCGCTGCCCTGTGCGAACTGGATTTGGAGGGGTACCCCAAACATGACACTCTCCGTGCCCTGGGAGAAGCTTCCAGAATATTCGAGAGAGAGAACACTGAAGGAAAGGCCCCAGGCTCCCTCCCCTGTGGGCCTCCCTTCCTGCCCGCAGCCGAGCCTAAAGGTGTGCACCTGTGCTGCCTGCTGGGCAGCTCCGCCTGGACTGGCTCCTCCACGAAGGACCAGAAGGAAGAGGGCAGCCATGGGGTCCAGCAAGAGTGTGCTGGGAGCAGCGTGCCAGCGGGTGTGGGACAGAGGGGGCTCTCCTCCAGGGAGGAGCACAGCCCCAGGCACCTTCCAGAGCGCCGGCCTGGACACGCTCATTGCCAGTCCCCATCGTGGAAACGGCACAGGCGCCTGCCCGCACTGCTCGGCACAGCCCTGCACTGGGGGGACCCAAGCACTTCGCATTTGCCTCGAAGCCCGGTCTCCTGCAGCCGGGACCAGATGCTCTGGATCCTGCCGGCGTGCTCTGGGTGGCTGTTGCTGTTCCCGCAGGCGCGCTGGTGCTTCAGCATCAGCGTGTCGTAGACCAGGCCTACACTACAGCGGGCACACACGCAGTCAGAGCAGCAGGGGCTCTGCCGCAGGCCACCCAGCAGCCTGGAGGGCGCACACCGCCACTCCCCGGAGGGGGACAGAGGCTTGCGGCTCAGCCGGCCCTGCAGGACAGTCCCCACGAGAGCCGGTTTACCGGAACCCTCAGCTGCAGCTCAGAGAAAGGGCGCTGAGGCCCGGCTGAGCAGGCGGCCTGGGCCGCGGCTGTGGCACACATCCGCCCAGCGGTCCAGCTGACAGCACCTGCGGGGGGCGGCGCCCAGAGTTGCCTGCGGGGGGCGGGGGGAGCAGGCGGCCTGGGCGGTGGCTTTGGCACACACATCCGCCCAGCAGTCCAGCTGACAGCACCTGCGGGGGGCGGCGCCCAGAGTTGCCTGCGGGGGCGGGGGAGGAGGGGGGAGCAGGAGACAGGAGGGAGGCCCACCCTGAGGGCTCAGCTCTCGGGCTGCACTCCGGGCGGTATTCGTGTTGCAGAGGACCATGGTGACATCCAGAAATGAGATTCTGGTCCCCAAATCCAGGGTATCCGCCAGAGACCACCCTCTGGAGCAGCAGTCCGAGTGGACTGAGAAGGGTCTGAGGCTCCTGGGGTTTAGTGGGGAGACAGGCCGGGTCTCTGCTCTGAGCTGTGCTAGGGGGTTCACCCGGCCAGTGGCCAAGGCTTCGTCCTGTCAGGAAGGGCCAGCAGCTGACTACGGGCACCTGCGCCCTCTCTGGTTCCCTTTCTGAGAAGCAACAATTTAATTTCTGAATTAAATTTTCCTCTGAGTGTGAACAATATCCTTCTAACAGCTGACAAAAAAAAACTAAGTTATATTTACCCACAACTGTGAAAAAAAATTTTTTTTACGAGAACAGTTTGAAGGATGGAACCATTCTGTATTTACATAATTTTTTCTCAACATACCGCAGGAAAGAAACATTAGGTGGCAACTGTGTTCAGAGGGATCCTGCCTGCCCTCCCAGCCCAGGCCGGGGGTGGCCGGGGCAGCTGCACACTCACGAGCCTGGTGGACTCCTGGCTCGACCACCCCCCTTCCTGACTTGTGGTGTGGAGCCTTGTAGGCGGACACCAAGAGTCCTGTGAGCAGATATGTCCCAGCTGTGGCGTGGCGTGGCGTGGTGTGGCGTGGCGTGGGGGGTCGAAGGGGGCAGCGTCGGACAGCACGGATAGAATCACAACCACTGGCAGCATTTCCCAAGGCCTCTGAAAACACGGCTGGGACTCACTCGGAGAAGGAACAGGACCCCGCAGCAGTCAGCCACACGGGGTCCCCATCAACCCAGCCCACCGTGAACCACGCTGGAGGTTAATGAGGCTTAGGTTTGCGATTTCAGCACGCCCGCTTCCAAAGGCAATTTTCGGTCTACGTTCAGGAGTGTGCGGAAGAGTGTGGGCAGGAAGCAGGCGGCGGGCCGGTCAGGCAATGTCTGTTAAGACTGTGCTCACCCACGGCTCCTTGGCAAGGTCGCGGGGCCTACGCCTGGTTCATCCTGGAAGGAGAAATGGGGTCACCCATGGCACAGACAGGAGAGCAGCCGCATGAGACCAGCCGAGTAAATTCTAATCCACTCGGTCAACAAAGGTCAACAAAGGACTTTCCGGCAGCACTGTTTCCACGCCTGCCCTGTCTGCAGAACAGGAAGCAGGAGCCCGGCGGCTGGAAGGACCTTTCTCAGGGAGGCCAGTGCTCTATGGGCACCTCTGTCCTCGCCCGTCCCTCAGAGAAGAGGGCACAGCGGCCAGGGCCGGCAGGCTCAGTCTGTAAGAGGGACGCGCTCCGCTAAGGGCCCCAGGGTGCCCATCCTGCATGGGGACGGTGGGACTGTCACCCTCAGAACACCTCCCACTTCGTCCCTACTTGTCCTAACAATGGTAGGGACACCTCCATGCCGTTTGTGGCACGGCTGCCTCAGAACTTTCCAGGTTCGGAGAACACCCAAGTCGGACTTCTCTCTCCCACCACACAACAGACCAGAGGGCTGGGCAGGGACAACAGGGCAGCAGCCGAGGGCCCACTAACGCCAAGAACTGACGTGACCCTGCAGCCTGGCCACCTCCCTCACTGCTGAGGCCCCTGCCCCAAAGCTGGCGGCACCCGAGGTGGGGACACCACTGCCCCCGTTAGCTTCTGCACCAGGCCCAGCCCCAGCGCAGGCCCCTGACTCCCAGGGAACAAGTGGCCCTTCCCACACAGGTGTGCGCTGACCCCAGGGACACCACTGCCCCCGTTAGCTTCTGCACCAGGCCCAGCCCCAGCGCAGCCCCCTGACTCCCAGAGGACAAGTGGCCCTTCCCACACAGGTGTGCGCTGACCCCAGGGTCAGGCATTATCTCTCAGAGAAAATCACAGCTTCTAACAACCTTCCAGGGTTTTCGTAAACACAGCCTCTGGAAGCCTTCCTTTTCACACCTGTGATTTCTCAGTAAATGTATTAACAACAGACCTCTTTTATCAGGAAATCACTCTGAGACCGTTGCTGGGTGTGGTTTAAAAAAATTCACTCCTCCAAAAAAGCCAGGGGCTCACCCTCAAAAATAGGCCCTAATGTGGTAAGGTACCAAAGAATTGCAAAAATATATATATATATATTAATTTTTTAGGAGGAAAAGTCAGGCTTCTTGCCCCATCCCTTCTGTGGAGAATGGAGGGAGAAGAATATGGGAGCTTCCTGGCTTACAAGGACGTACTATGTACTGAGATAATAAGAAACCCCCTTTTACTAAGAAGCTTAAAAGGCATTTTATAATTTAGGCCAAGCATTCAGAGAGATTTTGTAAATACAATTTTTATACTTGTGTGTAATTTACACCAGCTCAAGATGGCCCTTGCATTCATGCTTAGGAAGAGCTATTATACTGTAAATAGAAAGGTTTTTGGACTGAGTTTTGAATGAAAAGAGGAAGGAGACTCTGACACCTTCCATACCTGTGAGGAAGGAGGTGAACAGCTAGCCAGGTGCCAGGAGAGGGAGGAAAGATTTGAGTGGTCCTTTCCTCTCCCCCTTCTTTCTCCTTAATGGGCGATTTACAAACACTTATCCTCTGACATCATGTAAGCCCCTCCCATGCAGGCGTCCCCAACTTACGGGCCCCTGAGGTCATTTATCTGGCCCCCCACCGCACTTCCCGAAGGGCCACCTCTTTCATTGGTGGTCATTGAGAGGAGCACTGTATGTGGCGGCCCTCCAACGGTCTGAGGGACAGTGAACTGGCCCTCTGTGTAAAAAGTTTGGGGACCCCTAGTAGACCAGCGGTTCTCAACCTGTGGGTCGCGACCCGGCGGGGGTCGAACGACCAAAACACAGGGGTTGCCTAAAGCCATCGGGACCCCGCCGGGGTCGCGACCCACAGGTTGAGAACTGCTGGTCTAGACAAAGGGATGGCAGGCGGACACTAAAAGATTTGGGGATGTCTTTTGATATGTAAAATGACATTTTCCCCTATTGTGTTACCTTATAGGTTTTAATATGTAGGAATGTTTTTTATAAATCCTATATATAAACGAATGTTATAAGCTTGTTAATGACTGTGTCATGCTCCCCCCAACCTGTATGTAGTCAAGGGCATATAACCAGCCTCAGAGTTATATTCGATTTGGGTCAGCTGTATCCTGTGTTTGTCATATGCAGCCAGCTTAATCAATAAAACTCCTCAAAAATTCATTTGGACTTAGTGTCTCTATGTAAACCTGCAGAAGTAAGGTACAGTACTTAACAACACTAAAAACAAAGGAAAACCCCACTGCCAGCCCACCCGGGCACCAGCCTTCAGTGCCCCGAAGCCCACCGCCTGGCTCTCCCAGGTGCCCCGGGCAGCCCCGGGTGCAAGAAGGAAAGCCAACCAGGCGGCCACCGCCTCTGGGCCTGTCCCAATTTGGACAAGCTGTCTCACTCGCCCTGGCCTCGGTGGGGACGCCCAGACTTCATGTAAAAGCTGACCAAATCTGAAGGGCATTTAGTGCCCCAGAGCCTCTGCCAGAGGCACCACATCACAGCCTGACCACCTCGCAGGGCTCCACAGTCAGCAGAAACGTCCTCCACTCCCCAGGACGTTGTGCAGGCAGCAAACACCTGCAGCTGTTCGTGGAAGTGCTCCTACACTGCAGCTATCAGAGTCCTACACGCAAGCCGGCCACCGCTGGAGCAGCAGACCACAGCCCAGGAGCACTCCCTCAGGGTAGGGGTCACTTCCAGGGGGGAGCACTCCCTGAGGGTGGGGGGCACTTCTGGGAGGGGAGCACTCCCTCAGGGTAGGGGTCACTTCCAGGGGGGAGCACTCCCTCAGGGTAGGGGTCACTTCCAGGGGGGAGTACTCCCTGAGGGTGGGGGGCACTTCCAGGGGGGAGCACTCCCTGAGGGTGGGGGGCACTTCCAGGGGGGAGCACTCCCTGAGGGTGGGGGGCACTTCCAGGGGGGAGCACTCCCTGAGGGTAGGGGTCACTTCCAGGGGGGAGTACTCCCTGAGGGTGGGGGGCACTTCTGGGAGGGGAGCACTCCCTCAAGGTGGGGGGCACTTCCAGGGAGGAGCACTCCCTGAGGGTGGGGGGGCACTGCTGGGGGGGAGCACTCCCTGAGGGTGGGGGGCACTTCTGGGAGGGGAGCACTCCCTCAGGGTGGGGGGCACTTCCAGGGGGGAGCACTCCCTGAGGGTGGGGGGCACTTCCAGGGAGGAGCACTCCCTGAGGGTGGGGGGCACTTCTGGGAGGGGAGCACTCCCTCAAGGTGGGGGGCACTTCCAGGGAGGAGCACTCCCTGAGGGTGGGGGGCACTTCCAGGGGGGAGCACTCCCTGAGGGTGGGGGGCACTTCCAGGGAGGAGCACTCCCTGAGGGTGGGGGGCACTTCCGGGGGGGAGCACTCCCTCAGGGTGGGGGGCACTTCTGGGAGGGGAGCACTCCCTCAAGGTGGGGGGCACTTCCGGGGGGGAGCACTCCCTTGGAAGGAGTGCAGGGAGCATGCAGGCAGCCACACACCCTTGCACGGGAAGGCTTGCACATGAGCAGCCCTGTACTCCATGTGCTCACATCAGGGTGATGGGGAGGAAGCCCGCACGGGACCTCCGCTCCCTAGAGTAGGACCAGAGTCCACTGGAGGTCAGCTGGGTAGTCTTCAATGTTAGGTCTAACCGTCTCTCACTGTTTCAAGCTTCTAGATTTTTAGATAATTCTAAACACGGAGTCTTCCAAATGCCACCTCATCTAGGAGGGAAGGCGCTCTGTGCATATATCAGAATTTGCTCTTATCTAAATTAAATCTAAGCTTTACCAAAATAACCAGAAAACATTTGTCCGACGGTCATTTTTTAATTTGTCTAATTCTTCACTTGCTCCCTCTGCCGAATGCCTCCTTACCGGGCGGGAATGCGTGCTGGAAGAGGCAGAGAAATCTCAGCAACCCCACAGTGCGGCGGCCCAGACTGGGACAGTGAGCGGGGCAGGCCAGGCTGCTGACGGCCCACTCCGGGCCTGAGCCTCTCCCAGGACGGGCAAAGGGCCTGCAGAGAGCGGCTGGCTCCGTACCTCAAAAAGAGAAAGCAAGCCAAGAGATGGCAGAGATTGGAGGAAGGTTTAGAATTTCTCAGGGTGAAGTGTGATTTTGAAAAGACACTACGTAAATAAGCCACATGTCAGGGAGATATTCATCACGACAGTGAACAAATTTCTCTCCAAGTTCTGACTTATCGTTAACAAGGAATCAGAAGACTTGATCGGCTCTGACTTCTCCCAAGCATCTCAGCGCTGCCTGGGGAAGACGGGGCCCCACCCCCTTGGTTAAGAGGCACCCACAGGCCACAGGAAGATGTCTGTGTGGGGGGGGGGAGGGGGAGGCCCCAGGAGGTGATGGGGGAGCCAGCCTACCGCCCATTCTCCCGTCCCAGATGTGAGGGCCCCCCCGAACGAACGAGATTTCCCCGGAAACTGCAGACCAGGCTGTAAGCACAAACTCCTTTACACTTTTTCATTCACCATTAACAAGACAGAATCAACAGAGAAGGAAGAAAATGACAGGTCCTGGGAGGAAACAAGCCTTGGCTTTTCTGCAGAAACGCTCCCAGGGACCCCGGGACCCCAGCAGGCTCGGGGCCAAGGGGCTGGTTGGTGGGCTGTTATCGGAGAGCACCCACTGCCCAGGACTCACGCAGAGACCTAAGGCACCCCAGCCCTCTTAAGCCCCCCGAGTGAAAGGGACAAAGCAGCAGCTGGAGGGTAGGCTGAGCCCAGCTGCTGTGAAGGGAGCACAGGCCGTCACCTGCGTGCTGGGCTGCAGCAACTGTATTCTCAGCCACCGTGGAAATTTCCACGTCAGCACTCAAGTTACTAACAGAAGGAATCGACCAAGCACCCATCATCACGCACACAGGCACGCACACATACATGGGCACGTGTGTGTAACCAACACAACGGGGGTGTGCAGGCCCAAGCAAGACCCGGGCCACCTCCGGCCTCTCGGCTCAGTGCCCGTGCCTGCTGAGCGCGCCCTCCTTCCGCTCGGGGTCCTGGGCTCAGCCAGCAGGGACCCCCCTCCGGCCCGCTCAGGAGAGCCCGCAGAGGCTCCCACTGGCTGTCCCCTGGGACCAATGCCCTCGCAGGCTCCGCCAGCCCCCCGTGTTCAGCAGCCAAGTCCCTGCACTGAGCACAGACGCTGCAAATCTTACACGCCAGCTACAAACAGGGAAGGACACACGGTGCGCACGTAACACAGGGCAGCTACAGGGCCAGTGAACTGGGGGCTGCGTCCTGCCGCCTTACTGGGGTCCCCACTGGGACCTGCTGAGCCTCCCAGGCACACGCTCCTACCGCCCTACTGGGGTCGCCGCTGGGGCCTGCCGAGCCTCCCGGGCACACGCTCCTACCACCTACTGGGGTCCCCACTGGGACCTGCCGAGCCTCCCAGGCACACGCTCCTACCACCCTACTGGGGTCCCTGCTGGGGCCTGCCGAGCCTCCCGGGCACACGCTCCTATCACCCTACTGGGGTCCCCGCTGGGACCTGCCGAGCCTCCCGGGCACACGCTCCTACCACCCTACTGGGGTCCCCGCTGGGACCTGCCGAGCCTCCCGGGCACACGCTCCTACCACCCTACTGGGGTCCCGCTGGGGCCTGCCGAGCCTCCCGGGCACACGCTCCTACCACCCTACTGGGGTCCCCGCTGGGGCCTGCCGAGCCTCCCGGGCACACGCTCCTACCGCCCTACTGGGGTCCCCGCTGGGGCCTGCCGAGGCCTCCCGGGCACACGCTCCTACCACCCTACTGGGGTCCCCACTGGGACCTGCCGAACCTCTCAGGCACACGCTCCTACCGCCCTACTGGGGTCCCCGCTGGGACCTGCCGAGCCTCCCAGGCACACGCTCCTACCGCCCTACTGGGGTCCCCGCTGGGGCCTGCCGAGCCTCCCAGGCACACGCTCCTACCGCCCTACTGGGGTCCCCGCTGGGACCTGCCGAACCTCCCAGGCACACGCTCCTACCGCCCTACTGGGGTCCCCACTGGGTCCTGCCGAGCCTCCCAGGCACACGCTCCTCAGACAAGCACGCCTGGCCTCTACCTGTCGATGATGTCCTTACGTGACAGAACCGGGCGACTCCCAGGAAGAGTCAGCTCCTTACAGGTGGCCCCGAAATCACAGAGGCCCCCAGCCTTTCTGAAGCCTGGACACCGCAGGGCAGTGGACGGACGGGAGGCTGGCCCTGGAGGCAGAGCCGCGGGCTGAGCAGGAGCCGCTGTGCAAATCCAGCGCCGCGTGAACACACGCGATGACAGCAGACACGCTCGTGCCCGCGCCGATGGAGGCTCGACGGGGACGGAGAGGCGAGTGCTGGCAGACGGAAGGGGCACAGCTGTGTCCTCAGGGGACACTCCTTCGCTGTCCCGTGTATTCCACCGGAAGGGGAGAAGAACAAGCTGACGACGTGCACACGTCAGGACTTACTGCAGCAGAACAGAGCGAGAGCAGGGACAAAAAGAGGAGACTTTAAATGAGGACTGAGAGTGTGACACTGTCGGGGCTGAGAGACCAAACACTCACACCCTAGCAGGGCTGTGGTAATGATATGTTTATGTCCCCTGCTCCTGAAATACGATCACCAACATTTTCATAATTTAGTGTGCAAACAGAGGGAACCGTCTGTGTTTATAAATCACTAAACCAGCCACGCTTAATGGCAAGGAGAAGACAGCCCGCTGATGCCGTGGGTGTTACCTGTGAGCAACACCTGGAGGTTTAGGTGGCTCTTACTTCAGAGCAGGACACTTACAGGGATCTTGAACAAAGCAAACAGAGTCAACTATCTCCTGGGGGCTGGGGCTGGTGGCAAGGAAACCACAAAGTGACCCTTCCTCACTGGGAAATGTGACTATCCGGACTGGTACGAAATAGACCCTGATTAGTAAGATGGCTCAAGAAATGCTTGTAGCCTGACCAGGTGGTGGCGCAGTGGATAGAGCATCGGACTGGGATGCGGAAGGACCCAGGTTCGAGACCCAGAGATCGCCAGCTTGAGCGCCGGCTCATCTGGCTTGAGCAAAGAGCTCACTAGCTTGGACCCAAGGTCACTGGCTCCAGCAGGGGGTTACTCGGTCTGCTGAAGGCCCGTGGTCAAGGCACATGTGAGAAAGCAATCAATGAACAACTAAGAAGTTGCAACGCACAATGAGAAACTGATGATTAATGCTTCTCATCTCTCTCCGTTCCCGTCTGTCTGTCCCTATCTTTGCCTCTGTAAAAAAAAAAAAAAAAAAAAAAAGCTTGTAAATCAAAGGACTGGGTTTGTCGGGCAAATGGTACCTGAAGGAAACAGAAGAGTCTGAATTAAAAACCATTGTACTACGAAGGTTGGTGTTTAGTATGTCTTGTCTCTAAATGCCCTAAGTCTTAAGACAGTAGCAGCAGACCATAGCGGCCTAAAGTTTCCGAATTTCACGAGCTGCAGTAAGTCCTGACGTACACCTGTTGTCAGCTTGTTCTTCTCTTCCAGGGTAATACACGGGACAGCAAAGGAGTGTCCCATGAGGACACAGCTGTGCCCCTTCCGTCTGACAGCCTATTTTGCAAAGAAAAATTCTCAGTATGGAGACACATCTTCTACAACGCGTCAAAGTAGCTTGCCGAGGATCTTGACTTGCTTTAGCTTACCTGCTAAGAAGCTACTTTGCAGTGCCGGTTGGCAGGGGGTGGGGGTGCGCTGGAAACATCATGTGATGCTCCGAGTCTCCGTGACCGCTATGTGAAATATCACAATGTAGATTATCATCTACATGTAATTTTTTTTTTTTTTTTTTTTTACAGAGGCAGAGATAGACAGGGACAGACAGACAGGAACGGAGAGAGATGAGAAGCATCAATCATCAGTTTCTCGTTGCGCGTTGCGACTTCTTAGTTGTTCATTGATTGCTTTCTCACATGTGCCTTGACCACGGGCCTTCAGCAGACTGAGTAACCCCTTGCTGGAGCCAGTGACCTTGGGTCTAAGCTGGTGAGCTCTTTGCTCAAGCCAGATGAGCCCGCGCTCAAGCTGGCGACCTCGGGGTCTCGAACCTGGGTCCTTCTGCATCCCAGTCCGACACTCTATCCACTGCGCCACCACCTGGTCAGGCCATCTACATGTTATTAATGTATGTGTTGTCCCTGCATATACAGAGGAGGAGTTGTCTGGGGACGGAGGGTCTTCTTGAGTCTCCAGTGAAGCCTAAACTTGCAGCAGCAGCATGAAGGGCTGTCCTAACTCCTATGGGTGAACTTACAGGCCTGGGTTGCTGCCCTGCCCAACATGGCACTGAGCCTGGCACCCAAGTAGGAGACGGAAGAGGCTGCACTTCAGTGTTTCACCTGAGTTCTACGACTGGACTTATCCTTTCGGTTCCCTGGGTCCTTGTTACTGTAGCCCACCCGGCTCCCTGGCTGTCCACTAGAGGTGGGGATGAAAAGGATGGAGACCACAGGAGTGTCAGAAGAGCTCGGGACCTGTCAGCTGGTCCTAGGCTTCTGGCACCAATAAGCTGGATGGACCAGAGGGGCACCTGCAGGAGGAGGGGGTGTCTCAACTTGCCTCTGCCTTTCTCCTCTTGTACCCTAACCCTGTGTAGCTCTCCCACTGGGTGGGCCAGTGAGACGGATCTGACTTTCTCAAGAAAAACCAGTCTGTGGTCTGGAGGCCACATTCTGGGCTCAGGTCTGAGTCCAGCCTGGTGAAGATGCCCATAGCCCAGCCTCAGCCAGGTGGTCCCCAGACTCATAGCCATGGCAGCCTTAGCTGTTGTACTGTGTTCAGGAAGATACTTTGTCACGCTTCTTTCTGGCTTTCACTATCCTTCGTGGTAAGTACTGGGAGACTATGAACGCAAGGCGTAGGGGAGGAGCCACAGGCCAGTGCCAGAGGCAGTGACTGCCAATCAGAATGCTGTGGGCATTCTGGGTGGATAAATCGGTGAGGGCTCCATCCTGGACAGTGTTGTCTTGACATTCCCCACCAACAGCCTGTAGTTCACCCCCGTTACTGTGACGATGACAACTAGCACTGCCTATACCTTTCTCTAGGGGTGGGAGGGTAGTACTGCCCAGGTCACCACTGCCCTGGGGGCCCCAACCACGAGGGGTCTATGGCCCGAGGAGACTGTGAGCCCTTGTCCCCTGGTTACTCAGGCACTCACTGTGGAAAGGGGTGGTGGAGAGATCAGGGAGAAGCGAAGGGCCCTGGTCCCCGGGCAGGCCCACCTGGAGGAGGTAGCTGCTATTTTCAGCAGCCTAGCATCCACCCCCATTACTTTTGGTTACCCAAAGTTTTGTCTCTTCCCTGCTCTCAGCCCTCATACTTTCCGTGGACTTGACCTCAATTCCAAAGGTGGTTGTGCAGGCCTATCTTGGCCAATCAGAGCACTGCATCCCCCTGAGCAGATCATGGGTTCCAGGAGGGACACAAGGCATAATCAGAGCCTGATCTTAGGTCTTTCACTGCTGGGAGATGGGCTGCCTTCCCTGCCAGACTTCACCGTCAGAAGCCGGGGGCCGTGGCTGCTGCAGCCAGCTGGCCACCTCGTAGGAAGAGCCTGCCTGAGCATGGACCCAGGGCTGAAGGAGAGAGAGAGAGAGAAATGGTTCTGGGCCACGGCCTGCGCCCCTGGAACAAGCCACAACCAAACTGGAGCTCTTTCTCAACTTTTATAGGAGTCGACCCATCCTCCTTTCGCTCAGACCAGTTTGGGTTGGGCTGTCCAACATCTACAGCAAAAGGGCACCGAATCCACAGGTCAGAAAAAGGAGCTACGCGTCTTCCACCAGAGGAGCCAGGACGACGGAGGCAGTGGCCATGGGCCCTTCCCCCTGACCTGCGGGGCACGACCGAAACATGGCCCACTCCACCCAGACGTCAGCATTTTTCTTTGCCAGGCGGGCATCCCAGACGGGTTGGTGTCACTTGAGGGATACCCTCTCCCGACCTACCAGCGCCTATTAGGAAAGGAAATCCTGGGCTTGGGCGGTGGTGAACGGACTCTGGGTTCTTGGTAACTGGCCTGGCCGGGCCCACTCACCCCGTCACCTGCGCTGTCGCCCCCGGCCTCCCCAAGGGCGGTCCTGCTGCTGCTGGTTGCGAGCCTGAGCAGCGTTTAGAGGTGCAGCAGGTCCCGTGGGCATGGCTCTGTGCCCTCCCTTCAGGTCAGGGCTGCTGCCCCACAGGCCCCTCATCTCCCCTGGCCTTTATTTCTGCTTTAGACATTCTGCATTTCCTTGCCCGGGGCCTTCCTCTCCATAGTGGCCAGAAAGTCCAGGGGAATTAACCACCTCCCTCCCAGCTGCCCTTGACCACTGACTGACAGGACCGGGACGCAAACCATCCCCCTGGGTGGGATGTCTCCGAGGTGTGTGTTCTGTGTCCCCTAGTTGCTCCAGCAACTAAGTTGTCCCTTCTCTCGTTTCTCCTGTCTTTCCCCCTATTGGTGTTTTCAGGGGTCACCTTGAACCAAGACCTCTGCCTCAGTTGCTCAGGAACTAGGCTCCAGGCTGATCGTGGCTAAGTCAGCAGGACGGGCCCACAGGCGGCAAGCCTGCCTCGCAGCCCCTGTGCTCCCCCATCCCAGGGGAAGCTGAGTGAAGCCGTGCCCCAGAGCCGAGTGTCCGGACACAGGGCCTCTCTCTCCTGCGAGGCGCAGGCCTGGACCAGAGCCCGTGTGCCTCTGCCGCTCCCGCTGGGATTTCCCAGGATGGAAGGAGAGCTGAGCTGGGTAACTCCTGCTTTCAGAACAGGAAAATCTGAAACAGCTCGTTCTGGGAGTGTGAGTAGAGAAAGTGGCCTCCGCTGGGGTCTGCGGCCCCCACCAGGTCCCACCTGAGAAAGTCCTAAAGCCCCCCTTCCCCCACCCCCTTACCTCCCTACCAAGTCCAACTTGTGTGTCCCTGGGCAAAACACACTAAAGAAACAGATATTTTTTGTTTGTTTTTTTTCTTCTATTTTGGTGACGAGAGAGATCCCTGATGGAAACTGGATCTGTAAGAAAAATCGGAGGAGAGCCGTTAGCTTCCGCAGGTCTCCATGACGCCACAGTTTGGGGGGGGGCTTTCATCTCACAACTGCGTGGGGGAGAGTTCAGCAGCTAAGGTCTTTTTTTTTTCTTTTTTCTTTTTTTTGCATTTTTCCGGAGTTAGAAGCGGGGAGGCAGACAGACTCCCGCATGCGCCTGACCGGGATCCACCCGGCATGCCCACCAGGGGGCGATGCTCTGCTCATCTGGGGCGTCGCTCTGTTGCGAACAGAGCCATTCTAGCGCCTGAGGCAGAGACCACAGAGCCATCCCCAGCGCCCGGGCCAACTTTGCTCCAATGGAGCCTCGGCTGCTGGAGGGGAAGAGAGAGACAGAGAGGAAGGAGAGGGGGAGGGGTGGAGAAGCAGATGGGCGCTTCTCCTGTGTGCCCTGGCCGGGAATTGAACCTGGGACTTCATATGCCAGGCTGTTGCTCTACCACTGAGCCAGCCTGCCAGGGCCTAGCAGCTAAGGTCTTTTTGTGGAAAAATAAATTAATCTAGGATTTAAATTTCTTTCATTTCTGCATCCACTCTTCCTTCTGTCCACACACAGCCACGCGGAGACTCCCGTTTTCCCTTGTTCCCCTCATGGCTGTAATGTGCTTATGCAAAGTAAGGTGCATATGCAAATGCCCAGCGCATTCTGGCCCAGGCTTAGCCCTTTCTGTCCTTTCCCCATCCCCCTTCCTAAGCCCCCAGCAGCTAAGATGAAGCCTTGCACCCCCAAAGCTAGGCTGTGGTGGGAGTTTTGCTACATTCTGTGCCCCCCAAAAGAGAGGGGAAGCGGCCTTTTGCTTTTAGTGCCTCATCCTTTGCCGGTGAGATGCTGAGAGCTGGCAGGATGTGCACCAAGCTTTAGGAAAGAAAATTCTAGAAATATCTTTTCCCAGAGAGTAGCCGACTTGGCCACCATGGTCTTTCAGGGTCCAGACTGAGAAGGACACCAAACTGCCGGTCTCCTCTCTCCTGAGCCTACACACCCAGGAGGACTCAGTGCAGCCTCGCAGTGTCCGCCTCGCCCCACGCACACTGACTCTCACCCTCAGGGTGGCTTCCCGTGGCTAAGCCGACAGGCATCCAGCCTCTGAGCCCACGGTCTGCGTGATGAGGTTCGCCTTGCACGGCTCCCACATCATCACCTCCTAAAACACCCTTGCCTGCCGCCAGCCCCCTCCGCTCTCACTCATTTCCCGGCAGGGGCCCCCGTTAAGTGGCTGCTCTGGCCCTTTCCTCCGCCTCGTCCTGGGCGGAAGCAGCCCCAGCCCCAGCCAGGGGACCGGAGCGGGGATGGATCTGGACGGATCTAATCCAGCCATCATAAAAGTCAACCCTTGTGCTATTAATTTGCTTAAGAAGAGGGCATGAGGCCCTGGCCGGTTGGCTCAGCGGTAGAGCATCGGCCTAGCGTGCGGAGGACCCGGGTTCGATTCCCGGCCAGGGCACACAGGAGAAGCGCCCATTTGCTTCTCCACCCCTCCGCCGCGCCTTACTCTCTGTCTCTCTCTTCCCCTCCCATAGCCAAGGCTCCATTGGAGCAAAGATGGCCCGGGCGCTGGGGATGGCTCTGTGGCCTCTGCCTCAGGCGCTAGAATGGCTCTGGTCGCAACATGGCGACGCCCAGGATGGGCAGAGCATCGCCCCCTGGTGGGCAGAGCGTTGCCCCTGGTAGGCGTGCCGGGTGGATTCCGGTCTGGCGCATGCGGGAGTCTGTCTGACTGTCTCTCCCTGTTTCCAGCTTCAGAAAAATGCAAAAAAAAAAAAAAAAAAGAAGAGGGCATGAGACCCAATTCAGGGCAATGTCACCCCAATGAGAGGGCAAGTAGGCTGGGGAAGGGGACTCCTGGGAAGAGTTACTTAACTCAGGAAGAAACACCGAGGAGGTGGCCTTTTCCCTGCTTCTGGCTGTCAGGATATGGGGCTGTGATTCTGGAAGCTTCTCTAGCCATCGACCCGCAGGAGGGATTAGCCTGCCGGCTGCTGAGAGTGTCAGAGCTGGAAGCTGGAACATCCCTCCGCCCAGTCTCTGATGATACTGTTGACCCTAACCAGCCCTGACTGACATTTCCCAACTGTTCAATTGTTATGTGAGATCATCTCCTTATTACCCTTTCGAATTAGATTTTCTGAAATTTGCACCAAGCAATCAAACTCATAATCCACTTATCAAAGCAATGTTAAAGTGCCTCTTGGCATCTGGAAGCCTGCCAACCCACAAGTTCTGAAAACTGCCCCAGGCCCCAGAAACGGAATGTTGAAGGGCCTAGGACCCAAGTCTGCCTGAAATGCTGAAGGGGCCTAGGGCCGGAGTCTGCCTGGCCCCAGAAACGGAATGCTGAAGGGGCCTAGGACCCGAGTCTGCCTGGCCCCAGAAACGGAATGCTGAAGGGGCCTAGGACCCGAGTCTGCCTGGAATGCTGAAGGGGCCTAGGGCCCGAGTCTGCCTGGAATGCTGAAGGGGCCTAGGACCCGAGTCTGCCTGGAATGCTGAAGGGGCCTAGGGCCCGAGTCTGCCTGGCCCCAGAAACGGAATGCTGAAGGGGCCTAGGACCCGAGTCTGCCTGGCCCCAGAAACGGAATGCTGAAGGGGCCTAGGACCCGAGTCTGCCTGGCCCCAGAACCTGGACTCACACAAGTGGGCTCTGCTGTCGGGAGACTCTGGAACAAAATACACAAGTGCCGTCTTCACATCGCCAGTTGCCACCATCCACGCAACCTGTGACCAGGCCCCGCCTGCCTGCACATCCTCTCTTAATCCTCACAACCATCGCCCTTGGGGGTACTTACTCTTCCTCCCTTTAGAGACGACACTGACAGGAGTTACGTGTCCCTAACACCCAGAGTCTCGACAGAACCTACAGCTCTGACTCCAAAGCTAGCATCTTATTTTGTGTGTGTGAGACATGGGGAGGCAGACAGACAGACTCCCACATGTGCCCTAACCAAGATCCACCCAGCAATCCTCCTAGGGGGCAATGCTCTGCCCATCTGGGCCACTGCTTTGTTGCTTGACAACTGAGCTATTTTAGCACCTGAGGCAGACCGTGGAGCCATCCTCAGCACCCGAGGCCAACTTGCTTGAACCATTCGAGCCATGGCCGCAGGAGGAGAAGAGATAGAGAGAGAAGGGGAAAGGGGTGGGGTGGAGAAACAGATGGTTGCTTCTCCTGTGTGCCCTGACCAGGAATCAAACCCAGGATTTCTACACACCAGGCTGCTGCTCTACCATTGAACCAACCGGCCAGGGCCCAAAGCTAGTGTCTTTCCAACCACCACGACCATAACAACAGTAACTAGATCCCAGAGCTGGCCAGCTCCGTCCTCTAAGCACCTTTTCTTGTACTCTCGACAACCTTGAGAGGAAGGCACTGTGATTTTCCTTATTTAGCGATGAGGAAACTGAGGCTCCTAACTGCTGTGTTTTTCATGAATAAGGTGCTTCTACTCTTCCCTGAATATCCCTGGATCAGGCAACAGAGCCCATGAGCAGATGCTGGGCTCTCTCTGGAGTTTATTTTCTGGGTTGGGCTTTTGAGGTGCTTTGAGCATCTGTTCACTCTGCATGCTCTACTGTGGCTACTCCCTGTCCACTCACTCCTGTGGCTGGTGGAGGTCTGGGGGCGATTGAAAGACTTACCCCCTTACCCCCCCCTCCCCATTGCTTACGAGGCACTCGCTGTGGGTGGACCTGACATTGGGGACAGTTGTGGGTGTTCTTGGTGCCCGGCCAGATCCCCTTTCGGGGCTGGGGCATTCTTGGTTCAGCCTCTGTGAGTCGTGAGTGTTGGCTACTAACGACTTGGAGAGGCCCCTTTCCCCAGGGACTTGTCCTCGGCCAAATGGGAACACTTTTCCACATGTATGTGAAACAGTCCTCCACAACACAGGGCAGAACAGGCTGGAGACAACAGTGGTTAAAGAGATGGGAGAAGTCATTGGAGGCGCAGTGGGGGAGGAAGGCTTTCAGGAAGAAATAGAAGAACAGATAGGACTTGAAATGCTGGGAAAGGGGGAAAGCTTTCTCGGCAGGAAGAGAGTTCCCAGGAAAGGCTCTGAGATGGGTAGGAACCTCTGCCCTCACCGCTTCCGTTTCCTCCTGTCTGGTGACTGGGACTGGGGACCGTCCCAGGTGGGCGAAGGGGAGGGCTGGAGAACTCCGTTACGACAGTTTCAGTAATGGATCTAGCATTGTCCAAGAGCAGGCAGGGCTGCTTAAGAGAGACATGCAAGACCTCCCTGAGTCCAGGAGGGGCTCACTCAGTTCCCAAGCTTACCCACAAGAGGCTGGGGGGGGGTGGTAGTCCACCTGGAGAAACCTCCCCCCTTCCAGAGAAGGAACGGACGCTCCGTCAGCCCTGTGTGCAGGGCTGACAAGTCAGCGGGCCCGAGGACCACGTCTGCCAAGGGCGGTGGGCGCGAAGGGGGTCCACACACCTGCTGGACTGTGAGCCTGGAGGTTTGTTCACAAGGATTCAACGATGTAGTAGGCAGCTCCCAGGGCCCCCAGAGCCATAGCCACAGTCCCGAGGGTTCGGAGCACGCGAGTTACGATGACTGGAGTGTTTCCTTGTAGGTTTTCTGTGAAGCAAAGTCGAAGGCACACAGGTGGGGGGAGGTTGGGCTTTCGTTACTGTCTATGGGCAAGGGGAACTTTCCCATCGTTGGGGGGTTCCCTCAGGATTGCAGGAATACCCATCTCCCCTCTACTGACCCTTCTCTCAAGGGGATACAACTCTCCCCACCCCTTCCAATAAAACCCTGCCGCAGGCCCCCAGGATCTGAGGATGGGCTGGCCTGGGACGCCGGCTGCCCTGGACATTCAGGGAGCCAGGTTACAGGGGTGGTGGAGGCGGCTGTGTACCAGGCCCCGTGCCAAACCGTCACACCCTGTGTCTCCTCAAGTCTTGCAACAACCCTGTGAAGGTTCTGGCATGTAGTTCCATTTGGGGATCAAAAATCGGAGGAAACATATTACACTCACCACAGAGGGAGGGAAAAATATGTGAGAATGATAATTATTGTGAGGAAAGCTTTCTTTCACCAGTGCCGTATCCATTTGCATAAAAATCCTGTTCAAGTAGTAGTGGTTCTTACTTAACGTGAGCATGTATTTCAAGCCAAGAGCCAACATCCTTCTCCACTGAGAAGCGGAATGCTTATAGAAGCAGGTGCTACAATTTGAACAGAATATGTCTAAGCCTGGCCAGATGGGATCCCTGTCCCCTTCCCTCACACTTTTCTTTTTTCAAAATGTTTATCTTATTGATTGTAGAGAGAGCGGAAGGACAAGAGAGACAGAGATGGGAACATCGATCTGTTCCTGTATGTATCCTGACTGGGACTGAACGGGCAACTTCTGCACTCAGGGACGATGCTCCCATCAACCATTCCTGTATGTATCCTGACTGGGACTGAATGGGCAACTTCTGCACTCAGGGACGATGCTCCCATCAACCATTCCTGTATGTATCCTGACTGGGACTGAATGGGCAACTTCTGCACTCAGGGACGATGCTCCCATCAACCATTCCTGTATGTATCCTGACTGGGACTGAATGGGCAACTTCTGCACTCAGGGACGATGCTCCGATCAACCCAGCCATCCGGCCAGGGCCCCTCTCGCTTTTTCTAATTCTCAATGTTGCTTTTGCCTTTTCCTCCCTCTAAATGCTCTCCCTTTAAAATAAGCCACAGAGGGTCCCAAGGTTCTTGGAGACTCAGCTCAGATGCGAGGGACATCATCACACAGTCTACCTGGACCCACCCCTGTTTGGGAGGGAGCGCTCCCTTCCTCTGAAGCTCTGAACACCTCCCATGGGACACGGATCGTCTGGCTCACATCTAAGTTTCCACGCGGAAGTCTCAGCTTACCATGCAGGCTGTACGGTTTTTAAGGGTAGGGCCCCCTGTTCTGGTTTCCCTCCTAGCATCCTGGGCAGATTAGTTCCCCTCCTTGTTGGTTTTAAAGGGAGAGGAATCCACGGCACAACCCGTCCGCCCGCCGGTGGACAGAAACACTCGGCGTGCGGGAGGACGGTCAGTAGTGGTGAGTGGCGGGCGGCCCTTCCTGGACTGGACTGACCAGGTTGTGCACCATTTTTAGCTCTAGGCATGTTCTTCCAGCACACCCGGGTATCTGTTTCGCTTCATGGGTCTAAGAGATGGTGCTTTGCAAGAATGGACAGGAAAGGGGACCTGGGTGGGCTGGGGGGTTGGGAAGAGGAGTGGGGGGAAGGTGGGAGATGGGTGGGCTCTGTCCCTCCCTTATTGGTATGGGATTCTCAAGTGGAAGGCCTTTGCCGTGGACATTTGTGAGACGCTGCGTACAGGCAGAGCTGCTCTGGGCCCAGAGCTGGGGGCGGGTGGAGGCCCCTTGCCCAGCTCTGTCACCAGGGGAAAAGGTTCCACCCGGTGGTTTTTAGGAAAAAGTCAAAGAAAGCAGATACTTTGGATGATCCTTGGGGGACGGGGGTGGGGTGGGGTGGGGGGCTGTCCTGTCAGGAACAGACCGGCCTGGGGCACTGTTGCCTGTCGGGGCTGTTAGAAAAGGCCAGGAGTCCCTTTATGTGGGGTGGAGGTCTTGCTATCACCAAGGGGACATGTAAGTTACAATCAGTATTTGTGACTAAATTCCAGGGGAAATTCTGATGCTCTCAGCTGCGGTACAGACCTCAGAAGGAGGCTTGGTAGCCAAACAGAGCATTTAGTCACAAAGCTTTCGAGGGACACGGCATCTATGAAGGGCTGCTCTCTGAGAAAGGCAGGTGCCTTTGAGGAAAAGAAAAATGACCCCCGCCCCTGAAGAAAATCAGCACCTCTCTGTGCAGGTAGGGTACCCTGGGTGGGGTGGGTCTGCCCAGAAAAGCCGGTGCTGAACCCTAGACTGTGGCCACCCAGAGAGAGAGAGGCTTTCCCTCTGGCCTGGGATTTCCAAGAGGAAGTGACACATGACTGCTATCAGGAACCAAACGCCCCGTGGGCCCAGCCCTCCGTGCGCTCCAGAACCTGTAGAAGGTGAGGAGGTTTGGGAATCCTCTCCCCGGCATGGTCAGCCAGGCCCGAGGCAGAAGGACGTCGAAGATGCGGCTGTGACACAGGCCCAGACGACGCCAGCAAGCGGAGCTGCCGGGACAGGCGGTACAGGAGCAGCAGGGGCGCTGGCCCGCTCGTGACACAGGCCCTGGGTGGACAGAGAAGGAGAGCGGTGAGGGACCCCCTGTCCCCGGGAGGCTGGGGGAGAGCCTGGAAGACCCGGGAGGGGAACGGACCGCGTGGGAAACGGGCTGCTTTACAGGCTGCTGCTGCTACTGGGGGAAAATCAAAACGAGGCCGTCACGGCGTGCACCTGGACGGTGCCCTGTCCCGCACACCGTTACCCGTCCCGGCTCATTGTCCTCACAGCCCTGTGAAGCGGAGGACTGTTATTCTCAGTTTACAGACGAGGAAACGGAGGCTCAAATAATACGAGGTCCGTGCCCTGAGAGCAAGTGGGCCTCAGCTCAGGATTCTGTGGGCAGGGGTGGCCGCAGAGGACGGCCCACCCCAGGAGAGTTGGCGCTGCCATTCCTGTGCCTGGAGCTGCCACGTTCCATTGTTTTTTTTGGGGGGGGAGGGTTCACTGGCCCACCCAGAAGACGGACGCTGCTCCAGGGTACATACAGCCCTTGGAATGCTTTCCTAAACCTATGTTCCTTTCTGCAGTCCTGTGCGGTGGATCCCAGCAGAACTCAGAGGTGGCGCCCTCTGCTGTTTAAGAGTGCTTCTGGCGCAGAAAGTCCTCCCCTTGCGGCGACTCTGGCCTCCACTTCTCGGTCGGAACTGTCGACTCCTTCAACCAAAGCACCATGAAGCCAATGACTAACCTTGACCGACTCAGTCCACGTCCTGGTTAGACCTGCCCACGACGCATACTTTTCCTGGACGGAGGAAGGCAGGTCTTATCTTTGTTTCTGTTGTTAGTTTAAAAATTTTTGGAAAGGACCTATAATTCCC
The DNA here is from genome assembly GCF_036850765.1 of Saccopteryx bilineata. Classification (NCBI taxonomy): domain Eukaryota; kingdom Metazoa; phylum Chordata; class Mammalia; order Chiroptera; family Emballonuridae; genus Saccopteryx; species Saccopteryx bilineata. Next base: position 7,874,372 of record NC_089494.1, read on the forward strand.
ATACCATAAAATTCACCCCTTCAACCTGTTCAGTGGCTTCTTGTATGTTTACAGAGAGGTGCATGACCATTATCACTATCTAATTCTAGAATATTTTTATTTCCCACCAAAGGAACTCTGTACCATTAGCTGTCCCTGCCTATTCTCCACTCTTCCCAGTTCCTGGCAATAGATCTGCCTAGTCTGGCCATTTCCAAAGTGGAATAATTTGATATGTGGGCTTTCGGGGGCAGACTAGTGTCTTTCACTTAGCCTGATGTTTCTGAGGTCCATCCACGTTGTAGCGTGTATCAGCATATCTTTTTATTGCCAAATAGTGTTTCATCGCATGGCCGGACCACATGTTGTTTATCCATTCCTAAGCTGATGGACACTGAGTTGCCTCCAAGACTCGTTGGCTGTCATGAGTAGTGCTGCTGAGAGCATTCGTGTGCAGGTTTTTGTGGGGACGTACATTTTTAATTCCCTTGGGTGTATACCCAGGAGTGGAATTGCTGGGTCCTGCGGTAACTACGTGGTTAAACTGTCAGGGAGCTGCTAGACCTTCCCACAGCAGCACCCCACTTTACACCTGCTCCAGCAGAGGATGGAGCTGCTGACTTCTCCACAGCCTCACCAACACGTGTCACTGTCCATCTTTCAATTAGAGTCATCCTAGCGGAAGACTTGTATTTTTTTTTCTTTTCTTTTTTTTTCCAAGTGAGAGGAGGGAAGATAGAGAGACAGACTCCCGCATGTGCACTGACTGGGATCCACCCAGCAACCTGTCTGGGACCAATGCTCTGCCCATCTGGGGCCATGCTCGCAATCAAGCTATTTTTAGCACCTGAGGTGGAGGCTCCACAGAGCCATCCTCAGTGCGTGGGGTCAATGCGCTCAAACCAATTGAGCCATGCTGTGGGAGAGGAAGAGAAAGAGAGAGCAAGAGAGAGCGAGAGAGAGAAAGAGAGAGAAGGGAGAGGAGGAAGGGTGGAGAAGCAGATGGTCTCTTCTCCTGTGTACCCTGATCGGGAATTGAACCCGGGACGTCTACACGAAGACTTGTATTTTCTTTAGCTCCAATATTTTCTGCATACAAAACATTCGGACTTTAGAAAATGGCATCCTTTATTTAAAAGGCCCTCATTGCCAACATTTGTTCCCACTCTGGCTCAAAGGGAGGAAACGCCTTTGACAGAAGGGTGGGTATCCATTGTAACCACCGAAGAGCCACCACCATTTTCTGCGCTGCCTCCTTAATAAGCAGAACTCCTCCAAGGCGGGGTGAGTCATGTGCATTTATGAAAAGATTTAGTAATGTACAGTTTTGCATTTGACAGAGAACAGTTCTAAAGGCCACAATCCAGAAGTGGTTAGCTCAGTGGTTGATGATCATGACATAGACGATATATACTGTTAACACTGGAAACAATTTCCAGATGTTAAGAACGGATTACTTTCTAGCCAAAGAACTATTGTGTCACAACGATACCTTGGATATATTGCTTCCGCTCACACTTCTTATTTATATTAATGTCCATACCTTCCCAGAGGGATACGCGGTGGCCTCAGGAGTGTGGTCTGCTCAGGACCACAGAGCCACGGGCACTGGTTCACGGTAGATCGAGGAGAAGCTGACAGAAGGGAGTTTTTCATCATGGGGAGACCACCAGACCTCTTGGGATCAGATGGAAGGTTAGGAGTGCAGGTGAGAGCGAGCATTCTGGAGTCAGAATAGACTGAGGCTCCCTTCTCAGTGCCACCAGCGCCTGCTTGCCAGTGAGTTGTTTGAGTTCTTTGGGCCTCCGTTTCCCCATCTATAAAACGGAGACGATGATACTAGCATGTCCTTTATAGGGTGGTCAAGTGAGAAGAGTGACGCAGATGGCTGAGCAGAATGGTGGGCACACATACATGCTTGGTGATAAGTGTTATTAGTTATTACCATTAGTAATCGTAGTATTAACCAGCTCACCTCCTGCGCTCTACTTGAATTCCCTCCCCACCATCCAATGCTCATTCAGACTCTGGCTACCCGAGAAGACGGGGGACCACTTTTCCTGGATGCCAATTCCATTGTCAGAGCTCATCGTTAGAGATCTTTTCATGTTGAGCAGAGAAATCTGCCTCTGACTTCCATAGGTAAGAGGGTCAGACTCAACAAATAAAAACACAGGACACTACTTATGAAATATTTGAGACACACTTATACTAAAAAGTCTTTTTAAATCAAAATTCAAGTTTAACTGGGTGTCCTGTACGACACTGGCAACCCTTTGGCATCGGGGGAAAGTCCACCCACGTGTTCCACCTGACAGGCAGGTTTGCTCCAACTCCTCCTGCCAAATCCCAACACCACCTGGCTCTTGCCTCTCCCTGCTTGTCTCATCCCGCAGCAACCTGGACTTTCTTCTTTGGGTTGGACCGTGGGGACCTTTCATAGCACACAGGATAGACCGTGAGGACAGAGCAAAGCAGTATGACCACCGCCCTCGTCCTGAACAGAGTAATTCCATCAATACGTCCTTGGTGTTTCCTTTCGCGTGCCCACGCGGCACCCTGAGTCCTGAAGAGCGGGTACTAACCCCGAGCCGTGTTAAACGTTCCTGTGCACGTGTGGGCTCAGCCTTCTTCAGTGAGACTCAGCGTGCCGAGTGCCCGGGAATCCTAATCTCTTGGGTGAAAACAAAACCCAAACCCCTCAACCTCTACAAGCACAGCTCCAGAATACATGTGAGCAATGCATCGCGCGTCCGATGAGAACCAGCTTCTGGGGTAACCCTGGGGCTCCAGCAGCAGCAAGGCTAGAGCTGCTAAGCCCCAGACCTGCCCACCTGTTTTCTTGGATCCAGAGGATGCTTTGGTGCCAGAGTGCTGAGACTGCAGGCCCCGAGCCGACTGTCTGGCTTTGGGGTCCGGGAGGGCCTGGTTCCCAGGCTGCTGGGTGGTGCGCCTCAAGCTGGGCTGCTGTGGGGTGGACCCCGAGCCGGGCTGCTGTGGGTTGGACCCCGAGTTGGGCTGCTGTGGGATGGACTCTGAGCCGGGCTGCTGGGTGGTGGACCTCGATCTGGGCTGCAGTGGGATGGACCCCGAGCCGGGCTGCTGGCTGGTGGACCCCGAGCCGGGCTGCAGTGGGATGGACCCCGAGCCGGGCTGCTGGCTGGTGGACCCCGAGCCGGGCTGCAGTGGGATGGACCCCGAGCTGGGCTGCTGGGTGGTGGACCCCGAGCTGGGCTGCAGTGGGGTGGATTCACAGCTCCGCTGCTGCTGGGAGGCGCAGTCTGAGCTGCTGCGCTGTGAGGAGGAGCCCTGGCGTCTGGACTGCGACTTCTTCTTTTTGCCCTTCTTCATGGTGGGTCCTTCCGACCTCCTTCCAACCTACACGTGGACCTACATGGAGCTGCCGAATCTCCCGGCTCCCTCCTGGAGGGGCCGTGTGCTTCTGCCCTGGCGGGATGCTCTGCTCTTGGACTGGACCCAAGCACCACAAGGAAAGGTCACCCACACCCCTCCTGTGAGGTCACAAAAGCCAGGGCGGCTCCTATGGCAGTGCCCTGGGGACAGTCTTTTCTGCCAACACCAGCCTGCTTGACCTCCCTCTTCCCTGGCTACTGGGATGGGCAGAGGGCAGCTGCCAGACCCCTCACCAGCCTGGGGCAAGCCTGGCCGTGACAACCTGGATCCCCACGGCTCTGCGACTAGAGCGCCTCCTCCAGGCCCCTCGGTGCTGGCGCACTCCTGGGTGTCTGTGCTGCCAGCTCGCTCTAACCTGGCTGTAATACTCAGCTGTCACCGGTCTCCACATATCAGAACAACAGCAACAAACCCTAAAAACTACCTCATCGTGCATTCTGTGTTTTAGGTAACTTTACGGAAGATTTGGGGGGTCTCTGGAAAGCCCGCGGCCTCCTGCCATCTCAGCTGTTCCCCAGATTCCCTTACAGACAGTAGCTTCCCCCTTTTCCCAAACCTGCCCCCCCTGGCTGTGGGAAGGTGCTGGGGGTCTCCAACTTCGATAAGAACCCTTGCATCGGGGAAAAGAACAAACATCCTCCTGCTGCGGACCAGTGTGGCTCCTAATTCTGGGTCCTGAGGGAGAACGGTGCAGAATTAAGAAAATAGACTCACTGAGAAAAGAGGATGGGATCGGGAGGGCTCTTCAACGCTGATGGCAATATCCGAGAGCCCCATAGCCCAGTTTGCTTTATTATCTAGCCATATGCAAATAAGGAAGTCTTTGATACAGTCACACATCTGAGCCATAAACAGGAATCCCCCCACCATGCATAAGTGAAATCAACCAACATCTGAACAAACAAAGAGTGAGAGGAAGGGCATGTAAATTGCTTCCAGCAACTTAAGGAAGCAAGTGAAGTGGGTGCAAATACTCAGCTTCATAGCCAATATGGAGGTGGGGGGTGGGAGAACTTAGCCTTTTGCTAAGCCTCAAATCTACAAAGGCTTTTTGCCACTTGCAGTCTACCACTCACATCCTCTAAACTGTTTGGAAAACCATTTTCCTCAAACTCATTATGCCAGTCACAACGGACTAGGACTGTCGTTCAAACCCCAAACATGGCGGGTCAATTAGGAGACTATGAGTCTTTCTCGAAGTTAACAGTGTGATTTTCCTTTTAGGATGGGAGAGGAAAAAAAACAACAACAAAAACACTTTTGAAAGACAACCTGAAACTTCATATTTTGCCTCCAACATAACATGTGTTTGTTCACAGTAGAAGACCCTACTGCTGCCACAGATGCAGCACCACCAGGTGGGCGTGTGTTCCACTGTTAACCCTGGCATCTGTGGGGGTTAGGGCAGACCCAGCGAGGCGGCATCCCCACGCGAGGCGGGACCCGATGTGCACTGTGAAAGGACAGGCAGTATTTTAGGGAGTCAGGGGCCTGGAAAGACCTCGCCGATTCTCTTTCTGCAGAGGAGAAACTGAGGCTCAAGGTTAAATCGCCTTTCCAAAGTCACACAGTTCTAAGATGCCATGGGGGGCATCGTCGAAGGGGTTAAACCCCTGTTCAGGGCTCTCTCTTTTCCTGACTCCAGAAGGCAATAAGGAGTCAGATAATTATACAGGCCTTAAAATCAATGAATTAATAAAAAAAAAAAAATCCCCTGCGCGAGAGGAGTGGAGGAACGAAAGGCGGGAAGAATGAGAAGTGAAGAGAGGTCAGATCAACCAGGCCGGGCTGAATTTGGGCGTGAGGCGGTTCAGGGAGCCGGCGAGGCTATGAGAGGGCCGTGACCCCCTGACGGCAGATTGCGGGGGGGGGGCCTCACTTTAGACCAGAGAGCCTGGAGCCCGGTCAGGAACCCCGTCCAGGGTTAGCAGGCAGGTCACACCTCCTAACGACTTTCTCTCTGCAAAACCAGATTTTCAGGCACCAGTGGGCTTTTGATTGAGGGCCTCAACCTGGTTTAAGTCAGGGTTTCTCACCCTCAGCCCTATGGACACGTGGGCCAGAAAATTCTCTGCTGCGGGGCCGCCTTGGGCACTGGAGGAAGTCTAGCAGCAGCGTCCCTGGCCTCTGCCCGCGAGACGCCAGTAGCAACGACTGCTCCTTCCATGTTGTGAAACCAAAAATATCTACAGACATTGGTAAACGTCTGTGTGTGTGTATGTGTGTGTGTGTGTGTGTGTGTGTGTGTGTGAGAGAGAGAGAGAGAGAGAGAGAGAGAGAGAGAATTGCCTCTGGCAGAGAACCACTTGTTTAAATGAATTAAATACATAGGTGCAGACACATATCGGTAGAATATCCTGGTAGAAATGAAAGAAGCACCCCATTTCACTCCAAGGAGCCAAAAAGGGCACAGAAAAGAGGTCCCCGTTCCCTAGAGAGCAGTGTCAGGCTTTGGGAGGGCGGGAGATTTTCTACGGCAGTAGAGAAATGCGTGGGGGTTCCTTAGTGGTGCGGTGTCCAGATGCCAGGGAGGGCACCTGCAGAGTAACAGGTTGGGTCAGGAGGACGAGGAGGAACGGAACTGCCATAGTTCTTTCCTAGAGCATCTTCCCTGCCCTCTGCCTTCTGGCTGGGACACAGTTTCCTAGCCTGAAGTCCGACTCCTCTATCACAGTCACCGCCCACGGTCCCGGGCTGACGCTACATGCGTGCGTCTAGCTGGAGTCCAGCAGGAGCGCCGGAAGTCTGCTGAACGCGCCTTGCTTCCCTGCATTTGTGAAAGCCCTTCCCCTCCATCTGGGCCTCTCCCTCTGTGTCAGAACACTTCCCATCTCCCAGATGCAGCTCAAGTGGACCCATCAACTCATCAAGCCTCTCTCAAGATCTCTAACTGGAAGCCATCTCTCTCTCTCTCTCTCTCTCTCTCTCTCTCTCTCTCTCTCTCTCTCTCGGAGCCCGTATCCCACTCAGCATGGTGTGAGAATGGCTTCTACCCTTGCCTTCTCTCGCGCTCCCCACTCCCTGACTGTGGGGACCATGAAGGGCCAAAGTCCAGAGAAAGGGCTCAACGTAAGCTGCCTGAGAGTGAAGGCAGAAGGCAAAGAAAGCAGGGCACGTTGATGGCGGTAAGCGTGGACGATCGATCCGGGATGAGGCACCTCGGAGACCGCATCGCTCAGGGGTTGTTTTTAAAGGTGGTCTGGGGCTTTCTAGCCTTGGCTGAGGGTCACAGTTGGAACAGTCCATGGTTAAGGCTTTCCTAACCAGGCATGGTAACCATGGGAAAATCTCATGGACTATTGAGGAGAGTGAGGAGAATGAGTCTAAGGGGATGCAAAGTTAGGTCGTCAGCATAAGGTTCTGACCAGACAGTCCCTCGTGGTTCTGGCCCTCAGGGTTCATCCTGGGCACCCAGAACAAGTGTGTTGACATTTGTTCTGAAACTAGCATCTTAGAACTGAATGTCACCTCCGACACCAACTGGCCCTTGGCCTTCACGTATGAGGAGGGCAACCAGCCCATAGAGGGGACAACTTGTTCTGGTTGTCAGCAGGAGTGGCACAGCCTCCAGTAACCAGGCTTCGGACTAGGCTGCACAGAGCACCTCCTTCTTCCTCACTGCAGCCCCAAGGGGCTTCGGGAGACACAGGCACTTGGTGCTCATTTCAGAGCTCTCTGCCTTGGCCCCTCAGATCCGCAGATGAACCTGCGGGGCCACAGACCCGGATTCCTCAGTAGGAAGGGCGGCAAGGGCTGTGGAGGGCCGCACAAGCCCTGGCTGGGTGGCGCAGCTGGTTAGAGTGTGGGCCCGAAACGCCAAGGTTGCAGGGTTGCTCCCTGGTCAGGACACAGACAGGAAGCAACCAAAGCATGCACAACTAAGTGGATCAACAAATGCACGCTTCTCCCTGTCTCTCTCCCCCTTCCTTCATCTCTCTTTCTCTCTAAAATAAAATTAAAAAATTAAAAAAAAAATTGTGTATGGCTACTCTAAAACAGTACCTTCCTGAGAGCGTTGTTGTGAGGATTAGACCTGAAAAATCCTTAGAACAGCGCCTGGCTCACACTAGGTATGCTTTGATTGGAATTCTGCTTCCCTTAGAGGAGAAGACGGAAGAACCAAGCAAGGAACGAATGGACTGGAGAGGAGGGGGTGGGTCTGGGCCCTGCGAACTCCCAGACTGTACCTTACAAAGGCTGATTCCCCGAGAGTCCCCCCTGGGGGCGGGCAATAAGTCAGACGGACGGGTGAGTAGCGTTAACTACAAAGTAAGTGAACTTGAACACTTTTGACCTAAGATTGCCACTTCTCGGTGAAGATGAACTAGACTTCTGTCCCCAGGGGTGCTCACTGGGAAAGCATTAGGAGAGGGACCGTGACATCAGGGACCTGTCCCCCACCAGGACCAGCCATGTCGGGGCCCAGGCCTCCCTCCGTATTTGAAGTTCCCCCCTTGGGGACGCCCATGGCAGGCAGCCTGGCGTTCCCACCCCTCGCCGTCAGGCCCCTCACCATCCGTCTGAGTCTCTCCATCTGCTAAGGGGACGCTACCCCGCGCCGCGACACTGTGCGCTGGGTCGGCGGCGCGCTGGACGTCCAGGGTGCCCTCGGGGCGGCTGGGGCTGAACACGGCGGTGTGCACCTCCACGTCGGGGCTGGGCGTCGCGAAGGCGCTGCGGAGCAGGGTCTCCATGCGGCGACGCGCCTCCGCCTCCTCCTCGCGCCGCGGCTGCACCACGATGCCGACCAGCGCGGCGGGCGGTTGGCGGTGCCGGGCGAGCACCTGCTGCAGGAGCAGCTGCAGCCGCGGCAGGTGCGAGCGCAGCGCCGCCTCGCGGCACAGCACCAGGAGCAGGCGCGCGCCCGGCTCGGGGGGCTCGGGGGGCTCGGGGGGCTCGGGGGGCTCGGGGGGCTCCGGCGGCGGCGGGACTCCGCAGCTCAGCGCCGCTCCGGGCCCGAGGGGCCCCGCCGGAGCTCGCGCTGCCCCGCGCTCACACGCGGGCTCACTCTCGCGCTTGCACGCGGGTTCACTCTCGTGCGCGCACACGCGCTCACTCTCGTGCTCGCACGCGCGCTCACACTTGCGCGGATCGTCAGCCTTGAGCCTGTTATCCGGCAGCTTCTGGGTGGAGCGCTTGGACTTGGCGGCCCGGCAGTCGGCGCCGTTCGAAGAGCGGTCGCTAGGGCGCTTGCGACGCCGCCAGGCGCAGTTGCTGGAGCTGCTGTGGCCGCTGGTGGCTCGGATGGACGAGGGTCCGGTGAGCCTATTGGTCGCGGCCTGCTCCAGAATGTCCCGCAGGGTCAGGCAGCTCTCTTGCTGTGGCCAGAACTCGCCCAGCAGCAGCACCCGGCCGTGGCCGTCGATGGTCTGGACCGGAGCCTGTTGCTGCAGCTCGGCCTCCCCGTCCTGTGGAGTGCTGGAGGGCTGGGCCCCAGGCTCCATGTCCCATCCCGCTCTCTCGCACCTCTGGGCTCCAGCCACCCTTGGCCAAGAGAAAAGCTGCCCTTCCCTGGAACATGTCACAATACCCCTGCACCCTGCCTCTTCCTGTTGACACCAAGGGTCTCTGCCTGCTGTTCCTTGGAAATCTTCCAACACAGGGAACTTGCTTTGGGGTGCTGGGGTGATACCGGCTGTGTTTACTTGGTCATTTCGTGTGTCCTTGGTGTCGAAAGGACAAATCCTTTTATCCCATGGAGGGACTGTAATGCCAAAGTCTCCAGGTAAAACAATTTTGTGGAACCAGGACATTTAAAAAGCAGTGGACCTGGATGCTCGCTGCGCCTGGAACGTGAGGCCAGTAGTGAGGAGCAAAGAGGCTGGTTCTGGACGGCTGCAGCCTGGGAGACAGGCCCTACCAAGCCCAGCCCCACTGCTCTCTGGTGATCTGGAAGCCAGAGTCCTGGGCTATTGGAAACTGATGGGGCCGCAGGAGATGGTCTGGTGGTGGTCCTCTTCCGTGGGGACGCATTTGAAAACCCAGTCTTTCCGCTGTATTTATTCCCTTACGACTCACACAGAACACACCATTGCTGACGCTTCCGGGCGTTCCACAGGTTTACTCAATCTTGACACTATCCACCTGGAGAAAGCATCAGGTCCCACAGGTGAAGAGCTCAGTCCCACAAGACTGCCCCCCTCCCCCCTTCAGACAACAGCCCCGAGTCCCGTGTGGTTCTGACCCATCTGCTGTAAATTGGAGGTTCTCACAATCCACTCGTCAGGCTCTATTAATTTGCTAGAGTGGCTCATAGAACTCAGGACAACAGTTTACTTCCTGTTTACCAGTTTATTTACAAAGGGATCTAGGATAAAGGATACAGATACACAGCCAGATGGAAGAGGTGTGTAGAGCAGAGTATGTGCAATGGGGCTGGGCGTGCCCACGTGCTCCCTGGGTATACCCCTCTACCCGCACCTGAGTTCACCAACCTGGAAGTTCCCCATTTTCCATATTATTGGGATTTTCATGGGAGCTTTCTCATGTAGGTATGATCAGTTATTAACTCCATTTCCAGCCCCTTTCTGGACGGTGGGGGTGAGCTGAAAATTCCAAGCTTCTCATCATGGCTTGATCTTCTGGTGACCAGCGCCCACCCAGGAGCCAGCCAGGAGCCCACATGGAGTCACCCCATTAGAACAAAAGACACTGCTGTCACCCAGGAAATCCAAGGGATGTAGGAGCTGCGTGTCAGGAAGCAGGGCCGAAGACCCAATGGTGGAACAAAGGAGGCTCCTAGCGCTCCTATCACTTAGGACATGACAAGGCGGTCAGGAGCTAGCTCCGCACCAGGAACTGTGTGTAGAGACCAGTTTATATTTTCTGTTATCTCACTGGGTACCACAGGCCTGTCAAAGTGCCAGGAAAGACTTTCAGGAAAACCAAACAAAATCTTTATTTGCCCAGCACGCAAGGTGAGCAGAGAGCCCTGGGCAGGTGGGACGCAAGTACGCAGGACAGCCTCAGTGACTGGGAACGCAATGATGGGAGCAAATTTTTCCCTTTGTTAATTAAAAAAAAAAAGAGCTTTAACTATGTTGTTTAAAATTATTTTGAAAAAAATGTATAAATTGGAGACTCTGTAAGTCCCCAGGTCAGGCAGCCTGGTGAAGGCAGGAGGGCTTTGTTGACAAGAGGTCATTAATTGGGGTCCTTCTGTGTGCTGGGTGTTTACATATGTCATCTTTACTGTAGCCTAGCAACAGAGAGGGCATTGTCCCCAAGTTGCATATGCAGAAACCAAGGCTCAGAGAGGTTAAGGGACTTGTGTGAACTCAGTCATTAAGTGGTAAGTCTGAGATCTAACCACAGGCCTGTCTGGCTGCAAAGTTTGGTGGTTGCCAGGATGTAGTAGGTGCTACAGCCACCTGAGACCCAGAGGGGAGCTGGCCTGCGTCAGGCCCGCTTCTGAGGCTAATCCTGAGTGGGACGGAGGGTGTGCAGGGGAAGGAAGCGGGAAGGTGGGAGGAGGACAAGCCCCCACTTGGTTTAGGCTCTTGGGTTGCAAAGCATTCTGGGCACACAGCTTTAAGGGCACAGCGAGTAAAGGTTGGGAATATCTATTCAAATGAAATAATTCATCTTTTCTTCCTTCCTTTGAAGGTTTGTTACTGTCAGACTAAAAAGAAATTTAAAAATGGAATGTTTTCCTAACAGAGGGTCATCGGAAATAGAAGACTCTGGGAAGAAGGGAGAGTAGTCCTTTTACCGTTTCGAGTCTCACAAAAGCTCTTATTTCCAGCTTTGCAAAGTCAAGGAGTTCCTGCTCAGATAAAAGGCTGAATCCAGAGGTTTGTAAACCGAGGAATGAGAAGTGCAGAGGTGGTCCCCAGGCCTCCCGCCCACTGAAGCCACCTGCCCTTGTATCTGGTTGCTAGTATTGTGATTCCCCGGAAAATTTCATTTGAGAAGAGGATTCTGCTGGTAATGCTTGGAAACTTCTGAACAAGTAACATTATGAGTAATTTTTTTTTTTTTTTTTCGAGAGAGAGAGAGACAGAAACAGGAAGGGAAAGAGATGATGAGAAGAAGTATCAATTCATAGTTGCCTCACTTTAGTTGTTCATGTGATTCATATAGAAGACCATTAGAGTGTTTGAAGTTTTTTCAAAGGGGCCATGAACCAAGGAACAAGGGCAGCATCTGGAATCTGGAAAAGACAAACAAAGAAACTGTCTTAGTCAGCTCGGGCCGCTATAACAAAACACCACAAGCTGGATGGCCGGGAAGCAAGAGAAGTGTATTCCTCACAGTTTTGAAGGTTTGCAAGTCCAGGATCAAGGCGCTGGTCGATTCGGTGTCTGGGCAGGGCCTGCTTCCTGGATCTCAGCCACCTTCTTACTGTGTGCTCACAGTGTGGAAGGGACAAGGGTCTTTCTGGAGTCTCTCTCTTTTTTTTTTTTTTTAAGATTTTATTTATTCACTATGGGGGGAGGGGGAGCAGGAAGCATCAACTCCCATATGTACCTTGACCAGGCAAGCCCAGGGTTTTGAACTGGCAACCTCAGCATTTCCAGGTTGATGCTTTATCCACTGCGCCACCACAGGTCAGGCTGGAGTCTCTTTTATTAGAGCACTAATCCCATGCACGAGGGCTCCACGTTCAAGACCAAATCCCTCCCAAAAGGCCTACTTCTAACCACCATCACATTGGGATTAAGTTTCAACATGCATGTGAATTTTGGGAGACCCCGACATTCAGTGTGTAGCAGAAATGTGTTTGCCCCTCTAGCCTTCCGGAAAGAACACAGCTCAGCCAACATACTGATGTGAGCCCAGTGAGAGCTGTGTCGTCCTACTGAACTGTGAGGTCACAGATTCAGGTTGTTTTAAGCTGCTGGGTGTATGGTTATTTGAAGCAAGAAGTGACTACCCAAGGTCTCATAGTCAGAGAGTGGCAGAGCAAGGATTCAAGTCTGACTTGAAGCGCACCCTCCCCCGTCCCACCCCGGCTCCCGGGGGGGTGGGAGTCTCATCTTCCCTGCTGCAGAAGGAACTCAGGCCTCCCCCGTACCACCCCGGCTCCCGGAGGGTGGGAGTCTCATCTTCCCTGCTGCAGAAGGAACTCAGGCCTCCCCCGTCCCACCCCGGCTCCCGGGGGGTGGGAGTCTCATCTTCCCTGCTGCAGAAGGAACTCAGGCCTCCCCCGTCCCACCCCGGCTCCCGGGGGGTGGGAGTCTCATCTTCCCTGCTGCAGAAGGAACTCAGGCCTCCCCCGTCCCACCCCGGCTCCCGGGGGGTGGGAGTCTCATCTTCCCTGCTGCAGAAGGAACTCAGGGCCTTGTGGACTGAACTGAGCCAGTGGAAGTGTGGGGAGTTGTCTCACCCGGGGAGAGGGCAGGTGGGCCCCTCGGGCTGCTCAGGGGCCTGCGGCTAAGACACAGGTCACATCTGGTAAATTAATGCAACAAGGAAGCCATTAGACCGAGATGGCTGTAATGTCATGGTGGTTTATGCAAGCTGACCACAACCTAAGCCTGTAAATGACTCAGAGTTACAAAATCTAAGTGCTAAGGACAACCGATCACAAACAGCCAAGGTGGCTTGAAGCTATAGTCATTTCTTTTTTCTCCAGCACTTTCTCTAGTCTTTGTCTTGGCTCCTATCGGTTGAGAGCTCCTAACCCCTTCCAGTTAGGGGCTGCTGCATTCGAGTTGATTTTTTGCTCAAATAAACTTTTAAAATTTTGCAGATGCCCCAGTTTGTGTTTCAATAGATCCTAACGGCGCTGCACTATCTCCCCCGAAGCGGACGGTCACACCCTTTCCTCTCACGCAAAGGCAATCGTCGTCTGGTTATTTAGTCAGGATGTATTTTTGCCTGTGATGCCCGGGTACTGAGCATGTTCTCTGAGGATGACAAGGTGACTGTGGTAGACAGGGAAGTTTCTCATCCAAGCAGAGGTTGCCATCTAGCGGGGAAGAGAAAGACTAATCCTCACAGTACCATGCTCACCAGCCCCACTTTGCAATGAAGAGGGCTGCTGCTGAGCCGGGCCCAGCCATGGCCAAGGCCGTGGAGCTACCGAGTCAGGAGTACCAGGGAAGGCATTCGACCCCACAGTCTGATTCCTGAGCCGGATCCGTAATGCTCAGGAATCCACAGGAAGGTCCAGCTTGCTGCTCTCCAGTGCTGCAGAATTCAGACCTGCCTCTGTCACGTGTGGCTCAGAAGGGCTGCAGCAAGGTTGGAGGAGAGGGAGCTGCTGGTGGAGTACTGGGAACCAGAGAAACGTCGAGGCAGTTTGTGCTTGAAAAAAAGAATAGAGGATCAGGAAGCTATGACGGTCTCCAGATGTTTAAACATCTGTACGTCAGCATGGAAACCTGGGCTGTGAAAGAACATTGGACGTCATGGAAAGGTGTTCTTGGGATATGGTTAAATGGAGGAGTTTGGTTGCAGAGCAGTCTTTTTTTTTTTTTAATTTATTCACTTTTTTTAGAGAGGAGAGAGAGAGAGAGAGAGAGAGAGAGCAAGGAGAGAGAGAAGGGGGGAGGAGCTGGAAGCATCAACTCCCATATGTGCCTTGACCAGGCAAGCCCAGGGTTTCGAACCGGCGACCTCAGCATTTCCAGGTCGACGCTCTATCCACTGTGCCACCACAGGGATATATAGAGCCCACCTGTGTAAATACACTTCACTATGTTAAGTAGAGCAGTGGTCCCCAACCCCCGGGCCTCAGACTGGTACCAGTCCGTGGGCCATTTGGTACCGGTCCGCAGAGAAAGAATAAATAACTTACGTTATTTCCATTTCATTTATATTTAAGTCTGAACGGTGTTTTATTTTTAAAAAATGACCAGATTCCCTCTGTTACATCCGTCTAAGACTCACTCTTGACGCTTGTCTCGGTCACGTGATACATTTATCCATCCCACCCTAAAGGCCGGTCCATGAAAATATTTTCTGACATTAAACCGGTCCGTGGCCCAAAAAAGGTTGGGGACCACTGCTCTAAAGTAGAAAATAAATCAGCCCTCCCACCTTTTGGCCCGGCCCGGTGGAGTGTCGGGAGCTGTCTGATCACCAGGTGGCGCTGCAGGGCTGGGAGAGAGTCCGTGATGCCCGGGATCGCAGTATCAGAGAGGAAAGGGAAAGATCAACAGTACCTCCAACGGGACCCAGGTGACCGCACGGAGTCCCCAGAGCAGGACCAGGGTGCAAGAGGAGCTGGGTGCAAAGTTGGAACCCTTCAAATCACACCCCATACCCTTTCCTCTGCAAAGTCCTAGAACTGCCGTGACTGCATGAGTCTGCAGGGCTGAACTGAGCTCCCTGTGCCCTCCTGTGTGTCCTGGTCCCTTTCCTCCCACTAGAGCCCAGGCATCTCCCCATGGACACAGCTCACATTCCTCCAGCTACCGCGTGGGGCTCAGTGCACTCTCCCACACGTGCAACATTTAACCGGCATCTACTCTGTGTCGAGCGAGCTCTGTGCTGGGTGCTGGGCACAGTGACTCTCTGCGCATGGCTGCCGCCTGAGACTCCAGAACTGGACGGCGCAGGTCCCTGTCTGTCTCTGCGGTGGCTTTGGATGGATATTTGGTCCAGAGGGTCGGCACTGGGCTTAAGCAATGAGTTGAGAAGGCCCTCTATTACCAGCTCACCCCAGAATTCCTCTTGGTGGGAGCAATCTCTGGGAAATTACCTCAGAATTACTTGGAGTAGTGAGACCCACAGGTGTGGGCATCACTCCCCTTTCTCCCTCCTTTTCCTCAGGCCATAGTCCAGCACCTGCTGTGCCCGGCCTTGCACAGCCTGCTCCCTGGCCCATTCAGGGCAGAGGGGGGATTCCTTCCTGCCATCAGGGAGCTTATAGTGAGAGTGAGTCATTTATGAGAAGAATAATGAGTGGCCGCACACATGCCTGTAACTTAGGAAAGCCAACCAGAAAATCTGGAGATGGAGAAATAAAAGAGAAACAGCTTGTTAACATATTTCCCTCTTCCCTCTCCCCACCCCCACTTTCAACCCAATCTGTCCTCGGGTTGGGGAGACCCTACTATTTATTGCACAAGGCAACAAACTGATTTTTGCTTTGAGCTTCACAGTCTGGTCTCCATGGTTAAAAGGCTATCTTTGAATGTGGTTTTTGTCAGAAAGATTTTAGTTTCTTGTATTGACTTTTGGACTTCCCACTCACAACCTCCGCCTGCCCCCCATAAGTCGGGGGATTCACAGGACCAGTCCAAGGCTAGCCTGCCAAGGCTGTTAGCAGGATTCATTGCCAGATGTGTGTTCTTTTAAGCCTGGGGCCTGGCATGGTGTAGGCAGCCAGCAGATGCTGGTCAAGGGTTCAAACAGGATCAATGCCCAGAGCCACAGGGTCCAATAGAGGGCGAGACAGCTGGGGTCCCGGGTGGCTGCAAAGGAACCTTAGACCAGGGGGCTTGGAAATAAGCCTTAAGGAGGGGATATAATTTGCATTGCTGGAAAGGGGCTTGGGGGTCCACCAGCATTTCCCAGAATGCCTCTGTTCTCAAAAAGTGGTGAGAGCCTAAAGAAGTGATAGGTTTCATTTCAGTTTTAGAATGAGTGGCCTTCACCACAAAGCATCAGTCAGTGCCAAGTCAGAAAGCAAGCAAGCTTAACGGCTGCCTCCCCCCGCCCACATTCTCTGAACATCTGATCCTGTAGTGGGTTGAATGGTGGTCCTCCCAAAAGATAAGTCCATGTTATAATTTGTGGGACCAGTGAGTGTGACTTTATTTGAAAAAGAGGTCTTTGCGGATGTAGTTGAGGATCTTCAGATGCAGAGACCTGTGGGATCATTACTGCATGGACCCTAAACCCAGTGACAGGTGTCCTCGGAGGAGAAGTCGTGAGAAGAGAGAGACAGAGATTGCAGTGATGCAGTCATGAGCCAGGGAACAGCTAGAGTCTCTAGAAGCTGCAGACACAAGGAGCAGAATCTCCCCTGGACCTCCTGGAGGACGCGTGGCCCCGTGGACGCCTTGATTTGGGACATCAGGCCGTCAGAGCGGTGAGAAGAGATGCTTCTGTTTTTGGAGCCACCAAGTGTGTGGAAATTTGTTGCAGAGGCCCCAGGAAATGAATACACATCTCAACCCACAGTTCCTGCTCACTCCCGACCATCTGCACTCCGGAGACTTTCTACACATGCCCTGTTTTGCTCCATGTCCACCTGGAAGTGAGGCTTAGTCCCCTTATCTTGTGCCGAGTAAGACGCCCCAAGAATTTCTTGTTTTTAGGAGACTGTGGGTGGTGGGGTTGGAGGCAGCAGTGTAGCAAAGAAGGGCTCCAGTCTGCAGTGCAGATACTGGGTTTTCCCTGAACCCATTTTGGGCAATAAAGTGATCTCCAACCTCTGCAATGCTGACCGGACACCCCTGGGTAACAAGTCCCGGGAGCCAGACTACCGCACATGACCGTGCGTGTGTCTGTGTGTCGTGTGTCTGTGTGTCTGGGGGTGCGGGGGCAGAGAGCATGCCTGCACGCCTGTCTTGAGCTGTCCCCTTCCTCCCCACGCCCCACTCTTGCTGGCAGAGGAGAAAGCGAAGGCACCTTCCTGGCCAGCACGCCAGAGGAGGCTTGTCACCTGGGATGTGGGATGCTGCCCAGAATCTGCTTCTGAGAACAAAGAGGACAGAGTACAAGGAGGCTGCACCAGACTGAAGACTTTGTCCTGCGTGTCCTCCTGGGGGCGGCAGAGGTTTCCGGAGGACAGAGGCAGGCTCTGGCCACGCACGGCCTCTGTGATGGCTGACAGACCACGGCACAGTCCAGGCCTGTCTCCTGTGTGCCTGACTGTTGTGCGGTGGCCTATGATGTCTGTCACCTCCCTCCGCTGCAGGCCTCTTCTAGGACGTCCCAGGGAAAGTCACCACCGTCTCTGCAGTGATACAAGCCTGGGAGCATCCCTTGCCACCTTCTTGTCATCTTCCAAATCCACCCCGTCCTCAGAGCCTGTTGGTTGTACTTTCTGCTTGTCACTCAAATGTCACTTACAGAAGTTCCTCCCATTGCCAGCTGTTGGCACCTCGTTCAGCCATTATGGCACCTGTCACTTTGCAATTTGTCCGTGAGCTCTGCGAGGGCAGATAGCATGGCCGCTTGTTCACTGGGGTGTCCCTACTGCCCCGAACAGTGTCTGAGGCTCAAGAAATACTTGTCAAATAACTGAACAAATGAGTAAATAAATAAAAAAGTGCAAATTTGAGCTTGGATGGTGCTGGGAACAAATAGAACCTTCCCCAGCAGAGCCGGAAGTCCCCTCAGGAATAGCCCCAGGTGTCTTGGATAAGAAAGAAGAAATCCTGATATGGAAGGTGGACCCCTCACCACCACCACCTGAGCAGAGGGCTGGCTCTGGGTGAGGGAGTCTCATCCCCGTGTTTGGGGCATCGGAGAACCTCCCTCTCTACCTGCATTGTGTCTGACAAGTGTGGTTTCTTTTAATTCGTCAGACTTTTCCATAAGTGGTGAGGTTTTACCAGAAGAATGGGGGGCAAGGAAGTTCAAGAAACATGCGACGTGGACCTACCTTCCTTTTAGGAAGACTTAGGAGAGTGAAATTAGTATAATTTAAGGAGTCATTCTAAACTCCATCTGTGGGGGGCCAGCTGCTTTGGGCCTGGCGGCGAGCTCCATCACGTCTGTGCTTCGGCCATTTCTCTCCTCCCCGCAGTCTATTGTGTAGTTGTCAAGGCCTGAGGAAGGTGGTGGGAGAGAGCAATGGTCACCCTGGAAGAGAACAGCGAACATCCGACACCTCCCCCTAGGTTCTCCACCTGTTCACACCTGGCCGTATTTGCTTTCTCTCTCTTCCTCTCTCTCTCTCTCTCTCCCTCTCTCTCTCTCTTTCCTTCTCTCTCTCTCTCTCTCTCCCTCTTTCTCTCTCTTTCCCTCTCTCTCTCTCTCTCTCTCCCTCCCCCCCTCTTTTTTACATGCTTTTGTTTTGCTGAACAATTTAAAAGCAAGTTGCTGACACCCTGCTGACTCACCTCTAAATATTTCAACATCTCCTAATAAGGATGTTCTCCCACAAAACCACAATATGATTAGCATAACCATAGCAGCATCCAGTATACTATCTGTATACAAATCTCCATAACTGTCCCCCAAATGTCTTTCATAGCTGCATTCTTTTTTTTCTATTTAAGACCCAATCAAGGTTCATGTATATTTGGTTTTGTCTCTTATGTCTCTCTCTCTCTTTTTTTTTTTTGTATTTTTCAGAAGTTGGAAACGGGGAGGCAGCCAGACAGACTCCCGCATATGCCCAACCGAGATCCACCCGGTATGCCCACCAGGGGGCGATGCTCTGCCCATCTGGGGCGTTGCTCTGTTGCAACCAGGCCATTCTAGCACCTGAGGCAGAGGCCATGGAGCCATCCTCAGGGCCCAGGCCAACTTTGCTCCAATGGAGCCTTGGCTGCGGGAGGGGAAGAGAGAGACAGAGAGGAAGGAGAGGGGGAGGGGTGGAGAAGCAGATGGGCGCTTCTCCTGTGTGCCCTGGCCAGGAATCGAACCTGGGACTCCTGCATACCAGGCTGATGCTCTACCACTGAGCCAACTGGCCAGGGCTGTCTCTCTTTTTTTTTAATTGATTTTTTTTTTTGAGAGAGAAAGAGAAACATTGATTTTGTTGTTCCATTTATTTATGCATCCTTGGCTGTTTCTTGTGTGTGCCCTTACCAGGGATTGAACCTGTAACCTTAGTGTATCAGGATGATGTTTTTAACTAACTGAGCTACCTACCTGGCCAGGGCCACTTTCCTTTCAATTTCTCACCTTTTTGTTGTTGTTAGTGCTATTTGATTTTTTCTTTTGTGTGTGACATTGGCTTTTTTTTTTTTTTTTTGAAGAGTCCAGGCCAGCTGTCTTGTAAGATGCCCCACATGCTGGGTCCATCTGGTTGTTGACTCGTAATTAGACTCAGGTTTCATACTTTCAGCAAGATCACCACCTGAGCCATGTGTACTCAGCAGTGCCTCACACCAGGGGGCCGGTCATGTCAGGCTGTGCCTCGTGGCGGTGCAAAGTTGGATTATCAAGCCTTTCTCCACGTTCTCCTCTGTCATTGGTAAGAAATTGTGGAATTGTCACATGGTCACAGGATCAACTGAATATCCAGCTGACCTAGTAGTTTCAGCATCGATGAGCCTTGGCCTGAATCCAGTGCTACATCGATGAGCCTCGGACTGAATCCAGAGCTGCAAAGGCTCGGCTTTTCCTTCTTTGATTCCTTCCACATTTTACTAGCTGGCATTTTCTGTAAGAATTTCTTCCACCCCCACCTTGTTCTATTATTTTTTTTCCTAAAAATTACTGTGAATTTGTGGATTTTAATGCATGTGTCATAGCCTGAATCTATCATTTATTTATTTATTTTTTTGGTGACAGACAGAGAGAGTCAGAGAGAGGGACAGATAAGGACAGACAGACAGGATGGGAGAGAGATAAGCATCAATTCTTCCTTTTGGCACCTTAGCTGTTCACTGATTGCTTTCTCATATGTGCCTTGACCGTGGGCCTTCAGCAGACCGAGTAACCCCTTTGCTCGAGCCAGCAACCTTGGGTCCAAGCTGGTGAGTTTTTTGCTCAAACTAGAGGAGCCAGCGCTCAAGCTGGCGACCTCGGGGTCTCGAACCTGGGTCCTCCACATCCCAGTCCGATGCTCTATCCACTGCGCCACTGCCTGGTCAGGCTCATTATTCACTTTTGATGTTCACATTGCCCCACACAGAACGGCTTCTGAATCCCTTTGACAACATGGCGTTTACCTGTGCGGACATTTTTCCTTTCTGGCATGACCAGGTATTCCAAGCTCACGTTGTATATGTTCAGCTCCAGATCTGGAATTAGCCATTTCTCCACAGAGTCCTGGCTCCCTTAACGGTGAACAAACAAGAACTGGCTCTGGCTGGGTGGTTTAGCGGATAGAGCATGGTCCCGGTGCACCGAGGTTGCAGGTTTAACCCCTGGTCAGGGCACGTATGAGAAGCAAACAACAAGTGCACACGAAATGGAACAACCAAGTGGAACAATGAGTTGATGCTTCTCTCTTTTTCTCTCTCAAATCAACGGGGAAAAAAAAATACACAAAAAACCGAGAACTGAGAGTGACGTGTGCTCAGTGCCACAGGAGTGTTCGTTTCCAGGCTCGCTCGTCAGTGAACAGAATTAGAAAATTCATTTCTAAAATAATAGTGAGCTTCAGCTGGTATTTCTACCTCAGATTTAACCTGACAGGATTTTTCTTCAACTTCTTTTACTCAGCACTGCATTCTTTTTCTCTCACAGTAAAGTATGTGTTTGGCTTTAATATGCTACTGCACATAAAAGATTTTCACAATTACCAGACCAATATTACTACTCACAACACACCTATTCAGTGAAGTATAAGATTTTTTTCCCTTGTTTTTGCAGTTGGTTTTGTTCTCAGAACAGATCCCATTAGGGATGTACAATCCGAGTTCTCAGATTAATTTCTTGCTCTGTGTGGTTATGTTTATCAGTTTGATACAGAATCACTTTGTTTTGTTCCTGTTTCCACTTTATTGTAGGATTTGTTTTATCCATCCTTTTAAAACTTAATTTAATTTTTTTTGGATACATAAAGCATTGATATGGCTCAAAGTTCAAAAGACACACAAGCCAATTTCCACCCGCCCACCCCAGCCCCGAGCCCACAGCCCCAGATGACACTCTGAGCCCAGCAAGTCTTCAGCCCCAGCCCTGGGCCCTGAGGGCGGGCGCCCAGGTCCCGATCTGCTCTCAGTGCAAACAGTCACAGGGAAACATGGGTGGATAACAACAGGAAATGGGATCGGAACAGCGGGAGCCGCCGATTTTGCATAGCGATTTCGGGAGATGTTGTTTGCTGTAGTCTGCCTGAAATTGGAACACAATTGAACGAACAAGACGAGTTGGGTGCTTTGCAAAGTGTGAACGCTGCTGGTGAACTCCATGCTCCTCTGTCAGGAGCCGTAACTGAAACTCATGAAGCTCTAGCCGAAAACCCAGTGTCAACAAACCTTTTAACGAAGATGGTTGGCTGACCAAGATGACCCTGGGTAACCTTTCAGAACTAGATGAACGGATGAGTGAAGAAGCATATCAAATCTATTGACGAGTGAAAACGGAACTCCGTAAATAAAGCAGCATGGAACAGAACAAAAGGACCCACCAGGGGTTACAAGAGGTGTCACCATCATTTCTGTACCTTCTGTGCTGTTCCCTCCCACCTCCATATTAACCCTTTCTGTTAATTTCTGTCCTACTTCATGTATTTATTTTCGTGAAAACAACACTGTGTCTCTTCTTTCTTATGCAAAAGCCAGTGGAATATATTTCCTTTTTAAAAAAAAAACTATTGACCAGGACGTTGTTCCCCATTTAAGCAGAACTCCGGCGCTCAGGTTCATTTCTTCCTGTTTTAGAAGGTTCCGCCTTCACGTGGAACCCGTTCAGTGGTGGCTCTTGTCTAATAAGTCGATGCTGAGTACCTGGGAGGAGCCTGTGCTATCCTTGATGCCAGGGCCTTGGGAATACTTGGGTCCTTATGGGGCTGGCATGACCTCTGGATGTGACAGTGATGAGAAGGCAACAGGACAAAGGTCCAGAGGAAGGCAAAGGTTACACAGCAGGTTGATTTCTCCCTCCCATTTGGCCTTCAGTCCTCTTTGTGTCTCTTGGGGTTTAGGTGGCTTTGGAGATGGGTTTTGAAGAAGCGGCTTTGACATGGGTGGAGCATGAAATGGTGCCAGGAGAGAAGCAGTTTCTGTGATGAACATTTCTCTCAGTCAAAATGTTACCAGTGATGTGGGCTCTCTGTTCTTGAGTTCGGCAAAGGAAGAATTCATAGCCAAGAACTCGAGCACAAGAGGAAGTTTATTTAGTTTAGTTATAAAGTGAAAGTACACTGGAAAGAAAGATTCAAGCAGGCTGCTTGGAGAGCTGCCTTGGCTTTTAGCAATAAAGTCACAGCGCTGGCTGGTTAGCTCAGTTGGTTGGAGCATTGTCCCACTGCGCCAGAGTTGCGGGTTCAATCCTTGGTTGGGGCACATGCAGTAGTCTACTGGTGAGTGCGTGGATGAATGGAACTACAAATTGATGTTTCTCTCTCTCTCCCTTCCTTTCTCTCTAAAATTAATTAAAAGAAAGAAAGAAAGAGAGAGAGAGAGAGAGAAAGAAAGGAAGAAAGGAAGGAAGGAAGGAAGGAAGGAAGGAAGGAAGGAAGGAAGGAAGGAAGTAAGTCACAGAGGCAGGAGTGAGCCAGCTGGGTGGCTGGGCTCAGGAAACAAGTTACAGAGGCGGAAGGCCCCTGGAGCCAGGTTCCGGGGTTAGTCCAGGATGCACTGCACTGCCTGCTGGTACCCTGGTTGCAGGTCTCCTGGGAACCTTTAGAAGCTGAGAAAAGGGGGGGCACAGATGTATTCCAGGGAAGGTGCACCCTGGGTCTTTTGTCTTAAGGGTTTTTATCTGTTTTCTAAAGATGGGGATTTTAGGGGAGGTTTCAGGGGAGGATCTCAATAGAATATTCATCAGCTTTACAGGTGTGTCATTTTGATGCATCAAAATGAGCATATAGGAATTTTTCTGGCTTTTTACTAACCTGACTCATAAGTGCATATTTAAAAAAAAAAAGTGAGGAAAAAAAAATTGAGGGAAATTTTACTTAACAGGTCCAGGTTCAATTCCCCATCAGGGCACACAGGGAAAGTGCCCATCTGCTTCTCCATCCCTCCTGCAGCCATGGCTTGGTTGCAGCAAGTTGGCCCTGGGTGTTGAGATGGCTGTATGGCTTTGCCTCAGGTGCTAAAATAGCTCAGTTGCTGAGCAATGGAGCAACAGTCCTAGATAGGCAGAGCATCGCCCCCTAGGGGGCTTGTCGGGTGGATCCCAGTGGGGGCGCATGTGGGAGTCTGCCTCTCTGCCTACTTGCTTTTCACTTAAGAAAAAAACTTGGCATTACAAAATTTAACACTTTTAACCATTTTAAGGTAAGCATTGGTGGTTTGAACACAGTCACAGTGTTGTGTAACCACATTTGCATTGTCCCAAGGGTAAATGTACTCCTTTAGCAGTCTCTTCCTATTTCTCCCTTCCCCAGCCCCTAGCAATCGCTAATCTGTTCTCTGTCTCTATGGATGGGCCTATTCCTGACATTTCGGATAAATGGAATCATGGAGTATGCGCCTTTTGTGGCTGGCTTCTTTCACTGAGCATGCTCTCACGGGTCATCCACGATGTAGGCATATAAATAGTTCATCCTTTTCAAGACTATTGGATAGATGTAGTACATCCCGTTTACCCATTAATCAGACCGATAAGCCACTGGGCTGCTTCCACGTTTTGGTCACTGTGAACAGTGCTGCTGCAAACACTCTCTCACGTAAGTCTTTGAACAGCTGTTTTCTATTCTTTTGGGAATCTACCCAGGAACGGAATTGCTGGGCCGTATGATAACTATGTTCAACCCTTTGAGGAACCACCAAACTGTTTTTTCCACAGCAGCTGCAACATTTTACATTAAAAAAATTTTTTTTAAATTTATTTATTGATTTTAGAGAGAAGAGAGAGAGAAAGGTGGTGGGGAGGAGTGGGAAGCATCAACTGGTTGTTGCTTCTTGTATGTGCCTTGACTGGGTAAGGCCAGGGTTTTGAACCAGTGACCTCAGGGTTCCAGGTCAACACTTTATCCACTGTTGTCACCACAGGTCAGGCCCATTTTACATTCTTTTTTTTTTTTTTTTTTGTATTTTTCTGAAGCTAGAAACCGGGAGAGACAGTCAGACAGACTCCCGCATGTGCCGGACCGGGATCCACCCGGCACGCCCACCAGAGAGCAACGCTCTGCCCACCAGGGGGCGACGCTCCTCCCACCAGGGGGCAACGCTCTGCCCCTCCAGGGCGTCGCTCTGCCGCGACCAGAGCCACTCTAGCGCCTGGGGCAGAGGCCAAGGAGCCATCCCCAGCGCCCGAGCCATCTTTTGCTCCAATGGAGCCTTGGCTACGGAAGGGGAAGAGAGAGACAGAGAGGAAGGAGGGGGGGGTGGAGAAGCAAATGGGCGCTTCTCCTGTGTGCCCTGGCCGGGAATCGAACCCGGGACTTCCACACGCCAGGCCAACGCTCTACCACTGAGCCAACCGGCCAGGGCCCATTTTACATTCTTATCCAGCAATGGACGAGGGTCCAATTTCTCCAGATCTTCGTCAACACCTATTTTCTGTGTTTTCTATTGTAATCAGCCTAATGTTTGGAAGTGGTCAAAACATACACTTTTTTTTTTTTTTGTATTTTTCCGAAGCTGGAAACGGGGAGAGACAGTCAGACAGACTCCCGCATGCGCCCGACCGGGATCCACCCAGCACGCCCACCAGGGGGCGACGCTCTGCCCACCAGGGGGCGATGCTCTGCCCCTCCGGGGCATCGCTCTGCCGCGACCAGAGCCACTCTAGCGCCTGGGGCAGAGGCCAAGGAGCCATCCCCAGCGCCCGGGCCATCTTTGCTCCAAAGGAACCTCGCTGCGGGAGGGGGAGAGACAGAGAGGAAGGAGAGGGGGAGGGGTGGAGAAGCAGATGGGCGCTTCTCCTGTGTGCCCTGGCCGGGAATCGAACCCGGGACCCCTTGCATGCCAGGCCAACGCTCTACCATTGAGCCAACCGGCCAGGGCAAAACATACACTCTTGACACAAGCTTCAGATGCCCTGTTATATGCACTGATGTTGTCATTTGGTCTTTTGAGGCTACTTAAATCTTCTACTTTTCTGTCAATCAAATGAGTCTTTGCTGTCTCTACATTACGTTGGTGACTCAAAGATTTGCGGCTATTGGAGGAGAATCCAGATATATACTAAGCATGATGTGAGCTGAATGCTTGCAAGAAAAAGAACACAAACAAGCCAGAAAGAAACCAACTGTTCCAGCACATAGCCACATTCACAGTGTACTGTGGGAGTCCAGAGAAGCAGAAGTAATGTTAATCTAGGGGAGGGGCATGAAATGGTGAGACAGGCGACCTTTAAGACCCGTTTTAAAGCTACAGTATGTGGGGTAAAGGTAACCTCGCAGCCAGGCCGCCTGAGAAAACCACATGAATGTGGGGAATAACCTTTTCTGCCATCAGCCCCACCAGGGAAATTTTTCAGTTAGGCGCCTTACTGTGTTATTTAGGGTATTAGTGACATGGAGACCTGGGCCCCTTGTCTGGGGACCCCAGTGAGTCAGAGCCTGAGCCCAGCATGAGTGAGAATGACCGCTTCCTGTATCTGAAACACACTCAGTTCCCACCACGGCCAAGAATCAAGTCAGCTTCTTTCTCCACCCCTGGTCGTGACACCCCCCCCCCCCCCCGCCCACACACACACACACACAAACTCCTGGCAAAACCAAGACGCGACCCGTGGAGTTGACGTGGGGAGGTCCAAGATCGTTTTCCTTATGGCTGGTTGATAAATCGAATTATGGTCCTTTTTCAGAACTGACAGCCAAGCAGACTTCAATAACATTTTTTTTCAATAATTTAGGTTTTTTTCTCATGCTGGCCTCCCGCCCAGTGAAGTGCCATCGAACCTGGAAGTGGAGGATTCCTCCTGGTGGACCAGGAAAGGCTGAAGTGAGGAGGGGGCGCTGGGGTGGTCCTACCTTACAGACTGGATACCACTGAGAGGGAAGAGGACAGGGGAGGAAGGCAGAGGCGTGTCCCATGTTGGGGACCGAAAAGCCAACAGGGTTTTGGGAGTTTAGATTTTTGGGGGACAGAGGTGCA
Source organism: Saccopteryx bilineata (assembly GCF_036850765.1). NCBI lineage: Eukaryota > Metazoa > Chordata > Mammalia > Chiroptera > Emballonuridae > Saccopteryx > Saccopteryx bilineata. The sequence continues at coordinate 7,900,504 of NC_089494.1, forward strand.
GGGCACTGGCTGGAAGCTGACAGCCTGCCCACCCCCGCCCCCCACCTCACTAAGTTGGTAAAGGCAATTTCCATGCCCTTCCCTGCACCCCCACGTTAAGCTGTGGTGCTGGATTGTGTCTACGCATCCTACTCATCCCCATGTCCCCCGGAAAGACTGGAGGCAAGTTTCTTCTATCCTTTTGTTTTGTGTGAAGTTGAGACGTTATGTATGGTGGGGGTTTTCTGCACTTGGTAAAATTCCTGGGTTGCCTTGGAAATGTGATCAATGATCTCTGATTTGCTAATGGCCCACTTTGCCCTATAAATAAAGCAAGAAGTGGTTGTGGAACGTGCTCTGTTCTTGCCAGCAGCATTGCAGAGCCCTCTCGACCCCATCTTTTATTTCTTTAAGCCTATTTTTTTAATTCTGCACAGTTCCCACTCAGGACCTGGAATTACTAGGCATGCTGGTTCGTGGCAGTCCCATATACACATGCTGACGGCCAAGTCTGGAAACCAAATGTGAGCATCCAAGAAGAGCATGGGCTTCTAGGATAAAACCATAAATCTGAAATCTATACAAAATTTATATTTTAAAAGTTTAGTGGCCAAATTTTAAAAGTTTGAAAATTTGGAACAGAAATAATTATTTCTTGGCACTGGTAATTGTGAGATTTCCTCCATACTTACTCCAGTGAACATTTGCCAGATGAAAATTTTCTACTGAGGCAGGTAGATCTTTTTCTCTGAGGCAGAAGCAGAATATTTTAGGACACCTGGGCTACCCAGGACAGTCACAGTTATCCCCGGGGTCCAGGTGTAATAATTAAAAGCATCTATATATTTTCACAACCCAAAGTGTCCCAGTTTGGGCTATACAATCCCCAGTCAGGGCACATACAAGAATCAACCAGTGAATGTATAGTATAAATAAGTGAAACAGCAAATTGGTGTTTGTCTCTCTTCATTTCTCCTTCCTCTGTCTCTAAAATCAATAAATAAACAACATATAAAAAATAAAGCTTTTCTTTATTGTGGTAAAATACAAATAACATAAAAATTACCATTTTAACCATTTTTTCCCATTTTAACCATTTTTAAGTGCACATTTGAATTGTATTAAATGCATTTATATCATTGGGACTCTATCACCACCATCCATCGCCAAAACTCTTCATTTTGCAAAACTGAAACTCTATATCCATTAAACAATAGCTCCTTACCCCACCCCCGGCCACCACCATTCCGCTTTCTGTCTCTATAAATCTGACTGATATATCACATGTGTGGCATCATATGTAACTGGCATTTTTGTAACTGGTTTATTTCACTTAGCATAGCATCCTCAACATTGATCCGTGTTGTAACATATGTCAGAATTCCCATCCCTTTAGTTTTAATCTCTCTGTGTTTTCATATTTGAAGTGATTTTCTTGTAGGTAATATACAGTTGGGTCTTGTTTTTGAATCCACTATGACAGTCTCTGTCTTTTAATGAGTCTGTTTATGACATTCACATCTAAAATGATTATTTATATAGTTGGATTAATATCTATCATGTTTGTAATTGTTTCTATTTATTGCACTTGTGGAAAGCCAGTAGCCATGGCCACCATCACAGCCGCCTGGCCTGTGCAGGTTTTTATTTGATTTGGACAGATGTTAATGAAACAACAGAGCCAAGAACTGGCGGGCCATTCTTTATTCTTGCTCGCAACTGGCGGGCGAGAAAATACACACAGCGGTTGAGCACTTCCCTTTCCATTCAGGGCTCCCAAAGCCACTGACTTTCTCTGTTTTTTTTTCCCTATAATCAAAGGCCTCACCAGCCTCACTCAGTTCCCTCTGCATGCCTCCATTTTGGCTGCCTCCTCCCCTCCAACCATGTGGCCTCTCTCCTCTGGAACAATGTGGTCTCCTCCTCCTTCCAAATGGCCTCCTAGCTCCTCCTTTTAAAACTTTTCAGTTCAAAAGCCCTCCCCCAGCACACATTAGCATAACCAAGCCCCTTCCCAAGCAGGAAGGTAATTAATATTTATATTATCATCTAGGCGACAGCCATCCACAAAGTGAGCATAAAATTACAGTTTACAAACTTATCTGGCCAACAACTTGTGATTAGTTTCTTTTTAAAATCTTCCACTCTTGGCTCAGGTAGTGCCGAACATCAGTGAACTAACTCCAGGCAATGGTGACCAATCTGGACACTTTTATTTTGATTCCCTGATAACAGCCTTTAGAATAGGCTGCTGGATGGTCTTAAAAAACTGAAATTTGTGGCTCCATTGTGATACACACTGGTGATATAAGGATATATAAAACATTGCTGTTTGCCTCAAGGAGTTCATGGTTCAATAAAAAAAAAAGAAATCACTTAAAAATAAAAATATAAATGTAACACATGGACACAGATAACAGTGTGGTGGCGGCCAGAGGGGAAGGGGTCTGGGCATAGGTGGGGGCGGGCAAAAGCTGAGAAATGGGGTGGAGAGAGCCTTGGCTTGGGGTGATGGGCGTATGATTCAGTGTGCAGATGAGGTTTTGTTGAGTTGTATACTTGAAACCTGTACCCCAAGAAATTCAGTAAGTACATTAAAAAAAAATCTTCCGCCTGACCAGGCGGTGGCGCAGTGGATAGAGCGTCGGACTGGGATGCGGAGGACCCAGGTTTGAGACCCCGAGGTCGCCAGCTTGAGCACGGGCTCATTTGGTTTGAGCAAAAGCCCACCAGCTTGAACCCAAGGTCGCTGGCTCCAGCAAGGGGTTACTCAGTCTGCTGAAGGCCCGCAGTCAAGGCATATATGAGAAAGCAATCAATGAACAACTGAGGTGTTGCAACGCGCAATGAAAAATTAATGATTGATGCTTCTCATCTCTCTCCATTCCTGTCTGTCTGTCCCTGTCTATCCCTCTCTCTGACTCACTCTCAATCTCTGTAAAAAAAAAAAAAATCTTCCACCTTTTTTCTACCTTTTCTGGTTTTAACTGAACATTTTAAACGATGTCATTTTCTTGTTTTTTTTTTTGTTTTTTTTTTTTTAGTATAGCAATGATACTTATTTTAGTGTTTGCCCTGGAATTTGTAATAGACATTCTTTTTTTCCCTCCCTTTTTTGTCTTTTTGGTTTCCCTAAGCACTGCGTCTTAAATAGAGTCTGTGTCTTGCCACTCTCTCGGTTGTAATTTACTTTTTCTTTTTTTTAATTTGTAATTCACTTTTTATTACATTGGAGTCTGTACTAGGTTGAACAATGTGCCCTTAAAATTCATGTTCACCCAGAACCTCAGAATGTGACCTTACTTTGAAATAGGGTCTTTGCAGATGTAATTAGTTATGTTAACAAGCTCATACTGCATTAGGGTGAGTGCTCAATCCAAGGACTGATGTCCTTCGAAAAAGAGGAGAGGACACACAGGGATACACACAGAAAGATGGCCGTGTGATGACAGAGATCAGAGAGATGGCAGCTACAAGCCAAGGGATGCCAAGGATTGCCTGTCAACACCAGGAGCTGGAAGAGGCAAGGAAGGGTTCTTCCCTAGTACCTTCAGAGAGAGCTTCCCCCTCACCCCCCAACACCTTGATTTTGGATCCAGCTTCTAGAATAGGGGTCCCCAAACTTTTTACACAGGGGGCCAGTTCACTGTCCCTCAGACTGTTGGAGGGCCGGACTATAAAAAAAACTATGAACAAATCCCTATGCACACTGCACATATCTTATTTTAAAGTAAAAAACAAAATAGGAACAAATACAATATTTAAAATAAAGAACGAGTAAATTTAAATCAACAAACTGACCAGTATTTCAATGGGAACTATGGGCCTGCTTTTGGCTAATGAGATGGTCAATGTCCGGTTCCATATTTGTCACTGCTAGCCGTAACAAGTGATATGACGCGCTTCCGGAGCCGTGACGCGTGCGTCCCCCATCACCAGAAGTAGTATTGTGCGTGAGCGATGCCGCGCTTTGCGGCGCCGGTGGGGCCACATACAGTTCTCCTCTCACTGACCACCAATGGAAGAGGTGCCCCTTCCAGAAGTGCAGCGGGGGCGGATAAATGGCCTCGGGGGGCCGCATGCGGCCCGCGGGCCATAGTTTGGGGACCCCTGTTCTAGAATAATAAATCCCTGTTGTTTAAGTCACCCAGTTCGTGGTACTTTGTTAGAGTGGGATTAGATATAAATGCAGTCAGGTGATGGGGAAGGGAAGTTCTATAAACTTATGATTAAATCTCGGTGGGCTTGCGATCCTGAGCCTGACTCTCAGAAGCACTTCCTGGCTTCCCACCCCCCACCCCCGCCCCCCATGTGAGAACAGGGACCTGGAGAGGCTGGAACGGTTTTGTTGCCCTTCTCCCCCTGGGCAGATAAGGCTTTGGATGAGCAGTTTAAGGAGAACAGAATGCTCTGGGCTTTCAAAATGGTTACATTTCCTCTGAGTATTATTTTAAAATGCTATCTTTTCTCCTCCCCTTCCTTGAAGCAAGGATTTTTTTTTCCCTTCCCTCTTCACAGTGATAACCTGGTGGGAATCCCGCCCTATGACCGTCACCCCAGGATTTCAGAACTCTCAGGCCAGCCCACACGCAGCCTGTAGCTCTTCACCAGATCATCGAACTCTTCCTACCGGCTGGCGGTGGCGGTGGCAGCTTCTGCTCCTGGTAAGTTACGTGATTGTCTTTCTTGTCTCTTTGGATTTCAGGGTGATGGTTTTACCCTGTGACCTCAGTTCTTCCAAGGATCTAAGAAAAGTTGGTGACTTTCAGATTGCTCAGCTTTTTTTTCTTGTGAGGATGGAAGTTAAGACTTCCGGGCTCTTTAGATGTAAGAGCTATCTTACTGGGGACTTTCTGTTATTTAGAATTACGCATTGTTTTGTATTTCTATTCAACCTCCTTACCAATTCTCAACCTTAGAGCCATTTTTCTCTGCTGAAGACTGTAAGAAAAAGACATGGGGAAACAAAAATGAGAAAGAGGAGAAAGTTATAAAAGCCCAGAATCTTATAAAATCTCTCAGGGCAATGACTTTTTGGTTTGTGACTCTTGACTTTCCTTCCAGAAATTTCTTGAAGCCTCAATAACCTCTCCTGTATCTGACCTTGGTAGATGATGCCAAGCCTTTCTTATCTTGTCCTTCTCTAAAATTGTTTCTTGTGTGTCTCCTTGTCTTGCTGTTACTTTGTAAGTAACCTGAGGTCCCAGGCTCAATCTTCTTTGTCCTTGACAACAGTCCACAGTCCCACACAAAGCCAGTCTGTGATTAGGACTCTGGGAAAAGGGACCGCTGGTTGAATTGGATTCCTTCCCCCAGCTGGTTTGGTGTAGAATGTATCATATAGATATATCACTAAGTAGCCACTGACTGGCACATAAGCCAGTGTCCATCCTGTGAGCCATGTGCCCATCCTGGCTCTAAAAGACACAGACAACCCCTAGGAAGAGCCTTTCCGCAGCTGACAACTATACATTTGCCCAAACCATCAATGCATATCCATTGTAGAAAACTTGGGAATCACAGATGAGTAGAAAGAGGAAAATTAAAATGACCCATAATACCATAGACACTATTTAGCTACAATTCCTGTGGCCCTCTTTACCAAGCAGTGCTAACGCTCAAGGGGAGGGTGAAGTGTTCTCTAACAATCAACAAAATTGAGGATTATTATTGCCGCGATTGTCATGTATGTATACAAAAAAGGGATAGATAACACAGTGGCTTGGAGTGTGGCTGGCCAGAGACAAAGCCTTTCAGTCAAATGTGTCTGGGGTCAAGCTGTGACTTGCTGGGTAACCTTGGGCAAGTTGCTTCTCTGCCTTTCGGGTTCCTCAGCGGCAAAAGGAGACTCATACTATCTACCTGCTAGACGGTTGGGAGGAATCAGTGGTCCAGTGTACATGCACAGTTGCCACACAGAGCTGAGAACAAAGGCAGAGCAGCAGCTGCAGGGAAGGAGGGGGAGGAGAAGGAAGCGGAGACCACAGTGTACGCGTTACCAGTGTTAATTCCAGTGGGAGAGTAGTTGCTGTTTTAAATGTGATTTGTGAGGGTTAAAAACCCAGGTCTCAGCTTGTCTTTCCCAAAAGAATGCCAACTAATAAATAAAAAAGGAATGAGAGCCTGACCAGGTGGTGGCGCAGTGGATAGAGCGTTGGACTGGGATGCAGAAGGACCCAGGTTCGAGACCCCGAGGTCGCCAGCTTGAGCGCGGGCTCATCTGGCTTGAGCAAAGAGCTCACCAGCTTGGACTCAAGGTCGCTGGCTCCAGCAGGGGGTTACTCGGTCTGCTGAAGGCCCACGGTCAAGGCACATGTGAGAAAGCAATCAATGAACAACTAAGAAGTCGCAACGCGCAACGAGAAACTGATGATTGATGCTTCTCATCTCTCTCTGTTCCTGTCTGTCTGTCCCTGTCTATCTCTGCCTCTGGAAAAAAAAAAAAAAAAAAGGAATGAGAGAATGTGATAGCCACTATTTTGCAAAGATTCCCCCAAATAAAACTGATTCAGTCAATATCATCAACAGATGCTAAAGGCATGGGTGGAAGTTTCCTGGGTACAAGAGAGGCGCACGGTATCCAAGTATCACTCTGGAGATTATGTATTCATTACACTGGAGAGATCTGTCAGGCATCACCTAACTGAATGATCAAAATTCGATTCATAAATGATGAGACAAACTAACATTATGTGCCTCCTGATGTGATATATTAGGAAGGAAGGATGCAATATCCTCTCAGTCATATTCTTACCAATAAAATTAATTAGAATTACATCATGAGGAAGTAATTATGCAAACAGAGGTTGGAGAATAGTTCATAAGACTCTTAAAAATGTCAATGTCATGAAAGACTAAAAATGTGGGGAGACAGCTCTAGATAAAATATATATTAGACAGTCAAATATCATGGAATCAGGATAAATAATGTTTTTAAAAAAGAATGTAAAGATATTGTGGAGACAATGGGGTGATTTAAATAAGGACTATTAGATAGTACTATTGTGTCCATGTTAAATTTCTTTGGTGAGAAGATGATAATGTGTTTATATGAGAGAATGTCCTTCTGTCTATAGATGAAGGTGAAGTACTGTATTAGGAGGTAAAAGTGACCTTATGTCTACAACTTACTTTCAAGGCTCAGCAAACACAATATCATTTGGTAAAGGGTAAAAGTATTTAAATGTCTGTCGATTTTTCTACAAGTTCAGTATTAGAAAAAAAAAAATAGGACCTGGGTGGTGAACTCAGTCAGTTAAGAATGTTTTCCTGAAACAATAAGGTTGTGGATTCAATGCTGGGACAGGGCAAATGGGGGAAGCAACCAAAAACTACACAACTGAGTGGGACAACAGTTGCTTCCCTTGCCCTTCCTTTGTCTGTCTCTCTAAAATCAATAAAAATCAAGCCCTGGTCAGATAGCAAAGTTGCTTGGAGTGTCTTCCTGGAGTGCGGGGGTTGCTGGTTCGATTCCCTGGTCAGGGCGCACACAGGAGCCGCTTGATGTGCCTGCCTGGCTCTCTCTCTCCCTGCCTCTCTCAAAACAAAAAAATAATAAAAAGTAAAATAAAAAGTTGTGGATAAAACTGCCATGAACGAATACTAGGACAAAACCTTCCACTGGCCTAAGCATTGGGACTGGCTCTCAAGGAGCATTTGAGAAGTTCTGGCTTAAAGACACAACATAAACTCCTCTGCCTGCCTTTTGCTATAGGTCTCCGTTATGGACGTCTGGTCTACCGAGGGACGTGTATAATCATTCTCTACACTTGAATTGTATTTGGTTTTGCTCTACAGTTCTAAGGAAATTTTCTTTGAGCTGGTATTTAGTGACACTACCGAAGTGCTGCTGATTCAGACACCGAGACTGTGTTGAAGAGGCTCAAGAGGAAGTGCTGTGAGAAGGAACCTGCCATTCGGTTGTGGGACTTCCACAATTGTATGGAGAGGATAAGAAATCTGTGCAGAAGCTACTTTCTATCCCAATAAACATCCGATCCCTTGTCACACCTGCCATAACAAGAACTGAGACCTATTGCCACATCAAGGAAGTAGGAGGTTAAGTTTTTTGGGTTTTTTTGTCTTTTTTTTTTTTTTTTTTTTTACTGGATAATCCTTAAAGAAATAATATGCAATAATTAGGCAACCCATAATGTAGTGTGGTTTGTATTGTCTTACTTACATAATCTCAACAGTGGACTGTGAATTCTTCTTTCCTTTGCCATGAAAAGCAGACGAGGGTTGTTACTTCATAGAGTTGTGAGGTCAGCTCTTGGTGACAGCAGAAATTACTGTCCCACAGTAAATAGGTAAGAACAGAGTGTGAGGGGGGTGCAGGGGGGGTAGTTCAAAGGATGAATCTGTCCCCAGATGCAACTGTATCAAGGGGCAGCACATACATTTCTTTTCACCTGCCACTTCCAGGTGTTTGCTGTGTTGAGGGGGTTGCCGGCTCAGGGAGAAAGAGGGCAGTAACTGATTAGCGCTCTCTCTGTTACAACTTTTTGAAGGCATATAATGGCATGCATGCCGTATTTACCACCTTTGAATTTCCAACATAAACTAAACCAGATGCTTGAAAAACACTAAAGCCTTCAAAAAACCATTTATTAAAGCAATAATCCTAACAATAGCTAATATTTATTAAACACTTGCAGTGGACCGGGCAATAATCTAAGTGTTTTATGTGTCTCAGCTTATTAACTCTGACAATTCGATGAGGCAAATACTATTATTATTATCCCCACATTACGGACAAAGAAATGAAGTCATCTTCTTCAGATCTTGCCCACCTTCTCAGGATGGCCTTTACTGGCTACTGTATCTCAAATTTCAACCTTCTCTTTTTCACTCCCAATCTCTCTTCCCTGCCTGGATTTTCTCTTTGGTACCTGTCCCCACCTGACTTATGTATATTAGTCATTTGTTTGTTGTCTGTCTCCTCTCATTAGAATGTAAGCTCTGGGGACGAGGACTTTTGTGTATTTTGTTTACTGCACTATTTCTAGCAACTTTCCTAGGTCTCTGCTTGGCCCTTAATTGGTGCTCAATCAATCCCTGTGTTTGAAAGAGCGAGGCTTAGGGGAGTGAGTACCTTACCATAGGTCACACAGCTATGTGGTGGTGAAAGAGGGGTGAGTGAGGGGGGGTCCCGGGGTTGTCCTTCTGTGGGGAAGGATGTCAAAGCCCCAGAAGCGACGGAGAATCTGAGGATTACAGACTCTGAGAGTCCAGTGGAAAAGGAGCAGCTTCTGCAAGCAGAGAGGCTTCCAGACCGACAGAGTAGGTGCCACTTGGGGAGGAGGTGCTAGGTCACTGCTGGATGGAGGAGGACGACCACGGCCCTCCCAGAGGGCGCCCAGAGCTACAGCCACACCCTTATCTGCAAAGATTTGGGGTTTTTTTTGTCTCAAAAACAAATAGGTTGGGAGTTGTTGTCAATGCATAGAAACCACGAGGAAGCTTCTGCCAAGGAAGTGGGAAGATGGGAAACAAGGTTGTGGTCTGAGAGCTAAGCTTTAAAATCAACAGGTAGTGGATCGTAAAAGAGTTAAACCAAGTGCCCTTCAAGAGACACACGGCTCCCTGGCCAGAACAAGGGCCTGGTTATCAGGGCACACTGGAAAGGGGCTGTAAGGTTCTCCGGCAGTGCTGGCTAGAGTGGCAGGAGGGGAGGTCTTGGGGACCCGTCCCTAGGATGTGTGCTGTGTACTTGGTGCTGGGAGCTCTTGTGGACATGGCTGTGGGGCTGTGAAACATTCAAGTCACGAAAGTGGCTCAGAGCTTGCTTTCTAATTATGATTTGGCTTCCTGGGTATCTTGGCTCAAGCGAGATAAGTTTCTTTTGATCAGATGCTAGCAGGCCATCCGCCTTGGGAGCTGTGGTTCTCAGAATAAGCTTGGCTGATGTGAGCTCACTCCAGAATAGCCATCCGTCAGATCTCTAAGCCTCCAAGACCTAGGACCGGCCGTGGGGTCCCCCGAGGGCAGGCGGTTCCCTGAGACGTGGAAGACTGCCAGCCCTTTCTTCCTGGAGGACTGTGGATTCATACTAATCACCCTCAGGGTCCGTGTATCCTGGCTGTTTCCAGCCTCTACAGCCTCCTGGCTGGTTGTGTCTTTCTTTCTTTTTTTAATTGAATTTATTGGGATGACATTATTTAATGTAATTATACAGATTTCAGGTGCCCAATTCTACAACACATCTCTGTGCACCGTATTGTGCTCACCCCCCACACACACACACAAATCAAGCCGCCTCATCACCGTTTATCCCCTTAACCCTCATCCACCACACCCCCCCCCGCCCCTGGCAACCCCCACACCATTGTCTGTGTCCATAAGTGTTTTTTTGTTGTGTGTGCTTTTTTGCTCAATTCCTCTCCCCGCTCACCCAGCCTCTTCGCCCCACAGCAGTCAGCCCGTTATAGCTGCATCTCGATTGTGACTTTCAATGTCCTCATTACAATCCCAGCGATCCAGGAAGTGCAGACTTGGCCAGGCTATCTTCCCCTGATAGTGTCTATGAAGCTAGAGTAGTTTCCCGTGACTTCTGCAGCAAATGACCACCTAGTCAGTGGCTTAAAACAATTCCAAATGTATTGCCTTACAGTTCTGTAGGTTAGAAGTCCGACACAGGCCTCGCTGGGTTAAAATCGAGCTGTCAGCGGGGCTGCATTCCTCTTGGAGGTGCCAGGGGAGAACCTGTTTCTGTATCTTTCCCGGCTTCCGGAGACTGGCTCTGCCCACAGTCCTTGGCTCATGGCCCCTTCCTTCACCTTCAAAGCCAGCAACAGTGGGTTGGGTCCTTCTCACAGGGAAATCTTGTTTTAGGGCAGCAGACTGGCAGCATTAATCCCATCTGTAACCTTAGTTCCCCTGGCCATGTAATTTAGCATATTTGCATAATCTGGGGATTAGTATGTGGACATCTCTGGGGGAGTCCTTATCCTGCCCACCCCAATGCCCTAAGGAATGTTCCAGAATCCCAGAAACCTTCTGGTGGCTGCTGGATACCTGAGCCAGCATCTCTCCTTCCTCTGACCACCTCAGAGCCAGCTTTCTGGGGTGCGGTGCACTTCCTCCCTGAGCTTTGCACCCCAAGTGTGGGCACAGGCATCACCCTAGCTCCCCGAGGTGCAGTTGAAACAGGATGAAGACATCATGGCGACACCTGGCACCAGACGTCCTCACAGCTGGGGAAGCTTTTCAACAGCACATAGAACCTGAACCACAACCCAGAGGCTTCAGGTTCTCCGTGGGAGGCGAGGGGAGAGGGGGGAGGGGAGGGATGGCAGAGGGGTGAGAGGAGCCTGCCAGACCAGGCCGGGGTCTGAGTGGGGCCAGGACTGAAGCCTGGGGCCAGCCCAGAGACAGAGTGGCCTCAGGCCATTTTAGCTGTGAAGATGCCTGACCGACAGGCTGAAGGTGGTATTTCTGTGACCTGAATTCTCTCGTCTCCCTGCAGTCCCCCAACTTCAAAAAGGCCCAGGGTCCTCACGGCTGTCTGCAGGCTGGAGGTCTTGATGGAACTCTGAGAAGAAGCTGGCATGCCTGGTGGCCAGGAGGAGGCTATGGAGAGGGCAGACAGCTCTGCCCGGGAAGCTTGGGAGAGCTTTGGGTGTCCTTCGTTCATGGAGCAGGCCACCCAGGAAGGGCTTTGTCCTCCAGCCCCTCGAGGTCCGGATGAGCCAACCTCATCCAGAGCTCGAGGGTGGCGAGACTCTGGCGAGACTCCTGCTGACTTCCGGATCTCACAGCTGAGACCAGCCTGTACCTCTAATCCCTGTCACTAAAGGCTGGGGGAGAACAGGAGGGCGTTCCAACACTGCACACTCAAAGCAGTGGCCAGATTTCCTGGCTCCGGGCACCCAAGCTGTGCCCCACCCACCCACCCAACTTTCCCCTGCCTGCTGTCCACTGGAGGATCTGCCTTTATCCACGTCATTTCTATCTGGAGTCCAATGATTCCCCTCCTTCCCTCCACAGTTTAATCTTCTCTGGGCGCAAAGACAGGGGGACAAATTCCTCCTAAGTCTCAATTCTCAGGCTCTCGGGCAATTCCAAGTTACCGCTGGCACAAAGTGCACTGGACGGTTCCCACTCGTCTGGGTCCAGGGTAGGCTGTGTTTACGGTTCTCGGTCCGTGTGGCCGGAACGCCTTCTGGAACCCACAGGAGGATGCCCTTCACCCTAGACGTCTGCCAGCACTGAGAATCGCCATGTCATAAATCTCTGCCAATTCGACATGCAAAAAAAAAAAATCTCATTTTCATTTTCAGTCCCTGGTTACAGGTTATGAAGATGTGTTTCAAAAATACACACATTACCTCTTTGGGATGGGATGAATAATAACAGAAAAACCTATTTGAGATGTCATAATGTTTCTGTTATGATATGGAAAAATGTCAGTTTATGTGAAGAAGGTGTCGATATGAGTGCAAATTTTGTTATGAGAGTGGGGGGTGGGGGGGGAGAGGAGGAAAACAAGAGAAAGGCTAGGAAGAGGGGAAGGAGAAGAGCAGAAGAAAGAAAAGCAGGGAAGAAGAGAGGAAAGGGAAAGAGTGTAGACTTGCTTTACATTTTGTCCCTGGGACCTTGCCTGGCAGATAGGCTAGAAGTTACGGTCAAAATAAGCCACATTCAGCTGACCTTGCGCTTGGCCACATCACGTCCGCCCAGGGGTTCTCAAACTATGTGACCTTAGGACCCCTTGCCGCTATTAAAAATTATTAAGGACTCCCAAAATCTTTTAGTTTTGTAGGTCATATCTATCAGTATTTACTATATTAGAAATCAAAACAAAATCTTAAAATATTTACATAAGTAAAATGTTTGTGAAAGATACATTTTCCAAAACAATCAGAAAAACTAGTGACAAGAGAGGCGTTATTTTTTGTAGTTTTGCGACTCTCTCTGATGTCTGGTTTACTAACAGACGGCTGGCCTCTCCTGTCTGCTTCTGCCTTCAGTCTGCTGCGATACCACACATCACGAAGCCTCGGGAAAACTCCATTCTACACTCAGGAGAGCACGAGTATGGGAAAGACTACTGTGGTATTATAAAAACAGTTTTGACTTTGCGGATTTCCTAAAAGTATCCCAGGAAGCCTCCAGGGGTGCTTGGACCACCCTTTGAGAACCAGTGATTTAGGCAGGGAACCATGGAAGGGATATCTAACAATTTATCAAGGGCCATCTAAACCTTTGACAAACTAACACCCTTTGACACAGTGATTCCCCTTTAAGAAACACACACACACACATATATATATATATATGTTATATGTGTGTTATATATATATATATAACATTTTATGTTATATATATATATATATATATATAACATTTTACTTATTGATTGATTTTAAAGCGACAGAGAGAGGAAGGAAGAGAAAGAGAGAAGCATTCATTTGTTGTTCCACACAATTGTGCATTCATTGATCGTTTCCCATTTGTGCCCTGACTGGGGATGGAACCTGTAACCTGGTGTTTCGGGATGATGCTCTAACCAACTGCACTACCCAGCCAGTACTAGGGAATGTGTTTTAAAAGCAAAATCTCCAAAAGAGGAAGAACTGTTTAAATGATTTACAATTGGGAAATGGTTAAATAATTCTGCTTAATGGAATATTTTGCAGTTTAAAATGACTGTTACAAAGACTATGGGCTAGCATGGGAAGCACATATATAGCCTTAAGTGAAAAACGCAAATTATAGTTTTTAGTATGCCTACCGGCCTCGGGAGACTGGGCGCCTGTTGACAAGACCTTGAAGAGGGGCAAGAGCAAGCAGGGTCTGTCTGACATATGGGCATGGGTTTCTGAGAAGTTTTTAATTTGGTCCATGTCATTTCTCTTTTTCTTTTCTCTCTCTCTCTCTTTTTTTTTTTTTTTTTGGTATTTTTCTGAAGTAAGAAGCAGGGAGGCAGAGAGATAAACTTCTGTGTGTGCCCAACTGGGATCCACCCAGCATGCCCACCAGGGGGCGATACTCTGCCCATTTGGTATGTTGCTCTGTTGCAACTGGAGCCATTCTAGCACCTGAGGCAGAGGCCATGGAGCCGTCCTCATCACCTGGGCCAACTTGCTCCAATGGAGCCTTGGCTGTGGGAAGGGAAAAGAGATACAGAGAGAAAGGAGAGGGTGAAGGGTGGAGAAGCAGATAGGCTCTTCTCCTGTGTGCCCTGACCAGGAATTGGACCTGGGACTTCCACACACCGAGCTGACACTCTACCACTGAGCCAACTGCATATTATTTCTATGTTTGCTTTTTCTTTTTGCAGTAAGTGAAAATAAAAATAAGAGCTCTCTAAACCATTTTGCTCTCCTAGGTCAGTGTGGCCAGGCAGGAGCGAGAACAGAGCCACCGAGGGCCCTGGGGTGGGGAAGAGGTGGGGGCCTAACGAGGAGTGCTGGTCAGGGATGGGGTCTTTATGGCTTCAGCTCAAGTGCGCGGTGCCCTTTCAGTGGTGATGTGCCCTTTCAGTGGACCTGTGGCTCAGCGGCTGTTATCAAAGGCTTGCTGGGGAAGGGGTGACAGAAGACCAGGTGTGGGGGCCATGCTCCACTTCATAAAGGGGAGGGAGAAGCTGGTGAGGGCAACTGCCGAGCCCGCCGCCTGTGGAGAGAGCCAAGGGCCAGGGCCACACTGTGTCTACAGGAGCCGGGGGAAGACCGCGGGAAGGCGCAGTGCTGGGAGGGACTTGGCCTGGAGGAAACAAGACTGCAGGGCCCGGCGGAGAGTATACTGGACACCAAAGCCGCTGGGGCCAGAGAGCTGGGACGCAGAGACTCCACGTGGCCAGGTCCGGCCAGGTCTGTGTTTTCAGAGGCCCTCCGTGAGAGCCTTCTGCAGGCTGCGTGAGACTTGGGGGAGACTAGTTGCACTGAACGCAGTGGGACTTAAAAGATAACACTGAGATCTTCAAGTCTAGCAACAAGAGTCAAGACTCAGAGTCTAGACTCAAGTCTAGACTCAGAGTCAGAGGCAAAGGAATAGGACAGGTGGAATGGGTTCTCTTCCCTGAGCTGAACACACAACAAAGTCTCTAGTTACCCCTTGCAACGCAGATGCAATCTACCACTAGGCACATGCTCTTTGATTGTGATCTTGCCCTTGACAATGGCGCGGGGCTGGCTGCCTTATGTTTAAAGGTGCAGCCAACTGAGGCTGGAGATTGGCTGCTTCAGCACAGCTTTCCACTTCTGTCTGTCTCGCCCTGTTAAGGTCATTTCCAGCCACTGGTATCATGCTGGTATTTTTTCATTTGCAGTCATAAAACAATAAAGACTAACTTCAGTAAAATGCGCCATGACTAGTATGTGGTCCAGAGCAAGAGAGGCAGGTGCAAAAACAGCTGTTGGTTACCAGGCAGGTGTTCCAGGCGATAGTCCAAAATGTCGATTTGACAGCTAATGGATCTCTCTGGATTGGGTGTGTGTAAGGGGTAGAGGGCGTGTGCTCGTCTGTATTGTGGCCAAGAGGGGTTGAGTCCACCAAAATCAAACACGGGAAAATTGACAATAGGTTAGGCCAAGCCCCTCCGCGGCTGGTGGCAGAAGGCATGAGGGCCAGCTGCACGGTGACAATTCTTGCTCCTGTTTCTCGGAGAAGGATATGAGGGCATTGTTCTGTGTTCAAATACCCACCTTCTTCACCAGGCAGCCAGTGGGATGAAGTAGGATGTAATATATATATATATATTAAATTAAATGAGAGGAGGGGAGGCAGAGAGACAGACTCCCATATGCACAGGACAGGGATCTACCCAGTGAGCCCCCTATGGGGTGATGCTCCATTGTTCGGCAACTGAGCTATTTTTAGCGCCTGAGGCAAAGGCCACAGAGCCATCCTCAGTGCTTGGGCCAACTCGCTTGAGCCATTAAGCATGGCTGCAGGAGGAGGGAGAGAAAAGGAGAAGGGGGAAGGGTGGAGAAGCAGATGGTCACTTCTCCTGTGTGCCCTGACCAGGAATTGAACCTGGGACATACACACACTGGGCTGACGCTCTACCACTGAGCCAACAGGCCAGGGCCGGGATGAAGTCTTAATTTATCATTGCATCTGCAGGGTCTAGCACAGTGCCTGTCACTTGAGGGCATCAAGAAGAATTCCTTGTCATGGGCACGAACTGTGGGCCTTCTTTGTTATCTTTGGGAGGGTGGCCTGTGCCTGAGGAGTCGTGATAAAGAAGCCCCATGGCAAGTTGTGACACAGAATTCAGTTATATTCTTTCTAGTCCTGAAAGGTTGTCTCCGGCTCCGGCTGAGGCAGACACGTTGCATGACATCGATGGTGAGTCATTCCCGGGGCTCCCACACGTGCGGCGTTCTCGGTTTCACTCTGACAGCTCACGCTTGTGCCGTGTCACAGTCATCTCGGTGCAGGCCTGTCCCTCCGAATCACCGGCAGTGGTTACTGGCATGCGAGTCCCCTCCGACCCTGGCTGCACGCTCTCCTCGCTCCTGCTCCCGGCTGGTGGGGTTTGCCCACACTGTGGAGGCCGGGACACATCTCAGTTCTTAAACTCGGCTGTGAGGGGCGCACATAGCTGCTTCGTTTTCGCCAGGGCTTAATTCTTGTTTTGAGGACCTTTGGTCTTGGTTAACTCGGGATTCTTGTCCTCTTTCCCCAGGATCTCAGTGTGTCAGGTGGGGCCGCGTAGGGAGTGGGGCAGAGTCCGGCCCTGATCTCAGGGGTCTCTTTGATCCACTCTGAGTGACGGGCCTGGGAAGCCCTGGCCTGACACGTCCTGGGTCCTCAGCTCTGCAGGCTGTGCGGGCGAAGTCTTTTTCTCAAGACACCGTGCCTCTGGCGCCCTTCTCCGGGATGCAGGTGTTTGCAGCCCAGGGGCGCCTGAGCCCTCCTGCCGAGGGCCCAAGTTTGCAAACGTTTATCAAGTGAATGCTGCCTGCCGGGGAACCCCAGCCTTGAGCTCCTACTTCTAGGCCAAGAGCAGGTGAGGAGAGAGGCCGAATTTGCGGACCCCCTGCACAAGAGCCTTCCTGAGTGGTCAGCCCCCTCCCGCTCTCCGTCCTTCTGCTCCGGGGCTGGGTCCTACCCGGGTTCAGGCACAGGCCGAAAGCCTGTGCTCCCAGAGGCTCCAGCGTCCCCAGACCCCCCCAGGGCAGGACTCCAGGGCTGTCACCCAGATCGAAGTGGGGGAAGGCTGGCTTTTCTGGGGTGCCTCCCTGCTGCAGCCTGCGTACTGTAAGGTCAGGGGAGAGCCACAGCCTGGGCCTGCTTTGAGAACAACGGTCTGCCCTGCCCACCGCACCCAGCTCTCACCTGCTTCACCTGACTCGTGGCCCAAGTCCCTCCTGTCCATCTTCTCACCCTCTCCACACACACACGTGCACACACACACACACACACACACACACACCAGTTCTCCAAATCAGATATGGGTCACCTTTGTTCACTTCAGACCACACACTGTTCTATACCCCTGGCCCTCCCCCTGGTGAGGTAAATGGACCCATCTGGGCCTGCGTTATTGCCAGAGACCCTCAGACACCTGTCCATGGGGTTGAGAAGCCCTTTGGGCCCCAGCTCAGTGACCTCGAAGCTGCTGCTGTGAGTGACTCTGGGGCCAGTGGTCTGAGGCCTGGACCTCTGCGGCCCAGGGCAGCCCAGAGGACACACAGTCTTTTTTTTTTTTTTTTTGTATTTTTCCGAAGCTGGAAACGGGGAGAGACAGTCAGACAGACTCCCGCATGCGCCCGACCGGGATCCACCCGGCACACCCACCAGGGGGCAATGCTATGCCCCTCCGGGGCATCGCTCTGCCGCGACCAGAGCCACTCCAGCGCCTGGGGCAGAGGCCAAGGAGCCATCCCCAGCGCCCGGGCCATCTTTGCTCCAATGGAGCCTTGGCTGCGGGAGGGGAAGAGAGAGACAGAGAGGAAGGAGAGGGGGAGGGGTGGAGAAGCAGATGGGCGCCTCTCCTGTGTGCCCTGGCCGGGAATCGAACCCGGGACTTCTGCACGCCAGGCCGATGCTCTACCACTGAGCAAACCGGCCAGGGCCAGGACACACAGTCTTTCAGGCCCACAGCAGTGGCCCCTTTACGAGCACCACTGTGGACCGCACCCACCTTTTTTGGTTTGGAAACTGCCCTGGCTCCAAATACCCGTACTCCTGTGGTCCCTTCTCTCCACGATGTGTGGTCCCCAGGCACCACATCTCAGACAGGACTGACCACAGACAAAGCCGTGCAAGGTCCACACAAGTAAGGAAACCAATGACCCAGCTCCTTGGGGCCATGAGATGGGAGCCCTGTAGCCTAGAGTGACCAGCCCCCTCGCCCGGGCCAAAGGGAAGACTGGGTTCTCGAGGACGAGGGCTCAGCCCAGGGTTGCAGGGTGACGGAGAAGCCTGGGAAAGATGTGGGGAGGGTTCATCGCTGGCTAGTCCCATTGCTCTCCATCTTGACAACCTGTCCTCTTAACAGGTGCGTCCGACCCCCAGGTGGGGAGCTGGGAGCCATGTGTAGCCAACTTTCCTTCCCAAATGACACTTGGGAGCAATATTTAATGAGCTCTTAAGAAAGTCTAGGTCCTTTCTATTGAAACTGGAAGTTATTTCCCAAGACCTGGAAGAGAGGCCCCTGGGGTCCACTTCCCATGAACACATGATCGGACTGGGAGGCTTTATTTCTTCCCACCCAGAAGGACAGCCTTCAATTTCCCCAGGGACATTAAAAAAAGAGGCAAGCTCATGGGACATCTGGAGAGCTTCTGGCCGCCCCAGGGCTGCGGAAGGAAGGTGACTGGGGCGAGGGCCCAGACCTCTTCTGAGCTCTGCCCTTGGCCTGCCGCTTGGGGTCCCGGAGAGTGTCCTGTTTTCCTAAGCTGGTACGACCAAGCCGGAGGAGTGCCGGCAACCTTCACTGACTCGCCTCCTCATTCCACAGTCCCAGCACCAGTCTGCCTTTCTCGGGAGGGCCCATCAGGAAACAGCCTGCATTTGGTACAACAATAGAAAATACCTGTTAAAGCCATTTCGCAGGAACACAGGCCAAAAGACCAGGCTTTGCAGGGCTGGCTCATCTGGTTACGGAGAGATAACTCTGATGGTCCTAATATATTTAATAATGAATAAATGGCATCAAATGTTTTCTAGGAAAGACAACCGTTTCTGGATGGAGCCCGTTCCGACAGCTTCACTTCCTCAAGTGGCTGGTCAGCAGGGACTTGCCTGAGTTTTTGCGAGACCTAGCCTGTTATCAGTATGAGCATGACTAACCAACGTCTAAATGATTCAAACACTTTGCTCTCCTCGGTCCATTTCTGTTGGGAGCCGATCAACGACTGCTGGCTGGCAAGGCCACAGCAGGAGAAGATCAAAAACTGCTGATTGACAAAGTCATAGCAGAGAAGACCAATGGCTGCGGGGTGACAAAGTCACTGCAGTGAAGACCAATGGCTGTGGGGTGACAAAGTCACCACAAAGGATAGGCACAACGATACTCCCCCCTTTGACCTTTTGAATTAATCTGGCCTTATATCCCCCTTTTTCTGGGTGTGTGCTATTATTTGTAGCACAGGGATAATAGTACTGTGCTTTCCCTGTAGATTTGTAGTAATTTCTTTGGAAATGAGACAGAAGGTGTAAGTTCCACAGAAAAGCCTGTAAGCCCCTTGAACTGGGCTCATAAACATAAGAGGCTGGCTATGATATCCCTCATAAAGGGTTAAGTTTGTAGGAGAATTTCTTCTTATTAATCATGTTAGAAAGAATAAAGTTAGAACTTAACTAGTGTATGAATATAGTAAATGAATAAAGTTTAACTAGACATTAGAATCTTAGGTAAAGTGTAGTGGAGTGGCCTGTTGCGTGGCCTTGGATAGGAGTGCAGCTGGCAAGTAAAGAAAGTTTTGTTAAAAGACTTGTTTTGTCACTGAAGGCAGTTACTGGGCTTTTCTCAGTAAAACGTTCTCATGAGATTTTTGTATTTGCCTAGAATAAGGAGAAGAATGTGGTGGGATTCATAGCAGCAGTAGCAACTAATGCCTTCTGATATTATGTTGCTGCTAGCTATCTTGCAGATGCGCTCTATGTATCTTTGGGTGAAAGTTACTCTTGATACTATGTCAGTTTCTTATAGCAGGCCTTTTGTAGTCCCGTGGGAAAAGAATTAGGACACTGCATGAACTCAAGGCCATTTGCCTGAGCTAGCGGTGGTCCTTTTGCTAGCCCTTGATGATTTCGCCTGCTATCTCTTTCTGCGCCCTCGACTCACAACAACAGTAATATAGAGTTATTAATTAGTACTAATCTTTTAGAATTTTGTACCAATATTGTTATTACTATTCAAGTTATTGTATAACTGTATAACTCACTACCTGACTTGTAGTTTATAGATATGAATTAACTGTTATCTGGAAATATGTAACGACAGTGAAACTAGAACAATGATGTATTCAAAATACCATGTGATTGTAACTTAGTGTGTGTGTATAAAAAAGGAGCTGTACTAGTGTTTAGCGGAGATGCCTGGCAGTAAATGCTAACCAGAGAATAAAGAATTCGGCTCTCTCACTCCATTTTTGCCGACGCCGTCTCCTCCTGTGGGACCCCTGGATCCCCCCCGGGGCTGGACCCCGGCACATTTCCTCTGGTCTGTTTGGTAATCCCATGGCATCTGGGCTGCAGAGTTTACAAATTTTAAAAATCAGCATTAACCCTTCTCCTAGATGAGGCCTTTGTCCAGTGATTTTTGCTGAATGAGCCGGGACAAGATTTTTTTTTTTTCCAATGGCTTAACACTTTTACCCAGAATCTACAAAAGAGGTAGTTGCTAATTATTATATACTATATATATTTTTTAGTATTTATTATTAAGTCATAAGGCTCAAAACTAAAATTAGGGTCATCTCACTCAAGGCATCCAGTTGAAAAATTTGTTACATTCATGTTGAACTTGTTAACATGTGTTTTAAAATTGATTATTAAAGTTAGGAGACTAGGGAGATATAAGGAAGATGAGGGAAACATTTTTGGCAGAGGAGATCTGCTCTGTTTAGGCAAAAATAGTCACCACTTCTATTCCTTTACATAAAAGCATAAGAGGAACCATCATAAATATTGATTATATGCTACTTAGCTTCTAGCCAAACCTCTTAAATAAGCCCATGATAACTCAAATAAGTGATACGCTTGATAACTGGAGTGATAACTCAAATAAGATTCTAGTAATTTATTTTGGTATGATGAGGAGCTTTAGCACATTTATCTGTGGGCCTCACCCTGGACTCAAAGCTTTTTTTTTTATATAGACACTTGGTTTCTGTTAGCTGAGATCACCTGTTCGATGCTCCCTGGTCCTCTGTACCATGCTTGTAGGTAGAACTTCTGTGGGTATCACTGCTGTCAACAGGATGGCCTTGGAGTCCCTTCCCAAGACGCAGGACTGGCCACTGGTTTCCCAGAGTTGACCCGTTGACTGCACATTATTTCCCACAAACCCACAGCTTCCTCCGCTGTCCTTACTCTGAGGACTCCCCACTCTGTGTCTCCAAGGGCGAGGCATCCTCTTCGGGAATCCAAACCCTCCGTTCCAACAATGGAACCCCTTTCCTCCGGGCCCAACCCTGGAGCGCCCCCTCCCGATGTGGCCTCTCCTTGTGAATCGCCCCACGAGCCATCGAGTCTCAGTTTCGAAGACGATGGAGTCACTCTCGACTCCACGTCGTTCTTCCTTCCTCTCACCGACTTCATTTGGGCCCCCGGCCGGTGAGTTCTCCCAGTCCCTCCTGGAATCAGCTTTTCCTTCTTTGTGTCTCCTCCACCCTCGGTTCAGGCAGCATCTCCAAGAAGTATAAGGCGTGTCTTGTTCGTCTTGGAATCCCAGCTGCTGTGCACATAGCAGGTTTTCAGTAAATGGGTTTTTTTTTTTGTTTTTGGTTTTTTGTCTTTTTTTTTTTTTAATCAGTGACTTAAAACATAATATTTAAAGTTAAACTTTTCTGAAATGACAAATTAGCAAGGGTGTGTCCACCGGGTCAGACTCAATAAACCTGACTGGTTTTGCTTCTACAAAATTCCGTTCTGCTTCTACAAAGATGATATCAGATGCTTGAGGTAGTAACTTATTCCCTGCGCCTAGTGAGATTTTGATTACAATACACCTGAATTTATATGCCCATTTTACAAAAGTATTGGACAAAAGAATTTCCCACAATGCCATTTTCCTCCCCAGCATTTTATTTCCTGTATATTTTTCCATTAACGTGTCCAATGCTTGTTTATTGGCATAGTGGCAATCATGGTAAAAAAAAAAAATTTGCCCTGGCCGGTTGGCTCAGCGGTAGAGCGTCAGCCTGGCGTGCGGGGGACCCGGGTTCGATTCCCGGCCAGGGCACATAGGAGAAGCGCCCATTTGCTTCTCCACCCCGCCCCCCTCCTTCCTCTCTGTCTCTCTCTTCCCCTCCCGCAGCCAAGGCTCCATTGGAGCAAAGATGGCCTGGGCGCCGGGGATGGCTCCTTGGCCTCTGCCCCAGGCGCTAGAGTGGCTCTGGTCACAACAGAGCGACGCCCCAGAGGGGCAGAGCATCGCCCCCTGGTGGGCAGAGCGGCGCCCCTGGTGGGCGTGCCGGGTGGATCCCGGTCGGGCGCATGCGGGAGTCTGTCTGACCGTCTCTCCCCATTTCCAGCTTCAGAAAAATACAAAAAAAAAAAAAAAAAAATTCATCCAAATTGTTTTTCTAAGGTTATATATATATTATAGCTTATGTGTTACTCCACACAGCTAAAAATCAAACTCACAATTCTTCCACGCAGGACACACCATAATGAACCGTATGTCTCCCTTCTGTAAGCAGCATGTTTGCCGTTCCTCACGTGTCCTTCTCTGTAGGATTTACTCCCTCGTTGTTTTCACTGGGCCTGGGACTCTTTGAAAACTCATAGGTTAATGACTTTCCAAATACAAGCTGCAAGAATATTGGTACATTCCCCGAGTGGTTGGGAGGTCAGGAACTCCACTGGCCAGGGGGCTGCAGGAAGCATGAGGATGAGGTCGTGTAGAAGGAAGGGGGCTCCAAGTTTGCGGGCATCCTGACTCTGTCCCCCCCCCCTCCTGGAGTGTCTCTCTTGGACAACCTGTCCCCACCTTTCCTGCTAAGGGCCCTCGGAGCACGTGGAGGCCAGGACGGGGGGCCCCGGGGAAGGCCAGGAGGTCACATACCAGATGTGGGGTCGTGGAGCCGCGTAGGATCTGTGCTCTCAGGGCTAAGCGGTGTGTCTGTGGGAGCGCAGCGTGCGTGGGCGTCCTTGGGGGTCTGTGTGTGCGACTCTGAATGTTTCCGGGTTGGGATACGCCCTTGGGTGTGTGTTTGGGGGGGGGTACGTTTCCACATTGCCGGTATCTGTGTGTGTGTGTGTGCGTGTGCCTCTCGGGGTGCGTGTGCATGATTCTGGCTGCGAGCCTGTGAGGGTCGGAGGGAAGACCGCAACACCCAGCGCAGTGATTCTGGACGCGGGCACTGACCTGACTGGGCGGAGCCCCTTCATGGCCAGGCGGGCTGTTACTGCTGTGAGGCCCCCTCGTAGGCAGTAAGAAGGGGAGACTTCCTGAAGGAGAAAGTCACGAGCAGACATGTGTGTCCCGTCACCTCTTGCTGCCTGGGCCCCCAGACAGGAGGCCGAGCTGGGGCTGGGGGGGCACTGGGCCCCGGACCACCCTCTCTAGTTTCCCGGGACAGGCCTTCCTGTGTACCCGAAGCCCTTCTCTGGCCCCCCCTTTTACAGTCACCCCTTCTCTGATCCCCCCTTTTCCCCCTATCCCTCCTTCTCCAGTCCCCCTTCTCTGGTCTGTTCCAGACACCCCTGCAGGCTGGCGTCCAAGCGCAGGCCGGGGTAACACAGCCCCTTTGTCTGACCACGGCCTGGGAGCCTTTTCTTGAAAATGTGGTCACTATGGTGTTGAAGTTGGGGTGCCTGCCAGCCCTCCCTGAGGGAGGGGACAAGTACTGGCCCCTGCCCCGGGTGTCTGCTCTGAGAGGCCCAGGTGCCCCTGTGACAAATGGGCCCGTGGGTTCATTTACCCGGTGGAGAAAAGGGGGTACCTGGGTGCCTCCTGGGGGCCAGGGAGCAGCTCTGCATCCTGGGCACAGTCAGCTGGAAGCAGGGACCTGGGCCAATAACCCAACAGGACAATGTCCTTCCCTGGGGGGTGGGGTCAGGGAGAGAAACCCTCAGACTGAAGAGAGCGCTGGTCCCCAGAGCTCCCTAACCGACCTGCGGTGGCCAGTGTGTCTGTTTGTCTGGGAACTGTGCTGAGTAACCAGAAGGCCAGTGTCCCAGGAGCCCCTGCAGCCCTGGGCGCCTGGGGGAGTTGGCCACCAAACCCCACCCAGGGAGCCGCTGGGGCTTCCTGAGGGGCAGCTGCCTCTTGCCCAGGAAGTGACCTCCGGCCCCTGAGTGCACTGTGTGGGGGCCGGGACCGGGTGGGGCGTGGGGATTAGGCCCCCCGCCCCCGGACTGGCCAGGGCTGTGTTCCCGCTGCTTCCGGCCCATGGCAGGCCACCGTCCCTGCACCAAGAGCTCAGCGTCGGGCTGTCAGAGGAGTCACGCTGTTAACAGCTCTTGGTCACCTCACATTCGGTCTCCAGGCCTACCCACCTGGCCAGCCAGCGGAGCCAGGGGCTGGGAGCGTGGCTGGGGACCCATGAACCTCCCGTCTGAGCTCATGCTCTGTTTCTGGTGAGGGGGGTGAGGAGAGTCTGGCCGCCTGCAAACCGGTCCTAGCGCCGAGCCTGGATCCGAAGCCTCCGGGTTCCGTCGTCTGAGGAGGGAGGTAGTCAGCCTGTTGTGGAAAAGGGTACGGAGAAGAGAGCCAGGGCAGTGGTGCCCCCCGCCCCAAAAGGCAGCGCAGATGCCACGGCCGGGACCCTGTGGAGGCAACTGGGTCTGTTGGCTCCCAAAGGGAGAGTGTCTAAGGTGACAAGGAGAGCACCTGACCCCAGGTGACCACACGGACAGACAAGGTGGGAGGGTCCAGATGGGCTGGCTGGGGCCAGGCCCAGCATCTCTGGGCTGCAGGGTGCTGTGGGGTAGCAGTGACCTTGGAAACCTAAGTCAGGGACTTCTGAGGCTGAGCTTGTGTAGGGACAGCCTGGTAATGCCACCCCTAAGGGACCCAGGTCCCAAATTCCCTCCCCACCCTTACAGGCTTCCACCCCCCAGTTCTTCACAGCAGCTCCCCTCCCCCCCCCAGCTGCCAGAGCTCCCCCTCCCTCGGCCGGGCAGCCTTGGCTCTGCCAGCGGGGCCCCAGGCGCTGTCTCCTGCGGAGCACTGGCAGGGACTCCAGGCCCCCGGGAGAGTTTGCAGGATGAATGAAGGACGGAGATGGCGGGAGGTGGTGACAGGAGAGAGCAGGGGCAGGCGAGCCATGTGTCCAGGTCGCTGGAGGCCAGAGCAGGGCCACAGGGGGACTCAGGGTAAGGAAGAGTGCAGAGCAGAGAGGGGGCCGGGGGGGGGCCGGGATGGAGGGGAGGAGAGGAGGGGGACTGGCAGGGCAGGGGGGCAGGGAGCCGGGATGGAGGGGAGGAGAGGAGGGGGACTGGCAGGGCAGAGAGGGGGGCAGGGGGCCGGGATGGAGGGGAGGAGAGGAGGGGGACTGGCAGAGCAGGGGGGCAGGGGGCCGGGATGGAGGGGAGGAGAGGAGGGGGACTGGCAGAGCAGAGAGGGGGGCAGGGGGCCCGGATGGAGGGGAGGAGAGGAGGGGGACTGGCAGGGCAGGGGGGCAGGGGGCCGGGATGGAGGGGAGGAGAGGAGGGGGACTGGCAGGGCAGGGGGGCAGGGGGCCGGGATGGAGGGGAGGAGAGGAGGGGGACTGGCAGGGCAGAGAGGGGGGCAGGGGGCCGGGATGGAGGGGAGGAGAGGAGGGGGACTGGCAGAGCAGAGAGGGGGGCAGGGGGCCGGGATGGAGGGGAGGAGAGGAGGGGGACTGGCAGGGCAGGGGGGCAGGGGGCCGGGATGGAGGGGAGGAGAGGAGGGGGACTGGCAGGGCAGAGAGGGGGGCAGGGGGCCGGGATGGAGGGGAGGAGAGGAGGGGGAACTGGCAGGGCAGAGAGGGGGGCAGGGGGCCGGGATGGAGGGGAGGAGAGGAGGGGGACTGGCAGAGCAGAGAGGGGGGCAGGGGGCTGGGATGGAGGGGAGGAGAGGAGGGGGACTGGCAGGGCAGGGGGACAGGGGGCCGGGATGGAGGGGAGGAGAGGAGGGGGACTGGCAGGGCAGAGAGGGGGGCAGGGGGCCGGGATGGAGGGGAGGAGAGGAGGGGGACTGGCAGAGCAGAGAGGGGGGCAGGGGGCCGGGATGGAGGGGAGGAGAGGAGGGGGACTGGCAGGGCAGAGAGGGGGGCAGGGGGCCGGGATGGAGGGGAGGAGAGGAGGGGGACTGGCAGAGCAGAGAGGGGTCAGGGGGCTGGGATGGAGGGGAGGAGAGGAGGGGGACTGGCAGGGCAGGGGGGCAGGGGGCCGGGATGGAGGGTAGGAGAGGAGGGGGACTGGCAGGGCAGAGAGGGGGGCAGGGGGCCGGGATGGAGGGGAGGAGAGGAGGGGGACTGGCAGAGCAGAGAGGGGGTAGGGGGCTGGGATGGAGGGGAGGAGAGGAGGGGGACTGGCAGGGCAGGGGGGCAGGGGCCGGGATGGAGGGGAGGAGAGGAGGGGGACTGGCAGGGCAGGGGGGCAGGGGGCTGGGATGGAGGGGAGGAGAGGAGGGGGACTGGCAGGGCAGGGGGGCAGGGGGCCGGGATGGAGGGGAGGAGAGGAGGGGGACTGGCAGGGCAGAGAGGGGGGCAGGGGGCCGGGATGGAGGGGAGGAGAGGAGGGGGACTGGCAGAGCAGAGAGGGGGGCAGGGGGCTGGGATGGAGGGGAGGAGAGGAGGGGGACTGGCAGAGCAGAGAGGGGGGCAGGGGGCCGGGATGGAGGGGAGGAGAGGAGGGGGACTGGCAGAGCAGAGAGGGGGGCAGGGGGCTGGGATGGAGGGGAGGAGAGGAGGGGGACTGGCAGAGCAGAGAGGGGGGCAGGGGGCCGGGATGGAGGGGAGGAGAGGAGGGGGACTGGCAGGGCAGGGGGGCAGGGGGCCGGGATGGAGGGGAGGAGAGGAGGAGGACTGGCAGAGAGGGGGGCCGGGGGCCGGGATGGAGGGGAGGAGAGGAGGGGGACTGGCAGAGCAGAGAGGGGGGCAGGGGGCTGGGATGGAGGGGAGGAGAGGAGGGGGACTGGCAGAGCAGGGGGGCAGGGGGCCGAGTTGGGTGCGGTGGGTGAGCAGGTGGGAAGCCAGGCCTGGGGCCCAGCGTGGGGGCCCGCAGGAGGCAGGAGTGCAAGGACACAGGTGAGGGGGAAGAGACAGAGGAAGGGGGTGAGGAGGGTGTGGGGGGGCAGTGGGGTCATGGTGAGGCTGCTTTCTCTGCATTGTCACCAACAAACAGAGTGAGAGCCTGACCCACCGTGGGGTTCTGGCGTCTACGCTGTGTCTGCCTCTGTCCCCTAAGACCTTAGGGGGGTCAGATCATCCTAGAAAGAGTATGATGGCCAAAAGCCCGGCCTGCAGCATAACTGTGCCCCTTGCAGAGATGAGGCTACCATGCCCCGACAGACGGCCTCTAGAGCCGGACGCCACAGCTGGCTTTTTCATGGCAAGGCCTGGGTCAGGACGCAGGGCGGGACTTAGCTAGAGACGGGCAGCTGGCAGGGGCAGGGCCAGGCCCCCTTGCAGTGGCCAGTAACACCTTCTTTGAGGTGTTGTTCAGTTAAGGCCTCCGGGCTTTTATCTTATAAATACTCACACCTATGTTCTTTTCACCTAGAAGAGGTGTATGTAGACTCAATTATTTTAACGAACATTGGAAATCTTTTCTTCTGTCCTGGTTTTCCTTTCCTATACCATGTGCATTATGTAACAGCAGTTAATGGACCTTTACGGGAATCTCTCATTTACAAATTATAGAATGCATAATTAAGACTTTTGGTCACCTTACCTTATCGTATCCGTCCAATTTTGTGAGTCATTTTCTGTCTTCCAAAACCAACGACGGGGGAACAAAGCTGTGTTCTTCTGACATCCTCTGTCACCCTCTCTGCCCTGTGGGGACTCCCCTCAGATACAGCAGTGACGAGGGGATGGGGCGGGTTCGGGGGCAGACAGGGAGCAGGGGCTGCAGGTGGGGCGCAGGCTTCTCTAAGCAGCAGAAACACCCGTGTCTGTTGGTTGGGTGCAGACAGCACCGGTTCCAGGGAAAGAAGGCAGGAGTTCGTGCCTGAGAAGCCAGATTTTCTGTCAAGTGGGAGACAAAGGCTCCGGACGGTGGGTCCCAGGGAGGGGCTTAAGGAGAAGTGGAGAGGCTGGGGTGGGGGGGCAAGAGCAGGACGCACGAGTAGGAGGGTCACACTGTGCGAGGACAACGTGGAAATGTCAACGAGGCCAGAGTAGCAGCTCCGGCTGGGGCTCTCGGACTCAGGCAGCGTGGTCTGCGTGGCTGCTCAGCTTCTGAAGGACGGGGCTGTCCCGGGGCAGGTCGTTGAACTTCTCGACGTCTGTTTGCACGCGCATAAACCGGTCCCCCGCGGAGCCAGCCGGCCAGGGCCACCCGTCAGTCTTGATGAGGCTCATGAGCAAAGCTCAGCAAGAAAGGGAGGAGGGAGATGAGCAGACCACGTGTAGGACTCAAACTTCTGTGTTAAAACAGGGAGATACCTGACCTGTGGTGGCGCAGTGGGATAAAGCGTCCACCTGGAAGGCTGAGGTCGGCGGTTCCAAACCCTGGGCTTGCCTGGTCAAGGCACATATGGGAGTTGATGCTTCCTGCTCCTCCTCCCTTCTCTCTCTCTCTCTGTCTGTCTCCTCTCTCTAAAATGAACAAAATTTTAAAAAAAGTAATAATAATAATAATAATAATAATAAAACAGGGAGAAAATAAGAATGCATCTGTGTGCATGTTGGCACAGAAGCTCTGGTCTGGGCGGAGACACTGGACAGTGTGTCTTTCGTTGGTATTTGAATTGCGTGCATGCATTCAATAATTGAAATAAAAATCAACTGCAATATATCTAGAAATAATCTTTTTTTTTTTTTTTTTTAAAGAAGACAGCCAGAAGGTGGGGTGGGGGGGGGTGAGGTTCCCTTTGAAGAGGAACTGAGCGGTGTGAATCGCTCTGCGGGCCCTTTAGTTCCAACCCCTTTCTGGGCCTCCCAGGCCACAGGCTCCGGAAACCTGCATGTCCCCTCCTGCTGCCTGTGGACAGGTCCCCGGCTTCCTGCAGCTGCACCCAGGGTGCTCAGGCCTGGCTGCCTCACCGGGGCCTAGGGGGCCTCTCTTGGGGAAGGACTGGCCAGAGCTCTGTTCTGAGCCCAGGTCAGCTTGGGGCTCTGAGACCCAGGGCAGGGAGCGAACCCGCTTCTCCCCTGCTCACAACATGGGTGCGACCTGAGCCAGAGACAGCCAGAACCTAAAAGACCACCAGGGCTCCGTCACCCTCTTCGCCGGACGGTGGGGACCCCGTGCTCCGGCCGGAGGGCCGGCCGCCTTCCCCGCAGTCCCACAGGAGCTGTAATTTACAGAGATGACCCACATGCTGGCATGAAACACCCCGCCCGGCCTGGGCGAGTTCCTATTCCTAGAGACACCCAAAGGCCCCAGCATGCCGCCTGTGAAAGTCGCCTGAGCCCAGGGGGTTCTCCGAGGATCCCTGGTCCGTCTGAGCACGAGGGCTGGGTCTGCCAGGCTGTGTGTCAGCCCAGGCGTTCCTGAGTGGCTGGGATCTGTAAGAGTTCCCTGCTGAGGGACACCCCGGGTGGGCGCGTGAGGGAGTCTCAGGCCCGCACGCCGGACTGGGGAGGCCCTACGGAAGCCTCTGATTGCGGGGCCCCTGGAAGCCCTGCAGCCCAGGGCTGGCTGACCCCAACTGCTGTGGGGACCTGGCCTAGAAGCCGGGGCCAGGAGCAGTGTGGGGCCCAGCATGGCGGGACACCCTGCTGACCATCCTTGAAGACACTCATGCAGGGGCTGGAGGCATCCCTGTCCCCCAAGTCATCAATATGAAGGACTGCAGCACCGCCCTCCTTTCTGTGGGCAGTTCTCAATCCTAAACCCCAGAAGCGCTGGAAATCATGAGCCCCTTTTTCAGAGCCTGGCTGTCCCTGCGTTACAGCCGGCTTAGGACATCTGGTGTACGAGATGCCTCCTTCTTTTCCAGAAGTTTCTCCTGCCTCTGCTCATGCAGTGGGTCTTCATCGTTTGTGTGTCTGGAAGTTGGTTGAGCATGCCGACCCCCTGAGAGGGCGCAAAGTGTAGACCCTCTTCCAGGAAACGGGTCCCCCATGCCCCATTCCAGTTCCACCGAGAGGGGAGAAACTCCCACAGACCTCCCCGCTCTGGACCCGAGAGAAGAAGCCCCCAGCTGGCCCCGGATGACGCTGGAGCCCGTTGAGGTGCCTCTGGTCCCACCCCCTTATTTCACTGGTAAGGAAGCTAAACCCCGAAGGGGAAGTGACTCTCCCCAGAGCAGGCTGGGGACCAAGCGGAGGAGAGATGACATCTCACGGCTTGCTCAACTGCACAGGACGCTTGCTGACAGGTAACAATCCTGGGCCACTCAGAAGGACCGAGGGAGAGCCAGGGACTGACCTTGCTCTTGGGGACTTCAGGTGACGATCCTGAGGTCGGCCGGGCCTCTGTCCACACCTGCCCTGGCTCAGTGGACGGTGCCAAGTGGCAGGGGCAGGGGCGGCCCTGGCAGCCTCCGTGACAGCAGCAGGACGGGTTGGTTCCTGGTTGTCAGTGACATTGCTTACGAACCCTCAGTTTCCTCCTGATTTGACTCAGGGTTGCAGCATCGGGCCGGGGTGGGGAAGCCTTACCGTAGGCAGCCCAGAAGCCTTCCCCGGGGGAGCTCGGCTTGCGTGCCACCCCCTTTCCTGCCCGCTGCCCTTGAGTCGGTCTGGGAAGGCACCCAGAGCCCGAGAGCACGCACTGGCAGGAGTCACCCTGCAGCCTCTGAGCCAGGTGCTGGTGGCACGCGGAGCCGTGCTCGGGAGCCCGGGCCAGCCACTACCACTGGTGTGACTTCCCTGGCCTCAGTGTACCTCTCTGGGCAATGGGAGCAAGAGTGGTTTCTTCCTCATGGGGCTCTTGAAAAGCAGCAAGTGATGGAAGTGCTTGCCCCCCTCCACCCCCAACACAGCTGGGAAGTCCTGCACCTAGATTATTCTTGAACCCAGATGGAGGGAAGATACAGATACCCCCGAGGGCTCTAGATTCTTTCCTGAAAGGGGAGGTGGAGATGGGGAGCCAGGAATTGTCTGCCAGACTGGCCTGGGCTTGGCTTGGTGCTGCCCGGGGTCATGGGGCCGGGGGGGGGGGGGAGGGCTGGGGGCACAGGGTGCTGCCCTGAGCTCCGTGGAAGGCTTGGCCGTCCCAGCTCCCAAGGGAACTCCTGTCACCCTGGAGCTGCCGCAGACCAGGCCATTCACCCGTTCCCCCTCCCACTCACCTTCCCGGGGGCCTGGTTTTGGGGAGGATGAAGGAGACATGGTTCTTATCCTGGGGTTGCTAGGACACTCACTCAAACACACAGATGAATTCAATGGTCCTTACGTGGGGGCGAGGGCAAAATGAAAGAGAGACTCAGAATGTGAGGCCCAGCGAGGCCCCTCACTGCCAGTTTGACCTTGGGTAGACTCTTTAGCTTCCGCGAACCTCTCTGTCTTTATCTGTAAAACGGCCATAATCATAACAACGTCCCAGGAATGTGCCGACTGTCCCCTTCCCGGGGAGCACTTCACAGGGGACAGCCACATCCCAAGTCCCTGAACTGGCCCCTCCCCTTCAACCCGCCAAGCTCAGGGGTCCAGCTTCAGCAGAATTCTGGGCTCGGGGAGATTCTATGAGTCGGTCCCCCCTGTGTCTTGCTCCTTGAAGAGAGTCCCCCAGAAGCCCAGCTCAGGTGTAAACGGAGGAGTTTCTTTGTGGTGTTGGCGGCAGGTAACTCAGCTGTGTAAATATGACATCCTAACTGTGGCTCTCGGCACTGCGCCCAGGAGGAGACGGGGACTGCAGGCCCGAAACCTGGGTGTGCCGATGCTGGGGGGTGGGGTGGGGGTAGGGTTTGGGGGGGCATTCCTGCTCAAACACATCCCTCCAGCTGCACCCACTCCGCTCAGCCAGGCCTGGCCCTCCCAGCTGCGGCGTTCCCCGCGAATGAGGGATGCGGCCGTGAAGACAGGGGTGCCTTCTCAGCCTGCGAACCTCCTAAGGTGGCATTGTGCTTTCTGGAACGTCCAGTCTGCCGAGCCAAGGAAGGCTGGCTCGGTCCGAGCCACACACACAGCTGGGTTTGAGTGTCCCAACTGTGCAGACGTGGGCTTGGGTCTGTCCCAGCCCGGATGCTGGGTCCTTGACGGCGTGGGCAAATGCGCGCACCAGGGGCCCAGGCAGCGGCAGGAATCACAGCCCAGAGCAGGGCAGAGCTGGCTGTAAGAGCCCCTCCAGGAGGCCACAGGCTCTGGGCTCACAGGGCCGAACCGTGCTGTTCACAGGAGAGTTCTGATAGAGGCCCACAGTCCGAGAGAGAGCCAGGGGCAGAGTGAGGCCTCCGGACCCCCGGCCTGATTCCTTTTCAAGCACAGGATGCTTTCTTACCTCTTCACTGAACATTCATTTATTGGCAGAAGATTCCATTTCAGGGTTTGGCTCTCTCTCTCTTTTTTTTTCCTTAAAAGCATCCATATGTGTGAATTCCCTTGACAACATTCTGGATAAATGACTCTCCAGCCCTTGCTTGCAAACCTCTGGTGGCAGAGAGCTCACTGAATGGCGAGGCCGTTCTGTCTGCTCTTGAACACTCTAGTACAGTGGTCCCCAACCCCCGGGCCGCGGGCCGGTACCGGTC
The DNA here is from genome assembly GCF_036850765.1 of Saccopteryx bilineata. Classification (NCBI taxonomy): domain Eukaryota; kingdom Metazoa; phylum Chordata; class Mammalia; order Chiroptera; family Emballonuridae; genus Saccopteryx; species Saccopteryx bilineata. Next base: position 7,933,382 of record NC_089494.1, read on the forward strand.
CGTGGGCCATTTGGTACCGGTCCGCAGAGAAAGAAGAAATAGCTTACATTATTTCTGTTTTATTTATATTTAAGTCTGAATGATGTTTTATTTTTTTTAAAAATGACCAGATTCCCTCTGTTACATCCGTCTAAGACTCACTCTTGACGCTTGTCTCGGTCACGTGATACATTTATCTGTCCCACCCTAAAGGCCGGTCCGTGAAAATATTTTCTGACATTAAACTGGTCCGTGGCCCCGAAAAAGGTTGGGGACCACTGCACTAGCAGGAACCCCCACTTTCCTTGACGCTGTGACTGCCTCAGGGTTTTGCATCTAAGTACTTGTTCCTTTCCAAGATGTCAGTAAGGTACCTCTGATTTCTCTCCGGCTCCCACACGGTTTCACAGATGATGTAAGAGAATGCATACAGATGCCTGTTATATTTATATATATAGCACTAGTTGTTTTCCTTGTAGTCTGTGAAGAGAGAGGTACACTTGTCGTGGCCTTGGAGTGCTCGGTGGCCCAGGAAGGGGACAGACTTGGTGGAAGATCCTTGTCCTCTCCCAAAGGGAGTGAGAGCCTTCCCTTGATGAACGATTCAGTCCTTGCTGATCTGCTAGTGGCACCTTCTTCATAAACGGGGTGTTCAGAGCTGTACATTTCTCGGTCTACTTGATTGGTGATATTCCCAGAGGAGGGCATTAAGGCCTTGACTTGCAATCCTATCTCCACTTCGATCTCTTTTAGCGTTTTTGGCCTGTCCCCGTTATGTACTTCTTTGCGCTGCCCATTGAAACATAAATTGAGTGGTTCTATGTTTTAGTTATTTATTGCCACTTTTACTTTTGTGGAGCCTCTGTATGAACTCTCTTAATTCCTTTTACTAAAACAAAAAAATTACATTCTAATAGTCCCTTCTTTTTGTAGCGTCTGCTTGCCTGAAAAACCACAGATTACCCTATCATTTTCCTCGGTCTTTTGGTTTTCTTTGTATTTCTTATGCACAAAGGATGATTAGGTTTTGAATTTTTAAATGGATGCCCCTGCTTATAAGGGAGTATTATAATTGCTAGGGAGTGCTGTGATTGTGTTAGAATTATGGAGTTGCCACTCTGCTTTTTAGAGCGAGATAGTGCATTTTTCACTTTCCGTTTCCATTGTGAATTTTTCTCTTTTGTCTCTTTAAAGTAGACAAGGTACTATAACTAAAATGTCCAATTTAGAAAATATTTAAGTTTTAACTTCTACATTTGTCTTTTTAAGACTAGCTCTCCAGACTCTGGGAGAGTTAGATTTAAATATCTTCCCTTCCCTTTAGTCACTGTTAACCTGGCATTTTGTGTCTCTTACACACTGTTCATTTTCTTTTCTTTTTTTTTTTTTCTTTTTGTATTTTTCTGAAGTTGGAAACGGGGAGGCAGTCAGATAGACTCCCGCATGCACCCAACCGGGATCCACCCGGCACGCCCACCAGGGGGCGATGCTCTGCCCATCTGGGGCGTCTCTCTGTTGCAACCAGAGCCATTCTAGTACCTGAGGCAGAGGCCATGGAGCCATCCTTAGCGCCTGGGCCATCTTTGCTCCAATGGAGCCTTGGCTACGGGAGAGGAAGAGACAGAGAGGAAGGAGAGGGGGAGGGATGGAGAAGCAGATGGGCGCTTCTCCTGTGTGCCCTGGCTGGGAATTGAACCCGGAACTCTTGCATGCCAGGCCGACGCTCTACCACTGAGCCAACCGGCCAGGGCCTTTCTTTTTCTTTTTTTTCATTATTAAGTGAAAGGTGGGCAGGGACAGAGAGACTCCCACATGTGCCCCGACTGGGATCCACCGGCAAGCCCCTCTGGGGCAATGCTCTGCCCATCTTGAGTCACTGTTCTGTTGCTCAGCAACCGAGCCATTTTAACACCTGAGGTGAAGGCATGGAGCTATCCTCAGCATCTGGAGTCAACTTGCTCAAACCGTTTGAGTCATGGCCGCAGGAGAGGAAGAGAGAGACAGAGGAGAGAGGGGAGAGAGAGAGAGAGAGAAAGGAGAGGGTTGAAGAAGCATATGGTCACTTCTCCTGTGAACCCTGACTGGGAATTGAACCTGGGACTTTCACACACCAGCTGACGCTCTACAATTGAGCCAACTGGTCAGGGCTTTTTTTTTGTTTTCTTTCTTTCTTTCTTTCTTTCTTTCTTTCTTTCTTTCTTTCTTTCTTTCTTCCTTTCTTTATTTCTCTCTCTCTCCCTTTCTCTCTCTCTCCTTTCTTTTTAGAGAGAGAAGGTAGAGAGAGAAAAAGGGGCAAAGGAGAATTGGGAAGCATCTATTCATAATAGTTGTTCCTCCTATGTGCCTTAACCAGGCAAACCCGGAGTTTCAAACCAGCTACCTCAGTGTTCCAGGTCAACACTTTATCCCCTGCGCCACCACAGGTCAGGCTCTTATACACTGTTCCTTACTCTATATTATGTGCAGTTTTTATGACATACTAGTTGACCTGTGGACAGATAAAACTGTTTATCATGGGTCAGGTGCTTGATGTCTTTCCCATCTAGTTGGCACCTGCTTTCAATGACTGGTCCCTTGCAATTCTCACTGTCACTTCATGCTTTGTCCTCAGATGCTACACATTGAAATGCCCGTCTTGGACCTGCCACGATTTTGCCTCATCAGCTGATCACTGGTTAGGTCAATGCATTTCTTTCCATTTTGTGTCACCCGCCCTCGCTCCCCGGCCTCAAACACACACCAACACTTCTTTCACAGGAGAGTCCAAGGTTGTCATTTTTCTTCCTTTTCTCCAACACTCAATACAATTTAAAATTTTTAAATTGTTTTCATAGTGCCATTAGTTTATTAAAAAAACAAACACACACCCTCACAAACATGAGAGATAAAGATAGATAAAAGATTTTTAGATTCACCCACAATTTGTTAGAACGCAACCTATGTTTGACATATGAAAATTTTTCTAGGTTTTTTTTCCCCTAAGCAGGAATTTTTAAATTTCATAGTTGAAATTATTTTTTGAATGTATAATTCTCTAGTTGGTGAAGTTTTTACTTATTTGAGTCAGCATAAACATAATATAGATAGAAAAAAATTTTCCATTGAGTATTCCACTTCAGATTTACTGAAGTGAAAATGAGCTCCTGCTGGTATCTAAATGTGTGTGGGTTTGTTTTGTTTTGTTTTTGGTTATTTTTTTTGCTATCAGAAAAAAAATGTTAAAGTCAACAAATTTCTGTATGTAATTTTTCCTTCTTTCACATCATTTACTTAAGGTAAAAATCTCAGAATCACTGCACAAAAGACCAACATGATTTCTATGGCTTGTAAGATACCTCATCAAATCCCCACAAAGTATATATTAACTTATACGTGCCCACCGGCATCTCAATGACTGGGTCATGGAACCCCCATCAGCTTCTTCAAATGTGACAAGCAAAAACTTTATCCCTGTTCGAATATCTTATTGAACACATAGAATACTTTTCCAATTAAGAGAAATAACAGCTAGTACCATAACGAAAGCTCACCAAATGCTGTAGCTGCAGTGGTCCCCAGTGCAGGATTGTGTCAGCACCTTCTCCCTGCCGCGTCTGCATGGTGGCCCTCGGCTCCTGCTGGCGAGGAGTCGCCGTCACAGGGCGGGAGAGGCACGGAGGCCCGCTGGAGCTGACCTCGCTCTCCCTGCTGCCGGCGAGTGACCTGGTCAGGGAGAGGCCGAGTGTGGACGGCCTCTCCAATGCACTGAGCCCGTGCACTCGCGGACACAGCACGGGTCCCCTTCAAGGGTCGGTCCCGTCAGCTGCTCTGCCCCACCTGGGTGGGAGGGAAGAGGGGGTGAGAGAGGCGGGGCAGAGGTGGACGAGTAGGGAGCTAGCTGGTGAAAGTTTGGTCATATTTGAATTCTCTGTCCAGCAGCACTGGTTCTGGAGACCTCGGTTGAAGGTCTGGTTTCATCCTGCCCCAGCACCACTGTGAGAGATGGCATGTTTGCGTCCCCACCCAAATCCATGTGTCAAACCCCCACCCCAGTGTGATGGTGTTAGGAGGTGAGACTTTGGGGAAGTGGTTAGGCCATGAAGGTAGAGCCCTCGTGAATGGGATCAGTGGTCTCCTAAGAGACCCTAGAGAGCCCTCTCACGCTCTCCGCCGCCGTGTGAGGACAGCCTGGAAGGGGGCCGTCACCCGCCTGGGCCTGCACCCTGGTCTTGAACTCCCAGCCTCTCCAGAACAGGGAGAAACGAGTTTCTGTTATAAGCAACCCATTCTATGGCATTCTGTCATGCGGCCCAAACCAAGATAGCTACTAACCTTGATATAAAAACCCACAGTGGCATCCCCAAGTGGACCGGGCTTTTTACGGAAGACCTGGCCTGGGCCTGCTGACCACCCCTGGCTTTGGCCTGAGCAGGAGCCCTAACTTGTGACCCCCCTTCGTTGTCTGTCGGCCGTCCGCACCCCTGAGCAGTCACAGCTGCAGCCTCGGCCCTCCTGTCCCTGAGACCAGTCCTCGGTCATCACCTGTCTACAGGCCTCTCTTTGCCCCGTTGAGACCTCGGCTTCTCACGTCATTCCCTCTGGGAATGTCCTTCTTCCCTGTTTCTCCGTTTTCTGTCTGGTTTTCTCCCAGGGACAGCGAGAGGTGAGAGCAGCCCCAGGCCCTAGATCTTCCCCACGTTGAGTCCCACGGAAAGAGCCCCAGCCCTGTCCTGGGAACCCAAGTGAGAGTCGCATTGCTTTTTGTTGCTCGAGTCAGGCATGCATCCTTGATCCAGCGAACCAGTCGCCACATTCAGGGCAACGTGATGCCCTGATCACAAACAGTCCTACAGTCAGGCAGGAACAAACCCACCGAGCCTTCGGGAATGAGGGAGGGAGAGGAGAGGGAAAGAGGGGCTCAGGTCAGCCCTGCCTCAGTTTCCACGTTTCGGTTATGTTCAATTCTCTTTCCTCAAACCAGTTTGGGTCAGGGACTGTGTCGTTGTGAGTGCTTTCAACAGAAGGAGTTCTGATTGATAAAAGGACACAATATTCATACAGTTTCATTTTTGTAAAAGACAAAGGCACCCACATGTGTGGGGTGTGTGTGTGTGTGTGTGTGTGTGTGTGTGTGTGAAGAGAGTTGGAATAATATACGTGAAAAAGGGACAGTGGTTATAGCTAGGCAGCAGAATTAGGGGTAATTCTTCTTCCTTGTGTTTCCTAATTGTTATTCAGTGAGTACGAATTGCTGCATGATCGGGGGTGGGGGGACGTGTTTGCTGTTCTTGACAAAATCATTTGGATCCTTCACGTCCAGGGAGTGAGCGGCGCTCTGTCTGACCTGCTGCTGTTGACGAGGGGGCGGAAACATGAGCCAGCCGCGCAAGGACAACAGCTGCTCCTTCCGTGACGTGGACGAGCTGATGAAGACCTTGCAGCTGGTGGTCCACATCCCCACCTTCCTCCTGGGCCTCGTCCTCAACCTGCTGGCCATTCGCCGCTTCTGCGCCTTCCTGAAGAAGTGGCCGGAGTACGTGGCCACCTCCATCTACATGATCAACCTGGCGGTCTTTGACCTGCTGCTGGTGCTGTCCCTGCCGTTCAAGGTGGCCCTGACCAGAGACTCCACCCCCCTCCTGCCGCTTTGCACCCTGGTGGAGTGCCTCTACTTCATCAGCATGTACGGCGGCATCTTCACCATCTGCTTCATCAGCCTGGACAGATTCCTGGTCATCCGGTACCCGTTCCTGGTCAGCCACTGCCGGTCCCCCCGGAAGATTTTCTGTATCTGCTGCACCATCTGGGTCCTGGTGTGGGCTGGGAGCATCCCCGTCTACAGCTTCCATGAGAAACTGGAGCAGTACACGTGCTTCCACAACATGTCCGGCAACACCTGGAGCATGAGGGTCTTCCTCCCCCTCGAGCTGTTCGGCTTCCTCCTTCCCATGGGCATCATGGGTTTCTGCTCCTTCAGGAGCATCCACCTGCTGGTGAGCCACTGGGACCACAGCCGGGACGGGGGCCGGCAGACGGCCTGCATCTGGACTATCGCGTGCAATCTGACCGTCTTCGTGGTCTCCTTCCTTCCGGTCCACCTGGCTCTCCTCCTGCAGTTCCTGGTGAGGAACGGCTTCATTGAGGACTGCAGAGCCAAGCAGAACATCATCCTGTTCCTGCAGTTGTCCCTGTGTTTCTCCAACATCAACTGCTGCTTGGACGTTTTCTGCTATTACTTTGTCATCAAAGAGTTCCGCGTGGGCATCGTGGCCCTTCAGCGTTCCAGAGGCCAGCCGCCCCTAGGACACCAGGGGCTAAGAGAAGAGAGCCCTGCCCAGAGCAAGGACACGCCGGCCCTGAATTCCGGTAGCAGATAACTTGTCCCAGGGTTTCGTTGTGGGTGACGCGTGGTGCCCTGACTAGCGTGTTTTTCTAGATGCTCATTGAACACTGTGTCTGCTCAGCATGCCCTGAAGCCCTTGCCCCCACGCCCAGACAGCTCAATGTAAGTCAGCCAGTGTGCGGGGATTTCTGATGAGCCTAAGAACCAGGTGAATTCTCGCTTTCTAGGTTTAAAAAAAAGCAGGAGGCAGAAGAATTGAGAAAGAAAATGAGACCATCTGAACAAGACTCATTCCCAACTCTCCCCTATCTGCTGTCAGATTGTAAGATTCCGGAAAGGAGAGAATCAAGAAGGTTGGTCACACGGTGGCAGGCGTTCCTGGCCTGGGACACAGCGGTAGGGATGGGTCAAGGCCCTTTTTAGTTCGGGGATCCCATACTTTCCAGACGCTTCTGGGGCTCTGTGGGCCAACAGCCTAGCAGGGGTGACAGCAAGTAGGGGTGATCAGGGCAGGCCAAGTCCACCCAGAGAGCCCCAAGTTTCTTACGGGCTTTCAAAAGGCCCGGGAAGCCCGTGAGTAGGTTGCAGAAGAATGAAGGGGGCTGGTGTGGATCGGGCCGTGGTGAGGCTGGGGACACTTTGTGGAAGCAGTGGGGACAGAGTGAGGAGCTGGTGGTGGCACCTGAGAGCCATGAGGGTATAAGCTACCCGTAGGGAAGGAAGGAGACAGGCCAAGGGCATCTCCTCCTTCATTGCCGCTGGGGTGTCCACTGCCTGGCGTTCTGGCTCTGGCCTGGGGGTAGCACAGCGGGGGTGACGAGCCTGGGAGAAAGGGCCTTCCTGAACATGTCCAGTTTGCTGTCTTGACCAGACTGGAAAGTCGTTCATTAGTTTCCTTGAGAACAATGAGACGGAACCAGGTTCCACCGGAGGCGAAAAGGGAACAAGTCTTTGTCTTGCTCACCTGCGTCCTGGCTGGGCAGCTGGCCACGGGGGCGCTGTCCGAGGAGCTGTCTTCCCCGGTGGCTGGGAGGGAGAAGACGAGGCAGCCAGGAACAGAGGAACCGTCCTGGGGGCACAGGCTCTTGGCAGTTCTGGTCGGAAACTGGAAACCACTAAATCACTGCTCGGCCTGTCTCCTGTGACAACCTGGAGCAGCCCTGACAGCCGGGAGCCTTCGATGACTCAGCTGCTGCAGAGCGTCGAGTGACTGATGGTCAGGACAAACTGTGGGGTGGGGTGCAAGATGGAGTGAGTGGGGTGAGACGTGACAAGCAAGACAAGGGGAAGGGCTTTTGGAAGAAGAGCAACCCCCTCGACCTGTGGGATGAGAGGCTTCCACCACCACCTGGTGGACAGGAGGGAGGGAGGGTGGCGAGCGGGAGGGAGGGGAGGCTGAGATAAAACCCTGATGGGAGGAGGAGGTGGGGTTGCACAGTCGCCCCACAGCAGCTCAATGGCACGGAGTTCTGTGAGGCGGTGGGGACAAGGAAGGACGGGGGCTGAGCTGCTTCCTGCCTGAGGTTCCCCAGCCTGGCTGAGAGCCACTGCAGCCGACGCACTGGGGAGGTGGCCCTCTGTGGGGCTGGAGGGAAGGGTGAGGGAGAGAGTGTCCATGCAGGGGCGTGAAGGGCTCTGGAGGATTGCTCCTGCCCAGGACCTGAGGCTCTGGCCCCTCCAACCTGACCTCCTGAGACCAGCGGCTAGACTCAGGGGCTCTGTAGACCCAGAGGGGGTCTTGCTTCACTTCCCAAGCCCCAGACACTGCTTGCAAGCTGCACTGTCCCAGGGCCATCCCGAACAGAGACTCTTAGAAAGCCTGCTGATGTATCCAGCAGGACATCTGGGGCAGGACTGGGGTCAGAGCCCACGGGTGGGTGGAGTTAGGGGCTACCCCTCCTCCAGCTTCTTTCTTTTCACCGGGAACTGGGAGCTTACCTGATGGAGGTGGGGGCATCCTTCGTGCTACAGATGTATCTAACAGTGTGCTTAGGGCTACACAGTCCTCCTAAGAGAAAAAAGGCCACAGGGCTCTGACCACCCCTCAGCCCCACTGTGCTTCATAAGGATAAAGTCTTGGATTGTGGGCAGCAGGACCCTGCCTAAGCCAGGCGACAGAGGGCAGGAGGGGACGCTTAACTCAAGAGCTGTGTCACTGTGCTGTGTAGGTCCTCAGAGGGGTACACAGTCCTGGGTTGATGTGACAACTGTGGACTGGTGGGTGAACCTTGAGAACCCCTTGACTGGCCCCAGTACCCTGAGGGGAGGAGGGGGACCTTTCCTCTCTCCTCATGGGAATCCTTCCAGGCCTGCAAGTCACAGAGGACTCAGCAGGGTCCTCAAGAGTGGACACAGGCCCAGCCCCGCAGGCCGAGCTGTTCTGCAGGAGTTCCACTTGCTGGGCCCAAGCCCAGGCCTGGTCAGCACTGGCACCCAGCAGGCAGAGGAAGGTCAGGGTCAGGGTCAGGGTCAGGATCAGGCACAGTTTCCCGCAAGGCCCCAATCCTGCAGCAGGGGCAGCCAAGGGGTTGGGAAACCTTGAACTTAGTTTTGTAAATGGCTGAGATTCCTGCTACTGAAGCCAGTGGCACTTGGAGCCATTTGGCCATTAATGTGACCTTATTTGTACTCCTAGAAACCCTGAGAAATACTTGTCACTTGTCCATGTGTGAAACTAGCATTATTAACTGGAAAGAATATTTTGAACAATCTGATTTTCCAAATAAATAGATTCCTGTGATGCTGTGTGACATTGTCTTGGGCAGTACTTACTGGCTCCAGGAAGGAGCTGGCTCGGTGCAGGGGACCAAGAAGAGACCAGATCAGAGTGGCCACCTGGACACCGAGTGTAAGAGCACAAGGAGCCTCCCTCCAGCCTGGCCCAGGGCCACCGCTGGGTCTATCTCAAGTGCCAGGAGCCAGACCCTGTGGGGTCTGATCGCAGCTCCCCACATCCACTTGGGCACTTGGTTCTCTGTGGAGCGCTGGGCCACACCCCCCCCACACACACACGCCCTGCGGTGCTCATCGGGTCCGCCCCCCTTCTCCCGCCATCTTGTCCCACCACCACCATGACACAGGGGCTGCCTTCAGAGGCCCTGGCTCCTCGGCACACGCCGTGTGGCCCAGCATGGAAGACCTGCTGACCGCTAATGGGATAAAGACACGCCCGTCCTCCAGAAGTCCTCCACTGGTGACACCCTTCTCTGACCACCTATAGAATGGGCCCGACCCTCACAGGGTAGAGCAGAATTTTCCTTTGTGGCTCCTCACAGGTGACTCCTGCTAACCGGTCCAGACCTCCTGGAGAGTGTGAACTGCCAGACATTGGCCCGGGCCACCCCTTTCTCCTGAGCTCCTCCCACTCCTGCGCATGTCCTGAGGGTGCCGAGGGCTAACCATGGACATCCTTACTCCCTGACAGTGGCTAGGGACTGAATGGTAACCCCCCTCCCAAGTCCATGTGTGAAAATGGCATTTGGAGGTGGGGCTTTGGGGGAGGCCTAGGTTTCGATGTGGTCCTGAGGGTGGAGCTCTCCTGATGGGCCCTTGTGAGAAGACACACGAGAGCGCTTCCTTCCTCTGTCTGTCCACCTGCGCTCGCTGGAGAAAGGCCCTGTGAGGACACAGGGAGAAGGTGGCGGTCTCAGCGCAAGGAGACATCCTTAGCAGACATCAACCCTGCTGGTGTCCTGATCTTGGACTTCCAGACGTCAGAACCATGAGAAATGAATTCCCGCTGTGAACGTCACCAGTCTGTGGTGTGTTGTTATGGCAGCCAGACCAGGCTAATACACCAGTCAGCTTCTGCTAACCCAGAAGCCACCTCCCTCCCACCTGGGCTATGTCCCCTCCAGGACAAGGACTGGCCCTCCTTTGGGCTATTGACCCCCAAGGGAGCACTTGACATGGAGAATGCTAGTCTACCAGCTGCGTTTCCTTTGTCAACTCTGTTCCCCTTGAGTCCCTCTCTGGGGACGCACGAAGCTGAGAGTCACTATATATGCATGTGAATGCGGTACAGCTGCAATGGGACGCAAATGGCATTTGGAAGAGACAGATACAAACTTGGAGCCAGTTGCCCCAAATATATATAGTAATTGCAAAGAGGTTTGGAGTGGCTAGACTTGGTAGGCTACTGTAGAGACTAACAGAAGTTAAACAAAGATTTTGTTAATAGATCAGGGAGGACAGAAACTGAGAAAAGCCACAGTGTGGGTGTGAGGAGGGCCTGGTGTGCAGAACAGTCACTAGGTACAGATGGAGGTGTCCCCACATGGGAGCGCGTGGACAGGGGAGAAGCCCACACCACGCTGCCCTCCACCATCCTGGAGGGCAGGCTGTGCTGTGGACAGCAACCCCCCAGGGTCATGGAGAGGCAGCAGAGGCCCCTGTGAGAACCCCACTGCTGAGGGGGTAGGAGACTCAAAGACCCACAAAAGTGATGCTTTTGGGAGGGTGACACCCCCTAGAACTGCCCTCACAGCCACCTCTCACCTTTCCCCCATGGAACCGGCTCTTGCAGTGAGCCGAGGACACAGCTGTGAACGGGCCTGTGAGGGGCTGTGCACAGCAGGTGACGGTGGGCTCTAGGAGCTTGAGGTGGAAAGACAGGGACGTCTCTCCTCCCCTACTCAGGCCTGAGCGTCCCATCCCCCACCAAGAGCCTGTCAGATGTGTCCCCTCACAAAGCCACTACAGGAGGGAACACGTTGCCCTTGAACCGCCAGCCGTGACCCACACTTGCCCTCAACTCTTTTAAGTTCGGAGCTCGGATGTGAAGCGCTGTCACTGACATCAGTTCTGCTGGGTGGAGGGGCCCTGAGTTCACCCTGAGGTCTCAGGTGGCCTTTGTGCTGGGGGCTTTCGCTGGGGCAGGTGTAACCAAGGCGCTGTCTGTGAGGGATGTTGTGGAGACCTGGGGCTCCCAGGGGCGCCCGCAGTCATGCAAAAGGCACCATAGCGGGCGGCTGTGTAACAGTCGTTTGCAAAGTGTGTTCCGTGTGGCCCTATTGCCAAATATAGTCATGTTGGGGATTAGGGCTCCAACATATGAATTGGGGGGGGGGGCACCACTCAGCACATCGCACGTGGATTTACTCTGTGACCTGGAGTTAAAGGGTTATTGTGCTTCTGCGTTTCCGCTCTGAGCTCATCGGCCTGACTGTAGGATCGTCCAGCCCCATGGGCCGGGGCCGCTCTCCCGCCCAGGACCCTGCACAAGCCCTGGGGGCAGCGTCCCTCGATGGTCCCCCTGTTTGCAGAGGCCTCTGCACCTCGGTTCACACAGGTCCCAGTCACTGTGTCCACTTGGCAGGCCCTTCTGCTAAGGGGCAGAATGGATACATGACGAGGTATCCGTGTCACCCCGGGACAGGAGGCTCATGCCTGCAGCCCCAAGACCTCAGAGCCAAGTGGTCTTTCTCCTTCAAGCCTGGGGCTCCCCTCAGCCACTACGCCACCTTGTGGGGCTCTCCCCAGAGCCATAACAGCCCTGTACCTTCCGGGCTTGGGCACCTGGTGCTCTGACCTCCCTCAATCAGGCCACGTTCCTCCACGCTTCCCCTGACAATCCTGCGGAGACTTCTTCTGACCTCAGGACACACAGCCCAGCTTCCTTTCCAGGCCGACTCTTCTTAACTCTTCTTACCAGCAGTCTCTGTGCCTGGCAGCCCTGGTGGGCAGCGCCCCCTGCTGTCCATGTATAGAACCACTTTCTGCTTCAGTTTAATTCAGCGGACGTTGAATTTCCTGAGCAACCCATGTGCGTCCACTCCTGTGTGGGACAGGAAAGAAAGACCAGGGGGCTCACAGCCCCTCTGAGAGACCAGTGAACCCTGGGGAGCAGAGAACAGGGTGACTCCTGAGCCCACACCCGGAGGAGTGGATGGGGGGTGTGGGTGTGGCTGTTCCAGGAAGCAGGGTGGTGGAGTCCGGGGTGGGTGGGAAGCCACCGAGGGCAGAGCAACATCTTTTGTCCTGAGAGAGAATGCAGCATGGGCAGCTGAACAGGGGTGGTCCTGGGGACAGAGGCAGCTGGAGACCTTGGTGCCCAGGTGGGGTTTTTACAGAAGTCAGACCCTACGTCTTTGCCTCGAAGTGCCCTTGAGACTCTCCAAGGACACAGAATGTGTTCAGGTCAGAGCCCCACTTTGAGTGGGTAGGTTGGTGGGGTGGGGGTGGGGCAGGGCGGGGTGGTGGGCTTTCTCAGGGCCCGGCTGATGCCCTGCAGCTCCTGGTAGCTGGAAATGCAGAGGGCCCGCCGAGAAAGCCGCGGTACCGATGGTGTGAGTGCGTGATGTCCGGTCCCAGAGACCAAGTGTGCACACCCCTTACCCGGCGCTCCTGCCCTCAGCTGAGAGGCCTGTCAGGCACTGAATGCTTGGTCCCGTTGTGTAATAGTCAGCACTCTGGACTCTGGACTGAGTGTTTGTGTTCCTTGTTGGGAAAGTAAGTTATTTTTTTTCTCACCTCTTAGTGTTAAAGATGGTCGCTGCCCTCACGTGATACAGCTAATTGCCCTTCTTGCTTGGGAAGGGGCTTGGTTATGCTAATGTGTGCTGGAGGAGGGGGTTATCCCACCAAAAAGTTTTAAAAGGAGGAGCTAGGAGGCCGTTTTAGAGAGAGTGACCCATGGGTAGCAGGGCAGGGAGGCCACGTGGAGGAAGCAGCCAAAATGGCGGAATGGGGAGGTGGGAGCCTTTGATTCCAGGAAAGCTCGGATGAGTCAGTGGCTTTGGGAGCCCTGAATGGAAAGGGAAGTGTTTTCCCACTGTGTGTTTTTACTCACTTGCCGAATGTGAGTCTAGAATAAAGGAAAATGGCCCACCAATTCTTGGCTCGGTTGTTTCATTACCGTCTGTCTGAATCAAATGCGAACCTGCAAGGGCCAGGCAGCTGTGATGGTGGCCGTGGCTATTGGCCTTACATTCCCCAAAATGTATATACTGAAATCCTAGCCCCCAGTCCGGTGGTATGAGGAGGTGAGGCTTGTGGGAGGTGATGAGGTCACGAGGGTGGAGCCCCCATGAATGGGATGAGTGCCCTTATTACAGAGACCCCAGAGAGCCCCCTTGCTCCTTCCACCATGTGGGGACGCAGTGAGAAATCCGCAGTCTGGGGCAAGCAGAGGGCTCACACCAGGACTGGATTGTGTTTGGCGGCCTGACCTTGAACTTCCACCCTCCAGAACTGTGAGAAATAAATGTCTGTTGTTTAAGCCCCCGCTCTGTGGTATTCTGTTATAGTACCCTGAGCTGAGACAGGATCCCATTTAGTAATTAGATGTTAGTGAGATTGAGAAAATGTTATTTACCAAAACTCCCCTCTGGAAAGGGAGGTAGTTAGGCAAGTCCTGGGCGGTGAGGGTGGTAGAAGCTGTTCCCAGAGAGAAAGGGGCCAGAATCAATCACCTCAGACAGGGCGGGAGGGGGCAGGGAGACCAGAGAAGGTCAGGGAGCTGGAAAGAACCAGAAAGACGGCAGAGGGCACGTGTGACCTGGAAGTCTCTATTAAAGATGGAAAAGCGTGCAGTGCCCGGTGTGAGCAATCGCTGGATCAGGGAGGAGAGGCCGAGGGCCCGCGGCAGCACCACGGAAGAGACATACAGAAAGAAGTCAGCTCTGGAAGCAAGGTTGTCATGCGGAGGGCTCGTTCCCCTTCGAGACTGCGACACTGGGGCTCCAGTCAGGCCTAGCCAAGCCTGCAGGGTCAGGGGGCCAGGGTGACCTTGGGAGATGCAACGGACCGACCGGTGCTTGGTGTGGGTCACCTCCATCCCCTGGCCTGAGCGGGCCGTGGGCACCTCCCCAGCCCCGCCCCCACCCCAGGGCGAGCTGCTCGGTCAGGGAGCCAGGGTGACCTTGGGGAATGCAACGGACCGACCGGTGCTTGGTGTGGGTCACCTCCATCCCCTGGCCTGAGCGGGCCGTGGGCACCTCCCCAGCCCCACCCCAGGGCGAGCGACTCTCAGGTCAGACTTCCCAGGGCCTTGGGGCAGCCTTGCCTGAGGACGGTGAGAGCTCCGGCGCTGGTCAGAAGGCCAAGGCTCCAACCCGGACCTGCCGTGCTGGTGGCCAGGTCACCCCGTGCAGAGTACCGTGCCTCGGCTTCCGGTGGACTGCCCGGTCTGCCTGGCAGGCAACAACAGCCGCCAAAACGTCTGGCACATGGCAAGGGTTGGATAAATATTAGTAGTTGGCGTTGTGGTGAGTTTCTTTTTAAAAATTTTTTGTTTTAACAAAAGAACCCGTCAGTTGCTCTCTGTGTGGCTGGGGGTCTTAATCTACTTAGGGCCGTGGACCCCCCTGCAGTCTGGAAAGGCTGTGGCTTCCGCAGGCTAACAGGTTTAGATGTTTAATGTGAAAGGCATAGGGCTACCAAGGAACCCTAATATGTTCAAAGGCAGTGGTCAAGATTTAAAAATTGTGATACAGAAACACATGTGCCTCTTTGTTGAGGCCTTGCACAAGGTCTAGTGACACTTTTAATAACTATCATAACTTTGAATTCATGATGAGCTGACCTGAAACCATATTTTGAAGTATCTGCAGCATCTGTGGTATGATATGAAAATAGCTATAATTTCTGTTGCAGAAGCCGTCTACACCAGGGGTCCCCAAACTTTTTACACAGGGGGCCAGTTCACCGTCCCTCAGACCGTTGGTTGGAGGGCCGGACTATAAAAAAAACTATGAACAAATCCCTATGCACACTGCACATATCTTATTTTAAAGTAAAAAAAAAAACAACACAAAAAAAATCAGGAACAAATACAATATTTAAAATAAAGAACAGGCCCTGGCCGGTTGGCTCAGCGGTAGAGCGTCGGCCTGGCGTGCGGGAGACCCGGGTTTGATTCCTGGCCAGGGCACATAGGAGAAGCACCCATTTGCTTCTCCACCCCTCCCCCTCTTTCCTCTCTGTCTTTCTCTTCCCTTCCAGCAGCCAAGGCTCCATTGGAGCAAAGATGGCCCGGGCGCTGGGGATGGCTCCTTGGCCTCTGCCCCAGGCTCTAGAGTGGCTCTGGTCGAGGCAGAGCGACGCCCCAGAGGGGCAGAGCATCGCCTCCTGGTGGGCAGAGCGTTGCCGCTGGTGGGTGTAGCACTCGCCGGGTAAAACAGACACTGGAGACGCTTGGGGAGTTTAAGACAAATCTTTATGGCCAAAAGAATTAGAGAACAAAACAAAGGAAAATAAAACCTGCGCAGGGGTGGACTCAAGTGGTAGTAACAAGAGCCACACCTAGCGCCTACAGTCTAGGGGTTTTTATAGCGTAGCAAGCAAGCAGTTCATACAGAAGCGGATTTGGCGTTTAGCAATTGGCTTCT
Source organism: Saccopteryx bilineata (assembly GCF_036850765.1). Taxonomy (NCBI): domain Eukaryota; kingdom Metazoa; phylum Chordata; class Mammalia; order Chiroptera; family Emballonuridae; genus Saccopteryx; species Saccopteryx bilineata. The sequence continues at coordinate 7,949,012 of NC_089494.1, forward strand.
CCAAATTAAATTTTTAGTCATGTGCCTTAGTAACCAGTTATGCAGTTGAAAGCCCCCAGCTGGAAATGTCCCTATCTATCCCCTAGGATGTGGTCACATTAACTATCTTAGGAGTTTTTACGACTTCCTTATCTCAAGGACTCATCAGCTCCTAGTCATCCTGGGAGTCTAACGACTTCCCTATTTCTAGGACTCATCTGTCTTATTCATCCTGGGAGTCTGGTCTCATCTATTCCGGGAATGTGCTGTACTTACTGGACTAGTTCCTTTTAAGTTATTTTCTCAAGCCTATTAATGTATTTTATAGTTTTTATTCGAATATCACAGTGGGCATGCCGGGTGGATCCCGGTCGGGCGCATGTGGGAGTCTGTCTGACTGTCTCTCCCCGTTTCCAGCTTCAGAAAAATACAAAAAAAAAAAAACCCCCAGAAAACTAAAAAAATAAATAAAAAATAAAAAAATAAAATAAAGAACAAGTAAATTTAAATTAACTAACTGACCAGTATTTCAATGGGAACTATGCTCCTCTCACTGACCACCAATGAAAGTGCGGCGGGGACCAGATAAATGGCCTCAGGGGGCCGCATGCGGCCCATGGGCTGTAGTTTGGGGACCCCTGGTCTACACTGTGCACACAGGGAAGGAAATGCTAGTTTCAATCAGCGATTAGTGGAAATAAGTACAGTACATGGTGTTTTTTCCCACCCTGTCCGTGCCCCTCCCCCACCCAGTTCTGCTCCTGATCCCCAGGCTAGGAACTCCCGGTGTAGGCAGAGATATACGCACATCCAGAGCAGATGTTCTTCCTGCAGAGAGAAGGGTCGTTTTATTTATGTGTCTTCATGGTTAGGCAAATGTGGGCCGCCAGGGTGCCATCCTCCTCCTCCTGGGATATGTGGGCTATGTGTAGCATGAGGCTGGGGGCGCTCTCTGAAAGCAAAGACACTCCTATCCCAACCCCCATCTCTGAGATGCAAAGTCAGGTTCACCTGTTCAGGTGTGCTAGGGAGATCCAAGGAACAGAAGCAGGGAAGAGCAGAGAGACTTTCAAAGTATATCACCTCGAGGGGAGGCCCCCCCTACACACTGATGTGCTATACTCATTTCAGTGGGGGGAGGGCTGCAGCTGACTGGGACGTGGCTGAGGCTAGGTGTCCCCTCCTGCCCAGCCACCCTGCTCCAGGGACCGTGCTCCAGGAAATAACGGCTGAGTGTGGGAGGGTGGGCTAGAGAGAGAGGTTAAACCTGAACCTAGACCACCAGTAACAGCAGCATCTTAGAGAGCCAGCTTCAGCAGGGACACCTTGTGACAGCAAGGAGCAACAGTAGCAGTGGGCTGTGGGGACCCTGGTGGTCCTCTGGGGTGAGGAAGCAAAGCTGACCTCTGCTTTGACTAAGGTGGACCCTGGAGATTTTTAATAACTTGAGGCAAACTTCCAGCCCAAAAGACATTCAGGGACTCAAGCAATGACTCGGGCAATAAAAGAAAAGTGGGCATACTTGTCATCTAAGTTGGTGAAGTAGGTCATACCAGTTACATCATCATCGTCTCACATATGGTATTTTATCCTCGTTACTGTTCCTTCCGTGTGTTGGTGTAGTAAGTTTCACTCTCAGCGAACGACCTTATCTGACCTCGCATCACTTTGGAGTCCTTACCCCTGCCTGGTACTACTGCTTGGCCACGTGATTCTGCCTTGGGATATTTATAATACAACTGGAATTCAAAAAAAGGAATCAAGAGAGCTAAGGGGAGAGACACTTTTTACAAATACAGAGCGTCTTCAGGTTGTGACACAGTCCCTTCCGTTCCTATGACAGTGACGTAACCCGAATTATGGTGTAAGTCGAAACACACCCTAGCCTAAGTCACTTACCTTTCCTAATACAGTTGTAAAATCATAATCTAGAATGTAAAAACACAACTAAGCCGCAGAGAAAGAAAAGGACATAAATATACTGTACTGTACATTGTACTGTAGTAACAGAAAAAAAGACAAAAAGTGAGTGTAAAAAAAAACAAAACTCCTTATCTTTATTCCTGTGGTAGGCTTGCACACCGGAAGGGGCATTGCAAGGTGGAAGGGCGAGGCCTTTTGGGAGGAGGAAACTGGAGAGGCAGGAGAACCTGCAGAAGGTGCTGGAGATACTGGGTCAGGTGACTCAGGATCACGTAAGGAACGTGCAGGAGATGCTGAAGACGATTCTACCTGTATGACAGGTGTTTCTTCTCGAGAAGGAGCTGAGGTAAAGGGTACGGGATCTGCTGCAGGCCTCTCGGCCTTCTTAAAGAATTGTTCCAGGCTAGTCTGGGTTAAGTTTGCCCACGTAGTCTGTAAGTATGATGCTAACGACGTAAGCCGAAGCATCATGTCTCAATTTTTTATTTTTTATTTTTTTGGTATTTTTCTGAAGCTGGAAACGGGGAGAGACAGTCAGACAGACTCCCGCATGCGCCCGACCGGGATCCACCCGGCACGCCCACCAGGGGCGAAGCTCTGCCCACCAGGGGGCGATGCTGTGCCCATCTGGGGCGTCGCTCTGTCGCGACCAGAGCCACTCTAGCGCCTGGGGCAGAGGCCAAGGAGCCATCCCCAGCGCCCGGGCCATCTTTCACTCCAATGGAGCCTTGGCTGCGGGAGGGGAAGAGAGAGACAGAGAGGAAGGAGAGGGGGAGGGGTGGAGAAGCAGATGGATGCTTCTCCTGTGTGCCCTGGCCGGGAATCGAACCCAGGACTCCTGCACACCAGGCCGACGCTTTACCACTGAGCCAACCGGCCAGGGCCATGTCTCAATTTTTTAAAGATTTTATGGGAGCGAGCGTTGTAAACTCGAAACGTCGTTATGTCGAGACTGTCGTAACCCGCGGACCCTCTGTATCCCTGATGCATCTGAAATTGCAGCAAACAGCCTGCAAGCATGAGGTGCGGTGCCGAGCCCCTGGGGTCAGCAAGGGGGGCAGGGGGAGTGTGGGGGAGGGAGCACAGGGCGAACGAGAAATCCTTGGCAGAGAAAGAGGCTCCGGTGCGTTCTAGCCCGTCTCCATAGGGTCTCCCAGACTCAGTCGCCTGTGTCAGTATCCCTTATGGGAGAACAGCGGAACTGGGCAGGTTTCCCTGTGGGGTCAGACACACGGGTGCATGGGGCCCACAGCCAAGATGGATGAAGGTTTCGACAGTTTCTCCTCAGACTCCTAGGATGATTGTGGGCAATGCCAGGGTTCCTGCTGGACCTGAGATGAAATCCGGTGCCCTTCAGTTTGGAGATGACAAGAAAGACTGACCCGTAAGGCTGAGGACTTGGGGCTAGAAATAGGTATGGGTGGCACCTTGCCACCAGATGTGGAGCTAGGTGTGAACGGAGGTCCAAGTGGCACCAGCGTTCTGATTCTCAGGTGAGTGTTCCTTCCGCGGCACCCGTGTGAGTCTCTGTGCCCGGCCCGCCCTCCCCACTCCAAGATGCTCTGGGGCTCCTCAAAGACCTGAGCCGTCACAGGGCGACCTTCTGCTCCCAACAGAGGCGGGCACAAGCCTACCCGCCAGCCACCGTCCAATCAGCACCTGGTCAAGAGCAGACTTATTCCCTCGTTTCTTCCGCCTCATTTTGGCCTTCCGTTGCACTCCGCACAGGGCACGGGTTTCTAAGTCCTTCATGTCTCTCACAGCGAGGGCTCGGATCCCCTCTCTGCCGTCCAGTGCCTGGAACAGGCCTGGTCACAGCAGAGCCCGTAAATACCTGGTGATTGACGGCTGCACTCATGGCCATGGTCCCAGCTCTCAGGTCAAACCAAGGGACAATTGGAGGTCGGGGCTCCCCTGCAATTCCGGGCCCAATAGCATCTGCTGGAGATGACAGAGAACTGGAGTCTTGTCCCAGGCCCCTCGTTCCCGCCAGGGGCAGGGACCCTCAGCCACCCTGGTAAGAGGGATAATAATGCTGAGGTGACTGGCATGTCCCTTTCCCCCGTTATGCATGAGGTCATGTTTCTGTTAAGGTTCCTATCACAGCTCTAACCCTCAGTGTTACGGGAAGAGGTGCTTGCTTACAGGCTTGGGGTAAAATTTCCAGTGATGAGGTTCAGAAAGTGCTGACTCTGAGTAACAGACCCGAGGGAGGTCGTGTCCTCTGGAAGCCCCTGGTGACTGGAACTGCGGCCCAAGGGATGATGCAGCACAGACACCCCAGGCCCGGGGCGGGGGGAGGGGGAAGTGGAGCTAATCCTGTTCTGTGAGAGGCGAAAGTGAACGGGAGCAACATGTGCAAACTGACGTACTAGTCACCACCTATGGAATTAAAGTAGGTCTTTAGAAACAAACACACGAATTACGATGGGGGACATTTGAGCAACGGCACGGGCACCCCTTCTGGTCTGCGTATTCGAGTTGGACCTTCTCCTTGGGAAAGGTGACTGCTTTGTATACATGTATCTTCTTAATGGCCACATGGGAGACGCCTCAGTCAGGGTCGCCTTAGGTCTGACCGTACATGGCGTTTGCCCCGTTCCTGGAGAAACCCGGGTCCGGGTGGATGGAACAAATCCAAACTGCTCTAATGAGATACAGGAGCAGGTTGGGTGGCATTACTGCAGAGATTATGTCTGGACTACTGCCCAGTTCTTCACCACAGCCGAGGGATCCTGGAGCCCAAGACTAGGAAGTCTGAGACCAGACTGCCGTCAGCTCTCTCTCCCGGCATGCAGGGACAGGAAGACCACAGGCCTCGGCTCCACGGCGAGGCTGCACGGGTCTGCGGACAAGCCCACGACAGGCCCGCACCGTGGGCCAGGCCTCATGCCGCCTGGACCGTGTCTCAGTGCTTGGAAGGGCTGTTAGTTGTGACAGAGGCAGGAGGATTCGCAAAGCCACAGTGTTTCTGATCTGGCCGTCTGCAGAGTAAACTTCCTGACTTCTGCTCTGCGCTGTAAGCTCTTGACGGTAGGGACTCGGTCTTGTTCATCCCTGGCTCCCCAAAACTTAACAGGGTGCCTGGCACATAATAGGGGCTTAATAAATTGTGTTGAGTGAATAAGCAAACGGCATCTGGCTTGACTCTGCGCAGTCTGGGCCCCTCACTTTCGAACGAGGCATCCACCCCAGACAGCACTTTCCCTGCACTCCTGCCCGCGGCACAGGGTGCCCAGGCGCCAGCGTGCCCCGGTCTGTGGGTTTCCGGGACATGGCACAACCAGTGTGAAAGCGGGGGAAGCCTTGGCTGAGCCCAGACAATGTGATCACGTTCCGCTGAGCAGCCTGGCCTCTCTCTGTGTAGAAGCACCTGCCTGCTCTACTGGGGCCAGTCAACCCCCCGCGTGCAGGGTGGAACGGTGCGCCTAGCAGACACGGGCAAACACATTCACCCTGTAAAAGAGCAAGGCAGGGCCCGAAGGCAGCAAGGAGTCCGGAGAGGCCGTTGCCGTGGGGACGCTGGGTGCTGCCGAGCAGAGCAGCTGAGAGCCTGTGGGCTGCGATGAGAACAGAGAAGGCTTCCCGGGGAGGCGGAGTCCAGCTGGGTCCTGACTGAGCGAGGAGCCGTGCACTGCTGTTCAGGGAAGGGAGGCGCTGACTCTCTTGGTGTATCAGGTCCCCGGTATTCGTTTGTCCACTTCCAGGGAAAACACCTGGCCGTTTCTGAGCCCGTTTTTGTGGCCAGGAGAGAACGAGGCACTGACCAGCCCGCCTGGGCCACGTGACCATCTCAGAGGGGGCGGTGGGGGGTGGCGCCCACTGTGGCACCAAGAGGATCCCCTGGAGTGGAAGAGGAGAAGCAGGAGAGGAGTTGAGTTTGGTCTGGGGTCTTTGGAAAGCAGAGCAGGGAGCAAAGGCTCGGGTGCCACTCCTTTGTTAGGGAGGGCGAGCCCAGGGCGTGGGAAGGAGGGGTGCGGCCAGGGAGGAGGGCAGCCAGCCGGCCGCGCTCCCTCGGAAACACACGGAACCTCCCTCGGAAACACACGGAACCTCCCTCGGTAACACACAGAACTTCCCTCGGTAACACACGGAACCGGAACCGGTCCATCAGTCTCACGGCGTCCTCCTCTGAGATGCTGTCTGAATAACTGTCTCTCTGCTCAGTCACTGAGGGGGGAAGGGAGAATTCGTTCAGTCGAATATCTCCCATTGGTGTTAATGGCCAGGACTTCTTCCCAGAGGGTGTTAATGGCCTGGACTTCCTGGCTGCCTGTGGGCGGGCACAGTGTCTCACCGGGGAGTGTCCAGGGAAGCCCCCAAGCAGGAGGTATACCGCCTGAGGCCAGAGACTGCACAGCCTTGCCTGGGGGAAGCCAACCCGAGCCCATACAGAGGTGATGGTCTCAGCAGCGGCTAGGGCTGGTGGCCAGCGGCCCAAGGCAAGTGAGAGGGTCCAAAGTGGCACACAGAGGTGTCTGATAGAGGCAACCTGAGAGTAAGAGGCGGGGTGAAGCCAGCACGAGCACTTCTCCTCCAGGTCACCTGGGCTCCTGCCTCTTCCCGGAGCTGAGACCAGGGCCGACCGCCGTTTGCACAAAGAAATGACCGGGCCTGGAGCAAACTCTGGGTGCAGGGAAGGCAGCCGTCTCTAGTGAGGACCAGGGGATAGTTCTTAGCCCCCCAGAAAGGAAAAGGCTGACCAGAAAGGTCTTACAGAGGTGGCTCCGCAAATATGTCATTAAAGGGAAAGAAGTCGCAAATCCAGGCCCCTTGTTTTCTCATGTGTGGTGGAGAAGTTCTGACACAGACAACTTGGGGTGGCGCTGGGGGCAGTTGAAAGTTCAACAGCTAAGTTTGAAATTGGGGGGGTGGCAAGCAGGTGGCTGGCAGGGCATCCCAAAGGAACCAGGGTCTACCCAGCCTCGGCTCACAGCCGGAGCGAGGAGGAAGGATCTGATGTCAGGAGTCCACTGCTCAGGAGTCAGCTCATCTCACTCTGTCCCGGTCAAACCCGGCCGTCCGCTCTGTGCAGGGACTCGAAGGCCGTAGAATCTGAGGCCTTGGAGTCCATCCCTTGGCCTCGAGGGTGAAGGAGGGACAGAGTGGCCCTTGGTTGCTGTTTGCAGGGCCCAGTCACCATCTACCCGTGCAGGAATAATCAGGGCCTCTGTAATCTGATAGGAACTTGGCCAAGGTCAAAAGAAAAGTACAAACAGTGACACGGGAGCCTCACCAAACTATGAAACTTTTAAGGTCCTGGATGGTTAGCTCAGTTGGTGTCATCCCAAGGTTGCGGGTTCGATCCCTGCTCAAGGTACATACGGGAAGTGACCAATGAATGAACAACTAAGGGAACAACAAACAAACGCTTCTCGTTCTCCCTCACTACCTCTCTCTGTCTCTTAAAATCGATTAATAATAATATTTAAAAACCCATGAAACCTTTGGCCTTGGTGACGCAGGAAGGCGTTTATATGAACCCAACACGTAGGTCCCCTGCTTTGCCCGTCTGGTCCGGACACCTATTCTCCCATGGTGCCCTGGACTCTCATCACAACACTCAGCTCGCGGTCTGAGAACTTCCTGTTTATCCCACTCGACTGACTGCGCTCTGGGGGAGAGGGTTAATTTCTCGTTCACCATTCCACGCCAGTGCCTGACACGTCGCAGGCTCTCACCGGGTCTCCAGAAGCCCAGGTCTCGTATCCTGGTGTGGATAACAGGTCTGTGAGCTCCTGTAGGGCAGGGCCATCTCCTGGTCATCTCTATCCTCCTTCGCTGGGCAGGGCCCAGCCCACAGTAGGCTCCTAACCATTTGTTGAATGAATGACTGACATCCCCTCCTCACTCACTTCCTTCTTGGTTCCATCCCAGTCCGCAGCTGGTGAGCCAAAGGAACTTCTTTTAACAGCTTCGAAAAGTGTGGCGACACCTGCTCTGTCGAGACAGGAGTGGAGGAGGTGGTGGGGTTCCCCCTTCACCTCCCCAGGACACAAGGTGGGGAGTGCTTTGACCTGCTGTGCATGCCCACTCGCCCGAGGAAGGCTGGCCACGGGGCTGCCCGGTGCAACTGGCGGAAGGCAGCTCTTCTGAGCCAGGGCATCTGAGTCCTCAGGCTGCAGCCGCCCGAGGGGGCCACTGGAGCTCCGGGACTCGGTGCCTGTTACTGAAACACTGTTTTTCCACCCAGGGTCTGTCCCAGTTCTGGCCGATGCGACTTTTATCGCCAGCAACAACAACAACACAGAGACAGCCGAAGACGATCCAACTGGCAGCTTTCCTGGCTTTGGAGGCACAATCCCTTCTCAGCTAAGACGGGCCGGGGAGCCGTGGTGACAGCGGTCTCCTGGGCAACAGACTGTTTTAGAGCTGCCCCCCTTCCCAAATTACGTTGTACTCCCTCAGATTGCCGCCGACTGCACTCAATGGCCCGAATGCAGAACAGGCCCCCAGGCCGGCAGTGCGGAAGGGGTGCGGGAAGGGGTGATCTCCTCTTCAGAGCCTGAACTCACCCCTCTATCTCTTCTCCCGAGTCACCTTTGCCTATGCAGCTCTAGTTTTATAATAATAAACGGCTCCCCGGGAATGGAACCCCGTGGGGTGGGGCTTCATGGCAGGAGGGGTGGGCGATGCTGGCATCCCTCCACAGGACGGGGTGGGGGGTGTTCCGACACTGATGGCCTGAACGCCCCTCGGGGATGCCTGCCAAAGACCCTCCTGGAGCAAAGTCCTGGCTCTGGGCCCCTTGCCACGTGTCCCGGAGCAGGGAAAGTCCCGTTGAGGACAGTAGAGGCAGGGAGCCAGACCAGGGAGACGAGATGATGCCAGAAGCAGACGCCGAGAAGACCAACGGTGAGAAAAGGGTTCGGCCGTTGTCCGGATGCTGTGTGTCCCCGGAGTCATCTCATACTGATCCTGAATTCTGCTGAGCCGTGAGCTGCATGTATACATTCCTCCAACTGCTGTGAGCTCAGCTGAGAGCTTAGTTGATCCCATCGCAACCCAGCGAGGTAGGCACGATCCCCAGTTTACAGAGAGAGAAACTGAGACTTGGAGAGATTAAGTAACCTGCTCAGATCACTGGGGTAGCTTGTATCCGATGGCCCCACACAATTTCGTCCCTCCCTGCACACCTGCCACTTCTCCCCTCAAGAGGTGGCACTTACGTCCCTTCCTCTAGACCCCTGGTCAGCAAACCGCGGCTCGCGGGGCACACGCCGGCTCTGTGGCCCCTTGAGTGTGGCTCTTCCATAAAATAGCATGTGCGGGCGCGCAGGCACACAGGAGAGGCACACGTGATTCATGTAGGAGTTGAGTGAGCATGTGGTTCGCCAGCCGAGGTTTGACTGCCCCAGGGAAAGAAGCAGAAGTATTCTGTGGTTCCCACTAGTCTTGAGACTGGCTGGTTCCCAACCTTTCTGGGCTTTGTTTTCCCCACCTGAGAAATGAAGAATGTGAAAGCTGAGGCTGTGATTACCTTGGAAAGGAGAGGGGAGGGGGGAGGGAAAGGGGGAGAGATAAAGGGGAGGGAGGAAGGGGGAAGGGGAGCCACATGCTCACTCAACTCGTGCGTGAATCGCGCCCGCCTCCCCCGCATACCTGTGTGCTGGCACGTGGTATTTTGTGGAAGAGCCACACTCAAGGGGCCACAGAGCCGCGTGTGGCTCGCGAGCCACGGTGTGCCACCCACTGCTCTAGACTCTAGACTGGGCCCAGAACCGCTTCAATCAATAGGATGATGTTCTGGGAGCCCCAAGCCCGGGCATGAAGAAGGTTTGGCAGCTTGGGCTCCTCCCTTTTGGAACCCGGCCTCCATGGTGTGGAGGTCAAGAGGAGAGGCCCATCTGGAGGAGACTCGAGGTTCCGGCTGACCCACCCCACACATACCCCTGAGCCCCACTCAGACGGTAAGAGGTAAGATCACCAGCAGATACAGGCGACGTTAAGCCACAGGGCTGGCAGGGTTTATTATGTGGCAATAGATAATGCAAACTATCAGACAGCCAGGAAGTGGTGGAAATGGCTCTAGGAGTCCAGAGTCCCCCCTCTTCCCACCGTCCCCCCAGGGCTGACAGGTCCCACTGATGCGCAGGGTGGGATCTGAATGAAGTTCTGCTCCTTCTCCCTGAGACGAGGCTGGGCTAGTTTCCTGTCGTGTCCAAGGTGCAGGGTGGGATCTGAATGAAGTCTGCTCTGTAAAGCCAGCAGCCACGGCCACCATCACAACAGCCTGGCCCATGCAGGTTCACATTGGATTCAGACAGTCGGTAAAGAAACAACGGAGCCAAAAACTGGTGGGCCATCATCTTTAATCCTAGCTTGCACCCGGCGGGCAAGTAAAAACACACACTGGGCTCCAAAACCCACTCACATTCAGTGCTCACAAAGCTATTGACTTATCCGAGTTTCCTAGAATCAAAGGTTTCTAGCTCACCAGCCTTATTCACCTCTGTTCCCCATCTCCTTCCTTCTCCCTGCACAAACTCTGCACAAACTGGCTTTTCCTTCAGCACTCTGCCATTTTGGCTGCTTCTCCTGGCCTCCTCCACGTGGCCTTTCTCTGCTCTCCTCTCTGCTCTCTCTTCTAATATTAATCTCAGGAACTAAGAGAGCAAGCTCCCATTCTGCCCCCATTTTATAGTGTAGAAATCCAAACCTTTATTCCAATATACAAAATGGGAAGTCTCTAATACAAAGTCACTTATCTGAGGCATGATGGGATTGTACCACCCCACATCAAAAAGGGTGGGAAAGGCTTAATCCCAAAACCAAGCCCCAGGCTACAAAGATCCTGCCTGCCCACAGCTTGCCCCCAACACACATTAATATCACCTGGGCAACGGCTTCCATGTGGGCAGCGCCATCTTTAACAAAGTGAGCATAATATATTTTATCTGCCCAGCATGCTCCTTATCCCTGAGACGAGGCTGGGCTAGTTTTCTGTCGTGTCCACGGTGCAGGCTAGGCTCCTTCAGTTCCCAGGAACCCTGAGCATCAGAATTTTCCTCTGCACCCAACTCCCCGAACCCCCAGCCCAGTCTGGGGAAGCACTGAGCTGGCCTCGGGTCAGACCCCGCCCGGGAGGCCTGTGGGGAGTCCTTGAGCCCTCAGCAGTAGGTTTGTGATAAGGTGCCAGAGAACTGTAAAACTTGTACATATTGGCAACACCATTTTAAAGAGGAAAAGTCAGGCTTCTTGCCTCCTCCCTTCTGTGGAGAATGGAGGGAGAAGAATGCAGGAGCTTCCTGGCTTACAAGGACAACTGGGTCATCTAGTCACAGTTTTAACTACAGTTCTCTAAAAGAATAAAGGTTATCTGAAGAACTTCCTTTCCCTTTCAATAAGAGACAATATTTACATATCCTGCCCTGATTTTAACTCTTCCTTCCTTCCTGGAGTCCTGAGAGTGACATATACCTCTAGACAAAGGGAGGGGGGTTGACACAAAAAGATTCATGAATGTCTTTGATATGTAAAACGACATCACTATTGTGTTACCTTGTAAGTTTGAATATGTAGGAATGTTTTTATAGATCCTATAGACAAATGTTGTAAGCTTGTTAATGATTGATTATTGTGTCATGTTCTTCCTCCTTTCTCCCCCAACCTTGTATGTGATCAAATCTATATAACTAGCCTCGGGGTTATTTTGGGACACACATGATTTGGGTGAGCTATACCCTGTGTAAGTCATATGCAGCTGGCTTATTAATAAATCTCCTCCTAAAAATTCTTCTGTATCCTGCCTTGGTGTCTCTACGTAACCCGCGGAATTAAGGTATGCTACTTTACAACAGGTAGAGTTCAGGTTTTCTGACCCTGGTCCTCTCCACAGCTCCCCTCCAAGTGGGAATACGCTCCCACAGGCTGGAAGGAATGGAAGTCAGAGAGATGAGGAAAGGTGGAAGTGGCCCAGCCTGGCTCCTCCGCCCCCAGCTCCGGAAGTTAGCTAGCTCCCAAGAGGAGACCTGTTAACACCACTCAGGGATCTGAGAAAATACGGGATGTGCCCAACGAGTCAGATATTCCAAAACAAAGGCTTTGCAAAGAGGCGACCCCAAACCCACCCTGCAGCTCTTGCCCGTCCCGTCCATTGCCCACTCAGGCTCATTAATCGCACAGAACAGTTCTGAGCACCATCAGCATCCCACCTACCTGTTAACCTCTGCCTTTGGCTTGGTGAGAGGGGGACTGGAGACCGCGGAGAGCTCCAGACGCACCCCTGCTGCTGGGAGAGGGCACCCCGAGGATCTGGTGGGTGACAGGCTCCTGAAGAAAGCTAACAGGGAGCGCCGGGGCTGGGGCTGCCGGCTTGGCTTGGAGTCAGAGCGAGGACGGGGGCTGTACCAGGCACGCCCGGCTGGGGTGGCCCGGCACGGAACATGTGGGAATGTCTCCCGAGCACGTAGGTCCAGCCCAAGAAGACCGGAGCTGGCGGGGTGTTCACCTGCGTGGAGGTGCCGTGAGAGATGAGGAAGGGGGGGCGGGGGGAATCAAACACTCCCATTAAGCACCTACCCCAGGGAGGGGAACAGGTGCCAGATATGACCAGGGACCCTTCCTGTCCCTGCTGGCCTCCCTGTCCCGCACCAGCCACGCTGGAGTGGCCTGGGCAGGCACGGAGCAGGGGCCCGGAAGAGAAGCTGGCCACCTCCCCTGGGCCGGCCGCAGGCGCCCTGTGCGGGCGGCTGGGTCTCAGGTGGGGGAGTTGGAGCAGCTCCGGCTCCAAACGAGCGCTGGAGTCTCAACTCTTCTCCATAACGAGACATTGTTATTATGGAAATCAGACTTTTGTGCCTAAAAGTGACCCCAGAAATACTTATGATCTTGGATGGACCCCCAAAAAACTCCCCAAGAAATCTACCTAAGATATCATTCAGGTTGGGTGAGAACCGACCCCACTGAGCAGGTCTGAAAGGGAAGCGAGGAAGGAGGAGCTCGGCTGTGTTCAGATTGCCAGGTTCTCCAGCCCCCGTGAAACCGCCGCTCAAGTGACAGGAAGCGTTCTGGCTAATCGGGCGGAAAGGGATGTATTGATAGGACACTGGTAGCTAAGAGACCACTGTTGGGCCAGAGAAACAGTGTCTGCAGGTGGGGGCTCATAAAGGAAACCACGGTCTGACGTAGGCTACAGAACCACAGAGAAGATGCCACCACCTCCTTCTGCCCACAGGACCCTGGGTGACTCGGTCTTCACTGCACCCCATTCTGCATATTTCTGGAAATCACAGGGAGGCAGCCGGTGTCTCCATCACAGCTCTGTTGGTGGGGAAGGCCTCAAATACAGGAATGTGACTCAGACCCTGGGTCCTGCAGCAGGAGGCAAAAATGAACATTTACCAAAAGGGTGAACCCTTAATTGATTGAACTTGAAACTGCAGTGTACCCCAACATGGCCAAGATTATAGTTTCTGCCACCAGGCCAGATGAGGATTTGGAAACTAGGTTGTTATACAAAATAGATTATTAAAGGGAAATAAAGACACCTTTTGCATGCCTGAGTTTGGGGTTATGCAATTCATGCTTACCCCAGAGACAATGTAAGAAGTTAGCACAATAAATCAGTGACAGCCCCTGGCACATGCTTGAAAAAAGCCGCCCGTTCCCAGTAAATGTCAGACAAGCATTTGGTCAAGGTCATCACCCTCCCTCTGTCCCATCCCCCAGCGGTGCCCGAAGCTCATGTCCCCTTCTCATCAGTCCTGGTTAAGTGCACAGAGCCTTTGCGCGGCATGGCAAGACAGGACAGGGCAGCACCCAGTGACAGGGCTCTTTGTCTCACAGGTGGGAGGCCGGCACCACGACCTTTGTCTGCCCTGTGCTCCGGTAGCTCAAGTGCGTGTGATACACAGCAGGAACAAAGACACGCCAGCAGTCTCAGCGCGTCACTGGTGCTCTGGACACACAGTCCTGGAAAAGCACCACGCATCACTGGTGCCATGTGCTGTCAAACCTGGAAAAGAGCTTCAGAATGACTTAGCACCAACTCTGCATTTTACAGGGGGGCGGGCTGGGGCCCAGAGCCAGCCTTAGTCCACCGCCGCTATAGAGCACACCGGTGGTCAGTGGCCGAGCCCAGGCTGCCTGGACCTCCAGACACGGGCCCTCCTCCCTCCTGGACACTGAACACCCTGCTTCCTCACAGGGCATGGCCTGGGGGAGTGATGGGCTCTTTCTCTTCCAGCAGGAGCTGGTGATGCCCACAGCCCACCTGGCATTCCTAGGTGGGGAGGGGCCAACCCACCATTCCCTCCCTAAGCATTTATTGAAGCTCTGAGGTTCCTGATAAGTAAAACTCCAACACCCGTGGGTGGTAGCTCCTTCAGGCAGAGGGTTGAGAATGGTTTCCATGGCGACCGCCCAGGCTCTGGTTTCCATAGCAACACTTGCTAGATTTTACAGAACTTCCTTTTTAATGTCAACTTAACATTTGCAACTGCTCTATTCTTCAGGCCAAACCTGGGCCTAATACAGGGCTTCCTGTCTAGGACAGGGAGAGACCACAAAGGGCAGAGGGGAACTGTGGGCCTGCGCCAGTTAGCTGACAGTGAGGACATTTCCTCAGGCAGCAGGCCCCCCTCCATCCTGGCTGCCAGGTGTACACATAGGCGCAGACAAGCACACGCTTACATTACAAAGAGAATGCATCTTCAGGATCGGAGAGGACACAGGCCTGTGGCTCCCAGCCCTGCAGAGATAACTGTGGTGCGTGGTTTGGTGTACCCTTCCGGAAGGAGTATGTGCACATCCAGAGAGCTATCTTGTGGAAAATTCACAAATGGAAATATACAGTGTGTCCATAAAGTGATGGTGCACTTTTGACCGGTCACAGGAAAGCAACAAAAGACGATAGAAATGTGAAATCTGCACCAAATTAAAGGAAAACCCTCCCAGTTTCTGTAGGATGATGTGGCAGCATGTGCGCATGTGCAGATGATGATGTAACACCATGTATACAGCGGAGCAGCCCACGGCCATGCCAGTCGAGATGTGGATGGTACAGAGGAAAGTTCAGTGTGTTCTGTGGCTCGCTAAATTCAAATCCATGATCAAAGTGCAAATGTGAATATCAGCGCGTTTATAACAAAGCGCCACCACATAGGAATAACATTACCCGGTAGGATAAGCAGTTGAAGGAAACCGGCAGTTTGGTGGAGAAACCCCGTTCTGGTAGGCCATCAGTCAGTGACGAGTCTGTAGAGGCTATACGGGATAGCTACCTAAGGAGCCCTAAAAAATCCGTGCGTGAGCCCACATCGAACTGCACTGAATAGGTATGAAACTGGGAGAGTTTTCCTTTTATTTGGTGCAGATTTCACATTTCTGTCGTCTTTTGTTACTTTCCTGTGACCGGTCAAAAGTGCACCGTGACTTTACGGACACACTGTATGTTCTTGCTCTGCCAACTGCTTCACCCTACGTAAAGATCTTGGAGAACTTCACACGTCAGCACAAATGACAGCTACCTCATTTTTTGTAATAGGAATAAAATATCGCACTTAAAAACAACACAAATCCCCCGTTGAGGGTGTTTTGTTTTTAGTTTCTTATCCCTGAACATATATTTGTACACACTTGTTTGGTTTAGTCATAGGGTAAGTTCCTCGCAGTGAAATTGCTGGGTCAAACACACTGTATTTTAAAACTTGATTCTTGTCAAACCAATTAACTGCCATTATTGGCACCAGAGGGCTTGCACATACTCGAGAAGACTGGGCGTTATTAAACTTAAACCAAACCAAACCACAAAACCAATCTCCCCAACTTATTCTAGGAGACCAGTAAAAAATTACACAAAAGCCCATAAAAGAGAATATGGGAAAGGAAAGTTACAGGCCAACCTTCCTAATAAACATATATCTGAAACTCCTTAAGAAAATATTAGCAAACAGAACTCAACAGTGTCGAGACATCATGACCAGATGAGTCATTCATGTTAGTCACCACATTTACAAATGGAAGGGAAGGAGAAAAGACCATGTGATTATATTGATAAAGGAGAAATATTTGATGAAAGAATTAAACATCTATCCCCGATTACAAATAAAAACTAGAAATGGAAGATGACTTCTTTAACCTCAAAGAGAGTATTTTCTCAATATCTATAACTAAAACTATACTTGACGTGAATTCTCTTTAAAATCAAGAATAAACCAAGATTTGTGATTATCACCATGGTACCAGAGTTCCTAGCCAGTGACGTAGGATAAGAAAAAGAAATAAAAGTTTTAGTTATTTGAATGGAAAAAAATAAAATTTATTCATATTCAATAAAATTGCTTATCTATAAAACACCCAAAAGTCCTCTGGACCACCTTTTAGAATAAGAAAGACAGCTTAGCAAGTTTATTGGATCAATATTAAAAAACAAATTACATTTATACACATTAGCAACAGAGAGTTATGATTACTCATCATATTAATAACAAGTTTAAGAAACTTAGGCATAATCTAGTGAAAGATCTGCAAAAACTCTGTTGGCAAAAGTATAAAACTGTTTTTGAAAGATATTAAAGATCCAAATAATTTATGTTCATAGGTCAGGACACTAAATATCTTAACAGTTTTAGTTTCCCCCACTTGGATCTATGGCTATACTACAAGGCCAAGAAAAACCTCAACAGAGCTTGGCATCAAACTTGATAAATTATTTCTAAAATGCGTATGAGAACAAAGGGCCGAGAATAAGCATGGCCACTGCTGGAGAAAATCAAGGTGGCAGACTTATATATACTACCAGATGTCAAGACTCATTTTACGTGTGGTTATGGCTCAAAGGAGAGACCCCATAGGACAGAACAGGAAGCCCAGAAATAGACATTACACCTGTGGAAACGTGACCACGTTCCCTTCAACACATATGGAGACAGACTCACTGCAGCTCACTGGGAAAAGGAAGAAAAGAGAACTCAACACAGAACAGGTGGTTATCCCAACCTCACAGCTGACCAGAAAAGAAATTCCAGAGGAACTGAGAACGTAACATACAAAACTTTAAAAGGATGAGAAGACAATACAGGAGACTTGTCTCCCCTTTCCCCCCCCCCCCCCTCGACCCATCGGCTGACTATATTGACAAGATACTGATTGGTTACATGTTGAAGAAAACATACAATACAAAATACAGAAAAAGTTGGTTTCGTTCCCTCCCCCTCCCCTCCTTCGGAGAATGTCTCTTTAATCTTGGAATAAGAAAGATATCTGAAACAAGATGCAGAAAGCTCTAACCATAAAGCAAAAAAGATGGATAAACTTGGCTACACTAAAACCGATCATTTCTGCTCAGGGAAGGGACCACAAAGAAAGAGAAAAGGCAACTCACAAACTTGGGGGGGGGTAGGTAAAATATTTGTCATATCTCACTGACAAAATACATAAAGGCTGTATAAAATATATAAATGTACAGAGAACTACCAGTCCACAAGAAGAAAACAAAGCATCCCACAGTAAAATAGGTCAAAGAACACAAGCAGGCATTTTATAGAGAAGGAAACGTGAACATCTAATAATCGTATGAAACTTGCCCCACTTTCCTCAGGAAGATCAACAACAACAACAAAAATCCGAAGGGTTGTTACTATTAAGTGTTAGCAAGAATGCAGAGCGAGAACAGCTAAGCAACACGGTGGGAGGGCCAACTGGCTCAGCTCCATAGAGAAAACAATCCGCTAGAACTTCCTAAGTTGAACATTCACATTCCGTGGGACCTAGAGATTCCCTTTCTAGGCCTGTATAGCGATTCCCTTTCTAGGCCTGTATAGTGATTCTCTTTCTAGGCCTGTATAGCGATTCCCTTTCTAGGCCTGTATAGTGATTCCCTTTCTAGGCCTGTATAGTGATTCCCTTTCTAGGCCTGTATAGCGATTCCCTTTCTAGGCATGTATAGTAGAGAAACCCTCACAGACATGCACTGAAGCCCTATGAAAGAAACGCTCATTAATGTATCGTTGTAATAGTTAAAAAAACAACAACCCATAATATTCTTTGTCAGGAGGCTAGGTAGTTAAGTGATATATTCACATAATCGACTCATCTACATGGCAGTGCGCATGAATTAAATGTTACAGGCATAATAAACATGAATCTCAGAAATATACATATAAGATTGAGGAGGGAGTTAAATAATAACACATGCATTTTATTACTATTTTTATAATGTTCAAATCCAGGCAAAGCTACATGAGGGATTTACAGATATGTGGAAGTATTAATTATAAAGCAAACCATAGAGACTCAAGATAGGAGTTATTAATCCACTTGGATTGGATAATATAAGGCGATTGGCCAATTTCTGGGAAATTGACATCTTTTCATGATTGTGTTTAGATCTAAGAATTGACGTGTCTTCAATGTCCCTCGAGGTATAGATATGGGGGGGGGGAGCTGAGATGATGTGGGAAGTCTCTGAACATGGGAGCCAACATTTCTTGCGTGCTTCTCCCCACATCTCAAGATGGTCTACTTCCCCTCCGCTTAAAGCAGGGCTGTTTCTGTGACCTGCTTCGACCAAAAACGCAATGACGCACGTTCTGGAACTTCGGTTCCAGGCCTTAAGAGGACTGGCCATTAGGGCTTCCCCTCCTTTCAAGGTCAGTTGCCAAGTGGTTAGGCAGTCTAGGCTAGGCTTTTTTTTTTTTTTTTAAGATTTTATTTATCCCTTTTTATTGGAGAGAGAGAGAGAGAGAGAGAGAGAGAGAGAGAGAGAGGGGAAAGAAATAGAGAGAACAGGGGGAGGAGCAGGAAGCATCAACTCCCATATGTGCCTTGACCAGGCAAGCCCAGGGTTTTGAACCGGCAAACTCAGCATTCCAAGTCGACGCTTTATCCACTGCGCCACCACAGGTCAGGCACTAGGCTAGGCTAGGTTCTTTTTTTTATTTTTTGTATTTTTCCGAAGCTGGAAATGGGGAGAGACAGTCAGACAGACTCCCGCATGTGCCCAACCGGGATCCACCCGGCATGCCCACCAGGGGGCGTCGCTCTGTTGCGACCAGAGCCACTCTAGCGCCTGGGGCAGAGGCCAAGGAGCCATCCCCAGCGCCCGGGCCCATCTTTGCTCCAATGGAGCCTCAGCTGTGGGAGGGGAAGAGAGAGACAGAGAGGAAGGAGAGGGGGAGGGATGGAGAAGCAGATGGGCGCTTCTCCTGTGTGCCCTGGCCGTGAATCGAACCCGGGACCCCTTGCACGCCAGGCCGATGCTCTACCACTGAGCCAACCGGCCAGGGCCTTAGGCTAGGTTCTTGATGGGAGGCCACACACCAGTGAGCAAGGTGGAGAAGGGAGGAACCATCCTGAATGTTCCAGCCCAGCAATCTCCCAACTGAATGCAAAGCAGGGAGCAGCGAGCTCGAGAGTGCTAGAATCAGTCACGCCCAGAACAGACTCATCCCGCAGAATCAGGAAAAATAAACCTCTGTTCGGCCATTAGGTTCCGTGGTGGTTTGTTACCCGGCAACAAAGGGAGAGATGCGTGCAAGGAATTCGGTGGCATAGACAGTCTTTTGTTTGGTGAGTTAGCAGGTGGACTCCCAGGTGCACTTGGGTCAATGTGCTCTGTAACTTACATGCTAGTGACTTACATATAACTTATATAGTGTAAACGTGCCATATTATAAAATTAAACCCTCCCTGCAACAATGTATCTGCCCATGTTTGTTTTGTATTTTCTATGTACCAGTGATAAACCATCTTTTCATGTTTGACAATGATCCGTTTGTATTTCTCTGTGAACTGCCCGTTTATATCCTTTGCCTCTTCATCTATTGTTGGGTTGTTCGTTTTTCATATTAAGAACTTTGCATATTAGGGAAAGTAGCCGTTTTAAGAACATCTCCGTTTGGCAGCTTAAAATCTTTTAACCTAGTGCTTTGTTGTGTATAAATTGTAATTTTTCATAGTCCAAGTTATTGGTGGATGTCGTGCTTAGAAAGGACTTTCTTCCTCCAAGATTCTTTTAAATCATCTCGAGTACTTTTATGGCTTCATTCCATAATTAAAATCTTTCATTCATCTAGAATTTTGTCACAAGGAAATAGGATCCAGCTTAATTTTTGTTGAAATGGCTAGTTCCATTAAAATGAACCCACGTGTCCCCCACTAAATTTCCTTGAAGTCAACTCAACTCCCGGGTCCTCCATCACGTCCTATTGACCATTTCCTTTGCTACACCGAACTCTTTATTTATGCAAGCTTGTAATACTTGGTACTTAGGAGCTATTCTCCATGGGCACTCTCCTAAAAGAACTGCATGCATCAAGGTAAAAAAAAATAAAGCACGTGGGCATTCTGATTACGACTGCACTGCATTTAGATTGGGGTCTTTGCAAGAGGGAGAACAGGTGTGTCTGCATTAATCTGTCGTTTAGGTCCCTTGCAGGACTAATCCTCATCCCCAGGGCGGACCCAGGTCCCGCCTCTGGGGCCCACTCAGCCCAGGCTCTGGGCTGCTCCCCTGCTTCCTTCTCTGCAGAACGTGGGCCTGACTCACGCCAAACCACAGCTCAGATCCACCTACGTGGCCCAGAAATTGTGGAGAACATGACACCAAGTCCTTGGGCTTAAGGACAAGCAATGATGTCACCTTCTGTTTTACAGGCACTTAAAAGCAGCATAACCTTGGGCAGGCTGTGTAAGCTCTTAAAGCCTTTTTCTTCTCTCGCCTGTGAGATGTGCATGTCCCTGGCTGGGGGGTGGAGGGGGGAGAGATGTTATCTCTGGTCCTCAGCTGAGTCAGGGAGCAGGCGCACCTCTGCAGGGGTCAGATGCCAGGGCCTGCTGCCTCCTCCCAACACCCCTGCACTCTGTCCCCAGATCCCCCGTGGAGCCCACCAGATGGCACACCCCTGCCCTATGTCCACCCCCACCTGCCACTTTCAAGTCAGAGTCAGAAGTCAAAGATTTTTATTGTTCTATAGATACTTCTGAAAAGAGATCTAACTGAGAAAATATACAAAGCGTTTAATGAGTTTCGTCTCCAGGGAGCTCCTCGGTCTGACTGGAGGCGTCGACGCCTCCTCTGCGAGGCTGGGGGCTCAGAGCAGTTAGCGTATGCATCGGATGATCAGTAAAAACATGCAAAGTGAGAAGGCAAAGGAAAAATGATGCGTTCCCCCAAAGCGGAGGGGGAGGGGAATTGCAGAACAAAGGGGAGGCAGGGTGTGCAAGTACCAGGTGGCTCTCCCCCCTCTCCACATCATCCTCGAAAGAGAACAGCTCTAAGCTTGGAGGGAGCAAGGAGCCCCCACCTGCCCAGCAGGACCCACAGCCCACGCCAGGTCAGTGCTACGCTCAGCCCAACAACACAGGGTGAGAAGCGACCCCACCCCCTGCCCTGTTCCAATATGCCAGAGGCTGTGGGGCCCTGCTTGTGCTCCTGGGGGGGTCAGTGCTGGGGGCCTGGCTCCTCTCTCTTTGGTTCCACTCAATGATTGTGCTTGACGAACTCATCCCCTCCCCAAAGCTCCCGGCTCCCCCTGGTGGGCTGAAGGCACTGACAGGAGTCTTGGGAGACCCCGGGTCAACCACCTTCTCATGTGCTCTGGGGGGGAGGGGTCCCTCCCCGGGCAGAGTCCCCCATCCTCAGCCCAGACCCAGGAGCTGGGACACGGGAGGAAGTGTACCATCTGAGGGAAAAACCGTCGGGACTTCCCCAACCGTGCGGACGTTCCTGAACCCCACTCCACACCCCTCCCCCGGCCGCGTCCCCTAGCCCAGGACCCTCTGTGCCCGGCCCCTCCACTGTGTCCTTCCCGTGGACTGCCAGTGCAGCTGTGGGCTGGGTCCTGGAAGACCCAACTCCGAGATGATGGTCACAGAAACCACCTTGGGGCACCCTGTGTCCCCCGGGCCTGGGAGACGGTCCATGGAAGTGGGGTTCTCGAGAGGTCACAGCTCTGGTACAGAGAGGCAGGCAAGGGTTGGACAGGAATAGGAAGACACGTCACAGCTACGGAAAGGCGTTCAAAGTACAAGCTAAGTGAGGGGCCGGAGACGGGCCAGAGAGTAGAGGGAAGAAAAAAGGTGTGTGTGTGGGGGGGGGGGGCGGGACTGGGAGGGAGAAGAGGACGTCACACCGCCTGGCAGATGAGTGTCTCCACCACGAAGGTGTTCTCAAAGTGGCGGATGGCATTGCAGTTCTTGGCCCCACGCTTGTTGATCCCTGGAGGGAACAGAGAAATCCCAGTGAGGCCTGAGTCCTGGCCCAGAGCTGGCCAGGCTACAAAAGCCACCAGCCTCAGAGCCCGAGTGGACCTCAGAACTGAGGGGAGCAGGCGGCCCAGAACAAGCCCAGATCTACCCAGAGGCCCGGCAGGAAAAGGCTGAGAGCTTGGGAGCTGGGGGCAGATTGCCCTCCTGCTGTGTGACTTTAGAGAGGTGTTCATTAACTTCTCTGTGCCTCAGCTGCCTCACCTTTAAAGGGGGCGACAGTGATCGTAATAATGATGACAATGATAACATACTCTTTAAGGACATAAAGCTGTAAAATGGTGTGTGGCCTGTAGTTAAGTGCTCAATTAACATTAGCGATGAATGCCGTGGCTCTCTCCAGCTCTGGGGCCAGGCACTGCTGGACGGCCGGGTTGGAGGCCAGGACAGGGGCCACTCACGCCTCCGGGTAGCCCGGCGTCGCAGCCGGTAGGTGTCCTTTCCGTTGCACAGGTGGTAGATGAAGGAGCCCAGCGCCTCCTTGTCGCTGACGTGCTCGGTGACCACCATCTCCTCCTGGACGATGTACGTCTGCGGCAGGTAGGTCCCCCTCTGCAAAGGGAGGGGCCCTCCGGCGGTCAGGACCCAGGCTTCCCCTCCTGTGGTCGCCACTGGCTCAGTGCCCACTCCCGTCCCCTCCTCCTGCTCTCTCGGGCTGTGTCACCCTTGTCGCTGAAATGCACACATGGCCCCCCTCCCTCGTACTAAGGCTTCACAGCTCAACTTTCTAAGGTCCCTACGTACTTCCTGCTGTACCAAATACATGTACACTGCTCCGAACGCTGTGTGTGTGAGCCTCTGGGCTCCTCCCCTAACAGGGGCAGGGCCCCCGCCTCTCTCTGCACTGCGCCTGGGATGTGGAGCAGGACACAGACTAGAGCGTGGGGTGCGCTGTGAAGTGAGCTAGGGACGGGGGCAGGGATGGGGTCACGGACTGGAACGTGGCCTGGGGTGTGGAGTGAGCTGTGGACCCGGGTGTGGACGGGGGCAAGGAGGGGTCACAGACCGGAATGTGGGGTAAGGTATGGAGTGAGCTGTGGACAGGGGCACGGACCCCCCGCCCCGGCCCCAGGCCTGGCCGCCACAAGGGAGGATGGCCAGGGCGGGACAAGAGGCCGCCAGCACCACCGCTCACCTTCACGTTCATGAGGAGCTCCCAGAAGTTGCGCGGGGGCAGCACGATGGTGGTGTTGAGCTCGATGACGTAGCACTTGTCCAGAGAGATGTCGTGGTAGGCGGTCAGACCCTGGGAGGGAGGGGGCCATGTCAGTCCCTCCAGGACAGGCTTGGCCCGGCGGGGCTGTGAGAGGCCTCCGGCCAGTGAAGGCAGGAACCCCCCCCCCCCCATGCCGTGGGGGACAGACCCCCGCTGCCCTGAACACCGGGCGGTGCTCCCCTTGTCTGCTCCTCTCCTAGCCTGGGTCTCTAGCAGGTTCCACTGACTAGATGGATAAAAGCCACCAACGGTTAAATGCTTCGGTTGTCACAAGGGTTTCTCTCATGGGGTTAGAGCTGAGGTTTGGAGAATATAGTAACATCCCAACTGCATTCCATCAAAGCCACGAGGGCCATCTCTGTGGCCCCTCAGCGAGACATGCGCCGTCCCAGGCTCGTTCTCTCTCTCTGTGCTACACCCGATGAAATGTCTATAAAACAGGACTCCAGCCTGACCCACGACAGCCAGCGCCTGCAGCCGTCCAGCGCCAAGAACCCCCACGGCTAGTTCCTGTTCAGCTATAACTGTACCACCCACACCACGACGAAAGCGATGTCTTTCAGACCTTGACAATGCTCAAGCGCAGCAGGGTCCTGCACACAGCTGACTTTACTCTGTAGGTAGTCACAGGCTGCGCAAGGGACACCAGCACTCTCCTCTCATGCTTGTCCTTCCTCATGACTCTGGGTGGAGGGGGAGCTGTGGGGCCCCGGGCCCCCCTCTCCCCGCCCCGCCCTGCCCCTGGCCAGCCTCACCTGGGCCCCCCTCTCCCCGCCCCGCCCCGCCCCTGGCCAGCCCCACCCGGGCCCCCCTCTCCCCGCCCCGCCCCTGGCCAGCCTCACCCGGGCCCCCCTCTCCCCGCCCCGCCCCTGGCCAGCCTCACCCGGGCCCCCCTCTCCCCGCCCCGCCCCTGGCCAGCCTCACCTGGGCCCCCCTCTCCCCGCCCCGCCCTGACCCCGGCCAGCCTCACCCAGGCCCCCCTCTCCCCACCCTGCCCTGATCCCGGCCAGCCTCACCTGCTGGAAGTCATGGATGATGTCCGCAGGGTCGCCGCCGCCAAACTGGGGCACGGGCACGTTGATGCGCTCGTAGTTGTCCTCGAGGTAGATCTTCACGTCCTCCTCCAGCTCCAGCTGCACATGGACCTGGGAGGACAGGGAGTCCTCGTAGAAGACGCCGCAGTGGAAGAAGTTGTCTCGGGCCAGCTGAGCGAGGGAAAGGGAGAGAGGCAGACTGGTCACACAGTGCCCCCGGCATCGCCCCAGCTACCGTTCCTGAGGCCCTACGGTCCGGGGATGCCGGGAGGGCGAGGCTGTGGGACCCATTTCACAGATGGGGAGACTGACAGACGTGGGGAGTCCAGGAGGGTGAGCCTGCCTGCCGCTTCCCAGGCGGACGACTTCTCTGCGTCTCAGCTTCCCCATCTGGAAAATGAGATGCTTCCTCAGGGTTCTTCTGCCCTCCAAGTCTGAGTCTGTGCTCGGGAAATGTGGCAGACCAGCGGCGGGGAGACCCAGAGGGACGGACACCTGATAGAGAGCTTGGGGGTCTTCGGGGCAAACGCGGGGCAGCGCGTGTGAGCAGCAGCCCTTGGTGACTCCAGCCCCTCGCCCAACCTCACACAGCCTTCCCCGGACCCCAGGCCTCATGAGAAACCTTGAGGAATGCTGTGTCCCTGGAGGGCCCGGCCTAATCACTCCATCCATACAGGCGGGGAGAGAGTGTGACACGGAGGCCACGTGACTGACCGGGTGGCCTACTCGGACTTCCCCGAGGACTCCTCCACCTGGGCCCTGACCGCTGGCCTGAACTGGACAGAACTCCCCTGTTCTCTCCACGCAGACTTTCAGGATGAGTGGTCGTGCGTGAGTCCCAGGGTATCAGGTCACAGACACTGCTCTCAGTGCGCCAGTCCCTGGAACTTGCGATGGGTGAGGAACCCCAGTGTGTGAGCGAGAGCTGGGAACAGAAGGGACCAGGAGCCAGGGTGGGTCGGGGGGAGGGCTGTAGCCACAACGAGAAAAGGCCCGAGGGTCCCACACAGGAAAGTGAAAACCTGGAACGGGTGGGGAGCCCACCATGGTGGGGAGGGGAGGGAGGACCAAAGGGGAAACCAGCAGGTTCCCAGGAGAAAGTCCCAGGGGACAGAAGCTCTTCAGTGACTTGCACTGTATGGAAACTGGATGACGACGGAAGTGAGCGCCCAGCGCTCGAGGGTAGGAGGTCACTCGCGTCATGAGTAACTGGCAATCTGCGGCCTCTCTGTCCCTCTGAAAGTCCCCGTTCATTGCGCTTACGGTTCCTGTTTAATTTAACTACTTTCGGTTCTGAGGACGTGTGGACACTGCCTCCCTCCCTGGGTCCGGGCTGTGACCGTGAACAGTTCTCCCAGCCAGCCTCCCGCTCAGACGGGCAGTGTGAGCGGACAGCGGGGGTGTGACTGTGGCCAGGGCCCCCTGTACAGAAGGAGGTGCTGAGCCCGCCCTCCTTTCTCCTTTCATAACCCAGCATCTAAACACGAGCTGGGCTTCCTGTGGGCACAGGGTTCGGACTCCGATGGGATCACAGAGTTCCAATTTCTGCTGGATCCGAGTTTCTGGTGACAACGGCCCGGGGTGACACAGGCCTAGATTCCAATCCCGGCTTCCCACCACAGACTGTACCCTAGCTTCCTGCTGACCTCAAGTGTGTCTGATCCAATGAGTCAAGACTCTCATCCAGGGCCTGTGGGTGTTAGGGAACAGGGCCCCAGTCCTGGCTCCTGGACCAGTGAGTGTGAGGCCCCCCAGGACAAGGGGCTGAGGATGGGCTGGCCTGAGCCCCCCCCCGGGGGGGCATGTCCAAGGTTTCCTGCTGCTCCCCCTTTCCCTGCCCACGCTGCCCTCCTCTGCCAGCTCCCACATTCCCTGCAGACTGCTCCCCTCGGAGGTCTCCCCTGCCTCCCCGCGCCCGGCCTCACCTGAGTGAGGAAGAAGTATCGGTAGATGTAGACGGAGGCGAACACGAGGCCCATGAGCAGCACGACCATGCCCATCGACAGGTAGCACACGCCACCCACGGTGCCCGCCTTCTTGTGGCGGTGGTGGGGAGGCCGCTCCTCCTGTGGACAGCAGTGCAGGGTCAGCTGGGTGTGGTCCCGCACCCTGGACCCCTCCCACCCCTTTCCCGAAGCCAGACCTCTCCCTGCTGGCCGGGAGGGAGCCCTGGGGTCAGGGGAGGGACCACCGACCACTATGTGGAAGGAAAGGGGGCCTTGGGCGCTCCCCAGCTCCCCCGTACACAGAACTCGAGACCCACCACAAAGCCACATAAAGTGACACACTGGGGCTCAGCAGGGGCAGCTGGAATTCCCCGTGCCGTGGACTCATGTGACCAGCTGTGACTGCAGCATACTCTCTCAGACAGAGAAGGGGGGGACCACAGAGGGCCTTCCTGATTGTGCCAGTCTAGTCATCTGTAGGAATTGGGGTGCTCTGGGCAGTGGGGAGGCAGGGAAGGCTTCTGAGGTGGAGAGAGACAAGATCAACCGGAAGGCCGGAGTCCACGGGGTGGACGGATGGGTGTGGGCGCCGTGGGCGGGACCGTGGCAGGGGTCGCCCACTGGCTGATGAGGACGGGGGCTCCAGGAGGCCCCCAGGGTCTGGGCACGGGGGCCCTTCTCCGTCCCGTCAGGCAGCACCGGGCCCATGGAGAGCGCACACAGACCTCGGCCGGCTGGCAGTGCCGGGCGGGCTGTCAGGACAGGAGCCTGCGGGGTAAGGTCTGGAGGCTTCCGGGAGCCAGGGGACGTCTGCCAGGAGGGAGACGTGGCCGTGGCAGCAGCAGCTGCTGCCAGGGACGCCAGGGCAAGAGGCTCCTGGTGAGAAGCCTGCCGTGGGAGCCCGACTCGCGCTCAGGACAGGAGCTGCAGGGCTGCTGAGAAGCAGCCAGCCAGCCTGAGCCGGCTCCAGGGCCCACGTGTCTGGGCGGGCGGGCGAAGGCAGGCGTGCAGATCTCGGGAACACGGCTTTCCCTGGACTGAGAGTCTGGCGACTCGGGCTCTAAACCAGCTATGGGACCTTGGTGTCTCTCATCTTCGCACCTGCTCCCCCTCCTTCCGCTGCCCCAAGCCAGGCCCTCCTCTGCGTGCAGCGCCCACCACCCATCTCTCCTCCAGGTGTCTGTAGATAGCCAGCGTGAGGTTAGAGGCCAGGGCCGAGGGCCCCCCACGAAGCTGGGAGGAACTCCTCTGGACCTCGGCCTCTGCCACTGAGTGCTTGCTCAGCCCCCTTTTTCCTCCTCTCTTCATCCTGGAGCAGGTGGCAGGAGGGTCAGGACGCGGGTGTGGTCCTAGTCATCCAGGACAGGCCCCTGTCTGTCAGCACAAGAGGTCTGGTCTGGTGGGGCCGGGGCTCCCAGCCTGCTGTGCCCTTCAGGTCCCCTTCCCAGGGACCCCTGGCTTAGCACACATGGGGTCCGGGCCTCGGGGAGCAGAAGGGAGTCCCATTGCAGGGGCTGATGCCTCCTTGCTAAGGGCAGAGACGGTGTGGAGGACTCGCCCCTCTTTGGGGACATCTGTCACCAGGCCAGCCAGCCCCCAGCCTCAGCAGCCACGGGGTGAGACACAGAGCGGAGAGGTGCCCCTGCTGATCCTGCTCCTTATCACCCCAGTCTGTGCTCCGGGGAGCTCACCCGGTAGAAGCCGAAGTCAAACCCACTGCCCCCAAGGGCGAGGCCCATCTGCAGCCCCACGGCCTCCCCTCCCCGGCCCTGCTGCCGGGACTGGAATGAAGACCAGAGAAGCAAGAGTGAGAAACCACCCACCCGACCAGCAGCTCCTCAGCACCCTGGGGTGCTAACCAAGGTCACAGCACACCAGGCCCTGGCACACGGGGCCCTGAGGGACCGTTGCTGGACGAGGCGGGTCTGCAATGGCTCTGACTTTCCAATGGGCTCCCAGGAGCAGCACAAGACAGGGCCACCCACGAGTCAGGCTCTGTCAGCATCTCACAGGGAACAAGCCACCCGAGGGGTCTAGCGTCGTCAGTGGGTCGGTCCTAGGAGACCAGTCACCAACTCAGAAGGCAGGTTCCACCCCATACCAGCTGTGACTCTCGCCCTCTGGGAGCACATCTGTACTTAGTGGGGCTGCAGGATCCAGAGGGCCAAGGGTTGAGAGGGGCCCCGAGGAGGGCTGGGTCCCCCTGTCACAGGCTCTCCTGTGAAAGGTGACTGCCTCCCCACCAGGTTTTGTCCTGGGGGGGAGGGAGTGTCAGGATTAAAGGAGCCAGAGAACCTGAAAGTCCCCGATACAGGGTAAAGTGCTGGATAAAAATAGCAGATCTTTATCAGCTAGACTTTTTCTTTTTTGGGCCACCGCCATGACGGCTGTCGAGGCTGCACGGGGGTCCGCCAGGCCCATGCCCCTTTGTTCAGGGACACCAGAGGGGCCAGCCTGTGTGAACTGCTTTAACAACCACAACAAAACAGTCTGTGGGCTACAGAAGCGAGCCCCCCAAGGGCCTGCTCCACAGAGCAAGTCCCAGCCAAGGCGAGGCCGACCAGTGTTCTGGCCGCCTTTCTGCTTCTGACTGGGTCCAGTGTTTCTAAGGGGCCCGGCCTGCCAGCCACGGCGGGAGGGAGGGCTTACGCGCCTCCGCTGGTCACTGTGAAGGTTGCAGACCCCCCACTTTTTCTAGATGTGCGGTGGACGTTCCTTCTCCTGCCTGTTGACACCCCCCAGTGAGCACCTACTCCTCTAGCCTGCGGGCAGCCAAACCACCCAGGGGCATCATGGCTGAGCAGCGGCTGGAAGAACGAGCAGGACCAGAGGCTGTCCTGAGGCAGATGAGAAACCACGGATGTCCCCATTCCCAGAAAACAGGGCCCCGCACAGGGGGGTGAGCCCTGAGGCCTGCCCCAATGCCGCAGGGTGTCCCAGGCCTGACACTACACAATCAAGACCGAGGCTGGACTCCCAAAGTCCTGGCATACTCGCAGGCCCCTCGCCCTGGGCACCAGCAGCCGGACAGTGGCCTCTTGGGACGGCAGCCAGCCTGGGCCAGAACCTGGGGCCTCACCCCTTGGGCTCCCTGGCTGCCCAACTCATTCAGAAAAACACCCCAGAGCCTGCTTCTGGCAGCCCCCAGCCGCCATGCTGGAGACGCAGAGACACACAGCCCCCCCCCTCCCCCATACAAACCTGAAGCAGTTAGCCACAGCCAGGCGTTTGGGGGCTTCCATTTGTAAGTAGAAAAAATATTGCAGTTTCCATGGCAACTGGGCTTTCTGAGCAAAGTGCCTGGCTGTGCACTCCTGCGGGACACGTGAGCCAGACCTGTGGGGGCCCGAGCGGGGCCGGGCCTCTGCCTGCTGGCTGCACTCGGCCCCACAGTGGCGTTCATTAAATGATTTAGCAAAGCCAGGGGCCAAAGTAGGCAGGGGGAGCCCAGCCAACGGGAGCATTACCTCAGCAGACCCTCGTGGCTCCAGGAGAGTGCGCCCCAGCTGCCTCCCTTCGGTGACATCTCCAAACCCACTGCAAGCTGATTGGGCCCCCGTTGCAGGCTGTTAGCAGGAGGCCAACAGGGAGCCCTCGCTGTGGACCAGGGCTGCGGGCCAGCAGGGAGGCATCTCCTCACCTCCTGCCTCTCCCACTCCTCAGCATCTCTCTTTCCCAGGCCTCAGACCATAGAGAGACAAGGGCATCAATGTGTGAGTGTGTGTCTGCGTGCGAGACAGAGACAGGCAACGGCTGGTGAGGGTGGGGAGACTGGGCAGAGGCCCTCTGCCCACAAGAGCATGCAGAGCTGTGCTCAGATGCACACACCGGCGGAGTCGATGCCAACAGGGGCCACGCCTCTGCCAGCAGTGGCCGCCCCTTCCTGCCCTGTGGCCCTGGGGTCCAGAGACCGCAGGTGCGGGCAGGTGAAGGGAATGGCGTGGGCCCCTGACCACACTCCCACACGGCCCTCCGCTCTGCTCGGCTGGCCTGGGCGGGTTCTCTCTGCTATTCTGCTCGGTCCCTGACAGTCAGGATGACACTCCGGAGAGAAGGCTCGGCAGGACAGGAGGACGCCAGCCACTGGAAGGACTCTCCTCGGGAGACAGAGCTTGGAGATGCTGCGCTTCTGTGATTTTACCAGAAACATTTTTTTTTTTTGTCACTAAGAGAAACTCATTCTCTCTGGCACTCTGCTGACAGCCCTGAGACATGCAAGGGCAGGCCAAGAGGAAGAGAGAGAGAGAAGGCAAAAAAGTCCCAGTCCCCGGAGTCTCCCTGGGAAGGCCCAGGGCAGCCCAGGAACAGGACAGCCTGTGCTGCCTTGTCACCAAGGTCCCGGGGCAGGAGGACGCCATGCCTGGCCAGACCCGCCCTCCTGGCTGGCAGGGACCCTCCCCCTGCCAAGGGCCCAGGGGCAGGGCACAGAAGGTGAAATCTGATTCTCAGGTATGCAGGCTGGGGAGGGAGCGACACAGGGGCCATTAATCAAAGGCAAAAGCCAGCGAGAAAATCACCAGCGCTGAGATGATGAGATATTGAACATGTTTTTTTCTTCTTGCAGCCCCAACCCGGGCTGAGTCTGGAGATGCCCACACCTGGCCAGGTGTGTGTGCACACGCAGACACAGGCGGACTGTGGGAGAGGGGAAGGTGCTGAGAGGTGCAGGGCTGGCCAAGTTCGTTAACAGGTACAGCTGTCCTAAAGGTGTCAGATTTTAATCCTCCTCCGGGCCCCAGTTGCTCCCTCCAACCAGCAAGAACGAGGCAGCCAGGAGGTGCTAAGAGGGGGTGCTTCCCACAGAGCCCCGGGCTTCTCATTACCCCCTGGGCACACACCCCGTGGGGAGAGCGGGCAGCTGGAGGCCCAGCTGGGCCCCCACCCCCACCCCTTCCGGGCCCACTGAGGCACCTCCTCCCAGCAGCAGGTCTGGGGACAGAATCCTCCTTGTGCTTGGGCGTTTGCTCAGGAGCAGGGGGAGCCGGCTCCGAGGGTGCTGCCACTGCCCTCGCCTGGCCCCCAGGCCTGCACATGGGTCCACATTTTCTTTCAGCGGCTGGCGTGGCTCACCCACTGAACATATCTGTTCATCCAGTGGTCTGTCCACAGCTTTGAATCTTACTGAGTCCAGTTCGGTCACCAAGAAAGGGGTCCAGAGTCACCTCCAGTCAGGAAGAGACCTTCTGGTAAGCTTTCCTCTGCATCCTCACCAAAGTGGCACACCACTCAAGCAACCTGTCCTGATGACGCAGCTCCCGGGGGCCTCCCACCCAGCCTGCCTGTCCTGCCCACCCCTCCTTCGGTGCCCTAATCAATGGCTGACACTCGGAGCTAGGCCACAGCTGTGAACGCTGTTGCCTGCTGTGCTCACCCAGGGGCACTGGATGTGGAATAAGTGCCCACTGGCCCAGCGAGAAAGTCAATTTTTCCCAAGGCCCCAATTCCAGCAGAGCCAAGAAGAAATACCCCAGCCCCCTGAGTACCACCACCTCAGGATCTTGAGTAGCTATAAAAGTTCACTAATATGCACATCTGTCTTAAAGGTGTCAGATTTTAATCCCCCTCCTGGGCACTCCTTCTCGGCAATTAAGAGAGTGAGGGGACTGCCCAACAAGGTCTGGGGGAGGAGGCTCGCTCCACAGGCTCAGGGCCATTACAAACAGCACCAGGAAGATGTGGATATTTCCATTTCACGCTGGGTGAGGGGGAAGAGAGGACGCTGGATTTTGGAGCCAGAGGCTGGATGTCAGTTACGGCCAAGGTGATGCTGGCATCTGCCACCCGCCTGCCTGATACCCTCAGCGGGCTGCTGCTGGAGAATGTGCCACTCCTGCGAAATTCGGTGGACCTTCTGATGGAGTTTGAATTACATCCTCCCATTGTCTGGCTGGTCCTCCCTCCTGCCAGAATCCTAGCACTCTCCGAGGCAGGATTCTGTTTTCCAGGCCTCGGCTGGGTGCCTGGCAGCTGGGAGAAGGGGTAAGAATGCAGCCTGGGGCACTCCCCACCCCTGTACCCTCCGGGGTTGAGCGGAAGGGATAAAGGAGCCACAAGCAGTGCCCCTTGCAAACTTTTACTAAAGCTGCAGACTAATCTTCAAATATGGCGTGCCCCTCCCCATCCAGGCGCCAGATGAGGACGGAACTGCCTGGGTGAGGGTCATAGCATCCCCCACGCTGCAGTGACCACACCAAAGGGTTTGGGGGGAGCCCGTCCAGGCTATCCACATTCTGAACGCAGGGTGCTTGCTCAGGCTGTGACACCCATGCCTTAGGCCTGTCTCCAAAGTGCCCTCTTCCAAAGCACAGATATTCCTCTGCGAACCCCTCCCACCCTCCTCTCCGGGGGGAGCTGTATCTGAGCCATCAACTTGGGGAAGGCCTTGACCCTGCCGGAGAATCCTCACGAGCCAGCCTGGGGAAGAGGGAGTAGACAAAGACCTTTCTTCGAAGTCCTGCCTCAACGGGAGGGGGGTGTCTAAGTGCACCTCAGTACCGCGGTGAGCGACAAGTAGCCACCTTCGCTGGCTCGGGCAGTCTCAAGCCTGGCGAGAGCAGCTCTCCCTGCCGGCGCCACGCGTCCGGCCCCCTCCAGGCCCTCCGCGGGTCAGCCTTCACGCCGCTGTTTCCCACCACGGAAATGCCTTCCCTCCCCAGGCCCGGGCAGGGGAGGCGGGGGAGGGCGCCGGAGGGGTGGTGTGCACCGAGGCTCCCCTACAAAGCGCCGCGGGGATGCGGGGGGACACCCGGGCAGTGGGGGGCCCTCCCCGCGAGTCGAGGGGACAGCCCGAGCGAGAGCCGGCAGAAGAAGAAAGAGAAGACAGGGGATGGGTGGGCTTGGGGAGCACAGCTTCGGAACCCCGAACCTAGAATCCTGGATGTGCGGCCCGGTGGGTTCTGGTTTATTTCCATTTCATCTTTCACCACTTTCTGGTCCACCAATTCCGGTGCAGAGTGGCCCCACGTCCCCTGCCCCTAGAAGCACCCCCTTTGGGACGAAATCAGCGGTCCCGCTTCCCCTCTCCCTGGGCTGGCTCCAGACCCTCCCCACCGATCACCACCCACCGCCCTACTTTGGAGAAGCAATATCTACCCTCTCCCATCCCCCACCTGGGGTCTCGACTCTCGGCCCTTCCCCCTTGATTGGAACCAGACGCAAACCCCCACCAACGACGTTCCTCTAACTTCCTCCGCCCAGCCCCCTCCCTTTCTTCGGGAGCTGCGGTCCTAGGGCCCCGACACTTTTGGAGTGGACACTGAGCGCTTCCTCACCTGAGGACCAGCGACTCTGATCCCCCCTCCCACACTTTGGCTTCCGCTTTAGGAAAGGACCAAAGCCCCCTCTCCCGGCTTTGGATGGGGGCCCCATTCCAGACACCCACCCCGCCTCCGCTCACGGCTCGGGGGCCCCGATGCGCCTCGGGCGGTCCCCGCGGCCGGCGAGGCTTGCCCTGGTCGCCCGCCTGAGCCCCCGGCCCCTCTCACCCGAGCCGGCGTCAGCAGAATCTCAGCGGCCGGGCCGGGCGTCGGGGCCGAAGCCGAAGCCTTGTCGGCCTTGTCGCCTTTGATGCCAGCCACGGCGGGCTGGAAGCTGATCTTCACCATGGCTGTGCCGGGCCGCGGCTCCGCCCTGCAGCCTCTGCCTGTGCAGCCTCTGCCTGTGCAGCCTCTGCCTGTGCAGCCTCTGCCTGTGCAGCTTCTGCCTGTGCAGCCGCTGCTCCGCACTCTGCAGGCACCGGAAGTTTGGATCCTGCTCGTGTCCCTTTCTCTAACCCCGCCTCCAGCCCTCCCCGCCACTGCCCACCACAGGGGGGCCTTGGCACAGCGCCTGCGCCCCCTTCCTGCCCACTGGGTGCGCAGTGACCCCTGCTGGGCGTGCTGCTCCGACCTGGGGAGGACTGAGGTTTGCTCACTCACTCGCTCACTCACTCACTAACTCACTAATGGTATCCATCCATCCATCCATCCATCCATCCATCTATCCATCCATCCATCCATCTATCCATCATCTATCCACCCATCCATCATACATACATACATACATACATACATAATCCATCTATCCATCCTTGCTTCCATCCAGCCATCTATCCATCATCTATCCACCCATCCATCATACATACATACATACATAATCCATCTATCCATCCTTGCTTCCATCCATCCATCCATCCATCCATCCATCCATCCATCTCTCCATCTTTCAGGCATGGACTCAGCCCTCTTTGCAGCCTTATCCCTTCCAGCCCCTTCTCCAAGTCCAGCATCTCCAGAGCACTGTCTGTTAAACAGTGTTTGCTAGGCAAATGCAGCTTGGAGACACTTTCCCAGACTCATTTCCCTCTGCTCCACGTCAGATGCTCTTCTTTGGAAACTTGGAGCTTCCACTGCACCTGCTCATAGCTCTCTGCGCCAGTTTCTCCCCCAACCTGTCCTGGGCCCTGGGAGGAGGCTTCAAGGCCAGGCACCTAACTGCTTTCCTGCATCCTGCATCTTGCATTTGTCCACACCTCATTTATTTCCCACCATCCATTTTCCTTCATCCTTCGTTCCTGCAGACCTTCCTGAGGGCTCCTGGGTTTGCACGCTGAGGATGCTGGGAGTAGAGGAATGAAGGCAGCCTGCCCCCTCAGTAATGACAGGCCCTCTCACCCTTACCCATCCAGGAGGTAGGCAAGTGTGGAGGGCGGAGCCTCGGGGCAGGTTTCCTTAGGCTTGGTTTCCAGTTAAAACTGCTTCTTTAAAGAATCAGGGTTAGCGGGGAGGAACAGGGCGGTCTTGGGTGTCTCTTGGCACCAAAGCCTTAGATCAAATGCCCAGGTCCAGGCTGGACAGAGGACGCTGCCCAGCAAGTCACACACAACATTGGGCTGAACACCAGCTTTGGTTGTGCGGTTGGAAAGGCAGGGGAGTCTGAGAGCCTTCTGAGGCCAGTCTTCCACTGACCTCTCCTTGTTGTGTATTGGTTGGCTGCCTTGAGCCCTGGGTGCCTACATCCCGGGGCTCAGATCTTGGGACAGATGGATCCAGAAAGAAGAAGTATTAACTGATGAGAAGGCCACCAGCCTGGAGAACTGGGAAAGGAATAGGGAGATGGAAGAAGATGCTTTGGAAGAGGCAAAGAGGAGTTTGGTTTGGACGAGGACCAGAGAGGAGGAGCTGTTGACGGTTGTTAACCGGTTGTGAGAACTTTGGGGCGAATCTTCATTGTGGAGAAGCTGAGCTCCCAATCCTTGGTTAGATTCCCCCAACATCTGTTTTTCTAATGCCCCCAACATCTGTTCTTCTATTTAAAATGTGTTTGCTAAGCGCCCCTACACGCCACGCATGTGTTAAGTCTTGGGGTAGAAAGCAGAAAGACTCAGGACCCCACTCAGCAATCAAGGACCTGATCATGTTCATCCTTCCATCTGCCAAATTATTTCATGTGCATCATCTCCTCTCATCTTCATCCCAGCCCCTGAGACCTTCCATAGCCCTTGTGCTGGTGATGGAATCAAGGATGACTAGATCCAGGGTCGCAGAGCCAGTAGAGGGCAGATCTCTGGTGGGCAAGGCAGGACCATCTGGCTGAAACATCCGTGTCTCTGAAGTTGGCACACATGAACCCCGCCTTCTCAAGAAGGCCTCCCCTGCACGCTGGCCTGGGTTAAGTCCCCCCGCCCTGTGTGCCCTCAGCACTGTGTGCACGCTCTGTGTTTACCTCTCCTTGTTCTTGACCTTGGGCCCCACACCAGCCAAGTGCTGGGCCCACACATCCTACTGCACTGATTTCTAAACTTTCTGGTCTCAGGACCCCGAGGAGCTTGGATTTATGTGGGTTATGTCTATCAACGTTTACTATATTAGAAATAAAACTCAGAAAAATTTAGAACACAAGGATACCTCTATTTCATTAGCCATCCAAAGAATGTCACCATATGTTGTATAACCTCTAGAAAAGTCCACTAATGAAAGAAAAAAGATTAAAAAGGAAAATACTCTTTTAGTGTTACTGCAAAAATAGTTTTCACCTTGCAGACCTCCTAGACAGGTCTTGGGGGCCAGTGGGGTTTCTGGACCCCACTTATAGAACTGCCGCCCTCGTTGATGTTCAAGCACCCACAGTCCATCCTGACTGGCGGTGGCACAGTGGACCCAGGGTCAACCTGGAACCCTGGAGTCAGTAGCCAGGTCGGTCCGTGGTTAAGGAATTTATGAGAAGCAATCCATGCAAAACGAAAGTGGAGCCACCAGTGGATACTTCTCGCCCTCCCTCCCACTCTCTCTCCTTAAAAAGAAGAAAAGAAAAGAAAAAAAGAAAAGAAAAGAATGCACAGTCCATAAGATTAAAATTGGCAATGATTTTCTGCGATTAAAATTGGCAATGATTTTCCCCGTTATACCTCACACAATGGTGTGTCTTACAATACCCAGTCTGAGAGCTGGTGGAATGCAGTATAACCGGTCAATAACCCACGGGGCTTCTGGAGGTGGCAGGAAGCTTACATCACACACTGAGTTTTGTGGGTTCAGGTAAGAAAAATAGCAGAGTGAACTTGGGGGTCAGGAGGAGGAGCCAAGTCTCCACGGAAGATGCCCTAAATAGGTGGGAGCTAGAAGGATAGACAGGTTGCAGACGGGTCACAGGGACAGGAGAGCCGTGAAGGATGGGGGAGGGGGAGCTAGGCTGGGTGCCCTTGCCCTACATTTCAGCCACTGCCAGCCCTGTAATCCTGTTTGTCCTTCTGTCCTTTCATTGTACCCTTGTGACTGAGTTCCTCCTGCCCACCTCCCTGGTCCCAGGGCTGGCTCTGGTGCCTCTGGGGAAGGTGACACTATCATGCCCTTTGGAACCCTGTGCCCCCTCCAGTGCTGCTGCGCAGTCCCACGGCAGCCCCCTGTGGGAGACTGCAAGTGGCAGAGCCCTTTGCAGTTCAAGGCTTAGCAAAAGGCTAAGTTCCCTCCCCCATCACCTCCATATTGGCTAAGAAGCTGAGTATTTGCACTCATCTCATCCCTCCACTTCACTTTCTTGCTTAAGTTGCTGGAAGCAATTTACATGCCCTTCCTCGCACCCCTTGTTTGTTCAGATGTTGGTTGATTTCAGTTATGCATGATGGGGGGATTCCTGTTTACACCTTCAATGGATTCCTGTTTATACCTTTAGAGAATTCCTGTTTTTGCCTCAGATGTGTGACTTTGTATCAGAGACTTCCTTATTTGCATATGGCTACATAATAAAGCAAACCAGAGGCTGTTTTGTTCTGTCTTGCCATCAGCTTGCAGAGGCCTCTGGATCTCATCCTTTTTTCTCTTTAAGTCTATTTTCTTCATTCCGCATGGTTTTCCCTCAGGACCTGGAATTACTAGCCACGCTGGTCCATGGCAGTCCCCTGTGAATGGTGCCCCTCGAAGCTAAGCAACAACCTGGGGCCGTGTGGCTGCATTCTCCAAGTCATTCTCAAAATAAGACCCTGACCAGTGGCCCCAGCGGATATTAGAAGACAAATAATCCTCTCCAGAAACTCAGGCATGCTCTGTGTCTTACTTAACAAGTCCTTGGGGATTCTGATGTGCACTTAAGTTTGAGAACTGCTCTCTTCAGCTCTGTTCACAGTCCCACGGCCTCCTCCTGTCCTCCCCAGACCGCCCTCGCCTCCTGGGCAGCTGAGCTCACCTCTCGCAGAGCATCAGGGAAGCTGCCCTGTACAAACACCCTCATGCCCACAGACCCACTGCCCACCAGCAGCTACCCCTCCAGCTACGTCAGTGGTAGTGAATCTGGTCCCTACTGCCCACTAGTGGGCGCTCCAGCTTTCATGGTGGGCAGTAGCGGAGCAACCAAAGTATAAATAAAAAGATAGATTTAACTATAGTAAGTTGTTTTATAAAGATTTATTCTGCCAAACTTAGCAAGAATCCGACATAAAGTACTTGGTAAGTAATTATTATGATATATTTTAACTTGCTGTAACTCTGCTTTATAAATTTTATAAAGTAAAGTTACTTCCCTACTTTATAAATCACCATGACTGTGGAACCGGTGGGCGGTTAGAAAATTTTACTACTAACAGAGACGCAAAAGTGGGCGGTAGGTATGAAAAGGTTGACTCCCCCTGGGCTACATGGTCCTTCCTGGCCATTCCGGCTGGGAGAGGCCTCTGTCTGTCTTTGCTCTCCTCTCAGACCTATCCCACCTGTTGATAAAGATTCCATTCCTCCCACCATCTCAGATAACCTTAATGCCTTGGCGGTCCCCCTCCCAACCCGTCACGGCCCTCGGGGCCAGACTTGGCCTCCCTTCCTTCCTGTCAGCTCCAACACATGCTTGGATTAATTTTGAAAGAAACAAAACACATCCTTGGACCCCTTGTCCCCTCCACTTGATAGCCTAGTTCTCTCATTTTCTTTTCTTTTTTTTTTTTTTCTTTTTTTGTGACACAAAGGGGGACAGCTAGGGACAGACAGGAAGGGAGAGAGATGAGAAGCATCAATTCTTCGTTGCGGCTCCTTAGTTGTTTATTCATTGCTTTCTCATATGTGCCTTGCCTTGTCACTTGCACCACAGAGCGAGTGACCCCTTGCTCAAGCCAGTGCTCAAACCAGATGAGCCCAGGCTCAAGCTGGCTACCTCAGGGTTTCGAACCTGGGTCCTACGCGCCCCAGTCTGACGTTCTATCCACTGCGCCACTGCCTGGTCAGGTTTTTATTTTCTTCTTGGCCAAAATTCTAGAAAATTGGGTCTCCATTTCTTTATCCCTCCTCACACTCATCCTAGCTGCCTCTGGCTTCTGCCCTCAGGCCTCTACCTGTTTTGTTTTGTTTTTTTAATTGATTTTAAAGAGAGAGAGGAAGAGGGGGTGATGGGAGAGAAAAAGAGAGAGCAGCATTCCTTTGTTGTTATACTTAGTTGTGCATTCATTGGTCACTTCCCATATGTCCCCTGACAGGATAGAACCCTGAAACCTTGGCATTTCAGATGCTCTTACCAACTGAGCTAACTGGCCAGGGCTCCACTCATTTTTTTTTCTGTTACTGTTTGTTTGTTTTTCTTTTTACAATTTTATTTATTGATTTTACAGAGGGCAGGGAGTGAGAAGTATCAACTCATAATTGTTCGTTGGTTACCTTTTTTTTTGCTTTTTCTTTTACTTAGAGGCGGGGAGGCAGAGAGACAGACTCCTGTATGCACCCCAATCAGACAATTCTCTGCTCATCTGGAGCGCTGCTCCATTGCTCAGCAACTGAGCTATTTCAGAGCCTGAGGTGAGGCCATGGCTGTGGGAGAGGAAGAGAAAGAGAGAAAGAGAGAGAGAAAGGGGAGGGGTGGAAAAGCAGATGGCACTTCTTCTGTGTGCCCTGACTGGGAATCACACCCAAGACTTCCACACACTGGGCTGACGCTCTACAGTTGAGCCCATTGGTTACTTTTCATATGTGCCTTGAGCAGACAAGCCCAGGCTTTTGAACCAGTGACCTCAGCATTCTAGGTTGATGCTTTATCCACTGCGCCACCCCAGGTCAGGCTCCACCCAGTTCTTATTCCATATCTTACTTGGGACACCTTTGGGTTGCTGGCCACGCCCTCTCTGGCAACTCCTCTCCCTCCCCATCAACCAAGTTGAAGAGGGTATGGTCCCCAGTGGGAAGACCTCCTGGAATCAACCCCCACAACAGTTCATTTTAAAACTACAACCCCCAGGGAGGCGGGGAGAGGAGAGTAAAGAGCGGCCAATGTACAGCGATGGAAAATGATTGGAGTTTGGGTGATGGGTACACAACATAATCAATAATTCAAATGCTATAGAGATGTTTGCCTGAAACCTATGTACTCTTATTGATCAATGTCACCCTGTTAAATTTAATTATCTAAATAAAATGAAAAAAACTATATATATATATATATATATATATATATATATATATATATATATATATATAAAATAAAGTACAACCCCAAATGTGAACTTTTACATGTGCTTACCTCCTTCTCAAATTAACTGGTTGAGTGCTGTTCTTCAAAGATCTCTGGTTTATTTACAATGTAAAGCATTAGCTATTTGAGACTTACAGTTATAATTAAGCTTTGGATATTCAGTAGACTGGCTGGCTGGAAATGCCACGTTCTCAGACAAGGGTATAGCCGCCACCCTTGGAATTCTATCAGCTCCCCAGAACACCATTTATCTTGTAACTTAAAGTGTGTACCCTTCGACCCACATCTCATTGCCTCCATCCACCAGCCTGTGGTAAACCACCATTCTACCTTCTGTTTCTGAGTTCAACTACTTTAGATCTCACATGTAAATAAGATAATACAGTATCTGTCTTTCTCTGGTTTATTTCACTTAGTTCGATGTCCTTCAGGTTCATCCATGTTGTCACAAATGGCAGGATTTTATTCTTTCTTACGGCTGAATAATCCCCTATTTTATATGCGCATGCCACATTTTCTCTACCCATTCATCCGCCAGTGAACGGACACTTAGGTTAGTTTTATGTGCTGGCTATTGTGAATAACGCTGTAATGACCATGGGAGTACACGTGTCTTTTCAAGGTACTGATTTCATTCCATTTACAGAGTAAGCTTCACACTTAGCTCCACAATAAATTCATTCACAATAAGCCCTGGCCAGGCGCCTCCAGATCCTACCCTATCAGGCCCTGCCTGTACCCTTCCCTAGTTTTTCTGTTTGTGTGTTTATCATCATAAAAACAGAGAAGACCCTTTGTGCATTAATATTAGCTTTGTCCGTCAGAACTCACTGGTATTTTTCCATCTCGACACCTGACTATTGCATTCCTGGACTGTCTCTCTCTATAAATCCCTCAAATTTTCCATTATGGTTTCTTTCTCACCTGTACACTTAAAAAGACTCTCTCCTCTTTAAACTTAGATATTAACCGAGATTTTCTCCTAGCACTATTATATACAAGACATCGAAATTGTCATCACTTTTTTTTTTTTTACAGAGACAGAGAGTCAGAGAGAGGGATAGACAGGGACGGAGAGATGAGAAGCATCAATCATTAGTTTTTCATTGCGCATTGCAACACCTTTTTTGTTCATTGATTGCTTTCTCATACGTGCCTTGACCGCGGGCCTTCAGCAGACCAAGTAACCCCTTGCTCAAGCTAGCGACCTTGGGCTCAAGCTGGCAACTTCAGGGTCTCGAACCTGGGTCTTCCACATCCCAGTCTGATGCTCTATCCACTGCGCCACCGCCCGGTCAGGCTGTCATCACTTTTAAAGCTCTTGACAGGTGTAATGCACTGCCTTCTCAAGACAAATTTTAGAATGATTTTTCCAATTGCCTGTAAAAACCTGTGGGGATTTTTATTGGATTTGCTTTAATTTGGGGGGTGGTCGGCACTCCTGTCCAGGAATATGGCGAGTCTCTCTATGCTTTTAGTTCTATACCCCCCAGTTAAAGTTTTGTGCCTTTCTTTGCGCAGGTTGTAAGACAGATTCCTAGGAATTCCATATTTCTTCCTGGGGACACTACCGCAGGCCGAGCCCCTCTTCCTGCAGCCGGGGTACCTGGATAGAGCAAGAGGCACGTTTGGCCTGACCTGTGGTGGCGCAGTGGGATAAAGCGTCGACCTGGAACACTGAGGTCGCCGGTTCGAAACCTTGGGCTTGCCCGGTCAAGGCACATATGGGAGTCGAAGCTTCCTGCTCCTCCTCCTTCTCTCTCTCTCTCTGTCTCTCTCTCTCACTCCTCTCTCTCTAAAAAAATCAATAAATAAAATATTAAAAAAAAAAAAAAAAAAAGGCACGTTTGGGGACCAAGAACTTGGAGCCACGGTTGGTGGTGAGGGGGCGCCCCCTGGAGGCCGACTCCCTGGCTGCAGTTCTGCTAATTTTTAATTCCATGTTAACATCACCTCCCTGAACTTCCCTCCCCTGCTAAGCTGTTGGAGTCAACACCTCCAGTGAAGGAAGGCAAAAGATGTTCAGCATTTTAGATCCAGCCAAGTACAGTTTGGAGGATGGATATGAAAAAGTCACGCTACAGCCAAATCCGCTCTTAAACACATAGCAGCTGCTCGTTCACCCACTCGATCCCCACTGACGGGGGTGTGTTACCAGTTCTACCTGTTCCTCGCGCCCTGCACTCTAGTGAAAGGAGACAAACTCAACCCAGGAATAAACGTGATGATTTCCAAGAGTGGCAAGTGCTTTGAAGAAAACAGCACAGGAATGGAGAGGTGGGGGTGGACGGACCTCCCCACCCCCGTGGAGGTGCCATTGAAGTGGGGAGGCCAGTGAGGAGGACTGACTCGGGGTGTGAAGGTGAGTGTACCAGCAATCACCTCCTCTTGTCAAATCCAGCGTCTGTACTTTTTATAGAAGTAGAGATTTGATCAGGAAAAAAAATGGACCCCATGCATCCTGTTGCCTCTCTGTTCTTTCCTATTCGTATTCCTCAGTGTAGTTATGTTTCACCCACAAGATGAAGGTGACATTCCTCTTTGTCCACAGGGAGGACCCAGGGCCTGCCGGCCCAGCAGACTGTACTCGTTAGGGAATAGGAGTGTCGGCAGCTTTGGCTTGTGTGTGGGAGGCATTTCTCTTTAGATCCTGAGCTGTCTTTTGGGCTGTACTTAAGGACTTTTATTTTATTTTATTTTTGCTGTAATTGTCAATACAGAAAAGCAAGTCTAGGAATTAATAACACATAGTGTGAGGGGCTAAACCCCACCGCCATTCATAACCGAAGTCCTCACAACCCATGACCTCAGAACATGCCTGTAGGTGGAGATTGGGTCATTGAAGAGGTACAGTAATTGAGTTAAGATGAAGTCATTGGGGTGGGGCCTAATCCACTCTGACTGGTGTCCTTATACGAAGAGGAGATTAAGACACAGACATGGACAGAGAGATGACCATATGAAGACACAGGGAGAAAGCACCATCTATAAGCCAAGGCCTTAGGAGGCACCAACCCTGCTGAGTTGATCTTGGACTTCCAGCCTCCAGAATTGTGAGAAAATCGAGTTCTCTTTAAATAAGCTAGTCTGCGATACTTGTCATGGCATCCCTAGCCAATGAAGACACTTAGAGGTGAAATTTTTAAAAAGTAAAAGTATCATGGTTGAAATAAACGACTTAGTGTAAGACATATTGTAAATATGGGTTTAGAAGGCTCAGGAGCACCCTTCTCGGGCCTGGGGCCATGAGACTGTAGTGTGGTGACACCCCAGAAAGCTGGGACCTAACTGCTCGTGCTGTACCTGATGTGAGAAACGGCATGTTAATGGGAAGGAGGCATAACGAGAGCCCAAAGGGCAAGGAGCAGGTGCCTTTTATAAACTCATTCACTCAGCCGATGTTGAGTAAGCATCGCCTACTTGCACGTGATTCAAGGCGGAGGAAAGGAAACATAAAGTTAGGTGCAAACCAGACAACAGAGTGGGCGTGGTGAGTCAGGGAGAAGGCCTCCGGTTTCTCCATAGTCAGCTGACAGGCCCCACCGCCTCTTGCCCTGCCCCCACCGTCACTCTACCCCCGCCCCTCTCTATCGGATGCTTAGCAAGCAACCTTCTGGTTTCTAATTTAGGGTTCCAAGCCCACCACCCACCTCAAGATTGATTTATTGAGCACTTGCTTTGTGCCGGGCACTGGAGACACACAGAGACGGAGGGGCAGGGTCCCTGTCTTCAGAGGGACTTTATATTCTGGGATATGGAGAGACATGGAGTCCAGATCGGTTCGGAGTAGAGGCAGAAGAACTGGTGCAGGGACTGGATGCGTGGGGGGTGGGAAGGAAGGAGGTGACCCAAAGGTTCGCGGCCTGAGGAACGGGGAGGATGGTGGTGAAACGAGAAGACTGAAGGGAGGGGAGTCAGAAGTTTTCTGAGGCGTATAGGATTGGGGATGCCGTTTCAGCACTGGGTGGCATCAGATAGCAGTGTCACCTCACAGGCAAGTTCTGGGAGGAGGTGGGGC
The DNA here is from genome assembly GCF_036850765.1 of Saccopteryx bilineata. NCBI lineage: Eukaryota > Metazoa > Chordata > Mammalia > Chiroptera > Emballonuridae > Saccopteryx > Saccopteryx bilineata. Next base: position 7,993,253 of record NC_089494.1, read on the forward strand.
TGGAGATAATCAATTTGGGATTCAACAGTTTACAGGTGGGATTTAAAGTCATGGAACTGGATGAGGTCATCTAAGACTATTTCAGCCTGACCAGGCGGTGACACAGTGGATAGAGCACTGGACTGGGACGCGGAGCACCCAGGGTTGAAACCCTGAAGTCTCCAGCTTGAGCAGAGGCTCATCTGGTTTAAGCAAGGCTCACCAGCTTGAACCCAAAGTTGCTAGCTTGAGCAAGGGGTTATTCGGTCTGCTGAAGGTCCGTGGTCAAGGCACATATGAGAAATCAATCAATGAACAACTAAGGTGTCGCAACGAAGAATTGATGCTTCTCATCTCTCTCCCTCCCTGTCTCTCTGTTCCTATCTGTCCCTGACACACACACACACACACACACACACACACACACACACACACACACACAAAGAATATTTCATAGGTGGAGAAGCCAAGGCCCAGGATAAAGTTTGATGTGTTAGGTTTTAATTTTTATTTAAAAATACGCTTTATTTCCTTTGTGATTTCTTCCTTAACACATGGATTATTGTGAAGCGTGTTCTGTAGATCCTCAATATTTGGAGATTTGACAGAGATCTTTATGTATTGATTTCTATTGTGGTCAGAAAACGTACTGTATGTAATTACAGTCCTTTTCCTTTCAGATTTGTGGGGGCTCGCTTTATGGTCCAGCATGTAGTTGATCTTGACAAACATTCCATGTGTCCTTGAAACAATTTGCATTTTGCAGTTTGGGGTTTGAAGTTCTGTAGCTGTCAGTTATGACAGGTGGGTTGATAATGTTCAAATTTTTTATATCCTTATGACTTTAAAAAAGATTAACTAGATTTTTCAGAACAATTTTAGATTGACAGGAAAATTGCAAAGAGAGCACACAGAATTTCTGAATGCCCCCACACCCAATTTCCCTGATCTGTGTGGCACTTTTATTATAATTAATGAATCAATATTGATACATTACTATGAACGGAGACCCAGACTTTATTCAGATTCCCTTAGTTTTTACTGAATGTGTTCTTTCTGCTCCAGGATCTCACCATGACATTAGGTTGTCATTTTCCTTAGGTTCCACTTGACTGTGACAGTTTCTCAAACTTCCCTGGATTTGATGACCTTGGCAGTTTTGAGATAGTTTGTAAGATGTCCCCCTGAGTGCATCTGTCTGATGGTTTTGCCATGATGAGGTTGGGATCATAGGATTTGGGGAGGCAGACCTCAGAGGTAAAATCCCATCTTATATCAGATTTTATCAACATGACGCCCGGTTGACATTGACTTTGGTCCCCTGGCTGAGATAACGTTCACCCAGTTAGCTGGCCATTCCTCCGCACTGTATCCGGCCGCCCCCCAGCGGTCCTCTCGGCCTCTGCAGGTGTCCATTTGGAACATCCGGGATGTAAAACTAATTTCTGAAATATTAATATTCTTCCTTGGTCATTTTTTTTTTTTGGTATTTTTCTGAAGCTAGAAACGGGAAGAGACAGTCAGACAGACTCCCGCATGCGCCGGACTGGGATCCACCCGGCAAGCCCACCAGGGGCTACGCTCTGCCCACCAGGGGGCGATGCTCTGCCCCTTCAGGGCGTTGCTCTGTTGCGACCAGAGCCACTCTAGCGCCTGGGGCAGAGGCCAAGGAGCCATCCCCAGCGTCCAGGCCATCTTTGCTCCAATGGAGCCTCGGCTGCGGGAGGGGAAGAGAGAGACAGAGAGGAAGGAGAGGGGGAGGGGTGGAGAAGCAGATGGGCGCCTCTCCTGTGTGACCTGGCCGGGAATCGAACCCGGGACTTCTGCACGCCAGGCCGACGCTCTACTGCTGAGCCAACCAGCCAGGGCTCCTCTTCGTCATTTTTGATGCCTGAATTTTCTTTTCTGAAGTTATCAAGCCTTCTTTCAGCCCATTCTCATGAGCTTTCTCTCGCATGAGAATAAGCTGGCTCCCGTACAGCCCGCGGCTCTCTTCCTGACAGCAGTTTGGCTGGTGCCCTGCAGGCGTCTGGACCATCTGCTTTGGAAAGATGCTCCCCGAACGTTAAAGGTCATGTCGTCTCTGGATTGGATACTTGGGGAACACGTGTTTCTCTTGCTGTGACTCTGGAAGGACTGAAGTGATGCCGCTGCTATTGCCTCTCCCTTTGCGTGTTTTTCTAACTTGAGAGAAAACTTTCTCAGTTGGAAGACTTTGTGTATCAGTATTTCGACTACTTCTTCTAAAGGTAATTAAATATGCATTCGATTTCTTTTTAAATTTATGTTGATGTTATTGTTTAATGATAGATTTGAGAGAGAGAGAGACAGAAAGCAGAGATGCACTTAGTTGTGCACTCATTGGTTGCTTCCCATACATGCCCTGACTGGGGATCGAACCTGCAACCTCGGGGTTTAGGGATGATGCTGTAATTGACTGAGCCAACTGGCCAGGGACTTACTTCTTTTAAAGTGTTTAAAAAGAGCCTTTTATTGGACATGAATTTGTTTCTTCAAAAGCCTTGATTTATCTTCTAGGAAGTCTTTTTTCTGGTACATTTGTTGCAACCCATCCCATCCCAAGCTTCCCTCATCCATGTTGGTATTCCCACAGGAAGGCCACCAATGACTCCTCTTTAGCAAGCGGTCACCTGGAGGCTTGATCTGATTTTCTTTAGTTTTTTATTTTTTATTTAACAACATTTCCTTTTGTTTAACACAGTCATCACTCTCCCTTTCCCTCCTCTGCTTCTCGTGAAAGCAGCTTCCTGTCTCCCTGCAGCGCACCGGGGTCGTCCGCAGCCTCTTTCCGTCCCGTCGGAGGCACCACGGTCGTCCGCAGCCTCTTCCATCCCGTTGGAGGCACCGCGGTCGCCCGCAGCCTCTTTCGGTCCCGTCGGAGGCACCGCGGTCGCCCGCAGCCTCTTTCGGTCCCGTCGGAGGCACCGCGGTCGCCCGCAGCCTCTTTCCGTCCCGTCGGAGGCACCGCGGTCGTCCGCAGCCTCTTTCCGTCCCGTCGGAGGCACCGCGATGGTCCGCAGCCTCTCTCGGTCCCGTCGGAGGCACCGCGGTCGTCCGCAGCCTCTTTCCGTCCCGTCGGAGGCACCGCGGTCGCCCGCAGCCTCTTCCCGTCCCGTCGGAGGCACCGCGGTCCTCCGCAGCCTCTTCCGGTCCGGTCCCGTCGGAGGCACCGCGGTCGCCCGCAGCCTCTTCCCGTCCCGTCGGAGGCACCGCGGTCCTCCGCAGCCTCTTCCGGTCCGGTCCCGTCGGAGGCACCGCGGTCGCCCGCAGCCTCTTTTGGTCCTGTCGGAGGCGGTTTTCCCTTCGGCTGTATTCTGAAGGCTGCTCCAGCTGCAGGCACTGGATACTGGAGGCGCTTTGATGCATCTGCTCAACACTGGATGTTTCTTGTAATGCTAGCCATCAGCACAACTTGTCCTGAAAGTTTAGATTTCTTTGCAAAATGTCCTTTTCTAAAAGCCTCTATTTTAAGCTCAAGGAAAGAGTTGGTGGTTTCCAGCTCTTTATTAATGGTATCCAGTTTTTATTTTAAGATTTAATTTTTTTTAGAATAGCTTTAGATTCACAGTAAAATTGAGAGGAAGGGACAGAGATTTCCCATATACTCCTCCCCCCCACCCTCCCAGCCTCCTGCACTGTCAACACCCCCAGCAGAGTGGCCCATTCCTTCCAGGTGATAACCCTACACTGACACATCACAGTCACCCGAAGTTCACGTTAGGGATCGCTGGCGGTGTGTATCCTATGATTTTGGACAAATGTGTAATGACATGTAGCCATCACTGTGTTAGCATGCAGAGCATTTTCACAGCCCTACAAACATGGTCATTCTAGTAGGTGTATAGGGAAACACATTGTTTTTTCCATTTGTATTTCTCTGATGACATATGATGTGAAGCATATTTTTATAAGTTTATTTGCCATCCAAATATCTTCTTCTCTTAAGGCCTTTGGCCCATTTTTAATTTGGGTTGTCTGCTTTCTGACTGTTGAGTTTTAAGAGTTCTTCGTATATTTTGAATAATTGCACTTTATCAAATGTGTCTTTTTTTTTTTTTTTTTTTTTGTATTTTTCTGAAGCTGGAAATGGGGAGAGACAGTCAGACAGACTCCTGCATGTGCCTGACCGGGATCCACCTGGCACGCCCACCAGGGGGGCGACGCTCTGCCCACCAGGGGGCGATGCTCTGCCCCTCTGTTGCGACCAGAGCCACTCTAGCGCCTGGGGCAGAGGCCAAGGAGCCATCCCCAGCGCCTGGGCCATCCTTGCTCCAATGGAGCCTCGCTGCGGAAGGGGAAGAGAGAGACAGAGAGGAAGGAGAGGGGGAGAGGTGGAGAAGCAGATGGGCGCTTCTCCTGTGTGCCCTGGTTGGGAATCAAACCCGGGACTTCTACATGCCAGGCCGACGCTCTACCACTGAGCCAACCAGCCAGGGCCTCAAATGTGTCTTTTGCAAATACTGTTTTTCATATTCATCATGTTGTGTGTGGTGTGTGTCAGTAGCTTTTTCCTTTTAAGTACTGAATGGCGTTCCATTGTATCACATTTTGTTTATACATTCATTAGCTGTTGCACACTTGGGTTGTTTCCAGGTTTTCATTATTATGAATAATGTTCTTATGAACATTCAAGAGCATTGCTTTATGTGGGCATATGTTTTCAGTTTTCCTTGGAAGGTTCCTTGGAGTGGAATTGGTGAGTTATATGGTAAGTTTATGTTACCTGTTTGCTTGGTGTATCTTTCTCAATCTTTTTACTTCCAACCTATTTGTGTCTTTGAATCTAAGGCAGGTCTCCTATAAGCAGAGTCTAGCGCAGGGGTCGGGAAGCTATGGCTTGCGATCCAGATGTGGCTCTTTTGATGGCTGCATCTGGCTCGCAGACAAATCTTTTTGTTTTTTTTTCATTTTTCTGAAGCTGGAAACGGGGAGAGACAGTCAGACAGACTCCTGCATGCGCCCGACCGGGATCCACCCAGCACGCCCACCAGGGGCGACGCTCTGCCCACCAGGGGGCGATGCTCTGCCCCCTCTGGGGCGTCGCCATGTTGCGACCAGAGCCACTCTAGCGCCTGAGGCAGAGGCCACAGAGCCATCTCCAGCGCCCGGGCCATCTTTGCTCCAATGGAGCCTTGGCTGCGGGAGGGGAAGAGAGAGACAGAGAGGAAAGCGCGGCAGAGGGGTGGAGAAGCAAATGGACGCTTCTCCTGTGTGCCCTGGCCGGGAATCGAACCCGGGTCCTCCGCACACTAGGCCGACGCTCTACCGCTGAGCCAACCGGCCAGGGCGCAGACAAATCTTTAATCAAAATAATGTTAAAAAGATAAAACATTCTCATGTATTATAATCCATTCATTTCCTACCACTCATGTTCATGGTTGCGGGTGGCTGGAGCCAATCACAGCTGTCCTCCGGGACAACACCAAGTTTTTATTGGATAATGCATAACGTACACGGGTCGTTGTATGGCTCTCATGGAATTACATTTTAAAATATGTGGCGTTCATGGCTCTCTCAGCCAAAAAGGTTCCCAACCCCTGGTCTAGTGGGTCTTGCTTTTTTCACCCAGCCTTTTGACTGGGGTATTTAGACCATTCACATTTAATATAATTATTAATATGTTTGGATATATATTTGCCGTTTTGTTACTTGTTTTCTGTTTCCTGTCTTTTTGTTCCTTTGTTCCTCATTATTGCTTTTTGTGTGTGTGTGTGAAGTTAATATTTTTACAATATCTTCTTAATAATTTTGTTGCTTTTTTTTTTTTTTTGTATTTTTCTGAAGTTGGAAACGGGGAGGCAGTCAGACAGACTCCTGCATGCGCCTGACTGGGATCTACCCAGCATGCCCACCAGGGGGCGATGCTCTGCCCACCAGGGGGCGATGCTCTGCCCATTTGGGGCGTCGCTCTGTTGCAACCAGAGCCACTCTAGTGCCTGAGGCAGAGGCCACAGAGCCATCCTCAGTGCCCGGGCCAACTTTGCTCCAATGGAGCCTTGGCTGCGGGAGGGGAGGAGAGAGACAGAGAGGAAGGAGAGGGGGAGGGGTGGAGAAGCAGATGGGCGCTTCTCCTGTGTGCCCTGGCCGGGAATTGAACCCGGGACTCCTGCACGCCAGGCCAACGCTCTACCACTGAGCCAACCGGCCAGGGCCTTTTTGTTGCTTTTAAATTAGATTTTAAGCTTTGTTTTCCTTAGTGGTAGCTTTGGGCATTATAATATGCTTCTTATCACAGTTTACTTTTGGATTGATACTAACTCAATTCTGATAAAACAGAAATTTTACTTTACTATAGCTCAATTCTATCCTCCACTCCTTTGCATTATTATTATCATAGATAGTGTGTGTGTGTGTGTGTGTGTGTATATATATATATGATATAATTTGTCTATGTAACTATCAATTATCCAGCTATCTTTCTTCCTTTCTTTTTTTCTTTCTGTTATAAACAGGACACTACAGTATCATATGTGTTGCTTTATACAAACTTATGTCTTTTAAACTATACTTATACATATGTAAATATGTTATATCAACTTACATATTTACCATCTCTGGTAGTCTCTACTTCTTTCTGGGGGTTTAAGGTAGCACTCTGGTATCATTTCCTTTCACCCTAAGGAGCTCTTATAGTATTTCTTTTATGGCAGGTCTGCTAACAATAAAGTCTCCATGTTCATTTATTTGAAAATGCCTTTATTTTACCTTCATGTTGGGTTGTTCTTCTGGATACAGAATTCTTGGTTGGCTGTTTTTTCTCTAGTACTCTGAATACATATGTCGTTCCACTGCTTCTGGCCTCCATGGTTGCAAACATTCATTGTATGGTTGTTCCCCTTACTGACGGGCTGTTTTTATCTCTTTGCTACTTTCCAGATTTTCTCCTTGTGATTTCAACAAGTTGAGGCCCTCCTCTGTGGATCTCTTTGTATTTATCTTACTTGGATGGGTAGCATAGTGTTGTTGTTCATGCAGCAATAGCTCTTTGCTTCATCTGGTGTGGGTAACCTTTCAGATTGCTCCCAGAACAGGATGAGCTTTGACGAGCTTGCAGTTTTAATTCAACCATGTCTTCTGTGGTTAGCCTGACCCCCCACCTCCTGAGCCACCACCTCTTTGATATTATCATTTGAACTGGGAGCCAGTGGGCTTCAGTTTCAGGCAATGATGACGCACCTTTGGATTCAGCTCTGGTGGAGCCCCAGAGTCCGTCTCCACAAGAACGTGTGGGGTCCTCGGACTCACCGTCCTCTACCCCAGTGCTGTTTTCTTGGCAAAACTAGGCAGAGGACATTTCTGAGCCAAGTGGTCTGTTCTTGTGTTTGGGGCTCTTCCAAACTCCCATCTGTCCCAGAAACCCACTCTATTTTCTAATATCTGGCCAATTTCCCCCCTTCTTTGCAAAGTCTGTTTGTGGCAGGACTGCTTTTACCCGGACCAGGGACCATCTCCATGGAAGCTGCCTCACTTTCCTGTTCAGCTGCAGACGTCTCGGTCCTCGCGGGAGTTTAGTTCATCCAGGTTTCCTTGTGTCCACCAGCTTCAGACTCTGCCACTCTGAGATGCACAGGGAATTGGAGAGGAACGTGTTGGGGCTAGCAGATGTCCCCACCCCTCCCTCCCTGGGACGCCATCCTCAGCCAGCTACTGGCTCTTGCAGAAGTGTGTCCTGAGCATCCCCAAGGTCACCGGGGTCCCCCAGCCATAGGCACCCCTTCTGCGCCACATCCAGACAGGCCTGTGCGGCGTGAGGGAGGGCCAGGCCTGCGGGGATTGCTGCCAAGCCTGGAAGAATCCGCACTCTGGTCTCAAGCCTCATCTGCCTGCATTCAGTGCAGGACATGCGATTATAGCCACCATGTCAACCAGTGAAGCGTCCACCAGCCAGCTTCAAGGTGGCAGCTTGTGGACGTCCTCCTGACCTGCCCCGTCACTCTGAGCAGTGATGGGCCTCCACCATGTGGCCTGTGAAGGTAAAACACTCTGTTTCTAACCTGTGAGGAGGTTGACAAACAGCCTCTTGTCCTGGGTGTTGACTGTGAACAGATGATCGGAGTGGGTAGGATTCTGAGAGCCTGTTGCCGCTGCTCACTGGGCTCCAATTATTGGCTCTTGACAATGTTGGAGGGAGGCTGGCACTTGGAAGACGATGTAGAGTGTTGGATTAAAGCAGAGATGCTGCCTGCCAAGTCCGCTTCTGGCTCTGCTATCTACTGCTGTGTGGCCTTGGTTGAGTGGCTTAACATCTCTGTGCCTGTTTCCTTATCTGTGAACTCAGGATAATACAGGACCCATGCATCTGAGTGTCCTGACAATTAAGTGAGTCAGCTCTTGTGAAGCACTTGGCAATCACCCCATCCGTATTAATGGGGATTACCGGCAGTAAACGAAGAACCCTGAAAGAATGAGGATCTCTGGACATGGATGGGTAAGGTAGATGTCGATGGATCAAGTTAGGAGATGTATCCCTACCAGTTAACACAAAATGCCATAGACCCATAACCGATACTTGCTCTGTATTGCATCATCACACCACTGAATTTCTAAGTGTTTCCTAAGAAGGGAAACGAGCTTTGTTGTAATTTTAGAAGGCTTGTTGTCACCGTTCCCAGGTTTGACTTGCAACCTTGAGACTAAAGGGTTTTCAGGTGGACTGAACAGTATTTGCAGCTGACGGGATGGGAGCAGGGGGTGAATGACAGGCAAGGAACAGGGCGTGGCGGTTGATGTAAGCAACCAGAGCCCTGCGCTTGGGGGCCCTGGCAGGCGGGTGGCGTGACTTCCTGTTTGGACCCAGGACTTCTGGGGCTATTGGACATCCAGGCGCGGGGGTCCCTGGGCAGTCAGAGTGAATTCTGGAGAAGACACCGGACATGTGGCTCGGTCCCCGGCTACCCTGGAAACCTCCTTTCGCCTTGCATTTAGTGACATGTGTTGGGCAAACATCCTCCGTCTCCCCCAAGCTGTATTGTTGGTCACTTATTTTGTTTCCACCATTTTATTATAAAACATTTTAAACATACAGAAAATTGAAAGAATTTCACAGGGAAAAATGGTATAATGGGAGAGAAGGGACAAACCTCCCATGCAGAAAATTCCTAGTAATCGATGTGGAGACTCTCTCTCGAGGGGGTGGAGCTTCGCCCCCGCTCCTGGCGTGTGGGCTGCCCCGAGCGAGCGAGACCTTCCTCAGGGAGGGGACTACGGCCCACACCCACAGGCACGCGGCGCACTCGACGTGCTGTGACGACAATGGTGCTTGACCTGTGCGGTCTTCTTCCCCAAACCCAGTCTCGCGGTAATCATGAGAAAAACCCCGGACACCGGCCAGCCACGGGACAGAGCCTACAGTCTGCCTGACCAGGACGCCTCAAGCTGACATAAAAACCACGGGAAGTCTGAGGCTGCACAGCCAGGTGAGCCTGAGGGGACACAAAGACTAGATGTCGTGTTGGGTCCTGGATGGGCTCCTTGTACGTGTAAGGACATTAGGAAAAACTAAGGAGTCTGAATAAAGTATAGCCTTTAATAGCTCATCAGTTATGGGTCCATTGATTATGACAAACATGGAACTAACTTAAGATGTCAATAATAGAAGGAGCAGGTGTGGTTTGTGGGAACTCTCTGTACTATCTTTGTAATTTTTCTGTAAATTTTAAACTCTTCTAGGCCCAGGATGGTTGGTTCAGTGGTGGAGCGTCGGCCTGGCGTGAGGGAGTACCAGGTTCGATTCCCAGCCAGGGCACACAGGAGAAGCGCCCATCTGCTTCTCCACCCCTCCCCCTCTCCTTCCTCTCTGTCTCTCTCTTCCCCTCCTGCAGCCAGGGCTCCATTGGAGCAGAGTTGTTGACCTGGGCGCTGAGGATGGCTCCATGGCCTCTGCCTCAGATGCTAGAATGGCTTTGGTCGCAACAGAGCGACGCCCCGGATGGGCAGAGCATCGCCCCCCTGGTGGGCATGCCGGGTGGATCCCAGTCGGACGCATGCGGGAGTCTGTCTGACTGCCTCCCCATTTCCAACTTCAGAAAAAAAACAAAAACAAATAAAAATAAAAATAAAACTCTTCTAAGAAATAAACAACCACCTAAATTCTGCCGGTCACATTTCATAATTTTTATCACACACTCATCCCTCCGTCTCCTTTTTTACAACCCCCTTTGACGATCCACTCCTTTTGCTGAACACGACACTCAGGAATCCCTAGCAGCTTTGGCACTCGACACCCACAGGGTCTCAGGTCATATCAGACCTGTCATCTTTGGTTTACTGGCTCCCTACACCCTGGTCCAGCGCCAGGCTCAGCGGCTGCCAGGAACAAGAGGCTCTACTGCCACCCTGTGGACGTGTTTATTTAAAGTGTTGCATGCAGGACACGCTGGGGGAGGCCCGCAGGCTGGGAGCAGCCTCTGAGCTCAGGCGTGAACCCATCCCTGTCCTCACAACGAAATGGTTAGCTCAGAACAAGGAGAGAGGCCAAATGAAAATACCTTTGCTGCAAGTGTTGGGGCTAGCTTGATAGGAAATCTAATAATCCAGTCCCCACTTGTTCAGTTTGCAAGTTTCTATACATATAAAGGATTTTAAAAGGGATGATTTTTTTAAACAAGGGGAGTGGTCTCGTGATCCCTTTGTCTAGAGCAGTGGTAGTCAACCTGGTCCCTCCCGCCCACTAGTGGGCATTCCAGCTTTCATGGTGTGGGCAGTAGCAGAGCAACCAAAGTATAAATAAAAGGGTAGATTTAACTATAGTAAGTTGTTTTATAAAGATTTATTCTGCCAAACTTAGCAAAAATCCAACATAAAGTACTTGGTAAGTAATTATTATTATATGCTTTAACTTGCTGTAACTCTGCTTTATAAATTTTTTTTTTTTCTGAAGCTGGAAACGGGGAGAGACAGTCAGACAGACTCCCGCATACGCCCGACCAGGATCCACCCGGCACGCCCACCAGGGGCGACGCTCTGCCCACCAGGGAGCGATGCTCTGCCCTTCCAGGGCGTCGCTCTGCCACGACCAGAGCCACTCTAGCGCCTGGGGCAGAGGCCAAGGAGCCATCCCCAGCGCCTGGGCCATCTTTGCTCCAATGGAGCCTTGGCTGCGGGAGGGGAAGAGAGAGAGAGGAAGGAGGGGAGGGGGGTGGAGAAGCAAATGGGCGCTTCTCCTATGTGCCCTGGCCGGGAATCGAACCTGGGTCCCCCGCACGCCAGGCCAACGCTCTACCGCTGAGCCAACCAGCCAGGGCCTGCTTTATAAATTTTATAAAGTTACTTCCCTACTTTATAAATCACCATGACTGTGGAACTGGTGAGCGGTTAGAAAATTTTACTACTGACAGAGATACAAAAGTGGGCGGTAGGCATAAAAAGGTTGACTGCCCCTGGTCTAGAGGAATGTCACTCTCAGGACTCCGGAAGGGGAGGGAGGATGAGTCAGTGTAGGAATTCTTTTTTTTTTTTTTTTTTTTTTTTCTGAAGCTGGAAACGGGGAGAGACAGTCAGACAGACTCCCGCATGTGCCCGACCGGGATCCACCTGGCACGCCCACCAGGGGACAACGCTCTGCCCACCAGGGGGCGATGCTCTGCCCCTCTGGGGCGTCGCTCTGTTGAGACCAGAGCCACTCTAGCGCCTGGGGTAGAGGCCAAGGAGCCATCCCCAGCGGCCGGCCATCTTTGCTCCAATGGAGCCTCGGCTGAGGGAGGGGAAGAGAGAGACAGAGAGGAAGGAGAGGGGGAGGGGTGGAGAAGCAGATGGGCGCTTCTCCTATGTGCCCTGGCCAGGAATCGAACCTGGGACTTCTGCACGCCAGGCCAATGCTCTACCACTGAACCAACCGGCCAGGGCAGTGTAGGAATTCTTAATTAAGGAATGTATACATTGTCTTCTAAAGGATCTTAAAGAAAGGGAAGAGGGAGTTTTCAGATAACCTTTATCCTTCCAGAGAACTATAAACTGTGACTAGATGACCCAGTTGTTCTTGTAAGCCAGGAAGCTCCCACATCCTTCTCCCTCCATTCTCCACAGAAAGGGCGGGGCAAGAAGCCTGACTTTTCCTCTTTAAAATGGCGTTGCCAACACTAAGTTTTAGTTCTTTGGCACCTTATCATGGGTTATTCAACACATTTCAGAAAAGTTTTTTTTTTGGGGGGGGGAAGGAGGTGGAACGTGAGGGAATTGGGCATTTTCCAGGGTTAATGACCGTGAAGAGTAATCTCTGTGCAGCGGGTGTGGTCTGTCCAGCTATTTTAGAAAGATAAGACCCCAGAGGTGCCAGCTGGCCGGACCTGGGGGAGCTGGGGTGTGGCGGGGCTGGGGCCTCAGGCAGCAGAAGCTGTGGTCACCAGCAGCCTTGCGGTGACCACAAGCCGGGCCACGCGGTACCTGCTGTCAGGCTCCAGCGCACACTGCGGCCAGATGTGGGAGGGACAGGGTGCTTCTTGGAGTGTGGTGACAGCCTTTTGCCTCCCCTGGCCTCCTCCACGGGGCTCAGCACAAGCACGCTGCTATGCCTCTGGGTTTGAAGGAACAGTATGTCGCGGTTAGGTCTCCCCAGAAGAAGAGCCCGGGGCCAAGGGTTTAAACGCTAGTCATTTATTTGGGACTTGATGCCAGGAAGCCCTGGTCCAGTGTGATGTATGAGGCAGGAGAGGGGAGGAATTGGGACAAAAGGTATGTCATTAAGCCATTAACACGGTGGCCTTGGGGCTCAGTCCTGCTGGCAATCCCTGCTGGGCTCCATGCCCTGGGTGGGGGTGGGGGGCTGCTTCTGGCGCCCAGGGCTACAGCAGGTTTCAGGGGCAGAAGTGGGTGCCAGGGGGTGCAGGTCCTCTGAGTGTGTCCATGTGGGGAGGCTCAGCGCCCAGCCCCCCTCCATCCGCCCCACCCGCCGTGGGGGAGGTCCCGCTGAGCACCAGGCGGCACACTGCGGGGAAAGGAGCCTGGGACCCTCACTGCCTTCTCCCTACAGGTGACTTTCTAAGGCAGGGACATGCAGAGGTCTTCGCTGCACAGAGGGGCATGTGTGGGCACCATGGGGGAGGGAGGGAGCCCGCTGGGGAGCAGCCCGGTCCAGAAGCTTCCCTGGGCTGGTGTGTTCCTGTCCACCGCTCCTGTAGGATCTCAGGAAACCCAAAGCAGCCGGGACCATGTTATTTCATGGAAGACCAGGTACTGAGGCATAAAAATGTCTTACTACAAAGAACAGGCGTTCTGATGAGGCCAAGCCCATTTTGTGGAGGTATAAAACTATGACTCTCTAGAAGTATTCCAGCAACCACAGGGGACAGTCTCCTGCACAGAGAGCTGGTGGCCACCGCGCTGGAAGGCCTAGACCCCCAGGATGGGCAGGCACCTGCCCTTGGCCCAACAGCCACAGGGAACCAACCTTGGCATCCCCATGAGCTGTGGGGTGACATGGTCCCGGGCCACCATCACTGTCGTCTGTGGACTCGGGGGGTGGTGGCAGAAGACTCTGGGAGAGGGTCAGAGGCTCATTGTCCCTACAGTCTTGGTGGAGGATGGAGGCTGACTGGAAGCGAAGTGCTGGCAGGCAGAAGCTGGTGGCCCCTTCTTAGTGGAGAGCTGAGGTGGGGTGTGCTCAGACGGCTCCCGAGGGGTCTTCCGCTGGGGCTGGTTTGGGGAGCCAGCCAAGCCCACCTTCAGGCTGAAACCAGGCGGTGAGAGGGAGGCCACCAGGCTCTAGGAGACGTGGCAGGGACCCGAAATGGCCGGGGAGGACACCCCTGTAAACCGAGGAGTAGCTGAGGGGCGGCCCATCCCACGCCAGTGTCGTCTGTCCTCAGGGCGTTTCTGGTGGACTCTGTGGTGGGACCACTCTGCTCTGGAGTGGCCTAGCCCCCAGAATGCCCGAGCTCTGGACACTGCAGCCTCATGGGGCAGTCACTGTCCTGTGCGATCCTTAGGAACAAGGAAGGCAGGGTGACACCCACCCGGTGCTCTGAGCAGCCGGAGGCTGTTTCCGGTTTTGAGCAGAGGGAGGGGACACCAGACTGGCCAGGGACAGGAAGTAGAAGTTGCACTGATGAATCCAGCCCCAGTGCGGCCCCTTCCCGTCTGCGCCTCCTGTGCAGAGAGTGGACAGACCTGAGTTCTAACCACAGGGGACCCTGCCATCTTTGGAGAGCTACAACATACAAATAGACTGAACCACCTGGAAAAATGATAATGAGATGTTCTTGGCCCGAGCACGCCCCTTGCCATCATCTGAGAAGGGGGAACGCATGCCCCACAGGTGAAAATGAAAACTGAGGACAGGTGTGTGCTCCATGCGACAGATGGCCTGGAGGACACGGCTTCTGCCAGGTGCCCGGACACGGCGCTCCCGAATCCTCTCACTCGGGCAGCTCCCTCTCGCGGCTCATCAGGCTCTTGCCAAGGCCGAGGCTGTCCCTCCGTTAATGCAGGTCCTGGAGCCGGCAGGAAGGATCCGCTCTGTAAGTGCAACGTGCTACGGTGTCACTGTGATGTTGTCCAAAGGCCAAATGACACTCTGCTGGGAAAGGACAGGCGAGGCGGCCATGCTCTCTGACGTAAGTAGAAGTCACGCCTGACACCAAAAATCAAACCCTGAATTAAAAAAAGGGCTTAGAAAGGTGTGTGTGTGTGTGTGTGTGTGCACGCGCGCGCGCGCTGTTTCTGGTCACAGTCTGTGACAGTTGTACTTATGTCTCCTGACAGGGCTGTTCACAAGGACACAAACCCAGCGGTCTGTAAGACACCATGAACACGACCAATGCTGTTTCTCCAAAATTTTATTTTACTTTAAATTACAGGGCCAGCCAGATAGTCTGATGAGAAATTTACTTTTCCTCAAGAGAAAGGAAATGTTTGCACGGCATGGTTAACAATTGTATACATCTCCACCTTTTTTTTAAGGGTTAAAAATCACATTGAGTAACTGACTTATGTAAAATTAAACCTTTAAAACACAAAATCACTTCCAGTATAACAGTTTTGGTAATATGAATATATTAAATGGTCATAACTTCAATTGCAACTTTTTAACTTCGAATGTTTTCTCATTTTTGTTTAAAAACAAACAAAACACTCCCCAAATCTTCATGCTCCCAACTCCAAAGTGACAGGAACAGGTGTTTCTGAGCACTGCCCTCACCGTCCCCTCGCTCGGGCACTACAAAGGCGTGGCCAGAGTGGACGCTGCCTTGCTTCTTGTTCTAGGACTCAGCTTGGCAAAGAGCCCTGTCCTCCACTCGGTGTAATAACGTTCTCACATCAAACTGCAACCCCCAGCACCCGACCCCCAGAGCCAGGATGCCTCATCATGGCCAAGTCTGCCTTCCCAAACATCACTTTCCCTACTTCCAATGGAAACACATGAATGGTTTTACATGGATTTTAATCAAGACAGCCTTAAGAAAACCAATGAGAATGTAGACTGCCATTTAATTAAATAGAATAAAACACATCTGTAGTTACTGGAGCTCTTTTCCTAAACGGTATTCCTAGAAGGAGGTCCGACAACCTGCCGAGTCATCACTTGGGAGTCTCGTTTTACTGGCCCGTGAAGAATTCAATTAGTAAGAGAGGCTAGCAAAGGAGATCGTGTAAATGTCTTAGGCACAGCCATGCTGATTCGGACTGGCAAACTCGGATTTGTAAGTTGTTAGTTGTGATCTTTGTTTCGCTAAGATGAACAGATACCATTCTAATAACTTTACATAGATATATTCTAGGAGACATTGTTCTGCCGTGGTCACAGTAACAAAAAAGTGGTGCAAAATCAGTTATTTTATAAATACTGATAATTTGCAGCATTAAGGAATAGGACATTAAAAAAAATAAATTTCCCCATAGGACACCTATGACTAGGAACTCTTTTCCTAAGAGAAGCCAAAGTCTTAATTATTCAGTTTCACAACTATTGTACTGGATTACTTACTCTAAAAACAAAAGGTGCTCTACAGGTCTCCCCCACACACAAAGAATCAGCATTAATTTAGCATAATCCGTATCGTTCACAGATCTAGCAAACTCATGACTCATTTTAAATGAATAAGGCCAAAGAATGCAGGAGAGTGGAGCCGAGCGCCAAGTCTGTACTCACCCTACCGATGGCACCCGTTAAGATAACTGAGTACAAAGGGCTGGTTTGCTTTCTTTTAATGCTGTGATACTTAAATGTTAAATCAGCATTTTCATGTGATCTGAAGTATTTCAATTACACAAGCATTCATTTTTTGCAAAAATTCAGTATTAGGTAATAGTTACATACTAATACAATAACATTCCTCTGCTGTACAAATTAAATCATTTAAAAGAAAGGAGCATTCTAAGAATTATATACAAAAAAAACCTGTAAGAATCGTTGAAATGAGACGTGAGGTGTCGTTGCTAGCTCGACTGTTTGAAAAGACTTTCCAAAAGGGAAATGAACAAATACCTTCCAACATATCCAGGTTTACAAGTCTCAAGAAAATCAAATGTCAAAAAATTCTAGAAAGCTCTGAAAAGCATATATACATTTTCCTTATGACCTTACGAAGCTTCACACTTGAAGAAGTTGCTAAGTTTCAGTATCAATTTATTCGCACGTCCACTTGATCCACCCAGAAAGCTCCCAGCATGGGTCAGCTCCCGGAGACACGCGCTCTGCACAAGCCTCGCTCAGAGGCCAAACCCGCCAGACCACCTCGGCTCTCACACAGACACGCACACCCGCAGGCGGAGGCTGGCCCCGTCACGCCTCGTCCCCCACCACACTGCACCTGTCCTTGCCCTCGTGAACCTGCCACGTTCAGAACTCCTACAGCAAACAGTCTCCGAATCTGACATGACACAAAGATCAAGAGAAAGTCCACGTGTGCTCTAGTGTGCAAGAAAGCAGCAGCTACGTTCTCCGGGTTGGACTAAAAACAAAACAAGGAAAAAGGAAAAACCGTTTACTTAACAGCAGATTAGCAGTAATGTTCCCCGTGGGTCGTAAGAGTGCCTGATGCTGAAGAGCTAACAGCAGGTGCTGGGTTTGGATTTAATATTTTGGATGTTTATGGGGAGTTAGGCTTCTTGCTGAGCTGGTCTCTTCAAGTCCCTGATCTGTTTGACTAAATAGGTCTTCTCGTCGTTAAACTGCTCGTCCTCGGTCCTGTCGTTCTGAAACTTGCTGAGGAACTCTATGAGTTTGGTCTGGTTCTTGAGGAGGATGTCTAGGATGGGTTGTGTCTTGTTTGGATTGGCAACAAACACCTGCCGGAGAGAATTCACTATGAGCCACAGGGAAAGAACGGATGCAGGACACTTAGGACACAGCCAGCCTACCTCCCCGGGGCACGTGGTGACACTGGGGTAACTCGGTCAGGTGTGTGCTTTGGAAAATCTTATTTTACAATTTGAAAATTAAAAAAAGACATGCATTAGCTCAAAAAGTACTGGCACATTCATTCATGCACTGAAACTCAGTAATGGGTATTAAATATAGATGCTGATTTTAGGATAAAATGAGTAGAATTTATTTCTGAGCACAAAAGGTCAGAATGGATCTTGAGAATAAAATCCTCCACAGAAAGTAGTGGACACGGAATCCCCTCATTTTGCGATGAATAATCTTCTGTGACAAAGATAAATGGCACTCCTGTGTAAATAAACTTATTCTGTTCCCAAATCTAAATGGTTTACCCTGTTTCTGGGTCTATTTTTCTGCTTAATTGTTGAACCACACAAATATAGAAATTAAATGAATCTAATTGTATCACAGTGAGGATATAATATTTCAGAAATTTGTAAATAAAATGAGATTAACAACTTTAGAAGAAAATAGTTTATGGTTTTAGTACTCTACCTTAAAAACGTGAAAGGCCTCAAACTGGATGTTACGACTTTTGTCTCGTAGAAGGTTCATCATTAATTTGAGGTTCTCAGGTTTACTGATGTATTTTGTCATAATTGTGAAGTTGTGTCGGTCTAATAATAGTTCACCGAGAAGCTGAGAAGACATTTAAAGATTTATTCTATATTACCATAAGAGTCAAAGAAAAACCAAAGTTTAAAAAATAATTCATTTAGCCTGACCAGGTGGTGGCTCAGTGGACAGAGCATCAGCCTGGGGCACAGAGGACCCAGATTTGATAAAGGTCCCCGGCTTGAGCATGGGGTTGCTGGCTCAGCTGGAGCCCCCCTTCCCCCTGCCCCAGTCAAGGCACGTATGAGAAACAATCAATGAACTAAGGTGCCTCAACTATGAACTGATGCTTCTCATCTCTTTCCCTTCCTGTCTGTCCCACACTCGCTCCCTATTAAGCACAGAGAATTACTAGGCACTCAGAAGACTGATGATGTGAACTGAATTACGACCTAAAAGCTATCAAGTGCCCACTCTCTGCCACTCAGACACCTATTCTCCTTTGGGCTAAGTTTACACCTATGGCGAGTCTGACACTGCTCTGAAGAGAACCTTCAGGCTTCTTGAAAATACATTTGTGTTATCTCACTAAAAAGAGCTTATCAAAGAAAATGTTCAGAAGCTATTGATAATTCCTATTAACTAACCACAAACCTTGTTAGTCTAACTAAAAATTAATTTCATAATTTTAAAATTTTCTTTAACTGAATTTCACAGGACAAATGGTCACGACTAAAGTTTTCCATTCACTAGCTTCTACACATGCCCAAGTTACCTCTTAAGTCAGACTGGTTTATAAAAATGAGAACTATTCGGTTCCTTCTTAAGCCAAGTGCCCTGAAGACCCTCCATTTCCCCCTTAGTGACGCCTCCTCACTGATAACATCAATCCATAACACAATTAAGCTGAAAGAAGCCCATCTTCGGGCTGAGTTCTATGGAGGTTGATTACCCTTTCCCAGCCCTTCATTTTTAAGTCATCGTGGCTTATTCCAGGTTTTTCCTTTTTGGAAAGCAGCGGTCACCCCTTCACGTGGAGTGGCTGCAGCGGGCAGGCTGGGCACCCTGGGGACAGGCCAGAGCAGAGTGGGGAGGGGCTGGCCCCCGCCCGCCCGCCCGCCCCTTGTGAGCGACGTAGTCCTGAGCACGCCATGTGACTCCCGGCGGAGCTGTGCATCCCCTGTAGTGTGGAGCCACCAGCCTGTCTGTCCACAGTCTCACTGCTCACCCCCCCACCCCACGGCAGGTCCCTGCCACCTGGGCAGCGTCTGTCTGCATCTAACTGATAGAATTCTAACTTCTAATCTCAAACACTGCACTGCTGAGAGACGAAGTCCTCTTCCTAGTTCTGTGTACTGCACGGCAGTGTCTCGGATGCACGAGGGGGCGGTGGGGGCCTGGGGGGACGCTTTGTGGGGACCACTGCAGCCTGCTCCTCCCACAGAGGCTCACCATGGACGGCGTGTTTCCCCTAACGGTCCAGACCCACACGCGGCATTTCCCTCCCCAACCCCCAATTCAAACACAGGGGGGAGAGAAATAGCCACATAAAATAAATACCCTGTCATACCTTGAGTGACTGCCTTTTTGTCACATAATTTTCTGAATGAAGTAACTTCTCATATTCACTGAAGAACTAAGACAAAAAAACAACACATATCAGTTATTTTTTGATGACTGGTAAATAATGTTATAAAGTTTGAGCAGAACCTTTTAACAGCACAAAGGCCCAAGCTCGCTTCCTCCCACCCGTTCCGTATCTTCCTCTGAAGCACCTTGAGACCCCCGGGGTGACAGCTGTCCGTCACCTCTGTGAAGAGAGCTCCGGGACGGGTCCCTCCCAGCTCTAGACAGGTCCATATGTAGCTTAAATCTGGTCCTCTTCTGTCACCCAAACTCCACGTGCAGGAACCTAACCGACTTTTCCTCACCGCTGCGGCAGCTACCATTTCTTGGTATTAGAATAGTCACATTCTTTACAGACGAGAACTCGACGAGAACTCAACCAGTCCCAAGCACAGCCACAAAGAGAAGAGTTACCTGTTCTTTCAACGCCTCAAGCAAGGAGAGAGAATAATTAAGAACAGAAGAGAAAGGTAATTTAGCACTGCGTTGAACCGGGAGATGTCCTAGAGAACGCGCGACCTGGGCTAGAACCGGAATAGTGGGCGGGGTTTCATTCGGAAATTGGGGGAGCACAGGTGTTCCTGGAGGATAAAGAGGGAGGACACGGCAGGAGCAGAAACCTGCAGAATGCACACAGCGTCACCGGAGTGGTGAGGGCCCCGTGAGGGCAGGGAAGCGGAAATGGAAGGCGGCTCCATTCTCAAGAGGTTAGGAGAGGGCCAGCGAGCTGGAGGACACACGCAGCCACGCACACTTACACGTGTGTTGGTTTCTGTTTTAACTACAGTAAGGTGGAAAGTTCTAGTTCTGAGGCACCAGCGTGGCCTCAGGCCGCACTGGCCATGGTGGGGTGGAGGATGCCCGCTTGGGGACTGTCCACGCTACCATAGTTTGTGCCTACGCTTTATGCTGGGTCTTCAGCAGTCACTCATCTGGGGTTAGGAGGAGGGGTTGGCAAACTGTGGCTCACGGGCCAAATCCAGCCCACTGCCTGTTTTTATAAATCAAGTTTTTATTTTTTATTTTTTTATTTATTCATTTATTTATTTTTATTTTTTGTATTTTTCTGAAGCTGGAAACGGGGAGGCTGTCAGACAGACTCCCGCATGCACCCGACCGGGATCTACCTGGCATGCCCACCAGGGGGCGATGCTCTGCCCATCCAGGGCGTCGCTCTGTTGCGACCAGAGCCACTTTAGCGCCTGGGGCAGAGGCCATGGAGCCATCCCTAGCGCCCAGGCCATCCTTTGCTCCAATGGAGCCTCAGCTGCGGGAGGGGAAGAGAGAGACAGAGAGGAAGGAGAGGGGGAGGGGTGGAGAAGCAGATGGGCGCCTCTCCTGTGTGCCCTGGCTGGGAATTGAACCCGGGACTTCCGCACGCCAGGCCGACGCTCTACCACTGAGCCAACTGGCCAGGGCCTATTTATTCATTTTAGAGAGGAGAGGGAGAGACAGAGAGAGAGAAGGGGGGGAGGAGCTGGAAGCATCAACTCCCATATGTGCCTTGACCAGGCAAGCCCAGGGTTTCGAACCGGCGACCTCTGCATTTCCAGGTCAACGCTTTATCCACTGTGCCACCACAGGTCAGGCTAAATCAAGTTTTTATTGGAGCATAGCTATGCTCACTGCTCTATTGGAAACAAATTCACTTATGTATGTTCATGGCGGCTTTTGCAGTGAAATGGGAGAGCTGACAAGAGATGTAAGACCCACAGAGCCTGCATATTTACGATCTGGCCCTTTGGGGGAGAGGAGCCTCGGTCCGGAGTTGACCCAGAACCGCTGTGCACCGGATCCTCCGTTCACCGCTGGGGACAGGCGGGGTGGCGAGCTGCTCGCCATGTGAGTAAGTTGGATACCTGCCTCAGAGAAGGCTGTTAACCCTCCTTCTCCTTAACTGGTAATCACACCAATGATCAAGATGACGGGAGCGCCTTTCACTAGGAATATGGAACATGTACAACTCAAGTTCTTGACAGAAAGCCCAAGTTAAACTTTTCTGCTACATAAATCTTAGTTGCAAGAAATGATTCTCACATACTCCTCCCGATGGGCCAGGTTCGCCCCTGTGTTAGGACAGGACAGGACAGGAGCCACCTGGGCTCCTCAGAGGTCTGCGCCACTGCACAGCCTGCCACCCGGCCCCCCGGGGTGCGCCAGGCGGGGAGCTGCTCTGGCCCCGGGGCTCGGAGAGGCCGCTGCCTCTGGGAGACGGGCATCCTCCGCTTCACAAGAGACTGCGCTCCGTTACCTCACCGTGTCCCCTCTGCTCTGCTTATCAGAGCTTGGAGCCAGGGCGTCCAGAACCTCGGAGCATGCGTTCTGGTGCACTACACTCACCTCTGGTTTAATGTAAACCACCCATATCACCTACTTTCTTGCAAACATTTCTCGTTAGTTGCCTCAACTGAATTTTTCTAAAATCCTGTTAACCAATGCCATTCACTAATAACATGGAAAATCTTTTACTGTGAAACTGATGCCCCTGGCTGCAGCCAATTTCTTGGAAATTGGTTAGTATGTATCTGGCAGGCTTTAGGTTAAGACAGAGGCATGTTAAAAACCATCTCGGAGACCACTTGGTAATAGAAACAACAGCTAGTGTGCGCTGCAGCTGGTGCTGTGCGCTCCACACACACCCTATTCCGTCCCCACAGCAACCGAGAGCAACCTCACAAGGCTGGAGGGCCAAGGGCACAGACGGACAACGAGGGGAGGGCCCGAGGGCTGGGGCACCCAGGGGCCGGGGCTGGAGCCAGATGGCAGGCAGTCTGGTGCCGAAGCCCACGCTTCTAACTACTGTAAAGAAGCACCGATGAAACGGCCACGCTGCCATTTCAAACCAACAAACACTCAAAAGGCAACACACCCACACCCAGACACACAGGCAAAAATCAAAACAAACGGCGGCCACGCTCAGGCCCCAACGAGGCTGTTTGAGGGCGCACTGGTACTCTGCGTGGGAGTGGGAGGCAAATACAGGGAGCAGGGAACACAAAAGAATTAGAAAGCATAGGTTTTGATTTTTTCAAGATTTTTTCAAGATTTTTAAGAATTGTAAATTTAGTTAAGAACAAAATGAACAATGAAGAGTGACAATACCTAGGATTTCAAAAATTCCAATGACTAGTGGAAAAAGGAGACCTCAGGAAACCTGGCGAGATGACTGGAGAGTGAAGCGGGCTGTCGCTGTAGCTCGGTGAGAGCGCCCACCAGGTCCTGGGCGTGGAAGTTAAACTCCGGAGGTGGAGGTGGAGGTGGCACGCGGTAGAGGGGACATCCGACACTGTGGCCTGTGTGGCCTGAAGGCTGCTGGGCGCTTAGGGGCAACTGGCGCACTAGGAATCCTGTACAAACCCCAAGGCTCTACTCCCAGGAAGTGTGACATCCACTCCAGCTGGAAGGGACTCACCGCTGGGCTACTCCAATGTCCTCAGTTCACAAAAGAGGATGGACTTTCGAGTCCCCCGGTGGGGAGGGCCTCGGTGGTGACCAGGAGTCAGCAGGGCTGGGACAGAGCTGGGCCTGGCCTCCCTCTGTCCTTTCCGTTTGTCAGTGTTCGAGTGACCCCTGCTGGGCGGGCGCTGGGACAGGGGACAGTCGTTTCCTCTCCCCTTACTGTGCGCCCTCGCTCAGCACCCAGGTGCCCCTCCTCCTCCACAGCAGGGGACAGGGCAGCGGGTCCGTCAAAAAGACAAAGTCTGCTTCCAACCGAGTAACACTCAATGCCTTGTTCCAGTAGAGAAATAACTATGGCACTATGTTAAAACTGGACATATGCAAAAATCAACACTCTGGTACAAAAATCTAATTTAAATCTTTCATTTTGGTAACACTTAAAATATGCTATTTTAAAATCATATTTCATATACTTACTCTATCATAATGCTGTTCCAAAAATTCTGCACTGAGCAATTTATGTCTTGTAAGCAAATCCTAGAAAAAGAAAATATATTGTTAAAAAGTTGTTCTGCATTCAAGTTCTTTTAGAAATGAGAATCCTAAAATAGTCCACGCTATTTTACCGAATAAAAACTGTCCTTAAAATTACTTAAAAACATCTGAGCATGAACTTTATTGAAACTACTGATTTTGTATGAGTAAATAAAATCAATTATTTGAAATTGTGGTTTTAATGATTATGATTAGTCACATATCTACAGCTCTTAGTAGGAAAAATATAAAAACAAACATATAAGGTAATGGAAATATATATTCAAAGACAGAGAATACAGAATGGAAGTGAAATAAAAGTAAACACTGTGACAAAATGTCAAACAGAACACTGCTCCTAGGGGAGAAAAAGGAAACTTCCTTAATTAGAAAAAGCACTAGAGGTCCCATTTCCTTCCCCTACATTAAACTGCATTCAGTTTCCTAGCTAATGCGATCTTCTGCAGAGGTAGAATGCGTTTTAGAAGCTGTCATTTTATACACATTACCTCCTCAGTAAGCAGTAAGCAGAGATGTAGGATCACACGTCAGTAAGACTTTGAGTCCAAGTCTGTATTACTGTGAGAGTTTTTTCACCCCATGGATTTCCCAGGAACGTGTCAAGGGTCATTCATTCAGAAAACTACTATGTGCCTGCCAGGTCAAGTTCCAGTGCGAGGGGCACAGAGAAAAAAGATGTGGCCCCTGCTTTCAAGGACCTGGTCTCTCTAGGTGGGAAAAAGAAACGGGAGCATGTGACAGCGGGAATGGCCAGTCAGTGTTTGGTAAATTAATGAATTAAATTCCTTCAGAGCCCCCCTACTGGAGAGACTGGTGCCAGTAATCCCACTTCTCAGAACCAACTTTCCTTAACTTGTACTCTTGGCTGTTTATGTTTGTGGTACCCAGGCAACAATGAACCCGTGTTTCCCCGTGTGTCCAAGGGCCATGGAAATGGAAACTGCTCTAAGAAACGTGCTGCGGGCAAACCACGTGGAAAGCACCACAGCTCTGGCCCCTTTGTGGGACGCATTATTCACAGGGGTTCTGCGGGGAGCTCGTCTGTCACCTGCTTTGTGTACACCCTTCTCTGAAAGGCCTTTATGGCACGGCTTTCCTCTCTGGGTACCTACGACCTCCGGACCTCAACTCGAGCATAACTTCCACTGGGAACTCCTCCTGACTGTCACCAGCATGGAAGCATGGTCACAGGTGGGACTTGACATCTGTGGGACTATTTGATTACCGTCTCATGATAGGCTGTACATTCTACAAAAACAAGGGTCATGTCTGCTTTTACTGATCTCTGGACCCCTGAACCTACGCAGTGCCCAGCACATAGTGAGAGCTTAATATTTAATAAATGAATGAACCAACAAAATCAGGGAATATGTTTGGGGAAATGTCACATTAAGCAAGGTTCAAAGTATATTTTTAAGACAACTTCTAGTTGCACCTCAAAGGGTCACAGGTGTTTAAACTGCTGGGTAGGGAGTCTCTGTACGCACAGGAACACCTACCCAATCTATCCTCAGTCCCCTTAGGGATTACACAGGCAGAACTAGAAAACCTGCAGTGTATCTCAAAAGTCTGGTAAGAAATGCTGTAAGGCGTCTGAGACCCGACAGGGAAGGAGGAGATGGCAGAGGCAGGAGCCCTGAGATGACCTCCGTGCATCATGGGGACCAGGTGTAAGGGAGAGAGGACAGGAAGATGTTAAGGGTAGGTATTGGGCATGCTTGTGAAGAGCACCTGCTCCTTTTAACATGCTCCTGGGGTCTGTTTACAGAGGTCTCGGCTGTGGAGAAGCCGCAAGGGCAGGGGTCTGGTGGTTCCCGGCTGAACCCCACCCCTAAAGAACAGTGCCCGACACGGGGCAGGCACTGAGCGACTTGGGAAGAACACACAAATAAGTGACTTAAGGAATTAATGAGTCAGGTGTTGCGACACTGTCACTTCTATTTCTTTGTGGCTAAGTCCCCCTGGAGACCAGTATGAGGAAGGACGGCGACAGGAGCCCAGCAAGCACGCTGTCATGATCTGACTGCAGAGAAGGCCAAAGAAGGATCTGAGACGGTGGCTCTCCCAGGGCTGGGCTCCTTAGGAACGGGCGGGTAGAAAGCATTGCTCTAAAAGGCAAAGGTCCCAAACATGCTGTGCAACAGCTTTGACTGCAGGTCTGAGGAAGCGGACTCCTTACTCTGAGGTGATTTCTCAAGCAGGAGCGAGACGCTCACCGTTGGGCCACATGAAAAGGGGGACACACATCTCTCCATCTAGGGGAGTCTACTTGTTATCATCTGGTTTACAGGAAACATGAAATGCAAAGAAACGGTGCCAATCCTGGAATCTAACTTCAATGACCCTGAGGCAGGAGACAGAGAAGGGGGCTCGGAGACTACTAACGGTGGGAGCTGGGCTCGGGCCCCATGGGGTGAAAAAGGAGCAACTGCGGAGAGGCCGCCGAGAGGGGCTGGCACTAAGCCGGGTGGGAGGGCAGGGACCAAGGGCTGGCACTAAACCGGGTGGGAGGGCAGAGACTGAGGGTGCCGACAGGGGGCTGGCACTGAGCTGGGAGGGAGGGCAGGGACCGAGGGTGCCGACAGGGGGCTGGCACTGAGTTGGGAGGGAGGGTAGGGACCGAGGGTGCCGACAGGGGTCTGGCACTGAGCTGGGAGGGAGGGCAGGGACCGAAGGCTGGCACTGAGCTGGGAGGGAGGGCAGAGATCGAGGGTGCCGACAGGGGGCTGGCACTGAGCTGGGAGGGAGGGCAGGGACTGAAGGCTGGCACTGAGCTGGGAGGGAGGGCAGAGACCGAGGGTGCCGAGAGGGGCTGGCACTGAGCTGGGTGGGAGGGCAGAGACCAAGGGTGCCGAGAGGGGCTGGCACTGAGCTGGGTGGGAGGGCAGGGACCGAGGGTGCCAAGAGGGGCTGGCACTGAGCTGGGAAAGAGGGCAGAGACCGAGGGTGCCGAGAGGGGCTGGCACTGAGCTGGGTGGGAGGGCAGGGACCGAGGGTGCCGAGAGGGGGTTGGCACTGAGCTGGGAGGGAGGGCAGGGACCGAGGGTGCCGAGAGGGGCTGGCACTGAGCTGGGTGGGAGGGCAGGGACCGAGGCTGTGACTCTGAGAGACAAGGAGGAACCTCCCTTAAGAGAAGAGCTGAGCAGTGGACAGCCTGAGCCACGCGTGGGACAGAGGCCAGCAGACAGGAGATGAAGGGAACAGCACGTGGTTAGCCTGGCCAGCAGCAGGGGAAAGAACAGGATTTCTCGTTTCACACCTGCCTAAATGCCAGTACATCCCAGGCCCTGGTATAACTTGGAGAAAGGTCAGGAATCATCTCCCAGTTCCAGCAGGTTAAGCAGCCAACTTTCACGGTGTGTGGGAGACTGCAAGTGGCAAAGCCTTTTTTGCAGTTCGAGGCTTAGCAAAAGGCTAAGTTCTCTCCCCCATCACTTCCATATTGGCTAAGAAGCTGAGTATCTGCACTCATCCCATCCCCTCACTTCACTTGTTTAAGTTGCTGGATCATCCCATCCCCTCACTTCACTTGTTTAAGTTGCTGGAAGCAACATGCCCTTCCTCTCACCTTTTGTTTGTTCAGATGTTGGTTGATTTCACTTATGCCTTAAGAGAGTTCCTGTTTTTGCCTCAGATGTGTGACTGTATCAAAGACTTCCTTATTTGCATATGGCTATATAATAAAGCAAACTGGGGCTGTTTTGCTGTCTTGCCATCAGCTTGCAAAGGCCTCCTGATCCCACCCTTTTTCTCTTTAAGTCTATTTTCTTCATTTTGCATTGTTCTCCCTGAGGACCTGGAATTACTAGCTGTGCTAGTACACGGTAAGCGTGGATTGAATTTAAAAAGATTCCTAAAACTTATGTAAGTGCAGGCCCCAGATGTCCTGACAAAGCCAGTGCTGGAACCCTGGGAGCAGCCATGCTAAGCCAGGGGCTGGTTCTCATAGAGCCCAGCAAGTTGTCTGGCCCTATTTCCTGCTTGATGATTGAATGTTTATGTCTAAGGACAAGAAACTCAACTCTTCTAACAGTGTGGTTCACCTCTGGGGCTCTCCGAGTTAGAATGTGTTTCCTGTGCTAGGGTCAAAGCCCATGGCCCAGTTATTTCCAGAAACAGGGTTCATCCACTTTCTAGAGGCTCCACTCAAACACAGCAGCGCTCCATGACAAGTGCCTGCTGAGCCTTCTCTCCTCCAGTTCCTGTGCCCGTTCCTCAAATGACCGGTTCTGAGTCCCCCTCACCATCTACTGTCTTCCACAAGCCATCTATTTGTCTATGTGCCTCCTAAAGCGTCGCGCCTGGAACGGAACACATTTATGTATGGTCACCTGGTAAGCTCCCGGTGGGGAGAGACCATCAGTGGCTCCTTAAGCCGCACACTGTGTGGTCACATGGAGCTTTGGGGCAGTGCCACCAGACTGGTTTATTTTAACAGATACATTCGGAAACTTGTTTACTCATAGTGGGCTCTGTAGTCAGACTGCCTGGGTTCCAATTCTGGCTTCCCCATTTCCTGTCTGGCTTCACTCACCATATCTCGCTTCAGTGTGCTTGTCTGTAAAGGAGATAACAACAATACCTCCTTCACAGGCTTGTTTGAGTATAAGAAGTTACCCACATTTTAGTAATTGTTACAGCTAGTATTAACTACTATTATCAAGCCTATTCCCGATTCATACTTGTAAGGTTGGGTCCACAAGTGTAAGACCTCAAATATCTATATTTAATTTGATCCCATCATAGTCTGGCTGCTCTTGGCGTTTATGGAGCCTTGTTTTAGGCTGTTATTTATCTCTCCCTTCACAGCTACCATCTACACATTTGGTAAGTGTGCCTTGTTACCCTTCATCTAAGCCGTTAATGCCCAACGTGGCTGTGGGAAGAGCCACCTGATGTCTCTCCAGGGTGCGGCAATCCATTTTCCAGCACCTTCTGGATACAGCACTCAATTAGTTGCAAACTGTACTGAAACTCTAGCTCCTAATCTTCTTATTGTTTCCATGAAAATAGGTCTGTACAATTACTCAACATCTAATACATCCTCAGTGTCACAAAGGAACCTAACAGCTACTGCTAACCGCACACACGGTGTGGGGCCACGTAACCTGACACATTAGGATCGTCACCCGCATTTCCGCAGAGGGAGACACAAGTTCAGTCAGCAGCAGGCCCAGGAGCTGGACCCAGGCAGCCATGCCCTCAGGCCCCTGATCTGCTGATAGCAATGAGGTTAGGATGACTGAACTTACTCTTAGTGAGTCCATGCTGGCTGTGGGCACTCGGTTTCCTTTCCAACATGCTCAGATAGCATCTCTTTAGAAATACTTCCTAGAACCTTACACAGGTATAACATCAAGCTCCAAACTCCACCAGCCTCTGGGGAAATCTACCGTTTACTCTGGAAAATTGGAAATATATTTGTTGGCCTTCTGATGCCCCTCCCAATCTTCTAATTCCTTAAACAAAACCACTAGGCAAATATCTGGCCATTTACTTAACTATCTCAGTACCCATTCATTCGAGCTACAAACCCTGGACATTTAGAGCAGACTCGGCCTGTTTCCGGGGCTTCAAGTCCAGGGTCATGGATGAGCTGCATCTGTCAGAAGTTTTTGTGTGCAGACTGCATTTTCAGGGGAAGCAGCTCTGGCCAATTCTGCAAGCAGAGCAGGAACCAGGGGTCTGTTCTCCTTTCCCAGGAGAACCACGTCCTGTGCAAGGACAGCAGCAGGCGGGAGCGAGGCAGTCCTCCTCCCCTCCGTCAGCGCCTCTGCTGGGCGGCCGGTCCTGCTGCTCCCCCTCTGCACTCTCTCCTGGGTTTCTCATAGGGAGGGGTGAGGAGGTCGCTTCGGTCTCTTTGCTAGCTCTAGGTCTCTCTCTTCTGTCTTGGTCTTGGCCCCTCATCTGTTTTGTTTCTTGGGGAGCTCTCTTTAATTAGCTCTCCACTTTCCATGTAACCAGGAGCAGCTAAGATACAAACTCCAAGCCCACTTCTCACTGCTTTCTCTTCTACAGATCATCCTTCTGCAGGGAAAGCCTCCCCTGGGGGATACTAGGAGCTGACAGGGTCACTTCACCCACAGTGACTCCATCACCCTGGTGTGAACTGAATTCACAGGAGCTGCCCCCCAGGGCCAGGTGGGCTGGCTGCAGGCTCCCACACCGCTGCCGCCTGCCTCCTTCTCTGTCTTCACCCTCCTGCTCCCAGAGAGCTCACGGCCTCTTCTGCACACAGGATGGTCTCCACTCACTGACACACGTGCCACTCTAGCTCCCTCCATCATGGCTCTGGGATGGGCGTGCCCTCTATTTTAGGCACGGTCCTACCCGGCCAGGCTGGCGACCCTGAGGCCTCACATCTCCCACTCTCTGCCATCACCTGATATTCCTTTTGTTTTGCTCTGCACACTGACGTGCAAATAGCTGAGGCCTTACCCAAAGCTTCAGACAGCCCTTTAATGGTTTCAGGAAGATAAATTGCTGGGCTCCTCTCACACTATTACTTCATTCTCGTTCAATGTGAAACCCTAGTGGCCAGGCTGCCAGCTTTCATCCTATTCTAAGGGTGTTAATTCACACTGAGGGACATAGTCTACCCAGAAACCAATCCCTGTGTTCACCTCAGGGTGCTCTTTACAATCCTAAAACTGAACCCTTACAAGAGAACTGGCCACTTCTCACTGTAACAGTGTCACAGTTTCTCAGCACAGCCATCTGCAGGTTAGCATACTACGTCTGATTATAATAAAATAGTAGTTCTAAATACTCACTTACAAGGTCACACATTTACATAAGGGCATTTAACAGAAAGACCAGCTCTCATTGGGAAAACCACTAATAAAGACTACTACTTTATTTATACCTTACATAGCACAGAACACAATTCAAAGCAAAAACGTGTATATTATATAGGCATCCAGGCACGTGCATTTAGTTTAGACAGACATACAACAGGGAGGCGAGGTGGAGGCTGCGCAACTACGTGAACAGTGCGGGCATTCTGCCCACGCCACCCACACAGCCAATAAACAAGCTCTGGCATGAGCGTGAGCTGGGGAGGGACGTCCACTGCTCCCGTGGGCCTGAACAGAAGCCAAAGATCGATCTGGGGCTTACCCAAAGAAACTGAGGCAGGGTGTCTCACACAGGAGAAAAACCTAGTGTTATTTCTACTTACTTGATGGGTAATTTAGCAGAGAAGTATACTTTTCTCTTTCAGAAAGACAAGAAGTTAGAATCTAACTTTCTCCTACCCTTTTAAAGATGTGACTCTATTCATGCACCTAAGTTACACCTACATACAGGGGTCGGCAAAAGTAGGTTTACAGTTGTATACAGTTGCTTGTATGGAAAATAATAATTAATAAATAAGAATAAGCTCTGTATTTCATCTACTCACAACTGTAAACCTTTCTGCACTACTGTGGATACATACTGTCTTTTCTCTTTCCATTAGGGGGCAGCAGTGTATAGGCCAGGAAGGTCAGGGCTTAGAAAAAACAGCATACCTGTTCATCTGATTTGAAAGTATATTATAACTCTAGGTTTTATATATGTTACCTTGAATGTGGCAAATGCATCGGAAGCTATGTCAAATGTTGACATTTCGACATATCTGAAGAAATCATAAAACTGTTCTGACCACAAAATGATTTTTGCAAGTGGTTCATGTCTGATGCACTCTCTTAACATTATTCCACAATTTAGAGCTATTTCTGGAGATTCATACCTGCAAAAAGAAAAAACAAACATGATTGTTCTTTTAAAACTCCAACACTGAATAGCTCAAATTTTTAGAAAAGAAAGTTTCAGAAGTGCCCTCACAGAGTGACCACGGCAGTGACAAACAGTATCTCTGAGTAGAATATGTGCTCAGGCAAGTTTCCTCTAGAGGGCGCACACACACACACTAGTTAAGGGGTTCCCAAACTTCTTACACAGGGGGCCAGTTCACTGTCCCTCAGACCGTTGGAGGGCCAGACTATAAAAAAAACTATGAACAAATCCATATGCACACTGCACATATCTTATTTTAAAGTAAAAAACAAAACGGGAACAAATACAATATTTAAAATAAAGAACAAGTAAATTTAAATCAACAAACTGACCAGTATTTCAATGGGAACTATGCTCCTCTCACTGACCACCAATGAAAGAGGTGCCCCTTCCAGAAGTGCGGTGGGGGCCGGATAAATGGCCTCAGGGGGCCGCATGCGGCCCTCGGGCCATAGTTTGGGGACTCCTGCACTAGTTGGTGATGACTGCTTCAACCCAAAGAAAAATAGCCTTGAGAGTAATCAGGTGAGTAAAAGTTCATTATTTAGACTATAGTATTTGAAGAAGTATCTAGGGTCACATCTCCAAATACAGGTTAGTTTTACATCTGGGGTGCTCTCACCACTTCAGAAAAAACAAAAGCTGAATCAAAACACAATGTGAAACAAACAATATTGTTTCTTAAGTTCATAGTATCGAAACAGCTTTATCACATATACAGCATTTATACTTCATTGTTTCAATTCATATTCAAAATAGTACTTTCAAGACTCAGCAACACGTGACCCTGCAGAGTTGAAGCCTGGGTCTGGGCTTGTCAGCCAAGGGGAGCCCCAGCACCCTGCAGCGGGCACAGGACCGCCACAGGCAGCCCTCCTCCACACCCGCCTCGGTCTCTCCTGCATCTTCCTCCCCTGCGATCAGAAAGAACACCTCATTTTCCTCCCCCGCCAGAAGGCTTTTCCCTTCTGCTATGCACCAAGCACCTTGGACCCGCTCTGCCATTCTGCTCAAACACATCACTCTTTTCCTCCACTGCAATTCAAACTGCAAGTGTGGACTTCATGTCTTTCCCGCTCAATCTCCTCCAGTCTCTGCAGCAACGCTCCACCCCCCAATATGCTACTAGCAAAGACATCCTTGGACAATTCAGCCTTTTCTCCTAACACAGACTCCACGCTTAAGTGTCCTGGCAGGACTGGTCTTCGCAGCCCTCCCTTGCCGTCCTCCTGCCTACCTCTGACTGTTCCCACTCTGTGCCTGGCTGAGGTGCTTCCTCCACTGCCTCCAGCCGGCTAGGGAGCGCACCTATGTCTCCTGGCTGTCACCGTGGCTCCAGATGTCCCTGACTCAGGTCTACTCCTTACTCTACCTAGGCCTTTTCTGTGATCTCTGCACAACTTCAGTTAAAGGTCTACCATAAACTCCACGTGTCTTAAATAAAATCTCATCTCCCTCCGCAAAACTGCCTGTCGCCCCTGCTTCCTCACTGCTCGAAGGTGGCACAGGCTTTGATTCAGACACTCGAATCTGGAACAGGTCTGAAAGAAATCTGTGATAATGGAAATGCTTTGTATCTGTGCTGTCCATTATGAGCTACTAGCCACATGCGGCCACTGAGTACTTGCAATTTGGCTAAAATGATATAAGTTTTAAATGTTATTTAATTTAAAATAACTTGAAATTAAACACATGCGCTTACTGGCCACTGTACTGGATGGCACAGTTCCAAGCTCATCCTCTCTTCCTGCTCCCGATTGTCCCACCTCCAGTGCCCTGTCCGTTTTAAAGGCATCTTTGGCCCACGTTAGTTTCGGTTCCTCTGATCTGTTCCCACTGCTGTATTAACTCAGACCTGGAGAAATGCAAGAGGCCCTACCCAGCCCTGTGTCCAGCCCTGTCTTACCAAATCTGCCCAACCCACAAGGACATCAAACACATTTCTAACTGAGAAGTTTAAAATGACTTCTTGCTAATCAAACAAAGAAGAACTTCTGGGCTTAATGTTCGGCCCCGCATCAGACCTCCTCCAGCAGAGGTCTAGTGTGCGTAGGGTTCCCCTCCACCATGAGGCATCCTGACCATCTCCGGATTGTTGCCTATCACTACGCTCGTTTCTGCCCCTGGACCGCCTCTCTTTTTCTGTAAATCCTAAACCATCTGGAACTTTACTCGTAAATTCCATCTTTTACCAACCCTTGCCTTACTAACCCCACATTCTATCCTCTGAAATCCTATAGTACTAACTGTTACCTAGTAGCATTAGCCTTTTGTTGTACATGGGTTCATTATAGATCCTCAACAAGATCAACTACATTGCTTTGTATGATTTATGGGAAGGCAGCTGCACTGTTGACTGGCTCTCAGGTGATTAAAATGTATGCTCACAGGGTGGCTAATCACACAATTTATCTTTGCTGATCTTTAATAAGGAAACTAGAAAGACAGGGGTAAGACAGTTTGGTACAACAAGTTGGGCAGGTTTCCATGGTGGTTTGTCAAGCTTATCTTACACGATTATACCATAAACCAGTGATTACAAGGCAAACAGTTATGCTGTACAACCTGTTAGCACTAGAGCGGAGAGCACATTAACATTTAAATCACCAGAGAAAAAACTGCCTCCAGCCGCAGTCTAACACTAGCAACAGAATTAGTTTCAAATGCAAACTAAAAGTGGCTGCATAACTCCCAAGTATCTAACATCAAAGTACTTACAGCCTGAGCAGATAATCACACTATATGAAAGGAGTCTACACTTACTGGTCAACAGAAGTACAAAAATCTTAAAAGGTAGTTCACAGGGCTCCTTGAAGAAATGGCTATTTTCAGGTCTCAGAAAGAAACCCATACAAAATAAGCAAGGACCGAGCACCAGAAAGCAAGAAGCAAAGACTATGCATCTGCTAGAAGGCACGGGAGCAGCAGGAAGGGGGTGCTCTCAGCGGCCCAGGACGGGGCAGTGTGGACACAAGATCTGGCCATGGTTACTGAAACGGGCTGAAACACATTAAACTTTTTTTTTAAATTTTTTTTTTTTCCTGAAGCTAGAAATGGGGAGCGACAGTCAGATAGACTCCCGCATGCGCCCGACCGGGATCCACCCGGCACGCCCACCAGGGAGCAACGCTCTGTCCACCAGGGGGCGATGCTCTGCCCCTCCGGGGCGTTGCTCTGTTGCGACCAGAGCCACTCTAGCGCCTGGGGCAGAGGTCAAGGAGCCATCCCCAGCACCCGGGCCATCTTTGCTCCAATAGAGCCTCGGCTGCGGGAGGGGAAGAGAGAGACAGAGAGGAAGGAGAAGGGGAGGGGTGGAGAAGCAGATGGGCGCCTCTCCTGTGTGCCCTGGCCAGGAATTGAACCCGGGACTTCTGCACGCCAGGCCAATGCTCTACCACTGAGCCAACCAGCCAGGGCCCACATTAAACATTTTTAAAAGTTATTGTGCACATTGAATGTATTTAAAAAAAACCAGAACCTTGAGTTCATAATGACCAAAATAAAAGAATAGAGGATAAAGAACATGTTAAATATTTGATTTTTACCACGTACAAATAAAATGACCCAGCTTCTTTAACAAAAAAAAATGCTGTATTTTTAAAATGGGGGCAGGAACTATCATAGACTAGAAGAGAGTTCAGAATCATATCAACCAAATTCAGTTGGTGGGCTTTGCTTGGAACCTGATTAAACAACCTAATCAAAAAAGTGACATTTTTGTATCAAAAAATCAGGAAATCTGAACACTGAGCATTAGATAACGTTAATCTGTAAGTGGTATTGTGATTATGACAAAAAAAGAAATTCCTTAGCTGCACCACCTACTTACTGGGGGTGCAGACTGAAGTGACGTGTGAAGGAGAGGTGGAGGGACCCCAGTAACGAGCCCCACGTGGTCTAAGAGCCGTGGGAGCAGGGCGCTGGGCCGAGAGGGTTTGCTATCCTCTTCTCTCCACTGGATGTGCCTTTTCCAGTCAAGGCTCCAGGGAAGGGAGATGGGTTTTGTTGGGTCCCCACACCAGTAGAGTCTCCTCCTCTCCTTTCCACCTGAGGTTTCTGCTCTAGCTAGCTCGGAGAGCTTTAAACTTTTAATTTAAATAGTATCTCAAAAAAAATTTTCCCCATTGACTTGAGAGGGGGTCAGGAGGAGGAAGGGAGGGAGGGAGAGAGAGAGGGAGAGAGAGAGAGAGAGAGAGAGAGGGAGAAAGAAAGAGAAACAGAAACATCAATTCCTTGTTCCATTTAGTTGTGCACTCCCTGGTGTTCTGTAAGTGCCCTGACTGGGGATCAAACCCATGACCTTGATGCACCACCATGATGCTGTGTCCACTGAGACACTTGGTGAGGGCCTTTAAACTGTATCTTAATATTCTTACTACATGATGTTTAATAAAGCTCCTACCATACCCCTGGCTACTCTAAAGTGAAAACGTGGGCAGAAGTAACTAATTTATAGATTTTAATGACGGCTTTCCATGGAGAAGGAAATGACTGCTTTTAACAATCCACAAAGGCTCTTGGAAAGCTGCTCGGAGAACAACACTTCACACTCCTACGTGTTTATACACACCACTCTGGACTGACACAACAAAAAAGCTAGATGCCAAACGTTCTGTATGCTAACATCTGAAGAAGGACAGAGAGTCAGAAATAGAAAAGAGGAAACAAAATAGAAAAGAGTGCAAACCAACGCATGCACTGACTCACACTTTGTCCAAGCATGTCTGAACCGGGGCGAGTGCTAAGCCACAGACCAGGCCTCCGAGAGAGGCCAGCTGGCGAGTCCGGGCCAGGAGAGCAAGCTGATCCACGCCGCCGGCCCTGCCAGGAAAGTGCCAACCGAACAGAACACCGGTGCTGGGCCCACGGCCGCGCCCCACACCCGCTGGCCAACGTGCGGCTGTGAAACAACAGGAAGGGAGCTACCCTGCCACTCAGGGGGCTCAGTGATGAGGGAAAAGAGAATCTGTCTTGTTTTGAAGTTTAAATTTTTAGGATCTTTGGATTTTTTTTTGAAACTGATAAATTAGCCAAACATAAATGACTGCTTGGTCCAGTAGCAATTCCAGGGAAACGCACTGTGAATTACCAGGTGGGTGGGCTAGCGAGTGGACACAGGTAAGCAGGCAAAGGGCACTACTTCATAAACGTGCTCTCTGCTGACTGAAGTCAAGCTCTGTAGCGTCCCCACTCCATTCACTAGGCTTTCCCGCCTGCCCGTGTGCATATCTGCCCAAAGACGTCTTCATCTATGTACTTAAACTGACATTTCATACACCCAAGCTTCTTAAATCTTAGAGAACAGAAATAAGACCACAGAGGACTTTTGTCTTCAGCCACGTATGATTTGAAAATTTCAAGGCTCATGATTCACCTACCTTTAAACTTCCATGGGCATTTTCAAATTCAGTTTAGCTCATAGGCTGAATGGTAAGAAGGGAAATGTGTTCAAGATCTAAAGAAAAATGAGCTGAGCGAACTGCATAGAAAATGCTCCTCACATTCCCCGAGCCTGTTTTCGCCCAAGGCCATCTTTCCTTTTTATTTTTCAACTGAGAATATAAATGTTATTACATTGTACATACCCTTTCAATAACATGAACAAAATATTCTGTTGGGTGCAGATGTATTCAACAGTAGGAGTTCTTGTACCAATTTGTCTTCTGAGAATATTGTTGAAAATTTGAGCCACATCTTTTTTGCCCTATTAGGAATACAATTATTAAAATATTTACCTGACTAAACATCGAAAAGCCTACCCACCCTCCCAGATCAACTCAAATCAAGGCATTGCATATTTATAATTATGGCTGAATATACGACTTTAAGACATTCACAGATATTACTTTATTTCTTAATAATTACAAATTCTAAGTTTTAACAGTACATATACTATTTTAACCTGAGCAATGTGTCAACAGAGTGAAACATCTATATAATTTTAACCATTTCTAATTCTCAGAATAATGGTGATTCAGATATGAAAAACAAAACCTGGCTATATATTTACAATGTTCAGGGATCTGATTTCCACCCAAACGGAACAGGTAGCCTAAGCAGGATGCCTGTGCTGTAAACACTACACATACTTTCCTGTAGTACTGATGATAGGAGAAACTGTAATAAAAATGAGAGAATTTGTAAGAAGCTGGGTTTAATGGTAAGTAGACACATGCCGCTACGAAACTAGGCCTTCTTAGGAAGGACTTTATATAGATAAATAATGAAGGGGCTAAGAATCACATGCTGCAGTATGCAGAGGTCAGAATTACACCACTGAACTCACTGAACAAAACAGATGGACATTACCACTCCACTGTGAACCGTAAGAGCCACATAAGAAAGTAACAAACGCAGCACTGGATGCCAAGAGATGTTTTGGAACAGCCACTTGTGAAGAGGCTGCCAAGCCTGCAGGAGGCTGAATGAACGACAGCTCTCCAGTGCCACAGAGCGCCCGGGCCCAGGCCGGGGCCCGCACTAGGTCAGAGCAGTAAGAGCAATACTAAGAATACTAAGTCTCAAGGGCACACACTTCTTTTAAATTCATGTCTCTAAGATATCAAGTGAATATTAATTAAATTCAGTGTCCAGGTTTGGGAAGGGGACTGGTGGGCAAAAGAGAAGGAGCTGGATACTCCACCGCACCCCCAACATCGCATATTTAAAAGCTACGGTTGAAATTTGCTACACTATTAAAAATATATGAAATCAGTTATGTAAATGGAAATAGCATAGCTCTAAAGTTTTATTCTTTCATTATCAATTATTATATTCAAGTAACCTATGAACCTCACCCTCATGTCCCTCTCCAAAACTGAATCGAGCTAAGTGTCTGCCACTTCTCCCCAGTGTTTCCAGCACCCAGGTGCTCAGGATGAGAGCACGGGGCTGAAAACCAAGTACACCTGTGATGGAGTCAAAGAACCACGACCGTGCCACAGGCCTCTCGTTAAAACACCCACAAGCTTCTCGGACTGGTATCCAGGACCGCTGCTCTGTGTTACGCTGACTAAACAGCTAACTTGGCACACTAAATAGCCAGCTAACCGGGCACGATTAGCTGCATGAACTTGGATAGCAACCTCAAATGCCTGCCTGCGCTGAGCAGGAGACGCGCACGGGAAAGCGAGGTCGGCTCGCTGGCATCATGGGCAGGGCTCCTCTGCTCCAGCGGAGCGGCCGTGTGGGACCACAGGCTTGATGTATGTGACCCGAGTCAAAATGTTCAGGAGAAGCCAGAAATTCAAAATTGCGCATGAAATCTCCAGCTAGTTCAATGACACACTAATTGAAACATTTAAAAGCAGTGTCAAGCAAAACACATGTGATCTCTGCTGTAATGAATTCTCAACAGGTAAAAACAAAAACCAAAAAAAACAAACATAACTGGATGTTCTCGGAGATCTCATCTACATCTAAAATTCTAACATTCTAAGGTTGTCTTTAGATGGTTTATTCCGAGAACCAAGGACCAGTAAATTATGTAAAATAAAACAGCAGCCGTTTAGTAAGTACAGACTAAATGAAAGGGCATAACAAATAGCTGGGAAAGTGCGCCGTGATGTGGGAGATGTGGGGTGGAAGCCTGGCCTGAGCCTCAGACCCCGAGGCCCTGCCTGGCTCTGCTCATGGGGAGGCGGCCTGCGCATGCTTCTAGCCACAACCCGGCCAGAGCCCGCAGGAGTCCTCAGACCTTCCAAAGGAGAGAACACACGGAAAAGGACCATGGACAGGGTGCTGAGGCAGATTTCTTACCTCGAAGTCGATGAGCTGCAGGTCGGCGACCAGTGTGCCCAGGAGCCCGCTGTTGTAGAGCTCCTGAGCGAGCTGCGCCACGGCCTCCGTCTGTGGCTCCTTCTCATTTGTGCCGTAGAGAATTTCTTTCATGGCAACCAGATTTTTGGAAACTTCTTCTGTGGCCTGATTTTGGGGGAGAGGAGAAAAACAATTCATTTTAACAAACATACACAGCACACCCGTATTTGTGAAATACCTTTGTTACCTATTATAAACCCACGGACCCATGTACAAGACACCACGATGGACAAGCCCCAAGCTGCCCTGAGGAGCTTAACACTGTGCATGTGTGTACACGTGTGTGGACCAACTCACACGCTGGCAGGGAGGACGAACAGGGTCACAGCATGCACACTGGAGCACCGGCAGAAACAGAACTGGGAGAAGAGCATCAATTCTGCCATCCAGTGGGAGGGAAACAACACGGAAATGGCACTGGCGCTGACCCAGGGACAGGAGACACCAACAGGCTGGAATAGGGGGAGGAGATGGAGGGCCAGAGCTGGCAGGCGCCAGGGACGCGGGGCAGGACAAGCACAGGGTCTTTAGGGAAGAGTGGGGGGCAGGGGTGCACAGGAGTGGCGGCCGACAGGGAAGCCCACAGAGGCTTTGAATGGCAAAGGTAAAATGTTAGCAATAAAGAAAACATCACTAAAGAGCTTCCACTTCTAGCCAAGATTGAGAAATGGGCCAGATTTTACTTTTCCCCATGAAAAAGATAAAAGAAATAGAAAATTACAAAGCAGTGAATTTTAAACCCTGAACTTCCAGCAGCATAGGACCGTGACCCTGGCAGAAGGGAGACGGATGCAGCGACCCTGACATGCCTGAGCGCACAGCCTGGAGAGCATGTCCAGGCCGCAGAGCGGGGAGGGCAAGTGGGCAGAATAGGTGGCCTCTGTGCGCCGAGCCCGAGCCGACGGAGCTGGGCATTGGCGGGGCCGAGGGGACGACTGTCGAGGCAAAGCAGGGCAGCAGAGACGAGGGAACACACGGAGGGACCCAGCGGCTGGCGGAGACTCTCTTGCTTCTTCCCTGATCGCTGCTCGGCACACGCATGTGAGAAAAGGCCCTGGCCGGGGACCAGGACCATGGTGCTTACACGGTTGGAGACAGTCCCTGCTCCCATCCACCTGAGGGAACCCTGTGTGCTCAGGGCAGTAAGCAGAGGATTCAAAGGGCTTTATCTCACCCATTACACAAAGTAGGCCTAGGCTAAAATCTACTCTGCTCTCACACAAAGCATAAAAACCAGCCTGAAAAGGATCAAAACTGGAAAACAACCAATAACGAGGCCAAAAACAACCAACAGAAGCAGCCCTGCAAGTGCACACATGGCAGATTTAATGGACAGGGCATTAAAAGTGACTGGCACTACAGTCAGTATGTTCAGGAAAAAGTGGATAGGCTAAGTACAGATATAGAACACATTTTTTTAAAAAGACCCAAACAAACACTTAGAAATAAAACTACAATGCCTGAAAGAAAATTTACACTGGATAGAGAATTACAGCAGATTAGGCACTGCAGAAAACACTGTTTGTAAACATAAAGATGGCAACACAAAGTACCCCAAATGAAACAGAGGGGGAGAGAGCACATCTGTGGGTTCCAAACAGTGACTGCAGCAGTCTCATGTATGTGTAACTCAAGTCCCCAGAGAGGGGCAGGACTGACAAAATAAATAAGATATAGTAGCTAAAAATTCCCAAATTTGATGAAAACTATAATCCCATGGAGCCTATAAATTGTAAAAATCCTAAGCACAAGAAACAAAACTACACCAAGGCACCAAAGAACAAACTGATTTAATTCAGCAAAAAGAAAAAATTTAAAGCAAACAGGGGGAAAAATTAGAAAAATATCAGAGTAACAACAGACTTCTTGACAGAAATGAAGCAAGTCCAAAGAGAGTGGAGGAACGTCATTCAAGTTCTGGGAAAACACAAAGCAAAACTGTCCTCTTAGAATTCTATACATAGTGAGAATCTTCCAAAAACAAAGCTTATTAAAAAGCTGTTGAGACAGAGAAAAGCTGTAAGATTCTGTCAGCAGGAGACCTGCACTAGAGGAAATGTTTCACGAAGTCCTACAGGCGGAAGGAAAATGATTTAAGATGAAAGTTTGCACATACACAAAGGAAGAGCACCGGAGACAGTGATGTGGGTAATGAGAAGAGATTTTCCCCTATTGTTTCTAAAAACGTCTTTAAAGATAACAGGCTGTTTATCAAGCATAAATAGTTATGTATTCTGAGGTTATGACACCTGTAGAACAAGAATATGTGACAACTTGAAGGTTGGTGATGGAGTGTAGTGTTATCAGGTTCTTATACAGGAAGCAGAGTAACTTTTCTTGAAGACAGACTGCAGTAAATTAAAGTTATCTATAGTAAGTCCTAAAGGAAACACTAAAAACACAAAGAGATACAGCTAATAACAAAGATGACTCACGTAGAGTACTAAAGATATGTGAAAACATAAAGGCTATATAAAAAGCTATATAAACTGAAGTAGCTATGAAGAGAAATCTACTTCGAGGAGATTAGGTAGCAATGGTACTCCCTCCTACAACTTTCTATCCTCCTCACCAAATGGGCACATCGCTTCCCTGTAATGTTTTCAGTGTCCACAGTTTTAGCAGACTTGCGAGCCGGTGGCAGTGAGGACATTTTTGAACAGGGGTAGTCAACCTTTTTATACCTCCCGCCCACTTTTGTATCTCTGTTAGTAGTAAAATTTTCTAACCACCCACCAGTTCCACAGTAATGGTGACTTATAAAATAGGGAAGTAACTTTACTTTATAAAATTTATAAAGCGGAGTTACAGCAAGTTAAAGCGTATAATAATAATTACTTACCAAGTACTTTATGTCAGATTTTTGCTAAGTTTGGCAGAATAAATCTTTATAAAACAACTTACTATAGTTAAATCTACCTTTTTATTTATACTTTGGTTGCTCTGCTACCGCCCACCATGAAAGCTGGATCACCCACTACTAAGGGGCGGTAGGGACCAGGTTGACTACCACTGTGTTAGATGATGATCACCCACTCGTGCCTGCTAGCCTTGGGGCCGCACTGCCATCAGGCAGTGTCCTTG
Organism: Saccopteryx bilineata; assembly: GCF_036850765.1. Classification (NCBI taxonomy): domain Eukaryota; kingdom Metazoa; phylum Chordata; class Mammalia; order Chiroptera; family Emballonuridae; genus Saccopteryx; species Saccopteryx bilineata. The sequence goes on from NC_089494.1 coordinate 8,035,389, forward strand.
CTCCTCTTCCACAGAAAGGCTCCTCTTTGAAGGCAGCCTTGCCTGTCTTCCCTAAACAGTGTTTTCCAGGAAAACTCTCAGCTTCTTTAACTATCCTCCTAAAAAGATAGGGCTCCTGCTCCAACCCTATCCAAAATGGAGAAAGGCAGGAGACATCAGACCACCACTTCTCTACAAATGTCACAAATGTTAATGTAGCCCAAGGTTACCTTTAAGAATTTTTGCAATTATGTCACATAATTCCTTCAAAGTCAGATCTTTGAGTGACAGTGCAATGAAGGCTTTAGCTCTTGCTATTTAATTTCCTCTCATTCACAGCCCACCGTTCCACACTGGTGTGAAAGGACATTCAACATACTAGCTATCACTCTCCTGTTGGTGCCATCAGGAAAATCTGATAGGTATGCTTTCCACAGCTTCAATCATTAACCAAAACGCTGAAAAGGAAATGACCGTGAAGGCAGCCTATGACTACACCTTTGAATCATCATGCTCTTTCCAGTAACAATCTACTTACAGATACTCTTTAGGCATGGCTCTTTAACTCACTGGGGAACTTTTTTTTTTTTTTTCATTTTCTGTTGCATGAGGTTTTAGACTTTTTCTATATATTTCTGTATCCCTGATTCCAAATATGAAATCCATTTTTTGGTACATGCTCTAGTTTTTATGCAATTTTAATTTCTTTTTGTTACAGTTAATGGAGTGCATTGATTTTTAAATTGGAGTTAAAGGGCAACGACTCTTGGATTGAACATAACCACAAGGCAATTAATGTTTTACAAACATCACTTTTACATAATTGTAGTCGTTTTTAAATGTAAAAAATTATTATCTGATTAAAAACACCCTCTTATTTTGTTTTAAGATTGAATCATGGCTTCTTTGAGTAGGAAGAATGTAAGAATAGCCCTGACACCTTCGTTATATATGTGGCTGTTACACATTCCAATGTCAAAGACGCAATATCTCATCATTTGTGACACGTGCATATATTGCCTATTTTCAAGTTCCCTTTGGCGATCAAGACAAGAATTGGGCTTCTCATATTGTGTGTCATAATTGTGAGGAAATGCTTCGTGACTAGATAAAAGGAAAACATAAAGGAATGCCTTTTGGTATTCCCATGGTTTGGTGTGAACCTAAGGACCACAACAGTGACTGTTTATTTCTGTCTGATCCATACAAAGGGCATCGGCAAGAAAAAACGTCATATGACTGAATATCCTAATATTCCTTCAACAATATGACCTGTCCCACACTCTGAGACACTCCCAGTTCCAGTATTTAATGGTTTTATTTCTTCTAAGGATGAAGAAAGTGAACATGGTAATCAAGTGTATTTTGATAAGATGCATGAGGAAATGGCTGTAGAATCTGAAGGGTCTTCTTCTTCTGATGCCAAGCAGTCATTAAGCCCTTGACAGTTTAGCCAAGCCGAATTGAATAACTTAATAAGAGATTTGGGCCTATCAAAGAAAGCAGCTGAGTTATTAGCCTCCAGGTTTCAAGAAAAGAATGTACTTTCCCGGTCAGCTAAAGTATCTCATTTCAGGAAGTGTGAACAAATTTTTGTGGACATTTTTTCCAAAGACAAATACTCTGTTTAATGTCATGACATCAGTATTCTTCTCAGCCAGCTAGGGGTTACCACTTACAGTCCAACAGAATGGCAGCTATTTCTTGACAGCTCTAAACGGAGTCTGAAATGTGTTCTCCTACACAATGGTAATGTTTATGCAGCGGTTCCAATTGGTTATTCAGCTCATCTGCAAGAAGATTATAATGGCATAAAAACTGTCCTCGACTTTCTGAAGTATGAGGAGCATAAATGGATCATTTGTGTGGATCTTAAAATGGTAAATTTCCTGCTAGGACAACAGAGAGGTTTCACAAAGTATCCTTGCTTTCTGTGTTTGTGGGACCATCCAGCTCGGGAGAAACACTGGACACAGAAGGAGTGGCCAAAATGTGAAGCTCTGGAAGTAGGGATGCAAAATATTGTGAATGAACCTGTAGTTAATCGAGACAGGATCATTTTCCCCCCACTTTACATCAAACTTGGCTTAAGGAAGCAGTCTGTTCAGGCTTTGAATAGAGAAAGTGAATGCTTTCAACATATTATTTCTGTTTTTCTTGCCTTGTCTTTCGAGAAGATAAAAGCAGGTGTATTCGATGGACCTCAAATTTGAACCTGTAAACGTGACGAAGAATTTGCCAGGAAGATGAATAAGGAGGAGAAAGCAGCATGGCAGTCTTTAGTGGCAGTTATAAAGTACTTCCTTGGCAACAAAAAAAGCAGAAAACTATGAACTTCTGGTTCAAAGGATGCTGTTGGCTTTCCGCGACACTGGATGTAACATGAGCGTTAAGATTCACTTCCTGAACAGTCACCTTGATAAGTTTCCCGAAAATCTTGGAGCTGTTAGTGATGACAGACTACTGCTGGAGCATCAAACGAGATTGTCCTCAACAAGTACACAAACGCAAGAGCTACAAACACAAATTTTTTCCTGAATAAAATTTAAATAAGTTTTGTGCAAATTTTATTAAAATAAGTGTTTTAATATGTTCTATTTCAAAATTGTACACAAATTCTGATGCAATCATCTTTTAGTGTATTAGTGTATTTACGGCTTTATATAAATTATTATATTTTTACAAAGATGATGCCCAAAAAGACATTCTACTTCATTATGTTAAACTAAATGTTAAAAATTTTACAGTAAGATGAAAACCTAAAAATCTTGAATTGCAGAAAAACTGTAGCTTACAGAGAAAAACTAATGTCAGATTTGAGATCCACACACTCGAATTAGGTAAGAACAAATGTTTTTGTGGATGCAACAAAAATTTTGTTCCTCAGTGAGCTATTTACACATATACATATTCCTAAATCATATAAAAGTGGCTTTTTGTTAAATACTTTGATACAATAAAAATAACGACTCCTTCCATATTTCCTGAATGTAAGAAAATGAAATAAAGGTAATTGAGTAGGCCTTTTTACTAAGCCTATGCTGACTTCTACTGACCATTACTTTCTAAGTGCTTATAAATTATCTTTCTAATATAATAATCTCATTACAAAGCTTAATCAGTATCAATGTTAAGCAGAATCGTTACCCTCTCCAGTCTGTTACTATCCTATTCTGTTAATCACTCAGATTTCTGACAGTCTGTCATTCCATATACAAATTTTTAGTAAGATTGTACTTTTTCTGATTGAGTAGATAAAATCATTTATCAACATAGATGTTCTCTTAAAATCTAATTACGTGTTGCTTATTTAATTTCATTTTACTAATCTTCATTCTTAAGATGATTCTCTTTGACAAGGAAGAATCTGACATTCAGTAGGCTGAGCCCAGTATCTATTGATTTTACCCGGTGACCCTAAGTAGCAGGCTTCAGCCCCCTTCGCTTCTCTGGGTTGGTCAAAGTTTTGAGACTCACAGCAATCCTTCACATGTCTGTTTATACTCTTCTTTGAAATCACAATGTAATTTTAAATCTGAATTCAGACCACACTCTATGTTCTCTTCTGATAGTAGAAGAGGAATGGGGGGGGGTAGCTAAAGGGCGTGGGGTTTCTTTCTGAGGTGACGTATGTTCTAAAATTGTGCTTATGGCTGCACATTATCTGTGAATAAACTGAAAACCACTGAATTGTACACTTGAAGTGGACGAATTATAGGATATACGAGCTATGTTTCAATAAAGCTGTTTAAGAACACAGGGAGGAGAGAACCAAGGAAATAGAAAGCTGCTGATGGACTGAGATGGAAGGCCACCTGGGTTCTGTAAAGCCTCGTCTTCCCTTCCAAAGATGACACTGTCGCCTACATTACGGTGGGGAGGTGGGGAGGAAACACGAAGGTAATTCCCTCATCTGCTCACTGCTGTCCACATCTACCCTTATTACTCCTCCCTGCATCTGGACCCACCCATCTCTGCTCTCTCAGGAACTCACCCTGTCTGTTGTCTTCTAACAGTCAACTCCCCTCTCCCTGATTTTTTCCTCCATCAGTTTTAAATACAACCAAGATTCCCATTAACAAAATCAAATATACTCTCCGTTGACTCTGTAACCCTCTCCCTAACCAGGTACCCACCAGAATCATTCCCCTCAAAACTTCTGCTTGGATTTGCTAGTCATCTCCTATTCACTCCTTAGCTCAATCCCACCAGGCTCCTAAACCTAGTACTTTACAACTTTTAGCCAGTCACCAATGACCTGCCTGCTATTAAATACTATTTTCAGTCTTTAGTCCATTTGAGCTCTCGGCAACATATGCGGTTGTTGATTACACCCTTCTTTTAAAACCAATCCTCCCTTGTCCTCTGTGACTCACCGCTACCCTAATTCTTGCCTTCCTGTCCTCCCTGGCTGCTCTTCCTATCTCCTTTTTGGCTCATCCTCCTAGACCAGGCCACTTAAATATTGGGGATTCTTCAAGGCAGGGCACAGGCCCTCTTCTTGTTCCATCATCTCTCCCTGGTGATCTCACCCACACCCACAGCTTTAATTAACACCTCCATGCAGATGCCTCATAGATTCCTATCTCTCTAATCCAGTTTTCTTACTAGAACATTCAGTAGCCTACTTGAAATGTCTCCACTTGGATGTCTCGAGGTACCTCAAACCTAACACTTCTAAAACAACTCGTGATCTTGCTCCAATGCCTGGGATTCTTCCCTTGCTCTCTACTTCGGGAAATGATACTACTATCGATGCTCAAACATATATAATATTTATACATGTCAGAAACTTAGGAATCATTATCAATTCTTGCCTCTCCCTCACCTTGCCCCAATATCTAATTTATCACCAAGTCTCCCTAACCTATTCATTAATCCCTGTACTATACCACCCCAAGTCAGAGTCCCCCAAACTACCACCTAACTAGTTGACTATAAAGCCTACTTACTATTTCCTTGACTCCCCTACAAATCCTTCTCCACATCATGCCTACAGCGATCGTTGTATACACAAATGACCCATCATTCCCTCTACTTATAATGCTTCAATCACCGACTGCTCTTACGATATCAGAAAATTCCTTCTTTTCTTAGAAAAGTATTTGTTGACTGATTTTAGCGAGAGAATAAGGGACAAAGAGAAACCTCAATTTGTTGTTCCACCCATTTATGCATCCATTGGTTGATTCCTGTATGTGTCCTGACCAGGGACTGAACCTACAACTTTGGCGTATTGTGGAAATAGTCCAACTGAGGTACCTAGCCAGGGCTAGAAAATTCCTTCTTAACATGACCAAAAAAGCACTCATGGTCTGACCTTTCCTCTCTGACCTTACACCAGCACTACAATCTCTATCTGGACACTAATGCTCTGGTCACAACAGTCTCCTTTCAGAATAATCCTTGCACATATAGTTTCCTTTGCTTGCAATGTTCTTTGTGCCCATACCCTGCCCTACCTCCTGGCCAACTTATTGTTTATTCATTGCTCAACTCAGTGATCATTTCCTCAGAGAAGTCTTTCTAGGTAAATTCTATCATACATTCTCATACCACCATGTACTTCTTCAAAGTGTTTCTCCAGCTGTATACAATGCTGACTGACCTTGTCATTTCCAATTAATTTGTTTCCTTCTGCATTCATTTAGGAGCCCAGAGCTCACAGGCACACCATACATGCTTGATGGATGGTTGAGTATCAGCATACTTGCTCACTGGGATGTAAAATCAGGACAAAAACTAGGTGTAAAGAAATGTGTGATACCATGAAGTCAATGAATTCCCCCGAAATGTAGTGCTGATACAGGGACCTGAAGGAAGGACACCTTGAAACCTCCACCAAGAGAAGTGAAGGCACTCTACTCAACAGTTAACTGGTAAGCAAAGAGCCTCCTGTGTCCTCGCAGGACAACAGCATGGCAGTGTAGTCTGCGTACGGGGAGGGGTACTATAAGAGGACTTCTATTTTCATTTGCTGTACTTCACATTTGTTTGAATGTTTTACAATTCATCTTTTATTTTAAAAGAGCAAAATTAATAAAGAGAATGAGATAAATAGATTCAAGTGTTCACTATACTGTACTCATTCTCATTTCTGCTGCTTTTTCATCCCCACAAGACAGCTCCCCCCAAATTTTTAAGATTTCTAACAAGTAACTAAGTATTATGTCTATGTATGTAAGGAGGTTTATTAACCATTCCTTTAAAAAGAGTGCCGCAGTCCTGACTGGATAGCTCAGGTGGTTAGAGTATCATCTGGGTACTTAAGAGGTTGCAGGTTTGATTCCAAATCAGGGCACAAACAGAAATGAATCAATTATTCTGTCTGTCTGTCTGTCTCTCTCCCTTACCCTTTCACTAAAATCAACAAATAAAATTTAAAAAGTGTCAAAACAATACAAAATAAAAAGCTAGAGACTGGAGTGGGTCTCAACAGTGAAAAGCCTGACTCAAACTATTCAGAAATAAGAATAGTCTTGCAGACAAGAGACTTCCAAACCTGGGCATTTCCATGGTCAGTCACCATCTACTATACGTAGAATAATCAGCAGATATAAAAGAAACACTAAAATTCATCAACTTTATTACTAGCAGTCCTGATAAGTGAGAGAGATTAAGTTCATATTTCAATTGATGACTTTTAAATTTATGTGTATAATCGCTGTGATTTCTGTTTCCCATTACATGAACAATTATAAGTTGATTAAACAAAAGCTTTAAAAAACTGTTCAAATGTTACTAAAAGGTGATCAGAATAGCTTAAGTCAAATATTTCATCAGAAAAGGCAACGCAGCAAGTATTTATGGAATGAAGATGCCATACACAGAACAAATAAACTTGACCTCCTTGTTTACAACTGACTTGGTTCCCTTCACCAGCATTCACATTAGTGATCCCATCCAGTCCTGTCTCTGGCCTGCCTGCATCATGGTAGTGTGTTCTCTGCCTCTTTGACCACACTGTCCTTATCTGTCACCTCCCTGTCTGTCCCCTCACACCTACTGAGTCAGCTATTCACACTTACAGCTCCAAACCCTGTACCCTTTTCAATCTGCTGAGATCATCATGTCAGCTAATCCACTGGGCTCCTCGAGCGAGCGTGGTACCTGTGCTGCTAAGCCTGCAGGTTCCACGTGGCAGGCCTGCCGCCGCCCTGGTCAACGCTGGCTGTTCTTCACTCAACACTCTTTGCTCAGGCAATGGCTGCTTAGCACAGCAGGAAAAGCAGCGCGCCTGGGGGCAGTGCTGCACTGGGACTCATGCTGTGTGGCAGCCTGCAATCCGGTCAGAAACTTTCTTTCAAACTGGAATGAGACCCAGGAACCCCTAGCAGCAAGTATTTAAAAACTGCTCCACTACCCTCGGGAGACTTGACTCTCCCTCTCTCTGCCCCGTCTCCGAACGCCCACTTTCACTCACTCCTTCACACTGAGACAGACTTTATGACAAAACACCCGCTGCCTCCACCATTTGGTGCATATCTGTCACCCTCTGGCTCAACCCTGAGACACACCAGCACCACCTGGGAGACTAAAAAAAGTTACCCACTCCTCTGAGAGACTTATTAACAACAAAAGGAAACAGTACTTCTACATGGAGACACATCAGTCACGTGATCAAAGTGACCAGTAACCACAGTAACCGAGCTGTTGACCTCACTCGCCTCCGACTGGCTGGCTTCAGGGGCCGGGCAGCACTCCCAGAGTTCCTGCCAGAAAGGCATCACCTGCACCGAATCATGAAGAAACATCAGCCAAACGCAACCTAAGGGACATTCTATAAAGTACCCGGCCGGGACTCTTCCAAAGTGATAAGGGTCTGAAAGGCCAAGACTGAGCATGTTCTGGCTTAAAGGAGGCTGAGACATTCCAGCTCAGTTCAGTGTGCTGTCCTGGGCTGGAGCTGGGCCTGAAAAAGGACATAAGCAGGAAAACTGAGGAAATCTGAAAAAAGGTCTGTGAATCAGTTAATAGTATTATGTTCATGTTTCTCCTGACTTTGACCATTTCACTATGGTTACTATGGTTATGTAAAATGTTAACATTTGGGGAAGCTGGGTGAAGGTTACTCCTTTTGTAACTATTTCATAAGACTAAAAAAAAGTTCATCAATCCTCTTATTTTGCCTTTCCTCACAGGTACGAGTACCCCTCCTCTGTTCCCAGGCTGAGGACAGTGGTGTGGGCCGTGCGGCCTCAGGGAAAGAGGCCCACCCACCTAGTGAGACCTCAGTTTCAAACCTAGGCTTTCCCAACCCTCGTCTGCCCGCTCCCCGCGCACTCTCTCAGCCTGAGCATCCCTCTTTGTCCTCCAGTGGCCCCGAAGCCTGAGCCCTCATGCCCCTACTCCACTCAGAGCCTCTGTGCCCACAACCCCCCCCCCCCAGCCGCTCCGCTCCGCCGTCACCCTGTTGCAGCCCTGGCCCGGCAGTCCTGTGTCCTCGCATCCGCACACCCCCTTCCCCACGACATGTGTTCAGGGGCTTTGCAAAGGGCCTGTTTACTCTTCCTTGCACCCTCCTCACTGCAGGGTCTACGGTGGCACTCACATATGGCTTTACCCCATGATTCTGTGAACTGACTTACTTGTCTGGGTTCTGAGAAACAGGTGCCACACTCGTGTGGTCAGGGAACCTCATGTTATGTTCCGTGAGCACAGGCTACCGACCATAGCGAACTGTTTTATGACACCTGCTGTGGGGAGAAACATGCGAGACGAGACCCTCACTGGACTGGAAGATGCCGTGCGTGATCCCTCACCCACGTGCGCACTGCTGACCCGCTGGGGGAGCGGCTCTGAAGAGGGGTGGGCCTTGTGTGACTGCACTGACCCAGCACACGAGGAGGGAGCCTACAGTGGGGACACCAGTACAGCGGGTCTCAGAGAAGAGTCTGGGGCTTGGCAGAGCCGAGTCGAGACTCGGAGCTGACTGCCAGGGGGCCAGGCGTGTTAGTCCTATGCCAGGAAGCAAACCCACGCCGAGCCTCTCCTCCCTCTTTCATCCCTCAGGGCGTCTGTCTCTCCCTCTTTCTCTGAAGCTCTAACAGGCCCTTCTACTACCTCTGTAACTTTCTAAATAAACTTTCTTATATAATTTTTTCTCTTCTTTTTCCAAGTGAGAGGAGGGAAGAAAGAGAAACAGACTCCTGCATACACCCTGACTAGGATCCACCTGGCCACCCGTCTGGGGCCGATGCTCTGCCCACCTGGGTCCATGCTTGCAACAGAGCTATTTTTAGCTCCTGAGGCAGAGGCTCCATGGAGTCAACCTCAGAGCCTGGGGCCAATGTGCTTGAACCAATTGAGCCACGCTTGTGGGAGAGGGGGAGAGAGGAGGAGAAAGGAAGAGAGAGAGGAGGGAGAGGGGGAGGGATGGAAAAGCAGATAGTCGCTTCTCCTGTGTGCCCTGACCGGAAACGGAACCTGGGACATCCACATGCTGTGCTAACACTTACCACTGAGCCAACCGGCAGGGCTCTCCCTTATAATTTGAAAAAACAAAACAAAAAATCCCTTATTTTTAAATTAAATTATTTAAGTTATGGGATCAACTTAAGCAAAAACCAATATTCTGAAGTTCACTCCTAGTACTTATTGCAGTATAGTAACGACAACAGAACTATACTTCTTCAGTCACAGGGTGAGGAGACAAGTAAGCTCTTCAAATTTTTAAGGCTGGTGTCCATAACAACCCCCCCCCCCCCAACTAGAACTAAAGCTGTGAGACTTTCCACTGCTTGCTTTCCTATTGAAATATATAAGGAGGTGGAAAAATAAGCAACTAGCAAGCCAAACCCTGGTATAAATTGCCTATTTCAAGACTTCCAAAAACTCAGTGCCCATTGCTATACTGTTTTACCAGCACCAGTGGCAACCACTCAGATACAAAGTAGTGATGCAAAAATACACTTTCAGGAGACGAGAGGAGATGCTCACTTCTCCACCAGGGCTTCCAGACCACGCTCCCGAAGGGCTCAGAGCCCTTCTCACACACTCCTCCTCTGGACACAAGGCCCACCTCCTCAGCAGATCCCCATGTGGCCTCACCGTAGTAAGCAACAGGTGACAAGGTGGCTAGTCACAGATAGAGGTCTAGGGTTGTATCTGGAGGGGTATAAGACTGGGCCTGCCTTCGCCCTCACCAATTTTTAATAGACAAAATTATTAGTGTCGCCTAACCTTAATATGTATATAAAGCACACTTAAAGATAAACATAGCAAAAGAGTAAAATGATTAAAGTGTAGACATAACTAATTCAAAAATTTAAAAGCATATAAATAACCTTAAAAAAGATAGTCTGAGCTGAGGGGGCACAGCAGACAAAGGGTCGACCTAGAATGCTGAGGTTGCTGGTTCAAAACACCGGTCTATTAGGAAGGAACTAGTGGTTTCTGCTCCCAGCACCCTCTTCTCTCTCCTCTCTAAAATCCAAGAAAAACAAAAATCTAAAGAGATAGTCAGCTTCATAATAATTCACTTAAAATGATAAGACCTTTTTTCCCTCCTATCAGAGGCTAAGACTCCCAGACAATACCCTGGTGATAAAAAAACAAATTGGTACAACGTTACTATTGGGCAATTTGGCGAGGTAAAAAAAGCTGTAAAAGGCACAATTCTTCTAAATAACCCATTATTCTTCTAGAAATTTACCTGAGGGAAACAGATAATCACACAAGGATATAACTACAAGCAGTGTCATTTATAGTAGCAAGGAATTAGAAATAGAAGTTACCCACTGACCTGGTTAAGTCATGATGTACCAATGAAACAAGATCATGGCAAGCTTTAAAAATGATTCGGTAGATCTAGACTGACATGCAAAGATGTTAACACTAAAATTGAAAACAAACCAGGTTATAGACAGTGTGCTCCTATGTTCACTGCCTTTTCTGCCGTGGAGAAACTGTGAACAAGAATCTGTAAGGGTACTCCACCGCGTTGTCATTTCATGTGGTGGTGGAATTAAGAGGGGCTTTGTATTTTCTTTATTCTCAGTTGTATCTTCTGAATATTTTTGGATAAATATAGAAAGCAATTAAAACTGTCCTGGCTGGATAGCTTGGTTGGTCAAAGCATCGTCCCGAAGTGTAGATGTTGCTGGTTCGATCCCGTCAGGGCACATAGAGGAACAGCTTGATGTCCCTGTCTCTCCCTTCCTCACTCTAAAATCAGTAATAATTTTAAAAAATCAATTAAAACCATCAGGCTTAATGAAGCACAGATCTCGAGCACACCCCCCCCCTCCATCCCCACACATACTAATCCCACATTACCAAGAGCGCTCATGAAAAGCGAAAGACGGAGAAATGGCAAATTTCAGCCTTGTCTCTGCCCTCCACCCCCACCAACTGATTTCAAATAAACAGGACTTTGGAAACAGATGCTGAAGTAAGGGAGAAAGAATCTGATGACTACTGGGTTCTGAGCCAGAGATATAAAGACATTTCTTAAGCCAATCAGTCAGGAAGAGAGAGGCCAATTCTGGGGCAGAGAAAATAGATTTTGAGTTGAAATGTTTAGTTAGAAGTGATGCTGCAGTATGGAATCACAGCACTGTAGGTGTTGAAAGACATGTCAGAGGTCTTCTAAATCATTAGTTTTTAAATGCTTTTGTGGCCACTGATATTCTAACTCCTTGCTCCCACCTGCCACCATTTTTCAAAGTAAAAATCTTATGAAGAATCCCAATGCACAAATTAGAATAAAGTAAAACTCAAAAACTGATTGGAGAAAGAACACTTAGAGCCATGGTCGACCTATTTCTCTACAAGCACTCTGCACATATTTGCAAAACACATACTTTTCCTGCCCCTACTTCATTTCTTTTCTTTTTTTGAGATTTTATTTATTGATTTTTTTTGAGAGAGGAGAGGAGAGATAAGGGGGGAGGAGCGGATAGCATCAGCTTGTAAGTTGCCTTCTTGTATGTGCCTTGAACAGGCAAGCCTGGGGATTTGAACCAGCAACCACAGCATTCCAGGTTGATGCTTTATCCACTGTGCCACCACAGGGCAGGTCCCTACTCCATTTCTAACCAAAATAAGATTCCCTGCTACCTAGCTCATCAGAAGTATCAAGTTTCTCTAGACAAATAGGTAGCAAACTTTTTGTGGGTCATACAGTCTGTCACAACTACTCAAACTGCCACCGCAGCAGGAAAGCAGCCAGATTGCAGGCTGATGAATGGGCATTACTGTGTTCCAATAAAACTTTATTTACAACACCAGGTAATGGCTGACCCAGGCCAGTTTACTGACTCATGCTTTGGAAGATAGTTGGTGGGTAGAGAAGATAGGCCAAAGGGTATGTGAGCCTGCAGTTGCAGACAACCATCGATCCTCTCCATTCTCCCTCAGAAATCTACTCGCATGTCTTGCTTCTCTTTCTCACCTCTAAGCTTTTTTCCTTGTCACCAGAGTCCTCTTACCAAGTTCACTTTCTGTTATTACACCCATCTTCCCAAACTCACTTCTCATCTCATGCCACCTGACTTTGCAACACTGCTAATGGGAACATAAAATGGTGCTGCAACTCTAGAAAAGTTTGGTGGTTTCTTATAAAACTAAACATGTTTACCATGACTCATTATAGCGTTCTTGGGCATTTATCCCAGAGGAAGGAAAACTTAAGTTCACATAAAACTGGTATAAAAGTGCTCATAGCAGCTTTGCCTGTAATAGCTACAAACTGGAAACAGTCTAGATGTCCTTGATGAGGTGAATGGTTAAACATACTGTGATACATCCACAGAAAGGAACATTACTCAGCAAGCAAAAGGAATTACTGATCCTCCCACTACTTGATGGATTTCATGGGAATTAAACTGAGTGAAAGAAGCCAGTCTCAAAAGGTTACCTACTCTATGATTCTATTTAGAAAACATTCTTGAAATAACAAAATTATAGATCTGAAGAACAGATTAGTGGTTATCAGCAAGAGTTCTAGGATGGGAGAGGAGCTAGGTGTGACTACAAGGAAACAGCAAGAGGGGCCTTGTGGTGATGGAACAGTCGGTCTTGAGTCTTGATTGTGGTGATGGTTACAAAGAAACCACATAGCTATACATGTGATAAAACTGTAAAGCCACACACACTCACACACACACACTTATAAAACTGGTGAAATGTAAGGCCTATGGGCTGTACCACTGTCAATTTCCTAGGCTTGATACTGTACAGTGATGTGAAATGCTGCATCTGGGTAAAAGGTACACAGGACTCCCTGTGTACTTTAGGAAAACTTTCTGTGAATTAATAATTACTTAAAAATAAAGATTTAAAACAAAGGAAAACAGCAACAGAAGATGTCCTTAGCTGTCTTATCCTTTTGATTCCCACAGAATTTCACTGATACCACCAAGTACCTCTATACCATATAGTATTATTTCCTCTTCTAGATTGTAAACTCCTTAAGATGAGGGGAAAATTTTGACCCATGTGCCCAAATGTATGAGGGCACTAAAATATCTGTCAATTCCATCAAGTTGGGAGTCTTGTGCAAAAGACTGTCATGCTATACGCTGTATAAAATTTCCATAGTTGAGATGCAAATCACTGTTTATAGTCATCCTTTTTAGAAACAATTTTGAAGTGATCTACTAAGCAGAATTTTCTGTTTTTGTTCACCATTAAGTTTACATAATTGAATTTATATGTAAGTAGTTATTATTGAGAAATGCCTCAAAGAACTGAGACATTTTTATAGGGAGGGAGTTTAAATGATTTGTTTTGTCTTATATTTTATCCTTTTTGAGTTTCTTCATACCAACTCTTTAGCAAAATAAAGAAAAATCATTTTAAACAAGAGCCCTCTAGAAACATACTTATCTACATATACTGTCTTAAATATCACTTAATCCTCAAAAAGCTATTAGATGACCTCAGTGAAAAAAGGATGTTTTTAAATCAAGGTAAACTGAGATAAAGAATGTGAGATGAAATCTGAAAGTAATACTGTAATATATTATTGGTGCCAAATATTTGATAATGAGAGCAATTCTAGTATCACATTAATTCCTGTATTAACTTTCAAAAAAAAAAATCCTACACACACACATGACAAATGACTATTAAAGAAAATACCTGAGTAGTCTCGTAAGCTAAAAGATCATGGACTAAAAAAATCTATTAATAACCTTCTGGTGTCAAAGATTACTCTAAACAAGTTTAGTAACCATGAGTCACTGTGAAATGGCCATGCTATGAAAAGACTCCTCCCTTCCCCCTCGTAAGCATGCCAGCAACCTTATTCCTCTCCTGCAGTGAGTGAATACAGCTATTCAGCACCGCGAACACATGCGTTCACAGTGATGAAGGGAGCCGAGTGTCTGCTGAGCGAGGCAGCCATACCTTTTTATATAGCATGCGGTGGGCAGAATGTATAAATAGTCGCTGTGTACAACCGACCTGGGGCTGTCAGCAATGAAAGAACAAATCCCACCCCACCCCACCCCACCCCACTACACCCCCATGCCCCACTTACCTAAAAATAAGAATGGTAAGATAAACCATTTTTTTCTAAAGGCATAAGGAGGGTAGTTTTCAGATTCTTTTAAAAAGGTGTGACATAGTTCCTATGGCACTAATCTATTGCACTATACACAAGTCTTAATATAGCAACTGTGTACTATATAAAACAAGTACAAGTATCAACGTATTACAAGTAAACAAACACTTAAATGTTATATTTATCATCTGTCTACAACATCACAGGAAATGACTGAGAACATGTCCATGGATATAATGAATAAAGCAGAAATAGGCACTATTCACCATGGCTTTGGCAGAGTTAGGGATAAATATCATTTCTGCCTCTATCTGCAACCTCCCTTTTCCTCCTATTAGATGATCGCCCCAAAATATTTGACTAAGAGCTCTAGGGTTCAATCTTTATTCTTCCTTGCTGCACACCTCCATTTCTTTCAACTATTCCTCATGGCAGATTTTTGAACTTCTCTATCAGCCTGGTCACACCCTTCTCAACCCACTCTAGTTTCTCTACACCCTCGAGTGTGGACTTGTCTGTACAGAGAAGATGATCACTTTGAATTTAAGTAGTGTATTTCTATTTTATCAACCTAGGCTTTCCCAGTCTTTCTGGAGGCTCTATTACGTGATGTATTCTCAGGGCCAAAATCTGTGCTTTCCAAGCCACCATTACTTCAGTTTTGGTTCATGGGGAGTCTTTTTATTTTTTTTAACCCTTTAATGAATTATCATTGACATACAACAAGCCACATATATTTTATGGGTACACTTTGATAAGCTGGGACTTACTTACACTCATGATCCAACAAGATCACGAACACATCTACCACCACCAGATGCTTCTGCAGTCCACTTACTCCATCATCCCAACTCTGACCCTCCCCCCAAATCCCTGCCAAAGCCAAAGTGACTACTGATCTGTTCTGTCATTATGGTTTCCATAGTTTTGCAGAAATAGACCCAAATATTATGTACTCTTTATAGTCTGACTTCTTTCATTCAGCACTGGAGTCCAAGCTGGTGTGTATAGCAATAGTTGACTCTTTTTTATTGCTGAGTAGTATTCCGTACCAGCAGTGTACCCCAACCATCTAGTTTATTTACACACCTGGGCTCTTTCTCTTTTGGACTATTACAAATAAAAATGCTATGAACATTTACATACAAGTCTTTGCATGAACATATATTTCTTGTTCTGTTGGGTAAATACCTAAAAGTGAAGTGGTTACATACAAGTTCAGCTTTTTAAGAAACTGCCAAACTGTCTTTCCAAAGTGGAACCAGCAGTTCCAGTTGCTCTGCATAATCACCAATATTGGTATAGGCAGCAATTTCAATTTCAGCCATTCTATTAGTGTGCAGTGGTAACTCATCATATCTTTACTTTGCAATCCCCTGATATTTAACATCTTAAATTTTTAAAATTTATTGATTTTGAGAGCAAAAGAGAGAGCAAGAAACATTGACTTGTTTTTCCACTTATTTAAGCATTCATATGTCCTGACCAGGGATTGAACCAGCAACCTTGGCATACTGGGATGATGCTCTAACCAAATGAGCTACCTGGCCAGGGCTTATGATTAACATCTTTTCAAGTACTTATCTGAAATCTGTATATCTTCTTTGATGAAGTATATAGTCAAATTTCCTGCCTACTTTTTACTGGATTATTTGTTTTCTTATTAAGTTTTGGATGCAATCTTTTATCATATAAATGCTTTGCAAAGATTTTCTCTTGGTCTGAGACTTACCTTGTTTTGCATTTAGTTGTGTGATGCATTTTGAGTTAATTTTTATGTATGGCATGAGGTGTGGGATCCTTTTATTTTTTTGCATATGTGGCTATCAAATACATTCAGCACCAATTGGTGAAACAACAATTCTTTCTCCATTTCATTGCATTTGCACCTTTGTCAAAAATTTTCCATACATATGTAGGCTTATTTCTGGGTTCTCTATTCTGTTACATTGATCTATATCTATCTTTAAGTCAGTATCACACTTTTGATTATAATTCTTACAATCAGATGGTATGAGCCCTACAACTCTGTTTTCGTTCCAAGTTGTTCTGATTATTCTAAGTCCTCTGCATTTCCATACAAATTTTGGAACAAGCTTGTCAATTTCTACAAAAAACCTTTTTGGCATTGCAATAAATCTACAAATTAATTTGGAAAAAACATTTTAACAATATTGAGTCTTCAAACCCATAAACAAGGTATTATCTCCCACTTACTTAGGTTTTCATCTTTCAGAAATATTTTATATTTTTCAGTGTACAGGCCTTTTACACTCTGTCAGATTATCCTGAAACATTTCATATTTTTTGATGCTGTTCCAAATGGTTTTTTAGATTTCAATTTTGTTTTTTTTGTTGCTACTATACAGAAATACAATTGCTCTTTATAATATTGATGTTGTAACCTGTGACCCTACTAAATTCACGCACTAATCCTATGAGCTTTTTTTATAAATTCCTTTAGCTTTTCTATATAGACAATCAAGTCATCCACAGATAAAGACAGTTTTTTCTGCCTTTCCATACCTTTTACTATATTTCTTTTTCTTGTCTGAATGCACAGGCTAGAACCTCTAAGTACAAAGTTGAACAGAAGTGGTAGGAGTGGACATCCCTGTCTTGTTCTTGTTCTTGGAGATGGGAATTCAGCTTTTCATATCATGTGCTATTCAAGGTGTAGTGTTTCTGTAGATGCCCTTCATGTTATGGTGTGAAAGTTCTTTGCTATTCGTAGTTTGCAGCGTTTTTGGGTTTTTTTTTTTTTGTTTTTTTTTTTTTTGTATTTTTCTGAAGCTGGAAATGGGAAGGCAGTCAGACAGACTCCCACATGTGCCTGACCGGAATCCACCTGGCATGCCCACCAGGGGGCGACGCTCTGCCCATCCGGGGCGTCGCTCTGTTGCGACCAGAGCCAGTCCAGCGCCTGAAGCAGAGGCCACAGAGCCATCCTCAGTGCCCGGGCCAACTTTGCTCCAATGGAGCCTTGGCTGCGGGAGGGGAAGAGAGACAGAGAGGAAGGAGAGGGGGAGGAGTGGAGAAGCAGATGGGCGCCTCTCCTGTATGCCCTGGCCAGGAATCAAACCTGGGACTCCAGCACGCCAGGCCAACGCTCTACCACTGAGCCAACCAGCCAGGGCCTGCAGCGTTTTTAATAAAAAATGAAGGCTGTGTTTTTTATTTTCCCTGTTTACTGACATGTAATATGTCAATACCATAAATTACATTGATTCATTTTTTTAATGTTAAACTAGCCTGCAAGCACCTGGTTTAACGGAAACTAGCTTCAACTATTCAGTCTTCAGTATGATGTCAAAGTGGTTTTCCATGGTTTTTAATTTACTAAATAGATTTTATCTTTTCATTGCTTTCAGGTCTCAGTTCCCTTTCACTGAAGCTTGATAAAAAGTGAATCATAAATTTCAGGGCTTTTCTCCTTATTCTTAATCTATTTCAGAATAAGTAGTTTACATATGGATGGTTCTTCAGAGTTGCTCCCCCTCCTTTGAAATGAAATTTATTTTTCATAAACCCAACTGTTCTTCTTTGCTGTGTTTACTCTAATAGCAGCACGTCTATTTGTGCTTAGGTTTAGAGCAGGAGTCCCTGACATTTTGGGCCCCATAGTTCCTGGAGAGGATGAGGAAGCAGCATCTCGGCCTGTACCTACGAGATGCCAGTAGCAGATCCCTGTGTTATAACTAACAATGTCTCCACGCATTGTCAAAATGTCCCGTAAAGGGCAAAACTGCTGCTTGTTGAAAACCACTGACTTTAGTCACGTGGATGATATGAACTCCATCAGAGACTGAGCCCATTTTCTATCATTGTGAGATTCATCTGCAATGCCACTTCCCCAGGAAGACCTATCCCAGTGACACACCTAAATTAGGGTGCTCCCCTCCCTGACAACACCCACACACACACACACATTCCCTTTTCATTAACTATCACAATAGGTTTCAAAGTGTGGGGTCCTTGGGGTCCCTCAAGACCCTTTCAAGGGGGCCTGTGGGGTCAAAACTGTTTTCATATCAAACTAACACATTCTTTACCTTTCCCCGCTATACTGTCACTTGCACTGAGGGTGCTGACTCAAGCCTAGCTAGCACTGTAATTTTTACCGCCGTGAACTCAGTTATAAAAGAAAAGCACAGGGGTTTGTGAAAGATGAGTAGGGTGAAGTGGAAATGGACCAGGGAGAATAAGACAAAGGCATGAGAGACAGCAGAGCTGATTATTTGCTTTTGTTGTTTCCATGAACATAGGCAAGCTAAGGTGCTAGAACACCCAGATTAAGGGAGGGGCTGAAATCCACCTAGAGAAGCAGAGATGAGGTTACAAAGGGTCTTATGCGCCGCTCAAGAAATCTTCACTGAAGATTGAAGGCAAGGGAGAAATTTTAGAAGAAAGGTCATGAGGATGTTCACTGAGAAGGTAAAGAAGTCAGGATCAATCTGTAAACCTCTCACAAAGTAGGGGCCATGCTATTTGGTGGAAGATGACGTTTTAGAGGAGAGTGGGGAGACCAGCCTGGGACAAGAGTTGGATTTGGGGTTGCGAGGACTGGGAGAGGAAGACACTCATCATGGACATGGGGGCTACAGAGAGAAGACCAGGAGAGGTGGCTCCCTGGGAAGACCACTGGGGCCTGACTGTTGGCGGCACAGTGGATTAAGCATCGGCCCAGGATGCTGAGGGCCCCAGCTTGAAACCCTGAGAATGCCAGCTACAGCGCGGGCTTGCCATCTTGATCGCGGGGTCACTGACAGGATCCCAAGGTCACTGGTTTGAGCAAGGGGTCAATGGCTTGGCTTGAGCCCCTCCCTGCCGCCTACCTCTGTCAAGGCACGTATGAGAAGAATTAATTAAAAACACTAAAGTGAAGCAACTCTAAGTTGATGCTTCTCATTTCTCTCTTTCCTTCCTGTCTCTCTAAAAAAAAAAGAAAGAAAAAAAAAGACTTACTGGTGGAAACACTTATTTTAGGAATCAACAATGAAAAATAAAATTGAAATAACCTTGAAATCCTCAGATGAAAAGTAGAGAAAAGAATTAGCTATATGTTTGGTAGACAGCAGTACAGGAGAAAATGTGGTGTTTAACCAGCAGTCAATGTCACTTTAGGACTATATTTTAAAAACCCAAAATAAGCCCTAATTGAGATTTATTAATTTTTAAAATCATCACTTAATTTGTCTTTTATTTGCTTCTAATCGAAAGATCGAAAATATGTGATAGTGGCAAATACAGACCTTTTCTGCCTTTTTGTCCGAAATGTCCTGCTTCTCCAGAACGGCCATGCTCTCCTTCAGGTTCTTCACGATGTCTGCTGGGGACTTGTGCGACTTGCCAAATGGGAATGGCATGGCGGCGGCGACGGATGCCTCGCTGGGCTCTGCCTGCTTTACCTGGGACACAGCACAAGGTCCAAGTAAGAAAAAAGTGGTGTCAACAGAAGATACTTTCTAAATCCTAATCTGGAAAGAAAACCAGTGTTTGAGAAAGTCATTTTACCTGACTATCAATATCAGTAGGAACTGGGAAACCTATCAGTTTACACCAGAAACAATACAGAGATCTCAGAATAGTAGAACACTTTTACTTTTCAAAACCTGTTGAAAAGTTTTATTACTTCTCTCCCAATCAGCCACCCATCTGAGGAAGAACATGCAGGTGCTGACCAAGGAGGGGCGGCAGCTCTCACTCACAGGCAACTGGCTAGTTCTACCTGGCCGATGCTGAGCATTAAGGGGTGAGACCAGCTCAGGTCTGTTTTGACTCACATTGTCCTTAATTAACACACCATACCTTCAATTAATAGATATCTCTACATTACAGTTGAGGAAACTGAGTCAAAAAGTTAGGTAAGGAGCTCACCAGATAGCACAGCAGTCAGCCCATCTGGGTCTTTTCAGAGGCTTCTCTTCCAGTGCTCACCTTGCTGTTCTTTCTACGCACCCTGGTGTACACACACACAGCCCGCCCACCCTCTTAGTCACAAGGTCTCAGAGCTGAGAACCTTGCACAGAGCTTTGGGCCAATCTCCCATCAGGTCCTTAAATCCTTCAAGTGCCAGTTTCAATGTGTCCTTCTACCTGGATACGACTATCTCCTACGAAGGAACTCACTGGATAACAACAACCTGTGGATAATGAACTTCTGGAAGTTCTTAATTTTTGTGGGTAGTAGAAAACAACATTTCTACCACATAAATATTACATCATGCAAATGAAGACATTAACTATTCCAAGAACCACCTTGATAAAACAAAGACAAACAATGTAAGTAACTTGGGGAACATGCCAGAAGTTACAATTTCTTTGACTAAAGTTACACACACAGGCATTAAACCTCATATAAGATACCAAAGGATAACACTTTTAAGAAACCTATAGATCACTTAGATCAGTGGTTTTCAAACTGTGAATCCCAAACTCATATTTAACTGCCCCTGGAGCCTACCCTCACCACTGCCAAATCAGAGAGGCAAATCTCAGACACCTCAATCCTACTTTCTTCCCCAAGTCCACATAAACATCACTATTGCATAGCACTATAATACTTCTTTTGAATCTTGCCTAAGACTTCTTTTGAAGCAAGTCTTTGAATGTTTTTCTCTAGAGTTTAGATACAGTGACCTACATATCATTTTACAAATAAACATTTAGGGAGGGGAGCATGCAAATAAATGCTAATGTTAAATCTACAATTAAATTACAAACAGGTAGTGCTATTTTGTGGCATGTTTTGATGTGACCTGTTCTAAGCACTGTCTATAGCCAAATTACTTATCTAGCTCACCTTCTGTCAGTTTGTAAACCCTATTGGTGAAATTAAAACCACATCTTCTTTAACCAAAGAGAAATGTCGTCAAACATAGGTTCTCAAAACTCAAAGGTGTGCATAAATTTACTTCTGAATATCTTTTCTATGACAAGGAATTTGGGTCAAAGATAGGCGAATTATTCCCAAATGATTACTTGGCTAGATGGGACACAAATCCTGGGTCATTCTTTTCCATTATGTTTTTCTTTTTTAACTTTTTTTTTTTTTGAGGGAGTGAGGGGCAATACAGTTTGATTCTCCATAAACATAGCAGATTCACACAATAAACTCTCTGAAAATACCTTTTCTAGTTACACTCTGCAACCAAGGGCAGTGACGCCACAGGTCAGCACTGGGTGGAGGGTGGGAATGTAACAGTATTTTGCAGGAATTGTTATGGTGCTATGCAATGAAGATATTTTCAGCTCTGGTTAAATGGCAGAAGAAGCGACTTTCCAAAGCAATGGGGCTTTTATTTATTTATTTATTTATTTATTTATTTTTTACAGGGACAGAGAGAGAGTCAGAGAAAGGGATAGACAGATGGGAATGGAGAGAGATGAGAAGCATCAATCATTAGTTTTTCATTGCAACACCTTAGTTATTCATTGATTGCTTTCTCATATGTGCCTGGACCATGGGGCTATAGCAGATCGAGTAACCCCTTGCTCGAGCCAGCAACCTTGGGTCCAAGCTGGTGAGCCTTGCTCAAACCAGATGAGCCTGCGTTCAAGCTGGTGATCTCAGGGTCTCGAACCTGGGTCTTTTGCATCCCAGTCCTACGCTCTAACCACTGTGCCACCGCCTGGCCAGTCAGCAATGGGGCTTTTAAAAAGTCCTACCACACCAAATACTAGTCATAGCAAAGAGTGCAGCTGCTGAAGAGAACATAGATAAGGAGGTGTGACACAATCATTTCTCGTAATTAGTACGCCAAGCAGCCAAGATTTTGCAGAACATACGAATTAATAAGACTGTACTTTGAGAAAATAGTTAGTAACAAGTACTCAAAACAAGAAGTGGATACTCAACAGGATCCAGTTACAGAAGTAAAGCTATTCATGAAATGCTCATATTTGCTCTCCCGTTCCCCTTCTCACCCCCCCACTTAATATATTCTTTTATGATTTATTGTTTTAAAAATTATAAAGTATAATTATTAAAAAAATAAAAATTATATAAATAGTCATTATAAAACTATAAATAAGAACTATTCAGTTATTTTAAAGTATGACTGTAATAAATCCTTTACTTTCTTTCCTTTAGGTCCTCAAATTCACCAATTCTTACACAACTCAACGGCCAAGGATTCTTCAAGGCAAAGACAAGTAAATAACATCACTTAAAACTTCTACCTTAGCCTGACTGGTGGTGGC
Source organism: Saccopteryx bilineata (assembly GCF_036850765.1). Taxonomy (NCBI): domain Eukaryota; kingdom Metazoa; phylum Chordata; class Mammalia; order Chiroptera; family Emballonuridae; genus Saccopteryx; species Saccopteryx bilineata. Next base: position 8,058,078 of record NC_089494.1, read on the forward strand.
ACAGTGGATAGAGCGCTGACCTGGGACCCTGAGGTCCCTGGTTCAAATCAAAACCCCAACGTCACCAGCTTAAGGGCACATTGCAGGCTTGAGCATGGGATCATCAATATGGTCCCATGGTTGCTGACTTGAAGCCCAAGGTCACTGGTGTTGGCAAGAGGTCACTGGCTCAGCCAGAGGCCCCCAGTCAAGGCACATATGGGAAGCAATCAATGAATAACTAAAGTGCTGCAATTACTACATAGTTGATGCTTCTCATCTCTCTACCTTTCTGTCTCTGTCTCTCCTCTCTAAAAAACAAAAACACAAAAACTTCTGCCTTAGAATTTCTAAGTTTGCTATGTATTAAGCTTACATATCTTATATTAATGTATGCCAATTAATGATCCAACTTTTAAAATAACTAATGAATGGCTCCTAAGTGATGACCAAGTAGGAAGACAATACATGTGCCTAGAACATTGCTAAAAGGGTAAGAAGAATGATGATTTAAGAAATAAAAGCTCTTATTAAATGTTAGCTTAAGAAGCATAGAGCTGAGTATTGATTGTTACTGAATTTATAAGTGTAATAAAGAAAACGTAAGTACCTTGAGGCAAATGTTATGAGTAACAGGGTGAAATCATGGATGTGTCATACAAGTATGCTCATTAGATACAGAGAAAGATACCAAAAACAATCAATCCAAGGAGTTAAAAGGAAGTATTTCTGGGGAGAGGGGAAAGGAGGAACTGGTATTTTTTTCTTCTAAGCCTTTTTTGTAACTATTTGCCTCCTTCAATTACAAATATGTATAATTTTAATAAACATAAAAACTAAGTTTAAAAGCCAATAGATAATATAAAACAATCCATCTTTAATATAATGAACGTACTGTCCATAAGACAATTTAATGGAATGAATGGAAGGCTAAATGACAGAGAAAAGTAGGCTATCAATGAACTAATCTTACTAATCATGAAAGCTAGATAGAGCCAGTAGAACCAGCAGTGTTTTTCAAACTTGGATCATGATCTACAAGTAAGAAGTTTATTTAATTACACACACAGCTAAAACTGACACTTTCTATTCGGTTCAATTTTATTTTTAGAAAAGATGCATGGTCACCCTAGTTGGGTAGGTCAGCTGGTTAGAGCATCGTCCCGAAGCACAGAGGCTGCCAGTTCAATCCCTGCTTGGGGCACATACAGGAACAGACTGATGTTGTCTCTCCTCTCCCTTCCTCCTTGCTGAAATCAATAAACAAAAACTTTTTTAAATATGCATGATTAAACAGATTTATAAATCACTAATTGATTTTAGTGATTATAAAGACCAACAGAAAAGATTTGGAATAAAATAAAACTTAGTTTTAAGAAGAGCTGAGCTTCATTGCTTCAACTCTTGCTCAGTCTCCTTATTTCAATTCTTATAAGACCCAGGAGTTAATCCCTTTGTTGAACACCAAATACCCAACAGTGCTCAAATGACAGCATCTCTTCAGCCCACTCTACTTCAACACAGGAGTGAAGTGCCCAACACCATGCAACATAAGAGCAGTACCATACCAGTCACAGTGCTCCGGGACATTGAAGGGTGTGGAACACACAGGCACTGGGCTGAATTTTTGACCTGAGAATCCCAAGTGGAGATCCTCAAGCTACAGGTAGCAATGATTAAACAGTGTTAAGACGGTGTAAGACCTTTCAACGGGACAGTCTGCCTGCCCCTCTCATTCCCCTTTCCTTCTTTATATCAGCAATAGTATTTCATTAGAAGTATGTGGGGGTGTTTTAGGGAGCAGTAACAGCAAGAACCCACGATGAAGGCCCTTCAATAACTTTTCATTGTTTTTATAATAAAGTCCAAATTCCTTATCAGGGTCCTCAGGGCTGTACCCATCTTTGACGCACAGCACAGCCCTCTAGCCTTCATCAGACGTCTACCCACAATGAGATCCCTTCTGTTCCCTAAAGTTGCCAACCAACTATTATACTTCTGAGCCAGAACATATTTGCAAATATGGTTTAAAAAAATAAAACATCTTAATTTTAAAATCTAGATGGTGGGTATTTGGGCTTTTCTTGTTACTCAACTTTTCTGTATGTTCAAATTTTTTCCTTAATAGTGTTTTGTTTTGTTTTGTTTGTATTTTTCCGAAGTTGGAAACAGGGAGGCAGTCAGACAGACTCCCGCATGCGCCTGACCGGGATCCACCCGGCATGCCTACCAGGGGGCGATGCTCTGCCCATCTGGGGCGTTGCTTTGTTGTGGCCAGAGCCATTCTAGCGCCCGAGGCAGAGGCCATGGAGCCATCCTCAGCACCCAGGCCAACTCTGCTCCAATGGAGCCTTGGCTGTGGGAGGGGAAGAGAGAGAGAGAGAGAGAGAGAGAGAGAGAGAGGGAGAGGGAGAGAGAGGAAGGAGGGGGGGGTGGAGAAGCAGATGGGCGCTTCTCCTGTGTGCCCTGGCCGGGAATTGAACCCGGGACTCCTGCACGCCAGGCCGACACTCTACCACTGAGCCAACCGGCCAGGGCCCTTAATAGTGTTTTAAAACTGCCTAAACTTTGTTTTGGACATAATGAGTTCATTTAGAAAACAGACAAAAATACATATTATAATTGAAAAAATTCGTCTAGCTTTCAAATACCACTAATCCTGTCCAAAGAAAAAAGATTCATAATAAACCTCAGCAGGACACCCTGGGCTGAGCCAAAACTAGTAATGCACCTGGGAGAAAGCCAGCCAGTTAAGATTCTAAAGAGGGCTCAGAAACCCACACCTACACTTCTCACACTGGAGGTGAACCTGTTCCTCATGGTGAGCCGTGCTGTGTGCTTGAATCCCAAAGAAAAAGATGACCTTGAGCAAATTTAACCTGAAAAGTTGGGGGGTTGAGTGTGGAGGGCAGGGGTGGAGAATTTAACATACTACTTTTATATTAAAATAAACATTTAGAATTTTTGTATTTTTTTTGCGAAGGAGACAGAAAAGGAGAGAGATGAGATGCATAAACTCATAGTTACATCACTTCAGTTCATTCTGAATTGTTTCTTATACGTGCCTTGACTGGGGGAGGGGTTTCCAGCTGAGCAAGTGACCCCTTGCTCATATGTCAGTGATCTCATGCTCAAGCCAGCAACCCTACCCTCAAGCTGGTGAGCCTGTGCTCAAGCCAGTGATTCAGGGTAGCAAACCTGGGAACTCATTGTCCCAGGTAGACACTCTATCCACTGTGTCACCCCCGGTTAGGCGACATTTATAGAATTTCACGCTAAGTCTGCATTAAAGTATCTGTGTGGCTATTTAGCACAGCATATCTCTTAGCTTTCATGCACTGCTCTTGTCTAATTGTATTCCTGTCTCTCTAAATGCTCTCTTTTTTCTTTTATTATTTAAAATAAATTCCCACTTATTTGTGTGAGGGTAGGGGAAACATTAACTCATTATTCCATTTAGTTGTTCCATTTACTTGTGTACTCAATGGCTGTATCTCATACATGCCCTCGCTGGGGATCGAACCTGCAACCTCAGCATACCTGGACAACACTCTATCCACTGAGCCACGAGCCAGGGCCCAAACACTCTCTTTCTGCATTTAATTCAATGACTCATGTTCACATCCTTCCAGGTTCCACCCTTGGCTGTTTTTTTACCCTATATTCTCTGAGTGATCTCACCCGCCCATGGTTTCAGCAACCTGAAATCTATTTCCTGCTCAACCACTCAGCCTACATTTCCAGCTGCTACTCCTTACAGATGTACTCCAGAGGACTCCAACCTCAACCCCACACCCTGCTTCTTTTTCTATGTTCTTCTTCAGAGTGAACAGATCCACTGTTCACCCAATCACAAAATCTGGTCATTACACTAGCCTCTCTACGTGTTAATAACTCTTCCATATATCATCAGTTCACAGGCCCTGGCAGGGTAGCTTAGTTGGTTAGTGCCATCAGACAAGCCAAGGTTGTGGGTTCAATCCCTGGTACTAGACACGGTCTCTTTCATCTTAGAAAGCACAAAAATGTCAAGTCATTGTTCTGTTATGTTAATGCTTCTAAGAGTGTAAGTAGCTCCACTCCAAGAAAATGTTGGAGAACATTTAAAAAACCCACTGGAAAAATCAAGTCTAACAGCATTAAAGTTAGGACTGTTAGGCAATCTGATTGATTTTGGTTTGTGCAACAAACTCCTAACTCTAACTCTATTCATCTATATATTGACAAATACTAAAAAGTAGTCAAATGGTCGATAGCCGTTGATTAGGACATTCATTCAAATACCAACTGTGCACTCAATATATGCCATAAACTCAAGGCATCAAGAGTAACTGCTATAAAGAAGACAACCTTCTGGTGTGCGTGGGGTGGGTGTAAGTGTTTAGAGACAATAATGAAAAGCTGCTGAATGAGAACACATTCCTAGACAGTTGAGTTCATAGGCCTTGACACTAACATATATTAAATCTGACTCATAAACTTTGTGGTCAAATGCAAAAACTGCAAACAAACAACCCCCCCCCACATACAATAATGCAATTGTTGCATATAATGACTATTAAGGTACTTAAGCAACCACAGAAAGTGTGATGTTTCCAATAAATGCTGAGTATCTACAACATACCAGATATTGTACTCGATGTACTAGACTATCCACATAGTAGTGCAGGGCATTTACATAAACACAGTAATTAATTATATGGGCTTTAAAGATTACCGGGGCTCAAATCCTAACTTTACCCATGCCTAAACTGACTTACAATTTTTTAAGCCCCTTTTCATCATCTCTAATGGGAAAAATAGCTACCTTACAACTTAATATAAGAATTATATGTGAGGCCCTGGTCAGTTGGCTCAATGGTAGAGCATCAGCCCCACATGTGGATGTCCCAGGTTCAATTCCCAGTCAGGGCACACAGAAACGACCATCTGCTTTTCTACCCCTCCCACTTCTCCTTCTCTCTCCACCTCCCGCAGCCATGGCTCTACTGGTTCAAGTGCATCAGCTCCAGGAGCTGAGGAGCCTTCATCTCAGGAGCTAAAAATCACTGGGCTGCAACCAGGGCCCCAGATGGGCAGAGCAATGACCCCAAATGGGAGTTTCCAGGTGGATCCCGGGTGGGGTGCATGCAGGAGTCTATCTCCCCTCCTCTCACTTGGAAAACATAAACAAATAAATAAATAATTGCATGTGTTTAAAGTGCATCTGAATATGTTAAAATCTCAATAAATAGTAGTAAAGGTTCATGCCAGAACCAAAAAAGGGTTTAAAAAAGAAAGTATCTACATAGACTAAATAGTTATATAAGATGTATGATCTTATCTTTCCATTTTTTTCCTTTTTGCATCTAAAAGTTTAATCCAGCTTTTGGATGAATAGGATACATGCTCTTCTCAGCTACAAATAAGATACAATGACTTAGTTCCATTAAAATAAATCATGAGTAGCTTTAAAAAGCAGCTGAATTTTTGGTTAATTACCAAAGCTACCAAATACATAGCTCATCAACTATGTCAAAGCCAAATTAAGTATTCAAGAGCATACAAGACTCTATAGTGTGTTTTGCAATTAATATATCTTGACCAGATTTTCTGGGGCTAATGATGTTCAACACTGGATACCATTTCTGCTTCATATGCTTTTTAAAAAATTTATTTATTCATTTTAGAGAAGAGGGAGGGGGAGAAGAGCAGGAAGCATCAACTCCCATATGTGCCTTGACTGGGCAAGCCCAGGGTTTCGAACCGGCGACCTCAGCATTCCAGGTCAACGCTTTATCCACTGCGCCACCACAGGTCAGGCACTTCATATGCTTTTCAAAGGATCTTTATTGCTCCTTATTGACAACCTGAGATCCTTTCCTACTAAATCTCAGAATTGTACTACACAGAGAGTCAGACTATGATACCATATACAGCAGTACCTTGAGATACAAACAGACCAACATACAAGCTGTGACTCAGTCCGTATTTTTGTTCGAGATCCGAGCAAAATTCCGAGATACGAGTTGTGATTTGGGAAGCTGCCTCTAGTTGGCGCATTAGTGCACAGGTCCAGTATCGGCAGTTTGATATACGAGCTGATTGACTTACGAGCTCGGTTACAAAATGAATTAAATTCGTATTTCAACGTACCACTGTATTATTTTCTAGTTCAAACTAGAACTAGAAAGTCTCCCAAACACATGCATAGGTCTGAGTGACCCTGGGTTTCTCCATCCCCTCATCCTTTGGGAAAATGTTGTCTTAACTAAAACAAAGTTCTTTTAGGTATATGCTTACACCACCTTCCCTACCCCCATATTGAAAAAACAGATCTTTTCAGAGACTTTAAATTTTTTTTGACATTTTCAGAATTTAGAGGTATGGGTGAAAGTAGACTATTGTTAGTGGAACATTCTCCAAGATCCTGAAGCTAAATGTACCTATTATATATGTCATGTGGACTGCTAATTCCATTTTTCTAATCTGAAGTATTAAATATTTCCTATGTGAACCTATCTTTAACAGTATTCCTATTAAAATTTTAGGAAAGTTGAAAAATTTAAAAAATCCTATTTTAGCCTGACCAGGCGGTGGCACAGTGGGTAGAAAGTCAGCCTGGGACGCTGAAGATTCAGGTTCAAAACCTCAAGGTCACCAGCTTGAGCACGGGCTCATCCGGCTTGAGCGCGGGGTCATTGGCTTGAGCATGGCGTCATAGACATGGCCCCATGGTCACTGGCTTAAGCAAGGGGTCACTGACTCAGCTAGAGCTCCCTGGTCAAGGCACATGTAAGAAAGAAATCAATGAACAATTAAGGTGCCGTAATAGGAACTGATGCGTCTCATCTCTCTCCCTTCCTGTTTGTCCCTATCTGTCCCTCTCTGTCTCTAAAAAAAAAAAAAGTCCTATTTTAAATTAATAGCTTTTGTTCTGAATGAATTAAGAGTATAGTACTGAATGAAACGGGCTTAGTAAACATTAATGTTTAGAAATAATTTAACTTTGTGTTCTAAAATAGGCTGTTAATCCTTAAGGTTTCTTTTACTCACATGAAACATGGGAATGTCAAATTGTGAATATTTATAATGTGTTCTAAAGGCAAAATTCACTTTTTTTTTTTTAAGGTGAGAGGAAGGGAGATAGTGAGGCAGACACCCCTATCTGCTCTGACCAGGATCCACCTGGCAACCCCATCTAGGGCTGATGCTTGAGTACCAAGCTATTTTTAGTGAATAAGGCTCACGTGTTGGGACCAACTAAGCTACCCTCAGTGCTGGGGCCACACTCGAACCAACTGAGCCACTGGATGCAAAAGGGGAAGAGGGAGACAAGGCGGAGACAAAGAGGAAGAGAAGCAGATGGTTGCTTCTCCTGTGTGCCCTGACCAGGAATCAAACCCAGGATGTCCATATGCTTGGCTTATGCTCTATCCACTGAACGACCCACAAGGGCCAAAATTCATTCTTTATTTGAGCAAAAACAGCTATGTTAATTTCACAGGGCATACAGGCAGCTATTTCCTAGTCAGCTAACCAACACAGGCCCCATTAATTCTTCCCTCTGATTTTGTCAATCTGTTCGATTAAAAATGCCAATTTCTTCACCTCCAGCTCTTCCTACCCCTCTCATCAATTCAATTATTCATTTTTTTACAGAGACAGAGAGAGAGAGGGATAGACAGGGACAGACAGACAGGAACAGAGAGATGAGAAGCATCAATCATTAGTTTTTCGTTGTGCATTGCGACACCTTAGTTGCTCATTGATTGCCTTCTCATATGCACCTTGGCCGTGGGCATTCAGCAGACTGAGTAACCCCTTGCTCGAGCCAGCGACCTTGGGTCCAAGCCGGTGAGCTCTGCTCAAACCAGATGAGCCTGCGCTCAAGCTGGTGACCTCGGGGTCTCAAACCTGGGTCGTTGGCATCCCAGTCCGACACTCTATCCACTGCACCACCGCCTGGTCAGGCCAATTCAATTATTTTTATTTGAATTACTGATCATTGATGACAATGAACATAGTTTCATGCCTATCAGCTACCTGTATTTCCTTAGTAAATTATACATCTGTACTAGAGAGTTTTTCTTATAGATTTGTATGTAGGATATTATATAACTATGAATATTATCACTTTGGCTGTTATTTTTTTCAAATGTGTTCTAGCTTGCCATTTACATTTCAATGATGTCATTTAATGTATGAACTCTTTATTTTCTTTTAATGTTTATTTTATTGATTTTAGAGAGAGGCAGGGAAAGAGAGAGAGACAGGAACATCGATCTGCTCCTGTATGTGCCCTAACCAGTGATCGAACCAGCAACTCTGCTTTGGGACGATGCTCTGGCAAATCAAGTTATCTGGCCAGGGCAAAGTTTTCATTTCCTTACACTTTTACCTATAATCTTCTTTTCATGAATTTGGATTTATCAGGCTCGTAACTGCATGTTGAATATAAATGCAAGATTTCATATTAATAGATATCAGACATTTACATTTAACAATGATATCCTTTTCTAAAATAAGTTCTAGTAGAGTCTAACTTATCAAACCTCACTATATTATCCAGTTTGAGAAAGCATGACAACTTTGACTTTGTTCTACAACTAAGCAGTGATAGCGTGAAAGTCATCGAGAAATCACTACAACATGAATTTATGAGCTTTCTCTAATTAGCCAGCAATTAATTTATTGGATGGTAGCACAATATTTTATATGTGGTAACTATACTTAAATACATGTTAAACAAGTATGATGTTAAATAAACATTTGAAATCAATTTTTCAAAATTATAGGTCTATGATTTGAAAATTAGAAAATTTTTTTTATTGATTTTAGAGAGAGGAAGGAAGAGAAACATCTTTTTGTTGTCCCCTTATTTATGCATTAATTGCTTGATTCTTGTACTTGCCCTGACCAGGACTGAACCTGCAGTCTTGGTGTACTGGGACAACACTCTAACCAACTGAAGCACCCAGCCAGGGCAGACTTGAGAATATTTTAAAAAATGAATTTATATAGACGTGCCCTTTAGAAATGGATTTAAACTGGTAATGTGACAGAATTCCCATTCCTAGATTTCATCCCAGTCCAAGCCAAGCCAGAGGCAAATACGAGGTTTAGAATTAAGGTGTTGAATGTATCAGCAACCCTACAACAATTTCAGTGGGCACCAGGTAGGATTTTGCTGTACACTTGTATCCTCACGTCTTAAGCTTGATGCACCCAGGACTGGAATAAACTGGAAGTGAGGGATGTGATGCAGAAAGAACTCCAAGCATTCTGAAGAGTCCAATCAAACATGGTAATATATAAATTACCAGCACCACACTACCCTGTGAGCTGTCTGCAAGCAAGAGCCATCTAATCCTATTCAATGTGTACTACACTTAGCATAGTTGGCAGCCAAATTCCTATAAAATGTATCCAGCTATGGTCTTGTTACAGATTCAAAAAATGATTTAGAAAATCAGCTTGTTACCAACCCTTTTTAAGAGCATGCAGTTTCAAAATGGACCTTATACTTCATGTGATCTGACCTGCCACCCCTATATTTCATAAATGTGGTCTTAAGCTCCATTGATAGTTGTGATAGTCACTCTACGTGGTTGTTTTCTATTGAACAATTTAATAGACCTAAGTCTTCTCCACATTTGTGTTCTGTAGTGAGCCACATCTTCACCAACTGTTTTCTACTGCATTTTGGGATGCACCTTCAGGACTGAACAGTCATTTCTATTAAAATACTTCTGGTGTAGATTCAGTACACACAGTATGACATTAAAATTTTCTCTTGGATCCTGATTCTGCTTTCCAGTGTATTATTAGCATTATTAGCTTTCCTTACCAGACTCCTGTTAATTACCAATCTGATCAGAAAGTCACAGAGGTCTTCCTTTACTCCCTGTTAAAAGCACAAATACAATTTTCCAGTTAAAGCCTGTCAGGAATCTCTATCGTGTGCAGTCATTTAAACAACCACAAGGCCACCAAAACCGTATTACCACTAGTAGTGAAGGCTTACAGATTTCTGACCTCATGATACACATATATTCATACACAGAAAAAATAGGTATCCCCCAACATAAAGTATCATCAAACAACACATCCTTACTATGTAAAATTATATTCTCTAGTCTGTGCCTTTCCATGATAGTCCCCTGCTCCCTTCCCTCTAAAAATGCTAGTCATAGCCCACCAGGCTGATTTCATAACCAACTGATAGGATGGAACCTGCAGTTTGCAAAACAGATTTAAAATCAATTTGAATAGCTCATTTTTAATGGTAGCTATCTTATTTACTATGTTGCACTTCTCAAATTATTTTAAGGCAAAAAGATATCAGCACTTAGTTTAAGACTTGAGATTCAGTTACAATTACAAAGCAGTATTTAGAAACATCTGTAATACATGACTAATTAACTGATATCCAAAAATACTTTAAAAATCTTTTATCAATATAGATCTGCCGCCTGACCAGGTGGTGGTGCAGTGGATAGAGTGTCGGACTGGGATGCGGAGGACCCAGATTCAAGACCCCAAGGTCACCAGCTTGAGCGCGGGCTCATCTGGTTTGAGCAAAGCTCACCAGCTTGGACTCAAGGTCTCTGGCTTGAGCAAGGGGTTACTCAGTCTGCTGTAGCCCCACGGTCAAGGCACATATGAGAAAGCAATCAATGAAAAACTAAGGTGTCACAATGAAAAACTGATGACTGATGCTTCTCATCTCTCTCCATTCCTGTCTGTCTGTCCCTATCTATCCCTCTCTCTGACTCTGTCTCTGTAAAAAAAAAAAAAAAAAAATCTATATCTCTGCCATCTTTCCACGGGTCTCAAACTCGCGGCCTGCCCACCAAAATTGGTGGGCAGGCCGCGAGTTTGAGACCCCTGACCTACACTGATTCATTCACAGAGCTCCTAAGGGACTAAAAGTTACATTATCACAGTTTTAGAATGTTTCAAAACATGTGAACTTCAACTACTTCTTTACAAATTAGTACATTTTAACAACATGAAAGGTTAATCAATGTCTACATTTTAAAATGTGAAACTGTCAATATTCAAGGATAAAATTATAAATCCATTTTTCTTTGTCACTTTGCCACAAGGTTGTGTAAACACAGCCCATATGATCATGGGTAAACATCATGACCTCACCCAGTTTGGTAAATAAAAAAAGCAAATAGCCAATTCTGCTCTTTAAAAAGATAATTCCTTAAAAGGAATGCACAGTTCAAACCTGAACAGTAAACAAATGAGAACTATTTTAAACAAAGTTCAAATATGAAAAAAAGCTTTTAAAATATCATTTTGTATGTCAAACAAGATAGACTGGAAAAGAAATGCCATACTTCTAAAAAAATTTCACCTAAGGAGGGTGAAATAATTTTAATTATTTTTCTTTTAGTCTGATGAAGAACCATACAGTATTCTGAAAAATAATTCCCTTTTTAAAAATGTACAACCTTTAAACTTATTTCTAGAGGATCAGATATAAACCTGGAAAACCACTCTCCTTCAAGGTCCAAGCAGTGCTATTTCTAGTCTGGCCAAACGCCCACAAAAGCACCACCATGCCACAAGACCAGCCGAGCTAAAGCACCCTACTTGGAGATTTGAAGGTTTGTTTTCTCTTTAAACTGCTCAAAGGCCACCTTGTGGTGGTATTTAGTGTAAATAGACTTTTTCCAGCAGAAGTATTTCGAGTCGCAGAATAAACAATGACATGGCCCTGTGGAGGATCACGTGGAACATTTTACTAGGTGACTTCTCTGCGATGTCTCCTGAACAGCCAACACTCCTTTCCACTCCTACATGTCAACACACTAACTGGCATCTGGAGTTTGATCCTGGGCTGAGAGAAAACTAGCTGAAATAATGAGTCTATAAAACATCTGATTTTAGAGGAAGTACTGAAGTTCATTTGTCAAATGATTGGGATGATCAAATACAAAAGCTCTTGCTTGTGCTTTTGGAGGAAATAGTTCCTAACTCTGCAGCCAAAACTTAGTGGTCACGCCTCATCTTGCGGAGTACACTTACCAGCGGTGCCAGGATTCTGACTACAGCTGTGAGACAGGCACACACACAGGAAGACTGAGATCTAAGGAGCACTTATACCTGCCACCAGACCGTATGAAAGAAACCCAAAAAAGTGATGTGGGTAGCAAATTCAGAGCATGCACTGGCCACTCTGTGCTGAAGGTCTCAGACTGCAAAAGGGGAGATGCTTCTTACACTGCATTTTGTACACAGAATACATTTGGATAAGAGTCAGAAAATGTATTACAATTAACTAGAGAGTTTTATGCAACAATCTACACAATCATAAGGGAACAAAAATTATTTTTTAAGTTTAACAAGCTCTGGTGGATAATGAAGTATTGAGCAAAAAAGGCAGAAGGTGAAAAATTCACCATAAACCCAAGTCCTGTTTACAGAATAACCACATGCCTTCATTTATTGCTCAAAGAACATTCCACACTTTATGGAGTGGTGCTTTCCAGGTGAGTGCTGACATCACAACAGTCACATGGGAAAACTTGCTTTTTAATCTGAAAGTTCTATCTAAAATGTACAACAAACACATCTTATATTCAAGGTAGTATAAAAAGTTAAGTTTTAGGTCGAGGCCACAAAACATTCAGAAGAGCTACAATGGATACATTTACTTACATTAAAACTTATTTCCTTCTACAAAAATTCTGAACATGACATTTTATTTTTCCTTTACTATTTCAGCAAAAGAATGCTACTAATTCAAGTGAATGAGATGACTAAACAAAATATTTGTGAAAGTGTTCTGTAATCTGCAAGAAATTCATACAAACATTACCATCACTGTGCAGGCATCAAAAATCTACCTTCTTGGTTTTTAACTTGATCTCCTCCCAAATATTGAGGTTATTGCTAACCATATTACCAACCTGTCAAAATCTTCATAGTTCAAACAGGAAGTTAATGTTAATTAAAAGGAGGTTTTCAATAGGTGTTCTTAGAGATGGTGGAATGCAAAGATTGAGCTTGTTCCTTAAAAGTGGGAGATTGGCGATTCAGGCTGGGATTTTTCCAGACTAACATGACATTAGCCATGAGTCAGATAGTGGCTTTTAAACCTTGCTTTAAGGTCTGGAGCAGGTGAGGGTCCATCTCTAGCCCAAACACCTCACTTCTAACAGTTGTTTATATTTGGGTTTCTATGTCAGAAATTTAACCCGTTTTTAAAAACTACTACTTTATGATTTAATACATTGTCCATTAAATATGTCTGCATGCTAAACACAATATTATTGATTGCTAAACACTGACCTGGCCTTCAAGTCAACTTATACAACTAGATTTAAAACAAAGTCCTGGTTAAGCACTGGTTACTCAGACTTCTCTGGTATCAATTTTAATAAAAAGTTCAGTGGTATGACTAATTACAGAGCATCAGAAAGGCAATGATCTAATTGTGCTGCAGCCTTACAGTATTCCTCCCGTCTGGTACTAAGATAGCTTCAACTTGAACCCAGGCACTTCCTTTTTACAGACGTGGTGAGAGAACTGAGATGAGTGTACTAAGGACCCAGAGCCTGCATTACAGAGGATCCACAGGGTCCCAATTCCTGGAAAAACTATGCTTCTCTTAAGTGACTGCTTTGTTTTTTATCTCATGAATGCAGTCTTGGAATGGATCTTGTTTTCTTCCTTGTTCTGGCTACCCAAACTCAAAGGCAAATGTGTGGTCCTCACCGGGTCAGTATAAAAAACAGACATTTACTTGTGCACTAACCCTGCCCCAGAAATCATTTTATTTGTCCTTCCCTATTTTTCCTTTGCTCCTTATTTAATTCTTTGGGAGTAAGGGGAGGGTGAGACAGAGGGGAAAGACGAGAAAAGAAAACATACACCTAACTTTTTCCGTATCCTGAAAATGGAAGGCAAGGAACATGAAAAAATAACTTTAGCGTGAGAATGACTTTTAACTTTACTATTGCGATAAATTTCTTAAATACTGCATCGAATGTGCCAATTGTCATGTTCAGGTGGAGATAACACAGCTAAGAGGACATCTTGCCTGGGGAAGAAATGACTAAATCAGGTCAAACATGGAAAGTGTATCAGGGCAGCCAACAGTAAAAGAAGGTCCTTCTATTATTTTCCTGCAGAGTCTAATAATTTCTATTTGTGAATGACAATGACCCAGACCTCTTCTGTAATGTGCGAGGTCGCCACAGCCCCTCCCTCTCCCAAAGAGCTCCTACTCCAACGTGAATGTGTGGTTAGTCCCTGTCATTCTCCTTTCTAGTAAGTAAGGAGAAATTAAAATATTTCCAAGTTTATTCAACTTATTTTTCAAGCCCCTATTATGTGTGAGGCATTACAGACATTAAGATCTACATGACTGCCTTCAGAGAAAATTATTTTTACCAGTTATACAAAATGTATTCCATTCAACTAGTGTACAAAACACTCCTCATAATTTAACAGCAGGCCGCTAACCTCCTCTCTATATGTTACTCCAGTACCTTCTAGGAGACTAGGGAAAACAAGAATATAGCGGGGGAGGGCGGTAAGGGAGGCCACAGAAAAGGGCGACCTGTGAGCAGACTGAGAAGGATGAGACTAACGAAGATGCTACCCAGTCAACACTCCTGGTAGTTTTCACGGAGAGCAGATTAACAAAGCAGAACCGAGGTTCCACCCAGCAGACTCTTTCTCCATTTCTGGGATCGCTGAGTGAGTACAAGTGCAGTGGCTTTATAGTTAGCAGGGCAATTTCTTTGGGACCCTGTGCTCCATTCCAGTCCCTTACGGACTCTCTGGGCCTTGAGGATATCTATAGTCAGAGAAGCTAGAATAGAGTCTGCTTTTTAAGGCTAAAGGGAGAGCTAAAGGGCAAAACAGGAAAAGGAAGAAATGCGTGACCTCAGAGCAAATAACCAAGAAGTCCATCAGACTTCCACCATGGACATCTCAGTAAGTCAGATAGGAGGGTGTGAGCCTCAGCAGTCTGCACAGATGGGAATATCATGAGGTCAGTCTACATTGCTTCCAGCACCACCTTTTTCTGACAAATGCCTCTACTCCAAACCATTAACACAGCCCCGAATGGGAGAGACTATACAAAACCATACCCCTGTAGGGCCCAGCAAAGTAACCTAGCGGGGCAGGTAGACCTCCCCGTACTGAGGGGCCAAAGCTCCATGAAAGAGTTGCAAGGTGCAGGCAGCCTGGCTTTTGATCTGCTGGAGAAAGGTGGTCTGCACATGGAGGATGCACTAAGAAGAGAAGCGCAGTAGTAATTGGTTAGTCATAAAGGAGTTCTTGCTCTGCTTCCAGCTGTTGGTGAGACCCAAGCACGTCTCCACCTTTCCCCATACCCGGAGTGTTTGACTTTTCCTGGAGGTAGACTTTAATTAAATCCCTGCCTTATTGACAGAAACAAGAGAGTTCCAAGTAACACCGGGGCTACCTCCTCCCTAGGCTCCGGTGCTCTGCCCCATAAAGGCAGCTACAAGGGCAGGGCCCAGACCCTGTAACCTTTTAAAGCAGTGGTCCCCAACCTCTTTTGGGCCATGGACCAGTTTAATGTCAGAAAATATTTTCACAGACCGACCTTTAGGGTGGGACGGATAAATATATCACGTGACCGAGACAAGCGTCAAGAGTGAGTCTTAAACGGATATAATAGAGGGAATCTGGTCATTTTTTTTTTTTAAAAAAAACATTGTTCAGGTTTAAATATAAATAAAACGGAAATAATGTGAGTTATTTATTCTTTCTCTGCGGGCCGGTACTGGTCCGCGGCCCAGGGGGTTGGGCCCACTGGGTTCGAGCACCCAAACTGGCCTGGTGAAGACTGCGACGGCGCACTCTGCACACCCACTCTGAGGGGTTGGAGAGGTGAGATGTGCCATTATAAGACATAAGGAGAAACAGACAAACAAACAAAAAGCAAATGTGAAAACAGACATGTTTGTTTATTCTCACAAACTGAGAATAAAGATTATATTATAAGAAAATAAAAGCTAAATGCATTTTTTTCTCTAGCCATCCTAAACTGCACTCTCAAGATGATCTTGTGAAACTCCTTATTTTTCTCTTGGATACAGCTGCTTTACAAGTTGGAAGAAATATGGAAAATAAGTACAGTATAAAAATTAAAGATTTCATAAATATGTAGGTATATTAATACTTGTATATCATCTCCCTAAACATTCCTTTCTAAAGAGTTACATGGCATTCAATAACAACCATTTAAAAACTAGAACTCCCCTCTCTTCAATAGTTTCTGAGAAGCTACATATGAGTGGAGAATGAATTTGGGTGAAAACAAGGTGTTTACACTTAGAATCTCTCCTTGTCTGACTTGAGGCAAAGCAGAACATTTTAGAGTTAGAACAGCACAGTCCTCATTCAGAGAGGAAAGTCAGAACAATCTACTGAACCCCCTTTTGGTTCCAAAGAGAGACAAGTAGCTGCTATGGCTGTAGAACTAGTGCCCAAATCAAGCGACTTTAGGGAGAGACACCTAGGATCTGACAGCCTTATACTCTAAACATCCAAAAATGAGAGGAGGGAATCAAGAAATAGTTTTGCCATTGCTAAGTGTTAGATAACATAATTTATCATCCAAACCAGGTCAATATGGAGAATAAAGGGGGACACAATGAATAATTATACGGGGACAACAGGCACCAACCCAGACTTCCCCTGGCAAACCAGGACATTTGATCATTCCTACTAAAGAGTGGCTCTCTTGCCTCCCCTACGACCAGTCAACTTTTCTGTGCACGTAAATTATTTCATTTCCCTGATCTAGCAAGGGCAAAGCACCCTCCTCTTAGAGTAGAATCTAGCAGGGTCACCTGCATATAAATATTTGTTAGTGATAATGAAACATAAGTCTCTCTGGGCAGTATCTGGTATTTCAAATCAGTAAACATCTACAACTCACTAGGTTTATGAAGGGATATACCCATGTCAAGCAGGAACTGGAAGTCTTCAGTCTTCCACCAACTACTCTTTGCTCCAGACCAGGGAGGTCAGTGAGCTGCCAGTTCCCTTACAGGCACATGCTTAAATATTATCATGATTCATCCTACTCTACTCTAATTGCCGAAGGGATCACAACAGGCTGATCTAATTTCCCTAATAGCCCAGTATCTTAATGTGAGCTCCCCCCACCCCCCACTGAACCTTGGCTTAAGCATTCTTGTTTTTGAAAATTATAAAAAACACATTTCATGGACACCCCTGGAAAGCAAGGGCAATATCACATAAATTTCATATACTATTTACAAGCTGGGATACTAAAGCAAAACCAACAGAGAGAGTGCATTTGAATTTTTTTTTTTTTTTGGATTTTTTTGAAGTTGGAAATGGGGAGGGAGTCAGACAGACTCCCGCATGCGCCCGACCAGGATCCACCTGGCACGCCCACCAGGGGGCAATGCTCTGCCCATCTGGGGCATTGCTCTGAAGATGAGGTGTTGGTGGCTCCCAAAACCCAAGCACGTGGTCTTAAAGCCTGACTTTGATAAACCTGGAACTATAAAACTCGGAGCTCCCAGCTAGGAGATGACCTCACTGAGCTACCAGCTCTCTCCCCTCTGATCACTAGGGTATTCTCAGCACTAAGCCCACCTTCCTCCGGTTTATGACACTGCATCGAACAGGGCTCACTGCATCAACGCAGCGCGGTATCAACTGGAAAAATCTAACTGGTTCGTAACAACTCAGTGATCCAAGAAGCAAATTATTTTCTTCCTCCCAATAGCTAATATAGCTAGCTGTTTAAAAATAACAGCTTTATTTACATATACTTTATACACCCTTCAATTTACCTATTGAAAGCATACAATTCAATAGTTTTTGGTCTATTCACAGAGTAGTGCAGCCATCACCATAATCAATAAAACAGCTAGATTTTTTTAAGGATACTGGAAATCACTCACCATAAAGACAAAAAATAAATGTACGTTTATTTTTCCCTGCCCTACATGAAATGAACATCTTAAGACTTGGGATATATACACTGGGCCAAACAGGTTCCCAGAAAGGTCCAACACGCAGTATATGAAATTCAATGCCTCCCTACTAGCATCAGTATTAGCACTTTAAAAAATCTCTACTGAACAGCCTCCACCCATTGGTTATTTGCATTTCTTTTATTTGGCCACTATCTGGACTGACTGCTCCCTTACCCAGTGTTTGAGCCTTAAACTTGCTGGAAAACCAGCATGCTTGATGGGTTAAGAGGACAGGCTCTCACCAGACCCATGTCTGAATCCCAGTCCTGCTGTTTAGTAGAGGTGTGTGCCTAAACCCTTGGGTAAAACATTTATCTTCTGTGTCTCAATTATATATAAAATGATAGGAATATTGTTAAATTTTTAACATGAATAAAATGCCCAAGGCAGCATTTAAAATGTAAAGGTAAGAACAGCTTACTAATAAATGGTAGTTATCAGTTTGTGTGAGCTGTTACTATTCTGAGCTAAATATCACCCCTTTGTCTATCATCATGTAAATTTTTTTTTAAAAGGTAAAACTTTCGTAAGATAAAAATAAATAAATAAAGTGGCCCTGGCTGGTGGCTCAGTGACTAGAGCATTGGCTTGACATACGGACATCCCAGGTTTGATCCCTGGTTAGCTTCCCCCTTTCCCCCTTTCCTCCCTCCTTCCTTTTCCAGTAGCCAGAGACTCAATTGGTTTGAGCATGGCCCTGGTCACTGAGGAAAGCTCCCTTGGGTTGCATCAGTCTCAGGTGCTAAAAACAGCTCAATACTGGAGCATCAGCCCCTGCTGGGGTTGCCAGGTAAATCCTGGTCAAGGCGCATGTGGGAGTCTGCCTTACTATCTCCCCTCCTCTCACCTAAAAATAAAAGTAAAATAAAAAATAAAGTAAAATAACATTCTCCATTCTCACCCCTCCCTTACAAGTTTTTATACTAGCTTCTGTGAAGAAGGCATGCTCTCTTCTACTGTCTAGCCCTCTTTTCATCAACTTAGCTTCCAATCACTCATTACATAGTCTTCAGTAACAAGAGCACAGCTAGCTCTTGAGTAAATAAATAGGTTACAAACAATCTTAAAGAACAGGGATGAATGATTTTTAACAATATAGAACTAGGTGTGGAATGGTATACCTGTATCCTATATAATTTTATTAACTCATGTAAACGCAATTTTAAAAAAATACAGAACTAGGAAGTACTTTGCTATGAGCACACACAGGAAGATGTTACCAGCTCAGCTCAAGTTCCTTCTTGTCTACTTGAGAAGGCGAGACATAAAAATGTGGACTGGTGTCTACGACTAATGCTGCTATCGACAGCTGAGGAAGTCTCTTATATAGCGATACCCTAATACAGTGAACATACATAAAATTATCTTTGACTTTTATGTCCTAGATAATATTTCAAAACAAATTATACAATTTAACACTTTTCAGATAATCTCAAATATAAATGAAACTATGAATCCTTGCAGATATCCATATCCTGCCTACATCCTTACCAAGATCTGACAGAATGCTACTAGGAAAGGAAATAGTAATGGATGGTAGCTTCCAGAAATGAACCCTTTGCTAAGGACTCATTCCCTTCTAGAATTTGTCCGGCAATCAACATCAAGTCTAGTCTCTACAATCTGTAGACTCCACCCTTTCCTTTTTTGGGAAAACAGTGCACTAGCTTCTCTGATCTTCCTGCACAGCTCCCTCTCTTCACAGCTCCTCCAAGACCACTGACAGTAACTCAACAAGAAAGTTCTCTGCGTCCCAGGCTATCACACATCCTGAGCAGACCTGGCCTCATCTGTTTCTGTAATAGGCACATAGGAACATAGGAAACGGTAGGCTGTTAGGTATTGTTTAGAAAATAACAGTTTAATTTATATACAACAATATAGAATGAAGCTCAGCAACTGAGAGTCCATTTACAACTACAAGGCTGATCAACCTTAAGTGGGCCCTCTGGCTACTTTCAAAGCTGCTCTTACAGAGGGCTGGTACCACAACGGACACACGCAGCTACAGATCAGAGCCCAGGTTCACTTGCAGTCCGCTTCAACACCGTCCAAGCTGCAAAATGTTTTTGAAAATGTGCATATGGTACAATAAAAATGAGTTTCAGTCATCACAAATGCTAAAATGCACTGGGCACTCAGAGACACGCTGTGTGAAGTGCTTCTTCCTGAACCTTCACAACCACTTTGTGTATAGGCTCTACTCCTGAGGCAACACCAGCGTCCAACAACCGGCCAGGAAAACAACCAGAAACCAAGTCCAGGAGCTCTCAGGTCAGAGCCCTTCCTCTTCTCTCCATGCCAAGCCTTCGTCTCCCCACTCACTACTGTAGGCCTCGGTGCCGTTTCATGAAACTTCTTTTCCCACTGGGAAATGTGGGGATGTATTTGCTGGCTCACTGATCAAAAGTGGAATATCTCACTGTGGGCTGAAGTTAAAAAAAAGAAAAAGGATTGAAAAGCCATTTATCTAAGGTGTCCATTCTTTTACTTAATGAAACCTAAGATAATTTATTTCAACCTTAGTTAGATTCCAAACCTGAGAGAAGTAATCATTCTAATCAAAAAGTAAATGTCTTCAAGTCCATACTATTGTACTAAGAATGTAAATAAGAGGGTTTCCCAAATTGAGGTCCAATAGAACCTTCCTCCCAGATGTTTGTGGGTATTTTCCAGAAGAGGGGGTGTTCTTGTGACCAAATAAACTTGGCAAACTGAGGAACAGCGCACATTATAGCTCCTGCTGGACAGGCACAATGCATGCACACCAGTAGTGCGTTCTTAGAGCACACCCGTGACTTTCCCCCTTTCTCTCCTTAGGCACCTATGCTTTGCTTTCTTTCTCCTAAGCTCCAAGGACCTTCTTTTGCCTCTGTAACTTGTTTCCTTAGTCCACACAGCCCAGCTGGCTCACTTCTTCTGCTTCTGACTTTCTCTCTTAAAGGTGAAATAAACTTCTTGCACTAGAAAAGCTCTGCAGAAAAACATTAACACAACTATGATCACAATTCAAGCCTGATTAACACTTTTAACTCAGTTTTCCCAAACACATATTTCATTCTAGAATCTCTCCCACCAACGGCTACTAATCTCTCGTTAAGATTGGTGTTCTGCAAAACACAATTTGGGAAATACTGCTTTAGGTAAACTAAATGGGAAAAGGATATTAATAAGCTTCAGCTATTACAGTAAGCAAGTTTACAAATAGAGCAGAGATAAATAAAATTCATAAAAAATTCTAATTTGGATAAGTATTTCATCTCTGCTGAGCAGTTTTATCAAAATATTAGAGCTGTCTCATTTAATAAATATGTATAGAAACAATGCATTATACTCTAAAAACATGGAGTGGGGAAAGACAAGAAAGAAAAGATGAAAAAAGGTAAAAAAAACCCTTGCAATTCTAATATCACCTCTTATTGGTAACAGAACCCTGGGCTGGAAACAATCCTGTGACGAAGGCCAGGCAGTATACCACTTTTATTGTAGGTAAAGTCTTAGTTCCAATCAGAGCCGAGAATACCATCTTACACATGTTCGTCACACCCTCAAATTTGATTCCACTTTTTGGTCCCTTCTTTTCCATTTCCATTGCTTTGGTTAATGTTTTTTGTTTCCCCAATACAAAGAGCACACAGAACTTCATAGCACACAGTACTTAAAAGTAGACAGTAGCCTGACCAGGAGGTGGTGCAGTGGATAGAGCATTGGACTGGGATGCAGAGGACCCCGGTTTGAGACCCCAAGGTCACCAGCTTGAGTGCAGGCTCATCTAGTTTGAGCAAAAGCTCACCAGCTTGGACCCAAGGTCGCTGGCTTGAGCAAGGGGTTATTTGGTCTGCTGAAGGCCCCCGGTCAATGCACATATAAGAAAGCAATTAATGAACATAAGGAACCACAATGAAGAATTGATGTTTCTCATCTCTCTCCCTTCCTGTCTGTCTGTCCCTATCTGTCCCTCTCTCTGACTCTCTCTGTCTCTCCCACTAGAAAAAAAAAAAAAAGTCGACAGTAAAACTTGATGTGAGGCATGGGGATTTTGTTAATCATTAACCTGACTTACTAAAAGCTTGTACTTTACGACTATGTAACATTTAGCTGTTAAACATTTATTCATAGGCATGAAAGTAAAAATATTCAAAGATACACATTTTGACGTTACATTACCTGAAGCAGAAAACTGCTGGGATATATCATACCAGGTACCTGCCCAACCAGGGGAAAAATGTTAAAGGTGGCTACATGTCAAGAGGCTCTCATGAACAAAGTGACTTCAAGACCACGGACATAAAGCAGTACCTAGTACAGGAAAAAAGGCCAGTGAGAAAGTCTAGGCATATGATCACCAAAAATAAGAGCAAGAGGCTTTTAAGGGGTTTTCAATCTGGTCCCTCTCATATAATAATGGGATAACTGATGCTCAGAAAGGTGAAGTAACTTGCCCAGAGTGACGTGATTAGTCACTGAGTCAGGACCCAGGCCAGATCTTAAAATTCCCAGGCTTCTGCATTTCCCACTGGAACATAGGCCTCCCATCTCTTCTATAAGACTAACAAGAAAAATAATAAGGAATCACATCATGACAACTGAAGCATCTAGAATAAACCATCTTATTTAGTATTATTTATGACATGTAGTCACTAACTAGAAACCCATTAAAATCCGTATTAGGCTATATTTACAAACCTTCATTCTAAAATACTAAATAAAAAATAATCAGCAAGAAACCAAGAACCTATGGAGGAAAATAAAACGATTTCATATGAGAGAGTCACCCCCTATTCCAGGGAATACACATTGTAAAGTGAGGCATATCTGGGTTCAAATCCTAGCTCCACTGGGCAACCATGAGACCCTGGACAAGCCGTCACTTCCGTTTCCCATCTGTTAACGCTGCTGGGAAACAGCGCTATCTACTCAGAGGTGTGCCCTGCATTTAATGGTACTGAAATGGTCATGTTCTCCCTCAATCTACTTTTGTCCATCTCCCTTGATTCTTTGTCTTTTCAACCTTTAACTTCATACAACCACTCCCAAAACACATGCCAGGTATAATCATAATTACAGCCATTGGTATTCAACACCTTAAAACAAGAATTGTGTGGCAAAGAGCATATAGTATGTGAATACAAACTCTGTAAATGTTAGTGAAAAGGTTCAAAGATGACATTACTGCATGAAGTATGGAACAATTTCTTTCAAGCCAACTGGATAAAGAATGAGGAGAACCAGGCTCTATCTAGATCAGTCTGTGGTTAATAAAAAGCTGCACAACCTTAATTAAGTGACTCCAGTTTGCAGAAAGCTCCACCAGTTTCATCTCCAAGTCACTGCTCAAGTTACAGTGCGCCTCAGTGTTCCCAACTGCAGAACCATACTGACTAGAGGGTTTCTAAAGTTCTCACATTT
The DNA here is from genome assembly GCF_036850765.1 of Saccopteryx bilineata. Taxonomy (NCBI): domain Eukaryota; kingdom Metazoa; phylum Chordata; class Mammalia; order Chiroptera; family Emballonuridae; genus Saccopteryx; species Saccopteryx bilineata. The sequence continues at coordinate 8,081,465 of NC_089494.1, forward strand.
CTTCCACCTGAACGGCCTACCATCAGTGCCATCACAGAACTTACTCTGTCCCCCGCGCTTGGTATGTGCCTGGCCCTGTTGGAAGCACTTTAGGTGCAATAACTCATTTAAGCCCCCTACAATCTTTGCAGATATGGTTCATCACTGTTATCCAAGGAATCTAAGCTAGAGAGAAGTGAAGGAACCTGCCTAAAGTTACAGAGTCCAAAGCAGGACTGAGTTTCAACAACCCAGAGGGTTTGGCTGCACCCGTGCTTTTAACCACTGACACTCAGAATTCTATAAAGCCCAGAGTGAGGCTTAACTATAGACATGTAGACAAAAATCTGTTCAAGCTATTCTTTCCTTGTGCCTGAACAGATGATACATAATGGACTGTGAAAAGTACTAGTGACTAACCTGTTAACAGCACCCTTTAAAGAGCAAACTACAGTTCATCAGTTATAAAATAGCTATTTAATTTAAGATTGAGCTACAAAGTGTACATGTTGTCTCTCCAACATTTTATCAAAAGAATCAAAGTGTTGTGATGTTTTAACATCACATTTCCTATGTCATCAACTTATCTGCTGGATAATGCTCCTGAGGATTAATTACCATAAAACCTGACTGCTACTAAACATTGGTTAACTAGATTTTCTCATCTCTATCTATGCATATAAAAACACATATATATATAAACAAGCAAACACAAACCAACAACCTAAAGACTGAGTTCAGAGTATCAAAATCTGAAATTAGACACAACGCATTAAGGATTATACAGACAGGTTTGCACTAGACACCATTAACATATATGGCCAGGGCAGGCTGTACCTCCCTCCTTCGGGGCCACTTCACACCTGACTGACCTCTTGCAATTCCCTGCATGCCTTTCCTCCTTCCTCTGCCAGCTTTAACGTCACAGTTGCTAACAAGCCACAATTCTGCGTTCATCACACCTCTCTATCTCTAGCAAAAGATATAAGCACAGTGGGGCCAGGCGGCTCAGGGAAGTAGAAATAGCACACTGGAGGATGACGCACATATTGTATATGCACATCCTAAAACAAAACGCTGATGGGGACTTCTTCTACCTCTGGGACTTTCTAAATAAACCTTCTCTTATATTAAAAAAATGCTGATAGTAACAAGCTATTAACCTTAATTTCACCATCAGTCTATCATCTGTCACTCAGTACTTCAGTAACTCTTCTTACAACCTTGGAAGGCCTGAGAAAGAGAAGCAGACCATGTAGCATTACTCCCAGGCTGGGCTACTTCACAAATGCTGGTGGGGGAGGTATGTGCCTCACTTTGCCCTGCCCCACCCATACTGTGGGCTGATAAAGGTCATGATTAGGGTCCATGTGGATAGTCGTTAGAGTGGTGAGACACTCAAAGAAAGAACTTTCATATAGCTCAATTCCTTCTTTAATTAGAGATGGATCCAATACCAGCCTTCTCTCAAATAAAAATCGAAATATAGACTGACTACATTGTAATGCAATTTTTAGGCTACTTGGCTTGATACACATTCACACGAAACACAAGATCTTTATACCTCAATAATTAAACAAGCCACAAAAAATCTAAGCCCGAGGGGTTGAGATTTCATTGTCTTTCCCAAAATTTTATCATATACCAATGTTTTACCAACATTTTGCCATTATCCAAATCAATCTATCCATAACACTCCTATTTCTCTAACACCAGACAAAATTTACAAAATCAAATTCCTAATTAAAACAATACATGAGAAAGAGGGAAATGGATTTTAAAATAGAAAACACACTACCTGAAATGAAATTCCACCTTACACTAAATTTTATTTTTGCGTGCTGTGGAGGTCAGATGGGGGGAGAGTTTGGATTTGTGTCTGTATTTTTATGGCTCATGGTGAAACTGAATGATTGGTGATCAACCCCTCCTGGGAAAACAGGCTCTGAGGAAAGTAGGGTAGTAATAACAGAAATCTATAACCTATAAAAGATGATTAAAAGAAAAAACTTTAGTAAACGTTCAAAAGTAGTAAAGGATGCCTTGCGGCATACACATTTGCAATATACAAATAAGATTCAAATAAAACCAAATTATAAAATGAAATCTCATACTTAAAACTGGCCCTTACCAGCTATTCTTCTGATTGGCTTTATGAAAATTTATACGATCTAGCTCAGCATTTTACTTTATATGCCATTAGAAATAGAAACAGAGACCTCAGTAATACACTTTAAAATGTAAAGCACAAGGGGAAAACTGGTTTAAACAAGAATCTGTAGTCTAAAATGCTAATGAACTAATGCAAAGTCCCTTGAAATAAAAACTAAAGTCCTTTTTGTTATAGCGGCAAATTATTTCATTACAAATTCTATATTTACTAAACAAATGCCAACAGAAAACTAAATGCATCTAGCCTGAACCTTTGTAATGTCATGATCAAAAGTACTTAGCCTAGCCTGACCTGTGGCGGCACAGTGGATAAAGCATCGACCTGGAACGCTGAGGTTGCTGGCTTGAAACCCTGGGCTTGCCTGGTCAAGGCACATAAGTTGATGCTTCCTGCCCACCCACCCCACCCCCCGTAAAATAAAAAAAAATAAAATAAATTTTTAAAAAAAGTACTTAGCCTATATGGATGGCTGTAGTATAAGACTGGAGGTGAGGGGGTAGAAATGGGAGGTGCCTTACACTGTATGGGAGATATGCCAGCTCTGAAAATAATCTTTCTATAATGCCTTTTTAAAAAGTACATCCTCTTACATGGCAGAGATGTGTGATCTCTTCTATACCTGATGGCAAGATGCATCTCAAGTAATATTTATTCTTTTTAAAAATTATTATTGTGAGGTGGAGAGGCAGAGAGACAGACTCTCACAAACGCCCCAACCAGATCCACCCAACAAGCCCTCTACTGGGGGATGCTCTGCTTATCTGGGGCTGCTGCTCCATTTTCAGCAACCAAGCTATTTTAGCGCCTGTGAGGCCATGGAGCCATCCTCTGCACCTGGAGCCAACTTGCTCAAACCATTCAAGCCATGGCTGTGGGAAGAAGAGGGTGAGAAACAGAGAAGAGGAAGGGGGAGGAGTGGAGAAGCAGATAGTCACTTCTCCTGTGTGCCCTGACTGGAATGGGACCTGGTGCTTCCACACGCCAGGCCGATGCTCTACCACTGAGCCAACTGACCAGGGCCAGAAAAAAATATATACTCAATAAGCAATAGGATCTAAATTGTACAGAAAAGATAATAAATATACTTCAAACATGAAACCTTTAGAAAATATTCTGTCCTCAGTAACAGTTATTAAGTAAAATGCATGACTACTGCATCTTATCTGACATAAATAATGCAACCTTGTCAGAAAAAAAAAAGTCTTTTAAAAGACTCCCCCTTACCTGAATAAAAATATTTTAATATATTTAATGACAAAAAAGCTTAATAAGTGTTTTATATATATGCAGTTTATTTCACTATGTAAATAATAAACATAAAAAGACTAAAAAGGAAATATACAAAAATGTTATCAGTAACCAAATCTAAGTGATAAGAGTACAAAAGATAATTAAAAAGTTTTTTCCAATACTTCCTGTATTTTACAACCTTTTTTTACTGAAAAAAGTTGACATTCACTTGTCACAGAAGCAAACAAAGAAGTGCTCACAAAGCTAACACAGGTTCTTGGTGCTTCCACAGGTTTAGACTTCAAATACAGCTAATTACTTGTATAAAACAAAACTAAATGTATAAAATAAAGCTAAAGACTTTTGCTTCTGGCTCTGGTATAAAGATTTTAATAACTAAAAATGAACATTTTACCTTTCTATAAAAAGGTTCTCTGTCCAATTGTCTAACCGAGAATACCAATAACAATTAGACTTTTAAAACCATCAATTTAGACTGCTTTACACAAATGTTATAATGAAGCTATGTTCAACTCAGTGATTCCAAACTAACACACAATGCAAGGAGTTTTGATGCATTTTAGTGAACTGCACCAACGCCTTATGTGGAGATAAACCTATTTTAAACACCTCCTTCCATTACCTCTTAAGAGCAAGACAGTTAATGAAGCTTTCTGCAAACGGTACTTTGCTTAACCTGGACATGGATTTATTTGAATATCCGGGAAGCTGTCAAAATCCATCTCAAACTGCATTATATTCAAGGCATAGAATGTCAACTCTTTACTGGGCCGCCCTCTCTCCTTCCTTTCACAAGAGCGCCTTTAATATCCCCTAGCTTACATTTCCGGACTCATGAGTCACTGAGAAATGAACCCTTAAGTTTCCTGTAGAATGTCACTCAAACAGCTCCTCTCCAGCATTCAAGGATCAGACCCTCCCCCCCCAAATTACCTCTTTAGCCCACCCCCACTTCCCACCATGGTCCCAGGCATCAAAATCAATTAATTACCTACTACTTCTACACGGTGCCTTTTCACCTTCGTCCTCTAGCTTTGCTGACCCTCCACACACTCACTACATCTTCTGCAACCCTCCGCTCCCAAATCCCATCGGGCCTTCCAGACCCCGCTAGGCATCGCCTCGCCCAGGACGCCTTCCAGATTTCTGCGGGGCGGAAGCGATAGGTGGGTCCGATCTTCCTGGGCTCCTTCCTAGCACCTTGTAGTTCGTTCACAGGCCTTTTATCGCCTCCTTCCTGGTATCGTGTTATCGGTGCCCTGGCCGTATCACCCACACCAGCGCATCAGGTCCCCGCGGGCGGAGACCGCGGACCCGGCTTCACCTTTGAATCTCTCGGGCGCGGCCGGCCGGCCGGCGCCCGGGCTGGTGCAGCCGCACCCGGGGACGCTCCGGCCGCCCCGCTCCTCCTCAGAGAGCAGACATTTCCCCCGAAGGCACAGCACGGGGATGCTCCCCGCCTCGGAGTGACACAGAGTGTCCCGGCGGCCAGCAGCCAGGCGGCTGCAGCCCGGGGTCGGCGGGAGTGACAGCCGGTCCGGCCCGCACTCCCCGGCCCTCCGGACCCCGGCCGGCGCCGCCCCCACGCCCCAGCCCGGCCGGGGCCCGCGGGAGGGCGGCAGGCGAGCCAGGGGCGCCCGGACCCCGCCGCCGCTGAGGGCGCAGGGGACGGCTCGGCGAGGGGACCGGGCCGGGCCGCCCGAGAAAATGGAGGCAGCCCGGGGCCGGTGACGGGCCGGGCCGGGCAGGCGGAAGCCACGCCGGCGCCCGCGCCGCGAGCAGGGCAGGGCCGGGGTCACTCACGAGGCTGCGCCGGGCGGCTCCCTCTCCGCCTCCGCGTCGTCGCCGTCCCCGTCCTCGGCCGCTGCCGCCGCCGCCTCGGGCTGCTCGCTCGGTCCCCGCGGCGCGGCTCGGGCGCTCGGCCCCTCCGTTGTCTTCCGCCTGCTCCTGCTCCCGGTGACGGGCTCCCGCGGCGGCGGCGGCCCAGGGACTCCCGCGGCGGCCGCCGCACTGCTGCGCTCGATCACCGGCTGCTGCTGCGGGGCCGGCGCCGCCCGTGCCTTCGCCCTCGCCCGGCTCCGGGTGGCTCAGTCTCTCCCAGGCCGCGCCGCTCCCCGTTCCCGGCCCGAGCCCGGCTTTGACGTGCGCACTGCGCAGCCGCTGAGGGCGCGACGTCGGGCGGTGCCGCAACGCCCCCCTTTGGCCTCGGACGCCCCCTGGTGGCCGGGAGGACTCGGCGCCGGAGTCCCTGCAGAGGCCGAAGAGGGAGGGGACCCAGCGAAAAGCAGAAGCTGAGAATGGGAGTTCCTCTTCTTTCACCGCCACCTGATGTTGGTGCTCAGCCCCTCCTATCTTAGCACGCTTCCAGTGGAAATATCACGCTCACTTTCCACGACCACTTCCTCAACTTTTTTTAAAATTGATTTCTTAGAGAGAGGAAGGGAGAGAAGACAGAAATATCAATCTATTCCTGTATGTGCCCTAACCAAGGATCGAACCCGTAACATTTGTGCATCAGGAGCTATCTGGCCAGGGCTCAACTCTTAACAAAGCATTATTTCTGCTAAAGACCAATAATCAAAGTGTGTAGATTATATCCGTCATCCTGTGACAGACAGATAACTCATTTTAGCATCCTCTGAGAGACGTGGACAGTGATGGAATGATCGTGATTAATACGATTCAACAGACTGGATTTAAACCCCAGCTCCACCATTTGGTCTTCATGGGCTATTTCCTGTCCCTATGCCTGGGTCCCGTGAAACACACACACACACAGAAGTGTAAGAATTCAGGGCCGTAGGCCTATGAGGATGAACCAGAAAAGGCATTACAAACAGCAGAATCTGGAACATAAAAATGCCATACATGTATATTTTTGTTTCTTTGGTTTTTATTTGTAATTGGACAGGGATTTTTGAGCACCTACTGTGTGCCAGGCACTGTTCTAGGTGGTGGGGCAGCAAACAAAACAGTCCCTGCTCCTGAGACAAAGAATGAATAAGTAAACCAGCACACATATGACGTCGGATAGTTTTCCGTGTTCTGAAGAAAAACAGCAGAGGCCAAGGAAGGGGGAGAGTGCGGGGTGTTGTTATCTACAGCTTTCCTGTACAGGCAGCAGGTACCTGAAGAAAGAGCGCTGTGTGGCCTGTGTGCATGGAAAGGCAGAGAGAACAGCAAGGACCGAGACCGTGAAGTGGGATGCCATGGGCCCCAGCGAGGCGAGATCCCCGAGGGAGGGAAGAGGGCAGAGAGGAGAGAACGGAGACCCGATAGGCTGAAATGAGACCTTTGGTCTTGACTCTGAATGAGATGGGAAGCTACTTGGAGGGTTTTGAGCAGAGAAAGGATGCTGTCTGACCTTTTAAAAGGATCACTCTGGTTATGCTGTGAAGACCAGTCTGATGGGCATGAAGATTTTCAGCCTGGAGACCTGTGAGAACACTTCTGAGATAATCCAGTCAACAGAAGACAGGCTTGGGCCAGGGTCAGAGCAGGGACGAGGAAAGAAGTGGTTGGGTTCTAGACTGTCAGAGCTGGTAGGATTTTGCTGATTTCTAAGGTTTTCGTTTGGTTGATTGGTTTTGTTTTCTCAAGCAACTGGAAAATACAATCTGGTGAAATGGGGAAGATTTAAACAAAACCAGATGTAAAGGGGGGAAGGACTCGGAAATACATCTGGGGGCATATTAACTTTGAACTACCTGTTAGACACCCAGGGATGATGGATTTAGAAGTCTGAGGTTTGGAGGAGAGGTCCAGGTTGGAGATAGAATTTGGGGAGTCCCCTAGAGTAAGTAAAATCTCAAGGCTCAATGAGGTCTTTTAGGAAGTTAGAGCAAAGTCAAGAATGAGCCAGAAGCCCCCAACACTTGAGAGATGAGAGAGATGATAAGGAACTAGCAAAAGGTTTTGAGGAGAGGAGTCAGGCTGTCAGGAAAAGACCCAGGAGAGCTTCATGTGCTGGGGACGAAGGGTCAGAGGATGGATCTGGGCCACCGATTCTGGCTAACAGTTCAAGCAAGCTTGGTGTTGGCTGTTAGTGTTCGATATCAGCACCGTAAAGGTAACTACTGGCCTTGGTAGGAGCTGTTTCAGTGGAAGTGGGTGGGAAAGCCTAACCAGATTGGTCTCTAGAAAACATGGGGGCTCTAGAAAGAGAGAACATGAGTGTAGAGGACTTTTTCATGAAGTTTTACTCTAAAGAGGAGCAGAGAATTGAGGTGGTAGCTGGTGGAGAATATGGGGTCAAAAAACAGATTTTTTCCTCTTTTTTTGTTTGTTGTTGTTTTTAGAATGGGAGCTATTCCAGCCAGCTTAAGTGCCGATGGGAATGATTCAATAGTGAGGGAAAATGTGATGGGAGGTGTGTGTGTGTGGGGGGGCATTTTCTAGAAAGCTGTCTTTGAGTGAGCAGGAAGAGCAAGTTGCAGGGCACGGGGAGGGTCTGGCCTTGTGACCAGCAGGGTGGCCTTCACTCACAGGGACAGAGGGCACGCAGAGTGCGGGCACAGGGCCAGGGGCCGGTGGACAGAGCTGCCGGGATGTACGAAGTCCCCTTCTGAGGGCTTCCATCAGCTCCGAGCCTGGAGAGGCGGGGCTGGGGACGTTTGGGGGAAGAGGAGGAGTCAAGCAGGACCAGCCAGGGTCACTCTGTGTCTCACCCACCACAGGTTGCTGGGAAGGTGGGGAGTTAGAGTCAACCTGGGTTATTTTTGTTAGGGAACTCCATGGAGAAAGAAAGAGCAAAGGAAGGAGAGGGTGTGTACAAGGAAGTAATCACAATAATGGCTGACTGTTGAACCCAAGCCAGCTAGGAGGCAGTGAGGGAACAGGCGGGGTGGGGAGTGGGGGCAGTGGGAGAGGGCAGGGGAGGAGAGAGACCTGGAGGAGGGGGAGGACCCACAGCACAGCGGCTGAAAGGATTGTTGGAGCCAGCACCATAGGGGAGTGGGCTGGAATGGAGGCCCGTGGAGAGCCAGGGTGCCCGCAGGGAGATCAGGGAAGGAGCAGTGTTCCGTAAATGACAAGGCCCAGGGTGGCAGCTACAACATCTTTTATTTTTTAGATTTTATTTATTGATTTTTGGAGAGAGGAGAGAAAGGGAGAGAGAGAAAAGGAAAGTGAGGACGAAGCAGGAAGCATCTACACATAATAGTTGCTTCCTATAATATGCTTTGACCGGACAAGCCCAAGGATTCAAACCGGTGACCTCAGCATTCCAGTTTGATGCTTTATCCACTGCGTCACCACAGGCTTCTCAAAAATCTAATGCCCCTGGAATTACCAGGGGATCTTGTTGAAATGCAGACAGTGATTCCATTGGTCTGGGAGGGGGATGGGAGGATGCCGATTATCCTTCTTGTTACAATCTTGATACTAAAACCTCAAATCAGTGCAACTCATAAAAGAAGAAAACTAGACTATTCTTGCTAGGGAATATGTCAGAAGAACCTAACTGAACATTTGAAATATGAGTACAGTGGCAGCATGTGAAGGGGAAAGACCATCCCGACCGTGGACAGCTTATCTCCAGCACGTTGGAAGCTGCTGGAAAAGCTACAGCCCAACCTCAGTTTCATCAGGTAGGTGTGCATGCCTCATGTTAGTTGGTATAGATTCCATTTACTGCGTTCTTTTGATCATTGAAATGAAAGCTTCTACAAGATTTAAAAAAAAAAAAAAAAGAAAAAAAAAAAAGAAAGAAAGAAAAGCTACAGCCCAGAAAGCTGTCAGCCGACAAGTCCTGAGCAGGCTGGTTCGAAGCCGCTCTTTGCTTCTCGAGCCAGCACAGAAGCGTGGTGCCCGGCCCTACTGAGCGCGGAAAGCAAGCTTTATCTCATTCTGAAACTTTGCTCAATAAGGACTCTACCCCTACAGCTTTCTTCCTTCTTTTTTTCTTTTTCTTTTTAAGATGAGAGTTATTTTTTATTGTAGTCCCCAAAGGAGGCCTTGATTGTGCTGACATCCCACAAAAAACATGTCAAGACCCAATTTCCCGCAGAATGAAAGACCGCACGGGGGGGTGGGGTGGGGGGGTGGATGGCCCCACTGGCGAGTTTTTGATTCCTTCACTGTGAAGGTCAGAGCAGGATTCCAGCGAGATGGCAGACAATTCTGGAGCAGGAACTAACCCAGAGCCGAAGCAGAAGGACCCCTGCCATTGGCCGCCTGAACTCACACCTTCTCCATCCCTCCAACCAGGTTCTCTGGCAAGCCGATTCTGTTCACATATGTCCTTGTAGGCACGCCCGCCCTCTGGGAAATTTCTCCATCTCTTCACCTTGAAACCCTTCACAGAAGCGCTTCACTCTCCCGGGCCAAGTCCATATAGACCTCAGGGTCGGTGGGCAGGGTCACCATTCTCCAGTCATTGTTGGCCCTGGGTAAATACTCCATCACTGTCCTTTCCCTTCCTCTCCTCCACTGAAGCTGGGCCATAGGATGAAGGCACCTCCCTGCCTTAATCACACCACCTGTGAGAGGACTTCGGAGCCCGACTCACAGCTTCCCTGGCCGCCGCACCCTGTGCCTGACTTCTCCCCGGCGATGTAAGTGCCGCTCATGTAATATGTTGGGTCCTAGTCCCGCCTACTCTCTGCCCCAGTGACCTTCTCTTCCACTCCCACTTCAACAAGCACTCGGCTAGCCCCGCCCTGGTCTCTCAGTCCCAACACTCTACCTTTGAAGCTTGAACTTTATAGCTCTCCTGTTCAATCGTTCCTCCTGTCCGCCCACCCTGCCCACTGTCTCCTACCCACCAAACCTGCTCTCAGGCTCGTTGAGACTTTGTTTATTCAACACGGGACTTTCTGAGAGCGCATAATTACTGAGCACAAGCTATGGGGCTGGGACATTGAGCACTACGTGGCCCCTGCTCTCAATGAGCTTGTAGTTCGGGAGATACACACAGGTCAACAGGCAGTGATGGCTGAGTGAGACATGAAGCGTGAATACGATTTAGCCAGTTGGAGATGGAGGGAAATGCTCAAGGAAAATACTGTATTTTTCACTCCATAAGACGCACCTGACCATAAGACACACCTAGCGTTTTAAGTAGGAAAATAAATATTCTGAACCAAATGGTGTGTTAAAATATTTAATAAAATGCCATATTTTTTGCTCCATAAAGACTCACAGGCATTTATTTCCCCCCTCCGCTTTTGGGGGGAAAATAGTGCATCTTATGGAGCAAAAAATTCGGCAATGCAAACAACACCAAAAGGCAGAAAGCATGGGGGAACTTGGGGACGTGCGTATGAATATTCAATCCAGAGAGCATAGAGCTCGAGCGTGGGGAGGGGATTTTTAAATTGCTATCCCCCCTCCAGCTTGATCAAGGCATTATTGATATATAACGTATGTAAGTTTAAGATGTACAACATGATGATTAGATACGTGTTTATGTTGCAAAACTGATTACCACAGTGAGCTCAGTTAACACCTTCATCTCTTCACATAATTATGATTTTGTGTAGCTGTGTATGGTGTTAACATTTAGGATCTACTCTCTCAATAGCTTGCAAATCATATAAATACACTATTATTAATTATAGTCATCATGATGTACATTAGATTCCCAGACTTTATTTATCCTAATAGATAGGAGTTTATGCCCTTTGATCAGACATCTCCCCATTTTCTCTACAAACAGCCGCTGGTAACCACCACTCTACTCTCTATTTCTATGAATTCAGTTCTTTGAGATTCTGCATATAAATGAGAACATACAGCTTTTGTCTTTCTCTGTCCAACTTATTCCGCTTAGCCGAATGCCCTCAAGGTCCATCCATGTTATCACAAAAACAGCAGGGTTGAGGAGGGGAGTTAGCACAGAGAAGGGTGGAGAGGTAAGCAAAGGTCTAATAATGAAAAGCTATCTCATACATGTTAAGAAAACAGAGTTTCATCATGAAGGCAGTGGAGGTGGATGAAGTCGGCATGGAAGCTTCAAGCCATAGAGTGACAAGCTCAGCTGTGTGCTGTAGATTTAGAAACGCCATTCTGAACCTGTGTGCACGGTGGATGAGAAGAAGCGCCGATCAGAGGCAGTGAGATCAGTAGGAAGCAGTGTTGTTCTGGCAAGAGGTCATGAGGGCTGAGGACTGTGGCAGTGGGCATGAGCACAATGAGTGAATCAGAAAAAAAAATATTTAGAAGGCAATATTTGGTGATTTGATGGATACAGATGGTAGGGAAGAGTGAGGAATATACAGTGTGTCCATAAAGTCATGGTGCACTTTTGACCGGTCACAGGAAAGCAACAAAAGACGATAGAAATGTGAAATCTGCACCAAATAAAAGGAAAACTCTCCCAGTTTCATACCTATTCAGTGCAGTTCGATGTGGGCTCACGCACAGATTTTTTAGGGCTCCTTAGGTAGCTATCCCATATAGCCTCTACAGACTCATCACTGACTGACGGCCTACCAGAACGGGGTTTCTCCACCAAACTGCTGGTTTCCTTCAACTGCTTATCCCACCGAGTAATGTTATTCCTATGTGGTGGCGCTTCGTTATAAACGCGCCGATATTCACGTTGCACTTTGGTCACGGATTCGAATTTAGCGAGCCACAGAACACACTGAACTTTCCTCTGTACCATCCACATCTCAACTGGCATGGCCGTGGGCTGCTCCGCTGTATACACGGTGTTACGTCATCTTCTACGCATGCGTACATGCTGCCACATCATCCTACAGAAACTGGGAGAGTTTTCCTTTTATTTGGTGCAGACTTCACATTTCTATCATCTTTTGTTGCTTTCCTGTGACCGGTCAAAAGTGCACCAGGACACACTGTAGAATGGAAACTTGGCTTTTGGATAGTAGGGTTAGTTAGTTAGATGGTGTATGGTCAGTAGCTGCAGCCACCATCACAACCCCCTGGCCAACGCAGGTTCAGGTTTGATTCAGACAGTAATGAAACAACAGTGCCAAGAACTGGTGGGCCAGTAGCTGTAATCCTAGCTTGCATCCGGCAGGCAAGAAATACACACAGTGGGAAACACTTTCCTTTCCATTCAGGGCTCCCAAAGTCACTGACTTATCCAAGTTTCCTAGAATCAAAGGTTTCTACCTCACCAGCTTTATTCACCTCTGTTCCCCATCTTCTTCTCTCTGCACAAACTCTGCACAAACTGGCTTCTCCTTCAGCACTCCGCCATCTTGGCTGCTTCTCTTTTCCTCCACGTGGCCTTTCTCTGCCCTCCTCCACCATGGGCTCCTCTGCCTTATTTTATAGTGTAGAAATCAAAACCTTTAATTAAATCTACAAATAAGGAAGTCTCTGATACAAAGTCACTTATCTGAGACATAAATGGGATTCCTCATAAGAGTGCACCACCCCACATCATGCAACAGTTTTAAAACTAAGTCTTAGGGTATAACGACCCTGCCTGCTTACAGCCTGTCCCCCATACCCAATGCAAACTATACGCGAGCAAACATATGTATCATATTTAAAACTTATTTGACTAACAGATGGACATCATCTAAGGACAATCAAAGGGTAGGAAGAGCCAGATAGCTTGGTTGGTTATAGCATTGTCCCCACACACAGAGGTTTCTGCTTCAATCTCCAGTCAGAACACATACAGGAGCAGATCGATGTTCCTGTCAGTCTCTCTCTCTCCCTTCCTCTCTCTACAATTAATACGTTTTTTTAAAAAATAAAAGAAGATAGGAGGAAAACCAGGAGAGGGGTACATCCCATAGACACAGACAAAGAGAAAGAATAGTTTAGTGCTGCAGTAGGACCAAATAACGCAGGATTGGAGGGTACCAGTTGGATGCGGCCACAGGAGTATTTGATTGACCTTGGGAAGAGTGTGCCAGCGGAGTGATGGGTGAAAAGGCATGGGGCTGGCAGTGGGTCTGAGGTGTGAATGACAGGTGTGGAAATGGAAATAATGAACATAGGTTGCATTTTCAAGACAGAAACGTGGGAAGAAGGGCCCGGTCAAGAGAGGGTCTGGGAGATAGCTGAGACTTGAGCATGTTGAAATGCTGATGGGAAGAAACTATTAGGGAAGGTGAAGATACAGGAAGGAGAAGGTATCACAGATTCTGGGAGGCCCCTGAGGACAGGGGTGGCTTAAGGGGAGCGCAGGAGAAGGATGAGGGCTCCCTCTTTGTCACAGTCGCAAAGAAAGGAGAGGATAACTGTCCAGGGGGCTGGCTGGCTGGGTGACATAGGGGGATGTTCCTGGGAGTTGAGTTACGCAGGATGTGTTTTGTTAGAAAAAGAGAGAGTTGTTTTGTCCTAAAGTGAAATGGCTGATTATTCCAGAATGAGAAAAAAGAAGGTGGAGGACACACCAAAATGGACACAGAAAGTTGTAAGTTCGAAGCGGGCTCTCCCTCCCGGGAGTGCGCCCACATCCCCCTTAGGCGTGCATCCCCTAAACCAGGGGTCCCCAAACTTTTTACACAGGGGGCCAGTTCACTGTCCCTCAGACCATTGGAGGGCCAGACTATAAAAAAAACTATGAACAAATCCCTATGCACACTGCACATATCTTATTTTAAAGTAAAAAAACCAAAACGGGAACAAATATAACATTTAAAATAAAGAACAAGTAAATTTAAATCAATAAACTGACCAGTATTTCAATGGGAACTATGCTCCTCTCACTGACCACCAATGAAAGAGGTGCCTCTTCCGGAAGTGCGGTGGGGGCTGGATAAATGGCCTCAGGGGGCCGCATGTGGCCCGCGGGGCCGTAGTTTGGGGACCCCTGCCCTAAACGCTAAGGGTCCTCGTGAGACTTGCACCCAGGGGAGCAGTGGGCGGTGGCAGCTCATCCGGCCTCACCCCTGACCCTGGCTCCCAGACTCCCTTTTCCCTGACTTTTCAGTGGGCCGATAGCAGTCGCACCTAGACTCACTTCTGCCACTGTGACTTTTATTTCTCAGTGACCCCAAGCAGCCCAGCCTAGGCTCTCTCCTGTGGCTTCTCTATCCTAAGCTTTTCCTTGTTTACTGTACCCAGCTTTAATAAACATTCTCTCTCTCAAAAAAAGTGGTAATTTCTAGAAAAGTAAATTTTATTTGTCTTGGTCAAAGCTGGCTACGGTTTAATGAATTTATTTATATGATTTAAAAAAAAAAAAAAAGCTTTACTGCCTGACCTGTGGTGGCGCAGCAGATAGAGCAGCGACCTGGAACGCTGAGGTTGGCTGTTTAAAACCCTGGGCTTGCCCAGTCAAGGAACATACAAGAAACAATGAACAACTAAAGTAAAGCAAAGAGGAGTTGATGCTTCTCTCTCTCTCTCTCTCCATCTCTCTCTAAAATTCAATAAATAAAATCTTTAAAAAAATTAAAAGATGATCCATATAAAATACAGATCATAAAAAAGATCTTTAGTATCAAACATACTGATGCAAACCAGAATTTGTTTTTCTCGCTGTTAAAATGAGAAAATTATGGTCTGCCCTTCATAAGAGCTTTGTCATAGATAATGGTCCCCTAAGGATGGCCATGCCCAATCCCTGGAACCTGTGACTATGTCACTTCACATGATGAAAGGACTTTGCAATTGTGATTAAGTTAAGGGCCTTGAGATGGGAAGATTATCCTGGATTATCTGTTGGGCTCCAGGTAGTCACAAGGGTCCTTATAAGAGAAAGGGGGGTGTGGTTCAGAACAAGGAAAAGGTGGTATGACAATGGAAACAAAGAAATCGGAAAACCATTCACTGTTGGCTTTGAAGATGGAAGAAGGGGCCGTGAGCCAGGAATGAAAAGGGCTTCTAGGCCCTGGCCAGTGGCTCAGTGGCTAGAGTGTTGGTTCGGTGTTTGGATGTCCTGAGTTCAATTCCTGAGCAGGGCACACAGGAGAAGTGACCATCTACTTCTTCCCCCTCCCCTTTCTTTTCCACTTCTCCCATAGCCAGTGGCTCGACTGGTTCGAGCATGGCCCTGGGTGCCCAGGATAGCTCCGTTGGGGTGCATTAGCCCCAGGTGCTAAAGATAGCTCGATACTTGAGCATTGCCCCCCCCCCATGGGGTTGCTGGTTGGATCCCGGTTGGAGCATATGCGGGAGTCTGCTTCACAATCTCCCTTCCTCTCACCTAAACAAAACAAACAAACAAACAAAACAAAAAAAGGGCCTGACCTGTGGTGGCGCAGTGGGATAAAGCGTCGACCTGGGACACTGAGGTTGCCGGTTCGAAACCTTGGGCTTGCCCGATCAAGGCACATATGGGAGTTGATGCTTCCTGCTCCTCCCCCTTCTCTCTCTCTCTCTCTCTCTCTCTCTCTCTCTCCCCTCTCTCTAAAAATCAATAAATAAAATATTTTTAAAAAATTAAAAGAAAAGAAAAGGCCCTCTAGATGCTGGAAAGCGGTGGGGTGGAGGGTGGGGGGGTGGATTATCTCCCAAAGCCTCCAGACAGAATCAGCTTGCTGACACCTTAACTTTAATCCAGGAAGACTAGTTTTGTATTTATGATCTCCAACAGTAGATGAAAATAAATTTGTGTTGTTTTAAGCTCTTAAATTCATGGCTATTTGTTAGGGGAGCAATAAAAAGTGGATACAAGGCTATAAAAGGTTATTCTTTGCCTTCTGTGTAGCCTAAATAACAAAGATTCTTCTACGGTTCATGCTGACTTTTATCATGTTCTCGGTTATTTAAGAGAAGAAAGTCTTCTTTGGAAAGAGCTAAGATTCTTTACAATCGTGTTACCGCCTTTGTTTATTTAAAAAATTCTTTAACAAATTTCTTTACTATCACTTTAAATAAGTAGCCAAGTAGTGTTTCTCAGGAACTCGTGATTCTTCCTTTTTCAGGTGTTCAAATCTCCTGACAACTTTTGATATTTTGCCTTCCCCAAATTGATCCTAAAGGACACCTATGGCACCTAGGACTGTCTTTGAGATTTCCCAAAGGAAAGGCCACAAAGAAATTGTTGTTGCGGAAAGAGAAATGCTAGGGAATAATGAGGTTTATGGGCTGATTACTGCTGCGTTGCAGGGAAAGGGCTGTTAAGTCAGGAGACACGCTGCTTAGCTTCCCCCGGGTTCAGGAGGTATGTGAGATGTGATCACATTCATCCCATTGCAGGGATTATGCTGTGTCGTGTGGAAACTCCTAGACTTTTGCCAGTGCCCTCGCTGGCCCTGGTTACTCTCCGTGCTTCTGTGCCCGAGAGCGGACAGCCGAAGGAAATGTTGTCATTATTTCAACTATGTCTGTTTTTTTTGTTTTGTTTTGTTTTTTTATGGAATGTATTGGGATGACAGATAATAAACTCATGTAGGTTTCGGGTGTACGACTCTATGATACATCTCCTGTATATCGTATGTGTGTCCACCGCCCCAAGTCAAGTCTCCTTCCGTCCGTCACCATCTGTCCCCTTTACCATCTCCTACCTACCCCACCTCTTTCCCTCCGGCATTTGCCATATTATTGTCTGTGTCTACAAACTTTTCTCAGCTATTTTGTAAAATAGTAACTTGGTTGCAACTTTTTAAATTAAAAAAACACAACTTTATGTCCTTTTCTTTAAGAAAAAAGAACTTAAAATGTTTTGTTGGGACAGTTTTAAATCTTTTTATAAATTTATTGATTTTCGAGAGAGAGGAAGGGAAAGAGAAAGAGAAACATCTTTTGTTCCATTTATTTATGCAGTCATTGGTTCATTCATGTATGTACCCTGCCCAGGGATTAAGCCTGTAAACCGTGGCCCTCTAACTAACTTTTTTACGTAGCCAGGGATTAAATTCTATTTTTCTATTACAGTTAACATTCACTATTATTTTGTACATGTTTCAGGTGTACAGTGTAGACAACTTTTTAAATTTGAATCCAGCATGTACTGAGGTGGCTGTTTTCAGTTGGAAACGCATATCACTGAACTCTGGAATTCTATTAATATGCAAACATTTAGGATCTACTCCAGAGTTATAGTTTTTTTATTTAATATTTTTGATATAATGTGTTTTAATTATATGTTTAGTAAATTCATGGAATATTATGTCAGGATTGTTATATGTCCTACCTTAAGTTTTATTCTCTGTGAAGATTATATTCCTCCATTTTTATAAATTAGATTTATAAATATCCACTCTTACCTATTTTGTTAATAGATATTTGCCTACATTTTTTTTTCTTAATTGACTTGATTATTTTGGTTCATATGCCACATCAACATCCAGATCTTCTTGTCAGTTGGTCTATTCCTATTACGAATTCTCAGCAGCTCTTTCATGTTGGGAAATGGTCAGTAACGTGTTAACCACAGACATTTTGTGTTGTCACCCACACATAGTTTTTCAGTGTTACTCTGATGACGCCCTGAAAGCACTTGCAATCAGCTGCAGACTAGAGTGTGTGTCTTCGACAAAGAAAGAGCCCGGGGCAGGGGGGAAGGACT
This sequence comes from Saccopteryx bilineata, assembly GCF_036850765.1. Lineage (NCBI taxonomy): Eukaryota > Metazoa > Chordata > Mammalia > Chiroptera > Emballonuridae > Saccopteryx > Saccopteryx bilineata. The sequence continues at coordinate 8,099,254 of NC_089494.1, forward strand.
GGGTTAGGTACTTTGGGGTTCAGGCTTCTGACAGCCTCCTTTAAAGGACGGGGAGGTCATACCAGTAGACTGAGTCAGAATTTTAGAACTTTAGTCAAGAGGAAGATGAGTTCCTGAAGCTAATAACCCCAAATCTGGTAGAACAAGAATTATTGACCTAGGGCTGAATGAACAGATGCAGGATGATGGTGGGTTGTGTTTGGGACATTGATGATGTTGTTTTAATGTTCTGTTTTCTGGATATATAAGAGACCACTTTCCTAACCAGCAACAAACCACCTGTGAATATCTTATTCTCCCTTATTGACCCTTCCAAAATTCAGAAAACATTATGAGTATTCTTCATCTCATAGCAAAATAATTACTTACTATGGTTTAATAGGAATCTCTCTTCCTTGTTAACAGGACATAATTGGAACCATTAGTTACAAACTCAAGGCTTTTCCTGGAATATTGTATTTGATAATGATGCTCATTTAATCAGAAATGACCTAATACTTATTTTTTTTTTAATTTTTTTTTTTTTTTTGTATCTTTCCGAAGCTGGAAACGGGGAGAGACAGTCAGACTCCCGCATGCGCCCGACCGGGATCCACCCGGCACGCCCATCAGGGGCGACGCTCTGCCCACCGGGGGTGATGCTCTGCCCCTCCAGAGCGTCGCTCCACCGGGATCAGAGCCACTCTAGCACCCGGGGCAGAGGCCAAGGAGCCATCCCCAGCACCCAGGCCATCTTTGCTCCAATGGAGCCTTGGCTGCTGGAGGGGAAGAGAGAGACAGAGAGGAAGGAGGGGGGGGTGGAGAAGCAAATGGGCGCCTCTCCTATGTGCCCCGGCCGGGAACCGAACCCGGGTCCCCCGCACGCCAGGCCGACGCTCCACCGCTGAGCCAACCGGCCAGGGCCATGACCTAATACTTTTTTTTTTATTTTTTTATTTCATTTTTCTGAAGCTGGAAACAGGGAGAGACAGTCAGACAGACTCCCGCATGCGCCCGACTGGGATCCACCCGGCACACCCACCAGGGGCGACGCTCTGCCCACCAGGGGGCGATGCTCTGCCCATCCTGGGCGTCGCCATGTTGCGACCAGAGCCACTCTAGCGCCTGGGGCAGAGGCCACAGAGCCATCCCCAGCGCCCGGGCCATCTTTGCTCCAATGGAGCCTTGGCTTCGGGAGGGGAAGAGAGAGACAGAGAGGAAAGTGCGGTGGAGGGGTGGAGAAGCAAATGGGCGCTTCTCCTGTGTGCCCTGGCCGGGAATCGAACCCGGGTCCTCCGCACGCTAGGCCGACGCTCTACCGCTGAGCCAACCGGCCAGGGCCGACCTAATACTTTTAATGAACTAGGATTGACTTTACGGAGCCAGTGGGAAACAGGTAGCGGCCTTATTGGGAAAACTGGCCTGGCACCTGGCTTAAAAAGTTCCCACCTTACAGGTGAGTGTAAGGTCATTGCCTGGCAGGCTGATTAACCTTGGGGTATTTGGGAGGCCTTGAAAAGAAAGGATTTTGCTCAGATTTATAATTACTACAGGTGAATTTGATGGCATGGCTTCCCAGTCTCAAGATGCTTTCAAAAGTCTAATCTAAGCTTCTTTATTAAAGCTTCCAGCAAAACAAACCTAAGGCCCTTGTGGTAAATTGCCATTCTTACTGCATCTTTGCAAACAGTCTGGCCAAATCTAATGAGACCAGCTTTATCTTGTGATAAAAAAAAAAAAAAAAAAAAAAAAAAAAAAAAAAAAAAAAAAAAAAAAAAAATCTTTCTTAGAGATTATCTTTGTCAAAAGAAGGGTGACTAAACAGAGAACTTCTGTGTTTCAGTATCCAGCACACCCTCCCAGGTTATTAGACGCAATAACAGAGTTATTGCCCTGTTCATCGCCTTTGGGTTTTCTTGCACCTCTTTGTAAACTGCAGGTAGCTGATGACTGTGCACACTGTCTTGTTTGATGAGAGTTCATTGACTTCCTTCCACCACCTCTGGTGGAAAAACCAGTTTTGTTATCTACCCTTAAACTGGACCGGATCTGTGGCCTTATCCCGTGGTCAATCCTTACCAAATTTTCAATCCTTCATGTTGTCTTCGACATCTGGCTACAATCCTCCAATCTAATGCTTCAGGTTTTTCTCCCACCTGCCTGACTCAGCATCACCAAGAACTGAAACTGGACTGTTTAGGTCCCTGTCAGACTCCAGGTAGCTTTGCAGGCGGCCTTTCCCCTGAACCTGAAGAAGCACTGTGAGCTGAAGCCCAGTGACTCAGCATTGACCTTGAGGGAACCAGCGCCACCACAGACCACGCACAGGGTCGGAACTCTTCCCGGACAAGCTGCCGCTGGACCACTGAGGAAGTCCAACAAGATGGGTCATGTATGCCCTTCGATGAAAGGTAGCCAAGCCTGTGTACAACATCCCCAAGAGCAAAGACATCGTAGCTTCAAAGAACTCAAGGACGTTCTACAAGTATAAATTATATTGAGTTTCAAAGACTTGGTACCAGAACAAACAAACAAACAAACATAAAACAAGGAACTCAAGAAATGGTGTTACATGATTTTTTGCAGCTAACCTCTGGTATCCACTGGACTGGTTAATTCTCAAGGTTCAGTTCCTGGCTCTTTACTTTAATACAACTTTTGAACTATTATTTCTCTATTTTAGGCATCCGTCTTTTAAGAGCTCTAATCTTTAGGACCCTAAAACAGCTGACCAACAGATGATTCAACTAGTGTGTGTGTGTGTGTGTGTGTATGTTTTGACAGAGAGAGAGAGAGAGAGAGAGAGAGAGAGACAGATAGGTACAGACAGGCAGGAAGGGAGAGAGATGAGAAGCATCAATTTTTTGTTGCAGCACCTTAGTTGTTCATTGGTTGCTTTCTCATATGTACGTTGACTGGGGGGGGGGGCTACAGCAGAGCAAGTGACCTGTTGCTCAAGCCAGCAACCTTGGGCTTCAAGCAAGTGGCCTTTGGGCTCAAGCCAGCAACCATGGGGTCATGTTTAAAATCCCAGGCTCAAGCCAGTGACCCCACACTCAAGCAGGCGAGACCGTGCTCAAGCCGGTGACCTCGGGGCTTTGAACCTGGGTCCTCTGCATCCCAGTCTGATGCTCCATCCTCTGCGCCACCGCCTGGTCAGGGTCAACTGGTTTTACAGGAACAACGCCAGCAAGAATCCTGGAGACACTATTTCTTAAGCCCTACTTCACCCCACTTGGGAGATTTATGCTTACCTCTGAGTTGTTTGGTGACAAATAGCATTCATCTTGAACCAGAGGGGGCACTGGCGAGGTTGAACTTTATTGGAGCCCTGCGCAGCCTCAGCAGTGATGGTTAAGAAATCCCCCCAGTCCTTTGTGTTTCAGAAATGACAAACCAGCTAACCGCACAGGACACACTCTTCAGAGTTTCCGCAAGAAGCTTCATCTCCATCCTTCCTCGTGACGCCCACAAGACGCGAAGACGACTCCCTGTGTAGCTGTCCCTGCTGTCCCTACAGAACCACAGGCTCCCTTCCTTTTCTTTGAGGTGTTCCTCATTAATGAATGTTCTCCTTATTGCAAGAGCCTAAATAAAACCATCCCTTTAATTCTCTGGCAAAATTTGTCTGTGACTGCTCCTGTGAGGGCCTCCCTTGGATGGCAGCTAACAATCGCCCCTGACTGTCCTGTGGGGGTGACAACCTTCTGTGCCCTGAGGCTCCGCTCACCTCTCCTGTGACCGAACCCTGTGAACAACCATGAGTAAACTGAGACAAAGAGAGTGTGACCCTAGATTTCTCAGGTGGCAGAATTGCGGAAGGGAATCCGCCATATCTTATCTTAAGTGGGACAGGAAGGGATCAGTCTGAGATGCTTCTGAGTTGAGCCAGGGGCAGACACGCCCCGTTACTCCTTTAAATAAAAGAGGAAATACTATCAAGGCAGCTGAGGTCCCAGCCTTGACAGGTGCTGAGCAGAGCGCAGGCCAAGCCCGAGTTGGACCAGAGCAGGTGTCACTCCGGTCTGGGGAGCTGGCAGGGTGACCAGGATGAAGTCAGAAATGCCAGGGGGCACCCCTAAAAGTTGTGGAGAAGGGAGGCCCCGACAGAGGGAAGTCCAGGGGATATGACTGGCCAAAAATGAAAGGTTTGCAAGCCTTTAAGCAAACCCTGGCCTCGTCTCATTTCTGTTCTTGGTAGGGAAGCAGGGGCAGGCAGGGAAGGCCCCGCTGGGAGTAATGTGCACAGTCAGGGTCTTTGAAGGCACGTGTGGTGGGATTCGCCACCTCTGCAACTTGACAGGAGGCAGAAAGTGGCCTTCCCAATTCCAGTAAGGCCGTGTTGCAAGGAGTCCAAATGATACCTCTATCCCGGAATCGTCTCTCTTGTAGCCTGAGTGCTCTGGACATTATGATAGGCTTTTCTCTGGTGTGTCCAATACCTGATTGCCCTCATTGAAGCAAGTGTGTCCGGGGTGAGGCCCCGGGGCCCAGTAATAACCAGGGAGCTCCTGAGAATTCTCAGGGTCCTCAGATAGTCTCTGAGTTGTTTCCAGGTCTAGCGCAATGCCTGGGATTGAGGAGGCATTCCATGGTGCTGGACAATCTGTACGTACTGTGCCAAGTGTTTTCTGGGTTATATAAAGAATGACAGAGCCAGAAAACTTATCAGAGGCAGGGTAAGGAAATGGGTCATGCAGACTATACGTCGTGAAGCCTGAAGTGATACTAAAATTATATAATAAGTAGAACTACACAGACATAAACCAAACACAATGGATGCTGACTGAAAATCAGCCCTGTGTATAGCAATGGTAGGACCTCCCTGGGGCCTGGCTCACTTATTCTTTTAACAAGGATGAGAGACAAGAGATAGATCAGCATGAATTAGGCTTTGAACTATGCCTCCAGAATTGGGGTGCAAACTGAGGCCACTAGGTAGTCAGAGGATTAGAACCCACCGTTAACATGTAAGGTGATAATGTCTGAAATGAGGCTGTGGTCCAGAAGATCATGTGCATTGTTCTGATGACATCTTCTATAACACTAGAATTTAAGGGCCCAAGACCATTCCAGAGATCAATTTTTCAGGGACCTTGGCATCAGAGATGGACAAAGGGGCCTGCAGCCTCTTCCTGGGCTCCTCCTCGACCCTAAGAATGTCTTATTAGACGACCTGACATCTGGGTCCTTCCAGGTCGATGCCCCGGCAACAGTAGTAAGCACCTGGGTTCTGGCTTCTTCTCAAGGAACGTGCTGGAGGGTCACTTTGGCAGAGCAAGCCTCCCGAGTCCTCCATGCTCAGCAAGTCCCCATAGAACAATGCAGGGCCTCGTGTTAGAGGCTGCTGAATGCAGCCACTGGCCAGTTGCTGGTATCTGATCATGCTGGTGGTTCTGAGAGTGCTTGGTGGCCTGGCCGGTTGGCTCAGTGGTAGAGCATCGGCCTGGTGTGTGGATGTCCTGGGTTTGATTCCCAGTCAGGGCATACAGGAGAAGTGTCCTTCTCCTTCTCCACCCCTCCCCTTCTTGCTTCTTTCCCTTTCTCTCTCTGTCTCCTCTTCCTGCAGCCATAGCTCTATTGGAGTGAGTTGGCCCGGAGCACTGAGGATGGCTCCATGGCCTTCACATCAGGTGCTAAGAAGAGCTTGGTTGCTGAGCAACAGAACAGTAGCTCCAGAAAGGCAGAACATCACCCCCTAGTGGGCTTGCCAGTTGGATCCCAGTTGGGGAGCATGCGGGAGTCTGTCTCTTTGCTTCCTCTCCTCTCACTGAATTAAAAATAAAATAAATTACAGCATAATCGACTGTCCAAATGATGTGGGGATGTTTTCTCAAAATCTATGTACTCTGGTTGACCAATATCACCCTATTAAATTTAATTGTCTAAATATAAAAAAAATAGCCTGACCTGTGGTGGCGCAGTGGATAAAGTGTCGACCTGGAATGCTGAGGTCGCCGGTTCAAAACCCTGGGCTTGCCTGGTCAAGGCACATATAGGAGTTGATACTTCTTACTCCTTCTCCCTTCTCTCTCTCCTCTCTCTCTAAAAATGAATAAATAAAAAAATTATAAAACAAATAAATAAAAAGAGTGCCGAGCTACCATTAGTGCGGGATGGAGGATCTTCCTCAGCTTAGGATGGCCTCTGCTGGCTTCTGTTATTTGGGCTCATATGACAAGGTTTTAGCTGAGTGGTTGCCTAGCCTCGCTATTTGAAAACTGCAAATCATTCAAAGTCCAGTGCCTAGCCTAAGTGGCCAGGGCTAAGTTTTCCTCTCTCTTAGAACTGTTTCAAGAGCAGTGGTCACCCTCCAAGGCCCACTGATGCCAGTTCCATTGAGTTCAGCTCTCCAAGCTGTCGAGCCTCTTTTTCAGTCAGGCATGTCCTGGGAGTTGAACTAGATACTTTAAAGAATAAACCTAAAAATAATAAGCCTAAGAGCAAAAGTCCTCTGGCAACATAGCGACCCCATATACACGGTTGGAGGCTCCAAAGCCAGGTGCGGTGGGCTGACTCAGGGTAGGCTGCCTGAGGGCAGAAGGCAGGTGTGAGGTTTCCTGCGGATGTTTTGCTCATTTTGGGGTCCAAACAAAATTTTTTTTATAATATTTTGAGGAAGCCCATTGACAAGGTAATGGTGGGAAAATAAAGTTTTTGAATATTCATGGTAACCAGAGATTTAAAAAAAAATTTTTTTTATATAGGGACAGAGATAGAATCAGAGAGAGGGACAGATAGGGACAGACAGACAGGAATGGAGAGAGATGAGAAGCATCAATCATCAGTTTTTCGTTTTGACACCTTCGTTGTTCATTGATTGCTTTCTCATATGTGCCTTGACTGAAGGCCTTCAGCAAACCGAGCAACCCCTTGCTCGAGCCAGCGACCTTGGGTCCAAGCTGGTGAGCCTTGCTCAAACCAGATGAGCCTGCGCTTAAGCTGGCAACCTCAGGGTCTCAAACCTGGGTCCTCTGCATCCCAGTCTGACGCTCTATCCGCTGCGCCACTGCCTGGTCAGGCTAACCAGAGAATTTTGATTATTCCTGGTGTTACAAGGGTATGTCACTTGACTGCAGAAACCTGGTCAAATTAATCTCAAGTATTTGGTATGATCTGGGTGAAGGACATCTGTCTGGGAGACTGTTGGTTGAGTGAACTAGATAAGGCTCCTTGTCCAAGTGTAAGTAAGTCTGAGACCAAGGGTTTCCAGTTACGTGGGGTCAGGAGTAGAGGGGCTCCCGGCAGGGGTTCCAGAGAGCAGAGGAGGTTATGCTCTTGGCAGCAATAGGGGCCCCCAATCGCAGGGACGCCTCAGTGCTGCTTTTCTTTTGCCCGTATTGGTACGGGCCAGAGGGCAGAAGGCTGTTGGACACCCTGTAATCTGCTGTGACAAAGATCATAATTACCTTCAATTCTACAGATAGTCAAATTCTCTCTGCCCTTAGGGCGGAAGGTTGGGTCTTGGTTCCTGGTGAATGATGTCATTCTTAGGAGCTGGGAGGAGGTAGCTAGAATGGAGCATCGATCAAGCTGAGGAATGTGCCATGGTTCTCTTGGGTGATGAGCCCCTTGGCTAGTGGGAGTGTATGTGTGTGTGTATGTGTGTGTGTGCGTTGTGTACAGGTGAATGAGTGAGTGTGAGAGTGAGCCTGAATGTGGATGAATGTGAGGGAGGTACAGCAAGAGTCAGCCTAAAACACTTAGAAAGCCCTGACCCAGCCCAGACAGCACATGCTGGACTGGTCCGGAAGGCAAGAAGACAGCTCTATTAATCTGGCCCTTTCCTGCCTGTTCATGCCCTACCTCCAAAACTGGGTGGAGCCTGCCAGGTGGGACAGGCTTCAATACAGGCATTCCTGACCTCCCACTGAAGGGCGACCAGTGAGCTCTGGCAGGGTGATCACTTGCTTACCTTCTGAAAGAAGAAGTGTTTAGGGATCAGCACTATCCAGGGAACTGGATGAGGCATCAAGACCACACTTCAGCAGTGACCTTAGCTAGAATCCAGCCTTCTCAAGATTCTGCTCCCCTGGGAGGCTGCCACCCCCTGCTTCCAGAAGGGATTGCTTGGATCTAGAACGGTCCAGAAGATGGGCTTTCTCCAGTCCAGGTGTGGTCCAGGTGATAACACGCCATGGCGCTTGTCTGGACTGGTGCATCTAGGATGTAAGCGATGGACTTGGCACCTGGCCACCACTTGCTACCAGGGCCCCAAAGAAGGAGCTGCATTATCTTCCTTTATCTTAGGACTGATGCAGAAGATAGTATTTATATTGCCACAGGGTCTGAGGGACAGTGTGTGAGGTGCACAAAGTGTGCTGGAGATGACCCAGATCACATCCACCAAGGTGAAACGCCTTCCAGGCCAAGGGTCAGAGGCAGATTAAGGTCGATTGAGGCCCTAGGTGCAGAAGAAAATATTGGGCCCCTTATCATTAGAAAAAAGTGTAAAGTTGGGGTTTTGCAGGGCCTTCAGAAGTCGGGGCCCAGGGCGCGCGCCCAATGTGCCTGCTGTTAAATCCGCCTCTGCCGAGGGTCCATGTGTACAATCACAATCTCAGAGCAAGTCCCCATGCACCCAGCCATACTGATTCCACATTCACAGAGGTAAAGTAACATTCACAGCCCCGCTAGCACCTCCAGGACCATTCGACACATTTCCAGCAGCTTCTCCACCTAGTCCAGGGATAGGGACTGAGTATGCTGTAAACAAAGTTTCAAATGAAAAGAGAAGTTACGTTCAAAATGTAGAAAATACAAAGTGTCTATTGTCTGTAGATCAGAGTTGATCACAAGGGTTCAATGGCCCAAGTTCATTTTATGATGATTACACCACAAACCACCCAGAGCACAGGCTAGATTATGGGTAGATGAGATACCTCTAAAAACAAAATCCCATCCTATTCACACCAACATTCATTGCATGTTCCTGATTAAAATGACCACGCAGGATAGAATAACAAAAAACAGACAAGTAAAACAAGAATTACCACGCAAACTAACCTTAACACTGTGGGATGTTTTTAATTAAAATGACATCACAACCAACCCAATCTCTATCTCAACATTTCAAATATAAGTTCCGTCACTGACCTCTTTAACAAAAATTATCTCTAAAGAAGTCATCTTGATTAAATTAAAGGACAAATGATGTCATGGAAAATATTTATAAAAAAGTTGCTATTTACCAAGATATCTTATGATCAAAAACTCAGTTCTGCATTTTTGTATGACCTGTATTTTTTGAACATAAATCTGCTATACAACTTTATACCTTCACTGAGCACAGCTGGCCACACGTATCCAATTGTATACTAAATTATATACAAAATCCAGCATTTTCACACTTGCCCTCTTCCATTCAGAGGTAAAGTAACAATTGGCAAGTCCATTCCTAAAGCAATTCATTAATAATTCTTTTCCCTTAAGACAACGAATGTCCTGAGTCACTACTTAAACACAAGTTTCTTCGTAAGCTTATTATTATTATTTTTTTTGTATTTTTCTGAAGCTGGTAACGGGGAGAGACAGCCAGACAGACTCCAGCATGCGCCCGACCGGGTTCTACCTGGCACGCCCACCAGGGGCGACGCTCTGCCCACCAGGGGGCGATGCTCTGCCCCTCCGGGGCGTCGCTCTGCCGCGACCAGAGCCACTCTAGCGCCTGGGGCAGAGGCCAAGGAGCCATCCCCAGCGCCCGGGGCCATCTTTGCTTCAATGGAGCCTTGGCTGCGGGAGGGGAAGAGAGAGACAGAGAGGAAGGGGGGGGGTGGAGAAGCAAATGGGCGCTTCTCCTATGTGCCCTGGCCGGGAATCGAACCCAGGTCCCCCGCACGCCAGGCCAAAGCTCTACCGCTGAGCCAACCGGACAGGGCCAGCTTATTTTTTTTTTTAATGTCCTTCCCCGATTCTTCTCATTGCGACCTGCAAAACCATAAACAGTGGACATCCTGCAGAACTTCTCCAGATCAATACGATCAAACCTTGATTTTACTTTAAATATTAGCCCACTCTATTAAGAAATGAAATCCTTTTATAAAAAGCATTTCAAAAACCCAACTAAACTTTCAAGCGTTAAACTCAAGTATAAATACCTAGAGAGTCACCCACTAAGACAATTCTAACAAAGTTGATACAATTCAAATGGAGGAAATCACTAATGGTGGGGTGAGTGAAGGCGGGAAGGAGCTTTTTTTTTTTAATTTTTCTGAAGCTGGAAACGGGGAGAGACAGTCAGACAGACTCCCGCATGCGCCCGACCGGGATCCACCTGGCACGCCCACCAGGGGCGACGCTCTGCCCACCAGGGGGCGATGCTCTGCCCCTCCGGGGCGTCGCTCTGTTGCGACCAGAGCCACTCTAGCGCCTGGGGCAGAGGCCAAGGAGCCATCCCCAGCGCCCGGGCCATCTTTGCTCCAATGGAACCTCGGCTGCGGGAGGGGAAGAGAGAGACAGAGAGGAAGGAGAGGGGGAGGGGTGGAGAAGCAGATGGGCGCCTCTCCTGTGTGCCCTGGCCGGGAATCGAACCCGGGACTCCTGCATGCCAGGCCGACGCTCTACCACTGAGCCAATCGGCTAGGGCCAAGGAGCTGGTTTTTAAACCAGGGACAAATTGGGGGATTCTTTCCAGGTCTACTCACATGTACCTAACAATGTTCCTTCATGACTTTAAAAATCAACGGGGAGGCCCTGGTCAGGTAGCTCAGGTGTAGCTCAGTTGGTGAGAGCATTGTCCTGATAAGCCAAGGTTGCAGGTTTGATCCCCATTAGGGCTCATACAAGAATCCACCAACGAATCCATCACTAAGTGGAAAACAAATCAATGTTTCTCTCTCTCTCTCTCTCTCTCTCAAATCAATTAAAAGAATTAAAGAATATTGAAAAAAAATCAATGTGGCGCTTTGTGCTAAACAAAGTTTTCTATCTTTATAATGAAAAAAAGAAAGAAAAAGTTTCATAGTTTCAACTTTCACCTTTACCATAATCCTAGCCGGTGGCTTCTCCACTCTTTCAGATCCCTGGTTCTCCGGGGCTGAGGATTATTTGTTCTTCCGGATGGTCTTTGCTCCTTGCTGAGTCATTCACGGGGCTTGATCACTTCATTCGGGCTCTCTGCCTTGGCCCGGCTTGGAGCCAGCACCTCTTACAGTCGGTTGCGATTGTACAGTTCCAATGAGGTCATTGATTAATTTTGTGCCTTTGGTTTTCCTTTTCTCTGTGTTCGCTCTCTCCCCCACCTCCCCCACCCTCCACCCCCGTCTAGCCTTTATTCCCACCCGCAAAAGTAGCACAATTCACTCAGCAAATCCTGCAAAGGTACTTACTTCTTAAAGCCCTCAATGACAATTGTGCAGGGCCTGAGGGTAGAAATCAAACAATTCACAAAGATTATGAATACTTTTTTTTTTTTTATATCATGAAGTATTACCATTAGAATAGTGAATTTTTTGATGCTGTAGTCTGGTGCTCTGCCAGAGGCATTACCCATGTTAACAGCTGATTCTAAAACAAAAGGGCAATATTGCAGTTCATGGATATCAGACACTTACTTGGTTGTAAGACCCATGGCTACATGTTGTCATGGTAAGAAGAAAAAAACACCTTATCAGTGATATTGTAACCTGCCATTGATTGCAAATTGCAACCTCATTTCAGAGATGTTAAAATGAGAGAAAAAAAAATGTGTTTCAGAATTGATGATGACGAATTAATTTTACAGATAAGGAAGCCGAAGTTCAGAGAAGTAGGTGCTGTGGCCAGAACCACAGTGCTGATGACACGCAGAGCTGGGTTAAGATGCTTCCAGAGTCCACTGGCTCTCTGGGCTTTGAAGCCTTTTCTTTTTTCTTTTTATCCTGAGCAGTTTCTTTTTCTTTGCCTGCCTGTTCTCAGGAGCCGGTATGTAAGCCCTGGGTCCTGGAAAACAGGTCCTCCCCCTTTAAGTTACCAGATAGCTAATGGAGCTAAAACAACTGCCTTTTTGACACGGCTTCCCCACCACATGACGCCTAATTATAGAGACTGTGCGCTCTGCTGTTGCTACATTATTTTTGGCGGTGGGAGGGTCAGAGGGGAAGGAGTGGGTGTTGGTCATGGCTATGCAGCCTTCCCCTTCTCCCCTACAGCTCCTTGCCCCAAAGCAGCCCCGGGAGGGCCAGAGGGCGGGCAGGGGAATTAATAAGGGCTGATTGAGGGCGCTAGAAGCCACTGGGGACATCTACCAAACACCTTCTCCTTTCAGATCTTCTTTCTCTCCTCTGTCGAATGAGCTGCCGGTCGGATTGCTCACTCAGCTTCGCCCCTTAGACTGGGAAGGTTTGTCCTCTCTGAATCGACATTCTGTGTCTCCGGAGGTGAAGTTCCAATTGCTGAGTCCGTTTGTCTGTGGGCTCAGTTCCTTCATTTGGTGATTTAGTCAATATTTAATGAGCACCTACTACACACACAGGCGTGACCAATAAACCAACACACACACAGTTTCTGCCCTCGGAGGGGGGGGCGGTTCATAGCCTGGGGGAAAGGACAGATGTCCTCAAAGAAGCTTGTCAATACATGTAAAATGACAGTTGTGCTAAGAGGTTCTCAGGAAGAGCTGTGGCAGAGACAGGCAGCACTCACCGAAGACTCTGCCTGCATGCTTCCCTTCACCCCGCCCCCTTACAGTTTGGGTTGGGGCCATGTGATTAATTTTGGCCAAGGACCTTGAGTGGACATGATAGGGGTCACCTCCAGGGAAAGCCTTTAAGAGCTGGTGTGTCTCTTTCAACCCCCTTTGCTCTGCTTTGATGACCTTGGGCACCGTGAGACAGGGTGGCTACGAGTTGGAGGAGGGCTACCCAACCCACACTGGGCCTTGCACTTGGGGAAAACGAATCTCTGATGTGTTTGCTCCCTGGGGCCTCAGGTCTGACTTGGCAGCTGCTGGTATTTACCTTAACTCATACAGAATTACTTCCTCTGAGGGAAAACCAGGAAAGGGCTGACCGGGCAAAGGGCCAGGAAAGGTATCCTCATCTTCAGGGAAGTGATGTTTTGGGCCAGGGTCCGAAGGAGAGTGGGGGTTAACCTGGAGGGCAGTGTGGGGAGGAGCATGCTAGATAGACCGACAGCTTCTGCTGGGGATGGAGGGCTTGTTGGATGGAACGGACAAAAGGCAGAGGGACAGGAAAAGCTCAGTCACCCACTCTCTGGCTGATGCGAGACAAAGCCCGATATCCAGGCCACACACCGGGACACCACGGCTGCCCAAGTTCTCTGGACTGTCCAGGACTGCAGGATGGGTCACTTAGGCTTGAAAAGGGGTCAGCTTGGCCCTCCCACCTCCTCAGCCAGGTTGGAGCCACCTGGGCAGTGTCTTGCTCATGGTCCGCCCCTTCTAGTGTGTCCGTAAAGTCATGGTGCACTTTTGACCGGTCACAGGAAAGCAACAAAAGACGATAGAAATGTGAAATCTGCACCAAATAAAAGGAAAAACCCTCTCAGTTTCTGTAGGATGATGTGGCAGCATGTGCGCATGCGCAGATGGTGACGTAACACCATGTATACAGCGGAGCAGCCCATGGCCATGCCAGTCGAGATGTGGACGGTACAGAGGAAAATTCAGTGTGTTCTGTGGCTCACTAAATTCGAATCCATGACCAAAGTGCAACGTGAATATCGGCGCGTTTATAACGAAGCGCCACCACATAGGAATAACATTACTCGGTAGGATAAGCAGTTGAAGGAAACTGGCAGTTTGGTGGAGAAACCCTGTTCTGGTAGGCCATCAGTCAGTGACGAGTCTGTAGAGGCTATACGGGATAGCTACCTAAGGAGCCCTAAAAAAATCTGTGTGTGAGCCCACATCGAACTGCACTGAATAGGTATGAAACTGGGAGAGTTTTCCTTTTATTTGGTGCAGATTTCACATTTCTATCGTCTTTTGTTGCTTTCTTGTAACTGATCAAAAGTGCACCATGACTTTATGGACACACTGTATTCTGCTTCTAGGACCAGAGGGCCCTGGGGAGGGGGAAGGGCAGGAGTCTGGGAAGTTCTGACCCAGCATTGTTGGCAGATGGAACCGGAATGCTGTGTGAGGAGCCCGAGGGGAGCTGGGCAAGTGGGTCTGCATTAAAGGAGAGGACCAGAGTGAAGACAACAGGGCGTGGGGAAGGGCTTGGGGGTAGGGGCACTGGGCTTGTGGAGGCCAGTCTGACCTGAGCCCTTGCAAAGCCAGTAGCCGCAGCCACCATCACGGCCTCCTGGCTTTTGCAGGTTTGCATTTGATTCAGACAGACGGTAATGAAGCAACAGAGCCAGGAACTGGTGGGCCATTTTCCTTTATTCTAGACTCGTGCCGGCCAACGAGTAAAAACAAACACACTGGGTATCAAAACCCACTCGCATGTTGTCCTGTTCCACAACCAGGAGAATCTTTCCGTTTTTTTCTAAAACCAAAGGCCCCCTAGTCTCAGCCACCTTTGTCCCCCATCTCCTTCTCTCTGCAGGCCTCCATCTTGGCTGCCTGCCTCCTCTGCCACCACATGGCCTCTATCCTCTCCAACAACTTGGTCTCCTTTCTTTAAAATGGCCTCCTAGCTCCTCCTTTTAAAACTTTTTGGTGCAAAAGTCCTCACCCAGCACACATTAGCATAACCGAGCCCCTTTCCAAGCGTGAAAGCAATCAGCTGTATCACACGAGAACATCATCATGTGAGCAGCGGCCATTTTTAACAATAAGAGTGAGCAAAACCAGAAAATACAGATTTTACAACTCCTTTGCCCAACAGCCCCCCCCTACCAGGGCCACACTGTTTTCTTATGAACAAGGCAGCAGGCTGGGGTGCCCAGAGGCCTAAAGGAGGAGTGGGAGGCTGGGCAGTCCCTGCTGCCACTCAAACTGGAGCCATGGTCCTCCCCTCCTCCCCCTTTGTCTGACCAAGCCTGTCCCTGCCATCTCCCTGTGTGTAGCTCAACCTGTCACATACCTGCTCAAAACCCTGCTAAGAGCTTCCCTTTGAATACAAAGGAATTTCAGACCCGGGGTTCAAGGAACCCTCAGCTCTGGCCTCTGGTCACCTTCCCATTGCTCTCCTTCCCAATCCTGCCCTCAGCTGGACCTAACAACAGCCCCATGCCTCACTTCTTGAGTCTCAACCCTTTGGGTCAGGGCAAAATTGCTGTCACAGCACCGAGGACCCATTGCAACAGATGTCATCTTTGCCTAACAAATGTCCAGTTCCCCCTTCTTTGAGTTTGATTCCATGCAGCAGTGAGCCCAGGCTCGGGGTTTAACTCAATCATGGCAGCCTTGTCCTCAGACTCTTGCAGTCAGGAAAGACCCTGTGTCTTAGTTATCTCAAGGAGACCTAAGGGGGAATCTGCTGGGGGTGAGGAAATATTTTCTGGGGAAGCATTTGCTTTCCTGATAACAGGAAGCACGCACCGTTGGTCCCACCTTCCTTCCTTCCTTGACTGTAGATGTGATGGCTGGAGCAGGGCAGCCATCTTTGAACCATGAGGAAATAGCTAACGGTAGCCATCTTGTCTTCAAAAGGCCATTGAACTATTACCAACATCTGTCTACTTCTTATTAGGTCTACCCCCTGCTCATGTAAGTCACTGTTGTCATTTTCTGTTGCTTGCAGCTGTCATTCTTACCTGACACACCTAGCCTCAGCTTTCTTTGCTTTCCTCAATTCCAGTGACTCTCAGCCCGGCCCCAATTCAGTACCACATTTCATACCATACCACATTTCAATCTTAGACCTTGTCACCTCAAACTATTACATGCCTGAAATATCTGATAAAACTGCTAATTTTCTGACCAAAAAACTCTGATCCATCCATTTTGCTGGGTTGACTAGAGAATAGTGCTATTCATTTAGAATTGGAAAGTTGTTCTGGGCTCCCTTTGGAAAGGGTTAGGGTCCGCAGTTCAGCTCTCATGAATATTTCTTCCCAGTGTTTGTCCTAGGTTGAGCACTGCTGCAGCTCCCGGCACCCTGCTTTTCCCTGTGTTTCCCACAGACCCGCCCACCTCCCCTCGTCTCCTCCTCTCCGGGCAGCTGCATCCCTCCTCAGGGTCAAGTGCACTGACTGTGTTCCCTCCCGTGCCTCCAGGACTGACTCCACCTGCCTATCTTCCTCCAATGTCTTCAGCCTCTCCTCCCTCAACCTTTCTCCCAGGAACATGCCCAACCTTCCTCCTCCTCCAAAGCACCTCCCTTAGACCCTGTCCTCCCTGCTAGCCACTCTCTCTCCCTTTTCCTTTGTCCTGAGCTTGGTAGAAGAGCCATCTTCCCTAGGAAATCCTAACCCTCCCCACTGAACCGTTCCCCACATGACCACGTTCTGTCCCTACCGCTTGCTTCACTGGAACTGCTTAGGAAGCCTCCAGGCCCGACCTGTGGTGGCGCAGTGGATAAAGTGTTGGCCTGGAACGCTGAGGTCGCTGGTTTGAAGCCCCGGGCTTGCCCATCAAGGCACAAACGGGAAGCAACTGGGAGTCGATGCTTCCTGCGTCTCCCGCCCTCCTCCTGCTCCCGCCTTTCTCTCTCTCTCTCTCTCTCTCTCCCCCTCTCTAAAATCAATAAACAAAATCTTAAAAAAAAAAAAAAAGAAAAAGAAGTCTCCAGTGACTTTATGATTATCAAACAAACTGGATACATTTCGGTTCTTATTCTCCTGGACCGGTTTGTTGATCTGACGCGGCGACCACACTCTCATTCTTGAGACTTTCTACTCCCTTGGTTCCCAAGACAGCCCCTCGCCTGGCGTTCCTTCTGCTCACCAGCCAGTTCTTCGGAGGCTCCTTGACGGAGGCTGGGGGTGTTGGGGTCTCAGCCATGCTCGGGGGGGGGGGGGAGGGGCTGTGCTCAGCACCATGCTCTTGTCTCTCACACTCTGCCTCACTTCCCATCCACCTTCTAGTTTCTATCCTGTCTACACTGCCAATACTCTGATGTACAGCTTTAGCCCTGCTACTGCATCTAGGGTTTAAAATGTTTCCTTTTACTTATGGATTGCATCCTTTGCTGCTCCGTGAACATCGCCCCCGTGGCCGAGCAACCACCAAGGCCACGCTCCTCAGGATATCATACGTGCCCCTGGGTCTGGGCTCTTGCTGTTTCTTCGGTCTCACTCCCTGTCCAGTCATCCGAGACTCGCAAGCTCCCCACCCCCGCCCAGGGCATGTCGTGATGCCTCATAGAGCCTCTGCCTCGCAACCCACGCAGCCTGGAACTCCCTTCCGCTCCGTGCATCTCGGCCGCGTCTTACTCATCCCTGGTGCTCACCTAAGGCAAAATCTCTTTGCCAGGAAGCCTTACCCGTCTGGCATCCTCGGGCGGAGCCACGTGCCCCTCTCCCTGGCGGGCCTCTACCACTGCTTGTATCTCAGCACGTTATCTCACATGACCAGACCCGGTCAGCCTCTCTCTCCCTCTCATTCTCTCTCTCTCCGTCTCTCTATCCCTGTCCCTCGCAGCCTCCGCCCCTCTGCCCTTTGCCCACTTGCTCTGCCCTCCCTGACAACCGGGGAAGCTTTGTCTTGCATGTGGCCCTGGTTCCAGCTCTGTGTCACCTCCCTGCCGCCCTGCCCATAAGCCAGCTTCCAGGCAGCAGCACCGCCTTTGGGACTCTGGGATTCACTTCCACATCTCCAGGAGAAAGTCACTGGGCCACCTCGGACCAGAGATGACTCATGCGCAGACTGGGAGTGGGGGTAGGAGAAGGATCTGCCGGAACACGGGGAGCCCATCTGAGCTGTGGTCCGGAAGGAAATGATACTCATCTCAAGTACAACTGATTATATATAAAAAAAATTAATCATGAAAAGAAACATCTAGAAAACAGCATTAGAGCTAGCCCCTCTTTCCCAGACCCAGAGCCACGCTCTTTGGTTGGAGTGTGGTTCTGATCGGGCTACCTGGGCAGGGCTGTCTTCTATAATATTACATCTGGCTGCTAGGGCTGCGCTGGGATTCATGTGTCCATCAAACATTAGAATTTTGTGTTCGTGAATTGTTTGCCCAAAGCCCCCTTCTTTAAGGGCTCACAGAACAATGTTGGCTCGGTCCCCAGCTTGGTTACAAGAAGGCCTGTCAGGCAGGGGTTGCTTGGGCAGTTCTGGGATCCTGGGGAACCCTGCCTTGACTTTCTTGGGCCCTCACTACTTGGGTGATCTGGGGAGGGGGAGGCATGGGTGCAGACACCCCAGGGATCTCTGGGTTCTCACGGGGCACGTGGCCGTGCATGTGGCCGCAGTGATGGAGAGGGTCACTCAGTACGGTACCCGGCTAGTCCTGGGGCCCAGAGGGAGACACAGCCAAATGCCGGTGTTCCGGGGGCACGAAGTGAAAGGGACACACACAGGAACGAGCTCCCCACGCCTCATCGCCTTGGCTGCTTTCTTTATCTTCGTAGAACTCCACCGCCGACGTGCCGTGTAGTTTTTTTTTTATTTATTCTCTGTCTCCCTTCCACGTGCCCTAGAATACAAGTTCCCTAAGGGCAGAGGCCGTCCTTGTTTGCTTCCTGTGTTCATGGCTGCATCCCTAGGACCTAGGACAGGTGCATAGTGAGAGCTTAAGTGTTCGTTGAAGGAATGGGTGAGATGCTGGGAGTCAGGTCTGTGCGCGGTGCTGGAGAAGTTTAGCCCCAGCCGGAAATTTGGAGATGGCTTTCTGCAGCCCGCGTGCCTAAGCTGCGTCTCTAAGCATCCGCCAGGTGAACCAGGGTAGGAAGAGGACAGAAAGCCCCACAGGCAAGACTCAGAAGGAAGGACCAGGCTGGTGAATGTGCGGCCTGGCCGTCCTCAGCGCAGTTGTGTGGCTGATCCGGTGAGAGCGGAGCTGCAGTTTCAGGGTCCCTGTGTTGGACGTCAGTGTGGGACTGAGAGGGGGACTGTGGCGTGCGATGGCCTCTCTCAGGGACAGGGACTGTGGCGTGCGATGGCCTCTCTCAGGGACAGGGACTGTGGCGTGCGATGGCCTCTCTCAGGGACAGGGACTGTGGCGTGCGATGGCCTCTCTCAGGGACAGGGACTGTGGCGTGCGATGGCCTCTCTCAGGGACAGGGACTGTGGCGTGCGATGGCCTCTCTCAGGGACAGAACAGTCAAGCCCCCCTGCAGTCAGTCACACTGGACCGTGGAGCTGGGGCCACTTTGGGACAGGCGAGAGGGCTAGGATTTTGGTCAGCAGAGGGACACAAGGGGCCAGGGCCAGGTAACAAGCATCCCGGATGGCACAGGATTCCAAATGTCAGGGGGACAGTGACTGGGAGGAGACTTCCATCCGCTCCTCGTTTTGGCTGCCATTGCTGTTGGGAAGGGGCCCTGCACAGAAGAAGAAGGCTTCCTTGTTCTCACTGGGGACGGTGCCACCGGTCTGCCTCTGGCCCAGGCAGTGGAGGGGCCCCACCCTCGGCCTCCCGAGGTATGAATGCTCACTTCACAGCCGTGTGCTCAGCCGTGTTCTCTGCAGCCACTCCGGGAGGAGCTGGGCCAGCCCATCAGCTCAGCCCCCCAGCCTAAGCTTTCCTGTGGAACCTGGGCCCCGAGTCCTGTCATTACCTGTTCTCATGGCTGACTTTCCCTCTGAGGCCTTTCCTGTTCCCCGTCCTCATTTGGGACAGTCTCATTTCACCAGAGATGCTCACATCCTGCTGAAGGTCAAAGGCTCAGGGCCAGGGTGTGGTTTGCTTTTGTTCTGGGAGGTTCCTTGGCCCTGATGCCAATGTACCCACCTGTCCAGGCCAGCTTAGTAGAGCAAGGGTATAGGCGGTGACCTTAACACCGTGGCCATTACACTTTAGGAGGCCACTGCTCCTAGCAGGGTCACACCAGCGACTCACCCCACGCAGCGCCCACTGGGGCAGAGGCCCCTCTGAGCTCAGCCTGGAGCTCACACTTGGTCCCACCCCTTAATGCTTTGCTTAGCCATCCCCCCACCCCCTCCCACCTTCTCCCCAAAAGCTCCCAATCAGGACTCCTTCAAACTCTAGCCCATGAACTTAAGAACCAGGGGTGGCTCAGGCAGGGCTCGGGTGTGGGGTGGGCCTCCCCCAGTGAAGACACCCTCGCAGGCTGGTGCAGATGTGACTGCGCCCCAGGCGGGCCCATTGGGCCTCTCCCCAGAGGCCTGGGCAGGGAGTAGGGGTGAGGTAGAGTGGGGACAGGAGGAGAAGGAGTTCTTCTCTGCACCTGTTCTTGTTTGTATCTTATCCACCTCCCCCTGATTGGTACAGTCCTGGAACGCTTTGTACACCCCTCCCCTCTCTTTGCTCCTGCTCGTTAGTTCCTGGGCCGGAGGGGCCAGCTCTCCCCTTGCTTCTGAAAGGATGGGGAGAGAACACTGCATTAAAAGTGAACTTGGGAGAAACAGAGAGAGTAATTTAGAATATCTTTTTAAAGGCAGTAGTTTGACCTGCAAAGTAATTATTTTTTTCTCTATAGAAGGTTGAATAACTCCTAGCTGCTGCTTCTTCTTCTCCTTCTCCTTCTCCTTCTCCTTCTCCTTCTCCTTCTCCTTCTCCTTCTCCTTCTCCTTCTCCTTCTCCTTCTTCTTCTTCTTCTTCTTCTCCTTCTCCTTCTTCTTCTTCTTAACTTCTGTAAAAAATCCTAACATTTCCCCAGGCAGATGAGTGGAGCACAGACGAAGGTGAAAATACAAGTTCTCACCAATGTTTTTCAAACCCATTGCTGCTTTTCTACCCATGCATTCCTCAAATACAAAGTTCTTGCTCAAAGTTCTGGCTGTTTGAGGAAGAACTGAGCTCTCCTTTATTACTCCCCCCCCCTTCTTCATATTTCTGGATAATAAATGAGTGAGACAATGAAGGAATCATTGGAGGCAGTCCTTTGTTCTCTCATCTTGAGTTCCATCATCCCTGTTCCATTTCTGGCCTCCCTCGTGTCCTGCACGGCTGTCCTGTGCATTACAGAGAAGTGTGGGGTGTCTCCCTCTGGTCAGCCACTGTGGCAAACCCGTTCCCCGGGGACGGAGCCGGGATCTCAGACACAACCTGAGCAGCGGAAGGCACGCTCCCTGCAGTTGTCGAGGGGCCACACGTGGGTGCATCTCAGTGCTTCCCTGCACTTTGCCATCTGGACATCTGCTCGGGAGATGATAAAGGAGAAATAAGTCACATTTCTTCATGCCTGCTGTGTTCACTGAGTACTTATGGGAGCACCTGTTGCGTGACATCCAAGGAGCAGGCCCAGAGAGACAATGGGCCCCTTGCCCTGTGGGGTGCCCTCTGTAGGAGGATGCAAATCTCGCACCTGGAGCTGAATCGTAGCGATGCCACATGGCGGCTCTATCCACCAGCCTCCCCATTTGTGTGGGAACCCGTGCAGTCCCCTCCGCCCCCCGCCTGTCTTTGGCTTCTCGCGGTCAAAGATCTGGAACGTGGTCCCTAAGTGACCCGTTCAGATCCTGCCTCTGTGTAACTTACTCGCTGTGCTGCGTTTGTTCGTCTCTCCGAGCCTCAGTTTCCTTATCAATAAACTGGAGATTATACTCGTCCTCACATCATAGGGTTCTGTGAAGAGTGGATGAGGCTGTGTTTGGAGGAGCTGAGCTCAATCCTTGGCACCGCAGGCGTCAGGGGTTCCGTGGTCATTCCGACCTCCACCTGCCCCAAGTCTGAAACGCGCTCTGGCTGGGAGTTCCGAGCTGCAGGGTCAGGAGGGGGGGAGTGTTGTGCGCTGGCTGAGGAACAAGACTAACCTACACACAGCAAATAGGAGACAAATGAAGAGCCAAACTGGGATCCCAGCCACAAATATATTAGGGATTTGTCTAAGAAGAAAGGCTGGCAGGACTTGGGTGGTTAAGGAGGTCTGGTCTCAGAGAAGTTGGAGCTGGTGACCAATGGGACCAGAGGGACCTTCTTGGTAAAGGTCAGTCTTGCGAGGCCGAGTTAGGGCTGTTTCACACTGAGCCCCGTGCGGGCCCAGGTGGTGGGCTCCGCAGGCGTTCTACTGCCCCAGGGCAGTTTGCACTTATAAAGTGCCTACTATGTGCTAAGCATACATTTATAGAACAGCTCCAGCTTCACAAGACATCGTTTTAGGTAGGACAAATATATGACTTGGAGGCTGGCTGTTAAATATATACCCAGAGGCTTCCTGGGTAGGCTTGGAGAGCTGAAAAGCTTTCTTGTCTTTCCTTGCTGAGAATCCAGTTTAGAAGTTTTTCAGAACAAATCCAGGCTTGGTTTGGTGCGGTTGCACTCTGATCCCTGTCCCGCCCTTATTTTTCTAGTTTTGCAAAGTTTCTTTATTTAGAAAAAAAATATGAGGCATAACTTTTTCTTTTTTTAATTCAAATACCCACTAAAGTTGGTTTTGCGGTTATGTAGGAGAATAGGTCATTCCCAGGGGATGCGGCTGAAACCTTTACGGCCGAGGCGTCGTGATGTCTAGGGTCATTATCAAGCATTTCAAATACAGGGAGGTACACAGGGAATAAGGCAAAATGTTAAGAATTGTGGAATCTGGAAGGACAGTTCATGAGTGACTGTTGTCCTGTTCTTCTAGTTTTTCTCTAAGTTTAGAAGTTTTTGAATGAAAAAGTAAACTCATTGAACTACAAGAGAAAAATGAGGCACGAACAGCACCCCTCTCCTGCCTGGTAGGTTTAGGCTCTCACAGGGGGCATCTCCCTTTCCTGTCGGGAGGTAGGGAGCTTCCCTGCCCACGCTTCCGAGTTCTTCAAAACTGGCCACTCTGGGGCCCTGGCCGGTTGGCTCAGCGGTAGAGCGTCGGCCTGGCGTGCGGGGGACCTGGGTTCGATTCCCGGCCAGGGCACATAGGAGAAGCGCCCATTTGCTTCTCCACCCCCACCCCCTCCTTCCTCTCTGTCTCCCTCTTCCCCTCCCGCAGCCAAGGCTCCATTGGAGCAAAGATGGCCCGGGCGCTGGGGATGGCTCCTTGGCCTCTGCCCCAGGCGCTAGAGTGGCTCTGGTTGTGGCAGAGCGACGCCCCAGAGGGGCAGAGCATCGCCCCCTGGTGGGCAGAGCATCGCCCCTGGTGGGCGTGCCGGGTGGATCCTGGTCGGGCGCATGCGGGAGTCTGTCTGTCTCTCCCTGTTTCCAGCTTCAGAAAAAAAAAACAAAAATACAAAAAAAACACAAAAAACTGGCCACTCTGATCTTCGCCACAGGCCTCCAAGTCCCGCTGTCAGCCTGGGGGCCACCCCTCTGCCTCTGGCTGGCTTTGTCCTCAGCCTGCTGGACTTTCTGGGGACTCCCCAGACCCTGCCCTGACTGCCATGGCAACAGAGAAGCAGCCCCCAGAGGAGGCTGAGAGGGGACAGGGAGCCTCTCACCTTGAAGTGTTTTAGATAGAAGCTCGTTCAGGAATATGTTGTATAATCCTTGAGAATTCCCGGGCCAGCACCTGTCACCCCCAAGTCTTGGGCAGAGAGCTGGGGAGCAGGGGCAGAAAGAAGGCCAGGTTCCCCTCCTTGGTTGCTGGTAGGGGTGACGGAGTGGAGGAGACAAGTCTTGTGGAGGAAACGGGGTTGCATTGGACTTCCTGAGAGATCCGTGCCTTGTTTTCGGAGTTTCTTTGCTCTTTTGGCCTCATTTGCTAACTTGAGCCCTCACCTCCGTGTAGCATGTGACGGTATTGTGTGATGATGTGCTCACTCAACTCACTCATTCATTCTACCCAGGCTGACCGGGGGCTAATTATGGGCCCTGTGCTGGGGACACAGGGCTCCACTGTGCCGTCAGACTCCAGCGGCCCAGATGTTGGGGAAGGAAAGCTCTTTCTGGGAGGTAGTGGTCAGAGCAGGTTTGCTGAGGGGGGTTCAGCTGGGCAGGTAAAAGAGGGGTTGGAATTAGACAGAAGAAAGGGCCTTTTGGGGGTGTAGGTGTGGGGGACACCGCGAGCTAAGGCACCATCTGATCAGTGCGCATTCTCTGGCCGGATGAAGATTAGTGACCTCGGTCAGGCTGGGAGAAACCTAAAATTAGCCCCACCAGCTGGGCCTGGGCTGTGCGGGACTCCTCCTTACCCCCCGGCCTCCTCGGGTTTCAGAAGGCACGGACGTGTGCAGAAACAGCGTGCTTTGCCCAGGTCACAGAAGGCAGAGCAGGGCACCCGGCTCCCAGCTGGACCGCTGTCACCCAGGGGGAGGTGGCTCCCCAGTGCTGCAGGGCCTGGCAAGAGGGCAGGGGGGAGTCCCTGGCCTTCCCCTCTCCTCAACACTGCTTCCTCTTTTGCTTCCCTGTTCCCCTTCGAGATCTGCAGGCGCAGCTGAGAGGCCGGGGCCAGGCCAGGGCGCTGTCCTGCCGGCGAACCAGGGACCCTGTGGGGCAAGCCCGACCAGGGGGCAGAGGCCTGGGCAGAAGCCTTTCCGGGGCCCGGTGAAAGCAGCCAGGACACGGCATCTCCACCCAGTGTATCCTGTGCCGACCTCCTCTCTGACCTTGCCTGAAATTCCCTCCATTAGTCACCAGCAGCAAAGAGCCCGCACAGTTGTTTGAGAGGCTAATCTTGCCTTAGCAGCTGCTGGAGCTGATCCCGGCTGATAAGGAGCCACGTGTGGCATGGCAACGGGTGGGAGGTGGACGGCCCAGCCTGGTGGTGGGGGCAGAAGTGGGGGCTGGGGAGCGAGCGGGGCAACCTTTTCCGGGGCTCCCGCTCCAGGCGGAGTGCCCTCCCCCACATCAGACGCCTGCTCGGGGCTGAATCACGCCCCCAACCAGTTCCTTTGTTGAAGTCCTAGCCCCCACCCCGTATCTCAGAATTGAGAGATAGGGTCTTTAAAAAGGTAATTATGTTAAAAATGAGGGCAGGCCTTAACCCAATCTGACTGGTGTCCTATAAGAAGAGGAGATTGGGACACAGACACACACAGAGGGAGGACCCTGGGAGGACACAGGGAGGAGACACCCTCTGCGAGCCACGCGTGGGCAGAGGCCTCAGAAGACACCACGCCTGCCAGCCTGACCTTGGACTTGCAGCCTCCAGCACTGTGAGAAAATAAAGCGACCAGTCTGTGGGGCTCGCTATGGTGGCCGCGGCTGCCTGACACCGTCCCTCCCCTAAATACCCCGGCTGGTGCCTTCTGTCTTCTCCTCTCCCTCCAGCCTGGGGTCTCCTCTCCAGCTTTCCCAGGCCCTACATGTGCAAATGCCACCCCTGGTCGCCAAGGCTCCTTGTCTGCCGCTGCTGGGACGGAAGCTTCTGAGAGTGAAGTGCTACTGAGCGTGCGCAGAAGGCCCAGGGCGGCTTCCTCAGACGGGGTGATGACAGCCAGCCTCTGCGCTCTCTCTCGAGTCTCCTGCCATTTCTTAGGCTCTTCAGCACTTGACCTGTTCCCTGTTCCCTGCAAGGCACCCCCCATGCCCGGCAGCATGATTTATCGAAATGTTAATTTTGGGTTCTTCTTTTCACACACCTTTCCAGTGCAACACCGTGGTTTGTGCGTCCTGGTCTTGGGAACTGGTGGGGTCTAGCCTGGCCCATCTACCAAGACTTCAGCGGTGGCACCCTGGCCAAATGCAAGCTAGTGTCACATCACTTGGGGCCACACAGAATTTTTTTTATTTCTTATATATAGAGAGAGAGTCAGAGAGAGGGATAGATATGGGATAGATAGACAGGAACAAAGAGAGATGAGAAGCATCAATCATCAGTTTTTCGTTGCAACACCTTAATTCAGGGGGTCGGGAACCTTTCTGGCTGAGAGCCATGAACGCCAGATATTTTAAAATGTAATTCTGTGAGAACCATCCAATATGTTTAATACTAAATACAAGTAAATGTGTGCATTTTATATAAGACCAACACTTTTAAAGTACAATAAGTCTCGAATTCTTTTTAATAACGTTGTTATGCTATTGCTAACCAATGATGAATAAAGTACTTCTTACCATTAATGTGACTTCTGGTGCTACATGGTTTTGCTGATGGCTTTGTAGTCTGGTTGATACGTGGTGAGGTTAAGCTTCATGGAGGCGTTGAGACTTCCATCCGTTAAACATGATCGTAGGTTGGTCTTAATGTTCTTTAGATGTGAGAAAGACTGCTCACATGCATACGTAGAGCCAAACATTGTCAGTACGGCAATACTCACACGCTGCAGTGTGTGGTATGTGACGGGAAGCACTTCCAAGTTTTGACAATCAGCTGGTCCACGGGTTGAAGTTTTTTCATTTCTCCTCACTTGTGTTTGCTCACCAACTCTGCTTGCTGTCGTGCAAGTCTTTCCAAATCTTCATTCAGTGACTTGAACTTATTCACCCACATGTCTGAGGCCTTCAGGTCAGCAGCTTGTAGCTCAAAATCTCTGATGGAGACACCGGGGATGTAACTCAGGTCGGCGTTGTCCCCTGCACACTTGTGTGGATGGATGATGAACTTAAAAAAGACGAGTGCGCTCACGAAATTTCAAAGCGCACTTTGAATGACTGCAGGAGATTAGATGTGAAGCCCGCTAGCTGCTGGAGATCAAGATGTTGAGCAGGGTCACTTGCTATACATGCATCTTTAAACTCTCCCAGTTTTTCAAAGTGTAGTAAACAACCTATTTCAATGTCGGCGATGAAGAACTCCAACTTGTTTTCAAATGCAAACACTGCTTGTTGAAGGTGTAAGACTGTATTTCCAATGCCTTGCATTTTCACAATGAGCTGGTTCAGATGTTCAGTCATATCCACGAGATAGTAGAACTTCAGGAGCCGCTCAGTGTTAGCTAACTCAGGATGCTCAACGTTTTTCATTTCAAGCAAAGTCCGGATTTCTCTAAGACAAGCCACGAAACAGCTGAGCACCTTCCCTCTTGACAACCAACACACATTGCTGTGCAGAAGCACACCAGAATAATTATTCCCAACTTCATCCAGCAGTGTTTTAAATTGGCAATCATTTAAAACTTGGGCAACAATAGTTGACCACCCGAATGGCCAGCGACATCACTTCACCAAGCTGCTCGCCACACATCTGAGCACAAAGCGCCTCCTGATGTAGGATGCAGTAAAAACTTAGCATGGGTCTCTTTTCATGTTCAAGAAGAAGTGCTACAAATCCTCTGTTTTTCCCCACCATGCACGGAGCACCATCAATACACACCGAAATAAGTTTATTCATCGGTAGATTTTTTTCTTTAGCGAACTCAGTGAAAGACTTGAATAAATTCTCCCCTCTTGTCTCTTTCATAGGCAAAACAGCAAGACTTTCCTCACGTAGTGTGTCACTGACAGCATACCTTGCAATCATGCTGAACTGGGATAAATGGCTTACGTCTGTTGACTGATCCAAAGTGAGAGAAAAGAATGGTGCTGCATTTATGTCCTTCACTTGTGTTGCATCAATTTGATTTGCCATCATGATGGTATGATCGTGAACAGTTCTTGCCGACAGAGGTATGTCTTTTATTCATTTGATTATCTTGTCTTTATTCAAAAAGTCATCAAAAAGTTCATTGGCAACATCAAGCATAAATGTTTTGGCATACTCCCCATCTGTGAATGGCTTTCCGTTTCTCACAATTGCTAAAGGACCAGCAAAGCTAGCCGAATTCCAGTCACCTTGTTGGGTCCAAACATGGAGTTGCTGCTGACTAGCTTGCACTCTGCACAGTAGCTCTTGACATGCTTTCTTCCTGCTGTCCCCCACTGGATATTTCAATGCAAATGTAGTATGTCGTGTGTCGAAGTGCCGCTTTATATTTGACCATTTCATCAATGCAATTTTATCATTGCATATTAGACACACTGCAGAACCTGCTCTCTCCACAAAGGCAAATTCCTCTGTCCATTCCTGCTGAAAAGTACGATACTCTTCTTTTTTTCTTTTAGCCATCTTCTTCGTCAAAAGCGTTTCTGCAATTAGCTAGCTGACTACTTGATTAAAAGGAGGGAAGTTTACTTCCTGACCTCACAACGACTTGTGTACGTTACTCATTATCCAATAAAAATTTGGTGTTGTCCTGGAGGACAGCTGTGATTGGCTCCAGCCACCTACAACCATGAACATGAGTGGTAGGAAATGAATGGACTGTAATACGTGAGAATGTTTTATATTTTTAATGTTATTTTTTTTAATTAAATATTTGTCTGCGAGCCAGATGTAGCCATCAAAAGAGCCACATCTGGCTCACGAGCCATAGGTTTCCCTGATTTAGTTGTTCATTGATTGCTTTCTCATATGTACCTTGACCATGGGCCTTCAGCAGACTGAGTAACCCCTTGCTCAAGCCAGCGACCTTGGGTCCAAGCTGGTGAGCTTTTTGCCTAAGCCAGATGAGCCCGCGCTCAAGCTGGCGACCTCGGGGTCTCGAAACTGGGTCCTCCACATCCCAGTCCGACGCTCTATCCACTGCGCCACTGCCTGGTCCGGCGGGGCCACGCAGGATTTTAAAATTAGTTGAGTTAGTTGCCAACATTTAAAGCTGGGAGATTTTACATATAATACAATGAGAATTCCTGGCTTCTCTTGAAATAAGAGGAGCTGGGCCTTCGTTTAGGGTGGTCCACCATCCCGGTTTGCCTGGCATTCTCCCAGTTCCCACACTTTCTGGACTTCTGGACCCTAGAAGAACTAAGACGATGGGTTTCTGTGTGGCGCTTTGCCAGGGCAGCCCTAACAAACTCCTCTGTGTCCCGTCGTTCCCTTTGGGTTGGTGGCTCTGACGGTCAGCCGGCCTGCCCAGCCCAGCCCAGCCCAGCCCAGCCCAGGCCCGGGAGACACTTGCAATATCACCTGCAGTAAATCCCCCAGGAGTGAAGCCAGATGTTGGTGTCTTGAGAGGGCAGGAGGGAGAGCAACCTGGAGAGAGGCACAGATCCAGCCCTCAGGGTGGATGGTGTTGGGGGTCCTCGAGCAGCAAGGACCCCGGTACCCCACACAGCCAAAAGAAGGGGCCTGACTTGGTGTGGGGACCTTAGATGGGGCACCTGGGCTGGCACAACATTTCCATGTTTGCCAAAGATTTTCCCACTCCTAAGGGGCACCGGGCGTTAGAGACGGAGGTGTGCATACAGTGAGCTTGAACAACAAAGAAGCCAGGGGAAAGGAAAAGAAAGAGAAGCCAGGGCAACTTTGATGTATAAAAAACAGGCCTCCAAAAGCCTCCTGGATTCTGGTGAGAGGAAGAGGAGGTCCCAGTGCAGATGGAAATGAAAATCTAGGCCAGCCCTTCAAAACAGGGTCAGCCTCAAAATTTACTTGGTTTAAGGGCAATAAAAAGAGTGTTTGTCCCCATTATGCAGATAAGGAAACTGAGGGTTGGAGCAGTTCAGTCTCCCAACCTCACACCTCTAGGAAGTAGCAGAGCCAAACCTGCCACAGTCTTGGCCTCTGGAGCTGCTGTTTCAATGAGGTCTCCCGGCCCTCTGCACCCACAGCCCTTGTGAGCCTTACCAGGGATGCGTCAAGGCCACTGTCCCTGTCTCCACCCTCCTCACTCTCAGCCTGTGCTTTAGGGTGAAGCTTTCACTCTGATTCTCTCCATGCTTCCTAAGGTGATTTTTAAGAAAGAAAGTCTAAGGGACATGCCAAGTCATCTAATGCAGTGGTCCCCAACCCCCAGGCCACAGACCGGTACCGGTCCGTGGGCCATTTGGTACTGGTCCGCAGAGAAAGAATAAATAACTTACATTATTTCCGTTTTATTTATATTTAAGTCTGAACGATGTTTTATTTTTAAAAACTGACCAGATTCCCTCTGTTACATTCGTCTAAGACTCACTCCTGACGCTTGTCTCAGTTACATGATACGTTGCTGCTAAAATCAAACCCATAAACTAGCAAAATGAGCGAAAAACAAAATTCCATCGAAAGTTTTTTTGCGAAGTGGAAAAGGGCCAGTGAGGAGACAGAAGAAGAACCTATGACCTCGAAGAAAAAGAAGGCTTCATTTAACAGACAATACCAGGAGTCCTACTTGAAGTATGGATTTATCGCAACTGGTGATTCTCGCTCACCAAGGCCGCTCTGAGTAATACGTGGCGACTAAGTAATGAGGCAATGAAGCCTTCAAAACTGCTTCGCCACTTGGAGACCAAGCACCCTACTTTAAAAGACAAGCCTTCTGAGTATTTTGAAAGAAAAAAGCATGAATAAGAAGGACAGAAACAATTACTGGTGGCCACTACATCAATAAATGCGAGTGCACTAAGAGCATCATACTTGGTGGCTAATCGTATCGCTAAGGCTAAGAAGCCATTCACCATTGGTGAAGAACTGATCCTTCCAGCCACTAAAGACATTTGCTGTGAACTTCTAAGAGAGGCTGCGGTCAAAAAGATAGCACAGATGCCTCTTTCGGCTACCACCGTCACACGTGCATTGAGGAAATAGCAGAGGACATTGAATCACAACTGTTGGAAAGGATTAATAAATCACCATGGTATGCTCTCCAGGTTGACGAATCTACAGATATTGACAACAAGGCAATGCTACTTGTTTACGTGTGTTATCTTTATCAAGAGGATGTGCATGAGGATATGTTATGTGCACTATCATTGCCAACCAAAACCACAGTTGTAGAGCTATTTAAATCGCTGGATGACTATATATCAGGAAAACTGAAATGGTCTTTTTGTGTCGGCATATGCACAGATGGAGCTGCTGCCATGACCAGAAGGATGTCTGGTTTAACTACTCGGATTAAGGAGGTTGCACCTGAATGCGAGTCTACGCATTGTGTCATTCACAGGGAAATGCTGGCCAGGCGAAATATACCACAGGAACTTAACAGCGTATTGAATGATGTCGTTAAAGTTATTAACCACATCAAAGCACACGCCCTTCACTCGCGCCTGTTCGAGCAGCTTTGTGAGGAAATAAACGTGAAGCACAGACACCTTTTCTTATACACAGAAATAAGATGGTTATCCCAAGGGAGATCCCTGGCCAGAGTGTTTGAATTACGAGAGCCGCTGCAGAGATTTCTCTCAGAAAAAATGTCACCGCTAGCAGCACATTTCAGTGACGAGGAATGGGTCGCAAAACTCGCTTACTTGTGCGACATATTTAACCTCCTCAATGAACTCAATCGGTCACTTCAGGGGAAAATGACAACTGTCTTCAAGTTGGCAGATAAAGTAGCTGCATTTAAAGCCAAACTGGATTTGTGGGGACGACGCGTGAACAGGGGTATATTTGACATGTTTCAAACATTCGCGGGAATTTTGGAAGAGACTGAGCTCAAGCCTTCATTGTCCCAGCTGGTGCACGATCACCTGTATTTGCTTTTAAAAGAGTTTGAACGCTACTTCTCAACCACAAAAGACCCACGAATTGCCAAGGAATGGATCCGTGATCCATTTGTCAACAAACCAGGTGAATCCAGCGTGTCTATGCAAGAAGAGGATCAACTACTGGAGATCGCAAATGACAGCGGCCTTAAAAATATGTTTGAGACTACAACTCTGCCGGTGTTCTGGATTAAAGTCATGGCAGAATACCCCGAGATTGCCACAAAAGCACTAAAAACCCTGTTGCCATTTCCGACATCCTATTTGTGTGAAGCGGGATTTTCTGCAGGGACAGCAACCAAAACAAAATTCCGGAATAGACTGGATATAAACAACACATTTCGGGTGTCATTGTCTCCCATTACCCCTAGATGGGACCGTCTCATTGCAGAGAAACAAGCACAGGGCTCCCACTGATTTAGCGTTATGGTTGTTGAGAGATAGGCTAGTATCTCCCATTCTATATAAACATTATAATAAATAACCCTTAACTTACAATATTCATAACAATGGTGAGTTGTATTTTTCATGCACTTTATATTTGTTTTTGTGTTGTATCTTATTTTTAAGCCATGTTTAAATGTTACCACAGTAACGTTAAACACTGGAAAGTGTTTCGAGGCAGAGAGGATGTTACTCATGTTATGCTGTTGGTGCGATGTTAAGAAGACGCTTCTAAAAAAGTTGCATACGAGTACACAGTGGGTTCATGTTTATTTTTATTGTCATAGGTTCATGATTGGTAGCGAGCCTGAACCTAACATATTACATATTGATGTCAGACATGAAACATTGTCAGAATAACAAATTTAAATACAGCCTGAATAATGAAGACATGCTTGTTCCTCCTTTAAACTTAGCCCAATAAATATCGTAAGTTCGACAATTATATTTTAAAATACCACAGTTTTTACGCCGGTCGCATAATTTTATTTTGTGCATTTATCCGTCCCACCCTAAAGGCTGATCCGTGAAAATATTTTCTGACATTAAACTGGTCCGTGGCCCAAAAAAGGTTGGGGACCACTGATCTAATGTACAGGTTAGTAAGACCGTGATGCCAGTGCCCATTCCTGAAGCCTCATATCCATCCATCCATCCATCCATCCATCCATCCATCCATCTATCTTGTTCAGCCGCTTGGCACATACTGGTTGAATGCAGGTTCTAGGCACTGGGGTACAGCAGTGAACAAAACAGATCTGGTCCCTCCCTCCAGGGGCTCACGACTGCTTCTGGTGGTGACTTGCTGTGGAGAGAAAAAAGCAGATTGGGGTCAGCGTGTGTGCAGCAGGGAGCAGCATCTATTAACACAGGAGGTCCGAGACAGCCTCTCAGGCAGGTGTTTCCAAGGCTTGGGAGTGGGGGGAGGCAGTCCCCAGGTTTCAGAAACAGAAGGTGCAGAAAGCGCCCTTCGCCAGGACAGGAGCCCTCTCCCCGAGTGGTTGGTGTGGTCCCGAGGTTTACAGGGGTCATGAGTCGTCCTGGTAGCTGTGCAGGCAGGAGGGGCTGTCAGCTAGCTTCTGTTAGCAAAAGTGAATGTCCCAGGAAGATGACAGATTGGATGTGAGGGGGAAGTGGGAGAGGAAGAGGCGTGGAGGAGGACTCCTTGGTTTCCGGTCTGTTGGAGCTACTTGCCTAATGTAGGTGTGGCTGACTGAGAGGGGCCAGGCTGGGCGGCGCAGGTCTTCTTTAAGTGAATCAAGGGTTTGCTTAGGGATATGCTAAGTTCCAGAAGCCCATGCCGGTGGGAGCTTTGATGAGGAGCAGGGAAGACAGCCCCCACCTCTAGTTCCATCTTTCTGTCTTTGGGCTCATCCCTGAAGGTTGCTGTGACAGGCTTTGTATCCTCCTGTTCTGCTTTTTGCTTTAATCCTCAGGTGTACTGGCTTTAGCCCGCAGGCTCTGGATTTGGGGGCTCTTAGCGCACTTCTGTGTCCTCACCCTGTGGATCCTGAGGTGGGGGTCGGGGTAGGGGGCGCAGGACCCAGGCAGGTACTTGATCACAGCACCCAGCACCCAGCTTCACTTCTCCTCTTTGGCAGAGTGTGCGTGGGTGGGGAGGCAGGCAGCTGGCATCCCCTGCCCCCCACGGTACCATGCTCATCGGGCCAGAGAGACTCGAGGCCAAGTGGGTAGAGAGATAAGAGCACCACAGCCATTGTGAAACTGAAGGCTGGGGCATGACGCTAGTACACAGAAGCCCCATGTGTGAGTGAGACGACCCATTGTTAAGGAAGGAAACAAATCTACCCATCAACTGCCTGCCTGCACCTTGCATGCCCTCCAGACCCACAGCCCAGCCTCTGCCTCTATCTGCTGTGGGCTCTCCTGCCAGTCCTGGGTCCCTAGCGACCGGTGAGGGTGGTCCCGTCCGAGGCTCTGACCCCCGCGTTGGCCTCGCCAGGGGCCTGAGCCTCACCCACTCTTGCTATATGGAGCTCTGCTGAGAGCAGTGTGTTAGGCATCTGCCCACAGTCTAGTTTCCCCTCCATGCCATGGGCAGGGCCCAATCTCGGGGGTGGTAGTGATGTGCTCAGCTAGAATACTTCCCAGGATCCTTTGTAGCCGGCGGCGGCCGTGTTGAGCCAGCTCCGCCCAGTGAAATAAGAGAGGAAGTCAGTGGGTAGATATTGAGAAAAGAACTGACTCAACCGACACGGTCATCAGCGCTTTATCTCCAATCACTGACCTCACCCTTTCCTCTGTCTACCTTCCTGGAGGACAGTGTGGATGTCTGGACATCAGCAGCCATCTTCCAGCCGTGAGGAGAGTTTAAACGCAGATGCTGAGTGTGTGGGAGGAGGGAGACACAAGGGGTCTGGATCGCGGCCGACAGCTGTCAGCAGAGGAACCAGCCCTTCGATTGCCTACTCTGAATTTACTTTTCTGTATGAGATAAAAACAAAGAAAAACATGCCTTCTTTGCGTAAGCCCCCCTTACTCTGGTTTTCAGTGACGTGCAGTTGAACGTAGTCCTTAACTGGTACACAGCCCCTCCTACACAAACTCTGATAACTCCTGCCGACATCTCAGTGCCTACCCCAGCCAGCCCTAGAGCGGGCTGCCTGTGGATAGCCATGCCTGTCCTGGGAGCTCACCACACTGCAGCAATGGCCCAGAGGAGTATGGGTGTGGACGTGCCAGCTCAGAGAGGGCAAGTGACTTGCCCCACATCACACAGCTTGTACATAGCAGAGCCGATTGTCAAAGTCCGATCTCCTGTCTCAGAGGCGCCATTTCTCCTCTGACGCTAGAGTGGGTGGGGGTTGGCAGAAGTGTGGGGGTTCACAGCCCAAAGAATCTGATGTGATTCCCTTGGAATACTAATAATCAATCAATTGATCGATCGATCCCCGTGGTGAAGGCTTTGTCAAATGTTGCCTCAATGGGGCCTCCCCTGACCACCCTATTTCTCTCCTTATTGCTTGATTCCCCTTATCTTCCTTTATTTGTTCCTCCCAGAGAACTGATCACCTCCTAGCACACTACATAATTATGTCATTGTATGATGTCCGTCACCCTTCCCCCCACCTCCAGGATTAAATCCCACATGGACAAAGGTCTCGGTCTGCTTTGTTTATTAATACTTTCTAAAGAGCCTAGAATTAATGCTGACACAAAGAAGGTATTTGTTGAATTGCATTAAATAGGGATGTTTTCTGGGCACCAACTGTTATGGGTTGAGTTGTGTCCTCCCCAAAATTCGCATGTTGTTGTCCTAGGTTCTCGTACTTCAGTACTGTAATTGGAGATAGGGTCATTAAAGAGGTAATTACATTAAAATGAGGTCATTGGGGCGGGCCCTAATTCATTCAGTCTGACTGCGGTCTTTATTGGAGAGGTTAGGACACAGACATTCATTCGCTGAGGAAAGAGCATGTGCAGAAACAGGTGAAGTCCATGGCCAGCTCCCAGCCAAGGGGAGAGAGGCCTTCGAAGAGATCTACCCTGCCAACATCTTGGTCTCAGACTTTCAGCCTCCAGAATCGTGAGGAAATAGGTTTCTGTCGTTGAAGCCACCCAGCCCCTGGTACTTGGTTAGGACAACCCCAGCAGACTCATGCAGCAGCTGGGCCTGGATCAGTTAGGAGGGTTCTGTCTGGGCCGTCTCACTTGATCTTAACCACAATGCTAAGAGGTAACACATCTGAGATGCGGAAACTGAGGCCCGGGAAGTAATGATGAGGGGGTCTGGGGAAGGCTGTATCTTGAGGTACGAGGCCCCCTGGGGTTGGAGGGAGGGGCCTCAGCTGCTGACTCATGTGGGGCCCCTTTTTATCTGGAGTTCCAGGGGTAATCAGGCCTGTCCCTCACCCTGCACACTCATACCCCACCCCTAAGTGGTTCCATGCTGGGCTCCTTGCGCCCAACCTGCTATACCAGCAGCTTCGTGCAGAGCCTGGTGATCTGAGATGCTGCCTGGCACGGCCCAAAGCAACAAGTCTCCGTGACGCAATTGCAGACACCAAGGTCGACGGAGGGAGGGGAAGTCAGGCAGCTTTGGGCGGGAAGAATTTCGTCAGTGTTCCCCAAAGCACTTAGTCCTTGTGCATTGACATGGGGACCTGTACAGAGGGGTGAGTGCTTTGCCAAGGGAGCCGTACCAAGACCAAGACACACAGGAACAGCCCTCCACGTGGCCCTCCTCCAGCCGCCGGCCCCGCTGGTTCCTCAGCCGCCACCCGTAGCCAGGACAACAGTAGAGGCTGATATTCACTGAGGTCCCACCAGGTGCCCAGGCTTGTCCTGAGTGCATTATATCGCGTTCCTCCTCTGGGCAGCCCTGCGTGAGGGACACGGATATTACCATTTCACAGGTGGGGAAACTGAGGCTTGGAGAGCTCTAGTGATTTGACCATCAGCTGGTCATTGGCGAGTCCCACTCCCTTGCTGGCTCCCATCACCATCAGCAGACGCCCACTGTGTGCCCCGTCTCACGGGACCTCAGGCTTCAGTTGGCCGGGAATGTTCCCCACAGCCTTTGTGCTAGGAGAAAATTAAGAAGAAAACTCACGGGGAAGAGGGAAGGGGCTGCCCGCCAGCGTGACAAAGATCTGAGCTCGGGAATCTGTGCTCAGTTGCCTCCCGGGCCGCTCTTCCTCCTCCGCCGCCCCCGCAGCCCCCGCCGCCCCCGCCTCCGCCGCCCCCGCCTCCGCCGCCAGCCTCTCCCTGAGACCCGAGATGGCCCCCCTCCCCGTGCATCTCAGCCAGGTTCATGGGGGAGGCGAAGGTGGCCCCTGCCACCAGCTCTGTCACCAGTCGCTGGTTAGGAGACACCCTGGTCAGTCCACAGCAGAGGAGGGAGAGGAAGTTTCCGTGTGGCTGGGATTGGCCAGGCCCTACCTGGAGGAGCAAGGACAAGGACAGCCTGGAGACAGTCTGAAGCATGGCCTGTGGGGACTGGGTGGCAACTGCCTGAGCTTTGCCCTCAGGACCACTTGCCTCTGGCCACCAGGGCCCAGTTCCTTTACTCTCTAGTGACAGCGTGGGGCTGTTTCCCTTTTGTGTTGAAAAAACTCCGAGGAGGTGCCTCTGACTGTCCATGGCCACCAGGTGTTGGGAGCCTCATCTTTCCCCTGCTGACCTCACAGCCCCAGGACGCACTGCACTGCGGAGCAGGCTCTGGGTGAAGGTGAGGCAGCCCGCCCTTCCCACTCCCCCCCAAGGGTCCCCTCTCCCCCGTGCAGTGCAATGTGGCCAGTTCAGGTGGGAGGGGTCAGCTGCAGCCTCCGTGTGCGGGAGCTTAGGGGGAGGGGGTGACAGGGAGCAGCACATGCCCACAGGAGCACCACCTGTACCTGTTAGGGAGCCTGCCCTGTCCTCATCCCCAGGTGGCCAGCAGGAAGGTGGCTGGCACTGGAAGAGGGCAGTGATGTCAGTGGGCCGGGACACAGGTGGGCTGGGTGGCCTGGGTGAGAAGCCAGAGGGCAGGAGGAGGCTTCCCAAGGCCACGCCCACTCACTGCACTCTGAGCAAGCCACAGGGCCCCAGCTCCAAATCCTTGCCAGCCACACAGCCGGGCAAAGGCCCCTGGCGACACATCTGGGGCCTCTCGTACTGTGGCGCCCAGAGCCTGGGCTTGGTACCAGCTGACAGAGGAGGCCGCCTGGAGGAGGGAGTGTTCTGTGTGTCCAGGTACTGCTCTCCAGCTCTCTGGCAAAGCTCTTGCCTCCCAACCACACTCATCCCCCTGTGGACAGGCTGGCCTCTGGGCTTCTCTGTGAAAACAAACAAAACAAAAACCAGTGTGTCTGCCTTTCCTTCTGAACCTCCCCCCCCACCCCCCCGCAACCCCTTTGAACTCCATCTGCACTTATCAGACACCTAACACCCTGCCTCTCATTTTCTGGATGACTCTGCAGTTCTAGAAATTAGAACCTGCTGTGTTCTGAGAAGGTGCCTTCTGCCACCGCTGGGAAGTGGGTGACAGACTTTGTGACTCCCTGGGACACCTCTGGCAACTTGTAGCTGAAAGGGTAGAAT
Organism: Saccopteryx bilineata; assembly: GCF_036850765.1. Lineage (NCBI taxonomy): Eukaryota > Metazoa > Chordata > Mammalia > Chiroptera > Emballonuridae > Saccopteryx > Saccopteryx bilineata. Next base: position 8,136,924 of record NC_089494.1, read on the forward strand.
GAGAGGACCCCAAGGCCTGAAGTAGATTTGCCAGGCAGGGTGGGGTTACTGAGAAAACTGTGGGTGCTCTGAGAAAGCTGGGTGGGCAGGCGGAAAGTGGGAGGGGTGGGGGAGGGGTCTGGGAGCAGGGTCTGGGTGTATTCCTGATGGGGGAAGGGGAGTGGTAAGAGGGAGGTGGGAACCCACAAGCAAGTGGGTGAGGGGCCTGGTTAAAGATGCAAGGGGGAGGGGTGGAGGGGACACACCAGGCCGGGCAGAGCAGGACTCAGTGGGAGCTGGAGGGTGGGGCAGGTTCCTGCCACGTGGCCGAGGTCACCAGGACCATGGCCAAGGCTCCCGGGGCACACCTGTGACGGCCTCTGAAAGTCCTGCTCAGGGCAGGTGCTGTTTGCTCCACATCAGGACTCTTGAGGGATCACCGGAGGCCTGGGACGAAGCAGGTGGCCTGCGCCTCTGTCTGCCAGGCAGATGTGCAGGTCAGGGAAGGGCCAGGGATAGGAGGAGGAGGCCCTTTCTTCTGGATGAAGAGGACGTTGCTGCTGCAGGGACCCTGAGGCTGTGGTGGGAGCTTCACTTGGAGGGGGCTAGTGGCCAGGGGAAGGCTGGCCATCAGGACCAGGAAAGAGTCTTTGTGGGACATTTGTTATTCAGCCATCACAGGACCATGACAGAGAACTGTAGTTTGGATACAATGGTCACTGAGGACGGCTACCCCTGCTTGGGAAGAAGAGGCTCCCACTCCCCCGCTGCTCTCTTTCGGGGGACCCCTACCCAGCAGGAGGGCCAGTTTCTTCCCTTGACCAGAGGTTGCTGCTTTCAGAGGCCCAGCAAGAGCCTCTGCTCTGTGCAGGGAGGAGGGTGCACGAGACAGAGCCTGTCTTCCCCCAGCAAGACACCCAAAGGAGCAAAGACAGAAAGTGTGGGTTCTCGAGTCCCTGGAGCAAGTGGCCCTAAACCGGGCCTTGAGGACTGTGTGGGCCACTGACAGAGGGCAAGGATGGGGGCAGGGGGACAGGGATGGCTGAGGAGTCACAGTGCAAATGACAACAGCTAACAGTAATTAGAGATTAGTAATTGCATCTCTAGTCACTCTGGACATGTGACAAGATGCTCAGGAGTGTTGGCTCTGCCCTGGCACCAAGCTGGGCTCAGTCTGCAGTTGCTGTTCTCATGGTGGGGTGGGCCTCCAGCACACGATGAAAGGAGCCCTGCGTTTTGAGTGTCAGCCTGTTTTGGAGCCACACCAGATGGCTTTTTGTATCCTTTGTGCCCCAATCTCATCCCTGTCCCTACAGGCACGGTTGGAGCCGAGTGGACGCAGCTGCGATGATAGCCTTGTTCGGAGCTGGGACCCTCTGTGATTGGCAAGGCAGACACCACGTTAGCCCCACCCCGCCACAGTGCATTAAGATGAATTTTTACTTAGCCTGGGTGTTTCCACCAGGGAAGAATCGGGAGATTATGGTCAGGGACACAAGTTCCCTGGACACGTGGGGGCTGCTCTGGAGAGATGACATCACTGCTCTGGGGGGACCTGGGAGGCAGTTCTGTTACTTCAGGCACTCTGGAGAGCACCCCAAATTCCTTAGCAAACCAGGTTTTTCCACCTGTGTGGGCTATTCCCTCTCATTCCCCACTTGTTCACCTCTCGGCCCTGGGGGTCCAGCCTGGGGAAGTCCCCACCTGGAAGCCCTGGACCCTCATGCCTTTGTCCCTGCCCCCTCTCCCTTCCTGCCTCAAACCTTTTTTTTTTTTTTTTTTTTCATTTTTCCGAAGCTGGAAACGGGAAGGCAGTCAGACAGGCTCCCACATGCGCCTGACCGGGATCCACCCGGCACGCCTACCAGGGGGCGACGCTCTGCCCATCCGGGGCGTCGCTCTGTTGTGACCAGAGCCATTCTAGTGCTTGAGGCAGAGGCCACAGAGCCATCCCCAGCACCCGGGCCACCTTTGCTCCAATGGAGCCTTGGCTGCGGGAGGAGAAGAGAGAGACAGAGAGGAAGGAAAGGGGGAGGGTGGAGAAGCAGATGGGCGCTTCTCCTGTGTGCCCTGGCCGGGAATCGAACCCGGGACTTCTGCACACCAGGCTGACGCTCTACCGCTGAGCCAACCGGCCAGGGCGCCTCAAACCTTTTTTGTCTCTTAACTCCTATGCGGCCTGAATTTTTTCAGTGTTTATGTCACTATTTTACTTCTAGTTTTGTTTACTTTTCTTTTCTTTCTTTCTTTCTTTCTTTCTTTCTTTCTTTCTTTCTTTCTTTCTTTCTTTCCCTCCCTCCCTCCCTCCCTCCCTCCCTCCCTCCCTCCCTCCCTCCCTCCCTCCCTCCCTCCTTCCTTCCTTTCTTTCTTCTGAAGTGGCAGTGTTGATTGTGTTTGCTGCACAGGGTTCCTGCCTGGGGATGCCCTCTGTGACTCCCCATCTGGGTGCCTCCAGGTGGGCTGCTGGCCTCGGGCGGAGACACAGAGTGAGCCCGTAGCTGTCTGGGCAGGTCTGCTGGGTCCTCAGTGTTTTATCCTCAGTACCCAGCAGTTCTTAATTATATCGGCTGCCTAATAAAGATGAATTAAACTGTCTCTAATTTGTATAGCCATAGATTCTGTTTCAAAGCCATAGATCCCAGTGTGTGACTCAAAGGCGGGTTTGATAATTCTGCGACTTGAGCCCCTTTTCTGCCTCATGGCAAATGCTTTACCCAATTTCAGGACACCCACCATTTCTGTGCCCTCCCTCTGTCTGTCCCAGATTTGCTTGATGTTTAGTCTGTTTTCCTCCTCCTCACGTCTATAGACAGATCCAAGTAGGGGTGCTTCTGTGAAGGGCCCCAACACTGGGGGAAGAGGTGGGTCCTCGGAGGGCATCTCTGAGCCTCGCTGGTGTCCACTCTGTCCTTGGCCTCGCAGTCAGTGTCTGTGCCACAACCTTTGCTGGGAAGCATTCTCAGCATGTCCCAGAAGGCAGATGGGGACAATCACTGTGTGTGTGTGTGTGGGGGGGGGCGTGTTGGGGAAAGCTGATGGCTTCAGTCATATCAGAGAGTCACTCTCCTTGTAAATGGCAAACCTCAAGATCCTACCTAGAGCCCTGACTGGGTAGCTCAGTTTGTTAGAGAATCGTCCTGATACGCCAGGGTTGCTGGTTTGATCCCTAGTCAGGGCTCACACACGAATCACCCAGTGCAAGCACAACTAAGTGGAGCAACAAATCTCTCTCTCTCTCTCTCTCTCTCATGAACTAAAAAAAAAAAAAAAAAAAGATCCTACCCAGAGAAACGGCCTTACAGGAGAAGGGTAGATAGGCAGTACGCATCTGCTCGCCTCCTTCCTCAGACATGGGGAGGGGCCTTGGATGAGGTGCCCTGACAGTCCTGGGACCTTACATATGCACAACGGCCTCTGGGCTGTAGGCTGCTGGCGGGAATAATGCACACAGAAGTGCTCTGCATAGTAAGGAGGGGAGAAATGGCTTTGGCGTTGGGGTGGATCAGGGCATCAGCAAAAAGGGGAGGGGGTTCTACAGTGACTGCTGGCTGCATGGCCAAGAAAATTTGTAAGAACAGGGACGCCTATGGTGTCACTGTGGTGGGGTGGGCCCTGTCTGTCTTCTCAAACTTTTGGTAAAGTCGGCTGAACCCCAAGTGGAGTGTTCACCCTAGAAACAGAAGGCAAGTTCTTTCATTCCCAGGTTGAAACCCACACCCCCTTGCCTTTGGGGAGGTCTGGGGGAGGTGACCACACTTACCTTAAATCTGCCATCCTGTTGTGACCAGCAGTGGTCAGTGGCCCCAGTGGAACAGCCAGCTCTGGGAAACGGGGCACCTTTGAGGAGCGGGGTCACATAGACAAACCTGGGATATGGAGAGGTTCCCTGCCTGCCCGCCCTCCTCTGTGAACACATCTGGCGCCTGAATCGGCGTGCCGACAAACTGTGAAAGGAAAAACGGTTCTTAAATTGGTCTGTCTGGGCAGAACTACTTCTGTGTGATGCAATCAACAATTTCCTTCTGGGAAGAAACCGGCATTCCTGACGAAATGCACAAGCACCTCTCTGATGAGCTTTGAGGGAACCGAGACCAGTGGGAAACCAGGGTCCGGCCCGCCCAGCTGCCTCGTGGGAAGAAGGTGCTGCGGACATGCCTGTGTTTATGTAAGGAGCCAGGGACATACCTCTCTGCCTGCTCCCTCCACAAACGGAGACTAGAACACACGCGCGTGCACACACAGTGCCCTAGGACAACAATGAAATACAATAAGACAAAAATAAAACAGATTCTGCCTGACCAGGCGGTGGCGCAGTGGATAGAGCGTTGGACTGGGATGTGGAAGGACCCAGGTTCGAGACCCCAAGGTCGCCAGCTTGAGCGTGGGCTCATCTGGTTTGAGCAAAAGCTCACCAGCTTGGACCCAGGGTTGCTGGCTCAAGCAAGGGGTTACTCGGTCTGCTGAAGGCCCATGGTCAAGGCACATATGAGAAAGCAATCAATGAACAACTAAGGTGTCACAACTAAAAACTAATGATTGATGCTTCTCATCTCTCCGTTCCTGTCTGTCTGTCCCTGTCTATCCCTCTCTCTGACTCTCTCTCTGTCTCTGTAAAAAATAAAAATAAAATAAAATAAAATAAAATAAAACAGATTCTAAACTGTGTCTCTAACAGAAACGGACTCAATCATGACCTGCACGGTCAGATGGTTCTTAGGAGGACACTAGGCACGGGGCCCTTGGATTCCTTGTTCATACATCTGATAGTTTCCTGGTGCCTCTCGAAGGCTGTGTTGATCCCCAAAAAAATCTGAGACAAGAAGAAGACAGCTTGCAAGTTGGGCATTGTTACCAGCATCATCTGATTCAGAGACAACTGGCCTCATGTCAGGAAAGCCCAGACAACAGCTTCTACGCTGGTTCCCCTGGCCTGGGCCTTCCTGTTCAGGGCGCTTTTCAATCAGTCACCCAGATTCAAAATGCATCTTACCCTCTGCATCTGCACCTGTCTCTGGCTACGGTCGCTGCTTTGAAGCCCTGTGAGGTGCATGTCTTCCTTCCTCCCTGCAACTGCTTCCTGGCTGTCTCTGGGGCCTCCCGCCCAGGCACCCCCACTCTCAGACCAGCACCAGCACGTTGTTGCTTTTTCAGCAAAGCCAAGGCCACCGGAGCTGGTAGGAGCAATCAAGAATTAGTCATTAGTCACCTTACTAGCCCATGGCTGTCCCTACCCAGCCTCTCCCAGCCTCTCCCCACCCCTAGCAGAGGGACAACAACATCTGTCTCTCTGCTGATTATGAGATAGCTCATGGCTGTTAGGTCTGCTTGAATAAGCTCTTTTGTCCCAGCGAGTTTTCCCATGTCAAACATTTAGTCTGTTGTGTTATGGGTCAGTGAGCACGGAGATAAGTCTGAATTCTTCAATAACCTTGTGAACCCACGACATCTGTCTGAAAGACAATCACACAGCATCTGTCACACCACCCCCAACTTTCAAGACCTTATGTTTAAAAAAAAAAATTATTATTTTATGTTTTTTACATCCTAAAGGAATACATTTTCTTTTCAAAACTCACATACTCCAGAAACATATATGGTACCCTCCCCCTCCCCCTCAATGCCAAGAAACTATGAATACCATACTTTGGTGTATATTGTTCAGATTTTTTTTCCTCGATACCTGCTAACGTTGATAACATTATTATCATCATCGCCCTTATCAGTTGTTACCGTAAATACTGTTTTGCAATTTGCTTTTTGACTTAATGTATCTTGAACTTGTTTCGGTATTAGGATCTCATTTTTTAAACCAGCGATTTTCAAGCGGTGTGCCATGGCACCCTGGAGCACCACCGAATTTTTAAAACGTGTGATAACTATTTAGCCAGGGGAACTGACCTCTTTTCCCTGAGACTGTCAAATAAAAAACTGACAGCGGCCAACACAACAATAGCCATCTGGTGTGAATGCTCTGTCTTCTTGAACCATAAATAAATAGGTCATATAGTAGAGTTGCGTCTTATTGGTTACATCGCACAATAAGGTTGCATTTGATTGGTTAATTCTTGGTACCAGAATCTTCATATAGAAGTGTAAGCAGTTGATTTTTTTTTGCCTTTTTTTAAAATTAATTTTACTAGGGTGACATCAATAAATCGGGGTACATATGTTCAAAGAAAACATGTCCAGGTTATCTTGTCCATCAATTATGTTGCATACCCATCACCCAAAGTCAGATTGTCCTCCGTCACCTTCTATCTAGTTTTCTTTGTGCCCTCCCCCTCCCTCTTTCCCTCCCCCCCCATAACCACCACCCTCTTGTCAATGTCTCTTAGTCTCGTTTTTATGTCCCACCTATGTATGGAATAATGCAGTTCTTGGTTTTTTCTGATTTACTTATTTACTTATTTTTAAAAAAGTCATGGTGGAGCAAAAAGGGTAGGTAATTACTATTATTGTTATTATTATTTAAACCAATCAAAAGTACACCTTGTTTTTGGTCAGGTTGACAAAATATATATTTTTGGTGTGCTGCAGAATTTTAGTAATTAGTTTGTGTGCCATGAAATGAAAAAGGTTGAAAATTGCTGTTTTAAACAATTATACAGCAATCTTTGTATGTATGAATAATCTTTATGTAATGTTTCCTATTAGTAAATCCTTAGAATTCAACCCCTTCAATATAGTTTTTCTTTATAGAAGCAATACTGCAAATGAATAACCTTACACACATGCTTTTGTTTCTATGAGCATAGAATACATTTCTAGTAGCAGAAATGCTGGGTCAAAGATATAAGCACTTAACATTGAGGAGGCGTTACCAAATTGACTGAACCAAGCACTGCTACGGTTCAGTTTGTGGATTACTTAAAGGTAAAAAAAAATGCCACTGGACACAAGAAGCGGCTGTTTAATTTGAGTATGCCCGAGAGGGTGTTTCCCAAGCTGCCTGCAAAACTCGAGGCACCTTTGCACATGAAGACTAACTCAGGAGAGGACAGAGGCATACACTATCAGTCTGGAAAGGACAGAAGTCATCAGCCGGGTGAATTCCAGGAGAGTAGGGGTCTGAATGACATGAACGCTTACGAAACTGCCTGTCTACAGTCCCTCTGTCTTTTAGAAACAGCGCCTCCCTTTGGGAGAAACCTCCTTCCTATTCCCCAACTCCAACTATTGAGTTCCAGTGGGAGCTACCTAGGCTACTGTTTGCCAGCCTGCCCAAGGGTCAGTACGTATCACCTCCAGCTGGTGAAAAGCCTTCCCCAGCACTTTCTGGATGGTAAGGGAAGAGAGGAGTTTGGAAAGGAGGCTGTCCAGCGTGGGTCAGAGCCATATTTCTGTGCTGCACAGGAACACATTGGGAGAGACTAAAGCTGACTTCTAAATAGACGCTGAGACAAGAGACAAAGACAGTGCAAGTGGTCCCCGAAGCCTGATGCTTGCAATTCCCCAAGGCCCAAAGGCTTCCAGGCCCTTCCCATACCTTTGATATGGGCAAAAAGTTAGTTTTGCCTGTTTCTGACCTTTGCGTAAATAGAATCATATAATTTTGTTCATTTGTCCTGGTTTCTTTGATGCAACACTATGTTAGGTTCACCCCTGTTGCGGATAGCAGATTTTCCCCTTTCAAGGCATTATGGTGTTCTAATGACCTTGAGTATATACCCATGAGTAGAATCGTTGGGTCCCATGGTAACTCTATGTTAACTTTTGGAGGAACTGACAAACTGTTTCCTAAAGTGATGACACCATATTAAGTTCCCATCAGCAAAGGATGAGGGTCCCAGTTTCTCTATATCCACACCAACACCTGCTATTGTCTGTCTCTTGGAGCATAGCCATCCTCATGGGTACAAAGTGGTACCCTGTTGTAGATCTGATCTACTTTTCCCTGATGGCTAATGTGGTTGAGCATCTTTTCATGTGCTTATTGGCCACTTGTAGATCTTCTCTGGAGAAAAGTTTACTCCCTATTTTTAAACTGGGGTTGTCTTTCACTGATATGTTGCAAGCATTCTTTAAATATTTTGATTAAACCCTTATCACAAGTATGATTTGTAGTTATTTTCTCCCATTCTGGGGTTAAGTTGGGTTTTCAAAAGATCAGCCTGTTACTGTCTGGATAGCAGATTGTAGGGAGCAGGGAGAGCTGGAACTGGGAGAACAGATAGGCGAGTGCAGCCATCCAGACAGGAGATGATGGAGGTCAAAATAAAGTCTGACTCTCGAAGGTATAAGGCAGAGCCTTGTATCTGCTCTAAAATCTGTCTGGTCCTAGCTGGGTAGTTCAGTTGGTTAGACCATTGTCTTGATGTGTCAAGGTTGTGGGTTCAATCCCTGGTCAGGGCACACACAAGAATCAACCAATGAATGCTAAATCAGTGGAACAATAAATCAGTGCTTCTCTCTCTGAAATCAATAATAATAATAATAATAATAATAATAAAATCTCTGTTTCTGGCATTGGCATTACCTTTGGCTGTCTCTGGCCCTGACGACCTCTTTTCCTGCCTACAGATTTGCTCACCCCTACCCGATTTCAGTTTATGTCCATGTCCCACTTTCTCTTCATTTCTTTCTTTATTAATTTTCATCTTACAAATTGTAGGCAGTTTTGTGAATCACCTCACTTCCCCTTTGTAATGAGCACAAAACATGGGGAGATAAAGAGGTGGTTAGAGAGGGAGACAGGCAAACAGGTCCCAGGCTTCCGCGGGCCCACAGGAGCTCGGTCCCACTTCTCCTCACGCCCGCCCTTCCCCAAATACCTGGAGCCGATTTCTGGTTCCACTTCCTGGATGCCCAGGTGTCCATGATGTACTGGGACTCAGGTGAGCAACTCAGAAGGGCTGTAACGGAGAACTTTGCAGGACAGTTACTTACTGGAGCTTTATAGTACATCTTGAAATTCATCCAGCCCTGTGATGAGTTTCAGGTTTCACAGACCCCTGAAAACACAGGCACTCCATTCTTTGTTAGTCCGTGGGGCCACATCTTCTGAACCTGCCCGCCCCTGAGCTTTAATAAGCCCGCAGCAAGCCATGGATGCCCCACTCTCCTCTCTGAGAGCTAAGAGTCAGGGCTACAAGGGTTGCTGGATACGAAGTCTGTAGATGAGAATTAGTAACATTTTTGTACACTAGAACTAAATTAATAGAAATAAAAAAAATTAAAAAAATTTTTTTTTATCATGTAGAACAGCCAAGGCTGGAAGTAACAAGAAGCAATAGAAGAGGGTAAGGTGCAAAATTTAAGAAGTCGTTCACTCTCCCCTTCTCCTGCCTCCCCCTAGTCCTGGCTTTAAGAAACTGTCAGAAAATATTCAAATAGCAAGGAATGAGTCTAATAAAAGATGTTAAGGTTTCTACAGTGAAAACACTGATTACTGAGAAAACTTAAAGAAAGCTAAAATACCGTAAATGAAGAGCTATACATGGTTTATGGATCAGAAGACGAAATGTTGTTATGAGCTAAATATGTCATTTCTTTCTGAATTAACCTAGAGATTTAGGGAAATCCCAGTGAAAATCCTAGTTGGTATTTTGTGATAATTGAGAAGATGATTCTGGAATTTGTATGAAAATTCAAGTGATTTAGAATAGTCAAGGTGATTTCGAATAAGAACAAAGTTGGAGGACTTAGACTACTTAATTTCTTTTTCTTTTTTCTTTTCTTTTTTTTTTTCTAGATTTTATTTATTGATTTTTGGAGAGAGGGGAGAAGCATCTACTCATAGTAGTTGCCTCCTGTATGTGCCTTGATCGAGCAAGCCTCAGGATATGAACTGGTGACCTCAGCATTCCAGGTCAATGCGTTAGCCACTGTGCCACCACAGGTGAGGCCATAACTACCGGATTTCAAGATGTACTATAAAGCTCCAGTAAGTAAGACAGCCTGCTAGTGGTGCAAGAATAGACAAATAAATGGAACAGAAAAGAGAGTCAAGAGCTGTCTTCACATCCATGGGACCTGGATTTGTGAAAAAAGCTCCTGGCAAGTCAGTAAATGGTGTCGGTCAGTTGAGCATTCATGTGGAAAGATTACTTTTGACTCCTACTTCACACAATACACATTAACTGGAGATGGTTCCCAGACCCACATGTACGTGGAAAGATTACTCCTGACCCCTACTTCACACAATACCCATTAACTGGAGGTGGATCCCAGCCCCACATGTATGTGGAAAGATTACTCCTGACCCCTACTTCACACAATACCCGTTAACTAGAGATGGATCCCAGCCCCACATGTAAAATTTAAAACAGCATGATGGGATGGACTATCTTGACTGTCGTGGTGTTTATATGACTGTATAAACTTGGTAAACATCCCCCCCCCCGGCTTTGTAACAATTCATCCAGCCCTATATTTGTTTTGTGTCTTTTAATCTATGAATGATACTTCACAATACAATTTATTTATTTATATTCAAAATTTATCCTCTTCTTTATCTTCTTCTTCACAATAAAATGTACTTAAAAAGCAGAACATGTGTCAGAACTATACATGAAAACGATTAAATTTTACTGTGTGAATACATAAATAAGATGTAAGAACAAAGTAAGTACCTTTGCTAAGAAAATATAAAAACAAAATCAGTAAGGCTGCTGAGCTATCGGAGCTAGCTACCCTGACATAGACCAGCCTCCAGCCCCAACTCCATGAACTGTGCACAAAGCGCCCTGTGCCCCTCTGTGCTCCTCATTCCAACCCAAGGGCATCATGGGAGGAAGTGGAAAGTTCAGTAGGCAGGAAGAAGTCAGAATAGTGGTGTGATGAATATCTGACTCTGTTTAGCTTTAGTTTAAAGAAGTGATGAGCACGCAGAAGGGAATGGAAAGCCCCGCGTCTCCGGTCCCCAGGTTTTAGGCAGGAAACTTCGTTATGAGTAAAAACCACAATGCCAGTGTGATTCACATATTGAGTGGACAAGCAGAAAGAAACCATTTTTTCTCCTAATGCTAGCTCCAACCTGCTCTTTGAAATTAGCGTATCTTTTCTTGCTGTCTTGGTTTGGGTCTCCCCAGAAACAGACCCCGAGACACGAACTTGAGTGCAAGCAGTTTACATGGAGGCAATCCCAGGCCACATGGGGGTAGGGGCGAGGAAGTGAGAGAGGAGAGGGAATGTGAGCTCCTGTCCCAAGAAACCTGAAACAGTAAAAGAATATCAGCACCTCTATGATCATCACAGTGTTATTTGCAATAGCCAAGCTATGGAAGCAGCCCAGCTGCCCTTCGATAGAGGAGTGGGTAAAAAAGCTGTGGTACATTTACACAATGGAGAGCTACTTGGCCATAGAAAGAATGCAATTATCCTTTGTGGGTGCATGGGTGGGCCCAGAGGATGTTATTCTAAGTGAAATAAGTCCCATCAGAGAAAGACAGGTACCATATGATATCACTCATATGTGAAATCTAGTGAGCAGAAAACAGCAACCCCCCCAAAACAACAACAACAACAACGCTCACACACACACACAAAATAAAACAGACTCATAGTACAGAGAATAGACTGACAGTTGTCGGAAGGGCAGGGGTTTGCAGCGCCGGGTGAAAAGGTGAAGGGATTTAGAAGTACAAATTGGCAGTTACAGAATTGTCACAGAGATGTAAATTACAGCACAGAGAATATTCATCGAATAAAATTGTAATAACTACGAATAGGGCCAAGTGGGTTCTGGAAACATCGGGTGGGAGAATCCATGTTATAAAGTACATGAACTTCTAACAACTATTCTGTACATCTGAATTTAATATAGAATAATATTGAATGTAAACTGCTATTGAAAAAAACACATATAAAAAGGAAAGAAAAGTGAGTTTGTGATGCCGCAGAGCTATCCCCGCCGGGGGCTAGGAAGCTGTAGTACTTAACCCACACCTTCGGTCCCTCCTTAGTGGAGGACTGCTTCCCCACACTTGAGTTCTGCAAACTTGCGGTTTGCCTTGTTGGGGGGTTGGGCACCCTCCCAGAGTTAGATGAAAGCCTTTAGCCAGAGTCCTAGGTATCCTCATAGCCCCAGTGCCAAGGGGTGTGGGCACAGCAGTGTCTGCTAAACCTCCTTGGAATCCGGGAGGGCTCCATTTTCCAGGTTCTGTTAGTCACAAGAAAAGACTCCGCTGAACAATCAGAGAAAGTCTCATCTGCTCTAATAGTTGAGGTTTTATTGTACTTGCATCCTCTCCCCTACTTCAGTGGGGGCCTGCCCTAGCCTGGGGCCCGCCAGGAGAAGCGTCTGATTGGTTTGCTTTCTGACTCAGTCTTTTTTCTCCACTTGCTCTCTTGGGTTTCTGCAGGGCTGGGCAGGGGTGGTGAGGTAAGTAAGGGGCAGCAAAGGCTTTGCTTGGCCCATCGCGTTGTAATGTGGCCCTGGTGTTCTATGCGTGGGGCAGAAGCCCAGTTGATGCATTTTTTTTTCATAGGAACATTTTTGGGGGTGCTCTTTGAGGATTCTACCATTGCTGGGTATCTTTCATCTCCAGCTGCCTTAAAGTGAGCAATGGCTCCTCCTGCTGGCCAACTGTTTACCAGCACAGGGCTCTCCTTTATTCCATTGGCTCCCCTGCTGGACTTCCATGTGGTTTTCTTGGGCAGAGTCTCCCTCAAGAAGACCTGTCTGGCTCCCGTCAGCAAGCCCATTTCTGGCCAATGGGAGATACACTTCCATCCTTGTCCCACCAGGCTCCGGAAGAGAAGGCCATTCCCACTATAGTCATGTCTTGCAGCTAGCTGCCAGATTCTGTGGGTGTGGTTCCAGCCTTGTGTCCTTTAGATCTAATCTCCAAGGGGTTCTCTTCAAGCCCCTCTCACTGGCTTGAGAGGTACGCACTGCCTTGTGACACCAGCTTGTCAGCCGGAAAGCTTGGCGTCACAAGGAATACAGAATCCAAGTTCCGCCAGCTTAAATTATCAAATCTCTCACTGTAAGATTGGTGTGCTTCTAGGGCAGACTGATCTAATGGTTAGAAGATATCTCAAGCCCTGGTCCGGCAGCTCAGTTGGTTAGAGCATCCTCTGGATGCACCAAGGTCGCAGGTTTGATTCCCAGTCAGGGCACAGAGAAGAATCAACCAATGAATGCATAAGTAAGTGGAACAACAAATCAATGTTTCTCTCTCTCTAAAATCAATCAACCATTCAATCAATCAAGTAATTAAAGGTATCTCTAAGGACCCAGGGTCTTTGCATTTCTCTGCTTTGGTGCTTGCTGTGTTGGCAGTCTCTGCAGATGGTAGTTGCCAGATACAATCCAGGCTTCATATTTTCTGGTTCACATCCAGTGGTTTACACACTTTCCTGGAGATCTCTCTGTTCAACCATTCTAAGCAAGAGTCCTGAGAGTCACTCTGATAGGCCCAGTTTCATATACATGTCCATCTCTGAACCAATGACTATGGGTGAGGGAATGGAAGATGTTGATTGGCTAAAACAGTCAGGGCCCAGCCTGAGATAGGAGGCCAGTCACTTCCTCTGCAGTACAGGTGTCTCCTGCTTTCCAAAAGTTCACATTACGCCACTTCACTTTTATGAAAGACCATTGGTAGTGCAGTGGATATAGTGTCGACCCAGAACGCTGGGGTTGCTGGTTCAAAGCTCTGAGGTCGCCAGCTTTGAGCATAGGTTTGTCAGCACCGGGTCACTGGCTTGAGTCAGGGAATCGTCCACACAATCCCAAAGCTCACCAGCTTGAACACAAAGGTCACTGGTGTGAGAAGCCCAAAGTTGCTGGCTTGAACAAGGGGACACTGACTTGGCTCTGGTCAAGGCACGTACGAGAAGCAATGTACAACTAAAGTGAAAGCAACTACGAGTTGATGTTTCTTACCCTGTCTCTCCCTTCCTGTCTTTCTCACTCTTTTTCAAAAAAAGAAAAAATATGAACTTTTGAAAAAGTATTATATTCATGTTGTTTAAAAGAAAAATTACTGAAGTTTGTAAAGTAAAAATAATGTTCTTTCACAGTGATTATGTTTTTTTTTAGTACATGTGAATTCTTAAAAAAGCCACAAATTGAATTATGCAATAGCACTGTTGTATACTTTGATTTCATTACTTAATAATATATCTTAGGTCAATTTCCATATTGACACATATAGATCCATCCCACTCTTGTACTGGTGCTTAGCATTAGCTATTTATTACCTATTGATGTGGAGTTGGCTCTTTGCATATTTTTGCCTGGACCTTTCTACACCACTTCTCAGTAAACTCCTGAGAGTACACCCCAAAGAGTTAGCATTGGTGAATCAAAGGATGTGCACTGAGATTTTGGGTATCTATAGCAAAATTACTCTACAAAATGTTTGTCTCATTTTTATCTCCCACTGTCTCTCTTCCCATAACCTCATCAATAACACATTTAAAATGTGCAACTCTGACTTAATAACTATGGTAGCTGTTTGTTTCCACTTGAGTTTCTTTACGTGTGTGTGTATGTGTGTGTCTTCAACTGTTAGTAAAGTTGTGTATGTTTTTATGCTTAATGGCTTTTTCCCCCCCAAATGTTCAAATTTCAAACCCAATATTCCTCTTCTTGCCTGACCAGGCGGTGGCACAGTGGATAGAGCGTTGGAATGGGATGCGGACGACCCAGGTTCGAGACCCTGAGGTCATCAGCTTGAGCGTGGGCTCGTCTGGTTTGAGCAAGGCTCACCAGCTTGAGCCCAAGGTCACTGGCTTGAGCAAGGGGTTACTCGGTCTGCTGTAGCGCCCCCCCCCCACAAGGCACATATGAGAAATCAATCAATGAACAACTAAGGAACTGCAATGAAGAATTGATGTTTCTCATCTCTCTCCCTTCCTGTCTGTCTGTCCCTATCTGTCCCTCTCTCTGACTCTCTCTGTCTCTCCCACAAAAAAAAAAAAAAAAAAATCTTCTTCACCCATCACTTCCCTATTGGGTTTTAGATTGTTGACTATTACGACTTTATTGGACTTAAGAGAAGTAGCCATGTATTTATGAAAACTTTCTCCTGATTTGTCTTTTCTCTTGCAAAAGTTAAATTTTTTTATTTAGACACAAACTAAAAAATGGTTTTGTTTATGTTTTCTATATTTGTCATGCTACAAAGGCCTTCTCTATGATCAGAGTATGGCTAATTTCACCCATGTTTTCTCTTTTTATGGTTTAATTTTTATGTTACATTTTCAAAAATCTATCTTAAGTTTCTGGTAGGGATAAAGAGGAAAGGTAGCCATTCCCGAGTCCTTGCCTCACTCCCGGATAGAGGACCCTGAAACCTCACCTCTGCCCACCTCGGGCTTTCCGCAGGGGCTCGTTAACAACACATTAACAAGAGACAAACAGTTTGACAACTCAGTGTGTTAACGCAGCGCGCACCTTGTGGGAGAAACCTCGGCAAAGGTAGCTCAAGGAGGGGGCTTAGAACTCAGCTTCATTAACATCTTCAACGAAGAGCAAATATGCGCAGGGAAATGGCAGGACAAAGGAAAGCCATTTCCGGCTTCCGAGGGTGGCTCAGGGTGGGAGGGTAAATAAATACCTGGGAGGCAATCCGTGGAGGAAGGCGTGTTTGCAGATTCCTGAGGTGCAGATAAGAGTCTGGGCTGATAAGAGCCGTCTCCAGAACAAGGAGATGTTATATCCTGCCTTTAGGCAGAAAGGGGGAGGGGAGAGAGATCTGTTTCTGTGTCTGCTGCTTCTTAATTACCTTCGGCTCAAAATAATTTTTATGTCAGAGAGGTGTAAGGGTTCGGAATGATTCATGTAAAACATGCCTCTGTGATAGGTGGATCATTTTGAATTAAAGGCAACTGAGTCCCTATGGGCTCAAGATCCTCAACCCCTTTAAACTACCTAGAAGAATTTAAATTAGGGGCCTTGCCCATAATACTAGCTATTATCGGAAATGACATTTTATGACTTATATAGTGCAGGGCAAACTACAAGCTAACTAAATATTTGCTCTTCTGGTCATTCTGCAATGACCTTCCTCCCCTCTGAAGTGTTATGGCTTCTTACATCATCCTTAGCTCACAATGTCATATCTATCTTGTGGGTGAAAAAGGGGTTCTAAAGAAAGTCAACTGTTGGGCAGATAGAATATATTATGCTCACTTTGTTAAAGATGACGCTGCCCACATGGAAGCCCGTCGCCCAGGTGATGGTATTGGTTGCCCTTTTTGCTTGGGATGGGCATGATTATAATAATGTCTGTTGGGGACGGGCTGTGGGCAGGCAGGATCCTTGTAGCCAGGAGCTTGCTCTCTTTTGGTTCCTGAGATTAGCATTAGAGAGCAGAGCAGAGAAAAGCCACTAGAGGAGGCCAGGAGAAGCAGCCAAAATGGAGGAGTGCTGAGGGAGAAGCCAGTTTGTGCAGGGAGAAGGAAGGAGATGGGGAACAGAGGTGAATAAATCTGGTGAGCTAGAAACCTTTGATTCTAGGAAACTCAGATAAGTCAGTAGCTTTGTGAGCACTGAATGAGTGGGTTTTGGAGCCCAGTGTGTGTTTTTACTTGCCTGCCCAGGTGCAAGCTAGGATTAAAGCTAATGGCCCACCAGTTCTTGGCTCTGTTGTTTCATTACCATCTGTCCAAATCTAATACAAACCTGTATAGCCCAGGTGGCTGTGATGGTGGCTGTGAAGCCAGTATCCAAGGCCACCATCACAGCAGCCTGGCCCATGCAGGTTCGCATTGGATTTGGACAGCCGGTAAAGAAACAACGGAGCCAAAAACTGGTTTCATCATCTTTAATCCTAGCTTGCACCCGGCAGGCAAGTAAAACACACACTGGGCTCCAAAACCCACTCACATTCAGTGCTCACAAAGCTACTGACTTATCCGAGTTTCCTAGAATCAAAGGTTTCTAGCTTACCAGACTTATTCACCTCTGTCCCCCATCTCCTTCCTTCTCCCTGCACAAACTCTGCACAAACTAGCTTCTTACTCAACACTCCGCCATCTTGGCTGCATCTCCAGGCCTCCTCCATGTGGCCTTTCTCTGCTCTCCTCTCTGCTTTCTCCTGTCTAATGCTAATAATCCCAGGAACCGCGAGAGCAAACTCCTGTTCTGCCCTCATTTTATAGTGTAGAATTCAAAACCTTTAATCCAATATACAAAATAGGGAAGTCTCTAACACAGTCACTTATCTGAGGCATAATGGGATTGCACCACCCCACATCAAAAAGGGTAGAAAAGGCTTAGTCCTAAAACCAAGCCCCAGGCTACAAGGGTCCTGCCTGCCCACAGCCCGCCACCAACACACATTAACATCACCTGGGCAACGGCTTCCATGTGGGCAGCGCCATCTTTAACAAAGTGAGCATAATATATTTTATCTGCCCAGCAGTGGCCATGGTTACTGGCTTTATGTCACCTCATAGGATGATCTGATTATAAATTTTTACCTGGGAAGGTCATGGTTGGTAGTTATGTGCCAGGCAGATAACTTCTTCAGTAAAACATTTATCTTTGCCTTAATTTATTTTTTAAGATTAAAAAAAATTTTTTTTTGATTGGGGGGGGAGAGAGAGAGAGAGAGAGAGAGAGAGAAGGGGGGAAGAGCAGGAAGCATCAACTCCCATTTGTGCCTTGACCGGGCAAGCCCAGGGTTTCGAACCGGCAACTTCAGCGTTCCAGGTCAACGCTTTATGAACTGCGCCATCACAAGTTAGGCTGCCTTAATTTCAAATGTATAAAATAAACTGAAAACTTACTCCTGGAAGCGTTTACCTCAGTCTGTTGAGAACTTGCTTCCTTTCAGGTGTATCCTCTTGGTTCAAATACATTTTTATAATTTTTCTACAGGTTTGGACATTCTTACTGAAACTGGAAAATATAACAGAGGTTGGGCTTTCCCTTCACCAGTTCAGAGACAGAGATGGAATCTTTATGGGCACTTTATTCAGATGGTCAGCAGTCTGGGCAGACGGGGATCTCAACTCCCTTAACCCAGCTGACTTTTCCAGAGGCAGTTAATCAGACCATGGTCAAAGTTAATTGGATCACAGTCAGTGAGAGTTCCAATCCTTGGAGTACTAAGGCTTTACTTGCAGTCCTTTGGGGCACAAAGGTGGGTTGCTTACAGATCTCCTTAAGTCCCAGTTCCTGGGTCAAAACTGTTACTTGCATTAACCATTATGCCCACTGACCATAACCAAAGCCACCGTTACTTAAGTTAAAATTTTAACTCTTATTTTCCCGTTATTACGTTGACACTTGTTTTCTCTCTCTGAGAGGTTTAAGACCTCTCACAAATGGGGGTCTCTGACTGTCTCATGTAAGTGGGGTTCCCATGCATACGTATGCAATTAAATTTGGTCATTTTCTGTTGTTACGTTGTCTCATGTAGGTTTAATTATTAGAGTGGCTGAGAGAACCTAGGATGGAACAGAGAAGTTTCTTCCTCCCCTCAGTCTGTGCTCTAAGCAGGAAATCTCACCCCAAAGCTGACGCAGGATCCCGGGACCGCTAACATGAGCTGGCAAAGCAGGAGTTCTTGTTGAGTCAGACTCCTGGATCTCTACCTGCAGAGAGTTTGGGGGAGGCAAAGTGGTGGGAGTCCTTGTCTCTTTCTTTCTTTCTTTCTTTCTTTCTTTCTTTCTTTCTTTCTTTCTTTCTTTCTTTCTTTCTTTCTTTTCCTTTTTCCTTCCTTCCTTCCTTCCTTCCTTCCTTCCTTCCTTCCTTCCTCCCTCCCTCCCTCCCTCCTTCCCTCCCTCCCTCCTCCCTCCCTCCTTCCCTTCCCTTCCCTTCCCTTCCCTTCCCTTCCCTTCCCTTCCCTTCCCTTCCCTTCCCTTCCCTTCCCTCCCTCCCTCGCTCCTTCCTTCCTTCCTTCCTTCCTTCCTTCCTTCCTTCCTTCCTTCCTTCCTTCCTTCCCCCCTTCCCCTTCCCCTTCTCCTCCTTCTTCTTCTTTCTTCTAGAGTGAAGTAGGATGAGAGAGAGAGAGAAACATTGGCTTGTTGTTTCACTTATTTATAATCCATTGGTTGATTCTTGTATCTGTCCTGATCAGATCCAATCCACAACCTTGGAGAATTGGATTGACACTCTAATCAAGTGAGCTACCCGGCCAGGGCTTTTTTATTTAAAATTTGCAATATGTGGATGAAAATTGGGTTCTATATTTATAAGATCTGATCATAAATTCCTAACTGGGCAGGTGATGGTGGGTAGTCATGTAACTTTTTTAGTAAAAAGTTTGCCAAACCCTGTCCATTGTTCTTGCACATCTAGGTTAACATGTTGTAAAGTGACCAGCGAGTTCCACAAAGGCACCAATTCCAGGTGAATTTTTGAGGAGTTAATTGGCCGGTGACCACAGGGGGCTAGGACAAACCCAAATCCTGCAGCCCCTCACACAGATCTGAGGGCCCCCTCCTTTTTTTTAATTTAATTTTTTAATTTATTTTTTACAGAGACAGGGAGTGAGTCAGAGAGAGGCATAGACAGGGACAGACAGACAGGAACGGAGAGAGATGAGAAGCATCAATCATTAGTTTTCCATTGGGCATTGCAACACCTTAGTTGCTTATTGATTGCTTTCTCATATGTGCCTTGACCGTGGGCCTTCAGCAGACCGAGTAACCCCCCTTGCTGGAGCCAGCGACCTTGGGTTCAAGCTGGTGGGCTTTGCTCAAGCCAGATGAGCCTGCGCTCAAGCTGGCGACCTCGGGGTCTCGAACCTGGGCCCTCTGCATTCCAGTCCAACGCTCTATCCACTGCGCCATCGCCTGGTCAGGCTGAGGCCCCCCTTTTATAGACCAAATTACACACTGGCTGGGAGGGAGAGCATGGTACAAAAGTCATTAATCTCATTAGCAAGCTCATTGAATTTTACTTCCTTGTTATGTTTACAGCATCTAGCAATAGGAGAACATTGCTACACCCTAAAGGCTTTTAAGAAAAGAGAAGTGAAGGAATTCTTGGATAAGTTCCATTTTCCTTGCTCTGTGGTTGAATTGTGACTTCTCTGACCCAGTTGCTCTTGCAAGCCCCTCCTCCTGCATTCTTCTCTTCCCTTCTCCACAGAAAGGAAGGGGTAAGAGGCCTGACTTTTCCTCTTTAAAATGGTGTTGCTAATGCTAAGTTTTATAGTTTCTTGGCACCTTATCACAAACACACCCTAGAAATCCCAGACTAATCTTTTTATAATTTGGAGAGTATGTTTATTAAAGCTAGGGCGAGTAAAACAAAGGAAGGGCTTAGGGCAGTGGTTCTCAAAGTGTGCACCAGGGCGCACTGGTGCGCCCACCCTTGAAGATTTCCAGGTGCGCCCTATGGTATTCCAGAGAAATATGTGCCTGTTGGAAGGTTTTTGAAGTTTAGATTTTCGGGGGACAGAGGTGTGAGGAATTGGCTGTAAACTGACAGTCTGCCCAACCCCCCACCTCACTTGCCTAATTAGGTTGCAAAAGGCTGTTAAGCTGCAGTGCTGGATTGTTCACGCTACCCCCCCCCCCCCCACGTTCCACAGAAAGACTGGAATCAAGTTTCTTCTATCCTTTGTTTGGTGTCAAATTAAGATGATATGTATGGTGGGGGTTTTCTGCACTCAACACAATTAAGAGTAAAAAGAGAGAAATTCTTCAATATATTGATGAGGAAATGAGAGTTTGCCTTTCAAATATTGTAAAGCCAGTAGCCACGGCCACCATCACAGCCATCTGGCCTATGCAGGTTTACATTAGATTTAGACAGACAGTAATGAAACAACAGAGCCAGGAACTGGTGGGCCATCATCTTTAATTCTAGCTTGTACCCGGCGGGCAAGTAAAAACACACACCAGGCTCCAAAACCCACTCATTCAGTGCTCACAAAGCTACTGACTTATCCGAGTTTCCTAGAATCAAAGGTTTCTAGCTCACCAGACTTATACATCTCTGTTCCCCATCTCCTTTTTTCTCTCTGCACAAACTCCGCACAAACTGGCCTCTCCCTCAGCATTCCACCATCTTGGCTGCTTCTCCTGGCCTCCTCCATGTGGCCTTTCTCTGCTCTCCTCTCTAATGCTAATCTCAGGAACCGAGAGAGCAAGCTCCTGGTCTGCCCCACTTTATAGTGTAGAAATCAAAACCTTTAATCCAATATACAAACAAGGAAGTCTGTGATACAAAGTCACTTATCTGAGGTAATAATGGGATTCCACATAAGAGTGTACAACCCCCTATCATGCAACAGTGAAGGGTGTAGGGGAAAACTTAGTCTTAAAACTGAGCCTTAGGCTATAACCACCCTGACTGCTTACAGCCTGTCCCCCACACCCAATGCAAACTATAAGCAAGCAAACAAATATCATATTTAAAAACTTATTTGACCAACAAATATATGCCCAAACATTGAAGAAATCGCTAGGACACATCAGGCTCATGTTTCTCATAAACACAAGAATAAAAAAACACATTCGTGCCTGGATCTGCTGAATTTATTAAATCTTACTAAGAATGTATCTATATATATAAAAAGATAACTTTTTTGTCGTTTTTTATTTTTAACCCCTCTTTTTTACGAATTCTAAAAAGCATAACTCAAAAAATGTAACATAAAAATGTTTTTTAATGTCAGAATAAATTTAATTTTGTCGTATTTATTTTGTTTAATTACCAGAGAAGCACGCTTGGACTTTATATATTTTTTCTTTAATATTTGATTTAATGATTATAACATATTTCTCAGAAACTTGTATATAGTGCGCCTATGATTATTTGTAGGAGTTTAAATGCGCCCAGACTTCAGAAAGTTTAGAACCATTGGCTTGGGGTATAAGAAGCCATAGCGCTTGCCGAGGTCGGGTTGCTCGGCTCACTAAAAAGTCAGAGAAGGGGGTAGGCTTGCAGCCAGGGTCAGGGGTGAGGCCGGATGAGCTGCCACCGCCCACTGCTCCCCTGGGTGCAAGTCCCATGGGGACCCTTTAAGTGTAGGGGAGAAAAGTCAGGATGCCTGCCTGAGACAGCCCGCCCAGAGTGATCCTCTTTCTGAAGCTTCAAGAGCCAATTAAAACATGTTTTCTATTCATTCATTCTGACCGATTTTGTAGCTGGCTTCCCCCTCCCCCAATTGTGCGTGCAAAAGATTAATTTAGACATATCCATCTTAGTATTCGTAGGAGGCGGACTGCCCTGGGACATGCAGGCCTCAGAGGCATGATTTTCCATGCTAATTTCAGCTTTTCCTGCAGTCTGCACATGTTTGTAGGGGAAACCAGCCTTCTCGTGCGTGTCCCTACATGAGCCAAATGCGGTGACTATCCCTGCAGCCCTGCTTCATGCCCTCGAGGAAATTCGTCCTCAGGCAACCCTGCAAAGATTCTTAGTCATCTAAAAATACCCAAGCAAGGGCCAGCGACAGGGTGCCTATGGCGTCAGAACCACGGCGCTTTCCAAGGCACGGGCACCTCTCGGGGTGAAACCACTTAGGCGCCCTGCCCTTCATGGAGATCTCTCCCCGGGGCTCCCGCTGGCTTCCCGGGGTCTGGATGCCCCCCAGAGCCCATCTCCACCACTCCGGGGGGCGGCAACAACTGTCGGTGCCCTATTGGTTGTTCGGGTTGGGGGAGCAAGTGTCCTTTCTCTTTCGGGGCTGAAGAGTCATCTCTCATTTAACCAGCAGAGATTTTGTTCAGACGATCAGTAGCCAAGCCAATTAAAAAAAATGAAATAGCAAGTTAGCCACCCATTTTTCTTGTCCTTTCCCTTTCTCAACCCTCATTTATCTACTGGGGGGATTTTCTACCCAATGCCAAGCAGGGTGCTGATGGGCACCAGGGGCCCACGCTGGTACCTAGCACCAGGTCCGGCTCTGTGGGGTGGTTCTGGGGGCATCCTCTCACCTGTCTGTCCGCCCAGGGCTCCGACTGGCAGGGTCATTGCTACACTCTTTTCTTTTCTTCTCCACCAGCTGCTTCTTTAGAAACTCAATGTTTTCCTCCAATTCTCTTTTCAGTCCACCAAACTAAGCTTGGACACCATCTTTCCATAACCAAAAACTCATTAATGTATTTCTTTATTCCAAAGGACATCGCTCTACTCAGCATCCTTTAGAAGCTTTGAGCATTGCAGCGCACCAGGACAAACCTTGTGCTTTTTCTTTCCACAATGGGCAGAGCAGAGGCATATTAAGGTCGGTTGAGGCCCCGGGCGCAGAAGAAAATACTAGGCCCCTTTAATAAAAGACAGAGACAGGAAAAATAAAAATACATGTTAACCATATTTTTAAATAAATAAAAAATGTTATGCACTGTTAATGTTAAAATTTCACCTATCAAACCAAACTTGGTGTCATTAGAAAAAAGTGTCAAGTTGGGGTTTTGCGGGGCCCTTCAGAAGTTGGGCCCAGGGTGCGCCTGGTGCATCAGCCATTAAATCTGCCTCTGTCTGGAGCCACAGCCATGATTCCACTTAGTTTTGGCTGTCAGTCCGACAAGAGCCACCTTGTTCTCTGTGTGAGGCCCTCATGAGTACACACAGTTTGGGTTCTGTCTGCCGACTGGACAGTTCACAGAGAGAGCTCCCACTGGGAATGGGGCCTCTTTCTGCTGCTTCTGATATGGGGCCACCTCAGAGCACGTCACCTCCAGTGCGATGATCCAACTCTGTGCGTTAACTCATGCTGCCAAATGAGACAGTGGGGATGATGTCCTTCCCATGATGGTTTGGGTAGAAAAGGGTGGTAGAAAGAGTCAAAGACACAATTTGAATTAAAACTTCTCCTAGGTCATAGATCCATTTATTTATTTATTTATTTGTGACAGAGACAGAGAGAGTCAGAGAGAGGGACAGATAGGGACAGATAGACAGGAAGGGAGAGAGATGAGAAACATCAATTCTTTGTTGTAGCACCTTAGTTGTTCATTGACTGATTTCTCATATGTGTCTTGACCGTGGGGCTACAGCAGACCGAGTAACCCCTTGCTCGAGCCAGCGACCTTGGGTCCAAGCTGGTGAGCTTTGCTCAAACCAGATGAGCTTGCAATCAAGCTGGCGACCTCGGGGTCTTGAACCTGGGTCCTCCACTCCCAGTCGGAGGCTCTATTCACTGAGCCGCAGCCTGGTCAAGCCATAGATCCATTTATTTACCAAACAGGAAAACCATCTCATGCACCAATCGTTTACATTACTTCATCCTTATTTAGAAGGAAATAATGATACTTCCATTCTTGAATTTGAACTATCTCAAAGAGAGTTGAGAAGAGGGTTCTGTTTTTCCCCAAGATGGGCAACAGGATGAATTCGGAATGGAGAAGATGCTAAATCTTTCTCAAGCAGACTATGCAACAGCAACACGATGCCACCGGAGGGCAGTGTAGACCAGCGTCGAGCCCGGAGCGAGGACTAGGGGTACCCGCAAGATGTGGACGTTAAAATGCAAATTTAAAATGAAGTTTCCCTGCTAAAATTAGTACAAAATAACCCGGAAGGAGAGTCTTTCACTCTGCTCTCTGTGAGAACTGACCCCCACAGAAGGTCTGAGCCAGGTCTTGGAGGAGCCCCTGCAGGTGGCTGATTGGGGTGGTCTGTGGGGTCAAGGATAAGGAGGAGGCGGGAGGCCTAACGGGGGTCGGGGGTCGTGGTGGGGGGTTCGGGTAGCGGTTGTTTGCCAACGGGGTGGAGAGCATGTTCACACTGCAATGATGCCCACGGCTTTCGTGGATCATCCCGGCTGCGCCTACAGGGCGGAGGCGCGTCGGGGAAGCGCTGGCCGCCCTCCCAGCTCGCTGGCTGGGCGCAGGCCACTGACTTCCAGTAAGAGCGCTTGTGCAAGCAGGAGGGGCCCGCCCGGCTTCCCGTCGGCGGTGCCTGGGCTGGAGCCGACCCCTGTGCCACCCGGGCGCGCTCCCGTTGCGCCAGCGGCTCCTCTAGGGGCCGGGGAAGGGACCGGGTCAGGTCAGGACTTCTTTCTCCGAGAAGGAGGGAAGGAGCTGGGACCGGAGTTCCTCATTCCGGATCTCTTCATTTTTGTTTTCTTTTAAACCATCCAGATGTAACAGTCAAACCTGGTTCCTGCCAGGGTGCGGCTGACTCTAGGGAGGGGAGGAGCAGAGCCCGGGCAGCCTGGCTTCTCGCGGACACCCCAGGGCTGACCGGCGCTGCACCTCTGTGCACGGTGGAAACCCGCAGAGTAAGCCGCTCAGACGTGGCTCGGAGAAGCTGCTGGTGTTTGTCCGGACGCTACTTAACTGCAAGCTCTCCCTCTCCTAAGCTGAGCATGCCCCCCACACTTGTAACTGTTCTCAATTATGCTCAGTCCCCAGAGCGCATCCTGTAACAGCTTAGTTGGAATAATAAACACAAAGCTACAAATAATATGAGCCCCTCCCATTATTATTTTTAAAACTGTGGTAAAATATATACAACAGTATTTATTATTTTAATCATTTGTAAGTGGGCAATTCAGTGGTATTAAATACATTCAGGATGCTGTGTAACCGTTACCACTATCAAAAAAACCTTTTTGTCATTCCCAATATAAACTTTGTTCCTGTTATACTAGAGGTCCCCCATTCACCCCTAAAGACCTTGGTAATCTATATCCTACTTCCTGTTTCTATGAATTTGCCTAAGTACCTCCTGTAAGTGGAATCTTATGTCCTGTGTCTTGCTTATTTCATTACCATAGAGTTTTCCAGGTCCATCCGTGTAGTGGCATATATTAAAATTTTATTCCATTTATGGTTGAATAATGTTCCATTGTATGTAGAACTACATTTTGTTTATTCATCAGTTGATGAACACTTAGGTTGTTTCCACTTTTTGGCTATTTTGAATAATGCTACTATAAATATTGATGTACAAATATCTGTTTGAATCTTTGTTTTCTTTTGGATAAATATTTAGATGTGGAGTTTCTAGGTTATATGGTAACCCGATGTTTAATTTTTTGAGGAGCTACCAAACTGCTTTCCACAGTGGTTGCACCACTTTACATTCCCACCAGCAATGCAGGACGGTTCCAATTTCTCCCCATCCTCACCAATACTTGTTACTTTGTGTGTAAGCTTAAAATTAATTTTTTTTTTATTATAGCCATCCTAGTAAAAATGAAGTGGTATCTCGTTGTGGTTTTGATTTACTTTTCCATAATGACTAATGATGTTGAGCATCTTTTCATGTGTTTACTGGCCATTTGTGTAATCTTTGGAGAAATATCTACTCAAGTCCTTTGTCCATGTTTGAACTGAGTTGTTCGTGATTTTTGTTGTTACTGAGCTTTGGAAATTCTCTATATATTCTGTATATTAACCTTCTATCAGATATATGAATTGCAAGTATTTTTTCTTGTTCTGTAGGCTGTCTTTTCACCTTCCTAATACAGAGGGTCCTCAGGTTACGACACAGTTCTGTCCCTACGACAATGATGTAACCTTAATTTTGGTGTAAGTCGAAAAACACCCTGGCCTACAGTTGTAAAATCATAATCTAAAACATAAAAACACAAGTAAGCCACAGAAAAAAGGAAAGGACACAAATATACTGTAGTAACAGAAAAAATGACAAAAAAAATGAGTAAGCCAAAACACTCACGTCTCAATTTTTAAAAGTTTTTATGGGGGTGAGTGCTGTAATCTGAGGACCTCCTATAGTGTCTTTTGAGGTACAAAAGTTCTTAATTTTGATGAAGTCCTAGTTATCTACTTTTTCTTTTGCTGTCTGTGCTTTTAGTGTTTTACATGAAATCTTTGCCAACTCTGGTGTCGTGAAGACTTTCCCCAATGTTTTCTTCTAAGGGTTTTATATTTTTTGCCTCTTCATGTCCAGTTGGATATCTAATGACTTTCGATCTCCAATTGCCCTTTGAGCCCTCTGCTTTGGCACATCAGTGTTGAATCAGTGTTGGACCAGTCTAGGGAGGCAGTTTCATTTATAACGGGCACTTCTCTGAGCAAAGACTATAGCTCTAGATATCCCTTGGTTTTTGTGGGGACTCAAAGAGGCCCCACAATAACACCATATATATGCTTGATTTCAAAGCCACTTAAGAGAGAGATAAGAAGTCAGGTAGCTGGAGGTCATAATGCCGGCCCTATTACTAATCAAAACTGGATTGGGAGACATGGCTTAGATATGTGACAATGGCTTTCTGCATCCTGGGCACCACAATGAAAGAACCTGCCCCAGCCAGGCAAGGCCGGATCTTACAATGGATGTACCTGAAGCATCAGTCTAGAGGCCTTCTCCGTCCCCCCAGGCTGGCCCCAGAGAGACAGGCAAGAAGAGACGATGCCTCTTAGCCTGTGTTCATTCTCCAGAAATATCTAAGAATTTACCACTAATGGGGAGGAGAAGGGTGTGGGGAGGGATCAGGAGTGTCACCCTGATTGATGTTCTCCTCTCCTGGAAGGAAACATCAGGAGCTGAGAATAAATGTCCCCATCTCAAGCTCTCGGGGTCCTGCTCTTTGCTTCCAATTCTCATCCGCAAGAGAAAGCCTGGACTCTCTATTCTTCAGCCATAGTGGCCACTGCTGCTGTCACTGCCTCCTGCTTTTGATTCCAGGCCCAGGAAGCTTTCTCGTCTGAGTGATAAACCCCTGGCGTCAGCTCACCCTCACTCACTCTTCCACACGGAATCCCGAACTGAAGCTGGTTTTGGTGAGGCTTACAGAGACAGTCACCTCAGTGGTGCTTTCCTCAGCTTCAGGCCTTGAATTATCTGCTCTGTCTCTGGGGGGTCAGAGATGTCCTGTCAGTCCCTCCCTTGCAGCCGCGAAAAGGTCTTATCATTACACACTTTCTTTAAATCGACCCAGCGGGACTTCTCGAAGTTCAGCCTGCCTCTTACGTCAGTTCTGCCCTCGTTTTCTGTACGTGGGTCTCACTGGATCAGCGCGTCTTTTTTTCTTTCCCACTCTCCGTGCCTTGACCACTAGACCAAAACCCAGTTTCTGCCCTGATCTCTTTTTATTTCTTCACCTTCTGAATTCTGAAGATTAAAAAAAATAATAATTAAAGTATCATCGACATACAGCATTATATTAGTTCCGGGTCTACAACACAATAATTCGACATTCGTATTCACTTTGAAATGATCACCACACTGAGTCTTGAATCTCAACATTTATCTTCTCGTCCTGTTTTTTTTTTTTTTTCCCCCTCAGGATGTTTTCAATAACCCAGGACAAGGAGACAATTTTCCACGAAACCTCCTTGAATCACTTCAAGGAAAATAAGGTGGAGATAGCGAACGCAATCACAAAGCCCTTTCCTTTCCTCGAGAGCCTCAGGGACCGCTCCTTCATCACGGAGAAAATCTATAAAGTAAGAGCAGTGGGTGATGCGTCTCCTGGGTAACCCAGCCCCTCGCTCATGTATGTTTGGCATCCTGAACTCAAAAGTTAGTGTATCACTAGCTGGATGAAAGCCCTTTCTGCTTGTCATGGGAAGACTATTGTAAGTTAGTTCCTCATCCTATAAGGTTGAGGGTGCCAGGGCAGGAAGATGTCACTAGAGACACTAACTGAAGGCCTCTCTTCTGTGGGACGTGCTGGAGTGTGTGTGTGGGCTGGAGGGTAATGGTGATTGAAGCTCTATTCTAATTGAAGCCCTCTCTTCTGTGGGACATGCTGGAGTGTGTGTGTGGGGTGGAGGGTAAATGGTGATATGGCTGGATTCACACTGATGCACTTTGCAAATGCAGAGCAATTTACACACTGTAACAACATGAAGGAAAATTAAAATATTTAAAAGAACTGGGACAGTATTCCATGAGAACACCCACTTATCTCAACCGAAATCCTCAGGGAGTTTGTGCCATTAGAAGTCAAGTTTTGGCCTTGTTGTTGTCTCCTCCAAAGTGTTTTGACTTCCTTAGGTAGTTCCGGAGTCTTGGGAGTCAAGAAAATTTGATTAGTGGGCCCTCCAGGGGACATAGAGGAGGAAGATATCTCTTCTCGGTGTGACAGTGCTTTTGCTGTTTCCAGCAAGGAGGGAGCCATCTCCCCTCTTCCTGAAGCCTTATCAAGACTTTTTGTACCCAGAGTTGCTGTGCAGTCAACAGAATTGCTAGAAGATCCATTCTTGATACAGGTTGGGCAGGATGAAAGTGCAAAAGTCGAGAGGAAGGGCTCATTTGTGATTTTTAAGCAGTGGATCAAATATATTAGACGTTCTAAAATATTACATGAAAAACAGTAATCTACACTGAGACAGCGGAATGAGTATGTTATGCAGTTACTTCCTCGATGTCTGTTTAACTTGAAAACTATTACTTTATCTACATCTTTTTCCATTGCACTTTTTCTAAAGGATTCTCAAGAAGCCTGTAGAAACTTGGTTCCAATAGGGAGAGTGGTGTACTCTATTCTCTGCGAACTTGAGAAGAGATTCAATAGGTCACTTCTACAAACCCTGTTCAGCAGGGCTCATCTGAAGGAGTATCCTGATTTAATTCAAGTTCATAAAAGCTTCGAAAATGGTAATCAATTTTCTTCCTTCCCTTTTCAGGTCCAAGCCTACTTTTCACTCATTCATTCATTCACTCACTCAGTCCCGCATTTAAACAAGGACTTCTGAAATACCTTCCACTCCCAGGCTCTGTGCTAGGCAGTATGAATGTAAGCAACTGAACACAGCCAGAGTATTTTTTGAATTCATCCTGAAAATGATCTGCCAAATAATTATGGTGCCTGAGCCTAGTTTGGTTTAATTATGTCCTTTTTGGGACATAAGTCCCATAATTATGGGAATATCTGGCCTTCTCACTGAAAAAATTCCTCTGTTCTTCCCTAAGGTTTGTCCCGTTCACAGAGACATCCTGTTTACAGAATTTATATTGCGATAGCGTCTACCTTTCTCTGGTCATCTTTCTGTGTGATTCATTACTCTTGCATCTTTCCCACTTGCTCCACCATCCTTAGAACCCTACAAGCTCACTGCCTGTCGAATCTTAGTGGTTTTTCTTTTCTTTTTTCCCCCTCTTCACTGTCCCAGGGGAAGGGACAAGCAACATCAAGTCAAGAACCACTGAGGTTCAGTGACCCAAGGGCGAGAAGTCCCCTCCACCGAGGGACAGGAATTCACGGGTGCGGTGGTGTCCCTGATCACCTACCTGCAACCTCTAATTAATTTTTTCCTCTGCTCAGTGATCCAAGACAAATATTCTCCCCTGGAAAGTCATAAAGAAGAGGTGTACAAACTGCCCAGCACTCAGCCAAGCTGTGAACCAGGTAATTATGACAAGACACAAACTTTGTTTTCTGGTCACTAAGAGGAGAAGTAGACAGAAAATCGGAAGGAGACCATAGCGCCGGGGATGGAATACCAGAGGAATGTGGCGGCGGGGGGAGGGGTAGATGAGTGTTACTCTGAATAGATTCCAAAGTGACTCACTCTGTTCGGAACCCAAAGGTGTTAGCAGGAGGCGGCAGAGAGAGACTCTGTGCCCAGGAACCTGGAGGGTGGACTGAGAGTCTAAGTGTGAACTATGAGTTTCCACAGGAGACTGTCAGAGGGAAGCTGTGAAGGGCTGGGAACTATGGGCACAAGGTCAGCATCATAGAGGAGACCCTTGATGATGGCAGGAGGGACTGATTTAAAGGGGGGAGGTGTTATTTAAGAGTGGAAATGTCCAAGGAGAAAGGCAGTCATATAGCAAGAAGAGAGGAAGTGGTCGAGGTACAGGGAGGGGGATGTGGGCACTTTGAGGGAGAAAGGAAGGCGAAGGGGAGGTGTTAGACGTCAGGAAGGGCTAAAGAACAATAAGACAATATTATTAAGAGCCCACTTGATTGAACATTTATTCTGGCAGTGCTCACAGCTGCCTTGGGGGGGGGGGTAATGTCACTTATGTGCCCATTATGCAGATAAGAAAACTGAAATCTAGAGAGACTGTGTATGTGGTTGGCCTGAGGTCACACAAGCAAGGATGAACCCAGCCATTCTGAACCCAGAGCCTGTGTTTTTTCCCCCTTTTTAAATGGAGGTAAAATTCACATAACATAAAATTAACCATTTAAAAGTATATACAACATTGTGCAACCATAACCTCTATCTAATTCCAAAACAGTTCGATCCCCTCTGACAACTTTCCCTTGAACTTCAGGCGACAGAGGTCACGGAAGTGTGGATGTATGCGCGCTGCTGTCTTTATCTAAACCTCAGTGATGTTCACAACACTAGGGATTAAGTCGATCTCCTTCCTGTCGCCTTCAAGGCCAAGGCCATAGGGCCCCTCCTGTTTCTCGAGCCTCTGTTCTCTCCTTCCAAGTCTGAGCCACGCTGGCTTCACTCACTTACTCAAACTGCCCTTGCCCATGCTCTGCCCTCTAGCTGGGTCTGTTCCCCTTCTCCTCAGCCCTTCCAGGATCCGGCTACCTCCTGCGTACGTGACGCTTCCTCCAGAAAGCTGTTTTCTGTTTCTTGGATAGGACTGGTTCCTCTGTCTGTCTGTCTGTCTGTAGGTCCCCGGTTGTGGGACAGCATTCACCCTTTACTGTGACAATGTGGTCAGATTGGGCCGTCCCTGGTAGACTGTCATTTCCAGGCAGGGACCATGTCTGTCTTGTTCTTGCTGTGTCCTCTGACCTGAGTACGGTGTCTGGCACCTAATGAGAGCTCAGTTAACATGTGTCAGGAAGTGGAAGTACTCAGAATTCTGTGCTCAAGTTCTGGCAAACATCACATTACTGATGTATGTCTATGGAAGGCTGTACAAAATAGCTCTAAAAATGACATCTATGTACACATGAAATAAGCTACCTTTGTGGAAAAGAACCTAAGTTATGAATAAACACAAAATTCAGCCAAGGCTGTTACCAGTTAGTGAGTGAGAAGGGCAGGTAAAGGGAAAGAGAAATCCGAACGGTAGCATTCAAGGTAAGACGGAGCACACCTGAGATGTGAAGAGAGACAGACACAAATCCAGAGCCAGGAGGTAGGCAAGACACGGGGGCTCAGCCCCAGAGAGAGCCTCCCAGGTGACGTGGGGGAGGGGCTGGGGAGGGTGCCGCCCGGCTCTTTGGGGGGGGGGGCAGATGAAGCTTCTTCACGAAGGATCCTTTATTCTAGGGACAGAGCCATTCCGATACGAACACCTAACGCAGTCTTATGCTGTGGGTCTGATGGATACGCAGAAGTCAGTTTCATCTTGTTACTCCAAAATACGTGAAGAAGGCCAGCAAGCCAGGCCAGCATGTGACCAAGAACCCGAAAGAATTGGTAAGGCCTGCTAAGGGAGTCTGTCATGAGAGGACACTGTGTGTGTCACAGTGGAGGTGACAGGAGGTGGCCTGGGGAGCAGAGGGTGGGTGCAGGAGTGGGAGACCCTGGTGCTTGGTGCAGGGAGCTTCTACACCAAGTGGGCGGAAACTGACAAGTACTGTGAGACCTGGCGGGGGGTAGGGGGGGTGGGGGTACTTAAGAGGAGATGCACAGAACGGGCAGCAGCAGGGGTAAGGAGACAAAGACACCTCAGTGCTGGAGAGAGGAAATGCAGAGATCAGGAGAATGAAGAGGTGGGCGCCACAGGAAAGAGAAGCAGGGCAGACAGATGGGGACAAAGAGAGTAACAGTCAGAGATGGAGAGCAGGACCAGCCAAGCTGGCCCTGTGGTTACCTGTCCTTACCCAATCTCTGGGAGGGGGGGCTGATGCACCAGTGACCTGCCGGCCACAGGATTCCGCGGGGAGGCTGGGACCTTCTGGGGCAGGGACGCTCCTGCTTAGAAGTTCTGCAAGCCTCTGGGTGTTTCCTGGAGTCCCTTTATCACGGAGTTTCCTGTGGGCTCTCCGGCCCCACGTTGAGGCCCTCGGGGGTTTTGTTCCTTTGTGCAGTGATCGGCAGAGAATCCAGTGCGGAGGGAGCACCTCGGGAAGCCCAGCGTCCGGCACCTCACCATGGGCGGGGCGAGGAGGGTGGGCGCCGCCAGCCCGGGGCTGCAGAGCGCCAGGCGTTTGAATCCAGAGCTCCTGTTTCTTCATTCGTTTTTCTTTGAATGTGCTCCACAGCCAACGGGCCTGGGAAGAGTGGGAGGCGAGGCCCTCTTCATTGCGCATGTGTGTCCATAGATTGACATTAGAGCGGAAACAAGATAGCACGCTTTTAGTGGTATAACAAAAAAAAAAAATAAGTATTTGGCCTTTGTCTCTAGTTCCTGGCATAGAGCTCCCCAAATCCTTAGAATTTCCCGAGTGATAATAGTGATTTAAAAAAGCCAATCATGTGGGCCCTGGCTGGTTGGCTCAGTGGTGGAGCGTTGGTCTGGTATGTGGAAGTCCCAGGTTCGATTCCTGGTCAGGGCACACAGGAGAAGCACCCATCTGCTTCTCCACCCTTCCCCCTCTTCTTTCTCTTTCTCTCTCTCTCTCTCTCTCTCTCTCTCTCTCTCTCTCTTTTTCTCCCACAGTCAAGGCTGCATTGGAGCAAAGTTGGCCCAGGCACTGAGGACAGCTCCATGGCCTCCACCTCAGGTGCTAGAATGGTTCCTGCTGCAAAGGAGCAATGCCCCAGATGGGCAGAACATCGCCCCCTGGTGGGTATGCCCGGTGGATCTCGGTCTGGCACATGTGGGAGTCTGTCTGCCTGCCTCCCCGCTTCTGGCTTTGAAAAATACAAAAGGAAAAAAGCCCCACAAAACAAACAAACAAACAAAACCCAATCATGTGAATTAAAAAATAAATAAAATGAAAACCAACTACCATGTGATTAGAGGATTAAGACTTTCAACTCCAACCCTTGAGGTCTAGAAAGATAAGAGAGGTGAAAGATTAAGTTCAGTGACCAATGGCTAATGATTTAATCAACCGTGCTTACATACTAAAGCCTCGATAAAAACTCCGAAACCATGGGGCTCGGGAGCTTCTGAGTTGGTGAATACACTGACGTGCTGGGAGGGTGGTAAGCTGGAGGGGGCATAGGAGGTCTGTCCCCCCCCCCCCACAATGCATCTCTTTCCTTTGGTTGTTCCTGAACTGTATGTGTGTGTGTGTGTGTGTGTGTGTGTGTGTGTGTGTGTTCTCTCTCTTTTTAATGGATTTTACAGAGAGAGGAAGGGAGAGAGTTAGAGAGACAGAAACATTGATCTGTTTCTATATGTGCCCTGACTGGGGATTGAACCCACAACCTTTGCATACTGGGTGGATACTCCAACCAACCGAGCTATCTGACCAGGGCCTGAGTTGTATTCTTTATAATAAAACTATAATCATAAGTAGAGCATGTTCCTCAATTCTGTGAGTCTTTCTAGCAAATTACTGAACCTAAGCGAAGGCACCCTGGGAATCCCGAATTTGTAGTTTGCTGGGTAGAGAGGTAGGTAGTTTGGGGAACTCATTTGTGGCTAGTCTCTCAAGTGGGGTCAGTCTTGGGTGGCTAAACCCTTGACCTGTGCGGTCTGTTATTGTGTGATGTCCTTTGGTGCTGGCTCCTTGGGCACCCACTAGGATCTCTAGGGCAGCGGTCGGCAAACCATGGCTCACGAGCCACACGTGGCTCTTTGGCTCCTTGAGTGTGGCTCTTCCACAAAATGCCACATGTGGGCATGCAGGTACGAGTGGGGATGTGGGTTGGTCAGGTGACGGGAGACGCGCAGCAGGGTACACAGCGTGGGGGAGGCACGCGCGATCATGCACGAGTTGAGAGAGCATGTGGCTCGCTAGCCGAGGTTTGCCGACCACTGCCCCAGGGAAAGAAGCAGAAGGTATTCTGTGGTTCCCAACCTCTCTGGACCTTGTTTTCCCCACCTGAAAAATGGAGAATGTGAAAGGTGAGTCTGTGATTACCTTGGAAAGGAGAGGGGAGGGGGGAGGAGGGAAGGGAGGGAGGAAGGTGAAGGGGGAAAGGGAGGAGGGAAGGGGAAAGGAAAGGGGGAAAGAAGAAGGGGGAAGGGGAGGAAGGAAAGGGAAAGAGGAGCCACACACTCACTCAACTCGTGCATGAATTGCGCCCGCCTCCCCCGTGTACCTGCGCGCCCGCACGTGGTATTTTATGGAAGAGCCACACTCAAGGGGCCAAAGAGCCGCGTGGCTCGCCAGCCGTGGTTTGCCCACCACTGCCTTAAGCCAACAAAGCAAACAAAAAGAAGTGAAAAGGGAGAGGGCAACCTTTAAACAGTAAACCTAAATGAAAAATATAACTTTATCAGGAGTCAAAGGATTGAAAGTAGAATACGCTACAAGCCAGAGCTTCGAGGACGAAACATTGTGCTTGGTCTGCGATGGAATTCCTTTGTTTTCCTAGATGACTGCAGTCTCAGAAAGTTCATTTTCTGCCAGGCTCCCTGAACATTTTACCCATTCAGGTGACCATCCTTTTTCAGTCATAACATCAGTGAAGGGAGACAGAGCCTCAGACACATTTGTTTCTGAATCATCCCCAAGTAATTTCATCAATTGTAATAAGAAACTCCTTTTGACTAAATCTACCATGGGAGAGAAATTGCATTTAACCCTTAAAGCTCTTCTGTTCCATAGGTCAGCATGGCATTCCAGGCCTCTAGAATGAGCTGAGGAGTCATGTTCAACAGCCCTTTAAGGCCATGAGACATTTTCCTTCTTGCAGAGCATCATTAACTTGGAGAACAGACATTGGTCTCTTCAGGAAGGGTTAGGAAATGTATCAACCTTGGTTTTTATGGGGTCCATTTGTTTCAGTTTCCATCAACAAGCTGAGTAGTTAATGAGGATTGATGCCTTTTGCTTGAATTAACATTTTGAATGAGGAATCCTTGCTATGTGCAGTCACAATGATGCATTCATGTGTCTCAGACATGATTTTAAGCACTTTGCATTCATAAATTTATTTATTCTTCAAAATGATCTATTGCAATAATGAAATTTCATTATTGAATGGTGACGTGGGGTGTTGAAGACTCAACTTTGGAGCCAGCTAGACCCAATCATTTCTGAGTTTGGGGTACTTCCCTAGATGGTGTGGTGTATTCTCTGAACCAGTTACCACTGTATGGTACTCTTTTTCTTTCTTTCTTTCTTTTTTTTGTATTTTTGTATTTTTCCAAAGTTAGAAGCAGGAAGGCAGAGAGACAGACTCCCCACATGTGCCTAACCGGGATCCACCCGGCATGCCCACCAGGGGGCGATGCTCTGCCCATCTGGGGTGTCGCTCTGTTGCAACCAGAGCCATTCTAGCTCCTGAGGCGGAGGCCATGGAGCCGTCCTCAGCATCTGGGCCACCTTTGCTCCAATGGAACCTCAGCTGCAGGAGGGGAAGAGATAGATAGAGAAAAAGGAGAGGGGGAGGGGTGGAAAAGCAGATGGGCGCCTCTCCTGTGTGCCCTGACTGGGAATCGAACCCAGGATTTCCATATGCCGGGCTGACGCTCTACCACTGAGCCAACCGGCCAGGGCCAGTACTCTTTTTCTTGTAACCAATATATTTTGGGTCTGAGAACAGGTGAAGCAAAGCTAAAAGATCTGGCTGGTAAAGAAATGTTGCACCTCTTCACATTCAGACAGTTTATTACTTACATAGACAACAAAAGCAAGAAGAGCAAAGGCATCAGCTTCCCACGTCCTCTGTCCATTGGACTGTACCCAAGCCAAGGGGATATGAATGACATAGGGGGTGATATGACTAATGGGGCACATCCATGCTGCAACCAAGCAGTTGTATGGCCTACACGTGTGCCCTAAAGAAAGAATCAGAAGGCCTCACACCCCATCAGAACTTGGAGCACAAGGAATGTCATGAGAACATCTGGGAAATAAGGCGATGAGTGGGAAATGGCTTTGTAATGGCTCCTCGAAAGCCTCTCATGCTCTCGTGTCTTGGAAAAATCATGGGGCATTCTGCCAAGACTTAAATCGGATCAGCTGCATGTGAGTCTGGCCTCTGTGGGCCACGTGGAGACATGCAAGGTCACCAGGATGCCAGACAGAGCCATTCCCCAACCAAGATTGCCAGAGGTCTTTGTGCCCAAGTGAGAAACGCCTCCATCTTGTACCAATTATGGTTCTAATGCTATGAATTAAAAATTGGACATGATATGCATCTACTCTGTGCTTCCTGATGCCACGGGCAAGAGGCAAGAATGTATTCAGAACAGTAATCAGTAACCAAATATATATCAATAGATAACAGTAGTTTTCTATAACAAGAAATAATCAATAAAAACTATAGTGGGAAAACGGATTTTTTCACAATAATAAGAAAAAGTATAAAATATCTGACAGTAAATAAAAAAGAAATGAGTAAGTTCTAAATGAGGAAGAGGAAAGAAAGCTTTACTTAAGAACATAATAAATAATTCAAATAAATGGAAGCACATGATGTTATTATTTATTTATTTATTTATTTATTGTATTTTTCTGAAGTTGGAAACGGGGAGGCAGTCAGACAGACTCCCGCATGCGCCCGACCAGGATCCATCGGCACACCCACCAGGGGGCGATGCTCTGCCCATCTGGGGCATCACTCTGTTGCAACCAGGGCCATTCTAGCGCCTGAGGCAGAGGCCACAGAGCCATCCTCAGCACCAGGGCCAACTT
This sequence comes from Saccopteryx bilineata, assembly GCF_036850765.1. NCBI lineage: Eukaryota > Metazoa > Chordata > Mammalia > Chiroptera > Emballonuridae > Saccopteryx > Saccopteryx bilineata. Next base: position 8,174,303 of record NC_089494.1, read on the forward strand.
TGCTCCAATGGATCCTCGGCTGTGGGAGGGGAAGAGAGAGACAGAGAGGAAGGAGAGGGGGAGGGGTGGAGAAGCAGATGGGCGCTTCTCCTGTGTGCCCTGGCCGCGAATCGAACCCAGGACTCCTGCACGCCAGGCTGATGCTCTACCACTGAGCCAACCGGCCAGGGCCCATAATGTTATCTTTTATAGGACAGCCAATATTTTCTATTGTAAATTTCACTCCAAATTATTCAATAAGAGAACTCAACAAGGCAATTTTAAATTTTATTTAGAAAAATAAATGAGCAGAAATGGTGACATAAATGTTTCACAAAAGAAGTGTGATGTGGGAGAGAGACAAGATGGCGCTGGAGTAGGCGGACGCACCAGCATCTACCTCCCAGAACCAATGTGGATTACAAACTAATTTTATGAACTATCAGCTGGAAAAACCAACTTTGGACTAAACTAAAAGGACTCTTCAACCCAGGAATGCTGAAGAAGCCACCCAGAGACTGGTAGGAAAAGCGGAAACGCGGAGAGGGCTGCCCAGCTTCTCGGAGCGAAGGGCAGCAGGGAGAGACTCGTGTGGCGGGAAGTGAGTTTAGCAGAGGGGGAAGGGTCCTGAGCCCCAGGAACAAAGCCCCAGCCTGCAGCCCCAGACCCCAGAAGAGGCGTAAGGACAGTATTTAGCTGGAAACAAGTCAGGATACTGTTTGTGAGAGAGTCTGATTTCTCAGACCCAGGATCCTTCTTAAAGGGACCACGCAGAACATCTCTCTCACAAACTCTCACCCGGGGCTCCTGGGGACGGAGAGAGGAGAAAACCACAGTAACAGGAAGAGAGTGCAATCTAGGAGGCATAGGGAGAAACATTTTGAGAGATAGCCCTAACCCTAACCCCTGGGATGAGGCACTCCCCAAAGCTGAAGTGAATATTTCCCCCGGAAACAGCAATACCAGCAAAGGGACGCAGGAGAGCAGGCAAACAAGCTCCCCCGCAGCATTCAGAGCAGAGTCGCATAGAAGGAGGGAGCTTTCGGGTCTACAGTAGTGAGTCTTAGGGTCCGAGCTGCAACGCCCCCACCCACGCGGCTGAGGGCGCACCGGAGAGTGGGCGGCAGCGGGAGACAAAAGCACAGTTCTGCTGGCAGGGGCGGAAGCCGGCTGGCCACCAGTGGGCTCAGGTGTGAGCTCAATCTTGCCCGGCTAGGGAGAAGGGGGCGTGCAAAAGCGACCAAGCTCAGCTGCTGGCAGCCTGTAATCCAGCCTCCGGGAGAAGGGCGGGAAACCCAGAAAGGGTAGAAACCAGCCCCGGGGCAAGGGCAGAGGAGCACATCCCTGCCCCGCCCATGCAACCCAGGCTTGCGGTCTGACTTGGTAGCCGGCTCCTCCCGCGAGGGTGGAGCCAAAAGCCCAGAAGAGGCAGAGTTGCGCTACGAAGCTGAGCTTGGGCACACAGCCCTGCCTGGCGGTAGAGCCAAGGCTAGCAGCTGTTCCTTGAGTGGGATCATCCTGCAAAGGCAGGGCGAAAGCTCGGAAACAGGCGGAGACCCGCAGCTGAGCAAAGGTGCTCGCCAGTGCCCTCAGGACCGAGCATAACGTCACACACGGGGGCGGGGCAAAGGCCAAAGCCACCAACCCTTGTGCACCCGAGCACGTGATCACAGCCACTCTCGTGAAGAGAAAATGCGGAGGTAGAGAAATACAACACAAATAAACCAAGAGAAATCCCCAGAAAAGGACCTAAGTGAATCAGATATAACCAAATTACCAGATGCAGAGTTTAAAATAATGATTGTTAGGATGCTCAAAGATATTAGAACCACCATAGATGGCCACTACGAAAACCTAAATAAAGAGATAACAAATATAAAAAAGGACATTGAAATAATAAAAAAGAATCAGACAGAAATGACAAATACAATATCTGAAATAAAGAATACAATGGAAGGAATTAAAAGCAGGATGGATGAAGCAGAGAATCGAATCAGTGAGTTAGAGGACACAATAAATAAAGGTACAGAAGCAGAGCGGAAAAAAGAAAAGAGACTCCAAAAGTCTGAGGAAACTCTAAGAGAGCTCTGTGACAACATGAAGAGAAATAATATCCGCATCATAGGGGTTCCTGAAGAAGAAGAGAAAGAACAAGGGATAGAGACTTTGTTCAAACATATTATAACGGAAAACTTCCCCCAATTAAGGCAGGAAAACATTTCACATGTTCAGGAAGCACAGAGAACTCCATTAAGGAGAAACCCAAAGAAACCAACACCAAGACACATCATAATTAAATTACCAAAGCTAAATGATAAAGAGAAAATATTAAAAGCTGCTAGAGTAAAAAAGACTATCACCTACAAAGGAGCCCCCATAAGGATGACTTCTGACTTCTCAACAGAAACACTTGAGGCCAGAAGGGAATGGCAAGAAATATTCAAAGTAATGCAGAAGAAGAACCTACAACCAAGACTACTTTATCCAGCAAGGCTATCATTTAAAATTGAAGGAGAAATAAAAAGCTTTACAGACAAAAAAAAACTCAAGGATTTCACTGCAACCAAACCAAGGCTGCAAGAAATGCTAAGGGACCTGTGGTAAACAGATCAAAGGAAAAAAAGAATATAGCAAAAGAGAAAAACAGTTTTAAAGAAAAAAAATGGCAATAAACAATTACATATCAGTAATAACCTTAAATGTTAATGGATTAAATGATCCGCTCAAGAGACATAGGGTAGCTGCATGGATAAGAAAACAGGACCCATACATATGCTGTCTACAAGAGACACACCTTAAATCAAAAGATGTACACAGACTGAAGATAAAAGTATGGAAAAAATATTTCACGCAAATGGAAATGAAAAAAAAGCTGGGGTAGCAATACTTATATCAGACAAAATGGACTTTAGAACAAAGACCATAGTTAGAGATAAAAAAGGTCACTACATAATGATAAAGGGAGCAATCCAAAAGGAAGATATAACCATTATAAATATCTACGCACCTAATATAGGAGCACCTAAATATATAAAGCAGACTTTGATAGACTTAAAGGGCGAGATCAACAGCAATACTATAATAGTAGGAGATTTCAATACCCCATTAACATCATTAGATAGATCCTCAAGAAAGAAAATTAACAAAGAAACAGCAGACTTAAAGGACATATTAGATGAACTTGATTTAATAGATATCTTCAGAACCTTTCACCCTAAAACAGCAGAATATACATTCTTTTCAAGCGCTCATGGTACATTCTCTAGAATAGACCACATATTAGGGCACAAAAGCGGGCTCAACAAATTTAAGAAGATTGAAATCATATCGAGCACTTTCTCTGATCACAATGGCATTAAACTAGAAATCAACCACAATAGAAAAATTGAAAAACATTCAAACACTTGGAAACTAAATAGCATGTTATTAAACAATGAATGGGTTAACATTGAGATCAAAGAAGAAATTAAAAAATTCCTAGAAACAAATGATAATGAGCATACATCAACTCAAAATTTATGGGACACAGCAAAAGCAGTCCTGAGAGGGAAGTTTATAGCATTACAGGCATACCTCAAGAAGCTAGAAAAAGCTCAAATAAACAACATAACCCTGCATCTAAAAGAACTAGAAAAAGAACAACAAGTAAAGCCCAGAGCTAGTAGAAGGAAGGAAATAATAAAGATCAGAGCAGAAATAAATGACATAGAGGCTAAAGAAACAATACAGAGGATCAATGAAACCAGGAGCTGGTTCTTTGAAAAGGTAAACAAGATCGATGAACCTTTAACAAGACTCACCAAGAAAAAAAGAGAGAGGACTCAAATAAATAAAATTAAAAACGAGAGTGGAGAAATAACAACTGACACAACAGAAATACAAAATATTGTAAGAAAATACTATGAAGAACTGTACGCCAAAAAACTAGACAACCTAGATGAAATGGACAAATTCCTTGAATCATATAATCTTCCAAAAATCAATCTGGAGGAATCAGAAAACCTAAACAGACCAATTACAACAAATGAGATTGAAACAGCTATAAAAAAACTCCCAAAAAAGAAAAGTCCTGGGCCTGATGGCTTCACAAGTGAATTCTATCAAATATTCAAAGAAGAACTAACTCCTATCCTTCTCAAGCTATTTCAAAAAATTCAAGAGGAAGGAAGACTTCCAAACTCCTTTTTTGAGACAAGCATAATTCTGATTCCAAAACCAGGCAAAGACAACACAAAGAAAGAAAATTATAGGCCAATATCCCTGATGAACTTAGATGCAAAAATCCTCAATAAAATATTAGCAAACCGGATCCAGCAATATATGGAAAAAATCATACACCATGATCAAGTAGGATTTATTCTTGGGAGGCAAGGCTGGTACAATATTCGCAAATCAATCAATGTGATTCATCACATAAACAAAAGAAAGGAGAAAAACCACATGATAATTTCAATAGATGCAGAAAAAGCATTTGATAAAGTCCAGCACCCATTCATGATCAAAACTCTCAGCAAAGTGGGAATACAGGGAACATACCTAAACATGATAAAGGCCATCTATGACAAACCCACAGCCAACATCATACTCAATGGGCAAAAATTAAAAGCAATCCCCTTAAGATCAGGAACAAGGCAGGGGTGCCCCCTTTCACCACTCTTATTCAACATAGTTCTGGAAGTCCTCGCCACAGCAATCAGACAAGAAAAAGAAATAAAAGGCATCCAAATTGGAAAAGAAGAAGTAAAACTATCATTATTTGCAGATGACATGATATTGTATATAGAAAACCCTAAAGTCTCAGTCAAAAAACTACTAGACTTGATAAAAGAATTTGGCAAGGTGGCAGGATATAAAATCAATACTCAGAAATCAGAGGCATTTTTATACACTAATAATGAACTGTCAGAAAGAGAAATCAGGGAATCAATCCCCTTTACCATTGCAACCAAAAAAATAAAGTACCTAGGAATAAATCTAACCAAGGAGATTAAAGACTTGTACTTGGAAAATTATAAAACATTGATAAAAGAAATCAGGGAAGATACGAATAAGTGGAGGCATATACCGTGCTCATGGTTAGGAAGAATAAACATTATTAAAATGTCTATATTACCCAAAGCAATTTATAAATTCAATGCAATACCAATGAAAATACCAATGACTTACTTCAAAGATATAGAACACATATTCCAAAAATTTATATGGAACCAAAAAAGAACACGAATAGCCTCAGCAATCCTGAAAAGGAAGAAAAAAGCGGGAGGTATCACACTTCCAGATATCAAGTTATATTATAAGGCCATTGTACTCAAAACAGCATGGTACTGGCATAAGAACAGGCACATAGATCAATGGAACAGAACAGAGAACTCAGAATTAAACCCACAGCTCTATGGACAACTGATATTTGACAAAGGAGGTAAGACAATACAATGGAGTAAAGACAGCCTCTTCAACAAATGGTGTTGGGAAAACTGGACAGCTACCTGCAAAAAAATGAAACTAGACCACCAACTTACACCACTGACAAAAATAAACTCAAAATGGATAAAAGACTTGAATGTAAGCCGTGAAACCATAAGCATCTTAGAAGAAAACATAGGCAGTAAGCTCTCTGACATCTCTCGCAGCAACATATTTGCTGATTTGTCTCCACAGGCAAGTGAAATAAAAGACAGGATAAACAAATGGGACTTTATCAAACTAAAAAGCTTCTGCACGGCTAAAGAACAACAAGAACAGAATAAAAAGACAAACTACACAATGGGAGAATATATTTGACATAGCATCTGATAAGGGGCTAATAACTAAAATTTATAAAGAACTTGTAAAACTTAATACCAGGAAGACAAACAATCCAATCCAAAAATGGGCAAAAGAAATGAATAGACACTTCTCCAAAGAGGACACACAGATGGCCAATAGGCATATGAAAACATGTTCAACATCACTAATCATTAGAGCAATGCAAATTAAAACCACAATGAGATATCACCTCACACCAGTCAGAATGGCGCTCATCAATAAAACAACACAGAATAAGTGCTGGCGAGGATGTGGAGAAAAGGGAACCCTCCTGCACTGCTGGTGGGAATGCAGACTGGTGCAGCCACTGTGGAAAACAGTATGGAGATTCCTCAAGAAATTAAAAATCGAACTGCCTTTTGACCCAGCTATACCACTGTTAGGAATATACCCCAAGAACACCATAGCACTGTATGAAAAGAAGAAATGCACCCCCATGTTTATGGCAGCATTGTTCACAATAGCAAAGATTTGGAAACAGCCCAAGTGTCCATCAGAGGACGAGTGGCTTAAAAAGCTTTGGTATATATATACTATGGAATACTACTCAGCCATAAGAAATGATGATATAGGATCTTTTACAACAACATGGATGGGCCTTGATAACATTATACTGAGTGAAAGAAGTAAATCAGAGAAAAACTAAGAACTATATGTTTCCATACATAGGTGGGTCATAAAGATGAGACTCAGAGACATGAACAACAGTGTTGGGGTTACAGGGTGGGGGGAGGAGAGGGAGGGTGTTGGGGAGGGGAGGGGCACAAAGATCATGGCTTTTCATCATTTGCCATATTCCCCCCTTAATCTACAGATTGCAAATATTTACTTATGGTGTTTCCACTATAAAGACTGCTGTCTTAGGGACAAATGCTGATAAACTATTTCAGCAGTTCCTCCTTCTTCAAAGACTTATAAGTAAACATAGAGCTCCATGTTTCATAGGACATACTCAAGCTCACTCCATGCTCCCTGGAGCTTTAGCACAAGGGAATGCCCCCCCCCCTTTTTGTGTTTTTTTTTTTTTTTAGTATTTTTTCTTTTATTTATTTATTTTTTGTATATTTCTGAGGATGGGGATGGGGAGGCAGTCGGACGGACTCCTGCATGCGCCTGACTGGGGTCCACCTGGCATGCCTACCGGAGGAAATGCTCTGCCCTGTTGCTCTGTTACAACCGGAGCCATTCTAGCGACTGGGGCGGGGGCCATGGGGCCATCCTTAGTGCCCGGGGTGGATTTGCTCCGGTGGAGCCTTGGCTGCGGGCGGGAGGAGGGGGGCCTGGAGGAAGGAGAGGGGAGGGAGTGGAGAGGTAGATGGGCGCTTCTCCTGTGTGCTCTGGCCGGGAATCGAACCCGGGAATCCTGCACACCAGGCCAATGACTCCAACGGGTCTACCATATCATGCTTTTTACTTAAAAAAAAAAAAAAATTTACATTTCTTTTGAATGCTGATGAACAGGAGACACCAAATCTTTTTCGCCTGCAAACTACTACCTTCTTTATTAGATCTAGCTAATAACACTGTTCTGTCTTTTTTCCAAATAGCTCCAGATATATGGAAAAGATTTATATAGGCGGATGGGGATCCTCAAACCCCTCAGCGAGATCTTCTGAGAATGGCTCTTAAGATACCTAGAGGCAGAAAAAGCCCAATAGAGATCAGGGGGAACTACCAGCTTTTAGGATACACCCTTAAAGGCTCCAACACCCCAAAGGGGTCTCATAGGATGCCATCTGGGTCCTGCTTCAATAGTGGAAAGGAAGGTCATTGAGCTAAAGCCTGCCAGGCTTACACGCCTCTGCTGTGAGGAAACAGGGACACTGGAAGGTGGGCTTCCCCCTCGCTCCTCTAAGGGAGGGTTCAGTCTCTTCCAGCCCTGCTCCAGCCACCTATGACCTAACTTTGCCCAGAAAGCTGGGGTTTGCCACTGAAGGCTGAAGGTGCCCAGGGCCGTCGGCCCCATCTACGACACTGTGGACGAGCCTAGGGTATTTCTTCCAAGAAGCAGGTAAACTGATCTCATTTGCACAAGGGCCACTTAACTATGTCTTGCCTGAATAGTCAGGTTTTTTATTCTTCCCTCAAAGATCTCTGTTGTGGGTGTTGATAGTCCTATTTTCTGCTGCTTTGTTTAATATATAGTGTTTCCTTTATCCCTCCTACCTCAATGCTCCACTCATATTTCAGGCTGGGACCTACTCTTAATTTAGAGCTCTCTTTCCTCCTTTTGCCAACTTGTATTATGAATTTACCTTTGCCACCAAGCTTAGTGTATCCCAAGGTTCTCTTTACCAGGCCACAGCCACAGAACTCCAGGGAAAAGCAACCTGGTCTCAACTCTCCAGGCAGAGGAGAACAGGAGCTCCATATCCACGCATGCTGCAAATGGCTTTTTCCAGTCTACCTGAATCATTACCAGCTAGAAGCAGTGGTCATTGGGACTTGGACATGAGCTGCAAAGTATAAAATGGTGACAACAATTCCAGTGCCATGCGGACTTTTCCTGTGGGGAACTTTCCTGGACTCCTGCTCCCTGTGACAGCTCCTAACAGACTGAACTGTGGTTGGGTTGCATTTTTCAGGGATTTGGTATGGTGATGGGGTCAACTTGGACTTGGGGAACATGTTAAGGACACTACTCATTTATGGATTCTTGCTGTATTCGCCAAGAGTTTGCTTAAAGGCTCTTAATCACTGTAAAAAAAAAAATAGAGGACTGGATGAAGAAGATGGGGCACATATACACCATGGTATATTATTCAGCTAGGAGAAATGGTGACATCGGATCACTTATAGCGGAATGGTGGAGTCTTGGTAGCATTGTGCGGGGTGAAATAATCGAATCAGAAAAAAACAGGAACTGCAGGATTCCATACATTGGTGGGACATAAAAGCGAGACTAAGAGGCATGAACAGGAGTGTGGTGGCTATGGGGGGTGGGGGGAGGGAAGGAGGGAGAGGGGGAGGGGGAGGGGTACAGAGAGAACTGGATGGAGGGTGGCGGAGGACGATCTCTCTTCGGGTGATGGGTATGCAACATAACTAAATGACAAGATAACCTGGAAATGTTTTCTTTGAATGTATGTACCCTGATTTATTGATGTCACCCCATTAAAATAAAAATTTATTTATAAAAAAAAAAAAAAAAAAAAAGAAGTGTGATGTGATGTTGTTTCCACAGCAACAGGAAGAAAGGTTGGGGGGACCACAGGCACTTTCCCCTGTACTGCTTGGGGCTCTGAAGGGGCCGGCAGAAATGGACAACATCACAGAACAAAGGGCGTGGGCCGAGCACGGTGTCTGTTGATTTCCTGGATTGCAAAAATACTTTTGAAATTACTCTCAAACTTGGCCTCTAGTTGAAGTCCCAGCATGATGAATTTATGGGCCTGAAAAAGCCAAGACAAAAACAATAATAGTTTTGCCAATGAGCTTAGACTCCCCAAAGTTTCAGATAACCCAGCTCTTCACTGTAGGCTGCCCCGAATGTCACGTGAGACTTTATCCAGTTAAGAATAGCTTATGTTCCCTGATAGCTCGATCATTTCTCTTAATTTGAAAGACAGAGAAGCAAACCTAGTACTACTATATTGCAGCCTAACTCTTCATCAGAAATCGACTGATTGATTTAATTTGACAAAATTCAATTTATTCGCGCAGAACGTATTACTTATAACAATAGGATAATATGGTAATGTCGACAGCAAATTCGAGGTGCCTTCCTTTCCCTTCATTCTTACCCCTTGAGACAGTCCTTGTTAACTCTCTGATGCAGCATTTAGGGAATTTGGCTGTGAAGAAATCCACTATTTTGAAATCTGAGAAATTTGATTTGGCATCTTCCTTTAGAGAAAGGATACCCTAGTTGCCTTTAAAAAGCACTTATGTTTCCTGTGGAAGGGACTAGGTCTGCAGTCTACTGTTCTCTGTGGGAGAAAATCACCTATCTGGCGGTGAGCAGACCCTGAGGTCCTAAAGCAATGTTGGCAATGACCCCTCTGGTTCGTCGTTTTTCCTCTCAGTAAACCAGGGGGCTTTTAGAATCCTCTCGGGATTTTTCCTTGTGCGGGCTTGCCGGATGATGAGGAATTTCCCTGTTACAAGACCGTGAAAGGCAAAGTGACTTAAAGGAAAGACAAAGGAATGCCGGGGCAGCCACGTACCTTGTACAATATCCTGTGGTTCTGAAAGATGAGGCGCATGTCGCTCACAAACCTCTTCACCTTGGGGTACGACTTCCTACTCAACTTGACCTTGATTCTGTTCAACCACATGCACTTGTTCAGGCCTCGAAGTGCCTCTTTATTCTGTGGACGGAAGTGTCAAAGGGTAGGCTATTAGCATGGCTGCAAGTCTACTTTCTGCAGACTCTCACTGCTATGGGCTGGGTGTTTATGTCCCATCCCCAAAACTCATTTACTGAAATCTGGACTCCCCATATTCAGTGTGATGGTCTTAAAAGGTCATGAGGGTGGAGCGCTTGTCAATGGGATTAGTGCCTAATTTATTTTATTTTATTTTTTCATTTTTCCGAAGCTGGAAACGGGGAGAGACAGTCAGACAGACTCCTGCATGCGCCCGACCGGGATCCACCCGGCATGCCCACCAGGGAACGATGCTCTGCCCATCTGGGGCGTCGCTCTGTTGCATCCAGAGCCATTCTAGCACCTGAGGCAGAGACCACAGAGCCATCCTCAGTGCCCGGGCCATCTTTGCTCCAATGGAGCCTTGGCTCCGGGAGGGGAAGAGAGAGACAGAGAGGAAGGAGAGGGGGAGGGGTAGAGACGCAGATGGGCGCTTCTCCTGTGTGCCCTGGCCGGGAATCGAACCTGGGACTCCTGCACACCAGGCCGACGCCCTACCGCTGAGCCAACCGGCCAGGGCGGGATTAGTGCCTTATTAAAGGGGACCCCATGGAGCTCTCTTCTCGATCCCACCATGTGAGAACACAACATGAAGTTGGCAGTCTGCAGCCTGAAGACGGCTCTTGCCAGAATCTAATTATAGTGACACCCAGACCTGGGAATTCCAGTTTCCAGAAACCGAGTTCTGTTGAAACCACCCAGTCTGTGGTACTTTGTCATCGCAGCCTAAGCTGCTAAGGGCTGACTGAGCTGACTGGGACATCCATCAACAAGGCAATGACAACGGCAGCGCGTCCCCATTGCACACACATCGCAAATTTGACAAATGCCAGTTCTGGGCTTCGTTGCTGTTACTTACATAATGTGGTTTTGAGGCAAAGAAGAGGCTCTTTGAACAGCGGTAGACCTTCAAGAGGAGGAACTCACATTTCTGCAAAAGACAGCGGAGATCTTAAGTGAAAAGCAGCTTGGAGAGACCAGGAACTCTTACGCACGTGGAGGCAGAACGCACAACTGCCGAGCCTGCGGACTCTGAAACAAGCGCGGGAGGAGGACTTCCTCTGGAATACGGATCTCGGTGTGAGGTCCTGGGGTCAGAGCGCCGTGAGGGCCGGCAGCTTGCCTGGGCTCCATTCCTTCAGCCCCTGCACGGCTGGGCTGCTTCTCTCAACGGGACAGGAAGGGGGGGGGGCTGTAGTCTCCCATGGCAACTCACCAGCTGCTCCTCAGGCAGCATCGGCCTCTCCAGGACCTCCGATTCCCGGTGACGTGGTGGAGTTCCTGGGAATCTTTCCTGAACAGCCTTCATCTGGCAGAAGATGCAGTGCCATGGGTTCCTGAGAGGCAGGACATACGTGAGCAGGGCGAGCTCTCTGGGAAGCCGCCCTCCTTCCTACAGCTGTTTTGTTTTGTTTTTTTTAAAGATTTTATTTATTCATTTATAGAGAGGAGAGAGACAGAGAGAAAAGGGGGGGGGGGAGGAGCGGGAAGCATCAATTCCCATATGTGCCTTGACTGGGCAAGCCCAGGGCTTTGAACCAGCAACCTCAGCATTCCAAGACAATGCTTTATTCACTGCACCCCCACAGGTCAGGCTCCTACAGCTGTTGAAGTCCTGTGTGCAAGCAGGACTACGGTTTTCCACATGAGGTCAGCTTCTCTCTTTGAGGCCCCTCCACATGAGAATCTTGTTTAGGCTCAATTGCCAAAGACACCCATCCCTTAAGTCAGGGGTCCCCAAACTACGGCCCGCGGGCCGCATGCAGCCCCCTGAGACCATTTATCTGGCCCCCACCGCACTTCTGGAAGGGGCACCTCTTTCATTGGTGGTCAGTGAGAGGAGCACATTGACCATCTCATTAGCCAAAAGCAGGCCCATATTTCCCATTGAAATACTGGTCAGTTTGTTGATTTAAATTTACTTGTTATTTATTTTAAATATTGTATTTGTTCCCATTTTGGTTTTTTTTACTTTAAAATAAGGTATGTGCAATGTGCATAGGGATTTTTTCATAGTTTTTTTTTATAGTCTGGCCCTCCAATGGTCTGAGGGACAGTGAACTGGCCCCCTGTGTAAAAAGTTTGGGGACCCCTGCTAAGTCGTGGTGGCAGGGCTGACAGTCTGTTGAGTTAGGTGCCACGACGGGTGACGGACTCGCCTTCACCTCAAACCATAGGGTTCCCATCTGAGCCCGTAGGAGTGTGGTGCGGAGCCCTGTCTGCCACGGTCCAGTACTGGCAATCAGTGCCAAGACTCCGCACTGCAGTCTTGGGCCTTGATGAACGCCAGGCTGCAGGAAAAGTCAGATCAGTTCTCAGTCTCTCAACTTAGCTGAATAAGCAGAGGTCACACCACCATAGGGCTCCTCTCCCCTGGCAGTGCCATATCTCTACCTAGAATCTGTGCTTGCAGAGAAGTCTTGCGAAGGAAATCTATCAGCAGAGTGCCAGATGTTCTATTTGCCCCTGGAATCCTCTCTACCGGCTTTCCATAACCAAGTGGCTATGATGATTATCTTAGAGATGTTATTTAGCCTGTCTCCTGGACCACCCAGTGCTTTCTCAAGAGGCCTATTACAAATTAAGATGCACCAACTGTCAGTTATAGAAACAGTTGTGAGGATGTAAAGTACGGCATAGGAAATATAGTAAAAAACATTGTAATAATTGTGTATGGTGTCAGATGGGTACTAGACTTGTTGAGGGCATCATTAGGTAAGTTATATAAATGCCTAATTACTATGTATGCCTGAAACTAATATAATGTCAAATGTCAATGGTAATTGGAAAAAAAAAAGAAGCCCATTACAAAGTGCCCACAATGCAGGGATGGGGACTATTTGTGGGTTCAACAAAAAAGTAGATCTGTTCTCTGCCTCTGTAGACTAGCTGCCTAGAGAGGTTTACACTGAATCTCTGGGGTGGGACCACTCCCCAGGAGCAACCTGAGAGCAGGTGGGTTATGTTAGAACCCTCCCCTTATGGAGGGCAATGCTCTGTCCTCAAGGACACACACCTATTCCTGGTAGACATCCTCTGCCCACACTACCACTTACAGATACCTTATCAATGTCTGTGTTAGCCTATGCACCGCCACCTCTGACCTAGGATACATTTCACAGCAAAGTGGACTCAGCCTCAGAATCCACAAGTCTTATCATGGACCCTGTCCCTCAGGGTCAGCTGATTTGACAGAACTGCAGGAAAGGCCATTTGAAGACTCATCACAGCCCCAGCGTGGCCAGCTTTGTGATGTTCCCAAGGCAGGCGGTATACGCTTTCAACTAGCAGCTGATGTATGATGTCATCACCCTCTCAAAGTGCGTGGGTTGGGAAACCACGCGGGGGAGATGGTGGTGACCCCTCTTTCTATTACACTTCACAACCACTTGAGGAGTTTTGGCTTCCCATGAATCTACCGCTGCCAGCACGGTTAAATAGCTCAGGATCGTATTTCTGGATCCTGATATCTAAGGACCCTGTTCCCTCGGCATCAGGACACACACCAGCAGAGACACACTTCGCAGGCTGAGTGTGCAGGGTGGGAAGAGCTGGACCGCAAGGAGGAAGGGCAAGCACCGGCCGGGTCTCACCAACCTGTCGGGGTCAATGTGCTGGATGTGGCATTTCTCATGGAAGGACCTTGGACAGGAGTCACAGCAGAACAGCTTTCCTCTTTGACGGCACACCTCACACTGGTTTGAGTTCTGTGGCTAGAAGGGGAGATGACGTAGACATCACTGGGACCAGTGAGACTCCGGGACGTAGACGTGTTGGCACTCTAGGACACACGGACTTTGTTTGCTCCAGGGTGACACCTGCAAATTTCTCTCCTCAGAATATGAAGAAACAACACTGAGCAGAGATTTCAGAAGAAGGCATCTGGTCTGCCATGAACTTCAAGAGGAAGTGGCTGTATTGGATCAGGAAAGTTTTCTGTCCCGGTGAAGACAGAGATTCAGCTAGCAACCAAAAAGGATGAGTTAAAGTTAACCTGAGAAATTTATTATTCCACTTGAAAAGTCTGGCTCAGGATTACAGGTGTCTTATCTGGCTGTCTGTATTGCAGCACCTAAATTAACTGATCAAGGAGTGATTTACTGAGGTGATAGAATAAACTTCGGAGATATCACTGCATCCCATTTTTTTCAACCGTAAATTTCTCATAAGCTGAAGGAATTCCTGGACTATGGATTCTGTGCCTGGTGGGCCCCTGGACCTGTGACAGTATCTCGGTTGGGAAGACCATGGCACAGATGACCAGGTGAATGTCAGGGAGGTCAGAGCTCTTCAGCTCTGGGAGCCAGGGGAAGATGCCCCATGACTCAGCACGGCATGTGAGGTGCAGAGACACCACCTCTGAATGACCAGGGTGTGTGATAACAGCGACCCCTGGGTCCCTGGATGACCCTCTGCTTTATTCTACATAGGGGAGATAGAGAAGCCCACAAGATTGATGGATGCTGGGTCTCCCACCAATCTTAATACGTATGTGGGACCGTCAGCCAGATTTAATTTCATTTATGAAGTCAAAAATTTGACAGTGTTTGCATCTAAGTATTGCGAAATGAAAAAAAACCCCACTTGTTAAAAAAAAGAAAAACACACGTTAAAAATGATAGACTTTATAAAGCAAAATAAGAATTGGTCAAGAACTGAGTTCATTGGCGGGTGAGGAAAATCATATGTTTTTCTTTTTTTCTTGTGATGATCTGTGTGGCAAGAGCACGTGAATCTCTACATATTAATATTTCTGTGTCTGAGGGTCAGGTGTCTGTGATGGAGAAATGTCTAGAAGAATTTGGCCCTTCTGGGACCACCTGAGCTGAAAAAGAGAAGTCTGAGGAGAACTGTGCGGTGGGGAAATGCTTTACGCAGTGGGTGGGTAACAGCTCTACACATAGATGAAACTATCCTGTCCACACCGTGGGTTAGAAGGAGGAATCATATCCTCTTGTGACGACCTAGGTATAAAATAACGCACACCCTTGGGGGCTGACCCCCCCAGTGCGGGGTGGCTGAGACGCTGGCAGGTAGTGTGGAAGTGGGGAGGTGACAGGGAGTGCCATTCCACTTCTTCCTTCTAGAAAAACTATGCTTTTGTTTTGCGACACTTCACTTGGGTTTTTCCCCCAAACACCCTGCCTCTTTCTTTGGAGCTTCCTCACTTAGAAGGGTGGAATTTGCTTGGGGCTCGGTCCTACATCCCCTCTTCTTTTAACCACTCCCATGACCACGCCTACCAGATTTGTCCTTAGACTTAAAACCCGTGCTCTGGTCCCCTTCAGAACGCCTAAACATCCAGCCCTCTTTCCATCCTCTCCAGTTAGATGTCTTTCATCAAGTCTCAAATCCGCCTTGTCCCCAACCACATTTCTTGTCTTCCTGTCTTGAATCTGCCCCCCCTCTTTAGCTCCCTATCTCACCAAGCATCCTGTTATTCACCCAGGAACTTGGAAATGAACATAGATTCTGCCCTTTCCCCGCTCAGAACTTCAATTTGTCGCCAGGGTTGCAGATTCCAATTTTTAAATCTCTCATCTCATTCTCCGTGCTTCTGTGAGGTCCTCTGCTACAAGGATGTAGAGGTTCTAACTGTGAAACCATAGAGTTAGCCAAAGAAAAGTAGCCTGCCTCTAGGGTTACAAATCGTAAAAGTCAGACTGTCTTCTCCGGGTTCAGTGAGCTTAGATGAATTGGATTGAACCTCAGTTGGTAAATTCTCTCCATTTATAGATTAAACATAAGAAGAAGAGCCACAGCCTGACCAGCCTGACCAGCCTGACCAGGCACAGCAGATAGAGCATTGGCCTGGGGTGCAGAGGACCCAGGTTTGAAACCCCGAGGTCACCGGCTTGAGCATGGGCTCACTAGCTTGAGCGTGCAGTTGCTAGCTTGAGGATGGGATCATAGACATGACTCCATGGTCGCTGGCTTGAACCCAAAGGTCACTGGCTTGAAGACCAAGGTTGTTGGAGTGAGCCCAAGGTCGCTGGCTTGAGCAAGAGGTTACTCATTCTGCTGTAGCCCCCCAGTCAAGGCACGTGTCAGAAAGCAATCAATGAACAGCTAAGGAGCTACAACAAAGAATTGACGCTTCTCATCTCTCTCCCTTCCTGTCTGTCTGCCCCTATCTGTCCCTCTCTCTGACTCTCTCTCTCTCTCTCTCTCTCTCTGTCAAAAAAAAAAAAGAAAAGAAGAAGAAGAAGAGCCACAAAAGTAGCCCCTATGAGGAAATTCTAAGCTGCCAGATGTCTTTGCACACGTTTTCCCTTTCAACAGGAAGATTTGTGAAATGACTTGCTAGCAACATCCTTGGGCACATCCCCACATGGGCCTGGCTTATCCTGACATGGGGCCATGTAACTGTCCCTTCATTTTGTCATTACAGATGAAACTCCTGGATGCTGACCACTCCTTCCAGGCGGCTAGGTCAAGGTTTCTGAGCCTTGGGTGTCACTGGAATGACTTACCTTCCTTCCAGTCTGGAACAAGGCTGCCTCAGCTTTTACCTCCAGCCTGGGGAAAGGGGCCATAGACCAACCCCCCAATGTGATCCAAGGCATAATGCCCTGAGAGGGTGTGATGTCACTGCCTGCCTCTCTGAGTGACCTACATCCCCCACCCATACCATTACTATTCACTCATGTTAGCCACTGAAGTTGGCATGGGCTACAGGGGCTCCATAAAGGCCCCACATGCCCTGAATACAGTTCTCTGCAGGATTCATGGCAGGACCCACGCCTTGAACTTAACCAGCTTGGCCTGGCTTGTTCCTTCTGTCCAGTGCGTGAAACCATTTTAGCTCTGCCCGCACCATGGAGTAGATGTTTGGATCTTCCTTCCCTTCCCTCTGCCTTCTTTAAAATGCTGCTGTCCTCACCCTTAATCCACAGGCCAGCTGTGCCCATTCCACTTCATGCCCATCTCTAGAGACCCCAGTGATCTAGATCTCTGGTCCTACTCTGCTGGGGAAACGGGAAGGTTTCCACTGAACAATGGAGAGGGTGCTTTCACACTGAGACACCCAGCTCCAGTCTGTCTACCAGACACGGGTGAGGTGTCTGCTGCTCTCTGCTCATCACACACAGTGACGTGTTCCCATTGAGTGCGAGCACGCTTCAGGGAAAGGCAGCAATGACACAGAAAATGTACCCAGGGGAAAGCCTGGATTACTCTGGGGTTGCCGGTGTGAGTTAGTACTTACATATGGGTCAATAAAGTCATCACTGTCAGTCTTTGGTATTGTCTATAGGAAACAGAGAAAGATTGAATGACAGTATTGAATATGTTTTCAATAACCACACATTGGAGCAGACTTTTTACGTAAAGGATGCATGCCACAGCCCTCCCTGTACTTCACATCCGCTGTTATGGGTCTATATATCTGACCGGAGAATAAGAACAACATTAAGTTGTGTGTCAGTGATCGTTTGGCCAATGCAAGTTCCGTCGCCTGGCTCTCAGACCGAAGGCGGCCGTTGTGAAGCCGTGCACGCAGGGCGCCTGGCCTTGGTTTTCATGGTCGGAGTTGGAGCTGCAATGACAGGCTCAGCTGGAGGACTCATCACCCACTGCCCTCAGTTAGCACAGGACCCAGAGTCCTGGGTGCCATGCAGATGTCCCGCAGACCCCATGGCCTTCTGCAGCTTCCCTGGGGCACAGCCCTAAAGATAAAATGGACACAAGGTCTGCACCTCTTCTTCCTGAAGAACACCTCTTCACTTCCTCCTGAACCCCAAGAGCTGTTGTTGACCTTGGGTCTCTGTCAAATGACTTGGCCTCGTCTAGTCTGGAACAATGACTACGTCAGCTTTCACCTTCAGCCCGGGGCAGAGAGCGACTGCCACCAACTGCCACCCAAGGGATCCAAGGTGTAATGACTGGGAGGCAGCCATGAGACTGCCTCCTCTCTGGGTGCCCTGGATCTCCCCGCCCCCACCCATGAGTTAGTCTCCCATGTCAGACAACAAGGTTGAAATAATCCCCTAAGGTCAGCGCTATCTCTCTGTCTATTGTAAAGGATTATTCTCCCCTCGATGTTTAATGTTTTAATGCTTAAAGAAGTCCTGGCCTCACACACTGTCATGTTTGAAAGCAGCAAGTGCAAAAGACACTACATTATACAATCAAATTTTATTAGAATCAGTTAACTTAGACACTATAAAATAAGGCCAGAGGAATGGAAAATCAGCAATAGGACAGATGAGACACCGGCAGAGAGTCATAGGACAATCACCTTTTTTCTTGTTCTTGGTGGGTCTGGTAGATGTCCTTTCTGAAAGAGAAATGAGATTAGTGTTACGATGGGTCTTTGTGTCCACGCTGTACTGTGTACTTTTCCTACTGTTTTAAACTTGGTGTTTCCAACTGCCTCCCAGATATGTCCCATGGTCAACGACGCACACTCAAGTTGTCTTCATGGAAAATAACCACCCTCTCTGGCTCTGTAATGCGCCTCCCTCTGTCATCCAGAATCAGGTTTAAAACCAGCTTGACTAACTCCAGGCTTTCCTTCACTAGCTCTTCTACGCTTGCCGCTTCCTTCCCATTCCCTCCAGTCGCCCTCTAGCGTGTGTCTTTATACCTCACAGGCTTTAGCTGCTCCATTGAGACACGCCTGCTGAGTGAGAGGTGTCAGGTGTGAGGCCCCACCTGTGTCCCTTGGACACACAAAGGTAGCCAGGCCTTTGGGGAGACCAGTGGGAAAAGCTAACACGGAATGGCTAAGGACAATAAAGTATGAAATGATGGGGTACTTAGGGTGGGCTGAAAAATGGTCTCCAAAGACGTTCACGTCCTAACCCCTAGACCTGTGAATGTTAATTTATGTGCTAAAAAGGACTTTGCAGATGTCATTAAATTAAGATTCTTGTAATAGGAAGGTTGTTCTGATTATCTGGGTGGGGCCAATATAATTACAAGGGTCTTTATAAGAGGTGGGCAGGAGGATCAGATGAGTGGTAGGAGATACGAGGACAGAACAAGAGCTTGTAGTGATTTGGGGAAGGTACCAGGAGCCAAGGAATGCAGGTGGCTTCTAGAAGCTGATAGAGGCAAGGGACACATTGTCCCTGGAATGCTCCCTGCTGACATCTGAACTTGAGCCCAGTGAAAGTGATTTCAGACTTCTGGCCTCCAGAACTGTAAAATAACAGGTTTGTGTTGTTTTAAATCCTAACTTTGAGGGAAACTGTTACAGCAGCATGGAAAACAAACACAGTGAATTAAAAGGGTTTCCGAGAATGTGCTACTGGCGGTTGGCCTTTGGGTTGAGTTGGGGGGGGGGGGGAGTATGAGGCAGAATGAGGCAGAATGGCCGTGAAGAGGTTTCCATGACTTCAAGCACTCCACCCTCCAATCCGTGTTGCATTCTCTGGTCAGCTTACTATTTCTAAAGCATTATTTCAACTATGTCAGTCAGTCCCTAACTCAAACCTCCCATGATAACCCTCATGATTAAAAAAAAGGGGTCATTCTCCTTCGTCTGTGCTCAAGACCCCCTCTTCAATCAGCCCAGCCCATGGACCTCATTTCCCACAGCTCCATAAATCATGGGGAGGATTTCCACGCCATCCTTTTTCTGTAAAATGCGTTGTTCCTACGTTTTTGCTTGTCAGAACTATTCTTCTTTTAAGACGCAGCTCAGGCCTGACCAGGCGGTGGCGCAGTGGATAGAGCGTCAGACTGGGATGCGGAAGACCCAGGTTCGAGACCCCAAGGTCGCCAGCTTGAGCGCGGGCTCATCTGGTTTGAACAAAGCTCACTAGCTTGGACCCAAGGTCACTGGCTTGAGCAAGGGGTTACTCAGTCTGCTGAAGGCCCACGGTCAAGGCACATATGAGAAAGCAATCAATGAACAACTAAGGTGTCGCAATGTGCAACTAATGATTGATGCTTCTCATCTCTCCGTTCCTGTCTGTCTGTCCCTGTCTATCCCTCACTCTGACTCTCTGTCTCTGTAAAAAAAAAAAAAAAAAAAAAAAAGACGCAGCTCAGGGCAAACCGTACCATCAAACTGTCCTCAACCTCAAAGTCAGAAGGAAGCTCCCCTCCCCGGGGGCTGTGCTCCTCTTCCTGTGGGGCCTCTCCACCAGAGCCCTGTGGGTGTGAGTGCGCAGCCTTCCTCCTGCTGATGGACGGGGCTCACACCCTACGGTCCCTGTGGCTTTAGGTGTATCTCAATAGATATTGTTGAGCAAGGGCTTTCCATGGCCATTACAGTGGAACAAGAAAGCCGGTGTGGGTGAGTGATAGAAAAAGTCAAAGAGCAAGGTTTCATTGCGACAGACTCAGCCCGCTTTGTCCACATCAGGGGCTGATACGAGGACTGAAGGAGAATCCGCCCCCCCCCCCGCCTTCTTTTCCAAGTGAGAGGAGGGAAGATAGAGAGGCAGACTCCCTCATGTGTCCTGACTGGGATCTACCCGGCAACCCCTGTCTGGGGTCCATGCTCTGCCTATCTGGGGCCATGTTCCCAATCCAGCTATTTTTAGTGCCCGAAGCAGAGGCTCCACGAACCATCCTCAGTACCCAAGGCTGATGCACTCAAATCAATTGAATCATGGCTGCGGGAGGGGAAGTGAGAGAAAGCGAGAGTGAAGGGAGAGGGGGAGGGGTGGAGAAGCAGATGGTTGCTTCTTCTGTGTGCCTTGACAGGAAATCAAACCCAGGACATCCACACTCCAGGCCGATGCTCTACCGCTGAGCCAACTGGCCAGGGCCAAAGGAGAAATTTAAACATGTGATTTATTTATATTTTCTTTCAAGAATTAATTTCAGATGACTAGCAAAAGAAATAATGTTGAAGTAATCTCTAATCCAGGAAACACCCATAGTGGTGTATCATTTTCAGATACATTATTCTACTCAGCTACTGTAAACATTGATCCCAGAAACTTAATTTAAATGACTTTCCTGTGACCAAATTACACAGTGGCAACTCCTAGTGACAAAGCCAAGGCCGCAGTGTACTTTCTACCATCAGAGGGATGAAAGTTCATACAGGATTAAGCTGTAATAAAAGCCAGCCAGGATAACGGCTGAGTGGAATGTTAGCAATAACATGCGTGGTGATCTGTGCAGGGAGGTCATGACGGTTTCCTGGACACTGGCAAAGCCTGGCCTTGGTGACTCCTGACACCACATCCTTAACTTGAGCCCTCTGTCATTAGGATACCTGGATCAGGCACTTCAGGGGCCACCCGCCACAGCGCACGCTCATCCTCCAATTCTTGGATTTTTCGTGGTTTCCTTCAATTTCAAACTCCTTGAGGGTGAGCTCCTTCCCACTCGTCGTCGTTATACACTTCACCGAGATCCCTGTGGGACCGAGCGAGACAAGCTGAGCTCCCTTGGTGGTCAGGGGGTGCCCCGGGCTGTGAAAACCCCAGAATGTGGTCCCCCATCACGTGGTTTTGGGCCACCCATTTTGGGCTTAGAATCAGCAACACAGGAAACCCGAGTTCCCTCAGAGGCCCCACGGCAACCCGAAAGGAGGGGGAAAGGGAATTTCCTGCTGCGGGTGCATGCTGCTTTGGCGGTGAGGGGAGCAGTAATCATTACCCACATTTACTTTTAAAAAGCATATAACTGTATTCAAAAGAGAAAAGAAAAACGAATGGTTCTAAAGAAGAATGACCAGGATTCTCTCTCGTCCTATCTCTGAGACCCAGGATAGAGCTGGGCTCAACTTTGGAGGGGGCAGATGCGGGCGCACAGGTGGCCATGTAGCAGCTGTCACCACACCCATGTCTGCCACGTTGACCATCCAGCTAATGGCAATCAATTATTTCTCATATTTTGGACTCACGGCTATTTTATGTGGAAAGTAGTTACAGAAGTGCTATCTAGTAGGGAAAGTTAAATTGCTCATATGCACTATAGTCACAGAGCACACCCTTCTACGCATTGGTGCCTAAGAAACTTGACTTCGGAAGAGGGGGAATCAATCGTGGCAGATGAACGTTTGCGCTGTACTTTCACAATTAGCATTTGCAAATTATTTTATATCTGTTGTTCCATCCCCCCCCCCCCCGTAATAATACGGCAAGGCAGGTTTTCTTAGTATTCCCACTTTGTAGAGGAGGAAGTTTAGGATGAGTCACAACGGCTTGGTCCAGATGAAACAGGCTCTCTTGGTATAGCTGACACCGGAAGCCAGGTCTCCTGGTTCTACATCCTGTGCCCCTCCGGTTAGCACAAGGCGGTACAGATGCTAAGAGGAACGGTGCTGTGAAGTTGTTGGATTTCCCAAATGTGTACATTTTTCACTCTAATATTGAAGCACTTGCTCTTGTATTGGGTGCTGACTGGGCAGTACAGGGACCTTTCCAATGGGGGACGGGGGAGATGGCCCAGTAGGCTAATGTTTATGAATTTTAAAGGGGTAGACATGCCATCTTTCCTCTAGCTCAGTGGTCCCCAACTTTTTTTGGGCCACTGACTGGTTTAATGTCAGAAAATATTTTCACGGACCGGCCTTTAGGGTGGGATGGATAAATGTATCACGTGACCGAGACAAGTGTCAAGAGTGAGTCTTAGATGGATGTAACAGAGGGAATCTGGTCATTTAAAAAAAAATAGAACATCGTTCCGACTTAAATATAAATAAAACGGAAATGATGTGAGTTACTTATTCTTTCTCTGTGGACTGGTACCGAATGGCCCAGGGACTGGTACTGGTCCGCGGCCCGGGGGTTGGGGACCACTGCTCTAGCTTATCTGGGATGCTGTGCAGAAAAGACCTAACCGAGCCGCCCCGAGCCAGCCATCTTCTGAACGGTCTGCTCCCGGGGCTGGCGGCTGGGAACCTGGCTTAGGGGAGGCAGCCCACCGCTCCCCTTCGGCTAGTGCTGAGCACCTGCCTCCCTTCTGGGAGTCTGCAATTCTAGGGGGTGCGAGGTGAAGCGCACCCACGTCACCAGCTCCTGGTGACAACCCTGGACTCCTCGTCTCAGGGCAGCTTCCCTGACAGACAACATCTCACACCTGTTGTTGTCATTTGTTGCTGGAGAATTAAGTTGCCTCGTGTGACGCCCCTGGGAGAGGACGACGGAAACAAGCCCCTGGTGTCCTTTGGACTTTGTCCCATGTGCCCTTTTCCTTTATGGGCTTTGCTTTGTATCCTTTTAATAAACCATAGCAGTGAGTTTGACTATATGCTGAGTCCTCTTAGCGGATCGCCAAGCCTGAGGATGGTCTTGGAGACCCCGACACAAGGTGTCTAGCCCCGGAACAAAACCATCTCCACCTGGGTAGTTTCCAGCTGAAAAACCTAGAAGAGCAGGAAACTCACCTTGTTTCATTTTCTCCTTATATAGAGTCCCCTCCGCACGACCACAGGTCACGGGCAGTACAGGAGGTCGAAAGTCCATATTTCTATCTCTGGGAATTCTGGGACCTGTAAGGAAGCATAAGTTGTTTTCGTTCACTCCATCTTCTACAACTCCGCCCTCTTCCTCCTCACCCACCTCGAGATCCTTTTTTTATAAATTATAATGCACTGGAGGGAGTTTCCCTGTGAACTAGGTCTTTCTCTGACGGCAGGTTAGACACATAAAGAGCATGTCACCCTCCCCTCCCGCTCTCTGAAACCCTACATGAGCGCCCAAGCTTGTCGGCATGATGCTTTTTCTCCTCTTTTTGAGGGAGATTTCTAGTCATGCTATTCCTTTGAGATTGTGTGGTTGGAGAAAACCCCCTCAGCTTTTTGCTTTGTCCCCCATGTGAGGCACCCGCCGGGGGACGAGAGAGCAGGCTGGCAATGCCCCCCCCTCCGGGCAGGAGCGGCGTCTGTGTGCCCTCCGCGCCCTCGGCCTTCTCTGCCTTCTCGTCCCTGAGGACTCTCCCTGCGGCTTCCACTCTGCGAGCTCAGGCAGCTTGCGCCCGGCTGGGCTGCCCGGGAGGAGGGCCTCGGTGCATCCTTTGGCGGGGCCCTGGGCTCCGATTCTGCTGAGGCAGGTGTTGAAATTCTTTTAAATTTTTTTTTTTTATTTATTCATTTTAGAAAGGAGAGAGAGAGAGAGAGAGGAGAGACAGAAAGAGAGAAGGGGGGGAGGAGCTGGAAGCATCAACTCCCATATGTGCCTTGACCAGGCAAGCCCAGGTTTTGAACCGGCGACCTCAGCATTTCCAGGTCGACGCTTTATCCACTGCACCACCACAGGTCAGGCAAAATTCTTAAAAGGAACTTCAGCAGCAGCAGCAGCACCTGCCCTTGGCCTCCGGCCCCCATTGAGGGGCATCTATGAAGGACACGTGCTGGGGCTTCTGTCCGGGGTGGGGGAGAGGGACCTGTCGCCGAGCCTTTCTGAGTCAGTTCTGTTAGAACTGGGGAGGGCCCGGAGGCCACTCGGTTGGATCCATCCACCACCCATCCATTTACAGAGAAGGAAATTGAGGCAAATAGAAGAAACGACACACAAAAATCACACAAGCGAAAGAACGTTAGGGCTTAGGACCCGAGTCTTGGGTTAGCAGCCAGGCTGTGGCTCTCTCTGTGGTCCAGAGAAAGGTCAGCTGAGCAGCGTGGGAGCCACACCTAGTTTACTCCTCAGAGGTGATCAGTGAAGGGAGCCCCGCCACACGCTCTCTCGCGGGTAAACTGATTGACATCAACAAAGGGGGCGTTGCCAGCGACCTGCCACACTGTTGAAACTGACCAACGCCGATGACTACCTAACTTTTGTTATCGGCCAGTTTATTGGTCACTCAGAAAAAGGAGTATAAAATAAAAATTGAGATGCTTCATTACTGAAACTGTATTGATCACATTTTTTTAAAAAAAATTTTATTTTTATTTTACCTCTTTTCCTGCCTCTTCTCAAAGGCCTAGTGTTGACTGCTTTTTTCCCTGAGGGAAGGAAACATAACATAAATTTCTCTTGCTTATACAATTGCATTGCAAACAATAGTGTTGCAGAAACCACTGTTCAGATGAAAACGCTTCGGGAGCCTGTCTGGTACTTCAAAGGAAATACCCAATGCCACCTGGCCTGTGGTCATGGCTAGAGCATGCCACCGTGGGAAAAAGGCTGAGCTGGGAAACAGCAAGGGACTCAATGAAGAAGCGTGATTTCCATGGCCTGGTGGGGGCCCTGTGGGTGAATCCCGGACTGGGTTGTTCTTGGGAGAAACTCCGCCCAGGAGAACCACGTGGAGTGATGAGGTAACTGCAGCAAGGTGCAGACCTTCCAGAAGAACCTTCAATGACTTAATTTCCGAGCAGGTTGGCCACTACTTAACCACTGAGAGGTGGTAACATATATTGATTTTTCTAGACAAAATTTGGCTACAAATTTTCTTCCCCTTTTCCAGTTTTGGGACAAAAAAAAATTTTGGACTGTAATTTATAATTTGAAAAATCTGTCTGTAGATTTGAGCAAGGGACGAACTCAGTGGGAAGCAGGGTCACAGCGGGTCACCCTAACAGGAGACAGCGTCTGTCTCATCTGCTTTCCTCACTTCTCCTTGACATCAGCTTTCTTCTGGCTGCGAAGGAAGCTCAGAGGAGTTCTAGAGTCATCTGTGAATTGTACCGGGAGGGGAGGAAACTTTTCATCTTAGAACCTCTAGATTGGTGGGGGTGAAGTGGGGTGAAGACCTGAAAAATCTGACTCCATAGAAACAGAAGTAAAGGTCTTAAAGGTCTGAATGATGATGAGCTGCTGTTCCCGTCCTTCCAACCAGCACTACAGATTAGGGGAATCCATTGAAGTTCCCTCTAGGATGCAGGAGAGGGAGCTGTCCATGGTGCTGTAGAGATCCAAAGTATGTGGGCTCTGGAGTGCGGTCAATCTATTTGTTATTATTACTATTTATTATTACTTATTATCTCATTTTATTTTACCTTACAGATGAGTAAGCTGAGGAAGGAGAGGTGAAACAATAGTCCCAGGTTCACCCAATTACCTCTCAGTGTGGGACATGAGGAAAGACAACTACATCACTTGAGAGTGACACAGTGTTTTATGGGTACTACAGTTGACCCTTGAACATCTTAGGGATTAGGTGCACAGACTCCCGCCCGGTTGAAAATCCTGGCATAACTTTTGACCCTACAGTTGGCCCTTCGCTCAGATACAAACAACTGCAAATAAGAAACAGTATTTCCCATTTGCAGTTGGAAATCCACGGTTGGGAATGCAAACATAGTTTTCAGTCTGTATTTGGGTGAGTCTCTGGATGTGAAATCTGGAAAATACTTGTGTACAAATGGACAGGGTCAGTCCAAACCTGAGCTGTTTAAGGATCAGCTGTATCTCCAGTCTGAAAGTTATCAGTTCAACGGAGGTGGCCCTGCAGTGGCCCCTGGGTCCTGCGTGCTGGTTGTAGATTCATCATCAAATTACTTGTTTGCAGTGTTATCATCTTTCAATCTCTGATGCATTTGGAATGAACTAAATCTATTATATTTAGTACAGTTATATAAAACTAGCAGGGAAATTGGTTTGTTATTAAAAGCACAGAATAAAGCATGAGAATTTAGATGTTTAATTATTAAAATATATGCATCTTCTAAAATTTTTACCTTTTGGTTTGCTCCTTTTCCACGGGACTCTGATTTTCAGAGTTTGAATTCTATGTCTGTCTCTGTTTCTCTTTAAAACTATACAAAAATAAAAATAAAAACAGGAGCTATGAAAACTTGCATTGTATGTAATAGTGTTTTTAAAAGATCCAGCTTACTATAACTTTTCAAGAGCTTAACACATAAAGAAAAATATATAATCCATAGCCTCATACATATCAAGCCTTAGATATTTAACCTGGGTTCATCTTAGATTTCATTTTCTTTACCCTCATATTAATCTTAGTTCATTTATAATTAATTAAAAAATAATTTAAGACAGAGTT
This sequence comes from Saccopteryx bilineata, assembly GCF_036850765.1. Classification (NCBI taxonomy): domain Eukaryota; kingdom Metazoa; phylum Chordata; class Mammalia; order Chiroptera; family Emballonuridae; genus Saccopteryx; species Saccopteryx bilineata. The sequence goes on from NC_089494.1 coordinate 8,201,311, forward strand.
TCATTTGTATCTCAAGGAACAATGAGAACAATAATAATGAGAATCTTAAATTTCCTCTTTGCTTGAAGAAATCAGTGATTTTGAATGAAAACATGGAAGGCGAGTAGACAGATAGCTATCTATTACCCACAATCATTCTCTCTTTCTTTCATAGCAATAGAGTAGCAGCTGGATCCGTGGCTGTTTGACTAACTATATTTCTCAATCTCATTTACAACTGGCTCTGGCAATGTGATTGAACTTTGCCCAATAGGATATAAGCAGAAGACTCTGGGTCATTCCATGAAAAGAAATAGATGAGCAATTTCCCTCTCTATTTCTTCTATTCCCACTGGTTGGGAGTCAGTGACAACCAGATAAGCTTTCTTGGACCTGGAGAGGGAAACTGTATTTTGAGAAAATCAGTTTCTTCCTACCACTTCTGGACTGTTTGATGAAAGAGAAACAAATCATGTGATTTAAGCCATTGTATTTTGGCGTCTCTCTGTTACAACAATCCAGCTTGTACTGTAAATAATCCATTAGTTACAAAGCCCGTAGGAAATTTTGGGGCTGTGGCAAAGACAGGGTCTGGCAAGAAAACCAGCTCACAGGTGTGAATCCTCACATTTACTCCTACCTTTTGGGCAACTGTTTATTTTACTTATGTGTCTTCTTTTTTCTCCTTTAAACAGAAAATAAAATAATCATTTAGAATTATAAATAAATAAATAGAGAAGTACAAGCTTTATATGTCAGTAACCTTTAAGTATTTTAGTTTTGTTTTCATTCAACCTTTTTGAGGGCTATAGCTCCAGTTACCAATAGACCATCTTGGTTGTCACCACACTAAAAATAGTAATAGCAAAAACCACAAACTACCTTTACATTTATAGTATGTTTTTATGGTACCAGTCATTTATAGTATGCTTCTACATGGTTCCATGAGGTTTTCTCATTCACAACAAGGAAAGTATAAAAAGCAACTGAAATCAGGCAGAAGCTGATAGCACATAATGGGGAGTGTCAATCTGCCAAGGAGATGAAGGAACAATAGATCTCAGACATTAAAGTATGCATCCTGGAAGTTAGAGGCTTGCCTGGAGAGCTAGCAGAGGTAGGTTCATGAGGTTTAGGGAAAGAAGACATCTCTATAACATAAAAGTACAAGGTGAAACAACAAATGTTAACATAGAAACTGCAGCAAGTTATCCAGAAGATCTAGCTAAGATAACTAATGAAGGTGGCTACACTAAACAACAGATTTTCAATGTAGAGAAAGTATCCCTGTATTGAAAGAAGATTCTATGTAGCTAGAGAAGAGAAGTCGGTGCCTGGCTTCAAAGCTTCAAAGGACAGGCTGACTCTCCTGTGAGGAACTAATGCAGCTGTGACTTTAAGCTAAAGCCACCACTCATTTAGCTCTGAAAATACAGTCACCAACTAGAATTACACTCAATCTACTCTACTCTGCTCTATAAATGTAACAATATAGCCTGAATGACAGCACATCTATTTACAACATGGTTTGCTGAATATTTTAAGCCCATGGTTTAGGCTTACTGCTCAGAAAAAAGATTCCTTTAAAAATATTACTGCTCCTTGACAATATACTTGCTTACCCAAGAGCTCTGATGGAGATTTATAATGGCATTAATGTTGTTTTCATGTCTGCTGAGACAATACCTATTTTTCAGCCTACGGATCAAAGAGTAATTTTGATTTTCAAGTCTTATTATTTAAGAAATATATACATTTCATAAGACTATAGCTGCCATAACTAGTTATTTCTTTGATGGATCTGGAAAAATTAAATTGAAACTCTCTTAAAAGGATTCACCATTATAGATGCCATTAAGAACATTCTTAATTCATGATAATAGGTCAAAATATCAACATTAATGGGAATTTGGAAAAAGTCGACTTTAAACATCATGGATGATTTTGAAGGATTCAAGACTTCAGTGGAGGAAGTATGCAGATATGGTGGAAATAGCATTAGAAGTGGGGCCTGAAGATGGGGCTGAATTACTGCAGTCTCATGAGGAGCTGCTTCTTATGGATGAGCAAATATATATTGTATTTTTCTTAAGTTGAAAACGGGGAGGCAGACAGACTCCTGCATGCGCCCGACCGGAATCCACCTGGCATGAACACCAGGGAGCGATGAACTGCCCATCTGGGGTGTTGCTCTGTTGCAACCAGAGCCATTCTAGTGCCTGAGGCAGAGGCCATAAAACCATCCTCAGTGCACGGGCCAATTTTGCTCCAGTGGAGCCTTGGCTGCGGGAGGGGAAGAGAGAGACAGAGAGGAAGGAGAGGGGGAGGGGTGGAGAAGCAGATGGGCACTTCTCCTGTGTGCCCTGGCTAGGAATCGAACCCGGGACTTCTGCACGCCAGGCCAACGCTCTACCACTGAGCCAACCGGCCAGGGCCATCGGATTCAATTTTGAAAGAAGTTCTATTGTGGTCCAAATGGTATCAAACAGCATCACATGCTATAGAGAAATCATTTATAAAAGGAAGACTCAATAAATACAGCAAACTTCAGTGTTGTCTTATGTTTAAAAATTTCTAGTCACCTCAGCCTTCAGCAACCACAACCCTAATTAGTCAGCAGCCACCAACACTGAGGCAGGACCCTCCATCAGCAAGAACATGATGGCTCCCTGAAGGCTCGGATAAGGGTTACCATTTGTAAGCAATAAGAGAATCTTTAATTAGAATGTGTACATTGTTGGGGTTTTTTTTTTTTTTTTTTGATAATGCTGTTGTACCTTTAATAGACTACAATAGAATCTAAACATTTTTTATATGCATTGGGGAACAAAAAATCAGTATGGTTCACTAATTTTGCAATTTAGTGGTCTAGAACCAAACCCACAATATCTCCAAGGTATGCTTATAGCACTTTTATTCTTAACTAATTTCACAGAGTCTGTATTTGTGGCCATGTGGCCACTGAAGTTTCTGCTCAGTTAGTCAGCAAATGATTAGAAAGACATTTCCTTAAAGACCTAGAACTAATAGCTCTCCCAGCCTTTGCCAGCCAGGCTCTGCAAGTATTGATGCATGCCTCCAACACACAGCTAGGCAGTTTACAACTCCTCCTTAACTGCTTGCACAGAGCCTCAAGGCTAGCCAAAGGTGAGATTCAGGGCTTTCTTAGGTCTTTCCTGAGCATGTGCATAGGCCTGGGTATGTGTACTTCCCTGGGTACTTGTGGCCATCTAGATGGTCAGGAATATGTTGGAGTTTTAAATATAAATATATACCTACAATCTATACATCAAGTATATTACATGCAATATGTATTTATTTGTATACAGTTTTACTGTATTTCTATATTTGCACTTTATATATTTATTTATATATATAAATATTTCATACAATATATTTATATTTTATTTATAATTGATATATATAATGTATTTATGTTTATTTAATAAATATTTCTATATCAAGTATTTTTATATAATATATAATTTATAGCATTTTTTGTGTTTGTGATTGCATATGTGTTTTCAGAACCCAACCACTTTTTTAAATTTAATTTTTTTTTTTTTGTGGCAGAGACAGAGAGATTCAGAGAAAGGGACAGATAGAGACAGACAGATAGGAAAGAAGAGAGATAAGACATCAATTCTTCATTGCGGTTCCTTAGTTGTTCATTGATTGATTTCTCATATGTGCCTTGACTGGGAGGCTACAGCAGACCGAGTGACCCCTTGCTCTAGCCAGAGACTTTAGGCTCAAGCTAGTGAGCCTTACTCAAACCCCATGAGCCTGCGCTCAAGCTGGCGACCTCAGGGACTCGAACCTGGCTCCTCTGCGTCCCAGTCCGATGCTTTATCCACTGCGCCACCGCCTGGTCAGGCAGAACCCAACCATTTTTGAACACCTCCACTGCTCCTAGCTGTCTAATTCACCATCTTTTTTAGACCAGCACAATAGCTTCCTTATGGATCACTCATACTACCCTCCTAAAGTTGTTTTCCTTGTGGATTCCAGAGCAATCTTAAGAAAAAAAATTATTATCATATTATTCCCTAGCTTAAAACTCTTGAATGTGTTCTCTTTCTAAGACAAGCATCCAAAGTCTTTACCATGACTTATGAGTTCTAAATGACCTTGACAAATCACTTCCCACTTCATTCCATCTACTTCCCCAGCCAGTGGCCTCCTTGTTATTCTCCAAAAGGCCATGCACGTCCGGTCTTGGCCTTTCCACAGAGGTCTTCTCAGACTCAGCCTTGTGGCTTTGTCCCTCCCCTTATCCAAACATCTACTTCCAGGTAAGTTGTCAGTGAGGTTTTCCCCGGATACTCTATGTAAGGTGGCATGTTTCTGGCACTTTATACCTCCATTACTCTTTTTCTTTACAGTATTGTTCCCATCTAAAATGACATATACTTATTTGTATATTATCTATACCCCCCACCAAAATGTACACCTAATGAGATTTTGTTCATTTCTTTGGCAGTAAATAGCTCTTGAATAAATGAATGGAAAATCTAAAAAATAACCAGATTAAATTAATAGTGAGATATATTATGTCCACAAATTGGAAGACTCAACATTTTTTTTTTTTTTCCTGAAGCTGGAAATGGGGAGAGACAGTCAGACAGACTCCCTCATGTGCCCGACCGGGATCCACCCGGCATGCCCACCAGGGGCAATGCTCTGCCCACCAGGGGGCGATGCTCTGCCCCTCTGGGGGGTTGCTCTGTTGCGACCAGAGCCACTCTAGCGCCTGGGGCAGAGGCCAAGGAGCCATCCCCAGCGCCCGGGCCATCTTTGCTCCAATGGAGCCTCAGCTGCGGGAGAGGAAGAGAGAGACAGAGAGGAAGGAGAGGGGGAGGGGTGGAGAAGCAGATGAGCACCTCTCCTGTGTGCCCTGGCCGGGAATGGAACCTGGGACTTCTGCATGCCAGGCCAATGCTCTACCACTGAGCCAACTGGCCAGGGCCAAGACTCAATATTTTAAAGATGTCGATTCTTTCTAAAGTCAATCTCTGCAATTCAATAAAAACTTAATAGGGTTTTCAAGGGAACTTGACAAGATGATACCAACATTTATATGAAAGAGCAAATGACCTTAATAGGCCAAAGACAATTTTGAAAAAGAAAACAAATAATTGAGAGAAACTTGCTCTACTTTATGTCAAGATATTATAAAATTATAGTACTTATGGAGTATGCTGTGCATTGATGCAGAATAAATAAAATAGAGCAATGGGTCAGATTAGAAAGCCCAGAAACAAATCCATATGTATATGTAGCAGGTTCATGCATACTGTCTGTGACATTACACGTCATCGGAGAAGATATTTAAGAAACAGAGATTGAGCTAGACCTTTCTGAAGAGAAGGCACTTGAGTTAAGGGGAATAGTATTTTTTTTTATTCATTTTAGAGAGAGGAGAGAAAGAAACAGAGAGAGAAGGGGGGGGGAGGAGCAGGAAGCATCAACTCCAATATGTGCCTTGACCGGGTGAGCCCAGGGTTCCAGGTCGACGCTTTATCCACTGTGCCACCACAGGTCAGGCCGGAATAGTATTTTATGTAGTGTCAACAGCAAGTGCAAAGGCCCCAAGGCAGAAACCTACTCAATATGTTCAAGGAGACCAAAGTACTGTGTGAGAGAAAGAATAGTAAGAGAAGAGATTTAAGAGCTAATCAGGGGCAGTTTATGTAATGCTTTGTAGGCATGGTGAGGAGCTTAGACTTTTTCTAGGTTCCACTAGAAGCCATGGGAAGGGTATGAACAGTTGGATGGCAGAGTGCTGAGTGGAGAATGAATAATAGGTAGGAAGAGAGAATTCCGAGTGCCCAGTTAGGAGGACTCTGCAGGTTTCCACTTGAACTGGGGTGGCGGCAAGAGAAATAATGAACAAATCTGACACGTAGTTTTGAAACGTTGTGATATTTAAATGTGAGCAGTTAGAAGAAGGGAGGAACCAAGCACACCTTCTACATGTTTAGTTCGAGCAACAGAGTAGACATAGTGCCATTTTGAGGATGACTGGTGGTAGTTGACAGGTGTGGGTGAAATAAAGCAATCTGTTTGACATGTCAAATTCAAGGACACCAATGGAATGTACATGCAAGTTTGGAGTAAGAAGTTGAGTTTATGACCTGGCAGTTGAAGAGAGGGACAGGGGAGGAGAAATATAATTGGCAGCATTAACATATTGATGGAATTTCCAACTACCAGACTGGATGAAATTCCTAAGGAGAGAGTATAGTTAGAGATGAAGAAAGTACCCAGGTCTGAACCCTGGGACACTCCAACGTGTAGATATCAGGAAGCCCAGAAGGGACCACTAGCGAAACCAGCAGAGGGGACCACCGCTAACCCACCACTATCAATGCTACCACCAGCATCGTGGACAGAGGAACAGGAAGGAGCTGTTAGCGAGTGGGAGGTGGTGGTATTCCAGAAGACAGGAGAAGAGAGTGCATCCAGCAGCATGTCCTGGGGGGACCACGTTCTTCCAGTTTACTCACCTGATCAAGGTGATGCCAAGGCCTGCCAGGTATTAGAAGACAAGAGGTAGACAACAACCTCCTAGTCAGAAAGGTCAAGATCAGCTGATTACCGCAGACCACCTCAGGCAAGCCGCACCAGCTCCATCCTCTTGACTGGAGAAACCAGCTTGCTGGGGACCGATCCCTTCAGGTCTAAGACCCAGGCTCGTGGGAAGAGGTATATCTCCTTCTCCACCACTGCTCTCCACACTGGCTGCCCATCCCTGCCACACCCATCAGGTCAGCAGGGCCACTTATCTATGGTCAATCTGGACAGTGCTCCTGGGAACATGCAACCTAGAGGCATCTCACCCCCATAATGAGATCGATAGAGAACCCCCACTAGCCAACAACATTGACGACTACATCACCATCTATGACAAAGAATCAGCAATGAGCCTGACCAGGTGGTGGCGCAGTAGATAGAGTGTCAGATTGGAACTCAGAGGACCCAGGTTTGAAACCCCGAGGTCGCCAGCTTGAGTGTGGGCTCATCCAGCTTGAGCAGAGGCTCACCAGCTTGAGTGTGGGGTTGCTGGCTTGAGTGTGGGATCATAGACATGACCCCATGGTTGCTTGCTTGAGCCCAAATGTTGCTGGCTTGAGCAAGGGGTCACTCACTCTGCTGTAGCCCCCTGGTCCAAGCACATATGAGAAAACAATCAATGAACAACTAAGGTGCAGAAACAACGAATTGGTGTTTCTTATTTCTCTCCCTTCCTGTCTGTCTGTCCCTATCTGTCCCTCTGTCTCTGTTTCTGTAAAAAAAATAAATAAATAAAGAACCAGCAATGAAAAGTCACCAAGATTCTAACCTGTATTTCCTAACATTCCTTTATCCTTCCCTTTGTTTCAATTTAAATTTTCTTTTGCTCTAAGTATGTATTTTGTACAAACATATATTTGCATTGAACTTTTCACAAAGTGATACAATTTATTTATTTGTTTAAATTACTTATGTAACACATTCTTGGATGCACCAATAGGCAAAGGCTTAATTATTTCTAACGCAGAGTCTCTGGTTATCGGCCACAAAGCAGCAGGAAGGAATTTCTGGGGTGTTAGAACCTTGAAGACCTGGGGTGAGGACAGCAGGAGGAGAAAACCAGCCCAAGTAGTTGGGGTATAATGCTGGTGTAACCTCGTGAAGTTAATCCTTCTCTGTTTCATCACTGTGGGAAAACACAGAGGGCCCTACTTTGTATTTAGCGCCTGAGATTGTTAGATTGTGGGGCTGTGTCGGTAAGTACCTGTGTCACTAGGAACCAATGTTGTGTGTGACCATCCCCTGGGCTATGTGAAAGATGGATCTTTGACTCTTTGTCTCTGGGTGAAACTTAGAGCTTGAAAAAAAAGAAAGCTCTGGGTTCACCACTTATTCTGTGGAAGTGGGGTCACTGTGAATTGTCCTGGCACGTTGTATAAACTGAGCTGTGGGGACTACATTTGCATAAGTCAACACGATTCCACCCAGTCTTTAGTATGAACATAACCTTGGCCAAAGTCTTTCAAAATCTTGACCTTTATGCAGAAGCCTTCCATACCCCCATTGGGGGGAGAACTCCTGTCCCCCCAAATCTTGTTCTTCCTTCTATTCTGCCAAATGTCCCACCCTGCCCCCTTAACGATGGACAGTTTTGAGGTCTGCTTCTATATCTTCTCCCCAACTTGGTACGTGGAAAGGAAAACCGAATTTTAGCAGTCATTAGTATAACTGGGGTTTGATTTATATGGAAAGAGAAGTTGTGGAAGGCTTGGGGGTATGCGATGGGTAAAGGAGAGCAGTGAGAAATGAAGTGTGATGAGGCCCAAAAAGATGAGGTCTGGTAGATGGGACGTAGGGAAAGGAGGGTCACTGGCCTGTACTTCTTACAAGGCTAACAAATGAAATTCCAGAGGCCAGATTTTAAAAACATATCCCTTTATAAATGACAAAGACTTACAGAAAGAGATGGAGGGAAAGTCTGCTCCACCCATAATGGTGGAAGGAGAGAGAACATTCTGTACATAAAACTAATGTAAAGACTCTGATTTAACAGTGTACAATTGAGAAATTTCATAAGGTAAGTCTTGTAGAATATGGAGATGTGTTCATTTGTAACCATGACCAATTTGTTCTGTTCTGTTAATATAAATTTGTCTGTGACAGAGTTATTTGAAGGGGGTCTTATAATATTCCCCTAAATTAGAAATTAATGCTACATCTCGTAAAACCAATTTCCCAAGAAAGTTAATTCTAATTGACTGTCTTGATAATTTTTAGGACTGGTAGTATGCTACTTGAAGTGATGTCTGGATCCCTAAACTATATAAATGCTTGTACATTTATACATTATTCAGAAAAAGATCTTTGATGTTCTGATTTCCTCACATGTACATAGGTGATCGAATGACCACAGATTTCCTATTTAAATAAAGATTTTGAGAGTCTTGTTGCACTTAAATTTACTCCAGCTATTCTGTAATGGGAAAAACACGAGGTTCACAGTAACAAATTTGTACAACATATAAAACAATTTTAAAAAGGATAAGAAAATTCTTAGTGGAAGACCATTTTAAATAACACATGAATAAATGGGTAGAAGTCTCTGTTCTCTCCAAATTGATCTGCAAATTCAATGCATTTCTATGCAGAGATCCCAATGAACTTGGGAAGGAGATGGGGGAAATCTTTTTGAGTTAATTCTAAATTTCACCCACAGTGAGTCATCAGGATAGTGGTGATCTCAGTGGTACCACTGAGATAAATTTTATTTTCTGTAGATCCTTCAATTGCAGAACAGAAACTAGTAGATAGATAAGCAAAGGCACTGTGCTATCAGAGATCACTCAAAGTATGATGTAATAGTGGAGGGGATATTTTAATGATTCCCACCTCATACACACACACAAAAAGAGCAAAACTCAGGGATTATAGATGCAAACATTAAAAATGATCAGGTATGTCAAACACCTTAGAATCAAGCATAGAATATTTAAAAAAACATTCAGTTAGAAGAGGCTGTTGTAAATATAATAGGAAACCCAAGATTTAGATGACAAATTTGACTACCTACAAATTTATAACTTCTCTAGGACAAAAGATTAATAAATTAAGAAAACCCAATAAATGAGACAACATACATAACCAAGATTTAATATATGTCATAAAAAACTTCTATATTCATTTAGTATAGTAAGAAGATAAACAGCATAACAGGAACACTGACAGAGCGTGCTATGACAAATAGTTGTCTGGAGAAGTAAAATGACCAAAACAAATGAAAAATTCTCAGCCATACTAAAAATGAAAATAGTGCATGTGGAAGCACCCTGAAATAAGACATTTTATCTCTTAAAAATGTTAAATGCTTTTATTGTCTAGGTGATGTGTTCATTGTAAAAAAGCAAGAAAAGGAAAAGTATGCATAGATTTTACCTATTTAGATAATTAAAACTATATTCTAAAATGTACTAATATATGCACAGAAAAATTCTGAGAGATCCATCGATGTTTATAAATCACATATACTTTAAAATCAGATTAAAATAAAACATGAAGATATGAGCATTTTGGAAAAAAAGTTACTTTAATGGGCATTTTTTTTGTCTTATGAAAGGTATAGAAAATAATTATAATAAACTTTAGCATTAAAAATAGTTCATTTGTAACATAAAAGTCAAGTAAATTCTTATGCACTCTTACTTCTTTTCCCATTGTGTTTTTCCAAAGTAGAATTGCTTCCAATATCCGAGGTATCTAGAAAGTAACAGGTGATGGTTAGAGAGCTGAAATTTAGAAATTAAAGTTATAAATCTTATGACAATTCACATTGTGGAAGGCTTGAGTTCATAACAATATCTGAGCGCCTAAATGAATCAAACAGGTACAAATTGATCTCTACAGTCTTTATTTCTCTGAGGTTTTGAAAGAACTCTTCATTATTACATGCATCAGTTTCCTCACTTATGAAATGAATGGGTAGCAAAAGTTAACCTGTTCAGGTTTTAGATTTCTTCATGAAGTTTAAATAAGATGTGGTACTTTGCAAAAGTTAATGAGAAATCACCATATAAATTACTAGTATACTGGAGGGCAGCCTTCAAAACTATATAATGAGTTTAAGAATAGTAATCTGAGGTCTTTTTCCTGACAGGTAGCAGGACCATTACTTTGCCTTTTGAGGTCTTTTCTTGCTTGTGACAAAGTGACACTATTACCTCCCAACAGAAGAACACTGGGATTTCTTTGCTCCATGAACAAGGGTAGAAGTCACTATAGAAATCCAACACTTTGGTATTGATATGTTAATATAGTATACAAGATATTATAGTTTTTTTTCCTTTTCATTAGTATATTTCTACTATATCATCCATACAAATCAACAGGACCCATTCTACTAAACATGACTGTAATCATGATCTGCTTCTCAACTGTTCCCAAAGAGTCAGGTCAAGTAAATGTAGAGAACAAGATTCTGACATGGATCAACTCCTTCCTTATTAAAGTGTGCTCAGAGTCAAGTGCAGCAGGAAACAGGAACTCTGATTTCAAGATTCTTGGCTTCCAGCAGCCTGGGTCCTGTGACTCTCACCTACATAACTGACCTACTCCCTGCTGGCGAGCTGCCTTTTGTTGTCCTTGAGCCCTGATCACCTATCACTGACACAGCAAGGGTCTGTGGTAGCTGCTGACTCACCTCCACCCCAAGACCCATGGGTCGCCTTAACCATCATGTCAGATGCTTGGCTACTTTCAGTCCTTGTCTCTTGGCCTCTTGACACACTTTCTGGTAAACACATGACACAGGAACACTTCTTATATCCAAGTCCTATAATTTGCAACAAATTTTAATTTGCAATTTTAATTTGTGCCCCTTGCGGTATAACCACCCTCCTTCCCTACCCCTGTATCAGAGGCTGGCTCTGCCTCTGAGGGCTCTTTGGCCATTGTTGCCCCTTACTGTCTCTGTCCCTGTCTTTCAATCTGTTCTTTCTCTATTTTCTTATTCTCTTTGCCCCAAATATGCATCTTTTCCTATTTTTTTCTTTATGTGCTTCTCTTATCCACTCCTTAATGACATTTTAAACAAATATTTGTATTTTTATCTAATGTTATTTTTCCCCCAGAAATATTGTTTCATTTATATGTCTACACATATGTATATATAATTAAACTATTAAAATAATTGTTGTAAGCATTCCATATAAATACTCTAATAAACTATCTCTTGCCAGACAAATTTCCAAATGGTGGAATACAGAAAGCAAACAATTCTTTCCATTCACTCAGCAAATTTACTAAGCTTCTCTCGTGTACCAGGTGCAGCTCTGGTTGAAGTGAGAAATGTGATAGATACTGATTAGCGTGGGTACATTGGACAGGGAGACGCATGGACAGGCTGGGGACATTTATAAGGAGGAATTCACAGTTAGGTTACAGAGGGCTATATGGATTGAGGAGATGGTGGTGTCACTGATGACTCTGAGAATATGCATTTGAAAGAATAGGGTAAATTAATAGTGGGTTAACGGGAAGCCTAGAAGACAGGGCTGGGCTGGAGATGTACGTTTCAGAACTGTTAGGTTGCAGATGGTGGCTGAAGCCATAAGAGTGGATGAAATGCCCGGTGAGTTACAGGGGCCACTTTGACATCTGGGGACACCTTTCCCTGACAACTCACTGCTGGGGTGAACCACCGTCGCACCAACACTGCTTGTGTCTCATGGTCATCTCAGATCTCAGCATCTCTCCGTCTCTCTCTTCTCTCCCTTTCACACTGCCCCCTCTTCTCTACCATTCTTTCTCTTGTGTTGTAAGTCTTTCTCTATGGCGTTCTTCTAGTGCCTCACCTAATTCCTCGGCATTTACTACCCTGCGTGGCTCTCATTCCCATCTATTTTTCTACGCTCCCATCTCTGCACCTGGTTTTATTATTTTCCCTCTTTCGCTGTCATTTCCCTTCTGTTTTCTCTTTGCTTCTAGTCTGTTCCTGTCCATCTTAACTTGATCTTTTGGCTATTTTTACAACCTCAATCTCTGTCTTTATATTTTCTTCATCTGGTTCATCTCCCAGATTGTTGTTTTTGTCATCACCAAGTGCCTGCTGTTTGACACGGACCTCACCTATTGACTGCTATTTCTTTTTTTTTTTTTTTTTTTTTTTTCATTTTTCTGAAGCTGGAAACAGGGAGAGACAGTCAGACAGACTCCCGCATGCGCCCGACCGGGATCCACCCGGCACGCCTACCAGGGGCGACGCTCTGCCCACCAGGGGGCGATGCTCTGCCCATCCTGGGCGTCGCCATGTTGCGACCAGAGCCACTCTAGCGCCTGAGGCAGAGGCCACAGAGCTATCCCCAGCGCCCGGGCCATCTTTGCTCCAATGGAGCCTCGGCTGCAGGAGGGGAGGAGACAGAGAGGAAAGCGCGGCGGAGGGGTGGAGAAGCAAATGGGCGCTTCTCCTGTGTGCCCTGGCCGGAATCGAACCCGGGTCCTCCGCACGCTAGGCCGACGCTCTACCGCTGAGCCAACCGGCCAGGGCTTGACTGCTATTTCTTTTGCCCCCAGGTCCCTATGAGCTTTTTACACCGCAGGTCTGTCGGTCAGCCATGGGCTTTATCACCATACTTCTGGTAAACTTCTGAGGTGTTTCTTGAAGGCCATCCCTCCTCCCCCACAAAGCTCCATCTGATGATATTTGGATTCCATGTCCACTTAGAAAGACTTGAAACTTACTCAGATACATTTCATTTGATGACCCCAGCCTTCCCTTTCCACTCTCTCTCTCTGTGGCTCCCTCAAGCCAGGCGATGCAGCCCTGATCTGTGCCCAAATCTGTCTCTACAGGAATGTGTGTTCATTTATGTGTGTGTGTGTGCCCGGCAGTGTTTTTGGGGAGAGGTAAGGAGGAGAAGGAGGAGCTTTTCTTCTAGGCAGACAGGGACACACAGATAACTGAGAACTACAATCACAACTGGCTTCTCCACCACGTGCTAACAGGCTGGCATCTCTTCTGATGCTCTTCCTCTAATCATTTGAAGAGCTTGGAATCCACAGGACACTGAAGGGAAGTAAGGAAATGACACACCATGGACAGTGACCAGGGAACACACTCCCCTCTGCTCGTGCTGAATAAGTGTGCACAGCTCGGGTGAGCTATGGGAAAGCACACCTGCTCCGGGGACCACACCTCACAGACAACGGACAGTCTGTGTCCCTTCTTCTATCTCGCCATCCTTGTTCTTTTCTTATTTCTCTGGTTTTTTTTGCTCACTGCTCTGCCTCACATGTTTCTATCCCCATCGTGTTGGTTCTGTGAGCTTCTCTGCCCCTGATTTGTGTTTCTCTCTTAAAATCAATGATACAGTTAATCGCCGTTTATTTTTCTCTGTCCACCCTTTCAGCTTTATCATTGTGGGTGTTTTGTATACTATATAGCTGGCTCTATTCTTGCTATGTTGTTTCTTTATGATTTTCATTTTTCTCTCTTTATCAAGATATAATTGTACATTTCAATATCCACACCAACGTTGTATGGATATATATATACACAATATATACAACTACTTATTTATTTATTGTTGCTAAGTAAATTTGTGTGTGTGTGTCAGACACTGATTCATTCCCTTGTGAATATGTCAGGTCTCTTAGACCTCCTTTTTGGACTTCGATCATGTGACAGAGCTCTTATCTTTCTGCCTGTTCCGTATGACGCTCACCCTTTTTGACCTTTATAAAGTTGTACATCATTTTTTTCATCCCCAAATGAGGAGAGCTAGAGTTAGCCTGCCCAAGGCTTATGGATTTTGTGATGGTGAAGTAAGATCTTATGCCAATGTACTTTAAAATAACTTGATATAAGCCAATGCATTGTGATGGAAATCTGTCAAAGACTATACTAAAGTTTGAGAGCAGTTGATCTGAAACCTTTATTTCTGACTATAATCACATAGCAGAACCAATTCTCTATTGAGGTTTTTACAGTGGCGAATGATATTAGTGTCGGTCAATATATCACTAGAGAAATCTAAGATCTTAGAGTAAGCAGGTATGAGAGGAAGTGTTAAAAGAGACGTCACCATTTCGGCAATTATTTCTTCTACAACAGAGATATACAATTACATACGTTTAGTCAACAGGACTCAGCCCGTTAAACACGCGTCTTTACATTTCCTGCCTCCTCCCATTTTCTAAAAGGTTGAAGGGAGTTCCCAGGGTAACTGGGCATAAGGTCTTCAAGGTTCTCAGAACGCAATGCATCTGGAAACAGAAGCTTTTAATTCAGATTCCTGACATTTCGCAGGCCAAGGCTTGGCATCTTAATCTTCTTTACCTGACCCGTTTCTTAGGGCTGAGCCAGAGGTTTCCTGAGGCTCTTCTCTGTCACTCAAATCTGTAGAGTCAGCACTGTTGGGCCCTGCAGAAAGAAATACAGTTCCGGTAACAGTCTCCATCGGCCTCCTAGGAACCAACCCAGCAGGAACTCTTCAAAAGGACAAGTGCGAAAGGGAGGCTCGTGTAGGAGGGGCAGGGACATTGTCACTGGCCAAGGTTGCTCCAGGAGCCACCCCCAAGGGCGGGGGACAACTTTGCCATGGGAGGGACTCCCTCTTGTCAGTATTTCTTATACTTCTTAGCCTTTCCCCTTGTCTCACACACTTCTTCCGCTCTACTCTGTTTCTGATGCAGGGGACCCGTGGAGGCAACATTATCAAGATGTCGGAGCCTCCAGCAGCTGGTCCTCAGTGACTGTGGGGAGCAGAGCGTCCGCCACCCTGGGACGACTTTGTCCTTTAGGGGAGTGAACAGTGTGAAATCACACTGCGCTTGTGCCACAGACCTTTTATACCAATTAGCCCAGCTCACCTACTGTAAAATGTACAATGTGCATCAGCTAACATTTCAACACATTTTTTTTTAATTTAAAAGATATAACCAAAAAATTGACGGAAAGATAATTTCTTATATCAAGAGTTTTAATTGTTCTTACGTCTTTGCTTACTGCTTGTTTCCCAGATAGATTCATTTCCAATCTCTGCAGAATCTAGGAGATAAAGAAAAATGCAATCAGTAATCTATAATGAAAAGAGTTAAATCTGATGATGCCTCACAATATAGAAGAATTTGGAACATGAAGATGTAATTATGACAATTTCTGTCTCTACTCATCTAAAGGAAAGAGATCATTCCCATATGAAGCCAAGACCCACAGCCTTTTAGTTCACGTGCTGAATCAAAGAAATTTTGAAAACCGACATTTTTTTTTCCGTAGATTTTCAGCTAACTAATCTGGCAGTGAATCTGAACTAGGGCTGCCATGAGTCTATGTGAAAATCTTTATTTATCACACTTGTAAATTCCTGCAATCTGCCAAAGGAATATTAAGATAGCATATGATAGAATGAGATCCTGCCCTAGGCCCTGTTGGGGTGTTTTGTAACCTACAGGATATAAGCTGCGGTGTCTTTCTAAAACAACAACATTATTTTACATCTGGTGTCAGAGCTTTTGAATAAAAAACTATGGCTGTCTCCTGGGAGTCCAGGCTGCTAGTTCTGCCTTATCTCTAACTTATCATGTGTGGTGTGTAAAAGAACGTTATAGGTTTATCTACGGATGTTTCCATGTCTGTGGAATGAGGGCAACAGCAGTTATTGGGCCTACCTTTTTAGGGTGCTATACATGTCAAACAGTATTTTTTTTGTGAAGCTATTTTGAACGATTGCTCTGTAGGCCAATGTCATGGTGGGGTCATCTGTCAAAAGTTACAAATGAAATATGATGGTGATAACCAGAAGCTTTCCCTCCTGTCAATAATTAGACAGTATGACCAGAGGTTTGAACAGGTTTGTGACAAAACTGCCCGTAGCTGCCTGTCCCACTTTCCCTGCTCCCTACGGATAGGTGGCGGGAAGGTGGACATCACCGGGTCATCCGCCACTCCGGGGGAGAATCTGTCCGAGAACGTGCAGAAAGCCGTCCAACAGAGCCATCTTGTTGAGCCTGAACTTGTTATGCTTCCTTTCTTTGCAGTTGTCAAAGTGGTCACCTGAGATCGGGACAGGGATGGTCGCCGGGGTCGTGTGTGCGCTCAGAGGAACAGGCGCCCTGAACTCGGACTCCCGGTGTCCTGGCGCCCGCCCGGGGACCGCAGTCCTTACCCTCCCCAGCAGGGCCAGTCCTCACTGCAGAGCCGCAGGCTCCCGGGGGCTCCTCGTCTGCACTGGACTCAGAAGACTCTTCATGACTTCTCCCTGCAGGAGGAGCAAATGTCTCTTGAAGGTCTCAGTGGATGACACAACCCAGAGGGGAAAACCCTGGAAGCTCTGAAAACCCAGGGCTAGAATGTCCCTCCCCCAGGCCTCCATGATCTGCCTTCTGTATGCAGGTGACTTGTGGGTCAGTATTTTATCCCTCCTGTCCCCTGGGCCTGGGCTAAAATACTCCACACCTGGTGGGCATCTCTGCTTTCTCCCGGCCCTCTGTTTTCTCACACTGGATTCTCCTTCTTTTACGTGTGTCTTTATGGATTTGTTGTTGTTTCTGTATCTGTATTTGCAGATTTTTTTTTTAGCTCTGCCCCTCTCCCAGGGCTGTCTTGCAAGCCTGGTGTTGAAGAAGGCCCACCTCCCATGTGGTTGCCTCCCAGGATGACGTGTGAAAGTAGAGCCCCGCCCCCACCCTCCCATGCTCCTAGGAACGTTTACTTGAGAAAAAAAAATCAAAATTCTACTGTGCGCGAGTCTTTGATTTCTTTGTGCTTGCGTGTTACAGCCTAGCCTGACTAACACAACAGTTAAAATCCAAACCGGCTCAAATTAAAGCAAATTTATACTTTACTTTTAAGGACATAAAAATAGTTAGAATGACTATTTTGCGGAAAATATATACTATTCATTTATAACTACGAAGACTTCTTATTCACTCTTACCAGTTTTCCAAAGTCTTTTCCTGGATGGCAGTGATTTTCTCAAATCCATGGGCTCTGTAAGGTAGGAGGGTAGAAACAGCTGCTCGTAAACAGAAGTCTTCCGCATTCTATGACACCTCACGGAGCAGATAGGGTTTGCAATAATATCTATATTGGATGATCATTTTCTTCTTTCTTTCAACGGAACCCAGTTCTGGTGCCCAGGATCATATGCGGGGCTCCTGCCGGGGTCCCCCTTTTACTCTGCATGTGTATTTGAAAATGACCCTGAAACATCACTCCCTCCCGTTTCCCCATCTATAATGCTGGGATAACCTAGTTAATCCATCTTCCTCTTAAGGTTTTTGTGAAAACAAAATGAATCTCTATAAAAGCTCTGTAAAAAATCACAACGGAAGCCCATGGTTTAACTATCACTTGGGTTTAAGAGTAGTTGGGTTGAAGATATTTCTCCATCAGTAATTCAATAGGAGCACAGATTATTCCTTGAAGACTTCCTGAGTTGGGAACTAATGACAATAACTGTCAACAAATACAAAAAGACTGCGCTCACTAGGCTCTATAGACTACAAAGCATGCTGATGGAAAATAAGTATATTATTTCAACTTTTTAGTATTAGTAGATATGATAGTGCAAAATAAAAAGTGTCATTTTACTAGAATATATATATATTTAGAGAGAGAGAGAGAGAGAGAGAGAGAGAGAAAAGGGATAGGTGGAACAGGAAGTATCAGCTCATAGTAGTTGCTTCTCTTATGTGCCTTGACTGGGCAAACCCAGGTTTCAAACCAGTGACCTCAGCGTTCCAGGTCAATGCTCTATCTACTGCACCATCACAGGTCAGGCTTACTAGAATATTTTTGCTGTATTTTCAGTATATCAATTGACTGGGCTCATCTAGTTCGACAAAAGTTTAAAATGCTATTTCTCAGTAGAGGTAGAGAAGTTAAATGCAGAAAATGGTGCCCTAGAAGTAATAATAAGATCAACGCTTGCGGAGATTGTCAGAATAAGATTCATCAGGAAACTGAGCTCTGGATGTAGAGTCTGGATATCTGTGGTTCAGGACAGCAGTGTTCATGTCCTTACGTGGTGTAATCTTGGGTGCTGAGCAGGTGGCTTCTTGGTTCCCTTCCTCCTCACTTGATCCTGAGGAGTCAAGTTTATCCATCTCTGCAAAAAGAAATAGGATTCTTTAAGTGTCTCAGTGTGTGACCAAGGAACCAATTCAGTAAGAAATTTCCTAATTAAACTTGGAAAGACTTTGAAAACTGATGTAGATCACAGCCTGTCCCCAGACCACCCTGGTCTGCCCTTCTAAGTCATCTGGCTTGTAGGTAAGTAATGCTCCAATAGCTGTCCCCAGAGCAGAGACAATTCACTGCCAAGTGTCACCTCTGCTCTGTTTGACTCTTATCCTCCTACACCTCTCTCGCTTCCTCCTCTTACCCCTTCTGTTGTCCTTAACATATCCTTCATCTGCAGTTTCTTCGTGGGGAGACCTCGGAAATCTTACGTTGATGACAGTGAGCTCCCTCCACAGCCTAATGGCCCCTTGAACTGTTTGCCAGGCTGAGAAATAATTTTCTCTTGTGTTTAGAGCCCCAGACCAGGTTTAGAATCACCTTTTAAAGCAGTTTGCCTATACTGAGACAACTTGGAATATGCACTCTCCAAAAACTGAAGCAAATTTACATTTTACTTTGATGGATCTAGTGTAACAATTAGAATATATATATTATTTAAAATATTATACTTTGTAACAGCAAGACTAAGTAACATTTCTATTTGTTCTTAGGTGTTTTCCTGATGGGTTTTCCCAAATAGGCGTGTCTCCCATATGCTCTGAGCAAGCAGAGGACGGGAGGACCCCTCTGCAGTCGGTGCACTGAGGAGCTGCCCACCGATGACCACCCGGGCTGCACGCAGGATGGAGGAAACAACGTTTTGATACCCGTTTCGAGTTCCAGCTTATAGAGGAAATGACTCAGAATCCTGGACAGTAGTCTTGTCTTTCCCCTTATCTCCATGAGACTTTGTGGAAGACCTTGGAGTATTGATGTGATTGTGTTTTCTCATCTAGATGCAAAGGTAACAAGGTCGTTGCTGCTTACCCCTCAGGGTTGTTTTAATGGAAAAGTAAGGTACTATTTGCCAAGGTCCTTTGAAAAGTCACTCTATATGTCATGACTTGCTGAAGAACTCTGTCAAAAACACACTCTGGTTTTGAGGTCTTTATCTCTGCTAACACCAGAGAGTTGGATAAATTGCCTTCAGACATGATTCAAAGTTTGTGATCAGATGACAATGTGACCTTCCAATAAAGAAATGTTATGTCTCTGTTCTCTAACAAAATAACTGTAGAAATTCAACACTTAAGAGGCATAGCAAGTGGTTAGTTTTAACCGAAACACTCATCACTTTGCTGGCATATTTCTACTGTACTATCAATTTGGTACATATGTTGACTACTAGGACCTATGAATAGATGTCATTCTCCATGTATATGCTTATTTAATAACTATGTGTATCATGATTTTTTTTATCTTCCTGCATTTCTCAAAAAAGTAAAACAAATGCAGAGAGGGGGTTCCAGGACAAATGGGGTCCAGGGAACAGAATGACCTCAGGAAAGACATCTCAGGACACAGTGACTCTGAATTCAGGTCCCCGCAGCCCCAGCCTAGCCCTCCCCCTCCTTACCAAGTCTCCTTTTTAGTTCCCAGATGGGGACTTCGGGGGGCTCGTCTTCATCACTGGCTTCTGTGGAATCGTCACTGCTGATCACTGTGCAGAGGAGAAATCCCCTTAGTGTCGGGTGGGGGGGGGGCAAGGGGCCCGCGGACAGGAATCCCCTCAGGAGACCGCTAGGAAGAGCTGGAGCGCTAGGAAGAGCTGGTCACAGCTCAGGTGACCCCGGCCTGTGCCCCACGGTGTGACCCACAGGGTGCCCCAGGTCCCACAAAGAAGGTGGTGGAACCTGTGCCCAGAGAGCGCCCTGCCCGTCCTGCAGCGCGCGTCTTACCCCGCGCTCACCCCCAACCCCCACCTCCAGCCTCATCTACCTCCGGTCTCCGCCTCCAGCCGCCCATTCTCTCATTCCCTCTCTGCTCCCTCACTTTGCTCCTGGCTCAGCCCATGGCCCCCGGTCACGCCTGTCTTTCTGGCCATGGCATCTCTCTGCACCTCTCTTTGTCTTCTCTTGTTTCTTTCTCCATCTCCTCGCTAATTTTTTAAGCCCCCCTCCCCCTTTTCTTCACTTTCTACCACCACACTTGACTCTCCTGCTTTCGGAACAGTCTCTTGGACATCCATAGTTATACTTGACATTTCTGTCTTTTGGCATTTTCCTGATTCCTGGGGACCCTCTTCTGCTAAAGTCACTGCTGAGGTGCTGCTTCCCTCCCCGGCCTCCATCGGAGGTCAGCCGGGTCTTCTCAGTGGAACCAGGTGACACGTCCCAGACCCAGGCCCGGTACCGGGATTCACGCCACACATTCTACAGCCAGTCTCACCTATTATCTCAGATGCCTGGTGACATTTAGCCCTGGTTTGGGCTTGCTTTTCAACTCCGAAATTAAAAAATGTCTTTTCCTTCTTTATATCCACCAGATAGACAGAGCAGGAATTCAATGGGATTCCATGGTTGGCTACAGCTGCTCCTGGACGAAATTGTAATAAAGGAAGAATTTTGTTTGTCTCCCCAGAGGGAGTGCATACCCTCCCTGCCCTCAGCAAGCCCCCCCCCAGAACCCTCCTGCAGGGAGAGCTCCCCCCTCTCCTGCTGCTCAGCTCCGACATCCCTCTGCGCCTCTCCTGACTCTGGCTTTTTCTTTTCTTTTTGTTTTGTTTTTACTTTCTTTTTACCTACTCTTCTTTTATTTTTATTATTTTGCTTTTTCAAAAACAAATATCACACCTAGCGTGCGGAGGACCCGGGTTCGATTCCCGGCCAGGGCACACAGGAGAAGCGCCCATTTGCTTCTCCACCCCTCCGCCGTGCTTTCCTCTCTGTCTCTCTCTTCCCCTCCTGCAGCCAAGGCTCCATTGGAGCAAAGATGGCCTGGGCGCTGGGCATGGCTCTGTGGCCTCTGCCTCAGGCGCTAGAGTGGCTCTGGTCGCAACATGGCGATGCCCAGGATGGGCAGAGCATCGCCCCCTGGTGGGCAGAGCGTCGCCCATGGTGGGCGTGCCGGGTGGATCCCGGTCGGGCGCATGCGGGAGTCTGTCTGACTGTCTCTCCCTGTTTCCAGCTTCAGAAAAATGAAAAAACAAAAACAACAAAAAAAACCAAAAAAACCAAAAAACCCCCAAATATCACAATTGCAGTAAAACACATGGCTGAAAACCACCTTTGCAATATCACGGAAGAAGCATACCTGAGTAGCCATTGTTTCAGTTAAGCAATAGAAGATTACTAACCCCCAGAAGCCTCTTGCTGATGCCAGACACTAACCGTCCCCACTGATCTTGCTTCTAACAACACAGGCGATTAATTTTGTCAGTTATGGAAATATAAATTTGTACAAATGGAATAATATCTTCTCTCTCTCTGCCTCTCTGCCATTTGGTTGTGGGGATTTGATTTATTCTCCCAAATTTATGTGTGTGTTACAGACCTCAGCATTCATTTGGCACATTCCTTGTTAGTGCTGTGTAAGTATTCCATTGTAGAAATTATCCCTTAATTAAGAAAACCATTGGAAGATTAGACCAAACCGTTTTCCAAAAGCATATGTAAGGGCAGAGATTCAGTTGCGGAAGCTTGGAAAATTCGAGTAACTAAAAGGCAACTGTCCGGCGGGCAGGTGGCACAAAGGGTGGGGGACAACTATACAGCACCCTGTAGTCTCCACAGCACACAGTGTGGACCTCATGCCGAGGGCCACAAGATGGTATTGGGTTTTAAACAGTAGAGCCATGTGACGGACGTG
Source organism: Saccopteryx bilineata (assembly GCF_036850765.1). Lineage (NCBI taxonomy): Eukaryota > Metazoa > Chordata > Mammalia > Chiroptera > Emballonuridae > Saccopteryx > Saccopteryx bilineata. The sequence goes on from NC_089494.1 coordinate 8,223,668, forward strand.
GTTTGAGTTTTTGAAAGATCCAGTGAACTGGAGTGCAGAGAATGGTTCTGAGGACCACCCATAAAGGAGGAGCATGAGTAGGGGAAGGAGCCCAGCAGGAAGCTGTTCCTCTATTGAAGTGAGAAGTGACAACAATGGGATTAGACTGCATGTGTGAGGATGGGGGAAATGGACAGGATGGAGATACTGTAAAGTTGGAATTGGCATAGTGGATGGTTGTTTTAATCCACTATGTTTTGGGACTGTTTGTTACTCAGCAGAAGATAACTGATACAGCCTCTAAGTAGAGACGTCTTTCAGATCTTCCCATAATATCTTCAGGCACTAGGTCAAATGAGCCTAGGTGACAGGTCTGGGCTGGAGCTGTGTGTTCAGAAATCTCTAGCTCATAATTGGTGACTGAAGCCATGGAGACGATGAGATGCCTAGAAAGAGGCCTATTTTCAAAAAAATTCATTATTTTTTTAATTGACTTTATTGGGGGGTAACACTGGTCTACAAAACCATACAGGTTTCCAGTCTACAACCTTAACAAAACACTGTCCTCAAATAGAGAACACATCAGATATTGAACGGATAAGAACGAATACTACACTTGATCTCAGCCAAAAGGCCGAGAAGTGATGGTGAGGTCTATTTTTATCTGTGCAAGATCCAAGGCCAGTTTGATCATTGTGGATACCTTACCTCCTTGATGGAATTACAAACAGCCCCTGGTGGCTTCTCTCCTGTGACAGTCTCTTCAAATGAGATGATGTCTTGATTTGCCCTCTCTGTCTACCTGGTCCACTCTCCACCAGGTCTTTATTCATTGTCCTTTACTCATTCTTGACTTCGATCTTTGTGACTCCCCCCATTTTTCTACTGACTGGTATTCATTTCCCTCTGCACCTTTCTTTTTTCATACTCTTTTCCTCAATGTGGTTTTTTTTTTTTTTTTGCATTTTTCTGAAGCTGGAAACGGGGAGCAGTCAGACAGACTTCCGCATGTGCCCGACCGGGATCCACCTGGCATGCCCACCAGGGGGCGATGCTCTGCCCATCTGGGGCATCGCTCTGTTGCATCCAGAGCCATTCTAGTGCCTGAGGTAGAGGCCACAGAGCCATCCTCAGCGCCCGGGGCCAACTTTGCTCCAATGGAGCCTTGGCTGCGGGAGGGGAAGAGAGAGACAGAGAGGAAGGAGAGGGGGAGGGGTGGAGAAGCAGATGGGCGCTTCTCCTGTGTGCCCTGGCCGGGAATTGAACCCAGGACTTCTGCACGCCAGGCCGACGCTCTTCCACTGAGCCAAACAGCCAGGGCACCTCTATGTGTTTTTTAAAAATCGCTTTCCCTCTGGGTCCAGCAGGGTCTAGGGTGACACAAAGGAGGTGGCCAGGACACAAGAAGGTGCCGAGAAGGATCTCCTTATCTGTGCACTGAGGTCTCCCTGCCTCACCCTCGACCTGGCCCTGCTGTCCCACTTAGCTTTGTAGTTTATCCATTCTCTCTTCCATTCGATTCCTCTTTCTTAATTAGTAATGGGACCCATGTGTGTCTCTTGTACCACTTTCTTCTTGCCATGTATTTTCCTCATCTCAAGCCATCACCAGAGTTCTTCCCTGTGTCTGTTCACGGCACCAAGCCCCTCCCCTGTCTCTTCATTTCTGAGGGGCCTTCACCTGGGCTTCCTTACCAGTGGCATCACCCCGACTTCCCTGTTTCCATGATCACTTCCAAACATGAAGTGTGACTCACTTCCTCCTACCCACTCCACAACCTGGCACTTAGGATGCCATGCCGATCTCTGTGAACTCTGTCTCTCTCCTGTACTTTGTTGTCTGGTGTTTGCCGGTCCTCTTTCTCCATAGCCTCTCTCTGCATTCTCCTCCAGGGACACCCTCCCTCAAAGAGCTGGGCTCTCCTTCTCCCTGACCTCCCCACGCCCTGCTGAGAGCAGCCAGAGGCTGTGCATGAGGCTGGGTGTCTTGGCTGCTGTCAAGGTGGGTGGGGGAAGTGGTTAACATGGAAGAACAAAAGAAAGTTTTTGCTCTCATAGAAAAAACGAGGTATACTCAGCTCATTGGTGAGGTAGGTAATTATTACCTTCTTTATCAGCAGGCAACGGGGTGGGTGTTTCCTTTCTTGCATCCCCATTACTCCCTTGGACGGGTGCTTGTTTGCAGGATTCTGAAATAAAAAGACAACAGCGGAGGCACCACAGAAGCTTGTGTTTGCCCCGTTGCCATTGTGTTGCCCCGTACCAACGTCCCTTTTCCTCTCCAGTGTCTCCGCACAGCCTGCCTGCCCACACCGCTGCCTCTGCTCAGTGAGGGCGTTCGTGCTCCCCTGAGTCCTCGGCTAGTCCCTCCCTCCCTGACTGGTCTGGACTTCTGCTCCTGTCCCTCCTCTCCAGGGAGGTGCCGCAGCTCTTCACCCTGTCTCTTCATTGTTCCTCCGTCTTTCTCCAGGTCTCTCCTCTCCATCCCTCAGGCGCAGGCTCCGCCTCCACCCCGTGTGTCGGTGTGAATTCCCTCTCTGCCTTAACAGGTGTCTCCCAAGGCACGTTTCACTTCATTCTCTGCCACCAGCAAGTACCCGCTGGCCCCTCCACGCTCACCGCGCCCAGGCCCTGGTCTTACCTGCTGGCTCGGACGCCTGGGCACGTTGTTCATTTGCTTGTTGGCTTTCTGGTGCTTTGTTGCTGTCACTGGTTGTGCCTGTGGCCGTTGCATTTCTCCGTCCCGTTTCGCCAAAGCACTCTGAGTGTCCATTTTCAGGTGGGGCCGTACCTAGACCGCGTTTTCATTCATAGATATTTTATTTGCTGCTCACCTCAAGCAGGGTCCGACAGGAAAACACAAAGCTCTCTAAGCCTAAGGAGCAGAGGGAGCTTAAGGCAGCAGATTAGTTACACAGCTGACGGAAGCGCTGAGAAGTCCAAATGGAAGAATGCGGCAACCTGAGGATAGTCAACATGAAGGGGTGGGAGGAACCAAGGGTGAGCTCTTGTGTCAAGGTCACCCGGTAGGTAGGAGCCAGGCCATGGCCGGCCCGCTTGGTGGGAGGTAGAGTCATGGGGGACACGCAGCTATGGCTGAACTGCTACCCAGATGGTGATAGAGAAACACCCGCTTCTCCCTTGCTCCTTCTCTCCATCCCTCGCCAGTGTCTCCCCAGTTAGGAACCCAGCAGTACAGAGTAGCAAGGGCGCGGGCAAGCAAGCCTGCAGGGCTCTGAGGCCAGAGACAGAGGGTGGGAGCTGAACAAGAACCCATTAGAACTGAACCCCTGCGCCAGCCACCTGGGACCAGCACACCCCCTTCCCCGCGGTGAACCTCTCTGCTCATGATTGGTGCCATCAACCCGTCCTTCTCTGTCCCCACCAACCTCAATGGTGGATGAATGAATAAATATTGTTTTCAGTGAGGGTAGGATTTTTTTCATTTAGTAGTAATTTCTAAGCGAAGTAATTTATATAAAGGACGATTTAAAAATAATTTCCCTAGTTTTAGCATAGAAGCTGGGCCCTGGTACATCTTTGTGCCACATCCATGGTTCCTTGGGGCCTCTCTTGGGCAGGGCGTGGGGGATGAGACACAGCCTTTCCCTTGTGTGCACACGTCACAGTCAACTGTCACTGCTGGGTCAGACTCCAGGACAGCTTTATTGGTGGCTTATTGAGCATCATTTGAGCTATAGGTTAAAACCTCTTTCTCTGTATATTTATTGGTCCCCATCACTTAGATGCTCTGGGATCTCATTTCCAGGCAGAGTAGTCTCCAGACCAGATTGTATTGATATCGTTGCCTCCTCCCCCCATGACAGACAGACAGACACACACACACACACACACACGCGCGCGCACACACACACACACACACACACACACACACAATCTCTTCTCTGATGTTACTCGCCACAATTCCTTTCTCTCACCCCTTCTCATTCCTACCAGCTGCACTGGTACCTAAAAAAATTTTTTTCTCATAAAAATGTGTCACTAATTTAGAATACTCTTTCTTAAATAACCCATCCCACTGGAAGCTACACTACAACGCCTTCCGGGGCTCAGGGGGTCCCCTGCGTCTCTTCCCGGTCGCTCACTTCCCGAGGACAGTCATGGACTAAAGACGGGAAGCTTCTCACAGACTGGTCTGCTCTCGGGTGGGCAACCTATGTCTCTCAGTGTGTTTTCCCCGCCCGAGACTGGGGCTGCTTTTATCACTGCTCCACGGCCTGGGGGATACCTCCGTCCACCGTGGACATATGTGGGAGCAGAAATCCCACAGTTCACTGTAGTGGGTAAAGGCTTAGACTCTGGCACCAAACACCAATAATGATGAAGATTAAGAATAGTAATAATAACAAATGCACAAACACTGGTGAAGTACCAGGCGTGACTGAGAACGCTTTACACGGCGTAGCTGTTGAAAATCCATCACCCTCTGAAGTAGGTCCTATTCTCAGCTCCTTTTTAAAGATACTGAAACTGGGGGTCATAGAGGGGAAGTCACTTCCCCAAGGGCACAGGGCAGCATTTGAAGCCAGGCCACAAGGCACCAGACCTCCTGCTCTGACACTCCCTACAGCAGAGCTCAATCCCTAGTCTTAAAGAATATGAATGATATACCATCATTTTAAGTGTTGAGAAGATTAAATATTATCTATATACCACTAGAAGGGCTATTGTGACTGATCATAAAACAAACTCTTTATGATTAATGTCCTAAATTTATAGTATTTTATATAATTTAATAGCATTATTAAGAGTGTTACAGATTGAGTGTTAAGGTTAAGAGTGGTGAACCATGGTTGTTAGTTGGGAAAGGATCAAAGTGTTTTTCTGGCAGCTGGTCAGGTGTCTGGTGGGCAGCTCCAGGCCTGCTGCTCTGGAGGTGAGGGGGGAGGGTTTGCACCAGAGGCACATGCTGTCCATGGTCCTGTGTGAGGGACCCAACAGGAGAGAGAGCCTGGTCCAAGAGGAGCACACTCACCACCTGTCCTCTACCCCTCTCGCTGCGAAGTCCCGAGGCTACAGCAGGATTCAAGCAACGGAAGAAGACAACTGTGAAGCCAGGCGCGTGGGCAAAGGTTCAGGCCCGGCTGTTGGGAGCTAGCAGCGAGGGCCTTTCAGGATGCTGGAGGGAGCGACCCTCCCAGGCCACCAGGAAAATGAAGACTCGGCTGTCTAAATCCTTGGAGAAACTGAGGCTAGGGAGGTTGACTGCTCTGGGCCATCAGCACTAAAAAGCAGCGCCCCCCCCCCACACACACACCAGCACAGCACACACCAGGACGGGACAAGGACAGCAAGGGTCACAGGACGGTTACTAGGAACAGACCGTTGTTAATCGAGGAATGTGGGCAGATCCAGGTCAGCCTTTGATATGAGTTTTCACCAGATCCTGGGGGAAGAGATTAGAAGTTCATTTCAGAAACTGAGGCACGGGCTCTGCTCTTCTCCCCTAGTCCCCTATTAATCATTATAAAGTAGGGCTGGAAGCTGCCCTCCCCCAGGTCTCACTACAGCCCGCGTGGACCTGGAGGGCTCCTCCCAACTCTAGCAGCCAGACCCAAGTCCCCCTGTGGCCCGAGGAGGCCTCGCACGTCCAGTCTCCCGGAGTGTCCCCCATGGACGCCTCGGGTAACCGGGAATGGCCTTTCTTGTCACGCACAGCCACAATAACCCGTTTTTGTCCCCAGAGCTGCCCTTGACTGATGGCCTTGCCGTAGTTCCTGCAAAGTCCTGGTGCCTCATCCCACCCCCTTCACCCCACACCCCCCTCTCCTGTCTGTCCCTCTGCCCTGTGGGCCTTCTCCTGAGGTCAGTGTCTGATTCTCCTGCACGTCCTCCAGCTCCTCATGTTCTTTCTCTATTTTTCTCTCTGCAGATATTCCCCCATTTTTGTTCCATGTTTCTGTCTTTTCCATGAGATGATCTGAGTGTGTACAGGGTTAAGAACACAGGCTCTGGGTTCAGAATGCCTGGTTCATCCTGCTCATTTGACCCCAGGTCAGCCACACACACACACACAGTCTCTCTGGATTTCAGTCTCCTTTTCTGCGAATGGGCGGAGAGTGATACTGCCCCCGAGGCAGCGGTGAGCACTAAGCCCAGAGCTGCCAGAGCAAATGCTCAGTAGGTGAGCTCTTAGTGATGTGGTTGTTTCACTGTGTCCTTCACCCCTTTCCCCGGCTTTCATTGCTCCTCCTCCTTCCTCTCTCTCAAGGTGCCCACATCCCCTCCTCCACATCTCACCACTTCCTCGCCTCTCTCTCTCTGTGACTGCCGATCTCCTTGAATATTCCTGCTCCTGAGCCACATCCCCCAGGTTTAAATCAGTCTCTTCATCTGTCATCATCGAGGGTCTCCTCTGTGATGCTGACTTTGGGCCCATAGTTCCCAGCCCTCCCCAGCATCACACATCTCCTACAGGGGTCCTTCCTGATCACAGTTACTTCTGGGTCAGCATTCTCCTTGCATCTGGTTTCCTGACACTCTGGGTTCCTGTTTCTTTGACTGGGCTATTGGGCCAATGGTCTCCTGTTATAACTACTCTTCCAGGGTCGGCCCCTGTCAGATACTCGCACAAACACCCTCCTGCCTTCTTCACGCTCCTCAACAGTTCTTCCATGATCCCCAGGTCCACTCAGGACTCAGGGCCCACCTCCTCCCTTTCTCCTTTCCCCTTAGCAGATGAGAATCAATGAAAAAAATCTATTTGCAACAACCTTGTTCAAGGCTTAGCTGGCCGTCAATGTTCTCCATATTCTCTTCTCCGTCACTTTCTTGCTGACAAATTTTCTCTTGGATCACTGAGAAGATGGAGAGAGAAGCAGATACTTAGATATTTCCATCAGAGACCAGGGACATCATCTCAAATTTACACATTTAGGGATTTCCAGACCTTAGGTCACTCAAAACTCAGTGGGTTCCCATCTTCATGGCTAAAATCCCCATCCTTCCTGGGACAGAAAAAAAAACCCCTAACAAGCAACTCTTTATATTTTCCATACAGAAAGAAGCCATTCAAATGTTAGATAAAGGAATTGTGAAAACATCACGAGACTGTTACTTACGTAAAAAAATTATATGGAAAAGCATATGGCAAAATAAATACTGGAAGTAAAATGCATTTTTGAACTGTTCAAATTGTAATGAAGAAACAGAGGGACACTTCAGTAGAAGCACTAGGATATTAGAGCAATCATGCATAAAAGAAACAGCTCGGTCCTGGCTGGTGGCTCAGTGGATAGAGTGTCAGCCTGGTGTATGGATGTCCTGGGTTCAATTCCCAGTCAGGGCACAGAGGAGAGGTGACCATCTGCTTCTCTCACCTTCCTTTCCCCCTTCTCTCTCTCTCTTCTCCTCCCTCAGCCAGTAGCTTGATTGTTTCAAGTGTGGCCCTGGGTGCTGAGGATAGCTCTGTTGGAGCACATCAGTCTCAGGTGCTAAAAATAGCTCAGTACTTGAGCATTGGCCCCAGACAGGGTTGCAGGGTAAATCCCAATCAGGGATCAGGAGGGAGTTGGCCTCACTATCTCATCTGAAGAAACCTCACCAATTTTAAAGGTGTGCCTAGAGAAGAGAAGGGCTGAACTTAATTGTGTCAGGGAGGATGTGGGTTTCTCAGAGATAGACCGAAGGACAGTGGTAGAATTAGACAGACTTCCCAGGGAGAGTCCAGGTTCCAGGAATGAAGGAAGGACTCTGCAGCTGCAAGCAGGGCGTGGCTATTTCAACACCGATGGGCATCCTCAGACACCTGGAGCCCGGGCACTGGAGGCTGCCAGCGAGGAGAGACGAGAGCACTATCCACAAACCCCTGCATTTAGGTGACTCAGCAAATGTAAGGAGGAAGAAAATAAACCAAGAAGTCTGGGCGTGGGTGTCCATGAGGAGTCCAGGGAGAACGAGACATTGTGGACGGGGCTGTGGGCGACCGCAGGCTGATGACAGGAGCTCCTCCTGGGACCGTGCCCACTGGCTGGTGGGTGGAAAAGACTGCGGGAACCACGGATGCCTTTTTATTCCAGGATGTGGCTACGAAGCCTGGCAAAAATCAGGAAGAAGATAGGGAAACGCAGGGCCCAAAGCCCCCAGATGGCGAAGGTGACCTGTGCACAGCTGATCCAATGAGGGGTGGAGGGGACCTGTGCCCGGGATGAAGGGGGGATCCGGGCAGCAGGAGAGGGTGTCACATCCTGGGCCACAACCCTTAGCTTCTGTCATTTTAGGTTGTTGACCTGCAGCTCCCGGGGGCACCAGGGGGTGGGAAGTGGGGACTGCAGCCCACTCAGGGCAGTTGGGCGGCCATGGTGCAGGTGTGGGTCACTTCAGCACGGGAGCCCTGGAAACAGGCACGTGATTTGGAGGCTGGGGGCTGCGCAGGGGGCTGCTTGTAGTCTATGGAGAAGATCAGAACCCCTAAAATGTAAGTAGGAAAGGTAACTGCCATTCCCTTCTTACCCACGTCTTCGGACATCCTGGTTACAGATAAGATATGGACTTGAAACCTGCGACCAGGTATTTGGCTTCCCTTTCTTTATTCCTTTTCTGACTGAAGGACTTGCTGTAAAAATGGCTTTGTCCCCATTAGATGAGATCACTATTGACACAAGTCAATAGCCCCATGCTTCGTGCTTGCTTTAACATCTTTCCCTGCTTATACACCTGTTAGTATCTCGTTATTGCCTACTAATCAACTTCAAATTGCTTAGTTCATATACGAACCCTGGCAAGCTCATCTAGGAACTTTCCTCCCTTGAATTAGCTCCCACAGTCAGCTCCTCCCTCCCTGATTGAGCCAAATCAAACTTGTCCTTGTTGTGAAGACACACTTGTCCCTTTCTCACTCTGTGTCTGAGCCCACAGCATCGCCCACTTCAGGGCGTATGACCATTTTTCTTGTGATGGCTCTGTCCTGCTTCTGCAGAACTCCACTGAGACTTCATTGAAATAAAAAGTTTACTTAGGCAGGTAAATCTATCTATCTATCTATCTATCTATCTATCTATCTATCTATCTATCTATCTATCCCAGTGGTCAGCAAACCCATTAGTCAAGAGAGCCAAATATCAACAGTATAACGATTGAAATTTCTTTTGAGAGCCACATTTTTTAAACTTAAACTATATAGGTAGGTACATTTCTTATCGAGGTAGCGCCTGCACATGGTATTTTGTGGAAGAGCCACACTCAAGGGGCCAAAGAGCTACATGGGGCTCACGATCCGCGGTTTACCAACCACTGATCTATATCTATCATCTATCTATCGATATAGATTCAGTAGAGCATTCTCTTAACTGGGTACCCTTAAAAAGTATAAACTATGTCTTTTCAGAAACACAGATCAAGGCTCACACCTGTAGTTTATATAGCATTAAAAGTAGTCCCTGGCAGAGCAATAGGTCCTGTGATTCTATGCTTAATATTTGTTTCACCCCTTGTGGAGAAAGTTAATAAAATCATTTCTACTTCTCCAAGAGTCAATCTGACTTTGGGTTAATTTTATTACTTGTACCTCTGGACACCTAATGAAGGGGACTTCTGTGTTACTAGACTAACAGTGGGTTTAGGGTGAAAATGACCTGTGACCATAGGCAGATAAAGTGCATGTGCACTAGGAGGGACTATATGTGAACTGTAAGCCATTTATGATCTGTCTTCAATGTGGTGACTCTTGTAACTAGGCTCTCTTTGTGGGGTCCCAGAAAGTTATGACTACAGAGTTGTTACATGAGACATTGATTCCCATGTGCATGGTGTGGCTTAATCAGGGTGGATCTCACAGCTAAGCTGTCATTCGAGGTAGGTAGCAGTCAACTTGGTGGACTGCTGTGTAGACCACTGCAAGGCATCCTACAGAAGAGTAGCAACCGATGCTGTCTTATTGGGATGTTGTGTTTCTTGTCATTTGTCCTTCTAAGTAAATCTGATGCCACTATGGCTTTGGTTGTCCCATGACTACATGCCTAGCTAAGCAGACCTCAAGGTGGGTGTTATACTGTTATACCATAGACGCTGAGAATGATCATGATATCATTGTTTTCTTAACTGCTATATCCCCACTACCCAGCACTGTGCACAACATATGGTAAGAGCTAATACAGGTTTGTCACAACAAACAAACAGGCCTTGGTTGGCTGGCTCAGCAGTAGAGCGTCAGCCCAGCATGTGGAAGTACTGGGTTCGATTCCAGCCAGGGCACACAGGAGAAGTGCCCATCTGCTTCTCCACCCTTCCCCCTCTCCTTTCTTTCTATCTCTCTCTTCCCTTCCCGCAGCCAAGGCTCCATTGGAACAAAGTTGACCCAGGCGCTGAAGATGGCTCCAGGGCCTCCACCTCAGGTGCTAGAATGGCTCCGATTGCAGCGGAACAATGCCTCAGATGGGCAGAGCATCGCCCCCTGGTGGGCATGCCAGGTAGATCCCGCCCAGTTGGGTGCATGTGAGAGTCTGTCTGACTCCCCCCCCCAACCCCCCATCCTGCTTCTCTCTTTGGAAAAATACAAACAAACAAAAAAAGATTATCCCTGTACATCAAAAAGTAGGTAATAAACCCAATTACCATTTTCAAAGCTTTTATAAATGTTAATTAGCTCAGGGTATTCCTGTTTGTTGACTTCGCTGAACAATGCTTCCAGAACCGCCAGTTCAAATTTCTTCTCCAGTTCAATGAGGACGTTGTACACCACTCTCCGCACAGGGACACAGTTTCTACAGGATTCTCGACAATCCTTAAAAAAATAACGAATGGGGAAAATATCACTACAGTCCTCCAGGTTAGAGAAGGGCCCTAGAAAGGGACTTTATTGTTAATGTGTTACAATTTCCCTACTCAGGTATTTTCTCATGTAAAGTTTTAGAATTTCTATATATCTTTGTATGGTTACTAAGTGATTGTAACATAATAAACCTCACTTACTTCATACATTTTATCGGTGATAAGTTCACGGTCACGAAGAATCTCAAGGAAGGGAAATTCCTTTCTTATTGCATTTGAAATCTCGACCTTATGCCTTTTGAAGTGCTTGAATATAGTGTTGTAGAGATAGTCCTCCATGCTCTGGTCTTCTGTGGACATCCTAGGGAGAAAGGACAGCATGTGAAAACGCTCATCAGGATTCTGAGACGCTTGTGAAGGCTGTAAGATTTTATATATTGAGGATAGAACCAACATATATAATGTAATTGTTCCCGAGTGGAAAGGAAAATAAATGGAATTAAAGTAATAAACAAAGATTTAAAGGAAGAAATTGTGGAAGTTAAGAAAGAATTAGCCTGACCAGGTGGTGGTGCAGTGGATAGAGCGTCAGACTGGGATGCGGAGGACCCAGATTTAAAACTCCAAGGTCACCAGCTTGAGCGCAGGCTCATCTGGTTTGAGCAAGGCTCACCAGCTTAAGCCCAAGGTCACTGGCTTGATCAAGGGGTCACTCGGTTTGCTGTAGCCCCCTGGTCAAGGTACATATGAGAAAGCAATCAATTAACAACTAAGGTGCCGCAACAAAGAATTGATGCTTCTCATCTTTCTCCCTTCCTATCTGTCTGTCCCTATCTGTCCCTCCCTCTGTCGCTGTCAGAAAAGAAAAGAAAAGAAAAAGAAAAGAAAAGAAAAGAAAAGAAAAGAAAGAATTAAACATAGGACTGAAAAAGTCTGGTCCAATCTGTCTCAATTAAAGCCATTGTAAAGGTATCTTTACATATCTGAAATTTTTTCCATTAAAAATTTTAAATTTGTAAAAAATTGAGATGGAGTTAATAGGTCATCCACAGAGAAATAAATAAAAATGGAATAACAATAGAATCTAACCTTGAACATGCATCTTAATTAACAACTAATAGAAAACAAATCTCAGAAAAATAAAAAGTGGTATATTCCTGCTCTGACCAATAGCAGTTAAGAGAAATACCATCCTGCATTATACAATTGGTTCATAAATGAAAAGATGTGGTTTGATAATGATATGATATTGGGTATTTCACAAGAATATCAATCATTTTTTTCTGGGACTTCTGTTTTGTGTTAATATAAATCTAACTGTGTTTTGTTATATAGGGTGAATGTTTTTATGTATCTAAACATCAGAAATTGCTGTTGTTTCTGGTAAAAAGTAATTACAAACCTGATTCTATAATTCTGTTTCTTAGTTGATCAGTTTATTATTATGATAATAATGTTGTAATCAACATCTTATATTCTTTAATGTTATGAAGACTCATTATATATATATATATATATATATATATATATATATATATATATATATATAGTCAAACCAGAAAAAGGAATTATCAGTACTTTTCAGTGTCTAATATGCATCAGGGAATAATGATGACACATAAATTGTCAAATTCCTGTCAGAAAATACTTCTGGTTAAGGATGGGAAATTGAAGAGAAGCATTTGTCTTCTCTTTTACTGAGAACCCCACTAAAACGATAGTGACAGAACTGGGTTCACAATGACACAGGGGATGGCGGGGACGACGAGTAGATGAGAGACGTCAACCACGATCTCTAGGACAGCATGTGGTCAGAGGAGCAGAAATGGCTATTGTAGGTGCAGGACACTCTCAGTGGTCAGAAGGCAGCCACGTGCCCTGTGGACTCCTTGAGGCAGTGGAGATGGAAAGAGAGACCAAGTGCTGAACACTAACAGTCACCTGAAAAACGAGGAGCATCACCACCCACAGCGGGACCGCCTGGAGTCAGGTAGCCTCTGAGGCAGACATTGCTGTCTTCCTATCCCCACACGTTCCTGACGCCTGTGACTAGATCTTACATGCAGAATAATATATAAATGCGTTTGTGTCTGATTTCTTATGCTCATCATCCCTGTTGCCGGATAATTACAAGGTTGTTCCTTTTCATTGTAGAGGGCATACCAATGTGTGTGTCTACCACAATCTGTTCATTCCCTTTCCTGCGATGAACATTTGGGTTGATTCCAGTTTAGGACTAGTGTAAATAAAGCTGCTGTTCTTTCTGTGGCAAGATGTTTTCACTTCTCTTGGGGAAACAGCAAAGATTGGAATTGCTGAGTCAATGTATAAAAGTGTGTTTAACCATTACAGAATCCACCAAATTGTTTCTCAGTGCATTAAATATAGCCTTTCTAATTTAGCCATTCTAATGTGCGATGTGCTATCTCAAATAGCTTTAATTTGCATTTCTTTAATGACCAAGATATCACATTTTCATATGCTTACTGGCAATTCATATCTGTGTGTGTGTGTGTGTGTGTGTGTGTGTGTGTGTGAAGTGTCTGTTCAAGTCTTTGGCCCATTTAGATTATTGTGTTGTCTTTTACTATTTACTGATGTGTAGGAGTTTGTTATATATAGTGGAAAGAAGTGTTTTGTTTAATTTATGTATGGAAACATTTTCTCCCACTTTGCCTTTTATTTTCTTAACTATAACTTTTGATGAAGAAGATACATTTTTAATTTTGCTAAAACCAAATTTTTTTTGTGATTAATAACTTTAGTGTATTAAAAAAATCTTTGCCTACCCAAAGTTAATGAAAATATTCCAAAAGCCATTTACAAATAAGCAGGGATACATGTCTGGATTTTTGATTCTGTACCATTGATCTATGTGTCTATCCTTATGCCAATAGCATATTGACTTGAATGTTATAGGTTATAGAAAGTTTTAATGTCAACTAGGAAAAAGTTATTTTGGCTTTTCTGAGTTTTTCAGTTTTTCACATATTTTTTATTGTTAAAATTATTTTTTTCCATTTGACAAATGCTTATTCATCACACTTAAAAATTTTTTTTAATATTATTTTGTATTGGTTTCAGGTATACAGTCCAGTGGTCAGACAATCATAAACTTTATGAAGTGTTCCCCCTGATATTTCCAGTACACACTTGGCACCATATCTTTTAAAATAAATTTGCCAATTTTTACAAGAAAAGCCTTTGGGATTTTTATAACCTTTGCATCGAATCTTTAGATAAATTTGGTGAGAACTGACATCTTACCAATATTAAGCTCCCATTTATTTTCACTGTACAAACTCTGTATTTATTTACCTTCCCTTAATTTTGCCTAGAAGTGTTTATAGTTTTCAATACAGAAGTCATGTGCATCTTTCCTTAAACTTATTCCTTGAAGTGTTGAACTGAATGGTAAAAAATGTTGAGTTAAATGATTTTTTTAAATATAAAAAATTTGAACAATATGGTATCAAATTCAACACCAAAACCCCCCCAAAATATTAATTAAAAATGATTTTGAAAAATTGAACGTAATCACTGGTTGAGTGCAATCAGACTCTGTAAAAACCTTTTGAAACACTAAAAAATAAAAAAAAATAGGAAACAGCGCTTGCATTTTTGGAGAGAAAAAAACAAAAAAAATAATAGGATTCTAAAAGTTAGAGCAGAAAACAATAGGAAAAATATATTATTTAACACACTAAATGAAAATGAAAAAATGATAATTTTGGAAGGTATAAAATAAAAAATAGAATTCAAGAAGAGACACAAGAAAGACAAAATGGTAGAAAATTTGTTAAAATCAAAGATAGGCAAGTAAAGGTATTCAAATATAAACAAGACAAACAAAAAACATTCATTTCCATATCAAAACAAACTCAAGAAACAAATATGGGGCAAATGTTTTAGGGATATTGAAAAACAATTCACCTCTAGTTTTTTGACTCTTGACACATTGCAAAAAAATGATCAAAATATACCGGCTAAGGAAAAATTAGCAAGAAAGATTTATTATTTAATTTTGTGATCTAAAAATGAACACACCATTTTTTCAATGCCTTTGAAATGCATATCAACATGAATTATAATCATGGGCACAAAAACGTCTCATAAAGTGATAATCAGTAGATACTAAACAGGTTGTATGTTAAAGAAAAGAAAGCAACCAGAGACTCTGCAGAACAAAACAAAACAAAAAAAGTATTGTGTTGGGTCAAAGCTGAAATAAAACTTATGGTTACAGCCCATTTCAAAAAAGAAAGAAAAGAAAAGAAAAATAATGAAATGAGAAAAAGTAACACTGGTTCAACATTAGGAAACCTCTTTATATAATTCATCACATCAACAAACAAGAGGAAAAAGGATATAAATATATCACTAAATGGTTTTAAAAGGTAATTTGATAAGACCTATTTTTTTTTTTTTTGTATTTTTCTGAAGTGAGAAGCGAGAGGCATAGAGAAAGATTCCCACATGCGCCCGACCAGGATCCACCTGGAATGCCCACCAGGGGGCGATGCTCTGCCCATCTGGGGTGTTGCTCTGTTGCCACAGGAGTCATTAGTGTCTGAGGCGGAGGCCATGGAGCTGTTCTCAGCACCAGGGCCAACTTTGCTCTAATGGAGCCTTGACTGCATGAGGGGAAGAGAGAGATAAAGAGAAGGAAGAGGGGGAAGGGTAGAGAAGCAGATGGGTGCTTCTTCTGTGTGCCCTGGCTGGGAATTGAACCGGACTTCCACACGCTGGGCCAACACTCTACCGCTGAGCCAACTGGCTAGGGACCAATTTTTTTTTCTTTTTTTTTTAGCGAGAGAGAGAAAGAGAGAGAGAGAGAGAGGGACAGACAGGGACAGACAGGCTGGAAGGGAAAGAGATGAGAAGCATCAATTCTTTGTTGCAGCATCTTAGTTGTTCATTGACTGCTTTCTGACATGTGCCTTGACTGGGGGGCTACAGCAGAGTAAGTGACTCCTTGCTCAATCCAGTGACCTTGGGCTCAAGCCAGTGACCGTGGAGTTATGTCTATGATCCCACGCTCAAGCTGGCGACCCCGTGCTCAAGCTGGTGAGCCTGTGCTGAAGCTGGTGACTTTGGGGTTTGAACCTGGATCCTCAGCATCCCAGGTCAACACTCTATGCACTGCACCACTGCCTGGTCAGGCCCCAAGAGCAATTTTTATAAAAACTATGTAAAATAGATGCAAATGCAACATAAAGTCCTTCAAAATAACAAATTATCAGTAAACCTTAAATGAAAAAGTCATTTAAATAGAAGAAAAAAACAGGGATGCTTATCATTACCATCATTGTGTTTTATATAAATATATATGTTTTAGTTATGCAATAGGATAAAAAATAAAGTCATTTGTATAAATACTAAAATAATATACATAGAAACCCAAGAGACTATCTAAAACCTGTAAAAACTAGAGAAAAATTTACTAACATGCACGAATAAAAAAAGTGTATAAAACTTACAGATTTTATTTGGAAAAACATAAATTAAAAATAAATACAATAATAGTTCAGACACAATAAAAATATATGCACACATATTTATAAACATCTGAAAAATATAAACTTATATGAAGAAAATTATTGAAGGAAATTAAATCACATCTAATAAATAGATATATATACAACATGCCCCCAGTTAGAAAAGCAGTAATTTAAAAACATCACTTCTTCTGAAATTATTGTATAAGTATGGAGCATTTGTAAATTGTAATCCCACTGAAAATAGAGAAAATAATATAAAAACTTCTATCAGAGAATACATACAAGTCTAGCCAAGAAAAATATAAAAAGAAAGTAGGTAATGGAAGTGTTAATAGATTCAAATGTGAAAAAGCAATACAATATTAAAAGATAATGTAGAAAAATATTTTCAACACATGACTAAGGGCTAATATGTTTGAGATACAGATTCTCCAATTTATTCATGAAATATAACATATAATCCCAAAGAAAACGAATCTAAACAGTCACTTAGAGAAAAGAAAATTTAAAAGTCCAGTAGATACATGTACATATACAAACTACAACATCAATGAGAAACCATTCCTCACCCTTAGATGGCAAACACAATTTCCTAAGTGACACTGTGGCCAGGGGAAGATTCAGAGAAACAGACTTTCATTGCTGGTGGGAGCAGGAATTGCTGAAGACTTTTCAGGAAAGATCTGGCAATATCTCCTAAATTTTAAGATACACTACATATTTATTAGTCTAGCAACGAGCACCAATATGCATCTTCCATAAATCAGAACTCCAGAACTTCCAGTGGCTCCCGTATTTCCCAGAAGAAAAGTCTTACAGTACTCAAAGGGCCCGAAATAATCCAGCCCCTCTCCGCTCTCCCCTAGCTCACTGTCCCGGGCCAGACCTGCTGCTTTGCTGTTTCTCGACTGCACCGGGCACATTTCAGCCCTAGATGCTTGGTCCTGGCTGTCTCCCCTGCGGAGTGTGTTCCTGGTTTGGATAACCACGTGGTGTACTAACTGCCTCACCTTCTTGTCCCATGTCCCCTTCTCAGTGAGACCTGCTTTGACCAACTTACTTGAAATCAGAATCCCCATCACTCATCACCCTGCCCACAGACTCCCATCCTTCAATCTGGCCTCTATTTGTTCTCTGTCCTTACTACTCCTTAATATTCTAAATTAATTTCTTACATGTTTTATTCAGTGTATACTGTCCTATTCATTGCCTTTCTTCTCTCAGAAATACATATGTCACAAACACAGGGATTGTGGCGGTTTTGTTCCTTGATTTTTTTTGAGTACCTGATACACACAAGATGATAATAGATATTTGTTAGTTTAGATGCCCTTAAGTACCAAAGTTTTTATTGAAGCATTTTTTTTTGTAGCAAAATAGAACAATAACAACCTAACACCAACCCCAAACCTGAAAACCGCCTGGCGCTCATTCAGCTACATGGTTGAGTGAATACATAAATCCAAACTGCTGGATACATAGTTCTTCTAGTATTTGGATGGAAGGGCACAGTTTTATTGGTGAATGAAAACATCAATTTCATATTAATGTATTATGATCTCATTTTATACAAATCAAAGTAATGAAAGTCTTTTATTCAGGCCAGCTCAGGCGCATGCATCCATGCGGTCACACAGGGCCCTACACTTGCTCTAACACTCTGCTTTCACAATTTTGAAATTCTTCATGGTTTATGATCAAGGGTCTCCCCACTTTCATTTGTATGGGGTTCTAAAAATCATGGAGCATCCTGTGTAAGAGTAAAAATGATAAAAGTTTTCAAAGAATATATAGAACAAAATCTTTGTGACTTTCGACAAAAAGGTAGCTACAACATCAAAAGCAGGATACAAAAAAAAAGGACAAATTGATAAATTAGAATGTACCAAAATTTAAATCTTTTGTGCTTCAAAAGACACTGTAAAGAAAATAAAAGACTAGTTTCAGTCTGGAGGAAATGTTAGCCAATTATTTTTCTAATGAATGACTTGTATAAAGATATGTAAAGAATTCTTACAACTCAAAAATTAGACAAATAACCTAATTAAAAGATGGGCCAATGATTTTAATAGTTATTTCTCCAAAGACACCTATGGAAAGTAATAACCACAGCGAAAGATGCTTAACATCATAAAGTGTTAGGGGAAAAGCCAACTAAAAAAAAAAAAAAAGAGATACTAATGTATACCCACTGGATTGGTTACAATCAAAGACATAAAATGACAAATGTTAACAAGGTTGTGAAAAAACTGGAAACTTGACTCATGCTGATGGGAATATAACATGCTTTTGAAAACATTGTACGATAATATCTTAAACATAATGTTAACATATGACTCAGTGATTTCACTTCTAGGTATCTACCTAGAAATGACAACATCTGTCCCCACAAAGACTGATGTAAATATTAATGGCAGCATTTTTCATAATAGCCCAAAATGCAAATGTGCATCAACAGGTGAATGGATAAGTAAAATGTGATAGATTTATTTAATAGAGTATTACTTAACAGTAAAAAGGAATGAAATACTAATATCTGCTATACCATAAATGAACCTCAAAGATATTCTCAGTAAGAGGAGCTAGATACAAAAGACCATATAATGTATGATTCCATTTATATGAACTTTTCAGAAAAATGAAGCTTAAAAAGAAAGTAGACTAATGGTTACATGAGGCAGGGGAGTAACATAGGGGTAGATGACAAATAGCCCTCAGTGACATTCATGGGAAAATAAAAATGTTTTAAACTTGGATTGTGGTGATGGTTGCAGAATTCTATAAATTTGCTAAGAGTCATTGAATTGGACACTTAAAACAGGTAAATTATATAGACTGTAAAGTATACCTCATTAAAATATTAAAGAATAAAGGTAGGCATGTTAACAGCTGAATAGGCTCAGTTGAACAAAAGTTAGCCACATTTCTTTCTGGAATGCAAGAAAAAGAAGATATGAAAAAAAAAACAATAAAAAATTAAGCTATGCTGTATAATCTAATGTTTCAAGGTTCTGCCAATGAAAATTCCAGGAGAGAAATAAATGTTAATGGAATAAACTGATATAAGATAGAGAAATACGTATATTGGATAGGAAACAAAATTTAGCTCTATGCATTCTATGTATAAGGGACATATCAAAAATAAAACAGCTCAGCAAGATTGGAAATAAAGGGATCGAAAGAGGCATACTGAACAAGTGCAATGTGGAGAGTGCTTTCTAACAAAATTAACCTCAGAAACAAATAGAGTTTAGATTGAAAAGTATCACAAAGAACGCAAAAGGTTATTTCATACCGATAAAATGTACATTCTCCCAGTCTGTGTGGCGAAGTCCTGATCTATACAAAACATCTCTGCACTATTGAAGATTAATTTTTCGTAGCTATAAGGCAGCAGAGCTGAAGTTTAGAAGAACCCCAACCCCAACCTTCCAAACCACTCGCTCCCCTCCTCCCCTCCTTCCTGACTGGCGTGAGATAGCACAGTATCCATCACTACATTATATTGCCTTTCAAACATGAAGAAGCCCAAAAATGACACGCATTCAGCCACAAACAAAATAACGAAGACCCTCAAATGAAAGAACTCTAAAGGAAAACACGTTCTGGTTACATGTGATAAGATCCGGATAACCAACAGGACAAAGGAAGAGCTCCTTAATCTGTCCACTGAGAATTCAAAGCTCCTTCCAAACCCCTGTAAGGAGCAAATGAATATAGACACGGCAGAAGATAGGAAATAAACACCAGTAAAAACATCACAGAGAAAGACAACAAACATAACCAAAGTGGCACAGGGTGAGTGTTCATGGCCTAAAATGCATTTATTAGAAAACAAGAAACAGTGAAAATAAAACTAAGTTTTAAATCAAGCTATTAAAAAAAAGAAAAGTACAGTATAAGTATCATTTAAAAAAGCAGGAGATTATTAAATCTCAAACAAAAATAAGAGTAATAAATCAATTCAATTAAAAGGTAACTCTTTGAAGAGAGCAACCAAATGGGAAGTTTGATCAAAAGAACAAAAGAGGCCTGACCTGTGGTGGCACAGTGGATAAAGCATCAACTTGGAATGCTGAAGTCGCCGGTTCAAAACCCTGGGCTTGCCTGGTCAAGGCACATATGGGAGTTGATGCTTCCTGCTCCTCCCCCTGTTCTCTCTCTCTCTCTCTCTCTCTCTCTCTCCCTCCCCCCTCTCTCTAATAAAAATGAATAAATAAAAAAAATCTAAAAAAAAAAAAGAACAAAAGAAACTCTATAAATGAACAATGCTAAAGACTAAGGAAAAGGATATGCTTCCAGTTAGGAAAAGTTTAAAACTTTATAAGAGAAATCCTGGTATAGTTTTCTACCAATAGATATGACAATCTAGGGAAGGTTATCATTTAAAAAAATAATATGAATGATCAATGCTGAGAGTCAACAGAAGAATTAAATAGAACTAAAAGTAATAGGAGAAACGCATGATGTACTCCAAGCCCTGCCCTAATCCTGCCCTCTGCCCACACCCACACACACAGATGTCAGTTTCAACAGAAAATGTCTGTATTAAATGACCTTTTTATTCATTAAAATTTTTCAAGTCATCCCAAATCATCACAAGGCTACTGTATCAAAACCAGGTACATACAAGATAAAAGAAAACTGTACATCAATGTTGCTTATAAACTCATGAGGTTAAATCCTCTAGTGAAATATTAGTGAGTCCAGTCCAAGAGTGGATGAAAAAGTAATGTGATCTGACCAAGTGTTAAAAATTCCAGGAAAGTCACATTAGAAAATTTATCTAATATTTGCCAATAATACATCTGAGAAGAGGTTAACATCCAAAATTTATAAATAACTTATAAGACTCAACACCAAAAAGACAAATAATCTAATTAAAAAAATGGGTAAAAGACCTGAATAGACACTACTCCAAAGAGGACATACAGATGACCAATAGACATGAAAAAGTACTCAATGTTACTAATCACCAGAGAAATGCAAATTAAAACTACAATGAGATGTCACCTCACACCTGTCAGAATGGCTTTCCTCAATAAATCAACAAACAAGTGCTGGCGAGGATGTGGAGAAAAGGCAACCCTCCTGCACTGCTGGTGGGAATGCAGACTGGAGCTGCCACTGTGGAAAACAGTATGGAGTTACCTCAAAAAATTAAAAATGGAACTGCCTTATGACTCAGTGATTCAATTTCCAAGAAACCCAAAACACTAATTTCAGAGAATATATGCATCCCTACTTTCATTGCAGCGTTATTTACAATAGCCAAGATCTGGAAACAAGTCAAGTATCCACTAGTAAATGACTGGATAACAAAAACAACAAAACAAAACTGTGGTACATTACACACTATGAAATAGTACTCAGCTGTAGAAAAGAAGGAAATCTTACCTTTTGTGACACTGTGGATGGACCCGGAAATGAGCCAGTCAGAGAAAGGCAAGTATCATACGTATAATTTCACTTTTACTTGGAATCTAACGAACAAAATAAACAAACAAAATAGAAGCAGGCTCATAGAGAGATCAGACTGACAGTTGCAGAAGGGAGGGGAGCTATAGGCTGGACAAAAGAGATGAAAGGATTAAACAAAAACAAACCAACCAACCTCACAGACACAGACAATATCTGTGATTTCCAGAGGGAAAGGGGGCAGGTGGGGGGAAGCGAGGGGAAAGGGGGTAAACGGTGATGGAAGGAGACTTGAGTCTGGGTGGTGAGCACACATACAGTATACAGTTGATGGAATTATAGAGCTGTGCACCTGAAACCCATGTGATTTTATTAACCAATGTCACCCTGATTAATTCAATAAAAAAATAAAAAAAGAACAAAACAAATCTATCTATGTTTTTGGTTAAATCTGGCAGATTGTTTTGTTTCTTTTTTAATGTTTATTGTATTGATTTGAGATAGAGAGAGAGCAAGGGAGAGAGAAAGAGACAGGAACACTGATCTGCTTCTGTATGTGCCCCGACCGGGGATTGAACCGGCAACCACCAACTGAGCTATCCAGGCAGAGCAAACCTGGAAGAATGAACATAGCTCACTTATCTATCTGTGTTCCCTCCGGAACCTCCCCGAACCACTTGTCCGAGAGTTACACTGCAGAAAGCAGCAAGGGTCAAAGACCAGGAGACAGAAGAACATCAAACTGCAGACAACAAACAAACATTTTGGAAGGCAGGGTATGGATGTATAAGTGGTAGCCAACTTCCCAGAGTGAAGCAGTAAGAAACCTAACTGGACCATTGTCTTATACCATGTACAAAAGTCAACTGAAGATGGATTAAAAACTTAAACATAAGACCTGAAACTGTATTGTAATATTACAGCATGAGAACTATAGCTAATAATGCTGTATTGTATATTTGAAAATTTGCCAAAAGAGTAGATCTTAAAACTTTCATTGCAGGTAATAAAATTTTTATAACTATATATGGTGATGGATGTTAACTAGACTTATTTTGATGACCATTTTGCAATATATATTTATATAAATATTGAATCATTATGTTGTACATCTGAAACTGATATATTATTTATCAATTATATCTAAATTTTAAAAAAATCTATAAATTAAAAAATAAGCAATAGACAATTCAGGGATTGTGCTCCTTGGTATTTACTTAAAAAATTGAAAAAGTATGTCCACACAGACACTTGCACATGTTGTCTATAGTAGCTTTACTCATAACTGCCAACAGGTGGAAGCAACCAAGATATCTTCTATGATAAAGTAACAAATAATCTGTGGTCTATCCAGACAATGGAATACTATTCAGTGCCCAAAAGAAATGGGCTTATGAAGCCATGAAAAGACAGGGAAGAACCTCAAATAATGATACATGTTACTAAGTGAAAAAAGCCCATCTGAAAGGTTGCATGGTGTTTGATTCCAAATATGTGACATTCTAGAAAAGGCAAAACTATGGAGACAGTAAAAAGGCCAGTGGTTGCCAGGGGTTAGGAGGAAGAATAAATAGGCCAAGTCCAGAAAACTTTTCGAGTAGAAAAACTACTCAGCGGAATACTATAATATGATGGTGGAAACGTCACTATACATTTGTCCAAATCCACAGAACGTACAGCACGAGTGAACCCTGGTGAAATCTCTGAACTTTGGGTGATAGTGGTATGTCCGTGTAGGCTTGTAATTGTAACCAATGTACCATTGTGCTGGGGGATGTTGACAATGGAGTTGGCTCTGCATGTTTGTGGAAGAGGATATGGGGGAAGTTTGCTGTGAACTTAAACTTCTCTAAAAAGTAAAATTTATTGGCCCTGGCTGGTTGGCTCAGTGGTAGAGCGTCGGCCTGGCGTGCAGAAGTCCCGGGTTCGATTCCCCACCAGGGCACACAGGAGAGGCGCCCATCTGCTTCTCCACCCCTCCCCCTCTCCTTCCTCTCTGTCTCTCTCTCCCCCTCCGGCAGCCAAGGCTCCACTGGAGCAAAGATGGCCCGGGCGCTGGGGATGGCTCTGTGGCCTCTGCCTCAGGCGCTAGAGTGGCTCTGGTCGCAACATAGCAACGCCCAGGATGGGCAGAGCATCGCCCCCTGGTGGGCAGAGCATCGCCCCATGGTGGGCGTGCCGGGTGGATCCCGGTCGGGCGCATGCGGGAGTCTGTCTGACTGTCTCTCCCCGTTTCCAGCTTCAGAAAAATACAAAAAAAAAAAAAAGTAAAATTTATTTTAAACATTTTTTTTTTAAGCCAACCTGAATCTGGAAAACGTTTTGACATTGTTATTGGCAATAATTTCTTGGTTTGACACCAAAAGCACAGGCAATAAAGCCAAAAAATAAACAAGTGGGACCACATCAAACTGCAAAGCTTCTGCACAGCAAAGACTCCACCCACAGAGCTAAGCGGCCTCTTACAGAGTGGGGGAAAGTATGTGCAGGCCACCTCTCTCTCTGATGAGGGGTTAATAGAGAAATATGTAGGAATATCTCCTACAGCTCAACAACTATAACAACAAAAACACAAAACAAACGCAAAAACCCTCCATTTTAAAAAACGGGCAAAGGACTTGAGTAGCGATTTCTCCAAGAAGCCACATAAATTGCTGGAAGGTATATGAAAAGGTGCTCAATATCACTGATCATGAGGAAAATGCAGGTCAAAGCCATAAGGAGATATTGACTCACACTTGTTAGAATGGCTCCTATTACAAAAAAAAAAAAGAAGAAAAAAAAGAAAGATAACAGACATTGGCAAGGATGTGGAGAAATTGGAACCCTGTACCCTGGTAAAGAAAAAAATGGTGCCACACTATGGAAAACACTACGAAGATTCCTCAAAAAAAAAAAATTAAGAAAACACTTACTATAAGACACAGTAATCCCACTTTGGGATATTCACTTACATGAATGAAAATCAGGATCTGGAAGAGAGAGCTGTACCTCCATGATGGCCTTAGTGTTATTCACAGATTACCAAAATAGGGAAACAACCCAACTGTTCGTTGACAGAGGAATGGGTACAAGAAATGTGGAATTTGCTTACGATGGGATATTAGCCAGCCTTAAAAGAGGGGGCAATCCCTCCCTTTGCAACAACACGGCTGAGCTAAAGAACAACACGCTGAGTGAAAGAAACAGTCACAGACGAATAAACACCGCGTGATTCCACTTACACGAGGCATCAGACACAGTCAAACTCGCGTAGATGAGGATAGAGTGGGGGTTGCCAGCGCTGGGGGAGAGGGGCATGAGAAAGCTGTTTGTCAGTGGGTACAAAGTTGCAGTTGTGAAAGAGGAATTAGCTCTGGAGCTCTACTGTAAAACCCAGTTCCTACAGATAACATGGAGAAGGTTTTGGAGGTGATGGACATGTTTATTACCCTGGCTGTTATGACGACAGCCTGTATGGATACGTCCAAATCCATGAGGACGTACGTATACGTGAAATGCGTACAATTCTTGTATTTCAATTATAGCTCAACAAATCTTTAAAAAAATACAGTGACTTACACAGGAGGAAACTAGCCGGAAGCAAGTCAGTGGTTTCTGAATTGCTAAAGGGTTCAGGAACCAGAGCCCCCTCTACTGCAGAAGACAGGTCGAAAGGTAAAAAGTAAAGCTGGCATAAAGAAGCTCACCTGTGATCTAGAACAGCCCTTCATTACACAGAGCCCCGGCCGGGTGTTCATGTCTCTTTCCTAAACGCGACGGACACCCCGTGGATGCCCGATAGGGTCTTTGAGAACAAGCACATCACTGGGCAGGAAGTGGGAAAAACGAACTCTTAAGAGAACCTTGGAAAAAAACAGATGGAATTAAAACTTTTCCATCCGCAGTAGTAGAGCGAAAACATTAGATTCATTAAAAAAAAAAGAGGATGGTATTTTTTTTTTTAAAAAGGAGAAAGTTACAAAAAAAAAAAAAGAGCTTTTAGAAGTTAAAAATATGATGGCAGAAAAGAAAAATTTATCAAAGATTCCCAAGAAAACACAAGACACAGAAAGCTTGGAAGGGATCAGCCTAGGATTTTGGAAACTACCAGGATTTCCAAAACAGACAGAAGAGAGAGAGAGAAGCAGAAGTGAAGAAACGATTGAAGAAATATTAAAAGCAAAATTATGTGACTTGAAATCAATTAGTTTCTTCCTCTCCCTCCATCCCACTGCCCCATGACATTGTTGTTCACTTCTTCCTCCCGGAAATGCTTTCATCAGCTGGCTTCTAGATGCCATGATTTGTGCCTTTCCTGTCACCATGGCTGCTCCTCTTCTCTTCCTGCCATATCTGGCTGTCTCAGGCCCGACCTCTAACCTCTTCTGTCTGTGCTCCTTCCCTATGTAATGAGTTCCATGGCTTTGAATACCAGCTGCCCCTGAATAATTCTCAGTGGAACATCTCTTCCCTGGATTCCATATTTATATTCAACTATCTCCGTTTTGTTTTTGGGTGTTTTTTTTTTTTTTTTTTTTTTTTTTTTAGTGAAGCCATGCGGTAATGGACTTTCCTTTGTTGGAAGTTGGATTTTTTGTTGTTGTTGTTGTTGTTATTTAGTGACATTTTAATTTTTTTTTCTTTTTTTTTTTTTCTTTTCCACAGAGACAGAGAGTCAGAGAGGGATAGACAGGGACAGACAGACAGGAACGGAGAGAGATGAGAAGCATCAATCATCAGTTTTTCATTGTCGTTGCAACACCTTAGTTGTTCATTGATTGCTTTCTCATATGTGCCTTGACCGCGGGCCCTCAGCAGACTGAGCAACCCCTTGCTCGAGCTAGCGACCTTGGGTTCAAGCTGGTGAGCTTTCACTCAAGCTGGCGACCTCAGGGTCTTGAACCCGGGTCTTCCACATCCCAGTCCGACACTCTATCCACTGCGCCACCGCCCGGTCAGGCTCCGTTTTGATGACCGTGGTAGGCTTTTCACACCTAGCCAGATAAGACCTGGCGCTGATCTTTGAATCGCCTCTTTGAAAACTTCTCATTCTTCACTTTTTCCAACTATAAGCAAGTACGTATAACACTTACTAAATACTGAACACTATTCCAAGCACTTACATATGTTAACTCAATGAATCCTGTCAGCACCTATGAAGTGTATGCTCTTATTATCCGTGCTACAGATGAAGAAACGGAGGCGTGGAGATGTTAAGGAATTTCCCCCAGGTCATATAACTATTAAAGAACAGAATGAGGCTTTGGATCAGAGCCCCAGCCTTATAATCACTACACAATAGTTCTATCTAGGCAAATGATAACTTTATCCTTCAACTTTTTTGGCCAAAATTTTTGGAGTCTTCTATGACTCCTCTCCTTCTCTCACACGTAGCATTTTATCCATATCCAACCATCCTTGGTTCTACCATAAACATATGTGGTAGAACCACTGCCCCAACCTGGTCCCAGTCACCATCATCTCTTACTTGGGCTATTGCAATAGCTACTAACTTGTCTCCCTCTTCTACCCTTGCTACATTGCAACTGTTCTCCAAACACCAAACATAAGCAAAAGAGATCTTTTAAAACCCTTTTTAAGGGCTCCCCATTTCATTTCAATTGCAATCTGAAGTCTTGACCATAACCTACGAGAAACCCCATGACCTACTTCTTGGTACCTCGC
Organism: Saccopteryx bilineata; assembly: GCF_036850765.1. Classification (NCBI taxonomy): domain Eukaryota; kingdom Metazoa; phylum Chordata; class Mammalia; order Chiroptera; family Emballonuridae; genus Saccopteryx; species Saccopteryx bilineata. The sequence goes on from NC_089494.1 coordinate 8,250,960, forward strand.
TCTCCAGCCTCATTTCCTACCACGCCTATTCTAGGCCACTGCCCCTGGGCACCCTGACCTCCTCGCTTTCTTCAGACTTTCCAAGCAGCCTTCTATACCTGAACTTTCATTGGCTGTTGCCTCCGCTTAGAGCATTCCTTCAAGAATTTGCATGGAGCTTTTCCTCAATGGATTCAGGGCTCTCATCAAATACTAAATGCCTCTTAGAAGAAGCCCTCCCAGGACATCCTGTCCAAAACAGTACTCACTCCCATTGCATTCTATCCATGGACCCCAAAGGGGTTATTTCTTCATAGACTTAACACCCTGCCATTAAGTTATGTATATATTTATTCTTCTGTTTATTGTCTTCCTTGCTGGAATGTCACCTCCATCAGGTCTGGGACTTGGTCTGCTTGATCCACCATTATATTCCAGTACTAATCAAGAACTGAGCACATGGTGTTGGAAACATCTGAGAATGAATGAAGTACTGGGATAATTATGTAGACAGTGGAATGCGGCGAGAACCCTGAGCATGTGAAAGGCATTCTTAAAAAGACACGAGAGGATAACACTGGCAAACTGGGGCCCATCCAATTGTCTTAAACTGTAATTTTTGAGTAAGGTGGAAAAGAAACACCAGGCCAAAGATTACCCGTTTAATATCTATAAAAGGAAGCTATTAAAAAATTCACAAGAGGATAGGATAGAATAGCCTGAGGCGGGCCAGAAGTCCAGTTTAAAACAAGTAGAATTGCTAGATAGACTATAAACAAACAAATAAATAGATGAATAAACAACAAAAACAAACCAAAAAACCCCCCCAACTACCTGAAAAAGGGTTAGAGAGTTACAGAGCCACAAAGACTACTGAAATAAGATTTTTAAGACAGGAGAAGAGCTTTGGGAGCTGAGGGATTCTGGTTGTTTTTCTGGGGTTTCTGTTGATTCTGGGAGCAGCGGCCGAGACCCTGGGCCGAGGCCAAGGAATGCTACTCTGAGCAGAGAAAACGGAAGAGCGTGTGATGGCCATGCAGGGCTGGACACTTGAAGGCTCCGACCCAGGGCCAGTTCTCCCTCCCGAGGTATTCGGTAAAGCTGCGCAGGCCAGGAGGCTGGAGGGGCCGCGCCCAAAGCCTCTGAACAGCAGGGCAGAATTCCCGCAGGCCCGCCAGGCTGCAGGTAGTTATGATGAGTCCAGGAGGCTGGAGGGGCTGCGCCCAAAGCCTCTGAACAGCAGGGCAGAATTCCCGCAGGCCCGCCAGGCCCGCCAGGCCGCAGGGGCAACGGCGGTTCTGAGGAGTCCAGAGAACCCGGAGGAAGAACGATGAAAGCCCCGCAGGACACGGGGATCCAGCTACAGGACCTGCAGTCCCCCTGTTCCTGGAGAGCACTGTCATCCTCGCACTCAGTGGGAGGCTGAGAATCTGGGCGCAGCAGAGGACAGAGCGCTGTGGCCGGAGGACAGAGCACTAACAGAACTTCTGAGGGTCATATGTAGTTGGAGGACAAAATAGAAGACTTGGTTTTGTCCTTAATTACTTTCCTCGGTTTGTAAAGCCGCATGAAGCAAGAGACCAAAGAGTTGACAAAGCTTTTGGAAAGCGGGGACCCTTGAATGTGGTCTCCCAGTGTCCCAAAGCCCTGGCTGCCCACCTCTGGGGTCAGGGCAAAGTAGAGGTACAGCAAATCTTATACAACACGCAAACCTGGCTTGACCTGTGGTGGCGCAGTGGATAAAGCATCAATCTGGACCACTGAGGTCACTGGTTTGAAACCCTGGACTTACCTGGTCAAGGCACATATGGGAGTTGATGCTTCCTGTTCCTCCCCCTTCTATATCTCTCTCCCTCCCTCTAAATGAATGAATAAATAAATAATAATAAAAAATGCCAACCCATTTGGACTCATTCTGCATCCCGATTTGCTTCAGGTAACCCACTTCATTATTTTACCTGCTTAGCAGAGGACTGGGAGACCACCCTCCTGCGGAAGGTAACATCTGGAGGTCTATGTCTTCTGTACACTATGTCTGGCATTCAATAAACTATTAATACATATGTCAAAAGACAGAACTCTGGGACAAACCAGAGAGGGAAAGGATAAATGAAGCAGATGCACAGATGGCCCAGAGATTGAAGTTAATACAACAAACAAACAAAAAGCCCTAGGATTAAAATGCACAAGAAAGTGGATGAAAAGTAGAAAAATAGAGAAAGTTGAACAATTCCACTAGAGAACTGAAGCCCACAATAATAATCAAGTGGGCAGTTTAGACTTAAAAACTACAATTTCTTAAGTTAAACTCAGTGGAAGGAGTTAGTAGAAGATTGGATTAGAAGTTAGTAGAAGTAGAAAAAAAGACAAAATGAATGAATTGGCAAACTAAAAGACCCACATATCATTATGGGCTATCCAACCAAAGTACAGAAACTAAAAAAATAGGAAAATCCAGAAAAGCAGGTGAGGAATGTGTGATAAACAGCTTAACGGGCTCCCTTGGGGGGTGGTGATGGTGGTGGTGGGGGTGACAGGAGAAATATTTGAAGAGATAATGGTTAAGAATTTTCCAAAATGGATAAAAAGACATCAACTCATAAATTCAAGAAAGTCTGAAAACCCCAATGTGATCAATGCAAGACAAAAACTATTAAAAAAAACCCCACACCAATAAAATCTAGACACATTGCAGTGTAATAGCTAAGAGAAAAATATCAGAAGCAGTCAAAGAAAAACTTCCCGAGTTGCAACCAAACCTCAAGCCATAAACTTTGAAAAATGACAGTTAATCACTCAATGACCATAACTTTCTGCTGTGATGGGGCAGGATCAAAAGTAATTCTCAATACCCTTCAATTCGCATGTGCAACATTGCTGCCTGTTGAAGAAGCTGGAAAGTCGGAAAAAGCGTTTACACGTTATTAATCTTTGAGGAGATGAAAACACTCTAAGGGTTTACTATGCAAAAGCCAAGGGGAAGGAGAAAGCAGGGAGTTGTGGGAGCACAGAAGCCCCTTCTGACGTCAGGGCATTTGCTGATCCCAGAGAACCAGATCCTCAGGGTTGAGAACATTAATGTGTAACCGGGACAGACATAAAGTCCAGGGTCCACACTGTGTGGAGAGTGTAACAGGGAGTCCAGACCATGGCCACCAGTCACACCTGCACAGTGAGAATAAAGGAGAGGGGACGGCCCTGGCTTGGAATTGCAATCCTAGGAAACCCCTCTCAGGCCCTAACCTGGTATGAAAGTGGCCCCAGTCGGGTTGTGCCCCCAGGCACAACCTGGATGTAGCAAACAGAAACCCTCTCCAAAGGCCTAGATTTCACTACAGGCTTAAATTTCACCCACAGGAAATTTTTCCAAATACAACTGAGTATGCAGTTGAAAAAACAACAGCAGCAAAATATAAACGAAATAACCGTGTGAACAGAGTGTGGAAAGGGAAGCAGAGTAAGTTTACAGTGAAGAAGCTTGCAAGCACCACTTCAGCCAAATGCTCGAGGACTTAGCCAGGGTGTGGTCAGGTTGACATCTCCCCCGACAGGATGCGATGACAAGGGCATTTCTCCTCAGGGAATTCTCTCCTACCACCCATAATTATGAGAAAAAACATAAAGATAAACCCAAGTTGAAAGACAGTCTACAAAATGCCTGATTAGTGCTTTCCAGTTGTCAGGGTCTTGAAAAACAAGGGAAGGCTGAGAAGCCGTCCCAGACCAGAGAGAAGAGGTGAGTGATGCCTTCGGGCAGTGTGGTGCCGGCAGGGGTCCTGGAGCTGAGCTTCAGTGGGAGAACTATTGAAATTTAACAGCCTGTGCTTTGCAAGGAGGGAGATGTCACCTCACACCTGTCAGAATGGCTCGCATCAATAAGTGAACAAACAACAAGGGTTGGTGAGAATGTGGAGGAAGGGCAACCCTCCTGCGCTGTTGGTGGGAATGCAGACTGGGGTAGCCACTGTGGCAAGCAGTATGAAGTTTCATTAAAAAATTAAAAATAGAACCATTAAAAGTGGACCCAGTGATCCACTTCTGGGAATACATCCAAAGAAACCTGACAGACGAATTTGAAAGAATATCTGCACCCCTATGCTCACTGCAGCGTTCGTTATAATAGCCAACATATGACAGCAACCCAAGTGTACACAATGGAGTCCTATGTGGCCATAAAAAAGAAGAAAATCTTTTTTTTTTTTTTACAGAGAGTCAGAGATACGGACAGAAAGACGGGAATGGAACGGAGAAAGATGAGAAGCATCAATCATCAGTTTTTTGTTGCGACACCTTAGTTGTTCACTGATTGCTTTCTCATATGTGCCTTGACCATGGGGTTACAGCAGACCGAGTAACCCCTTGCTCGAGCCAGCGACCTTGGGTTCAAGCTGGTGAGCTCTGCTCAAACCAGATGAGCCCGCACTCAAGCTGGCGACCTCGGGATCTCGAACCTGGGTCCTCCGCATCCCAGTCCGATGCTCTATCTAAAACTGCGCCACCGCCTGGTTAGGCAAAAAAGAAGGAAATCTCAACTCTGCAATAACATGGATGGACCTAGAGGGTAATACGCTAAGTGAAATAAACCAGACAGAGAAAGACAAACACCGTGTGATTTCACTCATATGTGGAATCTAAAGAGCAAAATTAATAAACACACAAAGCGGAAACGGACTCATAGACACAGACCACGGACTGGTGGTTGTCAGAAGGAAGGGATGTTAGGGAACTGAGTGAAGAAGGTGAAGGGGCTAAGATGTACAGATTGAGGCTCACACAACAGTCAAAGGGGTGTGAAATACAGCACAGGGAACAGAGTCACCATGTTGTAATAACTGTGTACAGTGCCATGTGGGTACTGGGAATATGGGGGGGGACACCTTGTAAAGCATGTGATTGTCTAACCACCATGCTGTCCGCCTGAAACTAACACAAAATAATATTGAATGTAATTTGTATTTGAAAAAGATTTTTTTAAAAAAGAAACAAAAAAGTCCGTAGTTCAGTTAACACTAAGGTAGCAATGTTGGTTTTTTATCTTCAACGAACAGACCCAGGAGTGTCCGAGTAAACATCACAGGAAGTGAAACTGGGTGTGAGTACATAGAAACGCTGAATCTTCACAGCTCTGCTGCAAATGCAAAATTATTCCAAAACAATTGTTTATTTAAAAAAAATCTCTGTGAGATCAGCAAAAACAGGGCCAGGAACAGCTCATCCACTGAAAATATCAGAAGCCAACTACACAACTTCTTTACTCTGTGCAAGTTTCCATATTAAAACAGACCACCTACAGCAAAGACCATCCCTGATGGAACAGGGAGAAAGCACTCCCTGTGGGACAGGGCTCAGGATGAGAGGTCTCTATTGGACTGCGGTCACCACATACTGGAAGTCCTGGCCAACGCAGTAGGGCAAGGAAAAGAGAGAACAAGTCTAAGGACAAGGGATAATGAAGAAAGAAAATTGTCATTATGTATACATCATGTAAACTCATGTATATCAAATCACCCTGTAAGTTATTGAAATCAGAAAGTGGCAAAGTTTAAATTCATTTTTGTAACTTAGTAGAATGCAGCTAGAAAGTTTTTTTAAATTATGCAGATTTAAGAACATTATGGATCCATAGATAAATCTAGCAGAATGAGCCTAAAACTCCTAGGGAGAAAACTATAAATTTATTAGAAAACATTATTAAATTAATAACATACACATGCCATATTCATGAGATAGAAAACACAATATTATAAAGAAGTTAGTTCACTTTCAATCGATGCACAGATTCATTACAATTTTTATAAACATCGCAACTCGATTCTGACAGGCTGATTTGGAGATGCAAAGGGCTGGGACACTTTGATGGAGGAAGGAGGGTGGGACAAGGTACACTAGATGTCAGGGCGCACATGGAGCCGTGCTCACTGTGACGGTCAGTGTGACAGGAGGAGAGGCTCTCTGGGCAGGGACGGTCAGTGTGACAGGAGGAGAGGCTCTCGGGGCAGGGACGGAGCAGAGAGCCCGGGGCAGCACCGCAGAGCGGAGGGAAACGGATGGCAAACCAGACACCGTGTCTCAGAAACACCGACAGGAAGAAGGTGGGGCCTTCAAAGTGAGCCTCAGATGCCCAGAAAATCAGTCTCAGACATCTGAAGAACAAATCCCCCCAGGTGAAGGCGGTGCCCACGGGGCGAGAGAAACGGCCGGTCAGCATGAGTGCGGGGCCAGGAGCCAGGGCAGGAGCGGGAGAGGAGGGAGGCAGCGCAGACAGCAGACTGCGGACGGGTCAGTGTGGGGGACAGCCCGGCGGATGAGGACGACGCCTCAGAACACCTGATCCCACACCGACACCTACATAGTAAAGCAACTGTGTGCGGATGGGCTGATGTAAGAACGAAATGTGGCTCAAGTCAAGTGTGCAGAGCTGTTGAAGGAAATTAAGACCTCTCCTCAGATTAAACACAGTCTATACTTTACAACAATTAAAAAATAACAAGAAAACAAAATGACTACTAAGATATTAGTTGTCATAGAAGAAAGGGTTGAGAGAATCATCATGACCAGAAAGTAAAGAATGAAAGACAGAATTTACTAGGATCAGATAGAACTGTGAGGGCTAAAGTTTCACCAGTGGAAGAAGAGCTTTGCCTCCAAATTTAAAAAGAGTATGTTTGTGAAGATATTAGAGAAGAGACTTGCCCTGCAGTACAGGCAGAATCTAACCCGTCACCTTCAGGACCCAAGAACTCTGGTTAAAGACAGTGTGCATGGAAGTTGCCCGTAACTTCCTGCATCACTCTCCTTTATTTATAATAACTGGGGTTTGCCCATCATAGAAAAATCAATACTGTACTAAGTCTATCCTCCAAATTTCAAGCTTTAGTCAGATAGAAGTCACCATAAACAGAGTTAAAAAAATATTTATAACTTTCAGAATATTTAGCAAACTCTCCCTTGTCCTCAAAGAAAGGACAACCACCTCAACTGATAACATTGGCAATAAATAAACCAGGAACTCATCGAAGAGGCCATTTAAATGGCCCATAAACACAAAATACAGCTCAGCCTCCCACGTAATCAGATAAACATGCAAAGTAACAAAATGAATCTGTTTGTCTAGCACCTTTGTAAAAGTGGGTGTCAGGAGAGGAGTCATCTCCTTCGCTATTGTTAAGAGGGGCTATTGGTCCAGCTAATCAGAAAGGAATCTTGGCAGAATCTATAAACAAGTTAAGTGCTAGTACTCTTTGCATCAACGATGCAGGTTTGTTTGTTTTTTTGTTACTGACATAAGACAAATTCAGTATATATGCAAAAAAAGACAGAAATCTATAATTATTGTTATCACAGCTTGTTGACAATGACCTAAGGCAGTGGTTGTCAAAATGTGCACCAGGGTGCACTACTGTGCCCTAGAAGATTTCCAGGTGTGCCCTATGGCATTCCAGAGAAATATGTGACTGTTGGGGACCAAAAAACTAACAGGGTTTTTGGAGTTTAGATTTTTGGGGGACAGAGGTTTGGGGAATTGGCTGCAAGCTGACAGTCTGCCCAACCCCCCACCTCACTTGCCTGATTAGGTTGCAAAAAGCTGTTAAGCTGTGGTGCTGGATTGTTTACACTACCCCCCATGTTCCCTGGAAAGACTGGAGGCAAGTTTCTTCTATCCTTTGTTTGGTATAAAGTTAAGATGATATGTATGGTAGGGGTTTTCTGCACTTGGTAAAATTCTTGGGTTGCCTTGGAAGCATGATCCTGATCAGAGATCTCATTGATGTGCTAATGGCCTCACTTTGCCCTATAAATAAAGGAAGATGTGGTTTTTGGGCATACTTCGTTTTTGCCAGCAGCAATTACAGGGCCCTCCTAACCCCATATTTTCTTAATTCTGCACTGTTCCCACTCAGGACCTGGAATTACTAGCTGTGCTGATTCGTGGCATGTGCTCAGATATAAAAATAAATATAATTACTCTATTATACCATTTCATTATGGAAATACTGCTCTTTTTGTTAACACATCATTATTATATTTATTATTAACACATCATTATATTATTTTTAGATAAATACAACTAAATAAAATGGATAGATTTCTCAAAAAGAAGCGTGATATTGAAGAATCCGATTCTGGAAGTGAGCAAAAGTTAAGTGTAAATAAAATAGGATTTGAAGGCTGATGGGCAGAATTTAATTTATAGCATTTTCCATCACTTAGCAGTGAACAATATGATTGGATTTGAAACCCATTTATGGAAGCTTCAAGTGATTTTGGTTTTACATTAACAGAAGAAGAACTGGCAGCTATATCCACTGATCGTGGATTGATGATTAAACATAAGGAATTGTCTCTTGAAGCTTTTTGGATTTCTATAAAAGAAGAATATGTGGCAGTATCTAAAAAAGCTTTGAACATATTACTACAGTTTTCAACATCCTATTTATGTGAATTAGGATTTTCTACCCTCAACACAATTAAAAGTAAAAAGAGAGGAATTCTTCAATGTATTGATAAGGAAATGAGAGTTTGCCTTTCAAATATATGCTCAAACATTGAAGAAATCGCTAGGATACATCAGGCTCATGTTTCTCATAAACACAAGAATGAAAAAACTTAACACATTTGTGCTGGGACCTGCTGAATTTACTAAATCTTACTAAGAATGTATATATATATATATATATATATATAAAGAGATGACTTTTTGTCGTTTTTTATTTTTAACCCCTCTTTTTTTATGAATTCTAAAAAGTATAACTCAAAAAATGTAACATAAAAATGTTTTTTAATGTCAGAATAAATTTAATTTTGTCGTATTTATTTTGTTTAAGTACCATAAAAGCACGCTTGGACTTTATTTTTTTTATTTAATATTTGACTTATTATAACATATTTATCAGAAATTTGTATATAGTGCACCTACAATTATTTGTAGGATTTTAAATGCGCCCCGACTTCAAAAAGTTTGAGAACCACTGGCCTAAGGTGTTATCAATGGAAGAGAATGGTTTAAAAAATTATAGTATGTCAAGTCCATGGAGTTGTATGCAGATGTTAAAAAGAATGAGGAAGATATCTAGTATTTTCAGTGCTAAAATAAGCGAAAATGCAAGATGGTGCATATACTATAAAGCAATTTGTTAAAAAAACCAAGACACACATTGTGTGTGTAGGAAGTCATGTATAAATGCATAGAAAAAGATACCGAAAGCTATGCCCGCAACACTCAACAGGACCAGGGCTGGGAGCTCAGGGGCATGGGGGGTGAAGGGGACTTTTTCTCTATATATACTTGCTGGTCATTTGAACTTTATGAAGAAGAATGTGAAATGTAATTCTTTTGTATTAAAAAAATTAAACATATTGAGTAATGTTACTTCTTACCCATTACTAGAGAAGAAGGTAGGATTTCTAGCCTCCTCCTGGTCAGAGGTAGAAGCCATTCCAGAACAGAAAATCGCCGCACACACGTGAAAACAGCCTGCACTAGTCTTGGCGTCTTGGTCCCTCCCCTTCCTCTCACTCTCTTAGGTCAAGATCCCTGGAGGAGGAGCCCGACCCCCAGCCAGAGATGGGAGAGGCCGGAGCTGACCCGTCCCAGGTCAGGCACAGACCAGGGCACCCAGAGTGAAAATCAGTCATGTGTTTACCCTGAATTTTAAAGTATCCTCTTTGAAACGTTCCAGGTGAAGGCAGAGGAGGCCTGAGGGTAACGAGAGAGTTCAGAGGTCATGAGAAAAAAAACAAACCCCTGCCTCAAAGCATCAGAATAAACAGCCGAGTCCAGACAGGCCGGCCTGGGAGTCCTGTGGTTGTGGCAGCTGCACTCACACCAGCAGCTGTCCCTCCGCAGGTTAAAGCTCCGATTTCCTCATTACCTATCCCTGCATTTCAGTACAGTGCACCTGAGTGTTCCTATAAAGCAGGACTGAGGTCAAGGTTGAGACGAGTCTCTAGAGACAGACACAGAAGCAGCAGCCCAGCCAGAGAGAAAGTTAAAGGGAGGGAGAAGGAGACTGACCTGGTGCTGAGGTCGCTGCCTCCACTGGCCATCGTCCTACCCTGGGCCCCACCTGGGCCTGGAGCCTGGCCTTAGGTCTCTCCAGTGTCCCCAGCCTGGGTCCAGTGTGGCTGCCTGGCCCTGAGCAGGAAGTCAGTAAATCGTCTTACTCAGGCTCCACCCAAAAGGGGAAAAGAGAAGTGAAAGTAACTTTCCGCGAGCGCTGTCAGACACTGTTTCCCTCCGCCTGCAGCCCCACGCTGGTGCTCAACCATCTGGCCAAGTAGCAGCGGCAATGGGCCCCACTTCTGTGGATACAGAAATGGAGAGGGAGGGGCCCCGGGATCTCAGTGGGGACACTCAGGCCCCGCACCCAGGTCCCCTTCTAGGAGGTGGCCTCTCAATCCGCAGGACTCCTGGTCCCCGGCCCCCCTTCTTTCTGGGGAGACGCTCAGGCGGGGAGTCTGTGAAGGGGAGTCTGCTCTGGGGGGTCTCCCTGGGCTCCCCCTGCCGCGGAGGCCAGGGCTCTGCGCTCCTCCGAGCTCAGGGGCACAGGGACAGCGGGCGGCTAGCGGTGTGTGTGGTTGGTGGGAGCAGCCTGAGCCTTGTGGCTAAGCCGCATTCTGGGGTTCAGATTTGGGGATCCTTTTTTGGCACGTGTCTACACCATGTTCCCTGATCCAGCTTTTACTAAGAAGAAAGCTGTTTTTTTTTATCCTCATCTATCTGTCTCCCCTTTTCCCCTGTCAGTTAGTTTGTAACTCAGGTGGTGGAAAGACAGGCACCTTAAGGGGGTCAGCACTGGGGTGCGTGTCTTGCTCCTGACTTCTCCTCCACCTGTGCCCTGGATGAGTCAAGAGGTGGGCAGTCAAACCCCTGCAACTGCAGGCAGTGTAGGCTTGATGGCACTAGGTGGCAGTATTTCAGCTTTTAGGGACTGGGGTGAGGTGGAGCCCCCTTCTCCCGCCCAGTAGAACCTTAGTGACGGGCCCAGCGGTGGGACAGCTACGGACTCCTGAGTCTTCCTGCAAAATCTGTAAGAACCCAGAGGAATAGCTACAGGTGATGTGTGGTTACTCCTGTAGAGAAGACAGCGCCTCCTTGGCACAGGGCATGGGAGGAGGCGCCTGGGCGGGAAGAGGTTAAGGAGTGAAGCTGGGGGGGGGGGTGCAGAAGGGAAGGGCACCCCTGAGGAGCGCAGGAAAGTCTCTGGGGACTTTCAGGAGTCTGGGGGCTAGCCATGAGAAACACCTACAGCCCAGGGAGGAAGGAGGCTGGCCCTGGACCACATGGCCAGTCACAACCCACAGTCGCCACCGTCACCGACAGCCCTTCATTTGGAGCCCTGGGCCCCACCTCAGGGGAGGTAAGTGACTGGCATTTACAACGGAACAAGGACTGAGTTCCCTGGTACCCTGGTTACTGCTAGACAGTGCCACACTCTCTGAGACCCCTGAAACCATCCTATGCCTCTCTCCTATGACCTCTCGGCCCCAAACACACCAAGGAAGGAGCTGTAACTGCCCTCACATTTCTCATTTCGGCACCCGAGTGTTCCCATTACCGTGGGCTAGTCAGCCCTTTCCTCCTAGACTTGGCTCCAGGCGCCTATGCACTTCCCCCTAGTGGTGGTTCGCGGTATTACTGTCTCCTCAGAACTGGGCTTGCTGCCTGTGAAATTAGCCATCCTTCTCCTCTCAAGATTGTGTCTATCTAAAACCCTCTAACTTCGTACTATTGCAGAAGCACCATTATTTGCATCTGAATAAAGGTGAAACCATTTACGGATTTTATATTTGGCAGTTGATGAGCACAAAAGCGAGTTTATAACCTGGCCAGGGAAGTCTAGGTATAAAATTGAGATAGGTTCTGAAACCGTGGCCCCATCCAGCCCCCAGAGCCCCTCTTTGCCCAGAGAGCTTCATTCAGGCCTGGAGCCCCAAGGTGACCCTGCCTTCTGCACCTTCCTGGAGGCAGAACTGCTCAAACCTGCCTCTCCGGGCCTGAAGCCACGCGTTCCCCGGGGCGCACACGAGGGAACCATCCTGAGGTGCCTCCCGGGCAGGTTGATTTGCCTCGATAGTGAGCAATTTAAAGAAATTAAATTAATTAAACAATTTCCAAAATGAATGGCATAGAATAAATGTTTAAGAGAAAATGTGAGACTTCAAAGCAGCTGTGGCTTCCGTGCAGACGCCAGGCGGCGCCTGCGCCCTCCACCCCCTCCCTGGGAGACTGTTCGCCCTGCTCCTCCATTCCGGTCTCTGCCTCCTGGAGAGCTGGACCTGAGTGTCCTAGCTCAACCAGCACTGACTTGCCCAAATGCTTGGCTGAAAAGAAAATCGGTTGACCTTTTGCGGGGTCCACCATGTTTAATGTTCCGGGAATCCCGGTGAATTTCCGTGTGTTTCGTAAGTGGGTCCCCACGGCGCTTGCTGCCGTCCCTGGCAGACCCAGGACCCGTGGTTCCATGTCAGACTCAACCCCATAAAGACAAAAGCAAGGCTGCAGGGTCAGCCCTGCCCTCAGGAAGGGGGAGGAATGTCTCTTGGGAGCGACTTGGACCTAGGGTCCCCCAGCGAGTCCCAGAGTGTCAGCTGGCGCGGGCACCACGAGGAGCCGGGGTGTGCCAGGGAAGGAGGTGGAGGAGTGAGCAGTGAAGCCTTTGCAGGGTCCCCACTCCGAACTGCGGTGACCCGGAATGGGTCCTGGACTGGCCTGGACCTCAGGACAGCCAGGGGCTGCTCGTGCAGCAAGAAAAGACGCGCACTTGCTGCTCCCTCCCCACTCCGCACACAGGGGGCGTCCGCGGCGCAGCGCCCCGCCGCTTTGGCTTGTAGGTGGGTATCGCTGTTCAGGGCAGCGTCCGAGGCAGGGACCTCAGCATGGCTGGGCGGAACAGCGACAGTGGAGACGGCAAGTGCAGCTTCATGGAGACTCCGTGGTTGTGCGACAGGAGGTGGGATGTCACACGGAGGCGCCACCCTGGGAAAGGGATGTTACCGTAATCCCCATGTATAAGACACACATTTTTTGGAAAAATTTGGGGTCTAAAAACTGGGTGCCTCTTATACAGTGGTTGTAGATGTTTTTATTATTTCTCCCTTCATAAATGTGAGACAATTGTACCAGGGGGTAGAGCCCTTCCCCTACACCTCATCCAGTTTCTTACAGGTGAGTGTTTGCAACGACACTGTTTTGCACCCAGGGGACTATCAGCATTCTGCCTGCAACCAGCTGGCTAGACAGTGGGCCAGCTCAGAACTCCATGCTTCGCGGTGGCTTGCTAAGTCCCTTATGTGAACTTGGGTTCCCTGAAAGCAAAGTCTGAGTTAAAGTCTCCCGAGTACGTGCTTTACTGTGAGAATGTCTCAGGAGGAAGGGGGCGCTGTGGGGGAAGCTAAGCAGGGACGTGGTCACAGTGGAGACCGCTCTCGCCGGACCCCCGGAGCTCAGGAACATGAATCACCCCACATGGCTGGGTCAACCTTGGGACCCCAAGGCCAAAGGGCTGCAACCTCCAGGTGACTCTGGCCCCGTTTGGCCTAAAGCAACACACTGGGGAGAGGTAGACTCTGAGCGGAACTCGCAGCAGCTGGGGTCAGGGTGGGGGTGGGGGTGGGGGTGGGGGTGGGGTAGAACTCCCGGAAGCAGGGGTTCCAGGGTAGCAGCGGGAGCGGAACTCACAGCAGCTGGGGTCGGGGTCAGGGTCGGGGTGGGGTGGGGTCGGGGTCGGAGTGGGGGTGGGGGTGGGGTGGGGTCGGGGTGGGGGTGGGGTGGGGTCGGGGTCGGAGTGGGAGTGGGGGTGGGGTGGGGTCGGGGTCGGGGTGGGGGTGGGGTGGGGGTGGGGTAAAACTCCCGGAAGCAGGGGTTCCAGGGTGGCAGCCGCATCTGCTACTGCAGTGAGCTGTTCTGACTTGTTTCCTCAACAGCGAAGACTTCTCTGAAGTTCCTGTTGAATTCCTTCTCTATTAGGTTTGCGTCATACTGGAAAAATAAATAAAATTAATGACACCTGTTGTGTCATTAGACACCTTGCAATGAAAAATGATCAAGACTCTTGAATTAAACACCTCAGTTATATTAACTAGGTTTGGTTTAAACACTCATGCAGCTAAGAATAGCATGTTTTTTCCCCCTAAGAGCATGATGATTACCTCTTCTTGACTAGACAGAATGGGAAATCAATCCTAAGCGTGAGGGCTCTTCCTCATTAGATTCGGGTTGTTTCTCTTGGAGTTAGAAAAGCGATGTGAAGTCTTTGTAACAATCATGGATTACGCGTGTCTGACTACGACCAGCGCTCTGCCTGCACGTTGGCACCTACCTCTGTTCCCCTCTCTTGGCCCCTGTTAACTGGATGCCCATTTACATGCAAAGGACTCTGGTTGGGGCCTTGTGAGAGCTGGACTGAGTACATTTGGGGAGAGAAAAGGACAACATTACTTTAGGACGCGGACTTCTCCTAGGTTTGGAGCGGTAGGATACGACAGTTCTCAGTGGCACCTGTCGCCTTTTCCGAGGGGAATGAGCTCCCAGGGGCCCGGGGTTCTGGGCTCAGGGACACCTTCTGGCTGCTACGCTCCCTGGTGAGCGTGACTCCTGAATTCTGAAAGGGTTCACTCACTTCCTGCGCCCTTGCTTGTACAGGCTCCTCACAGATGAGGGAAACTAAACTTTCCCGCAGCAGGAACGAGGGCAGAGCGACTCAGTGGAAAGGAATGAGAGGGAAGCAGGGAGCCGCTTACCCTCTGAGAAGCGCTGGCGTTCTGAAGGATGGGGTTCATGGCCAGCACAAACGCCCCCACCTTGGTATATTCTCCGCCAGTTAGTTTCTTCTTGATTTCGTCCAACCTCCTAAGTTTCTCTAGGCATTTAGAAGCCATTTCATTCTGGTGAGAATCATACCAATGGTGGAATTACTGACAGAGTCCGGTGTCTGCCTTCTGTGGATTCCCATCCAGTCCAGCAGAAGTACCGGGTGAAGATCACATGCCCCTCCCTCCCCTGGGCCTCAGATCACAAATCCCACAGGTGCCCGTGTCAGGGCAGGTAACGCCATGGCGGCCCGTAATCATGGTTTGTTATTGTTACTCACATAGTTTTCATGTGGGATGTTCTCGTGAACATCACTCTCTAAACGGCAGTAGACTGTTAAGAGGAGAAACACACATTTCTGCAAAAGGAGGAGGCTGTGAATGAGAAGCAGCTTGGAGAGAAGGAGGCCCTAATCGCGCCCAGACACGTTCAGGACCACTCCAGTCTTCTGGAAGTTTCCCCAAAGTGGTATTGCTCTTGGACACTAACATGTAGTGGCTGAGTTCTTTCTCCAAACAGGTTTGGTGAGTTGTCAGCGGGTGGAAGTGTGGTCAGGAGAGCTGACACCCTTTGGACCCCCCCCAGACCGCCCACCTCACCCTGTGACAGGTGAATTCTCGCATGTGACCGAGAGGAGAAGGCGTGGGGTTCAGACCCACCTCACCCTGTGACAGGTGAATTCTTGCATGTGACCCGAGAGGAGAAGGTGTGGGGTTCAGACCCACCTCACCCTGTGACAGGTGAATTCTCGCATGTGACTCGAGAGGAGAAGGCGTGGGGTTCAGACCCAACTCACCAGCTGCTCCGCGGGCTGCATCGGCCTCGCCAGGACCTCCGACTCCTTGTGACGCTCCTGACTTCTTAGAGAATTTTTTATCATGCAGAAGGTACAAGTCCAACAAGACCTGGAAAACCCCAGGATCAGCCTCCATTCCTATGGCTGCCACTGTCCTCCTATCAGGAGGGGCCGACGGGCACAGCGGGGATGAAGGGGACACCCCCAGGGTCGGCATGGCTCTCATGGGGTAACCCCTCTTTGTTAGAGGGTGGCTGTAGCAGATTAGTGAGGGGACGTGGTATCGGGGTGCCTGGCGGCTCGCCTTTCCCTGTCTGAGCTGCTGGGAGAACTTGGAGCCCTGCCCACCCAACCCGAGTGTCCGAGACGGGGCTCTAAGCCCTGGGGGCTCGGGCCTCCACTGCTCTGTGGAGAACATGGTAAAAATGAGGGCACCAGGCTGTGTCTCCTGCCTTGTCAGAACACAGAGACCTGGCATCACCACTCCTGTGAACAACAGTCCTTGCTGGGAAAGTTCTAGAAAGTATAGTATCAGGATGTGGGGAAAGTGCTCAGCCACCAGCCTCAGCCTCCCAGAGGAGAGAGGGGAGCATTGTCCCCTCCTGCTGGCAGCATCTTGGCACAGCCTGGATCATACTGCTGGACCCCACCTTCATCCCAGTTATTTCCCATCAGGACACACCCAGCAGCTCTGCGGGGGTGGGGGTGGGGTTGGAGAGGGTGTGTGCATGACCGGAGGAAGGATCCCTGCATCTCACAGACCTGTTAGTTTCCACAGCTGGGATGTGACAGTCCCCATGAAAAAACTCGTGACAGGCATTGCAGAAGTAGAGTATTCCTCCATCCAGGCAGATCTTGCATTTGTGTGAGTTTTCCTGCCAGAAGGTAAAACAACACCCATGTCCCCAGTGAGACCCGAAGACCAGCGCTGTGGAATCTAGACTCCCTGCCTTTGTGCGAACCGGCCCGGACACGCAGGTGCTTCTCCCTGAGCTGTGAGCCCACTGCAGCGAGTGGAGGCGTCAGGAAAAGAATTCTTGGTCTGCAGTGAAGCTCGGGAGGAAGAATCTGTGTGCCCAGAAGAGTTTTCCCTATAAAACCACAGATTGTAACACAGACAGACAGAAGCAGAACAGGATAATAATTTCTATGGAAAGAAACGTGAATCATTTTATTACCTTGCAGATAAAACAAGGTCCTGTAAAAGAGCACTCAATCCAGTTGACTACCGACAATGACCCAAGTGACTCACGAAGAGGTTGTATATTGAGACGTTAATAAGGTGGAATAAACTTAGAAACACTGCAGCCTCTAGTCTTGGCTGTCGGCTCCCCATGAGTTCAAGGACTGGAAGGAAGTCCTGGACTGTGGATTCTGTGCCTGGAGGGTCCCTGGACCTGTGACAGTGACTTTGGGCTGGAACGACCATGGGCTCAGATGACCAGGAGATGGCAAGGAGGATGACGCTCTGTGGCTCTGGGAGCTGGGAAGAGGCCCCGTGACTCAATTCGGCGTGTAAGATACGGAGGCACAGTTTCTAAATGGCCAGGGAGTGTGGCCGTTGCTGCGCTCTATTAACAGAACAGGGAGGGGCCTCCTTAACCATCTGATACTGGATTTTTTACCAGTCTCGATATGTGGCCTTTCACTGGATTTAATTTCATTTGGAGAAGAGTTGATAGTATTTGATAGCATTCAAGTATTGTGGAGTAACTCTTACTCATTAAACTCAAATAAGTTCATAGAGCCGACATGAAGATATACTGTACTGCATCCTATACAGGCACATGTGTATTCATGACACAGAACTAGCCTGTGACTGACCCCTGTGTCAATCAAGAAAATGAGGTGTGAGGGGACAATATTAGCGCTCAGTATTAAGTGCTGCTCTGACATCCAGTAGACCAGAGAGGGCTTCGAACAGCCTATTGCACGTCCCCCTCCCCACGCTGCGCCCCCGAATAAACCATGCTCCTTGTAAGGGATCACGGTAATCCCGCTGACCCCGAACTTCCGGTTTCAGTTCCCTGTCAGCCGTGGAAACACTGACACAAGCCAGCCACAACCTTCCAAAACGCCAGGGGCCACACCACCCTCCACAACCTCTGCTTGTTCACTCTGTCCCTGAAGGCCCTGCCCTCCTCCGTGGTCCAGGAGTGTATGTGGCTTAATAAACACATGTCCATCTGTCTGTCCAGTAACAGATGCTATTACTTGCCATCCCAAAAACTGTCCGACATGTCTCCCTCATGAACAGGGTAAAGAAGAAATGATTAAAACAGAAAACCACTTTGTTCCTTTTTTAAATGAAAATCAGCATTTCTCTATGAATCAGGAACTATCAAGAATTATATTTAGCTTGACCAGGCGGTGGCGCAGTGGATAGTGCGTCGGACTGGGATACGGAGGAACCAGGTTCGAGACCCCGAGGTCGCCAGCTTGAGCACAGGCTCATCTGGTTTGAGCAAAGCTCACCAGCTTGGACCCAAGGTCGCTAGCTTGAGCAAGGAGTTACTTGGTCTGCTGAAGGCCCACGGTCAAGGCACATATGAGAAAGCAATCAATGAACAACTAAAGTGCCACAATGAAAAACTGATGATTGATGCTTCTCATCTCTCTTCATTCCTGTCTGTCTGTCCCTATCTATCCCTCTTTCTGACTTTCTCTCTGTCTCTGTAAAAAAAAAAAAAAAAAAAAAAAAGAACTATATTTACCTTTGGTTGCTTTCCTGGCTCAGCCTTGTGAGAGATTCCGGACAGTTTGAGAACAACTAGGAGGAGTTCTATCCCACATAGAAACATCCTGCCTATTCCATGGTCTACTGGAGAAGTCCCTACACTCCTGTGACCATCTGGGGTGACACAAACGAGATTGGCTTGGGGACTGACCCACCACTGATGAGTGCTGGGATTGAAGGCAATGGGCCATTGAGGCCAGGAGGTGGCAGGGATGACAGCGTCCTCCTTTCTCTGCTGTCCACAAACACGTGTGGTCTGTGCCATAGTTCTCCTGGGTCCACTCCCCTGGCCTCACTGCTGTGTCTTTCCTATCCTATCCTATCCTATCCTATCCTATCCTATCCTATCCTATCCTATCCTATCTTACCCTACCCTACCCTACCCTACCCTTTCCTATCCTACCCTACCCTACCCTACCCTACCCTACCCTACCCTTTCCTATCCTATCCTATCCTACCCTACCCTACCCTACCCTACCCTACCCTACCCTACCCTACCCTATCCTATCCTATCCTATCCTATCCTATCCTATCCTATCTTATCCTACCCTACCCTACCCTTTCCTATCCTATCCTACCCTACCCTACCCTGCCCTACCCTTTCCTATCCTATCCTATCCTATCCTATCCTATCCTATCCTATCCTATCCCATCCCATCCTCCTCCTCCTCCACATCTGCACAGAGCCCCTCCGTTTCCATCTTTGGCCATCTTGTTGGCCCCAGATGACCAGGGCACTCTCAGAGCTGCAGTTACGTAGCTATGTCTCTGGCTCCCAGGTGTCCAGCCCGTCTTCTGCCTTCGTGTCCATCCCTACACTCACCCAGCATCTCCGCCTGGGCCTCTAAAGCTCAGCCCGAACCCATCCCATCAGAACTCCACGCGTTCTCCTGCCCCCCTTCCCACTACATGTTCTTTCTTGGTGCTTGCATTTCATGAAGCATACACCTTCCACCACAAACTAAGATTCCATCCTGGTCTAGAGTCCCACTGTGTCCCCAATCCAATTCATCCCCACTCCTGCTCACAGTCATTTGAAAGCTTCCTTTGTTAAGACCGTTGTCCCTGTAGGGTCCGCTGCATACAGGGACGCTGAAACCCTAATGAATGGTTTCACTGTAATTCATAAAAAAAAGTGGTGGGTTTCTCAAAGTCTGTGTTATATCACTGTTAACAACACCCAAAGATCGGAAATGTTCTTCTTGAAGCAAATGAACAGAGTGATTTGAAACACAGCTATGTTCTTTCTCTTAGGGCAGAAAGGAATAAAGATGAAAAGTCATGTAGAGTTATTTTGAGTATTATTTTTGGTGTTGGGTGAAAATTCTTGTTTTGACAGAATCAGATTTTGATTGTTTCTTTTTCTTTTAAAAATACCCATATATGAGAAAGTGCAAGCCCCCAGGGACATCTTGCCAATAGCTCTCATTCAGTGTTCTGAAGGATCTCAAAGCACATCCCTACTGTGAACTGAGACTGCTCTAGAAAACAGGCCTGGGCCATTTTCCTTCTCCTCACTGTAGGAACACACAGATGATCATCATCGTTCCCCAGAACGTGTGACTCTCTTCCCAGAAGGACAAGAACATAACAAATGTAATCAATGCATAAGAATCTTACACCCCTAAACCTTCAATCAAGACAAAGCCCTTATCTCTTTGTCTGTCTGTTTCTTAGCTTGGCTGCACATTTGAATTGTTTGAGGAGAGCATATAAAATAATAAAGTCCTGGTCTCGATGTCAGAGATTCGGAATCAATTGGTCTGGGTGGGGAATAGGCATTGGCATTCTCCTTCAGTCATAGAGCGAGCAAATTATGTATCAGAATCATCTGGAGACAACTGAACAATTCTGATATCCAAGTCATAACTCAGATTGATTTAATAGATTTTGTGTCTAGGGTGGGATTCAGCCAATGTTATTTTTCAGAGGTCTTCACGTGATTCCAGGGTGCCACCTAGGTTAAGCTTTAGCCTGAGCAAGTGCGGTTATTAAAGCGCATGAGGGTACTAGAAGGCAATGTTGAATTGGCCTGTAATGTCTGTCCCAAGAAAGATTCTGAACATGGGTGAGGGTACTCTTACTAGAACTGCGGTCTTCTCCTGCCTAAGGACTCTTGGCCATTGGTAGTATGGCATGACCACCTGGGTCTCCGTACATCATTCAGGGTTCTGGGAACCATGCAAGTGTCTCAGAGGAGAACTCCACCACCTTCTGCAGCTCTTCTAGGGCGCTGCCATGAAGATAAAATGAATCCAAGGTCTTTCATCCTGCAATTCTCCCTCCAGGAGGTTACCCTCCTCTCCCTTCCATTCAAGTCCGAAGGTGGCACCTGCCTGACTTCACAGGAAACTGACTACTGGGTATACACTTCATTGCTTCTGTACATTTAATAAATGATTTGGCCTCTTGCCTCTCAGGCAGCCTTAGCTTTCATCTCCATGCGGGGTAGAGAAGCCATAGACAAGTGTGATCTACTGGGAAGTGACCTGGGACATGGACACGTCACTGCCTGCCTCTCTGGGTAGCCTGGAATTCCCTGCTCCCCATTAGTTATTATTCCCTGGTAGGCAATGCAGTTGAAACAATCCTTTCAGTCAGAGATATTCTTTCAACCTTCTTTTATGGACACTGGGCCTCTAGCATGCACTCAATAATTACACATAAAATGAGTAAATAAATGAGTATTGTTTCACTTAGGAAAAGAGATTACTTGGGCTCTCCTTAGAAATTATTATCACACAACAAATGACCGTTCTGGCTGAGTATATCAGATTATTTGACAACACAGTAGCTGTCACCAGAAAGAATAAGTGGCCCTCGTCAGGAGACAGGGACCTGTCATATAGAGTTGCCACGTGCAATGCTGAAGTTTTCAGAAGCCAGGAGGCTTTATCAAGAAGACACGATTTGGGAGGTACGGAGGACCTACAAAGGTGGTGATGGGCCCTGAGGTCTGCCCCTGTGGGTCACTTGTTCTTGATCAAGGAGACACAAAATATGGAAGATCTGAACCTTGTTGCAGCAAAGGGGTGTGTCCACTGATAAGGATAGAACCTGTTGGTTGGTAGTTGCTACTCTTTTTAGGTGATTTACACTGAGTAATTTTAGACACACGGAGAATAGTAGAGACACTGCTCTTTAAAGTAGTCACTGAACAGGTGAAACAATCATTTATCTGCAGTAAACCCAGTGGGTGAAATGTCCCAAAGGGCTGCTAGTTCAAAAGACCTAGATCATTTGACAATGTAAAGGCCTGGACCGCACATTTCCAGTGGAAGGTGAACCCGGTGACCAGCTATGTGTCGCCTATTTTGGAAGTTTGTGCAAGTGCTGTATGGCCATTTCTACCTGAAGTGTATGAGGATGGAACTTCTCACCTTCCCCTCCTGCTCAGGGTCTCATTCATACTCAATCTTGAAAAAAATACCACCTGGTCCTGAATCTACACTGCACATTGTGTATATGTTTGTTGCCTTCACAGCCTTCTTCTATTGAAGGAGAAATCACTTTTGTAAATAGAAGAAGCCTGCACAGCCCTGTGGTGGAGCCAAAGGGCTGTCATCGAACTGAACAGTTTTCCAGGTCAGCCCCTCGTGTGAGATGCACCCATCTCCCAAGAGCTCCAACCCCGACAGCATGAAAAGCATGCCACTAATTTCTGATTGAGAAAGAATTCTGTTTGCCGGTATGTATATCTGATTGAAGGCTGAAAGAGATTATAAAAAATTCTGAAAAGAAGTATACTGTTGGCCCTGGCCGGTTGGCTCAGCGGTAGAGCGTCGGCCTGGCGTGAGGAGGACCCTGGTTCGATTCCCGGCCAGGGCACATAGGAGAAGCGCCCATTTGCTTCTCCACCCCCCCCTTCCTCTCTGTCTCTCTCTTCCCCTCCTGCAGCCAAGGCTCCATTGGAGCAAAGATGGCCCAGGTGCTGGGGATGGCTCCTTGGCCTCTGCCCCAGGCGCTAGAGTGGCTCTGGTCGCAGCAGAGCGATGCCCTGGAGGGGCAGAGCATTGCCCCCTGGTGGGCGTGCCGGGTGGATCCCGGTTGGGCGCATGTGGGAGTCTGTCTGACTGTCTCTCCTCGTTTCCAGCTTCAGAAAAATACAAATAAATAAATATAATAAAAAAAATAAATAAAAAAGTATACTGTTTTTTTTTTTGTTGTTTTTTTTTTTTTTTTTTTTTTTTTTTTTTTACCTATCTTATAAAATAGTATTGGTTCCACATATGTCCCAAGATATACTGTCTACAAGACCTGGTTCATTTGGACAATGGTGAGCAAAGTTTGACACCATCAGATTTCATTAAAGTTAGAAAATATCTATAGTAACCTTATAAGAAAAATCTGGGATTGAGTTGAGTATGACCCTGTAACCTTATTAAGAAACATATTTAGCCTGACCTGGGGTGGCACAGTGGATAAAGAGTCTACCTGGAACACTGAGGTCACCAGTTCGAAACCCTGGGCTTGCCTGGTCAAGCCACATATGGGAGTAGTTGCTTCCATCTTCTCTCTTATTCTGTCTCTGTCTCTCTCCTCTCTAAAATGAATAAATAAATAAATAAATAAATAAATAAATAAATAAATAGAAACATATTTATTCTGACCTGTGGTGGCGCAGTGGATAAAGCATTGACCTGGAATGCTGAGGTCGCCGGTTCGAAATCCTGGGCTTGCCCGGTCAAGGCACATAGGGGAGTCGCTGCTTCCTGCTCCTCCCTACTTCTCTCTCTCTCTCTTTCTTTCCCTCCTCTCTCTCTAAAAATGAATAAATAAAATCTAAAAAAATCCCCCATATTTATGTATTGCATAATCATGTTTGTTTTTACAGTCTTGACACTCTTACCACATTCGCATCTATAGCTAAAACTCACCTACGAGATCTATTTTGATGGCTTTTTATTATACTCCTCTGAAATGGTGTACCATTCACAGGTGACCTTGCATACAACCTAATGCTCAGTGTGGCAACTCTGAAGGCACATGCAAAATTAATAAATAAATAAAGTAATTAAATAACATCAGGGGAGAGGAGAAGAGGAAACAATGTTAATTGTACAACGGAGAAAACATAGAAAAGATGTTAAATCCATTATGTAGTAAGAACTTGTTTAAAGTAATGATCACCTTTTTTTCCCGGCCCTTTTGTCCTGGAGGTTCAAGTAGAGTTTTGTCCTGAAAGATAAAAAGATCCAAACATATGGTTACTCTGAGTTTCTGTTTTCTGAGTCTGGCATTCTAACCTCCTCCCAAATATGTCTACTTAGATATCCCACTTTCAGCCCAGACCAAGGTGTCCAAATGAGACTCCATCTCCCTCTCCTCACCCGTTCTTCTAGAAATCAATGGTAGCTGGAAAAGCACGTAAGAACCTTTTCCTTTTTTTTTCCGTGTTCTTATTTCCCTAAGTTTTAAGAGCTTTCCCTTCACCATCTCTTTGAGACCTCTCACCTCCTTTCCATTCTCACCAGTGCCACTCAGACTTGGAGTCCTCACCCCAGGACCATTCAGCCAACACACACGTGTCCCCAGTGGTGGGATTCAAATCATTTAACAACCAGTTCTCTGCCCTAATGACCGTTTTAAGTGTAAAAAAATGATATACTGAAAGGTAGTTTATTATTTCATACATCTAATACTTAAATAAGAACAAAAAAGAGGTACACAAAACTAGATTAGGTTATAAAGAAGAGTTTTAGTCTGACCAGACGGTGGCACAGTGGATAGAGCATCAGACTGGGACATGGAGGACCCAGGTTCAAAACCCCGAGGTCACCAGTTTAAGTGCGGGCTCATCTGGTTTGAGCAGGGCTCACCAGCTTGAACCCAAGGTTGCTGGCTTGAGCAAGGGGTCACTCAGCCTGGTCAAGGCACATATGAGAAAGCAATCACTGAGAAACTAAGGTGCTGCAACAAAGAATTGATGCTTCTCATCTCTTTCCCTTCCAGTCTGTCTGTTCCTCTCTCTGTCTCTCTTTGTCTCTGTTACCAAAAACATGTATAACTATTACAAGCATCATTCTGTCCATTTTTTTTCCACTTATGGATGGAATGAACACTATTACGGACGCTCAGGATACACTGACGCGCAGGTGAACTTTAAAAAAGAGTAAGGAACGTCAATGTGTGATTTCCACACTGGGCGGCTGCCCAGGCACCCACCTGAGAGAACCCTGATGACGAGTGCCATTTTAACCGCCGGTTCGCTGAGCTCAACAAAAAATTAGGTATTGGTTCTGCGAACCGGTTGAATCCCACCA
This sequence comes from Saccopteryx bilineata, assembly GCF_036850765.1. Classification (NCBI taxonomy): domain Eukaryota; kingdom Metazoa; phylum Chordata; class Mammalia; order Chiroptera; family Emballonuridae; genus Saccopteryx; species Saccopteryx bilineata. The sequence continues at coordinate 8,275,547 of NC_089494.1, forward strand.
CTGCCTATCCACATCTACAGGATGTCAGATACTCTGGACAATGTTGAGCCCACAAACATGGACAAATCCTAGGTGAGTCGAGATACAAGGAGAATGCATGAAAGGATAAGAATAAAACAGTGAGAGAAGGGCCTTCATAGAGGATTCAAGGGGTCCCGGGATGGGTGACGGGGCAGGTCAGTCAGGGAACATTCAGAGAGGGGGACATCTGAACTGAACACTAGATAGGTTGACTGTAGGTTTGTTAGGCTGAAAGACTGTGAAGTCATTTCAAAGGCCCATGGCTATATGAGATACTATCTGTTTCAAACGTCATTTCATACCTTAGGAGACTCCCTGGTTCTTCACTGTCTATGTTATGAGTTTAAACTCCTTACCCTGGCATTAAATCTCTCCACAAACAACCCCACTTGATGGACTATCCTATATTACACACCATCGTTCACCTCACCCCACAGAACTACGCTAACGCTGGTTCTGGTTTTCATGTCTTTCTTCCTCTGGAGTGTCTTCTGCCCACTGGCTGACTGTGGACTGTCTCTCTCAGTGCATAGAGTCCTCTGCAAGCACCGCGTCGGAATGACCTTCCCCTGCAGCTCCTGCGCCTGCGCCCACAGAGCCCCTGGGACAGAGCGGGAGCTGCCTGTGCTGAGCTGTGAGGGTGGGCACCTCTCCCGGGGGAAGGACAACGTCAGGGGCCTCCGGGCTCTGGGGCTCTGGTCATAATGCAGCCTATATTCGGTGAGCTCACAGTGACCTTATCTTTGAGTACAACCGGGAAGTCACCTCTCCTGCCCCCGTCACTCACGTACCTTTATCAGGCATCCTAGGGTTTTCCCACCACAGCGTATACTCTGCTTCCAATTACTTGATTTTCCACGGCCTCCTTTAATTTCAAATTCCCTGGGGGTGAACTGGTTTCCATCATCGCTTCTTATACATGTTGTTCTGGCTCCTGTAAGACCGGGGTAAGGTGATCCTGAAACCTCTTTGTCCTCAGAGCTCTGACATTGGCCTTTCAGCACATTGGACCTGAGCCCGCCCACCTTGGGCTCAGAGTCTGGCCTCCCTTCTCAGATGTCAGAACCCCCCAAACCAGCCTGTAGGGCCCCTCCAGGAGAGTCCCTGCTTGAGATTGAAATCTCAAGCAGGGGCCTTGCTGCTCACAATGGAACGAGGCCACATCTGTTGTGCCTTGTGTCACAACAATTCCCTTCCAGTTTAAGGCATTATTGAGCAGGTATTTTCCCACCCCTGAATCATGGGTAGCTGACATTAAAATAATGTGAAGTACTATTCACTGGAAAATGTAATGTACACATAAAAGATAGTCATATACTTAAAGCATCATTCTTTTTTTTTTTTTTTCTGTATTTTTCTAAAGCCGGAAATGGGGAGAAACAGTCAGACAGACTCCTGCATGCGCCCGACTGGGATCCACCCGGCACGCCCAACAGGGGGCGACGCTCTGCCCACCAGGGGTCGATGCTCTGCCCCTCCAGGGCGTCGCTCTGTTGCGACCAGAGCCACTCTAGCGCCTGGGGCAGAGGCCGAGGAACCATCCCCAGTGCCCGGGCCATCTTTGCTCCAATGGAGCCTCGGCTGCGGGAGGGGAAGAGAGAGACAGAGAGGAAGGAGAGGGGGAGGGGTGGAGAAGCAGATGGGTGCTTCTCCTGTGTGCCCTGGCTGGGAATCAAACCCGGGACTTCTGCACGCCAGGCCGACGCTCTACCACTGAGCCAACCGGCCAGGGCCAAAAAAACATCATTCTTTAGAGAAAAAGAAGTCAAAGCCTTGGCTGTACAGAGCGTCGTCTTGGAGCGCAGAGGTTGCCAGGGTGATTCCCTGGTCAGGATCCACGCAGGAGCAGCTCCGTGTTCCTGTCTCTCTCTCTCCATGCCTCTCGCCACTACCAACCCCCTCCCCCACATCAGATATAATAGGGTACTCATGCACTAGGATGGCCGTTATAAAAAGGACAGACAATAACAGGAGTTGGTGAGAATGCACAGAAATTGGAACCCACAGATTTTGCTGCTGGGAATATGAACTGGTTCAGTACTGTGGAAAATAGTCCGGTTTTTCCTCTGTAGGTTAAACATGGAATTACCATATAATCCTACAATTTCACTCCAGAGTCTAAACCAAAAAGAATTTTAAAAATATGTTCACAAAGAAACTTTACACAATACAAACATTATTCACGATAGCTAAAGAGTAAGAAAACCCAAATTGTAGGTAAATGAAATACTGTATGTCCATGCCATGGACTATTATGTTATTCAACAAAAGAAGAAATGAAGTATATATAGTACATGAGCCTTGAAGGCAGGCTGAGTGACAGACCCAGTCACAGAACAGCACGTGTTATGCGAGTCAATTGGTGTGAAATGCTTAAAATAGGCCTATTTACAGATCAGAAAACAGATCGGTGGTAGCTTCGGGCTGGGCAGTGGGCATTGGCTACTGAGAGACATAATGTTTCCTAGAGTGGAGGACAAGATGCTCTAAAACTAGATTGTGATGACGGTTGTATTATCTTGTGAATAAACAAAACAAAACAAACAAAAAACTCAACAGTAATTTCTACACTTTAAACCAGGGGTCTCAAACTCCCGGCCAAGTTCGTGGATTAGTCTGCGGGCCGCACAAAATTGTTCGGCGGGCCGCATGTGGCCCGCGGGCCGGGAGTTTGAGACCCCTGCTTTAAACGGTAAATTGTATATGTGAGTTTTGTCTCAGTAAAACTATTTTAAAAATAGTTATGATGCAACCATTTATATGATTTGGTGTTCACATAACCATATTAAGAATAACCTCACCTGATCAAGGTGGTATAATAATCTCACCTGGTCAGGGGTGGGCTTCGACCTTGGATGCTGAGGTCCCAGGTTTGAAACCCTGAGGTCACCGGCTTGAGTGCAGGCTCGCCGGCTTGAGCATGGGATCCTAGACAAGACTCCATGGTTGTTGGCTTGAGCCCAAAGTTTGTCGGCTTGAAGCCCACAGTTTCTGGCTTGAGCAAGGGGTCACTGGCTCAGCTGGAGCCCTCCACCTTCCAGTCGAGGCACTTATGAGAAGCAATCAGTGAGCAACTAAAGTGCCGTAACTACAAGTTGATGGTTCTCATTTCTCTCCCTTCCTGTCTTTCTGTCTGTCTCTCTCTCACACACACACACAAATAATCTGATATGATATTCACAATAATAAACAATTATTGCAAAGTTGTATAATTTAAAAATCAAAGCCCTGGCCAGTTGGCTCAGCGGTAGAGCATCGGCCCAACGTGTGGAAGTCCTGGGTTTGATTCCCGATCACGGCACATAGGAGAAACAACCATCTGCTTCTTCACTCCTTACCCCTTCTCTATCTCTCTCTCTTCCCCTCTTGCAGCCACTGCTAGAAAGGTTTGAGCAAGATTGGCCCCGGGCACTGAGGATGGCTCCGTAGCGTTGGCCTCAGGTGCTAGAACAGTTTGGTTGCCAAGCAATGAAGCTCTGGCCCAGCGGGGCAGAGCATTGCCTGGTAGGGGCTAGCCAGGTGGATCCTGGTAGGGGCACATATAGAAATCTGTCTCTGCCTCCCTGACTCTCACTTAATAAAAAAAATTAAAAATAATAAAAATAAAAATCACAAAATATTTTATATTCGTTATATAAATTAACTTTCAAAATCACATCATGAGGTGGGTTTTTAATTATCCATTTCTTAGATGAGAAGTTTCAGGCTCAGAAAGGTCCCATTCTTTACTCAGTTACTCTAGGTCGGGCTGAGGCTGGGACTCGGGCTTTCTGCTTTCAAATTCTGTGATCTTCTCACTACATCAAACCCCCTGTCCTGGTGACGATGACCCAGAAGGGCTATAACATGAGGATGGACCCTGACGGCCTCCTCCCTGTTATATCTGATTCAAAGAGAAATATGCAATATTTTCCACCCCTAGACTGATGTTTCTGCACTTCTCTTTGGTGTTCGGGCATTCTCATGGACCCTTGCACATGGAAGTGAGCACTTAACACGCATTATTTCTTAAAGGATAAAAACATCATCTTAGGGATCCCTGCCTCCTTCACTCAAGCCACACGGGGGCTGCGATTCCTTGAATAATGGGTAATGCGCATGGGTCATTCACTACTTCTTGTGATTCCTTCACATAGGGGTTGCAAATTAAATAGATCTTGAAACCTACCTCGTTCCAATTTTCTCTTAATTAACATCCCCTTCATCTCGCCACAGACCACAGGAAGTATTTCGTTTTCATAATTCACACTCTCATCTGTTTGCTCTCTTGCCTCTGAAACAGAAGATTCTTCATTCAGCCTCATTTTTCAATTGCACACATACAACTTCCTCCCATGTTGAGGTTGTTTATATACAGACACAGGGGTACTTAGGAAATGTTATTTCACAAATCTCCAGCATTTCAAAATCTTTCTTTTAGGAGCATTTTTGATATGTAACCAGAGTGTCCACCTTTACCCTCAAAGCCCACACAATCAGCATGCTTTACCAGGGACACCAGGCACCAATGAAACTGCCTTAGCTCCCAGTCCAGGGAGCCCCCTGACTCTGACATGACAACGGGGCACACGGCTGCTGTCGGGTTCTGTGCTATTTCCCTGCAGGGAGGCAGCTGCAGACAAAGTCAGAGACTGTCTGCTGTCTCCCTTCTGAGCTCTGACTCCGGGAGCAGAGAGGACAATGATGGGATAACCTAATGGAGACGGGGTCTGCCTGCTACTGTGTTCTCTGCTTTGCCTCATTTATCCCCACATCTGAAAGAGGTGCTCAGAAAGCTCTAGAACAATCTGCCTGGCTGACTGGACCATGTGCAGTCCAACAATGGTGTGCCCTTTACCAGAAACTACACCCAATGACTGATTACACTGGGGAACAAACTTTATGTTGCATCCACAAAAACATTTGTTCTAACCTAATTTGAGTGTGCTGATCTCAAATCTGACATTAGTTTTTCTCTGTAAGCTACAGTTTTTTTGAAATTCAAGATTTTAGGTTTTTATCTTATTGTAAAATTTTCAACATTTAGTTTAACATAATGAAGTAGATGTCTTCTTGGGCATCATCTTTGTGAAAATATAATAATTTATATAATGCAGTAAATACACTAATGCACTAAAAGATATGATTGCATCAGAATTCATGTACAATTTTGAAATAGAACATATTAAAGCACTTATTTTAATAATAAAATTTGTGCAAAACTTATTTAAATTCTGTTCAGGCAAAAATTTGCGTTTGTAGCTCTTGCGTTTGTGTACTTGTTGAGGACAATCTCGTTTGATGCTCCAGCAGTAGTCTGCTCATCACTAACAGCTCCAAGATTTTCGGGAAACTTATTAAGGTGACTGTTCAGGAAGTGAATCTTAATGCTCATGTTACATACAATGTCGTGGAAAGCCAACAGCATCCTTTGAACCAGAAGTTCATAGTTTTCTGCTTTTTTGTTGCCAAGGAAGTTCTTTATAACTGCCACTAAAGACTGCCATGCTGCTTTCTCCTCCTTATTCATCTTCCTGGCAAATTCTTCATCACGTCTGAGGGTTCGAATTTGAGGTACATTGAATACACCTGCTTTTATCTTCTCAACAGACAAGGCAGGAAAAGCAGAAATAATATGTTGAAAGCATTCACTTTCTCTATTCAAAGCCTGAACAAACTGCTTCATTAAGCCAAGTTTGATGTGAAGTGGGGGAAAAATGATCCTGTCTCAATTAACTACAGGTTCATTCACAATATTTTGCATCCCTACTTCCAGAGCTTCACATTTTGGCCACTCCTTCTGTGTCCAGTATTTCTCCCGAGCTGGACGGTCCCACAAATACAGAAAGCAAGAATACTTCATGAAACCTCTCTGTTGTCCTAGCAGGAAATTTACCATTTTAAGATCCATACAAATGATCCAGTTATGCTCCTCATACTTCAGAAAGTCGAGGACAATTTTTATGTCATTATAATCTTCTCAAAGATGAGTTGAATAACCACTTGGAACCACTGCGTAAACATTACCATTGTGTAGGAGAACACATTTTAGACTCTGTTTAGAGCTGTCAAGAAATAGTTGCCATTCTGTTGGACTGTAAGTGGTAACACCTAGCTGGCTGAGAAGAATACTGATGTCATGACAGTAAACAAAGTGTTTATCTTTGGAAAAAAAGTTCATAAAAATTTGTTCACGCTTCCTAAAATGGATACTTTAGCTGAGTGGTGAAGTACATTCTTTTCTTGAAGCCTGGAGGCTAATAACTCAGCTGCTTTCTTTGATAGGCCCAAATCTCTTACTAAGTTATTCAATTCGGGTTGGCTAAACTGCTGAGGGGTTAATGACTGCTTGGCATCAGAAGAAGACCCTACAACCATTTCCTCATGCATCTTATCAAAATACACTTGATCACCATGTTCACTTTCTTCATCCTGAGAAGAAATAAAACCATTGAAAACTGGAACCGGGAGTGTCTCAGACTGTGGTTAGGTCATATTGCTGAAAGAATATTAGGATATGCAATCATATGCCATTTTTTCTTGCCAATGCCCTTTGTATGGATCAGACAGAAATAACAGTCACTGCTGTGGTCCTTAGGTTCACGCCAAACCATGGGAATACCAAAAGGCATTCCTTTGTGTTTTCCTTTTGTCCAGTCATGAAGCATTTCCTCACAATTATGACACACAATATGAGGAACCCAATTCTTGTCTTGATCACCAAGGGGAACTTGAAAATAGGCAATATATGCACGTGTCACAAATGATGAAATATTGCGCCTTTGACGTTGAAGTGTGTAACAGCCACATATATAACAGAAGGTGTCAGGACTATTCTTACATTTACGCCTACTTGAAGAAATCATGATTCAATCTTAAAACAAAATAAAAGGGTGTTTTTAACAGATAATAATACATTTTACATTTTTTACACTTAAAAATAACTACAATTATGTAAAAGTGACGTTTGTAAAACATTAATTGCCTTGTGGTTATGTTCAATCCAAGAGTCGTTGCCCTTTAACTCCAATTTAAAAACCAATGCATGCCATTAACTGTAACAAAAAGAAATTAAAATTGCCTAAAAACTAGAGCATGTACCAAAAAAATGGATTTTAGATTTGGAATCAGCGATGCAGAGATATATAGAAACAGTTCTAAAACCTCATGCAACAGAAAATTAAAAAAAAAAATTGTTCCCTAGTGCTATCTAACCCTGTGAACTGGTCTCCTCCTGTCCACGCATGCTACCACCTATGACAGCTCTTCGGTCACTGACAGAAGCTGTCCCCCATGACGGCAGAATGAGATCAGTTCCTTCCTGCACTGTGATCAGGACAAAAGTGGTGACAAATGAAAGGCGCTCTATAAAGCAACTCTGAAAATTCCGGATGCTGTTCTGACCACGGCTGGTAAAGATGCCTCGTTCTCTCCCCCGCCCATGTGGAGGGCACAGCTTTACAGAGTGCCCTAGAGGATTCAGGCTTAAGTTTGGTTCTGTTTCTTGGAAGTGTCTTCACCCTGCTTGTATCTGACCCTTCTGGATGAAAAGTCTGAGTGACAATAGATTATCGGACAGGAGGATGAAGCGACAGTCAGTGGAGTGTCACACGGATTTGTGGCAGTGAAGGAAGAGCAAAGATCTGGGCACCTGAGGAGGGAACACCAGGGAGGTACGGGAGCTGGAAGAGTGTTAACAATATCTGTCTCCCGGAACTGCCCCGAGTCCTTCTTCCGGAAAAAACCTGCCCCGGTCCAGCTCTTCCTCCAGAGAGGCCGAGTCGGCCATTCTGCATCACGTACAAGGACACGGGCTGGTGCCGGCGTCTATGCATCCCATGCAGGGTGTCTCCGGACACTGTCCCTACAACGTTTCTCAGTCATGCAGTGGAGGGTTGTAGGACAGGTGCCATCTGGTGAGTGTCAGGGACACAGAGGACAGATTGGATAGATGGTCCCCAGGCAGGGTCCCTTTCCCCGTCCAGACCTGTCAAGGACTAGACACAATGGACAGAAATGAAAACTCTAAGGTTTACAGGTGGTCAGGAGCCCACCTTACCCGTGGCTGATGTATTCCCCTTAGGGACCTCCACAATTACAATATAAATGCCTCTCTTTCACGGTCTCCGTGTGTAGCTTTGGGCTTGTACCGCTTGTGTGAAAGCCAGGCATTCATTTGTCTCTCACGTGCCCGTGGTGACTTGCACCGTGGGGGTGATCATAGGAGACCTAAACCAATTGCAGTTTAGGAAGTTTCTTAAAGGCTGCAAGAAACAAGTCAAATCAACTGGGTTTTAGCTTCCAGTGGTCAGAGTGATCAGAGTGGCTCGTGGCCTGGTGTCCTCACGGGGAAACTGCCAGTCTGCTGTGTGAGGAGGACTTGTCGGGAGGCAATGTCCTGACATGCCACATGCTCAGGGTGCCTTTTCTTTTCTTTTCTTTTCTTTTCTTTTCTTTTTGTGTGTGAGAGAGAGAGAGATAGAGATAGAGAGAGAGAGAAATAGGGACAGACAGACAGGAAGGGAGAGAGACAAGAAGCATCAATTCTTCATTGCGGCACCTTAGTTGTTCACTGACTGCTTTCTCATATGTACCTTGACCATTGGGCTACAGCAGAGTGAGTGACCCCTTGCTCAAGCCAGTGACCTTGGGCTCAAGCCAGCGACCTTGGGGTCATGTCTATGATCCCATGCTCAAGCCAGCGACCCCGCGCTCAAGCAGGTGAGCCTGTGCTCAAGCCAGCAATCTCGGGGTTTCAAACCTAGGTCCTCTGCCTCCCAGTTCAATGCTCTATCCACTGTGCTACCACCTGGTCAGGCCAGGGTGCCTTTTCAAGGATATGTGGATAGAAACAGTTTTAGAAGCTGAGTTAATGTAGCCCTAAAGGGATAGGACAAATTTGTTTCCTGACCAGTATAAAATAGAGAATACGTCCCTCCTTAGGAATATCCCAGGCTAGTACAGTCTCCCCGCTCTCCTCAGAGGAGATATGCTTACGTCCCGGGGTAATGGTCACGGTCTGTCTCCTGATAAAGCTTTGTATTTTACATGAGAGTAATTTAATCAGAATTCATAGAATGATATACTTAATATTTGTACATTTCATGTCAATTTTATCTCAGAAAAAAGAAGAGAGCCTGACCTGTGGTGGCACAGTGGATAATGTGTTTACCTGGAATGCTGAGGTCGCCTGTTTGCAACCCCGGACTTACCCGGTCAAGACACATATGAGAAACAACTACTATGCATTGATGCTTTCTGCTCCTCCCCTGCTTTTTCTCTCTCTATCTCTCCTCTCTCTAAAATCAATAAGTGAAATATTTTTTTCAAAAGAAAAGCAATACAAACAAACACTGAAGTCTACTTGATGACAGGGCCACTGAAGTGTTTGGCGGGAAGGGCACTGACCTATGCAGCGTTCAGGCTTGAGAGTGGTGAGTTGGCGGACAGGAAAATGGAGAGATGGAGAGGAATGCGATAAAGCAAGAACAGTACATGGTAATTGCGACTCTGTATTTACTAAATTTGCCACGTTTTCTGCATCTTGAGATTTCATAATTTTTTTTTTTTTTCATTTTTCTGAAGCTGGAAACAGGGAGAGACAGTCAGACAGACTCCCGCATGCGCCCGACCGGGATCCACCCGGCACGCCCACCATGGGCGACGCTCTGCCCACCAGGGGGCGATGCTCTGCCCATCCTGGGCGTCGCCATGTTGCGACCAGAGCCACTCTAGCGCCTGAGGCAGAGGCCACAGAGCCATCCCCAGCGCCCGGGGCCATCTTTGCTCCAATGGAGCCTTGGCTGCGGGAGGGGACGAGAGAGACAGAGAGGAAAGCGCGGCGGAGGGGTGGAGAAGCTAATGGGCGCTTCTCCTGTGTGCCCTGGCCGGGAATCGAACCCGGGTCCTCCGCACGCTAGGCAGATGCTCTACCGCTGAGCCAACCGGCCAGGGCCGAGATTTAATAATTTAATGGTGGGTAATAGAGATTTGAGTGAGAAAGAAAACTTTATTAACCCAAAAATGACAGTTCTAATTAAAGAAGAATTTTTATTAGTGATACAAGAGATCTCAGAAGACAATGCAGTAATCAATTTAGTATACTGAGGCCCTGGCCGGTTGGCTCAGTGGTAGAGCGTCGGCCTGGCGTGCAGAAGTCCTGGGTTCGATTCCCAGCCAGGGCACACAGGAGAAGCGCACATCTGCTTCTCCACCCCCTCTCCTTCCTCTCTGTCTCTCTCTTCCCCTCCCGCAGCCAAGGCTCCATTGGAGCAAAGATGGCCTGGGCGCTGGGGATGGCTCCTTGGCCTTTGCCCCAGGCGCTGGAGTGGCTCTGGTCGCAACAGAGTGACGCCCTGGAGGGGCAGAGCGTCACCCCCTGGTGGGCAGAGCATCGCCCCTGGTGGGCGTGCCGGGTGGATCCCGGTCACACGCATGCGGGAGTCTGTCTGACTCTCTCTCCTCGTTTCCAGCTTCAGAAAAATACAAAAAAAAAAAAAAAAAATTAGTATACTGAGGACAAGTAAATGTTCACCTCAGATGTTTAAACCTTGTAAGAAAAAATGACACCAAAATAAAGTCAAGTTTGCACATGCAACACTCGGAAGGTTTGTCACTTAGACACCCTCACTAAAGAAACCAAGGCTGTATTCCAGGAGACCATACGTGAAGCGATGAAAGAAACAATGATGAGTGTATAAAATGACAAAAAATTTAATTAAGTAAGTAAATTTTGGAAATGCCTTTGGACTGTAAGGTAATAGTTTCAAAATTTATAATTAAAAGAAAATTAATAGCAAAATATTAAACAATAGTAGGTTCATTGTGGAGAATGGAGGTTTAATTTGAAGAAATTGGTGCTAAAATCTTGGTCATCTTTTGAGATTAGGGCGTGGTTCAAGAGAAGACAGGAAGTTTATCTCCAATTTCCAAACCAGCAGAGAGAAAAGGTGGGATACAGAATGACACCCAAACAACCAGAGAGGAGAGAGACACAAAACCCATAGGAAGGGGGGTTAACAATCCTACAGAACATATGCTGCTCACAAAGGTTAGGGGATATTTCAAAGTGAATTTGAAGTGATAACATATCTCCTAATTTTTGTGAGCAGTATATAAATCCACGTTTATCAGACATTATAATAAAAGTGACAAATAAAACTTAACTATTAAAAATTAGGAAAGATCGGCCCTGGCCGGTTGGCTCAGTGGTAGAGCGCCGGCCTGGCGTGTAGGAGTCCCAGGTTTGATTCCCAGCCAGGGCACATAGGAGAAGCGCCTATCTCCTTCTCCACCCCTCCCCCTCTCCTTCCTCTCTGTCTCTCTCTTCCCCTCCCGCAGCCAAGGCTCCATTGGAGCAGAGTTGGCCCTGGCGCTGAGGATGGCTCCATGGCCTCTACTTCAGGCGCTAGAATGGCTCTGGTTGCAACAGAGCAATGCCCTGGATGGGCAGAGCATCGCCCCCTGGTGGGCATGCCGGGTAGATCCCGGTTGGGCACATGTGGGAGTCTGTCTGACTGCCTCCCCATTTCCAACTTCAGAAAAATACCAAAAAAAAAAAAAAATTAAGAAAGATCACAAAAAGCTAAGTGTTGTTACAGAGACGTAAAACAAAGCTGCATAGGAGGGCTTAAAGCAAAGGAGTGAAAAACATAAACATAGAAGTTAATGTAACAGATCAGCACCCTGAAAAAGAGATTTGAAGGCAAAAGGCATGAATAAGGATGAGGGGGAACACTCTATACTATACAGGAAGAAACCCACTATGTTATAACAACCATAAATGGTGTCAAAGTTTTTCAAGTAAAAGACAACCTGGAGGAGTTGGCAAATACTCAATCATTTGAAAAATCTAATACATCTCAATATGAACCTGACGGAACACATACAACCTAATTTACCATCAACCCACTAGATTTGAGAGCCCTAAAATAGTTCAAATGTGCAAATTTCAAAGTGACATAGAATATTTACAAATATTGATCACATATTAGACTCCAAAAAGACTTTTAACAAATTTTTAAAGATTTGATGAGGTGTTTCTTACTATCATGTCTTAAATATTTATTTTCCATTCTTAATTTACTAACAGAGTATCTGCATTCTGGGAGATGACCTACTCCAGACAAGATATCATAGTTTATAACTTTCCTCATAGCGGCAGGACCACCAGTTTAAGGTTCGATGAGTAAGAGGAGAGCAGAGGTATGTGGGAGGGAGAACTGTTAGGAAAGCGTCACACAGAAAGGATAGACCTCGGAGAGAAGACACCTTTTGCTCTTTACCATTTCTCTTTGGATGGCCTAGCACATGGTCATATGGCCGGAGCTCAGTGGGCACCTTAGACAGACACATGATCTTAAAAATGGCTAACCTGTAAGAGAGAAGAAGCTTCAAAACACACAAATGCTAACTTAGCCAAAACCATTTTGAAAAGAAAAAAAAAGATTATAGGTCTTATTACCTGATTTCAGAACAATAAAGCTATAGTAATCAAGATAATGCACTTTGACATTAAGATAGACACATAGCTTGACTGGTGGTGGCGCAGTGGGTAGAGAACATCGACCTGGGATGCTGAGGTCCCAGGTTCGAAACCCCGAGGTCACTGGCTTGAGCACAGGTTCATCTGACTTAAGCACAGGCTCAGCAACTTGAGTATGGGACCACTGACACGATCCCAGAGTCACTGGCTTGAGTCCAAGGTCACTGGCTTGAGTACAGGGTCACTGGCTCAGCTGGAGCCCCCCTGGTCAGGGCACATATGAGAAACAATCAGTGAACAACCAAAGTGCTACAACTAGGAGTTCATGCTTTTCAACTCTCTCTCTCGTGCTAAATAAATAAATAAACACATAAACAAACAAACAAATAAATAAAAGATAGACAAGATAGACACATAGATAAATAGAACAGAAAAAGAATTCTAGAAATGCACCCAAACTCATATGGCCAATTGACTTTCAAAACAGATGTAAAAGCAATTAATTCAATGTAGCAAGGATAGACTTTCAACAAATGGTTCTGGGACCATTGGATATCCTTATGCTGAAAAAGAAGTTCTTATCTAACATCATGTGCAAATATTATTTTAAACTGGATCACAGATCTAAATGTAAGTGCTAAACCATAAGACTTCTTGATGAAAACACTGGATCTTGAGTTAGGCAAAAATTTCTTAAATAGAACCCTGAATCACAGATTATAAAAGAAAACTGTTATATAAGACTTCATTAAAGATTAAAAATTTTGTTCTGCAACAGATCCTGCCAAGAAAATGAAAAAGTAAGCCACAGATTGTTAGACAACCGACAAAGGATTTGAATCCAGAATATATAAATAACTCTTTCACTTAAAAGAATAGATAACCCAGTTAAATTAGGGAAGAAATTTAATAAACACTTCACCAAATGAGATCTGTGAATGATGGCAAATACATGAAATTATTCCCAGCATCATTAATTAATAGGAAAACATCTTTCTTTTCTTTTTCTTTTTTTTTTTTTGTATTTTTCTGAAGCTGGAAACGGGGAGGCAGTCAGACAGACTCCCGCATGCGCCCGACCGGGATCCACCCGGCACGCCCACCAAGGGGCGAGGCTCTGCCCACCAGGGGGCGATGCTCTGCCCCTCTGGGGCGTCACTCTGCCGCGACCAGAGCCACTCTAGCGCCTGGGGCAGAGGCCAAGGAGCCATCCCCAGCGCCCGGGCTATCCTTGCTCCAATGGAGCTTTGGCTGTGGGAGGGGAAGAGAGAGGCAGAGAGGAAGGAGAGGGGGAGGGGTGGAGAAGCAGATGGGCGCTTCTCCTGTGTGCCCTGGCCGGGAATCGAACCCGGGACCCCTGCACGCCAGGCCGATGCTCTACCACTGAGCCAACCGGCCAGGGCAGGAAAACACATCTTAAAACTACAAAAACAACCACTACACAAGTGTTACAATAGCTAAAATTAACAACTAAAAAACAATACCGAGCACTGGCACATAAATGGAGCAACTGGAACCTTCACACATTGTTAGTGGGAATGTAAAAGGCTACAACCACTTTGGAAAACCTGGCAGAGTCAGAAAGTGTTGAACGTGCATTTATGTTCATATTACTCAGGAGTACTACACCTAGGTGTTTATCCAAGAAAAATGAAAACATATGTTCACCCACATATTTGTGTGCACATGTTTCTAGTAGTTTTTTCAGAATAGTTGCAAATGGAAAATAGCTCAATGCCGATGAACAGGTGAATAGATAAGCAATCTCTCCTGTATATTCATCCAATGGAGTACTTCTCAGCAAGAGAAATGGAGTGACTACTGATACACACAGCAATATCAGTTTGTCTCAAAGGCATTATGGTAAGTGAAAAGGAACAGACATAAACTATATACTGTCAGAATTCATGTGTATAAAATTATAGGGAAAAAAAAAGTATAGTGAAAAAAACCGATCAGCTGTTTTTAAGAGACAGAGGGTATAAAGTGGGACACAGTGAACCTCTGGGGGCGACAGAAATGCTCCATGTCACGATCATGGTGCTATTTACACGACTATCCACATTTGTTAAAGTGATGAGTTCTATTGTATGTAAATGATATTATAGCAAATCTGACAGGGGAAAATTAAAAAATGCCTAATCGATCAATATATAAAGAAAAGTATAAAATTTAGTGGAAGAACAAAAAAGATGATTTGAATAAATGCATAGGTCATCCTCCTTGAAAAAAGTTTTAATTCTACCCAAATTAATCTTTAAGTTCATTGTACTGCACTTTTAAATTCCCAAAGGCATTGGGGAAGTTTTAGATTCTACCCCAGCAGAGGTACAGCATCGCCGAACCACTGAAATCGCTGTCTTTTCTGTTTCTCCTCAATGTAACTTCTCTTTTTGGCAACAGAAAATGTAGTAAGTGAGAAAAGCAAATTCGACTTTGGGCCTTTATAATTCAGCCCATCTGGTACTGAATGATAAACAGACCAGTTTTTCAGGGTAGAACGTTATTCACAGATCTCTGAATACAGGACAGGGAAAGGTACATGGAAGGGCCTTTCCGTTTATGAAGAAAAGTGTTGGGGTGATTTCTGATAATTATCATCTCACATCGTACACAAAGAGGTGAATGTTGTGGGAATTACAGATTTATTTATTTATTTATTTATTTATTGTATTTTTCTGAAGCTGGAAAAGGGGAGAGACAGTCAGACAGACTCCTGCATGCACCCGACCAGGATCCACCCGGCACGCCCACCAGGGGCGATGCTCTGCCCACCAGGGGGCGAAGCTCTGCCCCTCCCGGGCGTCACTCTGTCGCAACCAGAGCCACTCTAGCGCCTAGGGCAGAGGCCAAGGAGCCATCCCCAGCGCCCCGGCCATCTTTGCTCCAATGGAGCCTTGGCTGCAGGAGGGGAAGAGAGAGACAGATAGGAAGGGGGGGGGGTGGAGAAGCAAATGGGCGCTTCTCCTATGTGCCCTGGCCGGGAATCGAACCCGGGTCCCCCGCACACCAGGCCGATGCTCTACCGCTGAGCCAACCAGCCAGGGCCAGGAATTACAGATTTAGACATTAAAAAGTATCGACTACTTCAAATATTATAAAAACAAATATAAAATATTTTTTTAAATATTTTTTAAATATCTTTGTAACTTGACACAAAACCTAGAAACCATACAGGAAAAGTCTACCAGATTTAACTACATAAATTTTTCAAACTTCTTTAGGACAAAATATACTATTACAAACCCCAAAATAACAGCAAATGAGACAAAATATTAACAACAAACACAAGCAAAATTTAGCATGTGTAATATATCAGTATACCTATTCTTGTTCAACATGGTTAAAAACCCTGACCATCATAATAGCAACATTGATAAGGCACATACTAGCCATTTGTAGCAGATGAAAAACAAATGATCACTAACCAGTAAAAAATTCTCAACTACACTAAAATTACAGTAATGCAAATTAAAATAAGAACAAAATAAAACTTTCTATAGTTAAGTTGGCAAAATGTCTAATGTTTCTAATGTCTAGTGCATAATGTACTGATTTAAAGTAAAAAAGTAACAGTATGAATGGTTTTATTTAGATATATGATATAATTATAATTGTGTTAATACATAGAAAAAAACACAGAAATACATACATCAAAGTTTACAAAGATAAAATATTTTAAAATAAAAACATAAATATGTGAATATTTTGAAAACATATAAATTAATGTTTTAAATAATATAATCTACTCATCTAAAAGTAAAATATTCACTTCCTTTTTGGACTTATGAAAGGTGTCAGTTTTCTATTATAATAATTTACCATAAACTCTGTGGCTTAAAATAATACAAAGTTATGATCTTATAGTTCTAAGGTCAGAAATGTGACACAAGTTGCACTGAGCATAGTTCCTTTCAGGAAGCTTTAAGGGGGAATCCGATTTTTTTCATTTTCTAGCTTCTGCCTTTATTTTTTAGCACATTGTCCCTCCATCTTCATCTTCAAAGACAGTAACATCACATCTGATCGTTAGTGTATTGTCACATTTCCCTCTCTGCACAGCAGAAAAGGTTTTCTGACTTTTAAGGAGCCATGGATTTGACTGGGGCCATCAGGTCATCCAGGATAATCTCCCCATCTCAAGACCATTAACTAAATCACGTTTCAAACTCTCATACTCCATGTACAGGAACAGATTACAGGTTCTAGGGATTCGACACAGTGTCCCTATTTCTGTTGGTATAAGGTTCTCAGGAACCATGTAGGTCTCCCATGTATATCATAGGGATCTGCTCCTTTAGACAGAAGTCACCTCCTATCTTTGTTATATACTTACTTACCTATTCTTGGCTTCTGCTGAGAAGGCTAGCTGATCCATGAGTCACATACTCTCATTAAGGAATTTTTGTGGCTGTGTACTCTGATCTTTCGCTACTTCTGAGGCTCTAGCAAAAAGTTGTACAGCCACACTCTTGGTCACGTCTACAGAGTACACTTATCTGACAGTGACTCTCATAATTTTAGAATCTTTTGCAACTTGGGTGAGCTAAGAATAACCCAAATTATCCAGTCCTGATTCCTTTTTGTTGAGCAGTTCAGTTCTCCCCTCAATATATCTCTTTCTTCTCACACTTTACTGTAAGCAGCAAACAGAAACCATCTGCACCTTCCTCACTTAGAAAGCTCCTTACTGCATATCCAGAAAGTTCTGCTTTCCACTTATCTGCAGGATTGGGTTTTGCTACACGTTGTCAATATATAATAAGGTTCCTCTTCCTCCAGTTTCCAAAAACATGTTCCTTATTTCCTCTTGAGCCCTCACCAGTCACACCTTTACCCTCCATATTCCTACAATCTGTGCTGTTCAGGATGATTTATGTATTCTCTGAGACAATGTAGGTTTTCTCTTCCAGATTCTTTCCTCCTTCTGAGTCCTCACTAGGGCTGGAGCAACTACATTTCTATAAACTGTTTAAGACAATCTAGTCTTTTTTTTTTTTTATCATTCTACTTATAATTCTTCCAGCCTTTGCCCAGGGCTCAAAACCATTGCCAACTTTTAGAACGTGTTATAGCCATAACCCACTTTTAAGAACCAAAGTCGGCATCATTTCTATAATGTTGCCATAATCATTCACTACAAATAGTGGCTTAAAACAACACAAATCTATAATCTAATGGTTAATGTCAGTGGAATTCTGACACAGCCTCATGGGGCTAAAATCAAGGTTTCAGCAGACCTTCATTCCTTTCTGGAGGCTGCAGGGGACAGTCTGTTTGATTGGCTTTCCTGCCTCTTAAGGTCTCCCACACACCCTCGTTCCTTCTCACTTTTTCCAAGCCAGCAATGTCGCTTGTCTGATCATCCCTCCACAGTCACTTCCTCTCTCCACAGCCGAGAAAGCTTCTCTGCTCTTTACGGGCTACAGGAGTGTCCTGGGTCACCAGGTAATCCAGAATCATCGCCCCCATCCCAAGGTCCCCTGTTTAATTCTATCTGCGAAGTCCACCTGCCATGTGAGACACCAGATTCCAGGTTCCTGGGAACAGGACACTGACATCTTTGAAGACATTCATTCTATCCATCACAGAATTGTATATACATAATAATAACAACAAAGAAACACTGGCATTATAAAACTCATTTCTAACATTAAAAACAAGTATATTCTTACTTCTTTTCCTTGTGACTTTTCTTGAAGTAGCATTGTTTGCAGGATCCACAGTACCTGGGAAATAACAGGTGTTGGTGAGAACACAGAAGTTAATAAATAAAAGTAACAGATTTTAGGATAATTCATACCGCAGAAGGCTTAAGTGTATAAGGGTGTTTGATTTCTTGTTTCTGTTTTTCTTCTAAAGAAACTGAAAACCTACTAAATTGAGAAGTAGGACCTCAGAGTTGGCCCTGGGGTCTTCCTTTATTTCTCAGTAGCACTTTGAAAAATTCTCTTTTGTACTCAGAGTTAAGAAGAGGTATCATATCCTGTTTAGATCTCAAGATTTTTATGAGGAAGTTTGTGCAAAAATTTGTACAAAACCACTGTATATGCCTGTGACACACTGGAGGACTGACATCCATCAGAAATGTCTGTTGGGTTAAGAATAGTTGATTCGATGGTTTTCTCTTAACAGTTTAGTGGCAGAATCAGTTGTTTTTTGAGGCCTCAGTAAGATTGTGACAAAATGACACTATTATCTAGAAGCAAAAGTATACTGACTTTCTTGGGTTCCACAAAATAATGGGTGTGATAAAGATGGAAAGTACTGTATAAAATCAAGGCTTTATTAATTTTTATTATTACAGTCATTATTATTAGTTATTAATTCAATGATGTAGTAAGCTAGATACGTCCATTTTTGGAGTATGTTTCTACTACATTGTCCATCTATAATCAACAGGGCCCATGCTGCTAAACATGACTTTATAATGACCTCTTGCCTCCCTGCTGTTCCCAAAAGAGTCAGGCCTAGCAAATAGAATGGGATTCTGCCATGAACTGGACCCATTTTTTTTTCTTCAAAATGTGCTCAGAGTCAAGGGCAGCAGAATACGGGAGCTCTGATTTCAGAATCCTCAAGTCCTGCAGCCCCAATCCTGTGACTCTCACCTTTATAACTGACCCGCGTCCAGCTGGTGAGCCGCCTGATGTTCTTGAGCCCTGATCACTTATCACTGACACAGCAAGGGTCTGTGGTAGCTGCTGACTCACCTCCACCCCAAGACCCATGGGTCGCCTTAACCATCATGTCCGATGCTTGGCTACTTTCAGTCCTTGTCTCTTGGCCCTTTGGCACACCTCAGGAAGAACGGATGATGCAGAAACACTTCTCACTTTCTCTTCCTTCTAACGTGTCACTTACAGACAGCTATTATTGTATTCTGATCATTTTATAAAAATGTTTCCTGTAAAGATGTTTCATCTTCAGAAAGATTCACTTAAAAAGTTTCTTGTAAAAAATATCAAAAAAAATTTAAAAAGTCCAGATACCTAATGGACTGCTTAAACAACAGAACTGAAAGTCAAACTTGCTAAGAAGTGAAGCAGAGGACAACTAACCCGAGATTCGGAGCCTGCCGTATACCCGACAGCCTCATGTTTCCGCTTCTCCTTGCTTTAGTCCTTTCTTACCTCACAAATAGTATAGGATGCTAAGCACTCACTAGAATATTTATTGTTTCCTTTTTACCCTTAATTTCTGACTGGAAAGACAACACTGGGCACCATCTAACAACCTACTTCACAGGTCCAAACATAGAACTGGTTACGTACATATTTCAAGAGTGTTAAATGCCTGGTCATTCAGGCCAATAACGATTTGAAAGAATACTTCTTCCTTGGGTAGGAATTGTAATGACAAGCCAGCAATAGTCAACCAGAAAAATGTTTACATTTCTTTGCATGAGTTATATTAGACAAGAGAACTGCTCTTGACATTTTGTTAGCTGGGCAAGGTGGGGTGTGCTCTGTTGCTAACATCTCTTGTTGTACTTGGATAAAAGACCTCTGATAAAATAGAAATGAAACTAGATAAAATCTAGGAATAAGCCAAATAGTTAAATACAGTACCCGCTGACACCACATGGTTGTTTAATATCTTCAGCTGACTGCAGCTCGTTGTTATAAAGACGCCACTCTAATAATGGTTGCTCAATGTTTTTGAAATCATTACTAAGGCCTATGAGACTTCACCTGAGAAAGCTCAAGAAACTACAGAAGCTTGCCCTTGAAGAGACATGGCAGTACCGCCTTCCTCTGTTCTGGTACTCTGCTTGTTCAAACATGGCCTGAGGCTCCTAAGAAAAAGGATCCCTGTGTCCCCTCCTACGTGGGACATGTCATACTGGGAATGAGCCTCCCTGGCGATGAGGGGCCGGCAATGGCGTAACATTCCCACAATGAGACCCCTGACAACGGAGAACTGATAATGCTTTCAATAACTGACCAGTGCTGCTTTCTGATAATTATCAGTGATGTTTCAAAAAATATCTTTTTCTTTTAAGTGAGAGAAGGGGAGATAGACTCCTGCATGTGCCCCAACCGAGATCCACTTGGCAACCCCCATCCGGGGCTGACGCTTGAGTCACCCGCGCTATCCTCAGCTTCTGAGGCCAGCGCTCGCTCGTACCAATCGAGCCACTGGCTGTGAGAGGGGAGGAGAGAGAGAAGGGGGAGAGGGAGGTGAGAGATGCAGATGGTGGCATTTCATGTGTGTCCTGATTAGGGATTGAACCCGGGACATCCGCATGATGGGTTGATGCTCTATTCACTGAGCCAACTGGCCATGGCCACATGGAAAAATCTTGATCAAAAACGGGAAATTGTAAAATTATATATATAAATGGCGAGCCACTTAAAAATGGAGTCAGAGCTGCCATCTCAGACGAATTTCCTTACACATCTTATGCCTTAAACATTTGCACTGTTAAAACAGGGGACAATAAACTTGGGACTGGATCTAAAACAACATCGTGTTCCAAAGAACTGTTCTTAAGGATAACAAGAAAGCAGATATTATGACTCCTGGACTGATATCTACCAGACTAAAATTAAAAATTAGAATTAGCATCACAGTATTTTTTAATCCTCAGTAGAAATGCCTTCCTTCTTCTAATCTAATTGTTCCCCTTCCTTTTCTTAAAAATACCCCTGGACTTTGTCTCCCAAGCAGAACACTATTCAGGTTTCTGCCTGAATGAGTGCTTTCCTGAATAGCTATTCTTTTGACTTCAAATAACTGCTTGTTGCCTCCAACTTTGTAAGACCTATTTTTGTTAAGCAAACAACATCCTACAAGTTAATAGAATGAAGGCCTATGGAAAATGCTGAGAAAGAAATTCAGGAGGAAACACAAAGCTCTAAATTTCCATGCTGGATACTTGTCATCCAGGACTGCAGCCTTGTACAGGGTTTGTATTCTGTGCAAATCAGCACTGTGAGCAGCTGACTTCTGGTCAAGGGTATTGATCCCTGCAAGAAGGAATAAGGTGCTTTATGTGTCCCACTGAGCAACCAAGGGACCAATCCCAGAGGAAATGCGCTAAGTGAGAAAACTTGGAAAAATCTTGACCAGCCATGCAAACCATGGTTTGCAACTAGTCCACTCTGGTCTGTTCTTCTAAGTCACCTGCCTGGTGGACCAGTGACCTCTATTTCCTGACAACAATTCACTGCTCTGTTCGAACCTTACCCTCCTACACTTCTCTCTCTTCCTCCTCTTCCCCCTTCTGTTGTCATTAACACATTCTTCATCTGCTGGTTTTTTTTGTAGGGAGACCGTGGAAATCCTGTGCTGAAGGGAGGGGCCTCGTCTCCCCACCGAGGCTACCTTCAACTGTTCGCCAGGCTGAGAAATAACCTCGGTGTCTGAGCCCCGGACTTATTTCGGAACCACCTTTCAGAGCAGTGTGCCTGTGTCAAGATCAAGACACAGGTGAGAAAGGACACTTCTTGAAAACTGTACCTTCTACATGGATAGATCTAGTGAGGTATTAGAGCAAACATATTCTTTACAATATTTTAATTTTTGTAATTATGATGTGTCATTATTTATTTGTTCTTAGGTGTTTTCCTGGTGGATTTTCCTAAATAGGCTTGTCTCCCATATGCTCTGAGCAAGCAGGACGGGAGGACCCCTCTGCAGTCGGTGCACTGAGGAGCTGCCCATCCGATGACCACCCGGGCTGCACGCAGGA
The DNA here is from genome assembly GCF_036850765.1 of Saccopteryx bilineata. Taxonomy (NCBI): domain Eukaryota; kingdom Metazoa; phylum Chordata; class Mammalia; order Chiroptera; family Emballonuridae; genus Saccopteryx; species Saccopteryx bilineata. Next base: position 8,297,728 of record NC_089494.1, read on the forward strand.
TGGAGGACACAACATTTTGATACCCGTTTTGAGTTCCAGTTTACAAAGGAAATGACTCAGAATCCTGGACAGTAGTCTTGTCTTTCCCCTTATCCCCATGAGACTTTGTGGAAGACCTTGGAGTATTGATGTGATTGTGTTTTCTCATCTAGATGCAAAGGTAACAAGGTCCTTCCCACTTACCCCTCAGGGTTATTGTAAAGGAAAAGTAAGATAGTATTTGCAAAGGTCCTTTGAATAGTCACTATATATATGTGACTTGCTGAAGAACTCAGTCAAACACAACATTTCAGGTTTTAAAATCCTTCACCTACTATTTGTGTTAACACTAGATGGATAAGTTGTCTTTTGACACTATTCAAAGTCTGTAACCAGATGGCAACGTGACCTTCCAATAGATTCTTAGGTTCCTCTTCTCTTTAGAAATGTATAAATCTAACACTTTATAGTCTTATCAATTAGTTAATTTTAAAACAAACTCATTACTTTGCTAGCCTATCTACTATATAATCAATATATGAATGCATATATTAATAGGATCCATCAATCAATAGTCCTCATCTTCAAAAAATATAAATGTAATGATATCTTCTTGCTTTGCACATCCCAAAATGGTCAAGTAAAATGCAGAGAGGGGTTCCAGGACAAACGGGGTCCGGGGCACAGAATGACCTCAGGAGAGACGTCTCAGGACACAGTGGTTCTGAATTCAGGTCCCCTGAGCCCCAGCTTTCCATTCCCCTCCTTACCAGACTGCCTTTTCCCTGCTGAGGTGGAAGGTTGCTCATCTTCACCACAGGAGTCCTCAGTGATCACTGCGCAGAGGAGAAACCCCCCTTAGTGTCTGGGGGTGGGCAAAGAGCCCACGGACAGGAATACCCTCAAGAGAGCGCTAGGAAGACCTGGAGCTACGTTAGCTCAGGTGACCCCGGCCTGTGCCTGACGGTGTGACCCGCAGGTGCCCCAGGTGCCACACAGAAGGCATCGGAACCCGTGCCCAGACAGCAGCCCCGCCCATCCTGCAGCACGCATCTTACCCCGCGCTCACTGTTCCACCCCCCCACCTCCAGCCTCATCCACATCTTCTTTCCTCCTCATCCCACTTCCTCACTTTCCTGTTGGCTTGAACAATTTCCATTCTTTATGCCGGGCAGTGGTGTCTCATTTTATAACGCTCCTTGTCTTTTTTTTTTTTTTTTGTATTATTTTTATTTTATTTTATTTATTCATTTTTAGAGAGGAAAGAGAGAAGGAGAGAGAGAGACAGAGAGGGAGAGAGGAGAGAGAGACAGAGAGAAGGGGGGAGGAGCTGGAAGCATCAACTCCCATATGTGCCTTGACCAGGCAAGCCCAGGGTTTCGAACCGGCGACCTCAGCATTTCCAGGTCGACGCTTTATCCCCTGCGCCACCACAGGTCAGGCCTACGCTTCTTGTCTTCATTGTTTTGTTTTCTTTCTCTCTCTCCTCTAATGAGTATCTTGGCTCCTCCATTTTCTCCCTTCGCTTTAACTCCTGACCCCATCACATCACTTTCCTGTCTTGCACAGAAATAGTCTCTCTGACATCAATACTTAAACCAACCATTTCTGCTTTTGGTTATTTTTTGAATAACGGGGGACCATTTCCTGCTCAACTGACTGCATGAGGTGCTGGTCCCCTCCTCTTCTGACCTCTAACCAAGGCCACCAGGACTGCCTCCATGGGCCCTGGTGACATGTCCCAGACCCTTGCCCAGTACCGGGGTTTATATCACACATTCTTTCTGTCACCCTTGCCTATTGTCTCAGACGCCTGGTTACAGTTGGTCCCGGCTTGGGCTTCCCATTCAACTCCTGAATTTAAAAGTGAGTTTTCCTTCTTTACATCCACCAGACAGACAGAGCAGGAAATCACTGGGATTCCATTGTTGGGTAGCTCTGGTCCTGAACAAAATTGTGGTAAAGGAAGAATTTCGTTTGTCTTCCCTGAGGGAGTGCGCACCCTCCCTGCCCTCAGCAAGCCCCCACCCCCTGGGCCCCCCCTGCAGGGAGAGCTCCTCCCTCTCCTGCTGCTCAGCTCCGCCCTTCCTCTGCGCCTCTCCTGACTCTGGGGTCTTGTTTCTATTTCCGGTTTCACTCTCAGAGGAGAGACCTGTTTCATCTGAGAGGGTCCCAGGGCCATGGTGGTCACTGGGGACACCCCACCTTCTCACTGGTGTTAGGAGCCGCCCTTTGTGCCTTCTTTGTGGTGACCGTGTGCTCTGATCAGACGATGCTCTGTCCTCTCTCTCCACCTGGCCACTCCGGCCAGTCCTTCACTCATTGTCCTTTACTCATTCTGGACATGGCTCTCACTGTGTCTCCCCCATTTTCTCTATTTATTGGCATTCATTGCCCTCTGTACCTTCCTCTATTCATACTGTTTCTCTACATTTTCTATCGGTGCCCCCCCAGGGCGCAGCAGGGTCAGGGGAAGCAAAGTGGGTGCCCGGGACCCACGAGGTGCTGAGAGTGAGCTCCTCCTCCCAGGGGTCCCGAGTCTCCCTGCCTGGTGGAGACCCGGCCCTGCTGCCCCGCCTGATTTTCCAGAGTATCCACGCTCTGTTACGTTTCCTACTCTCTCCTGTTCCATTACCCTTCCTCCATACTTTATGTGATCTGTGTTAGTCTCTTCTATATCAACATTTCTCTATATTTTCCTCATCTCAAACACTGCAGTATCCCCAACAGTCTCCCCTGTACCTTTGCTCCGCATGCCAGCCCCTCCCCCCCGTCAGTTCCCTTCCACACTCACCATACCCAGGCACTGGGTCTTACCTGGTGACTCAAACAGTTGGTCACACTGTTCGTTTTCCTGTAGGCTTTCTCGTGCACCGTTGTCACTACTTGTACCTGTTTCCATTGCGTTTGTCTGTCCTGTTTCGCCAAGGTGCTCTGAGCGTCTATTTTCAGGTAAGGCTGTACCTAGACCATGTTTTCATTCATAAATCTTTTATTTGCCCCTTTAAAGCAGAGCGAATTTAATCCAAGGGATTAGTTTTATAGTTAATGAGAAAGCCAAGAATTCCAAATGGAAGCATGCACGCGGCAACCCAAAGAATAGTCAACAGGAAAATGGGAGAGACTAAGGGTGAGCTCTTGTGCCAAGGTCACCGGGTAGGTAGGAGCCAGACCATGGCCGGCCCGCTTGGTGGGAGGTAGAGTCATGGGGGACACGCAGCTATGGCCGGAACTGCTGCCCAGACGGCGATGGGGAAACACCGTTCTCCCTTGCTCCCACTCTCCATCCCTCACCAGTGTCTCCTGGTTAGGGACCCAGCAGGAAGCCAGCAACCAAGGGAGCAGGCAAGCAGGTCTGCAGGGTCTGTGGCCAGAGACAGAGGGCAGAGCGGGGTAGGAAATGATAAGAAATGACTCCCCAGGCAAACCACCTGGACCAGCACACCCCACTCCCCACGGTGAGCCTCTCTGCTCATTCCTGATCCCAGTCACGCGTCTCACCCTGGTTCTCACCACCTCCATAATGTGCGAATGAATAATGTTTTCCAGTATGCTTAAATCTTTTTCATCTAGTTCTTTTTTCTAAGCAGAGTAATTTTTGTAAAGATGATTTAAAAATTAATCCCCACCATTTTAACACAGAACCTGGGTCGCTCCTGGTGGAAGGAGCGACCCTCCCAGGCAACCAGGAAAATAAAGACTCGGGTGTCTAAATCCTTGGAGAAACTGAGGCTAGGGAGGCTGACTGCTCTGGGCCATCAGCACTAAAAAGCAGTGCCCCCCCCCCAGCACAGCACAGCACACATCACACTAATGCCACATTCTCAGTTCCTGGGAGCCTCCTTCTGGGAGGGATTGGGGGGGAGCATTAAGCACAGCCTTGGCCTCGTCTGTGCTTGTCACAGTCACTGTCCCTGCTGGGTCAGACTCTGGGACACATTCACTGGTGGTTCGCTGTGCATCATTTGGACTAAAATGTCGTCTCCTCCCCCCACAAGCTATACCTACACACAGACACACACGGACACACACACACAATCCCTTCTCTGTTCATTACTCCTCACAGTTCCTGCCCTCACCCCTTCCTGTTCCCGCCAGCCACACTACAGATGAACAGCTAAGTGTATGGATCAATGCATATTGGCTATTTTATACTCTTAAGTGCTAACTTTTTGACCAAATATAATTTGCTAAAAGTATAATGGTGCTTTCTTTTTTTTTTTTTTTTCATTTTTCTGAAGCTGGAAACAGGGAGAGACAGTCAGACTCCCGCATGTGCCCGACCGGGATCCACCCGGCACGCCCACCAGGGGCGACGCTCTGCCCACCAGGGGGCGATGCTCTGCCCATCCTGGGCGTCGCCATGTTGCGACCAGAGCCACTCTAGCACCTGAGGCAGAGGCCACAGAGCCATCCCCAGCGCCCGGGCCATCTTTGCTCCAATGGAGCCTTGGCTGCGGGAGGGGAAGAGAGAGACAGAGAGGAAAGCGCAGAGGAGGGGTGGAGAAGCAAATGGGTGCTTCTCCTGTGTGCCCTGGCCGGAATCGAACCCGGGTCCTCCGCACGCTAGGCCGACGCTCTACCGCTGAGCCAACCGGCCAGGGCTAATGGTGCTTTCAAAAATCACCCTGAAAGGTTTTTTTTCTTTTATAAAAATGTGTCACTAATTTAGAACATCCTTTCTTAAATGACACGTCCTAAGGGAAGCTGCATAATAATGCCTTCCATGGTGCTTTAGAGCAACTCCATGTACTCTGGATGCTGCCCTGGAGGTGATGGGGGAAGTTTGGCAAGGGTGGCGCATGCTGTCCGTGGTCCTGTGTGAGGGACCCAACAGGTGAGAGATGTTGGCCTGGGGAGGAGCACACTCACCCCCGCCCCCCACTCCCGCTGCACTGGGGCCACCGCTGGATGTGAGGTCAGAGTATCAAGGTCACAGCCAGATTCAGATACAGAGGAGAAAACTGTGAAGCCAGGCACATGGGCAAGGGTTCAGGCCCGGGCTGTCGGGAGCTAGCAGCGAGGGCCTTTCAGGATGGTGGAAGGAGCGACCCTCCCAGGCAACCAGGAAAATAAAGACCCGGCTGTCTAAATCCTTGGAGAAACTGAGGCTAGGGAGGCTGACTGCTCTGGGCCATCCATCAGCACTAAAAAGCAACGTCCCCCCCCCCCCCCCCCAGCACAGCACACGCCAGGACGGGACAAGGACAGCAAGGCTCACAGGACGGTTACTAGGAACAGACCGTTGTTAATCGAGGAATGTGGGGCAGGTAATGGCAGGATTCGATTTGCGTTTTCACCAGTTCCTGGGGGAAGAGATTAGAAGTTCACTTCAGAAAGTGAGGTACGGGCTGTGCCCTTCTCCCCTAGTCCTAGTTTAGTCTTTAGAAAGTAGGACTTGAAGATCCCCTGCCCCGAGGCACCAGTACAGAGCCCATCTGGACTTGGGGGACCCACCCCACTCCTACCCTCAGCTCTACCCTTCGCCTAAACCAGGCCGTGTCCCTGAGATTATCCATGTGCCATTCGGGAACTGGAGGTGGCATTTCTTGTCACCTATTGTCATACTGAACCTGTTTATGTCCTCAGAGTTGTCCCTGAGTGGTGGCTTTACTTTACTTCTTACAAAGTGATGTCGCCTTGTCCCCACCCACTTCACACCTCACCCCCCTCTGCACTCCTGTTTACTGTCTTGTGGGCCTTTCCATGAGGGTTGAGTGTGCAGGGTTAACATCACAGTGCCTGGTTCATCCCGCTCATTGGACCTCAGGCCAACCACACTCATGGTCTCTCTAGAGTTCAATCTCCTTTTCTGTGAATGGGCGGAGAGTGATACTGCCCCCCAAGGCAGCGGTGAGCACTAAGCCCACAACTTCCAGAGAAAATGTTCAGTAAGTGAGCTCCTAGTAATGTGCCTGTTTTATTGTGTCTTTTACCCCTTTCCCCTGTCTTTCATTGCCCCTCTGTCTTCCTCTCTCTTTCCTGGTAGTTGCTTCTCGTATGTGACTTCACCAGGCAAGCCCAGGGTGCCAATCCAGTGACCTCAGCGTTCCAGGTCAATGCTTTACCCAGTGAGCCACCACAGGTCAGGTCTGTCTCTCAAAGTGCCCACACCCCCTCCTCCACATCTCACCACTTCCTCTCCTCTCTCCCTGCGTGCCTGCCGATCTCCTTGAATACTCTTGCCTTGAACAGCGTCCCCCATATTTACATTAGTCTCTTATTCTGTCATCATCAAGGGTCTCCTCTGTGACGTTGACCCTGTCCCCACAGTACTTACTTAACCCTTCGCACCTCACACCGATCTCCTACAGGGGTTCTTCTAAATCACAGTTACTTCCAAGTCAGTGCTGCCTTTAACCCTTTGAGTAGTGAGTTGTTTTCATGCTTGCTGAACCCCAAAAGTGAGTTTCTTTTCAAAAAATGAAATTAGTTTCAGTTACAGTTTTATTAACTTAAAATCATGTTTGTTTGATAACCAATTTTTAGAAACAAGAAGAGCATACATTTGCCTTGTTGTTAATGTTGCCTTACACATGTACGATGGTACTCTGGATGGTCAGGAGGCACGAGGACGTACATGAATGTTCATACTACTCAAAGGGTTAAGTCTGCTTTCCTGATTCATTGGGTTCCTGTTTCTTTGACTTGGTTATTGGGATAATGGTCTCTTTTCATAGCTACTCCTCAGGAATTAGCCTTGGTCAGATGCTCATACCAACGTGCTCTCTGCCTTCTTCACGCCCCTCAAAGTTCTTTCCTGATCCCCAGGTCCACTCAGGACTCAGGTTTCACCTCCCTTTCTCCTTTCTATGTAGCAGATGAGAATTGGATATTATGTGTTTGCAATCACCTTGTTCAAGGTATAGTGGGATATTGGGCCACTCTTCCATTTCTTCATAATCACTTTCTAGGAAAAAATTTTTGTCTGGTATCACTGAAGAGAGGAGAAAAGAAGAAGACAATTAGAGATCTTCACTGAGAATAGTGACATCATCTTAAATTACAAGTTCAGGAATGAGCTTGTTACTCATGGGACAACATCAACTCGTTGGGAAAGCGTGTATCAAAATAAATGTGCTAAATGTCTTAGAATGTATTTGCTCTGAGCTGTTCAATCTGTAAATTTGAAGCAAAGGGATCTCCTTGGGAGCACACGTGTGTAAAAGAGAAAATACTCCAATATTTTAGAGATGTGGCTGCACCATAGAGGGTTTTAGCTTAATTGAGTCAGGGAGGATGAGTGCTACCCAAAGAGGCAATCAGAGGACATGGAGCAACTAGACAGATGTCCCAGGACCACGCAGATCCCAGGATGAGGAAGGACACTCTCTGAAGTCACAAGCAGGGACTGAATATAGTGGCACAGGGACCTGGGAGGCTGGCAGAGAGGGAGAACACAGCACCAGCCCAGAGCCTCTGCCTGTAGCTGACCCAGAACACACACGGAGGAGGGAAATCACCCAAACTCCTTGGGTAGGTCTCTGCAGGGAGTCCAGGGAGGAGACAGAGGGAAGCAGTGGGCTCAGATGCCTCAGGGCTGCTGGCAGGGGTACTTGCTGGGGCAAGGCACTTGTGCTTACATCCTTTACCAGCTCTTTACTGTGTAGTAAATAACCTCAGATTCCTTAGCTTTAGACCCACACCTTTCAAAACCCTTTTTCAATTTACTCCCCTTTGCACCATCTCACACAGTCTGCTTCTCACTCTGAGAGTAATGCCCTCTGCCCTTGTTCTGCGGACACACGGGACCTGGAACGCTCTATGCCCGCCCCTGTGGCCTGTGCATCCCCAGTTCATACAGCCATTTTTTTGTGACTTCTCCTGCATTACTTGGAGATCTTGAAACCAAAGTTCTGTTAGAATAAAAAAATTTTCTAGGCAGGTCAAACAAAAATTATCGGAGGACATTTTCTTTACCAAAAACCAATTAAAAAGTATAAAACCATGCCTTCTCAGGAAGTAAGTAGGGAATCGAATGAGTAATTCTGTGTAGTATCAAAAATTATCTCTGGCAGAGCAATAGGTTCTGTGGTCATTTGATTGTTGAACGCATCTATTGTAGAGAATGACTTAATAAAACCATTTCTTCTATAAGAGCACATTGGATCTTGAATTAAATTTCTTGCTCATTACTCCAATCACCTGATGAAGGTGGCCCCTTTTCTATGTAACTAGGCCAACACCGGGCTTACAGTTTAAAATGACCAGTGACAGTTGCTAGATAAAGCCTGGGAGGAACCAGATATAAACTATAAGCCATAATTGTGCCTCCTCCAATGTGGTGACTCTTATATGTTGGCTGTCCCTTGTGCTACCCTGAAAGTTATGACTACAAAGTTGTTACACTGGACATTGACTCCCCTGAGCGTGGCGCTGCTAGGCTAGGGTGGATTTTGGATCCGTAGCTAAGCCGCCATTCGAGGTAAGTGGTAGTCAACTTGTGGACTGCTCTGTGGACAACTGTAAGGAGTCCCACCGAAGAGCAGCAACTGATGCTGCCCTGTGGTCATATAGTGTTTCCTGTCACTTGTCCTAAGTAATCTGATGCCACTGTGGCTCTGGTAGTCCTGTGAGTCTGCCAGCCTCGTTAGGCAGACCTGCAGGTGGGTGTTGCACTGTAGCTATTGTATCCTAAGCACGAAGAGGCTCACGATTTGTGTGTTTTGTTACTGGTTATATCCCCACAGCCCAGCACGGTTTGTGACCCAGAGTAAGAACTCAATATATACATGTGAAAAAGAAGTTGCCCAAAAGTAGATAATAAAACCTTATTACCATTTTTAAACATTCTATAAAAGCGATTTAAACCAGGGTAGTTGTTCCTGATGACATTGTTGAAAATTGTTTGAAGATAAGACAGGTCAGGCTTCTTTTCCAGGTCACAGAGAATAATGTATACGACTTCTTGTAAAGTACACCGTCCATTATAAAATTGTTTAGACTCCTTAAAAATAGCAAATGGGGAAAATATAAATGCAGACACCGAGTGACAGAAGAGCCCTAGAAAGGGGTTTATTGTTAATGTATTACAGTGTTCCCACCTAGGTATTTTTTCAGGTACTGTTTTAGAACTTCTCTATGTGTGTGCTATTAGTGAGACAACTACGGCCTCCCTCCTTAAAAATATCCATTAATGAACTGATCTCCTCACTTGTGTACATCAGATGCAGGAAGGGGCAGATGTGAAGAACAACATGGGTTCAAGTTCAGTGACATGTAGCCCTGTCAGATGCTGCCACATGTTTGAGGAATCGACCTAGCAGGTGACGAGCTGCTGTTCTGTTGTCAGGACAAACCTTGTCCCTTCCCCAGGACTGACTTGGCCTTGAAGAGCTCAAGGGAGCTCAGGGGATAGATTGCACCTTTCTGTGAACTTGGCCATGAAGAAAGCCTCTTCATAAGGAAGGAGAAGTCTGACATGTCTGTTTTTCCACCTCTGGCTCTTTCTAAAGTTAACCTAAATTCCAAGACTCTAGAAATACCAAGAGAAAAGAATGAAACAAGAAAAGGAACTGAAAACATTAAAAAAAAAACCAATTAAGCATTTGTTTTCCAAAATGTCCTAACAAGACAATTCTCTTCGGATTTTAATGTTCTCAGATCTAAATATTTAAGTTGATGTTCATTGCCATGAAATGGTGTGTCAATTATTATTTTATTCAATTAAATCATTAAACTTTGTCATTCATTCTTTAAAATTACATTTAATTCTTAGTTTATGCTATATTTTATATTTAATTTCTCCAAGGCATTATTCACCTAGTTAGACTACCCAATTCAGATAAAGCTTATCTCCAGTACAACTCACCCACCTCTAGGGGGCACTGTGGACTCTTGTTCATTCAGATAAACCAGACTATCTCTAGTTAAGACCTGCTTCTCTTCTCCCTTTGACCTCAGAGGAACCCTCACGGCAGTACTGGAGAAGGCCCTCTCTCATAGCACACTCTTCAGTTACAGACTTGTGCTTTGATTTTTGATTCCAGGATATCTAAGCACAACTTAATTTGGGGCTGGTCTACCAGATTGTGATGTAATAAACCACACTTACTTGATATAGTTCATCGCTGATCAGTTTGTTGTCACGGAGATATTCAAGGAAAGGAAATGTTGTTTTTATTGCTTCTGAAATCTCCACCTTAAGTCTTTTGAATAAGTTGAGTGCAGTGTCATAGAAAAGTCTGTTGTCTACGTTTTGGTCTTCTGCAGCCATCCTAGGGAGAAAAGACACCACGACAAAAGGGTCACCAACGTTATAACACACTTGTGGAGGCTGTAACATTTTATATGACAGATGGCTGTGGAGAACCAATAAATATAAAATAAGTTCTTTTGAGTAGAAATGAGAACAAACAGAATTGAAGCAATAGACAGAGCTATAATAAAATGAAGCATGGGGGTAAGAAAAACATGTGTAGTATTTAAAAATTCCAGTTTGTTATGATAAAAGCTATTGTAAAGTTATTTTGTCCTAAACCTATCTGGATGTTTTTATGAAAACATTTTAAATAGTACCAAAGTGAGATAGAGTAAACGGGTCATCCACAAAGGAATAAGAAACAATAAAATAACTATAGACTCTAACCTTAAAAATGCATCATAATTAACAACTAAAGAAAATAAATATAAGAACAATAAAACAAGGTGCTCACTCTCTGACATAAAGCAGTTTAGAGAAACACCATCCTGAATTATAAAAGTAGTTCATAAATATTAATAAGGGGTGGTTTAATAATTATATGATAAAGCATAAACTGAAATTTCACAAGAATATAAGTCATTTCTCCTGGGATTTCTGCTTTGTGTTAATATGTTGTATATTATTATTATTAAGAATGTCTATGCTATTGTTGTATGCAATGACTCAATTTAGGCATCTGTGTTTCAGAAATGACTGCTATTTCCTGTGAAAGTAAGTGTAACCTGAGTCCATAATTCTGCTTCTTAGTTGATCATTTTATTGCTCTGAAAATACTGTTTTGTTTTTTAAAATTTTTATTTGCTTATTTATTTTAGAGAGGTAAGAGAGAGAGAGAAAGAATCGAAAGGGACGAGCATGAAGCATTAACTCCCATACGTGCCTTGACTTGACAAGTGCAGGGTTTCGAACTGCGACCTTAGCGTTCGAGGTCAACGCTTTATCCAAGCGCCACCACAGGTCAGGCCGAAAATAATGTTTTAATAGTCATTTTGTATTCCTAAAAGTCACGAAGACTGCTAAGCTTCCTTTTTTCAACCAGAAGAGAATTAGTGGCTGTTCCCGGTATCCTTTATGGAGCAGGGAATAATATGTCACATTACTGTGTCAAATTCTATTAAAACAAGGTTTTTGTTATGAATTGCAGATTGGAGAGAAGCATTTGTCTACTCTCTTATTAAAATTGCCACAAAAATGATAATTATAGAATTGGTTTCACAGTGGCAAAGAGATTGGCAGAAAGCAGCGAGCAAATGAAAGATTTCAACAACAAAACAAGGGTCACAGGAGCAGAGAGGTAGGTGCAGGATATTCCCAAGGTCAGAAAAGCAGCCAGGGTCCCTGTCCTGCGGAATCTTGGAGATGGTGGAGATTGAAAGGGAGGCGCGGTGCTGAAAACTAACGTGTTATTTGAAAAACGAAGAACTGGCAATGTTGCCTTAAATTGTACCCTGACCACCTAAGCCAGGCAGCCTCTCAGAGGCAAACATAGCTGTCTTTCTATCACCCTGTGTTAACGTTGTCTGTAACTGGATTTCACGTATGGAATAGTATATCATGTGTGCTTCTGTGTCTGACTTGTTTTGCTTATCACCCATTCAGTTGGGTGATCAGAAGTTTGCTCTGGCCTGACCAGGAGGTGGCGCAGTGGACAGAGCATTGGCCTGGGATGCCGAGGACACAAGGTCAAAACCCCAAGGTTGCTGGCTTGAGCATGGGATCCTAGACATATCCTTATGCTCACTGGCTTGAGCCCAAAGGTTGCAGCTTGAAGCCCAAGGTTGCTGTCTTGAGCTAGGGGTCACTGGCTCAGCTGGAGCCCACCCTGGTTAAGGCACATATGAGAAAGTAATCAAAGAACAATTTTGGTGCCACAAAGAAAAACTGATGCTTCCCATCTCCCTTCCTGTCAGTCTGTCCCCTGTCCAACACCCCACAACAAATCCAGTCAATCAAAATACTTTCCGACTTTGGGCTGAGAAATATTACTTAATAAATATCTATTCTTTTTTTTCTCTCTCTTCCTTTATTAATGTGAGAAGGGGAAGCAGAGAAACAGACTACTGTGCACCCTGATCAGAATCCACCAGGCAAGCCGACTAGGGGGCGATGTTCTGCTCATCTCGAGCCATCGCTCCATTGCTCAGCAACTGAGCCATTCTTTAGCACCTGAGGTGGAGGCCATGGAGACATCCTCAATGCCCGAGGCCACTTGCTCAAACCAATAGAGCTATGGCTACAGGAGGAGAAGAGAAAGAAAGAAGGGGGAGGAGCAGGAGTGGAGAAGTAGATGGCTGTCACTCCTGTTTGCCCTGACCAGGAATCAAATCTAGGACAGCCACATGCCGGCTATACACTCTACCACTGAGCTAACCAGCCTGGGCCAAATATCTATTCTTAGTGTTTCTATAAACATTTTTTATGCCTATATATATTCTATCTATCTAACTGTTTTAATGTGCAACTTCATACATGCTCCTAAATTTTTATGCAATTAGTATGTTACTTTTTAATTTTTGCTTGTTCCAACATCTCTTCTGTTTTCCATCAATATCACTCTATCCACACCTTTCATATAATCCATTTTAATGTCTCTGCACGTATTTTCCCTTAAATTCTTGTAGGAATTTAATTTCATCTACCTATATTTATAACTTAACCATATCTTGCAGATATTTTATCATAATATATTATTTTTATATAATTTTTATATTTTTATCATAATATATAATTTTTTTGTATTATTAATTTTTCTACATTATATGCCTTTTTTCCTGCATCACATGCTTTATATATTAATACTCTGAAAAAATTTTGTAACTCATTTAGTATGGTTAAAGATTATCTATCTATCTATCTCTATATTTTTATCCAGTGAATGACTAATATTCAGCAGTACAGGCACATTATCTTTAAAAAAACATTAGGATCAATTCCAGGAAAATAGAAAAATAAACCAGTAATGATGAAGACACGAAAATCAAAAACCAACATAGCTAACCCAGGAGATAGTAAAAAGAAGTACATGATGGCAGCTAGCAGGGGACCAAACAGGTCAGATTGAAACAGGTGATGGTTATAACACAGAGGTAATTGGAATGAATGACAGCAATGTTACAGGATGTGAAGAAGGAATTAAAAATACTCTGTTATAAGGCACCTGCACTCTAGATGAAGTGGTATAAAATGCTTATTATGACCTGTAGGCAAACACTAAAAATATTTACAAAGGTGTGAAACTGATATGTTAATCAAAGAATGAGATGAAATCATGTAGTTGCTAAATGAATCCAGAGGAGGCAGAAAAAGAGGCACAGGGGAAGATACAAAAAAGAAATACAACGAATAGAGGGGAGTTACAAACCTGACGGATGTTAATTCACATACTAATAATGACTTGCAATGTCAATGGTCTTAATATTCCAGTTAAAAAGTGGAGATTGTTAAAGAGAATGAAAATTTAAAAACTGTACTTGTCCAGGAAATAAACCTTTGAATGTAAAGACTTATGTTAAGAATGGAGACCGAGATATCATGCTGACACTAATCAAGATATAGATGGAGTAGCTATATTATTTCCAGACAAAGAAGATTCAGAATAGAAAAATTAGGAAGGAGAAATAGGCATTATACAGTGTGTCTGTAAAGTCAATGTGCACTTTTGACCGGACACAGGAAAGCAACAAAAGATGACAGAAATGTGAAATCTGCTCCAAATAAAAGGAAAACTCCCCTGGTTTCATACCTATTCAGTGCAGTTCGATGTGGGCTCACGCACAGATTTTTTAGGGCTCCTTAGGTAGCTATCCCGTATAGCCTCTACAGACTCGTCACTGACTGATGGCCTACTAGAACGGGGTTTCTCCACCAAACTGCCGGTTTCCTTCAACTGCTTATCCCACCAAGTAATGTTATTCCTATGTGGTGGCGCTTCGTTTATAAACGCGCCGATATTCACGTTGCACTTTGGTCACAGATTCGAATTGAACGAGCCACAGAACACACTGAACTTTCCTCTGTACCATCCACATCTCGACTGGCATGGCTGTGGGCTGCTCCGCTGTATACACGGTATTACGTCATCATCTGCACAAGCTGCCACATCATCCTACAGAAACTGGGAGGCTTTTCCTTGTATTTGGTGCAGATTTCACATTTCTATCGTCTTTTGTTGCTTTCCTGTGACCGTTCAAAAGTGCACCATGACTTTACGGACACACTGTATATGAAAGAAGGGTCTGTTTTCCAAGAAGATGTGACAATCTTTAACCTGCATTTACCTACATACATAACATCAAATAATGGAAGATGAAGATGGAAAGAACTACAAGTAGAAGTGAACGAGTGCACTGCTAGAGTTTGATTCTTCGACACCTCCTTTAGTTCTAGGACATAAAGAATCAACAAAGATATAATTGATTTGAACATCACTGTTGACTAACCTGATATATATATATATATATATATATATATATATATATATTTATAATTTTTTTTTCTTTACAGGGATAGAGAGAGAGAGTCAGAGAGAGGGGTAGATAGGGACAGACAGACAGGAACAAAGAGAGATGAGAAGCATCAATCATCAGTTTTTCGTTGCGACACGTTAGTTATTCATTGATTGCTTTCTCATATGTGCCTTGACCGTCGGCCTTCAGCAGACTGAGTGACCCCTTGCTTGAGCCAGCGATCTTGGGTCTAAGCTGGTGAGCATTTCTTATTTTGCTCAAGCCAGATGAGCCCACGCTCAAATTGGCAACCTCAGGGTCTCAAACCTGGGTCCTCGGCATCCCAGTCCAATGCTCTATCCACTGTGCCACCACCTGGTCAGGCTAACCTGATATATTTGACATTTATAGAGTACTTCATTCAGCAACACTGAATTACACACAGTCCAGATGACAGGGAAAACTCACCTTCACAGAGTAAGAACAATATCTGGATCATAAAACACATTTTAGCAAAAAGAATAGAAATCATGAAGAGTATGTTCTCAGACAACAAAGGAATGAAACTAGAAATCAATAACAGAGAGATAGATTGAAACTGCTCAAATATTTAGAGATCGAAAACTACACTTCTAAATCACATGAGGGTGAAAGAAAAACTCTCAAGAGAAAATTTTAAATCATTTAAGTAAATACAATTAAACATACAATTTATCAAATTTTGGTGATGCAGAAAAATCAGTGATCAGAGGGAAATGTATTTCTGAAATGCATATATTAGAAAATAAAGAAAGATCTAAAAGAAAAATCTAAGTTTTCCATGTAGGAAACTAGAAATAAAAGATAACACAAAAAAGAGAACTTTAAAGTAAAATAGAAAAAAGGACATAAAATAAAAATTTCAAAGGAATAAGTGAAATTGCAACTAAGATAACAACAGAGAAAAATCTACAATACCTCATGTTGGTTTTTGGAAAAGATTGGCAAAATTGATAAACTTTTTACCAGGCTAATAAAGAAAAAAGAGGAAAGACACAAATTACCATATTAAAAGTGAAAGTGGGATCATCACAACTGATCACAGGTTTATTCAAAGGAAAATCAAAGAAATCTATAAACAAATCTATGCCAACCAGTTTGATCACGTGTAATCTAGGCCCTACTTTGTTTCAGGTAATCAACCTCATTACTTTAGCTAGCTAACGGAGAAGAGCGGAACCACTCAGATGTGGAAGATATCAATATCTGAAGGTTCCATGTCTTGTATATAAAATTGTTATTATTCAGTAAAAACTAATTACTATCGAAAGGTAGAAGTAGTGGATAAAATCAACAGTAAAAAGACATAATACAGGCTAGAGCTACAAGTGAGCACACAAACATAATGATTAAAATTCACAAGGAAATAAATGAAAAAAGAGAAAAGAAAATTTCATTAGAGAATTGAAATGCACAGAAAATAATCAATGAATATTTCAGAGCTGAGAAATACAATGTCTTAAATTAAACTCAGTGGAAGTATTTAGCAGAAGATTAAATTATAAACAAGATGTAATTAGTGAATCTGCAAGGTGGAAGTTTGACAGATCAACTGAAGATATCCAATGAACGTACAGTAATGTTAAAATGGAATATTCAATATGAGTGCGAGGGATATGTGAGACGGAGCCAGCAGTATATAAGTTACATATTGAGCTTTAGAAAAGGAAGGGGAGCTGTTGACGGGAGGGCGGAAGGACTATTTGAAGAGTATTGTCTGAGGATTTTTCAATACAGATGAAGACATCAACTCACAAATTTAAGAAACTCTGACAATCCCAACAGAAGAAATACAAAATGAAAAAAACAAAACAACACAAAATATCGAGACGCATCACAATAAAATGCTAAGAGAAAAATCTTAGAAACAATCAGAGAAAAACTTCATGAACCGCAACCGAATTCCAAGCCACCATCAGAGAGATGACCGTGAATCCACGACCCCCACAGTCAGCGACCACAGTTTGAGGTGCAGTGGGGAGGGCGTAACAAACCCAGTGCACTCAGCCTCCACATGAGACTTCGCTTTCTGTGCATAAAACGTGAAAGCTGGAAAAAGCACTTAAGTGTTATGAGTGAAAATGCTCTAAGGATTTATTATGCAAAAGCCAAGGGGAAGGAGAGAGCAGGGAGTTGTGGGAGCACAGAAGCCCCTTCTGACGTCAGGGCATTTGCTGATCCCAGTGAATCAGATCCTTGGGTTTGACAACCTCACTGCAAGAGGGAGAGAAACTGAGTTTATTTACTCTCTAATAAACACAGGGTGGAGAGTCCAGCGGGAGTCCAGACCAGGCCAATGGAGGTTCCCCGGGACAGCAAACAGAAATCCTTTCCAAAGGCTCCTGCCTTCACTGCAGGACTAAATTTCACCAAAATGGGTTTTTCAAATACATTTGTGTATAAAGGCAGAGACAATCAGAAAAATAGGCAAAATAACCTTTGCCAATAAGTTTGGAAAGGAAAAAATAACAACTTTAGGGAAGCAGCCTGGCAGTGAGCACTGGAACCACAGAGAAGATGAGCGAGCTTCCCAGGTGATAAGTCAGGGCGACATGTCCCTGAGAAAAGTGACGAGAAGGGCATTCCTCTTAAATTCTTTACTAAAACCCATAATCCCACTCAAATAAAAAAAATCAAGACAAACCGAAATTGAGGGACTTTTTAAACGATGCCTGACTAGTACTTTTCAAACTATCAAGGTCATGGAAACTCAGAAAAACTGAAGAACTGTCACAGATCAGAGGGAACAGGTGACAGGATGACTGAAGGCCATGTGGTACCTGAAGGGAGTCCTGGAACCAAATAAGGACTTTACTGGAAGAAGCATTGAAATTTAAGACATCTGTGGTTTAGTTGACACTGAAGTAGCAATGTTGTTTTTCTATTTTGTAGAATGTACCCAGGAGTGTCAGGGCAAACATCACAGGAAATGAAACTGGGTGTGAGTACCCGGAAATTCTATCTTCACAGCTCTGCTGCAAATGCAAAATTATTCCAAAACAATTGTTGATTTAAAAAAAAAATCTCTGTGAGAACAGCAAAAATGGCCAGGAACACATGGTCCACTGAAAATATCAGAAGTCAACTACACAACTTCTTTATTCTGCAAGTTTTCATATTAAAACAGACCACCTACAGCAAAGATCATCCCTGATAGTACCAGGAGGAAGTTCTCCCTGTGGGACTTGGCTCAGGAAGACAGGTCACTATCAAACTGTGGTCACCACATACTGGAAGTCCCGGCCAACACAGCAGGGCAAGGGAAACAGAGAACAAGTGTAAGGACAAGGGATAATGAAGAAACAAAACTGTCATTATTTACGGTCTACCGGAAAGTTCTGTCCGTTTCTATCATAACAAGTTTCAACACGTAAGCACATGTTTATTTGGCGCATGTGTGCCTCTCTATTTTTATCACTCAATGTGTACATACTGACGTAGCAAATTAACTAAAACAAAGTTGATTCACGTTAGTCTTATGTGTGAAGCGATAGTGTACCCATGGCCACTAATAAAGCTCATTTACGCCACTGTAATTTTTACAAATTTCAACAAGGAAGAAATGCTACAGAAGCATGTCTGTCGCATCCACCATATTCCCTGGACTTAGCACCCTCCGACTATCACTTGTTTTTGTCCTTACAAAATTTTTTGAAGGGCAAAAAATTCAATAATGAGGAAGATATCAAACAAGCACTGGTTCATTTTTTCGCATCAAAAGATAAAACATTTTTCAAAAATGGGCTATACAAATTGCTCTCACGCTGGCAAGAAATCATTAATAATAATGGCAATTATATTATTTAATAAAGTTTATTGACAGTAAGAAAAATTTGTATTTTGTTTTATTCCAAAAACGGACAGAACTTTCCGGTAGATCTTATATATACATTGTATAAGTTTACATATATCGCCTTGTAAGTTATTGAAATCAGAAAGTGGAAATGTTTAAATTTGTTTTTATATCTTAATAGCAGGCAGCTAGAGAATTGACTTAAATTAGGCAGATTTAACAGCATAATGGATCTATGGATAAATCTAGCATAATGAATATAAAACCTCTAGGGAGAAAGCTGTAAGGCTATTAGAAAACATTTTAAATTAATAATATACATGCGCCATATTCAGACCAGATCGGGCGCGTTCAGGGTGGTATGGCCGTAGACTTTGTGCCATATTCATGAGATAGAAAACACAATATAAAAATGTCAGTTCACTTCTGATGGTTGCACAGATTAACTGCAATCCTAAAAAACATCGCAACACGATTCTGACAGGCTGATTTGGAGATGCAAAGGGCCGGGACACTGATGAAGGAAGGAGGGTGGGACGAGGTACACCAGATGTCAGGGCACACATGGAGCTGTGCTCACTGTGACAGTCAGTGTGACAGGAGGAGAGGCTCTCGGGGCAGGGACGGAGCAGAGAGCCCGGGGCAGCACCGCAGAGCGGAGGGAAACAGATGGTGAACCAGACACCGTGTCTCAGAAACACCAACAGGAAGAAGGTGGGGCCTTCAAAGTGAGCCTCAGATGCCCAGAAAATCAGTCTCAGATATCTGAAAAACGGATCCCCCCAGGTGAAGATGGTGCCCACAGGGCCAGGGAAACGGCGGGTCAGCATGAGTGAGGGGCCAGGAGCCAGGGCAGGTCCCAGCACAGACAGCAGACTGCGGACAGGCCAGTGTGGGGGACAGCCCGGAGGATGAGGACGACGCCCCCAAAATACCTGATCCCACACCAACACCTATGTAATAAAGCAACAGTGTGTGGGTGGGCTGATACGGAGCAAACTCTCCCTTATTAAAGCAAGGGCAATCACCTCAACTGATAACACTGGCCAAAAACACAACAGTCATTCATAAAAGAATTGATTCAAATGGCCAATAGACACAAAGACCTGTTCAACATCTCATGCATATCAGCGACATGCACCTGGTCCTGTGACACCTTGTGAAGTCCGGGTGGGCGGAGATGGCTCTTCAGCAATGCTAGGAGAATATAGTGCTTCGGCCATTTAAAGGACAGTCGGGCAGGATCTATAGACAGGTGAGCACTATTACCCTCCCTGATGTCACACTGCGGTTTCTGAAACTAGACAAATACTTGGGTACACGCAAGAACAAAGAAGTATAAACCTATTATCAGCACAGCTTAGGGAAAACGGAACCACTGGAAAATACACAGATGTCAGTCAATAGATGGGAGGAGGGTGTATACATTATGGTGTGTGAACCCCATAGAGTAGGACACAGGCAGTGGAAAGAGAAAGACTCATGGGGTGATGAAAGTGAAAAGGTTTCTAGCCCTTTTCTGGTTAGAGTAGAAGCCATTACAGAACAGGAAATCACCGCACACATGAAAACACTCAGCCTGCACTAGTCTTGGCATCTTGGTCCCTCCCCTCCCTTTGATTTTCTTAAGAAGTCAAGATCCCCGGAGAAGGAGCCTGACCCCCAGCTGGAGATGGGAGAGGCCATAGCTGACCGTCCCCAGGTCAGGGAGGAGACTAGGGCGCCCAGTGTTTAAAAATCAGTCGTGTGTTTACCTTGAATCCTATATTTTCTAAAGTACCCCTTTAGAAAAAACCTAGGGTGAAGACTGAGGAAACTAGAAAGAAACGAGAGGGTTCAGAGGTCATGAGAAAATGAAAAATTACTCTCTTAAAGCCACAGAAAGGACAACCGAGTACAAACAGGCCCGCCCGCGGAGCAGTGGCTGGAGGACAGGAGTCCTGTGGTTGTGGCAGCTGCACTCACTCCAGCAGCTGTCCCTCCGCAGGTTAAAGCTCTGACTTCCTCATTACCTACCCCTGCATTTCAGTACAGTGCCCCTGAGTGTTCCTATACAGCAGGACTGAGGTCAAGGTTGAGACGAGTGTCTAAAGACAGACATTCAAGAGAAAGTTAGAGGAAGGGAGACAGAGACTGACCTGGTGCTGAGGTCGCCTCCTCCACTGGCCATTTTTTTGGCTCAAGGCCCGGCCTGGACCTCTGATCCTCTGGTGTCCCGAGTCTGGTACCAGTGTGGCTGCCCAGCCCTGAGCAAGAAGTTTTGAATTGATTCAACCAGGAAGGGATCCACCCAAATGAGGAAAAGAGAAGTGAAACTAATGTTCTGTGTGCTGTGAGATGCTGTCTCTCCCCTCCAATAGCCCTACAGTCCTTCTCAGCATCTTGACCCGTGGCAGCAAGAGGGCGGGACAAGGACTGAAGGGACCTGGACAGCCAAGAAAGGAGAACTCCAGGGGACCAGAACCAGCCCCTAGAGGATCTATTGTTTGTGCAAAGATGCCTAAAACATCTTGGGAACCCACTGTCTTTAGCTGCCCAGCCATCTAAGGGGGCACTGACATGGGCTGAGGGGGAACTCCACGTGGCCCCAGGACCTTGTGGAGGTGACTGTGGGGGAAAGAGGGAAAGACAGAAATTGCAGATCTTCAGCCAGGACATAGAGAGCTCAGAGCCAACCAAGTGGGTCCTGGACTATGGACACGGGCTGGAGAAGCAAACATTCTCTCCTGCGGTGGATTCCACATAGGCTCCAATGAGGCCAACCTTCTCCAGCTGTGGTTAAGGGTTCTCACCCAATTACACTGAGGACACAGGGGAAAGTTTACCTTCCCTCCAAGTCTGTTCTTTGCTTTCCCCAAAGGAGTGAAATTCAATTTCTTAAGGACAGATTCCACACACTGATGAGCACATCCGTGTCCCAGGCCCGCACACAGGGGTGTCCACTCCCCCTAGACCAGTGAGCTGAGCCTCTCCCCGGCACAGTTGTCCTCTGCTGCCGGCCTCCATGGGACTCATGGTGCAGACAGAGCCTAGCAGAGCCCACAGCTGTCCTTTCTAGTGTCCCCTCTCCTCTGTTCTTGGGCAGCAGGCAACCAATCAACTGTTGTAGCAAGTGTTGGTATTAATGTGCCAGCTTTTCCTGGGTCTGCTGTGAGTCCCCACAATCAGCACGTGAATTAGAGGCTGATTGCAGTCGCTGGGTGGGCAGTCCGCAGGGCCCGATCTCTGGTAGGGCACTCTAACCCTGGGGCTGCCCGACCCGAGGAAAGGACACGTCCCTGTGGGTACAGAGGAAGCTGGGGACACTGAACCCTGTGAAACAAAGCCCAGTTTCCTTGATCCAGAAAACAACATCAGACCCACGTGGGTTAGGAACCAGACTGGACCATCTCAGAAGCAGGCTGAAGCCCTAACAGTGCTGCTGGACTGAGGACTGGGGTGTCACGTGTTGCACATGACGCGCCCAGGGGAGGGGCTTCCTCAGCGTCACCAGGAGCAGCTGCCCTTCAGGCCCCAGTAGCGGGCTGTCTCCACCTGGGAGAATCTATGGGGACAAGTTTGTCCCTGAGACTAGACAGAGAGTCCCGGACCTGACAGTTCTAAGCAGGAGGGTGCAGCCGCAGCAGCCCCAGCAGCCCCTGGGCCAGAGGATGGAGACCCGGGCACCGCTGTGGGTGCAGAGAGGCAGGGGGAGGGGCCCCCAGACCTCAGTGGGACACTCAGACCCTCACCCAGGTCCCATTCTAGGAGGTGGCCCCTCAATCAGCAGAATCCTGGTCCCCTGTCTCCCTTCTTTCTGGGGAGACGCTCAGGCGGGGAGTCTGTGAAGGGGAGTCTGCTCTGGGGGGGTCTCCCTGGGCTCCCCCTGCTGCGGAGGTCAGGGCTCTGCGCTCCTCCGAGCTCAGGGGCACAGGGACAGCGGGCGGGGGGGGGCAGTGTGTGTGGTTGGTGGGAGCAGCCTTAACCTTGTGTCTAAGCCGCATTCTGGGGTCTGGATTTGAGTGTCCTCTTTTGGCACGTGTCTAAACTACAATAAGTCCGCTGATCCAGCTTTTATCAGTAAGAGAGTTGGTACTTTAAACCCCATCTCTGTCTCAGTCTGTCAGTCAGTTAGTGTGAAACTTAGGTGGGGGCCCTGGCCGGTTTGCTCAGTGAATAGAGCGTTGGCCCATCCTGCGAGTGTCCCAGGTTCATCCCTGGTCCTGGCACACAAGAGGAGCCACCATCTGCTTCTCTTCCCCTCCCTCTCCACCCCCCACTCTCCCCCTCTTGCAGTCAGTGGCTCCACTGGTTCCAGCGTTGGCCCTGAGTGCTGAGCAGAGCTTGGTAGGTCCGAGCACTGGGCTGGGGGCATGCTATGAAGGACTCAGCTGGGCATGGCCACTTCTGTGCTCTGAGGTTCTCGTATGTGCCCTGATTAGGGATCACACCTGCAAGCTCTTTAATTTCAGGACAATGACCTAACCAAGGTAATAATAGTTTGTTTTGTTTTTTAATTTTTATTTATCAATTTTAGAGAAAGCAGAAAGGAAGAGGGAGAGAGAGAGAGACAGAAACATCAAGCTGTTCCTATATGTGCCCTTCAGGCATTTGGGGACAGCGTCAGACTCGCTTCCTCCGAGGAGGATGGAAAAGGGTCTGCATGGGAGTCACACGGTGTCGATGGTCCTGTGTGAGTGACACAGGGTACCCTGACCCAGCAGAGACATGCTCTTCTCGCTGCAGTGCTGGCCACTGGATGTGACCTCAAAGCACCACAGATTCCCGCAAGACAGAGGTAAAAACTGTGCAGTCAGGTGTTCAGGAAAAACATGCAGGTCAGGCTGTCGTGAGAGAGCAGGCTTTGCACGTAAGGGCACCACGGAGCGCTCCCACCAGGGACCCACAGTACCAAGACTCTGTCATCTGAGTCCCTGGAGAAATCACAGATGAAGACATTGACCTTTCTGGGCAATTAGTACAGATAGGAAGCAGCCCTCCCCCCAGCACATTGCAGAAAGGGACAAGAATCACAGAACAGGCAACGGGAACAGACAAAGATAAGACAGGACGGATCTTTTCCAAGGAATTCGGTGTTTCTTAGTTTCTGTTTTTAATTGAAGTTATAGTGGTGACGTGGGTTTGCCAAACCATACAAGGTCAAGGGTTCAGAGTTTGCTTCAGGTTTTCACCAGTTCCTGGGGAAACAAAACAAGTTTATTTCAGATATTGAAGTATGTGCTGTGTTGATCTCCCATAATCCCATTTTCTCCTTTACAAAGTGGGACCTGAAATCCTGCCCTGCGGGTATGAGTGTAGAGCTCATCTGGACAGGAGGACGCACCTGGCCCCGATTTTGGCTCACATCCCTGACCCTGGCCCTCAGCTGCACCCTGAGCCTCAGTCAAGCCTTCTCACTGAGATCATCCACCAGTCACTCAGAACCTGGTGATGACTCTTCCTGTCACCCGTGGCCATAGTCAGCCTGTTTCTGTCCTTAGAACTGCCCTTGTCTGGTGGCCTCACCTTATTTCCTGCAAAGTGATGTCTCTTTGTCCCCACCCCTCTTCACACCTCACCCCCCTCTGCACTCCTGTTTACTGTCTTGTTAGTCTTTCTATGAGGATTGAGTGTGTGTTGATAAGATCACAGGTTCTGGGTTCATCCTGTTTTTTTGACCACAGGCCAACCACGCACATGGTTTCCCTAGATTTCAGGCTTCTTTTCTGAGAATGGGTGGAGAGTGATACTGCCCCCAAGGCAGCAGTGAGCATTAGGCCCACCTCTGCCAGAGCAAATGCTCAGTAGGTGACTCTTAGCAATGTGGTTGTTTTGTTGTGTCCTTCACCCCATCTCTTATTACCCCCCCTTCTTCCTCTCTCTCAAAGTACCCACCCACTCCCCCTCAAACACATCTCACCACTTCCTCGCCTCTCTCCCTGTGTGACTGCCGATCTCCTTGAGTATTTCTGCTCCTGATCAGCACCCCCCATGTTTAAATCAGTCTCTTCTTCCATCATCAAGGATCTCCTTCTGGTTTGACCCTGTGCCCATAGTTCCCAGCCCTTCCCAGCTCACACTGATCTCCTCCTACAGGGGTCCTTCCAGATCACCATTACTGCCGGGTCAGTATTCTCTTTAAACCTGGTTTCTTGACACACTGGGTTCTCGTTCCTCTGTCTTGTTTATTGTCCAATGGTCTCATCAGAGCTGTTCCTCTGGTCAGATGATCAGGCCCTGGTCAGATGTTCATACCAACACCCTCCCTGCCATTGCATGCTCCTCAACAGTTCTTCCCTGATCCTCAATCAGACTCAGATCCCGTCTCCCTTAATCCTTTCCTAGTAGGAGTTGAGAATTGGATTTTATGTGTTTGCAATAACCTTGTTCAAGGCTTAGTGGGATGTTGGGGAGCTCTTCCTTTTCTTCTTCATCGCTTTCTGGGAAAAAGTTTTTGTCTGCTATCTCTGAAGACAGAAGAAGAGGAGAAGACAATTAGAGATCATCACTGAGAATAGTGACATCATCTTAAATTACAAGTTCAGGAATTTCCAGCCCTTGGGTCACTCAGAGCTCAGTTGATAGGAATTCTCACAGTAAAGTTCCATCATCCTGTTGACAGAGGAGCACCCACAACAAGGGAGCCCTTACACTTCCTATGCAGACAGGAGCCCCTCAAGTCTTAGGATAAAGAAGTCACAGAGAGGTCGTGAGCTTGTTACTCGTGGGACAACATCAAGTGGTTGAGAAAATGTGTATGAAAATGAATAATGTGCTATTTATCTTAGACTGTGTTTGCTCTGACTGTTCAATCTGTAAGGAACTCCTTGGGAGCGCACCTGTGTAAAAGAGAAAATACCCCACAATTTTAAAGATGTGGCTGCACCACGGAGGGTTTTAGCTTAATTGAGTCAGGGAGGATGAGTGCTACCCAAAGAGGCAATCAGAGGACATGGAGCAACTAGACAGATGTCCCAGGACCACGCAGATCCCAGGATGAGGAAGGACACTCTCTGAAGTCACAAGCAGGGACTGAATATAGTGGCACAGGGACCTGGGAGGCTGGCAGAGAGGGGAGAACACAGCACCAGCCCAGAGCCTCTGCCTGTAGCTGACCCAGAACACACATGGAGGAAGAAATCACCCAAACTCCTTGGGTAGGTCTCTGCAGGGAGTCCAGGGAGGAGACAGAGGGAAGCAGTAGGCTCAGATGCCTCAGGGCTGCTGGCAGGGGTACTTGCTGGGGCAAGGCACCTGTGCTTACATCCTTTACCAGCTCTTTACCGTGTAGTAAATAACCTCAGATTCCTTAGCTTTAGACCCACAGCTTTCAAAACCCTTTTTCAGTTTACTCCCCTTTGCAGCATCTCGCACAGTCTGCTTCTCACTCTGAGAGTAATGCCCTCTGCCCTTGTTCTGCGGACACACGGGACCTGGAACGCTCTATGCCCGCCCCTGTGGCCTGTGCATCCCCAGTTCATACAGCCATTTTTCTTGTGACTTCTCCCACATTACTTGGAGATCTTGAAACCAAAATTGTGTTAGAATAAAAAAATTTTCTAGGCAAGTCAAAAAAAATTATCGGAGGACATTTTCTTTACCAAAAACCAATTAAAAAGTATAAAACCATGCCTTCTCAGGAAATAAGTAGGGAATCATACGAGTAATTCTGTGTAGTATCAAAAATCATCTCTGGCAGAGCAATAGGTTCTGTGGTTATTTGATTGTTGAATGCATTTATTGTAGAGAATGACTTAATAAAACTATTTCTTCTATAAGAGCCAATTTGACCTTGAATTAAATTTCTTGCTCATTACTCTAATCACCTGATGAAGGTGGCCCCTCTTCCGTGTTACTAGGCCAGCACTGGGCTTACAGTTTAAAATGACCAGTGACAGTTGCTAGATAAAGCCTGGGAGGAACCAGATATAAACTATAAGCCATAATTGCGCCTCCTCCAATGTGGTGACTCTTATATGTTGGCTGTCCCTTGTGCTACCCTGAAAGTTATGACTACAAAGTTGTTACACTGGACATTGACTCCCCTGAGCGTGGCGCTGCTAGGCAAGGGTGGATTTTGGATCCGTAGCTAAGCCGCCATTCGAGGTAAGTGGTAGTCAACTTGTGGACTGCTCTGTGGACAACTGTAAGGAGTCCCACCGAAGAGCAGCAACTGATGCTGCCCTGTGGTCATATAGTGTTTCCTGTCACTTGTCCTAAGTAATCTGATGCCACTGTGGCTCTGGTTGTCCTGTGAGTCTGCCAGCCTCGTGAGGCAGACCTGCAGGTGGGTGTTGCACTGTAGCTATTGTATCCTAAGCACGAAGAGGCTCACGATTTGTGTGTTTTGTTACTGGTTATATCCCCACAGCCCAGCACGGTTTGTGACCCAGAGTAAGAACTCAATATATACATGTGAAAAAGAAGTTGCCCAAAAGTAGATAATAAAACCTTATTACCATTTTTAAACATTCTATAAAAGCGATTTAAACCAGGGTAGTTGTTCCTGATGACATTGTTGAAAATTACTTGCAGATAGGACGGGTCAAATGTCTTCTCCAGCTCACTGAGAATATTGTATATGACTGCTTGTAGAGTACTCCGTCTTTTACACTTTTCTCGAGATACCTTAGAAATAGCAAATGGGGAAAATATAAATGCAGACATCAAGTGACAGAAGAGCCCTAGAAAGGGGTTTATTGTTAATGTATTACAGTGGCCCCACCTAGGTATTTCTTCAGGTACTGTTTTAGAACTTCTCTATGTGTGTGCTAGTAGTGAAACAACTACGACCTCCCTCCTTGAAAATACCCATTTATGAACTGATCTCCTCACTTGTGTACATCAGATGCAGGAAGGGGCAGATGTGAAGAACAACATGGGTTCAAGCTCAGTGACATGTAGCCCTGTCAGATGCTGCCACATGTTTGAGGAATCGACCTAGTAGGTGGTGAGCCGCTGTTCTGTTGTCAGGACAACCCTTGTCCCTTCCCCAGGACTGACTTGGCCTTGAAGAGCTCAAGGGAGCTCAGGGGATAGATTGCACCTTTCTGTGAACTTGGCCATGAAGAAAACCTGTTCATAAGGAAGGAGAAGACTGACATTTCTGTATTTCCACCTCTGGCTCTTTCTAAAGTTAACCTAAATTCCAAGACTCTAGAAATACTAAAAGAAAAAACAAAAAAAGGAACTGAAAAATTTTTGGAAAAACAATATGAAGCATTTTCTTTTCAATTTGTCCTAACAAGACAATTCTCTTTGGATTTTAATGTTCTCAGATCTAAGTATTTAAGTTGATGTTCACTGCCATGAAATGGTGTGTCAATTCTTATTTTATTCAATTAAATCATTAAACTTTGTCATTCATTCTTTAAAATTACATTTAATTCTTAGTTTATGCTACATTTTATATTTAATTTCTCCAAGGCATTATTCACCTAGTTAGACTACCCAATTCAGATAAAGCTTATCACCAGTACTACTCACCCACCTCTAGAGGGCACTGTGGACCCCTGTTTATTCAGATAAACCAGATTATCTCTAGTTAAGGCCTGCTTTTCTTCTCTCTTTGACCTCAGAGGAACCCTCACAGCAGTACTGGAGAAGACCCTCTATCATAGCAGACTCTTCAGTTACCGAATTGTGCTTTGACGTTTGATTCCAGGATATCTAAGCACAACTTAATTTGGGGCTGGTTTACCAGAACGTGACATAATAAACTTCACTTACTTTATACAGTTCATCGCTGATCAGTTTGTTGTCACGGAGATATTCAAGGAAAGGAAATGTTGTTTTTATTGCTTCTGAAATCTCTTTCTTATGGCTTTTGAATAAGTTAAGTGCAATGTCATAGAAAAGTCTGTTGTCTACGTTTTGGTCTTCTGCAGCCATCCTAGGGAGAAAAAACAACACGATAAAAGAGTCACCAACTTTATGACACTCTTGTGGAGGCTGTAACATTTTATATGAGAGATGGCTGTGGAGAAGCAATAAATAGAAAATAAATTGTTTTGAGTGGAAATGAGAACAAACGGAATTGAAGCAATGGACAGAGCTATAATAAAATAAAGCATGGGGGTAAGAAAAACATGTACAGTATTCAAAAATTCCAGTTTGTTATGATAAAACCTATTGTAAAGTTATTTTATCCTAAACCTATCTGGATGTTTTTATGAAAATGTTTTAAAAAGCACCAAAGTGAGATAGAGTAAACAAGTCATCCACAAAGGAATAAGAAACAATAAAATAACTATAGAATCTAACCTTAAAAATGCATCATAATTAACAACTAAAGAAAATAAATCTTAGAAAAATAAAAACAAGGTGCTCCCTCTCTGACATAAAGCAGGTTAGAGAAACACCATCCTGAACTATAAAAGTAGTTCATAAATGTTAATAAGGGGTGGTTTAATAATTATATGATAAAGCATAAACTGAAATTTCACAAGAATATAAACCATTTCTCCTGGGATTTCTGCTTTGTGTAAATATGTTGTATATTATTATTATTATTAACAATGTCTGTTCTATTATTGTATGCAATGAATCTTTCTAAGCATCTGAATGACTGCTATTTCCTGTGAAAATAAGTGTAACCTGAGTCTGTAATTCTGCTTCTCAGTTGATCATTTTATGGCTCTGAAAATAATGTTTTAATAGACATTTTGTATTCCTAAAAGTCATGAAGACTCCTAAGCTTCCTTTTTCAACCAGAAGAAAATTAGTGGCTGTTCCTGGTATCCAACATGTAGCAGGGATTAATAATATCACATTACGGTGTCAAATTCTATAAAAACTAGGTTCTTGTTATGAATTGCAGATTGGAGAGAAGCATTTGTCTACTCTCTTATTATAATTGCCACAAAAATGGTAATTATAAAATTGGTTTCACAGTGGCAAAGAGATTGGCAGAAAGCAGATTTCAACAACAAAACAAGGGTCACAGGAGCAGAGAGGTAGGTGAAGGATGCTTCCAGTGTTCAGGAAAACAGCCAGGGTCCTTGCCCTGCGGAATCTTCGCGATGGTGGAGATTGAAAAGGAGACACGGTGCTGAAACTAACGTGTTATTTGAAAAACGAAGAACTGGCAATAATCCCTCGATAGTACTCTGACCAACTGGAGCCAGGCACCTCTCAGAGGCAAACATGGCTGTCTTTCTATCACCCTGTGTTAACGTTGCCTGTAACTGGATTTCACATATGGAATAGTATATCATGTGTGCTTCTGTGTCTGACTTGTTTTGCTTATCATCTAGTGTTAGGTGATCAGAGTTTGCTCTGGCCTGACCAGGAGGTGGCGCAGTGGACAGAGCATTGGCCTGGGATGCCGAGGTCACAGGGTCAAAACCCCAAGGTTGCTGGCTTGAGCATGGGATCATAGGCATATCCTTATGCTCACTGGCTTGATCCCAAAGGCCGCTGGCTTGAAGCTCAAGGTTGCTGGCCTGAACAAGAGGTCACTGGCTCAGCTGGAGCTCACCCTGGTTAAGGCACATATGAGAAAGCAATCAAAGAACAATTTTGGTGCCACAAAGAAGAACTGATGCTTCCCATCTCCCTTCCTATCAGTCTGTCCCCTGTCCAACACCCCACATCAAACTCAGTCAATCAAAATACTTTCCGACTTTGGGCTGAGAAGTTTTACTTAATAAATATCTATTCTTTTTTCTCTCTCTCTTCCTTTTTTAATGTGAGAAGGGGAAGCAGAGAGACAGACTACTGTTGCACCCTGATCAGGATCCACCAGGCAAGCCGACTAGGGGGCGATGCTCTGCTCATCTTGAGCCATCACTCCATTGCTCAGCAACAGAGCCATTCTTTAGCACCTGAGGTGGAGGCCATGGAGCCATCCTCAATGCCTGAGACCAACTTGCTCAAACCAATTGAGCCATGGCTACAGGAGAAGAGAAAGAAAGAACGGGTAGGGGTAGGAATGGAGAAGTAGATGGCTGTCATTCTTGTTTGCCCTGACCGGGAATCAAATCTAGGGCAGCCACACACCGGGTCCGCACTCTACCACTTAGCCAACCAGACTGGGCCAAATATCTATTCTTAATGTTTCTATAAACATTTTTTATGCCTATATATAATCTATCTATCTAACTGTTTTAAAATGCAACTTCATACATGCTCCTAAATTTTTATGCAATTAATATGTTACTCTTTAATTTTTACTTGTTTCCAACAACATCACTTCTTTGTCCATCCATATCACTCTGTCCACACCTTCCATATAACCCATTTTAATGTCTGTGCTCGTATTCTCCCTTAAATTCTTTGTAGGGATTTAATTTCATCTGCCTATATTTATAACTTAACCATATCTTGGAGATATTTTGTCATAATATATTATTGTGATATTATATTACCTTTTCTGCATCATTAATTTTTCTACATTATATGCCTCTTTTTCCTGCATTACATATGTTTTATATATTAATATCATGAAAAGATTTTCTAACTCATTTAGTATGGTTCAAGTTCATCTATTTACCTATCTATCTATCGCTCTATCTGTCTATCTATCTCTATATTTTTATCCAGTGAATGACTAATATTCAGCAGTACAGGCACATTATCTTTAAAAACACATTAGGATCAATTCCAGGAAAACAGAAAAATAAACCAGTAATGATGAAGACACGAAAATCAAAAACCAACATAGCTAACCCAGGAGATAGTAAAAAGAAGTACATGATGGCAGCTAGCAGGGGACCAAACAGGTCAGATTGAAACAGGTGATGGTTATAACACAGAGGTAATTGGAATGAATGACAGCAATGTTACAGGATGTGAAGAAGGAATTAAAAATACTCTGTTATAAGGCACCTGCACTCTAGATGAAGTGGTATGAAATGCTTATTATGACCTGTAGGCAAACACTAAAAATATTTACAAAGGTGTGAAACTGGTAAGTTAATCAAAGAATGAGATGAAATCATGTAGTTGCTAAATGAATCCAGAGGAGGCAGGAAAAGAGGCACAGGGGAAGAAACAAAGAAGAAATACAATGAATAGAGGGGAGTTACAAACCTGACGGATGTTAATTCACATACTAATAATGACTTGCAATGTCAATGGTCTTAATATTCCAATTAAAAAGCGGAGATAGTTAAAGAGACTGAAAATTTAAAAACTGTACTTGTCCAGGAAATAAACCTTTGAATGTAAAGACTTATGTTAAGAATGGAGACTGAGATATCATGCTGACACTATTCAAGATATAGATGGAGTAGCTATATTATTTCCAGACAAAGAAGATTCAGAAGGAGAAATAAGGTATTATACATGGAAGAAGGGTCTGTTTTCCAAGAAGATGTGACAATCTTTAACCTGCATTTACCTACATACATAACATCAAATAATGGAAGAAAAAAAATGAGAAGAACTACAAGTAGAAATGAACAAGTGCACTGCTAGAGTTTGATACTTCAATACCTCCTTTAATTCTAGCAGGGTAAGAATCAACAAAGAAATAGTTCATTTGAACATTACTGTCGACTAACCTGATATATTTGATATTTATAGAGCACTTCATTCAGCAACACTGAATTACACAGAGTCCAGATGACAGGGAAAACTCACCTTCACAGAGTAAGAACAATTCCTAGATCATAAAACTCAGTTTAGCAAAAGGAATAGAAATCATGAAGAGTATGTTCTCAGACAACAAAGGAATGAAACTAGAAATCAGTAACAGGGAGATAGATTGAAACTCTTCAAATATTTAGAGATCAAAAACTACATGTCTAAGTCACATGAGGGTGATAGAAAAACTCTCGAGAAAATTTTAAGTCATTGAAATAAATACAATTAAACATACAATTTATCAAATTTTGGTGATGCAGAAAAAGCAGTGATCAGAGGGAAATGTATTCCTTGAAATACATATATTAGAAAATAAAGAAATATCTAAAACAAAAATCTAAGTTTCCCATGTAGGAAACTAGAAATAAAAGATAACACAAAAAAGAGAACTTTAAAAGTAAAATAGATAAAAGTACATTAAATAAAAATTAATTTGAAAGGAATAACTGAGATTGAAATTAAGATAACCACAGAGAAAAATCTACAATACCTTATGTTGGTTCTTGGAAAAGATTGGCAAAATTGATAAACTTTTTACTAGCTTAATAAAAAAAAAAAAAGAGAAAAGACACAAATTACCCATATTAAAAGTGAAAGTGGGATTATCACAACTGATCGCAGGTTTATTCAAAGGAAAATCAAAGAAATCTATAAACAAATCTATGCCAACCAGTTTGATCACGTGTAATCTGGGCCCTGCTTTGTTTCAGGTAATCAACCTCATTACTTTATATGAGTATACCCTGACCAGACAGTGATGCAGTGGATAGACTGTCTGCCTGGGATGCTGAGAACCCAGGTTTGAAACCTTGAGGTTACTAGCTTGAACGTGGGCACACCAGCTTGAGTGCAGGTTCATAGACATGACCCCATGGTCGCTGACTTGAGCCCAAAGGTTGTAACCGAGAAGAGGGGAACCACTCACATGTGGAAGATTTCAATATCTGGAGGTTCCATGTCTTGTATATAAAATTGCTATTATTCAGTAAAAACTAATTACTATCAAAAGGTAGAAGTAGTGGATAAAAATCAACAGTAAAAAGACATAATACAGGCTAGAGATACAAGTGAGCACACAAACATAATGATTAAAATTCACAAGAAAATAAGATAAAAAAGAGAAAAGAAAATTTCATTAGAGAATTGAAATGCACAGAAAATAATCAATGAATATTTCAGAGCTGAGAAATACAATGTCTTAAATTAAACTCAGTGGAAGTATTTAGCAGAAGATTGAATTATAAACAAAATGTAATTAGTGAATTAGCAAGGTGGAAGTTTGATGATATCCAACTAATGTTCAGTGATGTTCAAATGGAATATTCAATATTGGTGTGAGGGATATGTGAGATGGAGCCAGCAGTATATAAGTTATACTATGAGTTTTAGAAAAGGAAGGGGAGCTGTTGACGGGAGGGCGGAAGGACTATTTGAAGAGTATTGTCTGAGGAATTTTCAATACAGATGAAGACATCAACTCACAAATTTAAGAAACTCTGACAATCCCAACAGAAAAAAATACAAAATGAACAAAACAAAACAAAACAAAATGTTGAGACACATCACAGTAAAATGCTAAGAGAAAAATCTTAGAAACAATCAGAGAAAAACTTCATGAACTGCAACCGAATTCCAAGCCATCATCGGAGAGATGACAGTGAATCCACGACCCCCACAGTCAGCGACCACAGTTTGAGGTGCAGTGGAGAGGGCTTAATAAACCCAATGCACTCAGCCTCCACACGCGACTTCGCTTTCTGTGAATAAAACATGAAAGCTGGAAAAAGCACTTAAGTGTTATGAGTGAAAATGCTCTAAGGATTTATTATGCAAAAGCTAAGGGGAAGGAGAAAGCAGGGAGTTGTGGGAGCACACAGAAGCCCCTTCTGACGTCAGGGCATTTGCTGATCCCAGTGAATCAGATGCTTGGGTTTGACAACCTCAGTGCAAGAGGGACAGAAACTGAGTTTATTTACTCTCTAATAAACACAGGGTGGAGAGTCCAGCGGGAGTCCAGACCAGGCCAATGGAGGCGTTGTGTTCCCGGGGGCAGCAAACAGAAATCCTTTCCTTTTTTTTTTTTTTTGCATTTTTCTGAAGCTGGAAACGGGGAGGCAGTCAGACAGACTCCCGCATGCGCCCGACCGGGATCCACCCGGCACGCCCACCAAGGGGCGATGCTCTGCCCCTCTGGGGCGTCGCTCTGTCACAACCAGAGCCACTCTAGCACCTGGGGCAGAGGTCAAGGAGCCATCCCCAGCGCCCGGGCCATCTTTTGCTCCAATGGAGCCTCGGCTGCGGGAGGGGAAGAGAGAGACAGAGAGGAAGGAGGGGGGAAGGGGTTGAGAAGCAGATGGCGCTTCTCCTGTGTGCCCTGGCAGGGAATTGAACCTAGGACTTCCGCACGCCAGGCCGACGCTCTACCACCGAGATATCCTTTCCAAAGACTCCTGCCTTCACTGCAGGCCTACATTTCACTCCAAAATGGGTTTTTCAAAAGACTTGTGTATAAAGGCAGAGACAACCGAAAAAATAGGCAAAATAACCTTTGCCAATAAGTTTGGAAAGGAAAAAATAACAACTTTAGGGAAGAAGCCTGGCAGTGAGCACTGGAACCACAGAGCAAGGTGAGTGAGCTTCCCAGGTGATAGGTCAGGGCGACATCTCCCTGAGAAAAGTGACTAGAAGGGCATTTCTCTTGAATTCTTTACTAAAACCCATAATCCCACTCAAATAAAAAAAATCAAGACAAACCGAAATTGAGGGAGTATTTAAACTATGCCTGACTAGTACTTTTCAAACTATCAAGGTCATGGAAACTCAGAAAAACTGAAGAACTGTCACAGATCAGAGGAACAGGTGACAGGATGACTGAAGGCCATGTGGTACCTGCAGTGAGTCCTGAAACCAAATAAGGACTTTACTGGAAGAAGCATTGAAATTTAAGACATCTGTGGTTTAGTTGACACTGAAGTAGCAATGTTATTTTTTATTTTGACGAATGTACCCAGGAGTGTCAGAGCAAACATCACAGGAAATGAAACTGGGTGTGAGTACCCGGAAACTCTCTCTATCTTCACAGCTCTGCTGCAAATGCAAAATTATTCCAAAACAATTGTTGATTTAAAAAAAAAATCTCTGTGAGAACAGCAAAAACGGCCAGGAACACATATCAGAAGTCAACTACACAACTTCTTTACTCTGCAAGTTTCCATATTAAAGCAGACCACCTACAGCAAAGATCATCCCTGATGGTACCAGAGGAAGTGTTCCCTGTGGGACAGGGCTCAGGATGACAGGTCATTATCCAACTGTGGTCACCACATACTGGAAGTCCCGGCCAACACAGTAGGGTGAGGGAAAGAGAGAACAAGTGTAAAGACAAGGGATAATGAAGAGACAAAATTGTCATTATATATACATTGTGTAAATTTACATATATCACCTTGTAAGTTATTGAAATCAGAAAGTGGAAACAGTTAAATTTGTTTTTATATCTTAGTAGCAGGCAGCTAGAAAGTTTACTTTAAATTATGCAGATTTAACAGCATAATGGATCTATGGATAAATCTAACATAATGAGTATAAAACCTCTAGGGAGAAAGCTGTATAGCTAGTATAAAACATTTTATACTAATAATATACATGCGCCATATTCATGAGATAGAAAACACAATATAAAAATGTCAATTTACTTCTGATGGCTGCGCAGATTAATTGCAATCCTAAAAAACATCGCAACACGATTCTGACAGGCTGACTTGGAGATGCAAAGGGCCGGGACACTTTGATGGAGGAAGGAGGGTGGGACGAGGTACACCAGATGTCAGGGCGCACACGGAGCCGTGCTCACTGTGACGGTCAGTGTGACAGGAGGAGAGGCTCTCGGGGCAGGGACGGAGCAGAGAGCCCGGGGCAGCACCGCAGAGCAGAGGGAAATGGATGGCAAACCAGACACCGTGTCTCAGAAACACCGACAGGAAGAAGGTGGGGCCTTCAAAGTGAGCCTCAGATGCCTAGAAATTCAGTCTCAGACATCTGAAGAAAGAATCCCCCCTAGGTGAAGGCGGTGCCCACGGGGCGAGGGAAAAGGCGGGTCAGCATGAGTGCGGGGCCAGGGCCAGGGCAGGAGCAGGGTAAGGGCCAGCGCAGACAGCAGACTGGACGGGTCAGTCTGGGGGACAGCCCGGACAACATGGACGACATCCCAGAAACACCTGAGCCCACCCTAACACCTACGTAATAAAGGAACAGTGTGCAGGAGGGCTGATAGAGAACAAAATGTGGTGCCTGACCAGCGGTGGCGCAGTGGATAGAGTGTCGGACTGGGACGCGGAGGATGCCGGTTCGAGACCCTGAGGTCGCTGACTTGAGCAAGGGGTCACTCTGTCTGCGGTAGCCCCCCCAGTCAAGGCTCATAGGAGAAAGTAATGAATGAACAACTAAGGAGCTGCAATGAAGAACTGATACTTCTCATCTCTTCCCCTTCCTGTCGGTCCCTATCTGTCCCTCTGTCTGTCTCTCTCTGTCTCTGTAACAACAATAAAAAAGAACGAAATGTGGTTAAAGTCGAGCCTACAGCACTGTTGAGGGAAGCTGAGAGTCCCGTCCTCCACCCACCCCTGCCAAAGAAACAATAAAATTTTCAAATAAGAAATTATAAGAATCAAAAAAGCCAAAATAAAAGTAATTGTCATGGAGAAAAAATTGGAGACAACCATTCCGAACAGAAAGTAAAAAACTAAAAGGATGAAAATATTAAGGAGCAGATAAAAGTATAAATGTTAAAGTTGCATTAATGAAAAAATAATTTTGCCCAAAATTTGAAGAGTGAAAACTTTATAGACATGTTAGAGAAGGAACAATCTTTGAAATACAGGTAGGATCAAATCTGCCATCTTAAAGAACACAAGAACTATGTTTAAACCGAGTGCGCGTGAAAATCACCCGCAAAGCTTTGCATTGCTTTCATGTATCCATAATAACCAGGTGTACCTACCCTAGAAAATCAATATGGCAAGTCTATACTGTAAATTTCCAGCTTTATTATGATAGAAGTCACCATAAACCAAGTTAAAGACAAGGAAAGTATATTTCTAAAGTTCAGACTACGGAGCAAACTCTCCCTTATTAAAACAAGGGCAATCATTTCAACTGATAACACTGGCCAAAAACACAACAGTCATTCATAAAAGAATTGATTCAAATGGCCAATAGACACAAAGACTGTTCAACATTCCATTCAAATCAGCGACATGCACCTGGTCCTGTGGCACGTTGTGAAGTCCGGGTGGGCAGAGATGGCTCTTCAGCAATGCTAGGAGAATATAGTGCTTCGGCCATTTAAAGGACAGTCGGGCAGGATCTATAGACAGGTGAGCACTATTACCCTCCCTGATGTCACACTGCGGTGTCTAAAACTAGACAAATACTTGGGTACATGCAAGAACAAAGAGGTATAAACCTATTATATGCACAGCTTAGGGAAAACGGAACCACTGGAAAATACACAGATGTAAGTCAATAGATGGGAGGATGGTGTATACATTATGGTGTGTGAACCCCATAGAGTAGGACACAGGCAGTGGAAAGAGAAAGACTCATGTGGTGATGAAAGTGAAAAGGTTTCTAGCTTCTTTCTGGTTAGAGGTAGAGCCATTCCAGAACAGGAAATCACCGCACACATGGAAACACTCAGCCTGCACTAGTCTTGTCATCTTGGTCCTTCCCCTCTCTTTTATTCCCTTAAGTCAAGATCTCTGGAGAAGGAGCCTGACCCCAGCTGGAGATGGGAGAGGCCGGAGCTGACCGTCCCCAGGTCAGGCAGGAGACCAGGCACCCAGTGTTTGAAAATCAGTCGTGTGTTTGCCTTGAATCCTATATTTTCTAAAGTACCCTCTTTGAAATGATCCAGGGTGAAGGCAGAGGAGGCTAGAAAGAAACGAGAGGGTTCAGAGCTCACGAGAAAATAACAAATCTCTGTCTCAAAGCAACAGAAAAGAGGGACAGGCCCGCCCGCGGAGCAGTGGCTGGAGGACAGGAGTCCTGTGGTTGTGGCAGCTGCACTCACTCCAGCAGCTGTCCCTCCGCAGGTTAAAGCTCTGACTTCCTCATTACCTATCCCTGCATTTCAGTACAGTGCTCCTGAGTGTTCTGGTAAAGCAGGACTGAAGTCAAGGTTGAGACGAGTGTCTAAAGACAGACATTCAAGAGAAAGTTAGAGGAAGGGAGACAGAGACTGACCTGGTGCTGAGGTCGCCTCCTCGACTGGTTATCTTTTGGCTCAAGGCCCAGCCTGAACTTCTGATCCTCTGGTGTCCCGAGTCTGGTACCAGTGTGGCTGCCCAGCCCTGAGCAAGAAGTTTTGAGTGAACTCAACTAGAAAGGGATCCACCCAAATGACGAAAGAGAAGTGAAACTAATGTTCTGTGTGCTGTGAGATGCTGTCTCTCCCCTCCAATAGCCCTACAGTCCTTCTCAGCCATCCTGACCCGTGGCAGCAAGAGGGCGGGACAAGGACTGAAGGGACCTGGACAGCCAAGAAAGGAGAACCCCAGGGGACCAGGACCAGCCCCCAGGGACTCTATTGTTTGTGCAGAGCCGTCTAAAACATCTTGTGAATCCACTGTCTTCAGCTGCTGCCACTCCTAAGAAGGTCTTGAGCTGATATGGGCTGAGGGGGAATTCCATGTGGCCCAGGACCTTGTGGAGGTGACTATGGGGGAAAGAGGGAAAGACAGAAACTGCAGATCTTCAGCCAGGACATAGAGAGCTCAGAGCCAACCAAGTGAGTCCTGGGCTTTGGACACGGGCTGGAGAAGCTAACATTCTCTCCAGCGATGGATTCCACATAGACTCCAATGAGGCCAACCTCCTGCAGCTGTGGTTAAGGGTTCTCACCCAATTACACTGAGGACACAGGGGAAAGTTTACCTTCCCTCCAAGTCTGTTCTTTGTTTTCCCCAAAGGAGTGAATATCAATTTCTTAGGGACAGATTCCACACACTGATGAGCACATCTGTGTCCCAGGCCCGCACACAGGGGTGTCCACTCCCCCTAGACCAGTGAGCTGAGCCTCTCCCCGGCACAGCTGTCCTCTGCTGCTGGTCTCCATGGGACTCATGGTGCAGACAGAGTCTAGCAGAGCCCACAGCTGTCCTTTCTAGTGTCCCCTCTCCTCTGTTCTTGGACAGCAGGCAACCAGTTCACCACCGTAGCAAATGTTGGCATTAATGTGTCAGTTTTCCTGAGTCTGCTGAGAGTCACCACCATCAGCATGTGAATTAGAGGCTGATAGCAGTCGCTGGGTGGGCAGTCTGCAGGGGCCAGTCTCCCGGGTGGGCACTCTCACCCTGGGGCTGCCTGACCTGAGGGAAGGACACGTCCCTGTGGGGTCAGAGGGAGCTGGGCACACTGCACCCTGTGGACAGCAGTGCCCCTGAGGTGTTAGGAGCCCCTGTGGACAAACACAGTTTCCTTCACCCAGAGAACAACGTCAGACCTACACAGGTTAGGAACCAGACTGGACCATCTCAGAAGCAGGCTGAAGCCCTCACAGTGCTGCTGGACTGAGCACTGAGGTGTCACGTGTTGCACATGACGCGCCAAGGGGACGGGCTTCCTCAGCGTCACCAGGAGCAGCTGCCCTTCAGGCCCCAGTAGTGGGCTGTGTCTCCACCTGGGAGATCCTGTGGGGACAGGTTTGTCCCTGAGACTAGACAGAGAGTCCAGGACCTGACAGTTCTCAGCAGGAGGGCGCGGCTGCAGCAGCCCCAGCAGCCCCTGGGCCAGAGGATGGAGACCTGGGCACCGCTGTGGGTGCAGAGAGGCAGAGGGAGGGGCCCTGAGGCTTCAGTGGGGACACTCAGGCCCCGCACCCAGGGCCCCTTCTAGGAGGTGGCCCCTCAATCAGCAGGACTCCTGGTCTCCTTTCCCCCTTCTCTCTGGGGAGATGCTCAGGCGGGGAGTCTGTGAAGGGGAGTCTGCTCTGGGGGGTTCTCCCTGGGCTCCCCCTGCCGTGGAGGCCAGGGCTCTGCACTCCTCCGAGCTCAGGGACACAGGGACAGTGGGTGGGGGGCGGTGTGTGTGGTTGGTGGGAGCAGCCTGAACCTTGTGGCTAAGCCGCATTCTGGGGTCTGGATTTGAGTGTCCTCTTTTGGCACGTGTCTAAACTACCATATGTCCGCTGATGCAGCTTCTATTAGGAAGAGAGTTTGTATTTTTAACCCCATCTCTGTCTCAGTCTTTGTCAGTTAGTGTGAAACTTAGGTGGGGGCCCTGGCCGGTTGGCTTAGTGGATAGAGCGTTGGCCCGTCCTGCGACTGTCCCAGGTTCATCCCTGGTCCTGGCACACAAGAGAAGCCACCATCTGCTTCTCTTCCCCTCCCTCTCCACCCCCCACTCTCCCCCTCTTGCAGTCAGTGGCTCCACTGGTTCCAGCGTTGGCCCTGAGTGCTGAGCAGAGCTTGGTAGGTCCGAGCACTGGGCTGGGGGCATGCTATGAAGGACTCAGCTGGGCATGGGCACTTCTGTGCTCTGAGGTTCTCGTATGTGCCCTGATTAGGGATCACACCTGCAAGCTCTTTAATTTCAGGACAATGACCTAACCAAGGAAATAGTAGTTCATTTTGTTTTAATTTTTTTTTTTTTTTTTTTTTCATTTTTCTGAAGCTGGAAACAGGGAGAGACAGTCAGACAGACTCCTGCATGCGCCCGACTGGGATCCACCCGGCACGCCCATCAGGGGCGACGCTCTGCCCACCAGGGGGCGATGCTCTGCCCATCCTGGGCATCGCCATGTTGCGACTAGAGCCACTCTAGCGCCTGGGGCAGAGGCCACAGAGCCATCCCCAGCGCCCGGGCCATCTTTGCTCCAATGGAGCCTTGGCTGCGGGAGGGGAAGAGAGAGACAGAGAGGGAAAGCGCGGCGGAGGGGTGGAGAAGCAAATGGGCGCTTCTCCTGTGTGCCCTGGCCGGGAATCGAACCCGGGTCCTCCGTACGCTAGGCCGACGCTCTACCACTGAGCCAACTGGCCAGGGCTTGTTTTAAATTTTTATTTATCGATTTTAGAGAGAGCAGAAAGGAAAGAGGGAAGAAAGAGAAAGAAACATCAACTGTTCCTGTATGTGCCCTTCAGGCATTTGAGGTGCAGCGTCAGACCTGCTGCCCCGAGGAGGATGGAGAAGAGTCTGCATGGGAGTCACACAGTGTCGATGGTCCTGTGTGAGTGACACAGGGTACCCTGACCCAGCAGAGACACGCTCTTCTCGCTGCAGTGCTGGCCACCACTGGATGTGACCTCAAAGTACCGCAGATTCACTCAAGACAGAGTAGAAAGTGTGACCAGGCGGTGGCACAGTGGATAGAGCGTCAGACTGGAATGCCAAGGACCCAGGTTCGAGACCCCGAGGTCATCCACTTGAGCGCGGGCTCATCTGGTTTGAGCAAAACTCACCAGCTTGGACCCAAGGTCGCTGGCTCGAGCAAGGGGTTACTCGGTCTGCTGTAGCCCCACGGTCAAAGTACATATGAGAAAGCAGTCAATGAACAACTATGGTTTCTCAACAAAAAACTAATGATTTATGCTTCTCATCTTTCTCTGTTCCTGTCTATCTGTCCCTATCTATCCCTCTCTCTGACTCTTTCTCTGCGTCTCTAAAAATCAATCAATCAATCAATAAAAAGTCAGAGTAGAAGACTGTGCAGTCAGGTATTCAGCCAAAACATGCAGGTCAGGCTGTCGTGAGAGAGCAGGCTTTGCACGTAAGAGCACCATGGAGCGGTCCCATCAGGAACCCACAGTTCCAAGACTCTGTCATCCAAGTCCCTGGAGAAATCACAGATGAAGACATTGACCTTTCTGGACAATTAGTACAGATAGGAGGCAGCCCTCCCCCAGCACATTGCAGAAAGGGACAAGAATCACAGAACAGGCAACGGGAACAGACAAAGATAAGACGAGACGGATCTTTTGCAAGGAAGTCGGTGTTTCTTAGTTTCTGCTTTTAACTGAAGTTACAGTGGTGACATGGGTTTGTCAAACCATACAAGGTCAAGGATTCAGAGTTTGTTATAGGTTTTCACCAGTTCCTGGGGAAACAAAACAAGTTTATTTCAGATATGGAAGTATGTGCTGTGTTGGTCTCCCATAATCCCATTTTAATCTTTACAAAGTGGGACCTGAAGTCCTGCCCTGCGGGTA
Organism: Saccopteryx bilineata; assembly: GCF_036850765.1. Classification (NCBI taxonomy): domain Eukaryota; kingdom Metazoa; phylum Chordata; class Mammalia; order Chiroptera; family Emballonuridae; genus Saccopteryx; species Saccopteryx bilineata. The sequence continues at coordinate 8,339,956 of NC_089494.1, forward strand.
TGAGTGCACAGCCCATCTGGACAGGAGGACGCAGCTGGCCCCGATCCTGGACACGACCCCGACCCTGGCCCTCAGCTGCCACCCTGGCCTCAGTCAAGCCTTCTCACTGAGATCTTCCCCCAGCCACTCAGAACCTGGTGATGACTCTTCCTGTCACCCGTGGCCATAGTCAGCCTGTTTCTGTCCTTAGAAGTGCATCTAGATGATGGCCTCACCTTATTTCCTGCAAAGTGATGTCTCCTTGTCCCCACCCCTCTTCACACCACACCCCCCTCTGCACTCCTGTTTACTGTCTTGTTAGTCTTTCTATGAGAATTGAGTGTACGTTGTTAAGATCACAGGTTCTGGGTTCATCCTGTTTTTTTTTTTGTTTGTTTTTTTTTTTTGTTTGTTTGTTTGTTTTTACCACAGGCCAACCACCCACACGGTCTCCCTAGAGTTCAGTCTCCTTTTCTGAGAATGGGTGGAGAGTGATACTGCCCCCAAGGCAGCTATGAGCACCAAGCCCATCTCTGCCAGAGCAAATGCTCAGTAGGTGAGCTCTTGGTGATAGGGTTGTTATCCATCAAGTCTCTCCTTCTGGTTTGACCCTGTGCCCATAGTTCTCAGCCCTTCCCAGCTTCACACTGATCTCCTCCTACAGGGGTCCTTCCAGATCACCTTTACTTCCGGGTCAGCATTGTCTTTAAACCTGGTTTCCTGACACACTGCGTTCTCATTCCTCTGTCTTGGCTATTGGGTCAATGGTCTCATCAGAGCTGTTCCTCTAAGATAAGCCCCTGGTCAAATGCTCATCCCAGCACCCTCCCTGCCTTTTCCAAGCTCCTCCACAGTTCTTCCCTGGTCCCCAAATCCACTCAGGACTCAGGTCCCACCTCCCTTTCTCCTTTTCTCTAAACAAAAGAGAATTGGGTTTTGTGTGTTTATAATCACCTAGTTCAAGGCTTAGTGTGTCTTAGGGTTCCCTGTATTCTTTTTTCCGTCATTTTCATGGTGACAAATTTTCTCTTGGGTCACTGAAGAGAGAGAAACAAATAAAAATTAGAGTTCTCCACCACATTTCAGGAATATTATCTCAAATTTTCATGTTTAGTAATTTCCAGCCTTCTGCCCCCTCAGAACTTAATGAGTCCCAGTCTTTATGGCAAAGTTCCTTGTGAGATGTGGGACCAAAAAGAGAAACCTTAACAAGGGAACCCTTATGTTTTCTAGACAGAAACAAGCACCTTGAAATCAAGAATCCAGCAATCATGGAGAAGTCATGAGCCTGTTATTTATGTAAAACATAATTTACAGATATCTGGAGAAGCATGTATGAAAACAAACAATGGTTGTGAAATGTGTTTTCTGACCTGTTCAGACTGTGGCGAAGGGAGGAATTGTCCGGGGAGGAGAACTTAGATCTTATGAGTGTCCACATGTAAAAGAGAAAGCTCAAGAGCTCTAACATTTTGCCACAGAAGAGAAGGATGCAGTTAACTGAGTCATGAGGGATGCACTTCCTCAAAGAGATATCAGGGAACACAAGAGGAGCTAGAAAGGTCTCTCCCAAAGGGGCGGGGAGAAAGATCTCAGAAATAAAATAAGGATACTCTATGAGGCTGCAAGCTGCCTAAGAAAGGAGGCCAGGGCGCCAGCCATGTAGGGTACCCAGCAAGGGTAAGGTGGAAGAAAATAAACCAAGAAGCCTGGGTGTGAGTTTCTTGGGGGGTAAGATGGGGTGAGGCCTCATGGACCAGGTCTTTCTTATGGCAGGAGCACTTACTGGGCCAATAAATGTCTACTTGTAAACTTACAAACCTGTCGTATCTCTCTAATATCCAGCAAATAAACTCTAAATTTACTAGCTTTAAATGTCAGACCTTCCAAAATCTTTTTCAAATCTCTCTCGTTTGCATCATCTCCCGCAATCTGTTACTCACTCTGAGAGAACTCTCTCTGCCCTTGCATTGCAATCACATGGGGAGCCCCTGCTCGCTCTGTGCCTCTTCCTGTAGCACCTGTTTTCCTCAGTTCATATTCTTCCTGTGACTTCCGCATCGTTATTTGGAGACCTTGGTTGATCCCAAACTGGTTCAAATTTTTAGAATGAATTTTTTTTTAGGCAAGTCAATACAAAATTATTGGAGGACATCGTCTTTGCTGACTACTAAATAGGAGGTATAAACCATGAGTCTCAGGAAAAAGGAGTGAATTAATCTATTTTGTAGAGTATAAAAAACAGTCTCTGGTGAGGCAATTGATTTGGGGTTTATTTGATTAGTGGTTTTTCCCTGTGGAGAAAGAATGAATACAACCATTTCTCCTACTTTTAAGAGCAAGCTTGACCTTGAGTTAACTTTCTTGATCATTACTCTGGAAACCTGATGAAGGTGGCCCCTCTTCTGTGTTCCTAGTCGAACAGGTGCTTAGAGAGAAAGTGAACTGTGACTGTAGGTAGGTAAGCTGCATGTGGCCTAGGATAGACCCTACAGGAACTATAAGGCAAATTTGGTCTTCCTTCAGTGTAATGACTTTTGTCATTTGACTTCCCTCATGTTGTCCTTGAAACTTATGACCACAGAACTGTTACATGAGATATTGACTCCTGTGGGCATGATGTTGCTAAGCTAAGGTGGATTTTGCATCCGTAGCTGAGCTGCCACTCAGGGTGGGTAGTAGTCAACTTGGTGGACTGCTTTGTAGACCACAGCTGGGGATCCCAACAGAGGAAGAGCAACTGATGCTGCCCTATTGGGATGCTGGGTTTCTTGTCGTTTGTCCTTCTAAGTAAACCTAATGCCACTGTGGCTCTGGTTATCCTGTGATTCTACATGCCAGGTCAGGGAAACCTCCAGGTGGGCATTGTACTGTAGCCATTGTGTCGTAAGCATGGAGTAGCTCATGACACATCTGTTTTTTTAACAGCTGTATCCTCAAAGCCCTCCGCTGTGTGTGGCAAGTGGTAGGAACTCAATATTCACTTGTCAACAAAATTGCCCCCAGACATCAAACAGTAGAAAATAAGACTAATTACCATTTTTAAAGCTTTTATAAATGTGAGTTAAGTTAGAGTATTCCTGTAGGTTGACCTCGTTGAACAATACTTCCAGACAGGACACATCAAACGTCTTCTCCAGCTCACTGAGAATATCGTATCAACTTTTTGTACAGGAACCCATTTTTAAAAAGATTCTTGAGACTCCTTAAAACATAGTGAATGTGGAAAATATAAATACAGACTTCCAAGTTATGGAAGAGCCCAGGACAGCAATTTCATTGTTAATGTGTTACCGTTTCCCGACATAGGTATCTCCTCATGTACGGTTCTAGAATTTCTCTATATTGGTATGGCTACTAAGTTAAATAAGCAAATCTTTCCTCCTTAAAAATACCCATTTGTGAATCAAGTTTCCTCACCCTCATTTACATAAGATAAAAGAAAGAGCAATCTTGAAGAACAAAAATGGGTTCAAGTTAGATGAGCCTGGCCTAGTGATTTAAGAATAGACTTAGCAGGTGACAAGCCGCTGTTCTATTGACAGGACAACCTTGTCCCTTCCCCAGGACTGACTCGGTCTGGAAGAGGTCAAGGCAACCAAGTGGTGATTTTCCTTTTGCTGTGAACTTAGCCATACAAAAAGAAAACTGCATCCCTGATCTCTACTTATGTCTCTTGCTAAAATTAACCTAAATTCCAAGACTCCAGAAACACCACAAGAAAAAGAAAATGAAAAAACTAAAAGAATAGCAAGCATCTACTTCCAAATTTATTCTAACAAGACATTAATTCTCTGCAGATTTTTATTTTCTCAGATCTAAGGATTTAAATTGATGTTCATTTAAATGAAAAGCTGTGTAAATTACTTTATTAAATCATTTTATTAAATTTATTCATTCATCCATTAAAATTACTTTTAATTTCTAGAATTTGTTATATTGTACATGCAATTTCTACAAGGCATTCCACAGCCTGAAGCCCACCAGCTTCAGAGCCTTTATCTCCAGTGCTATTCACCCCGACTTCTGGGTGCACCGTGGGGTCCTAGTCCTTCAGTTAGGAACAGGCCTGCCTCCAATGATGCCTGTACTCTTCACCCTTTGAGGGAACATTTACAGCAGTACTTGAGACGGTCCCCACTTCTGGGAGACTTCTCACTTGTTTAGCTGCCTGACAGATGATTCTAAACTATCAACACATAATTAATTTGAGATTGGCTTACCAGATTGTGACATAATAAAGTTTACTTACAAGTTACATTTTATTGGTGATGATTCTATGGTCACGAAGAATCTCATGGAAAAGAGAAATTGTTTTTATTGCATCAGAAATTTCAACCTCTGGTCTTTTGAAATGTCTGAATACAGTCTCAGAGATAAGCCTGTTGTCTATGTTATGGTCTCCTGCAAACATTCTGGAAAAAAAGGACACCATGATAAAATGGCCATCAATTTTCTTTTTTTAAGCAAGAGGAGGGAAGATAGTGATGCACCCCAACGGGGATCCACCAAGCTACCCCTGTCTGGGGATGATGCTCAAATCAACTGAGCTATTTTTAGCACCTGTGGCTAATGTGCTTGGGCCAATGAGCTATTCTTAGTGACAGGGCCAATGTTTTAACCAATTGAGTCACTGGCAGCAGGACAAGAAGAGGAAGAGAAGGAGGTGAGAAAAAGGGAGAGAAGCAGATAGTCACTTCTTCCGTGTGCCCTGACCAGGAATCAAATGTGGGATGTCTATATGCCAGGCCAATGCTCTATCTTCTATGCCAACCAGCTAGGGCTGGTCATCAAAATTTTGAGATGCTTGTGGAGGTTCTAACATTTATAGATGAAGGATAGAATGTGAAGAACCAACATATATAACAGAAGCGGTCCTGAGTACAGAACAGAATAAATGGAGTTGATGCAAGAAACAAAGATCTAAAAGAAAAGCAGGGCCCTGGCCAGTTGGCTCAGCGGTAGAGTGTCAGCCCAGCATGTGGAAGTCCCAGGTTTGATTCCTGGGCAGGGTACCCAGGAGAAGTGCCCATCTGCTTCTCCACCCTTCCCCTTCTTTTTTCTATCTCTATCTCTCTCTTCCCCTCTTGCAGCCAAGGTTCCATTGGAGTGAATTTGGCCTGGGTGCTAAGGATGGCTCCATGGCCTCGGCCTCAGGCGCTAGAATGGCTTCGGCTGCAATGGAGCAATGCCCCAGATGGGCAGAGCATTGCCCCCTACTGGGCATACCAGGTGGATCCCAGTTGGGCACATGTGAGAGTCTGTCTGACTGCCTCCCCACTTCTCACTTCAGAAAAATACCAAAAAAATAAATAAATAAAAATAAAAAAATAAAGCAGGGAGGATCAGAAAGACATACATATTATTAAAAATTCCAGACTCTTCCAATCTAAACCTTTGTAAATATATCTTCTTCTAAGCATACATGGAGTATATTTTATTTAAAATTTCCATTAAAAAAGAAACTTCCCTTCAACATAATATTGGAGGTTTTAGCCACAGCAATCAGATAAAACAAAAAATAAAAGCCATATGAATTGAAAAGGAAAAAATAAAAATCTCATTATTTGCAGAAGACATAATAATATATTAGAAAACCCTGAAAACTCCACCAAAAAATCTACTAAAACTAATAAATGACATCAGTAGAGTTGCAGGATAGAGAATCAATACACAGAAATCTGTTGTGTTTCTATACACCAATAACAAATGATCATAAAAGAAAATTTTAAGCTAACAATCCCATTTACAATTGCATCAAAAAGTATAAATACTTAGGAATAAATTTAACCAAAGTGCTGAAATATCTTTATTTTGAAAAGTATAAGACATTGATAAAGTAAATTGAAAAAGATAAAAAATAAATGGATGTATATGTCATGCTCATTAATTAGAGGGATTAATATTGTTAAATCAATCCCCATTAAAATAATTTCTTCTGAGAATTAGAAATAATCCTAAAATTTATATAGAACCACAAAAGACCTTAAATAGCCAAAGAAATCTTAAGAAGGTGAGAAGTATTATACTCCTTGATATTAAACTATACTTTAAAACTACAATAATCAAAACAGTATAGTACTGTCAAAAAAAGAAGAAGAAGGTGATATGTAGATCAATGGAATGGAATAAAAAGACCAGAGCTAGAGAAAACCCCACAAAACCCAAAGCTCGTTCTTGGAAAAGACTAATAAAATTAATAAGTTTTTATACAGGCTAATTAAGAAAAACATAGAGAAGACACAAAATACCAATATTAGAAGTTTAGGTAAGGTCATCACAGCTGATCCCATGGACATCAAAAGCATTTGGAAAGAATACCGTGAGCAAATCTATATGTGCAATTTTGGTAATTTCAATAAAATGGGCCAGATTTTCATAAGATACAAACTATCAAAACTTGCACAAGAAGGAATAATTTCAATAAGCTTATATCCATTTTAAAAACTGAATAAGTAATTAAGAACTTTGAAAAGAGTAGCATCAAGCTCAAACAGTTTTGCTGGTGAATGCTCCTAAACATTGAGCTAAAAATTAGAAGTGAAGGGAATGCATTTTAACTCATCCCATGAGTCCAGCAGTCTTGTAACACCAAAAATAGATAACAACAAAATATAAACCAACAACTCTCATGAATATTGATGCAAAACCTTCACCAAAACATTAACAACTTGCATACAACAATATACAAAACAATTATACTCATGACAAAATGAAATTTATTACAGATTATAAGGCTGGTTCATATTCCAAATCCATCAGTGTGATCCACCATTATCAAGAAGCTGAAGAAAAAACATGAAATGCTCCTATCGACTGATGCAAAAAATTCATTTGACAAAATCCAACACCCATTCATGTAAAAAAACTCCTAGCAAACTGGACAGAGAAAAGAACTTCCTCAACTGGAAAAAGAACACCCATATAAAACCTACAACCATACATAGAGTGTCGACCCAGAGTGTAGAAGTCTAGGGTTTGATTCCTGGCCAGTGCACACAAGAGAAGCACCCATCTGCTTCTCTACCCTTCCCTCTCTCCTTCCTCTCTGTCTTTCTCTTCCTCTCCCACAGCCAAGGCTCCATTGGAGCAAAGTTGGCCCGGGCGCTGAGGATGGCTCCATGGCCTCCGCCTCAGGTGCTAGAATGGCTCCAGTTGCAACGGAGCAGTGCCCCAGATGGGCAAAGTATCACCCCCTGGTGGGCATGCTGGGTGAATCCCAGTTGGGCACATGTGGGAGTCTGTCTGACTGCCTCCCCACTTCTAATTTCAGAAACACACACACATGAAATAAACCTACAACCAATACTATACTGCTTAAAGCCGTGATGGCGAATCTTTTTATAAAACCACTCACTTTTGCAGTGCTAGTCAACCTGGGCCCTCCTGCCCACTAGTGGGTGTTCCAGCTTTCATGGTGGGCCAATTGCAGCGCTGTTTGGTTGCTCTGCTACACCCCCCCCCACCATGAAAGCTGGAACGCCCACTAGTGGGCGGGAGGGCCCAGGTTGACCAGCACTGCAAAAGTGAGTGGTTTTTATAAAAAGGTTCACCATCACAGGCTTAGAGCCTGCACACTTTCTCCCTAAGATCAGAAGCAAGGCAAAGATGTCCCTTTATATAATTCCTATTCAATATTGCATTGGAACACATACTAAAAAAGGAAAAGGAAAACAAAACTACAGAGTTTGGGAAGAAAGAAATAAAACTGTATTTACAGATGGCATACAGGTCTATGTAAGAAATCTTAAAGAATTCACCAAAAAAATTTACCAAAAAAACTATTATAATAAGTAAAGACAACAAGGACACAAGATACAAGGTAATATACAAATATTAATTACTTTTGAACATACTAATATTAAAAAATTAGAATTTAAAATTAAATAAAATAATAAACAATAGCACCAACTTTGAAAAACCTAGGTTTTATTTAACAAATTGTACAAAGCATCTGTATGAAGAAAATTATTCCGGAAAGAGAATTTTCTTTTGTAAAGTAATAATAAGTATTTCAATACAAGACTTCAAAGTATATTAACAAACTTCAAGTGTCTCTCTGAGAGGTAAAGGGAAATTTGAATTAAATGATTTGTTTTAAATATTGAAAACTCGAACAATATGCTTTTAAATTCAAAACTAACAGTTACAAAAATATAGATTAAAAATGAATTTAAGAAATTGAAAATAATCTTGGTTGATTAAAATTAGGTTTTTAAAATATCTTTTAAGATATTGAAAAATAAAAGAAAAGCATAGCTTGCATTTTTAGAAAAAAGAAAACATAGAGATATATAAAAATTAAAACAGAAAAAAGTACAAAAATATTCTGTATAAAACACTAACTATATATGAAGCAATAATTATATGGAAAGTAGAGGATCAAAAAGAGAACCCAGCAAGAAGCACATGGAAGACAAGTGCCACAAAAGTTGCTAAAATCAAAGATAGGCAAGATATGGTATGCAAAGGTAAGCAACAATAAAATGATGCAATCGTAAAGTTCAAAAACAAAGAGTGAGATAAATGTTTTATGGATACTGAAAAATATTCACCTCTAGTTTTTGACTCTTCATATAGGAAAAAATTGTCATTCAGGCTTTACAGAAATAGCAGTCAAACCCCTGCAACTGCAGGCTGTGTAGGCTTGATGGCACTAGGTGGCAGTATTTCAGCTTTCAGGGACTGGGGTGAGGTGGAGCCCCCTTCTCCTGCCCAGTAGAACCTTAGTGACGGGCCCAGCGGTGGGACAGCTACGGACTCCTGAGTCTTCCTGCAAAATCTGTAAGAACCCAGAGGAATAGCTACAGGTGATGTGTGGTTACTCCTGTAGAGAAGACAGCGCCTCCTTGGCACAGGGCGTGGGAGGAGGCGCCTGGGCGGGAAGAGGTTAAGGAGTGAAGCTGGGGGTGGGGGTGCAGAAGGGAAGGGCACCCCTGAGGAGCGCAGGAAGTCTCTGGGCCACTCTCAGGACGTCCGGGGGCTAGCCATGAGAAACACCTACAGCCCAGGGAGGAAGGACGCTGGTCCTGGACCACATGGCCAGTCACAACCCACAGTCACCACCATCACCAACAGCCCTTCATTTGGAGCCCTGGGCCCCACCTCAGGGGAGGTAAGTGACTGGCATTTACAACGGAACAAGGACTGAGTTCCCTGGTACCCTGGTTACTGGTAGACAGTGCCACACTCTCTGAGACCCCTGAAACCACCCTATGCCTCTCTCCCATGACCTCTCGGCCCCAAACACACCAAGGAAGGAGCTGTAACTGCCCTCACATTTCTCATTTTAGCACCCGAGTGTTCCCATTACCGTGGGCTGGCCAGCCCTTTCCTCCTAGACTTGGCTGCAGGCGCCTATGCACTTCCCCCTAGTGGTGGTTCGCGGTATTACTGTCTCCTCAGAACTGGGGCTTGCTGCCTGTTCAGAGAAACCGAAACTAATCCTCTCAAGATTGGAGCACCGGTGGCCGGGATGTCAGCGTGGCTGGACTGAACAGCATCAGTGGAAACGGCAAGTGCAGTTTCATGAAGACTCTGTGGTCGTGCGACAGGAGGTGGGACGTCACAGGGAGGTGCCACCATGAGAAGGGGCTAAGTGAAATTGTCTCTACACAGAGGGACTCTGAGGGACACACACAGAGGGATGCACGAAGGACTTAGCATCCCAAGTATACTGAGTGTCAACAATAATGTGAACGGGACCACATTAAAAATAAAGCCAGAGTTGTCGTGCTACTGAAAGGGCCTCCCATTTCATATACCTCAAACCCTGGAATGTTAGGACAGGGCACAGTCACCCTGCGCGGGGGACTGAGCAAACGTGCTCCCCAAAGAGCTGTGTGGGAAGAGAACAGTGAAGCACTTACTCTGAGCACTAGACTGAAATGTGAAAGCGCTGTTTAGAATTAACACCACTATCTCATGTGATCTGCACCAATAAAAACGCTTGTCTTCTACCGGCGTAATAGTTTTCCTAACTTCCTCATCAATACCCACCATCTTTGTCTTCTAATTTGAACATAATTAGGACTTCTGCTTGAATTAATGACTCCCCAAAAGCTGTTCTTATTTATTTCAATAGATGTTTGTCACCTGCCACTGGAAAAGGCCTTTTTATTGTTAATACTAGCAAGACCCATGAACACCTGCTGACCGCTGACCGGAGGTGATGTACAGGGGACTGGGGGTTGGCTTTACCCTCAGGAGCTCTTGCTAGTTACTGCGGTGGGTGGGGGACAGCTGAGATGAGCACCTGGGCACTCCCAGAGGCCCTGTGCCCAGGGCAGGGAAAGTCCTGTAGAAAGAATACACTGGGCCTTCTTAGACCATCAGAGAAGGCCCCAGAGAAGGAAGACGTCCCTGCCCTCCCCATGCATGCCACCTATAGTACCCACCAGGGGGCGTGGGCAGGTTAGGCCTGGAGTGACCGCTTCCCACACAGGAACCCAGGGGCTAGCTTGTATTTTCCGAATTCACAGAAGTAAAGCGCACCAGCCAGCTCCCTTCACACTCCAGGCTGCACGACGTGTCACAGACCCCCGTTCACACCCCAGGCTGTACAACATGTCACAGACCCCGTTCATGCCCCGGGCTGCACGACGTGTCACAGACCCCCGTTCACACCCCAGGCTGTACGACATGTCACAGACCCCGTTCATGCCCCGGGCTGCACGATGTGTCACAGACCCCCATTCACACTCCGGGCTGCAAGACGTGTCACAGACCCCTGTTCACACCCTAGGCTGTACGATGTGTCACAGACCCCTGTTCACACTCCAGGCTGCATGTTCACACTCCAGGCTGTACGACGTGTCACAGACCCCCGTTCACACTCCAGGCTGCAGGATGTGTCGCAGACCCCTGTTCACACTCCAGGCTGTACGATGTGTCGCAGACCCCTGTTCACACTCCAGGCTGTACGATGTGTCACAGACCCCTGTTCACACTCTAGGCTGCATGTTCACACTCCAGGCTGCATGACATGTCACAGACCCCCATTCATGCCCCAGGCTGCACAATGTGTCACAGACCCCCATTCACACTCTGGCTGTAGGACATGTCACAGACCCCCATTCACACTCTCGCTGTAGGACATGTCACAGACCCCCATTCACACTCCGGGCTGTACAACGTGTCACAGACCCCCGTTCACACTCCAGGCTGCATGTTCACACTCCAGGCTGTACGACGTGTCACAGACCCCCGTTCACACTCCAGGCTGCATGTTCACACTCCAGGCTGTACGACGTGTCACAGACCCCCGTTCACACTCCAGGCTGCATGTTCACACTCCAGGCTGCACGACATGTCACAGACCCCCATTCACACTCTGGCTGTAGGACATGTCACAGACCCCCATTCACACTCCGGGCTGTACGACGTGTCACAGACCCCCGTTCACACTCCAGGCTGCATGTTCACACTCCAGGCTGCATGTTCACACTCCAGGCTGCATGTTCACACTCCGGGCTGTACGACGTGTCACAGACCCCCGTTCACACTCCAGGCTGTACAACGTGTTACAGACCCCCGTTCACACTCCAGGCTGTACAACGTGTCACAGACCCCCGTTCACACTCCGGGCTGTACAACGTGTCACAGACCCCCGTTCACACTCCAGGCTGCAGGATGTGTCACAGACTCAGCAGCGCTTCTGAGGGCAGACATGTCCATGCACATGGAAGGTGCACCTGCTGTGGTCTTGGTCACCATTCCCAGAGACGCTGAGTGGTCACAGACACCAGAGCAGCCAGAGGCTGGGCCATGTCTTCATACAGCTAAGACTGGGGCTGCCGGGACCTCATGGCTGGGAGGCGGGGTACAGAACATGGTCTAGCCGACCTCCCCGCAGCTCTGGCAGAATGCAATGACAGGTTTCAGACAAGTGACTCGGCACAGACGCCGCCCCTGCCCCTGACACTCCACATCCCCAGTCCCCGCCAAGATATCGGGGAGGTCACCACTCTAACAACATAGAATGTGCCGTGTTGTATGAAGCAGTGTAGACTCTTTCTGCCTCACACACCAGAGGCTCAGGGAAAACTTGAATGGACATTTCAGGAGAGAAAGTTCTAGCTTTGATGGAGTTTAGAAACAAGGGGCCTCACGCCATGAACAATGCCAGGCCAGCAGACCTGCGCAGACGTGTGGGCTGAAGCTCTGACCAGCTTCTGACGGAGGACACTGTTTTGCAGCGCCCCCAGGCATTTCCGCTTGTCTCGGGAGGAGCAGAAACCACCCTCAGGCTGGGTCTGCCTCTGCCAGCAGTTTATTTAACTCAGGTTTGCGGTGGGATTTCACAAGCCAACAGCATATGGGATATTATCTCTTAATCAGCAAAACAAGAAAACAATATATTCGAAGCAAGTGACAGATGAACTCCACTATTGTTCCAGGCAAGAGGAGATGAAGGAGGAAAGTTCAAATTTAGTAGGAGGCGTGCTTTTTTATACCAGGAGGCCCTCAGGAGAGAGGGCAGCTCACCCAATGGCTGATTTCTGGCTGCCAGCACAAGAGGAAAAGTGCCCTGTTGCTATAGAGCATGTTGCTAGGGAACAACGATGCCAGCATTGGTAGGCGGGCTGATCTCTTTCACGAACCTCTCTGCACTGTGTGTCACCACTGTCTGCCAGGAGGTCATAGGCACTAGGAGCGCGGGACAGGAGTGGATGTCCCAAGGGCCTTTAGGTTAGTGAAGAGTTGCCTTGTCCAAAGTCTCAAACAGTTCTCACAAACTCCCAGCATTTATAGTCTCAATGCCAGAGACGTGGGGAGGGTTTATACACAGAATCTAGGGTCTCTTTCTGTGGCTTTCTCTTTTCTGGGATTCCCCCCTCACTCCCAGAAAGCCTGGTGGCTCTGGGCTCCTTCCCTGACTCTGCTCACCAGTGACAAGGTGGTTTCCCCCAAAGTTAGAGCCACCCAATGCCAGCCCCACAGAGCCGGGCAACAGTAAACAGGAACATTGCCCTCTGGCTTCTGCCAGAGTTCCATCTCCCCTCCAGGATTGCCAGCTGGGTCGGCCCTCACTCCTGGGGATCAGAAGCAGAGCTCTCTGTCCTTGCTGTGAGCAGCAGACCAGCCCTGCCCACTCCCAGGCCAGCCCTGCTTCTGGAGAGCCCCGTGGTTCCAGTGTCCCTGGGCACCGTGCCCACCAAGGAAGAGAGAGGCTACAGTGCGCACATCAGAGCACTGGGCAGTGGGACCACACTCAACCTGCTCCATTGAGGAAGGCCCTGGTCCTGGGCCCCTCTGACGGACCTGGGACCGCCCCATTCCTCCCGTTAGACAGCAACCCCCCTCCTCTGGGGTTCCTCTGGGTGGGTGTCACCAGTCAGTCATGTTTTCCCTGCCACCCAGCCTCCTCCCCTCTATCCCAAAGACCCCGATTTCTTTGGCTGGACTAATTCTATTTTTGTGTGCAGGAGTGGAAGGTCGTTTACGAGGTGCTGGCCCTTCAGCAAGCCTGGTTAATCAGAGTGCCTTTGGGGAGTCAGATTCTTGAGTGATGTTTGTTAAGCAGTTAAAAAAAAGAACAGCTGGAAACATTCATTCAGTGGCATTGGTCTGCAAGTATTACATTTTACAGATTTCCTTTTCATTTTGTTGATTTTAGTGTTGTTGTTGCATGGAAGGTTTTCAGTTTGACATAGTCCCGATTGTTTACGTTTGCTTTTGTTGCTTGTGCTTTCGGTGCCATGTATGTGAAGTCATTGTTGACGCTGATGTCAAGGCTCTTTCCTCCCATGTTTCTTCTAGGAGTTTTACAGTTTCAGGTCTTACCTTTAAGCCTTTTTATCTATTTGAGTTAAATTTTGTTAGAAATGTAATATAAGGTCCACTCTCATTCTTTTATATATGAATATCTACTTTTCCAACATCATATGTGGATGAGACTATCTTTCCCGTTGAGTATTCTGGCTCCATATCAAATACAGTGGAACCTTGAGATACAAATAGATCAACATACAATTTTTATTTATATATATATATATATATTTTTTTTAAGATACGAGCTGCAACTCAGTCCATATTTTTGTTCCAGATCCGGGTGAAATTCCGAGATATGAGTCCTGATTCGGGAAGCTGCCGCTAGTTGGTGTGTTGGCACATGGGTCCAGTATCAGCAGTTTGATATACGAGTTGACTGACTTATGAGCTCAGTTACAGAACAAATTAAATTCATACCTCAAGGTACCACTGTATTAGTTAACTGCGTACATATGAATTTATTTGGCTCTCAATTCTGTTCAATTTATGTATGTATTAGGCCAGCCCCATACTGTTTTGGATACCATACCTTTTTAATATAATTTTAATCAGGAAGTGTGATGCTTAACAGCTTGGTTTTGCATTCTCAGGATTTTGTTGACTACTTAAAATCTTTTGTGGTTCCATTGAAATTTTAGGCTTTATTTTTTGTTTCTGTAAAAATAACCATTGGAATCATAGTAGAGATTGCATTTCAATATATTTATTAATTTTCCAGCTTTTCTCTTGTTACTGATTTCTAGTTTTAAAACACTGTGGTTGGAAAGGACACAGTGGGGTGACGTCAGAGAAATGGCACAGTGAGGAACGCAACTGACAAATCTCCCCAAAATTTCAACAGGTTCATCAACTAGAGACAGAAAAATCTATCCTTGGAGCGTCTGGGAGTTCCACACACTGAAAACGAAGTGCTATCAACAAGACCACCCTCAGATGCCATTAAGAAAAAGGAAATCGAATATCATGGATACAAAAAATAGAGAAGTAGCACAGATAGATGTGGAAAAAAATCTATGGAGAAAAAATTTAATATATTGGAAACCTTGGAGCTCAATAACAGAGAATTTAAAATAGAAATCCTAAAAATACTCAGAGATATACAAGAAGACACAGAAAGGCAATTTAGGGAGCTCAGAAAACAACTCAATGAACACAAAGAATATATTATCAAGGAAATTGAAACTATAAAAACAAATCAAACAGAGATGAAAAACTCAATTCATGAACTGAAAAATGAGGTAACAAGCTTAGCTAATAGAACAGGCCAGATAGAAGGTAGGATTAGTGACATAGAAGACAAGCAACTTCAGGCACAACAGAGAGAAGAGAGAGACTCAAAAATAAAAAAATGAGAAAGTCCTACAGGAATTGTCTGACTCCATCAAAAAGAATAACATAAGAATAATAGGTATATCAGAGAGAGGAGAGAGAGAAAATGGAATGGAGAATATATTCAAACAAATAATAGACGAGACCTTCCCAAGCCTGTGCAAAGAACTAAAGCCTCAAATTCAAGAAGCAAATGGAACACCAAGTTTTCTTAATCACAACAAACCTACTTCAAGGCACATCATAATGAAATTGGCACAAACCAACGACAAAGAAAAAATTCTCAAGGCAGCCAGGGAAAAGAAGAATACAACATATAAAGGAAGGCCTATTAGATTATCATCAGATTTCTCAGCAGAAACTCTACAAGCTAGAAGAGAATGGACCCCAATATTTTAAAGCCCTGAAAGAGGAACTTTTAGCCAAGAATACTATACTCATCAAAGCTATCCTTCAAATATGAAGGAGAAATAAAAACATTCATAAATACAGAAAAGATGAGAGAATTTATCATCATAAAACCCCCACTCCAGGAAAACTAAAGGGGGTTTTCCAACAAGATACAAAGAACAAAATAAAACCAAACCACAAGTAAAAGCTCCACTAAAAACACAATGAAACCAAATTTAAACTGTGACAACAAAAACAAAAAAAAGGGGAGAGGACGGAGATTAACAGTAGCAAAGGACGATGAAGTGCAGAAACACTCATAAGATAGAGTACTACAATGAATATGGTAGGTACCCTTTTCATTACTTAATAGTAACCACCCTTGAAAAAACCACCAAAGAAGCACATGACTTAAAAAAGGTAGCAACAGAGGAAAGAAATATGGAATACAAACAAACAAAAGCAAATGATAGAAAAACAAAAGAGAAAAATCAAACAAGATACAAATCTAACAGAAAGCAATTTATAAAATGGCAATAGGGAACCACCCACAAGTGTCAATAATTACACTAAATGTAAATGGATTAAACTCACCAATAAAAAGACACAGAGTAGCAGAATGGATTAAAAAAGAAAATCCAACTGTATGCTGCCTGCAAGAAACACATCTAAGCAACAAGGATAAAAACAAATTCAAAGTGAAGGGCTGGAAAACAATACTCCAAGCAAATAACATCCCCCCAAAAAGCAGGTGTAACAATACTCATATCTAATAATGCTGACCACAAGGCAGAAAAAGTACTCAGAGACAAAAATGGTCATTTCATAATGATTAAGGGGACACTAAATCAAGAAGACATAACAATCCTTAATATATCTGCACCAAACCAAGGAGCACCAAAATATATAAGACAGATACTTATTGACCTTAAAACAAAAACTGACAAAAATATAATCATACTTGGAGACCTCAATACACTGCTGATGGCTCAAATTGTTCATCCAAACAGAAAATCAATAAAGATATATTGGCCTTAAACGAAACACTAGAGCACCTGGATATGATAGACATCTACAGGACACTTCATCCCAAAGTGACAGAGTATACATTTTTCTCTAGTGTACATGGAACATTCTCAAGAATTGACCATATGTTGGGCAACAAAAATAACATCAGCAAATTCAGAAAAATCGAAATTGTACCAAGCATATTTTCTGATCATAAAGCCTTGAAACTAGAATTCAACTGCAAAAAAGAGGGGAAAACCCCACAAAAATGTGGAAACTAAACAACATTTAAAAAATGAATGGGTCAAAGAAGAAATAAGCACAGAGATCAAAAGATATATACAGACAAATGAAAATGACAATAGGACATATCAGAATCTCTGGGATGCAGCAAAAGCAGTAATAAGAGGAAAGTTCATATCAATTCAGGCCTATATGAACAAACAAGAGAGAGTCCAAGTAAACCACTTAAGTTCACACTTTAAGGAACTGGAAAAAGAAGAACAAAGACAACCCAAAACCAGCTGAAGAAAGGAAATAATAAAAATCAGAGCAGAAATAAATGAAATAGAGAACAGAAAAACTATAGAAAAAATTAATAAAACAAGGAGCTGGTTCTTTGAAAAGATTAACAAAATTCACAAACCCTTGGCAAGACTCACCAAGGAAAAAAGAGAAAGGACTCATATAAACAAAATCCAAAATGAAAGAGGAGAAATCACCACAGACATCATAGACATACAAAGGATTATTGTAGAATACTACGAAAAACTATATGCCACCAAATTCAACAATCTAGACGAAATGGATAAATTCCTAGAACAATACAACCTTCCTAGACTGAGTCATGAAGAAGCAGAAAGCCTAAACCGACCAATTAGCAGGGAGGAAATAGAAAAAACTATTAAAAACCTCCCCAAAAATAAAAGTCTAGGCCCAGACGGTTATACTAATGAATTCTATCAAACATTCAAAGAAGACTTGGTTCCTATTCTACTCAAAGTCTTCCAAAAAATTAAAGAAGAAACAATACTTCCAAACACATTTTATGAGGTCAACATAACCCTCATACCAAAACCTGGCAAGGATGGCACAAAGAAAGAAAACTACAGACCAATATCTCTAATGAATACAGATGCTACAATACTAAACAAAATACTAGCAAATCAAATACAACTACATATTTAAAAAAATAATACATCATGATCAAGTGAGATTCATCCCAGAATCTCAAGGATGGTTTAACATACGTAAAACGGTTAACGTATTACACTGTATCAACAAAACAAAGAACAAAAACCACATAATCTTATCAATATATGCAGAAAAAACATTTAATAAAATAAAAAAAAACTTTGTGTTTAAGACACTCAACAAAATGGGTATAGAAGAAAAATATCTCAACATGATAAAGGCCATATATGATAAACCATCAGCCAACATCATATTAAATGGCATAAAATTGAGGACTTTCCCCCTTAAATCAGGAACAAGACAGGGTTGTCCACTCTCTCCACTCTTATTTAATGTGGTACTAGAGGTTCTAGCCAGAGTAATCAGACAAGACAAAGAAATAAAAGGCATCCATATCAGAAAAGAAGAAGTAAAGATATCACTTTTTGTAGATGATATGATCCTATACATAGAAAATCCCAAAGGATCCACAAAAAGACTACTAGAAACAATAAGCCAATACAGTATGGTCGCAGGATACAAAATTAACATACAGAAGTCAATAGCCTTTCTATATGCCAACAATGAAACATTTGAGAATGAACTCAAAAGAACAATCCCCTTCACGACTGCAACAAAAAACAAATAAAATAGTTAGGAATAAACATAACAAAGAATGTAAAGGACTTATATAATGAAAACTATAAACCATTGTTAAGGGAAATCAAAAAAGATACAATGAGATGGAAAAATATTCCTTGTTCTTGGATAGGAAGAATAAATATAATCAAAATGGCCATATTACCCAAAGCAATTTATAAATTTAATGCAATTCCCATCAAAATTCCAATGACATTTTTTAAAGAAATGAAACAAAAAATCATCAGATTTATATGGAATTATAAAAAACCTCGAATAGCCAAAGCAATCCTAAGAAAAAAAAATGAAACTGGGGGCATTACAATACCTGACTTCAAACTATATTATAGGGCCACGACAATCAAAACAGCATGGTATTGGAAGAAAAATAGACAGTCCAATGGAACAGAATAGAAAGTCCAGAAATAAAACCACATATATACATATATGGTAAAATAATTTTTGATAAAGGGGCCAACAGTACACAATGGAGAAAAGAAAGCCTCTTCAACAAATGGTGCTGGGAAAACTGGAAAGCCACATGCAAAAGAATGAAACTTGACTACAGCTTGTCCCCTTGTACTGAAATTAATTCAAAATGGGTCAAAGACCTAAATATAAGACCTGAAACAATAAAGTACATAGAAGAAGACCTAGGTTATAAACTCATGGACCTGGGTTTTAAAGAGCATTTTATGAATTTGACTCCAATGGCAAGAGAAGTGAAAGCAAAGATAAATGAATGGGACTACATCAAACTAAGAAGTTTTTGCTCAGCAAGAGAAACTGACAACAAAATAAACAAACACCCAACTAAATGGGAAATGATATTTTCAAACAACAGCTCAGATAAGGGCCTAATATCCAATATATACAAAGAACTCATAAAACTCAACAACAAACAAACAATCCAATAAAAAATGGGAAGAGGACATGAACAGACACTTCTCTCAGGAAGAAATACAAATGGCCAACAGATATATGAAAAGATGCTCATCTTCATTAGTTATGAGAGAAATGCAAATCAAAACTACAATGAGATACCACCTCACACCTGTTAGATTAGCTATTATCAACAAGACAGGTAATAGCAAGTGTTGGAGAGGCTGTGGAGAAAAAGGAACCCTCATTCACTGTTGGTGGGAATGTAAAGTAGTACAACCATTATGGAAGAAAGTATGGTGGTTCCTCAAAAAACTGAAAACAGAACTACCTTATGACCCAGCAATCCCTCTACTGGGTATATACCCCCAAAACTCAGGAACATTGATATGTAAAGACACATATATAGGCCCATGTTCATTGAAGTATTGTTCACAGTGGCCAAGACATGGAAACAGCCCAAAAGCCCTTCAATAAAAGATTGGATAAAGAAGATGTGGTACATATATACTACTCAGCCATAAGAAATGATGACATTGGATCATTTACAACAACATGGATAGACCTTGATAACATTATACAGAGTGAAATAAGTAAATCAGAAAAAAACAAGAACTACATGATTCCATACATTGGTGGGACATAAAAACGAGACTAAGAGACATGGACAAGAGTGTGGTGGTTACAGGGGGAAGAGGAAAGGAGGGAGGAGGAGGGGAGGGGGAGGGGCACAAAGAAAACTAGATAGAAGGTGACGGAGGACAATCTGACTTTGGGTGATGGGTATGCAACATAATTGAATGTCAAGATAACCTGGACAATGTTTTCTTTGAATATATGTACCCTGATTTATTCATGTCACCCCAATAACACGGTATAATTTTGTCTTCTTGAATATGTTGAGACTTGTTTTGTTACCTTTTATCCTAGTAAATGTTTCTGTGTGCTTGAGAAAAATGTGTATTCTGTTACTATTGGATGAAACCTTCTGTTAGGTCTGGTGGGTTCATTTGGGCTCTATGTTGTTCAAATCTGCCATTTTCTTGTTAATTCTCTGTCTGAGTCATCTAGTCATTGTCAACAGTAGGGTATTAGAATTCACTATTATTGTATAGCTATTTATTTCCTCTTTTAGTCGATTAGTATTTGCTTTGTATATTTAGGCCCTCTGTTGTTGGGTGTACAGATATTTAAAATTATATTTTCTTGATGAATTGATAAGTTGTATCTTTTTATAATAATTTTTGTTTCCTCGGCTGTTTTTAGTGTAAATACTATTTTTGTGATATAAGTATAGCTTCCGCTGCCCTCTATGGTTACCAATTGTTTGAAATATCTTTTTCTAAACCTTCCCCGCCAGTCTGTGTGTTCCTAAAGCTAAGATGAGCCTCCAGTAGTCAGCGTGTACTTGGATCTTGTGTTTTAAATTTATTCAGCCATTCCATGTCTTTTGATTAGAGAAATTAATACATCTCCATGAAAACAGTGTGAGAGGTAAGAACTTAGTCTCGCTTCCTGTCCATTCTTCTCCTGCTGCCCCAGTTCCTCACAGTGTCCCCTGCATCTGTTGGGACACGCTGGCCAGTTCTGCAGTTCTCTGGGATGAGGATATACTCATCCAGTATGTTCTCGGTCTGGCCGTTCTGAGAGAACTCTGCATAGTCTTAAACCAGGCGAGATGGGGGAGGGCAAGGGTCTGTCTACCAACAGGGACAGGGGACCCTTTTGCAGGCCAGTGCGTTCAGAAAGATGTAGAGTTCAGAGCTCTCAAGTGCATCGACCTAGAAAGACCCATTCTGAGTTCCAGGGCCTCATGCTTCCTGAATCAGAGCCTTGCCTTTGACAGCAGAGGCCGCCCTGAGCTCAGCAGTCAGTCTTCTCTGCAGGTCTGCCATTCTTAGAATTAAGGCGTGTGCTAGGATTTCCTACTCTCTGCACCAGCTGCAAGTGGTCATTTATATATTTAACCCTGTCATATACTCTTTTTAACACAGTGTGGAGCTAGAAGCAGCCAGCAAATTTTCACAGCTCTTATTGTTATTATTTCTCCCTTCATAAATGTGAGACAATTTTACCGGGGGGTAGACCCTTTCCCCTACACCTCATCCAGTTTCTAACAGGTGCGTGTTTGCAACGACACTGTTTTGCACCCAGGGGACTATCAGCATTCTGCCTGTAACCAGCTGGCTAGACAGTGGGCCAGCTCAGAACTCCATGCTTCGCGCTGGCTTGCTAAGACCCTTATGTGAACTTGGGTTCCCTGAAAGCAAAGTCTGAGATAAAGTCTCCTGAGTACGTGCTTTACTGTGAGAATGTCTCAGGAGGAAGGGGGCGCTGTGGGGGAAGCTAAGCAGGGACGTGGTCACAGTGGAGACCGCTCTCGCCGGATCCCCGGAGCTCAGGAACATGAATCACCCCACATGGCTGGGTCAACCTTGAGACCCTAAGGCCAAAGGGCTGCAATCTCCCGGTGACTCTGGCCCCGTTTGGCCTAAAGCAACACACTGAAAAGAGGCAGACTCGGAGTGGAACTCGCAGCAGCTGGGGTCGGGGTGGGGGTGGGGGTGGGAGTGGGGGTGGGGTGGGGGTGGGGTAGAACTCCCAGAAGCAGGGGTTCCAGGGTAGCAGCCGAAGCAGAACTCACAGCAGCTGGAGTTGGGGTGGGGGTGGGGGTTGGGGTCGGGGTCGGGGTCGGGGTAGGGTGGGGTGGGGGTGGGGGTGGGGTGGGGGTGGGGTGGGGTGGGGTGGGGTGGGGTCGGGGTCGGGGTGGGGTGGGGTGGGGGTGGGGGTGGGGTGGGGGTGGGGTGGGGTGGGGGTGGGGGTCGGGGTCGGGGTGGGGTGGGGTGGGGTGGGGTCGGGGTGGGGGTGGGGGTAGAACTCCCGGAAGCAGGGGTTCCAGGGTAGCAGCCGAAGCAGAACTCACAGCAGCTGGAGTTGGGGTGGGGGTGGGGGTTGGGGTCGGGGTCGGGGTCGGGGTAGGGTGGGGTGGGGGTGGGGGTGGGGTGGGGTCGGGGTCGGGGTCGGGGTAGGGTGGGGTGGGGTGGGGGTGGGGGTCGGGGTCGGGGTGGGGGTGGGGGTAGAACTCCCAGAAGCAGGGGTTCCAGGGTAGCAGCCGCATCTGCTACTGCAGTGAGCTGTTCTGACTTGTTTCCTCAACCGCGAAGACTTCTCTGAAATTCTCCTTGAATTCCTTCTCTATTAGTTTTGAGTCATACTGGAAAAAAAGATAAAATTAATGACACCTGTTGTGTCATTAGACACCTTGCAATGAAAAATGATCAGGACTCTTGAATTAAACACCTCAGTTATATTAACTAGGTTTGGTTTAAACACTCATGCAGCTAAGAATAACATGTTTTTTTCCCCCTAAGAGCATGATGATTACCTCTTCTTGACTAGACAGAATGGGAAATCAGTCCTACGCGTGAGGGCTCTTCCTCATTAGATTCAGGTTGTTTCTCTTGGAGTTAGAAAAGCGATGTGAAGTCTTTGTAACAATCATGGATTACGCGTGTCTGACTACGACCAGCGCTCTGCCTGCACGTTGGCACCTACCTCTGTTCCCCTCTGGTGGCCCCTGTTAACTGGATGCCCATTTACATGCAAAGGACTCTGGAGTTGGGGCCTTGTGAGAGCTGGACTGGGTACATTTGGGGAGAGAAAAGGACAACATTACTTTAGGACGTGGTCTTCTCCTAGGTTTGGAGCGGTAGGATACGACAGTTCTCAGTGGCACCTGTCGCCTTTTCCGAGGGGAATGAGCTCCCAGGGGCCCGGGATTCTGGGCTCAGGGACACCTTCTGGCTGCTACGTTCCCTGGTGAGCGTGACTCCTGAATTCTAAAAGGGTTCACTCACTTCCTGCGCCCTTGCTTGTACAGGCTCCTCACAGATGAGGGAAACTAAACTTTCCCGCAGCAGGAACGAGGGCAGAGCGACTCAGTGGAAAGGAATGAGAGGGAAGCAGGGAGCCGCTTACCTTCTGAGAAGCGCTGGCGTTCTGAAGGATGGGGTTCATGGCCAGCACAAACGCCCCCACCTTGGTATATTCTCTGCCAGCTAGTTTCTTCTTGATGTTGTCCAATGTCCTAAGGTTCTCTAGGCATTTAGAAGCCATTTCATTCTGGTGAGAATCATACCAATGTTGGAATTACTGACAGAGTCCGGTGTCTGCCTTCTGTGGATTCCCATCCAGTCCAGCAGGAGTACCGGGTGAAGATCACGAGCCCCTCCCCTGGGCCTCAGATCACAAATCCCACAGGTGCCCGTGTCAGGGCAGGTAACGCCATGGCGGCCCGTAATCATGGTTTGTTATTGTTACTCACATAGTTTTCATGTGGGATATTCACATAAACGTCACTCTCTAAAGGGCAGTAGGCTTCTAAGAGGAGAAACGCACATTTCTGCAAAAGGAGGAGGCTGTGAATGAGAAGCAGCTTGGAGAGAAGGAGGCCCTAATCGTGCCCAGACACGTTCAGGACCACTCCAGTCTTCTGGAAGTTTCCCCAAAGTGGTATTGCTCTTGGACACTAACATGTAGTGGCTGAGTTCTTTCTCCAAACAGGTTTGGTGAATCGTCAGCGGGTGGAAGCGTGGTCAGGAGAGCCAACACCCTTTGGACCCCCCCCCCCCACCGCCCACCTCACCCTGTGACAGGTGAATTCTCGCATGTGACCTGCCCACCTCACCCTGTGACAGGTGAATTCTCGCATGTGACCCGAGAGGAGAGGGCGTGGGGTTCAGACCCAACTCACCAGCTGCTCCGCAGGCTGCATCGGCCTCGCCAGGACCTCCGACTCCTTGTGACGCTCCTGACTTCTTGCAGAATTTCTTATTGTGCAGAAGGTACAAGTCCAACTGGACCTGAGATGTCAGATATAAGTGAGCGAGGAAAACCCCAGGATCAGCCTCCATTCCTATGGCTGCCACAGTCCTCCTTTCAGGAGGGGCTGACGGGCACAGCGGGGATGAAGGGGACACCCCCAGGGTCGGCATGGCTCTCATGGGGTAACCTTTGACCCAGAGAGGGTGGTAGCAGTGGGTGCCTGGGTGGAGGGTGGTGTCAGGGTGAGTGGCGGCTCTCCATTCCTTGTTGGAGCTGCTGAGAGCCCAAGGGGCCCTGTTTCCCAGACCTGAGTGTCCGAGGCAGGGCTCTAAGCCCTGGGGGCTCGGGCCTCCACTGGTCTGTGGAGAACATGGTAAAAATGAGGGCACCGGGCTGTGTTTCCTGCCTTGTCGGAATAAGCTCAGAACACAGAGACCTGGCATCACCACTCCTGTGAATAGGAATACTTGCTAGAAAGGACAGTGGCAGGATGCGGCAAAGGACCCAGCCACCAGCCTCAGCCTCCCAGAGGAGAGAGAATTGTCCCCTCCTGCTGTCAGCATCTTGGCACAGTCTGGATCATACTGCCGGACCTCCATCTATAACCAAGCTGTTTCCCATTGGGACACACGCAGCAGCTCTGCGGGGGTGGGGGTGGGGTTGGAGAGGGTGTGTGCATGACCGAAGGAAGGGTCCCTGCATCTCACAGACCTGTTAGTTTCCACAGCTGGGATGTGACAGTCCCCATGAAAATAGTCCCGACAAGATTTGCAGCGGTAGAGTGTTCCTCCATCCAGGCAGATCTTGCATATGTGTGAGTTGTCCTGCCAGAAGGTAAAACAACACCCATGTCCCCAGTGAGACCCGAAGACCAGCTCTGTGGAATCTAGACTCCCTGCCTTTGTGCGAACCGGCCCGGACACGCAGGTGCTTCTCCCTGAGCTGTGAGCCCACTGCAGGGAGTGGAGGCGTCAGGAAAAGAATTCTTGGTCTGCAGTGAAGCTCGGGAGGAAGAATCTGTGTGCCCAGAAGAGTCTTCCCTATAAAACCACAGATTCTAATACAGACAGACAGCAGCAGAACAGGATAATAATTTCTATGGAAACGTGAATCATTTTATTACCTTGCAGATAAAACAAGGTCCTGTAATAAAGCATCAGATCCATTTGCCTACCCTACAATGACCAATATGACTCATAGAAGTTGGATTGTTGAGAAATTAATAAGGTGGAATAAACTTCTTAGAAACACTGCAGCCTCTAGTCTTGGCTGTCGGCTCCCCATGAGTTCAAGGACTGGAAGGAAGTCCTGGACTGTGGATTCTGTGCCTGGAGGGTCCCTGGACCTGTGACAGTGATTTTGGGGTGGAATGACCATGGGCACAGATGACCAGGTGGTGCCAGGGAGGATGGCGCTCTGTGGCTCTGGGGGCTGGGGAAGATGCCCTGTGACTCAGCTCACCACCATGTAGGGTGGGGTGGCACCATCTCTGAATGGCCAGGGAGTGTGGCCGATACTATGTTCTATAATCAGACTGGAGAGGGACTTCCTAATCAACTGAAAGTGAATTTTTTTTTAGTCTTAATGTGAGACCTTGAACCAGATTTAATTTCATTTGAAGAAGATGAAGTTTTGTAGTATTTTCATCCAAAAGTTGTGGTGTAACTCCTGCATATTGAACCCAACAAAGTTTATAGAGCAGACACGAAGATATATTGAATCATATACAAGCACACGTGTATTCATGGCAATAAAAACTGGCCCGTGACTGAGCAGTGTGAGGGCCAACGTTAAAGCTCAGTATTACGTGCTGCTGCGACAGCTGGTAAAGCAGGGAGGGCCTTGAACGGCCTGTCTGCACGTTCCCCTCCCCACTCTGCTCCGCTGGATAAGGCCCCTCAGCTAAACTGTACTCCTTGTCACGGGACCACGTGTAGTCCTGCCATGCTGGAACGTAACATTTCAATTCCCTGTCAGCCATAGAATTATTCAAAGAAACCAACCACAACCTCCAAAAAAACCCAGAAGCCACCCCTTCCTCTACAACTTCCAGTGTCCATCTGTCCCTGAGGGCCACCCTGTGAGCCTGCCTGGCTGCCCTGCCCCCCGCCCCGGTCCAGGAGTGTATGTGACTAATAAACACCTGTCAGTCCAGAGAGAAGGGGGAGGGGGACGGGTGGAGAAGCAGATGGTCCCTTCTCCCGTGTGCCCTGACCGGAAATTGAATCTGGGACATCCACAGGGCGGGCCAACGTTTTACCACTTAGCCAACCGGCCAGGGCCGAGTCAACACTGCTCGTTGTGTATTTGTTTGTGGCCTCCACAGCCTTCTTCCACTGAGGGAGAAACCACTTCCATAGATAGAAGGAAGGCTACAGAGCCCTGCGCTGGAGCCAAGGGGCTGGCATCAAATAAACTATTGTCCAGATCAGCCTATTATTTAAGACTCATTCATCTCCCAAGAGCTCCAAGCCTACAGCACCATCCACAGGAAAAATCTGCCACTAATTCTGATTGAGGAAGAATTCTGTATGTCTGTGTGTATGTTTTTATTAAAGGATATGAGGATGTAAATAAATCAGAAAAGGAGTATACTGTTTGTTGCCTAACCCATACAATAGAATTGGTTTCATAGATGTTCCAAGATAGACTGTCCCCTAGGCCTGGTTCATCTGAACAATGATGGGCAAAGTTTGGCTCCACCGGGTGTCATTAACATTAGAAAACACTAACCTTTATAAGACAAATCTGGGATTGAGTTGAGGATGACCCTATGACCTTATTAAGAAATGTATTCCATAATCATGTTTGTTTTTACAGCTTTGACACTCTTACCACATTCGCATCTATAGCTAAAATTCACCTACGAGATCTATTTTGATGGTTCCTTATTATACCCCTCTGAAATGGTGTACCATTCACAGGTGACCCTGCATACAACCTAATATTCACTGCAGCAACTCTGAAGGTACATGCAAAATAAATAAATTAATTAACTAATCAAAATAAAGTCAGGAGAGAGGAGAAGAAGAAACAATGTTAATTATACAATAGAGAAAACAGAGAAAAGATGTAAAATCCATTATGTAATAAGAACTTGTATAAAGTAATAATCACCTTTCTTTTCCTGCCACGTATTCTTGGAGGGTCAGGTAAAATCTTATACTGAAAGATAAAAGATCCCCGCATATGGTTAGCCTGAGTTTCTGGTCTGAGTCTGGAATTTCAACCTCTTCCAAAATATGTCTACTTGGATGTCCCACTTTCAGCCCAGACCAAGGTGTCTTAGGGAGACACCATCTCCCTCTCCTCACCCATTCTTCTAGAAATCATCAGTGGTAGCTGAAATATTGTTAGAACCACTTCCCTTTCTTTCTCGTTCTAATTTCCCTATGTTTCTAGAGGTTTTCCCTCATCATCTCTTTGACACCTCTCACCTCCTTTCCATTCCCATGAGGGACACTCAGACTTGAGTCCTCACAGCAGGACCATTCGCTCAACACACACGTATCCCACACCTACAGGTGTCAGACACTCTGGACATTGCTGAGCCCACAAACACAGACAAACCCCTGGGGAGTCTAGAGACACAAGGGAAAGCATGGAAGGATAAGAATAAAACAGTGAGAGAAGGGCCTTAATAGAGGGTTCAAGGGGCCCAGGGATGGGTGACCGGGGCAGGTCAGTCAGGGAACATTCAGAGAGGGGTGACATCTGATCCTGAGCTGAGCATGGCAGGTTGACTATAAATTTGTTGGGTTGAAAGACAGTGAAGTCATTTTAAAGGCTCATGTTGTCTGCAATACTGTTTTAATTACATCATTTCACAGCTCAGGCGACTCCCTGGTTCTTCACTGTCTATGTTATGAGTTTAAACCCCTTACCCTGGCATTAAATCTCTCCACAAACAACCCCACTTAATGGACTATCCTATCTCACACAACACCGTCCACCTCACCCCACAGAGCTACGCTAACGCTGGTTCTGGTTTTCATGTCTTTCTTCCTCTGGAGTGTCTTCTGCCCACTGGCTGACTGTGGACTGTCTCTCTCAGTGCATAGAGTCCTCTGCAAGCACCGCGTTGCAATGACCTTCCCCTGCAGCTCCTGCGCCTGCGCCCACAGAGCCCCTGGGACAGAGCGGGAGCTGCCTGTGCTGAGCTGTGAGGGTGGACACCTCTCCCGGGGGAAGGACAACGTCAGGGGCCTCCGGGCTCTGGTCATAATGCAGCCTTTGTTTGGTGAGCTCACAGTGACCCTTATCTTTGAGTACAACCGGGAAAGCCACATCTCCGCCTCCGTCACTCGTCACTCGCCTACCTCCATCAGCTGTTTCAGCTTTGTCCCAGAGCAGCGTATGGTGTTCCTCCAGTTACTTGATTTCCCACGGCCTCCTACAACTTCAAACTCCCTGGGGGTGAACCAGTTTCTATCCTCTCTCCTGATGCACTTCGCTGTGCCTCCTGTAAGACCGGGCAAGGTGATCCTGAAACCCTTTGTCCTCAGAGCTCAGATGGTGGCCTCTGAGCACATTGGATCTGAGCCCACCCAATTTGGGCTCAAAATCAATAGCAAGAGAGCCTGGCCTCCCCTCTCAGACTTCAGAACCCCCCAAGCCCTCTTTGTAGATCCCTTCCCCCAGCAGATCCCTTACTTTGGATTGAAATCTCAAGTGAAAACCCTGCTGGTCACAATGGAACGAAGCCACATCTGTGCCTCATGTTACAACAATTTTCTTCCAGTTTAATGACATTATTATATTTTTCTATTCCTGAAGTCATGGATAGCTGACTTTAAAATAATGTGAGCTACCATTCAGTGGAAAATTTAATTTATACTTAACAACACTAAGCATTAGAGAAAAGGAAATCAAAACCACACATGAAACTCTATCATGCCCACTAGGATGGCCGTAATAAAAAAGGCAGACAATAACAGGTGTTGGTGAGAATACAGAAATGGGAACCCTCAGCTTTTGTTGGTGGGAATATAAACTGGTACAATGCTGCGGAAAATATTTGGTTTTTCCTCAATAAGGTAAGCATGGGATTACCACATAATTCTGAAATTCCACTCCAAAGTCCATACCAAAAAGAATTTAAAAGTATATGTTCACAAAAAACTTCACACAAAGCAATATTATTCATAATGGTGAAAGAGTGAGAAAACCCAGACTGATGGATAAATGCAATATTGTATATTCATGGACTATTATATTATTTGACAATAAAAGAGAATGAAGTATTATACATGGTACTATATGCATGAATCTTGCAACTATCATGTTGAGCGAGAGAGCCAGTCACAGAAAAGCACATGTTATCTAAATCAATTGACATGAAAAGCTAAGGCTAGAACAATTTTTAGATGAGAAAATATACTAGTGGTTGCGTTGGGCTGGGCAGGGGTTAAAATGGGCATTGACCGAATACTGAGAGATACAGAGCTTCCTTTCGTGGAGAACAAAAATGTTTTAAAATTGGACTGTAATGATGGTTGTATAATCTTGTGAATAAGCATGAGAAAAAAAAAAGAAACACCACGGAATTTTATATTTTAAAAGCTGAATTTTTTACAAAGACAAATCTGAATAAAGTTGTTTAAAAAACAGTTATGCAATCTATGTAACACAATTAATTAAATTTAAAAATAGTTATGCAAACATTTCTTTTAATTAGTGTTCACATAACTGTATTAAGAATACTCTGATAAAAAGTTCATTGTAATAGACCAGGGGTCCCCAAACTTTTTACACAGGGGGCCAGTTCACTATCCCTCAGACCGTTGGAGGGCTGGACTATAAAAAAAAACTATGAACAAATCCCTATGCACACTGCACATATCTTATTTTAAAGTAAAAAAAAAAAAAAAACAAACAAAAAAAAACGGGAACAAATACAATATTTAAAATAAAGAACAAGTAAATTTAAATCAACAAACTGACCAGTATTTCAATGGGAACTATGGGCCTGCTTTTGGCTAATGAGATGGTCAATGTCCGGTTCCATATTTGTCATTGTTAGCCGTAACAAGTGATATGACGCGCTTCCGGAGCTGTGACGCGTGCGTCCCGCGTCACTGGAAGTAGTACTGTACGTGAGTGATGCCGTGCTTTGCGGCGCCGCCACATACAGTACTCCAGGAGCACAAGATGCACTCTCACTGACCACCAATGAAAGAGGTGCCCCTTCTGGAAGTGCAGCAGGGGCAGATAAATGGCCTCAGGGGGCCGCATGCAGCCTACGGGCCATAGTTTGGGGACCCCTGTAATAGACATATATTACATAGCTTTATAACTTAAAAAAAAATCACAAAATATTTTATCTTCGATATATAGATTAACTCTCAAAATCATACCATGAAGCAGGTTTTTAATTATTGTCTATTTCTTAGATTAGAAGTTTCAGGAGCAGAAAGGGCCTATTTGCCTGCCCTGTGGTGGTGCAGTGGATAAGGTGTCAACTTGGAATGCTGAGATTGCTGGTTCAAGCCCCCTGGCTTGCCTGGTTAAGGCACATATGAGAAACAACTGTAAATTGGTGCTTCCCATTCCTCCTTCTCCCTGCCTTTCTCTTTCTCTCTGTCTCTTCTCTCTAAATTAATAAAATAAAATCTAAAAAAGAAAAAAATAGGTCCCATTCTTTACTCAGTCACTCTAGGTCGGGCTGAGGCTGGGACTCGGGCTTTCTGCTTTCAAATTCTGTGATCTTCTCACTACATCAAACCCCCTGTCCTGGTGGCGATGACCCAGAAGGGCTATAACATGAGGATGGACCCTGACGGCCTCCTCCCTGTTATATCTGATTCAAAGAGAAATATGCAATATTTTCCACTCCTAGACTGATGTTTCTGCACTTCTCTTTGGTGTTCGGTCATTCTCATGGACCCTCACACATGGAAGTGAGCACTTAACACGCATTATTTCTTAAAGGATAAAAACATCATCTTAGGGATTCCTGCCTCCTTCATTCAATCCCCCCGAGGGCTGCGATTCCTTGAATAATGGGTAATTCACATGGGTCATTCATTACTTCTTGTGATTCCTTCACATAGGGGTTGCAAATTAAATAGATCTTGCAGCCTACCTCGTTCCAATCGTCTCTTAATTAACATCCCCTTCATCTTGCCACAGGTCACAGAAAGTATTTCAATGCCTGTCTTTGGAGTTGTGTCCTTGTGCTCTTCTGACCCTGAAAGAGAAGATTCTTCACTCGGTCTCAGTTTACAACTGCTCACGCAGGACTGCTTACAAAGACCCAGAGGTACCTGGGAAGCTGAATTCCACAAATCTCCAGCAGTTCAAAGGCCGCCCACTGCCCAAAGCTACTGCCACATTGTTGGAATGTTTTATAGCCATAACCCATTTTTAAGAACCAAAGTCTATATTATTTCCACATTGATGCCATAACAACTTACTACAGATTGTGGCTTAAAAACAACACAACTCTACAACCTAATAATGTCAGTGGAATTCTGACACAGCCTCACAGGGCTTAAATCAAATTGTCGGCCGACCTTCGTTCCTTTCTGGAGGCTGCAGGGGACAGTCTGTTTGATTGGTTTTCCTGCCTCTTAAGGTCGGCCACACACTCTCGTTCCTTCTCACTTTTTCCAAGCCAGCAATGTCGCTTCACTGATCATCCCTCCACAGTCACTTCCTCTCTCCACAGCTGAGAAAGCTTCTCTGCTCTTTACGGGCTACGGGAGTGTCCTGGGTCACCAGGTAATCCAGAATCATCGCCCCCATCCCAAGGTCCCCTGTTTAATTCTATCTGCGAAGTCCACCTGCCATGTAAGATACCAGATTCCAGGTTCCAGGGATTAGGACACGGACACCTTTGAGGAGCATTCATTCTACTCACCACAATACACAATACAGTAAATAATATTAATGATGAAACTCTGTTATTTAAAAACTCATTTCTCACATCAACAGCAAGTACAATCTTATTCACTCTTACGTTTTGTACTCTTGGCTTTTTCTAAAGTAGAGTTGTTTCCAGGATCCACAGTACCTGGGAAATAACAGGTGTTGGTGAGAACACAGAAGTTAATAAATAAAAGTTACAGATTTTAGAATAATTCATACTGCAGAAGGCATGGGTTTATGGGATGTTTGATTTCCTGTTTCTCTCTTCCTTCTAAAGCAATTAACCCACTGAATTGAGAAGCTGGAGTCCAGGATGGGCCCTGGGCCTCCCTTTATTTCTCAATTCGACTTTGAAAAACATCTTGAATATCTTCGTACTTCAGTTGGTGCAGGGATAGGAAGAGGTATCCTGTCCTGTCCTGTCCTGTCCTGTCCGGGTCTTAAGATTTTTGCGAGATGTCAGAGACCCCTTAACTGAGTTCTCAAAGAGCAGTGGAACTGGCCCTGGCCGGTTGGCTCAGTGGTAGAGCGTCGGCCTGGCATGCGGGGGACCCGGGTTTGATTCCCGGCCAGGGCACATAGGAGAAGTGCCCATTTGCTTCTCCACCCCCCCTCCTTCCTCTCTGTCTCTCTCTTCCCCTCCCGCAGCCAAGGCTCCATTGGAGCAAAGATGGCCCGGGCGCTGGGGATGGCTCCTTGGCCTCTGTCCCAGGCGCTAGAGTGGCTCTGGTCGCGGCAGAGCGACCCCCCGGAGGGGCAGAGCATCGCCCCCTGGTGGGCGTGCTGGGTGGATCCCGGTAGGGATCTGACTGTCTCTCCCTGTTTCCAGCTTCAGAAAGATACAAAAAAAAAAAAAAAAAAAAGAGCAATGGAACTACTTTATCCTTTAACTTACATAAAATATACACTCGCATTGCTCTTTTGCCATTGACCTTTATACCAATTAGCCCAGCCCACCAAATGCACAATGTTTAATGTGTATCAGCTAAAATTCTAACAAATTAATTATTTTCACTAAAAAAAACTCCCATAAATATTTGAATGAAGCTTTGTAGCAAAAAAAAAAAAACTATTTCTTTTTTCTTTGCTCTTAGGTCTTTTCTGACTGCCTGCCCCCAAAATAGATTTGTTTTCAATGTCCCCAGTATTTGGAAATAAAAGAAAGAACAGCCAGTAATCTATAACTAAACGAATTGTAAATCTAATTTTTTTAGATTTTATTTATTCCTTTTAGAGAGGAGAGAGAGAGAGAGAGAGAGAGAGAGAGAGAGAGAGAAGGAAGGAGGGAAGGGAGGAGCAGGAAGCTTCAACTCCCACATATGCCTTGACCGGGCAAGCCCAGGCTTTCAAACGGACAACATCCGCGTTCCAGGTCGACACTTTATCCACTGCGCCAGCACAGGTGAGGCCGGGTTGTAAATCTTATAATCCCTCACATTGTTGAAAAATTTGGGCTATGAACACATGATGATGGTCATTTTTGTCTCTTCCTATCTAAAGGAAAGAGATTGCTACCAAATAAAGTGAAGACCCACAATCCTTTAGCCCAAATACAAAATCAAAGAAGTTTTGAAAGCCAACATTTTCTACATCGGTTTGCAGCTAACTAATTTGGCAGTGACTCTGAACTTAGCTTCCATTAATCTGTATAAAATTTTTATGTATCACACTTGGTGTGAATTTACACAATTTTCAGAAACATTGATATATTTGAGAATGGGATTCTTCCCCAGAAACTGTTGGGGTCTTTCGTAACATATAGGACATAAACCACAATGTCTTTCTAAAACAATAACACACTGATATTTTACTTGTGGCGTCCGAGGTTTTGCATACAGGATTATGGGTGTTTGCTGGGAGTCCAGGCTGTTAGCTCTGCCTCTTCTGCTAACTTCCCATGTGATGTGCAAAGATCCTTCAAACCTCAGATACAGAGGCCAAGCTGATGCACCCCAACTGTGGAATGGGGCTCTGGCCTAACTTTTAGGTTGTTGTAAACATAAACAGATGTCTTTTTTTACAAAGACATGTCCAAATGTCACTATATATAAACCAATGTCACACTGGGGGGTCATTTGTCAAAAGTTATAAATGGAATTTGATTATAATAAACAGAAGCTTTCCTTGCTGTCAATAATTAGAGGGTATGGCCAGAGGCTACAGAGGTTTGAACAAGGTTGTGATGAAACTGACAACAGCTGACTGTCCCCCTTCCCCTGCTCTCTATAAAACAGGTGGGAAGGTGGACATCACTGGGTCATCTACCATCTGGGGGAGGATCTGTCAGCGACCGTGGAGGAAGACACACTCCATCAAACTGGAGCCATCTTGTTAACCCTGAAATGACAGTGATTTCTTTCTTTGCAGTTTTATTTATTTATATTTATTTCTACCTTTAAAATTTTTATTAAATTTATCGGGGTGACATTGGTTAATAAAAATGTATGGGTTTCAGGTGTTCAATTCTATAATACCTCATCTATATACTGCATTGTGGTCACCACCCCAAGTCAAGTCTTCTTCCATCACCATCTATCCCCTACTTACTCTCTTCTACACACACACCCACTCTGTAATCATCAAACCGAGGCTTATTGGCTTGGGGTTTTTTAAATCTCTTCACTTTTTCACCCACACCCACACCCCCAACCTCTCATCCCCTCTGACAGCTGTCAGTCTGTTCCCTGTATCTATGGATCTATTTGTATTTTGTCTGTTAGTTCATTTTGTTCATTGCAGTTGTCAAAGTGGTCACCTGAGATCGAGGCAGGGATGGTCGCCCGGGCCGTGTGTGCGCTCAGAGAAACAGGCGCCCTGAACTCGGACTCCCGGTGTCCTGGCGCCCGGGGACCGCAGTCCTTACCCTCCCCAGCAGGGCCAGTCCTCACTGCAGAGCCGTGGGCTCCTGGGGGTGCCTGGTTTGCACTGGGCTTGGGAGACTCTTCATGACTTCTCTCTGCAGAAGGAGCAAATGTCCCTTGAAGGTCTCAGTGGATGACACAACCCAGAGGGGAAAACCCTGGAAGCTCTGAAAACCCAGGGCTAGAATGTTCCTCCCCCAGGCCTCCATTATGTGCCTTTTGCATGCAGGTGACCTGTGGGTCAGTATTTTATCCCTCCTGTCCCCTGGGCCTGGGCTAAGACACTGCACTCCGTGGGCTCCCCTGCTCTCCTGGCCCCCGCAGTCTGCACTGCATTCTCTTTCCTCTCTGCCATGTAGCTCTGCGGGTTTGAGTTTGTGTCTGAGGCTGTATTAGTAGTAGCTCTGCTTCCTCCCAAGGCGGCCTTAGCAGTCTGGTCCTGAAGAAGGCAGACCTCCCACCTGGCTGCTCTTTCCCTCCCCTCCACAAGCCCTGGGAATGGTTACTTGACAAAACATTTAAATTCTGTTGTGTTTCAGTGACCTCTTTGGGTTTATTTATCACAGCCATTAGCCTAATACAAAAGTTAAAATATGAACTACCTTCAATTAAAGCAAACTTGTACTTTACTAGAAAGGACATAAAGAATTAGAATGAATCTTTGCTACAGAACATTGTTCATTTGTAACCATGAAATAGTCTTAGTCGCTCTTACTTCTTTTGCAAAGTTTTTTTCCAGACGTAGGTGGTGTTTTTGAATCCGTGGACTCTGTAAAGTAAAAGGAAGCAAGCAGTTATGTGTCCGCAGTGGTCTTCCAGATTCT
The DNA here is from genome assembly GCF_036850765.1 of Saccopteryx bilineata. Classification (NCBI taxonomy): domain Eukaryota; kingdom Metazoa; phylum Chordata; class Mammalia; order Chiroptera; family Emballonuridae; genus Saccopteryx; species Saccopteryx bilineata. Next base: position 8,375,507 of record NC_089494.1, read on the forward strand.
GTGACAGCTCACGCAGCAGATAGGGTTTGCGGTAAATCGATGTTGGATGACAATTTCCTTCTTTCTTTCAATTGAACCCAGTTCTGGTGCCCAGGGTCATAGTGCTGGACTCCTGCCCAGCTCTTCCTTACACTCAGCATCTGAATCTGTGAATGACCCTGAACATCACTCTCTCCCGTTTCCCCATCTTTAATATTGGGAAGACCGAGTTACCCTATTTCCTTGTTATTCTTTTTGTGACAACAAAATGAAGCTTTATTCACAAAAGCTCTGTGAAAAATCACAATGTAAGCCAATGGTTTAAGTATCATTCAGGTTTGGACTGGTTGTTCTCAGCCATTTTTTTTTTTATTAAATTTAATGCAGTGACATTGATAAATCAGGGTACATATGTTGAGAGAAAAATATCTCTAGATTATTTTGACATTTGATTGTGCTGTATACCCCTCCCGCAAAGTTAAATTGTCTTCTGTCACCTTCTATCTGGTTTTCTTTGTGCCCCTCCCCTCCCCTAACCCCTCTCTCCTTCTTCACCCCACCCCCCCTCCCCCAACCCCCCGCCCCTGTTGCCAGCACATTCTTGTTCATGTCTCTGAGTCTCATTTTTATGTCCCTTCTATGTATGGATTCATCTCAGTTTTTTTTTTTCTGATTTACTTATTTCACTCCGTATAATGTTATCAAGGTCCATCCATGTTATTGTAAATGATCCGATGTCATCATTTCTTATGGCTGAGTAGTATTCCATAGTATATATGTACCAAAGTTTTTTAATCCACTCGTCCTCTGACGGACACTTGGGCTGTTTCCAGATCTTCGCTATTGTGAACAATGCTGCCACAAACATGCGGGTGCATTTCTCCTTTTCGAGCCGTTCTATGGTGTCCTTAGGGTATATTCCTAAAAGTGGGATAGCTGGCTCAAAAGGCAGTTCGATTTTCAGTTTTTTGAGGAATCTCCATACTGTTTTCCACAGTGGCTGCACCAGTCTGCATTCCCACCAGCAGTGCAGGAGGGTTCCCTTTTCTCCACATCCTCGCCAGCACTTATTCTGTGTTGTTTTGTTGATAAGCGCCATTCTGACTGGTGTAAGGTGATATCTCATTGTGGTTTTAATTTGCATTTCTCTAATGATGAGTGATGTTGAGCATTTTTTCATATGCCTATTGGCCATCTGTATGTCCTCTTTGGAGAAGTGTCTATTCATCTCTTTTGCCCATTTTTGGATTGGGTTGTTTGTCTTCCTGGTGTTGAGTTTTACAAGTTCTTTATAAATTTTGGTTATTAACCCCTTATCAGATGTATTGTCAAATATATTCTCCCATTGTGTAGTTTGTCTTTTTATTCTGTTCTTGTTGTCTTTAGCTGTGCAAAAGCTTTTTAGTTTGATATAGTCCCATTTGTTTATCCTGTCTTTTATTTCACTTCCCCGTGGAGATAAATCAGCAAATATATTGCTTCGAGAGATGTCGGAGAGCTTACTGCCTATGTTTTCTTCTAAGATGCTTATGGTTTCACGGCCTACATTCAAGTCTTTTATCCATTTTGAGTTTATTTTTGTGAGTGGTGTAAGCTGGTGATCTAGTTTCATTTTTTTGCAGGTAGCTGTCCAATTTTCCCAACACCATTTGTTAAAGAGGCTGTCTTTACTCCATTGTATTTCCTTACCTCCTTTGTCAAATATCAGTTGTCCATAGAACTGTGGGTTTATTTCTGGGTTCTCTGTTCTGTTCCATTGATCTATATGCCTGTTCTTATGCCAGTACCAGGCTGTTTTGAGTACAATGGCCTTGTAGTATAACTTGATATCAGGAAGTGTGATACCTCCCACTTTATTCTTCTTTTTTAAGATTGCTGAGGCTATTCGTGTCCTTTTTTGGTTCCATATAAATTTTTGGAATATGTGTTCTATATCTTTGAAGTATGTCATTGGTATTTTAATTGGTATTGCATTGAATTTATAAATTGCTTTGGGTAATATAGACATTTTAATGATGTTTATTCTTCCTAACCATGAGCACGGTATATGCTTCCACTTGTTTGTATCTTCCTTGATTTCTTTTATCAATGTTTTGTAATTTTCCGAGTACAAGTCTTTAGTCTCCTTGGTTAAGTTTACTCCTAGGTACTTTATTTTTTTGGTTGTAATTGTGAAGGGGATTGTTTCCTTAATTTCTCTTTCTGACTGTTCATTGTTGGTGTATAAAAATGCTTCTGATTTCTGAGTATTGATTTTATATCCTGCCACTTTGCTGAATTTATTTATCAGGTCCAGTAGTTTTTTGACTGAGACTTTAGGGTTTTCTATATACAATATCATATCATCTGCAAATAATGATAGTTTTACTTCTTCTTTTCCAACTTGAATGCCTTTTATTTCTTCTTCCTGTCTGATTGCTGTGGCTAGGACTTCCAGGACTATGTTAAATAAGAGTGGTGAAAGGGGGCACCCCTGCCTTGTTCCTGATCTTAAGGGTATTGCTTTTAATTTTTTCCCATTGAGTATGATGTTGGCTGTGGGTTTCTCATAGATGGTTTTTATCATGTTGAGGTATGTTTCCTGTATTCCCACTTTGCTGAGAGTTTTGATCATGAATGGGTGCTGGATTTTATCAAATGCTTTTTCTGCATCTATTGAAATTATCATATGGTTTTTCTCCTTCTTTTTGTTTATGTGATGAATCACATTGATTGATTTACGAATATTGTACCAGCCTTGCCTCCCCAGAATAAATCCCACTTGATCATGGTGTATGAGTTTTTCCATATATTGTTGGATCCGGTTTGCTAATATTTTGTTGAGGATTTTAGCATCTATATTCATCAGAGATATTGGCCTATAATTTTCTTTCTTTGTGTTGTCTTTGCCTGGTTTTAGAATCAGAATTATGCTCGCCTCATAAAAGGAGTTTGGAAGTCTTCCTTCCTCTTGAATTTTTTGAAATAGTTTGAGAAGGATAGGAGTTAGTTCTAATTTGAATATTTGGTAGAATTCCGTTGTGAAGCCATCGGGCCCCGGACTTTTCTTTGTTGGGAGTTTTTTGATAACTGTTTCGATCTCCTTTGGTGTAATCGGTCTGTTTAAGTTTTCTGATTCTTCCAGATTGATTTTTGGAAGATTGTATGTTTCAAGGAATTTGTCCATTTCACCTAGGTTGTCTAGTTTTTTGGCATACAGTTCTTCATAGTATTTTCTTACAATATTTTGTATTTCTGTTGTGTCAGTTGTTATTTCTCCTCTTTCATTTCTAATTTTATTTATTTGAGTCCTCTCTCTCTTTTTCTTGGTGAGTCTACTTAAAGGTTCATCAATCTTGTTTACCTTTTCAAAGAACCAGCTCCTAGTTTCATTGATCCTCTGTATTGTTTCTTTAGCCTCTATGTCATTTATTTCTGCTCTGATCTTTATTATTTCCTTCCTTCTACTACATTTGGGCTTTACTTGCTGTTCTTTTTCTAATTCTTTTAGATGCAGGGTTAAGTTGTTTATTTGAGCTTTTTCTAGCTTCTGAAAGTGTGCCTGTAGTGCTATGAACTTCCCTCTCAGCACTGCTTTCGCTGTGTCCCATAAATTTTGAGTTGTTGTATGCTCATTGTCATTCGTTTCTAGGAATTTCTTTATTTCTTCTTTGATCTCATTCTTAATCCATTCATTATTTAACACTCTGCTATTTAGTTTCCATGTGTTTGAGAATTTTTGAGCTTTTCTGCTGTGATTCATTTCTAGTTTCATGCCGTTGTGATCGGAGAAAGTGCTTGATATGATTTCAGTCTTCTTAAATTTGTTGAGAGCACTTTTGTGCCCTAACATGTGGTCTATCCTAGAGAATGTACCATGAGCACTTGAAAAGAATGTATATTCTGCTGCTTTAGGGTGAAAGGTTCTGAAGATATCTATTAAATCGAGTTGATCTAGTGTTTCCAATAAGTCTGCTGTTTCTTTGTTAATTTTCTTTCTTGAGGATCTATCTAGTGATGTTAGTGGGGTATTGAAATCCCCTACTATTATAGTATTGCTGTTGATCTCACCCTTTAAATCCATCAAAGTCTCTTTTATATATTTGGGTGCTCCTATATTAGGTGCATAGATATTTATAATAGTTATATCTTCCTGTTGGATTACTCCCTTTATCATTATGTAGTGGCCTTCTTTATCTCTTACTATATCCTTTGTTTTAAAGTCCAATTTGTCTGATATAAGTATTGCTACCCCAGCTTTTTTTTCATTTCCGTTTGCATGAAACGTTTTTTTCCATCCTTTTACCTTCAATCTGTGTGTATCTTTTGTTCTAAGGTGTGTTTCTTGTAGACAACATATGTATGGGTCCTGTTTTCTTATCCACGCAGCTACCCTATGTCTTTTGATTGGATCATTTAATCCATTTACATTTAAGGTTATTATTGATATGTAGTTGTTTATTGCCATTTTCTTCTTTAAAGGTGTATTCCTTTTTTTTTTTTTTTTTTTCTGTATTCTTTTCCCACTTTATCTGTTTACACCAGGCCCCTTAATATTTCCTGCAGCATTGGTTTGGTTGTAATGAATTCCTTGAGTTGTTTTTTGTCTGGGAAGCTTTTTATTTCTCCTTCAATTTTAAACGATAGCCTTGCTGGATAAAGTAGTCTTGGTTGTAGGTTCTTGTTCTGCATTACTTTGACTATTTCTTGCCATTCCCTTCTGGCCTCAAGTGTTTCTGTTGAGAAGTCAGATGTCATCCTTATGGGGGCTCCTTTGTAGGTGATAACTTTTTTTTCTCTTGCAGCTTTTAATATTTTCTCTTTATCGCTTAGCTTTGGTATTTTAATTATGATGTGTCTTGGTGTAGGTTTCTTTGGGTTTCTCTTTAATGGAGTCCTCTGTGCTTCTTGGATTTGTGAGAGTTTCTCTTGCATTAATTTAGGGAAGTTTTCAGCTATGATATGATTGAACAAAGTCTCTATCCCTTGTTCTTTTTCTTCTTCTTCAGGAACCCCTATGATGTGGATGTTATTTCTCTTCATGTTGTCACAGAGCTCTCTAAGAGTTTCCTCTGACTTTTTGAGTCTTTTTTCTCTTTTCTTCTCTGCTTTCATGCCTTCATTCCAGTTGTCTTCTAACTCGCTGATTCGATCCTCTGCTCTATCTATCCTGTTTTTAATTCCTTCCATTGTGGTCTTTATTTCTGATATTGTATTTGTCGTCTCCAACTGATTCTTTTTTATACTTGCTATTTCTTTATTTAGGTTTTCAAACTGCCCCTCCATTGTTGTTCTAAGATCCCTAAGCATCCTTACAATCATTATTTTGAACTCCGCATCTGGAAGTTTGATTATTTCCATATCACTCAGTTCATCTCTCGAAGGTGTCTCTTGTGGTTTCATTTGGATTGCACTCCTTTGTCTTCTCATCTTTTTTATTTATTTATTTATTTATTTATTTATTTATTTATTTATTTATTTTTATTTGTAGAGTTGGTTGAGTCTAGGCTTGGTGTTGTCTGCCTCCAGTTTTCAGTTGTGTTATTTTTAGGTCTTTGTGGGTTGGTATCAGCTATTATTTGTAATCCACTTTCGGATTTGGGCAGCTTTGAAGTCTTGATTTGTTTGTTTTCTTAACAGGTGATAGTCTTGTTAACTGATCTCAGCAGGGGGCTTCCTTGAAACTGTATCCAGGAATGCTGTGGGTGTAACCTGAGACGCTGAAGGTCTCTTCCACCAACTAATCTCACTGGGGGCAGGGTTTTTTCTCAGCTTCAGTAGGGGGAGGTGTATCTCAGATCTCCATGGAGACCTGAGTTACTGCCCCTCTTCCCCACTTCTTGTTTTCAGCTGTGTCTTGTTGTGCTGATTGGAGCTGGATAGATGTCCGGAGATCTCTGATCTGGAAGCACTTCAGCTCTGTTTTGTGAAAGGTTCAGTCCCTCCCCCAGCTATGGCCGCCTCCAGTACGAATGAGTCAGCTTTTTTATTTCGTTTCTTGCATACCTTAGCCCCTCACAGTCTGTCCCTCTCCCTGTCTTTTCCACTTGGGAGATAAGCTGGTCTTTTCAACCCACCTTGCTCCCTGGTCGCCAGGTAAGTGGCTGTGAACAGTAGTTTCTGCTCTTTTGCCTCTGTGAAATCCTCTCTGGACTCTCAGCCTCACCCCCCTCCTTCCGTTCCTGTAAGCAGAGGAGATTCAGGCACTCCTTACCAGGATTATTGTGGCTTCCTCTTTGCTCCTTGGTTTTTGAGAGCTGTTCTTGCAGTTCAGTGTTGGTTTTTCATGCTGATTTTTTCTAAATTGATTTGTATTCCAGTTTGGTGTTGAGAGCTGGGCGCCTGTGTATCCGCCTACTCCGCTGCCATCTTCTCTGTCTCTCAGCCATTTTTTACATTAATAATTCAATAGCAGCACAAATTATCCTATGATGATGTTCTAAGTTTGGTACTAATGACAATATTATCAACAAATACTGTGCTTATTATTCTCTATAGAATATAAAGCACATTGATTAGAGACTAAGAATATTACTTCAACTCTCTAGCATTGATAGATGTGACCATGTAGTAAAAAAGGACTGCTATTTAAGTAGTGTGTTATTGGTAAACTTTCAGTATATCAAACGATTGGGCTCATCCAGTTAAACAATGTATACAGTCTCTTGCTTCCTCCCACTTTTCAGTAGGGTCGAAGAAGTTACCATCAGTGCTGACAATGGTGCCCCGGAAGTAACCGAGTCAATGCACATGGAGAATGTCCGACTAAGATTCACCAGAAAGCACAGCTCTGAAGCGAGACCTGGATATTTGTTCCACAAACACAATGTGGATATTCTTGTCTGGTGCTATCTGGAGTCACAGATTCCTGGGTCTCTCCTCCTTTGCTCGAGTCTAAGGAGTCTCGTGGATTGATCACACTGCACAGGGACAGGATTCTCTGGGTGTCTCTGTGTGTGATCAAGAAACCAGGTCAGCAGGAAATTCCCTAATAGAACTTGAAAAAATCTTCAAAAGCCATGTAATATCATGGCCTGCACCCAGGCCACCCTGTCTGCCCTGCAAAGTCACCTGGCTTGTAGGTGAGTGATACTCCATCCCCAGAGCAGAGACAATTAACTCACTGGCAAGGGTCACCTCTGCTCTGTTTGACTCTTACCTTCCTACACTTCTCTCTCTTCCTCCTCTTACCCTGTTGTCCTTAAAACATCCTTCATCTGCAGTTTCTTCGTGGGGAGACCTCGGAAATCTTACGTTGATGACAGTGAGCTCCCTCCACTCCAGGGGTCCCCAAATTTTTACACAGCGGGCCAGTTCACTGTCCCTCAGACCGTTGGAGGGCTGGACTATAAAAAAAACTATGAACAAATCCCTATGCACACTGCACAAATCTTATTTTAAAGTAAAAAAACAAAATGGGAGCAAATACAATATTTAAAATAAAGAACAAGTAAATTTAAATGAACAAACTGACCAGTATTTCAATGGGAACTATGCTCCTCTCACTGACCATCAATGAAAGAGATGCCCCTTCCGGAAGTGCAACGGGGGCCAGATAAATGGACTCAGGGGGCCACATGTGGCCCGCGGGCCGTAGTTTGGGGACCCCTGCTCCATACCCTAATGGCCCCTTGAACTGTTTGCCAGGCTGAGAAATTATTTTCTCTTGTGTTTAGAGCCCCAAACCAGGTTTAGAGTCACCTTTTAAAGCAGTTTGCCTATACTGAGACCAGTTGGAATATGCACTCTCCAAAAACTGAAGTAAATTTACATTTTACTTTGATGGATCTAGTGGAACAATTAGAATATATGTATTATTTTAAATATTGTACTTTTGTAACAGCAAGACAAAGTAACATTTCTATTTGTTCTTAGGTGTTTTCCCGATGGGTTTTCCCAAATAGGCGTGTCTCCCATATGCTCTGAGCAAGCAGGACGGGAGGACCCCTCTGCAGTCGGTGCACTGAGGAGCTGCTCATCGATGACCACCCGGGCTGCACGCAGGATGGAGGAAACAATGTTTTGATACCCATTTCGAGTTCCAGTTTAAAGAGGAAATGACTCAGAATCCTGGACAGTAGTCTTGTCTTTCCCCTTATCTCCATGAGACTTTGTGGAAGACCTTGGAGTATTGATGTGACTGTGTTTTCTCATCTAGATGCCAAGGTAACAAGGTCCTTCCTGCTTACCCCTCAGGGTTGTTGAATAGTCACTATATATACCTGACTTGTTGAAGAACTCTTTAAAACACAGTACTTTGGGTTTCAAAATACCTCATTCACTTCTGCTAACACTAGACAGCTGGAGGAATTGATCCATGACACTATTCAAAGTTTGTGATCACATGACAATATGACCTTCCAATAAAAAAAATATTTAGCTTTCTTTCTCTGTACAAATCATTGTATAAATCCAACACTTTATAGTCAGAGAATTTGTTATTTTGCTAGCCTGTTTTTATTATACAATCAATTAACGGAGGCATAGATTGATTTTAAAAACCTATGAATTAATAAGCCACATATTCAAAAAATCCAACTATAATGATTTCTTATTACCATGCACATCCCCAAAAGTCAAGTAAAACAAATGCAGAGAGGGGGTCCAGGGGACAAACGGGGTCCAGGGCACAGAATGACCTCAAAAGAGACGTCTCAGGACACAGTGGCTCTGAATTCAGGTCCCAGCAGCCCCAGCCTTCCCCCCCCCCCTTACCGGGCCGCCTTTTCACTGCTGAGGTGGAAGCTTTGGGGGGCTTGTCTCCACCACCGGATTCTGCGGAGTCCTCACTCGGGATCACTGTGCAGAGAAGAAACCCCCTTAGTGTTTCAGATACTTCAGGAGAGCGCTAGGAAGAGCTGGAGCTACGTTAGCTCAGGTGACCCCGGCCTGTGCCCGACGGTGTGACCCGCAGGGTGCCCCAGGTCCCACACAGAAGGTGTCGGAACCCGTGCCCAGACAGCAACCCCGCCCGTCCTGCAGCGCGTCTTACCCCGCGCTCACTGTTCCACCCCCCACCTCCAGCCTCATCCACGTCTTCTTTCCTCCTCATCCCACTTCCTCACTTCCCCTGTTGGCTTGAACAATTTCCATTCTTTATGCCGGGCAGTGGTGTCTCATTTTATAACGCTCCTTGTCTTCATTGTTTTGTTTTCTTTCTCTCTCTCCTCTAATGAGTATCTTGGCTCCTCCATTTTCTCCCTTCGCTTTAACTCCTGACCCCATCACATCACTTTCCTGTCTTGCACAGAAATAGTCTCCCTGACATCAATACTTAAACCAACCACTTCTGCTTTTGGTTATTTTTTGAATAACTGGGGACCATTTCCTGCTCAACTGACTGCATGAGGCGCTGGTGCCCTCCTCTTCTGACCTCTAACCAAGGTCACCAGGACTGCCTCCATGGGCCCTGGTGACACGTCCCAGACCCGTGCGTGTTACCGGGATTCACATCACACATTCTTCCCCTCAGCCTTGCCTATTGTGTCAGACGCGGGGTTACAGTTGGTCCTGGCTCCGGCTTCCACTTTAATTCCTGATTGAACATATGGCCTTTTCGTTTTTATATGCATAAGCTCTGCAGAGCAGGAATTTCCTGGGATTCCGTGGTCGGGTGGTTTCACTATAGGACAAAATCGTAATAAAGGAAGAATTTCGTTTGTCTCCCCAGAGGGAGTGCGCACCCTCCCTGCCCTCAGCAAGCCCCCACCCCCTGGGGGCCCCTGCAGGGAGAGCTCCCCCTCTCCTGCTGCTCAGCTCCGCCCTTCCTCTGCACCTCTCCGGACTCTGGGGTCTTGTTTCTATTTCCGGTTTCACTCTCAGAGGAGAGACCTGTTTCATCTGAGAGGGTCCCAGGGCCATGGTGGTCACTGGGGACACCCCACCTTCTCAATGATGTTAGGAGCCGCCTTTTGTGCCTTCTTTGTGGTGACCGTGTGCTCTGATCAGACGATGCTCTGTCCTCTCTCTCCACCTGGTCCACTCCGGCCAGTCCTTCACTCATTGTCCTTTACTCATTCTGGACATAGCTCTCACTGTGTCCCCCCCATTTTCTCTATTTATTGGCATTCATTCCCCTCTGTACCTTCCTCTATTCATACTGTTTCTCTACATTTTCTATCGGTGTCCCCCAGGGCGCAGCAGGGTCAGGGGAAGCAAAGTGGGTGCCCGGGACCCACGAGGTGCTGAGAGTGAGCTCCTCCTCCCAGGGGTCCCGGGTCTCCCTGCCTGGCGGAGACCTGGCCCTGCTGCCCCGTCTGATTTTCCAGTGTATCCACGCTCTGTTACGTTTCCTACTTTCTTTTGCTTATTTCTGTTTCTTAATTATTGTTGTGATCATTGATTCCTCCTCTATCAGTTTCATCTGTCTTTGTATCTTCTCCATCTTAAGCATTCCCATCATTACCAAAGTTCTACTCTCCTGACCTCATCCACCACACCAGCCCCTCCCTCTGCCTCTCCCCCTCCACGCTCACCACGCCCAGGCACTGGTCTTACCTGCTGGCTCAGATGCCTGGGCACGTTGTTCACTCGCTTGTTGCCTTTCTGGTGCCTCTTTGCTGTTACTAGCAGTACCTGTTTTCTTCACATTTATCGGTCCGAGTTCACAGAGCTGCTCCCGGCGTTCATTTTCAGGTGAGGCTATAAGTAAATCACATTTTGATTCGTAAATATTTATTTGCCCCCTTCATCAGATTCCAACCAGAAAATACAAAGCTCTCTAAGCTTTTAGAGCAGAGGGAATCAAATCCAGGGAATTAGTTATACAACTGTTGGAAGAGCTGAGAAGTCCAAATGGAAGAATGAGCAATCTTGAAGAATGGTCAGCAAGACGCCATGGGAGAAAGCAAGGGTCAGCCCAGAGGCGAGGGTCACCAGGGATAAAGAAGCTGGACCATGCTGGCCTGCTCAGTGGGAGGCAAAGTGATGGTATCTGCAGCTACTGTCAGAATTGTTCCCCAAGACAGTGATGGGGAAATACCCACTTCTCTCGTGCTCCCACTAACCAACCTCCTGCAAGTGTCTCCTGGTTAGGAACCCAGCAGGAAGCCAGCAACCAAGGGAGCAGGCAAGCAGGTCTGCAGGGTCTGTGGCCAGAGACAGAGGGCGGAGCGGGGCAGGAAATGATAGAAAATAAATCCCCATGCAAACCACCCGGGCCAGCACACCCCATTCACCACAGTGAACCTCTCTGCTCATTATTGGTGCCGTTGACCCATCCCACTTGTTCCCACCACCTCAATAAGTTGTGCATAGATAAATATTTTTTTCAGGGCAGTTTAGATATTTTCATTCAGTGCTATTTTTCTAACAAAGCAATTTATGTAAAGTACAATTTAAAAATTAATCCCTACCAGCCTGACCCTTGATGGCACAGTGGATAAAGTGTTGACCTAGAATGCTGACATCACTGGGTCAAAACCCTGGGCTTGCCTGGTCAAGGCAGATATGGGAGTTGATACTTCCTGCTCCTCCTCCTTCTCTCTCTCTCTCCTCTCTAAAATGAATAAATAAAATCTTTTTAAAAGGCTATTAAAAAAGAAAACAAAAACCAAGGCACACATTTCAGTTAAAAATTAATCGCCAGCATTTAACACAGAACCTGGGCCCTGGTGCATGCTTGGTGCCACATCCCCAGCTCCTGGAGCCTTCTCTCTGGGGCTGGGAGGGGTGAGAGACCTTCTTTCCTTTACCTGTCATGTCATAGCTAGCCAACCCAGCTGAGTCAGACTCTTGGAAACATTTATTGGTGGGTTGCTGTGCATCTTTTGGGTTATAATATCATTGCCTCCTCTCTACACACTGTACACACACACACACACACACTCACACACACACTGAATTCCTTCTCTGCTCATTATTCGTCACAGTCTCTCCTCTCACTCCTTCCCATTCCCACCAGCTGCACTGGTAGGTGAACTAGTAAGAATATCAGTTGATGTGTGTTGAATATTTTATATTCTAAAATGGTAACTTTTTGACTAAATATGATTTGCCAGAAGTATCATGATGCTTCCAAAAATCCGTCTGTAAGGTATTTTTCTTTTATAAAAATATATTATTGTTATATTGCCTGCCCAGGCGGTGGCGCAGTGGACAGAGCATTGGACTGGGACACAAGAGGACTCAGGTTCAATACCCTGAAGTCGTCAGCTTGAGTGCAAAAGGTCACTGGCTTGAAGTCCATGGTCACTGGCTTGAGCCCAAGGTTGCTGGCTTGAGCAATGGGTCACTCGCTCTGCTGTAGCCCCCCTAGTCAAGGCATGTATGAGAAAGCAATCAATGAACAAAGAACTGATGCTTCTCATCTCTCTGTCTACTTGCCTGTCTATCCCTATCTGTCCCTCTCTCTGTCTCTCTCGCTTAAATAAATAAATAAATAAATAAATAAATAAATAAATAAAATTAATATAGAACATCTTTCTTTAAATAACACATCTCACTGAAAGCTCCATTATAAGGCCTGCTATGGCGCAGCAGTGGCCTTCCATGTCACTCATATCCAAAGGAGAATAATGGAATAAAGACACGAAGCTTCTTATAGACTAGTCTGCTCTCGGTGGGGAACCTGTGTTCCCCAATTTATTTCCCTGGGTCTGAGTCTGGGCTTGCTTTTATCACTGCTCCATGGCCTGGGAGATAATTACGACCACCATGGACATATGTGAGAGGAGAAATCCCAGAGTTTACTGTAGTGGGTTCACCTCAGGCCCAGACACCAATAATGATGAAGATTAAGAATAGTAATAATAACAAATGCACAAACACTGGTGAAGTACCAGGCGTGATTGAGAACGCTTTACACGGCGTAGCTGTTAAAAATCCATCACCCTGTGAAGTAGGTCCCATTATCAGCTCCTTTTTAAAGATACTGAAACTGGGGGTCATAGAGGGGAAGTCACTTGCCCAAGGGCACAGGGCAGCATTTGAAGCCAGGCCACAGGGCACCAGACCTCCTGCTCTGACACTCCCTACAGCAGAGCTCAATCCCTTGTCTCAGTGGCTGAGCTCGCACAAGTAGCCAAAGTCTCTACGCTGATTCTTTGTCCTTGAAAAATGAAGACAATACGCCATCATTTTAAGGTGCTTGAGAATATTAAATAAAATATTACCAATATTACTGTAAAAGATATGGTGACTGATTAGAAATTAACTTGTCAATCTTGACCAGGTGGTGACACAGTGGATAGAGTGTCAGCCTGGGATGCTGAGGACCCAGGTTCGAAACCCTGAGGGTCACTGGCTTGAGAGCGGGATCATAGACATGACCCCATGGTTGTTGGCTTGAGCCCAATGGTGGCTGGCTTGAAGCCCAAGGTCGCTGGCTTGAGCAAGTGGTCACTGGTTTGGTTGAAGCCCCTGGTCAGGGCATGTATGAGAAGCAATCAATGAACAACTGAAGAGTCACAAGTTGATGCTTCTCGTCTCTCTCTCTCCTATCTGTCTCCACCTGTCCTCTGTTTTTCTTTCTCTCTCTTTCTTGCTAAAGAAAAGGAAGAGAAATTAACTTTTCATGATTAATATCTTAAATTTATAATATTTTAATTTCCCCTTGATTGGAAAGGAAGAGAGAGAGGGAGGGGTAGAGAAAGAATAGAAGAGAGAGAGAGAAAGAGTAGCATCCAACTCGTTGTTTCACTTAGTTGTCCCGTTTAGTTGTGTATTCACTGATTGCTTCTTGTAGGTTCTCTGACTAGGGATCAAACCCATAACTTCTGATGCAATGGGTCGACACTTTATCCACTGAGCCACCCAGCCAGGACCTAAAATTTATAATATGTTAAATATTTTAATAACTATAGTAAGAGTGTCATATACTGAAGGAAGGTGAAGAATTGTAAACAGTGGTTACCAGCTGCTAAAGCACCAACTGTTTTATTCAGAGGTCATCTGGTGTTTTTAGAGCAACTCCTGGCCTGCTGCCCCAGGGATAATGAGAGAGGGTTTGCATGGGAGGCACATGGTGTCCCGTGTAAAGAATCCAACAAGTGAGGGACTCTACACCCAAGAAAAACAATCATCACCACAGAAACACTTTCTGCAGTGCTGGCCACTGCTGGATGCAACGTCAACTAGCTGAGGCCACAGCCTAATTCAAACAAGATGGACACAGAAAGCCATGAAGCCACACATATGGACAATAGGTCCCAGAGTTTTCAACAACTGGCAGCAAGAGCATTTGAGAATGAGAGGAGCAACCCGCCCAGGCAGCCCAGTGTGTGAAGGCCGCTGTTGAATCCTTGCGGATACTGCAGGTGCCTAGACAAACAGCTCTGGGCCATCGGCACTAAAAAGCCACGGCGCTCCCAGCACAGCACATGCCAGGACAGGACAAGGACAGCAGAGGGTCACAGAGCAGTCAACAGCAACAGACCTCTGAGGTTCAAGGGTTCCGGGAACAACCAGGTCAGGTTTTGATACCAGTTTGCATCAGTTTCTGGGGGGAAAAATTAGAAGTTTATTTCAGAAATGGAAGTATGGGCTGTGCCATTCTCCCCTCCTCCCCTTTTAATTTTTATAATGTGGGACTTGAAGACCCTTCCCCCCAGGTATCAGTACAGAGCGGCACCCCTGGCCTCCGTCAGGACACTCGCTGTGTCATCCACGAAACACTTGGTAACTGGAGATGGTTTTTCTTGTCACTCACGGCCACAGGGCACCTGTTTTTGTGTTCAGCTCTAGCTCTGATGGGCCACCTTCCCTGACTTCCCATTCCCTTCACCACACACCCCCCTCTCCTGTCTGTCCCTCTGCCCTGTGGGCCTTCTCCTGAGGTCAACCCCCCTCTCCTGTCTGTCCCTCTGCCCTGTGGGCCTTCTCCTGAGGTCAGTGTCTGATTCTCCTGCACGTCCTCCAGCTCCTCATGTTCTTTCTCTATATTTCTCTCTGCAGATATTCCCCCATTTTTGTTCCATGTTTCTGTCTTTTCCATGAGATGACCTGAGTGTGTACAGGGTTAAGAACACAGGCTCTGGGTTCAGAATGCCTGGTTCATCCTGCTCATTTGACCCCAGGTCAGCCACCCACATGGTGTCTCTGGATTTCAGTCTCCTTTTCTGTGAATGAGTGGAGAGTGATACTACTCCCCCCTCCCAGGCAGCGGTGAGCCCACAACTCCCAGAGCAAATGCTCAGTAGGTGACTCTTAGTGATGTGGTTGTTTCACTGTGACCTTCAACCCTTTCCCCGGCTTTCATTGCCCCCCTCCTTCCTCTCTCTCAAGGTGCCCACATCCCCTCCTCCACATCTCACCACTTCCTCTCATCTCCCTGTGTGACTGCCGGTCTCCTTGAATATTTCAGTTCCTGAGCTACATCCCCTAGATTTAAATCCGTTTCTTCATCTGTTATCATCGAGGATCTCTTCTGCAATGCTGGCTTTGGGCCCATAGTTGCCTGCCCTTCATAGTTTCACACTGACCTTCTCCTACAGGGGTCCTTCCAGATCACCATTACTTCCGGGTCAGCATTGTCTTAACATCTGGCTTCCTGACACACTAGGTTTCTGTTTCTTTTTCTTGGTTATTAGGCCAGAGGTCTCTGGCCATAGCTACTTCTCCAGCATTGGCCTCTGGTCAGACCCTCAGACAAACACCTTTCCCGCCTTCACCGTGCTCCTCTACAGTTCTTCCCTGATGCCCAGACTGCACTTTAGACTCAGGGCCACCTCCCTTTCTCCTTTCTTCTCAGCCGCGAGGAACTGTTTCTTATCTAGGAACAATCACCTTGTTTAAAGCTTAGTTGGGTGTGAAGGTTACCAGCTCTCCCTTTTCCATCACTTGCTTGGTGACAAATTTTCTCATGGACCGCTGAAGAGAGAGAGACAAAGAGACAATAGAAATCAGAGATGTCCAGCCTTACCGGGCGGTGGCGCAGTGGATAGAGCGTCAGACCGAGACGTGGAGGACCCAGGTTCCAGACCCTGAGGTCGCCAGCTTGAGCGCGGGCTCATTGGGTTTGAGCAAGGCTCACCAGCTTGAGTTTAAGCTCGCTGGCTTGAGCAATGGGTCACTCGGTCTGCTGTAGCCCCCCCACCCCACCCCGTCAAGGCACATATGAGAAAGCAATCAATGAACAACCAAGGTGCTGCAATGAAGATTTTATGCTTCTCATCTCTCTCTTTTCTGAACTGTCTGTTCCTATCTGTCCCTCTCTCTGTCTCCATCACACACACACACACACACACACACACACACACACACACACAAAATCAGAGATGTCCGTCACAGCCCAGGGACATCATCTCTAACTTACATGTTTAGGAATTCTCACCCCTTGGGTTACTCAGAGCTCAGTTGATGGCAATTCTCATGGTAAAGTTTCCCATCATCCCTGGGACAGAAAAGAGAACCCCCAACAAGGAGCCCGTATGTTTCCTACACAGACGGCAGCCACTCAAATCTCAGGGTAAAGGCGTCACAGAGACATCGTGAGCCTGTTCCTCGTGTCAACAAATTTCTGATGGCTAGAAAAGCATCAAACAAATAACGAAAGTTAAATGTGTATTTTGACCTGTTCAAAGGGTAAGGAAAAAACAAGAATTTCTTTGAAAAGGAACTAATACCCTATAGATGTCTATGTGTATAAAAGAAAAGCACAAGGCCCTGGCCGGTTGGCTCAGTGGTAGAGCGTCGGCCTGGCGTGCGGGGGACCCGGGTTCGATTCTCGGCCAGGGCACATAGGAGAAGTGCCCATTTGCTTCTCCACCCCCTCCCCTCCTTCCTCTCTGTCTCTCTCTTCCCCTCCCGCAGCCAAAGCTCCATTGGAGCAAAGATGGCCCGGGCGCTGGGGATGGCTCCTTGGCCTCTGCCCCAGGCGCTAGAGTGGCTCTGGTTGCGGCAGAGTGATGCCCCGGAGGGGCAGAGCATGCCCCCTGGTGGGCAGAGCCTCGCCCCCTGGTGGGCGTGCCGGGTGGATCCCGGTCGGGCACATGCAGGAGTCTGTCTGACTGTCTCTCCCCGTTTCCAGCTTCAGAAAAATACAAAAAGAAAAAAAAAGAAAGAAAAGAAAAGCACAAGAAAGTTAAGTAAATCGTTGGTCAAAAGGAAGGAATAAATTAAGTCAGGGATGATGAGCACTTCCCAAAGAAACAGCAGAGGGCACAGGAAGAACTAGAAAGACTTCCAGGGGGACCAGTTCCCAGAAACAAAGAAGGGACACTCTCTGAAGTCACAAGCAGGGAGTGAATATTGTGGCCCAGGGGGAAATCCCAAAAGGCCTGGACCAGGGACCTGGGAGGCTGCCAAAGAGGGGAGGCCGGTCAGCGCCCCAGGGCCCTGCATGGAGGTGACCCAGAAAAGTAAGAGGAAGGAAATAAACCAAGAAGCCAGGTGGGCATCTGGGAGGAGTCCAGGCAGGAGGAGACGTGGAAGGCGCGGGGTCCACTCACCCCAGGGCTGATGGCAGGTGCACCTCTGGAGCAATAAACCTGTACTTACAAACCTACAAGCCTCTAGGATCTCTTTCACGTCCAGGAAAAAAGAACTTCAACTTTCTTAGCTATAGATGTCCAAAATCTTTTTCAAATTTAGTTTTTAAGTCAATTCCCACAATCTGCTTCCCACTCTCGATAGAGAGAAATTTCATTTGTCCTTTCGCCCTTGTTCTGCAGATAAGTGGGATGCTCTCACATGCTACACCTTCCCCAGCCTCTGCACTGCTCAGTCCCCGTTACTTTTCCCCTGAGTTCTCCCTCATTATTAGGAGAACTCTGTTGATACCAAACTGTGTTGGAATAAAAATTATTCCAGACAAATTAAGGCAAAAATTTTTGAACGGATGAAATGTAACCAGGGACAACTACCCAAAAATTTTTGAAAGGACAGTTTCAACTCCAAATTCAGACTACAATTAAAAAGTATAAATTATGAATCTCAGGGAAAAAAATGATGACTCAATCCTATAGTTTTGTGTAGTATTAAACATAGTCTTTGACAGAGCAATTGGTTTTCAGATTGTTTGATTAGTGTTTTTGTTCACCATTGGAGAAAGAGCTAATACAACCATTATCCTTCTTTAAGGGTAAATTTGACCTGGGTTAACTTTCTTGCTCATTACTCTAGACACCTGAAAAGTGATCTCTCTCCTGTGTGACTAGGGCAACACTCTGTTCAGGGTAAAAAATGACCCATGACCCGTAACCTGTATGTGGACTCAGAGGGAATACATGTAAACTATCAGCCATAATGGGTCTTCCCTCAGTGCAGTGACTCTTGCAACTCAGCTGTCCCTTGTAGGGCCCTTGTAAGTTATGACTACAGAGTTGCTACATGAGACATTAACTTTTCTAGGCAGGGTGCTGCTAAGCCAGGTGGATCCTGAACTCACAGCTAAGCTGTCACTCAAGGCAGATAGTAGTCAACTTGGTGGACAGCTGTGTGGACCACAGCTAGGGGTCCCTCGGAAGAGGAGTAAGTGATGCTGCCATGGTGGGATTCGTCCTTCTAAGTAAATCTGATGTCACGGTGGCTCTGGTTGTCCCGTGAGTCTAGATGTAGAGCTAAGCAGACCTCCAGGTGGGTGTTGCGCTGTAGTCATCATACCAAAGCTTCAAGAAGGCTCATGATAGATCTGCTTTCTTGAATACAATATCCCCATTTCCTAGCACTGTGTATGACTATGGTGGATGCTCAATATATATTTGTCAAAATAATTGGCTGGGGGCCTTGGTCAGTTGGTTCAGTGGTAGAGCATCAGCCCGGTGTGTGGATGTCCTGGGTTCGATTCCTGGTCAGGGCACACAAAAGAAGTGCTCATCCTCCTCTCCACTTCTCCCCCTCTCTCTTCTCTCTCTCTCTCTCTCTTCCCCTCCTGTAGCCATGGCTCAACTGGAGCAAGTTGTTCCCAGGCGCTGAGGATGGCTTCATGGCCTCTGCCCCTAGCGCTAAGAAGAGCTCAGTTGCCAAGCAATGAAGCAATGCCCTAGATGGGCAGAGCATCATCTCATAGTGGACTTGCTGGGTGAATCCTAGTCTGGGTGCATGTGGGAGTCTGTCTTTCTGCCTCCCCTCCACTCACTGAGTTAAAAAAAAATTGGCTGTGGAAAGGAAGGCAATAAACTTATTTACCATATCTGAAGTCTTCCAAAATGTCATTTAAATCTGGGTAGCTCTTCAAGATGGTCTTGCTGAACAAAATCTTCAGAAGCGACAGGTCGAATTTCTTCTCCAGTTCTTCAAGAACATCATATACCACTTTTTGTACAGGTGTCTGATTAGTCCAAGATTTTTTAGACTCCTTAAAAATATTAAATGAAGAATATATAAATACAGATTTTTCAAGATACAGAAGAGCCCTAGAAATTGATTTTATTGTTAATATATTACCATTTCAGTTCACGGCTATTTTTTTTTCATTTGAAATTTTACAATTTCTCTATATTTGTATGACTACTGAATAAAATCAGTCAATATTTTCTCTTTAAAATAGCAATTTTTGAATCTGATTTCTTCACCCTTGTTTACATTAGATGGAAGGAGGCGCAATTATGAAGAACGAAATGGGTTCCAACTAAGTGATGTGTAGCCCTTTCAGAACTTTGTCTAATGCAGGGGTCCCCAAACTACGGCCCGCGGGCCACATGCGGCCCCCTGAGGCCATTTATCCGGCTCCTGCTGCACTTCTGGAAGGGGCACCTCTTTCATTGGTGGTCAGTGAGAGGAGCACATTGACCATCTCATTAGCCAAAAGCAGGTCCATAGTTCCCATTGAAATACTGGTCAGTTTGTTGATTTAAATTTACTTGTTCTTTATTTTAAATATTGTATTTGTTCCTGTTTTCTTTTTTTATTGTTTGTTTGTTTTTTTACTTTAAAATAAGATATGTGCAGTATGCATAGGGATTTGTTCATAGTTTTTTTTATAGTCCGGCCCTCCAACGATCTGAGGGACAGTGAACTGGCCCCTGTGTAAAAAGTTTGGGGACCCCTGGTCTAATGTTTTAGAAATCGATGTCAGTGATGAGCGGCTGTTCTGTTGACAGGACAACCTGTGCCCCTTCCCCAGGACTGACTGGCCTGTAAGGACTAAAGGAAGCCAGTTGCTAATTATTTCCCTTCCTGAGAACTGGGCCATAAAGAAAGCCTATCCATAAGGAGAGAGAAGACTGAAGGCTGACATCTCTGTATCTCCACCTACGTCTTTTGCTAAAATTAACTTAAATTCTGAGACCCCAGAAGCAGCACCAAATGAAACCTGTTAGAGAGAAAAGCAAGTTTTCCTCCCCAATGTGTGCAACAAGACATGAATTCTTAGAGAGAGAAAAGCAAGTTTTCCTTCCCAGTGTGTGAAACAAGACATGAATTCTCTCTGGTTTTTTAATGTTCTCAGATCTAAGGATTTAAATTGATGCTCATTTAAATGAAAAGCTGTGTAAATGACTTTATGAAATCAATTTATTAAATTGATTCATTCACTCATTAAAATTACTTTTAATTCCTAGAATATGCTATATTGTACATGCAATTTCTACAAGGCATTCCACAGCCTGGAACCCACCAGCTTCAGATCTTTTATCTCCAGTGTTATTCACCCCGACTTCTATGGGCACCATGGGGTCCTATTGCTTCAGTTAGGAGCAGAACTGCCTCCAATAATGCCTGATACTCTTCTTCCTTTAACCTGTTAGGAACACTGACAGCAGTACTTGAGAAGGACCCCACTCGGAGACTCTTCTGTTGCTTAGTTGTGCTCTGACATGTGATTCCAATCTCAAAACATAACTGATTTGGAGCTGGTTTACCAGACTGTGACATAATAAACCTCACTTACTTCATACAGTTCATTGGTGATGAATCCACGGTCACGAAGACTTACAAGAAAAGGAAATATTCCTGTTATTGCACCTGAAATCTCCACCTTATGTGTTATGAAGTGCTGGCGTGCAGTCTCATAGATAAGATTTTTGACTATGTCCCAGTTTTCTGCAGTCCTCCTAGGGAAAAGAAATACCATAATAATATGGTCATCAAGATTTTGAGATACTTATGGAGGCTGTAACACTTTATATGTGAAGGATAGAATGTAAAGGACCAACACATATAAAATAAATCATCCTGAGTAGACACTGATATGAATAAGAATTGATGCAATAAACAAAGATATAATAGAAGAAAGCATGGAGAAATAGAAAGACATGTATTATTGAAAAAATCCAGACTTCTCTAATGAAAGCAAATATATTTCTCTTAAACACTTCTTAAGACATTCCATGAGTCCAATAATCCCATAACACCAAAAGCAGGTAATGAAAACTATAGACCAATAGCTCTGATGAATATTTATGTAAAAATCTTTACCAAAACATTAGCAAATTGCATAAAACAATATATAAAAAAATTTTACTCATGACCAAGTGTAATTTATCTCAGATGTGTAAGGCTGGTTCATATTCCAAACCAATCAGTGTGACCCACCATATCAAGAGGCTGATGAAGAACAATGGAGTGATCATATCAACTGATGCAAAAAGTTCATTTGACAAAATCCAACACCCATTCATGTGAAGACTCCTAGCAACCTGGACATAGAAAGGAATTTCCTCAACGGGAGAAAGAACACCCATAAGAAAACTATAGCTGATATACCCACTGCTGAGAACCTGCACACTTTCTCCCTAAGATCAGGAGCAAGGCAAAGATGTCCTGTTTTACAACTCTTATTCAACATTGTACGAGAACATATACTAAAAAAAAGAAAAGGAAATTAAAACTATAGAGTTTGGGTTGGAAGAAATAAAACTGTCTTTCTTGGCAGATGACACAATTGTTTATGTAGGAAAACCTAAAGAATTCACCAAAAAATCTCCTGAAACTACTATGTAAGTAGAGCAAGGACACAAAATGCAAGGTAACATACTTTTGAACATACCAACATTGAAAAATTGGAATTCAAAATTAAACAGAACAATACTATTAACAATAATACCAATATATAAAAAAACCAAGGTTTATATTTAACAAAATATGTAAAGAATGTGTGCAGAAAATTATTCTGGAAAGAGAAGAATTTTATTTTGCCCTGGCCAGTTGGCTCAGTGGTAGAGTGTTGGCCTGGAGTGGGGAAGTCCCAGTTTCAATTCCCAGTCAGGGCACACAGGAGAACCCATCTGCTTCTCCACCCCTCCCCCTCATACTTCTCTCTTTCTCTTTTCCCCTCCCCTCCTGCAGTCATGGCTTGATTGGAGCTAGTTGGCCCCAGGCATTGAGGATGGCTCCCTGGCCTCTGCCTCAGGTGCTAAGGAAAGTTTAGTTGCTGAGCAATGGAGCAACGCTCAGATGGGCAGAGCATCCCACCCTAGTGGGTTTGCCAGGTGGATCCCAGTCCGGGCTCATGAGGAGTCTGTCTTTGCCTCCCCTTCTCTCACTAAATAAAAAAAATATAAATTAAAAAAAAAATTTAGTCTGACCTGTGGTGGTGCAGTGGGGAAAGCATCGACCTACAATGCTGAGGTTGCCAGTTTGAAACCCTAGGCTTGCCTGGTCAAGGCACATATGAGATTTTTTTTTTTCTGTATTTTTCTGAAGCTGGAAATGGGAAGAGACAGTCAGACAGACTCCCGCATACGCCCGACCAAGATCCACCCGGCACGCCCACCAGGGGCGACGCTCTGCCCACCAGGGGGCGATGCTCTGCCCCTCTGGGGCGTTGCTCTGTTGTGACCAGAGTCACTCTAGCACCTGAGGCAGAGGCCAAGGAGCCATCCCCAGCACCCGGGCCATCTTTGCTCCAGTGGAGCCTCGACTGCGGGATGGGAAGAGAGAGACAGCGAGGAAGGAGAGGGGGAAGAGTGGAGAAGCAGATGGGCGCTTCTCCTGTGTGCCCTGGCCGGGAATTGAACCCGAGACTTCTGCACACCAGGCCGATGCTCTACCACTGAGCCAACCGGCCAGGGCCACATATGAGATTTGATGCTCCCTGCTCCTCCCTCCTTCTCTCTCCCTCTCCCTCTTTCCTCAGTAAAATAAATAAGTAAATAAAAATAATTATTTCAATATAAGGCTTCAAAGTATATTAACAAACAAAGT
Organism: Saccopteryx bilineata; assembly: GCF_036850765.1. Classification (NCBI taxonomy): domain Eukaryota; kingdom Metazoa; phylum Chordata; class Mammalia; order Chiroptera; family Emballonuridae; genus Saccopteryx; species Saccopteryx bilineata. The sequence goes on from NC_089494.1 coordinate 8,398,487, forward strand.
GGAGCTGAGTGGCAAAGAAAAATTTGAGTTAAATGATTTGTTTTAAATAATCTAAAAACTTGGACAACATGTTTTCAAACTCAAAACTAACAATTATGAAAATAGAGATTGAAACTTAATTTAAGAAACTGAAAATAACCCTGGTTGATTAACATTATGCCCTTTAATGTCTTTTAAAACAATAAAAATTAAAATAAAAAGAAAGCATAGCTTGCATTTTTAGACAGGTAAAACAAGGAAAACAATAAGGAGTATAAAAGTTGAAACAGGAAAAAAAGTATAAAAAATATATTATATGAGACACGAATTATACATAAAACAGTGTTGATATTGGAAGGCACAGCGCCAAAAATGGAATCCAACAAGAGGCACAGGGAGACAAAGTGCCAAGAAAGCTGTTAATCAAAGACACGCAAGTTCAGGTATGCAAATGAGAACAACAACAAAGAAGTGATGCTGGTATTCATGTAATAGAAAAGTTCAATAAACAAATAATGGGACAAATATTTTATGGATATTAAAAATCATTCCTTCTAGTTTTTTTTTCTTTAATATGATGAAAGGAGATAGTGAGACAGATTCCAGCATGTGCCCCGACCAGAATCCATTTGGCAATGCCTGTCTGGGACCAATGCTTGAATCAACTGAGCTATTTTAAGCACCTGAGGCTGACACACTTGGACCAACTGAGTGATCCTCAGCTCCAGATGCCAATACTCAAAATAACCAAACCACTGGCTGTGGGAAGGGAAGAGAGAGAAAAGAGGGAGAGGAAGGAAAAAGAAGAAGATAGTCACTTCTCATGTATGCCCTGACCAGGGATCGAACCCAGGGTGTCCATACACTGGGCTGACACTCTATCCACTGAGCCAATCTGCCAGGTCTCCCTCTAGGTTTTGACTATTCAAATAAGCAAAAATTCACATGGAGGCTCTGGAGAAATTAGCAAGAAGGATGTATTATTTAATTTTGTGTTCCTAAAACAGAAAACAATATTTTCAATACTTTTAGAATGTATATCGATACATCATAATGTTGGACACAAAAAAAATCTCAGAAAGTTAAAATTAGCAGAAGTTAATCAGGCTGCACATGGAAAAAAAAACTATACGCCTATAGATTTTATGAAACAAAACAGAAAGCACTCTGTTGGGTAAAAGAGAAAATGGATCTTTTAGTTACAGACTATTTTGATAAAGAAACAGAAAAAGAGAAGTAGTGGAAGGAGATTGGTTAAATCTTAGGAAGATGGTTAAGTATTAGAAAAATGCTTAAATATTAGGAAATCTTATAATGTAATTTATCACAACAATAAAAAGCAGAAAAAGTATTTCATTGTATCCATAAATTATTTAAATAGAAAATTTGGAAACACCTAGCAGCTATTTTTAGAAAAACTATATGAAATAAGTGGAAGTTGACACAATATGAAGTCACCTAAATTAGTAAACACTGAGGTAAACATTGAAATGATGAGGCCATTCAAACAAAAACAAGTAATGCTTCCCTTTACTACAATTTACATCTGTATGTTTTAACTAATGCAATGGGATAAGAAATTGAATTTATATAAATACTAAAATAAGATACAATGTTATATGACATATGAATATATATGGAGAAATGATAGACACCTCACTAAATTCCCTAAGAACAAGAAAAAGAATTTGCTAAGAAGCACGAATTTTAAAAAAGTAAGAGCTCACAAGTCCTTAAAACTTAACAATTTTATTTGCAACAATATATACTGAAAAGAAATAACATGTTTTCTTTGAATATATGTACCCTGATTTATTGATGTCACCCCATTAAAATAAAAATTTATTTATAAAAAAAAGAAATAAAATAACAGTTAATTCACAATAGTAAATACACATGCATTGATTTATAAACAACTAAAAGTTATGAACCTATGAAAGAAACTAAAATGTCTTATTGAAGAAAATTAGATAAGATCTAAATAAATGCAGATATACAGAAGGGTGCCTCCAATCAGAAAAACATCGCAATTTTTTTTTTTTTTTCTGAAGCTGGAAACGGGGAGAGACAGTCAGACAGACTCCCGCATGCGCCCGACTGGGATACACCCGTGGTGGGCGACGCTCTGCCCACCAGGGAGCGATGCTCTGCCCCTCCGGGGCGTCGCTCTGCCGCGACCAGAGCCACTCTAGAGCCTGGGGCAGAGGCCAAGGAGCCATCCCCAGCGCCCGGGACATCTTTGCTCCAATGGAGCCTTGGCTGCGGGAGGGGAAGAGAGAGACAGAGAGGAAGGAGGGGAGGGGGTGGAGAAGCAAATGGGCGCTTCTCCTATGTGCCCTGGCCGGGAATCGAACCCGGGTCCCCCGCACGCCAGGCCGACGCTCTACCACTGAGCCAACTGGCCAGGGCCACATCGCAATTTTTAAATGTGAATCGTTCTGAAATTATTGTAAAAGTGTGATGCACTCGATATGTAATCTCATTGAATATAGATAAACTAATTTAAAACTATATGTAACAGGAAAACTATCTGATTCAAGCAAAGAAAGGTATAAAAGAGAAAGTAGAGGACGACCAAATAGGTTGAAATGTTAAAAAATATAGTAAGATTTTAAAAGAATGTAGAAAAATATTTTCAGCACACATGTCTGAAGGTTAATATATCTGATATACAAAGACTTAAGCCAATTGATAAACTATGACATATAACCCTGAAAATAATGGACCTGAACAGTCACTTAGAGAAAAGAGAATTAATGCAGTAATTTTCCAGTAAATACATTTACATATACAAACTAACACATCAGTGAGAAACCATATCTCAGCCATTAGACTGGCAAACGCAGTTTCGTGAGTGACGGACAACATGGCGCGGGAAAAGGTTGGGAGAAGCAGAGGCTCATGGCTGGTGTGAGCGGGAATTGCTACAGCTGGTGCTGTGTCAAAGCGGAAACGGTCACACTGTTTGAAAATATGTAGGAGGAAGTCTTTGTGAACTGGGGTTAGACAAAAAGCTAGTTATAACACCAAAAGCTTGATCCATAAGAGAAACAATCTGATAAATGAGAATAAAAAACATTTAATCTTTTTGTGCTTCAAAAGACACCGTTTAGAAAATGGAAAGACTACTCAGAGAGCAGAGAACGAGAATCTGAGCTGGATCAAGTGGTTCTGCTGGGAGCAAGGGACAGAGATAAGCTTGTAAAGGAATGCAGGGCTGGGGTGAGGGGCTCCAACACAGTCACTTCCCCTCGGGACGCACAGTAAATTAAAGCCTTTCAGGCCAGGAGGCTAAAGAAACCATATCAAGAGTCTCTGAAAAGCAGAGCAGAGCTACCTGAGAGCTCCCCATTCAGAAATGACAATGACAATTATGATGAAACCAGAGACATAAAAAAAGAGAAGGAGTTGGAAGCTGTGAGGTGACTCTGTCCTACGAAAGTGTAAGTCCGTTCTGGACAAGGCTAGAAGAAACTAACAGAATCAACATTTTAAAAAAACTAGTAATAACAAAAAGCCATAAGCACTACAAAAAATTAAATAATTACCATAAGAAAAAAGGTCTGAGACAACGATTAAGAACAGAAACTAAAAAGCTAAAGAGATTTATTAGGGCTTCAAGCAGTGAGGGCAAAAGTTGCACCAGTGGAAGAATATTTATGCTGCCAAATTTAAGAACACCTGTGTGAAGATATCCAAAAACACCAAAAACTTCCCCTGATGTAATAAAAGGTAGAATTGAATCTGCCACCTTCAGAACAGAATGACTGTGTTTAAAGACAGTGCACATGAATTTCACCGGTAGCTTTTTTCTGCATCACTTCTATTAGTAATAACAAGGGTGTCTCTGTGTTACAAAATCAATACTGAAATAAGTTTTTACTCTATATCTGAAAGCTTTAATAACATAGAAATCGCCATAAAAAGGTTAAAAGACAGGGAAGTCTATGTATAAAGTTCAGACTATGCGGATTCTCTCCATAAAGAAAGGACAATGACCTCATCTGACTACATTGATCAAAAAATATACCGGCAATTGACAGAAGAGGTGATTTAAGTGACCAATAGACACAAAAGCTGCTCAACCTCCCTCCCCTGTAATTAGAGGATGCAAATGAACAGGGGGCATCCCTTCATCCAGCCCCTTTGGGAGGTTTGGGCATGGGGCTCTGGCTCACCAGCTGGTGGTAGGAGGGTGTGATGGATTCGCCTCTAGGAAGGCAGTTCGGTGGGCTCTCCAGACAAGTACGCATCAGTACCCTTTGCCTCCACAATTTGAACTTCTGGGTTTTGACATGAGACAGATATTGGGACATATACAAAACCATAAAAAAATATATAACTCACTGCAGTTTGTTGGTATTAGTGAACAATTGAAAACCACATAAATAGCTCTTTAAATAAAAAAAATAACTTAAAAAATATGGTCTATTGATTCCACGGAGTAGTATGCAACTACTAAAAAAGAATGAGGTTCATCAATGAGTTCATTAATGTGAAAAAGCTTTTAATAATTTTTTTCTTTTTTTTTTTTTTTTGTATTTCTCTGAAGCTGGAAACGGGGAGAGACAGTCAGACAGACTCCCGCATGTGCCCCACCGGGATCCACCCGGCACGCCCACCGGGGGACTACGCTCTGCCCACCAGGGGGCGATGCTCTGCCCCTCCGAGGCTTTGCTCTGCCGCAACCAGAGCCACTTTAGCGCCTGGGGCAGAGGTCAAGGAGCCATCCCCAGCGCCCGGGCCATCTTTGCTCCAATGGAGCCTCGGCTGTGGGAGGGGAAGAGAGAGACAGAGAGGAAGGAGAGGGGGAGGGGTGGAGAAGCAGATGGGCGCCTCTCCTGTGTGCCCTGGCCGGGAATCGAACCCAGGACTTCTTCACGCCAGGCCGACGCTCTACCACTGAGCCAACCGGCCAGGGCCAATCTTTTAATAATTTTAATATGATATTAATATTTTTAAAATGTATATTCCAGAATGGCATATACAATATAATCTAATTAAAAAACAAGACACAAATTGTGTATTTAGAAACACAATTTATATGTTTAAACACGGAGAGATATAAAATGTTATGCCGACAATACTCAACAGGACCTTGGTTAGAAGCTGTAGGGGTGGAGGGTGGTGAGCAGAAAATTTCCCTCTATATACATCCAGGTCATTTGAAATTTAATGACTAAGATTGGATAATATATTTTTTCTATTAAAAAAATCAAACAATTAAACATATTAGTAATGTTACTTCTTACCCATTATTAGGGGAAAAAGATAGGATTTCTAGTCTTTTCCTTTTCCAGAACAGAAAATCACCGCACACAAGAAAACACTCAGCCTGCACTAGTTTTTGGTGTCTTGGTCCCTCCCCTTCCTTTCACTCCCTTAGGTCAAGATCCCTGGAGGAGGAGCCCAGACATGCTCCACCCCCCTCCCCATCACCACCACAGGTGGGAATAAGCTCAGGGCTGATGGTCCCCAGGTCAGCCGTGAGACCAGGCACCCAGTGTTTGAAAATTGGTGATATGTTTACCCTGAATTTTTTATTTTCTAATGAACTCTTTTCAAAACAGCCTAGGTGAAGGCAGAGGAGGCCTGCGGGAAACGAGAGAGTTCAGAGGTCATGAGAAAGTAACAAATCCCTTTTCTCGAAGCCTCAGAAAGGACAGCTGAGTCCAGACAGGACCTCCCGCTGAGCAGTGGTTGTAACACAGGAGTCCTGTGGGTTGTGGCAGCTGCACTCACACCAGCAGCTGTTCCTCTGTAGGTTAAAGCTCTGATTTCCTCATTACATATCCCTGCATTTCAGTACAGTGCAGCTGAGTGTTCTTGTAAAGCAGGACTGAGGTCAAGGTTGAGACCAGTGTCTAGTGACAGACAGAAGCAGCAGCCCAGCCAGAGAGAAAGTTAAAGGGAGGAAGACAAAGACTGACCTGGTGCTGAGGTCGCTGCCTCCACTGGCCATCGTCCTGCCTGTCCCTCCGGTGTCCCCAGACTGAGACCAGTGTGGCTGTCCAGCCCTGAGCAGGAAGTGTGTAAAGGACTTACTCACGGAGGTCTCCACCCAAATGGGGAAACAAGAAGTGAAAGTAACTGAGTGCTGTCGGACACTGTCTCCCTTTTCCTGCAGCCCCACGGTGGTGCTCAGCCATCCGGACTGTGGCAGCAGGAATGGGGGCCAGGGAGGGACGGGAAGGGTCTGGAAAGCCAGAGGAGGAGGACCCTCAGCAAGAAGCAGGACCAGCCACCAGAAGTCCCCTTATTTGTGCAGAGATATGAAAAACATCTGTGATTCTGGCTGTACTCAGATTCCCTGACTTTCTAAGAGGATGCAGAGTAAGACAGTTAGGTCTCCGTGTCCAGAAACAGGGCTGGGGGAGCGACATTCCCCAGTGTCATGGCTTCCACCTGTTCCCCTGAGTCCGACTTCCTCAGGCTGTAATTGGGGTTCTCACCCAGGTACAGTGAAGATACAGGGGAAGGCTCCCCCCTCTCTTCACCTCTGTTCTTTCTTTCCCCCAAAGGGGCAGACTTCCATCTGGGCAGATTCCACACCCTGAAGAGGACACCATGCAGGGGGCAGGGCCGCAGTGTGCCCAGTGCTGCACACGGGGTCTCCCCAGCCCCCTCACTGGGGGTAGAGAAACTAGTAAGCTGAGCCTGTGCTGGGCACAGCTGTCCTGTACTCCTGGTCTCCACGGTTCACGGGACCCGGACAGGGTCTGACACAGACGACACCAGTCTTTTCTAGTGTCCCCTCTCTCTCCTCTATCCTTGGACAGCAAGAAGACTAGCCCATCATTATGCCGGGTGTTGGCATTAATGTGCCAGCTTTTCCTGGGTCTGCTGAGAGTCACTAAGAACAGCATGTGAATTAGAGTCCCAGAGCAAGTCCGCAGGGGCCGGCTTCCCGGGTGGGCACTCTCACATTGGGGCTGCCCTGGCCTGAAGGAAGGACACGTCCTGATGGGGTTAGAGGGAGCTGGGGACATGGCATCCTGTGAAAAGCAGTGTCCCTGAGGGGTCAGGAGTCCCCTGTAGACAAAGCACAGTTTCCTTGAACCAGGGAACAACGTCAAACCCATGCACGTTAGGAACCAGACTGGTCCATCTCAGAAGCAGGCTGAAGCCCTAACAGTGCTGCTGGACTGAGGACTGAGGTGTCACGTGTTGCACATGATGCACCAAGGGGAGGGGCTTCCTCAGCGTCACCAGGAGCAGCTGCCCTTCAGGCCCCAGTAGCGGGCTGTCTCCACGTGGGACACCCTGTGGCCTGGGTGTGTGTGTGTGTGTGTGTGTGGTGAATGGGAGCAGCCTGAGGCCTTGTGGCTAAGCCCGATTCAGGGGTTCAGAGTTGGGAATCCTTTTGGCACGTGTCTAAACAATATCCCCAGATCCTGCTTTTACCGGGAAGAAAGCTAGGATTTTCATCCCATCTGTCTCCCCTTCTGCTTGTCAGTTGCTTTAGGACTCATGTCAGGCTACTTGGGGCGTTTATACACAGAACTGAGGTTCTTCTCTGTGACTTCCTCCTGCGATTCCCCCTTTATCCCCAGAGAGCGTGGATGCCCCGCCTTCTTCCTGGGCTCTGCTGACCAGCAAATAAAATGAACTCGCTGCCCGTGGCTGCTCTGAGCCAGTGATAGTGAATGATAGAATCAATCGGAATCCGGAAGACCGTGTAACAGGCTTTATTGAAAGGAAACCTGCCGGGCTGTCTCGTAAGGGAGAGCAGCCCTAACAGGTAGGGTTAAATAGGGGATTTGAGGGTCGGAGGAAAAATGTATATTTCAGTAATTTATGTAAGATTAACTGTAAATAAGCTAGGGGACTTTCCACACCTGGGTTAGTCACCCAGATGCCCAGGGGGTAGTGACCTGGAACATCCAGTTTGTCAGTGTCCCTTCATCCACTTAAGGGAGGAGGGGGTCCTGGCCCTCGCAGCACCCCCTATCAGTAAACAGGAAACATCTCATGCTGGCTGCTTGTGAGGTCTGATTTACCTCCAGAATCCCCCGGCTTTCTTCCCTCTCTGGAAGTCTCGGTTGTTTTTCTCTGAACTTGGCCCAGTGTTCTGGCTGGTTTCTGCAAGCAGCCTGTTGGATAGGAGCGCATCCTGCAGCTCAGAAGCAGAATCCCCAACCCCCACTTGTAAGCAGCAGACCAGCCCCGCCCACTCCCAGGCCCAGCCGGGCTTTCAGAGACCCCAGTGGTTCCAGTGCCCCTGAGCGCCCACCCACCAAGGAAGAGAGAGGCTACTGTGCATGACTCAGTCACACTTTTGTTAGGAGATACACTCCGACTATATACACTTTGTGCTCACGGGACCACAAACACCTACTTAAAATGACTTCTTTCATAAACAAAATAAGAGAACAAGTAATATGTATAAAGAAAAGATATGGTTTATTCTAGAATTTTACAAACCATCTATACATGAGACATATAAGTTGTTCCTGAAAAGCTTAAGAATATAAAATGGTTTCTTTTTATTTATGTATTTGTTTTTTATTTGATGTTTTTGGCTAAGACAGGAGATAGAGTTATATGGTTGTTGCATTTGGGTTTTGTTTCAAGGACTTACTGACACATCAGCCTCTTTCCAAGGGATTGGGGACACTTCCTTCCCTCTGCCTCTTTTTTCTTTCTTGTGCTTAACTCTTTATTGTGCTAATGAAAGAAAGAGCACCCAACTGTGTACAATTGAGAGTTCAGGTCATGTTATTATAATGTTCATTACATTTCCTTTATTTTAGCTTGGTAACAGCCTTTAGCATTCTTTTTTTTTTTTCTTTCTTTCTTTTTTCTGAAGCTGGAAACGGGGAGAGACAGTCAGACAGACTCCCGCATGCGCCCGACCGGGATCCACCCGGCACGCCCACCAGGGGCGACGCTCTGCCCACCAGGGGGCGATGCTCTGCCCCTCCGGGGCGTCGCTTTGCCGCGACCAGAGCCACTCTAGCGCCTGGGGCAGAGGCCAAGGAGCCATCCCCAGCACCCGGGCCATCTTTGCTCCAATGGAGCCTTGGCTGTGGGAGGGGAAGAGAGAGACAGAGAGGAAGGAGGGGGTGGGGGGTGGAGAAGCAAATGGGCGCTTCTCCTATGTGCCCTGGCCGGGAATCGAACCTGGGTCCCCCGCACGCCAGGCCGACGCTCTACTGCTGAGCCAACCGGCCAGGGCCCCTTTAGCATTTCTTATAAGGCAGTTCTAGTGGTGATGATCTCTGTCAGCTTCCATTTGATTGGATAAGTCTGTTTCTTCTTTAATTCTAAAGGACAGCTTTGCTACGTACTAATCTTCATTAACAGTTCTTTCCTTTCAATATTTTCAGTATATCATTCACTCTTTTTCGACCTGCAAAGTGTTTGTTGAACAATTTGCTAATAGTCTTATGAGGGCTCAGTTGTATATGACAAGTCAGTTTTCTCTTGCTGTTTTCAAAACTTTTTGTCTTTAAATTTTGAAAATTTAATTATAAAGAGTGTCAGTATAGTCCTTTTCAGGTTCAACCTATTGGGGTCTTTGGCCTTTACAAATATGGATATCCATTTCTTTCCCTAAATTTGGGAGTTGTTCAATCATTATTGCATTAATTAGACTTTATGTCCTTTTTTTTTCCCCCGCCCTCTTGGAGTCCCACAATGCATATATGTTTTCCTTTATAATGTCTCCTAAGTTCTATAGGCATTCTTCACTCCTTAATCGCCTTTTGGTCCTCTGACTGGATAATTTCAAATAACCTATCTTTAGCTCTCTGATTCTTTCTTCTGCTTAAATGTGTCTGCTGTTGAAGCCCTCTATTGAATCTTTCAGTGCAGTCTTTGTCTTCTTTAGAATGTCTGTTTGTCTATTTGATAGTTTCTTTTTCTATGTTGAACTTCTTCTTTTTTTTTTTTTTTAAATTGAATTTATTACAGTGACATTAGATAATAAAATTTTACGGGTTTCAAGTGTACATTTCTACAACACGTCATCTATACACTGTATTGTGTGTTCACCCTCCCCAAGTCAAGTCTCCTGCCATCAATATTTATGCTCCATATACCCTCCTCCACCTCTACCCCCAGTCATCACCACACTGTTGTCTATGTCCATTCTCTTCTTTCCCCCTTTTTGCTCAATCCCTCCACCCCCTCTTACTTAGTCCCCCCCTACCCAACAGCTGTCAGCCCGCTCTCTATGAGTCTGTCTCTATTTTGCTTATTTAGTTCATTTTGTTTATTAGAGTCCACATACAGTGAAATCATATGGTACTTGTCTTTCTCTAACTGGTTTATTTCAGTTAACATAATGCTCTCCAGGTCCATCCATTCAGTTGCAAAAGGTAAGATTTCCTTCTTTTTTATGGCCAAGTAGTATTCCATTGTGTAAATGTACCACAGCCTTTTTTTTTTTTTTAATAAATTTTTATTAATGGTAATGGGATGACATTAATAAATCAGGGTACATATATTCAAAGAAAACATGTCTAGGTTATTTTGTCATCAAATTATGTTGCAAACCCCTCGCCCAAAGTCAGATTGTCCTCCGTCACCCTCTATCTAGTTCTCTGTGCCCCTCCCCCTCCCCCTAACTCTCTCCCTCCCTCCCTCCCATGTCCTCCCTCCCCCCCCCCCACCCTTGGTAACCACCACACTCTTGTCCATGTCTCTTAGTCTCATTTTTATGTATGTTGAACTTCTAATTTTGTTCACGTATTAGCTCCTTGTTTAATTTAGTTGTCTGTGGGTTCTTGTTTTATTTCCTGAATAGCAAACACTTTCTTGAAATTCTGCTCAAATCTCACCTCCAGTCTACCTTTCATTAAGCCCACGTCATTGCTCTGAAAAAGAAAATGACAAAATAATGACACTTTTTAGTATTATTAGACACCCTGCAATTGAGAATGATCAGAAATCTTGTCTAAAACACCTAAATTACCTTAACCAGGGTAAGCTAAAAACTCAAAGGGCTAAGAGTAATTTCTGTGTCCTAAGGGCAGGATTATTTACTATTAATTAGACAAAAATAGAAAATCATTACCATGCTTAAGTACTCTTACTCAATGGGCTTGGGTGGTTTACTTCAGTGATAACTAGGAAAGTAATGTAAGGTCTTTATAACTATCAAATATGACAAATATCTAAGTACAATCAGTGAACTTCCTTTCTTGTTGTCACCTCTATTTTTCTCTGGTGGCTCCTGTTAACTACATCAGTGTTTTTCACCCATCTGTCTGTGGACCGACGCTAGTCCACCAGAAATGTTCTGCTGATCCACAAAAGAGTTGACTACTCTGATGTTGTGTGAAGATTATAGACCCAATGATCTTAGCGGGACTCGCTTATGCTCAGAGTGACTGCCACTTATCAGCCTGTATCATCGATAACAACACTACTGAGGTTGTCTTAGATATCTTTGGAACTTGGAGCCTCTTTCTAGTAACCTTTTGCATGGTGCAGAGCATTTACAAATCATGCACAATAGACAAAAGGCATCAGGAAAAACTTAGGTCATATTCAATGCATCATACTTGTGAAGTTCGAAAATCAAGCACCAAAGCTTGTCCCCTGTTGCACTGTTTGTTATGCATAGTAAAATAAAACTTTATTCACTGCATGCTTCCATTTCCAACTGGCTAGGTCACCGGTTCCCAAGTGTCAAGAGGTTGAAAACCACTGAATTATATGGTTTACTTACACGCAAAGGAACCCAGAGTTGGGGATTTCTGAGCCGTTTCATTGAGAATGTTTGGGGAGAGATAAGAAGCACAATATGACTTGAGGATGCAATTCTCCTCTCCCTTTGTTTGGAGCAGGGAGGACGTGCGTGTCCCCCATGGCTACCTGTTGCCTTTGAGGAGAGGAGTGAGCTCTCAGGGGGCTGAAGCTGTGGTTGTTAGGGACACCTAAGTGACTCACTGTTTCACTCTATTGAAAGCCACTCACTTTTAGATCCCTTGCTTGGATAAGCTTGTGATAGGATGAGATAAACTGTTAAGTTTCCCTATACCACAAACTGAGGGCAGAATCACTCCATGGAAAGAAAACGAAATGGAAGCAAGGAGAGCCCCTTACGTTAGCAGGGGCCCCGTTGTGCTGAAAGACGCCGCGCAGCTCCCTCACAAACCCCTCCACTTGGGGGTAACGCCGCTCATTCAGCTTCTTCCTGATTGCTTTCAACATCATAAGAGCCTCCACGCGTCGAACGGTGGCTACTTGCTGATGAGAAAAATATATGATATTGAGAAAATTCCTGATGCAGTACAAGGTATGCCTTCAGTGGATTCCTATACAATCCAGCAGAAATACAAGATAAGGACAGCAGCAGCCTGGGCTCTGCCTCCCACGGATTTCAGAGATCACAAATCTCACAAGAGCCCGTGTCAAGGTCAGGCGACTTGTAATCATGGTTTGTTATTGTTACTCACATTCTTCTTAGGGAAGTTTTCGTCGAAATGGCAACAGACTTTCAAGAAGAGGAACTTGCATTTCTGCAAGAGAAGGAGAATTTGAATGAAAAGCAGCTTAGACAGAATGATTCCGTATGCATCCTGGGCAGAAGTATGGCGACACTGGTTTTCCAGAAGTTTCCTCAAACAAGTGTGGCTCTAAGAAACAGATATGTAATGGCGGAGTTGTTTGTTCTCTGCACACGAGTCTCAGTGCGGCGTCAGCAGGGTTGAGACCTGGGCGGAAGGGGAGGCATCCTTTGGCACCGTGCCCCTCACCCTGTGACTGTTTGACTTCTCACATGTCAATGGGAAAGAAAAAGGCTTGGGTTCAAATCCAACTCACCAGCTCCTCCTCAGGCCCCATGGGCCTCGCCAGGACCTCAGACTCCCTGTGGCACTGCTGACTTCCTGCAGACAGCATTATCTGGCAGAAGGTGCAACTCCACGGGCTGCTGAGAGAGTGGGCACAAGTGAGCAAGGCACATCCCCAGAAGAGCCACCGTTGCTACAGCTGCCACTGTCCTTTCAGGAATGGCCCATGGGCACAGCTTGAGAACTAAGGGAACACTGGGTGGAGTCTCCAAGGGCCCCATGTTGGGTCTAGCCAATGACCCTCATCCCATCAAGGGGAGCAGCAGGGGGTGAGTGAGTGGAGGGCAGCTTCAGGGTGAGGGGTAGGATCTCCTTTCCCCGTTGGAACTTCTGGGAGCCCCAGAGGGCCCTGCCCACCTGGCCTGAGGGTCAGAGACTGGGTTTTAACCCCTGGGGTCCTGCAGCCTCAACCAGCTGAGAACATGACAAAAAAATCCAGGTTTCCTGCGTTTCCCAAATAAGCAGAGAACATAAATCCCTGGGTTTCCACTCCTGTGAACAGGAGTCCATGCTAGAAAGCTCTATAAAGAGCAGTGGCAGTATGTAGGCAAAGGACCCAGCCACTGGCCTCAGCCTCCCAGAGGAGAGAGGAGGGTATTGTTTAATACCCTCTTGCTACAAGTGTCTTTAAACTTGTAAACTGGGGTCATATTGCTGGACCCCCACCTCCCTCCATCCCAGTTATTTCCCATCAGGACACACGCAGCAGCTCTGCAGGGGAGGGGGGTATGGAAATGGCAGGAGGAAGGGTCCTTGAAAGGAGAGAGGGGCTGCATCTCACAAACCTCTTTTTTTCCACAGAAGGGAGGTGACAGCCCTTATGAAAGGATCTTGAACAAGTATCACAGCGGAAGAGCGTCCCTCTGCTTCGGCAGATCTCACATGTGTTTGACTTCCTCAACTAGAAAATAAAACTGTCCCCAGTAAGGACCCAGAAGGCCTCCACTACGAGAATCTGAAATGCATAGCATTTTGTGAACCTGGAAAACACTGATGTGCTTCTGAGTGCAGACTTCAGAAGAATTCTTTGTCTACAGTAAAGTTTAGGAGGAGACACCCATGTGTCAGACCACAAACCAAGAAACTCTAACACAGAAAAACTAGCAACAAAACAAGACGAGTTTTATAGACATTTTAAAGGTAAATCATTTTATTACCTTGCAGATAAAACAAGGTCCTGTAATAAAGCATCAAATCCATTTGCCTACCCTGCAATGACCCAAATGACTCATGGAAAGGTTGTATATTGAGAAGTTAATACAGTGGAATAAACTTCTAAGAAAACACTGCATCCTCTAGTCGTGGCTGTCGGCTCCCCATGAGTTCAAGGACTGGAAGGAAGTCCTGGACTGTGGATTCTGTGCCTGGAGGGTCCCTGGACCGGTGACAGTGACTTTGGGGTGGAATGACCATGGGCACAGATGACCAGGTGGTGCCAGGGAGGATGGCGCTCTGTGGCTCTGGGAGCTGGGGAAGATGCCCCGTGACTCAGCTCACCGTGTAGGGTGGGGTGGCACCATCTCTGAATGGTCAGGGAGTGTGGCCATTGCTGTGTTCTATAATCAGACTGGAGAGGGACTTCCTAATCAACTGAAAGTGAATTTCTTACCAATCGTAATGTGAGGCCTTGAACCAGATTTAATTCATTTGAAGAAGATAAAATTTGATGGTATTTCCATCCAAATGTTGTGGTGTAACTCCTGAATATTGAACCCAACAAAATTTATAGAGAAGACGCAAAGATACATCGTATTCCATACAAGCACACGTGTGAACAAAAAGAACTGGCCTGAGACTGAGCCCTTTGTCAGTCAAGAAAGTGCGGTCTAAGGGCCAATGTTAAAGCTCAGTATTACGTGCTGCTTTGACATTGGTAAAATAAGGAGAGCCTTGAACGACCTATCTGCACGTTCCCCTCCCCACTCTGCTCCCCTGGATAAGGTCCCTCAGCTAAATCATGCTCCTTGTCACAGGACCATGTGTAATCTGGATGATCTGTGATATCGTATTTGAGTTCCTAGTCAGTCATGGAATTATTCAAAGAAACCAACCACAATGTCACACAGAGACCAGAGGCCACCCAACCCTCCACAGCCCCTGGTTGTTCATCTGTCCCTGAGGGCCACCCTGTAAGGCTACATGGCCGCCCTGCCCTCCTTCCTCGGTCTGGGAGTGTATGTGACTAATAAACACCTGTCAGTTCACCTGTCCGGTGAGAGATGCCATTACTTGCCATCCAAAACTCTCCAGTGGACATCCCTCCCTCATCAATGGTGATAGAAACAGAAAACCAGTCACTGAGGGCATGTTAAGTCATACAACAGAGAACTGCAGCTGGGAAAACTGTGTGAACCATTCTCTAAAGAGCACCCAAGCCAGTGGATGAAATGTCTCAAGGGCTGACAGTTCAAAAGACCTTGAACGTCAGATAATGTAAAGGCCTGGACCGCACATTCCCGGTGGAAGGTGAAGTCCCGCTGACCAGCTACGTGTAGCCTGTTGTGCAAGTGCTGTATGGCCATTTCTACCTGAAGTGTAAGAGGATGGCACTTCTCACCTTCCCCTCCTGCTCAGGGTCTCATTCATACCCAGTCTTGAACAAGCCATCTCGTGGTCCTGAGTCTATACTGCCCATTGTGTATTTGTTTGTAGTATCCACAGCCTTCTTCCACTGAGGGAGAAATCACTTCCATAGATGGAAAGGAAGTTGCACAGCCCTGCAGTGGAGCCAAGGGCTGGCATCAAACGAACTATTTTTCCAGGTCAGCCTATTATTTAAGATGCATCCATCTCCCAAGAGTTCCAACCTTACAGAACTATCTGCTTGAAAATAAGCCCATAATTTCCAATTGAGAAAGAATTCTGTGTTTCTAAGTATATCCTTTATTGGATAATGGAAGAGGATGTAAATAATATAATCAAAATCTGGGATTGAGTTGAGGATGACCTTGTGACCTTATTAAGAAAATTTTTTATGTATTCCATAGTCATGTTTACTTTATATGTGACACCCTTATAACATCTGCCTCTATAAGTAAAACCCTTCTATGAAGCTGTTTGGATAGCTCCTTATCTCCATCTCAAATGGTTGACCATGCACAGATGACCCTGCATACAACATAACGTTCAGTGACCATATCTGAAGGCACATGCCATAAATAAAATGAAGGCAGGGAAGAGCAGAAGGGAACACTAAATAATAATCACACAGTTGAGAAACCATAAAAAATGCACCGTACATATAAAGTCATTTGCGTGAGAAGAACTCAAGTACAGAAGTGATCACCTTTTTCTTCCCGTTATTTTTGCTTGGAGGTTTAGGTAGATATTCACGCTGAAAGAGAAAAGATCCAAATACATGGTTAGCCTGTGTTTCTGGTTTGTGAGTCTGGCATTCCAACCTCTTCCCAAATATTTCTTCTTGGATGTCCTAGACCAAGGTGTCTTAATGAGACATGAGCTTCCTCTCCTCCCCCGTATTTATTCTGAATTTGTCGTTGGAACCCAGAAAAATCATCTTCAGAACCTTCTCTCTTGCTCTTATACTTTTCCCCTAAGTTTTTTTTTTTTGCATTTTTCTGAAGCTGGAAACAGGGAGAGACAGTCAGACAGACTCCCGCATGCGCCCGACCGGGATCCACCCGGCACGCCCACCAGGGGCGACGCTCTGCCCACCAGGGGGCGATGCTCTGCCCATCCTGGGCGTTGCCATGTTGCGACCAGAGCCACTCTAGCGCCTGGGGCAGAGGCCACAGAGCCATCCCCAGCGCCCGGGCCATCTTTGCTCCAATGGAGCCTTGGCTGCGGGAGGGGACGAGAGAGACAGAGAGGAAAGCGCGGCGGAGGGGTGGAGAAGCAAATGGGCGCTTCTCCTGTGTGCCCTGGCCGGGAATCGAACCCGGGTCCTCCGCACGCTAGGCCGACGCTCTACCGCTGAGCCAACCGGCCAGGGCTCCCCTAAGTTTTAAGAGGTTTTCCTTCACCATCTATTTAACACCCCTCACCTCCTTTCCATTCCCAACAGGGCCACTCAGACTTGAGTCCTCACAGCAGGACCATTCGCTCAACACACACGTATCCCACACCTACAGGTGTCAGACACTCTGGACAATGCTGAGCCCACAAACACGGACAAACCCCTGGGGAGTCTAGAGACACAAGGGGAATGCAGGAAGGGTAAGAATAAAACAGTGAGAGAAGGGCCTTAATAGAGGGTTCAAGGGGCCCAGGGATGGGTGACCGGGGCAGGTCAGTCAGGGAACATTCAGAGAGGGGTGACATCTGAGCTGAGCATGGCAGGCTGACTATAGGCTTGTTAGGCTGAGAGACAGTAATTTCAAAGGCCCATGTTGTCTGTGATACTGTTTTAAATACATCATTTCATGGCTCAGGAGCTGTCTATATTTATGAGTTTAAACTCCTCAGCTTGACATTAAATCTCTCCACAAAATACTTGATAGACTATTCCATATCCCACACCACCATCCACCTCAACCCACGGAGTGGTCTGGTTTTCAAGCCATTCTTTCTCTGGAGTGTTGACTGTGGACTGTCTCTCTCAGTGCCTAGAGTCCTCTGCAAGCACCGCGTCGGAATGACCTTCCCCTCCAGCTCCTGCGCCTGCGCCCACAGAGCCCCTGGGACAGAGCGGGAGCTGCCTGTGCTGAGCTGTGAGGGTGGGCACCTCTCCCGGGGGAAGGACAACGTCAGGGGCCTCCAGGCCCTGGTCATAATGCAGCCTATATTCGGTGAGCTCACAGTGACCTTATCTTTGAGTACAACCGGGAAAGTCACATCTCCGCCCCCATCACTCACGTACATCCATCATCCATTTCAGGGTTTTCTTGCCATAGCGTATACTCAGCTTCCAATTACTTGATTTTTCACGGCCTCCTTTAATTTCAAATTCCCTCGGGGTGAACCAGTTTCCATCATCGCTTTTTATACACTTCACTGTGGCTCCTGTAAGACAGGGGTAAGGTGATCCTGAAACCTCTTCGTCCTCAGAGCTCAGTTGTTGGCCTCCCAGCACATTGGCTCTGAGCCCACCCAATTTGAGTTCACGATCAATAGCAGGAGTGTCTGGCCTCCCCTCTCCAACTTAAGAACCCCCAAACCCAGCCTGTAAGTCCCCTCCAAGGAGAGTCCCTGCATTGTGCATACATTTCTTTGACCTCTATGCAACAACAAAAAAAGTGATCATTAGCATCAAAATCAACACTAGAAATGTATTCCAAAATCACCCTTAGGAAAAGCAATCGATTCTGAACAGGGAGAGGACTTGCATATGCTATTAAATTCTGGAGATAGAGAACAAGGCAGACTCTCTGATGGCCCGGGGGGGGGGGGGGTACTCGGGAGGGGGGGCAGAGCCTCAAACTGGACTGACATCTCAGGTGGGGGCCCCCCCGCAGCTCAGCAAGCACCACGGGAGACCTGTGCCTTCTGCTGCAAACATATTTCAGCCACTGTACTGGCACTCGTGAGCAGGGGTCTTTCCATTCCTGAAATCACGGCTAGCTGACATTTAAATAACTGTGAAATATTACTCAGTGGAAAAATTTAATTTATACATAAAAGGCAGTCATAGCCATGTGCGTCCTTAGGGAGATGAAAATCAAAACCGCAGTGAGATCCTACACATTACCTGTGCCACTGTGGCCATAATGAAAAAGACAATAACAAGTGTTGGTGAGAATGCAGAGAAACTGGTGACTGGAAATTTTGCTGGTGGGAATATGAAACTGATGCAATACTGTGAAAAACAGTTTGGTTGTTTCCTCAATAAATTCAATATAGAATTATCATATAACCCAGCAATTCTACCCCTGGGTATATAAGCAAAAAAACTGAAAAAAAATATGTTTACATAAAAACTACATGAATGTAGTAACATTATTCATACTAGCCAAAGAGAGGGAAAACTCCATCTTCGGGAGGGAAGAATAAAATATGGCATATCCGTCCCATGGAACTGTTAGGTTTTGGTTCAGGGCTCCTTTAATTCCAGAGCCCCTTTACAACTCAAATTCCTCTCACCCAACTTCCCACTAGGGCTCAAAACAGAACATTCTCATCTCACATTGTGAGGTTGTAGTTAATTTGTTTGCTATTCTCTCTCTTAATGGTTTCCTGGCCTTTACTTTGAAATGTAGCAAAAAGTTTACCTTGCAGGAATATCAGGGAAAGCTTACATTGGGGACGGACCTGAAAATTAGTGGAGTTGAATCACAATAGTTCTTTGTGAAAGTCTAGCCACAGGCCCAAAAGTGACCGGTCCCAGCTGTTCATGGGAGATTCCTGACCTCTTGGTTGTCTTCAGGATTTACCAAGGACACCAGAAAGGACCATGCTGATTAAGCTTGTGCTACAGCAGAAAGAACATGTGTTTCTGCAGCTGAATCCCCTTCTTCCTGCTCAGCATCAAGTCAGTGACCAAGGCCACAAACCCCAATATGCTAATCTGAGTATGTCCAGGTGCAGGCAACCCCATGCCAGCAAACGCCTGCAGCAACTTCTATCTCTAACGCTCCCTTCAGCAGCTCAGGGCTGACACCCTTTGCTGGTCTCAGCCCGCTTGCACCCAGGCTCTTTTAAAATAAATTTCCCTTTTGGAACACACTATCCTTGTGTGTTTTTTTCAGGCTGTGGTTTCTGCCTTTCAGGAATATTATGTTATTTGGCTGTAAAAAGAAGAAAATATAATACATGCTATAACATGCATGAAACTTAAAAACATCAAACTGAGGGAAATCACAAGTCACAAGAAAGGTACATGTTATATGAGTCATTGATATAAAATGCCTAAAATAGGCCAGTTTATAGATCAGAAAATAGGTTCGCGGTTGCTCAGGGCTGGGCAGTGGGGTGAGGTGAGAATTGGTATTGGCTACTGGGGTTTCTTTCAGTGGGGGGCAAAAACATTCCAAAACTAGATTGTGATGATGGTTGCATAATCTTATGAATGTACAAAAGAAACAAACAAAAACTCAACAGTGACTTCTACACTTTACACAGAAAGTTGTGTATGTGAGTTGTATATCAGTAAAGCTGTTTAAAAAATAGTTATCATGCAAACATTTATAATAATTGGTGTTCACATAGCCATATTAAGAGAAATCTCATACTGAGTTCATTATAACAGACAATTATTGCAACATGTTATAACTTAAAAATCACAAAATATTTTATATTCATTGTGTAAATGAACTCTTAACATCATACCATGAGGCAGGTTTTTAACATTAATCCAATTTTTGGATGAGAAATTTCAGGCCTAAGAAACTCCCATTCTTTACTAGGTCACTCTCAGCAGGGCTGAGGCTGGGACTCAGATTTTCTGATTCTAAATTCTGTGATCTCACTAAAACACCCTGTCCTGGTGATGATGATCCAGAAAGCATATAAGATGTAAAGGTGGATGCTGAGGGCCTCTTCCTGTTATATCTGATTCAAAATGAAATATACAATATGATCCATCATCAATTGACATTCCTGCACTTCTCTTTGGCATCCTTATGAAGACTTCCATGTGGAAGTGAGCGCTTAATATGCACCATTTCTTAAAGTATGAAAACATCATCTTAACAGTCCCTACCTACACTCAAGCCTCTGTAGGGCCTCAATTCCTTGAACAATGGGTAATCCATGTGGGTAATTCCATTACTTCTTGTGAGTTCTTCATTTACGAATTATAAATTAAAGTAGACCATAAAACCCACCTTGTTCCAACTTGTTCTTATATAACCAGCCTTTCAAGTCCCCACAGGAAACATAAAGAATTTCAGAGAAATAATCCACACTTTCTGTTTCTTGATTTGTTGACTCTGAAAGAGAAGATTCTTTGTTCTATTCCATTTTACAGTTGCACGTGTACAACTTCTTCCTATGTTGAGGTCATTTCTATAAAGACATAAGGTTGGCCCTGGCCAGGTAGCCCCGTAGATTAGAGCATCATCCTGAAACAGCAAGGTTGAGAGTTTGATCCATGGTCAGGACACACAAGGAAGCAGCCAATGAATGCACGACTGAGTGGAGCAACAAATAAATGCTTCCTTTTCCCTTTTCCTCTCTCTCTCTTTCTCTCTCTGTCTCTCTGAAAATATAAAAGAAATTAAGCCCTGGCCAGATAGCTCGGTTGGTTGAAGCATTCTCCCAGAGACAGAGGTTGCCGGTTGGATTCTTTAGTCAGGGCACGCACAGGAGCAGCTCCATGTTCTTTTTTTTTTTTTTTTTTTTTTGTCTTTTGATTGGACAGTTTAATCCATTTACATTTAAAGAAACTATTGATCTAGAATAACTTACTATTACAAGATATTATTCATTATAGAGAGGGGAAAGAGAGAGAGAGAGAGAGAGAGAGAGAGAGAGAGAGAGAAGGGGGAGAAGCTGGAAGCATCAACTCCCATATGTGCCTTGACCAGGCAAGCCCAGGGTTTTGAACCGGCAACCTCAGCATTTCCAGGTTGATGCTTTATCCACTGCACTGCCACAGGTCAGTCCATGTTCTTGTTTCTCTCTCTCTCTCCTTGTCTCTCTCAAAAAGAGAAATGGGGGAGGGAGAGAGAGAGAGAGAGAGTATTGTGAGAAGTCAAATCCCAACAAATAGTTTAAACATATATTATTCTAAAGGAATAAAAAGCATTTACTAATATTAATTACATAATAGGTTCCAAGGGACTTTCAATAAGTTTTAAAGAATTAATGAAGTCAATTCTTCATATCATGTTCTAGATAATCCATTTCCCATTTTTAATTTACTAACAGAACATCTGCATTCTGGGAGATGTCATGGTCCAGACAAAATACCACAGTTCATAACTCCCCTCATAGCAGCAGGACCTTAAGATTCGATGAGTAAGAGGAGAGCAGAGCACTGTGGGAGGGGGGAGCCGTTAGAAAAGCTTCACACAGAAAGGAGAGACCTCTGAGGGAAGACACATTTTGCTTCTCACCATTTCTCTTCGGATGGTCCCTGGTCGGCAAACTGTGGTTCGTGAGCCACATTGGGCTCCTTAGCCCCTTGAGTGTGGCTCTTCCACAAAATGCCATGTGCAGGCACTACCTCGATAAGGAATGTACCTACATAGTTTAAGTTTAAAAAATTTGGCTCTCAAAAGAAATTTCTATCATTGTACTGTTGATATTTGGCTCTGTTGACTAATGAGTTTGCCAACCACTGGCTAGCACATGGACATATGGCCGGAGCTCAGCAGGCACCTTAGACAGACACATGATCTTAAAAAATAGCGCAACTGTAAAAGAGAAGAAGCTTCAAAATGCACAAATCCTAACATACCCAAAACCATTTTGGAAAGGAAAAAAAAACAAACTTACAGGTTTTACTACCTGATTTCAGGACTTATTATAAAGCTGTAGTAACTAAGAAGGTATAATATTGATCTAAAGATAGACATACAGATAAATAGAACAGAAAAAGAATTTCAGAAATACATTTGAAGTCATATGCTCAGCTGACTTTCAAAAGGATGTCAAAGCAATTGATTTAATGTAAAAGGATAATCATCAATAAATGGCACTGGGCTAATTGGATATCCATAGGAAAAAAAATCCTTACCTAATGTCATACACAAAAATGAACTCAAACTAGATCACGAATCTAAATATAAGAGCCAAACTGTAAAACTTGATGAAGACCCTGACCAAGCGGTGGCACAGTGGACAGAGCATCGGACTGGGATGCGGAAGGACCCAGGTTCGAGACCCCGAGGTCTCCAGCGTGAGTGCGGGCTCATCTGGTTTGAGCAAAGCTCACCAGCTTGGACCCAAGGTATATTAGTGAGAAAGCAATCAATGAACAACTAAGGTGTTGCAACGAAAAACTGATGATTGATGCTTCTCATCTTTCTTCATTCCTGTCTGTCTGTCCCTGTCTATCCCTCTCTCTGACTCTCTCTCTGTCTCTGTAAAAAACAAAACAAAACAAAAAACAAAACCTTGATGAAGAAAACACAGAATATTGAGGCAAAGAATTATTAAATAGATACCAAAAATTACAGATGATAAAAGAAAAAAACTGTTAAACTTCATCAAAATTTTAAATTTTGTTTTTCAACAGGGAATGCCAAAAAATTGAGCATGTAAACACACCAATTGGAAGACACAACCAACAAAGGTTGTGTCTTCCAAGGCAAATGATTTGATTGCACTTCAAATCTATGGACGGCAAGGAAGCACATGAAAAGAGGCTCAGCATCATAAGTCATAAGGGAAATGCAAATTAAAACTATAAGAAAAAATATTACACACCCACTGAGAATGGCAAAATTAAAAACAAAAAACCCTAACCAAGTACTGGTGAGTAAGCAGAGCCATCGGAACTTTCATATATTTCTAGTGCAAATGGAAAAGATACCACCATTCTGAAAAATACTTTGACAGACCGGAAGATTGCTGATCATGCACTGTGTTCATATGACCCGGTAGTACTTCATCTAGGTGTTTATCCAAGACAAATGAAAACATATGTCTATCCAAATATTTATATGAACATGTTCCTAGTAGTTTTTTTTCTTTCTTCTTTTTTTTTTTTTAATAATAGCTTCAAACTAGAAATAGCTCAATGCTTATGATCATTCCTCCACAGTCACTTCCTCTCTCCACAGTCAAGAAAGGTTCCCTGCTCTTTAAGGACTATGGGAATATACTGGGTCACCCAGGTAATCCAGGATAATCTCCATCTCAAGGTCCCTAGTTTAATTATTGATATATCTACAAAGTCCACTTGCCATATAAAATAACAGATTCCAGGTTCCAGGGAGTAGGAACTTTGAGGAGCATTCATTCTACCTATCACAATATTTTAAGTAATAATAGCAACAATGGAACACTGGCATTATAAAACTCATTTCTATTAGCTTTAAATTGGTTCCTTTAAGTCAAGCTCCTTTAAAACTCAAATTCCCCTCTCCCAACTTCTCATCTGGGCTCAAAACAGAATATTCTCACCCTCCACTGTGAGGCTGTAGTTAATTTGCTTACTATTCTCTTTCCTAATGGCTTCGTGGCCTTCACTTTGAAATGTAGCAAAAAGTTTACCTTCACAGGAAAGGCTGGGAAAGCTTGCATTGGAGAGGGACCTGACCATTAAGGGAGTTTAAATCACAATAGTTGTTTGTGGAAGCCTACCCACAGGCCCAGAGGCATCAAGTCCCGATTTCTGACCTCTTGACTATTTTCAAAATTTACCAAGGACACCAGAAAGAAAAAGACTTTGTGTTTCTGCAGCAGAATTCCCCTCCTCCTGCTCATCTTCAAGTCAGTGACCAAGGCCATAAACCTAGATACGCTCATCTGAGCATGTCCAGGCTCAGGCAACCTCACGCCAGCAAGTGCCTGCTGTAACCTTTGTATCTAATGCTCCAGCCCGCGGTCAGGGCTGACCCCCTTTGCTGGTCTCAGTCTGCTTGCACCCAGGTGCTTCTAAAATAAATTTTCCTTTTGGAACACACTAGCCTCTGTTTTCCGTTCCTCCCGCAGTTTCTGCCTTTCACTTTCTGATATTAAAAGTAAGTAAATAATTAACTCTTACTCCTTTTCTTCTTGGCTTTTTCTAAAGTAGAGTTGTTTCCAGGATTCACAGTACCTAGAAAATAACAGGTGGTGGTGAGAAGACAGAAATTAGTAAATAAAAGTGGCAAACCTTAGGGTGACTTATATTGCAGAAAACTTAAGTTTATAAGGAAGTTTGAATTCCTGTTTCTCTCTTCCTTCGAAAGCAATTAAAAACCTACTGAATTGAGAGGTTGGAGTCCAGGATGGGCCCTGGGCCTTCCTTTATTTCCCAATTCCACTTTGAAAAACTCCTTGAATACCTTTGTACTTCAGTTGGTGCAGGGATAAGAAGAGGTAACCTATCCTGTCCTGTCCTGTCCGGGTCTTAAGATTTTTGTGAGATGTCAGAGTCTCCTTAACTGAGTTCTCAAAGAACAGTGGAACTACTTTATCTTTTTATTTGCATAAAATATACACTAGCATTGCTCTTGTGCCATTGACCTTTATACCAATTAGCCCAGCCCACCAAATGTACCATGTTAAATGTGTATCATCTAAAATCATCTTAAAGAAAACTCAAAAATAGTTGAATGAAGCTTTTACAACCAAGAAAGCTATTTGTTTCATTTGCTTTTAGGTCTTTTATGATTGCCTGGCCCCTAAACAGATTTGTTTTCAATGTCCCCAAGATTTGGAAGTAAAGGAAAACACAGCCAGCATTCAGAATTAAACGAGTTATAAATCTTGTAACTCCTCACCCTGTAGAAGAATGTGGAACATAAAGACATAATGATGATCATTTCTGTCTCTTCCCATCTAAAGGAAAGAGATCACTAACAAATAGAGAAAAATGCACAATCCTTTAGCCCAAGTGCAAAATCAAAGACAATTTGAAAACCAGCATTTTTTCACAGGTATGCAGCTAACTAATTTCACAGTGAATCTGGACTTAACTGTCAGGGGCCCCTGTAAAACTTATTACACTTGGTTGGCTTTCCACAACTAGCAGAAGCATTAGTATATTTGCAAATGGGATTCTTCCCCAGAAACTGTTGGGACCTTTCATAACATATCAGACATAAACCACAATGTCTTTCTAAAACAATAACATACTGATATTTTACTTGTGGCATCAGAGGTTTTGCATACAGGATTATGGGTGTTTGCTGGGAGTCCAGGCTGTTAGCTCTGCCTCTTCTGCTAACTTCCCATGTGATGTGCAAAGATCCTTCAAACCTCAGACACAGAGGCCAAGCTGATGCACCCCAACTGTGGAATGGGGCTCTGGCCTAACTTTTAGGTTGTTGTAAACATAAACAGATGTCTTTTTTTTGCAAAGACATATTCAAATGTCACTATATATAAACCAAGATCACATTGGGGGTCATCTGTCAAAAGTTATAAATGGAATTTGATTACAATAAACAGAAGCTTTCCTTGCTGTCCATAATTAGAGGGTATGGCCAGAGGCTATAGAGGTTTGAACAAGTTTGTGACGAAATTGACACCAGCTGACTGTCCCCCTTCCCCTGCTCTCTATAAAACAGGTGGGAAGGTGGACATCACTGGGTCATCTACATCTGGGGGAGGATCTGTCAGCGACCATGGAGGAAGACACACTCCATCAAACTGGAGCCATCTTGTTAACCCTGAAATGATAGTGATTTCTTCCTTTGCAGTTTTGTTTATTTTTATTTATTTTATTTTTTAATATTTATTGAATTTATTGGGGTGACATTGGTTAACAACATTGTATAGCTTTCAGGGGTTCAACCTCATCAGTATATTGTATTATGTTCACCACCCCAAGTCAAGTCTTCTTCCGTCACCATTTATCCCCTTTCACCCTCTTCTGCACCCCCTTCTCTGGTAATCACCTGTAGGAATATGCTGTGAAGACATGCAGAGTTAGGGAAACAGAGACAGCAAGGCACCCTAGTACAAAGGCCCTGAGCGGACAGGAGTCCAGTGGCCTCTCTGACCCGTACTGGAAGCAGCAAAACAGCAGGAAAGGATTCAGTAACAGAAATGTTTAGGCTCTCAGAATAGAGACTGAAAGTGGCATGTTCCTTGTCCTTTACTTCACCCCCTGAAAACCTCTCCTGTCTGCATCCCTGAGTTAGTTGTACCTGCTAATGAATATCTGAGTAAGGTTGGGGCGGGGTTTTGGTCCTTCCTTCTGGGGACAGAGGCAGCTGCCTCCCCTTAGCCCCTCGGAGCATGTCATCTGGTCTCCCAGTAGTTGGTTGTCAACACGACAATCACCAAACCGAGGCTTATTGGTTTTGGGGTTATTAAATCTCTTCACTTTTTCACCCACACCCCAACCTCCCGTCCCCTCTGACAGCTGTCAGTCTGTTCCCTGTATCTATGGATCTATTTGAATTTTGTCTGTTAGTTCATTTTGTTCATTGCAGGTGTCAAAGTGGTCACCTGAGATCGAGGCAGGGATGGTCGCCCGGGCCGTGTGTGTGCTCAGAGAAACAGGCGCCCTGAACTCGGACTCCCGGTGTCCTGGCACCCGGGGACCGCAGTCCTTACCCTCCCCAGCAGGGCCAGTCCTCACTGCAGAGCTGCAGGCTCCCGGGGGCGCCTGGTTTGCACTGGGCTTAGGAGACTCTTCCTGACTTCTCTCTGCAGAAGGAGCAAATGTCCCTTGAAGGTCTCAGTGGATGACAGACAACCCAGAGGGGAAACCCTGGAAGCTCTGAAAACCCAGGGCTAGAATGTTCCTCCCCCAGGCCTCCATGATGTGCCTTCTGCATGCAGGTGACCTGTGGGTCAGTATTTTATCCCTCCTGTCCCTGGGCCTGGGCTAAGACACTGCACTCCGTGGGCTCCCCTGCTCTCCTGGCCCCCGCAGTCTGCACTGCATTCTCTTTCTTCTCTGACATGTAGCTCTGCGGGTTTGAGTTTGTGTCTGAGGCTGTATTAGTAGTAGCTCTGCTTCCTCCCAAGGCGGCCTTAGCAGTCTGGTCCTGAAGAAGGCAGACCTCCCACCTGGCTGCTCCTTCCCTCCCCTCCACAAGCCCTAGGAATGGTTACTTGACAAAACATTTAAATTCTGTTGTGTTTCAGTGACTGACCTCTTTGGGTTTATTTATCACAGCCACTAGCCTAATACAAAAGTTAAAATATGAACTACCTTCAATTAAAGCAAACTTGTACTTTACTAGAAAGGACATAAAGAATTAGAATGAATCTTTGCTACAGAACATTGTTCATTTGTAACCATGAAATATTCTTCTTCGCTCTTACTTCTTTTGCAAAGTTTTTTTCCAGACGTAGGTGGTGTTCTTGAATCCGTGGACTCTGTAAAGTAAAAGGAAGCAAGCAGTTATGTGTCCGCAGTGGTCTTCCAGATTTTGTGACAGCTCATGCAGCAGATAGGGTTTGCGGTAAATCGATGTTGGATGACCATTTCCTTCTTTCTTTCAATTGAACCCAGTTCTGGTGCCCGGGTCATAGTGCAGGGCTCCCTGCCCGGCTCTTCCTTATACTCTGCATGTGAATCTGTGAATGACCCTGAACATCACTCTCTCCCATTTCCCCATCTATAATGCTGGGATAACCTAATTACCCTGTCTCCTTGGTTAAGGTTTCTATAAAAACAAAATGAAGCTTTATTCACAAAAACCCTGGGAAAAATTACCATAAGCCAATGAGTTAACTCTCATTTGAGTTTGAGAGTAATTGGTCTAAGCCATATTTTCCATTAATAATTAAATAGCAGTGCAAATTATTCTTTGAAGATGTTCTAACTTTGGTAGTAATGGCAATATTGTCAACAAATAGTGAAATACTGTGCTTATTACTCTCTATAGAATATGAAGCACATTGGTAGAGACTAAGTATATTATTTCAACTTTTTACATTAATAGATGTGACTGTGCAGTAAAAAAGACTGTCATTTTAGTAATGTACTATTGCTACACTTTCAATATATTCAATTGATTGGGCTTATCTAGCTAAACAAGAGTTTATAATGCTTTTTTGTATTGTAGAAACCTAGATCATTTTATTTAAAAATGTCACCGCAATAATTTCTATAAAAAATAAAATAAAACAAAATAAAATATTGATCTTTTGCAACATCAAGACCAAGTCACATTTTTATTTGGTCTTAAATCATTTCCCAAAAAAGCATGTCTCCCGTTTGCTCTGAGCAAGCAGGACGGGAGGACCCATTAGCAGTCGGTGCACTGAGGAGCTGCCCACCGATGACCACCCGAGCTGCACGCAGGATGGAGGAAACGTTTTGATACCCATTTCAAGCTCCAGTTTACAGAGGAAATGACTCAGAATCCTGGACAGTAGTGTTGTCTTTCCCCTTATCTCCTTGAGACTTTGTGGAAGACCTTGGAGTATTGATGTGATTGTGTTTTCTCATCTAGATGCAAAGGTAACAAGGTCGTTCCTGTTTACCCACCATGGTTTTTGTAGAGGAAAAGTACCATATTTCCCCAGGTATAAGACGCTCCCATGTATAAGACGCACCCATTTGGGATTTGAAATTTGAAAAAAAAAAAAGTATGACATAAAATTATTGAACTCAGGTTTTATCCATCATAAAATTCATACAACTCCTCATCACTGTCAAAACTCCCATCCATTAGCTTGTCCTCATCTGTGTCTGATGATGAATCATTATCTTCAACAATGAGCGCAAAAACGAGTGTGAAAAAGTGGGAAATACAGGTGAAAAAGCCTACAACCACCGTATAGATCACAAATTTTTTGAAAAAGGATTTGTCTTATACATAGGAAATACGGTAAAATACTATTTGCAAAGGCCTTTGAAAAGTAACTATATATACTTGGCTTGCTTAAGTATTCTTTTTTTTAAATTTTTATTTATTTTAATGCGGTAACATTGATAAATCAGGGTACATATGTTCAGAGAAAACATCTTCAGGTTATTTTGACATTTGATTATGTTGCATACCCATTACCCAAAGTCAAATTGTCTTCCCTCACCTTCTAGCCAGTTTTCTTTGTGCTCCTCCCCTTAAAAAACAATCCTTTGGGTTTCAAAATACCTCATTCACTTCTGCTAACACTAGACAGCTGGAGGAATTGACCCGTGACACTATTTAAAGTTTGTGATCACATGACAATATGACCTTCCAATAAAAAGAAAAATATTTAGCTTCCTTTCTCTGTACAAATTGTATTCATTGTATAAATCCAACACTTTTTAGTCATAGAATTTATTATTTTGTTAGCTTATTTTTATTATATAATCAACTGATGGAAACACAGGTTGATTAATAGGACCTATGAATTAATAGGCCACATCTTCAAAAAATCCAACTATAATGATTTCTTATTACCTTGCACATCCCCAAAAGTCAAGTAAAACAAATGCAGAGAGGGGGTTCCAGGACAAATGGGGTCCAGGGCACAGAATGACCTCAGGAGAGACGTCTCAGGACACAGTGGCTCTGAATTCGTGTCCCCGCAGCCCTAGCCCCACCCTCCTTACCGGGCTGCCTTTTCACTGCTGAGGTGGAAGCTTCGGGGGTCTCCTCTCCATCACCGGATTCTGCGGAGTCCTCACTCGGGATCACTGTGCAGAGAAGAAACCCCTTAGTGTTTCAGACACTTCAGGAGAGCGCTAGGAAGAGCTGGAGCTACGTTAGCTCAGGCGACCCCGGCCTGTGCCCGATGGTGTGACCTGCAGCGAGCCCCAGGTCCCACACAGAAGGTGGTGGAACCCGTGCCCAGAAAGCAGCCCTGCCCGTGCTCGCCTCCCCACCATCCCCGCGCGCCCCGCTCGCCTCCCCGCCGCCCGCACCTCCCCGCCTCTTCCCCGTGCTCGCCTCCCCGCCGCCCCCACCTCCCCGCCATCCCCGCGCGCCCCGCTCGCCTCCCCGCTGCCTCCTCCCCCCTGCTCGCCTAGCCTCAGCTCCCTGCGGTCTCGAGACCCTCTTCCCGCCGCCCTCTTTCTGTCTAGGACCTCCACTCTCATTCCACCTCTCTGCTTTCATTCTAATCTTCCTTGTCGGCGTTCCTCTGGGTCCAGCCCATTGCCCCTGAGTACGCCGGTGTCTGGAGAAGGTGTCTTTCTGTGGTTATTCTTTAATCTCCTTTTATGACTATCGTGGCTCTCTGTATTTTTTCATTTTCCTCCAACCGGTACCCTCATACCTTCTCAACTTTGAATATAGAAATAGTCTCTCTGACATCATTACTTAAATTCACCATTTCTGTTTTTGACATTTTTCCAATTACTGAGGACCTTTTTCTGCTGAACTCGCTGCATGAGGCGCTGGTCCCCTCCCCTTCCGACCTCTAACCAAGGCCACCTGGACTACCTCCATGGCCCTGGTGACAGGACCCGTGCCCCCTAAGGAAATTCACATCACACATTCTTCCCCTCAGCCTTGCCTATTGTGTCAGACGCGGGGTTACAGTTGGTCCTGGCTCCCGCTTCCACTTTAATTCCTGATTGAACAAATGGCTTTTCCGTTTTTATATGCATAAGCTCTGCAGAGCAGGAATTCCCTGGGATTCCGTGGTCGGGTGGTTCCACTATAGGACAAAATTGTAATAAAGGAAGAATTTCGTTTGTCTCCCCAGAGGGAGTGCGCACCCTCCCTGCCCTCAGCAAGCCCCCACCCCCTGGGGGCCCCTGCAGGGAGAGCTCCCCCCTCTCCTGCTGCTCAGCTCCCGCCTTCCTCTGCACCTCTCCTGACTCTGGGGTCTTGTTTCTATTTCTGGTTTCACTCTCAGAGGAGAGACCTGTTTCATCTGAGAGGGTCCCAGGGCCATGGTGCTCACTGGGGACATTTCACCTTCTCAGTGGTGTTAGGAGCCAGCTGCCCTTTGTGCCTTCTTTGTGGTGACCGTCTGCTCTGATCAGACGGTCCTCTCTCTCCACCTGGACCACTCTGGCCAGTCCTTCACTCATTGTCCTT
Organism: Saccopteryx bilineata; assembly: GCF_036850765.1. NCBI lineage: Eukaryota > Metazoa > Chordata > Mammalia > Chiroptera > Emballonuridae > Saccopteryx > Saccopteryx bilineata. The sequence continues at coordinate 8,429,703 of NC_089494.1, forward strand.
TACGCTCTCACTGTGTCTCCCCCATTTTCTCTATTTATTGGCATTCATTCCTCTCTGTACCTTCCTCTATTCATACCGTTTCTCTACATTTTCTATCGGTGCCCCCCAGGGCCCAGCAGGGTCAGGGGAAGCAAAGTGGGTGCCCAGGACCCACGAGGTGCTGAGAGTGAGCTCCTCCTCCCAGATGTCCTGGGTCTCCCTGCCTGGCGGAGACCCGGCCCTGCTCCCCGGCCTGATTTTCCAGTGTATCCACGTTCTGTTACGTTTCCTACTTTTTTTAATCCTGTTTCTGTGTCTTAATTATTTTTGTGATCGTAGATATCTCTTCTATATCAGCTTTTTTTGGTATCTCTGTATTTTAAGCATTCCCATCATTACCAAAGTTCGACTCCTATGACATCATCCACCACACCAGCCCCTCCCCCTGCCAGTGCCCCTCCACGCTCACCGCGCCCAGGCACTGCTCTTACCTGCTGGCTCAGGCGCCTGGGCACGTTGTTCACTTGCTTGTTGGCTTTCTGGTGCATCAGTGTCACTGGTTGTACCTGTTTCCACCGCATCTATCTGCTCCACTTCACAGAGCTGCTCTGGGAGTTCATTTTCAGGTAGGGCTACACGTCAGTCACATTTTGAAATATAAATGTTTTATTTGCACCCTTCGTCAACTAAATTCCAACCAGAAAATACAAAGCTCTCTAAGCTTTTGGAGCAGAGGGAAATTTAATCCAGGTGATTAGTTATATAGCCAATGGAAGAATTGAGACTTCCAAATGGCAGAATACAGACACCTTGAAGAATGGTCAAAGGCAGCTATGCAAGGAGCCAAGGGTCAGCCCAGAGGCCAGGGTAACCAGGTGAGAATAACTGGATCATGGCTGGCCTGCTTGGCGGCAGGTTAAGTCATAGGAGATGCAGCTACGGTCAGAACTGCTGCAGACGGCGATGGGGAAACACCGTTCTCCCTTGCTCCCACTCTCCATCCCTCGCCAGTGTCTCCTGGTTAGGGACCCAGCAGGAAGCCAGCAACCAAGGGAGCAGGCAAGCAGGTCTGCAGGGTCTGTGGCCAGAGACAGAGGGCGGAGTGAAACAGTAACCCATAACCCATGAGGAATGACTCCCTGGTTAAACCATCCAGGACCAATGCACTTCTCTGCCCCCTAACAAACCTTCTGCTCAAAATCCATTCCAACTACTCACCCTCTTCTTTTCCCTCAAACCTCAACAACAAGATGAATGGATGCATGTATTTGCAGTGCCCTTTAGATTTTTTCATTTAGTGCTATTTTTCTAAGTAAAAAATTTATGTAAAGATGATTTTCAATTAATCCCCACCATTTAACACAGAACCTGGGCCCTGGTGCCACATCCCCAGTACCTGAGAGCCTCTTCTCTGGGGCTGGGAGGGGTGAGACACAGCCGTTCCCTCTGGGTCAGAGACCTGGACACATTTGTTGGTAGTTTTCTGTGCATCCTTTGGGTTATAATGTCACTGCTTACTCCTCCCACATCCTACACACACACTCCTTTCATTGCCCCTTACTTATCACAATTCCTTCCCGTCACCCCTTCCTGTTCCCAGCAGCTGCACTGGTAGAGGAACAGCAAAAAAAAGTAGATTGATGCATGTGGTATTCTTTATATTCTTAACTGTTAAACCTTCCGATTACATGTGATTTGCTAAAAGTATAATGGTGCTTTCAGAAATGATTTTGAAAGTTTTTCTTTTTAATAAAAATATATTACTAATTTAGAACGTTTTTTTCTTAATTAACCCATCTCACTGAAGGCTACACTACAACGCCTTCCGGGGTTCAGGGGGTCCCCTGCGTCTCTTCCCGGTCGCTCACTTCCCGAGGACAGTCATGGACTAAAGACGGGAAGCTTCTCACAGACTGGTCTGCTCTTGGGTGGGCAACGTATGTCTCTCAGTGTGTTTTCCCCGCCCGAGACTGGGGCTGCTTTTATCACTGCTCCACGGCCTGGGGGATACCTCCGTCCACCGTGGACATATGTGGGAGCAGAAATCCCACAGTTCACTGTAGTGGGTAAAAGCATACACTCAGGCCCAGATGTAAATAATGCTAAAAATGGAACCTAATGATAATAACAAATGCACAAACACTGGTGAAGTAGCAGGCGTGACTGAGAACGCTTTACACGGCGTAGCTGCTGAAAATCCATCACCCTGTGAAGTAGGTCCCATTATCACATCCACAGCCTAATTCAAGACAGATGCAGAAAGACATGACCAGGCACAGTGTATGGAGGCCGCTGTCTGCATCCATGCGGAAACTGCAGGTGCCGAGACAGACAGCTCTGGGCCATCGGCACTAAAAAGCCGCGGCCCCCCCCCAGCACAGCACACGCCAGGACGGGACAAGGACAGCAGAGGATCAGGGAACAGTCAACAGCAACAGACCTCTGAGGTTCAAGGGTTCCGGGAACAACCAGGTCAGGTTTTGATTCCAGTTTTCACCAGTTTCTGGGGGAAGAAATTAGAAGTTTATTTCAGCAACTGAGGTATGAGCTGCACCATTCTCCCCTCCTCCCCTTTTAATTTTTATAACGTGGGACTTGAAGACCCTTCCCCCAGGTATCAGTACAGAGCGGCACCCCTGGCCTCCACTGTGTCATCCACGAAACACTCGGTAACTGGAGATGGTTTTTCTTGTCACCCACGGCCATTGGGCACGTGTTTGTGTTCAGGGCTAGCTCTGATGGGCGACCTTCCCTGACTTCCCATTCCCTTCACACCACACCCCCCTCTGCATGCCACTTTACTGTCTTGTTGGCCTTTCCATGAGGATTGAGTGTGCAGGGTTAACATCACAGTGCCTGGTTCATCCTGCTCATTGGACCACAGGCCAAACACACTCATGGTCTCTCTAGAGTTCAGTCTCCTTTTCTACGAATGGGCGGAGAGTGATACTGCCCCCGAAGGTAGCGGTGAGCACTAAGCCCACCTCTGCCAGAGCAAATGCTCAATAGGTGAGCTCTTAGTGATGTGGTTGTTTCACTGTGTCCTTCACCCCTTTCCCCGGCTTTCATTGCCCCCCTTCTTCCTCTCTCTCAAGGTGCCCACATCCCCTCCTCCACATCTGACCACTTCCTCTCCTCTCCCTGTGTGACTGCCGATCTCCTTGAATATTCCTGCTCCTGAGCCACATCCCCCAGGTTTAAATCAGTCTCTTCATCTGTCATCATCGAGAGTCTCCTCTGTGATGATGACTTTGGGCCCATAGTTCCCAGCCCTTCACAGCATCACACATCTCCTACAGGGGTCCTTCTAAATCACAATTAGTTCCGGGTCAGCATTCTCTTTAAATCCGGTTTCCTGACACACTGGGTTCCTGCTCCTCGGCCTTGGTTATTGGGCCAATGGTCTCTTTTCATAGCTGTCCCTCCAGGATCAGGCTCTGGTCAGATGTTCATACAAACACCCTCCCTGCCTTCTCCATGGTCCTGAACGGTTCCTGCCTGATCCCCAGGCCCACTCAGGACTCAGGGCCCACCTCCCTTTCTCCCTTTCCCTTAGCAGATGAGAGTTGGGTTTTGTCTGCTTGCAATCACCCTGTTCAAGGCTTAGTTGGATGTTAGGGTTCTCTGCTCTCTCTTTTCCATTACCTTCTGGGAAATAAATTTTTTCTTGAACCGCTGAGGAGAGGTAGAAAAAAACACAATTAGAGATCTTCATCACAACCTAAGAACATAAATGTATATGTTTAGTTGTTTCCAGCCCTTGCGTCTCTCATGACAAAGTTGATGGCAATTCTCATGGTAAAGTTTCCCATCATCCCTGGGACAGAAAAGAGAACCCCCAACAAGGAGCCCGTATGTTTCCTATACAGACGGCAGCCACTCAAATCTCAGGGCAGAGGAGTCACAGAGACATTGTGAGCCTGTTCCTCGTGTAAACAAATTTCTGATGGCTGGAAAAGCATCAAACAAATAACGAAAGTTAAAGGTGTATTTTGACCTGTTCAAAGTGTAAGAAAAAACAGAAATTTCTTTGAAAAAGAACTAATATCCTGTAGATGTCTATGTGTATAAAAGAAAAGCACAAGAAAGTTAAGTAAATCATTGGTCAAAAGGAAGGAATAAATTAAGTCAGGGATGATGAGCACTTCCCAAAGAGACAGCAGAGGGCACAGGAAGAACTAGAAAGACTTCCAGGGGGACCAGTTCCCAGAAACAAAGGAGGGACAATCTCTGAAGTCACAAGCAGGGAGTGAATATTGTGGCCCAGGGGGAAATCCCAAAAGGCCTGGACCAGGGACCTGGGAGGCTGCCAAAGAGGGGAGGCCGGTCAGTGCCCCAGGGCCCTGCATGTAGGTGACCCAGAAAAGTAAGAGGAAGGAAATAAACCAAGAAGCCAGGTGGGCATCTGGGAGGAGTCCAGGCAGGAGGAGACGTGGAAGGCGCGGGGTCCACTCACCCCAGGGCTGATGGCAGGTGCACCTCTGGAGCAATAAACCTGTACTTACAAACCTACAAGCCTGTAGGATCTCTTTTATGTCCAACAAATAAACTTAGAATTCTTTAGCTTCAGATATCCAACCTTTCAAATTCTTTTCAAATTTATTCTTTTGAATTGACTCCCATCATCTTCTTCTCTCTCTCTGACTGAGAAAAATCCAAGGTGTCCTTGTTTTGCAGATACATGGGGCCCTTTCACATGCTATACCTTTTCCCATAGCATCTGCACCCCTTAATTCATATAACTATTTCCCATTGTTATTTGGACATTTTGTGTTGATACCATCTTGTGTTGATATTTGATGGTTGATGATTCCAACCATCTTGTGTTGGAATAAAAAAATTTTCAGGCAAGTCAGATGAAAAATTTTTAGAGAGAGAATTCCAATCACAAATTCCTACTACAATTAAAAATATAAATTGTAAGTCTCAAAAAAAGTGGCGGATCAATCTTATAGTGTTGTATAGTATCAAAAAAAAAAAAACTATGGAAGAGCAATTGGTTTTGAAATTATTTGATTAATGTTTACTTCACTCCTTGTGGAGAAAGAGCTAACACAACCATTATCCTTCTTTAAGGGTAAATTTGACCTGGGTTAACTTTCATGCTCATTACTTTAAACACATGAAAAGGTGATCTCTCTCCTGTGTGACTAAGGCAACACTGGATTTAGAGTGAAAGATGACCCATGACCCGTAAACTGTATGCGGACTCAGAGGGACTACATGTAAACTATCAACCATAATGGGTCTTCCCTCAGTGAAGTAACTCTTGCAACTCAGCTGTCCCTTGTAGGGCCCCTGTAAGTTATGACTACAGAGTTGCTACATGAGACATTAACTTTTCTAGGCAGGGTGCTGCTAAGCCAGGTGGATCCTGAACTCACAGCTAAGCTGTCACTCAAGGCAGATAGTAGTCAACTTGGTGGACAGCTGTGTGGACCACAGCTGGGGGTCCCTCGGAAGAGAAGTAAGTGATGCTGCCATGGTGGGATTCGTCCTTCTAAGTAAATCTGATGTCACGGTGGCTCTGGTTGTCCCGTGAGTCTAGATGTAGAGCTAAGCAGACCTCCAGGTGGGTGTTGCGCTGTAGTCATCATACCAAAGCTTCAAGAAGGCTCATGATAGATCTGCTTTCTTGAATACAATATCCCCATTTCCTAATACTGTATGTGACACATGTAGATGCTCAATAGGTATTCATAAAAAAAATTTGCTGTGAACATTGAAAGATAGGTAATAAACCTAATTACCGTTTCTGAAGTCTTCACGAACTTCATTCAAATCAGGGTAGTTCTTCATGATGACCTTGCTGAACAAAATTTTCATAAATGACATGTCAAAGTTCTTCTCCAGTTCACTGAGAACATCATATACTACTTTTGGAACAGGTGACAGGTTTTTCCAAGCTTTTTCAGACTCCTTAAAAAATAATGAATAGAGAAATATAAATATGGACTTCTAAGTTCCAGAAGAGCCCCAGAGAGTGATTTCATTGTTAATGTGTTACAATTTCCCTACATAGGTATTTTCTCATGGAACGTTTTAGGATATCTCTGTAGTTATATGGCTACTAAGTGGAATAAGTGGATCTTTCCTGCTTCAAAACACCCACTGGTGAATCGAAACTCCTCGCCCTCTTTTACATTAGATAGAAGAAAAAGCAATTTTTTTAAAGAACAAAAATGGGTTCAAAGTTAAATAATGTGTAGCCCTTTCCGAGCCTGGCCCAGTGATTTAGGAATAGACTTAGCAGGTCACGAGCTGCCGTTCTGTTGACAGGAAAACCCTTGTCTCTTCCCCTGGGCTTACTGGCCCTGCATGAGCTCAAGGAAACCAAGTGGTGATATTCCCCACCCTGTGAACTTGGTCATAGAGAAAAAAAGGAAAAGACTTGTGTCTCTGATCTCCACCTATGTCTCTTGCTAAAAATAACCTAAATTCCAAGACTCCTAAATACCAAAAGTAAAAAACAAATAAACACACAAAAAAACTAAAAATGGTTGGAGACTAGCAAACATCTACGTCTAAGTTTGTCCTAACAAGACATTAATTCTGTTTTTTAATGCTCTTAGATCTAAGTACTCAAATAGATGTTTATTGAAATAAAATGTTTTATAAATTATTTTATTAAATCAATTCATTAAATTTATTTTCCATTCATTAAAATTACTTTTCCGTCCTAGAATATGCTATATTGTACATGCAACTTCTATAAGGCATTCCACAGCCTAGAGCCCACCAGCTTCAGATACTTTATCTCCAGTGCTATTCACCCCGACTTCTGGGGGGCATTGTGGGGTCCTGGTCCTTCAGTTAGAAGCAAAACCTTTTCCAATGATGCCTGCTACTCTTCTCCTTTTGACCTTATAGAAACATTTATAGCAGTACTTGAGAAGGACTCCACTTGTAGACTCCTCAGTTACTTAGCTGTGTTCTGACATTTGACTCCAAACTATCAATAAAACATAATGAATTTGGGTTGGTTTACCAGATTGTGACATAATAAACCTCACTTACGTTAAACTGTTCTTTGGTGATGAAACCACGGTCTCGAAGTATCTCAAGGAAAGGAAATGCTGTTTTTATTGCATCTGAAATCTCGACCTTATGGCTTTTGAAATGAGTGAGTGTAGTCTCATAGATAAGCCTCTCGATTATGGTCTGGTCTACTGCAGCCATCCTAGGGAGAAAGGACACCATGACAAAATGGCCAAGACTTTGAGATGCTTGTAAAGGCTGTAACATTTTACATATGAAGGACAAAATGAGAAGAATGAACATGTATAAAGTAAGTGGTCCTGAGTAGAGAACAGAATAAATAAAATTGATGCAATAAAGATATAATGAAAACAGGAAGGATCAGAAAGGCATACATATTGTTACAAAAGTACAGACTGTCCCAGTTAAAGCCATTGTATTCTTCTAAACATATCTAGAATATTTTAAATTAAAAATTTATAATAAAAGAGAGAAAACTTCTTTCTATTCAACAGTGTTAGAAGTTCTAGTGACAACAATCAGATAAAACAAAAAAAATAAAGGGCATATAAATTGGAAAAAAAGAAGTAAAACTCTCATTATTGACAGATGGCATAATATTATATTTGAAAACTCCACTAAAAAGCTATTAGAGCTAATAAATGACATCAGTAAAGTTGCAGGATAAAGATTAATATACAGAAATCTGTTGTGTTTCTAAGCACCCATGAAGCACAAAGGATCATAAGAAGAAATTAAGAAAACAATCTCATTTACAGCTGCATCAAAAAGTATAAAATACTTAAGAATAAATGTGAAATACCTTTACTCTGAAAACTGTAAGACATTAATAAAAGAAATTGAAGATAAGAATAAATAAATAAAATATATATATACCATGCTCATGAATTAGAAAAATTAATATCATTAAAATATCCTTACTACCTAAAATAATATACAAATTTAAAGTAATACATTGTAAAATACATTTTTCTCAGTATTAGAATTAATCCTAAGTGTATATGGAATCACAAAGGACCCCACATAGCCAAAGAAATCTTGAGAAGAAACAAAGTGGAAAATATCATGCTCTCTAATATCAAAATATACTATAAAGTTATAATAATTAACTGGCAAAAACCAGATATGTAGATCAATGGAATAGAATGAAGAGTCCAGAAATAGATCCTTGCTTACATGGCCAATTAATTTAAGACAAAGGAGGCAAAGACAATGAAATAAAGACAGTCTCTTCAATAAGTGGTGTTAGTAAAACTGGACAGATACATGTATAAAAAATTAAAATTTCACCACTTTCTTGCACCATATACAAAAATAAACTCAAAATGGATTAAAGACTTAGCTTTAGACATGAAACTATTAAACTCCTGGAAGAAAATATAGGCAGACAACTTTTTGACATTGTTAGCAATATCTTTTTGGGTATCTCTTTGAGTAACAGGAAGAAAAGATAAATAAATAACTAATTAAATGGGACAACATCCAACTAAAAAGATTTTGCACAGTGAAGGAAACGATTAACAAAACAAAAAATAAAACAATCTACTGAATGAAAGAAGTTATTTGTAAATGATACATCTGATAAATATATAAAAATCTCACAGAAGTTAACACCGAAAACAAAAACAAAACAATCCAATTAAAAAATAGGCAGAGAACCTATTGGGAGAATAGACTTTTCTCCCAAGAGGACATACACATGGCCACAGACATATGAAAATATGCTCATCATCACTAATCATCAGGGAAATGTAAATTTAAACCTCAATGAGATATCTCCTCACACCTGTCAAAATGACTATCATTAATAAATCAACAAATAACAAGTAATGGCCAAGATGCAGAGAAAAAGGAACTCTTGTACTCTGTTAGTGGAACTGTAAATTAGTGCAACAACTATAAAAAGGAGTATGGAGAGTCCTCAAAACTTAACAATAGAGCTTCCATATGACCCAGCAATTCTACTTCTGGGCAATTATCTGAAGAAAACAGCACTAATTTGAAAAGATATATATACCCCTATATTCACTGCAACATTACTAGTTAGTTATAGCTAAGATATGGATACAACCTAGATGCCCATTGATAGGTTTGCTGGGAATTGATATCTTGACAACATTGAGTTCCAATTTTTGTTAACATCGTATCACTCTCCATTCAGGAAGTTTTTTCTAATTTTAGTTGAAAATGTTTATAGTTTTCAGTATAGATGTCATGCATGTCTTCCTTTAAACTTTTTCTTTATGATGTTACTTTAAATAAAATTGATTTTAACAGCTTGTTATTATTTTATAGAAATAGTATTAGTTTTATAAAATATTAACCATGTATTTGCAACCTTTCTAATTCATAGTGAATCTTCATAAAATATTACAGATTTCCTTTAAATTTTATAAAAAATATTATTACTAGCAAAAAAATCTCCCTAAAAACAAATAAAAAACAACTGCTTGACTTTTTGCTTTTCAAAAATTATTTCTTTTTCTTGTCTTATTACAGTGCTTAGCAGTTTAACTTCAATGTTGAAAAGAAGTGGTGAGAGTTGACCTACTTGCCTTGTTTTCAGACTAAAATAAAAAACATTCATATTCACCATTAAGTATAAGGTTTGCTGTATATTTTTGTAAATATATGTTTTTAATAATAATGCAGAAGTTTCTGGCAATTGTGAATTTGTATCAAGTTTTATCACAGGTGGATGTTGAATTGTATCAAATGTATCCTACAAATGAGATATTTGTGGGATTTTGTTTCTTTATTCTTTAATAGTGAATCTCAATGATTGACTTTTCAGCCTCTTCTTAAGCAGAAACATATAATGTCCATAGATATTTGAGGAAATTTTCAAATATCAGAATAAAAATAATTTTTTTAAAAAAGTTAATCTATGAGAAACAAATAATGTAGGAAAAATGAGAAGAGTTCCCCTAAAGTAATGTTTTAGAGAGATCTGAGAATCCATACTGCGCCCCATGATGCTAAGAAAACAGAACCACAATTGAAAGACATAGTGGTCTAGTCTCTGGCCAGGTGGCTCAGTAGATTGAGCATCATCCCAGCACACGGAGGTCACAGGTTTGATCCCCACTCAGGGCACATATGGGAAGCAACTAATGGGTGAAAAACACTAAGGGACAACTAAGTGAAACAATGAGTGGATGTCTGTCTCTCTCTCTCTCTCTCTCTCTCCTTTCTGCTTTCTCCCTTCTTCTCTCTCTCTCAAACCAATGGGGAAAGTATTTAAAAGGTCTTAGCTATTTTTTAAATGATTTCAGAATTAAAAAATTATTTATATAATAGTAAAATAAAACTGAGAAACTTTAACACAAAAATAGGTAAGGAGATTAAAATGAAAAAGAAAAAGTAATCTTGAGAGAAAATATAAGATTCTAAGGCTTAATATAGACAATCTACTAGACATATAATTTGAGTCGAGACAGCTGGGCAGAGAAAACAGAGAAGGGGGACACATCAAGGGAATCATTTAAGGAGACCACAGAGTAGAGGACATGAATGTTTTTAAAACGGAACAATCGGGTATTTTACACAAATGAATTTCAAAAGAACTATATGATTCCATACATAGGTGGGACATAAAAATGAGACTCAGAGACATGGACAAGAGTGTGGGGGTTACCGGGGGGTGGGGAGGGGAGGGGAGGAGGTGGGAGGAGAGGAGGGGCAGAAAGAAAACCAGATAGAAGGTGATGGAAGACTATATGACTTTGGGTGATGGGTATGCAACATAATCAAATGTCAAAATAACCTGGAGATGTTTTCTCTGAACCTCTATACCCTAATTGATTAATGCCACCCCATTAAAATTAATAAAAAACAAAAACAAAAAAAAACCCGGCACAGGCCCTGGCCGGTTGGCTCAGCGGTAGAGCGTCGGCCTGGCATGGGGGGGACCTGGGTTCAATTCCCGGCCAGGGCACATAGGAGAAGCGCCCATTTGCTTCTCCACTCCCCCCCCCCTCCTTCCTCTCTGTCTCTCTCTTCCCCTCCCGCAGCCAAGGCTCCATTGGAGCAAAGATGGCCTGGGCGCTGGGGATGGCTCCTTGGCCTCTGCCCCAAGCGCTAGAGTGGCTCTGGTCGTGGCAGAGCGACACCTGGGAGGGGCAGAGCATCGCCCCCTGGTGGGCAGAGCGTCGCCCCTGGTGGGCGTGCCGGGTGGATCCCGGTCGGGCTCATGCGGAAGTCTGTCTGACTGTCTCTCCCCATTTCCAGCTTCAGAAAAAAAAAAAAAAAAAACCCGGCACAATCGGGTATTTTACACAAATGAATTTCAAAAGAACTGCCAAGGCGCACAACATTATGAAATAAGAATGCCTGAAAAAGAAAAAGAAAAACTTAAAGCTTCCAGAAAGAATTAAGAAACATTCCACCGATGGAGGCATGATGGTGAACAGCTTGAAACATCTCTTCTCTAACACAGTTTGTAGAGGCAGGTTTTCAAACTCAGAAAGAACCAGGTCAATGTCACACATGTAGGGCTGGGGAATTCTACTTTATGGAAAACCAGTTTTGATGTTTTCCTTAAATTTTCATTATTGCTTTTATATACAGGTACACAAATACATATTTTAAAATGAAAGTTTGAAATGGTCTTAAATGTTTATGCAATCACTAATTTATTTATTTGGCTTGTTTCCTGCCCAGCACATTTCTCATCCCTTTCCACCCACAACACTGTTTCCACCTCTGCCACATAATCATTTTAATTACTTTGCATGGATTCTTCCTTAAATGCTCCATAAGCATGGAATTTCATCTACCTATGTTCACACCCTACCCATACATTCCAGCATGTTTTGTCATCATATTATATTATATTACATAATTTTCTTTTTTTGCATCATATATTTTTTTCCCTGCACTATACAACCTTTTCTGCATCATGGTTGTTTTATACATGAATACCTTGCAAAAATTTTCTAAATCATGTAGTATGGTTTTAGAGGGTTTCGTTTGTTTAATGAATGTATAATACTAGTACAGCAGTATCTTTATAATCTTCTGAAAATACATTAGAATGACTTTCAGAAAAACAGAAAAGTAAGCCAGTAGTGAGGAAGATATAAAAATAAAAACCCAGTGTATCTAAACTAGGAGACAGTAAAAGAGCCCACGATGGAGCTAGCATTGGACCAAACAGCACAGAGTGGAACAAGTGATGATTACAGCGTATAATCAGTGCAATGAATGGCAGCAATGCCATAAGGGATGGGAGGGAGGTATTGGGAATACTCTGTTATCCGGTACATGTGCTACAGGGGAAGTGGTATAAAATGTATATTCCAATATCTAGGCAGACACTAAAAACATTTAAAGAGAAGTAAAATTTATATGTTAATAGAAGAGATAAGATGAAATCATGTAATGTGCTAAATTAAAACCAAAGGAGGCAGAAAAAAAGGAGTGGGGATGAAACCAAGAACAAAGGCAGTAAATAGGAACAGTTACAAACATGATAATTATTCATTCGACATATTAATCATCGCTGGCAATGGGAATGGTCTTACCGCTACAAACTATTAATAAAATCGGAGATTATCAACATGACTGAGAAAAATTTTAAAACTGTATCCTGCCAACAAAATAAAACTCTAAATATAAAGACTCATGTAAAGAATGGAGAAAATATATCACGCTGACACTAATCAAGAGAAAGATAGAGTAACTATATTATTTCCAGACAAAGAAGATTCAGAACAAGAAAAATTAGGAAGGAGAAGGAGGGCATTACATATGAAAGAGGGATCTGTTTTCCAAAAAGATTTAACAATCCTTTAACCTGCTTTTACTTAAACACAGAAAACCAAGTTATATAGTATAAAAATTGAAAATAACTACAAGAAGAAATAAACAAGTCTACTATTAAAGTTTGATGTGTCCAACACCCTGTTTTAGTAATTTATACATCTAGCAGGCAGAGACTCAATAAAAATGCATTTATGTGAATATCACTGTCAATAAAATTGATCTATTTGGCATCTATAGAATACTACATTTCACAACACTGAATACACATATTCCTTGTTATCACAGGAAAAACTCATCTTCTCCAAGATAGATCTCATTTTGGGTCAAAAAACATACGTTAAATTTAAAAGAATAGAAATCAGACAACATAGAAGTTAAACTAGAAATTAATAACAGTCATAAATGGAAACTTCAGATATTGGGAAATTGAAAATTATACTTCTAAATAACAAATGGGTCAAAAAAGAAGTCTCAAGAGAAATTTTAAAATTGTTTGAACTAAATGCAAATGAAAAACTCACAAAACCCAAAGCTGGTTCTTGGAAAATATTAATAAAATCATAAACTTTCCCACAGGCTAATTAAAACAAAATTAGAAAAGACACAAAATATCAACGTTAGAAGTTTAATTTGGAACATCACAACTAACCTCATGAATGTCAAAAGCATTTGAAAGAATATTGTAAAAAAATCTATGTGTACAATTTTTGGTAATTTTAATAAAATGGGCCAAATCCTTGAAAGATACAAACTACCAAAACTCATTCAAGGAGAAATAGATCCTGTGAATAAGCTTATATCCATTTTTTAAAAACTGAATGAATAATTAACATATTTGAAAAAATTGTCAGGCTTAAATAGTTTCCATGGTGAGTTCTACTAAACATTGAACTAAGAAATGATACCAGTTCTCCAAAACCTTGAACAGAAAACAGAACCAGAGGGAACACTTCTTAACTCATTCCATGAGTTCAACAATTTGATATCACTAAAAGCACATGATAACAAACTATAGACCAATAGCTCTCATGAATATTGATGCAAAATCTTCACCAAAACATTGGCAAATTGCATACAACAAATGTATAAAAAAATTATACTCATGACCAAGTGTAATTTATCTCAGATGTGTAAGGCTGGTTCACATTCCAAACCAATCAGTGTGAGCCACCATATCAAGAGGCTGATGAAGAACAATGGAGTGATCATATCAACTGATGCAAAAAACTCACTTGACAAAATCCAACACTCATTCATGTGAAGACTCCTAGCAACCTGGACATAGAAAGGAATTTCCGGCCCTGGCCGGTTGGCTCAGCGGTAGAGCGTCGGCCTAGCGTGCGGAGGACCTGGGTTCGATTCCCGGCCAGGGCACACAAGAGAAGCGCCTATTTGCTTCTCCACCCCTCCGCTGCGCTTTCCTCTCTGTCTCTCTCTTCCCCTCCCGCAAGGCTCCATTGGAGCAAAGATGGCCTGAGCGCTGGGGATGGCTCTGTGGCCTCTGCCCCAGGTGCTAGAGTGGCTCTGGTCGCAACATGGCGACGCCCAGGATGGGCAGAGCATCGCCCCTGGTGGGCGTGCCAGGTGGATCCTGGTCGGGCGCATGCGGGAGTCTGACTGTCTCTCCCTGTTTCCAGCTTCAGAAAAATGAAAAAAAATAAAAAAAAATTAAAAAAAATAAAAAAAGAAAGGAATTTCCTCAATGGAAGAAAGAACACCCATAAGAAAACTATAGCTGATATACCCACTGCTGAGAACCTGCACACTTTCTCCCTAAGATCAGGAGCAAGGCAAAAATGTCCTCTTTTACAACTCTTATTCAACATTGTATGAGAAGATACACTAAAAAAAGAAAAAGAAATTAAAACTATAGAGTTTGGGTTGGAAGAAATAAAACTGTCCTTTTTGGCAGATGATGTAATTGTCTATGTAGGAAAACCAAAAGAATTCACCAAAAAATCTCCTGAAACTACTATGTAAGTAGAGCAAGGACACAGATTCAAGGCAATATGCAAATATTAATTGCTTTTGAATATACTGGCATTGAAAAATTGGAATTCAAAATTAAATAGAACAATACCATTAACAATAACAACAAAATATAAAAAGCCTAGGTTTGTATTTAACTAAATGTGTAAAAAAATTTGTATGAAGAAAATTATTCTGGAAAGAGAAGAAATTTATTTTGCAAAATAACTATTTTGATATAAAGCTTCAAAGTATAATAACAAACTTAAAGTGTTAAGCTACATGGTAAAGGGAAATTTGATTTAAATAATTTGTTTTAAATCATTTAAAAACTTGAACAATATTTTTTCCAAACTAAAAATTCCCAAAAAATAGATTAAAACTGAATTTCAGAAATAAAAATTAAAGTTATGTCTTTTTTTAAATAGTAAAAAATAAAATAAAAAGAAAACATAGCTTACATTTTTAGACAAAAATAAAACAAGAAAAACAATGAGAAGTATAACAGTTAAAACAGGAAACAATATGAAAATATATGAAACAATGTAAATGAAACAGTGGTGATATTGGAAGACACAGGACCAAAAATAGAATCCAATAAAAGACATGAGGTTTTTTTTTGACACAGTAAGTGCCACAAAAGTTGTTAAAATAAAAAATAGGCAAGTTAGGGTATGCAAACGTGAACAATAAGAAAAAATGATGCTAGTATCCATGCATAAAGAAAATAAAAGAAACAAATATTAAGACAAATGTTTCACAGATACTGAAAAACATTCACCTCTAAAACTAAAGAGTCTAGTGTTGACTCTTTACACTGGCAAAAATGATCACACAGGCTCGGAGAATTTAGGAAAGAAGAGGTATTACTTAATCTTGTGTCCCAGAAATTAGAAGCACACAATATTTTTCAATACTTTTGAAATGTGTATCGGTACATCATAATCTTGGTCACAAAAGAAGACTCGGAAAGTTATAATGGGCACAGTTTAACAGACTGCATGTAGGGGGAAAAAAAAGACAAAAATACAACCAAAGATTTTATGAAATGAAACATAAAGCACTCTGTTGGCTTAAAAGAGGAAACCAATCTTTTAGTTACAGGCTATTTTGATAAAGAGGAAGAAGAAAAAAGGGAAGTAGTGAAATGAGACTGAGTAAGAATGAATAAATATTAGGAAATCTTATTATGTAATTTATTGCAACAATAAAAAAGCAGGAAAAATATTTTATTACATCCATAAATTATTTAAATAGAAAGTTTGAAAACACCTAGCAACTGTTTTTAGAAAAACTATATGAAATAGGTGGAAACTGACACAATGTGAAGTCACCAAAATTAACAAACACTGAGGTAAACTATGAAATGATGAGGCCATTCAAACAAAAATAAACAATGCTTACATTTATCACAATTTACATCTATATGTTTTACCTAATACAATAGGATAAGAAAATGAATGCATTGGTGTAAATAGTAAAATAAGATGCAACATTATATGATCTATGATTATATATGCAGAAACAATTAAAACCTACCTAAATTCCCTAAGAAATTGAAAAAAGGAGTAAAAAAGAACAGATACATTAAACTGACAGATATTATTTGTAGCAACATGTTCTGTATTGAAAAGAATAAAATAATACTTTAAACACAATAGTAAATGCACATGCATATATTTATAAACATCTAATAGTTATAAACCTATGGAAGAAACTATAATGTCTCATTGAAGAAAATTAAACAGATCTAAATAAATGGAGATGTAAAAAGTGCCTCCAATTAAGAAAACATCGCAGTTTTAAAATGTTAATCCTTCTGAAATTATTGTAAAAGTGTAGGGCACTTGCAATTTGTAATCTCATTGAAACTGCAGAAAGTAATTTAAAAATGTATATGAACAAATATTTGAGGCAAGCAGAGAAAAATATAAAAAGAAAGTAAAGGAAGATTTAATAGGCTTAAATGTTAAACATACATTTTTAAGATATTAAAAGAACTTAGAAAAAATATTTTCAGCACACACGTCTGAGGGTTAATACTATATCTGATATACAAAGACTCCAGCCAATTGATAAAAATAACATGCAATCCTGAGAAAAATGGACCTGAACAGTCACTTAGAGAAAAGAGAATTAATGCTGTAGTTTTCCAGTAAATACATTTACATATACAAACTAACACATCAGTGGGAAACCATATCTCAGCCATTAGACTGGCAAACGCAATTTCGTGAGTGATGGACAACATGGCGTGGGAAAAGGTTGGGAGAAGCAGAGGCCCATGGCTGGTGTGAGCGGGAATTGCTACAGCTGGTGCTGTGTCAAAGCAGAAACGGTCACACTTTTTGAAAATATGTAGGAGGAAGTCTTTGTGAACTGGGGTTAGACAAAAAGGTAGTTATAACACCAAAGGCTTGATCCATAAGAGAAACAATCTGATAAATTAGAATTAAAAATATTTAATCTTTTGGGCTTCAAAAGACACCATTAAGAAAATAGAAAGACTAGTCAGAGAGCAGAGAACGAGAATCTGGACTTGGTTGAGAACAACAGGTTCCGCTGGGAGCAAGGGACAGAAATAAGCTTGTATTGGCATGCAGGGCTGGGTGAGGGGCTCCAACACAGTCAGACCCCCCCCCCTGAGTTTACATATAAATTTTTTTCAGGCCAAGAAGTGAAAGAAACCGTTTGAAAAGTCTCAGAGAAGCAGAGTAGAATTACCTGAGGGCTCCACATTTAGAAATGGAAACAAGAATTGAGACGAGTCCAGAGAATGTAGAGAATTGAAAGTTAACGGAGTCACTTTGACCTATGAAAAGATACATCAATTCTGAACACAGCTAGAGGCTGATTATCTGAACTTGATACAGGCAGAGGGCTATGTCTGGGGGATGAAGAAATGAACAGAATCAACATGTTTTTTAAAAAAATTAGTACTAAAAAACCATAAGGACTACTAAAAAGTAAATAATTGTCATAGAAGACAGGATGGAGACAACCGCTGAATAGGAAAAAAAAAGCTAAAGACATGATTAATTAGGGACAAATAAAGCTGTGAAGGTTAAAGTGGCAGCAATGAAAGGATAGCTTTACCCTTAAAGAGAACACATTTTTTAAATATATTCAAGAAGAAACTTACCCTGAAGTAGAGGTAGAATGGAGTCTGCCTCCTTCAAAACCCAAGAACTATGGTTAAGACAGTGTGCATGGAATTCCCCAGTAACTTTCTGCACCGCTTTTATTTATTTGTAATAACAAAGGTACATCTATTTTATAAAATCAATACTGTAATAAGTCTTTATTCTACATTTGAAAGCTTTCATAGAATGGGAACTGCCATAAACAGTTAAAAGACAAGGAAGTATAACTTATGAAGTTGTGACTTCGTAGACTTTGTTCATAAAGAAAGGACAGTCACCTCAACTGACTGCATTGGCCAAAGAACAAACCAGCAATTGACAAGAGAGGAAATTTAAATGGCCAACAGACACAAAACCAGCTCAAACTCCCCTTTCATCAGAGAACGCAAATTAACAGCAGGCATCCCCTCATGCAGCCCCTTTGAGAGGTCTGGGCGTGGGGCACTGGCAGCCTCAGGAGGTTATGGTGGTCCCCCCACTAGGAAGGCAGTTTGGTAGGCTCTCTAAACAATTAAATATTAGTATCCTTTGCCTCAAGATAGTTACCTTTTGGTTTTGACACAAGACAAATACTTATTGTTGGTAACAATAAATAATTGAAAACAACATAAATGGTTTAAATGGGATATAGTTTTTTAAATTATTTATTTATTTATTTATTTATTTTTGTATTTTTCTGATGCTGGAAACCGGGAGAGACAGACAGACTCCCACATGCGCCCGACCGGGATCCACCCGGCATGCCCACCAGGGGCAACGCTCTGCCCACCAGGGGGCAATGCTCTGCCCCTCTGGGGCATCGCTCTGCCGCGACCAGAGCCACTCTAGTGCCTGAGGCAGAGGCCAAGGAGCCATCCCCAGCGCCCAGGCCATCTTTGCTCCAATGGAGCTTTGGCTGCGGGAGGGGAAGAGAGAGACAGAGAGGAAGGAGGGGGGGGGTGGAGAAGCAAATGGGCGCTTCTCCTATGTGCCCTGGCCAGGAATCAAACCCGGGTCCCCCGCACGCCAGGCCGACGCTCTACTGCTGAGCCAACCGGCCAGGGCCAAATGGAATATAGTTTTTAAATTATGGTAGATCAATCCCATCCAGTAGTATGCAACTACTAAAAGGAATGAGGTAGATCCATATGGTCATTAACATGAAAAGACCTCTAGTAATTTTAATAATAAAAATTTTAAATTAATATTTATATAAATATTTAATACATATATATATACTTATACACATGTATATTAATATAGATACTTAATAATAGCGTATACAAAATAATCTCAGTCATTATAAAGCAAGACACAAATGATACATTTGGAGGAGTAAGTCACGGTATATGTGTGGATGCATGGAAAGAAATATAAAATCTGTGCCTACAACTCTCAACAGGACCAGGATCAGAAGCTGGGGTGCCGGGTGGGGGGTGCAGGACTTTTCCCCTCTACATACATTCACGTCATTTGAAATTTTATGACGAAAGATGGATAATATACATTTTGTGTTAAAAAAAATCAAGCAATTAAACATATTAAGTAATGTTATTTCTGACCCATTATGAGAAAAAAAAGATAGTAGCCTCTTCCCTGTCAGAGGTAGAAGCCATTCCAGACCAGGAAATCACCGCACTGGTCTCTGGCGCCTTAGTCCCTCCACTTCCTTCATTCACTCCCTTAGGTCGAGATCTCTGCAGGAGGAGCCCGACCCCCAGCCAGAGTGGGGACAGGCGGAGCTGACCCGTCCCCAGGTCAGGCATGACACCAGGGCACCCAGCATTTGAAAATGTCATGTGTTCCCCCTGAATTATAAAGTATTTATTCTCTTTGCAACAACCTAGGAGAAGGCAGAGGAAGCCTGAGAAACAAGAGAGATCAGGGGGCATGAGAAAATAATAAATTGCTGCCTCCAAGCATCAGAAAAGAGAGACTGCCGCCTGCTTCTTACAAGAGGACTAATGGCAGACTCTAAAGCAGCAGCCTCCTTTCTGTCTGTCTGTCTCTCTCTCTCTCTCTAAAATGAATAAATAAAAAAATAAAATAAAATAAAACAGCAGCCCAGCTAGAGAGAAAGTTAGGAGACAGAGACTGACCTGGTGCTGAGGTCCTGGCACTCATGGGCCATCGTCCTACCCTGGACCCTGCCTGGGCCTCTGATCCCTCCGCTGTCCCAGACAAAACCAGTGTAACTGCTCAGCCTCTAACAAGAGGTTTGTGAATCTTCTCAGCCAGGGAGGGCTCCACCCAAATAGGGAAAACAAAAGTGAAAGGAACTTTCCGAGTGTTGTCAGACACTGTCTCCCTGCGCCTGCAGCCCACGGTGGTGCTCAGCCATCTGGACTTGTAGCAGCAGGAATGGGGGACAAGGAGGGACAGGCAGGGTCTGGAAAGCCAGAGGATGGGGACCACCAGTGAGGAGCAGAACCAGCCAATAGGAGTCCCCTCGTTTGTGTGAAGACACAAAAAACATCTCTGAATCCTGCTGTCCTCTGGTGCCCCACCCTCCTGAGAGCAGGCAGAGTAAGACAGTTAGGTCTCCTGTCCAGAAACAGGGCTGGGGGAGCGACATTCCCCGGTGTCATGGCTTCCACATTTGGTCCCCTGAGTCCGACTTCCTCAGGCTGTAATTGGGGTTCTCACCCAGGTACAGTGAAGATACAGGGGAAGGCTCCCCCCTCTCTCCACCTCTGCTCTTTCTTTCCCCCAAAGGGGTAGACTTCCATCTGGGCAGATTCCACACCCTGAGGAGGACACCGTGCAGGGGGCAGGGCCGCAGTGTGCCCAGTGCTGCACACGGGGTCTCCCCACCCCCCTCACTGGGGGTAGAGGAACTAGTAAGCTGAGCTTGTGCTGGGCACAGCTGTCCTGTACTCCTGGTCTCCACGGTTCACGGGACCCAGACAGGGTCTGACACAGACGACACCAGTCTTTTCTAGTGTCCCCTCTCTCTCCTCTGTCCCTGGACAGCAGGCTGACTGGGTCACCGCTGTGCCAAGTGTTGGCATTAATGTGCCAGCTTTTCCTGGGTCTGCTGAGAGTCACCAAGGTCAGCACGTGAGTTAGAGTCCCAGAGCAGTCAGCTGGGTGGACAGTCTGAAGAGGCCGGCCTCCTGGGTGGGCACTCCCACACTGGGGCTGCCTTGACCCCCGGGGGAGGACACGTCCCTGTGGGGCCAGAGGAAGCTGAGGACAGGGCCCCCTGTGGACAGCAGTGTCCCTGAGGGGTCAGGAGTCCCCTGTGGACAAGCACAGTTTCCTTCATCCAGAGAACAACGTCAGGCCCACCTGGTTTAGGAACCAGACTGGACCATCTCAGAACAGGCTGAAGCCCTCACAGTGCTGCTGGACTGAGAGCTGAGGTGTCACGTGTTGCACATGACGCGCCAAGGGGACGGGCTTCCTCAGCGTCACCAGGAGCAGCTGCCCTTCAGGCCCCAGTAGCAGGGTGTGTCTCCACCTGGGAGACCCTGTGGGGACAGGTTTGTCCCTGAGACTAGACATTTGTCCAGGACCTGACAGTTCTCGGCAGGAGGGCGCGGCTGCAGCAGCCCCAGCAGCCCCTGGGCCAGAGGATGGAGACCCGGGCACCGCTGTGGGTGCAGAGAGGCAGGGGGAGGGGCCCAGAACCTTACTGGGGACACTCAGACCTCACACCCAGGGCCCCTTCTAGGAGGTGGCCCCTCAATCAGCAGGACTCCTGGTCCCTGACCCCCCTTCTCTCTAGGGAGACACTCAGGCGGGGAGTCTGCTCTGGGGGGTCTCCCTGGGCTCCCCCTGCTGCGGAGGCCAGGGCTCTGCGCTCCTCCGAGCTCAGGGGCACAGGGACAGTGGGTGGGGGGGCGGTGTGTGTGGTTGGTGGGAGCAGCCTGAGCCCTGTGGCTAAGCCTCATTCTGGGGTCTGTATGTGGGGTCCTTTTTGGCACGTGTCCACACCACATCACCGGATCCCGCTTTTATCAGGCAGAAAGCTGTGATTTTTATTGCCCTCTGTTCACCTTTTCCCCTGTCAGTGGGTTTGGAACTCAGGTCTGGAGACTTGGGGAGAGTTAATACACAGAATTTGCGGTTCCCCTCTGACTTTCTCCTCTCTGGAATTTCCCTCTGGCTCCCCGGAAAGCCTAGTTGCCTGTCTCTGCTGGCCAGGAAGAAACTGGGCTTTCTACCACAGCTGTGACCACACCAGGAGCCTGTGATGCTCTGAGTCAGGCGACAGGATACTGGAAACATCTTGTGTTGGCTGCTTCTGAGATTTGACTTTCCTCCAGAGTTGCCCTGTCTTTGTTCACTTTCCAGGAGTGTCAGGCATTGCTCTCTGAATACTATAGTGTCCAGACTGCCTAGCTGTTTTCGTCAGGAAGATGGCTCGCTAGGAACTCAGCCTGCAGATTGAATGCAGAGTTCGCTGTCTTTGTTTGTAAGCAGCAGACCAGCTCCGCCCACTCCCAGGCCCAGCCCTGCCCCTGAAGACCCCAGAGGTTTCAGTGCCCCTGAGCACCCCCCAACCACCCACCAAGGAAGAAAGAGGCTACTGTGCGTGCATCAGAGGCACACATACCAGACTATTTACACTTTGTACTTCTGTGCTCAGGAGCACAGACAAAATTTAGAGTGAGCTAGTTTATACACAACATAACAGAGCAAATCACATGTCTAGAGAAAAGACAAGTATTATAGAATTTCAGTTTGATCAAATACTTAAATACTATCTATAATGATGAGACATACAAGTTATCACCAAAAAGCCTAAGAATTTCTTATTTCTTTCCTCCTCTTTCTCCTCCTCCTCCTTATCCTCCTCCTGCTCTTCTTCTTCTTCTTCTTCTTCTTCTTCTTCTTCTTCTTCTTCTTCTTCTTCTTCTTCAGGAGAAAGGGTTATGGTTGTGGAATCTTGTTTTTGTTTCAAGGACTTACTGACACATCAGACTCTTTCCAAGGGGTTTGGGCCACCGCCTTCCTTCTGCCTGTCTCTGGATCTCAGCTCCCTGTGTATGTCACAGAAGAAGAAAGAGCACGCAAGCGTGTACACTTGAGAGTTGAGGTCATGTGTTTAGAATCTTGGTAACATTCCTTTAATTTTGGCTTAAAGAACACCCTTGAGCATTTCTTACAAGGCAGTTCCAGTGGTGATGACCTCCCCTGGCCTTTGTGTGTTTGGGAAAGTCTATTTTCCCTTGGTTTCTGAGGCACTGCTTTGCTGCATACTATTCTTGGTTAACAGTTCTTTCATATTAATACTGAGAATATATTCAATCCCACTTTTTCTTGGCCTGAAAAGTGTCTATGGAGCAATTTGCTGATGGTCTTGTGGGGGCTCCCTTACAGGTGACAAGTCACTTTTCTCTCGCTGCTTTCAAAATTCTCTCTTCGTCTTTGAATTTTGACAATTTCATTATTAGAGTGTTGGTCTAACCCTTTTCAGGTTCAACCTAATGGGGCCTTTGGGTTGTAAGATATGAGTGTTCATTTCTCCCCAAGGATTTGGGAGTTTTCAATCATTAATGATTTAAATGAACTGTCTTTTTCTGTTTCTTTTCCCTTCTAGGAGTCCCATAATGCATATATGTTGTCCTTGATGATGTCTCCTAAGTCCTGTAGGCAGTCTTCACTCATTTTCATTCTTGCTTTTCTCTTCTCTCTGGATAACTTCAAATAATTTATCCATCTTCCAGTTCACTGCATCATTCTTCTACTTGATTGAGTCTGCTGTTGGAGCCCTCTGTTGAATTCTCCTTTAGCTCTTAGATGTCTGTTTGTCTTTCTGATAGTTTCTTTTTCTTTACTGAACTTCTAACTTTGTTCATGCACAGTTTTCTTCATTTAATTTGGTTGTCTGTCTCTGCGTTCGTATAGTTTATTCAAATTCTCTAAGAGATCATCTTGAATTTTTTCTTAGTTTATAGAGGGCCAACTGTTTAGGAGCAGTTACCAGGGTTTATTAATTTACTTAGGTGGTTTCACATTTACCCGGTTCTTCATGATTCTTGTTGCATGTCTTGGTATCAGCACATTTGAGCAAGCAGTCTCCTCTTCCTGAATTTACAGGTTCACTTTAGCAGGGAAGGACCTTCATCTGTCAGCTCAGGTTGGGGTACTGGATATAATAGCTGGTAGCATTCATGGGCTGGTGGGGCATGCTATGAAAGTCTCAGTTGGATTTGGCCACTTCTGTGGGTAGTTATATACAGTGTGTCCATAAAGTCATGGTGCACTTTTGACCGGTCACAGGAAAGCAACAAAAGACAATAGAAATATGAAATCTGCACCAAATACAAGGAAAACCCTCCCAGTTTCTGTAGGATGATGTGGCAGCATGTGCGCATGCGCAGATGATGATGTAACACTGTGTATACAGCGGAGCAGCCCATGGCCATGCCAGTCGAGATGTGGATGGTACAGAGGAAAGTTCAGTGGCTCGCTAAATTTGAATCCGTGACCAAAGTGCAATGTGAATATCGGTGTGTTTATAATGAAGCACCACCACATAGGAATAACATTACTCGGTGGGATAAGCAGATGAAGGAAACTGGCAGTTTGGTGGAGAAACCCCGTTCTAGTAGGCCATCAGTCAGTGACGAGTCTGTAGAGGCTATACGAGATAGCTACCTAAGGAGCCCTAAAAAATCTGTGCGTGAGCCCGCATTGAACTGCACTGAATAGATATGAAACTTGGAGAGTTTTCCCTTTATTTGGTACAGATTTCACATTTCTATCGTCTTTTCTTGCTTTCCTGTGACCGGTCAAAAGTGCACCATGACTTTACGGACACACTGTATATTTAGTTAAGAGGACTTATTCTGTTAAACATGAGTTTATAAATCTCCTGCCTCCTCCCATTTTCTAAAATGCTGAAAGGAGTTCCCAGGGTAACTGAGCATAAGGTCTTCAATGCACTCAGATTAAAATGCATATGGAAACAGTAGATATTTTAAAGAAATTCAGTAAAAAAATTAAAAATGGCAACGGTAGTTTCTAATGTTATTTTTAAAATTTATTGATTGATTTTTAGAGAGAGAGAGAAAAGAGAAAATTGTTTTTTTGTTCTACCTATTCATACATTTGTTGGTTGATTCTTCCTTGTGCCTTGGCCGGGGATTGAACCCATGAACTTGGCATATAGCACAATAATATAGCCAAGGAAAAAGTTGCTTTTAATTCCTGACATCCACAGGCCAGAGCTCGGCATCTTAATTTTGTTAACATGACTGGCTTCTTAGGGCTGAGCCAGAAATTTCCTGAGGCTCTTCTTCGTTACTCAAGTCTGTAGAGTCATCGCTGTCAAACTCTGCAGAAGGAAATAAAGTTCCATTAACAGTCTCAGTCTGCATCCTAGGAACCAACCCAGCAGGAAATCTTCAAAAGGACAATTGCAAAAGGGAGGCTTATGTAGGAGGAACATTCCCACTACTGGGCCCCCCTATGGCTCCTCCAACCTGTACTAACAGATCCCTTCAGGTACTATCTCCAAAGACAGGGGACAACTTTGCCATGAAAGGCACTCTTTTAGTCACCATTTCTTACACTTCTTAACCTTCCTTCATGTCTGCGCACATTTCCTCTGCTCTACTCGGCTTTTTAACCAGGGGAACCATGGAAGCCACCTTACCAAGATGTCAGAGCCTCCAGCAGCTGGCCCTCAATGATTGTGGGGAGCAGAGCACCCACCACCCGAAGATGACTTTGTCCTTTATGTGAATGAACAGTATAAACTCACACTGCGCTTGTGCCATGGACCTTTATACCAATTAGCCCAGATCACCTACTGTAAAATGTACGATGTGCATCAGCTAACATCCCAACACATTAACTTATTTTAAAGAAAAAACAAAAATGTTTGAATGATGTAGGACAGTGGTAGTCAACCTGGTCCCTACCGCCCACTAGTGGGCGTTCCAGCTTTCACGATGGGCGGTAGCGGAGCAACCAAAGTATAAATAAAAAGATAGATTTAACTATAGTAAGTTGTCTTATAAAGATTTATTCTGCCAAACTTAGTGAAAATCCGACATAGTGTACTTGGTAAGTAATTATTATTATATGCTTTAACTTGCTGTAACTCTGCCTTATAAATTTTATAAAGTTACTTCCCTACTTTATAAATCACCATTACTGTGAGCGGTTAGAAAATTTTACTACTAACAGAGATACAAAAGTGGGCGGTAGGTGTAAAAAGGTTGACTACCCCAACATTGTAGGAAAATGGCTGAGAGATTAAACGGCAGCCTTGAGACAAGTCTTTGGTGTGGACTTCGGAACACCAAGTCCTGTGGGGACAGAATGCTGCCCTGGCAAGCACCACTAGATAGGAAGCAGCTGATCCCTACAGCCATTTTCCTACATGCCTGGCGGCATTGGTTGGTCATCTTTCTCTGCACCTGAATCCACTATAGACTAATGTGACCCAGGCTCTGCTAATTTGCTTGATGAGCAAAGAGACCGATAACTACAATGAGGCTGCAGAGATCTGGGCTCTCAGTTCTAGAGGCTGGGAGCCCCCTGTGCCCATCTTTTCTCTGTGTTGTGTCTTGTGTGTGATTTTTCTTAAGTCCTGCAGCGCCTTCCTTTTGTGCACACCCACGGCTGAGCTGGTCTCGGCAGAATGAAGCTTGTGTGGCAAAGAAAGCTAGTTGTTATATCAAGAGTTTTAACTGCTCTTCAGTCTTCTCTGACTGCTGTCCCCTAGATTTGTTTACAGTGTCCACAGGATTTTCAATTAAAGGAAAAAGTAACCAGTAATCTATAACTGAACAAGTTGTAAATCTTATAGCTCCTCACATCATAGAAGAATTTGGAACATAAAGACTTGATGATAATCATTTCTGTCTCTTCACTTATAAAGGGAAGTATTTGCTACCAAATGGAGAAAGACCCACAATCTTTTAGCCCATATACAAAATCAAAGAAGTTGTGAAAATCAACATTTTTTTCATAGGTTTCCCCTCAGCCAATTGGGCAGTGAATCTGGACTTGAGTTGCCATAAGCCCACACAATATCTTTGTTTATCACACTTGTGAATTCACATAATTTGCTGTAGAAACATGAATATATTTGAGAATGGGATTCTTCCCCAGACATTGTTGGAGTCTCTTTGCAACATATACGATATAAATCATAGCATCCTTCTAAAATGATAAAATAATATTATGTTACATGTGGCTTCAGAGGTTTTGAATAAAGGGTTATGGGTGTTTGCTAGTAGTCCAGGTTGTTAGTTCTGCCTCTTCCTGTCACTATCCATGTGTGATATATAAAAGATTGTTAAAAACTTAGATACAGAAAACAAACTGGGTTGCCCAGTAGAAAGGGATTAGGGGGTTGGATATAAAAGGTGAAGGGATTGAGAAGTACAAATTGGTAGCTACAAAACTAATCATGGATGCAAAATTCAGCAAAGGGAATATAGTAATAATATTGTAATAACTGTATAGTGTCAGATAAGCTCTTGAGTAATCGGGGGATCACTTCATAAATATATGAATATCTAACCATTTTGCTTTATATCTGAAAGTAATATAATATTGAATGTCACCTGTAATTGGAAAATCAAATTCTTAATTACAAAAATAACCTTTGATACGGTCATTTTCTTTTCTATAGAATGAGGAGAACAACAGTTATCTGGCCTAAATTTTAGGTTGTTATAAACATAAAATAACATTCTTTTGGTGAAAGTATTTTCAAATATCCCTTTATAGACCAATGTCATGGTGGGGGTCATCTGTCAAAAGTTACAAATGAAATATGATGGTGATAACCAGAAGCTTTCCCTCCTGTCAATAATTAGAGAGTATGACCAGAGGTTTGAACAGGTTTGTGACAAAACTGCCCGTAGCTGCCTGTCCCACTTTCCCTGCTCCCTACGGATAGGTGGCGGGAAGGTGGACATCACTGGGTCATCCGCCACTCTGGGGGAGAATCTGTCCGAGAACGTGGAGTAAGCCGTCCAACAGAGCCATCTTGTTGAGCCTGAACTTGTTATGCTTCCTTTCTTTGCAGTTGTCAAAGTGGTCACCTGAGATCGGGGCAGGGATGGCCGCCGGGGTCGTGTGTGCGCTCAGAGGAACAGGCGCCCTGAACTCGGACTCCCGGTGTCCTGGCGCCCGGGGACCGCAGTCCTTACCCTCCCCAGCAGGGCCAGTCCTCAGTGCAGAGCCACAGGCTCCCCGGGGCTCCTCCTCTGCACTGGAGTCGGAAGACATCACACGAATTCTCTCTGCAGAAGAAGCAAATGTCCCTTGAAGGTCTCAGTGGATGACAGACAACCCAGAGGGGAAAACCCTGGGAGCTCTGAAAACCCAGGGCTAGAATGCCCCTCCCCCAGGCCTCCATAATCTGCCTTCTGTATGCAGGTGACCTGTGGGTCAGTATTTTATCCCTCCTGTCCCCTGGGCCTGGGACTAAAATATTCCACACCTGGTGGGCATCTCTGCTTTCTCTCGACCCTCTGTTTTCTTACATTGGATTCTCCTTTTTTCTTTCTTTTTTTTTCTGTCTTTATGGATTTGTTGTTTCTGTATCTGTATTTGCAATTTTTTTTAGCTCTGCCCCTCTCCCAGGGCTGTCTTGCTAGTCTGGTGTTGAAGAAGGCAGACCTCCCACATGGTTGTCTCCCAGGATGACGTCTGAAGCAGAGCTCCGCCCCCACCCTCCCATGCTCCTAGGAACGCTTACTTGAGAAAAACAAATCAAAATTCTATTGTGTGTGAGTCTTTGATTTCTTTGTGCTAGCATGTTATAGCCTAGCCTGTCTAGCACAAAAGTTAAAATCCAAGCCGGCTCAAATTAAAGCAAATTTATATTTTACTATAAAGGACATAATAAAGAATTAGAACGAATCTTTTATAGAAAACCATGAAAAGTTCTTGTTTGCTCTTACTTTTCTTCCGAACACTGAATGTAGGTGATTTTCTGGAATCCATGAGCCCTTAAAGTAAGCAGAAGTAAACCATTATTTGTTTGCAAAACTATTCCAATTTCGATGACAACTTACATGGCTGATGGGCTGGTGATGTCAATGTTTTGATCATCATTTTCCTCTTTCTTTCAACTGAACCCTCAAACTTCACTAGCTCCTAAATCTTTATCTATAAAGCTGGTATAACAGATTTACTTTATTGTCCTTTTAAGATTTCTGTAAAAACAAAATGAAGCTTTATTCACAAAAGCCCTGGGAAAAATCACAGTACAAGCCAATGATTTCACTATCATTTGAGTTTGAGAGTAGTGGGGCTGAAGCCATCTTTTTTTTCACCAGTAATTAAATAGCAGCACAAATGGTCCTATGAATACTCTCTAAGTTTGGTAGCAATGACATTATCATCAACAAATAGTGAAATACCATGCTTACTACTCTCTGCGGAATATATAGCTCAATAGTAGAGACTAAGTGTATTATCTCAACTCTTTACATTAATAGATGTGACTGTGCGTAGTTAAAAAGAGACTGTCATTTACTAGTATATTATTGCTATACTTTCAATATATCAATTGATTGGGCTCATCCAGTTACACAACAGTTTATAATGCCTTTTTGCCCTCTTTCATAGTCCAATAGGGTCAAAGAAGTTAAATGCAGAAAATGGTGTCCTTAGAAGTAATAGGCTCAATGCACGTGGAGAATGTCAGACTGAGATTCATCGGGAAGCGGAGCTCTGGGTGTAGAGCCTGGATATCTGTTGTTCAGGACAGCGGTCTTCATCTCCTTACGTGGTGGCTTCCTGGGTCTCTCCTCCCTCACTTGATTCTGCCGACTCAAGGTTATTATAACTACACACAGGAATAGGATTCTTTAGGTCTTTCTGTGTGAGACCAATGAACTAATCCAGCAGGAAATTTCCTAATAAGAAAACTTGGAAAGGTCTTGAAAACTAATGGATTTGTGACCTGCACCCAGACCACCCTGGTCTGCCTTTCTAAGTCACCTGGCTTGTAGGGAATGATCATCCATCCCAGGGCAGAGAGACAGTTTGCTGGCAAGAGTCCCCTCTGCTCTGTTTGCTGCTTACCTTCCTACACTTCTCTCTCTTCCTCCTCTTACCCCTCCTGTGGTCAACACATCCTTCATCTGCTGTTTCTTTGTGGGGAGACCTCAGAAATCTCGTGCTGATGACAGTGAGCTTCCTCTCCCCCCTGGTGCACCTTGAACTGTTTGCCAGGCTGAGGATAATCTTCTCTTGTGCCTGAGCCCCAGACCAGTGTTAGGATCACCTTTTAAGGCACCTACACTAAGACACAAGTCAGAATGTGCGCTCTCTAAAAACCGAAGCAAATTTACATTTTACTTTGATAGGTCTTGTGAAGCGATTAGAATAAACATTATTTAAAATACTGGTCAGGGTGGTGAACACACAATACAATATACAATACATAATTGTATTGTAGAATTGAACACCTGAGACCTATATAATTTTATTAACCAATGTCACCCCAATAAATTCAATAAAATATTTAAAAAATAAAATAAATTAAAACAAAATAAAATGTTGGTCTTTTGTAACATCAAGACCAGGTAACATTTTTATTTGTTCTTAGGTCTTTTTCTAATGTGCCTTCCTAAATAGGCGTGTCTCCCATATGCTCTGAGCAAGCAGGACGGGAGGACCCCTCTGCAGTCCGTGCACTGAGGAGCTGCCCATCCGATGACCACCCGGGCTGCACGCAGGATGGAGGACACAACATTTTGATACCCGTTTCGGGTTCCAGTTTACAGAGAAAATGACATAGATTCCAGGACAGTAGTCTTGTCTTTCCCCTTATCTCCATGAGACTTTGTGGAAGACCTTGAAGCACTGATGTGATTGTGTTTTCTCATCTAGATGCAAAGGTAACAAGGTCCACCTTGCTTACCCTTTGGGGTTGTTTTAACAGAAAAGTAAGGTACTATTTTCAAAGGTCCTTTGAAAAATCACTCTATATGTCATGACTTGCTGAAGACCTCTGTCACAAACAATACTTTCTGTTTCAGAACCCCCCACTGAAGTCTCTATTTCTGCTAACCCTAGAGAGTTGGATGAATTGTCTTCAGTCATGATTCAAAGCTGTGATCAGATGAGAATATGACCATCCAGTGACAGTATTTAGCTTTTTAGTCTTTTAGAAATAAACGTAGAAATCCAACACTTTATTGGTGTAGCAGGTAGTTAGTTTTAAAACAAATTCATCACTTTATGCCTGACCAGGCAGTGGCACAGTGGATAGAGCATCAAACTAGGATGCAGAGGATCCAGGTTCGAAAACCCAAGGTTGCCGGCTTGAGCATGGGGTCATAGACATGACTCCATGGTCACTGGGTCAAGCCCAGAGGTCACTGGCTTGAATCCCAAGGTTGCTGGCTTGAGCCTAAGGTCGCTGGTTTGAGCAAGGGATCACTTGTTCTGCTGTAGCCCCCGGTCAAGGCACGTATGAGAAAGCAATCAGTGAACAACTAAGGAGCCGTAACAAAGAATTGATGATTCTCATCTCTTTCCCTTCCTGTCTGTCTGTCCCTATCTGTCCCACTCTCTGACTCTCTCTCTCTCTCTGTCTCTGTCAAAAAAAAGTTCATTTTGCTAGTTTATTTCTACTATACAATCAATATAGAGAATATATATTGACTAATAGGACCCACTAATAGACCCCTTTCCAAAAACATGTATATATTTATATAATAATTATATATACAATGATTTTACCTTCCTGCATTTCCCAAGAATGCAGAGAGGGGGTTCCAGGACAAACGGGGTCCAGGGCACAGAATGACCTCAGGAGAGACATCTCAGGACACAGTGGCTCTGAATTCAGGTCCCCGCAGCCCCAGCCTTCCCTCCCCCCATTACCAGGCAGCGTACTCTGTGTGAAAATAGCTGGGGGATCGTCTCCATCACCAGATTCCGCGGAGTCCTCACTCAGGATCACTGCGCAGAGGAGAAACCCCCTTAGTGTCGGGTGGGAGGGGCAATGGGCCCGCGGACAGGAATCCCCTCAGGAGAGCGCTAGGAAGACCTGGAGCTACGTTAGCTCAGGTGACCCCGGCCTGTGCCCGATGGTGTGACCTGCAGGGAGCCCCAGGTCCCACAAAGAAGGCCGTGGAACCCGTGCCCAGAGAGCGCCCTGCCCGTCCTGCAGCGCGTGTCTTACCCCGCGCTCACCGCCCCCCCTCCAGCCTCATCTACCTCCGGTCACTCCTCCCTCCTGCCACTCCTTCTCTCATTCCCTCTCTGCTCCCTCACTTTGCTCCTGGCTCAGCCCATGACCCCCGGTCACGCCTGTCTTTCTGGCCATGGCACATGTCTGTCGGCTCTTGTTGGCTTTTAGCTCTTCGCATGAGTATCTTGGCTCTTAGGTTGTATGCCTTCACTCTGACTCCAAACCCCACACCTGACTCTCCTGCTTTAGAAATAACCCCTTGGGCATCAATACTTATATCTGCTATGTTCAACTTTTGATATTTTTCCAATTCCTGGGAAACCTCTTCTGCTAAACTCACTGTGTAAAGTGCTGGCTCCCTCCCCTCTGCCTCCATCCAAGGCCACCTGGGTCTCCTCAGTGGACACTGGGGACATGTCCCAGACCTGTGCCAGGTACCCGGGTTCACATCTCACATTCTACAGCCAGTCTTACCTATTGGGTCAGATACGTGTTTACAGGCAGCGTGGGATTATCTTTTAACTCCTGAACTTAACGATGCCTTTCCCCTCTCCATATCCACAGGTTTATATCTAAAAAGTCTTACAAAGCAGGAATTTATTTTGATTCCATCTTTGGCTACAGGTGCTCCTGGACAAAATTGTGGTAAAGGAAGAATTTCGTTTGTCTCCCCAGAGGGAGTGCGCACCCTCCCTGCCCTCAGCAAGCCCCCACCCCCTGGGGTCCCCTGCAGGGAGAGCCCCCCCTCTCCTGCTGCTCAGCTCCGCCCTTCCTCTGCGCCTCTCCTGACTCTGGGGTCTTGTTTCTATTTCCGGTTTCACTCTCAGAGGAGAGACCTGTTTCATCTGAGAGGGTCCCAGGGCCATGGTGCTCACTGGGGACACCCCACCTTCTCACTGGTGTTAGGAGCCGCCCTTTGTGCCTTCTTTGTGGTGACCGTGTGCTCTGATCAGACGATGCTCTGTCCTCTCTCTCCACCTGGCCACTCTGGCCAGTCCTTCACTCATTGTCCTTTACTCATTCTCGACATGGCTCTCACTGTGTCCCCCCCATTTTCTCTATTTATTGGCATTCATTCCCCTCTGTACCTTCCTCTATTCATACTGTTTCTCTACATTTTCATTTTCTATCGGTGCCCCCCAGGGCGCAGCAGGGTCAGGGGAAGCAAAGTGGGTGCCCGGGACCCACGAGGTGCTGAGAGTGAGCTCCTCCTCCCAGGGGTCCCGGGTCTCCCTGCCTGGCGGAGACCTGGCCCTGCTGCCCCGCCTGATTTTCCAGAGCATCCACGCTCTGTTACGTTTCCTACTCTCTCCTGTTCCATTACCTTTCCTCCATACTTTATGTGATCTGTGTTAGCCTCTTCTATATCAACATTTCTCTATATTTTCCTCATCTCAAACACTGCAGTTATCCCCAACAGTCTCCCCTGTACCTTTGCTCTGCACGCCAGCCCCTCCCCCCCCATCATCTCCCCCCCCCCCACTCACAAAGCCCAGGCACTGGGTCTTACCTGGAGGCTCAGACACTTGAGCTCCGTGTTCACTTGCTTCTTGGCTTTCATTGTTGTTGTCACTGCTTGCACCTTCCCTGGCCACACTTATCTGTCCGGTTTCACTGAGCTCCTCTGAGAGTCCATTTTCACGTGGGGCTGTACCTAAATCACATGTCAAATCATAAATATTTTATTTTCCCCTTGCATCAGCCAAGGTTCAAGGGACAAATACAAATCACTCTAATACACACACATATGTGTGTGTGTATATATATATATATATATATATATATATATATTAGTGAGAGGCAGAGAGAGATGGACAGTCAGGAACAGACAGACAGGAAGGGAGAGAGATGAGAAGCATCAATTCTTCGTTGCGGCACCTTAGTTGTTCATTGCTTCCTTTCTCATATATACCTTGACCACGGGGCTCTAGCTGAGCCAGTGACCCCTTACTCAAGCCAGCGACCTTGGGGTCATGTCTATGATCCCACTCTCAATCTGGGAACCCCAAGTTCAAGCCGGATGAGCTCGCACTCAAGCCAGCAACATCAGGGCTTCAAACCAGGGTCCTCAGCATCCGAGGCCAACACTCTATCCACTGCAGCAGCAGCACTGCCTGGGCAGGTGAACCGCTCTACTATTTTAAAGCAGAGGTCATTTAACCCAGGAGATTGGTTATAGAGTTGATGGAACAACTGAGATAGCCCAATGGAAGACGGAGGCAACCAGAGGAAAGGTCTACATGGAACTAAGGGCAGGACGAAGGTGAGTTAATGTGACAAGATGAGCAGGTAGGGAGAAGCGGGACCATGGCTGGCCTGCATGGTAGAACTGCTGCCCAGACGGCGATGGGTGAACTCCCGCTTCTCCATGCTCCCACTCTCCTTCCCTCGCCAGCGTGTCCAGGTTAGGAACCATTATCATATCCGTTTCATAGGTGATGAAACTGAGGGACACGGAGGGGAAGTCACTTCCCCAAGGGCACAGGGCAGCATTTGAAGCCAGGCCACAGGGCACCAGACCTCCTGCTCTGACACTCCCTACAGCAGAGCTCAATCCCCAGTCTCAGTGGCTGAGCTCGCACAAGTAGCCAAAGTCTCTACGCTGACTCTCTGTCCTCTGAAAAATTTAAATGATACACCATCATTTTAGGTGTTTGAGAGGATTAAATATAATATGACCTGTATCACTGTAAAGTAAGGGATATTGTAACATCAGAAAAATAAATGATAACTAAAGCCTTAAACGTATGTTATTTACATAATTTTAAGCATACAGACTACATGCACCCGTATGTCCATTGAAGCGTTAGCCCCTCAGTAGCTAGTGGATAAAAAGGCTGTGGCACATTCACACAATGGAATACTGCTCGGCCATAAAATAAAATAAAATTAAAAAAAGAATGAAATTTTACCCTTTGGGACAGCATGGGTGGACCTGGGGAGCATTATGCTAAATGAAGTGAGCCAGTCAGAGAAAGACGAACACCATAGGATTTCACTCATCCTTGGAATCTAATGAACAGAATGAATTAACAAGAAAAAAGGAGGCAGACTCATGAATAGCAGGCTGACAGATGAGAGGGTGACGGTTTGCTGTGGGGCATGGAGAGACTGAGCAAGAAAAGAAGACAGAAGGAATAAAAACTCGTGGACACGGACAGCAGTGTGGGGATGGCCGAGGGGAGGGGAGAGGGGACACTGGAGAGGGCGCAGGAGGAATAAATGGCGATGGACGGAGACTTGATTTGGGTGTTGAACACCTAATACAGCGAACAGAATGTGTGTTGTAGAATTGTGCACCTGAAGCCTGAATAATTTTGTTAACCAGTGTTATCAGAATAAATCAATAGAAAGGAAATAATACCATTTGAAAATAACAATAAATAGATACCGTGAGTAATGGATTAAGGGAGCTCAAGAGTTGTAAACAGAAATTATTACTCACTAAAGTAGCAAAGTGTTTTCTCAGAGGCCTGTCAGGTGTTAGGGGGCGGCTCCAGGCCTGCCGCCCCGAGGAGGAAGGGAAAGTGTTCGCATGGGAGGCACATGGGGTCTGTACATGGTCCTAAGTGAGGGACACAAGGGGGAGGCACCCTGACCCACCAGAGACATGGCCTTCTCACTGCGGCACTGGCCTCACGGACGTGACCTCAAAGCACCACAGACTCAAGGAAGACAGAGGCAGAAAACTGAGGTCAGGGGCACGGACAAAGCATTCAGGCCCAGGCTGTCACGTGACAGCAGGAAGCGCACATCAGAGTAGAAACAGCGTCTTCCCCAGGAAACCCACAGTACCAAGACGGTCATCTAAGTCCCTGGAGAAACCACAGAGGAAAACACTGCTGACTCTGGGCAGTCAGCCCTGAAAAGAAGCAGCCCCTCCCCCAGCACATTCCAGAAAGGGACAAGGATCACAGAACAGTCAACAGAAACAGACCAAGAGGAGATGAGGGATCCGCTGGCGAGGAGTCCTGGTTTTGAGACACGTCTTCATCCGTTCCTAGGGGAGGAAATTAGAAGTATATATTCACTGTATATACTTCAGGTATTGAAGTATGAGCTATGTTCTTCCCCCCAATTCCATTTTAATCTTTACAAAGTAGGATGAATATCCCCTCCCCGCAGCTATCAGTGAGAGCCCATCTGGACCAGGAGGACGCACCTGGCCCCGACTCTGGCCCTCAGCTGCACCTCTGGCCTCAGCGAAGCCATCTCACTGAGATCATCCACGAGCTTCTCAGAACCTGGTGATGGCTCTTCCTGTCACCTGTGACCATAGTGAGCCTGTTTCTGTCTTTAGAGCTGCGTCTGAATGATGGCCTCACCTTACTTCCTGCAAAGTGATGTCTCCTTGTCCCCACCCCTCTTCACAGCACACCCCCCTCTGCACTCCTGTTTACTGTCTTGTTGGCCTTTCCACGAGGATTAAGTGTACAGGGTTTAGATCACAGTGCCTGGTTCATCCTGCTCATTTGACCTCAGGCCAACCACATTCATGGTCTCTCTAGAGTTCAGTTTCCTTTTCTGTGAATGGGCGGAGAGTGATACTCCCCCCAAGGCAGTTGTGAGCACTAAGCCCAGAGCTGCCAGAGCAAATGCTCAATAGGTGAGCACTTAGTGGTGTGTTTGTTTTGTTGTGTCCTTCACCCCTTTCCCCGGCTTTCATTGCCCCCCTTCTTCTTCTCTCTCAAGATGCCCACATCCCCTCCTCCACATCTCACCACTTCCTCTCCTCTCTCCCTGTGTGACTGCTGATCTTGAATGTTTCTTCCCTTGAACAACATCCCCCAGGTTTAAATCAGTCTGTTCTTCATCCATCATCAAGTCTCTCCTTCTGGTTTGACCCTGTGCCCATAGTTCCCAGCCCTTCCCAGCTCACACTGATCTCCTCCTACAGGGGTCCTTCCAGATCACAACTACTTCAGGTCAGCATTGTCTTTAAATCCTGTTTCCTGATCCACTGTGTCCCTGTTCCTCTGTTTCTTGTCACAGCCAGTTTTCGGCGTTGGCCTCTGGTCAGACTCTCATATGAACACCCTTCCCTGCCTTCTCCAAGCTCCTCAGAGTTCTCCCCTGATCCCCAGGTCCACTCAGGACTCAGAACCCACCACCCTTTCTCCGTTCCTCTTAGCAGATGAGTTTCGGTTTTGATCTGTTTGCAATCACCTTGTTCAAGGCTTAGTTGGGAGTTAGGGTCCTCTTCTCTCTCTTCAGCATCATTTGCTTGGTAACACAACTGCTGGTGAATCACTGGAGAGAAGAAGAGAAAAAAATGAAAGATTTCCATTACAGCTCAGGGACATCATTGCAAATGTACATGTTTAGAAATTTCCAATCTTCTGTGAGTCTACAAGCTTCGTTAGGCAGACCTCCAGGTGGGTGTGGTACTGTAGCCATTCTATCATAAGCTTTGAGAAGCTCATAATTCGTTTTTTTTCTTAACTGCTGTATCCTCACTGCCCAGCATCGTATATGGCACGTGGCAATAACTCAATATGTACTTGTCAAAAAACTTGGCCCTGGACATCAAAAGGCAGATAAATAAGCCTGATTACCATTTTCAAAGCTTTTACCAATGCGAGTTAAATCAGGGTATTCCTTTATGTTGAACTCGTTGAACAATGCTTTCAGAACTGGAATGTCAAATGTCTTTTCAAGTTCACTGAGGACACTGTACACCAAATGCGGCAGGTGGGTCATGTTTTTACAAGATTCTTGACAAGCCTTAAAGAACATCAATGGAGAAAAATGAAGCACATCCTTCCAAATTACAGAGGTTCCCTAGAAAATGATTTTATTGTCAACATGCTACAATTTTCCTACATAGTTATTTTCTCATGCTAAGTTTTAAATTTTTATATTTACGTGGCTGCTAAGTGAAACAAGTAAGTCCTTCCTCCTCAGTAATTCCTATTGTGGAGCAATTTTAAAAACTAAAGGTGAGTTTAAAGTTAAATGCTATGAAGTCCTTAAAGAGCCTGGCTAAAAATTTTAGGAAGAGACTTAATAGGTGATGAGCTCATGATCTGTTGGCTGGGCCATGCTTGTCCCATCCTCAGTACCAGCTTAGCCGGGAAAGGCTCAAGGAAGCCAATGACAAGTCTCCCCCTTGGTGAACTTGCCCCTAGAGAAAGTCTATTTATAGGGAAAGGGAAGACTTGCATCTCTGTATCTCCACCTGTATCTCCACCTATGTCTGTAAAATTAACCTAAATTCCAAGACTCCAGAATACCAAAAGGAAAAAAAAGGAAAGTAGACTGAAAACTGTTGGAGATAGATTAGCAAGCATCTACTTCCAAATTTGTCCAACAAGAGAGTAATTCTCTGTGGGTTGGAACCTCACATCTAATTGTTAACATTGATGGTCACTGAAATGAAATGTTATATCAATTATCATTTCATTAAGTCAATTCATTAAGTTTATCCATTCATTCATTAGAATTAATTTTAATTTCCAGTTTGTGGTACATTGTATGTGTAGAATTCTTACAAGGCACTATACATCTATGGAGCCCAGCTGCTTCAGAATCAGCCTATCTCTAGCCCTAGTCACCTCATCTCCTGGGGACACCATGGAGCACAGTTCCTTCAGTTAGCAGGAGTGTCTCAGGGGTTCACTGCTTCTCTTCTTCTTTTGTTACCTTATAGGAACACTGACAGCAGTACTTGAGAATGTCCCCACACGTAGGCGACTACTCAGAATGTTGATGGTTCCCTGCCGTATAATTCCAGGATATCAAAGCTTAACTTGTTGGGAGACCATTGACCAGATTATGACATAATAAACTTCACTTACTTTATATTTTTCTTCAGTGATGAATTTTTGGTCACGAAGGCTTTCAAAGAAAGGAAATGGTTTTTTTATTGCATATGAAATTTTGAGCTTTTGACTGATGAAGTAATTGAGTGCAGTCTCAGTAATAAGCCTCTTCTGGTCTTCTGCGGACATCCTAGGGAGAAAGGACACCATGATAAAATGGTCATCGAGATTCTGAGATGCTTGTAAAGGCTGTAACTTTTATAAAGGAAGGACAGGCTGTGAAGGGCCAACATAGGTAAAATAAGTGCCTAAGTAGCAACCAGAATGAATAGAATGAAAGCAACAGATAAGCATGTAATTGAAGGAAGCATGAGGGATCAGGAAGACAAGCACAGGACTGAAAAAGTTCATTTCAGTCTGTCCTTGTCAAAGCCATTTTAAAGGTATCTTACCATATCTGCAATATTTCTAATTAAAAGTTTAAATTCATATAAAATCAAAATAAAGAAAACAGAGGAATGAAAAACATTGAATGATAAGTACCCTGTAAATCTCAGAGAGATAAAAACCAGATGCCCCCCTTCTGACCTAAAGCTACTCATGGAAATACCATCTTGCATATAAAACTGATTCAGAAATGATAAGATAAGGTTTAATAATGATCTGATGTGGTATAAAGTGTGGATTTCATAAGAATATCAATCCTTTCTTCTGGGACTTTGTGTTAATATAAACCTATTAATGCTATCATTGTATACGGTGAATATTTTTAGGGAACTGAATTTCAGATACTGCTGCTGTTTCCTGCGAAAGTAATTTTAAACCTAAGTCTGTAATTCTATTTCTTCATTGGTTATTTTATTGCTTTGAAAATTATGTTTTAATCCACATTTTGTATTTCTAAAGCTTATGAAGATTCATAAATTAAAAAAAACAGATTCATAAACTTCCTTTTCTCATACTAGAAAAGAATCATCAAACTTGCCACTACCCACCATGCATCAGAAAATAATAATGTAAAAGTGTGCTGAATTCTTCATTGAAAATAAAAAGTTTATGGTCTGACCAGGCAGTGGTGCAGTGGAAAGAGTGTCAGACTGAGATGTAAAAGACCCAGGTTCAAAACTTCGAGGTTGCCAACTTGAGTGTGGGCTCATCTGGCTTGAACGCAGGCTCACCAGCTTAAACGCAGAGTCACTGGCTTGAGCGTGGGACCATAGACATGACCCATAGGCATTGGCTTGAGGCCAAAAGTCACTGGCTTGAAGCCCAAGATTGCTGTCTCAAGGAAGGGGTCACTTGCTCTGCTGTAGCCCCCCTGTCACATATGAGAAAGCAATCAATGAACAACTAAGAAGCTGCAATGACGAATTAATGCCTCTTGTCTCTCTCCCTTCCTACCTGTCTGTCCTTATCTATGCCTTCTTCTGTCACTCTCTCTGTCTCTCTCGCTTAAAAAAAAAAAAGAACTCTTACAAACATGGTAAATATTAAATTAATCAAACTTCAACTGAAAAATGTTGGCAAAAAATGAACCAGTAAGTCATATAAAAGTCAAATCTATTATTATTATTATTATTATTATTATCATTATCATTAAGTGAGAGGTGGGGAGGCAGAGATACAGACTCCCACATGTGCCCTAACTGGGATCCACCCAGCAAGCCCCCTATGGGGCAATGCTCTGCTCATCTGGAGAGGTTGCTCCATTGCTCAGCAACGGAGCTATTTCAATGCCTGAGGTGAGGCCATGGTGCCATCCTCAGTGCTAGGGGCCATTTCCTTCAGTAACTTATGGCTGAGGAAGAGGGCAAAAGAGACAGATAGAGAGAGAGGAAAGGGGGAAGGGGAGAGGTGGGAAAGCAGATGGTTGCTTCTCTTGTGTGCCCTGATCAGGAGTCAAAACTGGGACTTCCACACACTGGGCCAATGCTCTAACACTGAGCCAACTGGCCAGGAACAGAAAGGCAATTTTAATGACCAATAAACATAAAATATATTCAACCTCCCATGTAATGAGAAGAATGCAACTTAAAGCAAGATGCAACTCTTCATCCACTCCCTTTGTAAAGCCTGGGTGTGG
This sequence comes from Saccopteryx bilineata, assembly GCF_036850765.1. Lineage (NCBI taxonomy): Eukaryota > Metazoa > Chordata > Mammalia > Chiroptera > Emballonuridae > Saccopteryx > Saccopteryx bilineata. The sequence goes on from NC_089494.1 coordinate 8,470,509, forward strand.
GGGACGGCTGTTCTCTGTGGAAGGGTGAGGGGACGGGCTCGGCCCCCTAGAAAGGCAATAGGCAGGATCGGTGAACAAGCACATACTGTAACCTCCGTGTCCCCCATCCCACCTTTTTTTTTTTTAACACAGCCAAGGGCTTATATACCTCATGGGGCAAAAATAGGTTTAAGTTCATGTATGGAAAATAGTACAATGATTAATAAATAATAATACAAAAATAAGCCTTGTGCTTCACGTACTCAAAACTGTAAGCCTGCTTTTGTCACATCTTGGTAAAAGGGAACTATTAAAAACAACATAAATCTCAGTGCATAGAAGAGAAATGGTTTAGAAACTAAGATGTAGCAGGTCTATGCAACAGCATGTATCTGATAGTAAAGGAATGAGGTCGATCTGTCTTTACTAAAGTGAAAAGATCTTTGAGGTATTTAATATTAAACTGAGTGAAAATGTAAGATACAGAAAGGCATATACAATACTATGTGCTATTAAATAACAAGAACACAGTTCTGCCTTCAGGAAATAAGCTGTCTGTGCACAGGTCCCGGGAAAGCCAGGCAAGGCCCCGCCTGCAGCACTGAGCAGCACCAGGACTGGGAGCCGCAGGGCGGGTGGGGAACAGGACTGTTTCCTCTACATGCATCCGTGTCACCTATAATTTTATGACCAAGAACATACATTACTTTTGTACTAATAATTTTAAAATTAAATATCTTAAGTAACATTATTACTAATCCCACAACTAGAGAAAAGAATAGTATTTCTAGCCCTTTCCTTGCAGAGGCCTGTGCACAGTTCAGGTACAAGATCCCAGCGCACCAGCCAGTGACGGAGAATAAGTTACTCTGAATTATAGATTTCGTAAACTACCTTCTTTGAAATGACCTAGAGGAGGCGTGAGAGAAAGGAGAGGGTTCAAGGGTTATGAGAAAATGACAAATCTCTGCCTCAAAGCCTCAGAAAAGAGGGACAGGCCCGCCCGCGGAGCAGTGGCTGGAGGACAGGAGTCGTGTGGTTGTGGCAGCTGCACTCACTCCAGCAGCTGTCCCTCCGCAGGTTAAAGCTCTGCCCCTCATTACCTACTTCCTCATTACCTACCCCTGCATTTCAGTACGGCGCACCGGCGTGTTCTTGGACAGCAGCACCGAGGTCGAGGTTGAGACCAGTGTCTAAAGACAGACAAGAAAACAGCTGCCCAGCCAGAGAGAAAGTTAAAGGGAGGGAGACAGAGACTGACCTGGTGTTGCGGTCACTGTTCCCACTTGTCATCGTCCTGCTCCGCGCTCTGCCTGGGCCTCAGCTCTCAGATGTCCCCAGCCAGGTTCTACTGTGGCTCCCCAGCCCTGAGCAGGAAGTGTGTGAACTCACCGAGACACAACCCCACCCACACGGAGGAGAGAGAAGTAAAATTCAGTTTCTATGTGCTGTCATAGGCTGTCTCCCCACTTCTACGTCTCCCCTGATGGCATGTGGCAGCAGGAATGGAGGACAAGGAGGGACAGCCAGGACCTGGAACCAGGCAAGGAGCACCTCCAGGGGGGAGCAGGGCCAGCTGCCAGGAGTCCACTCATTTGTACAAAGACACCAAAATCATCTTGGGAACCCACTGTCTTTACCTGCCCAACCTTCTAAGGGGGCGCTGACATGGGGTGAGGGGTGAACTCCACTTGGCCGCGGGCCCTTGTGGGGGAAGGAGGAGAAGACAGAAACTGCAAATCTTCAGCCAGACAATAGAGAGCAGAGAAATCATGGGTTGGCCCATGATTCGGCTCCATAGTCACATAAGCTGAATCCACATAATAAATTCTCTTACATGTATGTTTATATATTAGTGTGAACTGCTTCTTATTCTACCTCCTCCTGGATATTTTTAAAGTGCATTTTCCGTATTAATAGTTCTATAGAGCGTATGCTCGGCCATGCTAATCTGCTCTAATGAGGGCACCATGTCCAGCATAACAACTACAATTGGGGCTAATACTTGTGAAGTCTCTAGTAGTCGTGAACTACTGAGCTTTTGCAAAAACTAGACTGCAGAATCAAATGGAGATGTAATGGGCATGACAACAGCTGAGTCCGGTAGGTCTTAGCAGGTGACACTAATCTCGGTGATTCCCTCAGAATATATTGCTTTCAGTTTCCTGATTCATTGTGGGAGACTTCAGTTTTAGGATCTTCCACCAGGTTTTTCTTAAGGCAGTCGTTATATTCACAGAGTAGTTCGTAGGTTAAAGAAGAGCCCCTGCTGTGAGTGTTCTGGTTACACCCTCAGGAACAGGGGAAATGACTGTGGGTGTGTCCGTGGATGGAGTGAACCCACTGTGAGGTGGACATGGCCAGCCCTCCATACACTCTGCTCTCTCAGGGACCATGATGGCGCCTTGGGTCCCAGAGTAGACTCCAGTCAGATGGGGTCATCCACCACCTGGAGAGATCTATGCATTTCCCACACTCTGGAATAAGGTTACTTGGCTAAATGGCCACTGGCCTCTTTGGTGAAGAACTGAGGGAATCTCTGCACGGGCACATGTAGAGTCCTTTCCTAGGACACCTGCCCTCATTTCCATAGCTGGTTTTAGGTGAAGAAATAAAATAAAATAAATTAAAAAGAAGTAAGCCGCTCAAGACTGGAAACTGGGCGAGCAGTATTTACTTTTCGTTTGGGTAGCTGAAATCAGACATCGGCTCACCTGAGTTTAACCCCCTGTAATGGTGAACAGGAAGCACTACCCTGTTCGCTGCCCATCTGTCCGGCCTAGAAGAACACCATGTCCTGTTCCTTCTCCCCACAGACATCTGTGGCCCAGCTCCCTGGCCGTCATTCTACCCTTGCTGCCACGACAGAAATAACCTCGTCTTGCTCTCACAGGTCACGCTGCCATTTGCACTTGTCATTCTGGAATTTTATCATTGATTCTTACGGGGAACCCCGTTGTGTAAAACATTCCGAGGTCATTCCAGCCGACGGCGGACAGCTACGTCTGCGAATCTCAAGGATGCTGGCGCCCCGTCTGCCGCGTGTTCCTTCTCACCGTGCTCAGCAGGTGTTTCTGAGCCTTCAAGGAGCAGAGCCGCCAGAAGGATGGGTGTTCCAGCTGCAGACAGCTGTAAAGGCACGCCATCTTCCCGAGGACTTTGGATCGCCCGCGGCCTTAGTCTGCACTGCCGAGCCTGGCACCTCCCCTTCCTCTGCACCCAGCGTGCCCCGTGCCTTCTCGCAAGCCTCTAAGAGCCAGCCTGGGGTGGACAGACCTTCCCCGTGCTGCTCTTACGGCGACAACTCTGTGGCACAGGGCTGTATGTTTTTACCAACAACTTCTGTCATTTAAAATTCTTGTTTATCAATTTTAGAGAGAGTGATGGACCTGCTGTTCCACCCACTCATAGACTCATTGGGACAATTTTTTCTGTTTCATTGTATATCCCACTCCTTCAACAGAATTCGCTCCCAGACTCAGTCTCCTGGCCCCTCCTGCGACATGTTGGTCGCCTGGGGTTTCACTGGAATAGAAACCCTCCCCTCACCAGGCCGCTCCAGCCAGGACTCGCTCACTGGGGGCAAGTCGAGCACTCGGTGTGTTCTTAGTCAAGCAAGATAGGGGGCTGATAGGAGTCAGTCCTCCAACAGGTAGCCTCCAGCTCTGCAGGCCAGTGGGTGCAGAGCACCTGGAGTCCAGAGTTCTCCTGTTCGTCTACCCAGAAACCCCCATCCTGAGTCTCAGGGCTTCACTCCCATTATATTGTGGCCCTGAGTACAGAATAAGAGGCCCAAGTAAGCTTAGAATTCTGTCTTCTCTGAAGAGCTGCCATTCTCAAAATTGGGGCTTATATCAAGCCCTCCTCACTCTCTTCCTTCCAGATGCAAGTGTGAGGGTCTCTTTGCTTTGGGTGACGAATAGATCCAGCCTGTCGTGTAGTCTGTTCGACACGTGTGTGGCATTTAGCAATAGCCACCAAAATCCACACTTCATAGAGTACCAAGTTCTCTTTTTATAAATGGCAGGGAACTGTACCAGCCAATATAGCTCTTCCCTTCTACCTCATCTCATTCCCTACAGACAAAGGGATTGTCAGCGGCACCAGTATAGCACCAGGGACTGTAAGTGTTCTTCCTGTCACTGTCTGACTAGACAGTACCCAGCACACCAATCCCATCCTTTGGACCTGCTTGCCAGGACTGTTAGGTTGTGTTCCCTATGTGCGGAGCCTGAGATGAAGTCCAGTGAGGGAATGATTTATTATGAGAACTCTCTGGAAGAGGAGGAGGGGTGAGGGAGTCGGGGTGTCTGGTGGGAAAGCTAAGCAAGAACGGGGTGACAGGTGGGACCGGCTCCAGCCCGACCCCAGTGTGGAGCCTGATCCGAGCCCACGGAGGTGTAGCCTCCAAGCCAAGCAGCTCCACCCGGGTCAGTGCAGGACTCCGGGGAGAGGCCCAGGAGCCAGCCTTCACAGCACCGAGGGACGGGAATTCTGCTCCCAGAGGGGGTGTCCAGGGTCCCAGCGGCTCCCCTACACCACTGGGCTGCTCTCACTGGTTTCCTCAACTGCAAACACTTCTTTGAAAATCTTCTCAAATTCTGCCTCCAGTCTCAGTCCGATTAGGCCGAAGTCTTTGTACTGGAAAAAAAAAAAAGGGAAATAACAGCAAAAGTAATAACACTCATTATCACTAGTAAGACACATTGCATTCAAGATTACCTTAAACACCTACGTTATATTAACAAGATGAAAATTAAAAAAAAATTTATGCAGCTAAGAGTAATTTCTGTGTTCTCTGTGACAATTAATTCTTGTTAACTATACAGAAAAGGACAATCATTGCCACATGTAGGAACTGTTACTCATTTAGTTTGGGTTGTCTAGTGAGGGTTAGAAAAATAATCTAAGGTCTTTGTAACAATCAAATACTACAGATGTCTGAGTACAATCAGTAATGTTCCCTTCATCTTGTCACTTCTATTCTCCTCTGGTGACAGCTGTTATATGGTCCATTCATGTGTAAAGGACTCTGGAGTTGGGGACTTCTGAGAGGTCTGACTGAGTGTATTTGGGGAAAGATAAGAACAACATTATTTTAAGACGCAATTTTCTCCTTAGGTTTGGCTCAGGGAGTATACAGCTGTTCTCAGTGGGCACCTGTCACCTTCACCTTTTCCAAAGGGAATGAGCTCCCAGGGGCCTGGCTTCTGATTGCTGGGACACCTTCAGACTCTCCCTGGTGAGCTTAAATCTTGATTTCTAAAAGGGTTCACTCACTTCCTGTGCCCTTGCTTGTACAGGCTCGTCACAGATGAGGGAAACGAAACTTTCCCACAGCAGAAACGGAGGGCAGAGCGACTCAGTGGAAAGGGATGAAGTGGAAGAGGGAGCCACTTGCCTTGTAAGACGCCCTGTGGTTCTGAAAGATGAGGCGCATGTCCTGCACAAAACCCTCCACTCGGGGGTAGTGACGCTCATTCAGCCTAGACTTGATCTTGTCCAACCACATGGGTTCCTTTAGGTTTTGAGAAATCTCTTTAATCTGGTGGGAATAAAATTATCATTGAGAGAATGGCGGACGAGTCCGGTGTCTGCCTTCTGTGAATTCCCATCCAGTCCAGCAGAAGTACCGGGTGAAGATCACGTGCCCCCTCCCCTGGGCTTCAGGTCACAAATCCCTCAAGTGCTCATGTCAGGTCAGGTAACATCATGGCGGCCCATAAGGATGGTTTACTTTTCTTACTTACATAATAATAATGTGGAATCTTTGTGAAGAAGGAGCTCTCTGAATGGCAATAGACCTGCAAGAGGAGGAACTCGCATTTCTGCAAAAGAAGGAAGATGTCAGGAGAAGCAGCGTGGAGAGAAAGACCCGTATGCACGTGCGGGCAGGACCCACCCGTCCTCCGGAAGTCTCCCCAAACAGCTGTGGCTCCAGGAAGGAGTCGTGGGATGGTTGAACTCATTTTTTGGCAAACAGGTTTTCTTTTTCTTTCTTTTTTTTTTTTCATTTTTCTGAAGCTGGAAACGGGGAGAGACAGTCAGACAGACTCCCGCATGCGCCCGACCGGGATCCACCCGGCACGCCCACCAGGGGCGATGCTCTGCCCACCAGGGGGCGACGCTCTGCCCACCAGGGGGCGATGCTCTGCCCATCCGGGGCGTCGCCATGTTGCGACCAGAGCCACTCTAGCGCCTGAGGCAGAGGCCAAGGAGCCATCCCCAGCGCCCGGGCCATCTTTGCTCCAATGAAGCCTTGGCTGAGGGAGGGGAAGAGAGAGACAGAGAGGAAGGAGAGGGGGAGGGGTGGAGAAGCAAATGGGCGCTTCTCCTGTGTGCCCTGGCCGGGAATCGAACCCGGGTCCTCCGCACGCTAGGCCGACGCTCTACCGCTGAGCCAACCGGCCAGGGCCAAACAGGTTTTCTTGAGAGGCACGAGGAGGCACCTGAACACGCTCGCCCTCCCTGACACTGTTGACTTCTCACTCGTGAGCGGAAACAGGAAGGCTTGGGGTCAAATCTGACTCACCAGCTGCTCCGCGGGCCCCATCGGCCTCGCCAGGACCTCAGACTCCCTGTGGCACCGCTGACTTCCAGCAGAGTTTTTTATCCTGCAGAAGATGCAACTCCACGGGTCCCTGGGAGGGGGTACAAGTGATCAAGGCAGGTCCTCAAAGAGACACCGTCCCCATGGCTGCCATTGTCCTTTCAGGAATAGCCCATGGGCACAGCCAGGGATGAAGGGGACACCTCCCAGACAGAGTCTCTAAGACCCCAGGTGGGGTCTGACAGAATGACCCTCCTCCCCTTGAAGGGAGCATCGGGGTCTGAGGGGGTGCAGAGTGGAGTCGGGGTGAGTGACCGCTCTCCTTTCCCCATCTGAGCTGTTGCGAGAGCAAGTGGCCCTCCCCCCAAGCCTCTAGGTCAGAGGCGGGGCCCTATCCCCTGGGAGCTTGGCCTTCATCAACCAGTTGAAAAGGTGGCAAAATGAGGGAACCTGTCTGTGTTTCCTGCCTTTTCTAAATAAGCACGAAATACATACAACTGGCAATTCTACTCCCAGAAACAGAAGTCATGCTGGGAGAGTTCTAGAAAGAACAGTAGCAATATTAAAGCAAAGGACCCACCAGCCCCAGCCTCCCAGAGGAGAGAGAATTGACCCCTCCTGCTGTCAAGATCTTGGCACAGTCTGGATCATACTGCCGGACCCCACTTCCAAACCAGCTCTTTCCCATCAGGACACACCCAGCAGCTCTGCACGGGCGGGGGGGGGGGGGGGGGGGGGGCGTGGCCAGAAGAAGGGTCCCTGAAAGGAGAGAGGGGATGCACCTCACAGACCTCTCAGTTTCCACAGCTGGGAGGTGACAGTACCAATGAAAGGACCTTGAACAAGTATCACAACAGAAGAGCGTCCCTCCATCCTGGCAGATTTCACATATGTCTGAATTTTCTGCCTAGAAGGTAAAACAAAGTTGATGTCCCCAGTGAGACCCGAAGGCCAGCGCTGTGGAATCTAGACTCCCTGCCTTTGTGCTAATCGGCAAGGACACGCACGTGCTTCTCCCTGAGCTGTGAGTCGGCTCTGCCCGTTTCACTTCATGCCCATCTCTAGAGACCCCAGTGATCTAGAGCTCTGGTCCTACACTGCTGGGGAAACGGGAAGGTTTCCACTGAACAATGGAGAGGGTGCTTTCACACTGAGACACCCAGCTCCAATCTGTCTACCAGACACGGGTGAGGTGTCTGCTGCTCTCTGCTCATCACACACAGTGACGTGTTCCCACTGACTGTGAGCATGCTTCAGGGAAAGGCAGCAATGACACAGAAAATGTACCCAGGGGAAAGCCTGGATTACTTTGGGATTATAGATGGGAGTAGTACTTACACATGGGTCACTGGAGGTTCTGTTGTGAGACTTCAAATTTCTCCACTGAAAAGAGAGAAAGAGTGAGTGACAATACTGAATGAAATGTTTGCATCTGTCATTTACTTAAATAACCATCTTTTGAGAGATTCAATTCACAGTCCATCTATTTTTTCATACGTACTTTAATATACGTACAAGGAGAACTAAAAATGCCAAAGTACCACTGTTGGGCCAATCTAGTTACGTTCCCTGGCTCTCAGACACGAGGTGGATCTCGGTGAAGTCATGCTGGGAGTCTGGCCCTGGTTTCTTCAGGTCAGATTGAAGGAACTCTTCTTGTTCACCTACTTTGAGGGGCTATCAGACAACCTTGTCTATACTAGGAAGTGTCGTCCCACCAGAGTAGCTGTACTGAGAGTAACACCCTGAGGACTCACTACCAACAGCCTCCAGCTCCCTCAGAGCCCAGACTCCTGATCCATGCAAGTACCTCAGAGAAGAAGTCAACCACCCTCTGAAACTCCTCTGGGGTGTAACTTCAAAGATAAACTGTGCTCAAGGGCCCCAGCATAGAGGTCTTCTCCAGAAGGTCACCCTCTTCTCTCCATTTGAATCCCAAGATGTCAACAGGATAACTTTTCAGATGTAACTGATTACCACCCACTAGACTTATATTGCTTGAGCATATGTAGTAGAATGACTTGATGTCCTTCACTTCTGGATTCAGGCAGCCTCAGCCTCTTTATCTCCAGCCCAGGGCAGAGGGGTCACAGACAAGTGTGATCCATAGACCATCACCTAAGAAATGGCCATGTCACTGCCCACCTCCTAGTGTGGCCCATATTATCTCAGCCCTGCCCATCAATTATTCTTCCACTGAACTCCAAAATTTGATGAATAACATTGAAACAATCCTTGCGGTCAAGGACATTACTTAAATTTTCTTTAATGAACATTGGGCATTTAGTATGACCTGACAATTATATGTTAAAAATGTGAATAAATGAGAATTATTTCACTTAGGAAAAGAAAATAATTGCTATGTCCTAAGCAAACATTAGCATACAATAAATGATTGTTCTTGAGAAGTATACTATTTTACAAAACCAAAGTTCTCAGCAAAAGATGTTAGTGGTCTTTTTCAGGAGCCAGGAAGCTGTCATGTAGTACTGAGAGTGACACTGAAGTTTCCAGAAGCCAACAGGCTCCATCAGCAAGAGAGATACTGACAGACACAGAGGACCCACAGAGACAGAAATTGGTCCCGACATCTGCCACTTTGGGAGTTGTGTTCTTGTTCAAGGAGGCACAAAATATAGAGGCAACTGCACCTTTGTGCTAAAAAGGTGTTTGATTTATAAACGAAGGTAAACCCTAGTGTTAGAAACCTTCCAGCTCACTCAGTTTCTCTAATCGACATTTATAGTACAAATGCTGGCATTTAACATACTCACTGAATAAGTCTAATAATAGTTTCCAATTAGAAAATTCAATGAATAAAACATTTCAGGGACTAATAGTTTAAACCATCCAGATCATCAGAAAATTTTAAGCTCTGGACCTCACATTTCCAGAGGAAGATGAAGTCCCATTGGCCAGCTGTGAGTGACTGATTTTAGGATTCTAAGAATGCTTTGGGTGGCCATTTCCACCAGAAGTACATAAGAATGGCATTTCTTTTCTCCTCCTCTCTCTTAAGTTCTCATTCTTCTCCAATCTTGGAAAAGCCATCCCTTCGTCCTCACTCTTCACCACACATTATGTGTCTGTCTGTGGCCTGCACAGCCTTCTAGCACAGAGGGAGCAATCACTGTCACAGACAGAAAAGAGGTCTGCCCAGCTCTCCTGCCTGAGCATAAGGGGTGGAGTCAAGGTAAACAATTTCCCAGGTCACGCCCTCCCAAATACATGGATCTCCCAAAAGCTTCCTCCCCAGAGGGACCATCCTCATGAAGGGCAAGTAATTTCCCCTGAATAAGAATTCTATGTGTCTCTGCGCACATTTGACTGGCAGGGAGGCGGAAGGGGATGGAAAGGATCGGAAAGGAAACATGCTTTGTGTTGTGCATCTCATGCAGTGGCGTGAGCTTCCGTGTGTGTCCCCAGACGGACTGTGTGCCAGAGCAGAGTCACCTGGCTGGTGGGGAGCAGCTCTGCTCCATCGGATTTCAACACACTCACAGGACAGTAACCTTGAATTTTTGAAATAATCTTGAGTTGAAGATGACCCTGGGAGTTTATTATGCAATGTTTTTATTATTGCTTTTACAGCTTTGACACCCCTATAACATCTTCATTTAAAACTACCACTCAATCTTGAGAAAAGTGGTTTTTTAACCATATTATCTTCTCTGTCTTCACTGATTTGCTATTCAAACACCTTGAGTATAACGTAATGTTCAAAGTAACTCTGAAGGCACATGCAAAAACAAGGATACTTAATTAAAATTATTCAATGAAGAAACCATAAAATAACATACTGTATATGTAAAGTCAGTTATGTGATGAAAGCTGATAAAAAGATATATGATCATTACCCTTTTTTTTGGTCCCCAAATTCTTGGAGGATTACACAGATATCCGTGCTGAAAGATAAAAAGATCAATGTACATGTTTAGCCTGAGTTTCTGGTCGATGAGCCTGAAATTCCTACCTCTTCCCAAATATTTCTTGTTGGATGTCCCAAGGTTGGGTCCAACCAAGGTGTCTAAATGAGACACAAGCAGCTTCTTCCCCTCACTTGTTCTTCTAGAAATCATCAACAGTAGCTCGAAAATTGCCATTAGAAACATTTCCCTTTCTTTCATGTTATTTTCCTACGTTTTAATAGGTTTTCCTTCATCATTTCTTTGACACTTCTCACCTCCTTTTCATTCCCAGGAGTGTTACTCAGACTTGAGTCCTCACACCAGGACCAATCGGTCAACACACACGTATCCCACATGTACACATGTCAGACACTGTGGACAATGCTGAGCCCACAAACACGGACAACCCCAGGGGAGTCTAGAGACACAAGGGGAATGCATGGAAGGATAAGAATAAAACAGTGTGAGAAGGGCTTTAATAGTGGGGTCAAGGGGTCCATGGATGGGTGACCAGGGCAGGTCAGTCAGGGAACATTCAGAGGGGGGTGACATCTGAGCTGAGCATGGCATGTTGACTATAAATTTGTTGGGTTGAAGGACAGTGAAGTCATTTCAAAGACCCATATTGACTGTGATACAGTTTTAAATCCATCAACAGCTCAGGAGACTCCTTGGTTCTTAACTTTCTAGGTTATGAGTTCAAACTCCTCAGCCTGGCATTAAATCTCTCCACAAACTACCCCACTTGATGGACTATTCTTTATCACTCACCACCGTCCACCTCACCCCACAGAACTACGCTAACACTGGTTCTGCTTTTCATGCCTTTTTTTCCTGGAGTCTCGTCTGCCCACTGGCTGACTGTGGACTGTCTCTCTCAGTGCATAGAGTCCTCTGCAAGCACCGCGTTGCAATGACCTTCCCCTGCAGCTCCTGCGCCTGCGCCCACAGAGCCCCTGGGACCGAGCGGGAGCTGCCTTGTGCTGAGCTGTGAGGGTGGGCACCTCTCCCCGGGGAAGGACAACGTCAGGGGCCTTAGGGCTCTGGTCATAATGCAGCATATATTCGGTGAGCTCACAGTGACCTTATCTTCATGTACAACCAGGAACTCACATCTCCTGCCCCCATAGGGGAAGTACCTCCATCAGCCGTCGCAGGGGCCTCCCAAAGCAGCGTATACTCAGCTTCCAGTTCTTCCATGCTGCACGGCCTCCTTTCACTTCAAACTGCCTGGGGGTGAGCCAAGTCCCGTCCTCAGTCTGGATGCACTTCCAGATGGCTCCTGTGAGACCAGGTAAGTCAGTCCTGGACCTTCTGTCCACACAGCTCAGACACGGCCCTCCGCCACACTAGCTCTTGAGTCCCCATTTGGACTCAAGATCACTTGCGGGAGAGTCTGGCCTCCCCTCTCGGACCTCGGACCTCCAACCAGCCTTAGGTCCCCTCCAAAGAGATTTCCTGCTTTGTGCACGCATAACTTTGTCTTACATACAACAAAAATGTGATCATTACAATCAAAATAAACATTATAAAGGTATTCTAAGACCACCTACAAGTAATGCTCTAAGAATCCTCTCATTCTCAACAAGGAGACATTTCAACGTGCTATTGAGGTCAGGGGATAGAGACAGGCCAGACTCTGAAGGCCTTGGGGCTCGGGGGGAGGCAGAAGTCAAATCAGACTGAGATCTCAGCTGGAGGCCCTGCAGCCCATACCGGCACCAGAGAACATCCATGCCCTAAACTGCAACATCTTCCATCCAGTTTAATGGCATTATAGAGCAGTGATTTATTTCACCCCTGAATTCATGGAAACCCAATAAAAATAATTGTAAATATATCCAGTGCAAAATTTAAGTTATATACAAAAGGTAATATGTGGTGAACATTATTAGTCATTAGAGAAATGCAAATTAAAACCACACTGAGATATCACGTCACATCCACTAGTATGGCCACAGTTAGAACATCAGACAATTACATGTGTTGACAGGAGAGAGAGAAACTGGAGTTCTCATGCATTGCCGGTTGGAATATAAAATACTGCTGTCACCGTGGAAAATATTTTGGTTTTATTTCAATAAGTTACACATAAAATTACCATATGAATCAGCAATTTCTCTCCTGGATATATACCCCAAAGAATTAAAAATGTGTTCACATAAAAACTTGCCAATAAATGTTCAGAACAGTATTATATATAATACTAAAGAAATAAAGCAACCCATACTGAAGAAAGGATAAACAAAATATGATATAGTCACACCATGGAATATTATATTATTTGAAAATAAAAAGGAATGAAGTGCTAATACACACTATCACATAGATGAAACTTGAAAACATCACGCTAAGTGAAAAACCCAGTCACAAAAGGGTTCATATTATATGATTCCATTTGTATGAAATACCTAGACAAGGCCACTTTACAGAGCAGAAAACAGATTAACGGTTGCTCAGGGCTGGGCGGTGGGATGGGGTGGGAACGGGCACTGACGACTGAGAGACATGGGTTTCCTTTAGTGAGGGGACAAAAATGTTCTAAAATTAGATCGTAAAGTCACAATCCTGTGACTACACAAACAAAACTCAGGACTAAATCATGCACTCTATGTGCTGAACTGTTTGGTTTGTGAGTTGCATCTCAGGAAAGCTATTTAGATATTATTCATTAATTATATAAATTCATTTCTTGTATACCTAAACCCTCAGGCAGATTTTAATGATCATCTCTTTTGCTAGCTGAGGAATTTCAGGATCAAGAAAGGTCCCATTCTCTACTCAGATGAATCAGTCACTCTTAGCATAGCTGAGGCGGGGACTCGGGCTTTCTGCTTCCAAACTCTGTGATGTTCTCACTACGTCAAACACCGGGTCCTGGTGACGATGACCCAGAACAGAGAGAGGATATGAAGGTGGAGGTACAGGGCCTCTGCCCCGTTATTTTCTGATTCACTTCTCTTTATTATGGGGGCATTTCCATGGTCACTTCCATGTACTAGTGAGCATCTAACATGTACAGTTCCTCAGAGTGTGAGACTATCATCTTGGGGACCCCCGCTTCCTTCTCTCCAGCCACATTGAGACCTTAGTTCCCCGAATAATGTGCAATTCACACGGAAAATTCGATGACCTCTTGTCACTCCTTCACATCAGAGTTGCAAATTATACCATAAAACTCACCTCGTTTCAATTTCTTCTTATACAACTTCCCTTTCACGTTTCCACAGGTCACAGGAAGTACTTTAGAACTGAAACACGCAGTTGCATCTCTGCGCCTTCTTGACCCCGAAACGGAAGATTTCTTCCTTCTGTTACCATTTCGCAGTTGCACATGCACCCCCTCCCACGGTGAGTGTGTTCCTATAAAGATACAGATGTACTTAGGAAACTTCCTTCCACAAATCCCTGTAGACAAAGTCATTCTTCCAAGTGGCATTACAGATTCCTAACTACCGGGTGTCCACCTTTACCCTCAAAGCCCACACAATCAGCATGCTTTACCAGGGACACCAGGCACCAATGAAACTGCCTTAGCTCCCAGTCCAGGGAGCCCCCTGACTCGGACAGGACAATGGGACACACGGCTGCTGTCGGGTTCTGTGCTATTTCCCTGCAGGGAGGCAGCTGCAGACAAAGTCAGAGACTGTCTGCTGTCTCCCTGAGCTCTGACTCTGGGTGCAGAGAGGACAATGATGGTGTAACCTAATGGAGACGGGGTCTGCCTGCTACTGTGTTCTCTACTTTGCCTCATTTCTCCCTTCATCTGGAAAGGGAGCTCATAAAGCTCTAGAACAATCTGCAAATTGTGTGTGTAGAGGAGTTATGGACCTGATTGCACCAGAGAGTGACGACAGGTGTTGCAAAGTCATTAGGCCAGATTCTCACTGGTGTTAGGAGCCGCCCTTTGTGCCTTCTTTGTGGTGACCGTGTGCTCTGATCAGACGATGCTCTGTCCTCTCTCTCCACCTGGTCCACTCCGGCCAGTCCTTCACTCATTGTCCTTTACTCATTCTCGACAAGGCTCTCATTGTGTCTCCCCCATTTTCTCTATTTATTGGCATTCATTCCCCTCTGTACCTTCCTCTATTCATACTGTTTCTCTACATTTTCTATCGGTGTCCCCCAGGGCCCAGCAGGGTCAGGGGAAGCAAAGTGGGTGCCCGGGACCCACGAGGTGCTGAGAGTGAGCTCCTCCTCCCAGGGGTCCCGGGTCTCCCTGCCTGGCGGAGACCTGGCCCTGCTGCCCCGCCTGATTTTCCAGAGTATCCACGCTCTGTTACGTTTCCTACTCTCTCCTGTTCCATTACCCTTCCTCCATACTTTATGTGATCTGTGTTAGTCTCTTCTATATCAACATTTTCTCTATATTTTCCTCATCTCAAACACTGCAGTATCCCCAACAGTCTCCCCTGTACCTTTGCTCCGCACGCCAGCCCCTCCCCGCCATCATCCCCCCCCCACACTCACCCCGCCCAGGCACTGGTCTTACCTGGAGGCTCAGACGCTTGAGCTCCTTGTTCACTTGCTTCTTGGCTTTCTAGTGCATCGTTGTCACTGGCTGTACCTGTTTCCTCTGCATTTATCTGTTCTACTTCGCAGAGCTGCTCTGGGTGTTCATTTTCAGGTGGGTCTGTACCTAAAGCACATTTTGATTCATAAATATTTTATCTGCCTCCTGCATAAGTTAAGGCCCAAGAGGATAATACAGACCACTCTACCCTGACAGGCAGTGGATAGAGTGTTGACCTGGGACACTGAGGACCCAGGTTCAAAACCCCGAGGTTGCCGAGTAAGTACTGGCTTGACTCCAAAGTTTCAGGGTGAGCCCATATTGCTGGCTTGAGCAAGGGGTCACAGACTCAACCAGATCCCCCAAGTTAAGGAACGTATGACAAAGAAATCAACGCACAACTAAAGTGCCATAACTACCTATTGATGCTTCTCATCTCTCTCCCTTCCTGTCTGTGTGTGTGTGTGTCTCTCTCTCTGCCTCCCTTCACTAAAAAATATACACACATATACATACATACAGGCATGCACACATCTATATATACATATACATACATACACACATGCATGTGTGTATATATGTGTATGTATACATATGTATATACATATATGTCAATATACATATGTATGTGTGTGTACATATGTGTGTGTGTATATACACACTCTAATATTTTTTTTTCTATTTTTCTAAAGCTGGAAACGGGGAGAGACAGTCAGACAGACTCCCGCATGCGCCCGACCGGGATCCACCCGGCACGCCCACCAGGGGCGACGCTCTGCCCACCAGGGGGCGATGCTCTGCCCATCCTGGGTGTCGCCATGTTGCGACCAGAGCCACTCTAGCGCCTGAGGCAGAGGCCACAGAGCCATCCTCAGCGCCCGGGCCATCTTTGCTCCAATGGAGCCTTGGCTGCGGGAGAAGAAGAGAGAGACAGAGAGGAAAGCGCGGCAGAGGGGTGGAGAAGCAAATGGGCACTTCTCCTATGTGCCCTGGCCGGGAATCGAAACCGGGTCCCCCGCACACCAGGCCGACGCTCTACCGCTGAGCCAACCGGCCAGGGCCACACTCTAATATTTTAAAGCAGAGGGAATTTAATCGAGAAGACTGGTTATGCAGTTGATGGAAAAACTGAGAAATCCAAATGGAAGACTGAGGCAACCTGGAGAATAGTCAGTATGGGACTGAGCGCTGCGCAATTGTGAGTTAGTGTGAAAGGTCTGCAGGTAGGTAGAAGCTGGACCATGGCTCCTGCCTGGTGGGAGATGGAGTCAGGGCGACCCAGCTACGGTCAGAACTGCGGCCCAGACGGCGATGGGCAAACTCCCGCCTCTCCGTGCTCCCACTCTCCATCCCTCGCCAGTGTGTCCCAGGTTAGGAACCATTATCATATCCATTTCATAGATGATGAAACTGAGGGACACGGAGGGGAAGTCACTTCCCCAAGGGCACAGGGCAGCATTTGAAGCCAGGCCACAGGGCACCAGACCTCCTGCTCTGACACTCCCTACAGCAGAGCTCAATCCCCAGTCTCAGTGGCTGAGCTCGCACAAGTAGCCAAAGTCTCTACGCTGATCTCTGTCCTCTGAAAAATTAAAATGATACACCATCATTTTAGGTGTTTTAGAAGATTAAATAAAATATTACTTATATCTTTAAAAGAAAATTGTAACATCAGAAAATTAAATCATTATAACAAAGTCTTAAACATACCATTCACATAATTTTAAACATACAGACTACATGCACCTCTGTGTTCATGGTAGTGTTATTTGCAATAGCCCAGATTTGGAATCAGCCCAAGTGCCTAACACTAAATGTGTGAGTAAAAATATGGGGCACATTCACACAATGGAATACTGCTTGGCCATAAAAAAGAAATAAAAGTGAAACCTTGTTTTTTGGGAAAGCATGGATGGATATGAAGAGCATTATACTAAGTAAAAATAAGCCAGTTGAGAAAAAATAAATATTGTATTATTTCACTCCTTATAGAATCTAATAAACAAAATGAACTAGCAGGCACAGTAGAGACTCATGAATAGAGGTGGGCTGCAGGGGCAGGGGAGGATAGAGCAAGAACAGAGAACAAAAGGGAACAAACCCCTGGACACGGACAGCAGTGTGGGGATGGCCGAGGGGAGGGGAGAGGGGACACTGGAGGGGGCGCAGGAGGAATAAATGGCGATGGACGGAGACTTGATTTGGGTGTTGAACACCTAATACAGCAAACTGAATGTGTGTTGTAGAATTGTGCACCTGAAACCTGAATAATTTTGTTAACCCGTGTTATCACAATAAATTCGATAGAAAGGAAATAATACCATTTGAAAATAAAAATAAACAGATACCGTGAGTAATGGATTAAGGGAGCTCAAGAGTTGTAAACAGAAATTATTACTCGCTAAAGTAGCAAAGTGTTTTCTCAGAGGCCTGTCAGGTTTAGGGGGCGGCTCCAGGCCTGCCGCCCCGAGGAGGAAGGGAAAGTGTTTGCATGGGAGGCACATGGGGTCTGTACATGGTCCTAAGTGAGGGACACAAGGGGGAGGCACCCTGACCCACCAGAGACATGGCCTTCTCACTGCGGCACTGGCCTCACGGACGTGACCTCAAAGCACCACAGACTCAAGGAAGACAGAGGCAGAAAACTGAGGTCAGGGGCACGGACAAAGCATTCAGGCCCAGGCTGTCACGTGACAGCAGGAAGTGCACGTCAGAGTAGAAACAGCGTCTTCCCCAGGAAACCCACAGTACCAAGACGGTCATCTAAGTCCCTGGAGAAACCACAGAGGAAAACACTGCTGACTCTGGGCAGTCAGCCCTGAAAAGAAGCAGCCCCTCCCCCAGCACATTCCAGAAAGGGACAAGGAACACAGGACAGTCAACAGAAACAGACCAAGAGGAGAGGAGGGATCCGCTGGTGAGGAGTCCTGGGTTTGAGACACGTCTTCATCCGTTCCTGGGGGAGGAAATTGGAAGTTGCTTTCAGACATTTGTTCTCCCCTAATCCCATTTTACTCTTTACAAAGTAGGACCCGAAAATCCCTTCCCTGTAGGTATCAGTGCAGAGCCCGTCTGGACCAGGAGGACGCACCTGGCCCCGACTCTGGCCCTCAGTTGCACCCCTGGCCTTGGTCACCCATCTCACTGAGATCATCCACGAGCACTCAGTACATGGTGATGGCTTTTTTTGTCACCCGTGACCATAATGAGCTTGTTTTTTTCCTTAGAACTGCCCTTGTCTAGTGGGCTCACCTTACTTCTTGCAAAATCCTGTATTCTTGTCCTCACCCCTCTTCACAGCACACCCCCCTCTGCACTACTGTTTACTGTCTTGTTGGCCTTTCCATCAGGATTGAGTGAGCAGGGTTAACATCACAGTGCCTGGTTCATCCTGCTCGTTGGACCTCAGGCCAACCACACACATGGTCTCTCTAGAGTTCAGTTTCCTTTTCTATGAATGGGTGGAGAGTGATACTGCCCCCTAGGCAGCGGTAAGCACTAAGCCCAGAGCTGCCAGAGCAAATGCTCAGTAGGTGAGCTCTTGGTGATGTGGTTGTTTCACTGTGTCCTTCACCCCTTTCCCCAGCTTTCACTGCCCTCCTCCTTCCTCTCTCTCAAGGTGCCCACATCCCCTCCTTCACATCTCACCACTTCCTCTCCTCTCCCTGTGTGACTGCCGATCTCCTTGAATATTCCTGCTCCTGAGCCACACTCCCCAGGTTTAAATCAGTCTCTTCTTCTTTCATCAAGTCTCTCCTTCTGGTTTGACCCTGTGCCCATAGTTCCCAGCCCTTCCCAGCTCACACTGATCTCCTCCTACAGGGGTCCTTCCAGATCACAACTACTTCAGGTCAGCATTCTCTTTAAATTCAGTTTCCTGACACACTGTGTCCCTGTTCCTCTGTATCATGTCTCAGACACTTTTCGGAGTTGGCCCCTGGTCAGACTCTCATATGAACACCCCTCGCTGCCTTCTCCAAGTTCCTCAGAGTTCTCCCCTGATCCCCAGGTCCACTCAGAACTTGGGGCACGCCTCCTATTCTCTTAGCAGATGAGTTTCGGGTTTTATCTGTTTGCAATCACCTTGTTCAAGGCTTAGTTGGGAGTTAGGGTCCTCTTCTCTCTCTTCAGCATCATTTGCTTGGTAACACAATTTCTCTTGAATCGCTGAAGAGAGGAAGAGAAAAGAAATGAAAGATTTCCATTAAAGCTCAAGAACATCATCAAAAATGTACATGTTTAGAAATTTCCAGCCTTCTGGTCACTCAGATCTCAGTGAGTCCCTGTACTCATGGTAAAGTTCCTCGTCATTGCTGAGACAGAAAGAGAATGCCCAAGAAGGAGTCCTGATGTTTCTTGTACAAAAGAAAGCAATTGAAATGTAAGATTTAAGGAATCATGGAAACATGAGCCTGTTATTTATGCAAAAACATTTACAGATGACTGAGAAAGCATATATCAAACTGAGTAATAGCCTGACCTGTGGTGGTGCAGTGGATAGAGTGCTGACCTGGAATGCAGAGGTTCTGGTAGCGAACCTGGGCTTGTCTGTGCAAGG
This sequence comes from Saccopteryx bilineata, assembly GCF_036850765.1. NCBI lineage: Eukaryota > Metazoa > Chordata > Mammalia > Chiroptera > Emballonuridae > Saccopteryx > Saccopteryx bilineata. The sequence goes on from NC_089494.1 coordinate 8,490,017, forward strand.
CCCATACAAGAAGCAATCAATGAACAATTAAAGGAAGCAACTATGATTTGACATGTCTTCCTCCCCTCACTTCTAAAAATCAATAAATAAATTTAAAAAATAAGTAATAGAAGAAATGTGTTTTCTGATCTGTTCGCATTGTAAAGAAGAAAGAAATCTCCTCGGAAGAGAACTAAGATCCTGTAAATGTCCACGTATATAAGTAAGAAAGTTCAAGAGCTTTAACATGTTGTCTGGACAAGAGAAGGGTGCAGTTCATTGGATCGGGGGAATGTGTTTTCTAAAATGACATCATAGGACACAGGAAGAACTAGAAAGAGCTCCTGGGGCAAAGGGTGGATCTCAGGGATAAGGGAAGGACACTCTCTGTGGCTACAAGCAAAGACAGCAGACTGCAATACAGCACACGGACCAGGGCGCTGCCAAAGAGAGGAGCCAGGACACCAGCCGAGAGCTCTGTGCGTAAGTGTCAGGAGGAGAAAAGTACATCAGGAAGCCTGGGGGTGGGTGTCTCGGGAGGAGGAGGCAGGAAAGTGTTGGGCCCTCACTGCCCAGTGCTGATAGCAGGGTGCCTACTGGGGCAGTGACCTGGTAGTTACAAACGTATAAACCTCTAGGATCTCTTTGGTGTCCAGTAAATAAACCTACAATTTCTTAGCTTTCAATGCCAAACCTTCCAAAATCATTTTCAAGTTTATCTCTTTTGAATCAACCCCCACAATCACTACTGACTCTACGAGAAGTCTGATTGTCCCTTATTGCTAACACGTGGCACCATTTCACCCTCTGTGCCTTTCCCTGTCACATCTGCTTTCTTCAGGCTGTGTAACCATTGCTTGTGACTTATTCAGAGGTCTCGGTTGTTATGACTACAGAGTTGTTACATGAGACACTGACTGCTATGAGCATGGTGTTGCTGAGAAGCTGAGATTCTGCACCCTTAGCTAAGTTGTCACCTGAGATGGGTAGCAGTCAACTTGGGGGACTGCTGTGTAGACCGCTGCTTGAGGTCCCAAAAGAAGAGAAGCAACTGATGCTGCTTTGTTGGGATGCTGGGTTTCCTTTCATTTGTCCTTCTAAGTAATCTGATGCCACTGTGGCTCTGGCTGTCCTGTGAGTCTGCCAGCCTCGTTAGGCAGACCTCCCGGTGGGTGTTGTACTACAGCCATTGTATCATAAGCATGGAGTGGCTCACGACACGGCTGTTTTCTTAGTGGTTATATCCTCACTGCCCAGCACTGTGTATGGCGCGTGGCAATAACTCAGTATGTTCTTGCCAAAAAACTTGGCCCTGGACATAAAAAGGTAGATAATAAGCCTGATTACCATTTTCAAAGCTTTTACCAATGCGAGTTAAAGCAGGGTATTCCCTTATGTTGAACTCGTTGAACAGTGTTTCCAGAACTGGAATGTCAAATGTCTTCTCAAGTTCACTGAGGACACTGTACACCAAATGTGGCAGGTAGACCATGTTTTCCCAAGCTTCTTGACAAGCCTTAAAAAAAATCAATGGAGAAAAATGAAGCACATCCCTCCAAGTTACAGAGGCTCCCTAGAAAATGATTTTATTGTCAATGTGCTACAATTTTCCTACATAGTTATTTTCTCAGGCTAAATTTTAAATTTTTATATTTATGTGGCTGCTAAGTGAAACAAGTAAGTCCTTCCTCCTCAGTAATTCCTATTGTGGAGCAATTTTAAAAACTAAAAGTGGGTTCAAAGTTAAATGCTATGAAGTCCTTAAAGAGCCTGGCCAAATATTTTAGGGAAAGACTTAATAGGTGATGAGCTCATGATCTGTTGGCTGGGCCATGCTTGTCCCATCCTCAGCACCAGCTTAGCCGGGAAAGGCTCAAGGAAGCCAATGACAAGTCTCCCCCTTGGTGAACTTGCCCCTAGAGAAAGTCTATTTATAGGGAAAGGTAGACTTGCATTTCTGTATCTCCACCTGTATCTCCACCTATGCCTGTAAAATTAACCTAAATTCCAAGACTCCAGAATACCAAAAGGAAAAAAAAGGAAAGTAAACTGAAAACTGTTGGAGATAGATTAGTAAGCATCTACTTCCAAATTTGTCCAACAAGAGAGTAATTCTCTGTTGGTTGGAATCTCACATCTAATTGTTAACATTGATGTTTACTGAAATGAAATGTTATATCAATTATCATTTTATTAAGCCAATTCATTAAGTTTATCCATTCATTCATTAGAATTAATTTTAACTTCCAGTGTGTGATACATTGTATGTGTAGAATTCTTATAAGGCACTATACATCTATGGAGCCCAGCTGCTTCAGAATCAACCTATCTCTAGCCCTAGTCACCTCATCTCCTGGGGACACCATGGAGCACAGTTCCTTCAGTTAGCAGGAGTGTCTCAGGGGTTCACTGCTTCTCTTCTTCTTTTGTTACCTTATAGGAACACTGACAGCAGTACTTGAGAACGTCCCCACACGTAGGCGACTACTCAGAATGTTTATGGTTCCCTGCCGTTTAATTCCAGGATATCAAAGCTTAACTTGTTGGGAGACCATTGACCAGATTATGACATAATAAACTTCACTTACTTTATATTTTTTTTCAGTGATGAGTTTTTGGTCATGAAGGCTTTCAAAGAAAGGAAATGGCTTTTTTATTGCGTATGAAATCTTGAGCTTTTGACTGATGAAGTGATTGAGTGCAGTCTCAGTAATAAGCCTCTTCTGGTCTTGTGCGGACATCCTAGGGAGAAAGGACACCATGATAAAATGGTCATCGAGATTCTGAGATGCTTGTAAAGGCTGTAACTTTTATAAAGGAAGGATAGGCTGTGAAAAACCAACATCGGTAAAATAAGTGGTCCTGAGTGACAACCAGAATAAATAGAATGAAAGCAACAGACAAGCATGTAATTGAAGGAAGCATGAGGGATCAGGAAGACAAGCACAGGACTGAAAAAGTTCATTTTAGTCTGTCCTTGTCAAAGCCATTTTAAAGGTATCTTACCATATCTGCAAAATTTCTAATTAAAAGTTTAAATTCTTATAAAATCAAAATAAAGAAAACAGAGAAATGAAAAACAATGAATAATAATGTATCCAGGAAATCTCAGAGAGATAAAAACCAGATGTCCCCCTTCTGACCTACAGCTACTCAGGGAAATACCATCTTGCATATAAAACTGAATCAGAAATGATAAGATGGGGTTTAATAATGGTTTGAGGTGGTATAAAGTGTGGATTTCAAAAATAATATCAATATTTTCTCCTAGAACTCTGACTTTGTGTTAATATAAACCTGTTTATGTTATGATTGTGTACACTGAATATTTTTAGAGAACTTTATTTCAGATACTGCTGCTATTTTCTGTGAAAGTAATTTTAAACCTAAGTCTGTAATTCTAGTTCTTCATTGGTCATTTTCTTGCTTTGATAATAATGTTTTAATCCACATTTTGTATTTCTTAAGCTTATGAAGATTCGTAAACTTCCTTTTCTCATACCAGAAGAGAATCATCAGCACTTGCCACAACCCAACATACATCAGAAAATAATAATATAAAACTGTGTTGAATTCTGTATAAAAAAAGTCTCTGGCCTGACCACACAATAGTGAAGTGGACAGAGCATCAGACTGGGAAATGGAGGACCCAGGATCAAAACCCCTTTGTCTCCGGCTTGAGCATGGGATCATAGACATGACTATGGTCACTGGCTTGAAGACCAAGGTCACTGGCTCAAGCAAGGGATCACTCGCTCTGCTGTAGACCCCAGTCAAAGCACATATGAAAAAGCTGTCAATGAACAACTAAGGAGGCGCAAGAAAGAATTGATGTTTCTTGTCTCTCTCCCTTCCTTTCTATTCCTATCTGTCCCTCTCTTGTTTCTCTGTGTCTCTCTCTCTCTTTCTCCTTAAAACCCCGCCACAAAACTCTTATAAACATGACATATAGTAATCCAACTTCAACTGAAAAACATTGAATAAAATGAACCAGCAAGTCATAGAAAAGGCAATTTTATTATTATCTATTATCATTATTATTATTGAGAGGCGGGGAGGCAGAGAGACAGACTCCCACATGTGTTCCAACAAGGATCCACTGGCAAGCCCCCTATGGGGCTATGCTGTGCCTATCTGTGGCAGTTGCTCTGTTGCTTGGCAACTGAACTATTTTAGCATGTAAGGCAAGGTCATGGTGCCATCTTCTGTGCCTGGGGACAACTTGCTCAAATGAGCGATGGCTGTGGAAGTGGGGGAGAGTGAGGGAGAGAAAGACAAAAGGGTGAGGGGAAGACATGAAAAGCAGACAGTCGCTTCTCCTGTGTGCCCTGACCAGGAATCAAACCCGAGACTTCCACACACTGGGCCTACACTGTACCGCTGAGCCAACTGGCCAGGGACAGAAAGGGCTATTTTAATGACCAATAAACATGAAAACTATTCAACCTCCCATGTAATGAGAAGAATGCAACTGAAAACAAGATGCAACTCTTCATCCACTCCCTTTGCAACGTCTGGGTGTGGGGGACAGCTGTTCTCCTGTGGAGGGGTGAGGGGTGGACTCGGCCACCTAGAAAGGCGATAGGCAGGATCGGTGAACAGCACATACCATAACCTTTGTGTCCCCCATCCCAGCTTTTGGTGTTTGACACAGCCAAGTGCTTATATACACCATGGGGCAAAAATAGGCTTAAGTTGTTTGTATGGAAAATAGCACAATATTTAATAAATAATAATATAAGAATAAGATCTGTGGCCTGACCAGGCGGTGGTGCAGTGGATAGAGTGTCGGACTGGGATGCCGAAGACCCAGGTTCGAGATCCCAAGGTCGCCAGTGTGAGCGCGTGTTTAATATTAAATTAAGTGAAAATGTAAGATACGGAAAGGCATATACAATACTATGTGCTATTAAATAACAAGAACACAGTTCTGCCTTTAGGAAATAAGCTGTCTGTGCACAGGTCCCGGGAAAGCCAGGCAAGGCCACGCCTGCAGCACTGAGCAGCACCTGGACTGGGAGCCACAGGGCGGGTGGGGAACAGGACTCTTTTCTTCTACATACGTACATGTCACCTGTAATTTTATGACCAAAAACATATATTTCATTTGCATTAATGATTTTAAAATTAAATGTGCTAAGTAGCATTGTTGCTGACCCAGTACTAGAGAAAAAAAATAATATTTCTAGCCCTTTCCTTGCAGAGGCCTGTGCACAGTTCAGGTACAAGATCCCAGCGCACCAGCCAGTGACGGAGAATAAGTCAGTGGGTTACTCTGAATTATAGATTTCGTAAACTACCTTCTTTGAAATGACCTAGAGGAGGTGTGAGAGAAAGGAGAGGGTTCAAGGGTTATGAGAAAATGACAAATCTCTGCCTCAAAGCAACAGAAAAGAGGGACAGGCCCGCCCGCGGAGCAGTGGCTGGAAGACAGGAGTCCTGTGGGTGTGGCAGCTGCACTCACTCCAGCAGCTGTCCCTCTGCAGGTTAAAGCTCTGACTTCCTCATTACCTATCCCTGCATTTCAGTACGGTGCACCTGAGTGTTCCTTTTAAAAAAAAATTTTAATTTATTGTGTTTACATAGATTCAAGTGTCCCACCGAATACATCCCCCCACCCCCATGTTCCCCTCAACATCCCTCTTACCCCCTCCCCCCAACGCCCTCCCCCCTTCCATCTAGGATTTGCTTTCCTGCTCTCTATAATGCTGTGTTATGTATATATAATTTCACCAATCTCTTTCCCTTCTCTGATCCCATCCTCTCATCCCCTTTCCCTCTGTCTGCTTTTCCTCTGGTCCCTTTGATCCTTTTTCTGGATCTGTTCCGTTCCTCAGTTCACATTGTTCATTAAATTCCTCAAATGAGTGAGGTCATATGATATTTTTCTTTCTCTGCCTGGCTTATTTCACTTAACATAATAATTTTCAGGTCCATCCATGTTGTCGCAAAAGGTAAGAATTCCTTCTTTTTCATGGTCGCATAGTATTTCATTGTGTATATGTACCAAATCTTTTTAATCCACTCGTCCACTGACAGACACTTGGGCTGTTTCCAGATCTTGGCTATTGTGAACAATGCTGCAATAAACATGGGGGTGCATTTCTTCTTTTGAATCAGTGATTTGGTGTTCTTAGGATATATTCCTAAAAGTGGAATGGCTGGGTCAAAAGGCAGTTTGATTTATAATTTTTTGAGGAATCTTTATACTGTTTTGCACAGTAGCTGCACCAGTCTGCATTCCCACCAGCAATGTAGGAGGGTTCCCTTTACTCCACACCCTCGCCAGCACTTATTCTGTGTTGTTTTGTTGATGAGCGCCATTCTGGCTGGTGTGAGGTGGTATCTCATTGTGGTTTTAATTTGCATTTCTCTAATGATTAGTGATGTTTAGCATTTTTTCATCTGTCTATTGTCCATCTGTATGTCCTCTTTGGAGAAGTGCCTATTCATCTCTCTTGCCCACTTTCTGATTGGATTATTTATCTTCCTGGTGTTGAGTTTTATAAGTTCTTTATAAATTTTGGTTATTAACCCCTTATCACATATATTGTCAAATATGTTCTCCCATTGTGTGGATTGTCTTTTTATTTTGTTCATATTGTCTTTAGCTGTGCAAAAGCTTTTCAGTTTGATCTAGTCTCATTTGTTTATCCTGTCTTTTATTTCACTTGCACGTGGAGATAAATCAGCAAATATATTGCTGCGAGAGATGTTGGAGAGCTTTACTGCCTATGTTTTCTTCTAAGATGCTTATGGTTTCACGACTTATATATAAGTCTTTTATCCATTTTGAGTTTATTTTTGCGAATGGTGTAAGTTGATGGTCTAGTTTCATTTTTTTGCAGGTAGTTGTTCAATTTTCCCAACACCATTTGTTAAAGAGACTGTCTTTACTCCATTGTTTGCTCTTACCTCCTTTGTCAAATATCAGTTGTCCATAAAGGTAGGGGTGTATTTCTGGGCTCTCTGTTCTGTTCCATTGATCTATATCCTGTTCTTATGCCAGTACCAAGCTCTTTTGAGAACAATGGCCTTGTAGTATAACTTGATATTAGGAAGTGTGAAATCACCCATTTTATTTTTATTTTTCAAGATTACTGAGTCTATTTGTGTTCTTTTTTGGTTTCATATAATTTTTAGAATATTTCTTCTATATCTTTGAAGTATATATCACTGGCATTTTAATAGTAATTGCATTGAATTTAAAAATTGCTTTGGGCCTTCCCAGGTGGTGGCGCAGTGGATAGAGCATTGGACTGGGATGCGGAGGACCCAAGTTCAAGACCTCGAGGTCTCTAGCTTGAGCACCAACTCATCTAGTTTGAGCAAATCTCACCAGCTTGGACCCAAGGTCACTGGCTTGAGCAAGGGGTTACTCGGTCTGCTGAAAGGCCCATGGTCAAGGCCCATGGTCAAGGCACATATGAGAAAGTAATCAATAAACAACTAAGGTGTCGCAACAAAAGTAATGATTGATGCTTCTCATCTCTCTCTGTTCCTGTCTGTCTGTCCCTATCTCTCTCTCTCTCTCTCTCTCTTTGACTCCCTCTCTGTCTCTGAAATAAATAAATAAATAAATAAATAAATAAATAAATAAATAAATAAATAAAGTTTAAAAATTGCTTTGGATAATATAGAAATTTTAATGATGTTTATTCTTCCTAACCATGAACACAGTATATGCTCCCACTTCTTTGTATGCTCCTTGATTTTTTTTTTATCAATGTTTTATAATTTTCCGAGTACTAGTCTTTAGCTTCTTTAGTTAAATTTACCCTTAGAGGAAAGTTCACAGCACTACCAGCATACTGTAAGACGCAAGAAAAATCTCAAATAAACAACTTAACCCTGCATCTTTGCATCTTAAAGAACTAAAAAAAGAACAGCAGATAAAGTCCAGAGAAAATATAAGGAAGGAAATAATAAAGACTAGAGTGGCAATAAATGACATAGAGGCTAAAATAAAAAAATACAGAGGATCAATGAAACCATGAGTTGGTTCTTTGAAAAGGTAAACAAGATCAATGAACCTTTAACCAGACTCACCAAGAAAAAAAGAGAGAGTACTCAAATAAATAAAATTAGAAATGAGAGTGGAGAAGTAACAACTGACACAGCAGAAATACAAAGGATTCTAAGAAAATACTATGAAGAACTGTATACCAAAAAATTAGAAAACCTGGGTGAAATTGACAAATTCTTTAAAACATAATCTTTCAAAAATCAATCTGGAAGACTCAGAAAACCTAAACAGCCTGATTACAGCAAATGAGATAGAAACAGTTATCAAAAAACTCCCAACAAACAAAAGACCTGGGCTAGAATTCACAGGTGAATTCTACCAAATATTCAAAGAAGAACGAACTCTTATCTTTCTCAAGATATTTTAAAAAATCTAAGAGGAGGGAAGACTTCCAAACTCCTTTTATGAGGCGAGCATAATTCTAATTCCAAAACCAGGCAAAGACAACACAAAGAAAGAAAACTAGATGCCAATATCCCTGATGAATTTAGAGGTTAAAATTCTCAATAAAATATTAGCAAACTGGATTCAGCATTACCTGAAAAAAAATTATACATCATGATCAAGTTGGATTTATTCTCGGGAGGCAAGGCTGGTACAATATTCACAAATCAATCAGTGTGATTCATCACATAAACAAAAGGAAGGAGAAAAACCACATGATCATATCAATAATGCAGAAAAAGCATTTGATAAAATCCGGTACCCATTTATGAACAAAACCCACAACCAACATCATACTCAATAGGCAAAAAATTAAAAGCAATCCCCTTAAGATCAGGAAGAAAGCAGGGGTGCCCTCCTTCACCACTCTTATTCAACATAGTTCTGGAAGTCCTAGCCACAGCAATCAGACAAGAAGAAGAAATAAATGGCATCCAAATTGGATAAGAAGTAAAACTATCATTGATACTGTACATAGAAAACCTTAAACACTCAGTCAAAAAACTACTGGACCTGATAAATGAATTCAGCAAGGTGACAGGATGAAAAATTAATATTCAGAAATCAGAGGCATTTTTATACACCAACAATGAACTGTCTGAAAGAGAAATCAAGAAAACAATCCCCTTCACTATTGCAACAACAACAAAAAAATATATAAAGCACCTGAGTGTTCTCGTAAAGCAGGACTGAGGTCAAGGTTTAGATGAATTTCTAGTGACAGACACGGAAGCAGCAGCCCAGCCAGAAAGAAAGTTAAAGGGAGGAAGACAGAAACTGACCTGGTGCTGAGGTCACTGCCTCCACTGGTCATCGTCCTGCTCCTGGCTCCACCTGGGCCTCATCCCTCAGATGTCCCCAGCCAGGTTCCACTGTGGCTCCCCAGCCCTGAGCAGGAAGTGTGTGAACTCACTGAGACAGGTCACCACCCACAGGGGGGAAAGAGAAGTAGAATTACCGTATTTCCTCATATACAAGTTGCAAATTTTTTCGAAAAATTTGGGGTCTAAAATCTGGGTGTGTCTTATACTGTGGGTGTAGTGTGTTTATATAGGCATTTTCTGCTTTTTCACACTTGCTTTTGTGCTCCTTGTTGAAAACAGCGATTCGTCATCAGACACAGATGAGGACAAGCTAATGGCTGGGAGTTTGGCAATGATGAAAGTTGTTTATGATGAAGAAAACTTAAGTTCAATAACTTTATGTAATACATTTTTAAAAGAATTTCAGGCCCCAAAATTAAGGTGCTTCTTACCCATGGGGAAATACGGTAAGTTTCTATGTGCTGTCATTGACTGTCTCCCCACTTCTGCATCTCCCCTGATGGGATGTGGCAGCAGGAATGGAGGACAAGGAGGGACAGACAGGACCTGGAACCAGGCAGGGAGCACCTCTGGGGGGAGCAGGGCCAGCTGCCAGGAGTCCACCCATTTGTACAAAGACTCCAAAATCATCTTGGGAACCCACTGTCTTTAGCTGCCCAATCTTCCAAGGGGGCGCTGACATGGGGTGAGGGGTGAACTCCATGTGGCCGCGGGCCCTTGTGGAGGTGACTGTGGGGGAAGGAGGAAAAGACAGAAACTGCAAATCTTCAGCCAGGACATAGAGAGCTCAGAGCCAACCAAGTGGGTCCTGGTGTTTGGACACGGGCAGGAGAGACAGACATTTTCTAGAACAATGGTTTCCACGTTTGTTCTCCTGACTAGGACTTCCTCCAGCCCAATTACACTGAGGATACAGGGGAAGGTTCCACCCTTTCTCCATCTCTGCTCTTTCTTTCCCCCAAAGGAGTGGACATCACAGTAGACAGATTCTTCACAGTGAGAGCACATCCATGTCCCAGGGCTGTACACACGGGGTGTCCACTCCCCCTAGACCAGTGAGCTGAGCCTCTCCCGGGCACAGCTGTCCTCTGCTCCTGGTCTCCATGGGACTCATGGCGCAGACAGAGTCTAGCAGAGCCCACACCGGTCTTTTCTAGTGTCCCCTCTCTCTCCTCTGATTCTGGGCAGCATGAGAAGAGTCCATCACCATGCCGGGTGTTGGCATAAATGTGATAACTTTTCCTGGGTCTGCTGAGAGTCACCAAGATCAGCACGTGAATTAGAGTCCCAGAACAGTCGGCTGGGTGGGCAGTCTGCAGGGGCCGGCCTCCCGGGTGGGCACTCCTACACAGGGGCTGCCCTGGCCCTGGGGCAGGTCATGTCCCTGTGGGATCAGAGGAAGCTGGGGACAGTGCCCCCTGTGAGGAGCAGTGTCCGTGAGGGGTCAGGAGTCCCCTGTGGACAAAGCACAGTTTCCTTGATCCAGAGAACGTCAGAACCACCCGGGTTAGGAACGAGACTGAACCATCTCAGAAGCAGGCTGAAGCCCTAACAGTGCTGCTGGACTGAGGACTGAGGTGTCACGTGGAGCACAGGACACGCCAAGGGGACAGGCTTCCTCAGCGTCACCAGGAGCAGCTGCCCTTCAGGCCCCAGTAGCGGGCTGTGTCTCCACCTGGGAGATCCTATAGGGACAAATTTGTACTGAGACTAGACAGAGTGTCCCGGACCTGACAGTTCTCAGCAGGAGGGCGTGGCTGCAGCAGCCCCAGCAGCCCCTGGGCCAGAGGATGGAGACCTGGGCACCACTGTGGGTGCAGAGAGGCAGGGGAGGGGCCCCCGAACCTCAGTGGGGACACTCAGGCCCTGCACCTAGGTCCCCTTCTAGTCGATGGCCCCTCAATCAGCAGGACTTCTGGTCCCTGGCCCCCCTTCTTTCTGGGGAGACTTTCAGGCTGGGAGTCTGTGAAGGGGAGTCTGCTCTGGGGGGTCTTCCTGGGCTCCCCCTGCCGTGGAGGCCAGGGCTCTGCGCTCCTCCAAGCTCAGGGGCACAGGGACAGCGGGCGGGGGTGGTGTGTGTGGCTGATGGGAGCAGCCTGAGCCCTGTGGCTAAGCCGCATTCTGGGGTGCGGATTTTGGATCCCTTTCTGGCACGTGGCCACACCACATCACTGGATCCAGCTTTTATCAGATAGAAAACTGGGATTTTAACCCCATTTCCGTCTCTGGTTTCCTGTCGGCTGGTTTGGAACTCAAGTGGGGGAGGTTGGGGGAGGGTTAACACACAGAATCTGGGGCTCTTCCTATGGTTTTCTTCTTTATGGAATTTCTCCTTCTTCCCCAGAAAGCCTGGGGGCCCAGGGCTTCTTCCCCAGCTCTGGTGACCAGGAAGAAAGTGGACTTTCTTACGGAAACTGAACAACCCGCCTCCATTGCCCCTCTCCACCCCAGAAGCCTGAAAGTGGACTTTCTTACAGAATTTGAAAAACCCCCACCCTCATCCCCACCCCACCCCAGAAGCCCATGGCTGCTCCCTGAGCTAGGTGAAGTTAGGTGATAATAAACAGGAAATGTCTCATGCTGGCTGCCTCTGAAATGTGACTTCCCTCCTAGGTTGGTCACCCCAATTCACTGTCCTGAAGCTTCTTCAATCAACTGTTCCCTGAATACTGTCCTGGCAGGAATGCACAAGAAGTGGGAGAATGCACGGGCGGCTCCTAGGCGGAAGGCGCTTCTCTATCGCAGAGCAGAGCCCCGTGCGTGCGGGCGCCCTGGGGAGCCATGGTGGGTGGCCTGGCTGCAGGGTGATTGCCAGGTCCTCCTAGGGGTCCTCTGGGTGGCTCTGTCAGTCGGTCATATTTTCCTGGGCCTCCAGCATCCTCCCCTTCCCATCGCCACCCAGTTCTCTTCCAGTGGATGACTTCTTCCCTTTGTATGCACGAGTGGGGCACTCTCCATCAACGTGTTTGCCCTTGAGCCAGCCAGGACAGTCAGACTCACCTGGGACGAGGGCCTCTGAGTGAAGTTCTCTAAGACACTAGCAGCATAGTAGAAAAACATTCATCTGCAGCAATAACCAGTAACTGCCAATGCAACCGAGGCTTGGTGAAACACAGAAGCTCTGATATAGATGATACAGCACCATGTTTACTGACACGCAACAACATCCTTTATACACTCTTAAGTGGAACACATTACTGAGGACACACTTTATTATTAACACTGTAAATCACCTCCTCCCTCAACCTCTGGCACAATACATTACAAAGCCTAAACTAACTGGCACCAAATTGTCAACCATGGTCATTCTGTTCTACCTGGTGGGGTCCACCTACATTGTGCTTCTTAGTGGTAGGGTATGCCAGGTCCATAGCTTGGAGCTTAGAGAGAATACCCAGTATGGCCCACCATGGAGCCCCTGAAAACTAACCCATATGCCTGTCTCTGAATCTCTGTAGGGTTTACCTCTCAGAATCCAGACTGCATGAGATTTGACAACCAGCACTCTCAACACTTCCTGTTCATCAGGTCCAATGAACACACCGCCATTATTATGGTTGGTTTTCTGTGTCATCTTGACTAGGCCATGGGGTGCCCAGGTTAAACATTATTTCTGGTGTGGTTTTTTAAAAAATATTTTATTTATTCAATTTTCAGAGAGGGGAGAGAGAGAGAGAGAAAAATAGAAAGAGGAGGAGCAGGAAGCATCAACTCCCATATGTGCCTTGACCTGGCAAGCCCAGGGTTTCGAACAGGCAACCTCAGCGTCCCAGGTCGATGCTTTATCCCACTGCGCCACCACAGGTCAGGCCTGGGTGTGTTTTTAAGGATGTTTCTGGAGATTACCATTTCAATCAGCAGACTCAGCAAAACAGATTGCACTCCCCACCATGGGTGGGCATCATCCAATGGGTAAGAGCCCCAGTAGAACAGAGTGGAGGGCCCTGGCCGGTTGGCTCAATGATAGAGCATCAGCTGGCGTGCAGGAGTCCTGGGTTTGATTCCCAGCCAGGGCACACAGGAGAAGCGCCCATCTGCTTCTCCACCCCTCCCCCACTCCTTCCTCTCTGTCTCTCTCTTCCCCTCCCGCAGCCAAGGCTCCACTGGAGCAAAGTTGGCCCAGGCGCTGAGGATGGCTCCATGGCCTCTGCCTCAGGCGCTAGAATGGCTCTGGTTGCAATGTGCCAGATGGGCAGAGCATCACCCCCTGGTGGGCATGTCAGGTGGATCCCGGTCGGGTGCATGCAGGAGTCTGTCTGTCTTCCTGTTTACAACTTCAGAAAAAAATACAAAAAATAAAAATAAAAATAAATAAATAAATAAATAAATAAAATAAATAAATAAAAGAACAGAGTGGAGGAAGGGAAACTATTCTCTTCCCGTCGCCCTGCTGAGCTGGGACTTGGATCTCCTCCTGCTCTTGGGATTTCTACCATCTTGTTCTTGGGACTTCAGACTTGGCCTCATGTCCCACCTCACCCTACAGGGTCTTTGGTTTGCAGGTGACATCATAGGAATTGTTAGTCTCCTTAGTCACATAAGCCAATTCCACATAATAAATTCTCTTATATGTATGTTTATATACATACATGTGTATATGTATTTATATGTTAGTGTGAACTGCCTCCCATTCTACCTCCTCCTGGATATTATTAAAGTGCATTTTCTGTATTAATAGTTGTATAGTGCGTTTGCTAGACCATGCTAATCTGCTCTAATGAGGGCACCATGTCCAGCATAACAACTACAATTGAGGCTAATACTTGTGAAGTCTCTAGTAGTCGTGACCTACTAAGCTTTTGCGGAAACCAGACTGCAGAATCAAATGGAGATGTAATGGGCATTACAACTGCAGAATTCATTAGGTCTTAGCAGGTGACACTAATCTCAGTGATTCCCTCAGAATATTTTGCTTTCAGTTTCCTGTTTCATCGTGGGAGACTTCAGTTTCAAGACCTTCCACCAGGCTTTTCGTAAGGCAGTCGTTATATTCACAGAGTAGTTCATAGGTTAAGAAGAGCCCCTGCTGTGAGTGTTCTGGTTACACCCTCAGGAACAGGGGAAATGACTGTGGGTGTGTCCGTGGATTGAGTGAACCCACTGTGAGGTGGACATGGCCGGCCCTCCATACACTCTGCTCTCCCAGGGACCATGATGGCGCCTTGGGTCCCAGAGTAGACTCCAGTCATATGGGGTCATCCACCACCTGGAGTCCAGAGTTCCCATGTTCATCTACCCAGAAATCCCCATCCTGAGTCTCAGGGCTTCACTCCGTCTATATTGAGGCCCTGAGTACGGAATAAGAGGCCCAACTAAGCTTAGAATTCTGTCTCCTCTGAGGTTCTGCCATTCTCAAAATTGGGGCTTATATCAAGCTCTCCTTACTCTCTTCCTTCCAGATGCAAGTGTGAGGTCTCTTTGCTTTGGGTGACGAATAGATCCAGCCTGTCGTGCAGTCTGTTCAACACGTTTGTGGCATTTAGCAATAGCCACCAAAATCCACACTTCATAGAGTACCAAGTTCTCTTTTTATAAATGGCAGGGAACTGTACCAGCCAATATAGCTCTTCCCTTCTACCTCATCTCATTCCCTACAGACAAAGGGATTGTCAGCGGCACCAGTATAGCACCAGGGACTGTAAGTGTTCTTCCTGTCACTGTCTGACTAGACAGTACCCAGCACACCAATCCCTCCTTGGGACCTGCTTGCCAGGACTGTTAGTTAGGTTGTGTTCCCTATGTGCGGAGCCTGAGATGAAGTCCAGTGAGGGAATGATTTATTATGAGAACTCTCTGGAAGAGGAGGAGGGGTGAGGGAGTCGGGGTGTCTGGTGGGAAAGCTAAGCAAGAACGGGGTGACAGGTGGGACCGGCTCCAGCCCGACCCCAGTGTGGAGCCTGATCCGAGCCCACGGAGGTGTAGCCTCCAAGCCAAGCAGCTCCACCCGGGTCAGTGCAGGACTCCGGGGAGAGGCCCAGGAGCCAGCCTTCACAGCACCGAGGGACGGGAATTCTGCTCCCAGAGGGGGTGTCCAGGGTCCCAGCGGCTCCCCTACACCACTGGGCTGCTCTCATTGGTTTCCTGAACTGCAAACACTTCTTTGAAAATCTTCTCAAATTCCACCTCCAGTCTCAGTCCGATTAGGCCGAAGTCAATGTACTGGGGGAAAAAAAAGAGAAATAACAGCAAAAGTAATAACACTCATTATCACTGCTAAGAAACATTGCATTCAAGATTACCTTAAACACCTACGTTATATTAACAAGATGAAAATTAAAAAAAAATTCATGCAGCTAAGAGTAATTTCTGTGTTCTCTGTGACAATTAATTCTTGTTAACTATACAGAAAAGGACAATCATTGCCACATGTAGGAACTGTTACTCATTTAGTTTGGGTTGTCTAGTGAGAGTTAGAAAAATAATCTAAGGTCTTTGTAACAATCAAATACTACGAATGTCTGAGTACAACCAGTAATGTTCCCTTCATCTTGTCACTTCTATTCTCCTCTGGTGACAGCTGTTATATGGTCCATTCATGTGTAAAGGACTCTGGAGTTGGGGACTTCTGAGAGGTCTGACTGAGTGTATTTGGGGAAAGATAAGAACAACATTATTTTAAGACGCAATTTTCTCCTTAGGTTTGGCTCAGGGAGTATACAGCTGTTCTCAGTGGGCACCTGTCACCTTCACCTCTTCCAAAGGGAATGAGCTCCCAGGGGCCTGGCTTCTGATTGATGGGACACCTTTGGACTCACTGTGACTCTCCCTGGTGAGCTTAAATCTTGATTTCTAAAAGGGTTCACTCACTTCCTGTGCCCTTGCTTGTACAGGCTCGTCACAGATGAGGGAAACGAAACTTTCCCACAGCAAGAACGGAGGGCAGAGCGACTCAGTGGAAAGGGATGAAGTGGAAGAGGGAGCCACTTGCCTTGTAAGACGCCCTGTGGTTCTGAAAGATGAGGCGCATGTCCTGCACAAAAGCCTCCACTCGGGGGTAGTAACGCTCTTTTAGTCTAATCTTGATCTTGTCCAACCACATGGGTTCCTTTAGGTTTTGAGAAATCTCTTTAATCTGGTGGGAATAAAATTATCACGAAAGAATGGCGGACGAGTCCGGTGTCTGCCTTCTGTGGATTCCCATCCAGTTCAGCAGAAGTACCGGCTGAAGATCACGTGCCCCTCTCCTGGGTTTCAGATCACAAACTCCACAAGTGCCCTGGTCAGGTAACATCATAGTGGCCCATAAGGATGGTTTACTCTTCTTACTTACATAATAATAATGTGGAATCTTCGCAAAGAAGGAGCTCTCTGAATGGCAATAGACCTGCAAGAGGAGGAACTCGCATTTCTGCAAAAGAAGGAGGATGTCAGGAGAAACAGCGTGGAGAGAAAGACCCGTATGCACGTGAGGGCAGGACCCACCCGTCCTCCAGAAGTCTCCCCAAACAGCTGTGGCTCCAGGAAGGAGTTGTGGGATGGCTGAAGATGTTTTTCTGCAAACAGGTTTTCCTGAGAGGCACGAGGAGGCACCTGAACACGCTCGCCCTCCCTGACACTGTTGACTTCTCTCTCGTGAGCGGAAACAGGAAGGCTTGGGGTCAAATCTGACTCACCAGCTGCTCCGCAGGCCCCATCGGCCTCGCCAGGACCTCTGACTCCCTGTGGCACCACTGACTTCCTGCAGAGTTTTTTATCCTGCAGAAGGTGCAACTCCACGGGTCCCTGGGATGGGGCACAAGTGAGCAAGGCAGGCCCTCAAAGAGGCATCATCCCCACGGCTGCCACTGTTCTTTCAGGAATGGTCATGGGCACAGCCGGGGATGAGGGGACACCTCCCAGAGTCTCTATGACCCCCGGTGGGGTCTGATACAATGACCCTCCTCCCCTTGAAGGGAGCATCAGGGTCTGAGGAGGTGCAGGGTGGTGTCAGGGTGAGTGACCGCTCTCCTTTCCCCATCTGAGCTGTTGCGAGAGCAAGTGGCCCTCTCCCCAAGCCTCTGTCTCAGAGGCGGGGCTCTATCCCCTGGGGCTCGGCCTTCATCAGCCAGTTGAAAAGGTGGCAAAATGAGGGAACCTGTCCATGTTTCCTGCCTTTTCTAAATAAGCACAAAACACATACAACTGCATTTCTACTCACAGAAACAGCAGTCATGCTGGTAGCATTCTAGAAAGAACAGTAGTGGCCCTGGCCAGTTGGCTCAGTGGTAGAGCGTTGGCCTGGCGTGCAGAAGTCCTGGGTTCGATTCCCGGCCAGGGCACACAGGAAAAGCGCCCATCTGCTTCTCCACCCCTCCCCCTCTTTTTCCTCTCTGTCTCTCTCTTCCCCTCCCGCAGCCGAGCCTCCATTGGAGCAAAAGATGGCCCGGGCGCTGGGGATGGCTCCTTGGCCTCTGCCCCAGGCACTAGAGTGGCTCTGGTTGCGACAGAGCGAAGCCCAGGATGGGACAGAGCATCGCCCCCTGGTGGGCGTACCGGGTGGATCCCGGTCGGGCGCATGCAGGAGTCTGACTGCCTACCCGTTTCCACCTTCAGAAAAATAACAACAACAAAAAAAATAGAAAGAACAGTAGCAATATCAAAGCAAAGGACCCAGCCACCAGCCTCAGCCTCCCAGAAGAGAGAGGAGAATTATACCCTCCTGCTGTCAAGATCTTGGCACAGTCTGGATCATACTGCCGGACCCCACCTCCAACCCCGCTCTTTCCCATCAGGACACACCCAGCAGCTCTGCGGGGGGAGGGGCGTGGCCAGAAGAAGGGTCCCTGAAAGGAGAGAGGGGCTGCACCTCACAGACCTCTCAGTTTCCACAGCTGGGAGGTGACAGTACTCATGAAACGATCTCGAACATGTATCACAACAGAAGAGTGTCCCTCCATCCCGGCAGATCTCACATATGTCTGAATTTCCCGGCTAGAATATAAAACAATGTTCAAGTCTCCAGTGAGACCCGAAGGCCAGAGCTGTGGAATCTAGACTCCCTGTCTTTGTGAGAACCGGCACGGACACACAGGTGCTTCTCCCTGAGCTGTGAGTCGGCTCTGCCCGTTTCACTTCATGCCCATCTCTAGAGACCCCAGTGTTCTAGAGCTCTGGTCCTACTCTGCTGGGGAAACGGGAAGGTTTCCACTGAACAATGGAGAGGGTGCTTTCACACTGAGACACCCAGCTCCAGTCTGTCTACCAGACACGGGTGAGGCGTCTGCTGCTCTCTGCTCATCACACACAGTGACGTGTTCCCACTGACTGTGAGCACGCTTCAGGGAAAGGCGGCAATGACACAGAAAATGTAACCAGGGGAAAGCCTGGATTACTTTGGGGTTATAGATGGGAGTAGTACTTACACATGGGTCACTGGAGGTTCTGTTGTGAGACTTCGATCTTCTCCACTGAAAAGAGAGAAAGAGTGAGTGACAATACTGAATGAAATGTTTGTATCCGTCATTTACTTAAATAACCATCTTTTGAGAGATTCAATTCACAGTCCATCCATTATTTCATACATACTTTAATATATGTACAAGGAGAATTAAAAATGCCAAAGTACCACTGTTTGGCCCAATCTAGTTACATCCCTGGCTCTCAGACACGAGGTGGGTCTCGGTGAAGTCATTCTTAGAGTCTGGCCCTGGTTTCCGCAGGTCGAATTAGAGGAACTCTTCTGGTTCACCTACTTCGAGGGGCTCTCGGGCATCCTTGTCTATACTAGGAAGTGTCGTCCCACCAGAGTAGCTGTACTGAGAGTAACACCCTGAGGACTCACGACCAACAGCATCCAGCTCCCTCAGAGCCCAGACTCCTGATCCATGCAAGTACCTCAGAGAAGAAGTCAACCACCCTCTGAAACTCCTCTGGGGTGTAACTTCAAAGATAAACTGTGCTCAAGGGCCCCAGCATAGAGGTCTTCTCCAGAAGGTCGCCCTCTTCTCTCCATTTGAATCCCAAGATGTCAACAGGGTAACATTTCAGAGGTAACTAACTAGACTTACATTGCTTGTGCATATTTAGTAGACTGACTTGATATCCCTCACTTCTGGATTCAGGCAGCCTCAGCCTTTATCTCCAGCCCAGGGCAGAGAAGTGTGATCCATAGACCGTCACCTAAGAAATGGCCATGTCACTGCCCACCTCCTCGTGTGGCCCATATTCCCTCAGCCCTGCCCATCAATTATTCTTCCACTGAACTCCAAAATTTGGTGAATAACGTTGAAACAATCCTTGCGGTCAAGGACATTACTTAAATTTTCTTTAATGGACATTGGACATTTAGTATGACCTGACAATTATATGTTAAAAATGTGAATAAATAAGAATTATTTCACTTACAAAAAGAGAATAATTGCTATGTCCTAAGCAAACATTAGCATACAATAAATGATTGTTCTTGAGAAGTATACTATTTTACAAAACCAAAGTTCTCAGCAAAAGATGTTAGTGGTCTTTTTCAGGAGCCAGGAAGCTGTCATGTAGTACTGAGAGTGACACTGAAGTTTCCAGAAGCCAACAGGCTCCATCAGCAAGAGAGATACTGACAGACACAGAGGACCCACAGAGACAGAAATTGGTCCCGACATCTGCTACTTTGGGAGTTGTGTTCTTGTTCAAGGAGGCACAAAATATAGAGGCAACTGCACCTTTGTGCTAAAAAGGTGTTTGATTTATAAACGAAGGTAAACCCTAGTGTTAGAAACCTTCCAGCTCACTCAGTTTCTCTAATTGACATTTATAGTACAAATGCTGGCATTTAACATACTCACTGAATAAGTCTAATAATAGTTTCCAATTAGAAAATTCAATGAATAAAACATTTCAGGGACTAATAGTTTAAACCATCCAGATCATCAGAAAATTTTAAGCTCTGGACCTCACATTTCCAGAGGAAGATGAAGTCCCATTGGCCAGCTGTGAGTGACTGATTTTAGGATTCTAAGAATGCTTTGGGTGGCCATTTCCACCAGAAGTACATAAGAATGGCATTTCTTTTCTCCTCCTCTCTCTTAAGTTCTCATTCTTCTCCAATCTTGGAAAAGCCATCCCTTCGTCCTCACTCTTCACCGCACATTATGTGTCTGTCTGTGGCCTGCACAGCCTTCTAGCACAGAGGGAGCAATCACTGTCACAGACAGAAAAGAGGTCTGCCCAGCTCTCCTGCCTGAGCATAAGGGGTGGAGTCAAGGTAAACAATTTCCCAGGTCATGCCCTCCCAAATACATGGATCTCCCAAAAGCTTCCTCCCCAGAGGGACCATCCTCATGAAGGGCAAGTAATTTCCCCTGAAAAAGGGGACCATTCTCATGAAGGGCAAGTAATTTCCCCTGAATAAGAATTCTGTGTGTCTCTGCGCACATTTGACTGGCAGGGAGGCGGAAGGGGATGGAAAGGATCGGAAAGGAAACATGCTTTGTGTTGTGCATCTCATGCAGTGGCGTGAGCTTCCGTGTGTGTCCCCAGACGGACTGTGTGCCAGAGCAGAGTCACCTGGCTGGTGGGGAGCAGCTCTGCTCCATCGGATTTCACACACTCACAGGACAGTAACCTTGAATTTTTGAAATAATCTTGAGTTGAAGATGACCCTGGGAGTTTATTATGCAATGTTTTTATTGTTGCTTTTACAGCTTTGACACCCCTACAACATCTTTATCTAAAACTAACACTCAATCTTGAGATATGTTTTTTTAACCGTCTTATCATCTCTGTCTTCACTGATTTGCTATTCAAACACCTTGTGTACAACGTAATGTTCAAAGTAACAACTCTGAAGGCAAATGCAAAAATAAGGATACTTAATTATAATTATCCAATGGAGAACCATAACACAACACACTGTATATGTAAAGTCAGTTATGTGATGGAAGCCTATAAAAAGATATATGATAATTACCCTTTTTTTTTGTCCCCAAATTCTTGGAGGATTACATAGATATTCGTGCTGAAACATAAAAAGATCAATGTACATGTTTAGCCTGAGTTTCTGGTCAGTGAGCCTGGAATTCTTACCTTTTCCCAAATATTTCTTGTTGGATGTCCCAAGGTTGGGTCCAACCAAGGTGTGTAAATAAGACACAAGCAGCTTCTTCTCACTTGTTCTTCTAGAAATCATCAACAGTAGCTCGAAAATTGTCATTAGAAACATTTCCCTTTCTTTCATGTTATTTTCCTATGTTTTAATAGGTTTTCTTTTATCATTCCTTTGACACATCTCACCCCCTTTCCATTCCCATGAGTGTTACTCAGACTTGAGTCCTCACACCAGGACCAATCGGTCAACACACACGTATCCCACATGTACACGTGTCAGACACTGTGGACAATGCTGAGCCCACAAACATGGACAAACCCCAGGGGAGTCTAGAGACACAAGGGGAATGCATGGAAGGATAAGAATAAAACAGTGTGAGAAGGGCCTTAATTGTGGGGCCTGGAGCCCATGGATGGGTGACCAGGGCAGGTCAGTCAGGGAACATTCAGAGAGGGGTGACATCTGAGCTGAGCATGGCATGTTGACTATACGCTTGTTGGGCTGAAAGACAGTGAAGTCATTTCTAAGGCCCATGTTGTCTGCGATACTGTTCTAAATACATCATTTCACAGCTCAGGAGACTCCTTGGTTCTGAACTGTCTAGAACAGGTAATGAGTTTAAACTCCTCAGCCTGGCATTAAATCTCTCCACAAACTACCCCATTTGACGGATTATTCTATATCACTTACCACCGTCCACCTCACCCCACAGAACTACGCTAACACTGGTTCTGCTTTTCATGCCTTTTTTTCCTGGGGTCTCGTCTGCCCACTGACTGACCGTGGACTGTCTCTCTCAGTGCATAGAGTCCTCTGCAAGCACCGCGTTGCAATGACCTTCCCCTGCAGCTCCTGCGCCTGCGCCCACAGAGCCCCTGGGACAGAGCGGGAGCTGCCTGTGCTGAGCTATGAGGGTGGGCACCTCTCCCGGGGGAAGGACAACGTCAGGGGCCTTAGGGCTCTGGTCATAATACAGCCTATATTCAGTGAGCTCACAGTGACCTTATCTTCATGTGCAACCAGGAACTCACATCTCCTGCCCCCATAGGGGAAGTACCTCCATCAGCCGTCGCAGGGGCCTCCCAAAGCAGCATATACTCAGCTTCCAGTTCTTCCATGCTGCACGGCCTCCTTTCACTTCAAACTGCCTGGGGGTGAGCCAAGTCCCGTCCTCAGTCTGGATGCACTTCCAGATGGCTCCTGTGAGACCAGGTAAGTCAGTCCTGGACCTTCTGTCCACACAGCTCAGACACGGCCCTCCGCCACACTACCTCTTGAGTCCCCATTTGGACTCAAGATCACTTGTGGGAGAGTCTGGCCTCCCCTCTCGGACCTCAGACTTCCAACCAGCCTTAGGTCCCCTCCAAAGAGATTTCCTGCTTTGTGCACACATAACTTTGTCTCACATACAACAAAAATGTGATCATTACAATCAAAATAAACATTATAAAGGTATTCTAAGATCACCTACATGATGGCCTTTTAGGATGGGGGAGGCAGAAGTCAAATCAGACTGAGATCTCAGCTGGGGGCCCTGCAGCCCATACCGGCACCAGAGAACATCCGTGCCCTCTACTGCAACATCTTCCATCCAGTTTAATGGCATTATAGAGCAGTGATTTATTTCACCCCTGAACTCATGGACAGCCAATAAAAATAATTGTAAGTGTGTCCAGTACAAAATTTAAGTTATATACAAAAAGTAACTATGTGGTGAACATTATTAGTCATTTAGGAAATGCAAATCAAATCTATTAATTTTATCTCAATAAGTTACACATAAAATTACCATATGAATCAGCAATTCCTCTTCTGGGTATATATCCCAAAGAATTAAAAATGTGTTCACATAAAATCTTGCCCACAAATGTTCAGAACAGTATTATATATAATACTGAAGAATTAAAGCAACCCATACTGAAGAAAGGATAAACAAAATATGATATAGTCATACCATGGAATATTATATTATTTGACAATAAAAAGGAATGAAGTGCTAATACACACTATCACATAGATGAAACTTGAAAACATCACGCTAAGTGAAAAACCCAGTCACAAAAGGGCTCATATTATATGATTCCATTTGTATGAAATACCTAGAAGAGGCCACTTTACAGAGCAGAAAACAGATTAACGGTTGCTCAGGGCTGGGCGGTGGGATGGGGTGGGAACGGGCACTGACGACTGAGAGACATGGGTTTCCTTTAGTGAGGGGACAAAAATGTTCTAAAATTAGATCGTAAATTCTCAATCCTGTGACTACACAAACAAAACTCAGGACTAAATCATGCACTCTATGTGCTGAACTGTTTGGTTTGTGAGTTGCATCTCAGGAAAGCTGTTTAGATATTATTCACTAATTATGGAAATTAATTTCTTGTATACCTAAACCCTCAGGCAGATTTTAATGATCATCTCTTTTGCTAGCTGAGGAATTTCAGGGTCAAGAAAGGTCCCATTCTGTACTCAGATGAATCAGTCACTCTTAGCATAGCTGAGGCGGGGACTCGGGCTTTCTGCTTCCAAACTCTGTGACGTTCTCACTACGTCAAACACCGGGTCCTGGTGACGATGACCCAGAACAGAGAGAGGACATGAAGGTGGAGGCGCAGGGCCTCTGCCCCGTTATTTTCTGATTCACTTCTCTTTATTATGGGGGCATTTCCATGGTCACTTCCATGTGCTAGTGAGCATCTAACATGTACAGTTCTTCAGTGTGTGAGACTATCAACTTGGGGACCCCGCCTCCTTCTCTCTAGCCACATTGAGACCTTAGTTCCCCGAATAATGTGCAATTCACACGGAAAATTCGATGACCTTTTGTCACTCCTTCACATAAATTGCAAATTATACCATAAAACTCACCTCGTTTCAGTTTCATCTTATATAACATCCCTTTCACGTTTCCACAGGTCACAGGAAGTATGTTAGAACTGAAAGCCACAGTTGCATCTCTGTGTCTTCTTGACTCTGAAACAGAAGATTTCTTCCTTCTGTTACCAGTTCGCAGTTGCACATGCACCCCCTCCCAGGGTGAGTGTGTTCCTATAAAGATACAGATGTACTTAGGAAACTTCCTTCCACAAAACCCTGTAGTCAAAGTCATTCTTCCAAGTGGCATTACAGATTCCTAACTACCGAGGGTCCACCTTTACCCTCAAAGCCCACACAATCAGCATGCTTTACCAGGGACACCAGACACCAATGAAACTGCCTTAGCTCCCAGTCCAGGGAGCCCCCCGACTCTGACAGGACAACGGGACACACGGCTGCTGTCGGGTTCTGTGCTATTTCCCTGCAGGGAGGCAGCTGCAGACAAAGTCAGAGACTGTCTGCTGTCTCCCTGAGCTCTGACTCTGGGAGCAGAGAGGACAATGATGGGGTAACCTAAGGGAGACCGGGTCTGCCTGCTACTGTGTTCTCTGCTTTGCCTCATTTCTCCCCACAACTGAAAGAGGAGCTCAGAAAGCTCTAGAACAATCTGCAAATTGTGTGCGGAGAGAGAGGTTAGAGACCTGATTGCACCAGACAGTGACAGGTCTGACAAAAAGTCATTAGAAAAGCCAACAATGATGTAGTTCTCTGTATCTTCCAGAGTCATTTCTCCCTCTCTCCACAGCCAGAAATTGTCTTCCAATATTTTAAGTCAATTGGTTATACTGGTGGTATGCAGATATGTTAAAAAAAAAACAACTCCCCTGCCTGACCAGTGCTGACATGTGGATACAGCGTCAACCCTGAATGATGAGGTCCCCTGTTTGAAACCCCGAGGTCACAGGCCTGAGCGAGGGATAATCAGTTTGAGTGTGGGATCATTGACATGATCCTTCGGTAACTGGCTTGAAGCCCAAGGTTACCACTTGAACCCAAGGTTTATTGGCTTGGCTTGAGCCCCACGGTCAGGGCACACATGGAAAGTATTCAATAAACAACTAAAAGTAAAGCAACTACAGGTTGATGCTTTTCACTCTTCTCCTTCTTCTCTCTCTCCCTTCCTGTCTTTCTCTCTCTCAAATCAATCATTAAATAAAAATAAATAAACTCTCCTATCAAGGTCTCTAGCTTTATTAGATGTGTATTTCTTTTTCCATAGAAGAAAACACATTAGAGGCTCCAGAGATTAAGATATAAACATCTCTGAGGGACCATCATATTATAATCACTTATTATTATGATAATGAAACTTTGGCATTAATAACCTCGTTTTAACATGAAATTAAATAGCATCTTATGAACTCTTACTTCTTTTCCTCTTAAGTTTTCCCAAACTAGACCTGTGTCTAAGATCCGTAGTACCTAGGAAAAAGAGGTTGAAATTAATAGCTAAAAGTTACCAATCCTAGGACCATGTCTACTATAGAAGGCTTGAGTTTATAAAGATGTTTGGATTATCATCTCTCTCTTCCTTCTAAAGAAACTAAAAATCTCCTGAACTGAGAGGTAGGAGTTTAAGATGGGCTCTGGTCTTCCTTTTATTTTATTTAATGGGACTTTTTAAAAAAACCTCTTAAATACCTACATATTTCAATTCATTCACAGATAGAAACAAGTGTCTTATCTTGTTTAGGTCTTAAAATGTTGCATGAAGATTAAATAACATCTTAAGTGCACAAATGTGTAGGAAAACACTATATAATTAGTGATGTGTGGAGGATAGCCATCAAAACTATGTGCTGGGTAGCCTGACTGATGGTGGCACAGTGTATAGAGCACCGCCTGGGGATGCTGAGGTCCCAGGTTTAAATCCCTGAGATCACTGACTTGATAGCAGGTTCACAAGCTTGAGTGAAGGGTTACTGGCTTGAGCCCAAAGGTCGCTGGCTTGAGCAAGGGGTCACTGGCTTGGCTTGAGCCACATGGTCAAGGCACACATGAGGAACAATCAACAAACAACTAAAGTAATGGCATTATGAGCTGATGTTTCTCATCTCTCTTCTTTCTCTCTCTCTCTCTTTCTCTTTCTCTTTCTCTCTCTGTCTCACTAAAAAAATATAAATTTGTGCTGAGAAAAAAGCAGTTAATCTGAGGTCTCCCCTAGTGACAATTAAGAGGCAGGATCCATTGTCTTTGAGGTCTTTCTAAGGTTCTGAAAATGACACTATTATTTACTAGCAGAAGTGCACTCTCCTTGTTTACAGATTCCATACATATTGGGTGGGACAGGGCTGGAAATCACTGTATAAATACATTAGACTAATGTAACAAACTAAGATACTGTCATATGAAGAGTGTACTTCTTACTACATCATCCACATATAATCAATAGGACTCATCCTGTTAACATGACATTATAATGATCTCCTGCCTCCCTGCTGTTCCCAAAAGGGTCATGTTGAGAAAATGCAGAGAACAAGGTAGTGGGATAGACTGGACGCTGTGTCTCACTCTGCTTGGGGACCTGGGTAACTGTGGATCCACCTTCATGCCATGACCCCTGTGCAGTGCCTTACCTTTCCTTCTTTTAGTCCTTGCTGCTGGGCCTCTTCGCACAGCTTTCTGGGAGCACATAACAGGGGTACAATTTTCATTTCCTTGTGCTGTTGGCTCTGATGCTGGGCCAGAACAAGAACTTCCGGAGCACATAACACAAGAACACCTCTCGTTTCCACATGTCGGCAGCTCTGCTCCAGAAAGCAAATCACAACTTATGAAGACCCTTTCCATATGCTGCTGTGATCCTATTTTTGGTGCCCTTGTGGATTTCTGTATTGCTACTTCTTTCTTTGAAATATAATATTCTTCCCATCTCCAAGTCTTCTTTAAAGTCTCTTCTTCTCTTGCATTTTTTTTCTTTTTAATTGAGAGGATGGGAGATAGAGAGACAGACTACTGCATGTGTCCCTACTGGTATCTGCCTGGCAACCCCCGTCTGAGGCTGATGCTACAATCAACCAATCAAGCCAGCGATCCTTAGCGCCTGAGGCCAATGCTAGGACCAACCGAGCCATTGGCTGTGGTAGGGGAAGAGAGAGAGAAGGGGAAAGGGAGAGAGGCAAATAGTTACTTCTCATGTATGCCCTGACTGGGACTTGAACTCAGGACAACTGCACACCAGACTGACACTCTATCCACTGAGCCAAATGGCCACGGTCTCCACTAGTCTTTTTATCTTTATCAGATACCATTATCTGACTCTATTTCATGGTTCTGGCCAATTAGCTCAGCCAGTCAAGAGCGTCTCCCAAAACAACAAAGTTGAGAGTTCTATCCTGTCAGGACATACACAGGAAGCAACCAATGAATGCACAAAGGAGTGAAACTACAAATGAATTCTTCCCTTCCCTCTCCTCTCTCTCTCCTTTCTTCTCTCTGTCTCTGTCAGTAAATTAAAAAATTAAGCCCTGGACAGATAGCTCGGTTCATTGGAGCATAGTCCTGGAATACATAGGTTGTGGGTTTGATTCCTCAGTCAGGGCACGTACAGGAGCAGAAATTTACTTTAATTCAATGTTTGGCTAAATCTGGTCCTGGACAAAATTGTGGTAAAGGAAGAACTTCGTTTGTCTCCCCAGAGGGAGTGCACACCCTCCCTGCCCTCAGCAAGCCCCCACCCCCTGGGGCCCCCCTGCAGGGAGAGCTCCCCCCTCTCCCGCTGCTCAGCTCCGCCCTTCCTCTGCGCCTCTCCTGACTCTGGGGTCTTGTTTCTATTTCCGGTTTCACTCTCAGAGGAGAGACTTGTTTCATCTGAGAGGGTCCCAGGGCCATGGTGCTCACTGGGGACACCCCACCTTCTCACTGGTGTTAGGAGCCGCCCTTTGTGCCTTCTTTGTGGTGACCGTCTGCTCTGATCAGACGATGCTCTGTCCTCTCTCTCCACCTGGCCACTCCGGCCAGTCCTTCACTCATTGTCCTTTACTCATTCTCGACATGGCTCTCACTGTGTCTCCCCCCATTTTCTCTATTTATTGGCATTCATTGCCCTCTGTACCTTCCTCTATTCATGCTGTTTCTCTACATTTTGTATCGGTGCCCTCCAGGGCCCAGCAGGGTCAGGGGAAGCAAAGTGGGTGCCCAGGACCCACGAGGTGCTGAGAGTGAGCTCCTCCTCCCAGGGGTCCCGGGTCTCCCTGCCTGGCGGAGACCTGGCCCTGCTGCCCCGCCTGATTTTCCAGAGTATCCACGCTCTGTTACGTTTCCTACTCTCTCCTGTTCCATTACCCTTCCTCCATACTTTATGTGATGTGTTTGTCTCTTCTATATCAACATTTCTCTATATTTTCCTCATCTCAAACACTGCAGTATCACCAACAGTCTCCCCTGTACCTTTGCTCAGCACACCAGCCCCCCCCATCAGTCCCCCCCCACACTCACCCCGCCCAGGCACTGGTCTTACCTGCTGGCTCAGACGCTTGAGCTCCTTGTTCACTTGCTTCATGACTTTCTAGTGCATCGTTGTCACTGGCTGTACCTGTTTCCTCTGCATTTATCTGTTCTACTTCGCAGAGCTGTTCTGGCCATTCATTTTCATGTGGGTTTGTACCTAAAGCACATTTTGATTCATAAATATTTTATCTCTCTCCCGCATCTGTCAGGGCCCAAGGGGATAATACAGACCACTCTACCCTGACAGGCAGTGGTACTGTGGATAGAGTGTTGACCTGGGACACTGAGGACCCAGGTTCGAAACCCTGAGGTCGCAGGATAAGTACTGGCTTGACCCCAAAGTTTCAGGGTAAGCCCAAATCACTGGCTTGAGCAAGGGGTCACAGACTCAACCAGATCCCCCAAGTTAAGGAACGTATGACAAAGAAATCAATGCACAACTAAGGTGCCGTAACTGCCTGTTGATGCTTCTCCTCTCTCTCCCTTCCTGTCTGTCTTTGTCTCTCTCTCT
Source organism: Saccopteryx bilineata (assembly GCF_036850765.1). Taxonomy (NCBI): domain Eukaryota; kingdom Metazoa; phylum Chordata; class Mammalia; order Chiroptera; family Emballonuridae; genus Saccopteryx; species Saccopteryx bilineata. The sequence goes on from NC_089494.1 coordinate 8,519,143, forward strand.
TTCACTAAAAAATATACATATAGATACATACACATATGTGTGTATATATCTAGGTATATATGTGTATATATGTATATATGTGTGTATATATATGTATGTGTGTGTATGTGTGTGTGTGTGTTTGTATATACACACTCTAATATTTTAAAGCAGAGAGAATTTAAATCGAGAAGTTTGGCTACGTAGTTGATGGAAATAGTGAGAAATCCAAATGGAAGAATGAGGCAACCTGAAGAACAGTCAAAAGGAAATTAAGGGCAAGACAAAGGTGAGTTAATGTGCCAAGGTCACCAGTTCGGTAGAAGCTGCTTGGTGGGAGATAGAGTCATGGTAGACGCAGCTACGGTCAGAACTGCTGCCCAGACGGCGATGGGGAAACACCGTTCTCTCTTGCTCCCACTCTCCATCCCTCGCCAGTGTCTCCTGGTTAGGAACCCAGCAGGAAGCCAGCAACTAAGGGAGCGGGCAAGCCGGTCTGCAGGGCTCTGTGGCCAGAGACAGAGGGCGGAACGGGGCAGGAAATGAGAAGGAATGACTCCCCAGGCAAACCACCCGGGACCAGCACACCCCACTCCCCACGGTGAGCCTCTCTGCTCATCGATTCCAAGTCCTCATCCTACCCACTCTGTTCCCACCAACCTCAATAGTGGATGAATAAATATTTATTCAGTGCAATTTGAATATTTTCATTTCTTGTGATTTTCCTAAGCCAGGTAATTCATGTAAAGTGTGACTTAAAAATTAATTCCCAAATTCATACTATAGAACCTGGGTCCTGGAACAAGCTTTGCACCACGTCCTCAGTTCTTTGGAGCCTCCTCCCGGGGTTGGGAGGGATGAGACACTGCCTTTCCCTTCCCTGTGCACGTCACAGTCAATCAACTTTCCTGGGTCAGACTTTTGGACACATTATTGGTGGCTTATTGAGCATCATTTGGGCTGCAGGTTGACATTTCTCTCTTTATGTACATAGGTCCCCGTCACTGGGATGCTCTGGGGTTTCATGTCCAGGCAGAATAGGCTCCAGACAAGATAGTGAGCATTAATGTCATTGCTCCTCCCCCCACGCTCTACACACACACACACACACACACACACGCACGCACACGCACACACACATGCACACACAAACACTGAATCATTCTCAGCGTCCCATTACTCATCACAATTCTTTTGCTCTCTTCCCTTCCTGTTCCCACCAGCTGCACTGGTAGATGAACAGCTAAGAGTATGGATTGATGCATGTTGCATTTTTTATATTCTTAAATGTTAACCTTTTGACTAAGCATCATTTGCTAAAAGTCTAACAGGGCTATCAAAAACCACTGTGGACCTGTGGTGGCGCAGTGGATAAAGCGTCGACCTGGAAATGCTGAGGTCGCCAGTTCAAAACCCTGGGCTTGCCTGGTCAAGGCACATATGGGAGTTGATGCTTCCAGCTCCTCCCCCCGTCTCTCTCTCCTCTCTGTCTCTCTCTCTCTCTCTCCTTTCTAAAATGAATAAATAAAAATTTAAAAAAAATTAAAAAAAAAACACTGTGAAAGTTCTTTTTCTTTTATAAACTATGTATTATGAATTTAGAACATCCTTTCTTAAATAACACATGCCACCAGAAGCTACACTGTAACCCCTTCCATAGAGCAGGAAATTCCCTGAGTCTCTTCCATGTCCTCATTTCCAGATGATAGTCATGGAGTAAAGACATGGAACTTATGAAAGACTAGTGTGCTCTGGGGGGACCTGTGTCCCACAATTTATTTTCCTGGGCCCATGGGCGCTACTGTATTTATCACTGCTTTTCCAAATATCCCACAGTTTACTGTAGCACTTAAAAGCATAGACTCTGGCACCAGATACAAATAATGATGATAAGCATCATAGTAATAATAACAAAGCCTAGAACACTGAGTACCAGGCATGACTGTGAACACTTTACATAACGTAATTGTTCATAATCCATCACCCTGTGAAGTAGGTACACGATTATCACATCTATTTCATAGATGATGAAACTGGGTGTCATAGAGGAGAAGTCACTTCCCCAAGGGCACAGGGCAGCATTTGAAGCCAGGCCACAGGGCACCAGACCTCCTGCTCTGACCCTCCCTACAGTAGAGCTCAATCCCCCGTCTCAGTGGCTGAGCTCGCACAAGTAGCCAAAGTCTATAAGCTGATTCTCTGTTATTTGAAAAAAATTCAGATGATACACTATCATATTAGGTGTTTTAGAAGATTAAATATAATATGATCTGTATTTTTAAAAGGAAATTGTAACATTAGAAAATTAAGTCATTATAACAAAGTCTTAAACATATCATTCACATAATTTTAAACATACAGACTACATGCACCTCTGTGTTCATGGTAGTGTTATTTACAATAGCCCAGATTTGGAATCAGCCCAAGTGCCTAACACTAAATGAGTGAATAAAAAGATAGGGCACATTCACACAATGGAATACTGCTTGGCTATAAAAAAAAGAAATAAAAATGAAATCTTGTTTTTTGGGAAAGCATGGATGGATATGAAGAGCATTATGCTAAGTTAAAATAAGCCAGTTGAGAAAGACAAATATTGTATTATTTCACTCCTTATAGAATCTAATGAACAAAATGAACTAACAGGCACAGTAGAGACAGACTCATGAATAGAGGTGGGCTGCAGGGGCAGGGGAGGATAGAGCAAGAGCAGAGAACAAAACGGAATAAACTCATGGACATGGACAGCAGTGTGGGGATGGCCGAGGGGAGGGGAGAGGGGACACGGGAGGGGGCACAGGAGGAATAAATGGCGATGGACGGAGACTTGATTTGGGTGTTGAACACCTAATACAGCAAACTGAATGTGTGTTGTAAAATTGTGCACCTGAAACCTGAATAATTTTGTTAACTCCTGTTATCACAATAAATTCAATAAAAAGGAAATAATATCATTTGAAAATAAAAATAAAAATAAACAGATACTGTGAGTAATGGATTAAGGGAGCTCAAGAGTTGTAAACAGAAATTATTACTCGCTAAAGTAGCAAAGTGTTTTCTCAGAGGCCTGTCAGGTGTTAGGGGGCGGCTCCAGGCCTGCCGCCCCGAGGAGGAAGGGAAAGTGTTTGCATGGGAGGCACATGGGGTCTGTACATGGTCCTAAGTGAGGGACACAAGGGGGAGGCACCCTGACCCACCAGAGACATGGCCTTCTCACTGCGGCACTGGCCTCACGGACGTGACCTCAAAGCACCACAGACTCAAGGAAGACAGAGGCAGAAAACTGAGGTCAGGGGCACGGACAAAGCATTCAGGCCCAGGCTGTCACGTGACAGCAGGAAGTGCACGTCAGAGTAGAAACAGCATCTTCCCCAGGAAACCCACAGTACCAAGACAGTCATCTAAGTCCCTGGAGAAACCACAGAGGAAAACACTGCTGACTCTGGGCAGTCAGCCCTGAAAAGAAGCAGCCCCTCCCTCCCCCCCAGCACATTCCAGAAAGGGACAAGGATCACAGAACAGTCAACAGAAACAGACCAAGAGGAGAGGAGGGATCCGCTGGCGAGGAGTCCTGGTTTTGAGACACGTCTTCATCCGTTCCTGGGGGAGGAAATTGGAAGTTGCTTTCAGACATTTGTTCTCCCCTAATCCCATTTTACTCTTTACAAAGTAGGACCCGAAAATCCCTTCCCTGTAGGTATCAGTGCAGAGCCTGTCTGGACCAGGAGGACACACCTGGCCCCGACTCTGGCCCTCAGCTGCCCCCCTGGCCTTGGTCACCCATCTCACTGAGATCATCCACGAGCACTCAGTACATGGTGATGGCTTTTTTTGTCACCCGTGACCATAATGAGCTTGTTTTTTCCTTAGAACTGCCCTTGTCTAGTGGGCTCACCTTACTTCCTGCAAAGTGATGTCGCCTTGTCCCCACCCCTCTTCACACCACACCCCCCTCTGCTCTCCTGTTTACTGTCTTGTTGGCCTTTCCATGAGGATTGACTGTGCAGGGTTAACATCACAGTGCCTGGTTCATCCTGCTCATTGGACCTCAGGCCAACCACACACATGGTCTCTCTAGAGTTCAGTTTCCTTTTCTATGAATGGGTGGAGAGTGATACTGCCCCCGAGGCAGCGGTGAGCACTAAGCCCAGAGCTGCCAGAGCGAATGTTCAATAGGTGAGCTCTTAGTGATGTGGTTTTTTCACTGTGTCTTTCATCCCTTTCCCCGGCTTTCATTGCTCCTCCTCCTTCCTCTCTCTCAAGGTGCCCACATCCCCTCCTCCACATCTCACCACTTCCTCTTCTCTCCCTGTGTGACTGCCGATCTCCTTGAATATTCCTGCTCCTGAGCCACATCCCCCAGGTTTAAATCAGTCTCTTCTTCTTTATCAAGTCTCTCCTTCTGGTTTGACCCTGTGCCCATAGTTCCCAGCCCTTCCCAGCTCACACTGATCTCCTCCTACAGGGGTCCTTCCAGATCACTACTACTTCTGGGTCAGCATTCTCTTTAAATTCAGTTTCCTGACACATTGTGTCCCTGTTCCTCTGTATCATGTCTCAGACACTTTTCAGAGTTGGCCTCTGGTCAGACTCTCATATGAACACCCCTCGTTGCCTACTCCAAGCTCCTCAGAGTTCTCCCTTGATCCCCAGGTCCACTCAGAACTTGGGGCACGCCTCCTATTCTCTTAGCAGATGAGTTTCGGGTTTTATCTGTTTGCAATCACCTTGTTCAAGGCTTAGTTGGGAGTTAGGGTCCTCTTCTCTCTCTTCAGCATCATTTGCTTGGTAACACAATTTCTCTTGAGTCGCTGAAGAGAGGAAGAGAAAAGAAATGAAAGATTTCCATTAAAGCTCAAGAACATCATCAAAAATGTACATGTTTAGAAATTTCCAGCCTTCTGGTCACTCAGATCTCAGTGAGTCCCTGTACTCATGGTAAAGTTCCTCGTCATTGCTGAGACAGAAAGAGAATGCCCAAGAAGGAGTCCTGATGTTTCTTGTACAAAAGAAGCCATTGAAATGTAAGATTTAAGGAGTCTTGGAAACATTATAAGCCTGTTATTTATGCAAAAACATTTACAGATGACTGAGAAAGCATATATCAAACTGAGTAATAGCCTGACCTGTGGTGGTGTAGTGGATAGAGTGCTGACCTGGAATGCAGAGGTTCTGGTAGCGAACCTGGGCTTGTCTGTGCAAGGCCCATACAAGAAGCAATCACTGAACAGTTAAAGGAAGCAACTATGATTTGACATGTCTTCCTCCCCTCACTTCTAAAAGTCAATAAATAAAATTTAAAAAATAAGTAATAGAAGAAATGTGTTTTCAGGTCTGTTCGCATTGTAAAGAAGAAAGAAATCTCCTCGGAAGAGTACGAAGAGCTTGTAAGTGTCCACGTGTATAAATGAGAAAGTTCAAGAGCTTTAACATGTTGTCTGGACAAGAGAAGAGTGCAATTCATTGGATTGGGGGGATGTGTTTTCCAAATGACATTATAGGACACATGAAGAACTAGAAAGAACTCCTGGAGCAAAGGGCGGATCTCAGGGATAAGGGGAGGACACTCTCTGTAGCTACAAGCAGAGACAGCAGACTGCACTACAAGACAGGGACCAGGGCGCTGCCAAAGAGAGGAGCCAGGACGCCAGCCGAGGGCTCTGTGCAGAGGGGACGCAGCAAGTGTCAGGAGGAGAAAAGTACATCAGGAAGCCTGGGGGTGGGTGTCTCGGGAGGAGGAGGCAGGAAAGTGTTGGGCCCTCACTGCCCAGTGCTGATAGCAGGGTGCCTACTGGGGCAGTGACCTGGTAGTTACAAACGTATAAACCTCTAGGATCTCTTTGGTGTCCAGTAAATAAACCTACAATTTCTTAGCTTTCAATGCCAAACCTTCCAAAATCATTTTCAAGTTTATCTCTTTTGAATCAACCCCCACAATCACTACTGACTCTACGAGAAGTCTGATTGTCCCTTATTGCTAACACGTGGCACCATTTCACCCTCTGTGCCTTTCCCTGTCACATCTGCTTTCTTCAGGCTGTGTAACCATTTCTTGTGACTTATTCAGAGGTCTTGGTTGTTATGACTACAGAGTTGTTACATGAGACACTGACTGCTATGAGCATGGTGTTGCTAAGAAGCTGAGATTCTGCACCCTTAGCTAAGTTGTCACCTGAGATGGGTAGCAGTCAACTTGGGGGACTGCTGTGTAGACCGCTGCTTGAGGTCCCAAAAGAAGAGAAGCAACTGATGCTGCTTTGTTGGGATGCTGGGTTTCCTTTCATTTGTCCTTCTAAGTAATCTGATGCCACTGTGGCTCTGGTTGTCCTGTGAGTCTGCCAGCCTCGTTAGGCAGACCTCCCGGTGGGTGTTGTACTACAGCCATTGTATCATAAGCATGGAGTGGCTCACGACACAGCTGTTTTATTAGTGGTTATATCCTCACTGCCCAGCACTGTGTATGGCGCGTGGCAATAACTCAGTATGTTCTTGCCAAAAAACTTGGCCCTGGACTTAAAAAGGTAGATAATAAGCCTGATTACCATTTTCAAAGCTTTTACCAATGCGAGTTAAAGCAGGGTATTCCCTTATGTTGAACTCGTTGAACAGTGTTTCCAGAACTGGAATGTCAAATGTCTTCTCAAGTTCACTGAGGACACTGTACACCAAATGTGGCAGGTAGACCATGTTTTCCCAAGCTTCTTGACAATCCTTAAAAAAATCAATGGAGAAAAATGAAGCACATCCTTCCAAGTTACAGAGGTTTCCTAGAAAATGATTTTATTGTCAATGTGCTACAATTTTCCTACATAGTTATTTTCTCAGGCTAAATTTTAAATTTTTATATTTATGTGGCTGCTAAGTGAAACAAGTAAGTCCTTCCTCCTCAGTAATTCCTATTGTGGAGCACTTTTAAAAACTAAAGGTGGGTTCAAAGTTAAATGCTATGAAGTCCTTAAAGCGCCTGGCCAAATATTTTAGGGAAAGACTTAATAGGTGATGAGCTCATGATCTGTTGGCTGGGCCATGCTTGTCCCATCCTCAGCACCAGCTTAGCCGGGAAAGGCTCAAGGAAGCCAATGACAAGTCTCCCCCTTGGTGAACTTGCCCCTAGAGAAAGTCTATTTATAGGGAAAGGTAGACTTGCATTTCTGTATCTCCACCTGTATCTCCACCTATGCCTGTAAAATTAACCTAAATTCCAAGACTCCAGAATACCAAAAGGAAAAAAAAGGAAAGTAAACTGAAAACTGTTGGAGATAGATTAGTAAGCATCTACTTCCAAATTTGTCCAACAAGAGAGTAATTCTCTGTTGGTTGGAATCTCACATCTAACTGTTTACATTGATGTTTACTGAAATGAAATGTTATATCAATTATCATTTTATTAAGCCAAATCATTAAGTTTATCCATTCATTCATTAGAATTAATTTTAACTTCCAGTGTGTGATACATTGTATGTGTAGAATTCTTATAAGGCACTATACATCTATGGAGCCCAGCTGCTTCAGAATCAACCTATCTCTAGCCCTAGTCACCTCATCTCCTGGGGACACCATGGAGCACAGTTCCTTCAGTTAGCAGGAGTGTCTCAGGGGTTCACTGCTTCTCTTCTTCTTTTGTTACCTTATAGGAACACTGACAGCAGTACTTGAGAACGTCCCCACACGTAGGCGACTACTTAGAATGTTGATGGTTCCCTGCCGTTTAATTCTAGGATATCAAAGCTTAACTTGTTGGGAGACCATTGACCAGATTATGACATAATAAACTTCACTTACTTTATATTTTTTTTCAGTGATGAGTTTTTGGTCACGAAGGCTTTCAAAGAAAGGAAATGGCTTTTTTATTGCGTATGAAATCTTGAGCTTTTGACTGATGAAGTGATTGAGTGCAGTCTCAGTAATAAGCCTCTTCTGGTCTTGTGTGGACATCCTAGGGAGAAAGGACACCATGATAAAATGGTCATCAAGATTCTAAGATGCTTGTAAAGGCTGTAACTTTTATAAAGGAAGGATAGGCTGTGAAAAACCAACATCGGTAAAATAAGTGGTCCTGAGTGACAACCAGAATAAATAGAATGAAAGCAACAGACAAGCATGTAATTGAAGGAAGCATGAGGGATCAGGAAGACAAGCACAGGACTGAAAAAGTTCATTTCAGTCTGTCTTTGTCAAAGCCATTTTAAAGGTATCTTACCATATCTGCAAAATTTCTAATTAAAAGTTTAAATTCTTATAAAATCAAAATAAAGAAAACAGAGAAATGAAAAACAATGAATAATAATGTATCCAGGAAATCTCAGAGAGATAAAAACCAGATGTCCCCCTTCTGACCTAAAGCTACTCAGGGAAATACCATCTTGCATATAAAACTGATTCAGAAATGATAAGATGGGGTTTAATAATGGTTTGAGGTGGTATAAAGTGTGGATTTCAAAAATAATATCAATATTTTCTCCTAGAACTCTGACTTTGTGTTAATATAAACCTGTTTATGTTATGATTGTGTACACTGAATATTTTTAGAGAACTGAATTTCAGATACTGCTGCTATTTTCTGTGAAAGTAATTTTAAACCTAAGTCTGTAATTCTAGTTCTTCATTGGTCATTTTCTTGCTCTGAAAATTATGTTTTAATACACATTTTGTATTTCTTAAGCTTATGAAGATTCGTAAACTTCCTTTTCTCATACCAGAAGAGAATCATCAGCACTTGCCACAACCCAACATACATCAGAAAATAATAATGTAAAATTGTGTTGAATTCTGTATAAAAAAAAGTCTCTGGCCTGACCACACAATGGTGAAGTGGACAGAGCATCAGACTGGGACGTGGAGGTCCCAGGATCGAAACCCCTAGGTCCCCGGCTTGAGCATGGGATCATAGACATGACCCTATGGTCACTGGCTTGAAGACCAAGGTCACTGGCTCAAGCAAGGGATCACTCGCTCTGCTGTAGCCCCCCAGTCAAAGCACATATGAGAAAGCAGTCAATGAACAACTAAGGAGGCACAAGAAAGAATTGATGTTTCTTGTCTCTCTCCCTTCCTGTCTGTTCCTATCTGTCCCTCTCTTGTCTCTCTGTGTCTCTCTCTCTCTTTCTCCTTAAAACCCCGCCACAAAACTCTTATAAACATGACATATAGTAATCCAACTTCAACTGAAAAACATTGAATAAAATGAACCAGCAAGTCATAGAAAAGGCAATTTTATTATTATCTATTATCATTATTATTATTGAGAGGTGGGGAGGCAGAGAGACAGACTCCCACATGTGTTCCAACAAGGATCCACTGGCTAGTCCCCTATGGGGCTATGCTGTGCCCATCTGTGGCAGTTGCTCTGTTGCTTGGCAACTGAACTATTTTAGCATGTAAGGCAAGGCCATGGTGCCATCTTCTGTGCCTGGGGACAACTTGCTCAAATGAGCGATGGCTGTGGTAGGGGGGAGAGTGAGGGAGAGAAAGACAAAAGGGTGAGGGGAACACATGAAAAGCAGACAGTCGCTTCTCCTGTGTGCCCTGACCAGGAATCAAACCCGAGACTTCCACACACTGGGCCTACACTGTACCGCTGAGCCAACTGGCCAGGAACAGAAAAGGCTATTTTAATGACCAATAAACATGAAAACTATTCAACCTCCCATGTAATGAGAAGAATGCAACTGAAAGCAAGATGCAACTCTTCATCCACCCCCTTTGTAAAGCCTGGGTGTGGGGGACGGCTGTTCTCTGTGGAGGGGTGAGGGGTTGGCTCGGCCACCTAGAAAGGCGATAGGCAGGATCGGTGAACAAGCACATATCGTAGTTTTTGTGTCCCCCATCCCAGCTTTTGGTGTTTGACACAGCCAAGTGCTTATATACACCATGGGGCAAAAATACGCTTAAGTTGTTTGTATGGAAAATAGTACAATACTTAATAAATAATAATATAAGAATAAGATCTGTGGCCTGACCAGGCGGTGGTGCAGTGGATAGAGTGTCGGACTGGGATGCCGAAGACCCAGGTTCAAGACCCCAAGGTCGACAGTTTGAGCGCGGGCTCATCTGGTTTGAGCAAAAGCTCACCAGCTTGGACCTAAGGTCGCTGGCTCGAGCAAGGGGTCACTTGGTCTGCTGAAGGCCCGCGGTCAAGGCACATATGAGAAAGCAATCAATGAACAACTGAGGTGTCACAATGCGCAACAAAAAACTAATGATTGATGCTTCTCATCTCTTCGTCCCTGCCTGTCCGTCCCTGTTTATCCTTTTCTCTGATTCTCTCTCTGTAAAAAAAAAAAAAAAAAAAAAAAAAGCTCTATGTTTCATGTACTGATAACTGCAAGCCTGCTTTTGTCATACCTGTACATGAACAGTTTATACATACTTCTCTAACTTTTTATATGCATATATATAAAATATATATAAAACATTTATAATATATATATAAAACATTATATTTATAATTGCTATTCCTACAGCTTCTTGGTAAAAATGAACTATTGAAAGCAACCTAAATCTCAGTGCATAGAAGAGAAATGGTTTAGAAACTAAGATGTAGCAGGTCTATGCAACAGCATGTATCTGATAGTAAAGGAATGAGGTCGATCTGTGTTTATTAAAGTAAAAAGATCTTTGAGGCATTTAATATTAAACTAAGTGAAAATGTAAGATACAGAAAGGCATATACAATACTATGTGCTATTAAATAACAAGAACACAGTTCTGCCTTCAGGAAAGAAGCTGTCTGTGCACAGGTCCCGGGAAAGCCAGGCAAGGCCACGCCTGCAGCACTGAGCAGGACCTGGACTGGGAGCCACAGGGCGGGTGGGGAACAGGACTCTTTTCTTCTACATACGTACATGTCACCTGTAATTTTATGACCAAAAACATATATTTCGTTTGCATTATTTTAAGATTAAATGTGCTAAGTAGCATTGTTGCTGACCCAGTGCTAGAGAATAGTATCTCTAGCCCTTTCCTTGCAGAGGCCTGTGCACAGTTCAGGTACAAGATCCCAGCGCACCAGCCAGTGACGGAGAATAAGTCAGTGGGTTACTCTGAATTATAGATTTCGTAAACTACCTTCTTTGAAATGACCTAGAGGAGGTGTGAGAGAAAGGAGAGGGTTCAAGGGTTATGAGAAAATGACAAATCTCTGCCTCAAAGCAACAGAAAAGAGGGACAGGCCCGCCCGCGGAGCAGTGGCTGGAGGACAGGAGTCCTGTGGGTGTGGCAGCTGCACTCACTCCAGCAGCTGTCCCTCCGCAGGTTAAAGCTCTGACTTCCTCATTACCTACCCCTGCATTTCAGTACGGCGCACCGGCGTGTTCTTGGACAGCAGCACTGAGGTCGAGGTTGAGACCAGTGTCTAAAGACAGACAGGAAAACAGCTGCCCAGCCAGAGAGAAAGTTAAAGGGAGGGAGACAGAGACTGACCTGGTGCTGAGGTTACTGCTCCCACTGGTCATCATCCTGTGCCCAGCCCTGCCTGGGCCTCTGATCCATCCTCTGTCCCAGACAAAACCAGTGTAACTGCTCACCCTAGAACAAGAGGTTCGTGAATCTTCTCAGCCAGGGAGGGCTCCACCCAAATGGGGAAAACAAAAGTGAAAGGAACTTTACCAGTGTTGTCAGACACTGTCTCCCTCCGCCTGCGGCCCACGGTGGTGCTCGGTGGCTCTCAGCCATCCAAACTTGTGGCAGCAGGAATGGGGGACAAGGAGGGACAGGCAGGGTCTGGAAAGCCAAAGGATGGGGACCCCCAGTGAGGAGCAGAACCAGCCAATAGGAGTGCCCTCGTTTGTGTAAAGACACAAAAAACATCTCTGAATCCTGCTGTCCTCTGGTGCCCCACCCTCCTGAGAGCAGGCAGAGTAAGACAGTTAGGTCTCCTGTCCAGAAACAGGGCTGGGGGAGCACATTCCCCGGTATCATGGCTTCCACATCTGGTCCCCTGAGTCCGACTTCCTCAGGCTGTAATTGGGGTTCTCACCCAGGTACAGTGAAGATACAGGGGAAGGCTCCCCCCTCTCTCCACCTCTGTTCTTTCTTTCCCCCAAAGGGGCAGACTTCCATCTGGGCAGATTCCACACCCTGAGGAGGACACCATGCAGGGGGCAGGGCCGCAGTGTGCCCAGTGCTGCGCACGGGGTCTCCCCGGCCCCCTCACTAGGGGGTAGAGAAACTAGTAAGCTGAGCCTGTGCTGGGCACAGCTGTGCTGTACGCCTGATCTCCACGGTTCACGGGACCCAGACAGGGTCTGACACAGACGACACCAGTCTTTTTTTTTTTTTTTTTTTTTTTTTTGTATTTTTCTGAAGCTGGAAATGGGGATAGACAGTCAGACAGACTCCCGCATGCGCCCGACTGGGATCCACCTGGCACGGCCACCAGGGGGCAATGCTCTGCCCACCAGGGGGCGATGCTCTGCCCCTCCTGGGCGTCACTCTGTCGCGAGCAGAGCCACTCTAGTGCCTGGGGCAGAGGCCAAGGAGCCATCCCCAGCGCCCAGGCCATCTTTGCTCCAATGGAATCTCACTGCGGGAGGGGAAGAGAGAGACAGAGAGGAAGGAGAGGGGGAGGGGTGGAGAAGCAGATGGGCGCTTCTCCTGTGTGCCCTGGCCGGGAATCGAACCTGGGTCCCCCGCACGCCAGGCCGACGCTCTACCACTGAGCCAACCGGCCAGGGCTGACACCAGTCTTTTCTAGTGTCCCCTCTGTCTCCCCTGTCCCAGAACAGCAGGCAGACTGGGTCACCTCTGTGCCAAGTGTTGGCATTAATGTGCCGGCTTTTCCTGGGTCTGCCGAGAGTCACCAAGGTCAGCACGTGAATTAGAGTCCCAGAGCAGTCAGCTGGTGGGCAGTCCACCGGGGCCAGACTTCTGGGTGGGCACTTCCACACAGGGGCTGACCTGGTCCCGGGGAAGGACACATCCCTGTGGGGCCAGAGGAAGCTGGACACACTGCCCCCTGTGGACAGCAGTGTCCCTGAAGGGTCAGGAGCCCCCTGTGGACAAGCACAGTTTCCTTCATCCAGAGAACAACGTCAGACCTACACAGGTTAGGCACCAGACTGGACCATCTCAGAAGCAGGTTACATACATCCATGTCATTTGTAATTTAATACCACAAACATACATTTCTGTTGCATTAATGATTTTAAAATTAAATATGCTAAGTAGCATTGTTGCTGACCCAGTAATAGAGAAAAAATAATAATATTTCTAGCCTTTTTCTTGCAGAGGCCTGTGCACAGTTCAGGTACAAGATCCCAGCCTGACCAGGCGGTGGCTCAGTAGATAGAGCGTCAGACTGGGATGCAGAGGACCCAGGTTCGAGACCCCGAGGTCGCCAGCTTGAGCGCAGGCTCATCTGGTTTGAGCAAAGCTCATCAGCTTGAACCCAAGGTCACTGGCTCCAGCAAGGAGTTACTCAGTCTGCTGAAGGCCCACGGTCAAGGCACATATGAGAAAGCTATCAACGAACAACTAAGGTGTCGCAACGCGCAATGAAAAACTAATGATTGATGCTTCTCATCTCTCTCCGTTCCTGTCTGTCTGTCCCTGTCTATCTCTCTCTCTGACTCACTCTCTGTCTCTGTAAAAAATAAGTAAATAAAATTAAAAAAAAAAAAGATCCCAGCACACTAGTCAGTGATGGAGAATAAGTCAGTCGGTTACCCTGAATTATAGATTTCTTAAATTCCCTTCTTTGAAATGACCTAGAGCAGATGTGAGAGAAAGGAGAGGGTTAAAGGCCATGAGAAAATGACAAATCTCTGCCTCAAAGCCTCAGAAAGGACAGCCAGCCCAGTGCAGACAGTCCCGCCCGCGGAGCAGTGGCTGGAGGACAGGAGTCCTGTGGGTGTGGCAGCTGCACTCACTCCAGCAGCTGTCCCTCCGCAGGTTAAAGCTCTGACTTCCTCATTAGCTATCCCTGCATTTCAGTACAGTGCCCCTGAGTGTTCCTATACAGCAGGACTGAGGTCAAGGTTGAAATGAGTCTCTAGAGACAGACACGGAAGAAACAGCCCACCCAGAGAGTAAGTTAAAGGGAGGGAGACAGACTGACCTGGTGTTGAGGTCACTGCTCCCACTGGTCATCGTCCTGCTCCGGGCTCTGCCTGGGCCTCATCCCTCAGATGTCCCCAGCCTGGTTACACTGTGGTTCCCCAGTCCTGAACAGGAAGTGTGTGAACTCACTGAGACAGGTCATCACTCACAGGGGAGAAAGAGAAGTAGAATTACCATATTTCCCCGTGAATAAGAAGCATATTTTTTGAAAACATGGTGTCTAAAAACTGGGTGTGTCTTATACAGTGGTTGTGGTGTTTTGTTTTTTGTTGTTGTTTGTTTTTATTCATTTTAATTTATTGTTTACATAGATTCTAGTGTCACCCCGAATGCATTCCCTTCTCCCCCATATTCCCCTCAATATCTCCCTTGTCCCCCTCACCATAGCGCCCTCCCCCCTTCCCTTCAGGTTTATCCCATCCTATCATCCCCTTTCCCTCTGTCCTCTTTTCCTCTGATCCCTTTGATCCCCCTTCTGTCTCAATTCCATTCCTCAGTTCACATTCATTGTATTCCTCAAATGAGTAAGGTCATATGATATTTTTCTTTTTCTACCTGGCTTATTTCACTTAACTTAATAGTTTCCAGGTCATTCCATGTTGTCACAAAAGGTAAAATTTCCTTCTTTTTCATGGCCCCATAGTATTCCATTGTATAATATAATATATATGTACCACCACTTTTTAATCCACTCGTCCACTGATGGACACTTGGGCTGTTTCCAGATCTTGGCTATTGTAAACAATGCTGCAGTAAACATGGGGGTGCATTTCTCCTTTTGAATCAGTGATTTGGTGTTCTTAGGATATGTTCCTAAAAGTGGAATGGCCGGGTCAAAAGGCAGTTCCATTTATAATTTTTTGAGGAATTTCTATACTGTTTTCCACAGTGGCTGCACCAGTCTGCATTCCCACCAGCAGTGCAGAGGGTTCCCGTTTCTCCACATCCTCACCAGCACTTATTCTGTGTTGTTTTGTTGATGAGCACCATTATGACTGGTATGAGGTGATATCTCATTGTGGTTTTAATTTGCATTTCTCTAATGATTAGTGATGTTGAACATTTTTTTATATACCTATTGGCCATCTGTATGTCCTCTTTGGAGAAGTATGTATTCATTTGTTTTGCCCATTTTTGGATTGGATTGTTTGTCTTCCTGGAATTGAGTTTTATAAGTTCTTTATAAATTTTGGTTATTAACCCCTTATCAGATGTATTGTCGAATATGTTCTCTCATTGTGTAATTTGTCTTTTTCTTTTCAATTTATTCTTTTTAAATTTTATTTATTTTAATGGGGTGACATTGATAAAACTGTCTTCCGTCACCTTCTAACTGGTTTTCTTTGTGCCCCTCCCCTCCACCAACCCCCTCCCTCCCCTCCCCCCCACCCTGTAACCCCAACACTGTTGTCCATGTCTCTGAGTCTCATTTTTATGTCCCACCTATGTATGGAATCATATAGTTCTTAGTTTTTTCTGATTTACTTATTTCGCTCAGTATAATGTTATCAAGGTCCATCCATGTTGTTGTAAAAGATCCGATGTCCTCATTTCTTATGTCTGAGTAGTATTCCATAGTGTATATGTACCAAAGCTTTTTAGTCCACTCGTCCTCTGATGGAAACTTAGGCTGTTTACAGATCTTTGCTATTGTGAACAATGCTGCCATAAACATGGGGGTGCATTTCTTCTTCTCAAACAGTGCTATGGTGTTCTTGGGGTATATTCCTAAAAGTGGGATAGCTGGGTCAAAAGGCAGTTCGATTTTTAATTTCTTGAGGAATCTCCATACTGTTCTCCACAGTGGCTACACCAGTCTGCATTCCTACCAGCAGTGTAGGAGGGTTCCCTTTTCTCCACATCCTCGCCAGCACTTATTCTGTGTTGTTTTGTTGATGAGTGCTATTACGACTGCTGTGAGGTAATATCTCATTGTGGTTTTAATTTGCATTTCTCTAATGATTAGTGATATTGAGCATTTTTTCATATGCCTATTGGCCATCTGTATGTCCTCTTTGGAGAAGTGTCTATTCATCTCTTTTGCTCATTTTTGGATTGGGTTGTTTGTCTTCCTGGTATTAAGTTTTACAAGTTCTTTATAAATTTTGGTTATTAACCCCTTATCAGACGCATTGTTAAATATCTTCTCCCATTGTGTAGTTTGTCTTTTTATTCTGTTCTTATTGTCTTCAGCTGTGCAGAAGGTTTTTAGTTGGATAAAGTCCCATTTGTTTCTCCTGTCTTTTTTTTAATATTTTATTTTTAACTTTATGCAGGTTTTTTCTTAAAGAGACACAGAGAGAAAGAGAGAGAGAGAGAGAGAGAGAGAGAGAAGGGAGAGGTGCAGAAAGCATCAACTCTCATATGCGCCTTGACCAGGCAAGCCCAGGGTTTTGAACCGGCAACCTCAGCATTCCCAGGTTGACACTTTATCCACTGCACCACCACAGGTCAGTGGATATCCTGTCTTTATTTCACTTGCCTGTGGAGACAAATCGGCAAATATATTGCTGCGAGAGATGTCAGAGAGCTTATTGCCTATGTTTTCTTCTAAGATATTTATGGTTTTATGGCTTACATTTAAGTCTCTTATCCATTTTGGGTTTATTTTTGTGACTAGTGTAAGTTGGTGGTCTAGTTTCATTTTTTTGCAGGTAGCTGTCCAATTTTCCCAACACCATTTGTTGAAGAGGCTGTCTTTACTTCAATGTATGCTCTTACCTCCTCTGTCAAATATCAGTTGTCCATAAAAGTATGGGTTTATTTCTGGGTTCTCAGTTCTGTTCCATTGACCTATATGCCTGTTCTTATGCCAGTACCAGGCTGTTTTGAGAACAATGGCCTTATAATATAACTTGATATCCGGAAGTGTGTTACCTCCCACTTTATTCTTCCTTTTCAAGATTGCTTAGGCTATTCGTGTTCTCTTTTGGTTCCATATAAATTATTAGAATATGTGTTCTATATCTTTGAAGTAAGTCATTGGTATTTTAATCGGTATTGCATTGAATTTACAAATTGCTTTGGGTAATATAGACATTTTAATGATGTTTATTCTTTCTAACCATGAGCAGGGAATATGCCTCCACTTGTTTGTATCTTCCCTGATTTCTTTTATCAATGTTTTATAATTTTCTGAGTACAAGTCTTTAATCTTCCTGGTTAAATTTATTCCTAGGTACTTTATTTTTTGGTTGCAATGGTAAAGGGGATTGATTCCTTAAGCTTTACAAGCAAAAAAAACCTCAAGGAATTCACTACAACCAAACCAAGGCTGCAAGAAATGCTAAGGGGCCTGTTGTAAACAGATCAAAGGAGAAAAAGAATATAGCAAAAGAGAAATACAGTTTTAAAGAATAAAATGGCAATAAACAATTACATATCAATAATAACCTTAAATGTAAATGGATTAAATGATCCAATCAAAAGACATATGGTACCTGCATGGATAAGAAAACAGGACCCATACATACGCTGTCTACAAGAGACACACCTTAAATCAAAAGATGCACATAGACTGAAGATAAAAGGATGGAAAAAAATATTTCATGCAAATGGAAATGAAAAAAAAGCTGGGGTAGCAATACTTATATCAGACAAAATGGACTTCAAAACAAAGACTATAGTTAGAGATAAAGAAAGTTACTACATAATGATAAAGGGAGCAATCCAAAAGAAAGATATAACTGTTATAAATATCTACGCACCTAACATAGGAGCACCTAAATATATAAAGCAGACTTTGATGGATTTAAAGAGTGAGATCAACAGCAATACTATAATAGTAGGGGATTTCAATACCCCATTAACATAATTAGATAGATCTTCAAGAAAGAAAATTAACAAAGAAACAACAGACTTAAAGGACATATTAGATCAACTCAATTTAATAGATATCTTCAGAACTTTTCACCCTAAAACAGCAGAATATATATTCTTTTCAAGCGCTCATGGTACATTCTCTAAAATAGATCACATGTTAGGGCACAAAAGCAGTCTCAACAAATTTAAGAAGATTGAAATCATATCGAGCACTTTTTCTGATCACAATGGCATTAAACTAGAAATCAACCACAGCAGAAAAACTGAAAAATACTCAAAAACTTGGAAACTAAATAGCATGTTATTAAATAACGAATGGGTAAACAATGAGATCAAAGAAGAAATTTAAAAATTCCTAGAAACAAACAATAATGAGCATACATCAACTCAAAATTTATGGGACACAGCAAAAGCAGTCCTGAGAGGGAAGTTCATAGCATTACAGGCATACCTCAAGAAGCTAGAAAAAGCTCAAATAAACAACTTGACCCTACATCTAAAAGAACTAGAAAAAGAACAGCAAGTAAAGCCCAGAGCTAGTAGAAGGAAGGAAATAATAGAGATCAGAGCAGAAATAAATGACATAAAGGCTAAAGAAACAATACAGAGGATCAATGAAACCAGGAGCTGGTTCTTTGAAAAGGTAAACAAGATCGATGAACCTTTAACCAGACTCACCAAAAAAAAAGAGAGAGGGCTCAAATAAATAAAATTAGAAATGAGAGTGGAGAAATAACAACTGACACAAAAGAAATATAAAATATTGTAAGAAAATACTATGAAGAACTGTACACTAAAAAACTAGACAACCTAGATAAAATGGACAAATTCCTTGAAACATATAATCTTCCAAAAATTAATCTGGAAGAATCAGAAAACCTAAACAGACCAATTACAACAAATGAGATTGAAACAGTTATCAAAAAGCTTCCAAAAAAGAAAAGTCCTGGGCCTGATGGCTTCACAAGTGAATTCTACCAAATATTCAAAGAAGAACTAACTCCTATCCTTCTGAAGCTAATTCAAAAAATTCAAGAGGAAGGAAGACTTCCAAGCTCCTTTTATGAGGCGAGTATAATTCTGATTCCAAAACCAGGCAAACACAACACAAAGAAAGAAAGTATAGGCCAATATCCCTGATGAGTTTAGATGCTAAAATCCTCAACAAAATATTAGCAAACTGGATCTAGCAATATATGAAAAAAACCATATACCATGATCAAGTGGAATTTATTCTTGGGAGGCAAGGCTGGTACAATATTCACAAATCAATCAATTTGATTCATCACATAAACAAAAGAAAGGAGAAAAACCACATGATAATTTCAATAGATGCAAGAAAAGCATTTGATAAAATCCAGCACCCATTCATGATCAAAACTCTCAGCAAAGTGGGAATATAGGGAACATACTTTAACATGATAAAGGCCATCTATGACAAACCCACAGCCAACATCATACTCAATGGACAAAAATTAAAAGCAATCCTCTTAAGATCAGGAACAAGGCAGGGGTGCCTCCTTTCACCACTCTTATTCAACACAGTTCTGGAAGTCCTAGCCACAGCAATCAGACAAGAAAAAGAAATAAAAGGCATCCAAATTGGAAAAGAAGAAGTAAAACTATCATTATTTGCAGATGATATGATATTGTATATAGAAAACCCTAAAGTCGCAGTCAAAAAACTACTAGACCTGATAAATGAATCAGCAAGGTGGCAGGATATAATATCAATACTCAGAAATCAGAGGCATTTTTATACACTAACAATGAACTGTCAGAAAGAGAAATTAAGGAATCAATTCCCTTTACCATTGCAACCAAAAAAATAAAGTACCTAGGAATAAATTTAACCAGGGAGATTAAAGACTTGTACTCAGAAAATTATAAAACATTGATAAAAGAAATCAGGGAAGATACAAACAAGTGGAGGCATATTCCCTGCTCATGGTTAGAAAGAATAAACATCATTAAAATGTCTATATTACCCAAAGCAATTTGTAAATTCAATGCAATACCGATTAAAATACCAATGACTTACTTCAAAGATATAGAACACATATTCCAAAAATTTATATGGAACCAAAAGAGAACACGAATAGCCTCAGCAATCTTGAAAAGGAAGAATAAAGCGGGAGGTATCACACTTCCGGATATCAAGTTATATTATAAGGCCATTGTTCTCAAAACAGCCTGGTACTGGCATAAGAACAGGCATATAGGTCAATGGAACAGAACTGAGAACCCAGAAATAAACCCATACTTTTATGGACAACTGATATTTGACAGAGGAGGTAAGAGCATACATTGAAGTAAAGACAGCCTCTTCAACAAATGGTGTTGGGAAAATTAGACAGCTACCTGCAAAAAAATGAAACTAGACCACAAAGTTACACCATTCACAAAAATAAACTCAAAATGGATAAAAGACTTAAATGTAAGCCGTAAAACCATAAGCATATTAGAAGAAAACATAGGCAATAAGCTCTCTGACATCTCTCACAGCAATATATTTGCCGCTTTGTCTCCACAGGCAAGTGAAATAAAAGATAGGATAAACAAATGGGACTTTATCAAACAAAAAAGCTTCTGCACAGCTAAAGACAATAAGAACAGAATAAAAAGACAAACTACACAATGGGAGAATATATTTAACAATGCTTCTGATAAGGGGTTAATAACCAAAATTTATAAAGAACTTGTAAAACTTAATACCAGGAAGACAAACAACCCAATCCAAAAATGAGCAAAAGAGATGAATAGACACTTCTCCAAAGAGGACATACAGATGGCCAATAGGCATATGAAAAAATGCTCAACATCACTAATTATTAGAGAAATGCAAATTAAAACCACAATGAGATATCACCTCACACCAGTCAGAATGGTGCTCATCAATAAAACAACATAGAATAAGTGCTGGCGAGGATGTGGAGAAAAGGGAACCCTCTTACACTGCTGGTGGGAATGCAGACTGGTGTAGCCACTGTGGAGAACAGTATGGAGATTCCTCAAGAAATTAAAAATCGAACTGCCTTTTGACCCAGCTATCCCACTTTTAGGAATATACCCCAAGAACACCATAGCACTGTTTGAGAAGAAGAAATGCACCCCCATGTTTATGGCAGCATTGTTCACAATAGCAAAGATCTGTAAACAGTCCAAGTGTCCATCAGAGGATGAGTAGATTAAAAAGCTTTGGTATATATATTCTATGAAATACTACTCAGCCATAAGAAATGAGGACATCGGATCTTTTACAACAACATGGATGGACCTTGATAACATTATACTGAGCGAAATAAGTAAATCAGAAAAAACTAAGAACTATATGATTCCATACATAGGTGGGACATAAAAATGAGACTCAGAGACATGGACAACAGTGTTGGGGTTACAGGGTGGGGGGGGAGGGGAGGGAGGGGGTTGGTGGAGGGGAGGGGCACAAAGAAAACCAGTTAGAAGGTGACAGAAAACAATTTTATCAATGTCACCCCATCAAAATTAACCAAAAAAAATAAAAAATAAAAAAAAATAAAAAAATAAAAAAGAATGTCTCTCAAGGCTAATTCAGGTAGTTAGAAGAATAGTATAAGGATGCTAATTCTGCTTCTCAGGCCACATCCTGCAAAAGGGGCCCCAAGCAAATTGGTGATTTGGCTCCTCTGATTTTGCCAATTGGATTTTAAAAAAATAGGTCAGGAACGCCCTGAAATGGAACTAACAATACATGAGCATAAATTAAAAGGACTTTTAGATACTGGAGCTGATATATCTGTTATTTCTAAGCTACATTGGCCTCCTTCCTGGCCCACTCATGCAGCAGCCACAGAATTACAAGGTATAGGGCAGAGTAAATCCCCTCAACAAAGTTCTAGTTTTCTACATTGGTAAGATTAAGAAGGTCATTCTGGATTTTTTTAAGCCTTATGTGCTCCCTGGATGGCCAGTTAATTTGTGGGGTAAAGATGTTTTGAAAAATATGGGAGCATTGCTTGTCAGTGCTAATGGTTTAGCCAGTACCCAGATGCTTGATCGGGGATTTTTGCCCACCAAGGGACTAGGGAAAGAACAGTGAGGAATTCTCACCCCCATAGAAATGGCACCCAATACCAGAGGGGGTGGATTAGGATATCAAAATTTAGCATAGGGGCCTTGGTAGCTCCTGCTACCTCAATAATGCATTGTGCAGACCCAATTACTTGGAAATCAGATAATCCTGTATGGGTAGACCAATGGCCCCTTTCTCAGGAGAAACTTAGGACAGCTGCTCAATTGGTACAAGAGCAGCTACAGCTTGGGCACATTGAACCATCTAATAGCCCATGGAATACACTTCCATATTTTGATCTTGTTGCTTCCTGGATTATCAAGGGGCATAGGTGACCCTTACAGCTTATAGGTTTTGAGCCTCAAAATTATTGTTGTTCTTTATTTCAAAGGATCAACAACAATGGCTCTGGGAAACTTCCACTAAATAGTAAATCGCTCTTGCAAATCAATGGACTTTATACTGAAACTGTCAACTTAAAATCAGCTCAAAGTCTAGAATTATATGCCATGATCATGACTTTCCAGCATTTGCCATATTCCCCCTTTATTCTATATACAGACAACAAATATTACTTATGCTGTTTCCACTATACAGACCGCTGTCTTAGGGACAAATGCTGATGAACTATTTCAGCAGTTCCTCCTTCTTCAAAGACTTGTATGTCAACATAGAGCTCCATGTTTTATAGGACATACTCGAGCTCACTCCATGCTCCCTGGAGCTTTAGCACAAGGGAATGCCCTTTTTTTTTTTTTTTTTTTTTTTTTTTTTTTTTTTTTTTTTTTTTTTTTTTGTATTTTTCTGAAGTTGGAAATGGGGAGGCAGTCAGACAGACTCCCCGCATGCGCCCAACTGGGATCCACCCCGCACACCTACCGGGGGGGATGCCCATCTGGGGTGTTGCTCTGTTGCAGCCAGAGCCATTCTAGCACCTGAGGTGGAGGCCGCAGGGCCATCCTCAGCGCCCGGGCCAACTTTGCTCCAGTGGAGCCTTGGCTGGGGGAGGGGAGGAGGAAGACAGAAGAGAAGGAGAGGGAAAGGGGTGGAGAAGCAGATGGGTGCTTCTCCTATGTGCCCTGGCCGGGAATCGAACCCGGGACTCCTGCACGCCAGGGCGACGCTCTACCACTGAGCCAACCGGCGAGGGCCTAGGAATGCCCTTGTTGATCAAGCTACCCAAAAGAAAATTATTTGGAGCAACCATGACAGATCGAGCAATTCAGTCTCATACTATTCATCACCAGAACGCTGCAGCCCTGTGTAAATAGTTTCAACTTTCTCGGGAAGCAGCACGGCAGATTGGGAAATCCTGTCCAAGGGGTCCTATACTACATTCTGCCCCTTCATTTAGAGTTAACCCTCAAGGACCCATACCAGAACAACTTTGGCAAATGGATGTTACTCATATACCTTCATTTGGCAAACAGTCCTATGTCCATGTTACAGTGGATACATATTCTGGATTTATAGTAACCTCTGTCAGAACAGGAGAGGCTGCTAAGCATGTTATAGCTCATTGTCTGTATGCACTGTTCTATTATTGGATTTCCTAAACTGGTTAAACTGACAATGCTCCTGCATATGGAGCAAAAGCATTTACTGTATTTTGTCATTCTTACAATCTTTAAAGTCAATTTATTATTAAAGTGTACCCAGAAAATATTTTAAGGTCAATTTAAAAAAAAATTTAAAAGGGGGGAGTCATATCCTGGAACTCCTATGGGTCTACTATATCATGCTTTTTACTTAAAAAATTTTTAAATTTCTTTTGAATGCTGATGAACAGGAGATGCCAAATCTCTTTCTCCTGCAAACTACTACCTTCTTTATTTGATCCAGCTAATAACACTGTTTTTGTCTTTTTCCAAATAGCTCCAGATATATGGAAAAGATTTATATAGGTGGATGGGGATCCTCAAACCCCTCAGTGAGATCTTCTGAGCATGGCCTTTAAGATACCAAGAGGCAGAAAAAGCCCAATAGAGATCAGGGGAACTATCAGCTTTTAGGATACGCCCTTAAAGGCTCCAACACCCCAAAGGGGTCTCATAGGATGCCATCTGGGTCCTGCTTCAATAGTGGAAAGGAAGGTCATTGAGCTAAAGCCCACCAGACTTACATGCCTCTGCTGTGAGGAAACAGGGACACTGGAAGGTAGGCTTCTCCCTCGCTCCTCTAAGGGAGGGTTCAGTCTCTTCCAGCCCTGCCCCAGCCACCTATGACCTAACCTTGCCCAGAATGCTGGGGTTTGCCACTGAAGGCTGAAGGGGCCCAGGGCCGTCGGCCCCATCTACGACACTGTGGATGAGCCTAGGGTATTTCTTCCAAGAAGCAGGTAAACTGATCTCATTTGCACAAGGACCACTTAACTGTCTTGCCTGAATAGTCAGGTTTTTTATTCTTCCCTCGAAGATCTCTGTTGTGGGTGTTGATAGTCCTACTTTCTGCTGCTTTGTTTAATATATAGTGTTCCTTTATTTCTCCTACCTCAATGCCCCACTCATATTTCAGGCTGGACCTACTTCTAATTTAGAGCTCTCTTTCCCCCTTTTGCCAACTTCTATTATGAATCTACCTTTGCCACCCAGCTTAGTGTATCCTAAGGTTCTCTTTACCAAGCCACAGTCGCAGAGCTCCAGGGAAAAGCAACCTGGTCTCATCTCTCCAGGCAGAGGAGAACAGAAGCTCCATCTCCACACATGCTGCAGATGGCTTTTCCAGTCTACCTGAATCATTACCAGCTAGAAGCAGTGGTCATTGGGACTTGGATGTGAGCTGCAAAGTATAGAATTGTGACAACAATTCCAGTGCCATGTGGACTTTTCCTGGACTCCTGCTCCTTGTGATAGCTCATAACAGACTGAACTGGGTTGGGTTGCATTTTTCAGGGATTTGGCATGGTGTTGGGGCCAACTTGGACTTGGTGAACATGTTAAGGACACTACTCTTTTATGGATTCTTGCAGTATTGGCCAAGACTTTGCTTAAAGGCTTTAATCACTGTAAAAAAAAAATAGAAGACTGGATAAAGAAGATGTGGCACATATACACCATGGTATACTATTCAGCCATAAGAAATTATGACATCAGGTTACTTACAACAAAATGGTGGGATCTTGATAACATTATACGGAGTGAAATAAGTAAATCAGAAAAAGACAAGAACTGCAGGATTCCATACATTGGTGGGACATAAAAACGAGACTAAGAGACATGGACAAGAGTGTAGTGCTTACGGGAGGGTGGGGGGAGGGAAGGAGGGAGAGAGGGAGGGGCACAAAGAAAACTAGATAGAAGGTGATGGAGGACAATCTGATGGGTATGCAACAGAATTGAATGACAAGATAACCTGGAAATGTTTTCTTTGAATATATGCACCCTGGTTTATTGATGTCACCCCAGTAAAATAAAAATTTATTTATAAAAAAAAAATGGAGATGTAATGGGCATTACAACTGCTGAGTCCGGTAGGTCTTAGCAGGTGACACTAATCTCGGTGATTCCCTCAGAATATTTTGCTTTCAGTTTCCTGTTTCATGGTGGGAGACTTCCATTTCAGGACCTTCCACCAGGCTTTTCTTAAGGCAGTCCTTATTATTCAGAGTAGTTCATAGGTTAAACAAGAGCCCCTGCTCTGAGTGTTCTGGTTACACCCTCAGGAACAGAGGAAATGACTGTGGGTGTGTCCGTGGATGGAGTGAACCCACTGTGAGGTGGACATGGCCGGCCCTCCATACACTCTGCTCTCCCAGGGACCATGATGGCGCCTTGGGTCCCAGAGTAGACTCCAGTCATATGGGGTCATCCACCACCTGGAGTCCAGAGTTCCCATGTTCATCTACCCAGAAATCCCCATCCTGAGTCTCAGGGCTTCACTCTCATTATATTGTGGCCCTAAGTATGGAATAAGAGGCCCAACTAAGCTTAGAATTCTGTCTTCTCTGAAGAGCTGCCATTCTCAAAATTGGGGCTTATATCAAGCCCTCCTCACTCTCTTCCTTCCAGATGCAAGTGTGAGGTCTCTTTGCTTTGGGTGATGAATAATCCAGCCTGTCGTGCAGTCTGTTCGACACGTTTGTGGCATTTAGCAATAGCCACCAAAATCCACACTTCATAGAGTACCAAGTTATCTTTTTATAAATGGCAGGGAATTGTACCAGCCAGTATAGCTCTTCCCTTCTACCTCATCTCATTCCCTACAGACAAAAGGATTGTCGGCAGCACCAGTATAGCAGGGACTGTAAGTGTTCTTCCTGTCACTGTCTGACTAGACAGTACCCAGCACACCAATATACCTCTTCCCTTCTACCTCATCTCATTCCCTACAGACAAAGGGATTGTCGGCAGCACCAGTATAGCACCAGGGACTGTAAGTGTTCTTCCTGTCACTGTCTGACTAGACAGTACCCAGCACACCAATCCCATCCTTTGGACCTGCTTGCCAGGACTGTTAGGTTGTGTTCCCTATGTGCGGAGCCTGAGATGAAGTCCAGTGAGGGAATGATTTATTATGAGAACTCTCTGGAAGAGGAGGAGGGGTGAGGGAGTCGGGGTGTCTGGTGGGAAAGCTAAGCAAGAACGGGGTGACAGGTGGGACCGGCTCCAGCCCGACCCCAGTGTGGAGCCTTATCTGAGCCCACGGAGATATAGCCTCCACGCCAAGCAGCTCCACCCGGGTCAGTGCAGGACTCCGGGGAGAGGCCCAGGAGCCAGCCTTCACAGCACCGAGGGGACCAGAATTCTGCTCCCAGAGGGGGTGTCCAGGGCCCCAGCGGCTCCCCTACACCACTGGGCTGCTCTCATTGGTTTCCTCAACTGCAAACACTTCTTTGAAAATCTTCTCAAATTCCGCCTCCAGTCTCAGTCCCATTAGGCCGAAGTCATTGTACTGGGAAAAAAAAGACAAATAACAGCAAAAGTAACTAACACTCATTATCACTGCTAAGAAACATTGCATTCAAGATTACCTTAAACACCTACGTTATATTAACAAGATGAAAATTTAAAAAAATTCAAGCAGCTAAGAGTAATTTCTGTGTTCTCTGTGACAATTAATTCTTGTTAACTGCACAGAAAAGGACAATCATTGCCACATGTAGGAACTGTTACTCATTAAGTTTGGGTTGTCTAGTGAGGGTTAGAAAAGTAATCTAAGGTCTGTGTAACAATCAAATACTACGAATGTCTGAGTACAACCAGTGATGTTCCCTTCATCTTGTCACTTCTATTCTCCTCTGGTGACAGCTGTTATATGGTCCATTCATGTGTAAAGGACTCTGGAGTTGGGGACTTCTGAGAGGTCTGACTGAGTGTATTTGGGGAAAGATAAGAACAACATTATTATTATTTTTTTTTCTGAAGCTGGAAACGGGGAGAGACAGTCAGACAGACTCCCACATGCGCCCGACCGGGATCCACCCGGCACGCCCACCAGGGGCGAAGCTCTGCCCACCAGGGGGCGATGCTCTGCCCCTCCGGGGCATCGCTCTGCGCGACCAGAACCACTCTAGCGCCTGGGGCAGAGACCAAGGAGCAATCCCCAGCGCCCGGGCCATCTTTGCTCCAATGGAGCCTTGGCTGCGGGAGGGGAAGAGAGAGACAGAGAGGAAGGAGGGGGGGTGGAGAAGCAAATGGTCGCTTCTCTTATGTGCCCTGGCCGGGAATCGAACCCAGGTCCCCCGCATGCCAGGCCGACGCTCTACCGCTGAGCCAACCGGCCAGGGCTAAGAACATTATTTTAAGACGCAATTTTCTCCTTAGGTTTGGCGCATGGAGTATACGGCTGTTCTCAGTGGGCACCTGTCACCTTCACCTTTTCCAAAGGGAATGAGCTCCCAGGGGCCTGGCTTCTGATTGCTGGGACACCTTTGGACTCACTGTGACTCTCCCTGGTGAGCTTAAATCTTGATTTCTAAAAGGGTTCACTCACTTCCTGCGCCCTCGCTTGTACAGGCTCATCACAGATGAGGGAAACGAAACTTTCCCACAGCAGGAACGGAGGGCAGAGCGACTCAGTGGAAAGGGATGAAGTGGAAGAGGGAGCCACTTGCCTTGTAAGACGCCCTGTGGTTCTGAAAGATGAGGCGCATGTCCTGCACAAAACCCTCCACTCGGAGGTAGTGACGCTCATTCAGCCTAGACTTGATCTTGTCCAACCACATGGGTTCCTTTAGGTTTTGAGAAATCTCTTTAATCTGGTGGGAATAAAATTATCGTTGAGAGAATGGCGGACAGAGTCTGGTATCTGCCTTCTGTGAATTCCCATACAGTCCAGCAGAAATACCGGGTGAAGATAACATGCCTCTCCCCTGGGCTTCAGATCACAAATCCCACAAGTGCCCTTGTCAGGTCAGGTAACATCATGGCGGCCCATAAGGATGGTTTACTTTTCTTACTTACATAGTAATAATATGGAATCTTCGCAAAGAATGAGCTCTCTGAATGGCAATAGACCTGCAAGAGGAGGAACTCGCATTTCTGCAAAAGAAGGAAGATGTCAGGAGAAGCAGCGTGGAGAGAAAGACCCGTATGCACGTGCGGGCAGGACCCACCCGTCCTCCGGAAGTCTCCCCAAACAGGTGTGACTCCAGGAAGGAGTCATGGGATGGCTGAAGATGTTTTTCTGCAAACAGGTTTTGTGAGAGGCATAAGGAAGAGGGCTGGCCCCCCGGGCACCCTCGCCCTCCCCCCGACACTGTTGACTTCTCACTTGTGAGCGGAAACAAGAAGGCTTGGGGTTTGAATGTGACTTACCACCTGTTCCTCAGTCCCCATTGGCCTGGCCAGGACCTCTGACTCCCTGTGGCACTGCTGACTTCCTGCAGACTCCTTCATCCTGCAGAAGATGCAACTCCACGGGCTCCTGGGAGGGGTACAAGTGAGCAAGGCAGGCCCTCAAAGAGGCACTGTTCCCACAGGTGCCACTGTCCTTTCAGGAATGGCCATGGGCACAGCCGGGGATGAAGGGGACACCTCCCAGAGTCTCTAAGACCCCCGGTGGGGTCTGATAGAATGACCCTCCTCCCCTTGAAGGAAGCATCAGGGTCTGAGGAGGTGCAGGGTGGTGTCGGGGTGAGTGACCGCTCTCCTTTCCCCATCTGAGCTGCTGGGAGCCCAAGGGACCCTGCCCCTCAGGCCTCTGTGTTGGAGACGGGCCCTATCCCCTGGGGGCTCGGGCCTTCAGCCAGTTGAAAAGGTGGCAAAATGAGGGAACCTGTCCGTGTTTCCTGCCTTTTCTAAATAAGCACGGAACACATACAATTGGCATTTCCACTCCAGAAACAGTAGTCATGCTGGGAGAGTTCTAGAAAGAACAGTAGCAATATTAAAGCAAAGGACCCACCAGCCTCAGCCTCCCAGAGGAGAGAGAACTGTCCCTTCCTGCTGTCAGCATCTTGGCACAGTCTGGATCATACTGCTGGACCCCACCTCCAACCCCGCTCTTTCCCATCAGGACACACCCAGCAGCTCCGTGGGGGGAGGGGCATGGCCAGAAGAAGGGTCCCTGAAAGGAGAGAGGGGCTGCACCTCACAGACCTCTCAGTTTCCACAGCTGGGAGGTGACAGTACTCATGAAACGATCTCGAACATGTATCACAACAGAAGAGCGTCCCTCCATCCCGGCAGATCTCACAGACGTCTGAATTTCCCGGCTAGAAGGTAAAACAATGTTCATGTCCCCAGTGAGATCCGAAGGCCAGCGCTGTGGAATCTAGACTCCCTGCCTTTGTGCGAACCGGCCCGGACACGCAGGTGCTTCTCCCTGAGCTGTGAGCGAACTGCAGGGAGTGGAGGTGTCAGAAAAGAATTCTTGGTCTGCAGTGAAGCTCAGGAGGAAGAATCTGTGTGTCCAGAAGAGTTTTCCCTATAAAACCACAGATTTTAACACAGACAGACAGCTGCAAACAAAGAGGATAATTTTAGGGGAATCTGAATACTTTTACCATGCAGATAAAGCAAGTTCCTGAAATACTGTTTAGTGCATTTGGTGGCTGCATAATGACATAATATATTGGAAAAGGGTAATATAGTGAGAATTTGATAAGATGGGAAAAAATTCTTCTTCATGTGGAAAGTAATAAAAGGTAAAAAGACACTAATTCACAATTATTTTAAACCATTTTCTGGGCTTTTGGATGAAAATACTTGTGTTGGCTGAACTGGGATTGTGGCCATTATTTTGTTATTAAAAATGGCTGTGTAGGAGCAAGTGTTAGCCCCAAGGAGCCCCTTGCCACGAGCTCCCACTCAGCGTTGGGTGGAGGGGATGCACACCCCTAGTGAGCACCGAGGTGCTCACACACGGAGGCCTGGACCGTTCTTCTTACCAGGGAGGGAATTCAGAAATCGGCAGGATCATTTTCCAAAGTGAAGACCCCTCTCTCCAAAAGAACAAGGAAATGAGAAGCATAACCAACGGTTAGGAATCTTGCATACATAATCTTCTTTACAGATGTATCTCCCTGTGTCTTGGACCCGCGGCACAACAGAATCTCCCAAGGAGAGTGTATAAGACACAAATGTCCTGGTCCCAGCACCAGAGACTCTGACTAGACTGACGGCGCTGGGGCACAGGCCTGGGTCATCTTCTTTGAGTCATAAAAAGGGTAATTGTGTGCATCAGAATCATGGGGGGACTTTCACATAATCCTAAAGTCAGTCACAGCAGCACAGACTGGTCAAGTCAGAGTATCGCCAGCAAAGATTCCAGGTCGTCAGGTGGCTCTAGTGGGCAACCCCAGTTCAGCTTTAGCCCGAGAAGAGTCCGGTTATGAAGGCAGGATGATCTCACAAGGCCACGTTGAACTGGCCTGTAATGTCTACCCCAGGAAATGTATTAACAGTGCGGAGGGTGATCTGGCCTGCTCTGCTTTAGGCCATGGGCAGTGACACTGGGCCCTACGTGTCTGCCTTCATCCCCAGCGAGCCACACTAACACTGGACCCCGGGGCTGTTGAGATGACTGAGGTCTCCCTCGCTTGGCTGAAGGTCAGAATCAGTGTGGATACGATCTAAATCTGGTTGGGGGACTGCTGTGGAGGTGAAGTGTATGTAGAACTATCTGACCACCCTCCTTCTGTTGGATGTTGTGTACCAATATGGCTGCATCATATTCTGGCGGGTGCTGCCCCCTGAAGTTGTGTAAAGGTGACTCGGCTTCAAATGCCCTCTTGTCACAATGAAAGCAATCAATGTATGATTTAGCTTAGGGAGTGAAAGCAGGCAGTCATATGGTATCAGTTTGAGTAAAAATGCTGATGGTTTTATTCCAAACCGCCAGCTCAGCACTGTGCTGCTTCCTCTGAGGTCGGATGCAGGGCCAGTAAAGGCCCCACGTGCGCTGCACCAGGTTCGCTGCAGGACTCATGAAGGAGGGACTTGTTGAAGTCAACACCTTGGCCTGGTCTCTTCCTTCCGCCTGATGCATAAAACTGTCTTATTGTTGGCTGCACCGTGGAGTGAATATTTGGAATCTTCCTTCCCTTCCCTCTGCCTTCTCTAAAATGCTGCTGTCCTCTCAAATTTGCTCCCCACCCTTAACCCACAGGCCAGCTGTGCCTATTCCACTTCATGTCCATCTCTAGAGACCCCAGTGATCTAGAGCTCTGGACCTACACTGCTGGGGAAACGGGAAGGTTTCCACTGAACAATGGAGAGGGTGCTTTCACACTGTGATACCCAGCTCCAGAACCATCTACTTGGAACAGGTGATGCTGCTCATCACACACAGTGACGTGTTCCCACGGAGTGTGAGCATGCTTCAGGGAAAGGCAGCAATGACACAGAAAATGTACCCAGGGCAAAGCCTGGATTACTCTGAAGTTGCCGGTGCGAGTTAGTATTACTTACATATGGGTCAACTAAGGCATTGTTGTGAGACTTCGATCTTCTCCACTGAAAAGAGAGAAAGAGTGAGTGACAATACTGAATGAGATGTTCGCATCCATCACTTAAACAGTCATCCTTTGAAGGATTCAATTCACAGTCTATCCATTATTTCATATATACTTTTATTTATCTACAAGGAGAATTAAAAATGCCAAAGTACCACTGTTTGGCCCAATCTAGTTACGTTCCTGGCTCTCAGACACGAGGTGGGTCTCGGTGAAGTCATGCATGGAGTCTGGCCCTGGTTTCCGCAAGTCAGATTGAAGGAACTCTTCTGGTTCACCTACTTCGAGGGGCTCTCAGGCATCCTTGTCTATACTAGAAAGTGTCGTCCCACCAGAGTAGCTGTACTGAGAGTAACACCCTGAGGACTCACTACCAACAGCCTCCAGCTCCCTCAGAGCCCAGACTCCTGATCCATGCAAGTACCTCAGAGAAGAATTCAACCACCCTCTGAAACTCCTCTGGGGTGTAACTTCAAAGATAAACTGTGCTCAAGGGCCCCCGCATACAGGTCTTCTCCAGAAGGTCACCCTCTTCTCTCCATTTGAATCCCAAGATGTCAACAGGGTAACATTTCAGATGTAACTGATTACCACCCACTAGACTTATATTGCTTGTGCATATTTAGTAGAATGACTTGATGTCCTTCACTTCTGGATTCAGGCAGCCTCAGCCTTTTTATCTCCAGCCCAGGGCAGAGGGGTCACAGACAAGTGTGATCCATAGACCGTCACCTAAGAAATGGCCATGTCACTGCCCACCTCCTTGTGTGGCCCATATTATCTCAGCCCTACCCATCAATTATTCTTCCATATTAGACAATAAAGTCAAAGCAATTCTTCAGGTCATAGATATTGCTTGAATCTTCTTTAGTGGACATTGGGTACTTAGTATGACCCAACAATTACATGTTGAACAGGTGAATAAGTACAGTTTCACTTAGGAAAAGAGTTTACTTACTATTTCCTAAATAAACATTAGCGTAAATAAATGACTGGTCTTGAAAAGTATATTATTTTACAAAACCAAAGTTCTCAGCAAAAGATGTTAGTGGTCCTTTTCAGGAGCCAGGAAGCTGTCATGTGGTGCTGAAAGTGACACTGAAGTTTCCAAAAGCCAACAGGCTCCATCAGCAAGAGAGATACTGAGAGACACAGAGGACCCACAGAGACAGAAATTGGTCCCGACATCTGCTACTTTGGGAGTTGTGTTCTTGATCAAGGAGGTACAAAATATAGAGGCAATTGAAACTTGGTGTTAAAAAAGTGTTTCATTTATAAATGAAGGTAAACCCTAGTGTTAGGAAGTTACCAGCTCACTTGAGTTCTCTAATTGACATTTATAGTACAAATGTTGGCCTTTAACATACTCACTGAATAAGTCTAATAACAGTTTCCAATTAAAAAATTCAGTGAATGAAATATTCCAAGGATTAATAGTATAAACCATCCAGATCATCAGATAATGCAAAGGCCTGGACCTCACATTTCCAGAGAAAGATGAAGTCCCATTGGCCAGCTGTGTGTGACTGATTTTAGGATCCTAAGAATGCTTTGGGTGGCCATTTCCACCAGAAGTACATAAGAATGGTAATTCTTTTCTCCTCCTCTCTCTTAAGTTCTCATTCTTCTCCAATCTTGGAAAAGCCACCCTTCGTCCTCACTCTTCACCGCACATTATGTGTCTGTCTGTGGCCTGCACAGCCTTCTAGCACAGAGGGAGCAATCACTGTCACAGACAGAAAAGAGGTCCGCCCAGCTCTCCTGCCTGAGCGTAAGGGGCGGAGTCAAACTAAACAATTTCCCAGGTCACGCCCTCCCAAATACATGGATCTCCCAAAAGTTTCCTCCCCAGAGGGACCATCCTCATGAAGGGCAAGTAATTTCCCCTGAATAAGAATTCTGTGTGTCTCTGCGCACATTTGACTGGCAGGGAGGCGGAAGGGGATGGAAAGGATCGGAAAGGAAACATGCTTTGTGTTGTGCATCTCATGCAGTGGCGTGAGCTTCCGTGTGTCCCCAGACAGACTGTGAGCCAGAGCAGAGTCACCTGGCTGGTGGGGAGCAGCTCTGCTCCATCGGATTTCACACACTCACAGGACAGTAACCTTGAATTTTTGAAATAATCTTGAGTTGAAGATGACCCTGGGAGTTTATTATGCAATGTTTTTGTGTTGGCTTTTACAGCTTTGACACCCTTACCACAGCTGCACCTATGACTAACATTCATCTATGAGAAATCAGTTTTTTAACCCTCTTATCATCTGTCTTCACTGATGTGCTATTCAAAGACCTTGTGTACAATATAATGTTCAAAGGAACAACTCTGAAGGCACATGCAAAAACAAGGATACTTAATTATAATTATCCAATGGAGAAACCATAAAATAACATACTGTAAAGTCAGTTATGTGATGAAAGCCTGTAGAAAGGTTTATGATAATTACCCATTTTCTTCGTCCCCAAATTCTCGGAGGATTACATAGATATCCGTGCTGAAAGATAAAAAGATCATTGTACATGTTTAGCCTGAGTTCTGGTCTGTGAGCCTAGAATTCCTGCCTCTTCCCAAATATTTCTTGTTGGATGTCCCAAGGTTGGGTCCAACCAAGGTGTCTAAATGAGACTCCTGCAACTCCCTCTCCTCACCAGTGCTTCTAGAAATCAGCAAAGATAGCTGAACATTGTCATTAGAACCATTTCCCATTCTTTCATGTTCTTATTTCCTTATGTTTTAAGAGGTTTTCCATCATCATCTCTTTGAGATGTCTCACCCCCTTTCCATTCCCATGAGTGTTACTCAGACTTGAGTCCTCACAGCAGGACCAATCGGTCAACACACACGTATCCCACACGTACACGTGTCAGACACTGTGGACAATGCTGAGCCCACAAACACGGACAAACCCCTGGGGAGTCTAGAGACACAAGGGGAATGCAGGAAGGGTAAGAATAAAACAGTGTGAGAAGGGCCTTAATTGTGGGGTCAGGAGCCCATGGATGGGTGACCAGGGCAGGTCAGTCAGGGAACATTCAGAGAGGGGTAACATCTGAGCTGAGCATGGCATGTTGACTATACGCTTGTTGGGTTGAAAGACAGTGAAGTCATTTCAAAGGCCCATGTTGTCTGCAATACTGTTCTAAATACATCATTTCACAGCTCAAGAGACTCCTTGGTTCTGAACTGTCTAGAAAAGGTAATGAGTTTAAACTCCTCAGCCTGGCATTAAATCTCTCCACAAACTACCCCACTTGATGGACTATTCTTTATCACTTACCACCGTCCACCTCACCCCACAGAACTACGCTAACACTGGTTCTGCTTTTCATGCCTTTTTTTCCTGGAGTCTCGTCTGCCCACTGGCTGACTGTGGACTGTCTCTCTCAGTGCATAGAGTCCTCTGCAAGCACCGCGTTGCAATGACCTTCCCCTGCAGCTCCTGCGCCTGCGCCCACAGAGCCCCTGGGACAGAGCGGGAGCTGCCTTGTGCTGAGCTATGCGGGTGGGCACCTCTCCCCGGGGAAGGACAACGTCAGGGGCCTTAGGGCTCTGGTCATAATGCAGCCTATGTTCGGTGAGCTTACAGTGACCTTATCTTCATGTGCAACCAGGAACTCACATCTCCTGCCCCCATAGGGGAAGTACCTCCATCAGCCGTCGCAGGGGCCTCCCAAAGCAGCATATACTCAACTTCCAGTTCTTTGATCTTGCACGGCCTCCTTTCACTTCAAACTGCCTGGGGGTGAGCCAAGTCCCGTCCTCAGTCTGGATGCACTTCCAGATGGCTCCTGTGAGACCAGGTAAGTCAGTCCTGGACCTTCTGTCCACACAGCTCAGACACGGCCCTCCGCCACACTAGCTCTTGAGTCCCCCATTTGGACTCAAGATCACGTGCGGGAGAGTCTGGCCTCCCCTCTCGGACCTCAGACCTCCAACCAGCCTTAGGTCCCCTCCAAAGAGATCTCCTGCTTTGTGCACACATAACTTTGTCTTACATACAACAAAAAAATGTGATCATTACAATCATATTATATATATAATTATATATGTTTATATATTATAATATGTATAATATCATAATATAAATATTACAACAATATTCTAGGATCACCTACAAGTAATGCTCTAAGAATCCTCTCATTCTCAACAAGGAGACGATTCAACGTGCTATTGAGGTCAGGGGATAGAAACAGGCCAGACTCTGAAGGCTTTGGGGCTGGGGGGGGGGGGGCAGAAGTCAAATCAGACTGAGATCTCAGCTGGAGGCCCTGCAGCCCATACCGGCTCCACAAAACATCCGTGCCCTCTACTGCAACATCTTTCATTCACTTTAATGGCATTATTGAGCAGTGATTTATTTCACCCCTGAACTCATGGGCAGCCAATAAAAATAATTGTAAATGTATCCAGTGCAAAATGTAAGTTATATACAAAAGGTAATATGTGGTGAACATTATTAGTCATTAGAGAAATGCAAATTAAAACCACACTGAGATATCACGTCACAGCCACTAGTATGGCCACAGTTAGAACATCAGACAATTACATGTGTTGACAGGAGAGAGAGAAATTGGAGCTGTCGTGCATTGCCAGTTGGAATATAAAATACTGCTGTCACCATGGAAAATATTTTGGTTTTATCTCAATAAGTTAATTGAGATACACATAAAATTACCATATGAATCAGCAATTCCTCTCCTGGGTATATACCCCAAAGAATTAAAAACGTGTTCACATAAAATCTTGCCAACAAATGTTCAGAACAGTATTATATATAATACTAAAGAATTAAAGCAACCCACACTGAAGAAAGGATAAACAAAATATGATATAGTCACACCATGGAATATTATATTATTTGACAATAAAAAGGAATGAAGTGCTAATACACACTATCACATAGATGAAACTTGAAAACATAACGCTAAGTGAAAAACCCAGTCACAAAAGGGCTCATATTATATGATTCCATTTGTATGAAATACCTAGACGAGGCCACTTTACAGAGCAGAAAACAGATTAACGGTTGCTCAGGGCTGGGCGGTGGGGTGGGGTGGGAACGGGCATTGACGACTGAGAGACATGGGTTTCCTTTAGTGAGGGGACAAAAATGTTCTAAAATTAGATCGTAAAGTCACAATCCTGTGACTACACAAACAAAACTCAGGACTAAATCATGCACTCTATGTGCTGAACTGTTTGGTTTTGAATTGTATCTCAGGAAAGCTGTTTAGATATTACACGTTAATTATGTAAATTAATTTCCTATAGCTATACCATGTGGAAAATTTCAATTATCATCTCTTTTGTTAGCTGAGGAATTTCAGAATCAAGAAAGGTCCCATTCTCTACTCAGATGAATCAGTCACTCTTAGCATAGCTGAGGCAGGGACTCGGGCTTTCTGCTTCCAAACTCTGTGATCTTCTCACTACGTCAAACACCGGGTCCTGGTGACAATGACCCAGAACAGAGAGAGGACATGAAGGTGGAGGCACAGGGCCTCTGCCCCTTTATTTTCTGATTCACTTCTCTTTATTATGGGGGCATTTCCATGGTCACTTCCATGTACTAGTGAGCATCTAACATGTACAGTTCCTCAGAGTGTGAGACTATCATCTTGGGGACCCCCGCTTCCTTCTCTCCAGCCACATTGAGACCTTAGTTCCCCGAATAATGTGCAATTCACATGGGTAATTCGATGACCTCTTGTCACTCCTTCACATAAGTTGCAAATTATACCATAAAACTCACCTCGTTTCAGTTTCATCTTATATAACATCCCTTTCTCGTTTCCACAGGTCACAGGAAGTATTTTAGAACGAAAATCCACACTTGCATCTCTGCGCCTTCTTGACCCCCAAAAGGAAGATTTCTTCCTTCTGTTACCATTTCGCAGTTGCACATGCACCTCCTCCCAGGGTGAGTGTGTTCCTATAAAGATACAGATGTACTTAGGAAACTTCCTTCCACAAATCTCTGTAGTCAAAGTCATTCTTCCAAGTGGCATTACAGATTCCTAACTACCGAGGGTCCACCTTTACCCTCAAAGCCCACACAATCAGCATGCTTTACCAGGGACACCAGGCACTAAGGAAACTGCCTTAGCTCCCAACCCAGGGAGCCCCCTGACTCTGACAGGACAATGGGACACACGGCTGCTGTCGGGTTCTGTGCTATTTCCCTGCAGGGAGGCAGCTGCAGACAAAGTCAGAGACTGTCTGCTGTCTCCCCCTCTGAGCTCTGACTCTGGGAGCAGAGAGGACAATGATGGGGTAACCTAATGGAGACGAGGTCTGCCTGCTACTGTGTTCTCTGCTTTGCCTCATTTCTCCCCACATCTGAACGAGGTGCTCAGAAAGCTCTAAAACAATCAGCAAATTGTGTGCGGGGTAGGAGGTTTGGGGGGGCTGTCCTTCGCTGTTCCAGTTTTGAGAAAAGCAGACTATTAGGACTGGGGTGGACTGAGAAGGAAGTTTGGCCTAATTTACACTCCTTCTTCACATATGAAGAAACGGGGGTCAAAGTGGTCACGTGACTGGCACAAGCCCAGACGTCAAGAGAGAGAAAGTCCCAGACTCTTGACCACCACTCTGGGCCACCTGCGGTATGCAGCCTGTGACTCTGTGTAACAGGAGAAGAGTCACCTCAATTATTTATGGGTTTGGTCTACCCTTTTTACGGCAACAGGCTACGTCCAGATTGGAAGTTACCAGTCCACTGGGGACTGCAGCTCTGCTGTGGACCCTGGACCCTTGGGTCTGGTTTAGATCTCTCACCAACTGCAATTTCCTTTTGTTCCTGACACATTTAGAAAACAGACCAAATCATATACATTTCACAACCATTGGTAAACCTACATGAAGCAATTAGGGAAATGTGTTTATTACTAAAATCATGGACTAGGGCATAGGGCATTAGATGTTCAGTGATTGAAAGTACACTCCCCTTTTTTCCACTGCCTCTTGACTGGACTCTCTTTTTAGGGCTCTGTCACTATGAGTTAAGTAGATTCTAGATCTATCTCTCTTCTTCTTTGATAAAAATGAAAAAATATAATCACAGTTGCAGATATGCAGTTTCGTTGCAGATACTAGTGCTTTACAAAACTTCCATTGAAATGTTAATTTCCCCAAAACCTGTCTATGCATAAATAAAAATAGATAAATCCTTAGTCTTTAAGCTACCAAGAATTAAATGGCTAATCTTGAGCTCATCTTCCATTTACAGTTCATCAGCCCACATCAATAAAACAAATCATCAAAATCAGCATTCACTTATATCTCCAGCAGCTATGTGTTAAGCACTTTATAGACGCCAATTGTACATCTGTATTGCTCTTCTATAGCTGCTATAACAAATGAACACGAATTTGGTGGCTTAGAACAATGCAAACATTATCTCACAGATACATTAATTAGAAATCTGACAAGGTCTCGCAGGGCTAAAAC
This sequence comes from Saccopteryx bilineata, assembly GCF_036850765.1. Classification (NCBI taxonomy): domain Eukaryota; kingdom Metazoa; phylum Chordata; class Mammalia; order Chiroptera; family Emballonuridae; genus Saccopteryx; species Saccopteryx bilineata. The sequence goes on from NC_089494.1 coordinate 8,558,395, forward strand.
GAAGGCTTCAGTAGGCCTTTCTTCTTCTCTGGAGGCTGCGGAAGAGAAGCTATGTCCATGACTTTTCTAGGTTCTACAAGTGACTTATATCTTTGTTCATTTCTTCCGTCTTCAAAGCCAACAATGATGTAGTTCTCTGTACCTTCCAGAATCCCTTCTCCTTCTCTTCACAACCAGAAACTGTCTTCCAATTTTTAAGGCCAGTTGATTATGTTGGTGGCATGCAGATATCTAAAATAAACTCCCCTACCTAACCAGTGGTAGCACAGTGGGTAGAGCATCAACCCTGAACGATGAGGTCTCTGGTTTGAAACCCTGGGGTCACAGGCCTGAGTGTGGGCTCGACAGATTGAACACAGGCTCACCAGCTTGAGAGTAAAATTCCTGGCTTGAGCAAGGGGTCATTGTCTTGGCTGAAGCTCTCCCTCCCCGCCCTGGTCAAGGTACATATGAGAAGCGATCAGTGAACAACTAAAAGTGAAGCAACTACAAGTTGATGCTTCTCACTCTCCTTTTCTTCTCTCTCTTCCTTCCTGTCTCTTTCTCTCTCAAATCAATCATTAAATTAAAAATAAATAAACTCTTCTTTCAAAGTCCCTAGCTTTATTAGATCTGTGCTATTTCTTTTTCCATGGAAGAAAACACATTACAGGCTCCAGAGATTACGATATAAACATCTCTGAGGGACCATCATATTATAATCACTTATTATTATGATGATGAAACTTGGCATTAATAACCTCGTTTTAACATGAAATCAAGTAAAATATCATGCACTCTTACTTCTTTTCCTCCTGAGTTTTCTTAAAGTAAACTTGTTTCTAAAATTCGCAGTACCTAGGAAAAAGAGGTTGAAATTAGGAGCTAAAAGTTACCAATGCTAGGACAATTCCTACTATAGAAGGCTTGAGTTTATAAAGATGTTTGGATTATCATCTCTCTCTTTCTTCTAAAGAAACTAAAAATCTCCTGAACTGAGAGGTAGGAGTCTAAGATGGGCTCTGGTCTTCCTTTTATTTTACTTAATAAGACTTTAAAAAAAAACCTCTTAAATACCTACATACTTCAATTCGCTCACAGATAGGAACAAGTGTCTTATCCCGTCTAGGTTTTAAAATGTTGTGTGAGGATTAAATAACATCTGAAGTGCAAAAGTGTGTAGGAAAACACTATATAATTAGTGATGTATGTGGAGGATAGCCATCAAAAATATGTGCTGGGTTGCCTAACTGATGGTGGCACAGTGGATAGAGCACCGACCTGGGATGCTGAGGTCCCAGGTTCAAAACCTTGAGGTCGCCAGCTAGAGCACAGGCTCATCCAGCTTTAGCAGAGGCTCACCACCTTGAATGAAGGGTCCCTGGCTTGAGCAAGGGGTCACTGGCTCAGCTTGAGCCCCACAGTCAAGGCACACATGAGAAGCAATCAATGAAAAACTAAAGTGACTCAACTATGAGCTAATGCTTCCCATCTCTCTCCCTTCTCTCTCTTTTTTTTTCTCTCTTTTTTGTTAAAAAGAACTATATATGCTGTGTTAAGAGCAGTTGACCTGAAACCTCCTCTCCTGACAAGTGACAAGACCAGCTCTCTTTGAGGTCTTTCTAAGGTTGTGACGAATGATATTATCCTCTACTAGCAGAAGTACATTCTCCTTTTCAACAGATTCTATAGGTTTTGGGGTGGGACAGGGCTGGAAATCACTGTATAAATACAAAGTTATTGCTAATAGACTAATGTAGTAAACTAGAAACTGTCCTATTAAGAGAATACTTCTACTACATCATCCACATATAATCAATAGGACTCATCCTGTTAACATGACATTATAATGATCTCCTTCCTGTCTCCCTGCTGTTCCCAAAAGGGTCATGTTGAGAAAATGCAGAGAACAAGGTAGTGGGATGGACTGGACGCTGCATCTCACTCTACTTGGGGACCTGGGTAACTGTGGATCCACCCTCATGCCGTGACCCCTGTGCAGTGCCTTACCTTTCCTTCTTTTAGTCCTTGCTGCCGGACCTCTCCGCACAGCTTTCCGGAAGCACATAACGCAGGTACACTTCTTCCTCCCTGGTGCTGTCCGCTCTGATGCTGGGCCAGAACGAGAACTTCCGGAGCACATAACACAAGAACACCTCTCGTTTCCATGTGTCGGCAGCTCTGCTCCAGAGACAAAATCACAGCTTATGAAGACCCTTTCCATAGGCCCCAGTGATCCTATGTTTGGCACCCTTGTGGATTTCTGTATTGCTACTTCTTCCTCTGAAATATAATATTAATCTTTCCTATCTCTGACTTTTCCTTTTCCCTTCTCTTATTTTTTTTATCTTCATCAGATATCTTTAACCAACTCTATTTCTTTACGTCACAATTACCTTGTCCATCACCGGGGAGTGGGCTAGAGGTAGGAGGCTCTTCAGATTCTCCTTCTCTACTCGTTTGGGGAACTTCTACTTCACCAGATACTGAAGAGAAGAAAGAAATTAAGAAAGTTACCGTCCAGGGATCCTGAGCCAGTGATTAGGGAAGAGTTCCTGGTGCTCTCAAGCAACACGCTGATATCCTGAGTTAAGGTGAGCCACTTCCTCAGAAAAAAATATACCCACTCAATAATCACACCTGCCACCCTACAGAGAGAGACCTGCTTTTCCCCTCGTTTGTACCTCATTCTGCTTCTTCCGCTTTAATTTTACACTTTTGCCCTAAGAATTAAAATTTAAAACTGCATTCTTCTGGAAAAAAAAAAAAACCACTGTTCTTTGATCATTGTAAATGGAACTACTAGAACCACTTTAAAACTCATCCTAATGGGCCAGTGACTACTTACATCACCCACAGCATTTAAAGCCAGCTAATCAGTTGCGGTCTTACATTTCTGAAAGTAGCTAATCAGCATCAACCACACTCCAGAAAGACTGAGTCTATGGCTAAATGCTAGTCTGTTTATAATTACTCCTTTTTCTGAAAGTCTGCAGTCCCTGAAACCCATCAGCAATTTCCATTTTTAAAGAAATTGTGTTCAGTCAGAAGGAGAGGGTATGGGAACTGGGTGGATAAAGCAAAAAAAATAAAGACCTCATATACAGGCAACCGCGTGGTGATTATCTAAGGGAAAGGGGGTGGGGTGGAGTAGGAGAGGGTAAAGGGGGAATAAATGGTGATGGATAGAGACTTGACTTACGGCGACGAACACAGTACAATATATAGATGATGTAATACAGAATTGCACTCCTGAAACTTATATAATTGTATTGACCAATGCCACCACAGTAAATTCAATTTAAAAAAAGGAGTTGGGTGTCCAATAAATACACTGCCTCCTCCTATCATGTGCCTTGCTTAGCAAGCAATAAATCCCACATTTAGTTTCAGATATTAGGTATAGACCATCCCTTTAAAATGGAGTTGTCACCAAGATCATATTGAAAACTCTTGCTTGGAGTGTCCTGTGAAACTTTTAGACCAACAGGTATCATTTCCTGGCCTCTCATGCCCAAATCAGGGTGTCTTTCTGATCCACTGCCAAGTGAATCCATCCCAACAACAACTCGGGTTCTGACGTGTTTCATGAGCTCTTATTCCTGTATTTATCTTGTTATTTAAAGATGTGTGTGCAATTAGGTACAAAGTAGTTAGACATTGGGTTTGAAGTTACAGACTTTAGCAAATATTCAGTTAATGTGTTTCTTCTTCCATTACTTTATTTATTCTCACTATCCCATGTGTGCTTGTTCCTGGTTTACTTGTGCTTCTTGAATGCTAGAAGAAACTGATCCAAAGCAAATAAATGGAGGTATAGACCTGAGGAGTCCCCTGTCCAGAAGATAAAGTAATGAATTTGGGTTCATTGGACTAAATAGCTAAGTTGTATAAAGATATTTGGGAGGTAACGTCAGAGAAATGGGACCGTAAGGAGAGCTCCCGATACCTCTCCCCAAAATTTCAACAAGTCCTCCAACCAGTGACAGAAAAATCTATCCTTGGAGCATCTGGAAGTCCCACACACTGTACATGAAGAGAGTGGACCCCAATATTTAAAGTTCTGAAAGACAGTGTGCTATCAACGAAACCACACTCAGATGCCATTAAGGAAAAGGAAATCAAATATCATGGATACAAAAGACAGAGCTGTAGCACAGATAGATGAGGAAAAACCTATGGAGAAAAAATTTAATATATTGGAAACCTTGGAGCTAAATGACAGAGAATTTAAAATAGAAATCCTAAAAATACTCAGAGATATACAAGAAAACACAGAAAGACAATTTAGGGAGCTCAAAAAACAACTCAACAAACACAAAGAATATATTACCAAGGAAATTGAAACTATAAAAACAAATCAAACAGAGATAAAAAAAACTCAATTCATTAACTGAAAAACAAGGTAACAAGCTTAGCTAATAGAACAGGCCAGATAGAAGGTAGGATTAGTGACATAGAAGACAAGCAACTTGAAGCACAACAGAGAGAAGAAAGAGACTAAAAAATTTTAAAAAAATGAGAAAGCCCTACAGGAACTATCTGATTCCATCAAAAAGACTAACATAAGAATAATAGATATATCAGAGGGAGAAGAGAGAGAAAATGGAATGGAGAACATATTCAAACAAATAATAGACGAGAACTTCCCAAGCCTGTGGAAAGAACTAAAGCCTCAAATTCAAGAATCAAACAGAACACCGAGTTTTCTTAACCCCAAAAAACCTACTCCAAGGCATATTATAATAAAATTGGCACAAACTAACGACAAAGAAAAAATTCTCAAGGCAGCTAGGGAAAAGAAGAACACAACATATAAAGGAAGGCCTATTAGATTATCATCGGATTTCTCAGCAGAAACTCTACAAGCTAGAAGAGAGTGGACCCCAAAATATAAAGTTCTGAAAGATAGGAACTTTAAGCCAAGAATACTATACCCATCAAAGCTATTCTTCAAATACAAAGGAGAAATAAAAACATTCAGATACAGAAAAGATTAGGGAATTTATCATCATAAAACCCCTACTCCAGGAAATACTAAAGGGGGTTTTCCAACCAGATACAGAGAACGAAACAAAACCACAAGTAAAAGCTCCACCAAGAACACAATAAAACCAAATTTAAACTGTGACAACAAAAACAAAAAAAGGGGGGGGGGGAAGGACGGAGATTAAGTTTAACAGTAGCAAAGGATGATGGAGTGCAGAAGCACTCATAAGATAGTATACTACAATGAACATGGTAGGTACCCTTTTCATTACTTAATGGTAACCACCCCTGAAAAAACCACCACAGAAGCACATGACTTAAAAAAGGTAGCAACAGAGGAAAGAAGTGTGGAATAAAACCAAACAAAAACAAATGATAGAAAAACAAAAGAGAAGAATCAAACAAGATACAAAACTAACAGAAAGCAATATATAAACTGGCAATAGGGAGCCCACAAGTGTTAATAATTACACTAAATGTAAATGGATTAAAGTCACCAATAAAAATACACAGAGTAGCAGAATGGATTAAAAAAGAAAATCCGGGGGAAGACAAGATGGCAATGGAGTAGGGGGATGTACCAACTTCCACCTCCCAGAACCAAAGTGGATTACAAACTAATTTTAAGAACCATCATCTGGAAAAACCAACTTTGGACTAAACTAAGAGGACTCTTCAACCAAGAAACACTGAAGAAGGCACACTGAGACTGGTAGGAAAAGCAGAAACACGGAGAGGGCTGCCCAACTCCCGGAGTGAACGGCAGTCAGGAGAAACTTGTGTGGTGGGAAGTGAGTTTAGCAGAGAGGGGAGGGTCCTGAGTCCCAGGAACAAAGCCCCAGCCTGCAGCCCCAGAGCCTAGAAGAGGTGTATGGACAGTATTTAGCTAGAAACAAGACAGGATACTGTTGTAAGAAAGAGACTGATTTTGCAGACCCAGGATTCTTCTTAAAGGGACCGCACAGAAAACCTCTCTCACAACCACTCACCCAGGGCTCCGGGGGATGGGGAGAGAGGATAGAGGAGAGGACTGGAGTAGCAGGAAGAGAGTGTAATCTAGGAGGCACAGAAAGAAACATTTTGAGAGAGAGCCACCCTAACCTCTGGGACGAATCACTCCCCAAATCTGAAGTGAATATTTCCCCTGGAAATAGCAATACCAGCAAAGGGAAGCAGGACACCAGCCAAACAAGCTCTCCCACGGCACTCAGAGCAGAGTCGCATAGAAGAAGGGAGCTTTCAGGGCTACAGTAGTGATTGTTAGGGTCTGAGCTACAGCATCCCCACCCACACGGCTGAGGGCTCGGCTGAGGGTGGGTGGCAGAGGGACACAGAAGCGTGGTTCTGTTGGCAAGGGCAGAAGTTAGCTGGCCACCACTGAGGCCCAGGTGTGAGCTCAGTATTGCCCGGCTAGGGAGGAGGGGATGTGCAAAAGTGGTCAAGCCCAGCTGCGGGCTACTGGCAATCCAGCCTGCGGGGGAAAGGCAGGAGCCCTGGAAGGGATGGAGACCCGCCCTTGAGCAAGGGTGCAGGAGCACAGCCTTTCCCCGCCCGCGGAACCGAGGCTTGTGGCCTGAAGCGGGAACTAGCTCCTCCCACAAGGGTGGAGTCAAAAGCCCAGAACAGGTGGAGTACCGCTACTGAGTGTAGGCACACAGTCCCACACAGCCTGTGGAGCCAAGGCTTGCAGCCATCCCACGAGCGGGCTCTTCCTGCAAGGGCGGGGCGAAAGCCTGGAATCAGGCAGAGACCCACAGCTGAGCAAAGGTGCTCAACTCTGTCCTCAGAGCTGAGCATAATGCCACCCATGAGGGCAGGGCATAGGCCAAGGCCACCAAGCCTTGTACACCCGAGCACGTGGTCACAGCCACTTCTGTGAAGGAGAGGCGGAAACCACAGCAACAGCCCCAGTGGGCAGGCACTGGCAACGCCCATACCTGAATGCCCTAGGCAGCAACAGCAGAGGGGGTGGCGGGTCAGCAGAGGGGGTGACGGGTCTGCAGACAGACCAGACCTAGGGAATACAGAGGTCACACCCAGTGGACTCCAGTGGCCAAAACCTTCTTTTACACAGACAAAATGAGAAGGCAGAGAAATGCAACACAAATGAATCAAGAAAAATCCCCAGAAAAGGACCTGAATGAGTCAGATATAATCAAATTACCAGATGCAGAGTTTAAAATAACGATTGTTAGGATGCTCAAAATATTAGAACAATAGATGGTCATTAAAAACACTTAAATAAACAGATAGCAAATATAAAAAAGGACATTGAAATAATAAAAAAGAATCAGTCAGAAATGACAAGTACAATATCAGAAATGAAGAACACAATGGAAGGAATTAAAAGCAGGATGGATGAAGCTGAGAATCGAATCAGCGAGTTAGAGGACAAGATAAATAAAGGCACAGAAGCAGAGCAGAAAAAAGAAAAGAGACTCAAAAAGTCTGAGGAAACTCTTAGAGAGCTCTGTGACAACATGAAGAGAAATAACATACGCATCATAGGGGTTCCTGAAGAAGAAGAGATAAAACAAGGGATAGAGACTTTGTTCAAACATATCATAGCTGAAAACTTCCCTCAATTAAGGCAGGAAAACATCTCACAAGTTCAAGGAGCACAGAGAACTCCATTAAAGAGAAATCCAAAGAAATCTACAGCAAGACACACCATAATTAAAATACCAAAGCTAAGTGATAAAGAGAAAATATTAAAAGCTGCCAGAGAAAAAAAGACTATCACCTACAAAGGAGCCCCCATAAGGATGACTTCCGACTTCTCAACAGAAACACTTGAGGCAGAAGGGAATGGCAAGAAATATTCAAAGTAATGCAGAACAAGAACCTACAACCAAGACTACTTTATCCAGCAAGGCTATCGTTTAAAATTGAAGGAGAAATAAAAAGCTTTCCAGACAAAAAAAAAAACAAAAAAACTCAAGGAATTCACTACAGCCAAACCTAGGCTGCAAGAAATGCTAAGGGGCCTGTTGTAAATAGATCAAAGGAGAAAAAGAATACAGCAAAAGAGAAAAACAGTTTTAAAGAATAAAATGGCAATAAACAACTACATATCAATAATAACCTTAAATGTAAATAGATTAAATGATCTGATCAAAAGACATAGGGTAGCTGCATGTATAAGAAAACTCATACATATGCTGTCTATAAGAGACACACCTTAAAACAAAAGATGCACACAGACTGAAGATAAAAGGATGGAAAAAACTATTTCACGCAAATGGAAATGAAAAAAAAGCTGGGGTAGCAATACTTATATCAGACAAAATGGACTTTAAAACAAAGGCTATGGTAAGAGATAAAGAAGATCACTACATAATGATAAAGAGAGCAACCCAACAGGAAGATATAACTATTATAAATATCTATGCATCTAATATAGGAGCACCTAAATATATAAAGCAGACTTTGATGGATTTAAAGGGCGAGATCAACAGCAATACTATAATAGTAGGGGATTTCAATACCCCAGTAACATCACTAGATAGATCCTCTAGAAAGAAAATTAACAAAAAAACAGCAGACTTAAAGGACATATTAGATCAACTCGATTTAATATCTTCAGAACCTTTCACCCTAAAACAGCAGAATATACATTCTTTTCAAGTGCTCATGGTATATTCCCTAGGATAGACCCTCTCAACAAATTTGAGAAGATTGAAATCATATCAAGCACTTTTTCTGATCACAATGGCATGAAATTAGAAATCAACCACAACAGAAAAACTGAAAAATACTCAAACACTTGGAAACTAAATAGCATGTCATTAAATAACGAATGGGTTAACAATGAGATCAAAGAAGAAATTTAAAAATTCCTAGAAATGAATGATAATGAGCATACATCAACTCAAAATTTATGGGACACAGCAAAAGCAGTCCTGAGAGGGAAGTTCATAGCATTACAGGCATACCTCAAGAAGCTAGAAAAAGGTCAAATAAACAACTTGACCCTGCATCTGAAAGAACTAGAAAAAGAACAGCAAGGAAAGCCCAGAGGTAGTAGAAGGAAGGAAATAATAAAGGCCAGAGCAGAAATAAATGACATAGAGGCTAAAAAACAATACAGAGGATTAATGAAACCAGGAGCTGGTTCCCTGAAAAGGTAAACAAGATCAATGAACCTTTAACCAGACTTACCAAGAAAAAAAGAAGACTCAAATAAATAAAATTAGAAACGAGAGCGGAGAAATAACAACTGACACAACAGAAATACAAAATATTGTAAGAAAATACTATGAAGAACTGTACAGCAGAAAACTAGACAACCTAGATGAAATGGACAAATCCCTTGAAACATAATCTTCCAAAACTTAATCTCAAAGAATCAGAAAACCTAAACAAACCAATTACACAAATGAGATTGAAACAGTTATCAAAAAACTCCAAAAAAAGAAAAGTCCTGGGCCTGATGGCTTCACAAGTGAATTCTACCAAATATTCAAAGAAGAACTAACTCTTAAACTTCTCAAGCTATTTCAAAAAATTCAAGAGGAAGGAAGACTTCCAAGCTCCTTTTATGAGGCAAGTATAATTCTGATTCGAAAAACAGGCAAAGAAAACACAATGAAAGAAAACTATAGGCCAATAACCCTGATGAATTTAGATGCTAAAATCTTCAACAAAATATTAGCAAACCAGATCCAGCAATATATGAAAAAAATCATACAACATGATCAAGTGGAATTTATTCTTGGGAGACAAGGTTGGTACAATATTTGCAAATCAATCAATATGATTCATCACATAAACAAAAGGAAGGAGAAAAACCACATGATAATTTCAATAGATGCAAAAAAAGCATTTGATAAAATCCAGCACCCATTCATGATCACAACTCTCAGCAAAGTGGGAATATAGGGAACATACCTCAAAATGATAAAGGTAATCTATGACAAACCCACAGCCAACATCATACTCAATGGACAAAAATTAAAAGCAATCCCCTTAAGATCAGGAACAAGGCAGGGGTGCCCCCCTTTCACCACTCTTATTCAACATAGTTCTGGAAGTCCTAGCCACAGCAGACAAGAAGAAGAAAGGCATCCCAAATTGGAAAAGAAGAAGTAAAACTATCATTATTTGCAGATCATATGATATTGTATATAGAAAACCCTAAAGTCTCAGTCAAAAAACTACTGGACCTGATAAATGAATTCAGCAAGGAGGCAGGATATAAAATTAATACTCAGAAATCAGAGGCATTTTCATACACCAACAATGAACTGTCAGAAAGAGAAATTAAGGAAGCAATCCCCTTTACCATTACAACCAAAAAAATAAAGTACCTAGGAATAAATTTAACCAGGGAGATTAAAGACTTATACTCAAAAAATTATAAAAGGGAAGATACAAACAAGTGGAGGCATATTCCATGCTCATGGTTAGGAAGAATAAACATCATTAAAATGTCTATATTACCCAAAGCAATTTATAAATTCAATACAATACCAATTAAAATACCAATGACTTACTTCAAGGATATAGAACACATATTCCAAAAATTTATATGGAACCAAAAGAGAACACAAATAGCCTCAGCAATCTTGAAAAGGAAGAATAAAGCAGGAGGTATCACACTTCCGGATATCAAGTTATCAATATATTATAAGGCCATTGTACTCAAAGCAGCCTGGTACTGGCATAAGAATAGGCATATAGATCAATGGAACAGAACTGAGAACCCAAAATAAACCCACACTTTTATTGACAACTGATATTTGACAAAGGAGGTAAGAACATACATTGGAGTAAAGACAGCCTCTTCAACAAATGGTGTTGGGAAAATTAGACAAAAAAATAAAATGAAACTGGACCACCAACTGACACCATTCACAAAAATAAACTCAAAATGGATAAAAGACTTAAATGTAAGCTGTAAAACCATGAGCATCTTAGAAGAAAACATAGGCAGTAAGCTCTCCGACATCTCTCGCAGCAATATATGTGCCGCTTTATCTCCACGGGCAAGAGAAATAAACAACAGGATAAACAAATGGGACTTTATCAAACAAAAAAGCTTCTGCACAGCTAAAGACAATAAGAACAGAATAAAAAGACAAACTATACAATGGGAGAATATATTTGACAATATGTCTGATAAGGGGTTAATAACCAAAACTTATAAAGAACTTGTAAAACTCAATACCAGGAAGACAATCCAATCAAAAAATGGGCAAGGCCCTGGCCGGTTGGCTCAGTGGTAGAGCGTCGACCTGGCGTGCAGAAGTCCCGGGTTTGATTCCCGGCCAGGGCACACAGGAGAAGCGCAGACATCAGAGATATACAAAGAATTATTGTAGAATACTACAAAAAACTATATGCCACCAAATTCAACAATCTAGATGAAATGGATAAATTCCTAGAACAATACAACCTTCCTAGACTGAGTCATGAAGAAGCAGAAAGCCTAAACAGACCAATTAGCAGGGAGGAAATAGAAAAAACTATTAATAACCTCCCCCAAAATAAAAGTCCAGGCCCAGAGGGTTATACTAGTAAATTCTATCAAACATTCAAAGAAGACTTGGTTCCTATTCTACTCTAAGTCTTCCAAAAAATTGAAGAAGAAGCAATAGTTCTAAACACATTTTATGAGGCCAATATAACCCTCATACCGAAACCTGGCAAGGATGGCACAAAAAAAGAAAACTACAGGCCAATAACTCTAATGAATACAGATGCTAAAATACAAAACAAAATACTAGCAAATCAAATACAACAACATATTAAAAAAAAATACATCATGATCAAGTGGGATTCATCCCAGAATCTCAAGGATGGTTCAACATAGGTAAAACGGTTAATGCAATACACCATATCAACAAAACAAAGAACAAAAACCACATGATCTTATCAGTAGATGCAGAAAATGTATTCGATAAAATACAACACAATTTTATGTTTAAGACACTCAACAAAATGGGTATAGAAGGGAAATATCTCGGCCCTGGCCGGTTGGCTCAGTGGTAGAGCATCGGCCTGGCGTGCAGGGGTCCTGGGTTCAATTCCCGGCCAGGGCACACAGGAGAAGTGCCCATCTGCTTCTCCACCCCTCCCCTTCTCCTTCCTCTCTGTCTCTCTCTTCCCCTCCCACAGCCAAGGCTCCATTGGAGCAAAGTTGGCCCGGGCACTGAGGATGGCTCCATGGCCTCTGCCTCAGGCGCTAGAATGGCTCTGGTCGCAACGGAGTGATGCCCTAGATGGGCAGAGCATCGCCCCCTGGTGGGTGTGCTGGGTGGATCCCGGTCAGGCGCATGTGGGAGTCTGTCTGACTGCCTCCCCGTTTCCAACTTCAGAAAAATACAAAAAAAAAAAAAAAAAGAAGGAAAATATCTCAACATGATAAAGGCCATATATTATAAACCATCAGCTAACATCATATTAAATGGCATAAAATTGAGGACTTTCCCTCTTAAATCAGGAACAAGACAGGGTTTCCACTCTCCCCAATCTTATTTAACGTGGTGCTAGAAGTTTTAGCCCAGTGGTTCTCAACCTTTCTAATGCCGTGACCCCGCAATACAGTTCCTCATGTTGCGGTGACCCCAAACCAAAAAATAATTTTGGTAGCTACTTCATAACTGTAATTTTGCTACAGTTATGATTCGGAATGTAAATACCTGATATGCATTATGTATTTTCCGATGGCTTTAGGCGACCCCGCTGGGGTCGCGACCCACAGGTTGAGAACCGCTGTTCTAGCCAGAGCAATCAGACAAGAGAAAGAAATAAAAGGCATACATATCAGAAGTAAAGGTATCACTTTTTGCAGATGATATGATCCTATACTTCGAAAACCCCAAAGACTCCACTAAAAGATTACTAGAAACAATAAACCAATACAGTAAGGGCGCAGAATACAAAATTAATATACAAAAGTCCATAATCTTTCTATATACCAACAATGAAACATTAGAAAACGAACTAGCCTGACCAGGCGGTTGCGCAGTGGATAGAGTGTTGGACTGGGTTGCGGAAGACCCAGGTTCGAGACCCCAAGGTCACCAGCTTCAGTGAGGGCTCATCTGGTTTGAGCAAAAAGCTCACCAGCTTGGACCCAAGGTCGCTGGCTCGAGCAAGGGGTTACTCAGTCTGCTATAGCCTCACAGTCAAGGCACATATGAGAAAGCAATCAATGGACAACTAAGATGTCGCAACAAAAAACTAATGATTGATGCTTCTCATCTCTCTCCGTTCCTGTCTGTCTATCCCTCTCTCTGACTCTCTGTCTCTGTGTAAAAAAAAAAAAAAAAAGAAAATGAACTAAAAAAAATCCCCTTCATGATTGCAACAAAAATAATAAAATACCTAGGAATAAACATAACAAAGAATGTAAAGGACCTATATAATGAAAACTACAAAGTATTGTTAAGGGAAATCAAAAAAGGTACAATGAAATGGAAAAATATTCCTTGTTCTCAGATAGGAAGAATAAATATAATCAAAATGGCCATATTACCCAAAGCAATATATAAATTTAATGCAATTCCCATCAAAATTCCAATGACATTTTTTAAAGAAATGGAACAAAAAATCATCAGATTTATATGGAACTATAAAAAACCCCGAATTGCCAAAGCAATCCTAAGGAAAAAGAATGAAGCTAGGGGCATTATAATACCTGACTTCAAACTATATTATAGAGCCATGACAATCAAAACAGCATGGTATTGGCAGAAAAATAGACACTCAGACCAATGGAACAGAATAGAAAGTCCAGAAATAAAACCACATATATATGGTCAAATAATTTTCGATAAAGGGGCCAAAACACACAATGGAGAAAAGAGAGCCTCTTCAACAAATGGTGCTGGGAAAACTGGAAAGCCACATGCAAAAGAATGAAACTCGACTATAGTTTGTCCCCTTGTACGAAAATTAATTCAAAATGGATCAAAGACCTAAATATAAGACCTGAAACAATAAAGTACATAGAAGAAGACATAGGTACTCAACTCATGGACCTTGGTTTTAAAGAGCATTTTATGAATTCGACTCCAAAGGCAAGAGAAGTGAAGGCAAAAATAAATGAATGGGACTATATCAGACTAAGAAGTTTTTGCTCAGCAAGAGAAACTGACAACAAAATAAACAGACAGCCAACTAAATGGGAAATGATATTTTCAAACAACAGCTCAGATAAGGGCCTAATATCCAAAATATACAAAGAACTCATAAAACTCAACAACAAACAAACAATGCAATAAAAAAATGGGAATAGGACATGAACAGAAACTTCTCCCAGAAAGAAATACAGATGGCCAACAGATATATGAAAAGATGCTCATCTTCATTAGTTATTAGAGAAACGCAAATCAAAACTACAATGAGATACCACCTCACACCTGTTAGATTAGCTATTACCAACAAGACAGGTAATAGCAAGTGTTGGAGAGGCTGTGGAGAAAAAGGAACCCTCATTCACTGTTGGTGGGAATGTAAAGTAGTACAACCATTATGGAAGAAAGTATGGTGGTTCCTCAAAAAATTGAAAATAGTCCTACCTTATGACCCAGCAATCCCTCTACTGGGTATATACCCCCAAAACTCAGAGACATTGATACATAAAGACACATGTAGCCCCATGTTCATTGCAGCATTGTTCACAGTGGCCAAGACATGGAAACAACCAAAAAAACCCTTCAATAGAAGACTGGATAAAGAAGATGTAGCACATATACACTATGGAATACTACTCAGCATAAGAAATTATGACATCAGATCATTTACAACAAAATGGTTGGATCTTCATAACATTATACGGAGTGAAATAAGTAAATCAGAAAAAACTAAGAACTGCATGATTCCATACATAGGTGGGACATAAAAACGAGACTAAGAGACATGGACAAGAGTGTGGTGGTTGGGGAGGGGGGATAGGAGAGGGAGGGAGAGGGGAAAGGGGAGGGGGAGGGACACAAAGAAAACCAGATAGAAGGTGACGGAGGACAATCTGACTTTGGGTGGTGGGTATGCAACATAATTGAATGACAAGATAACCTGGAGATGTTTTCTTTGAATATATGTACCCTGGTTTATTGATGTCACCCCATTAAAATTAATACAAATTTATTTTTTAAAAAAAGATATTTGGTCACACTCTGTCCTGAATCCCTCATCAAAACTTTCATGAAGGTGCTTGACACCTTTTCAATTTTTGTGAAAGAAAATCATTCTTTTTAGCACATACTGTAAGGTCAACTATTATGATATGATTGATCACATAGACTCCGTTTTATTCTCCTCGGTGGATGAACCCAGTGCTCCATTCACATGCAGTATACCCTTATAATTGAATGTTGTGACCTCTCTGCTGTTCATCATGAGCTTGTCTTTGCCAAAGCTACAGTCTCCCACTGACACAACTCCACTTCCTCTTTGTACTCTCACTATGACTCTAACTTGCACATATCTTAATAAATGACAAAACTGCACAGGTGACGACTTCGAGTTTCAATGCAGAACTTCTGATACATCAAAAGTAAACAATACATTTGATAGTATTTCTATAAAAAAGGATAGTCAAGTGACCAAAAGTTCCTATGTCCCAACCAGTAACTGCTACTTTCAGAACATTACCTAATGAACATCTTTCTTACTTCTTTTTTCTTTTCTTTTCTTTTAAACTCCCTTACGTATTTAATCAATACAGATCTAATATGCAAATGAAGCTACCAGATTAAGTGTTGTAAAGAAGGAATAAGTTTAAAATTCCTGCAAAATTCTTTTATATTTTGAATATTAGTATGCGTGATTCAAGATCTGTAGGTAATAAACAAAACAGGAATACCTCACTTCTCTATAGCGCCTAACCCAATTACTATACCCTCTTCTATAAACAAATCTTTAGTGTATTTCCGCTCAACTTTGTTTGATGTCCCAGCTGATAAGAATAGCCTATATTATTCACTTAGGAAAAAGCAATGGCTCATCTGAAATTATTTTCTAGAGGTTTACTTAAACCTTACTGTGGTAAGCAGAACTCTAAAAAGACCCTCCACGATTTCCTTTCTAAACTCTGTGAATGTCATATTTCCCAATTTTTAAGTTATGTTATAATGCAGAAGTGATATTAAGAAACAAATGTTATCAAGACAAGAGATAACCAATGCTGGTGAGAAAAGGGAACCCGTGAGCACTGCAGATAAGATTGTAAATTTGTGCAACCAGTAGAGAAAACCGTATGGAGATTACACAAAAACATAAACATAGAACTACCATATGATGCAGCAATTTCATTTCTGGGTAACTATCCAAAAAACACAAAATAGCTATGTCAAGGAGATAGTGCCCCCTTGTTCACTGAAACATTTTTCACAATGCCAAGAAATAGAAACAACCTATGTATCCAACAACAGATAAATAAATAAAGAAAATGTGATACAGCCTGACCAGGTAGTGGCACAGTGAATAGAGCGTTGGACTGGGATGCAGAGGACCCAGGTTCGAGACCCCGAGGTCGCCAGCTTGAGCGCGGGCTCATCTGGTTTGAGCAAAAAAAGCCCACCAGCTTGAACCCAAGGTCGCTGGCTCCAGCAAGAGGTTACTCAGTCTGCTGAAGGTCCGCGGTCAAGACACATATAAGAAAGCAATCAATGAACAACTAAGGTGTTGCAACGCACAATGAAAAATTAACGATTGATGCTTCTCATCTCTCTCCGTTCCTGTCTGTCTGTCTATCCCTCTCTCTGACTCACTCTCTGTCTCCATAATAAGTAAATAAATAAATAAATAAATAAATAAATAAATAACAATGTGATACATACACACAATGGAATTCATAAAGAAAAAAGAAGAAAAAGAAAGGAACATCATGCATTTTGCCCATTTTAACAGCATGGATGGACCTTGAAGGCAGTACGTAAGTGAAATACGCCAGAGAAAGACAAATACTGTATGACTTCATTTAAATGTGAAATCTTTAAAAAAAATAGAAAAAGAGAACCAATTTGTTTTTGCCACAGTGGGCAATGGAAACTAGAGGAATTGAAAGAAGGTTATCAAAACGTATAAACTTCCAGTTGTAAGATAAACAAGTACTATAAATGTAATATACACCATGATGACTATAGTTAACACTGTTGTATATTTGTAAGTTACCAAGAGAGTAAATTTTAAAAGTTCTCATCACAAGGAAATATACTTCTTTTAGTGTGTCTATATGAGATGGTGGATCTTAATTGAAATTACTGTAAATATTAGTTCACAATATATGTAAGTCAAGTCATTATGCTATGCACCTTAAATTTATACAGTGTTGTATGTCAATTATAGCCCAATAAAACTGAAAGGAAAATAGAATTTAGTGAATGACAGAAAGAAAAGGAAGGAAGGAAGGAAGGAAGGAAGGAAGGAAGGAAGGAAGGAAGGAAGGAAGGAAGGAAGGAAGGAATTTCCTCCTGGTGGGTCCAATTTAACTACAGAAGCCCTTTAAAAGTAGAGAGTTTTCTCTAGGTAGTATCAGAAAAGGATGCCATAGATTCAAAGATTAAGAAGGATTGAGAAAAACTCTACAAGCTATCACTGGATTGAATATATATGGGTCATACATCAAGGAAAGTGAGTGGCCTCTAGGAACTAAGAATGAGCTCTGGCCACCATCAGCAACAAAACTGGAATCTCAGTCCTACAATCACAAGGAACTAGATTCTGTCGACAGTTTGAATAAATCTCCCCAGAGTCTCCAAATAAGAGTAAATAGTGGACATCTTGATTTTAGCCCATGACACGTTAAGCATAGGACTGTATTGCACCCATCCAGACTTGCAACCCACAGAACTGTAAGACAATAGGTCTTGTGTTCAGTCACTAAGCTCTTGGTAATTTTTCATGCAGGAATGGAAAATTAACATCCCTTGCCAACTCTTGAATAAGACCTGAGGGGTTTAAAGTTCATTTGTGCATCCTCTCTCATCCAATATATAAATCACCTCCTCTAATACTCTATAGATCTAAATCATCCTTAATCTACTCATTGAACTGGCAAAACAAAAAAAAAGCTACTCATACAACACTTTTGAATAAAAAACTCCTGGTTTGTAAAACAACAGGCTATTGTCTAAGTAAGCCATAATCTATTGGCTGAAGAATACTGTGTAAAGAAATGCCACAGAGTAACCCAAAATTACCCAAAAACGAATTACTAAAAGACAAATAAGAGGATATATAAAGAGAATTAACTGGATGTGGAAGACAATGGGTGTCAAAATTTTTGTAATAGCCGTTCTACATTTGATTACATCAAATATCTTAGAGCCCCTCTCACAGAGTACACAAACCAAAAAGACCTCCGTGATCTCGGAATACCCCCTCAACACCCATTTACACTGGTCCCCCAATTATCATAACCCTTCTCTTTTATATGTACATAAAAATAGGCATATGCTACTATTTAAATAATATTTTTTCATTTCAACAGTTGAACATGTTTACTATTTTGAATATACACAACATACAGTTTAAAAACACAGATGAAAAGTATAAACATCATCTACAGTTCAATGGCTGAATGTAATCACTACATATGTTTTTGTGGATGAATTGCCATGGATTTTTTTCTGTATCTCTGTGTTTATATATAGAGATGGATAAACACAAATAAATACGCATATACACATCTGCACCCATGTATATGTTTGTGTGTACATAGAATTATATGTATATGTTTTTTACCACATGTGCACACACACAGACACACCCAGTTTGCTTTCTTCGTTGAGCCTTCTTTGGAACATCTTTCCAAATTAACAAAAATTTCTTGACCCAGTAAAGAAGCCGTATACTGGGGAAGCAGTGTCTCCCTATCAGCCTGATCATTTAATTCTGGATGACTACGTGGAGGAGAATAAACCGTTTTGTTGAGGCCTCTGCCTTTCCAGGCCTCTCTGTTCCAGTGTCTTGGCCTCCCTCCCGCCTGACGGAGCAGCAGGGAATCCGAGGGCCCTCCGGGGTCTGCGGGGCCACAGGCGTCCCCAGGACAGTCAGAGGTGGGACTCCCGCACCTGGCCTGCTTACCTTTGCCGCGGGGGTTTCTCCACTGCTTCCTTTTCATTCTTGTCCAGGAATGTCCTTTCTTTTTTTCTTCAAAAAGGAAGAGGATAAAGTTAATTATTCAGAACCATGAATATAATTCTCAAAGCCTTGTAGGTTTGGTAGCATTCGAGGACTTTTTTCAGACTTTGATCCACCAAAAAAGAAAAAAAAAAGGCGGGGGGGTTCCTAATTATCATGGGAGCAGCGTGAGGTTGATTACAAAGATATATCCTGCGCTGCAAAGACTTGGGAGACAAGAAGAGACAGCCTTCACTGTTTTGTTTTTTAAAGGCAGACAACAAACCGCAGCCGGTGCCCTAGACTGGATGAAAATTGTGGTTATGTACAGCATGTTCCCTTCGTAAGTGTCCATTCAAACGTGCGATGGGAAGCACTCTTCATTATTCCATTCCTAAGGAATGTCATGGACCCTATACAAGTCGAGGAAACAGTCTTGACTTTGATATGGAGGCATTTCCATGAAATAATCCCTGGACTCCCGCAGGTATGAGACAGATCGTCTCACTTGTGTTTAATCAAGTGCCTGAGGCCCCTGGAGAAGGTAAGGACCCACAGTGGGTCTTTGTGTGACTGTTTTCGCTTTCGTGTGAATGACATGAAACACGTGAATGTGAGAAGACCACTGGCACTGGTCAATAGAGGTGGTATCTTATTATTAGGAATGTCATGCCGGTCAGCTACTAGATTTCTACTGCTGAAGGCGAAGCCTCAGTCCATGGAGGGAGGCCCACTTCGAGGTGGGTCAACTCAGTTCTAGGACTTACAAGGCAGGAAGGGCCTGAAAGTCATGCCCTTCAAGTAGAACTGGTACATTCAAGAATGTGGGGACGGTGACCCAAGGACAGCTGGGCTGTCTCCTTCACAGCAAACAATGATCGCACGGTGTCCTGAATTCAAGATTCCCCTGGTGGCCTGGGCCTGGTGTTCACATGCCTGGCTAAGCTGACAGCCGGTGTCCACAGGGCTGCTGTGGCTGCTTGGTTTCACAGCCAACGTGGCAGAAGCCAAAGCAAATTTGGTCCCTCCTCTGGCTGGCAGAACTCAGACAACTGGGCTTTCGCACGGGGCCTAGGTGCTGTGCTAGTCAAGCGGAAAACCACGGGCTGGCAAGGGGCAGGTACCTCTCTCTCAGACCGTGACTGTGGACATGAACTTGTGGGGAACTCTCATGGAAATGCCCAGTACCTGGTCTCTGCAGACAGAGGCTGACACCACGATTCTGATGTCGGGGCTACTGCTGCACGCCAGGCTCATGACTTCCCCCAAAGCCCGCCTGCTCATCCCTCGGTCAGGGAGCCATCACTCGGCGCTTTCTCTGTCTGCTCCTGACACACTGATCAGGCCGCCAAGCCCTCCTGTGGCTGTGTGTGGGGCGTCAACGCAATCCACACTTCAACTTACAGAGCAGCTGACTGGCCACACCATTGCGACCCTAGAAGCTTGTGCGTGTCATGAGCCTGGCTGGCTGGGCCATCTGAGTCTGACAATGGTGCGTCTCCCAATGCACTGATCATGTGACTCAACATCCCTCCTCTCCTGTCTACACACCTCTGTATGGCTCTTTGGTCACTGAAGACAGCTGTTCCCAGAAAAGGACCAGCTCCTCCTGCATCATGATCAGGACCAAAGCACTGAGGGTGAACGGTGTTATATCGGCTGATTCTAAGAAGTCAGGATTCTGTCCTGACCTGCCCTGGACGACGCCTCCTTTTCCAACCACCCTGAGTGCCTGGGGGAGTCAGATTTAGTTCTGGCTACATTTTATGAAATGCCTTTTCCTGCTTGTATCTGATCCTTCTGGATAAAAAGTCTGAGTAACAATGAAAGATGACTGAGGAAGAGAGATGCAGTTATAGCCACTGGGAGGGTACACACAGATTTTGGGGGACAGTCGAGGAAGAGCAAAGATCCAGGCATCTGAGGAAGGAACACCATACACTTTAGGACGTCCGAGGGAGGAAGAAGCATTAATAATATCTGTCTCTCAGAACCGCCGTGAACCCTTCTTCCAGGCCCATGCGCGTGGTCCAGCTCTCCCACCGAGGAGATGCTGGGTCTGCCGTTCTGTCTGGTGCAGAGGAAACAGGAGCCGTCCCCTGCCTCTGCACCCCCAGGCAGAGCCCCTCTGAGCAGCAAGGACTAGACGCAGTGAATGGAAGTGGGAACGATCAGGCCACAGCCAGGGCTCACACGGGGGCACTCTTCATCTGGCCCTGGCTGGTGCCCATCACATGAAGGGGCCTCACTGTAAATGCTTCTCTCCCAGGGTCCCTGTGTATATGCCCTTGAGAGGATGCTTCTTAAGTGAAAGCCAGGTACTCACTGGCCTCGCTCACGGAAACGTGGTGAACGGCAGATTGGGAGTGGGCCCAGGAGACCCAGAGCACTTAGGGTTAAATGCTGTGAGAAACAAACCAGATGGCCTCAGTCCCACCCCCACTGGTCCAAGTAGTGAAGGGGCTGGTGGAAGTGGTGTCTTCATGGGGAAATTCACCGGAGTGCCCCGGGTGAAGTGGGTTTGCTCAGGGCACTTCTTGGTGGACTTCCATGCGCCTCCGAGTATCTAATGTAGCCGTCCAGGCCCGAGGGCAGACGTTTCCTGACTGGTATAGAACAGAGAACGTCTCCCTCCTCAGAAATATCCCGGATAACAAGGTCTCCCTCCTCTGCTCAGAGGAGACTGCCTGAAGGTTTGAGCAGGTGTACTAGCAGCCCCCTTCTAAGCCGGGGTTTCTGACAGCGGGGAACAGTTTCTGAAGCTCGTATTCCTCAGCCTGGCTAAGTCTTTTTGTGCCGCATTGACCCTACATTGGTGCTGGGGGACAAAGAAGTGATGCACCCGTATCATATCTCAGAAAAGTCACTTCTAGGGATGTATTCAAGGTCTATGAAGGCATGAAGCCACAGAAAGCATTTTACAAGAATGTTCATTGCAATGTCTTCATATTAGCCCCAAACTGGCACACTGATGGTGTCCATCAATAGGAGAACATGCAGTAGTGGCTAGATTCATACAGTGTGCATTCACTGCAATCAGAAGAAAGAAGCTATATTGGTACATTCAACAATATAGGTTAAAATAAAATAAAAAGGAATTGTGCTGAATGAAACACTGCACCAAAACAGAATATGTTCTAAAAACCTTATTTATTTGTAATTGGCAAACAAGCCAAATTGAGGTATCATGAAAAAATAAGAGTAGTAATTGTGTTTGATGAGTGAGGGTTAAGGATATACTAGAACAGCGGTTCTCAACCTGTGGGTCGCGACCCCGGCGGGGTCGCCTAAAGCCATCGGAAAATACATAATGCATATCAGGTATTTACATTCCGAATCATAACTGTAGCAAAATTACAGTTATGAAGTAGCCACCAAAGTTATTTTTTGGTTTGGGGTCACCGCAACATGAGGAACTGTATTGCGGGGTCACGGCATTAGAAAGGTTGAGAACCACTGGACTAGAAGAACATAAGGGCCCTTTCTGGGGTGATGGTCACATTCCGCATCTTATTAGGATTTGAGTTATACAGGACAATGCATGTCAGAATGCATCAAATGCTATTCTCAACCTCTTTACAGTTACATTTTGCTGTAAATTTTATCTCAAAAGAGAACTTTTTAAAAGGTAAGTTGGCAAAATATTAAATGTTTATATTGTCTTATACATGATCTACTAATTTAAAGGAAAATGGAACAGTATAAATAGACTTTTTAGATAGAAAATATCATTCTAAATGTGCTAATTAATGCATAGAAAAAAACTAAACATATATATCAAATTTATAAAGTTCATATATTTAAAAATTTTTTAAACATGAAGATATAAGCATTAAAAAATATAAGTTGCCATTTTAAAAGATGTAATCTAACCATACAAAGGTGAATATTCATTTCGGGGGGAGTATAAAAAATATTTGTTGTCATAGCTACTGTAATAAGTTATCATAAACTTTGTAGCTTAAAACAACACAAATTTATTATTTTACATATCTGAAGGTCAGTCATCTAACCCAAGTCTCACTGGGCTAAAATTTAGGTACCCACAGGGCTGTTCTTTTCGGAGGTTGTAGGAAATAATCCGTTTTTGAAAATCTTTTCCGGCTTCCGTATTCTTGCCTCAGGGTCCCCTGCCTGCATGTTCAAAGCCAGCCTCACTGCATCACTCAGATCATTATTCCCTCTTTCACAGCAGGAAAGGTTTTCTGATTTTCAGGACCCATGTGATAATCCAATTGGGACCATCAAGATAATCCAAGACAGCCTCCCCATTTCAATATCCTTATCACATCCTCAAAGTCTCTCTCACCATGTGAAGTAAGAGATTACAGGTTCCAGGGATTAAGCATAGATGTCTCTGTTTCTGTTGGTATAAAATTCTCAAGAACTTTACAGATCTCCCATGTATGTCACGGAGATGTACTCCATAGACAAGAGCCCCTCCACAAATTTTCCTACATAATTATATCTCTATTTTTTTTATCTACGCTGACATGGCTGAGGGGATCTGTAAGATATGCATTTAATCTCTTCAAAAAACTTTTTATGTGACTGAATTATTCTGATATTTTGCTACTTCTGAGGCATCAGCAAAAAGTTATTAAGCCACATTCTTGGTCACTTCTACAGAACACAATTTCTTGACAGTGAATCTACTAATTTTATTAAATAATGTCATCTCAGCAGATGATGTAAGTTGTATTGTGCGTTCACTACCCCAAGTCGCTTCTTTCTGTCACCATTTTTCTCCCCTTCACCCTCCTCTACCTGCCCCCACCCCTTCCCTCTCTTAATCTCCATGTACTGCTGTCTCACCTCTATGAGTTTTTCTTTGCCTAATCCCTTCACCTTTTTCATGTAGTCCTCTGACCACCATTCCCTCTGACAGCTGTCAGCCTGTTCTTCACATCTATGAGTCTGTTTCTATTTTGTTTGTTGGTTTATTTTGTTCCTTAGGTGCCACATATAAGTAAAATCATATGGTGCTTGTCTTTCTCTGACTGGATTATCTCTTAGCATAATACTTCCCAGGTCTATCCATGCTGTCATAAAAGATAAGGTTTCCTCCTTTTTCATGGCTGAGTAGTTTTCCGTTGTCCAAGTTCTACTTGTAACCCATATTCCTTGTTCCTCTCCTCCATCTTCACAGGCAGCAACACTGCATGTTTCTGTGACTATCTTCCACATCTAGGAATAGCTCTTCACTCTGAAACTCATTAATTATACTGGTGGCGCCCAAATTTGCAAGGTAATCTCCCTTTTGCCATGGAAGAAAAAAAACATTACAAATTCCAGAGATCAGGATAAGAACATATTTGAGGGACTGTCATATTATCATCACATTCTTATAAAGAAGAATATAAAACTTCCATTTAAAAATTCACTTTAACATGAAAATCACATAAAATTTTATTCACTCTTACTTCTTTTCCTCTTGATCCTTCCCAAAGTAGAGCTGTTCCCAAGAGCCACATTATCTAGAAAACAAGAAGTTGATATAAAGTAGAAATTAAGAACTAAAAGTTACCAATACTAGGATGATGCATACTATATAGAAGGCTTAAGTTTTTTTTAAAGTCATTTGGTTTATCATTTTTCTCTTCCTTTTAAAAAAACTAAATATCTTCTGAATGAGAAGTGGGAGTCCAGGGTCTTCCTTTATTTCTCAGTGGGGTTTAAAAACACTCTTAAATACCTACATAGTTCAATTCACTGACAGATAAGAACAGGTGTCCTATCCTGTCTCAGTCTGATGAATTTCTGTGAGGATTAAATAATACCCTATGTGCTAAAGTTTGTAGGGAAACACTATATAAATTAGTGACATGCCAAGGACATCCATCAAAAAGATGTGCTGGGTTAAGAGCAGTTGATCTGAAGTCTCCCCTGCTGACAAGTGGCAGGATCAGCTGTCTTTGAGGTCTTTCTAAGGTTGTAAAAAATTGACACTATTATCTACTAGCAGAAGTACATCCTCCTTCTTTTTTTCATATTCCATAGATATCTGGGTAGGACAAGGGTGGAAATCACTGTATGAATACAAAGTTACTTCTAATATACTAATGTACTAAACTAGATATTGTCATATTAAGAGAGTCCTTCTACTACATCAACCACATATAACCAACAGGACCCATCCTGTTAACATGACAGGATAATGTTCTCGTGCCTCCCTGCTGTTCCCAAAAGGGTCGTGTTGAGAAAAATGCAAAGAACAGGATAGTGGGATGGACTGGACCACCTGTCACACTCTACCTGGGGTCTGTGGTACCTGTGGACCCACCCTTACGCCATGACCTTTGGACAGCCTCACCTGTTGTGTCACGTGCTCGACTGCTTTCAGTCACTGCTTCTAGACTTCCTGGCTCGTCTTCTGAGGAGCACATAACGTCGGAATACGCCTTATTTCCACCTGTTGGTACTGAGAGTTCTCCTGGAACAAAATTGTGATTTATAAAGAACTTTCACTTACCTTAAGATTTGTATATCAATTTTTTTATCCCCATTTTCTACGTTTTCCTCTGAAATCTTTCATCGATCTAACCCTTTGTCTGACTCCGCCTTTAAATCTACTGTTTTCTCTCTTGTTACTTTTTTTTTATCAGAACACTGTTTCCATTTTTATTATGTCTTTAAGTTCATGCGTACCTTGTTCATCACCAGAGAGTGGGCTAGAGGCAAACTCTCCAGATTCTCCCTCTCTACTCGTTTGGGGAGCTTCTAGCTCACCAGATACTGAAGAGAAACAAGAAAGTTGCCGCCAGGGCTGCTGAGCCTGAGATTGGGAAGAGTTCCTGGTGCCCTCAAGCAGCACGCTGATATCCTGAGTCAGGATGAACTGCTTCCTCAGAAAAAATATGCCTGCTCAGTAATCACACCCGAGATCCTACAGAGAAGTGCGTTTCCAACTTCTGTACCTCGTTCTGCTGCCTCTGCTTTTATTTTTCTACTTTAGCCCTAAAATAAAATTAAAAGATTGCATTCTTCCAGGAAAAAAAAAATTAACTGTTGTTCTTAGAAAACTGTAAAAGTAAGTACCAGAACCACTTTTAAAATCATCCTAATTGGCCAGTGACTACTTACATTACCAACCACACTTAAAGCCAACTGATTAGCTGCAGCCTTATAGTTTTAAAAATCAGCCCTTTCCATATATGATAAACCATCAGCCAACATCCTATTAAATGGCATAAAACTGAGGACTTTCCACCTTAAATCAGGAACAAGACAGGGTTGTCCACTCTCTCCACTCTTATTTAACGTGGTCATAAAAGTTCTGGCCAGAGCAACCAGACAAGAGAAAGAAATAAAAGGCATCCATATCGGAAAAGAAGAAGTAAAGGTATCACTTTTTGCAGATGATATGATCCTATACATCGAAAACCCGAAAGACTCCACTAAAAGATTACTAGAAACAATAAACCAATACAGTAAGGTCGCAGGATACAAAATTAACATACAAAAGTCCATAGCCTTTCTCTATGCCAACAATGAAATATTAGAAAACGAACTCAAAAAAATAATCCCCTTCACGATTGCAACAACAACAACAAAAATACCTAGGAATAAACATATCAAAGAATGTAAAGGACCTATATAACGAAAACTACAAAGCATTGTTAAGGGAAATCGAAAAGATACAATGAGATGGAAAAATATTCCTTGTTCATGGGTAGGAAGAATAAATATAATCAAAATGGCCATATTACCCAAAGCAATATATAAATTTAATGCAATTCCCATCAAAATTCCTATGACATTCTTGAAAGAAATGGAACAAAAAATCATCAGATTTATATGGAACTATAAAAAACCCTGATTAGCCAAAGCAATCCTAAGGAAAAAGAATGAAGCTGGGGGCATTACAATACCTGACTTCAAACTATATTATAGGGCCACGACAATCAAAACAGCATGGTATTGGCAGAAAAATAGACACTCAGACCAATGGAACAGAATAGAAAGTCCAGAAATAAAACCACATATATATAGTCAAATAATTTTTGATAAAGGGGCCAACAACACACAATGGAGAAAAGAAAGCCTCTTCAACAAATGGTGCTGGGAAAACTGGAAAGCCACATGCAAAAGAATGAAACTCGACTATAGTTTGTCCCCTTGTACGAAAATTAATTCAAAATGGATCAAAGACCTAAATATAAGACCTGAAACAATAAAGTACATAGAAGAAGACATAGGTACTCAACTCATGGACCTTGGTTTTAAAGAGCATTTTATGAATTTGACTCCAAAGGCAAGAGAAGTGAAGGCAAAGATAAATGAATGAGACTACATCAGACTAAAAAGTTTTTGCTCAGCAAGAGAAACTGACAACAAAATAAACAGAAAGCCAACTAAATGGGAAATGATATTTTCAAACAACAGCTCAGATAAGGGCCTAATATCCAAAATTTACAAAAAACTTATAAAACTCAACAACAAACAAACAATCCAATAAAAAAATGGGAAGAGACATGAACAGACACTTCTCCCAGGAAGAAATACAGATGGCCAACAGATATATGAAGAGATGCTCATCTTCATTAGTTATTAGAGAAATGCAAATCAAAACTACAATGCGATACCACTTCACACCTGTTAGATTAGCTATTATCAACAAGACAGGTAATAGCAAATGCTAGAGAGGCTGTAGAGAAAAAAGAACCCTCATTCACTGTTTGTGGGAATGTAAAGTAGTACAACCATTATGGAAGAAAGTATGGTGGTTCCTCAAAAAACTGAAAATAGAACTACCTTATGACCCAGCAATCCCTCTACTGGGTATATACCCCCAAAACTCAGAAACATTGATACGTAAAGACACATGTAGCCCCATGTTCATTGCAGCATTGTTCACAGTGGCCAAAACATGGAAACAACCAAAAAGCTCTTCAATGGAAGACTGGATAAAGAAGATGTGGCACATATACACTATGGAATACTACTCAGCCATAAGAAATTATAACATCGGATCATGTACAACAAAATGGTGGGATCTTGATAACATTATACGGAGTGAACTTAGTAAATCAGAAAAAAACAAGAACTACATGATTCCATACATTGGTGGGACATAAAAACGAGACTAAGAGACATGGACAAGAGTGTGGTGGTTACCAGGGATGGGGGAGTGAGGGGGAGGGGGGGCACGAGAGGGAAGGAGGAGAGGGGGAGGGGGAGGGGGCACAAAGAAAACTAGATAAAAGGTGACGGAGGACAATCTGACTTTGGGTGATGGGTATGCAACATAAGTGAATGACAAGATAATCTGGACATGTTTTCTTTGAATATATGTACCCTGATTTATTGATGTCACCCCATTAACATTAATAAAAATTTATTAAAAAATAAAATAAAATAAAAATAAAAATCAGCCTTTTGGCGACAACCACACTCCAGAAAGCCCAAGTCTATGGCTAAATGCTAGTCTATTTATAATCATTCCTGTTTCTGAGAGTCTGCAATCCCTGAACTACATGCTTGCTAAAACTCGATATTAAAACAATAGTTTCCATTTTTAAAGATACAGTGTTCAATAAGTACACTGCCTCCTCCTACTGTGTGCCTTGTTAAGCAAGATATAAATTCTTTTTATTTTTTTCCATTGATTGAAAGAGACAGAGGAAGAGGTGAAGGAGAGAGACAGAGAACATTCCACTTAGTTGTGTACTCATTGATTGCTTCTAATATGTGCCCTGACCAGGGCACATGACTTCAGGGCACTGGGAAGACACTTGATCCACATAGCTAAGTGTCATGACCAATAAATATTTCTTTTAGCTTCAAATATTGTGTGATAGACAATTCCTTCAAAATGGAGTTCCCACCAAGATCATCTGGAAGAATTCTGCTTAGAAAGGTCCTTTGGGGCCCTTGGACCAACTGCTATAAATCCTCCGTCTCAACAACTACTTGAGTTCTGACATGTGTCATGAGCTCTTAATCCTGAATCTATCTTATTATTTATAGGTGTGGCCCCTTTTCCTCCACAACCTTTCCAAAACTTGTCATTGCCTTTCTTTGCTGGTAGGAATGTAAACTGGTACAACTATTATGGAAGACAATACGGCAGTTCCTCAAAAAATTAAGAATAGAGCTACCATATGACCCAGCAATCCTTCTACTGGGTATCTAACAGAAAAAATAAAAAACACTGGTATGCAAAGACACATGCACGGTGGCCAAGACATGGAAACAACCAAAATGTCCCTCAGTAGAGGATTGGATAAAGAAGATGTGGTACATATATACAATGGAATACTACTCAGCCATAAGAAATGATGATATATTGGCATTTACAACAACATGGATGAAACTTGAGAACGTTATGCTAAATGAAATAAGTAAATCAGCAAAAGCTTAGAACTATATGATTTCACACATAGGGGAGATATAAAACTGAGATCCATGGGCGTAGACAAAAGTGAAGTGGTTCCCAGAGGAAGGGGGTGGGCAGGAGGGGAGTTAAAAAAGGGCAAATATAGGGTGATGGTAAGTGATCTGACTTTGGGTGATGGGCACACAACACAATCAACAGCTCCAATGCTATAGAGATGTTTACCTGAAACCTATATGTCCTTATAGACCAACGTCACCACATTAAATTTAATTTCTAAAAAAAAAGAAAAAGAAAAGAAGAAGCCAGACACGGGGCTAAGCTTTTATATCATTATGTTCTTAAATTCTCTCATCTTCTTAAGGCAGGCAATAGTGTGCCCATTTTACAGATAAAGAAACTGAGGCTCACAGAGATCGAATAATTTGAGATCACATCAAAGCTTGGATTCAGTCTGACTCCAAAAATCTGCATCCTTTCCAGATGCTGTGACAGAATGATTTGATTTCTGTTTGTAACCCAGTGGCTTATTTGTTGAACACATAAATGGGCTAAACAATCAGTTCTTTAAAAAAATTTAAAATAAATGCGTGTGTGTGTGCAATTAGGTACAAAATAATTAGACATCGGGTTTGGAGGTGTAGCATTTAGCAAATATTCTGTCAATGTGCTTCTTTTCCCACTACTTTATTTCCCTCCCTCCCTCCCTCCTTCCTTCCCTCTCTCGTCTATTATAAAAAGTCTTATCTCATGTATGCTTGTCCTGATTTTCCTGTACAGCGTGACAGAAGAAAGTGATCCTTACGTACCAGTGTGTGTGAGTTTTGGGAGTATATACCCAGTAGAGGAATTGCTGGGTCATATGGTAGTTCTATTTTTAATTTTTTGAGGAACCACCATACTTTCTTCCATAATGGTTGTACTACTTTACATTCCCACCAACAGTAAAGACATATGCAGCCCCATGTTCACTGCAGCACTGTTCACAGTGGCCAAGACATGGAAACGGTCAAAAAGCCCTTCAATAGATGACTGGATAAAGAAGATGTGGTACATATATACTATGGAATACTGCTCAGCCACAAGAAATGATGACATCGGATCATTTACAACAACATGGATGGACCTTGATAACATTATACTGAGCGAAATAAGTAAAACAGAAAAAACTAAGAACTATATGATTCCATACATAGGTGGGACATAAAAATGAAAACTCAGGGACATGGACAAGAGTGTGGTGGTTATGGGGGAGGGGGGAGAGAGGGAGGTGATGGGGGAAGGGGAGAGGCACAAAGAAAACCAGATAGAAGGTGACGGAAGACAATTTGACTTTGGGTGATGGGTATGCAACATAATCAAATGTCAAAATAACTTGGAGATGTTTTCTCTAAACCTATGTACCTTGATTGATCAATGTCGCCCCATTAAAATTAAAAAAAACAAAAAGAAGAAAGTGATCCAAAACAAATGGATAAAAGCATAGACCTCACAAGTCCCCTGTCCAAGCCAGCCCCAAAGACTAATTAATGACTGTGGGTCCATTAAACAGTAGCCAATTTGTGCAAAGATATTTGGTCATACTTTGTCTTAAATCCCTCACCAAAAACTTTGTGAATACACTTAACATCCTTTCAAATTGTTAAGAAAATTATTTTGTTTAGCACATAATCTGAGGTCAACTATTACCATGTAGTTGATCATATTCTCCTTTATCGTCTTTGTTTGAGGGGATAGACCAAACATGGGTCTATTGTGAAAAGACTACATTCACAAGTAGGACACCATTCACATGTATGAGTGAATATTGTGGCCTCCTTGCTGTTCATCATGAGCTTGTCTTTGCCGAAGCTACAGTCTCCCACCGACACAACTCCACTTCCTCTCTGTACTCTCACTGTGACTCTAACCTGCACCTATCTTAATAAATGACAAAACTTCACAGGCGACAACTTCGAGTTTCAATGGGGAACTTTAAACAATGCTTTTGATAGTATTTCCATTAAAAAAAAGAAAGAGAGAAAATGAAATGGCTAAAAGTTCCTATGTCCCGACCAGTAACAGTTACTTTCAGACAATCGTCTAACAAACATGTTGTTTCTTTCTGTTTTAAAAAACCCTATATATTTAACCAGCAGGGTTCTATTCTACAAATGAACCTAACAGATTAAATATCCCAAAAAAGGACTAACTTTAGAATTCCTGGTAAGTACTTTCACATGTGATCAATTTACAGTAAATGTGCACATCAGTACACTGTCCTACGTAGAATTCAAGATCTACAGGCAATAAAAACAAAACAAAAACAAACAAACAAAAAAGCAGGCAGAAAAGCCCACCCTGTGACAACCAGGAAGACTAAGGCAGTGCTAGTATCTCCTAGAGGGACTGTCCCTGCCCTCAGACCCTCCTGCTTCTGCGTTCACCTGACCCGGAGGTTAACATGGCTCCTGTCACTATCCCCAGAGGCTGAGAACAGTCGCCTGTCTCACTCCCTTCCCTTGTATTAATGCTCTCAATATTCTTGATCCTTTCTACTCAGCACTACACGGTGCTTCTGCTTGGGTATGTGAAGAGGAGCAGGGTAGGAGGGAGGAGAAAGGGGGAAATTTTTCTCCCTGTAGACATTTAAACAAAGATTCAATTTGCTAAGTGAGAATTATATAGAGAATAAATGTGGGCAAGGTTAAAATCACAACATTGAGTCTTTAGTGTAAATAAGTTTCAAGAACATAAAAGACGCTACCCTTCCTTGGTATTTATTTACTACAGAATGAAGAAGGGACATACCTATTCTAACCCTAAGGGTCCTGCTGTTCGGCTCTGGATTCAGGCTCCTGACACCCTGCCGCCCAGGGCCAGCACCACCCCCCTTCCTTACCTGGCTCACTTCTTGAGGGGGAGCTCGGGGCTTCCTGGAGCTCTTCTCTGTCATAGGGCTCCCAATAGGCATTGCTGTCCTCTGCGGGAAGGATTGAAATCCCTTAGAGGTCTCAGGATACAACCAGGGGGGGATCGTGGCGAGACAACTCATAGTGAAAACGTGAGAAACTCAAGCATCCCGAGGTGGGACTGTCCCTGTCCCAGACCATCCTGGACCACCCTCTGCATTCACCTGGCCTGCAGGTTGACTCATTTCCGTCCCTGTCACCAGAGGCTGAGCCCCAGGCGCCAACTTCCTCCCTCCCGTACGCCTAGTCCTCTCTCCACTCCTCTCCCCTCCCCAGGGCCCTTGCACGTGCTTTCTGCCTGTGTCCTGTTGCCCGCTGCCAGTGGCCCCAGATGCGTCTCCTGTTGATGTGTTTCTCTTTCCTCTGCTGCTGTCTCTCTTCTTTTTTTTTTCTTGAGCTCCCGACACTGGTCTTTACTGACTTCCCCTGTCTCGCTGATCTGTCACTCCCTTTAAGGAATGGCATCCTTGACATAGTACACTATAACCAGAATCGGGCGTGGGACAAGGAGCAGAGCAGGCCAACACAACACACCGGACACAAGGCAAAGTTGCTCAAAAGCGCACAAATACAAGAAAGGTCAGAGCATAGCAGTCACTGAGAAGATCTGCCCGCTCTTTGGAGACGGGACAGTCGGAATAGGTTGGATCAGGGGTCCCCAAACTTTTTACACAGGGGGCCAGTTCACTGTCCCTCAGACCGTTGGAGGGCCAGACTATTAAAAAAAAATCTATGAACAAATCCCTATGCACACTGCACATATCTTATTTTAAAGTAAAAAAACAAAACGGAACAAATACAATATTTAAAATAAAGAACAAGTAAATTTAAATCAACAAACTGACCAGTATTTCAATGGGAACTATGGGCCTGCTTTTGGCTAATGAGATGGTCACTGTCCGGTTCCATATTTGTCACTGCTAGCCGTAACAAGTGACATGATGTGTTTCTGAAGCCGTGAGGCATGCGTCCCACGTCATTGGAAGTAGTACTGTACGTGAGTGACGCCGTGCTTTGCGGCGCCGCCACATACAGTACTCCAGGAGCACAGGATGCACTCTCACTGACCACCAATGAAAGAGGTGCCCCTTCCGGAAGTGCAGCGGGGGCCGGATAAATGGCCTCAGGGGGCCGCATGTGGCCCACGGGCCGTAATTTGGGGACCCCTGGGTTGGAGTCTCATGGTGAATTGGAGGCAAGGAAACACCAGATCTAACCCAAGAGCAAAAAAGGCCACTAGGTTTGCGTAGGAAAATAGTATGATCTGAGCTACAATGTTGCGAATAACAATCTAGCCGAAATGAAGAAAATGGATGGGATGAAAACAAGAGGAAAGGGGGCGTCCATGTTCCCCTAACTGAAGACTCCAACCCTGAAGACGGAGGACTTCCTGTTTCACAACAGAAAATGTTGGTTTCAACCTGACAAGTATCACTTCCTGAAAGACATACAGGTGGACAAGGTCTCAGGATAAACGCCATCAGTTCACAGATGGATCACCCTGGGAGACAGGTCTGCCTATCGGACATGCACTTCAGACTCATCCTGGTACTCAGAGTCGCTGCGGGTACCGGGGAGCAGAGCGTTACTCTGGGTACTGTATGCGTATCACTCTCTACCTGGGGGACTTGAACCTGAGAACTCACCTCTGAGATGCTCCCTTTTCCTGGGAGATGCTTCTGCTTAGTGACTTGTTCTTGAGCCCAACTTCTCTCCCCTCCTCCTTCTATAGCAGTGGTCAGTCTTTACTGATTGTACAACTACTCTGACAGAACTCTTTCTCTCCGTAGTTTCCTTTGTGCCTCCGTCCATGCTTTGTTTTGTTTTTTGGTATCCATTGTCCTTTCCATATAAGTGGTACCTTGACACACCAGTTTAATTCGTTTCATGGCCAAGCTCTGACTCAATTTGCTGGTGTGTCAAATCAAATTTCCCCGTTTAGATTAATGAGAATGCAATTAATTCATTCCAGCCCCAAAAAACCACACAAATTTTGTTTTAAATGCCTTTAAATAAGAAAATGTACTGTATAAATAACAAATACATATATATATGTATTTGTATATACATATAGGCATAGGTTTTCATTTCCTGTGCTATCGCTTAGAATAACTTACTCTCTACACACTTAACACTACATTTAACTTCAAAATTTAACTTACACACTACATATGATATGTAACTTTATTGCTAAACTTAATTGCTATTTTTTTACTTCCTTAATCATCATTTTCTTCACTGACTTTTGGCTTTTTCGCCACATATTCCTTGCTTTCACTTGGAGACCATTTGGACAAAACCCTTTCCATGGAAGTTTGTTTCTTCCTCCCTCTCAGAACATTCCGCAGGCCATCCAGTGGAGGGTGGCGGAAGCTCCTGATTCAAATATCCGCTCGCGACTTAAAGCAAAAAATCCCGCGAGTGACTGCTCGTCTCTCAAATTGCTCGTGATTTAAAGTGCCCGTGTGTCAAGGCACCGCTGTAGTTTCTCTGATTTTTATCTCTGCATCTCATTTCTTATCGAGGCTATCCCCTTTTACTCTGCCTCTCACTTTCTTCTTTTCTGTTTCTCTGAATTTTCACCTTCTTGACACCTGTAAAATTTTCCACTATTTTACGTACTTTTTTCTCATCCTCACAGATCCCTCCTCCCAAACTGACAAATATTCTTCCATCTCACATGGGCCACAGTGCCAGAGAGCCTTCCTTAAACAGCTGTATCCTAACAGCCTTGCACAGGACCTTTCTGAATTCCAAGCCTAGCAATCATTCACAAAACTTAGTTCCCTGTTCCTGGTACTTCCAGAAGAAGGCTGAAAACGAGCTCCTCGCCTGATCTGCCAGAACCTGTGGAAAGCTAGCTGGATTTTTGTGCATTTAATAAAATCGTCAGGCACATCTGCCTAGGTGCCCCCGCTGCCTTTGGCATATTCTGTCTCCCACCACTCTCCGTGCAGGGAGGGACCCCCTGTCCTCCCAGGAGCCGAGCTCACCGTTATTCTCTGTCCCTCTCGTAGTCTGGGAAAAACAAAGCAATCCCACCCGTGTGCGCGAATGTGAGGAAGAGAATGGGAAGATGGGAAACCAGGGAGATTGTTCCCCTGCTAACCAGAAAACAAACATGGGTTGAGGAAGATGGGATTAAAATCATAATTACCTTCTTCCTCAGCAGGTAGTAGGCTGAGCACTTTCTCTATAACTCTTTCGTTAGTCATTTCTGGAGCCTCGAGATCACAGGTCACTGCAGAGAAACAAGAAAACGATGGACCGCGGCGGCGCTCAGAAACGGACCTCTGCGCATCTGCGCCAGCCACGTGGGGAGGGGCGAGCCTGCGCCAGCCACGTGGGAGGGGTGTTCCTGCCCCACACACTGCTCCTGAGGCCGTGCCACGTGTCCTGCTTCTCTGCCATCTTGTGGCCGCTCCTTCTCTTCCTCTCGGCTTCTCCGCGTCCTTCCTACCGTCCTGCGTCCAGGCATTTCTGAGTCCTCGCTGTGCATCGCTTCGATGGTCAAGTTCTTCTCCTCATCCCCCCCCCCCTTCTTTTTCTTAATCTAGTTTTTGGCTTTTGTTCTTTTCAGGGATAATGTACCATTTCTCCAGTTGTGCTTCCCATCTCTCCGATTCTAGATCGCTCCTAGCCCAGGTGGTCGGGGCGCTCCTGCACTCTTGCCTGGTTTCCCTCCCCTCCCCATCAACGCTATCTCCCCCCCTTACTTAATTTTAAGGTCTGCCAGTGGAGTCTGGCGCGCTTCATGGGAATCTGTCGAATGTCTCGACTTCTGGCTTCTCTTCTGACCGCGTGACCCTACCCTGACCACTGGCGGGTTTCTCTACACTGTCACCTTCAGTTACACACCCGGGACTCTAAAGAGTGTCATTCTTCCTTTTCCACTTTGCCCTTGAAAACTGACCTGCGTGCCTTTCTGGGCTTCACTTCCTCCGTTATAAAAGTGTCAAACAGTCTGCGTGTCTGTGTCTCAGGTTTTTGTGCAGGCCCCAGGTCAGGCACAAGCTCTGATGGAGACTATAGAAATCTTGCCTCTGTAGATGAAAAACTGGGCCCCATGCTGAACCTGACAAGCTTGGGGGGAGGGGAGGTCTGCAGGGTGGCCTTGCTCACTCAGACCTAAAGTGACTACACAGGACGGTCTGCAATGAAAACTTTCCAACTAAAAGCAGTTCATGGCAGGCAGTCATGTCCTTGGGAGGTATTTTTCTTTTTTCTTTTTTTCTTTTTTTCTGAAGCTGGAAACGGGGAGAGACAGACAGACTCCCGCATGCGCCCGACCGGGATCCACCCGGCACGCCCACCAGGGGCAACGCTCTGCCCACCAGGGGAAGATGCTCTGCCCCTCCGGGGCGTCGCTATGCCGCGACCAGCGCCATCCCAGCGCCTGGGGAAGCGGCCAAGGAGCCATCCCCAGCGCCTGGGCCATCTTTGCTCCAATGGAGCCTTGGCTGCGGGAGGGGAAGAGAGAGACAGAGAGGAAGGAGGGGGGGGTGGAGAAGCAAATGGGCGCTTCTCCTATGTGCCCTGGCCGGGAATCAAACCCGGGTCCCCCGCATGCCAGGCCAACGCTCTACCGCTGAGCCAACTGGCCAGGGCCAGGAGGTATTTTTCTTTAACGAAGGTCAGTGCTTACCTTAATCAAACCCTGTCTGTTGTCTTTTGCATCTATAATATTGTACCTGATAACAGAGCTTTGAAATGGAAGAGGAATCTCCTTTGCCTGCCCCCTCAAGGAACAACCACTCCACAAACCCTCTCACTGGTGTTACCATGTGAATTGTTAACTGTGAAATACCTTACACCTGCTTATATGGAAGAGGTCTGTGTCTATACATTTTCCTTTTAAGCCAATCCCAGAGACTCCCCCTCTTGGCTTTCTCCCGCCTCCCTAATCTATCACCAATAGATTTCATGTAACACCTTTATGTCTTCTGTTTTCATCCTGACGTATAAAAATGTTCTTTCTCAGTTTCACCCTTCCAGAGTCTCTGCTGCTTCTGCCTCCACCTCTGTATCCTGCTGGTGGAATCTCTCGGTTCTTCTCTTGGTCCCGACTTGTTTTTTAACCCATGTCTGTTCCCACCTCCTTCTCTTCCCTCTTGCTTCCCTGCTGCCTTATGTCTCTCCCCGTCTCTCATCCTGTGGCTTTCCAGAACTAGCATTCAGAAAAGGCATCCCTGAGAGAGTATGTCATTGCCACGTAAGTCCACCAAATTAGTGAGCGGGATGGAGAGCCCAGTGGGCTGAGAAAACTGTCCCTGGCATGGAGCTCAGCGTTCAGATGAGAAACAGTCGTCAAAAAATCAAGATGGGCCCTGGCCGGTTGGCTCAGTGGTAGAGTGTTGGCCTGGCGTGCAGAAGTCCCGGGTTTGATTCCTGGCCAGGGCACACAGGAGAAGCACCTATCTGCTTCTCCACCCCTCCCCCTCTCCTTCCTCTCTGTCTCTCTCTTCCCCTCCCGCAGCCAAGGCTCCACGGGAGCAAGATGGCCCGGGCGCTGGGGATGGCTCCTTGGCCTCTGCCCCAGGCGCTAGAGTGGCTCTGGTCGCGGCAGAGCGACGCCCCGGAGGGGCAGAGCATCGCCCCCTAGTTGGCAGAGCGTCGCCCCCTGGTGAGCGTGCTGGGTGGATCCCGGTCTGGCGCAT
The DNA here is from genome assembly GCF_036850765.1 of Saccopteryx bilineata. Taxonomy (NCBI): domain Eukaryota; kingdom Metazoa; phylum Chordata; class Mammalia; order Chiroptera; family Emballonuridae; genus Saccopteryx; species Saccopteryx bilineata. The sequence goes on from NC_089494.1 coordinate 8,596,380, forward strand.
GCGGGAGTCTGTCAGACTGTGTCTCCCCGTTTCTAGCTTTAGAAAAATACAAAAAAAAAAAAAAATCAAGATGGCTGTGCTTTTATGCAAAGTTTTGAAGTGATTGCAGGAGAGAAAGGTAGGAGACTGGAGTCGTGGGAAGGAAAAGTCTTATGACAACAAGCAGTTATTGATCAGGGAAGTAACCTAAGCTAACTCACAGTCCTCTAGGTGAGTTAGGAAAAAATGAAGGTGCCGCGAGCATGCCTGGAGGAAGATACGAGAATAGAGACTGCAGATGTAGTTCCGGAGAGAGGAGAGGTTCGACCAGAGTTTCTGAGTTGGGTGTGGAAGGAATGGACGAGCAGACAAGTCAAAGGTATAGCTGACTGAACTGGGGGACTGGTGGAGCGTGTAAGTTGAGGGAGAGGGGCTAGACATGGACAACTCCTACGTTTCTGCGTGAAGAAGGGAACAACTGTGTCCCATCCTGAGATAGGGAACCCCAGAAAAGGGGGCAGATCTGGTATCAAGATGGTGTGTGCCATTGTGAAAGTATTTTGTACTGACGGTCCGGGGGGGGGGAGGGGGAGAATTCCGGACAAAGGTGTCTTTCACATCCCTGCAGAAACGTATTCTGGCACTTAGATGAATGAGTTTAGAAGACAAATCGAGGCCAGAGATAAGAATTTGGGGATTATCAGGTTGTGATGGGAGTAGACAAGAATGGCTGGAGGAGGCCCATGTCCCTGAGAATATAACGGGCCACTTTGATAACTGGGCACGGTAATCTGAACATTCACTGCTAACATGCTTCACTTCTGGAGCCAGAAGTTGTTCCTGTGCTGTGACTCATTTCTCAGGCTCTACAATGTTGCAAACCATCCTCTCTGAGGCTTGTACGCAGTGCTCCTTCTCTACTGACTTTTCACTCATTCACCTTCATCTTTTCCTCTTTGTATAATCGTGTGCCTCCCCCCAACTCTTTCAATTGCTGGGCACTTTTCTCTCTGCGTTTATCTCTTACTAGTATATTCCCTGCTTTCTATTCTGCACCTTGTCTGACTATTAAGCTAGCCTCCTTTCTTCTATGATCATTTTCCTATTTCTATCTGTTCTCTCTCGTTCTTAACATTCTGTTACCGACTTTTGAACCTAAAATTTAAATTAAAAAAATCTAAATTTCAGTCTTCCTGTATATTTATATTTTGTTCATCTTACATATTTCTTCCTCCATGTCATCAAAGTTTTCTTTTTTGGCCATTAACAAATAAACAGGGATCCTTCCCCTGGCGATGTCCATTTTGAAAGTTCTTCACAAGTGGTTTCTATTTTGCAATTACCCTCATCATGACCATGTTCCTGGCCCAGCCTGGAGGAAGTAGCTTAAAACTACCTCCACTCCTGATAACTCGTCCACCCTGGCAATATTCGCATCCTGATTTTATTTAAGTAAAACTGGCAACGTTCCAGTCTCCCTTCAGGTAGTGACTCCATCGTTCTCCCTGTCTTCGTCTGTGTCCTGTACCTGTGAAACCCGAGCCTTCCTGACCTCATCTTGCCTATGCTGCTTGCAGCTTTCTGGGGAAGCGACCAGAAGCTGGGCGTAGTCTATGTGTCTATACGAGTGTGGGTGGATGAATGGATGGGTGAATGGAAGGATGGACAGATGGATGAAAACATGAGTGGATAGGTAGATGGGTGAGTGGATGGAAGAATAGGAAAGGAGATGAAAAATTGGTCTTTATGTTGACAGGAAAGTAAAGCTTTAACTAAATAATAGGTTGTTTCAATCCTAATTACCTTCTCCATCATAAGGCAGTAACTGGGGAATTTCTTCTGAATCTCTCCTTTCATCCATTTGTAGATCTGTGAGTTCCAAGGACACTGAAGAGAAAAAGAGAACCACGCTGAACAACTGAGAGCAATTTAAACTCTACCTGGAGGTGTTCGTGTTCAGAGTGCCCCAGAGCTCTGCTGTTCAGAGTGTAGGAGAACTGCTCCTTGGGAATCCAAACCAGCTCTGCTCTGTTCCGTTGAGGCCCTTGTCAGGCCCTTCCCCCTTTCTGCTCCTCTCCCCTTCTCTTTTTCAGCCCTTTGACCCTATTTCTACCCAACACTGCAGCTGTACCAGGAAGCCATCTGTATGTCTCTTTGACAATGACTTTCTGTTCCTGACCTCTACCATCTCCGCATCTCCTTTTTGTCCTCCATGGAGTTCTTTACTTTTTGTTCCATTGTCTTTTTTTTTTCTTTTGTGACAGCGACAGAGAGAAACAGAGAGAGGGACAGACAGGAAGGGAGAGAGATGAGAAGCATCAATTCTTTGTTGCGGCACCTTAGTTGTTCATTGATTGCTCTCTCATATGTGCCTTGATCAGGGGGCTACAGCAGAGTGAGTGACCCCTTGCTCAAGCCAGATGAGCCCACGCCAAGCTGGCGACCTCGGGTTTCGAACCTGGGTCCTCTGCGTCCCAGTCCTACACTCTGTCCACTGCGCCACCACCTGGTCAGGCTCCATTGTCTTTCTATTTATTCTTTTAACTCATTTCCTCTTTGTCTTTATATAGCATTTCATTATTCCCAGGCTATCCTCAGAGAGTAAGTTTAAAACTGGTAGTTTTTAGGTTCCATATACATTTAGATAAAATTGGGCCCAATTAGGCAACTCCATTTGGTGCCTCCTGTCCACATTTTTATTCGTTTGTGACCTTAAACTCTCCTCCCAGGAGAACTTTCCCTGTGGCGTTTGGCCTTCCTTTCCTTCTCTGTCCACACACCTGGGGACAGCAGCCAGGGGGGAAGAGAGAAAGTGCCGAATCATGTTGGGAGGGAAAAAGGGAAGCTTCCCTCACATACAAACAGGCCAACAAATCTGGTGAGCTTCAGTCCTGTAAAGCATAATTACCTTCCTCATTCATTGGCAGCAGTTTGGGAATCTCGTCAGAATCCACTTCACGAGTCCCTTGGAGATCTTCGTGCTCATGGAAAACTGAAGAGAAACAGAGAAATGCCAGATCAGACATTGAGGCCGGGAGCAGACCTCAGGGAGCGCACGCTGGAACAGGGAGATGCCCGACCTGACACTGTGGCAGCGAGCAGACCTCAGGGAGCGCACGCTGGAACAGGGAGATGCCCGACCTGACACTGTGGCAGCGAGCAGACCTCAGGGAGCGCACGCTGGAACAGGGAGATGCCCGACCTGACACTGTGGCCGGGAACAGACCTCAGGGAGCGCACGCTGGAACAGGGAAATGCCCGACCTGACACTGTGGCCGGGAGCAGACCTCAGGGAGCGCACGCTGGAACAGGGAAATGCCCGACCTGACACTGTGGCCGGGAGCAGACCTCAGGGAGCGCACGCTGGAACAGGGAGATGCCCGACCTGACACTGTGGCGGGGAGCAGACCTCGGGGAGCGCACGCTGGAACAGGGAAATGCCCGACCTGACACTGTGGCCGGGAGCAGACCTCAGGGAGCGCACGCTGGAACAGGGAGATGCCCGACCTGACACTGTGGCCGGGAGCAGACCTCAGGGAGCGCACGCTGGAACAGGGAGATGCCCGACCAGACACTGGCCAGGGAGCAGACCTCAGGGAGCGCACGCTGAGTTGTGAAGGTCAAGTGAGCTTCCCCTTGGGGAACAGGTATACAGCTGTTCCAAGGACCTCACCACAGCCCCTCTCGATCTCTGTCCCTTTGTGTTTTCCCTCAGTCACCTCACTGGTCACCGTCCACACTGCTGCTGCGCCCTGAAGGACGTTCGTGTCCTTGACTTTCTGGCTTCCCTCTCGGTCCTTCTCTTCTGCACAGCTCTGTATCACTTCCCACTTGTGGCTCCTTTTCTTTCTTGCTCTCTCGCGTCCCACAGGGCAAGGCCCGGCCTACCATCTCTTTCTCCACCCCCCCCCCCCCCCACCAGTGAAATCCATTTGTTGAATGAGAGTTTCCGAGCACAGGGCCCTGTCCCTCTGCCCTGGTCCCTGCAGACCACGTGGGCTGTCCTGACTGAGCTCAGCCAGGGGGACCCTGGTCGCCCCAACCCTTGGTCGGTCCCCCATGACCATAACCACACTGAGCCCTCCAGGATTCTGGCCCACCCACTTGCTTAACTAATTTGAGCTGGTAAAAGACCCTTCTAGCCTTCAGGCAAAATGACTCTTTGTTTGCCAAAATTCATTGAAAAATAAATCACCTAACCTAATGCAAAACATTTGACAAAAATTATTTAAATTTGAGAGCAGTTGATCTGAATGGCCAAGTTGCTTTTGAGTGTTTTCCAAAGCTAGGCACAAAATAATAAACATTCTAAGCAAACAGAGTAATACTTACTTTTATTCTGTAAGGAAGAGGAAGGGTGAGTAGGTATAAATTCAAGTCTTGAGTATTAATAGACGTGAAAGGCATCCCCTTTCTTTACATGTTTGTACTAGATTATATGCATCTAGAAACATTTATGTGACTTACGAGCTTTTAGGACACGCTGAATCTTTGGGCCGTGGAGTATGTTCACAACTGAATCCATCAGGAAACAACAGTTCTGAATTCGGCCACCTGACATCCCGCAGCCCCGGGCTGCCAATTTCCTGGCTCGTTTATCAGCGAGGAGCTCAGCTTCCTGGGACTTCCTCCATCACAGACTACAGAACAAGCCCTGCTGTCCTCTTCGGAAAGGAATGAAATCTCACTGACATCTCGCTTTATGACCCAGAAGGAATCACCACAAGAATATAAGGAGAAAACCAAGAAAGTCTGAGAACCTGGAATGGCCCATTCTGCACACCGACCTGACCAGAAGGTGAACTTGTTTACTTCAGAAGGGTCCCCTGTGGACTGAACGATTTGCTCATCCTGGGGAAAGTCTCCTCCTCTCACACCCGATTCTCTTCCTGCAGCTTCCCCTCCCAGTTTCATTCTCTACATTTTATCAATCTCTGCCTCCGTTTCTTGCTGCTGTGTCTGGGAGCTCCTCTTTCTCTTGGTGTGTTTCTCCTTTCTTCTCTGTTCCTACAACTTTTGTCTTCTTTTCTTTTTTTTTTTTTTTTTTTGTGACAGAGAGAGGGACAGATAGGGACAGACAGACAGAAAGGGAGAGATGAGAAGCATCAACTCTTCACTGTGGCTCCCTTTGTCTCCTTAGTTGTTCATTGATTGCTTTCCCATATGTGCCTTACGGGGGGGGGGGGTTCCAGCAGAGCGAGTGACCCCTTGCTCAAGCCAGTGAACCTGGGCTCAAGCCAGAGACCCTGGGCTCAAGCCAGCAACCTTGGGTTTCAACCCGGTGACCCTTGGGCCCAAGCCAGCAACCTTGGAGTCATGTGTATGATCCCACCCTCAAGCCAGCAAACCCGCGCTCAAGCTGGATGAGTCTGCACCTCAAGTCGGCAACCTCGGGGTTTCGAACCTGAGTCCTTTGCATCCCAGTTTGATGCTCTGTCCACTGCGCCACCACCTGGTCAGGCTCCTGCTTTCTTTTGATACTGCTCTCTCTCTCGTACCCATTGCCTCTCCACTGTTCTTTCTAGCTTTCTCTTTTAAAAGGCACCTCTGAGATAGTCTGTTTTAAACAGGATTTAACCAGAGTGGAGAAGGTAATTGGAGGGTAGTGGACCATGAAGACTGTTCTTAAAACGCCTATAAGGCGGCTCAAAAATGAAAGAAAAAGGTAACAAATTCTCGGGAAAGACGGTTTACTCTATCTTAAACAGTATAGGAGGCAGGTATGGAAGAGGGTTGAGGCTGGGGAATAGGCAGCTGGCTCATTGTGGATGACCCTGGATTTCACTGAGAAACATTTATTTAATCGTCATCTATTAATAAAGTAAGTAGAAAAATAATACAATCTAATTTTTACTTTCAAATGTCCCATCCGGTTGAAATGCAAATAACCCAGTTTATAGATAGGAGCAAGATTAGAAAAAGGGCATGGGCCGGAGGCTGTTGCCCTGACAACCATGACTAAGATCTGGGTTAGAGACCTGGGTTTGGGGGTGTGCCCAAGGACAGGTGAGAGATATTCTGAATGACAAATGATTGTGTTAAGTAGGACATGGGCGTGTGTTTGAGAGCAAGAGCTGTCATGGCCAACTCCTAGGTTTCCAACTCTGAAAGCCATGGGCCACTAGTGGTCCCTCATGGAGAGCAGAGTACCTAGCAGGGGTCAGATCCAGCGGGAACAATGAAGATGCTGCCCTCAGGACTGGAATTGCCTAGTTGAAGGATCTTGAAATACAGCAATTCAAGTGTAGATCTTTTTTTTTTTTTTAATTTTATTTTTCTGAAGCTGGAAACGGGGAGAGATAGACTCCCGCATGCGCCCGACCGGGATCCACCCGGCACGCCCACCAGGGGGCGACGCTCTGCCCCTCCGGGGCGTCACTCTGTCGTGACCAGAGCCACTCTAGCGCCTGGGGCAGAGGCCAAGGAGCCATCCCTAGCGCTCGGGCCATCTTTGCTCCAATGGAGCCTTGCTGCGGGAGGGGAAGAGAGAGAGAGAGAGAGAGGAAGGAGAGGGAGAGGGGTGGAGAAGCAGATGGGCACTTCTCCTGTGTGCTCTGGCCGGGAATCGAACCGGGACTTCTACACTCCAAGCCGACGCTCTACCACTGAGCCAACCGGCCAGGGCTCAAGTGTAGATCTTAATCAGACCTCTGTTCGTCAAGTCCATGGGTAAATGGGATCTGATAACCTGGGTGGGCTTCGGGTCTTGGGAACCATTGGAATACTCAGGGACAGCATGTTGCATTCTGAGTCTTCTGCAAGGCCATTTAGATACTTCAGGTTAGTTCCTTCTGAAACATCACAGCTAATGCTGGCAGCCCTTGTACTGAAAGTGCCTACGCCAGCTCTTACTTCCAACCTACTGCATCCCAGTCTTGCCTCTCTCCCCATTACCTTCCTTCACTCCGACCTATTTTTCATTTATTCTCCTTTCATTCTTTCTCCACGTTCTTGCCTTCGGACCTATCCCCTACATTCCTCGTTTCTTAGTATTTCTTTTCCTCTCCATCTTTCCCCTTGCAGATGTTTTTTCTCTTAAATTTTATCTCTGGTCATTGAAAGGTTCTTTCAGCTTACCTGTTCTATGATGTGTCTTTTACTTCCTCCCTTTCCATCTCTGTATCTCTGACCTGACCTTGACCTTCTGTCTGCCAAGACTATGTTAACTTTCGTCTCTCTGTGTAATTGAAGCCTCCAGGTTCTCCTCTCTTGTCATCTCCAAAACTCTCTCCTCTTGGACTTTGACTACAAAACCAGGGAACTCCAACTGGCCAGTTGCATAATGAGGGTTTCCCACATGAAACTGACATGTCACATTATTTCAAAGGCACTCTAAATTGTTCTGAGAAATTAACTGAAAATTATCCCCATTCCAACCCGGAATGGTAGGGTTGTATGTTCCCTCGACAAAAACTGGGCCCATTGATGTAATTTGTCATATGTTACCTCCTGTCCACCTTTCCCAATTTCTTTTATATATATTTGCTTCCACGAGGTCAAGAGAACAAAGATTTAATATGGAATTGATAAAGTTAAATGGCAGTTACCTTGTTCATCATCTGGCCGTAAGCTGGGACTGTCTTCTAACGCGCTGACATTATTCATTTGGACAGGTGAGTGTTCACAGCACACTGAAGGGGGTGACAAGAAAATGACAGCATGCAGTGACCGGAGAAGAGACCTGTGTGCTCAAGCTGAACTCTAATGTTCAAGCACCAAAGACTCCACCAGTGGCCCGAAAAAGCCTTGTTCCCCTTTTCTCACTGAGATGCACATTACTTAATTAAAAAGTTTTGTAACCAACATCACAGTCATGATTCAGAAGATTTCAGGGGGTGGAGGAGGCAGAAGAGGGGATGGAGGGACAAAGGGTGATGGAAGGGGACTTGACTGTCGGTGGTAGACACACATACAGTATACAGAGGATGCATGCTAGAATTGTGCACCTGAAACCTATGTCACTTAATTAACCAATGTCACCCCAATCAATTTTAACTCTTAAAAATTAAAAAATAAATAAGTAAATAAAATAATTGAGAAAAAAGGGACGCTGTAGTAAAATCTTGGCTGTCTGGTATTGTCCGCCCTCTTGGAGGTGACTTCTAAACACTGGAAATTGCTAAGTGATAGGAGTGTCTGTTACTCATAGTGAGCTCCTTGGACCTCACCAGGTAATTTATGTTAATGAGAGACTCAGGATGGAACCAGCCGCACCGGAAAGGTTTTCTGTGTCCACTGGTCACACTAGAAAGACTAACAACCATGTGAATGGAGGTGGAGGGGGGAGGGCTGAAGATTCAATTCAGCCACAGTTCAATTAATCATACTTATATAATAAAGCCCTGATTTAAAAAAAAAACTCTTGCACACCAAACTCTGGGTGAGCTTCCTGAACTGGTAATATGCGTGGGATATTGTTGGCGATACTTTGTGTGCACGGTTTCATATCACTGTCAGGAGGGCAAGGCATCCTGGGAACAAGGGAAGCTTTGAGGTTGGAACGCTTGGGAAGCCTCTCAGACTATGCCCTATGCATCTTTGGCTGATATTAATATATCTGTTTTCTGTAATAAATGTAACTGTGAGTAGTAAAAAACCAAAGATTTGGAATAGTTTCACCATGTCAGAAAGTTCCCTTGTGTGTATGCTTTGTTTTTGTTTTTTGTTTTAATTTAAGTGAGAGGAGGGGAGATAGATAGACTCCCACATGTACCCCAACCAGGATCCTCCCAGCGACCCCCATTTGGGGCTGATACTCTGCTCATCTGGGGCTAATGCTTACAATCAAACTATTTTTAGCTCCTGAGGCAAAGTTTCCACAGAGCCATCCTCAGTGCCCAGGGCCAGGAGGGGCAAGAGAGAGAAAGAGAGAAGGGGGAGAGGGAGGAGTCAGAAGCAGATGGTCACTTCTCCTGTGTGCCCTGACCAGGAATCAAACCCAGGACATCCATACTTTGGGTTGATGCTCTAGCACTGAGCCAACCGGCCAGGGCCATGTGTTTGTGTTTTTTTAAAGGTTTTATTTATTGGTTTTAGAAAGATGATAGAGATAAAGGCAGGCAGAGGAGCAGGAAGCATCAAGTCATAGCGGCTGCTTCTTATATGTGCCTTGACCAGGGAAGGGGATGGTTTTGAATAGACAACCTCAGCATTCCAGGTCAACGCTTTTTATCCACTACACCACCACAGATCAGGCTTTTTCTTTGTGTTTTGTGTTTCAGTCAGTTTTCACTGTAAGCAACCACTGTTTTGATTTCTATCACCGCTAATAACCTCTTCCTTTCTGCTACAAGTACTTGTCTGTACTGGGGCTCATACAAATAGGATCACACGTACTATAGGCATGTACTCTTGTAAGTGGCTTCTGTTGTTCAACGTGACATTTTAGGGATTCATCTACATTATTACATATACCAGTAGTTTATTCCTTTTTATTGGTGATTGGTCTTCTACTCTCTACCATAGTTTGTGTATTTACTCTCCTATTGATGAATATTTTGTTTGGTTCCAGATTTAAGCTATTAAGGAGAAAGCTACTATCAACATCCTTGTACACACAATTTCATTTCTCACTCTTAGGAGTGGACTCGCTCAGTCATAGATTAGACTAAGTTTATAAGACATTGCTAAACAGTTTTCCAAAGTAGTTGTATCACTTTACATTCCTACCAGCAAAATATACACAAAAGTTCTCATTGCTCCATATTCTCACCAACGTATGGCATTTCCAGTCTTATTAATTTTAGCAATTCCAGTGGGTGAGTGGTAGTCTGTTGTGGTTTTAAATTTGCATTTTCTCAATGATTAATGACATTGCATACCTTATGTTCTTGTTAGCCATTTCATATCTTCTGCATGAAGTGTCTGTTCAAGTCTTTTGTCTATTACTTTTTTTTTTTTAAGTGAGAGAGAGAGAGGAACAGACAGGCAGGAAAAGACAGAGATGAAAAGCATCAATTCTTCATTGCAGCACCTAAGTTGTTCATTAATTGCTTTCTCATATGTGCCTTGACTGAGGGGGCTCCAGATGAACCACTGACCCTTGAGCTTCAAGCCAGCGACCTTTGGGCTCAAGCCAGTGACCATGGGATCATAGTCCCATGGTCAAGCCAGCGACACCATGCTCAAACCGGACGAGCGTGCACTCAAGCCAGTAACCTCAGAGTTTCGAACCTAGGTCCTCTGCATCCCAGGCCCATGCTCTATCCACTGCGCCACCACCGAGTCAGACTCCTTTGTCTATTTTTTGAATTAGTGGCGTGTCTTTTTCTTATTTGCTCATAGGAGTCCTTTATGATTCTGGGGAGAACCTGTTGTCAGAGATGTGTATTGTACGTAATTTCTCCCAGTCTCTCAACATGCCTTTCTCTTTCTTAATAGTGCCTTTGGATAGAAGAAGTTTTTAGTTTTGAGTAACTCCAATTTGCCAAGTTTCTATTTTATGACCCATGTTTTTTGTGTCCTGTATAATAAATTTTTGCCTACCTTGGTTGCAAAGATACTCCTTGTGTTTTCTTCTGGAAGATTCATAGTTTGACTTTGACTTTTATTTACTTATTCATTTGTTTGTTTGTTTATTTTTAAGAGAGAGAAAGGGACAGAGAGAGAGACTAGCCTTGACTATTAGATGATTTATTTTTTGTGAATGGTATAAAGTAGGAACAAAGGTTTATTTTCCCAGGCTTGCTCTGCCTTTTCTTGTAATGGGGAATCAATATGCTATATTCCTGATATTAGTCACACTGGCACAGACTAGAATGAAAATTAAAATATACTAATAAAACAAGCTTATAAAATAATTTCAGTAAAGCCACCCATGCTAATCTTATAGTAACTATTAAACCCAGCTTGCTACCTTATTGTAACTATGATATAATATTACCAATCTAGTAATAAAACTTATGTACTCTGGGCCCTTGCCGGTTGGCTCAGCGGTGGAGCGTCAGCCTGGCGTGCGGGGGACCCAGGTTCAATTCCCGGCCGGGGCACATAGGAGAAGCGCCCGTTTGCTTCTCCACCCCCCCCCCTTCCTCTCTGTCTCTCTCTTCCCCTCCCGCAGCTAGGGCTCCACTGGAGCAAGGATGGCCTGGGCGCTGGGGATGGCTCCTTGGCCTCTGCCCCAGGCGCTAGAGTGGCTCTGGTCGCGGCAGAGCGACGCCCTGGAGGGGCAGAGCATCACCCCCTGGTGGGCAGAGTGTCGCCCCTGGTGGGCGTGCCGGGTGGATCCCAGTCGGGCGCATGCGGGAGTCTGTCTGACTGTCTCTCCCTGTTTCCAGCTTCAGAAAAATACAAAAAAAAAAACACAAAAAAACATGTACTCTGTAACAAATCAAAAATATATAATCAGCCCTATGCTTTTGTCTCTGGCTGAGTTCTCACTGCAGTTCAACAGCCTGTTCCCCTCCCGGAATAAGGGACACTAACGCTGACAGTGAATCACAGAATATGGCTGACACATGTCAAGAGTTAACAATCAGAGCGAGAAGAATGAACCCTCAGACCTCCCTCCCCTCTGGGCAGTCTGACCATAGAAACGTAAAAACACCAGAAAGATCATGACACTAGTTGATAAATTACTTGGTAACTTCAGTTCCTCTTACAAGGCCAAGAGGACCGTGGAAGTCCAGCCAGCCATGAACATAAGAAAAAGCCCCTTTCTCGAGAGAAACCACATCTGCCCTCCCCCTTGGAGTTCTCCCCTTGCAAATTCCATGAGCCCCTATATAATCTGGTCAAGGTACCTGCACTGTTCATTTGCGTTTTCGAGGACAGGAGTGCCCCCATCGGGTGGCTGGCACTTAAACGAACCTCTTTCCCTTTCACCAGCACCTGTGTCACAAATATTGGCTTTTCGGGTTGCAGCACCCAGCCAAGCCTGCCTTCGGTAACCTCCTCAGTCTTTCTACAGCTCAGTCTTCTCTCTGTTCCTCACAGTTCTGCTTCGGGTCAGGCCCCTGCTGCTGCCTCTGCCTGAGGAACTCTCTGGGCATCCTTGGTTCTGAGGACTTCGCTCTCCGTGGCCTCTCCTGTCTCTTTGTATTTTTGCCTCTGTTTTCCCCGGGGGGGGGGGGGGGGGGGGCTTCCAACTCCTTCCCCTCTGTTTCTGGTTTTTCCCTCCCAGCTCTCTCTATGCTGAGTGCCCTACCCTCTCTCTGTCTCTCTGTGGTTTTCCTCCTCTGTCCTCTGCCATATAAACCAGGGACCCTTTGTGGTAAATACATGGCTCCCTACCTCAGACTCTGGTCCACTTCCTCTGCCCTGTTCTAGGCTTCTTGGGACCTCCTTTCTGACTTAGGACCACAGGACACAGCCCTGACCCTCTCCCCGCGGGTGCCAGAGTCACTCAGACTCATCCCGGTGAATACTGGACTGAATGAACCTTACCTGTTTGTTGAGATTCTTCGGCAGATTTGTCTGTCGTTTCCTGGGTTTGCATTGAACTGTTTGGGTCGCAAGATGAATCTTCTTTCCTTGTGCTCACGTGCTGTTCATCACCCAGACAGCCTGGGATTCCAGCTTCAGGGAGGCTGCCACCTGGGTCGCATTGGGAATGCTGATGAATTTCTCTTTCCTTCATGACCAACCTCTGTAGTCTTTACTAATAGCTCCTACTAATCTCTCTACTAACCCATGCTCATTTCCCCGCCCTCCTACTAGATATATCTCTAAACATATTCTTTGTCTACTTTGTACTTTTTAATGTACAGTCTATACCTTTTGCGATTAGTCTTCATTCGAAAGAATACGTATGACTATTAAAATAGATCTAAATTTCATGCAAATGTATTGATAGGGTTAAAAATTTACTGCTCACAAAAATTAGGGGATATTTTCAAAGTGAATATTAAATTATAAAATATCTCCTAACTATAATACCTGATGTGTACATCCAAATTATAGGATACATATTAATGAAATTTTACAAGGTTGATTATATTATTATGGGTTTTCTTAGACTGGCTATATCCAAGGGGGGGGGGAAATCAACATTGAACAAAATAAATTTATTGCAGACCATTTAGCCTAAGGATGACCCTTTCTTAGGCCTGAAAACTGCTTCACTCATTGCTACTCGAGTCTGAAAAATCAGTTTTTCTTCGGTGGGTGCCTTAGGGGAAAAAATTTTTCAAAAGATGGCGAGCACTGACTAAATGTCTAGTTCTTGTAGTCAGATATACATTATAGTAACATTAACAGTAGTAAACATATAGCAGTTACCTTGGACCTTGTATTATTAAGTGCTTTGTATAAATTAAGTCATTTAATTCTCACCACATTATTTTAGAAATAGATATAGACACAGATTTACAGATGAGGATATTTGAACCCAGAAGTTAAGTACCTTGCCCAAGTAAGCAAATGGTAGACCCAAGATGTAAAGCCTAGCAGTGGGAGCTCAGAGTCTTTGCCCTCGGCCAGTGAGAAAGAAAGAGGTCTGAGTCCCAGACAGGCCGAGTCCTAGTTGTGTGACCTGCACATGTCACCAGCTATCCTTCCTCCCACCTGAAGTTCTTCTCCTGAAAAATGGGAATAACAAATCCCTTCGGACAGATTGCTAGGAGGATTAAGTACAATGCTGCTTGTAAAAAGACACCAAGGGTATAGCAACTTTGCGAGAGATCACAGTTTTCAGTATCCATGTCTTCTGTGTTATAAATTGGTAATAATATACATGAAAGGAGGATTGAATAGTCAGAATTGGTGGTTACTGGTTACAACTGCACATAGCTCGTACGTGAGCATTGAAAGAGTTGGTCCACATGAAGTGCTGGCCTTCTGCCTCGTGGTCCACAAAAGCCAGATGTTGTTACTATTGTCATCGTTTGAGTTACTACCGCCCTTTATTTTCTTCTGCCCTTTTTACCCCCCTTCTTTTTCCTCTCTTTTTTTCTACGCAGCTCCACTCCTTCCACACAGAGTTACTACTCACTTTCTTCCTCCCTTTTCTTATGAGTAATATTTACAGCAGCTCATTCTTTTGATGTACCAAAGGCTTCCTGTTTGGACTTGTTACAAAGGACCAACCCCTTCCTCCTTCCTAGATCGACTGAGTCTCTCACTCACAAATACTGTGCTCAATTCTTCTCTTAATTCTGCCTAATGGTTGCGGTAAGATCTTCGCTCTTCCAGCCCTGGCCAGTTGGCTCAGTGGTAGAGCATCGGCCTGGTGTGCAGGAGTCCCGGATTCGATTCCCGGGCAGGGCACACAGGAGAAGCACCCATCTGCTTCTCCACCCCTCCCCCTCTCCTTCCTCTCTGTCTCTCTCTTCCCCTCCCACAGCCGAGGCTCCATTGGAGCAAAGTTGGCCCGGGCGCTGGGGATGGCTCTATAGCCTCTGCCTCAGGTGCTAGAATGACTCTGGTTGCAGCGGAGCAATACCCCAGATGGGCAGAGCATTGCCTCCTGGTGGGCATGTCGGGTGCATGCGGGAGTCTGTCTGACTGCCTCCCCATTTCCAACTTCAGAAAAATACAAAAAAAAAAAAAAAAAGATCTTCACTCTTGGGTATATGTTCCAACTTCTCAGTTGTTACATGTGTCTGAAGATATTCTTGGATTCCACAACGGGCTGGTTAATTGGGAGCCCAGACAACACACCACTGCTCTGGCTTCCTGTCTCCTTCTCCTCCCTTACCCGGGCTGTATTCTGCACTCAGGTGCTCAGTCCCCTGATCTGTGGTCTCCTATCAAGTCATAATTACCTTGCTCATGGTTTTTTTGGAAGTTGAGTATCTCCTTTGTCTCCTCATCATCAGTAACTGGGCAGTGGAAGTTCTCGTGAATCACTGAAAACAGGAAGGAAAAGGCAATTAGAGGTCGCAGGCTGTGACCAGGGGCTGCATCCCAGAATTACACACACAGGTACATTCTGGACTCCACTAATTAGAGGGAACCTTCAAGTCCTCAGGGAATCCTAGGCTTTTGTGGGTTTCACATGACCTATGACTTGACGTTGTTCCTAGACTCCTACAGCTGTTCCACACAGAGATGCACCGTTCAGTTTCAACATGATGGACAGTGGACAAGTTGTGTATCATGTGTAAATCTCTTCAAATGGGCCCTGGCCGGTTGGCTCAGCGGTAGAGCGTCGGCCTAGCATGCGGAGGACCCGGGTTCGATTCCCGGCCAGGGCACACAGGAGAAGCGCCCATTTGCTTCTCCACCCCTCCGCCGTGCTTTCCTCTCTGTCTCTCTCTTCCCCTCCCGCAGCCAAGGCTCCACTGGAGCAAAGATGGCCCGGGCGCTGGGGATGGCTCTGTGGCCTCTGCCTCAGGCGCTAGAGTGGCTCTGGTCGCAACATGGCGACACCCAGGATGGGCAGAGCATCGCCCCCTGGTGGGCAGAGCGTCACCCCCTGGTGGGCGTGCCGGGTGGATCCCGGTCGGGCGCATGCGGGAGTCTGTCTGACTGTCTCTCCCTGTTTCCAGCTTCAGAAAAATGAAAAAAAAAAAAAAAAAATCTCTTCAAATGGTCAGAGAAAAGTGAAAGCTAATTTAGAATAAGTAATACATATAAAATGTGTTTTGTAAATTCTCCATGCAGGGAAATAAGAGAAAAAGCACAGAGATTTCTTCAAGAGAAAGGTAATGTTTATAGAGAAACAAACCTACATTAAATTAAAAAAAGGAAGTCCCAACATATCTATCTTTCTCTCTCTCTCTCTCTCTCTCTTAGCACCTGAGGATTATGTGCTCAGACCAGGCAGCCCTCGGGGCCACACTCAAACCAACTGAGCCACTGGTTGCAGGAGGGGAAGAGGGAGAGGAGAGGGAGAGGGAGGGGGAGAGAAGAAGATGGGCGCTTCTCCTGTGTGCTCTGACCGGGAATCAAACCCTGGACATCCACATGCCGGGCCGACACTTTATCAGCTGAGCCACCAGCCAAGGCCCCCAACATCTTTCCTTAAGAATTTAGAAGGAAGGGCCCTGGCCGGTTGGCTCAGCGGTAGAGCGTCGGCCTAGCGTGCGGAGGACCCGGGTTCGATTCCCGGCCAGGGCACATAGGAGAAGCGCCCATTTGCTTCTCCACCCCTCCGCCGCGCTTTCCTCTCTGTCTCTCTCTTCCCCTCCCGCAGCCAAGGCTCCATTGGAGCAGAGATGGCCCGGGCGCTGGGGATGGCTCTGTGGCCTCTGCCTCAGGCGCTAGAGTGGCTCTGGTCGCAATATGGCGACGCCCAGGATGGGCAGAGCATCGCCCCCTGGTGGGCAGAGCGTCGCCCCTGGTGGGCGTGCCGGGTGGATCCCAGTCGGGCGCATGCGGGAGTCTGTCTGACTGTCTCTCCCCGTTTCCAGCTTCAGAAAAATGAAAAAATGAAAAAAAAAAAGAATTTAGAAGGAAGGAAAAAGGAAGAAAGGAATGAAAGGAGGGAAGGAGGGGAGGAGGGAGGGAGGCAGGGAGGGAGGAGACCTTGGGTCAGGGAAGATGATCTGTTTACAAAAAGATACAAAACTAAAAAGAAACTAGCACTTCCCCAGGGTGGAATGGGTGGAAACAAAGGAAAGACACTTTTTCTACCGCACAAAAATGAATACTTTCTGAGAGGGGCAAACAGGAAACGAATATATCACAGCTGTACCAGTGACCCCGCAAGTGGTAACAGGTTCAGGAAACCAGAGCTCACCACTTCAGAGCTGCATGTCAGGGTGACTCAGAAAACATAAAAACACAAGACTCCCAAGACATGAGAAAAACAGCCAAGAAATACAGAAAGATGCTGGCCTAGAAAGATAGATGGCTGGAGCAGACATTCTGGGTAGAAATCCCACAGAGGGGTCAGGGCACTAGTGAGGTGGGGACGGTGGAAAGGACCCACTGGGACACCAGATGCATCTGCCGTATCGAGCACATGCTGACCTCACGTCCTGGCAAAGTCTGAAGGAGGGCACGCTGTGTGCACTCTGTGTGAATCAGTGGTCTAGAAAACAGGAGGGGAACCCCAAGCACAAGCATATAAAAAAAGGAGGTGAGAGGTTCTTCTCCACACCTGCATGTCACCCTTCGAAAAGCTTGGGCTTTGGGCCAGTGACCCACAGCTCCCATGGACAACAGGGTCTGGGAGGTACCAGCAGCAACCTTTCCTGGGGGCAAGGGGGCAGCTGCATCGGGCAGGCAGTAGCAGTGAGCCTAAGGGGTAGATCATCCTGCCAGGAGGCCCAGAAACTTAGACGTGTGCTGTGGGGGCTGGGGCTGGGGGAGGGGTGCTCCACTGTCCATGGAGAGAATTAGAGCCCTAAGCTGTGTAGACAGTCAACGGCCACTCATTTGTACCTATCCCCTAGGGACATCCTTGACATTTGTGACAAAGTATTTGATTTCTTTGTTCCTTTTTCTGACTTAAATATATCACAGTATGGAAATGAGATGGCTCTTATTATAATCACGATCATGGTTTTCACAAATCAACATGTCCCATTCTTTATAC
The DNA here is from genome assembly GCF_036850765.1 of Saccopteryx bilineata. Classification (NCBI taxonomy): domain Eukaryota; kingdom Metazoa; phylum Chordata; class Mammalia; order Chiroptera; family Emballonuridae; genus Saccopteryx; species Saccopteryx bilineata. The sequence goes on from NC_089494.1 coordinate 8,613,781, forward strand.
TGACTTCTTTTGCTTTTCCTCTGTTTAAAAAAATCTTTATTACTTCTTTATGTCCCAAATAATGAACTCTAAATTCCTTGGCACAGAGTGTTGGACCTCAAAAGTTCCTTCCAGCCTGACCCTGTGGTGACGCAGTAGATAAAGAATGGACTTGGAATGCAGAGGTCGCCGGTTCGAAACCCTGGGTTTGCCTGGGTAAGGGCACACACAAGAAGGAAGCAATTACAAGTTGATGCTCCCTGCTCTGCCTCCCTCTCTCTCTCTCTCAAATCAATAAATAAAATGAAAAAAAAAAAAAAAAAGAAAAGAGTTCCTTCCAATGTCTCTCTTTCCAGCAGCTTCCTAGCACTCTCTGACACTCGACTTCTTCAGCCACACACTCCTCCTGAGTTTTTCTGCATTCGCAGCTCTCACATGCTGCCCCGCCCTACGGTGTGGGTGTGTGCTGACCGTCTCTTGTGACTTCTCCACTCTTTGTCTGGAGAAGCACAGACCACACTTAGTAACCAATTTTCTAATACAAAGGAAATCTTTTCATTTTTGAAGATTTCTGCAAATATTGGACAGGGTTTTCGTCTTTCATACAAAAGAACATAACTTATGTCTTCCTCCCAAAAGAGTAAAGACTCAACTACTATGGTTCTTAGCACCAAATTCAGGTCCTGGCCGAGCAATCACTCGTGGGGTTGCTTGGTGAACCTCTGACACCCCCTCTTGTGTCAGCTCCATAAGGACACGGGTTATGTGTGTTTCCTTTCACACTGTATTTATCTCATGCCTGCTTCGTAGCAGTCACTCAAAATAACTGTCAAATAACAGTGAATAAATAAATAACTCAGTGAAAGGAATTATTTCTTTAATTTAATCACCAAATGCCCTTGAAAGCTATAGTTACCATTTTGGAAGCTTCTGCAAACCTCAAGTAGATCCGGATAGGCCTTCAGGTTGACCTTGCTGAACAATGTATTCAGAACGGTCGTGTCAAATGTCTTCTCCAGTTCACTGAGAACATTATAGGCCACTGTCTCCATGGGGACCAGATTTCTACAAGCTTCTTGAAAATGCTTAAAAATATTAAATGGACAATTTAGTAGATGTGCATTTACGAGTTACAGAATATTCAGATGGTAAATAAACCATGTGTTCTTCTATAAAATCTTAGAATGTTACATGTATTCAGATGACTCCTTAAATATTCTCTACCAGAAAAGTAGACTGATTTTGTGAATCGGACTCTCTGACATCGGTGTACACTTGAAAGAGCTGCTCTGCCTGACCTGTGGTGGCGCAGTGGATAAAGTGTCGACCTGGAAACACTGAGGTCGCCGGTTCAAAACCCTGGGCTTGCCTGGTCAAGGCACATATGGGAGTTGATGCTTCCTGCTCCTTTCTGTCTGTCTGTCTCTCTCTCTCTCCTCTCTAAAATGAATAAATAAAAAATATTTAAAAAAAAAAAAAAAAAAAAAAGAAAGAGCTGCTCTAAAGAATAAAACTGGGTTCAAAAAATCTTTTTAATGAATAAAGTGAGTTCAAGTTGAATACTGTGTGGGGACTTGAAGAGTTTGGCCAGGATGCTTCAGGAGTGGCCTGACGGGTAATGAGAGGCCATTTTGGTGACTAGACAATAGTCCACTGCCCTCCACCCAGGCCTGGCTTGGCCAGGGGTCTACAGGAAACCAGACAGTCACAACCAGTGGTGGGATTCAGATAATTTAACTACAAGGTTCTCTGCCCTAATGACTGTTTTAAGTATAAAAAAAGATATACTGAAAGGTAGTCTATTATTTCATGCATTTAATATTTAAATAAGAACAATAAAAGAGGTACACAAAACTAGATTATGTGTCTGACCAGGCAGTGGCGCAGTGGATAGAGCGTTGGACTGGGATGCCGAGAACCCAGGTTCGAAACCCCGAGGTCGCCAGCTTGAGTGCAGACTCATCTAGTTTGAACAAAGCTCACCAGCTTGGACCCAAGGTCGCTGGCTCAAGCAAGGGGTTACTCGGTCTGCTGAAGGCCCGTAGTCAAGGCACATATGAGAAAGCAATCAATGAACAACTAAGGTGTCGCAATGCGCAACGAAAAACTAATGATTGATGCTTCTCATCTCTCCGTTCCTGTCTGTCTGTCCCTGTCTATCCTTCTCTCTGACTCTCTCTCTCTGTCTCTGTAAAAAATTTAAAAAAATTTTTAAAAACTAGATTATGTTATAAGTTTTAAAATAGTAATGAAAAAATATTAAATAACACCTGAGAAAAAACAATAAAAACGGTTATTTAAGATATTTCCAATGACAGCTTGTCACCCCCTGGTTGTTTGGCACTTTTTCTCTTTAATTTATATGTTTGTTTACTGAAGTAACAAACGTGAGAGGATTAAAATGTAGTATTTCATCAAAGGTATAATGAGTTCTATGAAATGAATAAATAAATATTACAAGGCAGAGTTCTGTCAAATTTTTTTTCACCCATAAACAGAATGAACATTACTAAGGGTGCTGAGAATACGCTGTTGCACAGATAAATGTTACAAAAGGGTAAAGCAGGGGTCCCCAAACTATGGCCCAGGGGCTGCATGCGGCCCCCTAAGGCCATTTATCCAGCCCTCACTGCATTTCCGGAAGGGGCACCTCTTTCATTGGTGGACATTGACCATCTCATTAGCCAAAAGCAGGCCCATAATTCCCATTGAAATACTGGTCAGTTTGTTGATTTAAATTTATTTGTTCTTTATTTTAAATATTGTATTTGTTCCTGTTTTGTTTTTTTACTTTAAAATAAGATATGTGCAGTGTGCATAGGGATTTGTTCATAGTTGTTTTTTTTTATAGTCCGGCCCTCCAACGGTCTGAGGGACAGTGAACTGGCCCCCTGTGTAAAAAGTTTGGGGACCCCTGAGGTAAGGAATGGCAATTTATGATTTCCACATTGGGCGGCTGCCCAGGCGCCCGCCTTAGAGAGAACCCTGATGACAAGTGCCATTTTAACCACCGCTTCACCGAACTCAACAAAAAGTGAGGTGTCGGTTCTGCTGAAATGGTGCAAACCAGCTGAATCCCACCTCTGCCTAAGATGCTCTGCACCGACGGAGCACCCCGTTTCCAATCCTGCCACATCGCCGCCTCCACGCCCCTCCACCAATATTTACTGCAGAAGAAGGATCCTTTCTGTGACGCTGCTTCTCCCGTCACCTCCTGAAGTATAGGACGGTGACAGTCCACAGTTCCAGGGGGCCCTCAGCCCGTCCACTGCATCCTGAAGTTCACAATAGTACAGTGAGGGGCTGTTTATCAGGAGGACTGATAAACACTTACTTCATACATCTCCTCAGGGATGAAGTCACGGTCTCGGAGACCCATTAGAAAAGGAAACGGCTTCGTTATTGCACTGGCAATCTCCACCTTGTTTTCCTTGAAGAGTCTGAAAATGAAGTCATAGAAAAACTGCTCCTCTGGACTCTGGTTCTCTGGGTTCTGGTCCCTAATGAATATCCTGAGAAAAAAAGGCACAAATGTAAAAATAGACATTGGGTTTTTAAGAAGCTTGTGGTGGCTGGAAGATTTTAGACATAAAAGATAGTCAATGGAGAGCCAACACAGGTAAAATAGGTGCTTGTGGAGAGAACCAGAATAAGTGAAACTTATTTACTTAAAGAATAATTGTCCTTCTAGCGTGCGGAGGACCCGGGTTCGATTCCCGGCCAGAGCACACAGGAGAAGCGCCCATTTGCTTCTCCACCCCTCCGCCGCGCTTTCCTCTCTGTCTCTCTCTTCCCCTCCCGCAGCCAAGGCTCCATTGGAGCAAAGATGGCCCGGGCGCTGGGCATGGCTCTGTGGCCTCTGCCTCGGGCGCTAGAGTGGCTCTGGTCGCAATATGGCGACACCCAGGATGGGCAGAGCATCGCCCCCTGGGGGGCAGAGCACCGCCCCTGGTGGGCATGCCGGGTGGATCCTGGTCGGGCGCATGCAGGAGTCTGTCTGACTGTCTCTCCCTGTTTCCAGCTTCAGAAAAATGAAAAAAATAAAAAAATTAAAAAAAATTAAAAAAAAATTAAAAAAAAGAATAATTGTCCTTGGCCAGTTGGCTCAGTGGTAGAGCATCAGCCTGGAGTCTGGAAGACCAGGGTTCAATTCCTGGTCAGGGCACACAGGAAAAGCACCATCTGCTTCTCTACCCCTCTGCCTCTCAATTCTCCCTTCTTTCTCTATCTCTCTTTTTGCCTCCCACAGCCATAGCTCAGTTGGAGCAAGTTGGCCCTGGGTGCTGAGGATGGCTCCATGGCTTCGGCTCAGGTGTTACAATAGCTCAGTTGCCAAACAATGGAGTAACAGCCCCAGATGGTCAGAGTATCACCCAGTAAGGGGTTTGCTGGGTGGATCCTGGTCAGAGCGCATGCAGGAGTCTGTCTCTCTGCCTTCCCGCTTCTAATTTCAGGAAGAAAAAAAAAAAGAATAATAATGTGTCATAGAAGAAAACACAGAACTTAAGAAAGACTTGTACACAAAGAGTTCATCCTGTTCTAATCAAAACTATTGTAAAAGGACTGTCACTCGAACCCTCTAGGAAAAACACTGAATTTTTAAATGTTAAAAGTTTCCCTGGAATTGATACATTGTGATGGTTAATTTTATGTGTCAACTAGGATGGTGCTTTGGGATAAGATTAACATTCAAACTGGTAAACACTGAGAAAGAAGTTTGTCCTCCATCATGTGGGGTGGGCTCATCCAATCACTTGAAAGCATGAATAGAACCAAAAGACCAGCTTCCCCGAATCAGAAGAAATTCTCCAGCGAACGGCTTTCGGACGGGAAATGCACCATCGGCTACGTGGTCTCCAGCCCACTGAGACACGCTGCAGGTTTTGGATTTGCCAACTTCCATTTCATGTGAGTCCACCTCTTTGAAATACTTATTTCAAAAATATTTCTTTCTCCCTCTCTTTCGTGTTCTGTTTCTTTGTGAAATTGTGACTAATACAGATATAAAACAAGAAAGGTTGCAAGAACTAAAAAATAAAAAGCCATGGGCAAATATAAAATAGAAGGGGGGTTCTGTGGAAAACCTCACAGAGGGATCTGAGTGAAGACTCCTAGGTGGGCAGGTCATGGTGGGGGTCACTCTCGAGATATACAACTTCTTCACTAAAATTGTTTATCTCTGCCTTAAGCAAGCCTAGTCCCTTGTTTCTGTGTATCCAGGGCAGGCATGGCCAACATCCGGCACATATTGATTGCTTTCTCATCCGGTTTGAATGTGGGATCACAGGAGAAAGCAATCAATTAACAACTAAGGTGCCACAATGAAGAATTGATGCTTCTCATCTCTCTCCCTTCCTATCTGTCTGTCCCTCTCTCTCTCTCTCTCTCTCACTAAATAAAAAAATAAAAAAATAAAATAAATTTTAAAAAAAGTTCAAATTTTTAATTCCTATGTGGTAAATATCAATAGATATAACCCACATGAACAAAAGCTGGCTCTTAATGAGTTAATGCAGCCCGCGATTAAATTTTTAATATTCTCCGCACGACGCACTGTGGAAATGAAATAAGTGGTACTTTTAAATCGTTATACATAAACTACGATATCTAACCATTGTACACAATGAAAGTTAAAATCTCAGCTACTCAGAAGCGGAAGCGTCTTTGATTATTGGAAAGCGAGATATTTAAGAAGATAGTGATACGCAGAAAAGAATTCTGCCTGTGATTAATCTAGGGTTAACTTCCAATAATTGGCCGAATGGATTCATGATACTTCTTTATTTTTTTTAAAAAATCATTATAAAGATTTACAACTTTTGTACTCGTCTGTGCAATTTTTATAAGCAATTGAATAATGGAAAATATGGAAATTTAAAAAAACTCGCTAAGGAGCCTGACCTGTGGTGGCGCAGTGGATAAAGCGTCGACCTGGAAATGCTGAGGTCGCCGGTTCGAAACCCTGGGCTTGCCTGGTCAAGGCACATATGGGAGTTGATGCTTCCAGCTCCTCCCCCTTCTCTCTCTCTGTCTTTCCTCTCTCTCTCTCTCTCTCTCCCTCTCCTCTCTAAAATGAATAAATAAATAAAAAATAAATTAAAAAAAAAACTCGCTAAGGAATATTTAGTAATCTTCAGCTAAACTTATATTTGTGAACAAACTTTTTCTTTAATGAATCTAAATAAAAGTACAACAAGATCAAGAATGAATGATTTACATTTGGAGGCTGTGTTAAGAATAGCTACTACAAGATAGAGCCAGATATTAAAAAAATAATAGGCGATGCAAAGCACCTCAACACGTCACCTTAGTTTTTTGGTTAATTTGTTGTACTAAATTACTTACATTTATTCATAAACAAATTACATAATAAAATTTTGTTTACTTAAACAAATCGTTTTTGTATTTAACATTTTTTAATTTTAGTATTTCCTCTGGCCCGTGAAAAAAGTTTTCTTTCTAATCTGGCCCCGGGGGCAAGAACTGTTGGCCACGCCTGATCTAGAGTAACACACCTTTGATGAGCCGGAGTAATCCTTTCTCCAGACCCTTCAGAGGCATTACTACCCTCAAGAGACCAAATGATCCTACCACCTGAATGCCATCCTTATTCACTGTAAACGTTAATGTTAATTAACTTGTATCCACCAATGTGAAAGAAGTATATGTCCCCAGTTTTACTTTTTATCCAATCATAGGGATTTTCCACCTGGCTTTTCGTGCCTCCTGAATCTATCACCAATGGATGTCATGTCATCTCCCCTTTGATTCCAAATGTACAAAAATAAAACCGCAAAACTGCCATTCTTTGGAGCAGTTTCTCAATTCATTGAGAGCTTATTTCTGGGCATGTTCTCACTTTGGCTCAAATAAACTCTAACAGGTGCTTATAAAATTTTTGTATAGGCTTGGATGTTCTCACGCTGACAGTCCCCCGGGATTGTGCAAGACCCTTTCAGGTGTCAGCAAAGTAAAATCTGTTTCATAGCAGTGCTAAGATCTATTACTGCTCACAAAAATTAGGGGTATTTCAAAATGAATATGAAGTAATAAAATATTCCGATTTTTGTGAGCAGTGTATTTGCCCTTCTTGTCTCTCATCCTCTGACAAACGTATGGTCGGATTTTCCAGAGAACACAGGGTCTATGCGGTATCACAACAGACTGAATGCAGAAACGGACAGCAAAATCTACCTGTCTTCTATTGACCCAGCTATTAAAGAGATTTGCAAAAGTGTGAAGCATTACTAACTCCTTAATAAAAACTTATTTTATTTTGAAAAACATAGTGATTTTTCATAAACTATGTCATTTATGTTAGCAGGTAAGGAGGTCATCATTCTTTTATAAATGAATAAAGAAATATGTTTACATGTTCCAAGTTCTTGCCTGGCCAGGCAGTGGTGCAGTGAATAAAGTGTCAGTCTGGGATGCTGAGGACCCAGGTCAAAACCCCAAGATTGCCAGCTTGAGCACGGGCTCATCAGCTTGAGCGTGGGCTCATCCGGCTTGAGCATGGGATCATAGACATGCCCCCATGGTCGCTGGCATGTCTATGATCCCCAAGGGTTGCTGGTTTGAGCAAGGGGTCACTGGCTTGGCTGGAGCCATCCGGTAGAGGCATGTATTGATTGCCTTCTCCTCCGGCTTGAGTGTGGGATCACAGGAGAAAGCAATCGATTAACAACTAAGGTGCCACAATGAAGAATTGATGCTTCTCATCTGTCTCCCTTCCTGTCTGTCTGTCTCTGTCTGTCTCTCTGTCTCTCTCTCTCTCTCACTAAAAAAGAAAAAAAAAGTTCAAATTTTTAATTCCTATGTGGTAAATATCAATAGATATAACCCACATGAACAAAAGCTGGCTCTTTGGAGCTTTCAGTGATATGGAGTATATACTGGAATCCTGAATCCAAAAAATTTGAGAACACTGCTATAAAAAGAGAACATAACAGTAAAGTTATTAATAATCATTTAAATGTAAAACATCTGGGTTATAGTAAAAGTTTTAAACTGAGTAGGGCAATTAAAGAACTCAGCTAAATGAGTTATTTCAAAGATAATAAACTCAAATGACATTTGATGCTATCAATTAGAGAAATTAATTAGAAAACATAAGAGTAACAAATAGAGCTAGAATCAGACTATAAATCTTACCAGAAAAATAAAGTAAGGAAAATATACACTTATTTAAAAAAAAATTTTTTTTTTGTTAATTTCAAAAAGAGAAGTGAAAGAGAAACATCAAGCTGTTTCTATATGTGCCCTGACCAGGGATCAAACCGGCAACCTTGCGTATCGGGACGGTGTTCTAACCAACTGAGCTCTCTGGCCAGGGTGTACTCTGTTATTTTTAACCAGAGAAAACAAAGAGGCATATGATATAAAAAGTGCAAAAAAGTCATAAGCAAAAAGATATGTCATTTAAAATAGATTAAATTATCATCTTAGGGTATAAATGGTCAAAACAGAATCTGACTATAAAAGATGCAACTAAATAAAGTGACATTAAAAATATTAAACTTAAGAAGATAAGCAAGTTACCTTAGACAAAGGCAAAAAGACAGAAAGCAAAATTCACAATATTTGTATTTCAAAGTAAAGTTTAAGACGACGAATAGACAAATATTTTGTAGTGATTAAAAAGCACTTTGCATCCTATCCTTAACTCCTAAAGTATTATTGTAAAATTTATATACAGGATGTTAGCAAACTATATCATATTTATGAATAATTCTTGGTCTTAAACACACAAGAACATATCCAGTATTTGTCCTTGAATTAATCAGGTGAGAGCTGGTGGAGCAGCTTCCTACCAGACCAAAGTGCTGGCAGAGGCCATGGTACCTTGTCTGTGACCCACTCCACAGAGCCAGCAAGCGGGCTCCATACCTCAATCTCCATCGGCCTGGCTAATGCTCTTCGCCCCACCCTGGGGACTCCAAGACTCCACCCCACCTAACTCGTGGCCCCACCCAAACTGTTGCCAGTGGTTTTTCCATATGAACGGCCTACCTTGGCTCATGCTTCAGACTTTGCTAAAATCTCTCTAAACAAGCAGCACTTGGCCTCAGAGTGCCCTCTACCTCTCAGGAAGTGGCTCCAGGCCTGGCACTAGTGGCAGCCAGCTTTGGTTCACAGCTTGGCCTCTCCTGGGCACCTCCAAGCCCAGCACAAGGAGCAGCCATTTGCAGACTGCTTTATAGCTATGCCAGGTAGCCCTGGGCAGAACACAGGCACTGACTGATCTTGGGCTGCAACTCCTGTGAGGTCCTAGAGCCAGTGCACCAGTGGATAGCTTCAGACCACCTCAAAGCACCTCCCAACCACCTTCACAAGTGACACACTCAAGGGGGAGACTTAGCAGGCACCAGAGCCCTGCTGAAGTAAGTCCTGCTCCGTGGGGTGACCCCTGCACAGCTGACGCTCCACAACACTTGCAGCAAGTCCTGGCAACAAATTGACCTGGAGGCTAAATCTCTTCCATTTATCTGCCAGCAGCAATAAAACCTCAACTACAACAGGCATTTGTACACAGCCCACATAGTAGTGGGAGGTGGGGGGGCATACCTGGAGTGCCCAGCTTGGGTGAACCAGGAGGCTGGGTCATTTGACCCTACAGGACACCTAAATTAGGCCACTCTACCAAGGAGGAGACAAAGAAACACATCCTAAATGAAGGAACAGAACAAAAATCCAGCAAAAAGAACTAAACAAAAGGGACACAAGCTATCTACTAGATGAAGAGTTCAAAAACAATGGTTATAAGGATACTCAATGAACCTAGGGAAGAGTAAATGAACTTAGAACTTCAACAGCGTAGAAAAGAATATGGAAACCATAAAAAATAAAACCCAATCAGAAACAAAGGACACACTAACTGAAATGAATTTTTTTATTTTTTTTTTACAGAAAGAGAGGAACAGACAGGGACAGAGAGAGATGAGAAGCATCAATTATCAGTTTTTCGTTGCAACACCTTAGTTGTTCATTGATTGCTTTCTCATATGTGCCTTGACCGTGGGCCTTCAGCAGACTGAGTAACCCCTTGCTTGAGCCAGTGACCTTGGGTCCAAGCTGGTGAGCTTTTGCTCAAGTCAGATGAGCCCGCGCTCAAGCTGGCGACCTTGGGGTCTCAAACCTGGGCCCTCCGCATCCCAGTCCGATGCTCTATCCACTGTGCCACCCCCTGGTCAGGCTGAAATGAAAATTTATGGGCCATCAACAGTAGAATAGATAAAGCTGAGAGTCAAAACAGCAATTTGGAATATAAGAAAGCAAAAAGCACCCAATCAGAACAGCAAAAAGAAAAAGAATCCAAAAAAATGAGGATAGTGTACGGAGCCTCTAGGACAATATCAAGCGTACCAACATCTGCATCACGGGGGGTGCCTGAAGAAGAAGAAAGTGAGCAAGAAACTGAAAACCTATTTGAAAAAATAATGATAGAAAACTTCCCTAACTTGGTGAAGGAAATGAACATACAAGTCCAGGAAGCACAGAGAGTCCCAAACAAGATGAACCCAAAGAGGCCCACACCAAGACACCTTATAACTAAAATGCAAAAGGTTCAAGACAAAGAGAGAATCTTAAAAGCAACATAAGAAAAGCAGCTGGTTACCAACAAGGGAGCTCCTATAAGACTGTCAGCTGATTTCTCAACAGAAACTTTGCAGACCAGAAGGAGTGGCAAGAAATATTCAAAGTGATGAAAGGCAAGGACCTCCAACCAAGATTACCCAGCAAAGCTACCCTTCATAATCGAAGGACATAGAAAGAGCTTCCCAGATAAGAAAAAGCTGAGGGGTTCACCACCACTAAACCAGTATTATATGGAATGTTAAAGGGTCTTCTTTAAGAAGAAGACAAACGATCAAAAATATGAAAAATAAAACATAGCTATCAACAACTGAATCTAAAAAGCATAATAAGTGAACAAGCAGAACAGAAACAGACTCATAGATCCAGAGGACATTCGGACAGTTGCCAGATGGAAGGGGGTGGAGGGAGGTGAACAAGGTGATGGGATTAAGAAGTACAAAGAGGAGTGGTGGTCAGGGCCTGCCTTCTGCCCCCCGGAGAGACGGCGCTGGGTGCTGAGGACCCACCACATTGTGCCGCTGCTGGTAACCCTCCTTGGAGTCCAGCCAGTGCGGAAATAGTCCCAGCTCAGATTCTAGGGTTAGAGGAGTTTCCATACAATTATACATCATTTTCATTTTTACCAACAAGAATATATTGATGGAGTTATCTTGCATTTTAAAAGACCGTTTGAGCCTGACCTGTGGTGGCGCAGTGGATAAAGCGTCGACCTGGAACGCTGAGGTCGCCGGTTCAAAACCCTGCACTTGCCTGGTCAAGGCACATTTGAGAGTTGATGTTTCCAGCTCCTCCCCCCTTTCTCTCTCTCTCTCATTCTCTATCTCCTCTCTAAAATGAATAAATAAATACATAAAAGACAATTTGCATCCTTCTCTAACCAGAAGAGTATTACATCCCAGCCCACGCAGCCCCTCTCCCCTGAGAGCAACACTCCTGACTGTGTTAGTCCCTGTCGGGCCCATCTGTTCTTACTTCCTCCTATCAAGTGTACAGAGGCATTGAGTCGACTCTCGGGCTCTGAATAACACTGGTGCCCAACTACCTGGAAACTGGGAAAAGCTTGACAATCGCCAGGCACTTGATGTGGATGTTACTATTTCTGAAGAAGCCCTTTTCTGGACCGAGTTGTCTTTGACTGGGGGGAGAGGAGGCGTGGGGGAAGCGAGAGGGGCTCAGGCGTGGGGGAAGCATTGAGCTCTGCCGCTAGGCCCAGCTGTATGGCTGTTGCAAGGAAATCCAGTCGTGTGAGTCATGTCACCTTAAACTTTCCCACTTTGATTTTAAACACCTGAAGTGCTCACCACGTATTTCTTTGTAACCTCATTCTCTTGTGCACCGGTGGATGAGGCTGGGTCGACAGAAATAACCAGGGGAGATGCCGACCTTATCGCAGATGAAGGACAGGACTAACCTGTAGTTGAGATCACTGCCTCTTCCGGCCATCTTCTCCTGCTGGACATGCTGGGCCATGGAGCTGGCCTGGGTCACCCTCAGTCAGCCTTCCCCTGCCTCTCCGCCTTCCCAGGGAGCACCGGAGTGGCTGCCTGCCGAAAGGTCCTTCAGGGTGGCCCCCGGAAGGGGAAAGAAAACTGAAATGGCTGATCACTGTGCTGTGTCTGTCCCTCCCCCCCCCCCCGAACGTCCAAGGCATTTCTCAGCCCCCCCCCCCTGGGGGTGAGGAGCAGAGGGAGGAGCATGACCAGATCTGGGTGGAAGCCAGGGGCCACACTTTCACACACAGGAAAGATGGCGGGGAAGGCTAACGAACTCAGAGGAATCCACGCTGTTTGGAGGTGAGGGGGTACCGTTGTATGGGGGTAAAGCGAACATCACCTCGCCGAGGTGGGGGGAGGAAGAAAGGGGAACGAAAAACTTTTCAGATCCTCTCTCAGGCCCATGGGCTGGCCGGGCACGGTGGCAAGTCTGGGACTGAACAAGGTAGATGTCATGTTCAGACACAGGGCTGGGGACAGCCTGAATGCTCAGCATTGTAACGTGGAAAAGATGTTCTTCAAATTTCTGGGAAGCAGCCAGAGTGAAGAGAGAACGCTTCCCAACTCCTGACATCGGAGGGAAGTTTGGGCAGAGAAGCTCGACGTGGGATTCTGAGCTTTCCTGAATACGTGGGCACTTTCCAAACACAGCCACGGTTACGAAGGGAAAACTGAGCTCCACCTAGGCACCTACATCTTGAGGACAGCGGCACGCTTCTCATTGGCTGGGAGGCTTAGAACTCCGATGATGTGGGCCTTAACCGACAAGGCGATCCCTCACTAACCAGTGCATTATATTTATGTCGGTACATGGTTTTTTCACTTTTAGCCAGCCCTCAGTCTGTAAAGGATGTGAAGCCATTTATAAAAACACACTATATCAGCATCAAGTTGGGGAAGAAAATAGGAGTGATGTGCAAAGAAAATAAATACACCAAACCAGAAGATAAAAATCTAGGCAGGACAACAGGTGACAGGCAGAGGTGACCGGGAAGCAGGCCACCTGCAGAACCCAGGGCCTCAGTCACAACAATGAGCCAAAGGACCGGCAAAGCAACATTTCTCCAAAGTATGTTCCACTCAATCCCACTTCTTCCGGTTCATTATGGATGTGCTCAAAATTCTGCATAACTATGTTTGCAAAACATAGAAGGCAGGGATTTTTGCCCCTCTGCCAGCTTTTGCTTTTTCTCTTCCCTGGCAAAGATTCCAGGGCAGTGGAGGGTTGTGTGCCTAGCAGATGCTGCACACACAGCTCTCTCTCTCTCTCTCTCTCTTATTTCTTTTTCTGAAGCTGGAAACGGGGAGAGACAGTCAGACAGACTCCCGCATGCGCCCGACCGGGATCCACCCGGCACGCCCACCAGGGGCGATGCTCTGCCCCTCCGGGGCGTCGCTCTGTCGCGACCAGAGCCACTCTAGCGCCTGGGACAGAGGCCAAGGAGCCATCCCCAGCGCCCGGGCCATCTTTGCTCCAATGGAGCCTTGGCTGCGGGAGGGGAAGAGAGAGACAGAGAGGAAAAAGGGGGGGGGGGGGTGAAGAAGCAAATGGGCGCTTCTCCTATGTGCCCTGGCCGGGAATCGAACCGGGTCCCCTGCACGCCAGGCCGATGCTCTACCGCTGAGCCAACCGGCCAGGGCCTCTCTCTCTCTCTTTCAGTCCCTCTCTCTTTTCCTCTCTCCCTACTTCCCTCCCTCCCTCCCTCTCTATCTCCCCACTTTGTAGGGCAGAAGAACAGGTAAGTTGAGCCTCTGTTAGGCACCACTGTCCTCCGTTCTTACCTTTATGAGCCACAGGGGCCCAGACAAAGCTTGGCAGAGACTATACCAGCCACTTCGATGGCCTTTTATCTCCTCTCCCTTTGCTCTAGGCAGCAGGTGGACCCAGGCCACCACTGAGCTGAGCAGTGATATGTATGTGCCAGTTTCTTTTGCTTGTAAGCACAAGGTCTTTGGTGAGCTTACGTTGGCTGGCAGTGAGACTGAGATTGAAGGGATATCCCTCCCAAGTTTATGAGAAAGCCATCCTCGGCAATATAGAGCATTCGCTTATCAGCGGTCGGGGAACCGTGGCTTGCGAGTCACACGCGGTTCTTTGGCCCTTTGAGTGTGGCTCCAAGGCCAGCTTAGGCGTACCCTAATTAAGTTAATGATAATGTACCTACCTATATAGTTTAAGTTTAAAAAAAATTGGCTCTCAAAAGAAATGTCAATCGTGGTACCGTTGATATTTGGCTCTGTTGACTGATGAGTTTGCCGACCACTGGCCTAGATAATAATGAGCTGGAATTTTAGGTTCCGTTTTTCATGGTCTTGTTTTACTCTACATTCACTAGTGAATCTATCTCTCTGGGATAAAGGATTCCTGGACCAAGAGTATCAGTTGGTCCTTGGTTTCTAACACAAGTGTAGAGCTGTCTTCTTTTCCTTCCACGGCACCCACGGGGTGAGAAAATCCCAGCCTGCCCTCGTCCTCTGCTCTCCCACCCAGAACTAGGCCAACGGCAGGATAATCTCTGAAGGCATGTCGATGCTTTCTTTCCACCTGAAAGATTTCTCCGCATTGTGTGAAGTGTGCCGATATCTGAGGCTTGGAGTCAGAGAGTGAATTCCAGAGTCCTGACCCCAGCGCAGTGCTATAAGTTTATTTGCTGCCGTGCCCCCTGCTTGCCAAAGACTAGCAGCTCCCACCTGGGAACACTCATAGGATATTCACTCCTTTTATGTCCAATTAGGTCAGATAATCAATCCAAGATTGAGCACATTTCTGTGACGATCTGTTGCCTACGATTCACTCTCTGGTACCAATTTTTTAATCAGTTGGGGTTTTAGGGTACAAGTAACCAAATAGACTGGCTAATTCAACAAAAAATCAATTTCTTGGGAGTGTATTTGGGAGCTCATGGATGTCTGGGGAGGCTGGAGAACTGGGATAAGAAAGCGGGCAGTCGAGGCAGTAAGGTCGCCAGCCCAGGTCACCCTGCCGGCCTCATGTATACAGCATGTGCGGCCATTGACTTGGCAAATGCGTTCTTTCTATATATTCTGATTAGAAAAGAGAATCAGAAACAGTTTTCATTCTCACGTGACAGATAAGAGTATTCATTTACAGATTTGTCTTGGGTAACATGAACTCACCTGCCTTTTGTCATAATATAGTTCAAAGATGTCTGGATCACCTGGACATCCCACAGACCATCACGCTGATTGGCTGTATCTCTGACGTCACCAGGATCAGACAGAATACAAAAGAGGTGGCTGGTACACCTGCTGAAGAGGAATAAATTACTCTCTTTGCAGCAACTGTAATGAATCCCAAAAGCATTACAATGAGCAAAGGAAGCTATACATCATGAAAGCACATACTGTATATTTTCACTGGTGTAAAACTTTAATACAGACAAAAGGAATCTGTAGTGATAGGAAGCAGCAGATCGGCTGGGGCTGCAGAGGAGAGGGCTGCAAAGGACACCTGGCGGTGGTGGAGGAATCTGTATCCTAGCCTGGGGTCCCACACTCTCCCAGGCTCCCAGCCTCTCTCCCGCCTGGTGGTCTGCCTGCCTCTGCCTAACTTCAGTTTGCATCCCGACAAACTGTAGGCATTTCTGAGCTGCCTCACTGCCCCTTTAATTTCTTGTTTGTTTTTTAAAAACTTGGATGGTGTCTAGTAAATGTATTCAGATATGTCACCATCACCCTCACCACAATCCAGTTTGTAGAACATTCTCATCGCTCCAGAAAGTCTAGCAGGGCAGGTCAGAGGAAAGAGAGGTGGTGGGGAAGGCAGAGACATGGCTTCTCAGAGCCCCGTGGACTCCGGGGCTGGGCCCCCAGGTCTCTCCCCTCTGTACCCCCTCCAGGCCTGGTCCGGATGGGGGAGCACCAGCACCAACCCCCAGATGCCACAGCAATCTCACAAGTTTCCAGAGGTGGGGCCAGGTTGCAGGCACAGCCTTCGGCTTCCCGTACGATCTGCTCAAAATACTTTCACTTTTCTTTCCTGGGAGGCCAGGCCCTCCCTGCGTGGGCGGAAGCCAGCCTTCTTCCTGCCTCCGGTTCCTCCCCGCGTTGCTCCCAATCCTCCCGGAGCCACCTCTGGCCGGCCCCTGCGCCCGGGACGCGAAGGAGCAGGTAGAAAACCCCGCATTTAGCGTGAGCTCTTCTTGACTTCGCTGTTTGATTCGTTTCGGGCGATCGGGACTTTTGTGATTAATTTCCTGGCAGCGGCTGCAGGGTGGAACCCATCTGTTTACGCTGTGAGGCTCTCTCTTGGTAAAATTGTGTTTAACAGAAAGACCTGGGGGAGGGGGACTGTGGGGGATTGGAGAGGAGACCACCGAACAGGGGGACAGAGATAGGTGGGGGGATGGGAAGCACACACACAGCTCAGCCTCCCCCCCCCCCTAAATTCTAGCCTGATGTGGGTGGAACAAGGTTTGCCCTCCAGCCCCCTCATCCACACTCTGTGATTCTGCCCTCTGCCCGAACTAGCCACTCGCTCACTGTCCACCCTGCAAGTGGCCAGAAGTAGTTGGGAAGCTGGCAAAAAAGAGAAAATTGGGGAGTACGTTTCACTTCCTCCGTAGTGTTCTGTAAACTTTTTATATTTTCTCATTAAGCATATTCATAATTATTTCCCCAAAATAAATTCCTAGAAGGGGAATTTGGGATGCAAGAGAACACATATTTTGGGGTATTTGACAGTGATTATTAAGTTGGGCTCCAGAACGTCTGGCTGCTTGCCTTTTCTCCAGGACAGTCTGTGGCTATTGCCCTTGTTTTCTGCCCTGGCTGACTTGAGGGGCAAACGTGTTGTTAAACTGTCTTCGTTTGCACTGTTCAGAACCACTAGTAAGTTACCATGTTTTATTGCACATTTGACTTTTTGCTTTTGTGGGGTTTTTTTTTACAAGAATGTTTGCTTTTGCTTCTTCTTTCAAAGTTTTTTTTTTTCCTCTTCCTTTGTCTTTTTCATGTTTAAGACTCCTTTACATAATAGAAATCCGAACACTTGTATATGAGACTTGGTATCAGGCACTAGTGAAAAATGGGCTTTGGTGAAGTGAGCTCTCTTTTGCCGCTGAATAACCTCGGGCAGGTTACTTAACCTCTCTGTGCTCCATCCCGGTTATTCACAGCAGACAAGGAATGAGGAACCATCTATCTGTCTGAGGGATCACTTCGTAAGTTATATAAATGTCTAACCACTGTGCTGCACACCTAAAACTAATACAGTATTAAATATCAATTGTGATTAAAAAATAAGCAAAAAAAAGTATTTTTTTTTCAAGAATGAGGAAACAGATATATGATCTGTTCTGAAGGCGGTCGCATAATTAGTCATCCTCACCCTAACCCCAGGGACCCTTCCTCTTCTGGGTGTGTACTCATTCTGATTCTCTCCGGCTCTGGGCTCCGGGCTCCGGGCAGTGCCCTTCCGTCTGCGTGTTGTGGATGGTAGATGTCTCTCACACCTGTTCTCCCTCTTCCAGGACTTCTTCACGATTACAGACCTCCTATGGCATTCTTTCTTGTCTTCCAGTACTGTTCTGGATTTTGCTATTTTATATATATATAAAATATATATATATATGTATATATTTTTTACTGTCAAACTTAAAGGATTTGAGAATGAGGAAAGAAGAAGACGGGGTGCCCAATCAGCTGCCGGGGTTGAATCCCTACAAATCGTCATTCATTACAGTTCCATTTTCTCTGTGAGGTAAAATGAAGCTGGAGAAATGGGATATGTGTTTGTTTTGTTTTTGAAGTAGCTCCAGGTGATGGACTGTTTTGTTAATGCCTCCCTTTTCTTGACAATGTATCAAGAATGTCATCTATAAATTTTCTGCCTAGGAAACTTATTAATATTTTCTCCTGACCTATATACATGGTGAATTTTATAAATGTGGCGTGGGCATGGGGGAAAAAGCACCTGTCTGTTCTGAGATACGAAATTGATGCATAAATCAGTGAAGTCGCCTCAAGTAAGCATGTCTTTATAGTCTTTGTGTCTTTATTTCTGCCTGTCTGTTGAGGATGGTAGGTGGTTAATTCAGGTTTCTAAGCAGTCTCAGGCTTCCGTCTTCCGGCCCGTTTGGGGGCAGCCCCTTTAACACAAGCATTGCTAGGGTGTGCCGTAAGCCACGGTCAGGAAGTCTTAGCCCAGCTCAGACTGTAGGACTGCTGGCTGCGAGCCAGGAGGTTGGGACATCTTCACCTGTACCACTTCCAGGTTAGACAACTTAGGACAGGTTAATAAACCTCTCTGTGTCACAGTGTCCTTGACAATAAAGATAGGTGTGATCATAGTAACCATCTCACGAGGGCTTTGTGAAGATCAAATAAGTCACCGCATGAGAAACCCTTAGAACCAGAGTCTGGTACCAGAAGCACTCAATAAACATGAGCTATTTTTTTTTTTAACATGAGCTATTTTTGATACCTGCCTGATGTTGCCCCAGCAGCTCCCTTGGGATTTCAGGGTCATGTTGTTGGTCACTTTTAGCTTCGACTGTTGCTGAGCGTTGTCACTGCTTCTTGTACCCATGAGCCTTTGAGGCAGACATGGCTGTGCAGATGGCCCTGGGATGCCGCGGACCAGTGCAGCTAGTAATTCTGGGTCCTGAAGGAGAACTGTAGGGAATTAAGAAAATAGACTCACTGAGAAAAGAGGATGGGATTGGGAGGCCTCTTCAATGCTGATGGCAATATCGGAAAGCCCCATAGCCCCAGTTTGCTTTATTATCTAGCCATATGCAAATAAGGAGGTCTTTGATACAAAGTCACACATCTGAGGCAAAAACAGGAATCCCTCCACTGTGCATAAATGAAATCAACCAAGGTCTGAACAAAGGGTGAGAGAAAGGACATGTAAATTGCTTCCAGCAACTTAAGCAAGCAAGTGAAGTGGGGCTATGGGATGAGTGCAAATACTCAGCTACATAGCCAATATGAAGGTGGGAGGAGGAGAGAACTTAGCCTTTTGCTAAGCCTCGAATCTACAAAGGCTTTTTGCCACTTGCAGGCAGTCTACCACACTGGGAGGCCCGCAGTACCAGAGTGCCCGCTGCACATCAAGGGCCACTTGCCAACCTCCACAATGTCTTTGCTTCTCTTTTTCTCATGTGCCCCTTCCATAGGATGTTCACCATGGCCCCGAATTTGAAAACGACCCTTTACAATCACTTCAAGTCCCAGAAGCTGGAGTTCTCTTATGCCATATCCAAACCATTTCCCTTCTTTGAGGGCCTCCGAGACAAAACCTTCATCACCGAGAGGATGTACGCGGTGAGTGAGGCTGAGTGCTTTCCCGGGGGCTGCCCCGCCCTCACTAAGAAAACCCCGTTATTCAGGTCATGAATCACAAGCCCCTCAGGGCTTCTAGAGATTAGAAGGCCCAGAACCAAATGTTCATTATCAGGGAAAAGAGGATGTCCTAGGACAGGGGTCGGGAACCTATAGCTCACGAGCCAGATGTGACCCTTTTTTTTTTTTTTTAATTTTTTTTAAATGTTCTAGCATTATTATTTTATTTATTCATTTTAGAGAGGAGAGAGAGAGAGAGAGAGAGAGAGGAGGAGCAGGAAGCATCAACTCCCATATGTGCCTTGACCAGGCAAGCTCAGTGTTTCGAACCAGCGACCTCAGCGTTTCCAGGTCGATGCTTTATCCACTGCGCCACCACAGGTCAGGCTGAGATGTGGCTCTTTTGATGGCTGCATCAGGCTCGCAGACAAATCTTTAATAAAAAAAAAAGTAATAATGTTAAAAATGTAAAACATTCAGCCCTGGCCGGTTAGCTCAGTGGTAGAGCGTCAGCCTGGCGTGCGGGAGTCCCGGGTTCGATTCCCGGCCAGGGCACACAGGAGAAGCGCCCATCTGCTTCTCCACCCCTCCCCCTCTCTTTCCTCTCTGTCTCTCTCTTCCCCTCCCGCAGCCAAGGCTCCATTGGAGCAAAGTTAGCCCAGGTGCTGAGGATGGCTCTATGGCCTCTGTCTCAGGCACTGGGTTGGCTCTGGTTGCGACAGAGCAACGCCCCAGATGGGCAGAGCATCGCCCCCTGGTGGGCATGCTGGGTGCATCCCGGTCTGGCGCATGCAGGAGTCTGTATGACTGCCTCCCCATTTCCAACTTCAGAAAAATACAAAAATACAAAAAAAAAAATTATATATATATATATATAAAAACATTCTCATGTATTACAATCCATTCATTTCCTACCACTCATGTTCATGGTTGTGGGTGGCTGGAGCCGATCACAGCTGTCCTCCAGGACAACACCAAGTTTTTATTGGATAATGTGTAACATACACGGGTCGTTGTATGGCTCTCACAGAATTACATTTTAAAATATGTGACATTCATGGCTCTCTCAGCCAAAAAGGTTCCCAACCCCTGTCCTAGGATGACCTCAAACCAGATAACTTAAAAGAAAAAAATGCATTCTCCCACAGTTATGGAAGCCAGAAGTCCAAAATTAAGGCGTTGGCAGTATTGATTTCTTCTAGAGACTCTGAGGGCAAACCTGTCCCCAGGTTTTTCTGGTGGTAGCAGCCATCATTGTGGTGTTCTTGACATACAGAACTATCTAATAACTGCTTCCGTCTCTACATCGCCTTGTTTGTGTGTGTGTGTCTCCTCCCTCTCTCTCCTCTAAGGGCACTTGTCATTGTGGTTTAGGGACCACGCTAATCCAAAATGATCTCATCTTAAGATCTTTAAATTGATTAGATCAGCAAAGACCTTTTTTCAAAAAAAAAAAAATATATATATATATATATATATATCACATTTATAGGTTTCAAGTGGACATGTTTTTGGAGGGAGGGGCACCATTTAACCTACTAAGGGCACCATTCTAATTCCTAAGACCATATCATCCATAGTCCATTCCAATGTGAAGAAAGGCAGCCAGTGAGAGGTATGACTATGTGTATAAATATGTCACTCTTTTTATATAATTCAGGGTTTTAAAAGCATTTCCTGAGCCCAGGGAACTGTTGGCCGTGGTAGAACCACCTGCCCCCCAGCCTTGGCCTGGCTGGCTCCAAACCCTCTCTAGAACTCAGCCCAGAGGTCACTGCTCAGAGTGGCCTCCTTGACCTACTCATCTGATTAAGACTTCCCACATTATTCTTTCTCATAGAAACCTATGATTTCCCTTAATAAAACTTCTCTCAATAATAATTGGGTCTTTATTTAATTTGTGTTTATTACTGAATGCCCACCTTCTTTGCCTGGCAGGGATCTCTCCCCGATAAGGGCAACGCCATCTTAATCTTCTCCATTGCTTTGTACCCAAGAACTAGCCAAGGAGATGCTCCATAAGCATGTTACAATTCTCTCCTGCCATGTTTCTCGTTTTACTTGCCCTCTCAGCAAGAAGAATTCTTTGAGTGATTTCCTCATGGCTGGACCCCATTCAGGCCAGCTCAAGTCCAAGAGAGAAAAGAGAACACAGATTAATGAAAATCAACAGAGTTGCCCCTATGACCAGCTATTAGGTCAATGGCTGAAGTGTCCTGCCCAGAGCCATGGAGAATTAATCCACCATAACAGCCTTTTACTGCATTCTCCTTTCTTAAAATTTCTCTTTTCCCTCAAATATGCCTAAAATAAGGTTCCCAAGACAGACTTATTTTAAAGAAGGCTAAATTATGCATTTCTATGGCTAACTGTCAAAATATATGTGGCATTCCCAAAGTAAACATGTGGAACTGTGATTTCTCTACATCAGGGAATTTGACTCTACCTTTTGTGTTAAATTTCTTCTTAGAGTCAGCAAAATGGGCCCTGGCCTGATAGCTCAGTTGGTTAGAGCATCGTTCCTAAAGCAGCCGTGGCTGCCAGTTCGATCCCCGGCCAGGGCACATACAGGAACGGCTCAATGTCCCTGTCTGTCTCTCTCTCTCTCTCTCATCCTCTTTCGCTAAAATCAATTAAAAAAGAAAGACAGCAAAATGGCATTCTTACAACTTAAAAAACCACACACGTAGAATAAACCTCCGTTTAATTGTATAGCCATGTGTGAGAGTCCCTCGTTCCATTTCTTCTTGTAGGAGTCTCTGGAAGCCTACAGAAACATGGTCCCGATCTCGAAAGTGGTCTACAACATCCTCAGCACGCTGGAGGACCAGTTGAGCCTGTCCCTTCTGTCGGTGCTGTTCAGCCAGATCAACCTGCGTGAATATCCCAACCTGATGAAGATTTTCAAGAGCTTCAGAAAGGGTACGAGGCTTCCCGGGCGCCCCCGGGGCTGTGGAAGCGTGAGGAAAGTTGCTCTGCTGCAAGCCAGGGTTGTTTTCTGGCCCCGTGGAAGTGGGCTCTGACGGCCCACTCTCTCTCTGGGCAGGGACGGGCCACGTTCCCTCACGGGTGTGACAGCAGGAGCAGCCCGCAGCCCCGGTTCTCTAAGAGGACTTTCCAGAGGGCACGAGTGTTTCTGTCTGACCTGCTCTATGAGTTTGGGAGAAATTGTATTGTTTAGCATCCTGGGCATCTCTGGGAATGCATAACGGGATGGAAATGCAATGTGACAGGGGACCCTTTCAGACAGAAGGACAAGGAGAGACAGAGAGGAGTAATGAGTAGGGTGGTAATAGTAAGCATCTGCCGTTGTTGTTGTTGTTGCTGTTGTTGTGGAGTGCTTGGTAAATGACAGACATTATCCCAGGCACTTTCTAAGATCTCATGTCATATGTAGCGAGTCCTGTGAAGTCATAGTTATCCTTGGGGAACACATCAGATTAAATCTCGGAATAACTTCCCCAGGCTCCTTGTCTGTTTGGAGCAGAGCCGGAAGTCCTCCTTGGCTCTCCTAGGACCGGGGCCTGAGATTTTGATCACCATGGTCTGGAGGCTGCCTGGAAGGCGGAGTGTGGCGCTGGAGGAGGGAGCAAGGCTGCGGGCGAGGGCGAGAGGGGACTGTGGGCACAGAGGCAGGAGAGGGGGTGCAGAAAGGAGCGGAGCGTGAGGCACACACCTAGAGGGAGAACGCGCCGAGTGGATGGAAGAGCAGTGGTCGAGCTGGGAAAGAAAGAAGGGAGCAGGGGGTGAAACCACGTTAGATCTGAGGGCAAACACGTTGTCCAGGACGCGTGGTCCACGCATCTGAGAGTGGCAGGGGAAGGACCAGCAGGTCCCCGCCGCTGACAGCTCTCATCTGCTCTCTGACCCGTTACCGTCAAGAGTCACCTCCCCAATGGGAGAAATGATCCTGGAGCTAACAGGGCATCTAAAGAGAAAAGTCCCCCTCCAGGCGGGCACGGCAGCCTGGGGGCTCACGCTTCTGGCTGCATGGGGGGGCAGTGCTAGAGCAAATGCATTCCCAAAGGCCGTGCCAGACAAGTCTGACAGCAGGGGGACCGCACACCGATGTGCCCCCTGACCTGGGCCAGCTCAATCATCCCTCTCCACCTACAGCTGTCATTTGTTCTTTTTCTGGGCCCTTCTCCAAAATCCCACCTTACTTTCTTTTTTCTGGACCCTGGTTGAGACAACTTGACTGATGAAATAAGTGATGGAGAAGAATCCTAAGAGGAACCCACTGTTGGCTACGCAGGGGACAGCGTGGGGAAGCCATGGGGCCCGGGGTGAGGGCGGGGAGGAAGCTCAGTGTGGCCAGATCGTAAGGTGCGGGACACGGAGGCCGAGTCTGCGGAAACCAGAAACACTGTGAAAAGAAATTCATATTTTATCTGATTTGCTGCAGGGAAGTAAGTGTGATATGTTTATTTATTAAAACAGGAACATCTGTTTCAATTAAAGGGTTGTTCGTGATTGCCTAAATTCTGAAACCAAAAGTAAGGGAAAAAGCTGGAGAAAAAGAAATTAAACCCCTGGGGACAAAGCGAAACTCACCTTTATGTGTGAAACCACTTGGGTATTAGGTCGGAGGCGAGATACAGTTATAGCATCGATCTCCTCCTGCATTGAACATAGAATATAAGTTAGAAAGAGGCCGCGATGGAGGGCGATGCTGATGAACCGAGTCGACGTGCCTGGCCTTTTGGAAATCACCTGCCAAGAAATCCCTCCCCCAGATGATCCCGAGTTTCCCCTGTGCTGATGTGTTCTCCTTGACCAATCCCAGTTGCAGATATCTGCGGAGGATTGGACAGAGTCGAGCCCATCCCCTTCGGAGCCCTGCCCGGCGCGGCAGAGAGGAGGCCTCGCCACATCCTGTCGCTGCTGCCTGCGCCCCAGCAGCCCCCACTCAGGCACCTGACCACTGTGCCCAGCGTCAGTGAGCTCAGAGCGGTCCCTCAGCGCCACGCAAAGGCCCTGAGCGAGCCATCTGGCCTGGCTGGCCCTGCCGGGTCTCCTTCCAGAGTCACCCAGAAGGGAAGGGTCACTCCAGGTGAGACACAGACCCTGCCCAGCACCTGTGCGGCACCAGCCTGTGGTGCCGGGGGCCACGCCGAGGACCCCGGGGCCCCGTCTCTGTGTTGACCTGCCCCTTCCATATACCCACCTCCATGCACGCCCTGCCAAGGATGACGGACTCTGCGAGGGGCCTGGGTGAGGGCAGGGCCCAGAGCACCTGCTTCCTCCACCCCTCGAACAGCCCAACCCTCTGCCCTTGGACTTTGGGATTCCGTCTACCCTGGGCATTGTTACCCTTCCTCTCCTGCTCCACACCCTGTCCCTGTCACCTGTCATGATTTTTCATTCTGTCTGCAATAGTCAACCTACCATCCCACATAACTGATGAAGAGGGCTCACAACAGATACCCAGCACTTCCCCTGCCGCTGAGCAAGGTAACGTCCTTGGGGCTGACTTAGCATAGCTCAAGGGGCCTGAGGGTGGAACACACACCTGCCAGCTTGTGGCGGAAACCCTGAGGGAAAAAAAAACAACAACTGGGTATGACAAAGAAAAAGACACAGACGGGAACCGATGCACCAACTTGGCACAGGACCGCTTGTTAGGGACGCTGCCCCAGCCAGTCTGATGCGGTGATGTCTGAACAGCCCCGTCCAACCAACACTCAAAACACACTGTTCTGATCGACTGGTAACTTGGGCAACAGACACGTCTGCCACCCTCACCTGATTGCCCGCCCTCTGATAGACTACAGGCCTTTCCCTCTCAATGGTGTTCATCTTCATATGGTTTGAATTCTAAGAGTAATGTTATTGAAATCGTTAGAAAGGATGATAACACGTTTAAAGGTCTGCTGGACCTGGTTAAGTGCCTAACACTGTGTCACTTGTCGACCACAAACCATCATTATAAAAGAAGTTGGAGTATATTAAATGTACCGTTGTCTATTATTGGGTGCTGCCAAAACTGGTGTCATGAGTTCTGAGAATCAGGGATCCGAATAATGTTTCCTCCTCGCCTCTAACACATGCCATCCGAATAAGGTGGACATAATCACAAAGCAAATAAACAGGGTAAGGTTCCATCTCCCAGATTTTCCGAAGAAAACTTTAGGCAGCGTCATTAAATGAGTCAGGAGCCAGTCGAGGGAAAGGAAGGCTCACGCTCGCACTCTGTCTCACCCCACCAGGCCGCGGTGTTCGGCCCGGCCCCACCACCTTCACCCGCTAGAATAGATTGTTCTCGTTCCTCCTGCTCTGTCCCCTGCTTGCCGGTCCTGTCACCTGAAATTCCTTTTCTTCTCCTGCTCAGTGTCCTGTGATGAGCCGACCCCACGCACAAAAGGTAAAGAAGACGCTCAGGAGACGCGCCGTGCTCCCTCGGTCCACGCGTCAGGTAACTGATTCAACGACTTAAATCCACCTGAGTTGTCGGGTCTGTGAAGAGGAGAAGCCATCCGCATCTTCTCGGGACAGGGCTCTCCTTACTGCTGCCACCACCACTGTGGCCCACGTCCGGCTGCTCACCCAGCCCTCGGCGGCATGGACGGGCAGCAGACCCGAGCCCCTGGGTGCAGACAGAGTCCCCGGGGGAGGGAGAGGTGGCCTGCGCAGGGGCGCCCGTGACGAGGGATAGGAGCCCCACGATACCCACTGGACCCGACCTCAAACACCACTCGGGTCTGCGAAGGGGGAACATTCATCTTCCAGGAGGGGTTGTGGTGGGGACACGGGAGGAGAGCGCAAAAGGCCTGAGCCAGGGCAGCTGGGCCTTAGCCCCTCTCTGAAGCCACTTCGGTCAGCTCAGGCTCAACACTGCTCCATCCAAGGGCAAAGCCAACAAAATCTCCGTGTGACCCGAACGCTGACCTGGGGCCCCAGAGTGCGGACAGACGGTCCTCCCTCCTTCCCATCCCCACCCTGACTGCAGGGAACTTTCACGTTCAACCCTCAAATTGTCTATAATTGAGGGTTGGATTTTTAGAAAACGGATATTATTTAAAATTTTTGAAACGTAACAGATTATTTACGGGGCCTGGTGGCTGCTTGCCCACCTGCCTCAGTTCCCTTGTCTACATGGGCCAGGGTTTGAGATGGGTGGACGGCATAGCCTTGTGAAAACAAAGAGGGGGCCGCCTTCCCTGAGCCGGGCCATGATCTGTCAGGGCTTCGACCCGGCTGCCGCTCCTACTCTGCATCTGTTTGCTGTTAACCGGAGCCGGCATGTCCCTCCCACTGACATGGACGAGCCGCTTGGCCCCGTTTGCTGTTTCTCAAGGTGAAACCATCACAGGCAGAGCGGGTTAAAAACACCCATTCACAGACGCCTAAGCAGTAATGTGCATTTTCCATCTGACAGACCTTCACCGTCACGGGGGCCGTCAGAGTTCAAGGTCACCCCTGGCACTGCTCTCGGCTTCCTGCTGGGAGGGAGGGCTGCTGAGTGCCCTTGAGCCCATCAGCACGGGCCAAACTGAAC
Source organism: Saccopteryx bilineata (assembly GCF_036850765.1). Taxonomy (NCBI): domain Eukaryota; kingdom Metazoa; phylum Chordata; class Mammalia; order Chiroptera; family Emballonuridae; genus Saccopteryx; species Saccopteryx bilineata. Next base: position 8,640,658 of record NC_089494.1, read on the forward strand.
CCTCCCCCGCAGGCAGCTGCTCCCGGGTTCCGCGACAGTCACACGGGTCACGATAACTACAAGTTTGACCAGATCCAGGCGGAGCCGGGGAACCCTGTTGACCGGCAGGTCCCCAGCCCTGGACCACACGTGTCCTCCGCCCTCTTGTTCTCACATTGAGCCCCCTCAGCGCTTGCTCTCAAGCCCAGGTGACCTCTGAAATGAGTTCTGTTTCCTTTGTCAGTGATCAGAGATGATTCCCCTGAACCAAATGACCCAGAAGAGCGTGGGGAGGCCCCCAGCACACCTGCCACCAAGAAAGGTAAGGGTCGTCTTTCTCCTGTAGGTGTGGGGACGGGGAATCCGGGGCTGCATTCTGCTTTTCCGACCGTGTCTGGTCACGGGCACTCACGGCCTCTTGCTCCATCACCCCCCCTTTTTTATTCTGAGGCTTTATAATCATTCGAGTGAAACACTCACTACTTCCTCAGTATCTAAGGTGACCAACTTTTCTACAATGAAAAGGAGGACAAAAATAAAGTTAAGAGAAAACAATATCATAAATCAAAGAAACATTTTATTCATTGCAATAATAATACACTATAATAATGCATAATAAAAACATTGGTAATATTTTATGTTGTAATTATGCTTACAAATGCCTATTAATTTTTAATAATAATTGTAAGAAAAAAGTACTCATCTAGATACAGATATGCCACATCACACGCAATGGATCGACTCTGCACCAATCAAATATGGACATTTACAGATGAGTCTTCCAATATCAAAAAGGAGGAGGACATGTAGGAGGACACTTTTCGAGCGAGGACGGAACTTACAAAAGAAAGACTGTCCTCCCTAAAGGAGGACGATTGGTCACCTTATCAGTATCACCCCTTGCCTTCCGCTCTGCTCCCCGGCGGATCTCAAGGCTGCCTGAGAGCTTTCCGTTCCAAGTCCTGCCATCATCAGGGACACCTTCAGGGTGCATGCGAAGAGCAGGCTCGCCCACTTCCCCGATCTCCCCCTCTGCTCGTGTCCAGTGACTTTGTCCTCCACCAGGTCTTGCCCCCCCTACACACCCAAAGGCGATCCACAGACCCTTCCATTGCTCAAACCTGCCTCAACTTCCCCATAATTTAATAATTCCATTTTGGGCACCAAGTCCTCAAAGTTGAACTCCTACAACAATCGTTCAACTTCTGATCTCCCCTGCTCAGCACGAACTAGCCTTCCCTGGTTTTCCCGACAGTGTGTCCCCTCTGGAGCGGCCTTTCCCTTCCCAGCTCGGCTACCTGCCCGTCTCCCAGCCCCGTCGGACCCGCTCAGAGTCCAAGAGCTCTCATTCCAGTAACCTGTTGCTGATACCTAGCCGGCCTTGACGCTCGGTCTTTTCCTAGAACTCTCTGGAAGGTCTTGGAGCAGCCTGTCATTGCTCTCTGCACATTGCATGTACAAGCAGGCCCTTCTGGGCAGAGACACGCAGCAGGGCAGCCCGCACCTGCTGGGTCCTCGCCATCTCAGCTGGTGAGCCCTCCGCCCGCGTGGCCACCCCGCTTGCTGCGATGAGCCTTTGTTTTTCCCCAAACCTCTGACCCACTCAGCGCCTCCTTTTTACCCTCAAGAGATCACTCTTCCTCCTACTTTGTAGAACGGCGTCAGATAAGAATCCCCCCACGTCGGGCAACCGATGTCCCCCCCTCCCCAGCTCCCTCCTTCTCTCCAAGGCCACCAGTCCTGCCGCCTCGCCTGATTACAGTGTCCGGGCCCCTTCTCTCTGCTGAGAACTCGGCAGCAACCTCTGACAAGGGTCTGCGTCCAGCCAGCGCCCAAGTCCAGCCCAGCTCCGAACTTTCTCTGGAGCCCCAGCTCACTTCCCCTGCCTCCAGAGCCCTCCTGTGATTCCACAGCAAAGCTTCCAGAAGTGCACTGCCCGGGATCACTGTCTCCTTTTCTTCATGGCTCTGCCTGCTCTGCCGCTTTAGAACTCCCCCCCCCCCGCCCCCTGCCACCCCTGCAGGAAGCAGCAGGGCCCAAGGTCACCAGCCACCTCCTGGCCACTCTTGAAGACCAAACATAAGAGCTGCAAACCGTTGACAGAGAAGCTGGGCAGCTCCATGTGTGCAGCCATAAAAGCTGATCTGTGGTCTTTCTTTCCAGGAAAGAAAAGAAAAAGAAGCAGCTGGTCAATTCCGAAAAAGAGGAAACCGAAAAGAAGCCTCCGGCGAGGTAAGGAGAGCGGGAGGGTCTGGGGGCAGCTCGTGCCTGAAGGTCGAAGTGTGGGAAGGTGAATTTTGGTCTGAAGGCCGTGGGGAGCGGACTGACACAGCCAGTTTTAAACCTGACAAGACCCAAGTTTGGCGCTGTGTACTGAATGACTTGGAAAGACAAAAGAACGGGAGCAGGGCTGCCGTGTGGAGAGAGGGTTGGATAGGAACCGGAACTCGGGCAGAGCAGCGGAGACAGAGAGGAGAGGGCCCGGTCCAGGTCAGCTGGGAGCTGGAGCCGACAGGACTTGATAAACTGGAAAGTGAGGATAGAATAAGATGGTGACCTCAAGGCCTGCCCTTCCATTTCTGGCTTGAATGGCTGGGTTCCTGTTGCTGAGAAGGAATGCAATATATTGGAGGGGAACTTCTATAATTCCAGTTTTGACCTGTCTATTATTTCAAGATTTGTCATAGCCATCAATGCAGTTGTGCGCTCGGTATATGCTTGGCTAAGAACTATGAAGGGGTGAGACGATACCCCGGTCGCATAACCATGTTCTTTATATATAGGACAACTACAGAAATACAGGTCACCTGGGTCAGGGAAAAGAATTCTTTATTGATGTTCTTAACCAGCTCAAAAGCCTGGGTAACATTGTAGCATCTCTCCCCCACTGTGCAGACCCGCGGGCAACAGGAGAACAGAGCTGGTGGAATCTGTCTGTGTGGGTGGCGGTTTACATTCCATAGACCAGAAACAGCACCACGGAGTTGTTAATAATTATTTGCTGAATGACAGAAACCCGTATCTCCTGTGACCCTTAATTTGGAGAGTGATCTGACAAAAGACCATTTATGAATTTATTATTGTGCTCTGCGGAGTCACATAGACAGGAAACTAAAAGTTCTTGGGGAGAAATCTCACAGCAGAGAAGTGGGACCTGCACTGTCCTCCAAATCGTTCTTACCCCGAACTTAGAGCCTGCAGGTCTGCGTGCCCTCTGGCCAGCGTCTCAGTACGAGGCACCCACGTTTACAGGACGGGGGGCAGGAACATCTGTGTGACTACCCAACAGCACACGCTCCCTGGTCAGGGAAGTGGTCTTGTTAGACAGGGGGATTCCTTAGGCCTGGCGCCAGCCTGTTGTGTTTGGGTGACTCTGACCTGCTGAGATCTCCCTCTGCCAAGCCACCAAAGGGAGCAGGAGAGGCCAGGCCTTGCCAGATTTGTCTTTCTCCCTGTTTAAATTTTTTTAATTAATTTATTTATTTTTACAGGAACAGAGAGAGAGAGTCAGAGAGAGGTCTAGATAGGGACAGACAGACAGGAACGGAGAGAGATGAGAAGCATCAATCATCAGTTTTTCGTTGCAACACCTTAGTTCATTGATTGCTTTCTCATATGTGCCTTGACTGGGGGGCTTCAGCAGACCGAGTAACCTCTTGCTCGAGCCAGCGACCTTGAACACAAGCTGGCGAGCTTTTTGCTCAAGCCAGATGAGCCCGCACTCAAGCTGGAGACCTCGGGGTCTCAAACCTGGGTCCTTCTACATCCCAGTCCGACGCTCTATCCACTGCGCCACCGCCTGGTCAGGCCTTTTCCCTGTTTAAATGAAAATTTTTGCAGGGATGTTTTTCTAAAGGTCACATTATTTTACACTTAATTAATCACCTTTATTAAAAATACTAAAAACATCTGAAAAGAGATATCAACTGTAGAGAAATAAAGAACGCAGCCTGACCAGGTGGTGGCAGAGTGGATAGACTGGGACGCAGAGGACTCAGGTGTGAAACCCCGAGGTCGCCTGCTTGACCAAGGGCTCACTAGCTTGAGAGCTCGGGGTCGCTGGCTTGAGCCAGGGGTCACTCGCTCTGCTGTTGCCCTTCCCCTGGTCAAGGCACATATGAGAAAGCAGTCAATGAACAACTAAGGTGCCACAACAAAGAATTGATTCTTCTCATCTCTCTTCCTGTCTGTCTGTCCCTATCTCTCCCTCTCTCTCTCTCTCTCTCTCTCTCTCTCTGTCTCTATCACACACACACACAAAAAAAACCCAAAACACAGAAAGTGTACTGACTTTCTGCGTCATACCACACTCTTATGTGCATAAAGAAGATGGTGGTCTTTGTTTTCTGTAACATTCTCGTTTCTCTGAAACCCTCCTTCTGTGCTAGGGAGAATCATGAAACTTGTCCCGTAACGGCAGCCTTCAGGTTCTTTTAGGCTGCCCGTTCCTTTCGGGTAACTGCTCAGTACCTGCGTGATTAAACTCCCTGCGCGTCTGTCCCGGTACCTCCTCTCCAACTTTTAGCCACTCCTGCTTCCTCCATTAAGTGGCACTCGGATGCTTAAAAAACAAAAAGCACGTGTCCATCTGCCAGGAGGGAATGTGGCCGTGCCTGCCTGAGTCCCCCTGGGGATGCTATAAAAACAAAGAGCACGTGTCCATCTGCCAGGAGGGAATGTGGTCGTGCCTGCCTGAGTCCCCCTGGGGATGCTATAAAAACAAAGAGCACGTGTCCATCTGCCAGGAGGGAATGTGGCTGTGCCTGCCTGCGTCCCCCTGGCCTCCATAGAGGTGGTCTTGCTCCGCCAGACCGCGGCCATCCCGTGTGGGATCAGCCACGGAAGTCCACAGCCAGTGGAAGTTGTGATCTCTCAGCAATGAAGCAGAGCGCCCTGCACACACACCCTTCCCCCCTGGCACCCCCTCTCCCGAACCACACACAGGCCCTGGGAAACCTGCAGAGGTAACCTGAGAAGGCCCCTCCTCTGCTGAAACGAGCCACCAGGCTATTTTTACTCAGATGCGCCACCTAGTGGCAGGTATAACTCAGACACAGGAACCAGTAAGCTCCCCTCCCTCTCGGGTCCCCCCACACACAAATATCTCTGGTTGATTTCAAAAGGTTGTACAAGGAATAAGGCCAGATAGTGAATTTGGAGAGGGGGGGAGGAGTAACATGCACACAAGAAAAAATATATAATTACGGAGAAATAGGAGAAGAGTGTGGCCCAGGGGCACAGAGATCTCAGAGTTGGGAGACTGGGAGCATGAGGAGGAAGGGCAGGCACTGAGAGGGGGGAGAACGAGGCGCCCTGGGCACCTCGGTGGGACCACTCACCAGTCCCTGTTTGGCCCAGGAATCACCTCACCTGGGCGCGGAATCCAAGAGAAGCTCCTGGAGGTGGATCAGGTGACTCAAAGGGAAGACGACTCAACCAGGAACTCAAAGTTGGTGTCAGGGGCCCAAAAGGCAAAGACTGAACGTGCCCAAACGTCTGAATCCGAAGGTAAGGCTGGTGACAATCTGCCGTCTGAAGGCGCAGCGTGGGAGGGTCTCCCGTGCAGCAGGCGCAGGGTAGGTGCACATGGGCAGTTCACAGTAGAGAGAAGGGGGAGTGCAGGGAAGGTGATGAGGTGTGACAAGAGCAGCAGAGAAGAAGCAGTGCCTGTTACGTCTGACAGTTTCTGTTAAAGAAACGGCTGTGGTCACAGGGTGCAGCTGACCTCAGCTGAGACCTAGGGCAGCAGCTCTCAAACATTTTGGGATCTTCTTCTTTTCCAAGTAAAAGGAAGGGAGATAGACAGACAGACTCCCAAATGCACCTTGACCAGGATCCACCTGGCAACCCCCCATCTGGGGCCAGTGCTCTGCCCATTGGGGCTATGCTCGCAACCAAACTATTTTTAGCACCTGAGGCAGAGGCTTCACAGAGCCACCCTCAGCTCTCAGGGCCAAGGTGATTGGACCAATCGAGCCATGGCTGTGGGCAGGGGAGAAAGAGGTAGAGAAGGGGGAGGGGGAGGGGTGGAGAAGAAGATAATTACTTCTCTTGTGTTCCCTGGCCGGGAATTGAACCTGGTACATCCACACATCAGACCGACACTCTACCACTGAGCCAAGCAGCCAGGGCCATTTTGGTATCAAGACTTCATTATACTCTTAAAAATTATAGAGGTTCCCCAAAGAGCTTTTTTGTATCTATGTATGCCTTACCAGAAATTAAAACTGATCGTTTTAAAATATTTATATATTGCCTGACCAGGCAGTGACACAGTGGATAGAGTGTCAGCCTGGGATGCTGAAGACCCAGGTTCAAAGCCCCAAGGTTGCTGGCTTGAGCATGGGATCATACATATGACCCCGTGGTTGCTGGCTTGAGCCCAAAGGTCACTGGCTTGGCTGAAGTCCCCCAGTCAAGGCACATATGAGAAAACAGTCAATGAACAACTAAGATGCCGCAACAAAGAATTGATGCTTCTCATCTCTCTCCCTTCCTGTCTGTCTGTCTATCCCTCTCTCTGTCTCTGTCTCTTTCTCTCACTATATATATATATACACACACATACACACACACATATATGCTAGTTCTTTTAAAGTAGCAATATTAAACTAATTACTTGTTAACATAAATAATATATTTTTATGAAAAATAAATATATTTTCCAAGTGAAATTAGTGTGAACAATGGCATCATTTTACATGTCTGCAAATCTTTTTAAAGTCTAGCTTAATCAAAAGCAGCTGGATTCTTTTATCGCCTTCTATGTTCAGTCAGTTGTGACATGTTGCTTTGATTGACATGTAGGAAGAAGATGCAGTCTCCCACAGATTTGTAGTTTAACAGGTTGGAGCATATTAACAATCTTTGGCAATACCTATGGATACTCATTTTTGGCACTACACCGAAACTCAACGAGAGACAGTCTCGTTTTTCTTTTTTTTTTTTTTAGCGAGAGAAAGACAGGAAGGGGGAGAGAGATGAGAAGCATCAATTCTTTGTTGTGGCACCATAGTTGTTTATTGATTACTTTCTCATATGTGCCTTGATGGGGGGGGGGCGGCGCTACAGCTGAGCAGTGGCCCCTTGCTTAAGCCAATGACCTTGGGCTTAAGCCAGTGACCTTGGCTTCAAGCCAGCGACCTTTGGGCTCAAGCCAGTGACTCCATGCTCAAGCCTGCAACCATGCGCTCAAATTGGTGACCTGCACTCAAGTCGGCAACCTCAGGGTTTCGAACCTGGGTACTCTGCATCCCAGGCCGACGCTCTACCCACTGTGCCACCGCCTGGTCAGGCAAGAGTTAATTTCTTAAAGGTTAGTTGTAATATAGACTCTGAAACCATGTCAATGAACTTTTCATATTCTGTTACAATAAAATACATAATGCTATCTTGCATTTTGAATGAATCTTTTCATGCATGATTAATAATATCATGGATATTTGAGAAATGTAAGTCACTGGATTTTACAGTGAGTTGCATCTCAAACCATCACACAAGTTTTTTTCTTGAGACAATCTTGGCAATTCAAGGTGCAGTGAATGGCTTTATATGCACTCCAGTTTTCCACAGAAACTATTAAGAGGATGTGTATGCAAGTCTCCTTTTTTTTTTTTTTTTTTTAGTAGTCAAACCCCTGCTGTTGATCTGGATACCTGGCTGTCATTTTTGCAGCCACATACCTGGTCCTGACAGTTGACAATGAACCAGTAGCAGAATGACTCAGGCAAACTGCAGAGAGAGTCCTTCAGTGGAGGAGGTGTGCCTGTCCTTGACTCGCCTCTGCCACGTTGGAATTAATCCTATTCCAAATTAATTAATTTTACTGGTTCATCAAGAACATTCTTAAATGAAACTGGCTTTTTTTTTTTAATGTCAGTGTTGGACAAACGCAGTGATTACTGCTAAGTTTTGGGGACACTGATTTGTACTAAGGCACCAGCAGTTTCACCTGCTGTGGCTCCTTCTCCATCTGTAAGAAGACCTACTTACTAATAAAGACAACGTACACCCGATTATGAAAACAGTTTTGACCTCAAAGATCTGAAAGATCACTCTGAGCCTCCGGCCCGGAGTTTACATGACTGCTCTCCCCCTGGACGTCTGTTAGCAGAGGGGCCTCTGCCGACCAGCCTTGCTTTCTGCCCCCACCCCCAGTTTAAATGACTGCTCTCCCCCTGGACGTCTGTATTAGCAGAGGGGCCTCTGCCGACCAGCCTTGCTCTCTGCCCCCACCCCCAGTTTAAATGACTGCTCTCCCCCTGGACATCTGTATTAGCAGAGGGGCCTCTGCCGACCAGCCTTGCTCTCTGCCCCCACCCCCAAGTTTAAATGACTGCTCTCCCACTGGACGTCTCTGTTAGCAGAGGGGCCTCTGCCGACCAGCCTTGCTCTCTGCCCCCCCCAGTTTAAATGACTGCTCTCCCCCTGGACGTCTGTATTAGCAGAGGGGCCTCTGCCAACCAGCCTTGCTCTCTGCCCCCACCCCCAGTTTAAATGACTGCTCTCCGCCTGGACGTCTGTATTAGCAGAGGGGCCTCTGCCGACCAGCCTTGCTCTCTGCCCCCCCCCCAGTTTAAATGACTGCTCTCCCACTGGACGTCTGTATTAGCAGAGAGGCCTCTGCTGACCAGCCTTGCCCTCTGCCCCCCCCCAAGTTTAAATGACTGCTCTCCCACTGGACGTCTCTGTTAGCAGAGGGGCCTCTGCCGACCAGCCTTGCTCTCTGCCCCCACCCCCAGTTTAAATGACTGCTCTCCCCTTGGACGTCTGTATTAGCAGAGGGGCCTCTGCCGACCAGCCTTGCTTTCTGCCCCCACCCCCAGTTTAAATGACTGCTCTCCCCCTGGACGTCTGTATTAGCAGAGGGGCCTCTGCCGACCAGCCTTGCTTTCTGCCCCCACCCCCAGTTTAAATGACTGCTCTCCCCCTGGACGTCTGTATTAGCAGAGGGGCCTCTGCCGACCAGCCTTGCTCTCTGCCCCCCCCAGTTTAAATGACTGCTCTCCCACTGGACGTCTGTATTAGCAGAGAGGCCTCTGCTGACCAGCCTTGCCCTCTGCCCCCCCCAAGTTTAAATGACTGCTCTCCCACTGGACGTCTCTGTTAGCAGAGGGGCCTCTGCCAACCAGCCTTGCCCTCTGCCCCCCCCCAGTGGGGGAGACACCCAGTGGTAGACACGCAGGAGGGCGCCATGGAGGCTCCAGCAGGACCTGCAGCCTCCAGCCTTCAGCTCCAGAATGTCCACGGTCCTTCCCTAATCTCTGCGAGATGCCCCACGAAACTCTCTAGGGTGGGTTTACTGGGCTTGGAACAGAATGTCACTTTTTATTCCAGAGGTCAGTGATGACGATTCAGAAATGAGTGAAGCAGAGGGATCCCAGGACCCAGCTAGCACGCCACCGAGGATCGCGCACGGTACGGAGGAGGGACTGTGGGTCTCGGTGCCCTTGCCAGAAGCTCGGATTCGGAACTGGTTCACTCTAAGCCAGAGCTTCTCAACCCCTTTTTCATTGTCCTGGCCCTAGGCAGCCCACTTCGATATTTTCTTCCTAAGCAAGAATGCCCCCCCCCGGTGTTCTTGATTTATATATTGATTTATGGGATGTATATATTTGTGCCTTATGCATAAAAAGAGTAAGGTTTTACTCCCAGGAATCAATTTTCTGAGCAACATCACCACTGCTGAGAATTCACACCCTAAACATATACCATATTTCCCTATGTATAAGATGCACTTTTTTTTTTTCAAAAAAATGTGGGGCCTATAAAACTGGGTGCATCTTATACAGTGGTTGTAGATTTTTTTACTTGCATTTCCTGCTTTTTTGTGCTTGTTTTTGCACTCATTTTTGTAGATGAATAAAACTGGAGTTCAATAACTTTATGTAACACATTTTTTTTTTCAAATTTTAGGCCCCCAAATTAATGTGTCTCTTATACACGGGGAAATTCAGTTCTTGGTACTTTATTGGAAGTGCCCAAGCCATGGATCAAGTTTTTTCCTAGGGCCCCAATCTCCATGTTTCTTACATGCCTTTTCTGGGAAAATTGGAGTGAAACACATTTTGTTATAAAGTTAAATATAATAGTACAACTGGGCATGAGCAACTGATGTTGTTGACTTGTGCTCATGAAAGGGTGCGTGTGAGTTCACACGTAGTCATTGTTACCATTGTCCCTGAAGGGGAAAAGCACTGAACATTCTTCTGTTTGTTGGTGAATGTGGGTCATTGTGTCGCAAATTTACAGAACCCCCACAATGACTCTCCAACAACAGATATCTCAGAAAGAATATGTCAAATTTCACCACCTTTCAAATAAATTTTATTGTAAGAGTTTCTCCTCTGTTGCACTGACTTCTACGGTAACATTTCAGACGTGCTCGTGGTTTCAGAAACACGCTTGGGGAGGTCCGAGAAATTCATTCCGTTTTGCAGATGAGAATGCGGATCCGTGTCAAAGATCCACGGGTGTTAGGAGAGTCTGTGGGTAAAGGTGGGCTGGCGCATCTTGGAGCCATGGTTCTCCATCACAAAGGAAGGGACAGAAGCTTAGTCACCTCAATATTGTCTGAAATGAGTGTGGTCGATAAATATAAATTTATTATGGCTTATTTAAAAATGACGTTGTCATACTTCCTAGATCCCCAGGATAACAGAAGCAAGCTGTCTTCGCGGAAGTCTCCTGGAGAAAAGCGTAAGTGGAAACAGCCCGTGTGTTCTCCGCTAAGGGGACCCGATGTTACTCCTGGCAACCGTGGTAGCCTCAGGCTGCAGAGACATCCAAGCCAGAAAGACATGCGCTTTTTTTAAATGGTGATTTATTTTTTTAACATAAAAAAAATCTTCGCCTGACCAGGCAGTGGCGCAGTGGATAGAGCGTCGGACTGGGATGCGGAAGGACCCAGGTTCAAGACCCCGAAGTCGCCAGCTTGAGTGGCGACTGGTTTGAGCAAAAGCTCACCAGCTTGGACCCATGGTCGCTGGCTTGAGCAAGGGGTTACTCAGTCTGCTGTAGCCCCACGGTCAAGGCACATATGAGAAAGCAATCAATGAACAACTAAGGTGTCACAATGAAAAACTGATGACTGATGCTTCTCATCTCTCTCCATTCCTGTCTGTCTGTCTCTATCCCTCTCTCTGACTCTCTCTCTGTCTCTGTAAAAAAAAAAAAAAATCTGCAATACTTTGCAGCAGCCAATAGGATTTGCTTGCTATGTGGGACAATAGACCTTCCTTCAGCCCCTCCCCACAAAAAATAAGTGTTAAAATACGAACTTATTACTTTCTTCTGGGTGAAGGTCAGTGCTCAGGGGCTGGTTTCATACACCATCAAGTCCCAGGCTCACATGTCGTGACCCCTGCGACAAGTATAAATATATTCCAGGGTGTTGAGCGGGAACGGTATGAAATGAATGAATATAGACAAAGAACTAAAGACATATAAAAGATGGGTTTTGGGAGGAAGCCCCAGCTCCTGCTAACAGTAAAATTACCGCCCTAGCAGAGCCGCAGAAAACATGGCCACTGCCCTAGCTGCAGCCTTCTTTATTATTCTGGGCAAGGTGGAAATTAGCAAATCAATTATGTTTCCAAGGCAACCCAAGAACTCCACCAGGTGCAGAAAACCCCCCACCAATACTTAACATATACAACCTCACACAAAGAAGTAACTTCCTTCCAGTTGTTCGGGGGAACATGGGACACAGGATGAGCATCACAGCTTTTGCAACTTAATCAGGCAGGTGAGGTGGGGGTTGGGAAGACTGTCAGCTTACAGTCAGCTCCCAGCACCTCTGTTCCCCAGATATCCAAACTCTAAGAATCCTGTTGATTTTTCAGTCCCCAACAGATCCCCCTTTTATATTTTTTAAACTTCGATTCTTGTTCTGTGATTTATACTCATCTGATTTCCCATGTTCTGATTTAGAGTCAGACTGGGAAAATATAAAATAAACAACAAAATTAAAATAGCCAATACTAACAAACACCAAAACAAGTGTCTTAATACAATGAAGTGATAAAACCTTTTAGATTAATCAAGCAAAGTCTTAACTAATACAGTAGGATCTAAAATAAAATCTTTGCAGTTTTGAATGTCCTTCAACCCAACCCCACTTCAGTCTGAAAATTGTCCCAAGGAGCAGGAGTCACACACATTCAGGAAAAGTCTGCAAGGCACTGGAGTTGTTGTCATATTTCCACACTTTGCAGCTAGAGTCCAAGTCCCAGTGACCACTGCTTCTTCTGGCAATGATTCAGGTAGACTGGAAGAGCCGTCTGCAGCGTGTATGGAGATGGAGCTTCTGTTTTCTTTTAACCTGAAGAGATTAACCCAGGGAGCCTTTCCCTGGAGCTTTGCAGCCGTGGGGTGGTGAGGAGAACCTTGGGATACACTGTGCTGTGTGGCATAGGTAAATTTGTAACAGAAGTGGGCAAAAAGGAGAGAGAGAGAGAGAGAGAGAGAGAGGCTCTAGATTAGGAGTAGGTCCCAGCCTAAAATAGGCATGGGGCTTTGAGGCAAGAGAAATAAAGGAGACACTATATGTTAAAATAAGACCATCAGCACTCACAACAGAGATTTTCGAGGGATGAGCAGAACCCGAATATTCAGGCAAGGTATAGTAAGTGGCATTTGTGTCTATAAGAAATGAGATCAACTTACCTGCTACTTGGAAGAATACCCTAGGCTCATCCATAGTGATGTGTGATGGGGCCGACGGCCCCGGGCACCTTTAGCCTTCAGTGGCAAGTCCCAGCAGCCTGAGCAAGGTCAGGTCGCAGGTGGCTGGAACAGGGCTGGAAGAGACTGAACCCTCCCTTGGAGGAGCGAGGGGGCAGTGTCCCTTTTTCCCACAGCAAAGGTATGGCCCTGGTGGGGGCTGAGAAGCCAGACAGGCTTTATCCCAAATGACCTTTTTTTCCACTCTTGAAGCAGGGCCCTGATGGAGGCTTATGAGGCCCCTTAGGGTTGTTGGAGCCTTTAAGGGTGTATGCCAAGAGCTGGTATTTTGCCTGATCTCTCTTTGGGCTTTGTCTGCTTTTTCCTGTTTTCTCTCGGTCATTATAGACCTTTAAAGCCATGCTCAGAAGATCTCGCTGAGGGGTTTGAGTGTTCTCCTCCACCTATATAAACTTTTTCCATCTATCTGCAGCTGATTGGAAAAAAAACAGAACAGCGTTATTAGCTGGATCAAATGAAGGAGGGTAGAAGTTTGCAGGAGAAAGAGGTTTGGCTTCTCTTGTAGGATTCCAGAGTCTCTCAGCTCCTGTAAGACTCTGTACATCAGCATTCAAAAGAAATGTTTTAAAGTAAAAAGCATGGTAAAGAAGATTTGCAGGAGTTCCAAGATATGACTCCCCCCCCTTTTTTTATTATTTATAATTGACCTTTAAGCATTTGTTGGGCACACTTTATAATACCTTGACCCTGAGGATTGTAAGAAATACCTGTCTATATGTTCTTTTTATAAGTCTAACAAAATATAGTAAATACTTTTTGAAGTAACATTCCCATACTTATCAAAACATTTTTATCCTATTAATTAACAGGCAATTTAAAGAGTACATCAAGGCTGGAGAAATCTAGTATGACTCTCGTTATCTTCCTATAGTAAAAATATTTACACTTCTGTTAGACAAATCTACCCTGCTCCAAGCTTCTTAGCTTGCAGCTTGGAGCAGCCTGGCCAAATTAGCAAGTCTTTAGGATCCACATTTCATTCTATTTAAATTTAAATGAGCGCTCTGTACAAGTTCCAAATGAAAAAAAAAATTTTAGGGATAAAACCATTTTATTTTTTCAATATTAGAGCCGGCATTTCCAATTTTTGCATGCAAGAACTTAATTCAGGCCTTAAAAAATCACATTTAGACAACATTAAACAAAGACTAGACACAAACAAGAATCAGACAAAGTAGACAAATCAGAGAGAAACCTGGGATTTCAGAGTACAATTATATTTATATTAGAAAGTTGATTGATTTTAGGGTTGATTTTTCAGTTCCCAACACCCACACATGCCTGTTGCGTCACCATCATCAGCCTAGCCATCCCCTTCATGGGGGTCCAGCCAGTATGTCTGCATTCCAGCCAAAGTGGCAGAGGCGAGGTCAAGGACAGGCACACCACCTCCACTGAAGGACTCTCTCTGCAGTTTGCCGTGAGTCATTCTGCTACCGGTTCATGGCCAGGACTAGGTACGTGGCTGCCAAAAAGGCTGGTAGATGTCGTTTTACTCTAGAAGGACAAGTATCCAGATCAACAACAACATCGTGGACTTGACTACTCAGGGAAAAAGGGAGACAAGAGGAAGAGGAACAGCTGTCAGTGCCCGGCCTGCCCACTGTGTGGTGGGCATTACTCGTGCCCTTCACTCGTGCTGGTTCTCTTCCCTGGCCCAGAAAGCTGCATTCCCCCGCCCCCTGCAGGGGACAAGGCCATGATGCTGGCTCTGGCCAATGAGTTCAGGGGGGTGGGTTTCACTCCTGAGTCAAAACACAGAAGACCCACTGTGCTCTGGGAACGCCGTCCCTGACGGTGGGAAGGGGAGAAGGGGGCGGGGCCAAGGGCCAGGCAGCATGGGTCTCGACACCACCGCACTGGGGACAGCTGCTCTGGAGAGTCCGGGTCCTGCAGAGGACTCCAGGTGACCGAGAAACACACTGTTCCGTGAAGCCACGAAAACTTCGTTCGTTTGTACTGCAGTATAGTCTCTGTCCTGTCCTGTCTGCCAAGTGTTTCTGACAAGTTTTGCAAACAGTACAGAAATGGATCGCTCAGGAAGTTAAGTCGATTTACTCTGCTCACCTTCCTTATTTATGCACCTTACAAATGAGCATACTCTTTGTCATAGTGTATATAAACTCATCCTATATAGTCTCTTCTATACACACGTCTTTTCATTGTGGTTTTAATACACGTATCGCCATGTCGGTGCCACCTGTTTCCTTCTGTTAGCCGCATAGCACACGATTGCACGTGCAATAATTGAAGCAATCACCTTGTTGATGGACAGCTAGGCTATTTCCAATTTATATATGAAAATAGAAATCGTGTTCACGTGTGTTTTTATCATCACACACTTGTCTAATGATCTCCTTGGAATTAATTTCTAAATGTGAGAATACTTGGTCTACGTGTTCATATTTTAAATTTCATACATGTCACCAAATTGTTCTGCAGAAAATATAATTGCTTACATTCTCTTTAGCAATACAGGAGTGCTCGTTAGCTATTTCCTCATCAACCGAGATGGGAGAAAAGTTTTTAAACCAAGCAATGCATTTTTTATTATCATATGCATTTTTTTATTATTTTATAATCTAAAGATGATTTTATAGTAAATTTATTATTTGTATTTTCACTTTAGGAATTTTTAATATATGTCCTTGGCCCATTTTCCTTGTGTGCTATTTATATTATGTGTTATTTATTAAGGATGTTAACCTTCTCTATTTTATTATATATATTGCATTTTTTTTCTATTTTTTGTTTTAATATTGTGGGGATGTTTTTTGAAGTGTAGGCATTTTTAATTTTTTAAAATTATCTTTTACTTTTATGGCATCCAGCCTTGAGTTTTGGCTAAGAAGTTTTTTTATATTGATAGCTTACAATAATCTATATATTTTCTTCAAGTCTTGAAAACCCAGGTTATGAATTTGAAAAAAAAGTCTAATTTAAATATTAATATTTTAGTATATCTTTGTTACTTTTTCATTCAACCTTTTTCATTTCCAAGTAAAATGGAGTACTTTTTTTCACATGGACCTCATGGTTTTCTGCTTCCCAGAGGTGATGGAAAGACAGAAATAAATTGATTCATGAAGTAGTGACATCTCAAGCTTATAGATCAATATTTATAGCCATAAAAGACTTTTGTTTTTTCTGTTTTAGAAAAAAGAAAAATATGTAGCCGGTCAAGGTCAAAACCAAGACAGGAAAAAAGGCTCCTGGAAGGTAAGCAGGAAGAGGGAAGTCCTCACTCCCCCACTGTTCATCAGGGTCCTCGCTTGGATGACACTCATGGCCTCCTCTCCAGCCACATGGGCATCCAGGTGTCACTAGGACAGGGCCAGCCCCATCCCTGTTCCCTGGGCCCCAGACACCCATTGGTTCCAAAGGCTTCCTTTCTTACTGTTGCAAAGGAATGGGGTAGAGGTGTACAAGGGATATCGGACGGTTTTGAGATTAGCCTTGTGTCTAGTGCAAGTTCAGAGCCAGGAAGACTAGATAAAGCCCGGCCAAATGTCTAGGCAGGATTCGGACTCCTGACTTCTGTCTAGCTGCAGTTAGAGATTTGTAATCACTGAGTGCCCCATGCCACCCAAAACGATTCATACCTACTTATCATGCATCTACCACAAAACTTGTGTTGTTTTCGTATAGGAAATAAAAATTCATGAAACTGCATTCTTCTAGCTCCTCTGCTCTATCTGTGGTCTTCCTCACCCTGTTCTCCTTCTCCCCTGAGTATCCCCTCTCTCCCCTCTCCCCTCTCCCCTCTTCTTTCTCCTTTCCTTTCTCTGTGGCTCCAGGTGTGCTAGTGGGTGAGGAGTCTCTTGGATTCCCTGCTTTACGGGGGCCTGAAGTGCCCTGTGACGGGATCTCATCTTAGCTCCAGACATGCAGATCTCATGAGTTTCACTGCCTTGGGCATACCCCCATTTTTCTGCTTGTTTTCAACACCCCTCAGTCTTGGGGGGGAGGGGACTCAGACATCCTTGTCTGCCCTTCTTTGACCCTTGTCTCTTTGGACTCCCAACCCAGCACCTCCCTAGACTGGAGGAAACTTACCCTTTGTCAAATGCTGAGGTTTCTGTTATTTCAGTGACTTCTAGGAAAACTTCACATTCAGACCTCCCAACTTTTCTCCCTGGTGCATGAAGATACTTTCTGGAACTTAGCAATCCCCTTTGTTCTCAAAAAATTCTGTGTTTCAGGGTGTTGTAATGTCTCCAAAACAGTCTTCACTGAGCAGTGACATCTCAGTTCTAGCCAGCTTCTACCCTCCCCCTGAGACTTATTGATTTAATGATTAGGGAACCTTGGGACATTGCAATTTATAAGGGTGAAAAATACGTGATTCTAATATTTTCAAAATATACTACCTTTGTATATTCATTCAACAAAGATGAATTTAGTTGAGGTGGGTACTAGGCACATGTCCTAGATCCGGGGAACTCAGCAGGGAGCAGGACAGATGTGGAGCCTACATTCTTACTGATACACATGTAATCAGTAGACAAAAAGAGGAGTCTAAGGGGAACAGAAAACAGGAAGGTGTATTGTGAGAAAGGAGAGGAATATCGGTAGAGAAACAGGAAGATAAAAGTGAGGTATAAGCAGTAGAGCATCGGCCCAACGTGTGGAAGTCCTGGGTTTGATTCCTGGTCAGGGCACACAGGAGAAGGGCCCATCTGCTTCTCCACCCTTTCCCCTCACCTTTCTTTCTGTCTCTCTTCCCCTCCTGCATCCAAGGCTCCACTGGAGCAAAGTTGGCCCTGGTACTGAGGATGGCTCCATGGCCTCTGCCTCAGGCACTAGAATGGCTCCAGTTACAACAAAACAACGCCCCAGATGGGCAGAACACCGCCCCCTGGTGGGCATGCCGGGTGGATCCCCGTCGGCTGCATGCGAGAGTCTGTCTCTCTGCCTCTCCATTTCTCACTTCAGAAAAATACAAAAAAATAAATTAAAAAAAATAGTGAGGTACAGGGATACCGGATTTCTTGACAGTGTGAAGACAGGGAGCATGTGAAGGGGAGTCACTAACGGGAAGAAAGGGCTTTAGTGGGAACCCTAATGAACACTACTCACAAGTCACCGTTTGGCTTAGGAACCGCCTCACCTGGGCACAGAATTCAAGAGAAGCTCCAGGTGGTGGATCAGGCGACTCAAAAGGAAGACGACTCAACCAGGAATTCAAAGATAATGACAAGAGCTCAAAAGGCAAAGCTTGCATGTGCTGGAACGTCTGGACCTGCGGGTAAGGCTGGTGACAGAATCTGCCATTTGAAGGCGCGGTGTGGGAGGGTCCCTGTGCAGCAGGCACAGGGTTAGCTGGACCTGGAAAGTTAATACTAGAAGGAGAGGGGCAGGCTAGACAAGAAGGATGTGAAGACAGAGAAAGGATCTGTCGGTTGGAGAGTGCTGGTTAAAAGAAGTAACTGATTCACAGGACCACTTCCCAGTGTCTGCGATTTACAGTTCCGTTAGTCGAGTCAACACTGGCCCACTGAGTCTGGGAGCTTCTCACTGATACGAGCTAACCCAGTCAGGAGAGTGTCACCAATCCCCAAAGCGGACACATTCTCAGTAGTATTTCCTGTTTGTTTGTTTGTTTTTTAATTTATTTACTGATTTTAGAAAGGAGGGGGGAGAGAGACATCAATCTGTTGTTCCACTTATTTATGCATTCATTGGTTGATTCTTGTAAGTGCCCTGACCAAAGATCAAACCTACAAACTTGGTGAATCAGGACGATGCTCTAACCAGCTGAGACACCTGGTCAGGGCCTCAGTAGTATTTCTTAAAGGTTAATTTCTAGAAATGAGACCAATCGGTCAATGAATCTGTATATTTAAAACTAGCACACAGTGATGACCAAATTGTTACCACTTCAGGCTCCCAGTAACATCATGCGGATGCCCTCTTCCCTGCCCTTTCATCAACACTGAAAAGAATGAGATTTTTGTGTTTGACAAATTAAAAACAAAGAATATGTCACCAGTGTTTCCCTTTGAATTCCTTCGCGCTGTGCATGTGGTTAAACTTGCTGAGACAGACTATTACCTCTCACCAGTATTTCAGAAAGCTATGTACCCCTGCCCTGTGCTCCCAGGAATGTCCATGTGACTCAACAGGGACAAAGAAATGTGGGCAGAAGTGAGAAGGTCACTTCCAAACCAAAGCTTTAAGAGCCCTTGTGCTGTCATTCTCTCTGCCGTGGAGCCAGTGGTGATCTAGACAGAGGCTCCTCTGTCCCAGGATCCATAGTGTCAGTCACATGGTTCCTCGTCTAACTTGTCATCCACAAACAGCATGAGGGAGAAGTAAACCTGGGTTGTTCTAAACCAGCATTTGGCAAACATTATTTAAAAAGGGACAGATAATAAATAGTTTGGGCTTTGCTGGCCTTACAGTCTCTATTGTAGCTACTTAATACTGCCATTGTCGCACAGAAGCCACCAGAAACAGATATATAAACAAATGGACCTGGCTGTGTTTCAATAAAACTTTATTTATAAAAACAAGCATTGGGCCTATTTTGCCCTCAGGCTATAGTGTGCTGATACCTGTAAATAAACCATTGAGGTTTGAGAGGTTCATAAATTACCAGAACCTGTTTTTTAATAAATTTTTATTGGAATTTTTTTCTTTTGGGATTACCTGTTCATGTATACCCATTTTTGTATAAGTCTATTCTTTTATTTTTATTTTTTGGTATAATCCAAATTAACCCTTTATTATCTTATTGCAATTTTTCTAGTTTTGTTTTTTTGTCTTCCAACTTATTAAGAAATTTTTGGTTGTGGAAAATTTTTTTTTAATTTGAGTTAGACAAATTATTTTATCTTTTCCAGAGTGGTGTATGCCCGAGTTTTACCAAATTGTCATTCTTGGTATATTGGGTCAGA
This sequence comes from Saccopteryx bilineata, assembly GCF_036850765.1. Classification (NCBI taxonomy): domain Eukaryota; kingdom Metazoa; phylum Chordata; class Mammalia; order Chiroptera; family Emballonuridae; genus Saccopteryx; species Saccopteryx bilineata. Next base: position 8,660,280 of record NC_089494.1, read on the forward strand.
TATTTCCTTGTTGTGGGGGCTGCGCTGTGCATCACGGGGTGCTTAGCAACACCCCTGCCCTCTACCAATCAGAGGCCATAGCACATGCCTCCCAATCACAACGAAAAATTTTCCCAACATTGCCAAATGCCCCTGGATGACAGAATCACCCAGGATAGAAATTCATTGCTTTATGCCCTATACGTCAGCCTTTAAAAGTGTTTTCTATATAATACTTATAAGGCTAACATTTTATTAACTTCAGGATTTGTGTTAAATATATATATGTGTGTGTGTGTGTGTGTGTGTATATATAATTGTACACATTATTTTCTATAATAATTTGAAATTTTGACTTCTGTACTATTTCAGCCTTTCTATCTATTAACATGAGTTTGCTATTTTTACTTGGTCAATGCTATGATTTTCCTTTTGTAAGAATTCATACCTGTCTTTCCCCAAACTGGAAGGAAGATGGGAAAAATTACTTCAAAGTAGTTGACATGGAAAATACGCACATGTATGTTTCTGATATATATATATAATAAATATATGTATATAATAAATATATAGATTATAAATGGCTATTTTTAAATTCTTTTAGCAAAGGAGAGGAAAAACGATGTCTGTTCAAATTCAACAAGAACTCTTCAGAAAAATATTCCCCAAAAGGGTAAGTAGGCGAGAGGCAGAGACTCGCCCTCAGGCCCCCCAGGGCCCCGGCCTGCGGCTGGAAACGCCAGCTCCTCCCTCCTCCGCTTTCCCTCCCACCACCCTGTGCCCTCCTCCTGGGTCTCTGCTCCTTTCCAGCAAGGTGCCACGTGGGACACACTCCCGTGAAGGGCAGCACGTAAGGAGTGCTGCCCACCCCATCTGCCCTGGAAAGTGTTGTTCGACACAGAACATATAAAGACCCCAAAATGGTTAAGGGACAACGACAGAACCCATAAGTCAAGTTCTCATGTAAATGCCTTTCTGCATTCTAGGCATTGGTGAAAACCCTAATCCAGGCAAAGCCAAGCGTGTTCCTGTTTCTGGTGAGACAAACTTTCTCTTCTGTGTTAGTCAGGGGTGCAGGTCTGGTCTCTGTGGTCGGTTCTGGGCTTGCTTCTGCCCCTCTGAACTCTTGTGCCTCTTGGTTGGGATCATTCTCCTCCTCTTCTTCCTGTTTCTCCTCCTTTTCTTCCTCTTCTCCTCTTCTTCCTCTTCCTCCTCCTTCTCTTCTTCCTGCATTCACTTTTCTTCCACTCTTATAACTTACTCCTCAGCCTGCTCTCCTGTCACACCCTCTTCCCTCTCTGGCACAAGCCATATTGGCCTTCTTTGCCCCACTAATTTTTATTAAAGGGTAGCAGGTGCTACTCAAGCTGGGGTCTGTCTACTGGCGCCACCTACAGGCTTGTTGGTTGCAGGTCTGCAAAAACACAGAGCTTGTGAACCAACTGTGACACTGCACACAGTCTTCCCGGGGCCAGACCTCCTCAGTGGCGGTGGCAGTGTGTTGATTTCTGTCCTGGTCAAGCCCCTGTCCCATCACAGGACACATGTTGAGTAGCACTGGTCCTACCTGCTCATGGACAAATGCATGTACCATAAGTGTAGAGCTTGAGGAATTCACACAAGCCAAGAGCCCACGTGTACCCAGCACCCAGCGTCAAGAAACAGGACATTATCCACTCCCATAACCCAGTCCCCACGCACACCCCCTGCGCGTCATCAGCCTGATTTGTCAACACATAGGTCGCTTTGACACTGGATACTTCATCCTCCTTCCTGCTCAGGGCCTGCTCAGTGTGTCCCGTCCCCCCCAACACATTCTCTCGCACACACACGCATGCATGCTCCCTCATCCTCATCCCGCCCTTTGCTTCCCATCCTCGGCCTCACCTTGAGCAAAGCATCCTCTGCCCCGCAGGCCAGGGTCAGGTCTTCCTGACGTGACTTCCTGGAGCCCTGTATTTTTTCCCTGTGACATTTGTCGCAGCTGTGATGAGCTGTGTTGGTCCTGTTCACAGTGTGAAAGGCAGTAAGTGGGTCAGTGCTGCTCCGTCCCCTCTGTGCTTTGCACATGTTCGGCTTAAATGACTGTCAGTGGTCGGTACCGTGCTCATTCTTCTGCATCGGGGATGAGCAGAGGTGTCAGGGCCTCCACTTGCTCATATGCTGCACCTGTGTGAACCAGCACAAGGTGCGCCTTCCTGTCTCGTTCCCCCTCCTGTCAGGCTTCCTGAAACCACAGCCTCTGCTGCCCTCTGCTGGCAGACTGTGGTAGGAAGGACTCCGATGGGTTATGCGACGGATGGAAATCAGAGCCCCCTCCAAGGTGGGCTGCTTGCTCAGCGCACAACCCACACAACGTAGGCAGAGGCCCTGATAACAATATAAGTGGGTACATCTCCTTACGATTGGCATAGCACTTCGCTCAACATTGTACCATTGAACCCTGAAATCAGTACGATTCAGCTCATTTTACGGAGTCAGTTGGAACAGAAAATACTCGCTTGAGCTGAAATCAACCTCAGTGGTCACATTTCAGGTCCTTTGTTCTGTACATTGGAAAAAAAAAAGAAAGAATCCACCCCTGGTCTTTCTAGAAAACACCAGTGGAGGCAAGAATCCAGGTGAACGCTGGCAGTTATCCACCTACAGCAACCTCCCCTAACCTCCCTACATCCCCACCCGGCCGTGACGTCTGATTCCACGCAGTGTCTCTGGGCTGTCATCAGTGCTGGGACAGGGTGACTCGTTGGAGCCCTCCTGATGGGATGGGGGGAGCACCAGACGAGGGGCTGGCGTGTCTGGGTCCCATGCCAGCTGTGCCCCCGGAAATGTGCTGACCCCCAGGAATTCCCTCTGCACCTAAGCCTGTGTCCTCTGTCTACAGCAGCGGTTCTCAACCTGTGGGTCGTGACCCTGCCGGGTCTACAGAATGGGGACCGTCCTTGCCTGCCCTCTCTGACAGATGGTCCTGAAAGGACACGGTACACGGTGTGTGCGGGTCCTGAAGCTCCCAGAGCCTTCCCCGTGGCTGTGTCTTTCCGTATCATTCTCACCTGGTGCCCTCTTCCGTGTTCCTCAAGAATTCCTGGAGCTCCTCTTCCCCGTCTCTAAGGAGGGTTTTTCCGTTCTGCTCTTCCTCGTCTCCAGCGGGCCTTTCTCCCACTTCCTCCATGGCACTTCCCGTGTCCGCCCACTCTCTGTGCTCTTGAGCTGCACCCTCTTCAGAGCAGGCTCGGGTTGGCTCACACCTCCTGCTGGTGTTCAGCGCGGGCTGCGGAGCTCGGGCAGGGCGCCGTCCTTAGAGGCCTGTTTGCTGAGACGAGTGGGGGAGCCCGAGCCAAACCCAAGATTTGGGGGAACACATCAGAAAGTTGTCTCCCTCCCTTGGGGGCAGGGTGGTCACTTCAGAAGTCCTGGGGACACACGAGGTCCCACACGGCGCAGTAAGCAGCCTGCACCAGGGAAAGGAGAGCGTGCTGCTTGTGCCCGTGACCCTGTCCTCCCCTGTCCTCTGGCTCGCTGACCAGAGCTCCCAAAGCCCCCCACTGCTTCCACATCCGCTTATAGACAGATCGGGGACACCTGTGGTCATTGGACTCGTCCTTAGGATTTAGGGAAGATGATTCCGTGAGACCGAGAGTGATCCAAGGTCCCATCGCCGGGCTAAGCTCCCTTGGGGTTTGCAGGAGTGGTCCAAAGTTACTTGTCACTTAGGCAAGTCCCCCACTCGGCCTTGATGACAGTCATGCAGACTTATAGGACCTTGTTAGTGCATCGCAAAGCCAGAACGACAGGCCCGCCCCGTCTGGCTCCCGAGGCTGTGCCCTCACCCACTGGGCCATATTTAGGGAGCAGGGTCTGCAGACGAGCGACGGAGCCAGACACTTCATGCAAGAGCGCTAGCCGGCTGCTGGAACAGAGTTCGCCCCACCCCGGTCGTCGTCCCTGCCCAGCCTGTGACAGCCCCGCTCTTCCAAGGCTGGGCATCCTCTGGGGCTCTGGGGGGAAGGGGACCATGCCTTCACTTCTCAGGGATCTCTCCTTTCTCACCTGAGCCTGGCTGGTTTATATCTCTCCAAAGAAACTAATGGTTCCTTTGCTATTGATGCTGTCCTGTTCTTTTTCATCGATCCTCTGGTTTTTCCCTGTATTTTCCTTTGGCTCTTTTAGTAAGTGCTTGAGACAAGGGAGAGGGTGGGCTAGTGGTCCTCCCTAGCCTCGTTCCAGACGTAAGTGTGTATAACTCAACCACAGAAAGCCCTTTCTCCTGGCCCTGCCCTTGATCTTTAATGAAAGACCACAGGAGGGCTGGGGGGCGGGGCAGCAGGAACTGCTGAAGCCTCCTCTTCTGAATCCGAACCCCGAAGCCTGCTCTGCTGGGGGATTGAGTGGCCTGATCAGCTCCATGTGCCGTGTGCCCTTGGCAGATTAGCCCAGAGCTCTCCAAGGTTTTCTTGTACTCCTAGAAGAGGAAACAAGGAAGCAATGAAATGAAAAAAAAAAAAAAGCGAAACCGACACTAAGGCCTTTCACAATCCCCTCACTGCTGACTGCTCCCCACCCCCCACCCCCCACCCGCCACGGCCATGGCTTGAATCCACCAGTAAGTGTACAGACATAGCCCTTTTCTCCAGCTCCGTGAAGGCCAAGAAATATGTGGAGCAGGCTACTTCTCAGCACCGTGGGAGAAGCAGGGTGCTTGTGGCCTCCAAGAATGTTAGGTGACGGCCGGTTAGCTAGTGAGTTAACACAGTTCCGCCCGATATGTTTTACTAAAACCCTTGGTTTGAGGTGGTGTTGGCGGTGGTGGTTTTGTTTATCAGGGACCCCTCTGTACACAGAATCTCCCACTCAAAACAAAAGAGTCCTTCCTGCATATTAACCAGAGACCGCTCCCCCCAAGGCCGTTCACCTGGTCATCTAGTTATCATCCTTGGGATTCAGGGAAGGAACGGAGTAACGCACTGTGCCCTTCCCCTTTCAGAGAGGTCTGACAAGGACGCTGTGGATTTCCAGTCTCCTACCCTTCCCGTGACGTGTGGTGTGGAGAGAGGGATTTTATACAGGGAGAAAATGAAGAAGGGTGAGTTCCTTCATATCCTGCTCTCTAGACCCCCGGACGAAGGGGTCACTCGAAGGGAGGGAGGGACCCGTGTGTGTGATTGTTTAGGAGATGAACTCTGAATGCTAGGCTACAGATAGAAAAAAAAGTGTTTGTTAAGGAGAAATTTTATTATTTCTTTTTATTTATTTATTTATTTATTTTTGTATTTTTCTGAAGCTGGAAACGGGGAGGCAGTCAGACCCCGCATGCACCCGACCAGGATCCACCCAGCACGCCCACCAGGGGGCGATGCTTTGCCTATCCAGGGCATCGCTCTGTTGTGACCAAAGCCATTCTAGCGCCTGAGGCAGAGGCCACAGAGCCATCCCCAGCGCCCGGGCCATCTTTGCTCCAATGGAGCCTCAGCTGCGGGAGGGGAAGAGAGAGACAGAGAGGAAGGAGAGGGGGAGGGGTGGAGAAGCAGATGGGCGCTTCTCCTGTGTGCCCTGGCCGGGAATCGAACCTGAGACTTCCGCACGCCAGGCCGACACTCTACCACTGAGCCAACCAGCCAGGGCCTTTATTTATTTATTTTTAAGTGAGGGGCTGGAGATAGGCAGAATCCCACATGCACCCCAACCGGGATCCACCCAATGACCCCTGTCTGGGGCCAATGCTCGAATCAGCCAAGCTATCCTCAGTGCCTGAGGCTGATGCTCAGACCAACTCAGCCAGTGGCTGAGACGGGAAGAGGGAGAGAAGGGGGTGAGGGAAAAATGGAAGAGAGGGAAGGGAATAGAAGCAGATGGTCACTTCTCATGTGTGCCCTGACCGGGAATCAAACTTGCGATGTCTGTACACCAGGCCAACAATCTGCCCACTGAGCCAAACAGCTAGGGCCCAAGGAGGAATTTGCAACCTTTCCATGTCATGACGCACCTGATGGCCAGGGCACTGCACTCCTACATGGCAGTCATCCATCCGTGCACCCTGTGACACTGATTGCTGTGACCTTGCGATGCATAGGTGTCCACTTAAAATGCAAACTCCCTCTCACTCCCTCAGCACGCAGGCAGGTTTTTTTGTTTTTGTTTTTTGTATTTTTCTGAAGCTGGAAACGGGGAGAGACAGTCAGACAGACTCCCGCATGCGCCCGACCGGGATCCACCCAGCACGCCCACCAGGGGCGACGCTCTGCCCACCAGGGGGCGATGCTCTGCCCCTCCGGGGCGTCGCTCTGCCGCAACCAGAGCCACTCTAGCACCTGGGGCAGAGGCCAAGGAGCCATCCCCAGCGCCCGGGCCATCTTTGCTCCAATGGAGCCTTGGCTGCGGGAGGGGAAGAGAGAGACAGAGAGGAAGGAGGGGGAGGGGTGGAGAAGCAAATGGGCGCTTCTCCTATGTGCCCTGGCCGGGAATTGAACCCGGGTCCCCCGCACGCCAGGCCGACGCTCTACCGCTGAGCCAATTGGCCAGGGCCTCGCAGGCAGGTTTTATTTAGGGCTCACAATCTGAGAGAGGAGGAGCCCGGACTCCCTGCTGCTGGGCCTGCCTCTCAGGGAGCCTCTCGGAACCCAGAAGGTAGAACACCACCCTCAGGGTTGGAGGTTTGGGGTGAATTCACAGGGCGGAAGCGGGTCCTGGAATGGGCTGTCTTTGTCTGATAGGGTCCTCCGAGAAGTGTATTCAGAATGAGGAGGGGCTTTGGCTCACACCAAGAGAATTTGAAGTCAAAGGAAGAGGGGTCGAATCAAGGAACTGGAAGCGGAACGTGCGTTGCAGCGGAAAGAGCCTGCAGCAGCTGTTGGAGGTATAATAACCACAGTGGCGAGGGGGCAGCCAGGTGGCGGGCTTGATTCCTTTGAGGATGAGGGAAATGTCAGTAACAGAAGTGTGAAGAAATTCCTGCTCAGGTTCTGCAGCGTGATTGAGAAAGAGCTAAACCTCCATAGACAAAAAGATGTGGGTGATTGAGTTTAAAACGTAGATGGGTGCTGATGGTTAAGTGCGAACAAAGTATTTTGAGGTCAGGAGAGAGTTAAGACGCTTCGCCCGGTGGTACTGGGCAGAGTGGGCTGGATGGAAACTGGATGAAGACACAGACCTGGGCCATAGCTTCCCAGTGTCCTCTACCCCCTAAGGGGCTCTTCCAGACCATGTGCCATCTGGACCCCTCGGTGAAGAGCTCCCAGGCCACCCTGCCAATGGTCAGTCTCTCCTCTCCTCTGCACGTCCCAGCATGCTATTCCATCCCATAAGCAATGAACTAGGGTACGAGTGACCCCAACACAAAGCCCCTAATTACACTCAAAGATTGTCACTAGGATGAGACCATGGGACCTTCCCTAGAGAGAAAGAAATGCAAAGTCAAAGGAGTAGGTGGGGAAGGGACTGAGGAAAAAGAACTCACGGGTCTTGGGATTGAATAACGGGGAAATTAATTTGTCAAGTTCTGAAGAAGAGCCATCTGAAGGAGGCTGCTTATTTTTCTTTTAGACACCTTGGGTTTGAGACTCAGTAGGATGTCCAGGTACGGATAGTCACTAGGAAGTGGGAACTTCAATAATTACAAAAGAAAAGCCTTCTGAACAGCCTAATTCGTTGACCTCTTCTCTCTTCCAGAAAGGATTTTTGCTCTGTCCTCCAAGAGTAAATCCCAAGAGAGAGGTAAATAGAAAGTGAATTTCTGCCATATTCTCAGTCGCCAGTTTTCGGACTTTTCCTGTCCAAAGGCTCAGCTTCGGGTCCTTGAGTTTCCCAACCCCACATGACCTTCACATTTAGACGCTGCGTCTCCATGCCGACGGCTTTAGCACTCTGCTACACGTATGTGCTGCCATTATTTTCATAGCTGATTTAAGATAGGGAAGCAAATAACTCTTTACAATAAATCTCAGGACACAAGCTGATGATGTACATGTGTTGTAGACAAAGATCTGGATGTTTGGATGGTTGCAAGCCCCGGGCGTCAGAAATTGAGTGCTCTGGTTTGAAAGTAAATACGGTGTTGAAATAGACAAGATTAGAAAGGGCAAGATGGTCATCCTTGATTGAACACCAAGTCATCCCAATTCCACATGCTCTTTTTCAAGAGCGCCAGGATGGAAGAATGTGTTTGAGCTTTGTCTCTGCAGAGCCTCCCTCTGGGTGACAATGGCAGTCCACTGTCTGTCCCAGCTGTTTTTTGTCAGCCTTCTTGGCTTGCTTAGATACATTTTCCAGACACAAGTCCCATTTCTAGGCTTCCCATTCGATGTGCCCCTCCAGCACAGGCCTCTCCCATCTCGCCCTGGAGGCTAGCTGACCCTTGTCTGGATCCATTCAAAGTCTGTAAGACAATGGCTTCCCAATGCCATTTCTTGTATAAATTATCTTCATCATGCTGCTTTGAAATATCTTGATATGTACAGGGATGCTCTTTATAATGGCAAAATATTAAGGAAGACTATAAATGTTTATCAGCACTATAAAATAGCCTAAGACATCCACAGAATGGAACGGATTCATAGGTCAAGCTTCATCCTCAGTCAGTGGAAAAGCCACCCATGTGTTTTGAGGTCAGGAAAGCTTTTGGAAGCTCACACTGGTAGTAATATGTGTGGAAGGAGCCCAGTTTTATGTGACTATGTAGGTCTGTGACTTAAAAAACCTGAAAGAATTGGCCATTCTGGGATGGGATTATGGGGGAAATTTGCCTTCCATATTATACATTTATGTGCCTGTGGAATTTTTATAATACTCATCTATGACTTTTGTAACCAGAAAAAGAAAACCAATAAAGAGATTTTACAATCCAGAACATGAGTGAGTGGCCCCAGCGTTATAGTTTCTTCTTCCTCGTAGTGCCCATGTCAGCAGTGATAGCCAGGGGCACACCCGACCTGACCTGCCAGTCCCACCTATCAGGAGCCACGTTGGGTTAATGAGAATGAAGTCTTGTTCTGACTACTAATGGGCTCACGCAGACCTTTCCCTCCCCATCACTGTTGCCCTGCATACACCCAGGCCCCGCTGATGCGTAACTCAACGCGGGTACCCGCAACACACCTGATGCTGATGCTGCAGGCTTGTGTTCTGTGGAGTGCTGCTCCCCAAGACCCAGGGCAAAATGGATGTCTGGTGCCGAGTCCTGGGCCCAGGGCCTGTGAGAGCCTCCATCTGCAGAGGCCAAGCATGCAGGCGGTCACTGCTGTCTGTGGGAGCACAGGGTGGGGCTGAGGAAGACAGTCAGGGGGAGGGGGCGGGTCCTCTTGCTGGGGCAGGGCCTGTCTGGTCTGAACTTTCTAGTAGAGCTGAGGGAAGGAACCCACAGCTTTCTAATCACCTTGCCCAGATGTGGCCAGAGGGTAAGAAGAGGGGGGTGGGGCTTGAAGCTGTCAGGAATCATCCTAAAACCAGAGTCAGACTCTTTAGGAACAGAATGGGGTTGTCCTTTCTCTATCATGTCTGTTATATCGTGTGTGTTGGAAACAGTTTCATTCCAGAGCAGATGGGTGGGTGGTGCTGGCGGCTGGGGTCGGGTTCGGGACTCTGGACGCAACCAGAGTCTCGACTAGGAAGAATGGGTAGGTCAGAGCTGCTGTCATCCGCACCCTGGACCAGGGCCGGCCAGGCGTCCAGTCAGAGAGCAAGAATGGCCGTGGAATATCAACCCCAAGGACAACGAAAGGCGGGCTGCCCAGCTCAGGACGGGAAGAGCCACTGGGCTGCGGGGGGAGCCATCCCTCTTTATGAAGTCCGGCACCCCAGCACATGGGGGGAGCTGCTGAGAAGTCTCCCCAGTCATGAGAGAGATGAACACCACCCCCAAATCAAACTCTTTGCTCTGGCTGAGTGGCTGGCGTTGAGGATGGAAAAACATTCCCGTCTACGCCTTCCTGCAGGTTCGTGCTTGCGTTAGGGGCAGCTAAGGGCAGTGGCGGATTCCTCTCCTTAGAAGTGGCCTGTCCCAGCCCCCCAAGATCCTTCCAGCTCCTGATGGTCTGTTCCCGCCCCCTCGGCCCCCACTCTCTGTCTGGGGGAAGATGCCGCAGACAGCCATAGGAGGGGAACGCCCCTTCCTGGCTCCCACGTGGAGCACAGAGGAACCTTGTCCGGTGCAGACCCCCACACCGCCCGTCCTGCGGGGCTGGGGCCCCAGCCAGCGTTCAGTCCAGCAGCGAAGATGGTGGCCCTCACGTGCATCACTGGCAGAATTTTCTGCATCGCATTTTATTAAGTCCACAAGAAAGACCCACATGATTTCTCAAGCCCACGAAACGCCCATTTCACAGCAGCTCTGCCTCGGTGTATGTGTCCTGCTGTCTGTCAGCCATAACGTTAGGGACGGTTCTCTGAGTCGCCCACACGCACGCTTGCTTGGGATGGGACCCAGCACCTGGGAACAGCTGTGACCCCAGGTGCGGCCCAAGTGCCCGCCTGGCGCGGATACCAAGGTGCTCTGACTGCAGGAAAAAGCACTTGGTCTTCCTGGGCGGTGAGACGAGGGGGCTGCCTGCGGCACGTGGTCTGAGATTTCACACACAAGTCCCTGGGATCCGGTCACGATGCAGTCTGAGTCACATGCTGTGGCCGCCGGGTCGCAGAGCGTACTGTGGACAAAGCGCTTCCATGGCCTTCCAGGCCCTTCCGGCACTGACGGCCTGTGGTTCCAGGGCATTGTGCCCGGCCTTGACACCTGCTCTTCCAGGACCGAAAGGCCAGGCGGTCCTCCGTCAGCACTCGGCCCGAGTGCCACCGCCGGTGGGGTTGAAAGCCTCCCCTCGGGGACAGGCGAGGACAGTGTGTCCCAGAGCCCCGCGTGGCAGTGGCAGTAGGTCTTGCTGACCCAGCGGTGCCTGCATTATGTCCTCTTCCAGCGGGAAGCCTCGGACGAGTGTGAGGTGTGCTGCAGAGGGGGACAGCTGCTCTGCTGTGACAGCTGTCTACGAGCCTTCCACGAGGACTGTCACATCCCGCCTGCGGAGGCTGAGAGGTGAGTGAGAGGCCCCCGCACCTGCCGTGCGCACCCTCGCCGGGCGCTGCCTCTGGTCGCTCAGCTGCGGAGGGACCAGAAGAGCCTGTGGTGTGCTGGCCGGACTGCGCCCAGGACAGCCTGACTGGGCGTGGCCTGGGTCCCTCTTGCGATGAGTGACAGCCTTGTGTCCGAGTCAGCGGCTGGGCCACCTCCGCCCCAGGCTGCCTCTGCCCAGGTGCCCAGGTGCGCAGCACAGACGCCTGTCCAGGGGGCATGGGGTGGGCAGAGCCAGTTGTCTGTGTTCCGAGCTTATTCGGGAAAGGCAGGAAGCACGGCCTGGTGCCCTCATTTGGCTACATTCTCAGTGGGCAGATGGGGTCCCGAGGCGCCCAGGGGTTGTCTCTGACACTCAGGCCTGAGGGGCAGGGCTCATTGGACTCCCAGCAGCTCAGACTCGGAAGGAGAGCATTCACTCACCCTGACTCCGCCCTCCACCTCCCGACCCCCAGCTGCTACCCTCCATGGAAGGAGGGTCACTGGCTCAGAGTCATCCCTTGGCCGTGCCCATGGCCATTCCTGAAAGGACAGTGGCAGCCCTGGGAACGGTGGCTGTTTCCAGGACCTGCCTTGCTCACTTGTGCCCCCTCCCAGGAGCCCGTGGAGTTGCACCTTCTGCAGGATGAAGGAGTCAGCAGGAAGTCAGCGGTGCCACAGGGAGTCGAAGGTCCTGGCGAGGCCCATGGGGCCTGCGGAGCAGCTGGTGAGTCACCTTCAATCCCCAAGCCTTTTCGTTTCCGCTCACGTGTGAGAAGTCAGTCACAGGCTCGGGGAAGGGCACCTCAGGGTGACTCGCTTCAGAGAATGGTAACTCAGTGCCCAAAAATAGAGTCCGAGCAGAATGCAACCGACCTCAGGGCCCCTTGACAAATGCGCAGCGGAGGCAGGGCTGAGGGCCGTTCGCCGGAGTGTCCGGAGGCAGGCCTGGCTGCGCTGTCATCTACAAGCTGCGTTTCACTTTAAAGCCATCTTGACGTTTTACAGAAATGCGAGTTCATCCTCTTGAAGGCCTACTGCCACCCGCAAAGTGCCTTTTTTGCGAAGATCCCACATAATGTAAGTCACGTTCGATGATCCTCGCCCTCCAGCCCTCTCCCTGATGTGACACTCATTCTAGAAGCTTGGGGTACGAGTCCTGTGGGTGCTCGGGAAAATTTAGCTGCAGTCCCAGGAGTGGAACCAACTCTGCCCCACCATGCTCGCTTCACCTCCCTAGGGTCCTAGTTTCACCTTCTCTTAGGGGGCAACGTCTTCCCTAAGGACGGCTTACAAATTAAGAGCTCAAACTCAAGAGCTGAGCTGTGGATTCAAGTCCCTGCTCTACCACATTTCTTGCGGGGACATCTTGGGTAGGTTTCTGAACCCGTTCCTCGGTTTCCTCATCTGTAAAATGGAAGTAGTTATACTACCTGTTTCAGAGGGTTGTTGTGGAGATCACGTGTGATTGCAGTGACAATGCTGAGTACAAAGCCTGGCCTATTGGTGTCAGGCGGTGTTACCCTTATTACCCTGGAAATCAAGGCTTGTGCTGTAGTTAAAGTGAGTCCAGCCAGTCATGATGGCTGTGCTAACAGCACCCCTTGGGTGGCTTTGTCCCTAGCTTCAAGATTACGCCGAGCCCTTCAAAGAAGCCATGTGGTTAGACCTGGTGAAGGAAAGGCTGGCTGAGAAAGTGTACACGATGGCGTGGTTCGTGCGGGACATGCGCCTGATCTTTCACAACCATAGAACGTTCCACCAGGTAAAGGACACGTCCTGCTTTTCTCTGACGTGGTTTCTACTTTTCCCGTTTGCTGGGATGGCAGAACTTTGCAAGAGTCGTTCCAGTCTCTTTTGGGAGAGGGCTCAAAAGACGAGGACTACAGAAAACCCCTTCTGCGTTCCAGAGGGAGATGCCAAAAAGAGCCACAAGCAGGGAAGGGAAGGAGCCTTTAGACCAGGGGTCCCCAAACTTTTTACACAGGGGGCCAGTTCACTGTCCCTCAGACCGTTGGAGGGCCGGACTATAAAAAAAACTATGAACAAATCCCTATGCACACTGCACATATCTTATTTTAAAGTAAAAAACAAAACGGGAACAAATACAATATTTAAAATAAAGAACAAGTAATTTGAATCAACAAACTGACCAGTATTTCAATGGGAACTATGGGCCTGCTTTTGGCTAATGAGATGGTCAATGTCCGGTTCCATATTTGTCACTGCTAGCCATAACAAGTGATGTGATGCACACCAGAGTCATGACACGTGCCTCCCGTGTCACCGGAAGTAGTACTGTACGTGAGCAACGCCACGCTTTGCGGCACTGCCACATACAGTACTCTCACTTTCCACCAATGAAAGAGGTGCCCCTTCCAAAAGTGCAGCGGGGGCCGGATAAATGGCCTCAGGGGGCCGCATGTGGCCTGCGGGCCGTAGTTTGGGGACCCCTGCTTTAGACGGTGCCGGAGGGGGCGGGGGATCCGCCCTCAGTTCCTCAGTTTGTAGATTGGCTGGCTGCTCCCCCCGAGATGGTTAGATCCATCCAGCCTCCTTGTATAAACTAAGAAGAAGGCCAGTTTATGCTTCCATTGTTCTTCATGCCCCAGAAATGTAGAAATAAATGAATATGGCAAACTAAATTAAACTTCCAGGACGCTCGTGCTTGTGCTTTGTGACACCAAAATTTCCCAGTAGATTCAAACATCATCCGAAATTGTCCTCACATCTTGTCCTCCACCCTCCTTGATGGGAAGAGACAACGAGTTGAGCTGTTCTGCAATCCAAGACTTCCTTAACTTTAGTTTCTGGAGTTGCTCCTGACCTTGACTCTTACGTATACAGACATTTTTGGGAAGTGGCTGAGGACGATTGTCATCTTCACCCAGCCTCCCTCCCTCCTCCCTGCCATAAGTCAGCATGTTCCCAGCCACACACACGGTGTCCACCCCCGGAGCTGGAGTAGCAGAGTCTACACAGGGGACCCCTCCGTGCCTGACACAGTCTTAGCCTTGGAGAGCAGGAGGCAGGTCAGCCTGCCTTCAAAGGGTAGGCTTTCAAGAAGTGCTTTTACTTCACATCTTTAGTCAGAATCAGCTCTTCAGCGCAGGCCACCTGTCAAGTCCCAGTTAACAGGCAGGCCATCCCATCAATGTCAGTGTAAGGGCATCATCTCCCCACCCATTCTGCCTGGGTGCCAGGTGAGAAGGGCGGGGCTCCTAAGACAGGGGCGTGGTTTAATGGTCATAATCCTAGGTCCTTAGACATCTCTGTGTCTGTTTGTTTGTCTGTTTGTTCTCTTTCAGGCTTCCGATTTAAGTCAGATAGGACTGGATTTAGAGGCAGAATTTGAAAAGCATCTCAAAGAGGTGTTTATTTTTTCATGAAGCCAATGAGAACAGTTTCCGGTTCCTCTTTGACCCCGTTCCTGAAGGACTGAGGCACCCCAACTTCAGGATCCAGATGAAGTGACCCTGGTTGTCCTTAGATTGCCAGTGAGTCTGGAAGGTGATCGGTTGTCCTCTTGTCCCAAACCCAGGCCCTTCGTCTCCTTACCACACCCTCTACCTTCCTTTACTGTTTCATTTTGTAGCTAAAAAATTATAACTCACGGTGAAAAATTGAATACTTTTTTTAATACCATTAAATACCTACCCATCATAGTTCACATTTCTCCCCATTTCTTACAAATCTCTTTTTATAGTTGATTTGTTCGGATCAAGATTCACACAAGTTCCACACGTGGCATTTGGCCAATCTGTCTGTTAAGTCCTTTTTATTCTGTGAGTTTGTCAACATTTTTTCCTGCCATCTATTCATTGGAGAACCTGGGGCCCTTGTCCTTCCTATAAAACTTTTCTTATTCTGCACTTTTCTACACTTAAACCACTATGAAAACATTCATTAAGTTGAATTCTAAATTTGTGTGGAATTTAGTTTTGTTTCTGTTACATATTTAATATATACCATTGCAGAGTATTTTTTTTTAATATTTTTGCATCTGTATTTATAAATGAGACTGGTCTGTTTTTGTATAATGTCGTAGTCACTTGCTTGCTAAAATAATGCCTAAAACTTTCTACCATTTTATATGTTCTAGAATAGTTTATTGTGTTTTGAATTCATAAAATTATATAACCTAGAGTTCTTTAGGGAGGTAATATGGACTGTTTTCTCTGCTTTTTCATGGTGATTAGACTATTCAGATATTCTATTGCTTTTTGAATCAGTTCCACTTTTATATTTTTCTAATAAGAAATCCATTGCCTTTGTTTTTTTTTGGGTTTTTTTGTGTTTTTTTTGGGGGGGTGTCATTTTTTATTTAGTGAGAGGAGGGGAGGCAGAGACAGACCTGCACAGGCACCCCGACAGGGCTCTACCCAGCAAGCGCACTAGGGGGCGATGCTCAGCACATCTGAGGCCCTTGCTCCGCTGCAATTGGAAACATTTTTTTAGCACATGAGGTGGAAGCCATGGAGCCATCCTCAGTACCTGGGCCAACTCGCTCTATCGGGCCATGGTTGCAGAAGGGGAGAAGGAGGAGAGAGAGAGAGAGAGAAAGAGAGGTGGGGCGGGGGGTGGAGAAGCAGATGAGCACTTCTCCTGTGTGCCCTGACTGGGAATCAAACCCAGGACATCCACGCACTGGGCCAACACTCTACCACTGAGCCAACCGGCCAGGGCCTCCATTGCCCTTGTTTTTAATAGTTGGGCATATTTCTGTCTTAGTTTACTCTCACCCTTTTGAATACCTTAATATTATTTTTGTCTGTATTTCTTTGTTTTTACCTTCTATTCTGGAGACATTGTAACAGTTTTTAATTCTCCTAATACCTGAAAGTTTTCCAAGTATATTTTATTTTTTTTACAATATCAGAGCCAAAAATAAAATATCTCTCATGCCCCACGTTTAAGCCAGCATGTTTGTCACTTTCATATCCCTCGGCTCCCTAAGTCTTGTCTACCTGCCATTTTATAATATGGATATCTACGCTCATTATCATTTTATCTCTTAATTATCTGCTTAATTACTTTCACTTTATTTAATTATATTAGATAAGTCATTATTTTGTTATTTTTACATTGCATCCATTATTTGTTCGGTCAAATATCATATAACGTAATTGAAAAACAGAAATTAAAATTTTGTGTTACATGATCATCCGTATTCATGAAAATAATATTGATGTATTTCTGTTTCTCCTGTGTGAGTTCCCCCGCCGGTCCTTCCTTGCATGCTGCTCCATGCTTCCTTTATGCGCCCTCAGTCGGCTGAAGTACATCTTTAAGTCATTTTACAAAAAGAGTGCATGAGCGGTGCGTGCTTGCCTATCTCAGAATGTCCTGATTTCTTCCCAAATTACCACGTGTTGTGCCACAATACATATCTTATCACAGCGTCTTACCTTCAGAACTGACTTACGCTTTGTTCCACTGCCCGGAGGCACTCTGCCCGGCAGCTCTGAAGTCTGAGGTTGGCAACAATCCTGCTTCTCTGTGAAGTGTGTGGACCCCTGTGGGATTTCTTCTCTGTCTCCGCGGCGATGTGTTTTGTTATTTTTGACAGGAGAGAGGTCAGTGCCATGTGCTTATCATCGCTCTTGCCTGGCACACTGAGCCCTTTCGATCCGCGTCCCTGGTTCTCTGGTCAGCACCGTCAGATCTTTCTGACCCATCTGTTCCGGGCTCACTCTCAAGAACACCCATTATCCAGGTGCTGGCTGGCTGTTCTCTGTCCTTCCTATGCGTCACTTAAAAAAGAGGAAGAAAGTTCCAGAAAGCACTCCTCCTTTTAGGTCATTAGTGTGAGACTTAAATATATTAACGTAAAACAATTGTAATGCTACAGTCAATATTTTAAACCGAATGATTTTTTTTTTAGCATTTTAACAATGGGAATTGCTATCTCTTAACCAAACTTCAAAGGATATAAACTTTTTTATCACAATACTTTTTCCTCAACATAAAAATAGAAAAAAAATCAATGCAACTTATAAAGTTGTCCTGACCTGTGTTCCTGATTTTTCACTCTTATTTAGCATCCAGGAGGGATTGTTAGGGACTGAATTGTGTCCGCTCCCTCCCCAAATTCATAAGTGGAAGCCCTAACCCCCAATAATGTGACCATCTTTGGGGATAAGGCCTATATAAGGAGACATTTAAAGGTTAAATAAGGTTAAAGAGGTAAGACCGTAATCGGGTGAAATTAGTGCCGTTATAAGAGGAGAAAGAGACAGCAGAGCCCGCTGTCCACGCAGGCCCAGAGGAGAGGCCATGTGAGGACACAGCCAGCAGATGGCCACCCGCCAGCCAGGAGAGCTCTCACCAGGAACTGAGTCAGGTGGTACCTGGGTCTGTTGAAGCCATTCAGTCTGTGGGGACTTTGTTAAAACATCCCAAGCCGACTAATGACACAGAATGAGTGACACCTCAGAGCGCTGTCCCCTCCCCCACAGCAAGGCAGAAACTGCCCGACAGGATCTCCCAGTCTCCCAGGGAGGAGTCGGGAAGAGAGTGTGTTGGAGTTTCCACGTAGCTGTCCAGTGTCACAGATCGAGAAACAGAAAATGCAAAGAAATCTCCTTAGTTTCTATTTCCAAGTGTTTCCACAGTAATGCGAACTGCGAAATGGATTGAATTTCACCTAGGATCCAGAAGAGAGAGGAGGCAGTCTGAGCACTTAGGAAAAGCATACAATGAAACAATTTGTTTTATTGTATGGGAAGATGACAGGTACAGCACAAAGACTGCCATCCTGGTGTCATTCTGGGAAAGAATGGTGGGTCCTAGAGAGGATTATTCCATTGGTGTTATCGTCTTCCGGTTTTCAATTCTTTCCAAGGGGAGCGTTAGGTTTCTTTTCCTATAGCGTAATATTAACGCATTAAGATAAAAGTTCTCCTCCCCACTGGTTCCCAGGGGGCAGAATTGCTTCATCCGTTTGTGACCCTTTCTTTTATTCTGACACTGGTAAACTGAACTCTCTCTCTCTCTCTCTCTCTCTCTCCCCCTCCACCCCCCTATCATGGCTCTGTTACTTTAAAAAAAAATTTTTTTAAACACTAGTCATTTCTTTCAAGTGGGAGGTTTCCACCACTAGCGGTCTGGTTGCCGTGACAACCAAGAGCCCTCTCGGGGGCCGCCTCTCCCTTTGGCTCCCTTTTGTTACCCTACTGCTCTCCTGGTTTTCAGACTATTTCCACCCCCGAGAGCAGGACTTGGTTGATTCTGCTGAGCGCGGCCGGCGGTCCCCCAATCCCGGCGCGCCGAAGGCTCAGGCCACCCACCCTCCTTTCGTCCCCGCTGCGGGGCCCACCCACTTCGGGCGCGCGCCTCCTTCGACGTCAGTGGCTCTTAGGGAACGCGGCGTAGGTGACAGCCCCCCGCAGGCGGCCAGCCTCAGAGGGGTTTCTTCCCTTCCCGGCCCCGCGGGCCAGGGCGGCGGAGAGCCCGGGCCGGCTCAGGACCGCCGCCACCCAAGCTGTGTGACACGGGAGGTTACCAACGATTCTAAAAACGGTTCCCCGAAGCTTGGCTATGCTAAAGCTGCACAAGTGGGACAAAGAAAAAGCGTTGCCGAAAAGTGACTGGAGGAATTCTATGTAAAAATATAGCGCCCCCCGCCCCCCACCTCCTCCACTGGCCTTGAGAAACTTATATTTTAGGAACAGGGAAACACCGTGGTCTCCTGGTCAAGGACATCTTCCCTTGGGAGAGGTAGACTTGACGGACGGTCAGTATCTGGACTGAATAGCACCGGTCTCCGGTGCTTTCCAAGCTCCCGTGGAGCCAGGCTCAGGGCCTCCCCGGGAGACTGTGCCATGCTGTTCCACCACCAGAGGGCAGTGTGGACCCTCTCCAGGGGCCAGGAGGAACTGAGGAAGTAAAACTCCCGTGGGAACTAGGAACTAGCAGAAAGTAGTGGGGGCTTTTAAGAGGACAAAGATGCTCTCAGAGAAGGTGACCGACGTTTTTACAATGAAAAGGAGGACAAAAATAAATTGAAGAAAACAATATCGTAAATAAAAGAAACATTCATTGCAACAATAATACACTGTAATATGATAAATGCATAATAAAAACATTGGTAATATATCATATTGTAATTATGCTTACACGCCTATTAATTGTTGATAATAATTGTAAAAAAACAGTACTCAGTTAGATACAAATACGTCACATGACACGCAATGGATCAACTCTGCATCGATCGAGTCCGGACATTTATAGATTAGTCTTCCAATATCAAAAAGGAGGACACTGGCCTGACCTGTGGTGGCGTAGTGGGATAAAGCGTCGACCTGGAACACTGAGGTCGCTGGTTCGAAACCTTGGGCTTGCCTGGTCAAGGCACATATGGGAGTTGATGCTTCCTGCTCCTCCCCCTTCTCTCTCTCTCTGTCTCTCTTTCTCACTCCTCTCTCTAAAAAAATCAATAAATTAAAAATATATATTAAAAAAAAAAAAAAAAAAAAAGGAGGACACTTTTGCCTGACCTGTGGT
Organism: Saccopteryx bilineata; assembly: GCF_036850765.1. Taxonomy (NCBI): domain Eukaryota; kingdom Metazoa; phylum Chordata; class Mammalia; order Chiroptera; family Emballonuridae; genus Saccopteryx; species Saccopteryx bilineata. The sequence continues at coordinate 8,679,796 of NC_089494.1, forward strand.
GACGCAGTGGGTAAAGCGTCGACCTAGAAATGCTGAAGTCACAGGTTCAAAACCCTGGGCTTGCCTGGTCAAGGCACATATTATGGGAGTTGATGCTTCCAGCTCCTCCCCTCTTCTCTCTCTCTGTCTCTCCTCTGTCTCTCTCTCTGTCTCTTCCTCTCCTCTCTAAAATGAATAAATTTTAAAAATTTTTATTTTTTTAAAAAAAGGAGGACACTTTTCAAGAAAGGATGGAACTTACAAAAGAAAGACTGTCCTCCCTAAAGGAGGACGATTGGTCACCTTATTATCTCAGTGACTCTGGGAGTGAGCATCCAGTGACAGGAGCTCCAAGAATGCGAGCCAGATCTTCCCTAGATGAGGCTGGCTCAGAAAAGCCAGTTGGACAGTCATGGTTAGGCATGTGCTTATGGCTGGAGAAAACTTCAGTGAGGATTTTCGTGCTGTGTCGGGGGTTTAGGTCCCGCCTGTCCTTTATCACAAGCTAGAAACCTCACAGCCAGCAACAACTTAGGTGCCCTAAACCATGTGAACTGGAAAGAGTGCTGTGTGGTCTAGTTCTTCATCAAACAAATTGTGGTCTCGTGGAAGGTCCCGCCGGGAGATGGCCAACAGCCCGCTCGGACCTGGGTTCTAGAATGTCCTGTTTACTCAAACCTGGATTACAGACCCTCCTGTTAGCCAGAATGTGACCCGCTCTCCTGGACGCTGCAGGCCAAGGATCGGATCCTTACCACTAGAGGGGTCTTTGGTCCTTATGAAGTAAAAGGCAGATGGTGTTTAGTCAGGGATCCTCCCGTTATAAAGTTTCCAATCCACAATTCCATGGGTTTTCATAGAGACACCAAGTCCAAATAAGTTTTTGAAGAGTTTTATTAAAGGAGGAAATTTATTAAATATGCCAGCCACATATATCTTACACGGGGCAGCAGTCCCAAATCGTGCGTGTCCCTATAATATTCTTGGTTATATACCTTTAATTATACATGGGCGGGGGGGGGGGGGGAGCCTGACATCATGGCATAAGCTTATAACCTTTGTTTTCACCTATACAGGTTTGGAAAAAGGATAAAGGGGAGATGGGACACAATTCATTAGCGAGTTTATAACATTTGTCTATAGGGATCATAAAAAGACATTTCTTCACATTAAAACTTACAAGGCAACACAATGGTAAAAATGTCACTTTCCATACCATAAGACATTCCTACATGTTCTAGTGTTCATTTGCTATTCCTTTGTCCAGAGATATACACATTAACTACATGCTCTCAGGAGGGGAGAGGTAGTTTCCATGGGGACAAATGCCTGTAAATAGCCCATTAATATAAGAAAAGGTTTAATTTAATCTTCCTCTGCCTACACCTGGCTAGCTATTCACCCATTTCCCCACAGGTGTGGTGGAAGGTCAAGGCATCCAAGTCTCCTTCCCCTCTGCATGTGCAACACAATGCCATCGGCCATCTTGGTTTCATGCTAATCACACAAGTACTAAGGTCATTTACAAAATCTTTCTGCACGCCTTGCTCAAATTAATAAAATGTTCTTTAAGCTTCCTAAAATATTAATATTAATTCTGTAACCTTTGATACCTTACAACGCTCTGAGATGGCTGTAGGTATGTCTGCATCCCACTGAACTTGTTGTGGAGGAAAAAATCTCTCCTCTAACCTTCTAGGTTGTTCTGGCTGGTCTAAGAATTAAATTGACCTGAGCAAGAGTAACAGAAGGGAAAAGAAACAGACTTAATTTTGTCCACACAGGGACCCCATAACAATGTGGGGGCCCACGGATGGTGAGGTAAGAAGGGCTTAGGTGCCATTTTGAGCTAAGGAGAAAGGAGCAGGGGTCTGGGACCTCAAAGAGGAGGAAGGCAGTTCGCAGGAAGATGGGAAGAGCAAATGTTGGTAGACGATGTTCGCTGTGCCCTGGAAAGACCAGGAGAAATTGTATCTCCAGGCCCGGCCAGCCGACCCCAGCCCACCACACCTGGCCTGCTTTCTTTGTAGTTATTTCTGGTGACAACTCTCTTCCTGGAACAAGCCCTCCATCCACATTCATTTTCAGCAGTTAAGGAGGAGGTGAAAAGTTCTTCCTGAGCCTTTTGGTTCTTAAAAATAATCAGTCTAAAATAATCCTCATGCCTGAGAGATAGAGTTTGTGGTGGAAAAATCCTGCTTCCCTGCAAAATGGTAAACCATTTCAGAATCAGCAGGGAGCTTTGTTCAAATGCAGATTCTGGGGTTCAGATCCTGGATGAGAAGCTCTAGGTTTGATGTCTGGGAAGTGGTGTTTTGTTTGTTTGTTTGTTTGTTTGTTTTTATTATTTATTGGTTTTTAGAGAGAGATAGGGAAAATCATTGGTTTTGTTGTTCCGCTTTTTTATGCATTCATTGGTTGATTCTTGTACATGGCCTACCCAGGTATTGAACCTGCCAGCTTGGCATACGAGGATAATGCTTTAACTAACTGAGCTACCTGGCCAGGACCTGGGAAATGCTGTTTTTAACCAGTTTAACAAGTTTGCTAGGTAATTCTTTTTTGGCACAGTTAAGTTAGACATCCATTATGCTAAGATCATCAGTCTTTCGTCTGACACAATTTTGACAAAGGAACAAATTTAAAGTTTGGGGTGCTGGTAGCTACAGAGCTGGCCCAACCCTGTAGGGTGAGACAGTCCCGTGTGTGTGTGTGTGTGTGTGTGTGTGTGTGTGTGTGTCTGTGTCTGTGTCTGTGTCTGTGTGTGTCTGTGTGTGTGGTTTGGTTGATTTTTGCAGTTGTGTTGTTTGGCTGCTTAATGTTTTGTAGTGGGTTTTTTTTTAGCATTTTTTAAAATATAACCGGTTTTGAGAAACGATAACAAGAAAATAATGAAGCCATTTGCAAATTAAAAAAAACTAAACAAAAAACACCAGATGAGGAAGAGAAAGGGGTTGAGAGTTAAAAGTAAGGGGCTGGGAAGGACTGAGGGAAATAGCAGCAGGGGGGGCCGGGTGGGGGGACGGAGCCAGCATGTGAGAGAGAGAAACAGACTTGTTGGGTAGCTGGCAACAGAACCTCAGAGATGGTGAGTGGAGAGGATCTCCGAGAGGCTTTGTTCTGGATCCGTCTTGAGAGACTTGAGATGTTTCCTGGAGATACACTCTGAGGCTTGTTTTTCGGATGGTGGGCTGGGCACTCACTTGAATGTGAGGTCTCCCTGAGCTGGCTGCAGGGAGACTGTAAATAGCACGATACATTTGGACTACAGGCAGCTGTAAACAGCACGGAAGTCGGACTCTTGCCGGGTTCAGATTGAAATGCTTCCCTGTAGTGGCCCCTGGAGAAACAAAAAGTGAAGACAGGAGGGGCCCGGAACTGAGGACCAGAGGCCCCATGGTGGCAGTGCAGCAGTGACACCTGGAGAGGAGCTTTGGGGACACCCACCTTCTAGGGACCCCATGAGGAGGGGAGACTGGAGTGGGGGAGAGGGCGCCCCAAGCACAACAACCCCCTTCCGGTGGTGGGATTCAGCCGGTTCGCACGGGTTTGGCAGGACCAATACCTAATTTTTTTGTTCAGGTCGGCAAACCGGTGGTTAAAATGGCACTCGTCAGCAGGGTTCTCTCTGAGGTGGGCGCCTGGGCAGCCGCCCAACGTGGAAATCACACATTGACATTCCTTATTCTTTTTTTTAAAGTTCATCTGCGCAACAGCGTGTTCTAAGCGCCCGCAGTCACGTTCATTCCGTCCATGGGGAAAACAACTTGACGGCACTATGCTTGTAATATTTATTTATTCATTCCATAAACTCATTATACCTTTGATGAAATACTACATTTTAATTTCCTCGCGTTTGTCACTTCAGTAAACAAACATATAAAGTAAAGAGGAAAAGTGCCAAACAACCAGGGGGTGACAAGCTGTCATTGGAAATACAGTAGTTTAAATAACAGTTTTATTGTTTTTTTTGTCATGCATTATTTAATATTTTTTCATTAATAGTTTAAAACTCTTTCTTATAACATAATCTAGTTCTGTGTACCTCTTTTATTGTTCTGATTTAAGCATTAAGTGTATGAAATAATAAACTACCTTTTGGTGTATCATTTTCTTATACTTAAAACGGTCATTAGGGCAGAGAACAGTCGTTACATTATTTGAATCCCGCCACTGCCCCCTTCCCACTGAGTGCTCCGGAGGATCAGTTCCCACTGGCCAGCTTTCCCGGGGAGAAGGAACATGGTACCCTAGGGAGGGGGGGAGGATGTATAAGGGTGCGCTCCAGCTTCTGCCCTAAAACACCTAAAATCAGAGCACACCTTACTCTGAAGAGTTCATTTCCTCCGACTCCTGCTCCTGGTTCCCAGGGAAGATTCATTGTTCTATTGAGCTGACAAGGCCCTTCTGCCTTTCTTCTCCTTAACTACATATTTAACATGGTCTGTTTCACAACAGTCATTTCTGGAGAACTACTAAGCCTGGCTTGGGCTTTCTTCTGCTAAAAGAACACTTGCCCTTGGTCCTGGAGTATATGCAGTTTTCTTTCCCTGACAAATAAGGGAGGGGCTCGGCCTGAAATTAATCACCCTAATTTCTCCAAAGGGGAGAACTGTCATTTCTTCAAATCCCAGACACAAAGTGCCTGGCACACACTGGCCGCTCATTGAAACTCATCACTGCCCCGGTGCCCCTGACCTGGGTGGTCCCGGGCCCTCCTTTACAACCTGCCCGTCTGTGTCCGGGAACCTGAGGTCCCATCATGCTTTGTGCGTGAACACGGGTACAGAAGAGGTGACCAGCTTCTGACAGGCTGGCCAGAATCAACCACCCTGGCTAAGGTCAGCCAAAAAGAACAGTGACCTAGTCCCAGCCCAGGGGAGACTGTCCCCCCCTAGGCAGTGAAATGACTTGGGGACTGAAGGAAGCCCTAAGGGTGGAATTTCTGAGACTGGCCACCTTCTGTCCTTTGTTTTCCTGGGTATAACTTCTTCTGTGGGAAACCTGTGAAGAGAGGGAGGGTTTGTTCTCAGAGTTATTCACAGCAAGACATCATCCCTGCCTCAATCCCACCCTACCGCTCCCCTAGCTCCCAGGGTGGAAATCCCTGGTCTGTCCCAGGCTCCAGCCCCAGTGACTATCCAGACGAGAGGCAGGGAGCTGTAAATAGCCAAAGAGCTGGCCCACGGTTTGCTGGCTCTGCCTTCAAGTAGCATAAATGTAGACTTGGCCACTAAGCTATAGATTTATTTCATGACCATCTGGAATGCTGGTGTGTGTGCGGAAGGTGAGGAGGGAAACAGCGTTTCATATGCCCTGCTCCTAAAAATTCCCACGGAGAAATATGTTTTATAAATGCCAAAAATATAATAGGACTTTCCATGAAATCAGCAATAACAATTATGAAACATGAGTCATTGTGCTGTTTGTTCTGAAACTATAAAAGTCACAATTGCTCATCATGCTGAAAATCAAAAACCTAACTTGTTCAATAAGTCGTTCTAGAATCATCGGATATCTATATGAAAAAAACTCCCAGAGATGTCCACTCCCTAACCCCTAGCAGTGAATATGTTATGCGATACTGCAAAAGGGAACTTGCAGATATAATTAAAGGTTACTGATTTTTAAAATACAGATAGTATCCTAGATTATAAAAGCTGGGCCTAATCTAATCCTATGACCCCTTAAAAACAGAAAACTTGGCCTGACCTGTGGTGGCACAGTGGATAAAGCCTTGACCTGGAATGCTGAGGTTGCCGGTTCAAAACCCTGGGCTTGCCTGGTCAAGGCACATATGGGAGTTGAAGCTTCCTGCTCCTCCCCACTTTGCGCGCTCTCTCTCTCTCTCTCTCTCTCTCTCTCCCCTCTAAAATGAATAAATAAATAAAAATAATTTTTAAAAAAACCAGAGAACTTTCTCCATCTGTGGCAGAGGGAAAATTAGACTTTTCAATCATAAGGATTCTATGAACTTTTACTGGCTCTGCGAGTTAGGGACCCATGTTCAGGGATCGGAGAGAAGCCTCCAGGAGCCACAGGACACCCCAGCTAACACCAGCGAGGAAATGAGAACGTCAGCTCTACAGCCTCAAAGAACAGGATTCGGACGACAACCTGAGTGAACTTGGAAGTAGAGTCTTCTCAGAATCCCCAGTAAGAAACCAGCCAATCAACATGTTGGTTTGGGCCTTGAGAGAAACCAGAGCAGAAAAACCAGCCCAGGAATCCACACTTCTGACCTATAGAACTGTCAAAGAGTAAATCTGTGCTGTCTCATGCCGCTAAATTGGTGGTAATTTGTTACAGGAATAAAATAAAACTAATAGAGACCTTGAGTTAGATAAATATTTCTAAGATAGGACATAAAAAAAGAAAGAAAAAGAAAAAGAAACCATGAACCACAAGGGAAAAATTTGGATGATTTGAACTTCATTAAAAGTAAAACCATCTGTTCTTTGAAGATACTTTTAAGAAAACTTAAAAATTGAAAAACCAAGCCAAGAGCAGAAGAAAGTATCGACAAAACACATATCTGATGAAGGATCTGAATCCAGAATACATACTAAAAAGAAATCTTGCCTGACCTGTGGTGGCGCAGTGGATAAAGCGTTGACCTGGAAATGCTGAGGTCGCCTGTTCGAAACCCTGGGCTTGCCTGGTCAAGGCACATATGGGAGTTGATGCTTCCAGCTCCTCCCCCTTCTCTCTCACTGTCTCTCTCTCCTCTCTCTCTCTCTTTCTCCTCTCTAAAAATGAATAAATAAATTTAAAAAAATTAAAAAAAAAAAAAAAAGAAATCTTACAACTCAATAATTAAGAAAACAAAACACCCAATTTTTTTAAAGTGGGGAGGACAGAAAATTTGAACAGACACTTCATCAAAGAAAATATGCAAATGGCAAATTAAGCACATAAAGTGATGCTTGACATCACTAGTCATCAGGGAAATACCAAGTAAAGCCCCATGAGATAGCATTACATACCTATTGCCACAGCTAAGATGTCCAAGACCAATAATACCAAGAGCAGACAAGAATGCTGAGCTGCTCCCTGGCTGGTTGGCTCAGTGGTAGAGCGTCGGCCTGGCGTGTAGAAGTCCCAGGTTCAATTCCCGGCCAGGGCACACAGGAGAAGCGCCCATCTGCTTCTCTACCCCTCCCCCTCTCCTTCCTCTCCTTCCTCTCTGTCTCTCTCTTCCCCTCCCGCAGCCGAGGCTCCATTGGAGCAAAGATGGCCCGGGTGCTGGGGGTGGCTCTATGGCCTCTGCCTCAGGCGCTAGAGTGGCTCTGGTCGCAACAGAGCGACGCCCCGGATGGGCAAAGTATCGCCCCCTGGTGGGCGTGCCGGGTGGATCCCGGTCGGGTGCATGCGGGAGTCTATCTTCCCGTTTCCAGCTTCAGAAAAATACAAAAAAAAAAGAATGCTGAGCTGCTAGAAAAGGCATGCATGTCTAATGAAAATGCAAAATGGTATAGCCATATTGAAAAATAGTTAGATAGTGTTTACAAAATTAGGCATATGTTTATCATTTGATCTAGCAACCCCCTCCAAGGTGTTGACATGAAAAACATAGATCCACACAAAGACCTGCATGGGATTTTGTAATGGTCACAAATGGGAAATAACTCCAATGTCCATCAATAGGTAAATCAGTAAACAAACTATAGTATATTCATGCAATGGAATACTACTTAGCAATAAAGAATAACAACCTACTGATAAATGCACTAATTGTACTAATTGAAAAAAGTGAGACCCAGAAACCTGGTGCATTGGTCTGCCAGGATTATTCAAACAAAATACCACACACTGGGTGGCTTAAACCACAGAAATTTACTCCCCACAGTTCTGGAGGCTGGAAGTCCAAGATCAAGAATTTGGCAGAGTTGGTTTCTGGTAAGAACTCTCTCTCTTTCTGGCTTGCTGAAGCTGCTTTCTGGCTGTGTCCTCACGTAGTCTTTCTTCTGTGCATCCGTGTCTCTTCTTCTTCTGCCCAGTAGGACACCTGTCATATTGGACTGGGGCCCCACCCATATGACCTTATTTAACCTTAATTATTTTGTTAAGACTCTGTCTCCAAATAGTGTCACGTTCTAAGGCACTGGGGTTAGGACTTCAATATATGAATTGGGGGGAGGCACACACAATTCAGTACAAAACAGCTGCAGTGGTATGACACCAGCTACATGACAGTCTGGAGAAGGAACAACCGTAGAGATAAAGCACAGAGAGGTGGTTGTCAATAGCTGGGGACGTGAACTGACGAGGGGCACGACGAAACTTTCTGGGTTGATGGAACTGTTCTGCCTTCATTGTTGGTGTCACATGGCTCTACACATTTGTCAAAACTCATCAACCTACCTTTAAAAGGGGTGACATTTCTGTACAATAAAATAAAAATAAAATGAAGGTCCATAAACCTGACTTCAAAAAGACTATATGATCTATTAAAAGAATTGAGAAATAAAAATTAAAATGGAAAAAAAAAGACTACAGGGTTAACAGTCTGACCCTCACCACCACCCAAAGTGAGACCCCATATTTTGGCAGCACTTGGCCCACATGGTCCCCTACATTTATACTTCTTGTTATTTGCACTTCCCAGTGTGTCTTCTAGATGTTTTCTGTGAGTGCCTGTGTAGTGGAGGGCCCATGCAAAGGCGTACTTTCCAGGAGAAGGCCGTGGGTATTATAAGCCCTTCCCCCTTCAGCCCAGTATAATGGTTTAGAATAATAAACTGCTTACTTTCCTGCCTCCCATCCAGACTAATATTTCACTGTCAGAGGAGGTAAGGATTTCTTTTTTTAAAGGGTACAGCTGATCTCATCTTAGAACATTTGCTTCCCTTTCTTTTACTGGAAAGCAATGGAGGGTTGGACTCCCTAAGTGAGGACACGCGGCCGGCCGCCCTCCTCAGAAGTGCTGACAACGGAGACTACAGAAAACAAACGAACACTCCGCCCAGACTTCTTTGGCACCAGGTGTTCTCTTTGGTGCAAAGATGATCATTTCTCAGCAAGATTAGGAACCGCACCTGCCCCGGGGCATTCCCGCTGGCATTCGCCATTCCAGGTCCCCTGTGTGTCTGCAGGAAATCCAGGGAACACCCGACATGGAAGACTCCCTCATCCTGACTCCTCCCCTGGGAGAAGCCGCAGCCCACCGGATTGCTGGTCCTGCCCAGGCCCTGGGACAGCGTGCAAGGGAGCGCAGTGACTCAGAAAGCCTGCTCATCATGCCCAGCCCTTCGCGGCTCCCCCAGAGAATTATCTCTTCTGCTTTCTGCCTTTTACGTTACCAAATTTTATTGAGTCTAAGAGACCACAGATTGTGAAGAAGGAAAAGAACATTTCAAATGGAACTACGCCACAATGCTTTCTTGTGTCTTAGGAGCTGCACAGGGTACTTGTTCCAAGAGCTTTTAAACTTCTTTGGACAGATTTTTTTTTTTTAATCCTAGATCATCAATGGGCCCATAAAAATACAAATGTAAAGAAAATTAACTGGTTAGGATATTTCTTAAATTTATTCGAAGTCTTATTTTTCTGAATTACATTTCACATCTAAGTCATCAAGTTTCATGTTTTGTGAGATGACACTCTTCTAGGCCAGGGTTGGCAAACTATTTTCTTCTTGTTGTTGTTAATACATTAGAATCTTATAAAAATTAAATCTATGGGGGTGACACTGGTTAATAAAATTGGATAAGGCCTGACCTGTGGTGGCGCAGTGGATAGAGCGTCGACCTGGAAATGCTGAGGTCGCCGGTTCAAAACCCTGGGCTTGCCTGGTCAAGGCACATATGGAAGTTGATGCTTCCAGCTCCTCCCCCCTATCTCTCTCTCTCTCTCTCTCTCTCTCTCTCTCTCTCTCTCTCTCCTCTCTAAAATGAATAAATAAAATAAAAAAAAATAAAAAAAATAAAATAAAATAAAATTGGATAAATTTCAAGTGTACGGTTCCGTCATCCATCACCTGTGCAAGGGGCCAGAGGGTACATAATTTAGGCTTTGCAGGCCACGCGCCCACCCACCTCTGCCGCCGCCGTCGTACAGAAGCAGCCGTAGATAATACTTAAATGAATGGGTCTGAGTACCTTCCAAGAAATCTTTATGGACCCAGAAATTTGAATTTTCGTGCGTTATGAAATAGTCTGCTTTTTGTTTCTGTTCTGACTATTTCAAAATATAAGAAACCTTATTTGGTCACAGGCTATACAAAGACAGGCAGCAGGCCAGAGCTGACCTGTGAGCCACTGCTTGCCAAATGCTGGTCCGTGCCATTGCCTTTGAATAATGCATTTCAGAGATTTGGATGCTGGGGAATATTCGTCAGGATAGACTAGGTTATACCACGATAACGAAGAACTCCAGAGTCACAGTGGCCGAAAACAACAGAGGTTTACTTCGCGCTCATACAAAGTCCCCTAAAGGTCAGGGCTACGTTCCAGGGCGGCTGCCCCCACGCAGGGACTCACCTTTACTTTTCCACGTGGGCACGTGCCCCCTCAATACTGGCAAAGGACAAGAGCGTGGGAAAGTCCCGCACCAGCTCTTAAAGGATTTCCTCCAGACGTGACAGGTGTTGCTTTTCATTGGAAAAACAAATTTACATGGCATGATGTTTAAAATAAATATATCTACAAATTCACTGACAGAACCATCAGCAAAAAGAGGGGCCGAATTCCCCTCCCGTGCCGTGAGCCCGACTGCGTGCCTTGCTGCTGACAGGTGGACTGGGGCAGAGGCGGGGCTCTGTGACTGGCCAGCAGGAGTCTCGTCTGTCCCAGCGTCTGTCCCGGCTGCTGTGACCAAAGGCCAGAGGCTTATACACGACAGGAACCTATCGCTCGCGCTTGGGCGCTGGGAGTCCAAGAGCAGGTTGCCAACATTGTCAAGACAAGGGGTCCCGTTCTGGGTCACAGATTTGTGGTTGTTGTATCCTCACATGGTGGAAGGGGCTAGAGATCTCTCTGGAGTCTCTTTTATAAGGCACTAAATCCATTCATGAGGACTCCACCCACATAGCTTAAGCAACTCTCTAGGGCCCTACTTTCTAATATCATCACATTGGGCATTAGAATTTCAACATATGAATGGGGGGGGCACACATTCAGGCCAAAGCACTAGGTCATAAAAAGGATACCTTCACGTGGCTGTTCTCTCTCTCACTCTCCCTCTCTCTTTCTCTCACAACTCATTCCACCACATCGTCAGGACACTCAGCACTCCCTTCTGAGGCCCATGTGCCCAAAAGTCCACATGGGGGGAACAAATTCCCCAGCGCCAACGTTCAACTTTCCAGCCAGGTGAGGGGTCCTCCAGCCTTAATCAGGCTTTAAGGTGATTCTAGCCCCTGGCCTTCCTTCCAGCTGAGGCCCCAGCCCTGTAGGGCCGTGTGTGGTCTGAATCCCCCTCACCGCAGAGTCCTGTCTGTATTACTGACTCACAGAAACTGAGAGCATAAATGACTGTTGTTTTAAGACTTTAAGGTGTGGGGGTGATCTGATAGCCAGCAATGGACAACTACTACACATGGTCTCACCTAATCTCAAAATTATGTGCCCCACTGGCCTAAAGAAGAGAGAAACCAGCCTGACCAGGCGGTGGCGCAGTGGATAGAGCGTCGGACTGGGATGCAGAGGACCCAGGTTCAAGACCCCGAGGTCGCCAGCTTGAGCCCAAGGTCTCTGGCTTGAGCAGGGGATTACTCGATCTGCTGAAGGCCCACGGTCAAGGCACATATGAGAAAGCGATCAATGAACAACTAAGATATCGCAATGAAAAACTAATGATTGATGCTTCTCATCTCTCTCCATTCCCTGCTGTCTGTCCCTCTCTCTGACTCTCTCTCTGTCTCTGTAAAAAAAAAAAAAAAGAGAGAGAGAGAGAGAGAGAGAGAGAAACCAGCCATTGACAAGTGCCCGCATCTTACTAGAGGGTACCAATGAGTTTTCAGACAGAAACCAGGACTCAACGTTTATTTTTCTGATGGTTCATAAATGGCTGTTGTCTGAAACCCTGTTGCTTGTGTCCTAAATACCACCAGGAATGACATCCAAGGTCACAGACCTGTTAGGCAGTGACACTGAAGCTGCAGAGAAATTTTTATTTTTATTTAAAGAAGGGGTTTAATAGTAATCACAGGTTTGTTTGTTTTTTAATTTTTTATTTTATATATTCATTTTTAGAGAGGAGAGAGAGAGAGACAGAGAGGGAGAGAGAGGAGAGAGTGACAGAGAGAGAGAAGGGGGGAGGAGCTGGAAGCATCAACTCCCATATGTGCCTTGACCAGGCAAGCCCAGGGTTTCGAACCAGCGACCTCAGCATTTCCAGGTCGATGCTTTATCCACTGCGCCATTACAGGTCAGGCCTGGAGAGAAATTTTTAAGGGGCATTGCTGAAAACACATTTAGATATCAGAAATAATAAATGCAAAAAAAAGAACAAGCATCTTGGAATTAAGGGAAAGGGAGCATCACTGCTTTTTCGGTCACATACTCTCTTATTTCTTTCTGCCTTGTGGTTACCTGCCTTTAACCAGGAGAGCCACGCTGGCTGGTCTGGAGATGAAAGGCGACTGTGGGTAGAAAGTCCTTAGACCCAAAGCAAAGCACATTGTCTGAGTCCATTCAGGACGCTATTTAAAAACACTGTAGCCAGGGTGGTTTAACCAATGAGCGTTTATCTCTCACCGTGGGTGCTGGGGGGTCTGAGATCAAGGCACTGGCGGACCCAGGGGCTGCTGAAGACCTGCTTCCTGGTGCAGAGACAGCCGTCTTCCGGCAGCGGCCTCCCAGGGGCCCTCGGAGGCCTTCTTAGAGGGCACTCATCCCGTTCACGAGGGCCCCCCTTCATGCCCTAACCACCGCCAAATACTATTACATTGGGGAATAGTTTTCAATGTGTAAATTTTGAGAGACACAAACATTCAATCTACGGCACACATGATTGAGTAATTTTTCTGAAATTAAAAAAAATTAATGCAACATAAACTGTAGATAGAATTGTATTTACATGAGATTTCTGTTTCTTTAGACATACCTGCACACATAGGTAGGTAGTATACTTAGCCTTAGGTAAAGTGCACATTTATATGTCATAGCAACAAAGGATATTTCCTCTAACCGTAGCCTTTTAACAAATCCTTAGTGATGAATCCTGGCCTTGGTGGCCATTATATTGAAATAGCAAAACATGATAGGATGTGAGCAGCGAAGAACAGGGTCCTTTGTCCCGGGTCCGTTCAAAGCTTCTTTGTGGATTCAGATCTTCTCTGCCCTTAGGTGAAAGAAAGCTAGGGTGAGAGGTCTTAAACCCCTTATTTTTGTCTGTTGCTCTTTTCTTTTTTAATTGTGGTAAACACACACACACAACATAAAATATGCCATCTCAACGGTTTTTAACTGTACAAGGTGATAGTGTTAAGTACATTTACGTTGTGTGAAACACACCTCCAGAACTCCTTGGTCTGAAAAAAAGTTCATCTGAAACTATAGCCATTAAACCACGCGCACCTCCCCGCCCCTCGGCCCCTGGTGACTACCGAACCATTCTTGTTGTTTCTATGGATTTGGCTACTTTAGATGGCTCACCTGAGGGGACTCAGACAGCAGTTGTTTTTGTGAGACTCGCTTATTTCACTTAGTGTAATGTTGTCGAGTTTCATTCGTGTTGTAGGTTGTGAGAGGATCTCCTTCCTTTTGAAGGCTGAGTAATAGCCCATTGTAGAAACACGACCCATTTCATTTGTCTCCTCATCCATCGATGGATCTGGGCTGCCTTTACCTCTTGGCTGTTGTGACTAGTGCTGCTGAGGGCATGTGGGTGCAAATATCTCTTCTAGACTCTGCTTGCAACTCTTCTGGATATATATCCAGAAATGGGGTTGCTGGGTCATATGGTTGTTCTATTTTTATTTATTTATTTTTGAGAAAACCTCATGCCGTTTCCTTTAGCAGTTGCACCATTTTACAATCTCACCAAGAATGCACAAGGGTTCCGATTTTTCCACATGTTCACCAACTTGCTATTTTCTGATATGTATATCTCCAAATGGGTGTGAGGTGTTATCTCCTTGTGGTTTTAATTGGTATTTTGTCTGGTCTTAAATACCAACGAGGCCTTTATTTTCAGCTCCAATGGACAATCTCATTCTAGCACATGTGATAAGCTGAATAACCCCCCTTTTTCCCACAAAAAAATGCCATAATCCCTGGCACCTTGTAGATATGTTATGCTACATTGCAAAGGGGAATTAAGCTTTGCAATTAAAAATGGAATTAAAGTCTCCAATCACCCTACCCCACCCCCAGGCTACCTGTGACTCCCCCAGGGTTAGAAGAGGTGGAGGCTGGGAAGAGATATAAGGGGCAGAAAAGACCATCATTCTTCCTGAAGGCAGATGTAATACAGTGTTTGCAGCGTCTGGGCGAGCAGATTCCCAGGGATGATTCTTTCCCTTCTACGGAAAGAATGTGGTGGGATCCTCAGTCAGAGTGATCCCCTCTGGCTAGCTACTCCTCCCCCCTTCTCCAGCCTCTGCAGCCAGTGGCAACCTACAGCCTCCTCCTGCTGAGAGCCCCGCCCCTCTGGTATGAAGCCTTCTCCCACAACCCCAAGGCCGGATCCTTCCCGGAGGTCCTATTGGCTCACAAAAACAACCTGGCCTCCTCTTCTCCTCACCCACCAGGGTGCACGTGCAGTTTTCTCTCCATTGCATGTGGCTCTCTGTACGGTCACCAGGCAGGAAGTTTCAGCCACAGCCTTTGACCATCTAGAGAGAAAAGAAAAAAAAAAGCTTAAAATTCATGAATGTGGCTGATTTTACAGTCTTGAACTTCTAAACAATAGCCTGGATTCATTCAACGTTTTCTTATGACGGGTACCATGAACGACTTTTCTGTTCTTGCTTTTAGGGATTTTTGCACAAGCTCATTCTTAGTTAGTCGATGTGTGTTTGTATGGCTTATCTCTGTGTAAGCTAGAAATAGTTTCATGCAGTGATAATATGGCTGTAATTACAGGGTATCAAATGTTCAACAACAACAAAAAACAACTTGGAAATTTGGAGATAATTCATATTTTTTTCTTAGGTGATTTAATTTTTTAGAACTATTTGCAAAGTATGTCTTCTCTGAACGTTTCTGACTTTAAATTCCATATCGTTGCACCATTTCTGTCGGGGAAAAGAACATTTTACAAGAACTTGCAACTAGTTGCCCGTAACTTTAGCCACCTCTTCCTCTCTCCCCTTCCCTTCTTCATCTTACCCAAGTTCAAGGTTCTCCAGGGGTGCAAAGAACTTTCACATCATGAGATAAGTTATTGCTGTTGTCATTCAGGACATAAACCTTTATTTTAAATACCAATTTAGATAACTTCCCAACCCAAGTTCGGGATACCAAAACAAAAATTATCTCACAAATGAGAAATTCTCAGTGCTTTGTAGATCATCCTCAGTGCTTTGTAGATCATCCTCAGTGCTTTGTAGATCATCCTCAGTGCTTTGTTAGATCATCCTCAGTGCTTTGTAGATCATCTCTTAAAGAAACCTAAGAAACCAGAAACAGGTTTGACTGTTAAAAGAGAAATGGAAACCTGGAGAAATGGGGAGGAGAAAGTCTTTTCACTAAATGCCATTCCAAACCTTTTGAATTTTATACTATATGTTCTCAATTTTTAAAAATAAATGTTTTAAAATTAATAATTTGTGTCTGAAAATTAAAACCAGACTGACCTGTGGTGGCGCAGTGGATGGAGTGTTGACTTGGAATGCTGGGCTTGCCGGTTCAAAATCCAGGGTTTGCCCGGTCAAGGCACATATGGGAGTTGATGCTTCCTGCTCCTCCCCCTTCTCTCTCTCTGTCTGTCTGTCTGTCTCTCTCTCTCTCTCTCTCTTTGTCTCTTTCTCTGTCTCTCGTCTCTAAAAAAATAAATAAATAAAATAAATAAAAAGTGAAAATTAAAACTACCATTCTAACACAATAAAAAAATGTTACAGGTAAATGTTATCTTCTGATATCAGAAAATAGAGCTTTAAAAGTTTTAAGGATAAATTATATCATGTAGATTAGATTTAAGACATAACTGAGTTGAGCTTGGTAATTTTTTGAGATCTTCTTCCACTTTCTACTCTCAGATTGCTTAAAATTTCAACAAAAACAAAGAGACAGCTTGAGTTTTATGGAGAGGGAGTTTGTCAGAATGTCTCACTGACCAGTGAGTCCTTTTCATCTTTTGTCTAGTACCCGCCGTCTACCAAGGACTGTGTTAAGTAGCAGGAGACGTAGGTAATCTCTGGTGCCCACCCTGGACAGAGACATTGGGAAAGAGAGGGTGGTGCTTTGAAGTCTCGGAGTTAGTGTTGGAGGAAGAGGGAAACCTTAGACTAAACACCTGGAGAGGAGACAAGGAGGACTTGAAGCCAAAATGGAATCTAGACACGACACAGAAGTCGCTAGCATCTAAAAACAGTGGCACTTTGCACCCCTATGTTCATTGCAGCATTATTTACAATAGCCAAGATTTGGAAGCAGCCTTGCTGCCCAGCAGGAGATGAGTGGGTAAAAAGCGGCGGTACTTTTACACAGCGGAATATCACTTGGCCATAAAAAATAAGGAGATCTCACCTTTTGTGACAGCATGGGTGGACCTGGAGGATGTTATGCTAAGTGAAATAAGCCGGTCAGAAAAAAAGACCAATGCTATATGATTTCACTTACATAGGGTATCTAGTGAACAAAATAAACTATCAAACAAAATAGAAACAGACTCATAGATGCAGAAAAAAAGACTGGCTGGTGTCAGGAGGGAGTGGGGTAGGGAGGCTGGGTGAAAAGGAGAAAGGATTAAAGAAAAAGAAAAACTCATGGACAGACAACAGCCTGGTGCTTACCAGAAGAAAGGGGGTGGGGGAGATAGAAGAGGGGAGAAGGGGATAAAGGGTGAGGGAAGGAGGCTTGACTGTGGGTGGTGAACACACATGCAGTACACAGAGGATGCATTACGGAACTGTACACCTGAAACCGAGACAGTCTTATTAACCAGCGTCACCCCAATAAATTCAGTAAAAAGGAAAATAATTTTAATTTAAAAATAAATGTTTTGTAGTCAAAGTAAGGGGTGAATAAAAGGCTCTTTTGCACAAGCCAGGTGTCCTCACCCAAAGCAGAGTGAAGAACCAATGTCCAAATCTCCCAAGTAACAGGTCCAGCTCTCAATAATGATGAAATGATCACCCTGCACCACGTCGGATTTATGGCAAATCTTAAAGGGAAGCTGTTGGCCTCCTCAGCTCCTGCAAGACCTTTCTGAGCCCGTATATCAGGAATAGTAATGCCTGCATTCTAAAATGGTTGTGAGGATTTGGCATCGGCCCGCCTTGTGTTGAGAACATCACAGTTGCCCAATGCGTGGTATCCCTTTTCTTCATTGTCATCAAAGTGGTGGTTGTTGTTTTTGTTGTTACCTATAAATAAAACTAAATAATAGAATGGTGGATCTCATGGATTGTCTCATTCAATCCTTATGCCACAACTCCTTTTGGGGTAACTTCCTGTACTGTCAAGACTTTGAAACTAGGAATTACATTTCCCAGACCACTTTGCTCTTAGGGTTAGGATGCCCAATCACAGGCAATTATGGAAGAATTGGAAGATGGAACATCTTCCTGTTGCTGGTCCTCTTGGCAAGCAAAACCACAAAGTCATGAGTGGCACGAGGTGGCGGGGCCCCGCTGGAAGGAGCTGCCTGACCTCCAGATCACAGCTTTCCCCTTGACATCCATCAGTGCTGCCCTGATGTCCGCTCCTCCAGCCCTTCCAGGGACTCAGTAAGCATCGAATTCCTGTATTAACTCCTTCCTGTTTACATACCTAGAGTGGCTGTTCCTGTTTCTAAAAATAAATCCTGACTGATTCACAACTGGATGTTTCATGTAAAGAAATTTCATATGTGAACTTCAGTAAAAGAATTGATTTCACACTACCACCTCAAATGTCCTTGGATTTAAATAATGTTAGAGTTAATTCTCTCATGTTTAAACCAACTTAGTGTTCTCCTTATTGATGCCATTCTCTTGGGGAGCTGTTGACATGACAGCATTCAAGATTTCTGGGATCCTGAACAGTTAACGCTGCATTTGGATAGCATATTGAAAGGCAGAATATATTTTTGTAACAATCGTAATGGATCTATTATATTTCTTTGTACTGTATTTTACTGAAAAAATGTCCCCTGAGATAGTTTTGTCTCCTGACATCCATTATTCCTCCCTTCCTTAGAATTAAGAGCCCTCATGGTTAGCTGGGGAAACTACTTCTGAGCTAGAATTGATTCCCACTCTTCTTTGCCAGGCGTAGCCTTGTGACTAAAATGTGGCCAGTTAGAAGTAAGAAAAATGCCTTGTATCACTTCTAGAAAGTGTGTTCAGAAGGAAACCCTTGCCTTTTGCTTTCCTGTTGGCCAGAGTGTAAATGTGATGATAGGAGCACCAGCAGCCACATTGGGTCATGAGGTAGTACACAGATTAGGGCAAAATTAAAGGGAATGAGTGAGTCTCTTGCTCGCACAGCTGTGAATAGGTCTGGATTGGGTATCTCCAGATTTCTTTTACATGACAAAAAAAAAACCAATCTCTAGCTTTTCAAGCCACTGTTACTTTGTTGCTGCTTTGTTATCATATATGCCCAAACCTACCCCTAATTAACATAAGGGGAAGAGCCAAACTTCTTTTCTTCATATCAACAACCATGGACTCTTTCTCAGTTTCTAAAAACAAAAGCATTCTCAAAAGCTGCCTAACTACTGAAACACAGTAAGGTACACTGCCAAAATGTGGGTCTGAGTTTAGAATTAAAGGTAAAAGAAATGGTTTAGCTGAAGACAAATCAGTGTATGCAGCAGTGAAGTCTGTAAGCCAGATGGATACCTTTGACTTACTTATATTATGTTCAAAATCAAATCAACGTGACCAATTTTTTTTATTTATTTATTTATTTATTTATTTATTTATTTATTTATTTAAAGAGAGAGAGTCAGAGAGATGGACAGATAGGAACAGACAGACAGGAACGGAGAGAGATAAGAAGCATCAATCACCAGTTTTTTGTTGTGGCACCTTAGTTGTTCATTGATTGCTTTCTCATATGTGCCTTGACTGTGGGCCTTCCAGCAGACCGAGTAACCCTTTGCTCGAGCCAGCGACCTTGGGTCCAAGCTGGTGAGCTTTATGCTCAACCCAGATGAGGCCGTGCTCAAGCTGGCAACCTCGGCATCTCGAACCTGGGTCCTCTGCATCCCAGTCCGACGCTCTATTCACTGCGCCACCGCCTGGTCAGGCAACGTGACCAATTTTAGATTGAGTAAAAGGCAAGTCGTTAACCTTCACCAATGGTCCATTAGGACTAGAGTTATTGACTCAAAATGGCTGAGTTTTGGTTTTTTTTAGACTGGCCCTCTGCTATTCATTGTGTGACCACACCACAGTTGACAGCACATCCAATAATATAATCCGCTTTGCAGGTCTCTGCTCCAGAGCCCATAAATCAGAGGGTTAAAACATTGGGCAAAGGCAAAGACTCCAAAAAGCACCAGATTTAAAGTAAAGAAAAACACTCCACACCTCTTTCCCAAACCTATGAATATCAAGGTTGGGATTACATGTAAACCCATCTGCAGTAAATGAATAAGGACTGTTTTCCTCGCTTTGATATTTGACCTATTAAAATGGCCAGCACGTTTGCCTTCTTGATATATTAGAGAGTAACTTATAAGAATGACAGCTAGAAGAAGGAGAAGGAAAATCATGCCAATGGCTCTGGCCGGAGTACCATTCAAAGTCACAGGGCACAGAGGTGCAGATTTTAAAACAGAAACTGGGGTAGAGTTGGTGCCCTCTATGATGAATAAGCAAACATTCTTGAGTACAATTATAATCCAAGTCCCAGCCAGAATCCTATACTTCACTGAATTCATGAAGGACAGAGATTTCAATGGCCAGCAGATGGCCAAGTAAGTGTTGACAGCCATCAAGGCCAGAGTGAAAAGGATCCCTTCTCCAAAGATTAGCTGGGCCCCAAACACCAGCCAGCACAGGAGCACGGGGCTGTTGGCCATCAGGGCCCGCATCCCTTGGAAAACCACCCCCAGGCCGGAGTAGGAGGAGATGCACAGCAGGTGGTGGCAGAGGAGGATGTATCGGACCTCCTTCCTCAGTTTTGAATTCTGCCACACTATTGCGATGATGATGACTGTGATGAATGTGGCAAAGGCGAAAGAGACCATGTACACGGAGGCCTTCACTGTTGCTTCGAGCCTCAGCCAATCTGAGATGTTGCAGTGCTCAGAAGACAAGTTCATGATCTTCAGGGCAACTTGGCTCCTGCAGGAGAGAAGAACAAGAGTGAATCTGGCTTCAAGCTTCTCGTGTGGCTTTCTGGCTCTCTAACCTTATGCACAGTTTCAAGGAATAGACTGCATATTTCTCAGTTTAGACTAAGGATAACAATTTTAGATAGTATAGACATGGACGAAGGAAACCGGAGCAATCATATAGCGTCTTCTCTTCATTTCAGGAGAGAAACATACACTCAAACCATGTAAAAGGAGGATCTGAAGGATGTACTCTCCATACTCAACAAACTTCACAAAATCAGGTCATGGTTCTACTACTTAAGCATACTCTTCCATCTTTAATTGTGACAACTTTTAACATTTGAAGCCCAGGCCCTGGCCGGTTGGCTCAACGGTAGAGCATCAGCCAGGCATGTGGAAGTCCCAGGTTCGATTCCCAGCCAGGGCACACAGGAGAAGCACCCATCTGCTTCTCCATCCTTCCTCTCTGTCTCTCTCTTCCCCTCCCGCAGCCAAGGCTCCATTGGAACAAAGTTGGCTCGGGTGCTGAGGATGGCTCTGTGGCCTCTGCCTCAGGCGCTAGAATGGCTCCGGCCACAGTGAAGCAACACACCAGATGGGCAGAGCATCGCCCCCTGGTGGGCATACTGGGTGGATCCCAGTCGGGCACACGCAGGGGTCTATCTTACTGCCTCCCTGCTTCTAAATTCAAAAAAGTTAAAAAAAAAAAAAAAAGATTATGCCCTGTACTCAGGGTTGGCTTTTAAAATTTGGAACCCAAAGCATAACACTGTAAAAGTCAACTGATGAACCACCAAGCCTTTGTCAACACTTAACGTTTGCAAAAGTCTGGCGAAGAAGTTAGGGCAAGAGCTGTGAGGAAGGCGGAGCAGTAACTGATGTGGAGACTTGAATTCGTTTGGGTCCGTAAGACATGAAAGGGAGAGTAACAATAACCATGGGTGATATTTACTCCGTACTTTCTAGGGATCAGAACTGTGCTCAGAGCATATTCCTCACTAATGCTGGAGGATGTTTTCTTTTCTACCACATGGTTTTATTGCAAACTTTTCAAAAACACAGAAACAGGAACTTGGAGAGGCTAAGTAACCTGCTCCATCCAGCCTATGTGATATTGCCTAGTGGGGCCAGAATTTGAATTTGCGAGAACAGCTTCAGAGCCTCCTTTCTCAACCACTCCAAGGAAGTTTATGTCAAATGCAAGGCCAGATGAATGCATTCTCTGGGGTCTTCTTTGGCCAAAGTCATTTGCATGGCCAACTTGACCATATTTATAGGAGTATTGTTTCCATTGTTCAGAAGCTAGGAGACTGATGTCTAAGAAGGTGCTGCTATCTCAGTATTGCTGCTGTTGGACTATGACCACTAAAATGGTAAGATGTGTGTAAAAGCCCCTGAAGTTTTCTCAAACATGCACATCAGTAAATGGGGGGGGGGGGGGCAGCCTGAGAAACTCTTAACACGCTATCTTTGTTGTTTCCATGGAAGTCTCTTGTAGAGAAACCAACTATTGCCTCCCCCCTTGCAAGCCATCCAAGCTTGGGAGCCCACCATAGCCTTGCTGTGTGTGTCCTCATGGCCTACCACTTCAGTTCCGCCCCCATCAAAGTTGATTGGACCTGGGGGGGGGGTAATCTGATCAATGGAAAATCACTCTGTAGAATGTTGAGTTAATGTCTGTCCCTTGCCTGACCTGTGGTGGCACAGTGGATAAAGCGTCGACCTGGAAATGCTGAGGTCTCCGGTTCGAAACCCTGGGCTTGCCTGGTCAAGGCACATATGGGAGTTGATGCTTCCAGCTCCTCCCCCTTTCTCTCTCTCTGTCTCTCCTCTCTGTCTCTCCCTCTCCTCTCTAAAAATGAATAATAATAAAAAAAATTAAAAAAAAAAAAAAAAATGTCTGTCCCTTAAAAATTCAACCCAACATCGTCAGGTAGGATAATCCTTACCTGTCCCTCCTTTCGGAGGACAGATTAGAATATGATGATTGGAGATCGCATGACTCGTGATTAACGTTTCTGCGTGATCAGGGCTTGAACAAAAAATTTAATAAAAAAAAAAAAAATTCAACCCAAGGATTTTTACATAGAGAATGTAGTCTGAATGTGATGTTGTATAAGTGACCTGACCGTCATTTTGGAGTGTAGATGAGCAGAAGAAAAAGACAGAGAGAGGTAAGAAAGCAGCAGAGACAAAGGACACCACGATGCTCCTAAGAGGCCACAAAAGCCCTTTCAGGACAGAAAGAACAACCTCGGCTCCTGCTCTCCATCTCCCGAGACGCTCTGCATTTTCTTTCCTTGGGTTCTGAAAACCTAACACACATCTATTATTTGAGCCAGCTTAAATGGGTTTCTATCCCTTTATTCTGGCTCCTAGAGTTCCAAGTTTATAAAATAGACCCTGAAGAGGTACAATCCATTTTATTGACTTCCTAAAGGTCATATCACAATGGAGACACAACTATGGCAACTTTCTGAGGATCTAAAATGTCATAGCTCTTTACAAAATCCCTTGCTGAAGGTATATATATATATATTGCATACTGTGTTGTCAACTTTTGTGGAGAATTTTCCCTGTTCTGATGAAGTTTTTTCTTTTTCTTTTTGGCCATTGTCGTGCAGTTGAACTCCAGGCTTCTGTTGTATCTGCCCCCAGCTCTCCAGAGAGGCGTAGAAATGGGAACTGTCACCGTCATTGCCAAGTTCATCATCAAGCTTCTTTTAGCTGAGGGTTTTTCACTCAAACTCTTACACAAACTCCCTCAATCATAAACAGAAAACGGCACGCCTGTCCACACTGAGTGCCTCCTCCCGCACCCCTGGAGCACAGCCCTGGAACTGTCCTTGGGACCCCACCATGGAAAAGCAGGGCCCCCGGTGGAGACTACAGAAACCCTGGGAAGTTGGAATAAGCACTCTACCCCTGGACTGGGGGCATCACATGAACCGGGCTCTGAGCCTAGCTCTGCTACTAACAAGAAAGGTGACAGGATACTGAAATCGCCACACTTCTCTGGCCCTTACATCACAGTCAGGCGACGTCACCACGCTCCACGTCCTTTCTCTCTGTATCTACGGAGTCGCCCTCACATCCTCACGCACCTCCTCAGAGCCCAACTCTTAACTTGGGCCTGGAGTACCAGTTTTCACCTTATTCTGAGAACAAGATTGGCCCCACCCTCAATGGTCTGCCGCAGAACATCTTTATCTTAGCCCCATGTTGGAGCCATGAATAGAGACCCAGGGTCCCTAGGATGGGGCCTGCCTTACCCTGCCAGGCCCCCTGTCAGGACCCGGGACTCAGCCTCTGAGCCCCAGACTCAGGGTGGTCGCCGCCGGCAGGCTCCCCAGTGGTGGAGGCCTCCCTGCTGTATTACTTGGGTCTCCCAGTGACACCCGCGCCTGTCCTCCAGTCTGGCCCAGCTCTTAGGCTGTATTCCCCATTATTCTTGCTCCCCACCCACCATTCTGCCTAGAATTTCAGTGATCGGCTGTAGCATTCCAGCTGGATTCCTGCTTGGCATGACTTTCCTGCACCTGGAGGGGGGGACCCACCTGCCCCTCCAACACACACACACACACACACACACATCTGTCTAGTTTATTTGACAGCACCTCCCAGATAGCAATGAGCTGGGCTTGGCCTATCTGTGTACTAAGACTTGAAACCCTACACTGAACATGAGCTAACAGCATTATGCTTCCTTTAGAATAAAATTCTAAAAGCTGTTCTTTTCCCCGGAATCACTGCAGCTGCAGCTGTAACACAGGCGGCACCACCCACTGCCCTTCCTCCGGACCTGAAATTGCTTTCAAGCAACAATTTAGTTCTCCGGTATGTTCAACACACTAATCAACATGACACCTTGTTCATCATTTTACTCGACCAATCTTCATCAAGCACTGAAACATACAAACAGGTCATCCTCAACAGGAAGGTCCAAGGTGGTAAAACACAGTCATTGTCAGCTTGACCAGGTGGTGGCACAGTGGATAGGGCGTCGGACTGGGATACGGAGGGCCAGGTTCGAAACCCCAAGGTCACCAGGTTGAGCATGGACTCATCTGATTTGAGCAAGGCTCACCATCTTGGACCCAAGGTTGCAGGCTTGAGCAAGGGGTCACTCGGTCTGCTGTAGCCCCCATCCCCCCACCCCCGTCAAGGCACATATGAGAAAGCAATCAAACAACTAAGGTGCCATAATGAAAAATTGATGCTTCTCGTCTCTCTCTGTCTCTGTCACACACACACACAAAAAACACACAGTTATTGTCACACAGAAGCTTCCTGTCCAGTGGAAGATGCAGCATACAATGTACTTACATAATAATAACCAAAAACATCACATCCGGTTTTACTCATTCACCAAATGCCTAAGAAAGCTGGGTGTGCGATGGGAGTGGGGGTTTAGAAACGGAGACGTCCCCGGGGTAGTGAGAGAGAAAGACCCTTGGAGGAGGTAAGACGTGACTCTCGGATGAAAACTAGAGCAAAGCAGGAGAAAGGGAGAGGAGAGGAGGGGAGAGGGGAAATCCAGGCTCAAGCCACAGAACTCCACAGGAGCCGAGGTGTGACCACCCCCAGTATGTTCAGGGGACAGTGAACAGATCGGTTTGGGTGGAGTGATGGCTTGTTTAAGGGACTAAGGACAGATGGAGACCAGGCTCTGATATCACTCCAAGGCTTAAAATTCACTGTATAGGCTCTGTTTGATTAAACTGAGGAGCAGCACGTGTCCCAGGTGAAGAGCCAGCATGAAATGCCCGCTCTTGCTTGCTGAGTGGTACTTGCCAGGAGGTCTGCGGGGCAGGCAGCTGGACCAGGAGGAACGAGCGCAGTGAAGACGTGGCTACCAGAGCGGTTGCTCAGAATACTTTCTGTACACACGCAATCTCCAGGAGCCTGCAGATCTGCAACCTCAGCGTGGGCCAGTGTCTCCGCCTTTCATCTAGTTCCAAGCCCTCAGGAAGATCAGTACTGTATTCAGGAGAAGCAGCCAGAGAGGGTCTCCTGACCTCCCATCTTCAATCCCAACTTCTCAGAGGTATGTTTGCACATCGGGAGCTCATGGCTACCCAGCCCTCATCTATTCATAGTCTCTCCACTTAAAGACAGTTCTTAGAGCTTTTTTCTTCTTCTGAAACTCTAAACTGGGGGAATACCTGTTTCCTTCTAGCCC
Organism: Saccopteryx bilineata; assembly: GCF_036850765.1. Lineage (NCBI taxonomy): Eukaryota > Metazoa > Chordata > Mammalia > Chiroptera > Emballonuridae > Saccopteryx > Saccopteryx bilineata. Next base: position 8,705,336 of record NC_089494.1, read on the forward strand.
AGAATGTTACTTCAGCTTCAGCTTTGAAATCAAATCCTGGTGCCAAGAGACTTCAGCAAAGAATTACATCATCTCCACAGCCGCCCTGACAGATCAGCCACTAACTCCTCCCTGCAAAAACCCCGACAAGGAAGCAGATGTGTGGGAAGGCCTGGCCTGGGGACATACAAGATCAGTAGAGCATCTGGGTCTTGTCCCTAATTTTTGTCCCTGCTTCCAACTAAGGACCAACCAGAAAAAGCCAAATACGTACTCCTACCCAGTCAATAGGACACCCACTTCTAGGCAGCCACCCAGAGCTTCCCTGGGACCACAGCCATCAGACAGCAAAATCTGGGCCCTTCCCTTTCCCACCAGAAAGCCTTCTGGCTCCTCTGCGTGCCTGGGAGTTTCACCGAGACCTAAGCAGTGGCAGCTGCCTCCCTGTTATAGCGAGCTCTGAATAAGTAGCCTTTGCTCTTTCTCTGTGCTTGGTCTGGGTTTATCCCCACATCTGTATCCAAAGGTGGTGGCAACGGCTTGGCCGCAGGACAGTGCTTTGCTGATGAACGTGTAGAAGCCCAATCTTTCTCCACCCTGTGCCCTCTTGGCCAGGCCATTTGGGGACAGAGGCAGATCCTGCTTGTGCAGGGGAGGGCGGCTGCCTTGGCCTCACCATGAGACTGGGGTGCTGAGCTGTGGGGTTTCCCACTCCTCTCACTTCTGACTGTTCACACAGCAGCCATTCCTGAACAGGCACCCCACTTCAGAAGGAAACCAAAGGAGTGCAAGATGCATACTAACGAAAGTGGAGGACCCAGGAGAGAGCATGCAAAGAGATGAAATATGACACACACGACGTATAATAGTAGATGGCACGTGTTCACTGCTCACTGAGATGGCTCCGGGTGGAGGAGGTGCTGACTTTTTTTAGCCCACACACCGAGCCTATAACGTAGGCACTGTCATTCCCACTTTTCAGAAGAGAAAACCGAGGGACACAAAGAAGGAAGTAACTCGGTCAGAGTCAATTAGCTCATGACAGGGATGCTGGAATTTGGACCAGGCAGTCTGAGCCCAAGGCCCGCTCTCTACACCCCTGGGCCAGGCGCCCATGTCAGTGAAGGTCACTATGTAAAGACTGTGAAGGGCTCCCCACGCTTCCTCTCAGGGGTTGCTGGGTAACAGTGAAGTCTGGCTGCAAACCCAGCTCTTCAGATTTCTGAGCTGACATTTTGTTTTGTTGTCTGTTGAGTTTTTTTCCTAACTACCATATGGAAGTGTGTGGGTTCAATTCCTGTAGAGAGGGAGAGGGAAAGAGAAGACTGAGTGGGTGTTATGGTCTGGGTTGTGTTTCCACTAAATTCATATACAGTATTGAGGCCCTATCCCCCGGAACCTTCGAATGTGACTAGGTTTGGAGATAAGGCCTTTAAAGAGGTGGTTAAAGTACAATGAGACCATCAGAAGGGGACCTTAGTCCAGTCTGGCTGGTGCCCTTATAGGACATACAGAGAGAGCGAGAGAGACCCAAGAGACGTGTGCACAGACACAAGACCATAGAGAAGTAGCCCGAGGAAGATTACCTACAAGCAAGCCAAGGAGAGAGGCCTCAGAGGAAGCCCACCCTGCCAGCACCTTGACCTTGGACTTCCAGACTCCAATCCTTCTGGTGTAAACCACCCAGTCTGTGCTGTTTTGTTACGGCAGCCCCAGCAGACAGACACAGCAGGGAAAAGCAGTGGCTAGTGACCCCCTCATTTCTAGGTAGTGGAGAATGACTACCTAGAAATGGGTTTAGCTCAACTCCCCCCTTTCCCACCCAGGACCTATTCCTAGGAATTTCTGCAGAAGGAAAGCTCCCTGGTCTCTGAAGAGGGGAGACCTTTCCTCCCTGGGTGCTAATACTCAGGCAATGACTGCTGCCATTAGGGCCAGTGTCTGACTTGCCCTGTCGGGAAGTATTCATGGCTGAGAACAAACTTCAGAAATGACTTCCAGTGCTCAGTGGCTGCTTGCAGAGGCCAATGAGCAGAAGCAGACATTTCTAGAATGGCTCTTAAAACCCTCTCTGAATGATAAGACATTCTCTCCCACAATAAATATGCTCCCTTCTCTTTAAACGTGTCTTTCTCTTTGCTCTAATGTGGTTGTACTTCCGTGAAGCTTAAGAGATTCCCTTGTTATTCTCTTCAAAGGGGAAGGAAGGAAGGGAGGGAACTGGTGTTTACTGAGCACCAGGCACTTGACCTCGAGAATAAGCACTTACTAAGTATTAGCCATGAGTGTGAACCATCTGGAAACAGCTCTCAGAGATGACGCACAGAGCGGGGTGAAATTACAAAGCCCCTGTAGGTATATCCTGTTGACGTGTGAAGACAGAAAAATTACACACACGTTTAATGAGTGCTTTGCCAGGCAGTTAGTAACTCTGAGCGTCAACCTGCCTTTTTAATAAGAAGGGAAATTCTCACATTCTTGTCCATGTCTCTGAGTCTCATTTTTATGTCCCATCTATGTACGGGTTCATATAGTTCTTAGTTTTTTCTAATTTATGTATTTCACTCCGTTAAAATTAATAAAAATAAAAAAAATAAAAAAGGGAAATTCTCCAGCTTTGTCTTCCATCTTTTTCTGAACAAAACTTTGATCTACAGTCATTCTTATAAATACTCACAAGATTCATTAAAGACCCACTGTTTTGCTTTAATAAAATAGTGCTTTTCTAAACTACTTAATTCTTAAAAACACTCCCTAAAAAGCAACATACACACATCTTTACTGAAAGCCTGTCAAACACCAGGCTGCCCACGGGCATGGACAAGGTAAAACAAATTCACAAACCTAGAACAGGAATATATATTTAAGAAGAAAGCATTGGAAAGAAGGTAGCTCAGAAGAATAGGGATGAAGTGCCTGACCTGTGATGGCACAGTGGGTAGAGCATCAACCTGGGACACTGAGGTTGCCGGTTTGAAACCCTGGGCTTGCCCGGTCAAGGTTCAATAGGAAGCAGCTACTATGAGTTGATGCTTCCTGTTCCTCCCCTCCCCCTTTTCTCTCTCCTCTCTAAAATCAATAAATAAAATCTTAAAATTAATAAAAAAAGAATAATGACGAAGCTCTTCTCATTTTATCAGTTAGATAATGGTGTGTAGTGTATGATCCAACTTAATGCAGTAACAATGATATCTGTAAACAAAGAAGACACAAGTTCATGACACATTTCACTGTCCTGTCTGCAGACAGATGTGAGGCATAGGAGTCCTCCCAGAATTTCAGAAAAAGGCTGTGCCAGACTAATTATAATGGTGTCATATGTAACATGACATTATTCATGAATCTTAGAAACTTAAATAATAAATTTATATGAAATTATGGTACCTTGATTAAAACAAGACAGTCATTCAGTTTTACCTGGATGGAGCTCTCTGAATTGACATGGGACTAACCAAGAAATGAAAGTGGCAAAGATGGACATTTAGTAAATTCCAGCTACTTGTGTGTCCCCCAGCATGGATCTAAGTGCTGGGGGTACACAGTAACTGTTATAAAGTATATTACCGTAATTCCACGGGTTACATAGAGACACCGAGGCAGGATACAGAAGAAATTTTAGGAGGAGTGTATGGCCAGTATCCACGGCCACCATCACAACTGCCTGGCCCATGCAGGTTCGCATTGGATTTGGACAGATGGTAAAGAAACAACGGAGCCAAAAACTGGTGGGCCATTACCTTTAATCCTAGCTTGCACCCAGCAAGCAAGTAAAAACACACACTGGGCTCCAAAACCCACTCATTCAGTGCTCACAAAGCTACTGACTTATCCGCGTTTCCTAGAATCAAAGGTTTCTAGCTCACCAGACTTAGTCACCTCTGTTCCCCATCTCCTTCCTTCTCCCTGCATAAACTGCACAGATTGGCCTCTCCCTCAGCACTCCACCATCTTGGCTGCTTCTCCTGGCCTCCTCCACGTGGCCTTTCTCTGCTCTCCCCTCTAATGCTAATCCCAGGAGCAGAGAGAGAGCAAGCTCCCAGTCTGCCCCACTTTATAGTGTAGAAACCAAAACCTTTAATCCAATATATAAACAAGAAAGTCTCTGATACAAAGTCACTTATCTGAGGCATAATGGGATTCCTCATGAGAGTGTACCACCCTACATCAAAAAGGGTGGGGCTTGACCTGTGGTGGCGCAGTGGGATAAAGCGTCGACCTGGAACACTAAGGTTGCCGGTTTGAAACCTTGGGCTTGCCTGGTCAAGGCACATATGGGAGTTGATGCTTCCTGCTCCTTCCCCTTCTCTCTTTCTCTCTCTCTCCCCTCTCTCTAAAAATCAATAAATAAAATTTTTTTAAAAACAAAAAAGGGTAAGGCCCTGGCCGGTTGGCTCAGCGGAAGAGCATCAGCCTGGCGTGCGGGGGACCCAGGTTCGATTCCCGGCCAGGGCACACAGGAGAGGCGCCCATCTGCTTCTCCACCCCTCCCCCTCTCCTTCCTCTCTGTCTCTCTCTTCCCCTCCCGCAGCCGAGGCTCCATTGGAGCAGAGATGGCCCGTGCACTGGGGATGGCTCCTTGGCCTCTGCTCCAGGCGCTAGAGTGGCTCTGGTTGTGGCAGAGCAGCGCCCCAGAGGGGCGGAGCGTCGCCCCCTGGTGGGCAGAGCTTCGCCCTTGGTGGGCGCGCCGGGTGGATCCCGGTCAGGCGCCTGCAGGAGTCTGTCTGACTGTCTCTCCCTGTTTCCAGCTTCAGAAAAATACAAAAAAAAAAAAAAAAAAAAAAAAAGGGTAAGAAAGACTTAGTCCTAAAACCAAGCCCCAGGATACAAGGATCCTGCCTGCCCACAGCCTGTCCCCAACACACATTAATATAATCATGCCCATCCCAAGAAAAAGGGCAACCAATACCATCACCTGGGCGATGGGCTTCCCCATGGGCAGTGCCATCTTTAACAAAGTGAGCATAATATATTTTAGCTTCCCAACAAGGAGATTTATTAATAAGCTGGCTATATATGACTTACACAGGGTATAGCTAACCCAAATCATGCAGCTTCAAATATAGCTCTGAGGCTAGTTATATAGACTTGATCACATACAGGTTGGGGGGGAAAGGAGAGGGAGCATGACACAACGGTTAATTACTAACAAACTTACAACATTCATCTATAGGATTTATTAAAAGCAAAAAACATACCTACGTATTAACTACAAGATAACACAATAGTGACAAATATCATTTTACATATCAACACAGTAGCAATAAATGTTTTTTTACATATCAAAGACATTCCTAAATCTTCTAGTGTCTACCCCCCATCCCTGTTGCCACAGCAAAATGGTTAGCTTAAGATAAGGAGAGACGCCAAATGAAAATACCCTTGTGTAAGGCCAGGAGCCGCCATCGTGGCCATTCACATGCAGGTTCCCATTGGATTCGGGCAGATGGTAAAGAAATGGCGGAGTCTGCCTGACCTGTGGTGGCGCAGTGGATAACGCATCGACCTGGAAATGCTGAGGTCGCCGGTTCAAAACCCTGGGCTTGCCTGGTCAAGGCACATATGGGAGTTGATGCTTCCAGCTCCTCCCGCTTTCTCTCTCTCTCTCTCTCCCTCTCTCTCTCCTCTTTAAAAATGAATAAAGAAAAAAAAAAAAAAGAAAAAAAAAAGATTAAAAAAAAAAAAAAAAAAAGAAATGGCGGAGTTGGAGGATGGTGGGCCATTCTGTTTACTGGTGTCTCACCAAGACAAGCAAGACACAAAAGAAGACCAGGGAAAAGCAGAAAACCTGCTTTTCCCAAGAAGGGCAAGGGATCAGGGAGGCCCCTGCAATGGTGTTAGCAGGAACTGAGAGAGAGCAAGCTCCCCGTCTGCTCCACTTTATAGTGTAGAAACCAAAACCTTTAATCCAATATACAAACAAGGAAGTCTGATACAAAGTCACTTATCTGAGGATTCCTCATGAGAGTGCAGCACCCACATCATGCAATCAGTCAAGGGTGTGGGAAAGGCTTAGTCTTAAAACTAAGTCTTAGGCTATAACAACCTGGCCTGCTTACATTACAGCCTGTCCCCCACACCCAATACAAACTATAAGCGAGCAAACATATATATCATATTTACAAACTTATTTTGACCAACACCTTGGAAACCTAATAAGATAGTCCCCGCTTGTTTAGTTTGCAAGTTTTTATACATATAAGGATTTCAAGAGGGATGATTATTAGAAAGCATATAAAATGTTACAGAATGCAGGTTTTTCAAGCAAGGGGGAGTGGGCTCGTGATCCCTTTGTCTAGAGGTATACGTCACTCTCAGGGCTCCAGGAGGGGAGGAAGAGCCAGAATCAGTGTAGGATATGTAAATATTGTCTTCTAAGGATCTTAAAGAAAGGGAAGAGGAAGTTTTTAGATAACCTTTATCCTTCCAGAGAACATAGTTAAACTATGACTAGATGACCCAGTTGTCCTTGTAAGCCAGGAAGCTCCCATATTCTTCTTCCTCCATTCTCCACAGGAAAGAGGGGGTTAGAAACCTGACTTTTCCTCTTTAAAATGGCGTTGCCAATACTAACTTTTACAGTTCTTTGGCACCTTATCACATAACCAACACACAGCAAGTCTCTGACTTCATGGAGCTTACACATTCCTGAAACCTCTCACAATTACCTAGCAGGCAGTAAACACAAGGCCTTTCTCCCTTTCTCTCTCTCTAGATGCCAGGGGTCAATATGATGTCTATAAACCACAAAGAACAAACAGCCATCATTCTGCTTCTGAGAAAATGATTCATTGCCAGTCCTATTCCCCAGAATCTGAGAGGTTGTTTTTTTGTTTTTGTTTTTTTTTGTCTTTAGTCTGTTGGTTTTTCTCCAACAAGAGTTCATCTTGTAGCATGTACTTCTGAAATATGCTGACGCTATTTTAATGACGCATGACTGCATCATTAAGCTAGTGAAACGGTATTTTCCTTGTGTACGACTTTAACGCTATTAAAGCTTACCAAAGACTACCTTGCAGCCCAATGATGAGTTCTGTGTTTTGTTAGTGAGCAGTTCTCTACCCCATAGTCAATGGTTTACTTCCATTGGACAATTCAGACAGCCGCCTGTTGGGCAGATAAAATATATTATGCTCACTTTGTTAAAGATGTCACTGCCCACATGGAAGCCCATCACCCAGGTGATATTAACGTGTGTTGGGGGTGGGCTGTGGGCAGGCAGAATCCTTGTAGCCTGGGGCTTGGTTTTAGGACTAAGCCTTTCCCACCCTTTTTAATGTGGGGTGGTGCAATCCTATCATGCCTCAGATAAGTGACTTTGTGTTAGAGACTTCCCTATTTTGTATTTTGGATTAAAGGTTTTGATTTCTACATTATAAAATGGGGGCAGAACGGAAGCTTGTTCTCTTGGTTCCTGAAATTAGCATTAGAGAGGAGAGCAGAGAAAGGCCACGTGGAGGAGTCCAGGAGAAGCTGCCAAGATGGTGGAGTGCTGAAGGAAAAGCCAGATTTTGCAGAGTTTGTGCAGAGCGAAGGAAGGAGATGGAGAACAGAGGTGAATAAGTCTGGTGAGCTAGAAACCTTTGATTCTAGGAAACTCGGATAAGTCAGTAGCTTTGTGAGCACTGAATGCATGAAGCCCAGTGTGTGTTTTTACTTGCCTGCCGGGTGCAAGCTAGGATTAAAGATGATGGCCCACCAGTTTTTGGCTCTGTTATTTCTTCACCGACTGTCTGAATCCAGTGCAAACCTGCATGGGCCAGGTGGCTGTGATGGTGGCCCTGGCAACTGGCTTCACACCGCCTCATCCGAAATGAGTCACACCCTTTTGTGTCTCAGCAGACCATGTCCAGCTCTTGCTGTAAACCAAGTGCTTAATCATCAGCACAATCTTGGCAAAGGAGAAATCAGCAGATTCCAAGAAGTGCTTTGGAGTTTTTCTTTCTGATTCAGCATTGAGGCTTATTATTAACTTCTGTGAGATTTCATTCTATTTCTCCCAATTAAGGTGCAATTCAATTTTAGCTATTCTTATTCACTTTTTTATATGCTGTGATTTGTTTCACTAAAGAAAAAGAACTCCTACCTGACTGGGCGGTGGCGCAGTGTATAGAGCGTTGGACTGGGATGCGGAAGACCCAGATTCAAAACCCCGAGGTCACCAGCTTGAGCACAGGCTCATCTGGTTTGAGCAAAGCTCACCAGATTGAGTGCAAGGTTGCTGGCTCGAGCAAGGGGTCACTCGCTCTGCTGTAGCCCCCCGGTCAAGGCACATATGAGAAATCAATCAGTGAACAACTAATGAGCGCAATGAAGAATTGATGTTTCTCTTCTCTCTCCCTTTCTGTTTGTCTGTCCCTATCTGTCCCTCTCTCTGTCTCTGCAAAAAAAAAAAAAAAAAAGAAAAGAAAAAGAACTCCTTTCAATTCAAAACCTATGTACAATCTATATCGCTTGGTTAAATGCCCGTCTTTATTTGGCATCTTTGCACCGTTCACCTTATACATGTCCTGCGAAGCAAACATTCTGGACTGGAAAACTATATGATTTTAAGTAAATCTTATCATTGAAAGTGACAATTCATGGAATGCCTTAATCTTTTGCCTGCTCTGAGGATTTTTACTTAACACATAATTATTAACTTGAACTTTTACTTAACTACAAAATTGATTTCTCTCAATTGTCAGGACCTATATATTTATTTATAAAGTTCCTTTGGCAGCAACATAAGCCCACCTATCACACCAAATTCTCTATTCTTATTTGGGTAGATTTGCATCTTTTCATAGAAAAGTCTACTATTAAAGTTCTTGGTAAATTTCAGTATTATTTATTTTTGTTTTTTAGAATGGGCATAGAATTTTAAATCACATTTATAAAGAAAACATGTTTCAATATTTTTTCTTGTGATTATCAGTAAATATGGCCATTATATTTACCTTTTTTATTTAATGGACTTATTCACAAATAGAAAATATATTATTGTCACTAAATGCTATTTTGGCAAACATTATTTGTAACTTGTATTTCATATTTTTCAAAAAGACTTTACATCCTAACTAATGTTGACAAAGAAAATTAACTTTGAAAACCCCAGCTACATTACCATTAAAACACTATTGAATGTTCCAAAAATTTTTTTATCAGAATTTTAAAATTCATGCTAATATCCATCCCAATTCCTTCATTTATACTCATTCATTCATTCACTCAATAAACATAGATGGTGTGACTACCCATGCGTGTCGGGCACTGTGCTAAGTGCTAGGCCTGCAGAGATGGGGGAGACACAGCCTCTGTCCTCAGGAAATGTGCCTTCTTGATTCGGAAGCGGGCAAGGAACCCACGCGGGTACCCTTCGTGAGAGGGACGGCAACAACAGAGCTCGACCTCACATATTTTTTATTTATTTATTCATTATAGAGAGGAGAGAGAGAGAGAGAGAAGGGCGGAGGAGCAGGAAGCATCAACTCCCATATGCGCCTTGACCAGGCAAGCCCAGGGTTTCGAACCGGCAACCTCAGTGTTTCCAGGTTGACGCTTTATCCACTGCACCACCACAGGTCAGGCAAGCTCACATATTTTGAATTGAAGAAAATGTATTAAGACCACAAACCTTTTCTTAGAGAAAGGTGAATTCCTTCCTTTTCTTTCCAAGAAGAGGCTCTGGGGAAAGTTTTATTCTTTCTCTTGCACGGAAAACCAGAGCGGGCGGCGCTGCGCTGGGTCCCAGACAGGGCCGACATGGGGCTAGCAGAGGCTTCCTGGGAAAAGCAAGGACACCACATAGTTCAGTACAGTTGTTTGAGAAGCACCGAGGAGGGTAAAGAAGCCCTCCAGAAAACCACAGCTGTGCAAGAAAGAAAAAGGAAACTGGTGCTGTGGTTAGGAAATTGAAGCCAATCTGATAAAGGAAAATTATAGATAATGCCTGAAGAAGGAAAACAGACCAAAAAAATTTATTTATTTAACTTAAAGGAAACATGTATTTGAAGGGGACAACTAGCTAGATTAAGACACTGGCCAATGTTGGGATTTGATTCAAAAGACTAAAATGTTCTCAACGCCATCAGGATGCAGACAGACTAGGCCAGGGGTCGGGAACCTTTTTGGCTGAGAGAGCCATGAACGCCACATATTTTAAAATGTAAGTCCATGAGAGCCATACAACGACCCGTGTACCTTACGTATTATCCAATAAACATTTGGTGTTGTCCCGGAGGACAGCTGTGATTGGCTCCAGCCACCCGCAACCATGAACATGAGCGGTAGGAGATGAATGGATTGTAATACATGAGAATGTTTTATATTTTTAACATTATTTTTTTATTATTATTAAAGATTTGTCTACGAGCCATAGGTTCCCGATCCCTGGACTACGCCATCAAAGATCAAATGAGCAGTCAGCACAGGGATTCTCGGTGTCCGACACCACTGGGTGAAGCCGGATGGCGGCACAAGTGCAGCACCACGGCTCCTGGGAGGTGCGGGTAGGCCTTCAGTAAGGCTGAGACCTAGGAATCCCAGTGACGAGTCCCCAACAAATGCATGGCGGTGTCACTCTGGTCTACTGAGCCTTGCTCCAGCACTCAAAGAACCTTCCAGTAGAACTTCCTTGTCACCACCTCCTTGGGCATTCAAATCGTCCACATCCATTGGGTCAACCCACACAAAATGAAAGAGAATATAGAATTCTTGGCTGTAGCACACCCTGCCAAAGAAAGAGGCTTGCATCACTATTCCCTGGTTATTGCCAGTTTTATATAACTTGAGTATCTACCTTCTTTCCGAGTCCTAGCATGCCCTGCTCTAAAATGTGTGTTTGCCACTGAGTCTGTATCTTGGCTGCCTGAATTCCCGGTCTTACAACATTGAATATTATTTCTGGATGACCCAGGACTGGGGGCCTGGCAAGGCCATTTTCTCTTTCAGATTTGGCAGAAGGGTACCAGGCAAAACCTGGACCCCCAAGGAAATATATTGTACATACATACAGCCTGCTCAGAAGGCCAGGGCACCTGCTGAAGGAAGTGCCGTCCCTGGACAGCGGAGCATGGGTGGTAAAAGAGACAAGCCAGAGCAAGTGGGGACCAGGCTGGAGACTTCCGTTTTCATGACCAAGGCTGTAAGAAACCACATAACCTCAGACGGATGTGCTGTGTCTAGGTGGCCCTCCCAGAAATAATACATCCCCAACCAAGACTTGGAGATGGTTGACTGATGAGACTAAGTAAGGTGCCTCCTTGTATAATAACTAATTTGATCCTGGAAATGTAATCCATGGAAACTATTCACAGTTGCAGGTTCAACGGGGAGATATTAAAATAACAGATGAAAATAGAAGGATGCTTGTTCCCTTGGAAGCAGTGAAAAGCAAAGAGTAAGAAGTTAACAGTACATCACCAACATTGAAGACGAAATGTAATATCCTGATCCACTGAACAAGTAGATCCCGTTAGCTGAGAGACATTGATGCGGTTGCCATAGTATTATTATTTTACACAATGAGTATCTACTATGTGCCAGAGTACTGTGAAATGTCTCTAGTTAATTAAGTGGAGAAATAAGGCAGAATCCCTACGTTTGTGGAGCTCACCGTCTTTTAGGGAAGATAGGCAAATACACTGCTCACGAAACTTAGGGGATATGACCAAATGAGTATGAAGACATAAAATATCCCCTAAGTTTTGCGAGCAGTATAGTTTCAATACTATGAGTTAATTGTTAAGTACTATGGAAACTCAGAGGAGGGAGTCTAATATTCCTAGAACAGTCAAGGAAAGTTTCTCAGGGGACGGTGTCTCTAGAAAATACGAATGCATCCACCTTGCTAGCTGGCCTCCCAGTCATTCATTTATAAAATGTGTGTTGAGTACCTCCTACTGCTCTGGATACTGTGGACATGACAGCGAACAAAGAAAGCGAGTCCACACTTGAGTGAGGTCTACATTCAGGCGGAGTGTGGGTAATATTCCCAGTAGACACACGGGCTGGCTCCTTAAGACCATCCAACGTCCACCTGCCGGCCTCATTTCCTCTCCCACGTTGTGTATTTTCTTACTGAGACAGGCTGCCCTGACCGCTCAGACTGGAGCATTTCGGTCTTTTATGGTAAATATAGCTTTCATTATGAAACAGCGATGCCAGCTTATTGCTCACCACCACTACGGAATAGTGCCAGAGGGCATGATCAGATAAAATCAAATTTTCTGAAATTGCAGTGCTGAGAATCAATTTCATGCAGAAATAAAAGTGAGCAATGAGATGTCTAGACTGACATGGAAAATTCTTACCTTGCTTTCCCCATGGAGGTCTTTCCTGTCAATGGAGAAGTATGAGTTCTGTTTCCTGGGAAAAAAGGTTGTGGAAGACCCTGCAGGAGTTTCTTCGTGAATCCTAGGGAGAGCTCCCAACATCCAGCATCTAACAGAAGTGAGTCAAGGGGTGTGCCCCATTCCACATTCTCCCAGGACCCTGAGCCTTCAGACCCGGGGCCCCTTCGGTGGTGCCGGCAGCCGGTGTCACTCTGTGTGCTTCACAGCATAGAGCTGCCAGACCTCAGAGAGAGCCAGGGGCCGTGCAATGTCCACTTCCTGAACACCCAACGCCTTCTCTCCAAGAAGGAAGTGGGGAACCTCAGTGCCAGCGCCTGCTTTCTGCACACAGGGGTCCTTCTACAAAGAGATGCCTGCTCCCTGCACCCTTCTGGGTTGGCAACCCACTTTGTGGCATTTAGGTGACAAGAAAAAGTGTCTCTAGAGAAAGCAAAAAAGTCTCCCCCCCCCCGCCCCCGCAATAAGGGGAAAAACTCAACCAGTGGTTTTAAGTGAGACTAGCCTTCAGAGATCTCAGACTACTCCTATAGAAATGACCACAGTTTCATAACCGAGAAAGGAAGTTAGAAGCTTCTGCAGAGGCACAGTGGGTTTCATTCTGAAAACCCATAGTTCCTGTTGGCCAACATGTCTGCTTTATCCCTCACGCTACTAAGTATAAGTGTTATACGCCAACATTTCCTCTTATTTATAACCTTCGTTTCTTTTCTTAAGTTATTCAAGTAATACATATTTGTTGTCAAAAATGTAAAATGCAGATAAGCAGAAAAAAGAAAATGAAAAACTCCCTGTAATTCCACCACCTGAACATAACCATTGTTGGCACTTTGGTGAACATTCTTCCAGCCTTTTTTTATGCGGGGAGGTAGATCTCAGGATGAGCTCTCAACATCCATCCCACCCCACACCACTGGGGAACATTAATGAGAGTAATCTTATCCCCAGCTCTGAGTATGTCCTGATTTGGCTAAATAAAATTTCAATCATCTTACAACCTTGACACAATGTTTACTCTAGGGATCAGTACCTAACCCAGACCTAACTCAAGCAATATAAAGCAGTGGTCCCCAACCTTTTTGAGGCCACGGACCGGTTTAATGTCAGAAAATATTTTCACGGACCGGCTTTTAGGGTGGAATGGATAAATGCACAAAATAAAATTATGCGACCGCATAAAAACTGTGGTATTTTTAAATATAATTGTCGAATTTATGAGACAAGCATCAAGAGTGAGTCTTAGATGGATGTAACAGAGGGAACCTGGTCATTTTTTCAAAATAAAACATCATTCAGACTTAAATATAAATAAAACGGAAATAATGTAAGTTACTTATTCTTTCTCTGCGGACTGATACCAAATGGCCCATGGACCGTTACCGGTCCACAGCCCGGGGGGTTGGGGACCACGGATATAAAGTATTCCTTTCTCTGCCAGGAAAGGCACATGATCAAGACGGTCCAATCAGAGGGAAGCCAAGGATTCCCGCTAAAAGCTGGGGAGAGACCTTCTTCTCTAGGTTTGGACACCAATAGCTTCTCTGGGAGCTGTTGGCGGCCATCTTGCCACAACAAGACAAACCCCTTTCAGGTGAAAGCAGATGGTTCAGAAGGCAAAAGAAAAAAAGAGTATGAGAAGAAGTTCAGTTGCTAAAGAACTTTCTGAACTGCTAAATTAAATTAACACCAAAATCTGTCTTACTTTTGGAGTTTCTAGCTATATGAACCAAAAAATTTGCTTGCTGAAGTCAGTATAAGTTGAGGTTCTTATTATTTGTCACTAAATGCATCCTCGGTGACTCATGTAGCTACTTTTATTTACAAATTTATATATTGTTTATATTTTCCTATTTAAAAATACATCATAACCATCCTTCCTTTTCAAGATAAATACACTTACGAAATTATCAATGGCTTCAGAGTAGTTCATTATATGGACAGACATTAAATTACGGTACTTATCCAACCCCCTATGTGAGGCATTTACATTGTCTCTGGGATTTTTCATATTATATAAACAATTCTGTGTCAAGTCTCCTAAATATCAGAGAACATACTTATTTCCTTAGGATACAGTTCTAATGTAAAATTTCTGTGTCAGATTATGTTCTAATTGAAAGGTTTTTGATTCAAGCCTGCATCAGGTAGCTTAGTTGGTTAGTGTCGTCTTGATATGCCAAGGTTATGGGTTCGATCCCCAGTCAGGGCACATACAAGAATCAACCAGTGAATGCATAAATGGGGAAACAGCAAATCGATGTTTCTCTTTCTCTAATATTAATAAATAAAAAAAACCTCAAAAACTGGTTTTTCATTTATTTTGCCAAAGGCCCTCTAAAAAGATTGTTTTAATTGTATTCCGACCAACAAAGAATGAGAGTGCCCAAAAACTCCCTCCCTCATCCCAGCCCAGAACCCTCAACACCTGTAAAGGTTCAACACAAAGTCTCTGTCTATGTGATAAATAGTTCCCATTGTTGTTTGATTTGCATTTTAAAAAGCCATAGAGAGTGCCCTGGCCGGTTGGCTCAGCGGTTGAGCGTCGGCCTAGCGTGCGGAGGACCCGGGTTCGATTCCCGGCCAGGGCACACAGGAGAAGCGCACATTTGCTTCTCCACCCCTCCGCCGCGCCTTCCTCTCTGTCTCTCTCTTCCCCTCCCGCAGCCAAGGCTCCATTGGAGCAAAGATGGCCCGGGCGCTGGGGATGGCTCTGTGGCCTCTGCCCCAGGCGCTAGAGTGGCTCTGGTCGCAACATGGCGACGCCCAGGATGGGCAGAGCATCGCCCCCTGGTGGGCAGAGCCTCGCCCCTGGTGGGCGTGCCGGGTGAATCCCGGTCAGGCGCATGCGGGAGTCTGTCTGACTGTCTCTCCCTGTTTCCAGCTTCAGAAAAATGAAAAAAAAAAAAAAAAAAAAAGCCATAGAGAGTGCTTGCAGTATGTTATTTTTATATATTTATTTGCTTATTGTATTTAAAAAAAATTTTTTTTTATTTTAGTGAGAGGAGGGGAGGCAGAGACAGATTCCCCCATGTGCCCCACCAGGATCCACCCAGCAAGTCCACTAGGGGGCGATGCTCTGCTTATCTGGGGTCATTGCTCCATTGCACCCAGACCCACTTTTAAGCACCTGAAACAGAGGCCATGGAGCCATCCTCAGTGCCCAGGGCCAACTCACTCCAATTGAGCCATGGCTGCAGGAGGGGAGGAAAAGAGAGAGAGAGAGAGAGAGAAGCGAGAGGGGGAGGGGTGGAGAACCAGATGGGTGTTTCTCCTGTATGCCCGGACTGGTAATTGAACCTGGGACATCTACATGCCGGGTCGATGCTCTCCTGCTAAGCCAACTGACCATGGCTTTGCTTATTGTATTTTTCCTTTTCTGAATTTCCACTGACGCTCTTTTCCTATTTAAAATATAGACTAAATTAGTTTTTTAATTAAAGAGAAATCTTTTTTTTAAAGAGTTACTATCTGACCTAGCACTTTGATTCTAAGATATATGCCCAAGAGAAATTAGAATATATGCCTACACAAAAACTTGCACACAAAAATTACAGCAGCATTATACATAATAGCCAAAAAGTAAAAACAAGCCAAGTGTCTATCAACTGATGAAGAGATAAACAAAGTGGGGTCTACCCATGCAATGGAATAGTACTCAGCCATAGACAGAAACGATACCTGCCTACAACATGTATGAGCCTTGGAACCATCATGCTAAGGAAACAAGCCAGAGACAAAAGGCCATATATTATATGATTCCATTTACATGAAATGTCCAGGTAGGCAAAGCTATAGTGGATGCCAGGACCTAGGGGAAGAGAATGGGAAGTGAGTGCTAATGGGTCTGGGGTTTCTCTTTGGGTTGATAAATACATATTCTTGGAATTCAACAGTGGTGGTAGTTTCACAATGTGGGCGTGTACTAAGACCAGTTGAATCGTATACCTTAAAAGGGTGCACTTGTGATGTATGAATGGCATCTTCATTTTATTTTAAAGAAGCAGATTAGGAAAAGAAAAGAAAATTTTCTGGTCTTTAAAGACATTAAGAAAATGAAAAGACAAGCCAGAGACTGGGAGAAAATCTTTTCAAAACATAGATCTGATAAAAAGAAAAGTAACCGGACTACAAAAGAACTCTCAAAACACAATAATAAGAAAACAATGAATCCTCATAGAAAAATCACAGAAGACTTGAACACTCCACCAAAAAAGAGAGAGGGAAAGCCAATGAGCACAGGAAAAAATGCTCAACACCACAAGCCATTAGGAAAACAAGAATTAAACTGTAATGAGCAACCACTACAGATCTATTAGAATGTCTGAAATGGCAGAAAGACAGTGACACCAGGTGCTAGCAAATACAGTGTGTCCGTAAAGTCATGGTGCTCTTTTGACCGGTCACAGGAAAGCAACAAAAGACGATAGAAATGTGAAATCACCAAGTAAAAGGAAAACTCTCCCAGTTTCATACCTATTCAGTGCAGTTCGATGTGGGCTCATGCACAGATTTTTTAGGGCTCCTTAGGTAGCTATCCCGTATAGCCTCTACAGACTCATCACTGACTGATGGCCTACCAGAACGGGGTTTCTCCACCAAACTGCCGGTTTCCTTCAACTGCTTATCCCACCGAGTAATGTTATTCCTATGTGGTGGCACTTCATTATAAACACGTCGATATTCACGTTGCACTTTGGTCATGGATTCGAATTTAGCGAGCCACAGAACACACTGAACTTTCCTCTGTACCGTCCACATCTCGACTGGCATGGCCGTGTGCTGCTCCGCTGTATACACAGTGTTATGTCATCATCTGCGCATGTGCACATGGGGCCACATCATCCTACAGAAACTGGGAGGGTTTTCCTTTTATTTGGTGTAGATTTCACATTTCTATCATCTTTTGTTGCTTTCCTGTGACTGGTCAAAAGTGCACCATGACTTTACAGACACACTGTATATATAGACCAACTGGAACTGTCATGCACTGCTGGTGGCAGTGTGATGGCTTTATCAGTTTGGAATATCAGTTTGGCAGTTTCTTACAAGGTTTATACAGTTACCACATGACCCTATCATTCCACATCTAGGTGTTTACCCAAAATATATATTCACACAAAAACCTGCATGCCAACGTTCATAGCAGCACTGAGCATGATAGCCAATATGTGGACCCATCCCAGTGTTTGGTGAATGAATAAACAAATCTTGGTACATGCATAACAAGAATACTCTTCAGCCGTATAAAGGAATAGTTACACTACAGTAATACCCATGGGCATGCACAATATGGGTAAATCACAAAAGCATTATGCCAAGTGAAAGAAACCAGACACAAAATGATACCACGTGAGTAATTCCACTTATACGATGTTCTGGAAAAGCCAAAACTGTTCAAACAGAAATCAGCTCAGTGATTGCCAAGAGTTTGGCATGAGGGAAGGAGAGGCCTGAGAGGGTGAAGAAGAACTTTCTCATTTTGATGGAATTGTTCTGTGTCTTGGTTGTGGTGGTGATTTTACAACTATACATATCTGTTAAAAACTCAGAGAGCTAAATGGTTCAAAGAGTAATTTTTTATAGTCTGTAAATTATACTCAATAAATCCAATTTTTTTAAAAAAAAAATTAACCACATTATTATTGATACCTAGTTTTGTCATTTGAGGAGATTCCCTCAAAAAAAAAAAAAGGAAGAAAAGCTAGGAACATTTACCTCAAAACTTACACTTGCCATTTTCTAAAACACAATTAAGTACCTATGAATATTCACACAGCACCAGCTTAGTAAAAATTTCTAGTAACAGATTACTTACGTTTTGAGAAAGAAATTCGCTTTGCTAAGATGGTCGCCCCTGTCCCTGCGGCCTGGTGACATTTGATTTAAGGCTGGCAACCTGGCAGCTAGTGGAGATCATGTCTGAAGTGTCCCCCTTCTTCTCGGAGGAGGCTACCCTGAGCGTTAGTGGATTCAATCAGGAGACATAAAATTAGATCCAGTCTGCTCCTGTGAGAAGCATGGCAGGTGGAATCCAGGCTCTGCCCACACTCCCTCTGATCTCCTGCCATTTCTCCTAGTCGCATGCCTTCCCTCCCAGCAACCAGCACCTGTCTCTCTTTGTTGGAGGACTGCCCTCGGGCTGCCAAGCACACCTGCCAGCTGTAGCTGTCCTCGCTGTACCTGGCAATCCTGGGAAGAGTTCACTCCCCCTGGGAACAGCCCCTCAACTGGCAGATACAAGAGTCTAAATAGCTCCTTTGCACCTGCCTGTAGAAGACAATGACACTGTGTGTTTTACACCAGGTGCTTCTCACACTTTCGTGCTCATGTGAATTGGCTGGTGATTGAATTCAAATGCGATTCCGCTGCAGGAGGTCTCAGAGTCTCCAGTTATAAGAAGCTCCCAGTGATACTGATTTCCTTCTCCAGTCCCCCAGAACCAACGCTGCCATCCACCATGAGCAACAGAGGCAGGATCTAGCCAAAGACAACAGGAGGGCGTCTCCACTTTGGGGACTGCTAGAGCAACAGTAAATACCCCAGGGACAAAATATGGCTAAGATGACATGGAGAAGATGGGGTTCCCTAGGCAGGCTGTAGATAGATATTCCAGAAGCACCCCAGGTTTAGGAACTCAGGTGGCATTCCCGTGATGGAGACGTATTTGTGGGCTGAAAAGAGTAAGAAATTCCTGCTTTGCAACTTCTGAGAGGCAATGGTCTTAATCCCGCCCTTGAGCTATGGGGGAAGGGCAGTGGGGGAGGGAGGTTGGGGGTTATGAATACAGAGTGTGGGTCTGTGCCTTACAGCAGGAGAGCCGAGGTGGACTTTAGACCATCTGAAAAAGAGAGAAAGAATTCTGGTGGTGTGGGTCAAATAAGTTTGCAAATATGATGTATATGTTTGCTCACTTATGGTTTGCATTGGGTTTGGGGGACAGGCTGTAAGCAGGCAGGATTCTTATAGCCTAAGGCTTAGTTTCAAAACTAAGCCTTTCCCCACACCTTTGACTGTTGCATGATGGTGGGGGGGGGGGGTGCACTCTCATGAGGAATCGCATTATGCCTCAGATAAGTGACTTTGTATCAGAGATTCCCTTGTTTGTATATTGGATTAAAAGTTTTGATTTCTATATGGGGCAGAGGAGCCCATGCTAGAGGAGAGCAGAGAAAGGCCACGTGGAGGAGAGGAGAAGCAGCCAGGATGGCAGAGTGCTGAAGGAGAAGCCAGTTTGTGCAGAGAGAGGGAGATGGGGAACAGAGGTGAATAAGGCTGGTGAGGTAGAAACCTTTGATTCTAGGAAGCTTGGATAAGTCAGTGGCTTTGGGAGCCCTGAATAGAAAGGGAAGTGTTTTCCCACTGTGTGTATTTCTTGCCCACCGGATGCAAGCTAGGATTAAAGCTAATGGCCCACCAGTTCTTGGCTCCGTTGTTTCATTGCCCTCTGTCTGAATCAAATGCGAACCTGCATGGGCCAGGCGGCTGTGATGGTGGCCGGGGCTACTGGCTTTACGGGTGGCAACTAGCAATGGCTGATTGCTGGCAGGAAGACTGGTGTGTCTTTAGGCTCCGTCAGGAGATTGTTTTGTTAGAGCACATAAGAGCCATTCATCAATCTATTCCCTCTGACAGCTCCAGGAAGCAATTACCTGATAAAGTGTCAAGATTATGAAACTGGAAAGTGCCCTCAGCTCTGTGCTTCCCTGGCACTCTTTAAATCTGCTGCTAGAACACTCGTGTCTTTCCTTTATTGTCATTCCCCAAATAGTCACTGAGTTCCCGTATGTGGACCAGGCAATATTTTAGACACTGGAGATCCAAAGAAAATCCACATAAAAAAGTTTCCAGGCCCTGGCCGGTTGGCTCAGTGGTAGGGCGTCGGCCTGGCGTGCAGGAGTCCTGGGTTTGATTCCCGGCCAGGGCACACAGGAGAAGTGCCCATCTGCTTCTCCACCCCTCCCCCTCTCCTTCCTCTCTGTCTCTCTCTTCCCCTCCCGTAGCAAGGCTCCATTGGAGCAAAGATGGCCCGGGCGCTGGGGATGGCTGTGTGGCCTCTGCCTCAGGCGCTAGAATGGCTCTGGACGCAACAGAGCGACGCCCCAGATGGGCAAAGCATCGCCTCCTGGTGGGTGTGCCGGGTGGATTCCGGTCGGGCTCATGCGGGAGTCTGTCTGACTGCCTCCCCGTCTCCAGCTTCGGAAAAATGAAAAAATAAAATAAAAAAATAAATAAAAATAAATAAAAGTTTCCAGAGAATTTATATAATAGGTGGGAAAGATAAATAATAAATACACCAACAAATACATGAGAAATATGTAAAATAACTGTTATGTAGAGAATTAATCAGGGATGGAGTCACACCAAGGGACTAGGCAGCTACGTTAGAATGGATGGTGGGAGAGGATGCCTCAATCCTGCTGTAACAAAATGCTGGGTGGTTTATAAACAACAAAAATTGATTTCTCACAGTCTGGAGGCTGAGAAGTTCAAAATCAAGACTCTGGCAGATTTGGAATCTAGTAAGGACTGGTTCATAAATGGTTGGTTCCTCTTTGTAACTTTTCACGGCAGGAGAGCACAAGGGAGCTCAAAATCCATTAATGAGGGCTCTGCCCTCATAACCTCACAACCTGGCTTGAGCAAGGGGTTACTCGGTCTGCTGTAGCCCCACGGTCAAGGCACATAGGAGAGGGCAATCAATGAACAACTAAGGTGTCACAATGCGCAATGAAAAACTAATGATTGATGCTTCTCATCTTTCCGTTCCTGTCTGTCCCTGTCTGTCCCTCTCTCTGACTCAGTAAAAAAAAAAAAAAAAAAAAAAAAAGTGGATCCTAATAATCCTGACCTCCTGGTGTTCACACCCATGTATAACCATGGATAAGCCCTCTCACACTGATCTGGGTCTGGTTTGCACGAGCATGCAGAAGTGGTGACTGGTGCATTACTTCTAAGCGTAGGCCATAAGGACATGGCAACGTCTTTGCAACTGCTTTAGGGAAGCTAGCCGCCATGTTGTAAAGGCACTCAAGCAGTCTTATGGCGAGGCTCACGTGCAGAGGAAAAAATTTGCTAGCAGCAACTTGCCAGCCACATAAGTGGTTTGCCAGCCATAGGAAAGCCTTCAGGAAGACTGAAGCCCCAGGCAACATCTGACTGACAGACTGAGCTTGAACCACCCAACCAGGCTCCTCCAAAAAATATATCTTTTTCATGAGCTGCTTAAAAGTAAGTTGTAGGACACTTAACTTCTAAATACTTCAGCACATGCCGGGGTCCAGCCCCGGGGGGGAATCCAGGGGTCCCACAGGAAGAGACGGCGTCGGCACGAATCGAGTGAGAGAGCTGAATTCTTTTTGTTCTCTTTATTCTCTCGTTAGCATTTACTGCCAGGCATCTCTGCCAATGGCTGGTCTAGCTTTATTTTTATACACACACACTAAGTTACAATCACATGGTATTCAGAATACATTGATTAATCATTGTTTTTGTTTCACTATGGTTACATATTTCTATATAACAGTTAATTCATTTCTATAAGCTATAAATCAGGTGGTAAGTCATTCAAAGTACAGTTATACAATAACTTGAATAGCAATAACAATATTGGTACAAACTTCTAAAAGGTCAGTACTGATTAATAACTCTACCTTACCTAAGATTCTATTGTCTAGTCAATTTTTTTTTTTGTATTTTTTCGAAGCTGGAAATGGGGAGAGACAGTCAGACAGACTCCCGCATGCGCCCGACCGGGATCCACCTGGCACGCCCACCAGGGGGCGACGCTCTGCCCACCAGGGGGTGATGCTCTGCCCCTCCAGGGGGCCGCTCTGTTGTGACCAGAGCCACTCTAGCGCCTGGGGCAGAGGCTAAGGAGCCATCCCCAGCGCCCGGGCCATCTTTGCTCCAATGGAGCCTTGCTGCGGGAGGGGAAGAGAGAGACAGAGAGGAAGGAGAGGGGGAGGGGTGGAGAAGCAGATGGGCACTTCTCCTGTGTGCCCTGGCCGGGAATCAAACCCGGGACCCCTTGCACGCCAGGCCGATGCTCTACCACTGAGCCAACCAGCCAGGGCTTGTCTAGTCAAATTTTATTTATCTACTATATTCATACACTAGTTAAGTTCTAATTTTATTCTTCTCAGAGTGTTCCACCACCTGCAGGTCAGGTATGCAAGAAGAAAGGAAAGTTTCTTTACTCTACCACATGAAAAGGCTAGGGAGGTAAAGTAATGAATTAAGTGAAGGCTGAAAGGTGCTTCTGTGAATAGTTACTGTTTCCTACCTATTAATAAGTCACAATCTATTTTTTCTAACATGATTAATAGAAGAAATTCTCCTACAAACTTAACTCTTTACAAGGGATATCATAGCCAGCCTCTTATTTCTCTGAGCCCAGGCCAAGGGACTTATAGGCTTTTCTGTGGAACTCACACCCTCTGTCTCATTTCCAAAGAAATTATTACGAATCTACAGGGAAAGCATGGTACTATTATCCCTGTGCCATAAATGATAGCACACACCCAGAAAGGGGGGATATAAGGCCAGATTAATTCAAAAAGGTCAAAAGGGGAAGTATCGTTGTGCCTTTCCTCTGCAGTAACTTTGTCAACCAGCAGCCATTGGTCTTCTCTGCTGTGACTTTGTCAACCAGCAGTTTTTGATCTTCTTCTGCTGTGACCTTGTGAGCCAGCAGTTGTGAATCTTCTTCTGCTGTGACCTTGTTAGCCAGCATTTGTGGATCGGCTCCCGACAAGCACACATCTCCCAAGACCACATAACCACAATAGCATTACTACATCTTTAAAAATTAACAGTAATTCTGTAATACCATCTAAGAGCCAGTCCATATTCAGATTTCCCAGCTGTCCGAGCAAAAAATTGGCATGGTTTGATTTTCGCCTTTAAAATTTCACTCTGACTTCCATATGAAGAATGGATTAAGAGGCTATCTTAGTTTCCTGGGAATGCTATACCAAATTATCACAACTTTAGTGGCTTAGAACAGCAGGAACTGATTCTCTCGTGGTTCTGGAGGACAGAAGAAGGAAATCAGTATCACTGGGCCAAAATTCAGGTGCTGCCTCTTACCATTCCTGGTGGCTGCAAGCATTCCTTGGCTTGTGGCTGCATCCCTAGAACCTCTGCCTCTGTCATCAGATTGCTTCTTCCTCTTTGTGTGTCTAAGCTACCCCTGCACATCGGCAAAGACCTTTTTTTCCAAATAAGGTGATATTTACATATTCTAAAGAAAAGGACCTGATATCTTTGAGGGACATTATTCAGCTTACTACATGGATCCGGAGTGGAATTGGGGAGACCCTTGGTAGCCGCGGCCTATGTTCAGGTGAAAGATTCTATGTCTTGGACCAGGATGGTGGTTGTGAGGAAAGAGAGTGATGGATAGATGCAGGGTAAATTTTTGAGCTCCATTTGGTAAGAGATTTGATGGGGGAAGGGGAACAGGGAGGAGGGTGAAAGAAATCAAGACTCCCTGGGGTCTGTCTGATACCTGGCTAATCTCCACAAGCTGGATGTCACCTTCTTGAGATCCGGAAGCTTTTCGCCCTCTTGTTTCCTATGACGCCCGGCTGAGAGCTCTTCTTCTACTGGAGCTATGCAACTGTTCATCTGATCGAAAAAGAGATGGAGGGCTCAGAGCACCTTTGGCCTCTTTGTCACAGTGTTGTGTTTCGGGTTGTCCTGTTGAGCACCAGCAACTCAGTCTGAACCTCTCTACAGAAACTTGTCCTCAAATTAGGGTTCCAGACCCTGGCCGGTTGGCTCAGCGGTAGAGTGTTGGCCTGGCATGCGGGGGACCCGGGTTCGATTCCCGGCCAGGGCACATAGGAGAAGCGCCCATTTGCTTCTCCACCCCCGCCCCCTCCTTCCTCTCTGTCTCTCTCTTCCCCTCCTGCAGCCAAGGCTCCATTGGAGCAAAGATGGCCCGGGCACTGGGGATGGCTCCTTGGCCTCTGCTCCAGGCGCTAGAGTGGCTCTGGTCGCGGCAGAGCAATGCCCCGGAGGGGCAGAGCATCGCCCTCTGGTGGGCAGAGCGTCGCCCCTGGTGGGCGTGCCGGGTGGATCCCGGTCGGGCGCATGCGGAAGTCTGTCTGACTGTTTCTCCCCGTTTCCAGCTTCAGAAAAAAAAAAAAAAAAAAAATTAGGGTTCCGACTGGCCTTTTCTCTGCCTGACTGGGGTGAATACAAGAAGGAATCCAGAGACATCTCTGGCAACATATTTTACTAACAAGCAAAAGAAATGTGGGTTATCTTTCTTTTTTTCAAATGGTCTTTGGTTGTCAGGTTTAGACTCACCTTAATTATTTTAAGACCAACAGCTCACAGGCTGTGAAGAGCATTTATAGCACATCATTTCCTGATGACTGTATCTTTAGTATAAATGTGACTCAACAAATGTACTTAAACTAACAAATCTAAGACAAACAAAAAAGAGAGAGAGACAATCTTCCTTGAAGCCAGTAGAACAGTGCTGAGCCACAGCCATATTCTGTGCAAGTACAAACACCAAAAAAACTTTCTCACTTTATCTTAACAGTAATGAATCAACTTTTCCAAAACTGCCAACTGTAAGTTTAACTTGGGCCAAAGAGTATTGTTTGCTTTCCTTGGCTCTTATTAAAATAACACTAAAGAAAAAAAATGAGTGTTTATTTACACTTATTTGCTCATTTCAAATATGGATACCACCTGCCCAGTGGTGGTGCAGTGGTTAGAGGTTGACCCGGAACTGTGAGGTCCCAGATTCAAAACTCCGAGGTCACCGGCTTAAGAGCGGGCTCACCAGCTTGAGTGCTGGGCGGCCGGCTTGAGCAGGGGATCATCGACATGATCCCATGGTCTCTGGCTTGAGCAAGGGGTCACTGGCTCGGCTGGAGCCTGCCCCAGTCAAAGCACAGATGAGAAGCAATCGATGAACAACTAATGTGACGAAACTACAAGTTGATGCTTCTCATCTCACTCCCTTCCTGTCTGTTGTCTGCCTCTCTGTCCCTGCCTCTCTCTCTCTCTCTCTCTCTCAGAAAGAATGGATACTAGAAATATTTGCCATTTTCAAAATGAACCACTCTCCCGAGTTCTTCCTAGCTGGGAAATCTGATCTGCATTTCCAGCCCTTTCCTCCATTCAAGTACACGTCTTCCAGGGGCTCCACAAAGCCTGGTGGGCCAGAGAGCCTCAGAGTGATGTTCCTGCTTGTCCCAGTCCCAGGCAATGTTTGGCATGCCTGTCACGTGCCAGTCCCTTAAAATAGCTACACCCAATCATGAAAGTTCAGGGTGGAGGGAATAGAATCACCACCGTGGCTGGGCTATGCCCTCTGGGATTTCAGGCAGATCCACTGAACCCACGGCTCCCTATTCTCCCCACCCTTCTGTCTTCATCTCAGCCCCTGCTACTGCCCTGGCCCCTCCTGGGTCTAAAGATCCATTTGGGGCGTCTCCCCAGCTTGATATTTGAGATGCTTCGGGGACCCAATTCAGGCATTCCCTCCTGCACCCCAGGATTCGGGGGCTCAGGTTAGAGATGTTGATCTTGCCACTGGGCCTCAGGGTGACTTCCTCCCTGGGGCGAGGGGGTGGGAGCAGAGGGAAAAGTAACAGACATTGTAGTCTACCACCTGACCTTGTCCAGTGCACTGGAGATTTTCTCTCTCCCTCTTTCATCAGGACATAACTGAGCACAAAGTTCTCTCATGAGGGTCAGCTAGCACGAGCAGCGTGCTTGGCAAAGCGGGCTCTGCCGTTGATGTTAAACAATTCTTAGGCCCCACCCAGGCCTTCGAAACTAAAATCTTCCAGGATGGGGCTAAGGAAGCATTTTTTTTTAAACAAATACATGTAGTTCTTTTAGTGCAAATAATGTTTAGATGCATTTGTAGCATAAGAAAATGTCTTTTCAACTGTAGGATAAAAAAAATTAGATATCGGGGCCCAGCAGGCCCCTGGCAACATCTTCTACTTGCTGCCCGGATTGCCTGAACACTGAGATGACTAATTGAAGGCTGCAAGGGAAGGTGTTCCCCTGGAGGAAAACCAAATAGTGCCCTAGCGGACACAGCCCGGTCTCGCTCACATGCTAACGCCCAGCGAGTCCCAGCAGTGCTGACAGGCGGAGAGCTGTCCCCAGCTCTCACTCTGATACCAGACAACCCGGTCCCTCCCTGTCTGTCCCCTGTTCCTTTGCAGCTGCTGCCCCAGTACTGGTGGTAAGAGAAACTCAAGAGTTAAAATTGTAGCTTGAGTAATAGTAGCTTGAGTTATAATCAATAGGCTTAATGGTTGATGCGAGTGAAAGCTTTGTTCCAGGAAATGGGAGACCTGGATAGGCCTGCGTGACTTCACAAGATCTGCAAGCAGTCCACCTCTGCGCCCCAGCGGTCTGTGAGCAGTCCCTTTGTCCTCCAGGGACAAAACCTCCGCGGACTGTGACGCATATAAAGAATTACTAACAAATCCACCTACTTAACTCTCCCTTGAATTCCAAAGCCCCTTGCCTACCCTTCCCCGTCCTTATAGAAAGATTGGCTCGAGATGAGAAGACAAGATGACTTTTTAGAGTACAAACCCCCATCTTCTCAAAGCACCGACCGTCTGAATAAAGTGCCCATAAAGATTCAATCCTGCCTGATCAGAAGTGGCACAGTGGATAGAACGTTGACCTGGGATGCTGAGTACCCAGGTTCAATACTTCAAGGTCGCTGGCTTAAGCCCAAGGTTTCTGGCTTGAGCAAGGTGGTCAGGTCACTGGCTCAGCTTGAGCCCCCCTGGTCAAGGCGCATATGAGAAGCAATCAATGAACAACTAAAGTGCCACAACTACAAATTGATGCTCCTCATCTCTCTCCCTTTCTGTCTTTCTCTCTCTCAAAAAAAAAAAAAAAAAAAAGAAAACAGAAAAGAAAGATTCAATCCTTATTTCTACCTATTTGTTTTTGTTTTTGTTTTGTTTTTTCATTTCTCTGAAGCTGGAAACGGGGAGAAACAGTCAGACAGACTCCCGCATGCGCCCGACCGGGATCCACCCGGCACGCCCACCAGGGGGCGACGCTCTGCCCACCAGGGGGCGATAATCTGCCCATCCTGGGCATCTCCATGTTGCAACCAGAGCCACTCTAGCGCCTGAGGCAGAGGCCACAGAGCCATCCCCAGCGCCCGGGCCATCTTTGCTCCAATGGAGCCTTGGCTGCGGGAGAGGAAGAGAGAGACAGAGAGGAAAGCGCGGCGGAGGGGTGGAGAAGCAAATGGGCATGTCTCCTGTGTGCCCTGGCCGGGAATCGAACCTGGGTCCTCCGCACGCTAGGCCGACGCTCTACCGCTGAGCCAACCGGCCAGGGCCTATTTCTACCTATTTGACTAAGTGGTGACAGGCAGCAGGGACACTGATATTTCCAGTCAGTGCGGGGATGGGAACTCTGCATAGGCCCTGTGACAGTCCATGAGGTGGGTGCACCTATATTATACGTGCACATACACACACATTTGCCTAATGCCTTCCTAAAATACTGCAAATTTCATTTCTCTTCGGTAAGTTCTCCCTTTAATTTTTTTTTTTTTTTTGAATTTTGTAAGTTTTATTGCAAACCTGCGCAGGGACTGCAGGCAACCCATGCAAGGGAACACTGCAGCCTCTCCCTTTAATTTTGATTCAGACTTGATTTATGTTAAGTTACAAAACAGTTTAGTCATATGCAAATGATGAACGAGATACTTCTCAGTAAATAATCCATTTTTTACCCCACAGGCTCTTACCTGTCTTTCCTAAACAGCTTGCCAAGCACTGAAATTACTGGTACTGGTTAGGAATAACTAAATGCGGTTCCTGTGTTTATACATTATACAGTTCACATGATGGTTGTTTTTCCCCCAAAATAACTACTCGGAAACTCTAAGGACCATATAGGGTGGTTGTTAGGCCAAGGAAAAGGGAGAGGGGGAGGAAAGGTAGGCGCGCAGCTCCCGGCGCTGTCGGGAGCTAGGCAGAGAGGACGTGAGCTGTGCGGTCCGGAGTTCCTGGAGGAGGCCTTCCTGGAGCGGGTCGCCGCAATTCCTGCAGGAGGCTGGTGAGGGAGGAGAGGGAGAATAAATCCTCTCACCCTGCTGGCAACTTCTCAGAAGATCTTCCAGATAGCATCTGTTGTCATCCAGCCCAGATATAACCTCAGAAGAGCAAAGCTGGGCCGCACCCTGCAATACAGAAAACGATCGTGCGAAGCCAGGAACTTAGCACTGAAGTACGGTGGGACCAAACGGCACCGCCGTCAGTGCCCAGAACCAAACGAGTCCAGGGTGGGCCAGGCAGTTCCTCTGTACTGTTGCTATCTATGCAAGGAGGGCTCTGGGGAGCGATTGAGAAGAAAGGACCAAGGAATAGAACGTGGAGAAATCCTCCTCTTAACCTCCTCCCTCGTGGGTCCTGTTTGGATGTGGCACAGCTCGTGAAGAAGCGGGCAACAGAGTTCCAGGACAGCACCTGCGGCGGGTGGCAGTTTTCAGAGATGCCTACAGCACCTCCCACCCCCGCTGCTCTTCCATAGAATGCCACTCCTGCCATTGGAGGTGGACTGCGTGCCCCCCTCTGCCAGTCCTGGTGGGCGTGTGACCACCTCAGTGGTAGAGAACACCTCCAGCGGGATCCGGAGCACTTGTGTTTGGAGCCCCGAGCTGCTGTGTCTGTATATCGGACCACTGAGCTGAGGCTGCCATGCTGCAGGGCCACGTGGAGGTGCTGGCCAAGTGCCCCGCCCTCAGGCAGCATCAGTGGTCGGCCCTGTGACCGGGCCATCTAGCTCATGCAGCCTGGCTGACAGCTGACCGTGTCCCTACGAGAAGCCTCGAACCAGAACTGCCCAGCCGAGCCCTTCCCGAGCTCCGGATGCACTAAATCATGAGCAAAATTAACTGAGTATTTTAAGCCCCTAAGTTTGGGGGTGGATTTGTTACACAGCAATAGTAAAGGGAAGAGTATAGGAGCGAAACCCTGAAATGACAAAATCTCAGACGCTTTTCTTCCCTTGCATAATTATTTCTCTTTTCTTATTTTACATTCTCCCTATGTGTGGGTCACAGCCATGGTGCGACCACCCTCAAACGGCTGAGGGGGAATGTGGGTCTGTGGTTGCTTCCACCTCCAGAGGCTGATCTGACTCAGTCTGCAACAAAACCAAAGCCCCACATGTTCAAGGGTGGACTTTTCCAGAGGGCAGAAAAAAGGCAAATACCTATGTCATGTGGTTTGAAAAGTAATTACTTCTAAAGTTCCTTTTCTTTTTCACCAACTAGCTCTTCTGTACAAGTGTTGGTAATCCTGCTCTTAGAAGGGAGCTCTTTGGAGTTATCTGTTTTCTTTTTTTTTTTTTTTTTTTTCTTTTTTTTTATTTATTTATTTATTCATTCATTTTAGAGAAGAGAGACAGAGAGAGAAGGGGGGAGGAGCAGGAAGCATCAACTCCCATATGTGCCTTGACCGGGCAAGCCCAGGGTTTTGAACCAGCGACCTCAGTATTCCAGGTCGATGCTTGATCCACTGCGCCACCACAGGTCAGGCTGGAGTTATCTGTTTTCATTTGCCAAGAAAGTAGTGGAAAAACGAAAACCAACAAAGCTAATGTAGTTTAACATAAAAAGGAACCTTCTGGAATTAAAGAACTGGTGAATGTTAGTCAGTGAGCATTAGGAAGTGGCTCTCTATCACAGAAGGCATTCAAAAGTTGGTCACGTGGAGGGGAGGGGGAGAAGGGTTTGGTTGGAATAGGGATTGCCAAACCGTCTATGGAAAGGAGCCCATAGTAACTGTTGATGGTTTGGTAGGCCGTGTGGTCTCTGTCCCAGTTGCTCAACTCGGCCATCGTTGCTACTCTATTGCACCAAAATACTTATAAATAAATGGACGTTGTATTTCAATAAAACTTGATTTCCCCAAAAAAATGTGGGTAGAGATTCAAGCTGACCGCTGGCTTCGAAAATCTTCAACATCTTTTTCAACCCTCAGGTTCTCTGATGAATTAACTTTCAAAATGCCAACACCCCCAATCGTGGTTCTTTACCAGTTTGAACTTGAGCCTAGAATCAGTATTACATCCAGGTCCATGAGAATGGGCGCAGGGGAGGCCCAGGGACGGTTGGGGAGAGGTCAGCGTGCAGAGGAAGGGCAAGGGCTGCTGAAAACTGGTCCTGCTTGACCTTGAGAGTGGAGAAGACCTAAGATCAGAGGGAGCCCGACGAGGCCAGCTGCTGGTGGAGCCCATCTCCTGACTGCCCCCCCCCAGCAGAGGGGTGCAGGAAGCAGGAGGGTGCTGCTTGCTTCAACCGCCCAGTGTCGAAATGAATGCCATCATAGCAAGAACAGAGGAAAGGCCAGTGTCCTCATCCCCGCAGTGAGGCAAGTTGAAAGCTGATGCCTGCCTGTCCCTAGAGAAAGGGCCCCCAATCCAGGAGGACTGCCTGCTCTCTAAGAGGCATGGAGGTGGGGGGGTCAACCCAGCCTTCAAAGGGCTGATTAAGAACGAGGACAAAAATACAAGAACTTTAATCTTTCTTTCTTTCTTTTCTTTTCTTTTAATTCTTTCCATCTAGTACCTTCATTTTATGCCATTCTGAACTGAGCACATTTTGTAGAACTCATCCGAGGACAGTGAACTCTTTAGGAAAAACAGAGAGTTCAGGACAGGAGCGAGCCATAACCGCAAGAATATTGCTGTGCCCTTGGCTCTTCCTGACCTATGCTGGCCCGTCTCTGCTGCCACTTCGGGTGCCACCACCCTGTAGACCCTGCCACACAGCCATCTACCCCTCCCCGACACACACACACACAAAGCCTGTCACACACACACACTCAGACCCTAAGAAATTGGTCCTGATTACCTCTGCCATGGACTAACCCCTTTGGTGGGTTTATTTTTCCACGGCGGTGGCCGTACTGCCCCACCCAGAGGCTCGGGACCTCCAGACATCCAGAGGGGAGAGGCTCATGACACCTGCTTCCAGCCACCTGCTATGGGGGTCTGCAGGGCCAGAGCCCTGCGAGGTCCCCTGAGAAGAGAGGGCAGAAGAGAGCTTGTCTAGGCTTGGTTCTCATCGTGTCCACCTTTTGTCTTCCCCCTTCCTGTTTCTCCTCACTGTGGGGAAGTGAGAGACAGATGCACGCAAACATCTGAGCTTCCGTGGGATGAAGTGTGTCGGCGTGGGGGCACATGGGCCTCCCCCGCGTCTGTCTAGCCTCGCACGTAGACCTCATCAGACTGTTTACAGACGGCAGACACTCCAAAAGGGTGAACTGCTAGCAAATGGTTTAACTCGGTACTTTTTTTTTCTTTTTTTTTCTTTTTTTTTTTTTAGAGAGGCGAGAAAGAGGAAGAGAGAGAGAGAGAGAGAAGGGGGGAGGAGCTGGAAGCATCAACTCCCATATGTGCCTTGACCAGGCAAGCCCAGGGTTTCGAACCGGCGACCTCAGCATTTCCAGGTCAACGCTTTATCCACTGCGCCACCACATGTCAGGCTAGCTCGGTACTTTTAAATGTCTAAATGCATGGTATAGAACAATAGCTAATTCGTGCAGCATGCTTAGATATCCCAGGAGTGAAATTCAAAACATGTCATATCTGGTAAGGCCGTTGCCCACCAGTCAGAATGGCCCCAGCCTTGGCAGGGGCTGGGAGCTTATAATGAAGGACCAGGAAGCAGCTGTTTTCCTATTTACCAACCATGATAGAAACGTATCAACATGTTCACCAACACCCTGTATGGTCATACTGGGAATACCAGCTGGACACCAGCCTTGCTGTCCTCAGAATGGGCTGGGTGACTTGGGGACAGATGAGGCTAGTAATGAAGCCGTATTTCCCCAAGTCATGAAGAACTGCTTCTGAAGGCCAAAGGGTACC
The DNA here is from genome assembly GCF_036850765.1 of Saccopteryx bilineata. Lineage (NCBI taxonomy): Eukaryota > Metazoa > Chordata > Mammalia > Chiroptera > Emballonuridae > Saccopteryx > Saccopteryx bilineata. The sequence goes on from NC_089494.1 coordinate 8,737,540, forward strand.
GAGTTGCTTTCAGTCTCAGTACCGGGCTCACAACAGAACCTCTGAGCACAGGAAGCGCAGGCCGGATATCACATGGATGGAGTTGTCCCCACGGCTCCTTTTATCTCAGCCCCTCCCTGCACACTCACCCTTTCCTGCCCGAGGACTCCTCCACCCCTGGGTGCCCTGTTCAGGGATCATCCCCTGAGATGTCTTTGTTGCACCAAGAGGCATCTTGATACTATCAGCCAATACCAAACTGCCACCCTTTAACAGAATCCATGGAGGGTGATATTGAAAAGAAAAAGGCTTTAAACTGTGCTATATAGCTGGGGAAGGGGTTCATTCTATCTCTTGTGTATAAAGCTGACTCTGATTCTCCAAAACACACCCTCCCCGGACTCCGTGGGGTTGAGTTGGATAGGTCAGAGGGTTTCTCTGGCCATGCCACCTTCCATGGCCCACAAAGCAGCCACCTCGCCCCACCTGGCCACCAAGTCTGTCAGCTGGGACTGTGACACTAGGCCAGTGTTGGACAGATAAAATGTATTATGCTCACTTTGTTAAAGATGGCGCTGCCCACGTGAGCCCGTCACCCAGGTGATATTAATGTGTGTTGGAGGCTGGCTGTGGGCAGGCAGGATCCTTGTAGCCTGGAGCTTGGTTTTGGGATTAAGCCTTTCCCACCCTTTTTGATGTAGAGTGGTACAATCCCATCATGCCCCAGATAAGTGACTTTGTATTAGAGACTTCCCTATTTTGTATATTGGATTAAAGGTTTTGAGTTCTACACTATAAAATGAGGGCAGAACAGGAGCTTGCTCTTGCAGTTCCTGAAATTAGCATTAGATAGGAGAGCAGAGAAAGGCCATGTGGAGGAGGCCAGGAGAAGCAGCCAAGATGGTGGAGTGCGAGGGAGAAGCCAGTTTGTGCAGGGAGAAGGAAGGAGATGGGGAACAGAGGAGAATATATCTGGTGAGCTAGAAACCTTTGATTCTAGGAAACTCGGATAAGTCAGTAGCTTTGTGAGCACTGAATGTGAGTGGGTTTTGGAGCCCAGTGTGTGTTTTTACTTGCCCGCCAGGTGCAAGCTAGGATTAAAGATGATGGCCCACCTGTTTTTGGCTCCGTTGTTTCTTTACCGACTGTCTGTAAAGCCAGCGGCCAGGGCCACTATCACAGCAGCCTCCTGGCCCATGCAGGTTCAGATTGGATTCAGACAGTCGGTAAAGAAACAACGGAGCCAAGAACTGATGGGCTGTCATCTTTAATCCTAGCTTGCACCCGGCGGGCAAGTAAAAACACACACTGGGCTCCAAAACCCACTCACATTCAGTGCTCACAAAGCTACTGACTTATCTGAGTTTCCTAGAATCAAAGGTTTCTAGCTCACCAGACTTATTCACCTCTGTTCCCCATCTCCTTCCTTCTCCAGCGTCAAACTGCACAAACTGGCCTTTCACTCAATACTCCGCCATCTTGGCTGCTTCTCCTGGCCACATGGCCTCTTTCTGCTCTCTGCTCTGCTCCCTCTTCTAATGCTAATAATCCCAGGAACCGAGAGAGCAAGCTCTCGTTCTGCCCCCATTTTATAGTGTAGCTTCACAACCTTTAATCCAATATACAAAATAGGGAAGTCTCTAATAGTCACTTCTCTGAGGCATGACTGGATTGTACCGCCCCACATCAAAACGGGTGGGAAAGGCTTAATCCCAAAACCAAGCCCCAGGCTACAAGGATTCTACCTGCCCAGAGACACACATTAATATCACCTGGGCAACGGCTTCCTCATGGGCAGCGCCGTCTTTAACAAAGTGAGCATAATATATTTTATCTGTCCAACACTGTCCAAATCCAGTGCGAACCTGCATGGGCCAGGCGGCTGTGATAGTGGCCGTGGCTACTGGCTTTAAGCCAGCACACTCTGAACTTGAGGCTCATCTCATCAGAACTCAGTCTTGACCAGAGATCAAAGGCACCCACAGCACAGAAAATGAGCAGGGTGCCTGACCAGGCGGTGGCGCAGTGGATAGAACGTCGGACTGGGACGTGGAGGATCCCGGTTTGAGACCCCGAGGTCGCCAGCTTGAGCGCAGGCTCATCTGGTTTGAGCAAGGCTCACCAGCTTGAGCCCAAGGTCACTAGCTGGAGCAAGGGGTCACTCGGTCTGCTGTAGCTCCATGGTCAAGGCACATATGAGAAATCAATCAATGAACAACTAAGGAGCAGCAACGAAGAATTGATGTTTCTCATCTCTCTCCCTTTGTAAAGCCAGGAGGCATGGCCAGGGCCACCATCAGAGCAGCCCAGCCCTTGCAGGTTCGCATTGGATTCGGACAGTCAGTAAAGAAACAAAGGAGCCAAAAGCAGATGGGCTGTCTTCTTTAATTCTAGCTTGCACCCGGCGGGCAAGTAAAAATACACACTGGGCTCCAAAACCCAATCACATTCAGTGCTCACAAAGCCACTGACTTATCTGAGTTTCCTAGTGTAAAGCCAGGAGGCATGGCCAGGGCCACCATCAAAGCAGCCAGTCCCATGCAGGTTCGCATTGGATTCGGACAGTCGGTAAAGAAACAACGGAGCCACAAACTGGTGGGCCATAGTCTTTAATTCTAGCTTGCACCCGGCGGGCAAGTAAAAACACACACTGGGCTTCGAAACCCAATCACATTCAGTACTCACAAAGCCACTGACTTATCCGAGTTTCCTAGAATCAAAGGTTTTAGCTCACCAGCCTTATTCTCCTCAGTTCCCCATCTCCTTCCTTATCCCAGATACAAACTCTACACAAACTGGCACCTCACTCAGCACTCCGCCATTTTAGCTGCTTTTCCTGGCCTCCTCCACGTGGCCTCCTTCTGCTGCTGGCTCTGCTCTCTCTTCTAATGATAATCTCAGGAACCAAGAGCACAAACTCCTGTTTTGCCCCACTTTATACTGTAGCTTCACAACCTCTAATCCAATATACAAAGTAGGGAAGTCTCGAATACCAAGTCACTTCTCTGAGGCATGATTGCATTGTACCGCCCCACATCAAAAAGGGTGGGAAAGGCCTAATCCCAAAACCAAGCGCCAGGCTACAACAATCCTGCCTGCCCCCAACACACATTAATATCACCTGGGCGACGGCCTCCTTGTGTCATCTTTAACAAAGTGAGCATAATACATTTTATCCGCCCAACACCTAGAATCAAAGGTTTCTAGCTCACCAGCCTTATTCTCCTCAGTTCCCCATCTCCTTCCTTATCCCAGATACAAACTCTGTACAAACTGGCATCTCACTCAGCACTCTGCCATCCTGGCTGCTTTTCCTGGCCTCCTCCACGTGGCCTCCTTCCGCTGCTGGCTCTACTCTCTCCGCTCTCTCATGCTAACCTCAGGAACCAAGAGCCTAAACTCTCATTCTACCCTCATTTTATAGTGTAGCTTCACAACCTCTAATCCAATATATAAAATAGGGAAGTCTCTAATACAAAGTTACTTCTCTGAGGCTTGATTGGATTGTACCACCCCACATCAAAAAGGGTGGGAAAGGCTTAATCCCAAAACCAAGCCCCAGGCTGCAAGGATTCTCAACACACATTAATATCACCTGGGCGACGGCCTCACGTGGGCAGCACCATTTTTAACAAAGTGAGCATAATACATTTTATCTGCCCAACACTCTTCCTATCTGTCTGTCCCTCTCTCTAACTCTCTCTCTCTTTCTGTCTCTGCCACAAAAATAAAATAAATTAAAATAAAAAAAAAAAAAAAGAAAATGAGCAGGGTATGTGGGGGAGGGGGGAGTGGGGAGGGCAGAGAGAGGTGCTGTCTCAAAATATCCTTCTCCCACCTACTTTCTGCCAGAGACCTGAGAGCCACCAAATTGTCAGATCTTCTTACGATTATAGAATCAGTGAAAACAAACGCCCTTGGAAAAATTTCAGAACTCATTGTTCACTCATCTGTTCGTCTTTGCCAAATGTTTTTGCGCATTGGAAATTGGCAAGATGTTGGGAAGTTGTACCTTGTAAGATTGATTGAAACACATCTCAAAGCCTCTCTATCCCGTCACCGTGTGATTTCACTTATCATTTCTCTGCCTTCATCACTCCCTGAACTTAGGTCATCTGTTTGCTTACTGGTCTTCTTGGCTCCTTCCCGTCCCCCCCCCCCCCAGCATGAACCTTACAAGGGCAAAGATTTATCTGACCCCTCACTGTAATCCTGTAAGAATCCATGGGAATCCGAAAGACCAGAGTAACAGGCTTTATTGAAAGGAAGAAAGGAACCCTGCCGGGCACTTCTCCTGGGGGAGAAGAGCGCCGGTTACAGACTAGGGGCGAGTTATATAGTGTTTGGGAGAGCCTGAGGGGATACTGAGGCAAAAGTCCTGGTGTGTCCGGAGCCCCTCCTTGGGGCGGCTTGTCAGCTTTTTGGAATTCCTCTGTCTCAGGGGCGATAGTCCAGTAAGGGTGAGGTCTGACAGATAAGCGGAACAGCAAGAGGGCAGTTTGGAATTTACATATCTATCAAATCCCACTGTCTACAACAGTGCCTGTCACAACACAGCATTCCATGAATATTTGTTGAATAGATGAGATTATGATGACTATGGTCATGACAATGATATGACTTTGCCAGTTTACAGCCTGTCTCCCACACCCAGAACCTAAGGCTTAGTTTTAAGACTAAATCTTTCCCTCCCTTCTAATACTCAGGTCTTCTCCAAACTAAGCTTTTCCCCACACCCTTGACTGTTGCATGATGTGGGGTGGTGCACTATTGTGAGGAATCCCATTTATGCCTCATATAAGTGACTTTGTATCAGAAACTTCCTTATTTGTATATTGGATTAAAGGTTTTGATTTCTACACTATAAAATGGGGCAGACCGGGGGCTCTCTCTCTCTCTGGGTTCCTGAAATTAGCACTGCATAGGAGAGGCAGTCAAGATGGCAGAGTGCCCTGGCCGGTTGGCTCAGCGGTAGAGCGTCGGCCTGGCGTGCGGGGGACCCGGGTTTGATTCCCAGCCAGGGCACATAGGAGAAGCATCCATTTGCTTCTCCACCCCCACCCCCTCCTTCCTCTCTGTCTCTCTCTTCCCCTCCTGCAGCCAAGGCTCCATTGGAGCAAGGATGGCCCGGGCGCTGGGGATGGCTCCTTGGCCTCTGCCCCAGGCGCTAGAGTGGCTCTGGTCGCGGCAGAGCGACCCCCCGGAGGGGCAGAGCATCGCCTCCTGGTGGGCAGAGCTTCGCCCCTGGTGGGCGTGCCGGGTGGATCCCGGTCGGGTGCATGCGGGAGTCTGTCTGACTGTCTCTCCCCATTTCCAGCTTAAAAAAAAAAAAAATGGCAGAGTGCTGCCTGACCTGTGGTGGCGCAGTGGATAAAGCATCGACCTGGAAATGCTGAGGTTGCTGGTTCGAAACCCTGAGCTTGCCTGGTCAAGGCACATATGGGAGTTGATGCTTCCAGCTCCTCCCCCCTTCTCTCTCTCTGTCTCTCCTCTCTCTCTCTCTCTCTCTCTCTCTCTCTCTCTCTCTGTCTACCCCTCTCCTCTCTAAAATGAATAAATAAAAAAATTAAAAAAAAAGATGGCAGAGTGCTGAAGGAGAAGCCAGTTTGTGTAGAGAGAAGGAGATGGGGAACAGAGGTGAATAAGGCTGGTGAGGTAGAAACCTTTGATTCCAGGAATATTCAGATGAGTCAGTGGCTTTGGGAGCCCTGAACGGAAAGGGAAGTGTTTTTCCACAGTGTGTATTTCTTGCCCGCTGGGTGCAAGCTAGGATTAAAGCTACTGGCCCACCAGTTCTTGGCTTTGTTGTTTCATTACTGTCTGTCCTTATCAAACCTGAACCTGCACAAGCCAGGCGGCTGTGATGGTGGCCATCTCTGCTGAGTGACAGAGAGGGTCAAGGTGTCCTTGAGGTATAGAATGGGCCAACAGGAAAAGATGGGGGAGAAGGGCACCCCAGGAAAAGGAAATTATATGACAAAAGGCATATGGTAGAAAATTGTAAAGCCATGTGCAGAGACTGGGGTGAGCAAGGGAAGGAGGAGTCCGTCTGGCTGGAGCCCAGACCATGCAGAGGCCCAAGGACTAAACAGTGGAGGCTGAGGTTGGGAGAGGAGGAGGAGGAGGTGGGTTGTGGGTGCTTCGAGTGAAAGGCTTGATTCCACAGAGGTGTGACGTGATCTAAGACTTACTACTGAAATGAATTATGCTCATGAAGACTGGCTACTCAGGAGATGGCAGTTTGAATGAGAAATATAATTTCCAGTTGGGGTTAATGGTGTGCGAGAGGCAGCCGGACAGGACTGGAGGGCAAGTTGACCTCAGGGACTTAATGAGCAAGAAGCCACGTGGAGAGGAACAGCAGGGAGGGAAAGGGGGGCTGCAGGATTGGGAATGAGTTGTGCTCCAAAGATGCTTAATTTGCATGACAACTTGCTCTGGACTGTTCTTGTTCACAGATGTCATTTATATTCTGAGCCTCAGGCAGTCGTTCTGAGACTTCCTTCTGTGCTTCCCCTGTTCAAAATAAAACCAGTTCCCTTCCTGTGATTCCCACTACTGCCGATGAACGTGCCCTGAGACAAACTTCAGGACAGGAGCATACCCTTCTAACCCCGAGGTGAAGCTCTTCTGAGAAAAGGGGGCAGAGCAGCTGGGGTGCTGGACAGAACAGTGAGCAGAGGATTTTCCACGGCCACTGTCAGAGAGAGTCTGATTTCCTGAGACGGAAGGAGAGAGGACAAGAGCAGCAAACCAGAAGATGCTCCCCCCTAAGGTCCCTGGAAACAGAGTGGGGGACCTTTGGACACACCCAACAGCAAGGAGCATGACTCATCCACAGGTGCCTCGCGCATTGCTAAAGGCCACTCTGGGCCTGGGGCTATCCACAATCAGTCCCTTATGACAGCCATGGACATCAGTGTAATACCAGGCACATGGGCCACGTGGGATTCAGGGTCCTCACAACTCTAACTGGCTCAAGAGCACACATTGGTTCGCCTAAGAGAAAAGCACGGAAGATTCCAGAAAGCGTGGCTGGGCCCAGCTGCTCCAATGAGGGCATCATTTCTTTGCTTTTCCAACTCTTGGCTCCCTTCTCTTTGTGCTGACTTTCACCTTAGTGCACACGCGCACGTGCACACACACACACGCACGTGCACACACTCCGTGCTCCATGAGATAGCAAGAGTTCCCCCTGGCAGTGTCAGGCTCGGGTCATGCCAGCTTTGCAAGTCCAGCGGAGAATGCCTCTTTCCCAACAGTTACAGCCAAAGGGCTGGACAGGGGTGATTGGCATGGTTTGGGTCATGAGTCCATTTCTAAGCCAATTTCTATGGTCAGAGAGCAAGAACACCCCCATAGCAGGGCCGTGGGTCCTGGAAGAGCCGCTCAGTTCTCACCAGAAATACCTCCCTAAGAGGAAACCGAACTGCTGCTGGCAGCCAGGAAGCAGGACACTAAGCAGGGGGTGATGTAGGAGGGCTCTCCAAAGGGCCAGAGGTGCACAGGTCCCGTGGGCACATAGAACAGGTCACTTTGGTGGTGTTGTTTTTTTGTATTTTTCTGAGCTTGGAAATGAGGAGGCAGTCAGACAGACTCCCACATGCGCCTGACTGGGATCCATCCGGCATGCCCACCAGGGGGCGATACTCTGCCCATCTGGGGCATTGCTCTGCTGCAACCAGAGCCATTCTAGCACCTGAGGCAGAGGCCACAGAGCCATCCTCAGCGCCCGGGCCAACTTTGCTCCAATGGAGCCTTGGCTGTGGGAGAGGAAGAGAGAGACAGAGAGGAAGGAGAGGGGGAAGGGTGGAGAAGCAGATGGGCGCTTCTCCTGTGTGCCCTGGCCGGAAATCGAACCTGGGACTCCTGCACACCAGGCCGACGCTCTACCACTGAGCCAACCAGCCAGGGCCCAGAACGGGTCACTTTGATGTGAAGATGCTAGGTTGAGTTGAGTCACAACAGAAAAAAAATAAAGAATTATGATAAATAAAGAAGTAGAAGGAATTCCAGGCCGAGAAAAAAGCCCCTGCAAACACAGAGATGTGACCAGAGGCAAACCCACCTGGGCCAGAATGCTGATGGCATAGATGTTGGAAATTACACTGGAAAAGCCCTCTGAGGGCAGGTCAAGGCGACCTTTCACCAGCCGGTTAGGGAGACTCGAATGCCTGTTCTTCAAGGGACCTGTAGCCTGCAGGATCTAGGTGGGATGTCCCCTAAAATCTACATATTGTCTTCTCTAGAAATGCATACCCACCCGAAGCAGCACGAAGCAGCCAGAGAGTACAGGGACTCTAGAGCCAGACTGCCTTGATCCAAATCCCAGTGGAGTCAACCTGGACAAGTCCCGCAACCTACCTATGCCTCTGTCTGCTCGCCTGTGAGCGGGGATATAACAGTACGTTTCTCAGGGAGGTGTTGCGAGCATTGAGTGAGACAGCACGCCGTGGTCTGAGGCTCACTGTCAGCGCAATGGTGACTCTTAGCAGGCAGGTACCAATGGCGGGCCAGGTGAGTGGTACCTCCTACCAGCTACTCCCTCTGTGTGACCTACTTACTTCGTGATGGCACCATCCCTCAGTTTCACTCCTTAGAACTCTGTTAACTTAGCGTGCATAGATTTGGACTTCCTTCCTATAGTTCTTTGTTGGAAAGCTCATTAGAAGCTCTGTGTTCATGGGCAGGGAAGAGTGTACCAATGGGTGAGTTTTGTTGGTTATGACTGGGGAGAAAGGCAACTTTTCCACTGGGCACCCTCAAAACTCTACTATTTTCCAATCATTCTTCTCGGACCCAGTCAATTTCTCCAGGGAAGGATCTTCCAGTCTGCTGACAGATATAAGCCAGACGGATGGCGTCTGGACAGCAGGACAGGGGCAAGGGGCTGGGGGAAGGGGGGTGTCTCAGCATCCAGTAAGCAGACCCCACCCAGCCCTCCAGCTCACCGCCTGGTCCACAACCCCCCCACCACCACCCCCCACCACACACCCCCCCCCCCCCCCCCCCGTCCTGCCGGGTCTGAGTCTGCGCGCCCTGGAGCTCAATCTCTCCAGAAAAGAAACGCCCGCCCGCGGGGTTGCCGGGTGGCAGTGGCTTGGCATTTTGTTCCAACGCCGTGGGTCTGGAGTGTGGTTTGACCATCTGGAATTTTTACAAACTCCCCAGGTGATTCTAATGTTCAGCCAAGGCCTGCAACCATGGCTTAAAAGTAACATATGCCAAATGTCAGTTGTTTGCATACCATCCTGCTGAACAATGATTTACTGATAATTTCCTCATGCGAACTCAGCTTTTAACTTTTATCTGATAAGAAAGTGTCCTATCATTAGTGGAAATGAAAAGCATCTCTACCGCTTGTCAAGATCAAATTAAAGAACAGAACAGCTCTCCACTTGCTCCCCTCCGCCTCCTGGATTTTACTTTATGACGCCTGTCACCATCTGAAATGTTGCATAATTTATGCTCCCCTAGGACGCAGGTTCCAGAAGGCCGCGGCTGCGGTCAACTCTGTCCAGCGGACTAGTCTACGCCACCTGAAATTAACCTGGCCCAGGTAAGCTCACAGTAACTGTTGTTAAATAGGTAAACAAAGAAGCAAACAAAACCAAACAAGGTTATCAATTTCCAGCTTGATAGGACCCCACGCTGGTGCCTCTAAGCTGGCTCTCTCTCATTATATATGATTAGAGCAGGGTTCTCAACCGCAGGTCTGCGAACCGGTCCGCTGGAAATGCTGTGCCCATCTGCGAAAGAGTTAACCACCCAAAGGTCTTAGCTGAATTCGCTTATGCTCAGCGTGATTTCTGCCCTAGCAGTCCCCGAAATAATTCTCCTATTTTCACTGGTCCCCAAGTGTAAAAAGGTTGAAAACCACTGAACGAGAGACCTTTCAACTCCTGAGACTTTTTCTCCCTGACTGTTCAAAGGACTAAAATGGAATTGGACATGCACGTGTCTATTACCAATTTAGATTTAGAGATATTGCCTCAGATCATTCTGACAAACACTCCTGAAAGAAGCATACCCTGCTGTTTTTGCAGCCAACACAACCTGTCAGAACAATGCCTCTCTCTCTCACTCCTCGCTGGTAATACTAACCAAGGAGGGTGTAAAGCCAGAAGCCACGGCCAGAGCCAACATCAGAGCAGCCCGGCCCTTGCAGGTTCGCATTGGATTCGGACAGTCGGTAAAGAAACAACGGAGCCACAAACTGGTGGGCCATAGTCTTTAATCCTAGCTTGCACCCAGCGGGCAAGTAAAAATACACACTGGGCTCCAAAACCCAATCACATTCAGTGCTCACAAAACCACTGACTTATCCGAGTTTCCTAGAATCAAAGGTTTCTAGCTCACCAGCCTTATTCTCCTCTGTTCCCCATTTCCTTCCTTATCCCAAATTACAAACTCTACACAAACTGGCATCTCACTCAGCACTCCGCCATCTTGGCTGCTTCTCCTGGCCTCTTCCACGGGGCCTTTCTCTGCTTTCTGCTCTCTCTTCTAATGATAATCTCAGGAACCAAGAGCCCAAGCTCCCGCTCCTTCCCTATTTTATAGTGTAGAAATCCAAACTCTTAATCCAATATACATAATAGGGAAGTCTCTAATACAAAGTCACTTCTCTGAGGCATGTACCACCCCACATCAAAAAAAGGGTGAGAAAGGCCTAATCCCAAAACCAAGCCCCAGGCTACAAGGATTCTCAACATACATTAATATCACCTGGGCGATGGCCTCACGTGGGCAGCGCCTATTTTTAACAAAGTGAGCATAATACATTTTATCTGCCCAACAGAGGGCCAAGTCATTTTTTATTTTACATCCTTCCCATTGGCAAACCTCTCTCCATGGAGGTTTAAAGCCATAGGAGGCACGTTGGATTGCGTGTGTGTGTGTGTGTGTGTGTGTGTGTGTGTATTTCTTATACGTGTATCCTAAGACCCCACTGGGAGTCAACTCTGTAGGGCCCCTGGCTAGTTGTCCATCCACATAAAATGCTGGCCTCAGGTGCAATGAAGCCTGGTTAACTGTGTTTTATGTAGGAGCTGCCAAGTAACCAAGGTAACCCCGATCATTCTGTCCACTCATCCCAAGGTAAAAGCCATTGAGGTCAGGGTTCAGGATTTAGCCATCCATGCATGGAAAGAGTTTTGAAAGACGGCTCTTCTGTCCCTGGCTGGCCATCTTATTCCCCACAGAGCTATTCACACAATAAATCAGGAACCAGCATATGGCTTGGGTCAGCATTTTTATTTTAACACCCTTCTCCCAAATTCCATCTGATTGTCTCATCCCACCAGGGGGAGGGGGCCCGTGGTGAAGTATTTAAAGGACACCCCGGGGGGGGGGGTCACTCAGTTTGGACCACGTTGCATTCCTTTCTGCTGAGTCGCCCTCTCAGGCCCCAGGGGCCAGGTTGCTCTGCTGGGGAGGAGGAGTCTACCCCACCTCCGCTGCCCCAGGCACTGCAGGTGAGCTCACCTTCCACGGTCAGAATGCACTAAACTGAGGTCTGTAAAGGAGGCGTGGAGAGAGGTAGTGAGGGCAGGAGGAACTGAAGGGAATGGAGAGAGCTGTGAAGTCTGAGCGCAGGAAAGTCCTTGTGGATTTCCTGTATTTGGGAGGAATGCGTTAGGTCCCAAACCCAAGGCTGGGAAGCAGGGAAAGAAAAAGCAGTGTGATTAACCACAGTTTCCCACAACATTGTTGATGAAGGCCACAACAACGCTTTGATACTAACTGGATCAGCACAAAAAAAAAAAAAAAAATCAGTTGTAAAATCACAGTGAATACTATGTCAGGCCAGGTGCTAGTCATTGTACTGAGAACTTGGCTTTCAAATTCTTCTTCTAAACACTTCAGGGAGAAGGTTCTAAAAACAAGGACATTCTCTTACATAAACACAGTAACAATTTTCAGAGTTCCCTAATCTCTAGACCTGAATCAAAGTTAGTCCACTAAGTACAATTGATAGATCAACCCAGAATCGTTTAATTTGCCCCGTTCCTGAATCTTCCTGTGTCTTCTGAATCTTTTTTTTATCTTTCATGATGCTGACTTTCTTGAAGAGTACAGGCATTATTTTTTAGGCTATCCCCATAGTTTAGGTTTGGCAGATTGTAAAGCCAGTGGCCACGGCCAGGGCCACCATCAGAGCAGCCCAGCCCATGCAGGTTCGCATTGGATTCGGACAGTCGGTAAAGAAACAATGGAGCCAAAAACTGATAGGCCATTTTCTTTAATTCTAGCTTGTACCCGCAGGCAAGTAAAAATACACACTGGGCTCCAAAACCCACTCACATTCAGTGCTCACAAAGCCACTGACTTATCCGAGTTTCCTAGAATCAAAGGTTTCTAGCTCACCAGCCTTATTCTCCTCAGTTCCCCATCTCCTTCCTTCTCTCTACACAAACTACACAAACTGGCATCTCACTCAGCACTCTGCCATCTTGGCTGCTTCTCCTGGCCACATGGCCTCTTTCTGCTGCTCTCTGCTCTGCTCCCTCTGCTCTCTCATGCTAATCATCCCAGGAACCAAGAGAGCAAGCTCCCGTTCTGCCCCTATTTTATAGTGTAGAAATCCAAGCCTTTAATCCAATATACAAAATAGGGAAGTCTCTACTACAAAGTCACCTTCTGAGGCATGATGGGATTGTACCACCCCACATCAAAAAGGGTAGGAAAGGCTTAATCCCAAAACCAAGCCCCAGGCTACAAGGATTCTGCCTGCCTTTAGCCTACCCCCAACACACATTAATATCACCTGGGCGACGGCCTCCTCGTGGGCAGTGTCATCCCCAACAAAAGTGAGCAAAATACATTTTATCTGCCCAACACAGATGTTTCTTCAGTTATTTTATTATTTATTTGTTTGTTTATTTATTTTTAGGTGAAAGAAGGGGAAATAGTAAGGCAGACTTCCACATGCACCCTGACTGGGATCCATCCAGCAACCCCATCTGGCACTGATGCTGAAGTACAGAACTATTTTTAGTGCCTGAGGCTGATGCACTCCAACAGCACTATCCTCAGCACCCAGGGCCACCTTCAAACCAACTGAGCCACTGGCTGTGGGAGGAGAAGAGGGACAGAAGTGGGAGAGGAGCAGATGGTTGCTTCTCCTGTTTACTCTGACTGAGAATCAAACCTAGGACATCCATAGGCCAGCCTGGTGCTCTATCCACTGAGCCACCAGCCAGGGCCTATGGTTAGACTTAGTTTTGTATATTTTTTCTCAAGAATCTCACAGAAGGGGTGCTGTGTTCTTCTCACATCACACTAGGATGCACATATCAACTGACTATGTATTCTGCACCTCACAACAACCGAAGAGGTATCTGGCTATATGATCTTCCTCCTCCTCTTCTTTTTCTTCTCATTCTCCTCCTCTGCCTTCTTCTTCTCCTCCTCTGCTGTCTTCTTCTTCTTCTTCTTCTTCTTCTTCTTCTTCTTCTTCTTCTTCCTCCTCCTCCTCCTCCTCCTCTCCTTTTTTCTCCTTCTCCTCTTCCTTTTCCTCTTCTTCCTCCTCCTCCTTCTCCTCTTCCTCCTCTTTCTTTCCATTTCACAAAAGATGACAGGGAGGTGTCGAGGTGCTAAGGGGCCGCATTAAGAGGCAAAATAAGTGGTGAACATTCTGATTTGAATCCAGGCCACGAAGCCCCAGGGTCTACGCTTTCCACCGCTCATGTATGCTCTGCTGTAAGGCAGTTTCTGCTCCCAGGTAGAACGGGCTTGGACACCACCATCACCGCTATTTTAGAAACCAGTCTCCCCATTATATGCCAAAGCCAGTGCTTCCCATACATGATCTCAGTTAATCCTCACAATACATGTTTGATGGAGCACTGTCATCATACTCATACTAGGGCTCATGCCCAGGCCACACAGACGCAGAGGAGGGGAGCGGGGCTTCCAGCTCGGGTCTGACGGACCTCACCACCCAAGCACCTAAGCCCTGTGTGCCCTCGGCCTCTGTCACACAGGCTCTGCTGCTTCGCAACCAGAAAGAGGCCAGCTCCTTGATTTTCATAATCACTGGTTACACAGTCCTAAGGGTTTCTTAATGCTGGCACTTGGCCTTTGCAATACATTGAAATCATGTGACCTTCTCTTGCAGAGGAGCCAGGGTTGTAGGCCCAGCTGTGGAACTGGCCTGCTGAGCAAGGTTCCAGAAACAGCCTGGGGCTGGAAGATCCACTATCATCAAAGCAAAGAGAAAAACTAGGGACCGGAGACACAAGGTCAAGTCAACGTGAGTCAGGTAGAAAACAGAATGGAGGAATCTCAAGGTCAAGAGCAGGACAGAGCAGAAGTTCAAGAACATTGCTACAGCAGGGCTGAGGAGTTGCAGCCCATTCTGACTGATCTCTGGCTTATAGGTTTCCTAAGTCTGTCTTTCCAGATTAAAGGTACTGGGCAGAGGTATAAGAAATACACGAGAAAATGATCATTGAAAAGAGAGTCCTAGACAAGAGTACCATCTGCCTCCAATGTAAAGTAAAAAAAAACCTGTCTACCGATTCTTCCTGCAATAGCTTGCATTAATTTTACCAGATGAAACCTGTCCCACAAGAAGAGAATGGTTCAAATAATCCCATCCAAACTCTTTTCTTCTTAGGTTTACAGCATCCACATCTCATATCTTCAACTCGTTGCGTCAGAAACACTTGTCCCTGCAAAGAAAGCCATGCTGTGGTCACACCTGACAAGAGGAAGTGCTCGATCTTTCTCATCCACACTCACAGTGTCCCACACTTAAGTCCTATTTATTGACAGCATTCTCAAAGCACATGACATGCATTTGACTTTTGAGTATTGAGCATGGGTGTTTAATAGCAATGATCCATTTTTGGACGCTCACAATATGTTTAAAATAGTATAAGTAAGAAGTGTGCTCTGCTCTAAAGGAAATAATAAAATTGAAATCCAAACCTATAAAACATATCATTGGTATATACATATATCAGTATATGAGGATTCTTCTCACCTCAGAAGGATCCACCAGGCATTTCCATTAGTAAGTAATCTGAGAGCATTTAAAATGATCATCGATATGCAACTCTTCAGGAAAGTGGATATTGAGGAAAAGAGAAAAAATCTTTAGCTGCAGGGAAAAGTCTTAATGATTTGCTAATACACTGACTTCATAATGGTTAAACAGATAATGTATAAATTAACCAAGAAAACTATAACATGACCTCCATGAACCAAGCCTTGCTTCTTTGACATGTGTTTGAGAAGTGTTTAATTTCCAAGTGAGTGTCAGAACTGACATTTTCACTGTTATGAAATCATAACAGTGAAAAGGTCACCTGACTAAGCAGTGGTACAATGGATAGAGTGTTGGCCTGGGACTCAGAGGACCCAGGTTCAAAACCCCAAGGTCGCCAGCTTGAGCATAGGCTCATCCAGGTTGAGTGCAGGCTTACTGGCTTGAGCAGGGGATCATAGCTGTGACCCTATGGTTGCTGGCTTGAGCCTACAGGTCACTGGCTTGAGCCCAAGGTTGCTGGCTAGAGCAAAGGGTCACTGGCTTGACCTAAGGTGCTGCAATGAAGACCTGATGCTTCTCATCTCTCTTCCTTTCTGTCTGTCTGTCTCTCTCTCTCTCTCTCTCGCTTAAAAGAAAAAGAATAAATTAAAAAAATGAAATCATATGCTACTACTACATGAGGACGTTGGTAATTTTTATCAGAAAGAAAAATGTAAAGAAACTTGGGAGACTAATGTAAAGACAGAGACATGACCCTGAGTTTGCTATGTATCTGTGCACCTGGAGCTGTTCTTTGATTTTAAGTTTATGGTCAATGTAGGCTAGAAACTACGAAGAGGCAGGAGAAGTTTTGTTCATACTTTGAGGTAAAGTCTGAGGAGGTCCTAGATCAGGAGGAAAATTCAAATCTGAAGCTCTTGAGATTTCTCTCATGCCCTCTGGAAAAGCAAAATGCTTTCTCATGAGATCTCATGGCCCAGATATGAGGAAAACACGAGAGCTCTGTTGCAGCCTGCCCGTCAGACAGGTATGTGCGGGCAACAAGACAAATGGGAAGGTTGCAGGTGCCACAAAGCAGGAGATGAGCTAATACATTTTAAAATAGGTAGTCTCTTCATCATCCTGAAGCCCAGAGGTTGCCGGTTCAATCCCTGGTCAGGGCACATATGGGAACAGATGGATGTTTCTGTCTCTCTCTCATTCTCTCCCTTCCTCTCTCTAAAATCAATAAAATAAATATTTTTTAAAAAAATAAGTAGGCTTTTCTATTGATATGCATTAGACAAATGTATAGCTGGAACACCACAACTGTATGGATGTTATTGCTTAAGATGGGGCTAAGGAAGATATTAACTATATCTTGGACTTCAGGTACATAGAAGTGGATTCAGCATTATGCTTACTTAGATCATAACCCATTCTCAGGGCTGGTTCATATACGGTACACTCCAGTCAAGTTTGGGGGAGATTTTTTAATTTAGTTTTTGGTTTTTTTGCAATTCAATAGTTTTGGGGATAGTCACAGACTTGCACAGCCCACCACCAAAATCACTGTTACAGAATTTCCATCATCCATACAAGCCCTGTACCTATTAACATTGCCCCTCTCTCATTTCTGCCCAACATACGCAGCCCTAGGCAGCTACCAATCTACTCTGTCTCTATAGATGTGCCTGTTCTGGACATTTCTATAAACGGAGTCATGCACTATATGGTCTTCTGTGACTGACCTCTTCTACTTATCATCTTTTCAAGACTCATCTGTGTTGTAGCACAGATGAAACAAATGGTTTATCAGAATAGCCTTCAACAGGAAACAAAAATCAGGGTCTCGAACATATATATATCTATACCCCCATATTCATTGCAACATTATTTAGAAAGCCAAGATATGGAAACAACTAAATGTCAATAAATCAATCGCTACAGAAAATGTGGTATATGTATACAATGAAATATTATTCAGCCACAAAAAAAAGAAGATTTTGCCTTTATGACAACATGGATGAAATTGTAAAACATTAAGTGAAATGAGTTGGATAGGGGAAGACAAATACTGAATGATCTCACTTTGTAGAATCTAAAAATAAAAGTCTAGAGTGTCGGCCTAGCGTGCGGAGGACCCGGGTTCGATTCCCGGCCAGGGCACACAGGAGAAGCGCCCATTTGCTTCTCTACCCCTCCGCCGCGCTTTCCTCTCTGTCTCTCTCTTCCCTTCCCGCAGCCAAGGCTCCATTGGAGCAAAGATGGCCCGGGCGCTGGGGATGGCTCTGTGGCCTCTGCCTCAGGCGCTAGAGTGGCTCTGGTCGCAACATGGCGACGCCCAGAATGGGCAGAGCATCGCCCCCTGGTGGGCAGAGCATCGCCCCATGGAGGGCGTGCCGGGTGGATCCCGGTCGGGCGCATGTGGGAGTCTGTCTGACTGTCTCTCCCTGTTTCCAGCTTCAGAAAAATGAAAAGAAAAAAAAAATTAAAAATAAAAGTCAAGCTCATAGAAACAGAGAGTAAAATGGTGGTTGCCAGGAGCTGAGAGACGGGGAAGGGAGATGTGGGTCAAAGGGTATGAACTTTCAGTTACAGGTTCTGGGGATCTAATGTACAGTGTGGTGACTTTAGTTAACAAACCTGTATTACAGTGCTTTTCAACCACCTGTCCATGGACTGGTCTGCCAGAAATTTCATGCTGGTCTGCAAAAGAGTTAACCACCCTGATGTTGTATGAAGATTACAGACCAAGCAATCTAAGTCAAATTCACTTACGTTCACGATGAATTCCACCTTAGCAGTAACAGAAATAATTCTATTTTCACCAGTCCCCAAAAGTATAAGTGTTAAAAACCACCACTGTATTGTATAGTTGAAATCTGTTAAGAGAGTAGATCATAAACATTTTTACCACAAATAAAACGTAACTATATTAAGTGATGAATGTGTTAATTAACTTGATTATGGTCGCCATTTCACAGTGTCTATGTGTATCAAATCATCACGTTGTATACATCAAGTATATATAATTTCATTTGTCAGTTGTACCTCGGTGCAGCTGTGGGGGAGAGGTAGAAAGGCCTCGTATGGGCGTTTTAGAGGTGAAGTATAAACCACCTGGAGTGGAAGCTCTGCAGACAGCAGAGAAAAGGTTGCCTGTGGGCACAGCAGTGTGGCCAGGACTGGATTACAAAGGGCACAAAAGAATTCTGAAGTTATTTGAGGTGACGGTTCCACTAACACTCAACAAATTGTACATTTAAATATGTACAGTTCATACTATAGCAATTACGCCTCAAGGTATCTATTAGGTATCCAAGAAGGAAAAAAACAACAACCAGACTTTAAAGATTTACAGACCTCTTTTTTTTTTCAGAGACAGAGAGAGTCAGAGAGAGGGATAGACAGGGACAGACAGACAGGAACGGAAGATGAGAAGCATCAATTAGTTTTTCGTTGCGCATTGCAACACCTTAGTTGTTCATTGATTGCTTTCTCACATGTGCCTTGACTGCGGGCCTTCAGCAGACCGAGTAACCCCTTGCTAGAGCCAGTGACCTTGGGTCCAAGCTGGTGAGCTTTTTGCTCAAACCAGATAAACCCGCGCTCAAGCTGACGACCTCAGGGTCTCAAACCTGGGTCCTCGGCATCCCAGTCCGACGCTCTATCCACTGTGCAACCTCCTGGTCAGGCTACAGACCTCTTTTTAAACAAAATGAATCATCTGAACTTGAGGTATTTGCCAAGAACCCCAATCTTGACTTGCTGTCAAAAGCCTGGCTGAAATGAGTTAAACTCTGAGGACGCCCAAGGGAATACTAACCACTCAACTGCTCATGTTCTGATGAACAAAACTAAAACATTTGGCCCCATAAGCCCAGTGCCTCACCAAAATGTCCTTACTTAGCAACACTTTCTCACAATGTTCTTAATTATTTTTTTTTCTTCGGGTGAGAGGAGGGGAGATAGTGAGGCAGGCTCCCACACATGCCCTGACCGGGACTCACCACGTAACCCCATCTTGGGCTAATGCTCAAGTATCAACCTATTTTTAGTGCCTGAGGCTGATTTGCTCCAAAGGAGCTATCCTCAGCACTCAGAGCCACACTCAAACCAATCAAGCCACTGGGTATGGGAGGGGAAGAGGGAGAGAAGGGGGAGACGGAGATGGGGAGAAGGAGATGGTTGCTTCTTTTGTGTGCCCTGACTGGAGATCAAACACGAGACATTTGTACACAGAGCCAACACTCTATCCACTGGCCAGGGCATAGAGATTTGTTGCAATGTTGCCTATCATCCTGAATTTGTGGGTGCAAATCGAGCCACTGGCCAGGGCCTCAATTATTTTTTAATCAAGATTTGAAATAAGGAATGGTAATGTGAAATATATGTGAATATTCTTCTTTGCAATAAAATAAAATAAAATAAGAAAGGAAGAAAGAAGAAAATATG
This sequence comes from Saccopteryx bilineata, assembly GCF_036850765.1. NCBI lineage: Eukaryota > Metazoa > Chordata > Mammalia > Chiroptera > Emballonuridae > Saccopteryx > Saccopteryx bilineata. The sequence goes on from NC_089494.1 coordinate 8,756,954, forward strand.
TGGTGGACAGAGTAACAGTCCCTCAAAGATGTCCACATCCTAATCCTTGTACGCTGTAGTATGTTACCTTATGTGGCAAAGAGGGAATTAAGGTCACAGGTGGAATTAAGATTGCTAATCAGCTGACCTTAAAACAGGGAGATTATTTGGATTATCCAATAACCCAATTACCATTGAGTAGGCCCAGTGTAATCCCAAGAGCCTTTAAAAGGCAAGAGGAAAATAGGAAAGACAGAAGGTAGTATGACTATAGGAGAAAGGCACACAGTGATGACATGTTTCTGGCTTTGAAGACAGAGGAAGTGGCCATGGGCCAAGGAATATGGGTACACTCTGGAAGCTGGTGGCTCTCGCCTTGAACTGCCGGAAGGGATACAACCCTGCCAACCCCTTGAGGTTAGCCAGGTAGAACCCATTTCACACATCTGACCTCCTTAACTGTAAGATAAGAAGTGTGTGTTGTTTTTAACTGCTAATTATGAGCATTTATTACAGCAGCAAGAGGAAACTACTACAGTACAAAAATCCTTCCAGGGAAGTAAAATAGCCTTGGTTTCCTTTATTCACACAGTCACTTCAATATTGAAACCTTTCCATGGACAATACATTATGTTGGAAACAGGGGAGTCACACACAGAAATGAAATTTATGCCTGGTGTCCAAGAAGGTAGGTAAGGAAGGACAAACAGATACTGGAGGAAAGAAGGAAGCCCGTGGGGCCCAGCACGGGACAAAGGATAGGGGATTTTCAGGCTTCTTCTGCCAAGAATGCTGCCCATCAGGCTCTCTGCTTCCATCTACAAACTGCCATATTTTGTGGTCCAGAGTTGGGTGAGGGTCTTTTTCATCACGTGCCTCCTATTTCAGAGAAATGGAAGATACTCTTGTTCTCACCTGCATCTTGGATTCAGTTTCAGGCCGTCGCCTCCAGTTATAAAATGTGCAGAGCATTAGCGAACCGCAGCCGAGCTATAAACTACGACCGGCCACAAGAGTGTGCACGTGAGATGACTGCAATTTTTTTCTGCCAAACCAGAATTAGCCGGTACAGGAATGAACGAGACAGGAGATTTGAAATTGCACTGATTGGAAGGGAGCTCAGGTTAGGTTCGGGCCACCTCCAGATGGACCCTTTATAAAGACACACGGACTGAGGTCTCGAGCTCAAAGCTCCATCCGACGCTCACCTGGCCCGGTATCAAGCGACAGAGGAACCGGGAGCCCCGCACCGAGCGCGCGGAGCCGGGCGGAGCGCCGAGCCGGAGGCACCCGCAAATCCAGGATGATCGGCGACATTGCAAGAAATCTCTACGCCCAGCCGCTTAGGGGGCTCCGAGGAAAACAGCAAGTTCGGGGATCCTGGCTGGGCGCCCAGTGAGGCCGCAGCCCCGCGCGCCCTGGGCGGTGAGTATACCGAGGCCGCGCGGCGCCGCGGGCCCGCGAAATGGAGCGGCTTTGGGGCATCTTGGAGTTGGGGACTGTGAGTGGCCGCTGCGCCCCAGGGACCCTCGGGAAGGGGCGGCGCAGGCCCAGGGCAGGGTTGGGAAAGGCTGCCCGGCGGTCGAGGGCAGGGCTGCTCCGGGGCGCGGTGATAGCGCCCAGGCCGCCCGTCGGGGGGCTCCCGAGCTGCGGGCGAGGCCACCTCGGGGCGGGTGGGGGAACCACAGTCCAGGGCGGAGCGTGAGGATGCGCGCCTCGCTCCCCCGCGGCCCGGGCCCCGCGCGAGTGCTCTGGGGCCGTCCGGACTCCCGGACCCCCGCCCTGCCCTGGAAGCGCGCTCTGCCCAGCACCTGGCCGCGCTTTCCGTCTTCTCTCAAAGCCTCACTTTGGGACTCGAACCACCAGTCATGTGGCGAAGAGTGGAGACCCGGGGCTGAGGCTCGGGGACATTCAGGGGCGCGGGACGCCTCCCGCCCAGGCTGCGGTGACTGCGATCCGCCCCGCTTCCCCGCGAAGCTGGCGGGTTCTGAGAGCGCCTGGGGACGCCCGGTGCCCGGGGATGGGGGTAGGGGGACCTCGGGACACCCCGGAGGGGGAAGAACAGAGTACCCGGGAAGGGCGGCGGGGGCCGCGGGAGGGCGCTCAGAGCGTACAGATGCTGGTCCGTCAACCTCATAACGGTTCTGATCAGGGCTCCTAGAGAAGAAAGGGGGGACTAAATGGGGCGAGGTGCCAGGGACGGCCATTTCGGGGCCAAACGCCGCCCAAGACATTGGAGCTGTTTTAGGAGCTCAACTCTGCTGTTTACCATGTAAGCCTTTTTCTTTCCGCGGAAAAGTTGATTCAGGCTCATTAGCAAGGATGAGTGAGGATTATCATTGGGGATTAGAAAGATCCCCCCCCCCCCCCCCCCCCCGTTTCTAGGTTCTTTGTGGTTTAGTGTGTGAGAGAGAAGATTGGGGCAGGGAGTGGGTAGAGAGAGAGGGAAGGGAGTGTGAAATAAGCTTTGGAATCCGGCAGGCCTGGGTTCCTATTTGGGCTCCACTACCTGCTAGTTTAGTTCGACCTCTCTAAACTTCACTGCCCCCATTTTGACATATAGCCTCAGTTTCCCTATCTGGGAAATGGGACTTGAATACCAACTGGACTGGATTGTTGTGGAGAAGCCACTTAGCGCAGTCCCTGCCTGACTCTTTGAAGGCGAGCTCAGCACCAGGCTCTTCAGCCTCTTGGCCTCAAGTGCGCCCTCTAAAGGCCCAACAGCTCCTAGGTGACCAGGTCTAGAGGCCAAGTTTCTACAGAGCCAAGTTCAAGGTAGACCCACCACATACATACGTTTGAATCTAAATGAAGAACCCGCTACCAACATGGTCTGTCCACCTTTGGAGCAGATTTGTCATTTAGTTTCAACTTGGTGCTTTTCTCTTTCCTTCTTGTTTATAATGAGCTCACCGCATGCTCACATAATCACAGTAGCCAACTTAAAAGTGAACAACTTGCTTAGGAAACTACCCCAGCAACAGAGCTGTGGAAATTTAATTCCGTTTTCATCTCCAAGACACTCCAGGAGACTCTGACCTCCATTTGTAGCCAGCATGTGTTACTTAATTTCCCCCTTTAGGATTTCTTTTCCCTGTTTGGTGAACTCACATCTTGGGAGAATGGAAAGTTGACTATTGGTTCCTCCATCTTTCCATTCCTTCCTTCAGCTTCCTCAGCATGAGGCCAAATGTTGTACGCTGAGCTTCCAATAAGCAAGCCTAGAATAGGTAACGTCCATGCTGTCCCTTAGCGGAAGCCCCACACCCACTGCCTCCATTTGCCCCGGTGTGCCACATGCATGTTGTCAGGTTAGATGTGCGTCAGACATGGAAGGGGGAGGGCTTGAAATCCCCATGGAGAAGCCTTGGAGCCTGGGGTCTGGCGTTCCAGAACCCTCTCCTAGGTCTGGTTCTCTGTCCAGGTGCATGGGAGGTTCATAATACACAAACCGTCCTTTTCTACATCATAAGTATAGACATGCTAACATGCTATATAAGCAGACTTGGGGTGGAGCAGATAGATATTTATTCTTCTGCTGACTTTTGTTTTTTAGTGAACCTGATTGGACAATAAGTTAACTGTGATTCATCAAGACAGGAATTACTTTTAGAGAGATTTAAGTGCAAATCGTGGATGACCCTGGTAGACCTTCAGGGACCTCCTGAGGACCTGACAATTTCGTTTACCCGTCCTTACCTCCACGCCCAGCAGTGTTCTCTGTCTGACACAATAGTCTACAGGCACGGCTGTGCCTCTGGAATAAAACTGGTCCATGAAATGCTATTCAACGTGCTTTATTTATGACCAAATAAATGGGAAATGTCAAGAGCAGTTCAATAGCAACTGCATCTCTTCACTTATAAAATAAATAATTCAGTAAGACTAGGAAGTTCTTAACATTGCTTAGAAAAATGCTTACTATTTCAACCCATGGGTTGCAAAAAATGACTTCTGTATTTTTTTATAGATATTTTTTATTTATTCATCTTTATTAGAGAAACAGAGAGGACAGAGAGATATGAAAGAGATAGAACAGGAGGAGGAGCAGGAAGCATCAACTTTCATAGGTGCCTTGACCAGGCAGGCCTGGGGTTTTGAACTGGCGACCTCAGCATTCTAGGCCAATGCTTTATCCACTGCACCACCAATGGTCAGGCAACTTCTGTATTTTTATTTCAAAGTCTTTCTTAGGTGTAGATGGGCTGTAGGAAAAGGCCAAGTTGTGTTGTTTTAGCTTATGAAACAGAGCTGAGCACTGTCCCACTGATTGTAAATGATGCTATGACTTCTAGAGGCCAGTCACACCCTCCCACAAGCTGCTGTTTCTAGTTGCCTGGGATTCTGCAAACAGCTAGCAGAGACTGAGGGAGGACAACCGCCAGACACCCTGGGAACCCTTTCTGGGTTCATCCTCGGGGCCCTTTAGATGGTGCCGTGTTTTCTGAGCTGTGAGCTTTGGAGAGAAAGGGCTGCCGCCTCCCTTTCTACCCCTAGGCCAGCTATTCTGTCCTTGGGGGAGAGGCGGGTGGTGGCAGACAAAGGCACAGGCCTGGAGCCCAACACTGGATTTCCCAAGAAAAGTGGCTCTTGGATGAATTGTCTTTCTTGTGTTTCCCATCTTTTACAATTTAGCCACTAATCCATTGGAGGCAAGAGGCTGATCCAGCCGGTGTTTAAAAGATAAAAGAATCTTTAATTTCTAATAAAGTTAACATGTTTATTTAGATTTCTTTCTTTTTTTTTCTTTTTTTTACCAATGCGGTAGATAAAAAGGAGCAAAGATTACTTGTAAAACCATCATCCATAAGATAAGGTCGTCCATCAACATTCCTCTTTGTTTCACTCTAGTCTTTATTCCTATGGATACTTATCTTTTTAACAACAACAAGGGGATCATGATGTGTGTCTCATTTTGTAACTCCCACATGTGATTCGCACTTTCCGTGTCTTCGGAGTTAGGTGCGATTTGATGTTTTGATGGTGGATTTGCATTGCATAGCTATACCGTGACTGATTTATTCAACCCACTCTATCTAATGTTGGCCATCTGACATGTTTGCAGGGGATTTTTTCCTACTATTTCAAGGTTCACTATTATAATTTAGTTGGAGTTTGAAGGATGAGCAGAAGAGGACCAGGTTAGAAGGAGAGCAGTGTGTTCCCGAAACAGGGAAGAAGAGAAGGTCACACACAAAAGCTTAGAAGAAGCCGTGCCAAGAGTAGGGCGCTGCATGCTGCGCTTCACAGGGCTGGGCAGCAAAGTGCCGCGGCTGAGGGTCAGGAAGAGGGACCTGGTGGTGGCAGGGGGCTGGGGCTGGGGGGTGGTGCAGGTGCACAGAGGGAGAACCAGGCCGCAGCCAGAGCACAGGACCAGCCCTGGGCGACCAGACCCAAAGGAAGGGGGCGGATTAGATCCTCAAGCTAACTTGACCAGGGCGGGGAAATTACACGGGAGGGCAGCGTGTGCTCCCGTCCAGCAGCCTGGGTGACGGGAAAGGGGAAAAGGAGCCGGGCAGAGAGCAGCACTGTGGATCGGAAGTGCCGCCCTGGAGAACTGGACCGCCCTTTAGGAAACAGAATCACGGGAAAGATAAAAATAATAACAAGAGGCCTGACCTGTGGTGGCGCAGTGGATAAAGCGTCGACCTGGAAATGCTGAGGTCGCCAGTTCGAAACCCTGGGCTTGCCTGGTCAAGGCACATATGGGAGTTGATGCTTCCAGCTCCTCCCCCATCTCTCTCTCTCTCTCTCTCTCTCTCTCTCTCTCTCTCTCCTCTCTAAAAATGAATAAATAAATAAAAATAATAATAAAAAAAATAATAACAAGAACGAGGTCTGAGAGACGGGAAAAATCTCGAAGAGCCCCAAGCCAGATCCATTAAGTTAGGTGTTCTACAGGCATCGCTGGTTCCCTGGCGCCCATATCTCCCCCACAGACTCAGCAAACGTTCCCAGTAAAGGGTCAGAGATGAAGAATTTCAGGTTTTGCAGGCCACATAACCTTCAAAAAGTAAAAACGATTCCTAGCTCTGGGGCATGCAGAGAGAGGCTGTGGGCAGGGCGCAGTTCCCCAAAGGCTGCTCTGTCCTCCCCGCCCACACCAGAACACGGCTGGGACCCATCCCCCTGGTGGAGGTGTTCCCGGTGTACTGGAGATCATTTCTTTGCACCACCTTCCTCCATTGCCGCAAAATGATTTTTCAGTAATGATCATATAACGTGGTCAGTAATATTCATGATTGTCTTTGTTCTTCTGTTTTAAGTTAATTAATTGGGGGAAAAGGAATAGATTTAAACTTTAAAGACAGCATGCAATTTGAGTGAAACATTTCATGCAGTGACCCAAATTTCACGTTCCAAGTTAAAGTTTGTCACTCCGCACTCCTGCGCTCTGTTTTGCTATTTTAAATTTTAAACAAAAATACAATCTCCAGGTGGGCACATGGAGCGGCAGAAGTGTGACGTGATGTGAGTGCTGGTCTTGGTCTCCATAGTAACTGCTTGTTACTGTTCACTCAGATGTCCTGCTACAGGCAGTGGCAGGTGGCAATGCAGGGACTGCAGACGCGGACTGGGCCGAGGTGAGCTCCTGCTATTCTGAAATCCTGGGAACTTACTCTCAAAACAAGTGTGTATAGTTGGACCACACCTGTGCCAGGGGTCAAATGCATAACCAGCAGTTCCCTGAAATAACTTTTATGTAGAATATAATGTTTAAGAAAGAATGAGTATCCTGACCTGTGGTGGCGCAGTGGATAAAACATCTACTTGGAATGCTGAGGTCGCAGGTTGGAAACCCTGTGCTTGCCTGGTAAAGGCACATATAGGAAGCAGCTGTTATGAGTTAATGCTCTCTGCTTTCACTCCCTCTTTCTCTCTCTCTCTCCCTCTCTTTTATTCTCTCTCTTCTCTCTAAAAATCAATAAAATCTAAATATATATATATTAATTTAAAAAAAAGAAAGGATGCGTAATAAAAGCATGCTAATTTGAAGCTTACAGGCATAACATTGAAACAACTGTTTGGAACTCATAAAATAGCAGAGCAGGCCCTGGCCAATTGGCTCAGTGGTCAGCCCGGTGTGTAGAAGTCCCAGGTGCGATTCCTGGTCAGGGCAAACAGGAGAAGTGACCCTGCTTCTCCACCCCTCCCTCTTCTCTCTCTCTCTCTCTCTCTTTCTCTCTCCTGCTCTCCCGCAGCCATGGCTCCAACAGTTTGAGCAAGTTGGCCCATGGCGCTGAGGATGACACCATGGCATTGCCTCAGGTGCTAAAATAGCTCGGTTGCTGAGCAAGGGAGCAGCGGCTCCAGATGGGCAGAGCATTGCCCCACAGGGGGCTTGCCAAGTGGATTCTGAACAGGGCACATGTGGGAATCTTTCTTTATGCCTCCCCGCCTCTCACTTAATAAAAAAAAGAAAAATAGCAGAGCAAGTTTGAGTTGAGTGTTGTTGTTTTAAAGTTCTCTATTGATGATGTCCCACTGAATTCCATGCTCTGGGCTTGCTGCTCCACTCCCTGTCCCTGCAATGCTGCTCTGCAGGGATCAGGTCCTCCTTTGGAACTTCCCAACACTCATTTTCATGTGGAGTAAGCAACATTCTCTTTCATTATCCTCAATGTTAAGGCCCCTTCATAACCACCATCCTTCTTGTTCTCAGCCAATGACCCAACTTCCTATTACACCAAAGAAATTAGACCAACAGGTATAACCTTCTACCCACTTCTCACCGTCTCATCTCCGTCCACCCTCTGCTTCCTCTATCTAGTCTCAGAGGATGGGTTGCTCCCCCTGGTCAAGACCAACTCTCCAGCCCCACCACCTCCAGGGTTAGTCATCCTTTTTCCTTCTCCTTCTGTCTCTTTCTCTTTTTTGCTCCATACCCTCAGTTCTTATGCACAGCCTTACTTCTCATCCTAAAAAATAAAATAAAAACCAGAGTTCTCCTTGACTTCACACCACCCCCTCCCAGCTCTCTCCAGCCTCCTTCCTCTTGCCCTAACCTCTTCAGAGATGTGTCTTTGCAAAACACAAATGGCTATCATTAGAAAGGTGTATCTCTCATTGTCAGATAATACACTGACCTTCTACTTCATCAGTCTCCTCTGAGCTGGGTGCTTAGTCCGTCTGAGGCTAATCTATTCTTGGATATGCAAAAGGTGGACCAGATTCCATGCGGGGGGGGGGGGGGCAAGGTGAAGCTACCCAGGAGGCTGCCCGCCTAGAGTGTATTCCTTCCCTGATATTCACATCACCTGTCAATATCCATCTCAGTAAGGGACACAGGTATGAGCTTTAGAGTCAGGCTTCAAATGTTGATTTCCTGTCTGACCACTATTTACTGGCTGTGAGACTTTGGAAAAGTCACCTCCCTTCTCTATTCCCATATGTTTAAAATAGGGATCATCATACTGTACATACAGGATAATTTTATTTTATTTTATTTTTAAAGATTTTATTTATTTATTTTTTTTTACAGAGTCAGAGAGAGGGATAGATAGGGACAGACAGACAGGAACGGAGAGAGATGAGAAGCATCAATCATCAGTTTTTTGTTGCGACACCTTAGTTGTTCATTGATTGCCCTCTCATATGTGCCTTGACTGCGGGCCTTCAGCAGACTGAGTAACCCCTTGCTCAAGCCAACGACCTTGGGTCCAAGTTGGTGAGCCTTGCTCAAACCAGATGAGCCCGTGATCAAGCTGGCGACCTCGGGGTCTCGAACCTGGGTCCTTCTGCATCCCAATCCAACGCTCTATCCACTGTGCCACCGCCTGGTCAGGCCATACAGGATTTTAAAGTTTAGCAAGTTTCCTATGTTCCCAAATCTGCATAATGACAAAAATCCATCTGAAGTTCTGATGAGGAGGAGGCCGCTTTTGTTATGATGAGGCGGAGTGATCCAGAGAAGATGAAGATTTTGTTTTGTTTTGATATTCAATGAAAGGATTTGTTGTGTGTTTTTCCCCCCCCCAGAAAATCTTGGAAAATGTATACGAGTCATGAAGATATTGGGTATGACTTTGAAGATGACCCCAAGGATAAGAAGACACTCAAACCGCACCCAAACATCGATGGCGGATGGGCTTGGATGATGGTCCTTTCTTCTTTCTTTGTGCACATCCTCGTCATGGGCTCCCAGATGGCCCTGGGGGTCCTCAACGTGGAATGGCTTGAAGAATTCCATCAGAGCCGTGGCCTGACCGCGTGGGTCAGCTCCCTCAGCATGGGCATCACCTTGATCGTGGGTATGTTCGCCTGTGACCTGCTGTAAAACTGAGTCATGATAAAATGACAGTCCCCACTGTAAATAATGTTTTATATCAGGGGTTGGGAACCTATGGCTCACGAGCCAGATGTGGCTCTTTTGATGGCTGCATCTGGCTCGCAGACAAATCTTTAATAAAAAAAATAATGTTAAAATATAAAACATTCTTATGTATTATAATCCATTCATTTCTAACCACTCATGTTCATGGTTGCGGGTGGCTGCAGCCAATCACAGCTGTCCTCTGGGACAACACCAAGTTTTTATTGGATAATGCGTAATGTACACGGGTCATTGTGTGGCTCTCAGGGAATTACATTTTAAAATATGTGGCGTTCATGGCTCTCTCAGCCAAAAAGGTTCCCGACCCCTGGTTTTATATTGTTAAAGCAATAATGTTAATGTTGCTGCTTTTCTGTGTGTGTGAGAGAGAGGGAGAGAGAGAGAGAGAAACATCAACTCATTGTTCCACCTAGTTGTGCCATTGATTGCTTTTCATATGTGCCCAGCGAACTCAGGAGGTCAAGATGGCGCCCTCGGATGGAACCAGCAATGTAGGGATTGGTGGCCCTGCAATCGAGCCTGAGGCCCTGGGCTCAAGCTGGTGATCCGAGGCTCAAACCGGCAACCTCAGTGCTCTGGGGCAGTGCTCTATCTACTATGCCACTGGCCAGGGAGATGTTGCTATTTTTTTATTGTGGTAAACTATTCAGCACATAAAGTTTACCATTTTAACAATTTTTGGGTATATGGTTCCATGCCACTGAACATATTCTTTGCCACCGTCTCCCTCCAGAACTTTTTTCATCTTCTCAAATTGAAACTCTGTACCCATTAAACAGAAGCTAAGTCCCTATGCCTTCTTCCCCAGCCCCTGCCCACCAGCACCCTGCTTTCTGTCTCTGTGAATCTGATTGCTCTAAGTACCTCGGAAAAGTGGGATCATATCATATTTGTCCTTTTGTGGGATTTTACTATTTGAATATTGTAAACATTGGGGGATTTTTCAGCATTTTTTTTTCCTGAAGTTGGAAATGGGGAGGCAGTCAGTCCCCTCCCGCATGCGCCCGACTGGGATCAACCTGGCATGCCCACCAGGGGGCGATGCTCTGTCCATCTGGGGCGTCACTCTGTTGCGACCAGAGCCATTCTAGCGCCTGAGGCAGAGGCCACAGAGCCATCCTCAGCGCCCGGGCCAGCTTTGCTCCAGTGGAGCCTTGGCTGTGGGAGGGGAAGAGAGAGAGAGAGAGGAAGGAGAGGGGGAAGGGTGGAAAAGCAGATGGGCACCTCTCCTGTGTGCCCTGGCCGGGAATCGAACCCGGGACTCCTGCATGCCAGGCCGACACTCTACCACTGAGCCAACCTGCCAGGGCAACATTGGGGGATTTTTAAAATTGATCATTCTTAAAACTCTCTTTGCCCCAAGCTCTGTTTTCTTAACTGTTATAACACTGTTGTATATTATTACTAATATCTGTTCATCTAACACTTACAAATATTTCTAAAAGATAAAAGTTCCAGAGAAAACACTATAAAATTCAACTTACAATCTTATTTCAGTGTTCTAATTAATTTGAAATATTGACCCTGTGTTAATGGAAAATCTGTTAGACTGTTTTTAGAAAGGTTACTGATATAGCTAACAGAAAGGAATAATAATATATTCTTGCATTTTCTGGCTAACCCTACCCACACAGCAATCTATGAAACCAATTCTTTTCCATTTGCAGGTACTGAACCAGGAAGTTATAAATGTACTATGTTATTATACTAGTTCATGTGTCTCATTTGGGGAACTAAACAACTTTCACTGTCAACAACTAGTTATGATACACCAGGCGCTTTCCTTGACTTTATCTCATTTAATTTTATTTAGTTCTCTTAACCATCTACCACTGTGCCCTAATGTTCACTGGCTCCACTTGAAAGGAACAGAGATAGTTTTGTCAGTTATTTTTTTTAATTTAAAGTATTTGTGATATCTTTTATACTGGAGGGAAAGATAAATGGCCTCAAATCTTTTTCTGGTTTTGTGGGAGTGTATGTGTGACAAGCCCGTGTGTGTTTGCTGGGGGTCTGTGACTTTTCAGTGATTTCTACATTAGCGAGTATTGCGTGAGTCCAGCTCAGAGATTTGTTGATTGTGGCTGGCATTCAGTTGGCGCTGTTTGGGTGAATACACATGACTTTAGCACAGTGATAGTGCTAATGGCAGAAAACAGGACAGAGTGTTATTTCCCCAAGATATGGATACTTTTATCAAAGGGAATTAATACTAATTTAGCTTTTAAATTAAATAAGAGCACCATATGTGTGTGAGAGAAATGCTGAGAAATTCTTTTTGCCTATAACATTGATGAACCGACTCCTTCACCCCTGAGTTGGCCCTGTTAAAACTAGGACTATTTTGTCTTGTGAAAAATGCAGGTAGGTTTGTTGTGTTGCAGTGAATGTGCTGGTTTTGTTTTTGATGTAATTCTACCTTCTCAATAGGTCAGTAAAAAAAAAAAACTCTTCTAGAATGCTTAAAATCCGATGTGTTTTGTTGTTATTTTACTTTTTTTAAAAATAAATTTTTATGCCCTGACCAGATAGCTCGGTTGGTTAGAACATCATCCTGAAACACAGAGGTTGCCATTCGATCCCCAGTCGGGGCAAGAATGGAAACAGATCAATGTTCTTTGTCTCTCTGTACCTTCCTCTCTAACTAAAATCAATCAATAATTTTTTTTTTGCCCTGGCCGGTTGGCTCAGCGGTAGAGCGTCGGCCTAGCGTGCGGAGGACCCGGGTTCGATTCCCAGCCAGGGCACACAGGAGAAGCGCCCATTTGCTTCTCTACCCCTCCACCGCACTTTCCTCTCTGTCTCTCTCTTCCCCTCCCGCAGCCAAGGCTCCATTGGAGCAAAGATGGCCCGGGCGCTGGGGATGGCTCTGTGGCCTCTGCCTCAGACGCTAGAGTGGTTCTGGTCGCAACATGGCGACGCCCAGGATGGGCAGAGCATCGCCCCCTGGTGGGCAGAGCGTCGCCCCTGGTGGGCGTGCCGGGTGGATCCCGGTCGGGCGCATGCGGGAGTCTGTCTGACTGTCTCTCCCTGTTTCCAGCTTCAGAAAAATGAAAAAAAAAAAAATAATAATAATAATAATTTTTTTTTTAATTAAAAGGAATTAAATTTTAAGGGGTAGAACAAAGTACTTGTGGATGCCATTTTTAATTTTTTTATTGATCTTTGAGAGGAAAGAGAGAAACATTGATTTGTTGTTCCACGTATTCACGCCATCATTGGTTGATTCTTGTATGTGCCCTGACTGGGGGATCAGCCCCACAATCTTGGCGTTCCCAGACAATGTGCTAACCAGCTGGGCTACCCAGGCCAGGGCAGCGTATTCAGAATTCTGTTTGAGAGCCCAGACTCCCTGAACTCCAGACAGTGGAATTTTAGGTTGCAGACCACCTTTTCCACAGGAAGAGTACCTGAAAAACCTCTTTTGCTCTGGGGCTCAGAAATCCTAACGCAGCAAGGCTCATAGTTATATCAACTCAAATTCGTTTCTTCTATCTATCATGACCCTAAATGCTGCCCATTATCTTGAGTTGCCTGGTACAAGGTGGCTACAGTTGTGTTTAGTGCTTTTCCAAGCCCAGGGCCATCAAGTACAGCCCCCTGAATTTAGCACTGACTACATGCTAAGTGCATATTATGTGCATGATCTCATTTGATCATACGGCAATACCGGAGGCTAGGCCATCATCTCCACCTGACAAGAAGACCATTCCACACTCCGAGGCATTAAGTAACGTACCTAAGGTTAAATAGCCAGTAAGTGTGGGACAGGCTTTAAACCTGGTCCATTGGACTTCAAAGTGGTGTCCACTCTACCACACTGCCTGCCACTATGTCAAATAAGAACTGAAAATATGTTTGCACTGAATCAACAGAAATCACTTATATTTTCTAAGCATTGTAAGCACAATTGGGTTACCTCCGGCTTGAAAGCCATCTCTCTCTTGGGCAGTAAGCTGCATATGGGAAATCCAATAATTTCATTCTTGTCTTTTATTCTTTGCTAGCATGGGTTTTTCCAGTTTCCTACAGAAGTTTCCAATTTTTAAAAACACCTTAATTGGATCTACAGCAGCCTTTGTGATGGCTCTCGGAATCGTTCTCGGTGGCAGCTATGTTGTTAGGGGAATCTCTGGGCTGCAGAAGGTCACTGACTTACTAAGTAGATTTAGCACAGTGGGTGTCAGTCTTGGCTGCATATCAGAGCCCCCTGGGCACTTTTTAAAATGTATTGAGGTGACATTGGTTAATAAAATTATATAGGTTTCAGGTGTACAGTTCTATAATACATCATCCGCATATTGCATTGTGTGTTCACCACCCTGGGCACTTTTAATAACTGTGATGGTGAAGCTGCACTTGGACCATCACAGCAGAATCTCATGGGATGAGGACCAGGCATCAGGTTTTACGGGGAGGGAGGTGTTTTCTTAAAGCTCCTAGGTGACAGCAATGTTCAGCCAAGACAGAGAGCCATTGATTTAGAGGGTCCTCATGCCTTGTCGCTGTGTGGGGTTGTTACTCCAAGAGACCAGGAGTTCAGTGAGCACTCTGATCTCCTCCAGGATTGTGTGTCAGGGCTCACCTCAGACTGTTCCCTCACCTCAGCTGTTTTCAACCTGCCAGATGCTGGCTGGGCAAGAAATGACGACTTCCTCAGGGTGCTCCCCGCAACAGCGGAACTCTCACTATGTGGCAAATGGGCTGGGAGTCAGATTCCGTCTTCTGAAGAGAGAGTCTGATATGGAGTATGATCTCGTTCCAAGACACCGAATTCCTCTACAAGAGTGGGACTCAGAGCCAACGGGCGGTATCTCCGTCTTCTCTCTCCCCTCGCTGTAGACTGCATGGGGGGGGGGGGGGGGTTATTAGTTTTGTTGAAATAAGATTTCAAGCTCGGAGATGCCACTGAACATCAGTAAACAGTGGTTAAAAAAAACCAAGGAACTGTCAGAAAGCTTGGGTGTGATTTCCTTTTTCTGATGTGTCTGTAGTTTGTAACTGTGGCAGTCGCTGCACTTCTGGGTCAGACTGTGCCCGTCGGCAAATCTTAAGTGACAAGAAGCTCCCACGCCAAGGAGGTGAAAGTCGAGGAGCCAAAAAGCCAGACACCATTATCAACCAATGTTCTTATCAGTAAAGCAATTCATATTTTCCTTCTGATATGTAATAGTCCTGCAGACACGAATATCTGCGCTTGGAATTTCCCCCTTCTTTCCTCACATGCATTTTCCCCCCTTAATTTTATTTAGAAAATTAACTTTGAACAGGGTGACATTGATCAATAAGAGTACATAGGTTTCAGCTTACATGCTTTCTTTTTTTTTTTTTTTTTTTTTAATAAATTTTTATTAATGGTAATGGGATGGCATTAATAAATCAGGGTACATATATTCAAAGAAAACATGTCTAGGTAATTTTGTCATCAAATTATGTTGCAAACCCCTCGCCCAAAGTCAGATTGTCCTCCGTCACCCTCTATCTAGTTCTCTGTGCCCCTCCCCCTCCCCCCAACTCTCTCCCTCCCTCCCTCCCATGTCCTCCCTCCCCCCCCACCCTTGGTAACCACCACACTCTTGTCCATGTCTCTTAGTCTCATTTTTATGTTCCACCAATGTATGGAATCATGTAGTTCTTGTTTTTTTCTGATTTGCTTATTTCACTCCTTATAATGTTATCAAGATCCCACCATTTTGCTGTAAATGATCTGATGTCATCATTTCTTATGGCTGAGTAGTATTCCATAGTGTATATGTGCCACATCTTCTTTATCCAGTCCTCTATTGAAGGGCTTTTTGGTTGCTTCCATGTCTTGGCCACTGTGAACAGTGCTGCAATGAACATTACATGCTTTCTTAATACGAGTTTCATGCGCGTGCAGAAATGCTTGCTTCTGGGCCTTCCTGTCATGTGGAAAATATGTTCATGCTTCTGCACTGTGATCTGTTGACCTTTCATATCCTAAAAGGCCTATTAACAGCAAAGCCATGAGTCATGCATTTTTTTCTTTTCTATCCGTTTTTTTCCAGATTTCAGGACTGAAGTGACCACGGGTTTCAAAAAATAAAAATATTTGTAAAAAAAATCAAAGAAATATCTTTAACTTATGATTTCTGAATTTTACTTGTCCCCTATAATTCCCACAGATGTTTATCAATGTGCTTAGTTTATATATTTGTATAATGTGTTTATTTTCTACTACATATAAGAGTATATTCATTTAGCATATATTTACTATATTAAATATAAGAGGTTTACCTACTGAATTATTTTCTATAGTGCAATGGGGCTAATTAAATGAATAAGTCTTTACCTTCATAATTTTTAGGATTCAGTTCTCTCAAAACCATTTGACCAAATATATATATATTTTTAGCTAACCTTGTATCCAAATATTCATGTGAATATAGTTAAAACTTTATAGGGTATTTTTCAATTTGGGCTAAAAGGGGAAGCTCCTTAGAGTTCAACAAGTTTTTTTTTGTTTTTGTTTTTGTTTTGTTTTTTTTCATTTTTCCGAAGCTGGAAACGGGGAGGCAGTCAGACAGACTCCTGCATGCACCCAACCGGGATCCACCCGGCATGCCCACCAGGGGGCAATGCTCTGCCCCTCTGGGGCGTTGCTCTGTTGCATCCAGAGCCACTCTAGCGCCTGAGGCAGAGGCCACAGAGCCATCCCCAGCGCCCAGGCCATCTTTGCTCCAATGGAGCCTCGGCTGCGGGAGGGGAAGAGAGAGACAGAGAGGAAGGAGAGGGGGAGGGGTGGAGAAGCAGATGGGTGCTTCTCCTGTGTGCCCCGGCTGGGAATCGAACCCGGGACTCCTGCACGCTAGGCCGACGCTCTACCGCTGAGCCAACCGGCTAGGGCCTAATAATGATTAAAAAGAAAACCAAGATGATGTTTGAAATGTACCATCTTACTAAACACTGAGTGCAGCCTCATACTGTTTTACAAAAATCTGGATTGCTATGTGGGCACGGAATCATTGATCACAAGGCAAGCATTAGGCTTTCATGATATCAGAAATTAGCACAAAATCAGAAAGGAAAAAAAGAGGATTGACAAAAATTAGAGTGTCATAGTAAAATAAGTAATCAGAACGTGTATCATACAATACTGTACTGCTGTGAATATTGGAACATCTTACGTAACATTACCCATTGTATTCCTGAATCTCCATATGGTGTCGTAAATGTGTAACCTGATGGGTCCAGTCTGAAGAGTTCTTTTCAGCTTAGTTTATATCTGGGTGTCCTCATAAAAATAGGCTACAGGTTCCTTTCCTGAAGTGTGTGAGTCCTGAGAACCCCCTTCCTATATTCCCTTTAGGTTTGGGGTCAGAAACTGAAATGTGTACAGAGACCAAACAAGTAACGTAAATGAGGGCAAGAGGCCAGATATAAGACTAAAGGGAAGGGTGGAGACTGTGGCAAACTAGAGTGGGTGAGATGCAGCTAAAGGGATCAGCTACTGCATGACACCAGCTGATTTGAGCTGTGTGGGAAGATATTCTGTGTTGCCAGTAAACTTTTTTTGAATTCTCTTAGTTTTTAAATGTGACAAATGATTCAAAACATTTTTAAAGCACTGTTTGGATAAATAAAACACATTGATAGGCTGAACAGAGCCCCTAGACCACTAGTTTAGGACTTCTGGTGTAGCCAAGAGAATGAACCAATTTGTCTACTATATTTATTTTAGGTCTGCCTTCCTTGAAAACCTACAGCCTTAGGCTCTCCATTGAAATAACAATAATAATAATTATTATTTTTTTGTATTTTTCTGAAGTTGGAAACGGGGAGGCAGTCAGACAGACTCCTGCATGCGCCTGACCGGGATCCACCCGGCATGCCCACCAGGGGGCGATGCTCTGCCCATCTGGGGCATTGCTCTGTTGCAACCAGGGCCATTCTAGCGCCTGAGGCAGAGGCCATGGAGCCATCCTCAGCACCCGGGCCAACTTTGCTCCAATGGAGCCTTGCCTGTGGGAGGGGAAGAGAGACAAGAGGAAGGAGAGGGGGAGGGGTGGAGAAGCAGATGGGCGCCCCTCCTGTGTGCCCTGGCTGGGAATCGAACCCGGGACTCCTGCACACCAGGCCGAGGCTCTACCACTGAGCCAACAGGTCAGGGCCTCCAGTGAAATTAAAATCCATCTCTACATCCTAAAAGCTATTTGCATAGAATGCAATGGGATTTTGATCCATGGAAGCCCCCAAGTTTTATTACCTTGTCCCGAGCTCAGAATGTCTTGCATACCTTGATCCCCCTTTCTGTCTCTGACCTCATGTGCAGGTAGAGCCTCTGACTCTCTCATGTAGGCAAGATTCCCATACATATGCATGTATTAAATTTGGGGTGTTTTTCTCTTGCGAAAAGAAAAGGATAGATACACACATAAAGCAATGTTGGTTTTGGTGTGTTTTATTTATTTATTTATTTATTTATTTTTGTATTTTTCTGAAGTTGGAAACGGGGAGGCAGACAGACTCCCGCATGCTCCCGACCGGGATCCACCCAGCATGCCCACCAGGGGCGATGCTCTGTCCATCTGGGGCGTCGCTCTGTTGCAACTAGAGCCATTCTAGCACCTGAGGCAGAGGCCACAGAGCCATCCCCAGCACCCGGGCCAACTTTGCTCCAATGGAGCCTTGGCTGTGGGAGGGGAAGAGAGAGACAGAGTGGAAGGAGAAGGGGAGGGGTGGAGAAGCAGATGGGCGCTTCTCCTGTGTGCCCTGGCTGGGAATCGAACCCGGGACTTCTGCACACCAGGCCAACGCTCTACCACTGAGCCAACCGGCCAGGGCTTTGGTGTGCTTTATTTAACAGTGCTAGTAATGTTTTATCTTTAACTTCATATGATGATTTACTCAACAAGCAGGAAAATAAAATGCTTTCTTCTTTGTCCATTCCCTTTTCCATGTTCGGTGGCAGGACCTTTCATCGGCTTGTTCATTAACACTTGCGGCTGCCGCCGGACGGCAATCATTGGAGGGCTCGTGAACTCGCTGGGCTGGGTATTGAGCGCCTATGCCGCCAACGTTCACTATCTCTTTATCACCTTTGGAGTGACGGCTGGTAAGCAGATTGATTTTCTTTTAACTTGCCTTTAAATGTTTCGATTGGGCATTTTGGCAATGAATTTTATTGTTCAGGAAAGAGACCAATTAAAATAGTTTGTCCTTCTGTCTCCTCCACCCCACCCCCACTTTATCCTCCAGGAAATAGATACTTTTTGCTATATTAATTATGCCTTCAGCGTGGGCAGGACAACCTGACAACTGTCCTTGGCCTCACTAATAGAATTTAATTAAATTTTCCATCCCTGGTTCTAAGCACTGTCCTTTCTCTTGTAAGGAACAGGAAAAGGAGGGTAAAACCACAGATGTAGGTGAAATATTAAGGAAATTAATACCATTCTCTCATTTAATAACTGCAGAACCAAGCATGAGTCACGGGGGGGAAAAAATCATTTTCTCCTTCAGCCCTGTTCAAATTAATGGCATAGAAGCAAAACCCACCTACACGTGAGGCTCTCGCAGCAGATCTAGAGCACAGTTAGAGTGGCAGTCCCCAGCGAAGAGGCAAAGACGGCTGCCAAGGCAGCGCAGTTTGCGTCTCCGTTCTGATAAATACCCTCCCGGCTGTAATTTCCTTTATCAACAGGTGGCAGAATTCACACAGGTAAGTAGTTTCTTACTTGTACGGTAGTACTTCAATGAACCAGATCCAGCTTTTGTTTTTTTGTTTTTTTTACTTTTCAATTACAGTTGACATACAGTATTATATTAGTTTCAGGTGTACACCCCAGTGACTAGACATTCTATAACTTAAGTGACCATCCTGATGAGTCTGGTGCCCATATTATTGACTGGGTATCCTGTGCTGTAGTTTGCGTCCCCGCGACTGTTCTATAACAACCAACTTGTACTTCTTAATCCTTTTATCTTTTTCAACAACTTTCCTAACCCCTTCCCATTGGGCAACCATCAAAATGTTCTCTGTATCTATGAGTCTATTTCTGTTCTGCTGGGTTTTGTTTTTTTTTCCTGCTTGTTTGTTTTTTAGATTCAGTTGTTGATAGATATGTATTTATTGCCTTTTCTTACCCCCCCCCCCCGAAGCTGGAAACTGGGAGGCAGTCAGACAGACTCCCACATGCGCCCGACCAGGATCCACCCGGCATGCCCACCAGGGGGCGATGCTCTGCCCATCTTGGGGCGTCGCTCTGCTGCAATCAGAGCCATTCTAGTACCTGAGGCAGAGGCCACATAGCCATCCTCAGCGCCCGGGCAAACTTTGCTCCAGTGGAGCTTTGGCTGCGGGAGGGGAAGAGAGAGACAGAGAGGAAGGAGGAAGGAGAGGGGGAGGGATGGAGAGGCAGATGGGCGCTTCTCCTGTGTGCCCTGGCCAGGAATCGAACCTGGGATTCCTGCACGCCAGGCTGATTTATTGCCATTTTATTCATATTTTTCCCCACATATACCATGCTTATTAAGATATAATTTGCATGTAGTACAATTCAACCTTCTTAGGAAATGGCTCTATGCACACAACCACCACCCCAGTCAAGGTATAGAATAATTTCATCACCCCCCAAATTTCTCTGGTACTTCTCCAAGTCCCTGAAAACCACTGACCTGTTTTCTGTCCCTACAGTTCTGTCTTATTCAGACTATCATATAAATGGAATCATACAATATGGAGCCTTTGGAGTCTGGCTTCTTTCTCTGAGCATAATGCATCTGAGATTTAACCACGTCGTTGCATGAAGACATAGTTCTTTCATTTTTGTTGCTGAGTAGTATTCCTTCATATGGATGTACCTATCACAATTTTCCATTCACCAGTTAAAGGAAGTTTAGGGTTTTTCCAGTTTTGGGTGATTATGAATATAGCTGCTCTAAACATTATTGTCCATATTTTTTATCCTTTTTTTTCTTCCTCCTCCTCCTCCTCCTTCTTCTTCTTCTTCCTCCTCCTCCTCCTCCTTCTTCTTCTTCCTCCTCCTCCTTCTTCTTCTTCCTCCTCCTCTTCCTCCTCCTCCTCCTTCTTCTTCTTCCTCCTCTTCCTCCTCCTTCTTCTTCTTCTTCCTCCTCCTCTTCCTCCTCCACCTCCTCCTTCTTCTCTTCTTCTTCCTCCTCCTCCTCCTCCTCCTCCTCCTCCTCCTCCTTCTCCTTCTCCTTCTTCTTCTTCCCTTTAACATTTCATGTAATACTGTTTTGGTGGTGATGAACTCCTTTAGCTTTTTCTTGTCTGGAAAACTCTATATGTCCTTCAATTCTAAATGATAACTTTGCTGAAAAAGTTGTAGGTCCTTATTTTCATCACTTTGAATATTTCTTTTTTTTTTGTATTTTTCTGAAGCTAGAAACGGGGAGAGACAGTCAGACAGACTCCCGCATGCGCCCGACCGGGATCCACCCGGCACGCCCACCAGGGGCGACGCTCTGCCCACCAGGGGGCGATGCTCTGCCCCTCTGGGGCGTCGCTCTGCCGCGACCAGAGCCACTCTAGCGCCTGGGGCAGAGGCCAAGGAGCCATCCCCAGCGCCCGGGCCATCTTTGCTCCAATGGAGCCTTGGCTGCGGGAGGGGAAGAGAGAGACAGAGAGGAAGGGGGGGGGGGTGGAGAAGCAAATGGGCGCTTCTCCTATGTGCCCTGGCTGGGAATCGAACCCGGGTCCCCTGCACGCCAGGCCGACGCTCTACCACTGAGCCAACCGGCCAGGGCCACACTTTGAATATTTCTTGCCACTTCTGTCTGGCCTGCAAAGTTTCTGTTGAGAAGTCAGCTGACAGTCAAATGGGAGCTCCCTTGTAAATAATTAACTGCTTTCTTTTTCCTGCTTTTAAGATTCTCTCTTTGTCTTTAAGCCTGATTTTCTTTATAAGTACAGACTTGCAATCCTAATAAATAACACATTGATGGTAACATTAGAATAAGAGATAAAAATTATAGTTCGGAATTCGTGCTTTTGTCTCACTTATTATCTGTGTAACTTGGATAAATTACCTCACCTACTTAAGCCTCAGTTTCCTTATCTGGAAAATGGGATAATTAAGAGTACTTGTTTTACAGCGTTGTTGAAATGATTATATGAGATAATCGGTATGAAGCACTGGGCACATAATAAAGCTAATATGTAATGGTTATTAGATATACAGTTGACCTTTGAACAACACAAGTTTGAACTGTGTGGGTTCACTTGTATGTGGATTTTTTTCAACAAATAGTGTAAGTATATTTTTCTCTTCCTTATGATTGTATTAGTAACATCTTCTATTTTCTAGCTTACTTAAGAATACAGTAAATAATTAATATAACATGCAAAACATGTGTTAATCAACTCTTTATGTAATTTGTAAGGCTTCCAGTAAACAGTAGGCTATTAATTAACTTGGGCGTTATCAAAAGTTATACACAGATTTTCAACTGTGCAAGGTGTCAGCATCCCTAACCCCCATGTTGTTCAAAGGTCAATTGTATAATATGAAATTTTTATTGTATTATAAGCTCAAGTATATGCTTGTAAAGCCAGCAGCCATGGCTGCCACTATCAAAGCAGCCCGGCCCATGCAGGTTCGCATTGGATTCGGACAGTCGGTAAAGAAACAATGAAGCCAAAAGCTGATGGGCTGTCATCTTTAATTCTAGCTTGCTCCCGGCGGGCAAGTAAAAACACACACTGGGCTCCAAAACCCACTCACATTCAGTGCTCACACAGCTACTGACTTATCCGAGTTTCCTAGAATCAAAGGTTTCTAGCTCACCAGCCTTATTCTCCTCAGTTCCCTATCTCCTTCCTTATCCCAGATACAAACTCTACACAAACTGGCATCTCTCTCAGTACTCCACCATCTTGGCTGCTTCTCCTGGCCCCCTCCACGTGGCCACCTTCTGCTCTCTGCTCTGCTCTCCCCTCTAATGATAATCTCAGGAACCAAGAGCGCAAGCTCCTGTTCTGCCCCCATTTTATAGTGTAGATTCCAAACCTTTAATCCAATATACAAAATAGGGAAGTCTCTAATACAAGACACTTCTCTGAGGCATGATTGGATTGTACCGCCCCACCTCAAAACGGGTGGGAAAGGCTTAATCCCAAAACCAAGCCCTATGCCCACGGAGACACACATTAATATCACCTGGGCAACAGCCTCCACGTGGGCAGCGCCACTTTAACAAAGTGAGCATAATACATTTTATCTGCCCAACAATGCTTTATTTATTTATTTTTATTTTTAATTTTTTTTAAGTGAGAGGAGGGGAGATAGTGAGACAGACTCCAGCATGTGCTTCTGCTGGGATCTACCCAGCAGCTCCCGTCAGGAGCTATTTTTAGAGCCTGAGGCTGACATGCTCAGACAACAGAGCTATCCTCAGTGCCCAGGGCCAACACTTGAACCAGTTGAGCCACTCGCTGCAGGAGGGGAAGCGGGAAGGAAGAGGAAGAGTGAGGGGAAGAGATGCAGATGGTTGCTTCTCTTGAGTGCCCTGATCAGGAATCAAACCTGGGACATCCATACTCCAGGCCAGTGCTCTGTCCCCAAACAACTGGCCAGGAGACCTGTTCATTTTTTCAGATAAGACAATGATAGGATTATGTTGTTTAATCATAATCAATATTTAAGAGATTCATTCTAAAAATGTTTGCACATAAAATGATATAATCAAAATTTGCTTCAAAATATTATGGAGGGCATTAATTCTGTGCCACAATATTTAATATGAAAGAATTTCTTGGTTGTTTAACAAGTACTTTTTCCCCCCAAAATAAGCACTGATACATTTACTTTGCAACTGAGACTTTTTTTGTTCCTTAATGGTGGAAGTAGAAAATTAATCTTGTACTGAAAGAGATAGCTATTATTTTTTAAATGTGACCACTTGTCTTCCCGTAGAACTTGATCTCATTCCTTTGTTGTGAGGCAGGCATTGTTCTAGGTACCTGGGAGAGTGTTCTAGGCCCATCAGTGAACAAAACACAGCCCTGACCTCATGGAGCTCCTTATCTAACAAACAGGGGTGCAGGGGGTGGGGGGTGTCAGGTCATAAACAATACA
Organism: Saccopteryx bilineata; assembly: GCF_036850765.1. Taxonomy (NCBI): domain Eukaryota; kingdom Metazoa; phylum Chordata; class Mammalia; order Chiroptera; family Emballonuridae; genus Saccopteryx; species Saccopteryx bilineata. The sequence goes on from NC_089494.1 coordinate 8,780,327, forward strand.
TACAGTAAATAAGCCTAATTCTTCTCAGCAACCTGCTGGCAGCTGGGGGTGAGCAGTGTAGGGTGAGAGGCAGTGTGGGCAGGAGAAAGGGACCCAGGAGAACGCGACGAGGCTCTGAAGTCGGGTCTGAATTCCATCCTGATCTCTCCAATTATCAGCCATGGGATCTTGGGAAAGTAACTTAATCCCCATAAAATTCAGCACCCCCCTATTTGTTTGTTTGCTTATTTATTATTCTCAGAGAGAGAAACATTCGTTCATTGTTTCACTTATTTACGCCATCATTGGTTGATGCTTGTATGTGTCCTGAGTTTCAGGGAGACAGGACCTGAGACTTTGATGTGTCAGGGCGACGCTCTAACCAACTGAGCTACTTGGCCAGGGCTGTTCAACACCCCCTTTTATAACCACAGCTAGTTTTCTAAAGAAAACTCAATCAGATTAAGCCTGGAAAGCAACCAGCATATTCTCGGCACTCAGTGCTAATTATTACGGTATCAGGCTGTGCGATCAGTCTGGTCTCCTCCCAAAGTCAAGTAATTCTGCAACTATTAAATGATGCTGAACTAGGGAGGCATCAGCTTCAGGGAGTGACATTGATCAGAGTCTCTTTTATACTGTACGCTGCCATCCTAATGTGGGGAGCTCCAGGTGGGGCCCTGTGATCATTGTAATGGGGCTCATGGGCCTGACCAGGCGGTGGCGCAGTGGATAGAGCATTGGAATGGGAGGCAAAGGACGCAAGTTCGAGACCCTGAGGTCGCTGGCTTGAGCACGGGCTCATCTGGTTTGAGCAAAGCTCACCAGCTTGAGCCCAAGGTTGCTAGCTTGAGCAAGGGGTCACTCTGTCTGCTGTAGCTACCCCCCCACCCCCCGGTCAAGGCACTATATGAGAAAGCAATCAATGAACACAAGGAGCCGCAGTGAAGAATTGATGCTTCTTATCTCTCTCCCTTCCTGTCTGTCCCCATCTGTCCCTCTCTTTGACTCTGTCTCTGTCACAAAAAACAAAACAAAACAAAACAAAACAAAAAAACCCACAAAAAAACAAAAAAACAAGAGAATGGGTCTCATGGTTTCTCTGTCTGTTCTTGGAACTTGAGAACAACCCACAACCTCTTGGCCAGTATTTTATTTATTTTATTTTCATTTCATTTTATTTATTTGTTTTTCGTAGACTTCATTCAGAAGAGCAGGTTTAGGTCCACAGCAAAACCGAGGAGAAAGCACAGACAGTTTCCCAACCACTGGCCCCAATGCAAACACCCCCCACCAGCATTTTAATTGTGTCTGTGCACATCAATCACAGACTGTGCTATTTTCTAGGAAAGATACAATTCAAAAGCAGGGCTACAAATAAGTGTTAGGTGGTTTTGACATGGAGTACGTATATTTATGGCCACATTATAATTCCTTTTATTCTTCCAATTAATTTGTGAACAGACTGGCCCCTTCCTGAGACCTCTGCAAATTGCCTGAGGGTGATCTTCCTCCCTTGTCCATAAATACTCTCCCAGGTACTCCTTGCACTTAGACCTGACACCAGAGCCCTTGGAACCCGTCCGTTCTTTCAGCAGATCACTAAGCACACACCGCATTGTTCTGGGCAGTAAGGGGCGCGTACCAGGGGTGACAGTCAAGATGCAGCCCTGCTCTGGAGCTTACATTCTGATGTGCGAATGGGAATTGTTCTATTATTAAAGTCACCTGTAATGGCCCTGGCCGGTTGGCTCAGTGGTAGAATGTCGGCCTGGCGTGCGGGGGACCCAGGTTCGATTCCCGGCCAGGGCACATAGGAGAAGCGCCCATTTGCTTCTCCACCCCCCCCCCCTTCCTCTCTGTCTCTCTCTTCCCCTCCTGCAGCCAGGGCTCCATTGGAGCAAAGATGGCCCGGGCGCTGGGGATGGCTCCTTGGCCTCTGCCCCAGGCGCTAGAGTGGCTCTGGTCTCGGCAGAGCATCGCCCCCTGGTGGGCAGAGCGTCGCCCCTGGTGGGCGTGCCGGGTGGATCCTGGTCGGGCGCATGCGGGAGTCTGTCTGACTGTCTCTCTCCGTTTCCAGCTTCGGAAAAATACAAAAAAAAAAAAAAAGTCACCTGTATTGCAAAGCCTGCTGGAGTAACTGATGGGCTAGAAACTTTGAGACTGACCCTCTTGGTGCTTACCCACCAAGCTGCTTTTTTTACGGTCATTATCATTTGCTTAAAAACAAACAAACAAACAAACAACCTGACCATGCGGTGGCACAATGGATAGAGCATCGGACTAGGATGCGGAGGACCCAGGTTCGAAACTCTGAGGTTGCCAGCTTGAGCGTGGGCTCATCTGGTTTGAGCAGGACTCACCAGCTTGAGCCCAAGGTTGCTGGATTGAGCCCCAAGGTCAGTGCCTGGAGTAAAGGGTCACTCAGTCTGCTGTAGCCCCCCGGTCAAGGCACATATAAGAAAGCAATCAATGAACAACTAAGGTGCTGCAACGAAGAATTGATGCTTCTCATCTCTCTGTCTGTCCCTTCCTGTCTCTCTGTCCTTCTCTCTGTCACTTTCTGTCTCTGTCACAAAAAAAGAAAACAAAAAACACAAACAGTATAGAGATCAAGGTAATGCAGATGACCTTCAAATGCTGCCGTTTCTGGGCACGGCCACTGATGTCCTGCTGTGCGCTTCTTCTCTCCCTTTCCGCTGCGCAGGCTTCGGCAGCGGGATGGCCTACTTGCCGGCCGTGGTCATGGTGGGCAGGTACTTCCAGAAGAGGCGCGCCCTGGCCCAGGGCCTCAGCACCACGGGCACGGGGTTTGGCACCTTCCTCATGACGCTGCTGCTGAAGTACCTGTGCGCGGAGTACGGCTGGCGGAACGCGATGTTCATCCAGGGCGCTGTGTCCTTAAACCTGTGCGTCTGCGGGGCGCTCATGAGACCCCTGTCTCCCGGGAAGGACGGAAGGGACCCAGCGGGGACAGAGGCGCACGTCCCCCCGGCTCACTCCACCGAATCGGTTAAGTCAAGTGGACAGCTGGGCAGGGCAGACGAAAAGGAGGGCAGCCCCGGGCCCGAGGAGGCGCCGGGGGACCCTGCAGCCCAGGCGGGCCAAGAGGAGGCCGGGCGCAGGCGGAACGTGTGTGCCTTTCGGGTCCTGAAGACGGTGAGCCAGCTGACGGTCCGGGTCCGGAAGGGCGTCCGGGACTGGTACGCGGGCTACTTCGGGGCAGCCTCGCTCTTTACGAATCGAGTGTTTGTAGCCTTTATTTTCTGGGCTCTGTTTGCCTACAGCAGCTTTGTCATCCCTTTCATCCACCTCCCGGAAATAGTCCATCTGTATAATCTGTCGGAGCAGAACAACGTCTTCCCGCTGACGTCCATCATCGCCATCGTGCACATCGTCGGGAAGGTGGTCCTGGGCGTGGTGGCCGACCTGCCGTGCACCAGCGTCTGGAACGTCTTCCTGCTGGCCAACCTCACCCTCGTGCTCAGCATCTTCGTCCTGCCGCTGGCGCACACCTACGCCGGCCTGGCCGTCATCTGCGCCCTCATCGGCTTCTCCAGCGGCTACTTCTCGCTCATGCCCGTGGTGACTGAAGACTTGGTGGGGATCGAGCACCTGGCCAACGCTTACGGCATCATCATCTGCGCTAACGGCATCTCGGCGCTGCTGGGACCACCGTTTGCAGGTAACCCGCGCCAGGTTCTCAAGGGTCGAGTGCCCGTAGATCATTTGCTTGTGTTCTCACCGATGTTCTGACATCTGAGGTAAATAAGAAGGAGGTCTCCATTTGTGTACATGTTTCTTTTTTCTCCCCATTCCTGCCCCTGCCACCCCGATTTCTCATTTATAAACGCTATCGCGTTAAAGGGCGTTCTTCCATGTAGAACGCACGGGAACTTTTGATCCTCATCCGTGAGGCAAGCTGCCAGCCCTAAAGGGGTCAGGGAGGGACCGCGGGATAGTACAGGACCCCCAAGAGCCCCGCCAGGACTGAGGCAGCAGCCTCTTGGGGGCAGCTGTTGCTTCCAGATCCTCTATTGTTGGTGGTGGTGGTGGGGGGGCGTTCCCCAAGAGAAACTAAGACTCTGAACTTTTAGATAACATTTCCTGATTTTGAAAAGACTGTAAGCCCAACGGATCACACCTCTGGGCTGGATCTAGCCCTCTAGTAGTTTCCTGTTGCTGCTGTAACACATTGCCTCCAATTTAGTGGCTTCAAACAATACGTATTGATGATCTTCCTGTTCTGGAGGGCAGAGGCCTAGACTGGATCCAAACGGGCTAAAATCAAGGTGTCGGCAGAACGGGGGGAGGAATCCGCTTCCCCGCCTTTTGTCTGAGCCAGGGGCGTAGCACCTTCTCATTTCTCTCTGACTCTCTTACTTATAAAGACACCCCTGATTACACTGGTCTGCCAGATAATCCAGGATAATCCCCCAGCTCAAAGCCTTTGACATGATCCCATCAGCGAAGTCCCTCTTGTCACGTAAGGGAACATTCACAGGTTCCAGGGGTGAGGACTTGGGCATTTAGAGAGAGCTGGCAACATTCTGCCTCCCACAGGCCTCATGGGCAGACATCTAGGACATAATCTCTTACATGTATTTCCCCCAGTGCAATAGAGAATTTGCTCTCTGCAGTGGGCATACCAGAAGTTATCATAAACACTGAGGGGTCCCATGTCAAGCCTCTCTGAACCCTCCGATGAGGAGTGTTTGTTTAAACTTTGTAGAAAGGCACGTCAGGGTTGGGTAGGTAGACTTAATCCCCAAGAGGCCAGGTACTGGGTAAAGGTGACTAGGTCTATCCTCTGTCTAAAGACTGAAGGCAGGGACCGGGGCCAACTGTCAACATAAGGTGTTGTCTGCAGATGGCTGTCAAGGTGACCAGACCAGGACTGGTGACGACTGTCAGAGTGGCCAGAGGTCTTGAGCAGTATTTTAAGCTAACCTGGTAGAGCCTCAGCTTTTCAGATGTCCCACCCTCTGTTTGCCTGACCTATCTTGCCCTTTATTTTCACATCCTCTGCAGAAATATCTCTTCCCAGTGGATGGGGGCACCCTTGGGCACAGGACAAAGCCCTCCTCGCCCCTTCCTTCCCGGTATCTCTACTTATCCTACAGTTATCACCTGTCCTAGGACCTCACTGGAGGAAGGCTTATGCCAACACATCCATTTTTAAGTCCCCCTCAGAATTTAAAGTTCAAGAAATCATAGATTTTTGCCTGTATAGCTAACAGTACTTGCAACTGGCTATGGTTAAGTCCCAAGAATCACATCGGGAAACCCAGTGGCTATATATGGGATCTCTCAGATGAGGCTGCTCAGAGATGCATGCTTATGCACTTTCTTGAGTGGAAGAGAGGAATTGCAACTAGAAGACATGGAGTTAGTTATACCCAGTCCTCAGACATCAGGCGTGATCTCTACCTGCTTGGAGATGGACTCTACCTGAACGTGATTCTCTGCGATGGTAGCAACTGTTCTATTAATGGTTAAGAACCTTTTATGAATGTATATTAAATCCTGCTTTGAGGACTCCAGATTCAGTGTTCTGATGTGCATCTCGAGGGCAGCAGCCTACAGAGGACTTTGCTTCTTTTTTGCTTGTTTGCTTGTTCTCCTTCTGCTGAACCCCTGCTCTGAGGAATGGCTGAACTTGTCACTGGCTGACCGTATTGTGTCTAGTTCATTGCCTTTCCAGCATTGCAGTGAGGTGCAAGCCCGGCCCTCACACATTGTAGTTCGCAAGTAACTAGCAATGTGAGCAACCAAATAACCACACTAAATTCTTGCGAGAAATTCCCCGTAGGCTAGAAATGATTCCTTAGCTGGGTTTGCTACAAAGCAAATTACTGTTCACATCACCTTTTTCTTTTTTTAAATGGGTTTAGAAATGAATGTGTTTCATTTTTCAAAGCACTTTCTACTGGCATCAAAAATTCTGGTACAATTTAGTAGCACCTCAGAAAATCACACATTTCCATTAAGGAGAAGAATGTACAATCAAAGATATTGAACAGATATTTCAACCATGTCACTTAGCAGCATGAACTTCTTGATCTAATTCATTTATAATAAATATTGCTGGGCATTCAGTTCTTCTCTTTCAAAGATGTAATAATAACAGATACTTTTTCAGATGTTCCTTTTTTTTTATCATATGTGCCTTGACCGTGGGCCTTCAGCAGACCGAGTAACCCCTTGCTTAAGCCAGTGACCTTGGGTCCAAGCTGGTGAGCTTTTGCTCAAACCAGATGAGCCCGCGCTCAAGCTGGCAATCTTGGGGCCTCGAACCTGGGCCCTCCACATCCCAGTCCGATGCTCTATCCACTGCACCACCGCCTGGTCAGGCATGTTCCCAGTGTAAAATATAGCAAAACTCAGCTACCAGGTTTAATTGATCTAGAACAGGGGTCGGGAACCTATGGCTCGCGAGCCAGGTGTGGCTCTTTTGATGGCTGCATCTGGCTCGCAGACAAATCTTTAATAATAATAATAAAATAACGTTAAAAACATAAAACATTCTCATGTATTACAATCCATTCATTTCCTACCGCTCATGTTCATGGTTGCGAGTGGCTGGAGCCAATCACAGCTATCTTCCAGGACAACACCAAATGTTTATTGGATAATGCGTAACGTACACGGGTCGTTGTATGGCTTTCACAGAATTACATTTTAAAATATGTGGTGTTCATGGCTCTCTCAGCCAAAAAGTTTCCCGACCCCTGATCTAGAATCTACACAGATTTACTCCATTCACATGAAATGTGACACCCTACCAACAATTTGCGATGTTTTTCACCAAGAGCTGGGAACGCATTTAATAAATAAGAAAAACAGCTGTCACTCAGCATTTGACAGACTCAAATGAAAAGGAAATGCAGTTTAACAGGGAACCAGATTTGGCTCGGAAGCCGTTGATTTGAATTGATGGTTGGATCAGGGTTGCCAAGGATCCCAGGCTGCCAATGGAGGAACCGAGATGAGACCTGTAGGGAGAGATGGTTAAGGAAGAGGAGGCGGGCAGCTTGTCTGAAATGTCTTGGCTCAGAAGAGTTTCATCCACTGGTGCTGGGTCAAAGCACGGGGTCACGTATGGTGTCTCATGACGGCTTTGTATCTGACTTGTAACTGAGTTGAGCTCAAACTAGAAGCACCAATGAAAGATGAAAGGATCAGGAGTCATTTAAAAATAAATCCTAAAAATAAAATAAAATAAAAAAAATCCTAAAGGTAGATTGGAAAGACCTGTGGGATTAATCTAACATTTAATTGAGAACTAGTCCCCCAATTTGTATTGTTAAATTGTTTAGTGGCGTTAGGTGTACTTTTAAAAAAAGTAACATATTAGTTACTTTTAATAAGGAGTGTGTTGAGATGCTTTTACAAATTATACTTTTTTTTTTTTTTTACGAATGTAAAAGGGAGAGATGACAGATTTTAAAACAGAATGAATTCAATTTAAGGCTGTAACAATATATAATATCCTTCTCAGACCTTCTCCCGCAGAGAGGAAAGGGAGCATGGGGAGGCAGAAGGGAGGTGCCAGGGTGTTCTAAGGGCGATGGTCTTAATCATGGTGCCCCAGAAGGGACACTAGTATGTGTACAGAATAGGTGCCAAGAGACATGTGTTTGAAACTCCAAAGTATTCAGTACTGCTTGTGCTTGTGGTCAGCTCAGGGCAATAGGGGAGAGTGGTGCGTGTCGGCCACATCACAGAGCCTGGAACTTAGACCAGCCACTCAAACAAAAAGTAAATAGTCTGAAATAAATGCAGATTAATTGCCCAGCTGGTTAGGATCTTGTCCCATTTTGAGGTCCGTGTTAAGCGGCGATGGCAGTTCAGCTCGCTTCCGCCATCGGCGTTTGTCATTTAAGAGCCATCATTTCCACGCTGTCACTTGATCATATGAAAAGTGAGGAATTAACTACTGAAAGGACAGAGTCAGCTTTTCTATGGGATGAGTGGAATATGAGCACCTTGTTTACAGTTACTCGCTGTTTTCCAATGGTCCCTTACGCATAGTCCTGTCTTGTGTAGACGCTGTTTACGTGTTCAGACCTCTCTCTGCGTTTTCTGCAAAGTGACTCATTCATTTGTCATGATTCACAGTGGACCACGGTCACCAGATGGTGACACTGAGCCGAAGTTGGGAATGTTTTTGTTCCTAATCAGTGTGCCTTTCTAATTCAGTTCTGAGGCAGAATCATTATTTTCGGATTATACGTCTAATCTTTTTTTGTTGTGGTTCCTCTTGTCTCAAATTGGAGATTAAGACGATTGAGTATTTTGCTAAGTCACATCGAAAGAGTCTGATATTTCTTCTTTATATCAAATAACAAGCTCAAAACTTAACTTGTGAAGAATACCCAGAATTCATAGCTTTGGGGTATTTTTTAAAATTATAATTTTTAAATGCTATTTAGTGTTTGTTTTTCTTTATGACTTCCATGACTGGGCCAGGCACATTAATTGCATACAAGGTACAGTAAACAAAGCCATATAGAGAACGACCAGGCAGTCAGAGCTACTGGTTCCCCCTTGACCAGTTACTTTTGTGTAGCTGTTTGCTGGGGGGAGAAGGTTAAGTTGAATTTATGCATTTATTCGCCCGTAAGATATTTTTGAAAAGTGGCCATGGAATCCTGTGTTTGGTCATTAAATCATTTCTATTTTTCCTGTGCCTTTGCTAAGTAATGCACTTGAAATGGAACAAGGGAATGCTCCCATGTACGTTTTCACCATAAATAAAATTCTTGTGTGCGGCTTCATCTTCTCGGTTTGCATAGTTGGCTACGTGGGAAACGTGGCATGTGACTGAGTCTGAGAATTAATCACTGGAGAGAAACATCTTATTTCATAGTTTCTGAGGTGCTTTCCCCCCTCCCCCCACATTTTGACATCTTTGAAACTGGAATGCATTTTACAAAATCCTGAAAAACCTTGAGTCATATTTTAATTGACAAGGATTATTTATTTCCTATTGATACATAGGTAGTAATGAATCATGTAATTAATTCATGGTGTCTTAGAGTTCATGAAATATAGCAGTATTCTACAGCGTGCCCAGTAAGAATATTATATGGAAGTGTCTTATCTGGCCTGGAACGTCGACCTGGAACACTGAGGTCGCTGGTTCAAAACCCTGGGCTTGCCTGGTCACATACAAGAAGCAACTACTATGAGTTTATACTTCCACTCCTTTCTCTCTCTCTCTCTCTCTCTCTCTTCCCCCCTCTGCTCTCTTAAAAGAATAAATAAAATCTTAAGAAAAAGAAAAGAAATCTTGGGCTTGCTCAGTCAAAGGACATAAAACAATCATTGAACAACTAAAGTAAAGCAACCATACTTTTTGTTCCCCCTGCTCTGTATAATTAATAAATTAAATTTTTTTTTTTTTTTCATTTCTCTGAAGCTGGAAACAGGGAGAGACAGTCAGACAGACTCCCGCATGCGCCCGACCGGGATCCACCCGGCACGCCCACCAGGGGCAACGCTCTGCCCACCAGGGGGCGATGCTCTACCCATCTTGGGCGTCACCATGTTGCGACCAGAGCCACTCTAGCGCCTGAGGCAGAGGCCACAGAGCCATCCCCAGCGCCCGGGCCATCTTTGCTCCAATGGAGCCTTGGCTGCGGGAGGGGAAGAGAGAGACAGAGAGGAAAGCGCGGCGGAGGGGTGGAGAAGCAAATGGGCGCTTCTCCTGTGTGCCCTGGCTGGGAATCAAATTTTTTTTTTTTAAAGAGACGGTATTAGATGACAATTTTAGAGTATTATTTGAAAAGAACTGTTAATTTAGTCAGCATTCAGGGCTATTGCTTTGGCAGTTTAAAATTTTATAAATATAAACATTAACTTTTTATAGCTGTACATATCAATTTTATAAAATCTGGGACATTTGATTCTTTCTGTTTACCCTTGTATACTTCAGATTGACAGAAGTTCAAGTGTCTCCTGCGCAGCCTTTTTAATTTGCACTAGAAACTTCTTCGAGGGAGTTTTGAAGGTTTTGGAAAGGATTTGTATTTGTATGTATGAAACCAGAAAATCATTAAATTCCCTTTTCATTGCTGGCTTTGTGCCGGCCTGAGAATTAGCCCCAGGGCTCCAAGCCAGAAGCTCTCCCTGTGGGTCCTCCGTAGGCCACTGTCCCAGGGCCTTCAAACACGCCATAGTGGCTTAAAAGATAAAAGCCTTATTAGCCCCAGTCTGGCACTGAGACCTGCTGCATACAGCCCAGACTGGGAAGTGGCTAAAGAAGATGTTTGGGGCATTAAGTGACATATAAGTAAATTATAGAAATATTTATAGTTGTAATAAGTGTTTGCTTTGTGTTCTTGACTTGTTTATCAACTACGTTACACTAAATATATATATATTGTTTTGTTTTGTTTTGTTTTGTAGGGTGGATCTACGACATCACACAAAAATACGATTTTTCCTTCTATATATGTGGTTTACTTTACCTGGTAGGAATACTCTTTTTACTCATTCAGCCATGTATTCAAATTATAGAACAGTCCAGAAAAAAATCCATGGGTGGTGCACATGTGTAGCGTCTCGTTCTGTGTCATGTGAGATTTCTGTGTGGTTCTCACGCCTACCTCGCCTGGTCGCTGTGAGGAGCCAATGACGTATCATGGGAAAGCGCTTTGTGCGGTAACCGGCACTGTCACTTGTAAATGCCATTGTCACGGCTTCATTTGAGAGCAGCACCGCCATCTTCCTCGCGGGGAGAAGTGATGCGGCTCGGTATTAAGGACTCCACCGTGTTATAGAATGACGACTCCCTTCAGAGACAGCTTACTAGTAATTGGCAGACGTGCCCCTGTAGACATCCTCCCCTCACCATCCACTGGGACTAGAGTTGCAGATACAGTTTTTTAAAACAAAGACAAGAGGTAAAAGCATTTCAGTCCAGCTACAGGCAGACCTTGTTTTATTGTGCTTCACAGAGATCGCGCGCGCGCGCGCGCGCGCGTGTGTGTGTGTGTGTGTGTGTGTGTGTTCCTACAAATTGAAGGCAAGACCCCCACCAGCAAAAAGATTACAACTTGCTTGATTGAGAGACTCCCTCTGTGGCCGTGGTCTGGAACCAAACCCATAATACCTCTGAGGTCTGCCTGAACTCTCTAGAGTGAAAATAGAGTATCGAAATGCTCTGGAAAGCTCACCAGTAAAATGGGTTTGAAGCACAAGAATATGACTAGATTTCAGAAATTGTTACAGGGAGCTATTGATCTCTCACTGTAAACGAAATACAGGCTCTAATTTTAAAGGTAGTACATCTAATACAATTAAAGAAAAAAATATATATATTTATATTTATGAAAGCATTCCACAGCTAGGGAGTATAATTTCTCAATAATTGTCTACAGAAAGCATTTCCATCCATCTGGATTCAATAGGATCCAGTGATCCACAGAATCTTAAGACAACCTAACAATTTCCTTAGCGAAACTTGTTTTTTTTGTGCTCACAATTTCTGAATCAAGGGCTATGAGTCAAGCACTTTATTCATATCATTGACCTCTTTGTTTCTGAGCACAATCTGGAGCCTATAAAAAATTTTTTTCCCTGAGTTTCTTGTGCCCAGTAATAAAAAATAGAGACCTAATTGCGGTTGACCCGAGAGAACTAATTGGTGGTTGAATCATTTGTAAAGTGTGTTGCACATCCAGAATATAAGACTGTGAAATCGTGAGGGTAATAAACAGAATGCTCCTGGTCTAGGCGTCTGTGCACCTAACATTGGAGTCGTGGTAGCATGGCCCCTCTCTGGTGCCTGAGCTCCGCACAGTTTTTAAAAGGAGTCTCTTGCTCTATTTCGTTTGGAAGACAGCTGTGATCCATGGCATCCAATAAGGCTCTTCCTTTATCTGAGATCTCTATTTTTCTAAGCCAGACATTTTTCAGACTGCAGAATGTTCTTCCCGGAATCATTTTGAAACTTCTGACTGACTGCCTTACTTGTTTACACATATTTTAGAACTGTTTAAATTTCTACTCACCATTTGCTCATCGCACACAGAAAACCCTTTGATACCATTGCCAGTGTCTGGGGTCCAATTTATCTAAAGTGAGTACAGACCATTCTCAGTTATCCCTGGTCACTAGAGGCAGGAATGGTCCTAGTAATTAGAATCATAGAATGTTACCCCAAGCCTAATTTTAGCCAGCAATTTCAGTCTCTTAGCTACGAAACCCTTCAGAGCTTGTTTAACAAGTGATTACATGGACAAATTTCCTTTTTGTTTCATCTTATTATTTCCTGCCCTGATGCCTAGTAGGAGGGGTTGTGTCATGAGAGGGACTCGAAAATAACAATAACAATAAAAGGCAGCTAAACGGAGAGGAGAAACAGAGCGTGGCTGATATACACACTCAATATTAGCTCCGATGACTTGAGACTTGCCTGCAAATGATTACGGATGATAAATTGCATGGCGTACTCCATTTGGCTCAACACAATGACCTGTGTGGTTCCATTACAGCTTTGGCTGCTGGTAAAGAACCTAGCTCTCGACTTTGATAAAGGTAATCTTCCATCCCGAGGCAATGCTCTCAATCTCTCTCTATATTTATCATGTAATTAGGATGGTTAGGTGGAAAGGCATGTGTGTTTTAAAACTGACTATAGGACTTCATTAACTTTAATTTTCTGGATAACACCAAATTAACAAGAGGCAGTGTTCAAGATTTTGAATGGTGCTATTGCCAATGCGTTTCGATGCTTGCCCTGCACTGGTGATGCCATCATAAATACCAACCACTTTTTATCCCCAATGACCCTGCTATGATTTCATAAACCTGTTCAGGTTCAGTGTACAGCTGTTTGTTGACTGACTGTATGTATGGATGTGGTGGTTTCTACCACCTTTGAAGTTGCCATTTTACAAAAAACCACAGTAAAATCTGTCTGCAATATTCATGTTGACAACAAAATAAAGGAGAACTCTATAAAGAATTACAGCACATGTATTGCTGTTTCCTGTTTAAAATGTTATTATTTACAGTTCTTTGAAGGTGTTATGAAAGGTTATGTGCTTGGTAGGTTTCCCTTCATGTATCCAAGTAATTTTTTATTGACGTACAACTAAATAAATTTTGTCCTGTTTCAAGATGGCCTGTGAGTTTTTGTATACCATCTCCATTTTCTTGGCCTTGAAAGGAAAACTCCTGAAGTATAACTGATGATGATCTGTTTGGTTCTTTGCCCTGGAAGTTTTTCTTAGGTGTGGTCATAGAACCACCTGGAGAGAGTCACCCAGGTGTCAGAAGGGCCAAGTCTAGCTATTAAATTGACCACGCACACACCTTTTCATCTAATGATGGCATTTCTAAAATATTTTCCTGCACATGAACAAAGACAAATGAACAACAATTTTTAAAAATTTTACTGGAAACAATTTTACTGTCCACCTATAGAGAACTGTTAAAAAATCAAGACAAAATACAGTTAATGTGCTCCCAATTGTGTTTTGCTAACGACAAAAGAAAGTTATTCATATGGTTTGTATAAGTACAGAACATTTCTGGAAGGAAACACAGAAAGTATTAACAGTGGTCACTCTGGAGAGAAAAGTTTGAGGAGTGGGGGTAGGTCTTTTATTCTTTTTGTGTGTGTGTGTATTTTTTTTTTTTGTATTTTTCTGAAGCTGGAAACGGGGAGAGACAGTCAGACAGACTCCCGCATGCGCCCGACCGGGATCCACCCGGCACGCCCACCAGGGGCAAAGCTCCGCCCACCAGGGGGCGATGCTCTGCCGCAACCAGAGCCACTCTGGCGCCTGGGGCAGAGGCCAAGGAGCCATCCCCAGCGCCCGGGCCATTCTTGCTCCAATGGAGCCTTGGCTGTGGGAGGGGAAGAGAGAGACAGAGAGGAAGGAGGGGGGGGTGGAGAAGCAAATGGACACTTCTCCTATGTGCCCTGGCCAGGAATCGAACCCGGGTCCCCCTCACGCCAGGCCGACGCTCTACCGCTGAGCCAACCGGCCAGGGCTAGGTCTTTTATTCTTATGAACATAATGCCCTTTCTATTTAAAACTTGTATCTAAGGTTGTTTTTTATTTTTACAGAGACAGAGAGAGACTTAGAGAGAGGGATAGATAGGGACAGACAGACAGGAATGGAGAGAGATGAGAAGCATCAATCATCAGTTTTTCGTTGCGACACCTTAGTTGTTCATTGATTGCTTTCTCATATGTGCCTTGACCGTGGGCCTTCAGCAGACCGAGTAACTCCTTACTCAAGCCAGTGGCCTTGGGTCCAAGCTGGTGAGCTTTTGCTCAAACCAGATGAGCCTGTGCTCAAGCTGGCGACCTCGGGGTCTCGAACCTGGGTCCTCCACATCCCAGTCTGACGCTCTATCCACTGCGCCACCACCTGATCAGGCTAAGGTTGTTTTAAATGAAGATTCCTGGAGCTACTTAAAACCTAATGAATTGGAATCTTGGGGGATGGCACCAATAACCCACCTTTTAGAGAAGCTTCTCAACTGGGTCTTCTGCACAGTGAGATTGGAGACCCACTGTCAACATATTTAAGAGTCAAACGTTCCAATCAATTTCAAATACTTGTCCTGACTCTCTTGCGTTGATTTCCTTTTATACAACATCTCGGTCAATTACTACAGTTAGAGCATGCAGAGTGTATAATATTTTCACTCTACTACATCTTTCTGCTTTCATGGTCCTTTTTCAATCAACAGATATAACCCGGGCTTCTCCAAGAACAAGGCAGGCTGAAGTCTGTGCCTGCCCTCTAGCCAATGTGCAGAAGTCAGCGGCTGTTGCATAGAACAAAGCGACAAGGCGGTTGTTGGGTATCCTGTTTAGATGAAACTGTAATTGATAATACAATGGATACTGGAGAGTTCAGTAAGGTGACTGAAGAGCTATTATAAGTGTGTCTACTTGTCAACTGGGAGATACACACTACCCGTGCTAGCCTCAAGGTTCAAACTCTTGGGTGTCAGGTCTCCTTTATTCTCCTGAAACCCAATGAAGACCCTAAGCTATTTTGTTTTTGTGGGCTGTATCTTATTGATATTTACCACATTAGAAGGCAGAACTGGCCTGATCGGTGGTGGCACAGTGGATAGAGTGACCGCGAACACCAAGGTAGCTGGTTTGAAACCCGAGATGGTTGTCTCAAGCACAGGGTTGCCAGCTTGAGCACAGGGTCGCAGACCAGATCATGGAGTCACTGACATAATCCCAAAGTTGCCAACTTGACCCCAAGGTCACCATCTTAAACCTGAGTTCACTGGTTAAATCCCTGGTCAAGGCACATATGAAAAGTAGAAAATGAGTTAATGCTTCTCTCTCTCCCTCTCTTTCCCTTTCTCTTTCTCTCCCTTCCTTTCTCTCTCAGAAAAGCAGAACTGAGAAAATTTTAAAATATATATTAATTTAAAAATAACAATAATGAGCTTACTGTTAATATAAACACATTTTAATGACAAGTAACCTTATTCTGCTCCCCCCCCCGAAACTACAATGGTGGCGTTGTTTTACAGTTTTGTAAATTTCTTTAATCTCTGGCTTGAGAGGAGACAGCTAGATTCTTATTTTTTTCTGTATTCATGCTGTTGTTATATGTGGTTTTGTTAGATACATATGAAGAAAATCTAGCCTCATACTTCTGTGTTATTGGAAAGTGGAGGAATATGTTAACAGTCTTCAAAAAATTGTGTGTGTGTGTGTGTGGGGGGGGGGGGTATTTGATATCACACCAAAACTCAACAAACAGTATTTCTTAGAGGTTATTTTCAGCGTGCAACCTGACACAATATCAATGAACTTTTTGTAAAATATTACATTAAAGGCCATTGATCTGTCTTGCACTTTGAAGGCATCTTTTGCCTGTCTGTGATTTTGTAACATAACGCTTTCATTATTTGGAGAATATTGGTCCACTGAGTTTTGTAGATCTTCCAAATGTTTTCATCTTTCATGCAGTATTTTATAATATCATTTGAGTTTTGTGTGATTCCATTTATATGAAATATTCAGAATAGGGAAAATCAGAGAGATACCATAATCGCTGGGAGGAGAGGGGGAGGGAGAGGGGGAGGGGTTGCTAATAGGCCCGGGGTATCTTTTCCAGTGACAACAGTGTTCTGGAACTAGATAATGGTGATGATTGCACAAATTTGTGAATATATAAAAACTACTCTAGCCTGACCAGGCGGTGGCGCAATGGATAGAGCGTCGGACTGGGATGTGGAGGACCCAGGTTCAAGACCCCGAGGTTGCCAGCTTGAGCGTGGGCTCATCTGGTTTGAGCAAGGTTCACCAGCTTGAGCCCAAGGTTGCTGGCTCGAGCAAGGGGTCACTCAGTCTGCTGTAGCCCCCGGTCAAGGCACACATGAGAAAGCATTCAATGAACAACTATGGAGCTGCAATGAGGAATTGATGTTTCTCATCTCTCTCCCTTCCTGTCTATTTGTCCCTCTCTCTGACTCTCTCTGTCTTTGCCACAAAAAATAAACAAAAAACCCCAAAAAACTTAAAAAAACAAACAAAAAAAACCACTCTAAAAGGGGTAAATTTTATGATATGGGAATTATAGCTCAATTGAGAAGGTGATCAAAGCTCATGGAAGGTGATCAAAGTTTTCCAGAATTCTAATCCTTTTGAAAGCTTAAATATGATCATTGGCAATAAGTACTGCAGTTATTTTCCTTGAAGTGACAGCCTCATTTTCCATAACATGTGTGCCCAACAGAACCAAACGTCTTTCATGAAAAAAGTAGCTGCTCAATTAGCACCCTAGGTGCAAGAGGGCTTCCGCTCGAGACTGTTGGGCTTTGATTAGAAACAGGTATGCCGTGTGCATTGGTACTTCCTGTTTGTCGTATAGAATATTATAAAGGTGTGGATTCAGGTAAAGACTGAATAAGAGGTGTTGATTTTTCTGGTTTCACCCAGGACCTCCTTAAGTGAACCTGGCCATTGTTTGACTGCAAGCACAGGGCAGTGAAAAACACAGTGATTTCAGCACATGTTGGTGTGAATGTTTTGACTCAAACTAATGCACCAGCCGCGTGACCCACCATTGCTTCTGCAACACCGGAGTGAGTGACGTTATTTAGTATGTTGCCTGTTCCCAGCATTCACAGGGGAGATTTTTGACTAGTTACTGTGATACTGGATGAGTACAAGCAAAACGATGAATCCAGACATGTCAATTGATGTTCGTTTGTAAGACAAAAGTCAAGATCTGCAGACGAGATGTTAACTCAGCCTTCATGTCTGCAGCTAAATCTTTACTGTGACAAGATACTGAATCACTAGGAAGTGGCCCCTCTGAGAGTTCTTTTGCTGACTCTCCATCCAGCTTGCATTCCGCAGCGTCAGCCGCACTGGTTTGGACGCCTTTCCTGGGGGTTTCAGTGCTGTTACTCACCCTGCAGGGTACTTCAGCGGCTCCTGCACTGCTGGTTTGAAAAGCTGTAACGATCAATGTCTGGCATTTAATGAACTCATCACATCTACATTTAAAATGTTCCTTTTTCTTTAAGCTCTGAATGATGACCCTCATAACAATGCCACCACTTAAGAGGTCCCCAAAAGGTAAAATTTTAACTTCA
Source organism: Saccopteryx bilineata (assembly GCF_036850765.1). Classification (NCBI taxonomy): domain Eukaryota; kingdom Metazoa; phylum Chordata; class Mammalia; order Chiroptera; family Emballonuridae; genus Saccopteryx; species Saccopteryx bilineata. The sequence continues at coordinate 8,797,911 of NC_089494.1, forward strand.
AGATACCTTTTGAATCATATTTTGTTTCAGATTTACACTTTTTTTTTAAGAGATTTCAATGCCATCTTTTTCGGCATCCTTAGGCTTAGAGGGTGCAGCTGTGGGCTGAGAAAGCAGGGTTTCCGATCTCCCCTTCAAAAACTCACAACCCCCCCAAAAAACAAACAAACAAAAAAACTCACAACCCACCCTGAGATATAATAAGGAAGGGCAGCGCATGGCTTAGGTGAACTCGAGGTCTCCAAGGTCAAAATGTTCAGAGGGCAGTGAGCTGGGGGAGCATGCAGATGTTGACTAAGTGCGAGGACTAAGAAGCAGCCCTTGTCACCTAGGAAAGGGGACCGGAGCCACGTGGGGAGCAGAGATCACAGGTCACGCACTCATGATGAACTGTGTGGCCCGACAGTGAGCAGCAGAGACGGCTGGGTTGAGGGTCTCAGACTGGCAGTGGGAGCCTCCTCCGTTGTCAGGCAAAGTCGAGGAGGAGAGTGGCAGGAAGAGAGGACTGAGTCTGGGAAAGGACCAGTGAGCCATGTTCGATGCCTTCACTCAGTACTTGACTTAGTTTCCCCTAAGAGTCTGTGGGCACCTTGAAGGAGCACTCATTCTCCTTTTATTTACATGGACTTAAGATGCTTTATAGAAAAAGGGGTACGAGTTGAGTTCGTCAAAAGCTTGGAATACTCTCCGGATAACTAAATCAGAATGGCCCCTTATATTACGTCCCAGGCTTTTCCCCCTTATAATTTCAAATGTGACCTTGGGCAAACCCCCATCACCTTCTCAAGTTCTGCTGGTTCAAAGGAGGCACAGTGCATTTGTGGAGACAAACACAGACATGGTGGCTATCAGTCTGAATCTCAGCGTTACCACTTACTGGTTCTGTGACCTTGGGAAAATTTATCTGTCCCCTCTTACTTAGGTTTTATAGTCTACACCGTGACTCGGTTACTGTGTGAAAGTGATCACAGATAGTATATAAACTGTGGCCCAATAAAACTTTATATACAGAAACAGGCGACTGGTCAGAGTAGACCTGTGCCATGGTTTATAAACCCCCCATTTATAAGGCAGAAGTAATTCACTTACCTTCAAGGGCTGCTGTAAGAATTAAACTGGATACTACCTGTTTATTTCTCGGTGCACAGTATCCAGTCAATAAATGGAAGCTGCTCTTATTGTTTCTTAAGGTATTCCAACTTAGACTGTGACCATGGATCTATGGCCCTACGCCTTTCTGGATGGGCAGAACAGATTTCCCAGTTGAAAATAACTTCTCTGAGTGGAGACCTGTGTTTGAGGGAACATGATAAGCAGGCAACCGGAAGTCCTCTGTAGCTCCCAGCCTCGAGGGTTCCATGCTGCAAGGGCACTCATGCTGTTCCTGTGTGTGGGCGACCCCGTTTCAAACAATAGGTGAGGCCAAGGCAGTAACTGTACTTTGCAAAATGACAATAGATAACCTTGTGCTTTCAACTGCAGCTGCACATTTCTCTTTAGTGTGGTGCTACCTTATCTATGTAACGTTTTAACATCCAGTCGAAGACATCCATTTCAAGTTGAAACCAACCGTTCAGAGTTGAAAAGCTTGGACACTCTCTCATTGTATTATCTTGGGACAAACTGAAGATGAAGGTCCCTAACCTAAAGCTCAGATCAAACAACTACGCTGCACAACTGTTTTATGTTTTTAGTAAGGTGGTTTAACATTACTCTTGGGCATCTTGGGAGCTTGTTTGGGGTAATAAATGAGGGCCGATGACTACCTTGTACACAAGCAGCTTGGAAAACAATGACAAATGGTGGCTGGTGATTTGACCCTCCCCCTGATTCACGCCCCTCCCCCAAATCATAATCTCTCTCAAATTCTTGGGTCTACTCAGTAAAAAAAGAAAAACATTTTGCATTCCATATAACCGAGGTTTATGCATGTACTGTGCCAACCTGTTCAGGAAAAAGCAGTAACAGAAGCTGACGTTAGTTAAAATATATTTATTTTTCAGTTTATAAATTAAATAGTTACATTTGCTATTGTTAAGAAATTGTTCTAACTTGAAAACATACAAAACATCAAAAAATATCAGTGTTTTACTTTTACAGTTACAATAGTAAATGATAACAGTAGAAAAAACACTTTGGACCGGAAAGATGTGAAAGGGAGAGATTCTAAAACGCTGTGGCATTTTACTGTGCAATGGCACGTCACAAAGCATGGGAGCTGCCAGAGGCGGAGGGGCAAAGCCGCGCGGTTTTCAGCTGACGGATGGTCACGTGGGATCTGACACAGGAAGTAAGGAGGGAAGAGAGGCAGAGGGTTTCGACCATGGAGGATGCTGGGGCAACGCAGCAGGATTTTAGGTTGATGATACTGCTTTTGTTAGGGCAAAAATAATTCTAGTCGGGTAACAAGGCACCCAAGTTAATAAGACAAATAATTACAATTTAATCCAATAACCTATGTTATTTTAACTACTATTTAAGAATAGCATATTAATAACTCATTTTCATTTGTTCTTTACTTTTAGCATCCATTGTTATATCAAAATATTTTATAGAGATATTGCAAGTTTTCTAATGACCATATTTGTGTTCTCACTGACTCCTGTTGAATCTATGATTATGCGGGCCCATAAGCTTTCCGGGTCTGTCAGTTGATAAAACACAAGGCATAACATTTTTAAGCTGTTGACATTTTGCATCGATGTTGCAAATGATGTGAAATTTCGTATTTACACAGTTATGCTGACATGCCGAATGGGGCATCCACACGATGTTGCACACGTGTGGTATTAGCCTGTGTGCTGTCTCTGAAAACCCGGCCAGAAGGGAAATCTGGTACTTGGGGAGAAATGGGCAGCAAAGCCCCTTGGAAGCAGGTGTCCTCGCCTGCCAGCCAGTCACCGGCACCCGGCAGCATCGCCCCGGGCAGGGAACGAGGCCAGGTCTCTCGCCAATTAAATCTTTGCCCTGTGCTTGGAAGACATCCGGGCACAACTCTGACAGGCAGGCTCCTCACCTGCATGGAAGCAGCCCACCTCTGATTTCACAGGATCCCCTGGAAATCTATGCCCAAGGGTTAAGGAGGAGTGAATGGAGGTTGAAATCTGGTTTGATAGTAACACAGGGTTAATGAAAAAGAAAAACATATCACTACGCCATGGCGGTGGAAGCATTTGGGAAGAATTTTCTGCCGGAGGTCCCACTGCGCCACAGGGTCCCTGTGGCGTGCAGGCAGGAAGGGGTGTGCATGTTGGGTCTTTCCAGGTAGCAAAGTGGAGGGCACAGGAAAGAAGAAACGAGAAGGCTCACAAGGTGAAGGCAGTGAACGCTCTCTGCTCTGTAGCCTAAAAGGAGCCATTCGATTCCTCGCTGCTGACCTCACTGACTGGGGGCGTGACCGTCCACACAGCGCAGGAAGAAGACAATTTTTAAATAACCCATCTCAGGGAGATAGAATTTCCTCCCCTAACACGGTACTGTTTTTACCCCCCTCTCAAGTTAATAGAATACAAATGATGCTTAGGTTTTTACTCAGTTACCCATGGCCTGTGTTCTTAAAAATCCCACTTATACAAGTGGTAACTGTCCACATTCCTTTGAGAAACACATCCCTCTGAGAAATACAGATAGGTTTATTTGGCAAGGTGGAGTCCTGGGGGTTGGACCCTGGACAGGTGTGCAAGGAGAGGGCCTGGCTGGTCTCTGGCCATGCCCCCAGGCCAGGCAGAGGTTGTCCTTGTGGAGGATGATACCTGGTCCCTGGGCCCCCAGGACAGGGTCCTGGATACCTACTCTGAAGGGCCGAGCAGGGAAGACAGCTGCACTGTCCGGGAGTGCCTCCTGAGGCCACCGCCCCTCACGCTCCCCTGTGGGGACACTTTCCTGTGGTCTCCTGCTCCGTGGCTGGACTCAGATGACACACCACCAGGAAAATACTCAAAAGCCTGGTTTCCTTTTCCAATGTCTAGATAAAATAGATATGTAATAAAAACCTACAAATAACCATTTACTGTTTGTTTCTATACAGCTGAATGGGGGGGGGGGGGAGGCAGGACAGACATCCACAGGTTTCCTGTCCAGCAGCCCTTGTGCGGGAGCCATGATGTGACTGTCACCAAAACAGGCCTGTGGTTCAGGCGATGCCCTGCAGAGGTGGTTTGCTGCATCTGTGAGCAAACGCTCTATGCTTTTCGGATGGCTCCATGAACCAGCAACACCTCTTAGATCTCAATGAAAGGAAGGAGAAGAGATTTGGACATGGCAGGAAAACACAGCCATGCCTCAATGCCCCTGCAGGAAAAAGAACACGTCCCTAGAACTGGCTGTGTCCCTGGCTTCCTTCTCTTTGCTCCCTCTCGTGGCTCTCTTGCTGAAGCTGCAGCATGTTGGTGAAGAAGGTCTGTCTCCAGCCCACCGCCAGGGCCAGGGCCCTCATGTCAGAGGTGATGTCGTCACAGTAGGACTGAACTATCAGCTCCCACAGTTGGTCAGACCTGCAGAGCTGTGGGTGGGAAAGGTCAGAAGCGGGTTACATCACGTGTAGGTTAAGGGAAAGTGCTGCATTCACTCATGGGACCAATCTCCAAGCCCTGCTGCCTGTGAGACACTGGACAACATACCACCTGGGCACGAAGTTGTACCGACACAATGCCCGCCTCTGGAAACGTCCTCTTTGAGGACAGAGGCGAGTGCGCAAATATTGAGAGGGCAGAGCAATGTTGCATTAGTGGAATAAATCCTGATCTCATTTAAAATACAGAATGCAAGGCACTTAAATATATATAGTTCATACACAACACTTGGTTCATTTCCAATTAGCTGCACACAGAGGCTGATAATGGTGTGGTTAGCCGATCTTCAGCCCAGTATTGCATCAGCTTCTCGGGCAGGAGCAGCTGGGTCCTGCTAAGTCTGCGCCCATTTTAACTCTCACGCAAGCCATCTCTCCCCTGGGCTCATCCAGCTGACGGCTTAGTCCACTGCAGGCTCCTCAACTGCATCCAGGTGACCAAGCAGCCCTTGGAGACTGCCGACGGACACATGGAAAAACCCACTCCTTCCTGGTGCCACGAGTTTTGCTCCAAGTCCTTTGCACACGTGACATCACACCACGCGCCAGCGCCGCCCTATGAGACTCGGTCTCCTCCTGAGCCCGCCCAGTACCTGGCGAAATGAGCCGTGCTCCGGAACCCACCTTCTCTGAGATGCTCTTCTGCATCTGGAACTTCAACCAGGGGTCATGAGGCTAAACACAGACACGACCCCTCTTCCCAGGATGTGTAAGAGGCCGTGCTGCCCTCCCTTCAAGATCAAAGCTGCCCCAATTCAGCTTCCATTGACCCAAGCATTTCCTAATATGACTTTTCAGGCGACACCAGGACTATGGCAACTCCTCTCATCAGTCCCTTGCTACTAAACGCTATTAACATGGAGGCTTCCTGACGCCTTACCTGCCATACACCCAAACCCTCCTAGAGGTAGAGCTTCTGTGACAATCAGCAGTCCTGATCTTAGTGACAGGCACAGTTCTGTGGGGTTATGCAAGAACAGGAACATTGCAAGGCGCTCGGACAGCTGGTGCCGCAGAGCAGTAACCCCAGCAATACAAAACGTGCTTTAATGAAGGTCCACGTGGGCCTCAGAGACGCACTTCCTGGCCCCGCCCCCCGTGTCAAGCCTGCGCTCCAGGTGCTTAATCACTGTCCTGATCCTCCTCTCATTGGTTTTCTACAGTGGTTGCCACGTGTGACACTGCAGACGCGGAAAGAGCGAGGCCTAGTGGAAAGTCAGCGAGGATCCACGGTCCCCATTGGCCAGGGGTCCCAAGCACGCCGGGCGGGGCCCTCCTCTGTGTTCACAAGCCTCTCGCCGCCAACCCGCAGGACCTGCCAGGAAGACTTCTCTTACAAAGAAGCAACGGAAGGCAAGAATCTATGGGCCCCTCAGAGGTCAATGCTGGTGGGAAACAAGATTATCTATGGAAAATGACCGGTGCAGATCACGTGCCTATGAATAATAAAGAGAACGGAGCTGACTGATTTAATAAAAAATTAGAAAGAACTCATTACGTTCCCCATTTAAAATTTCTGTTTTAGGGGGCAACCTTACCACTTTCACAGGAGAGGCAGACGGGTGGTACAACCCCTCGGATCCCAGAATACTGGACCTGATTGTGCTCTGCTTCGAAAGGTGTCGGGCTTTGTGGGCTCTGAACCACCAGGAACACGGGCGCATAAGGACAAGGAGGAAAAGGCACCTGAGCGGCCCTTCTGGCTGCCAGGAGCCGCTGTGCTGAGGCCCACGCGCTTCTGTGCCAGAAAGGCCTCCACTTACAGCCTGGCCGTTGTCCTTTCTCAAAAATTCACTGTAGTGGGAGTGTACTGCTCCTAGCCCTCCGTGGTATAGCCACCGCTAATTAGAAGGGCGGTGGTTGACACCGAGGCAGAGTAGTGAACGCAGAGGAAAATGACAGGTGAGAAACTAACATTAAGGGAAAAAATGGAAGAGTGAAATACAAACTAAAATTGTTCCAGTTGGGCCCTGGCGGGATAGCTCAGTTGGTTAGAGCAGGGGCTGGCAAACCGAGGCTCTCGAGCCACATGCGGCTCTTTGGCCCCTTGAGTGAGGCTCTTCCACAAACTACCATGTGGGGGCGCGCAGGTACTCCTGGGGGTGTGGGTTGGTCAGGCGAGGGAGAGGGACACTGCAGGGTACGCGGGGGGGGGGGGGGGGGGGGGGAGGCGCACACGCGATTCATGTACCAATTGAGTGAGCATGTCCCCCCCCCCCCCTTTCCAAGGTAATCACAGCCTCAGCTTTCACACTCTTCATTTCTCAGGTGGAGAAAACAAGGCCCAGAGAGGGTGGGAACCACAGAATACTTCTGCTTGCAGTGCTCCGCGAGCCACACCCAGCTCTTTGGCCCCTTGAGTGTGGCTCTACCATAAAATACCACGTGCGGGCGCACAGGTAGCGCGGGGTGGGGGTGGGGGTGGTGGTGTTGGTGGGTCAGGCGACACAAGGAAGACTGGTGGCAGGATACGCAGCACGGAAGAGGCGCGCGCAATTCATGCAGGAGTTGAGAGAGCGTGTGGCTCGCCAGCCGCGCTTTGCCAACCACTGGGTTCGAGCATCATCCCAAAGCTCGGAGGTTGCTGGTTCAATCCCTGGTCAAGGCACATACAGGAGCAGCTCGGTTTCTGTCTCTATTTCTCTCTCCTCCCCTTCTTCTCTCACTGAGATCAGTCAACAAAAATTTTAAAAAAATACAAATTAAAAAAATAAAATTACTCCAGTTGGGGCAAGGTAAGCTGCTTCACATTTTCAATAGCCTGCTCATCCATCCATCCATCCATCCACCCATCTACATGAAAAACCTGTTGTATTGGACAAGCTCTTGGCTTCAGACCACAGAATATATTCTAGGTTGTTTCAGCAGGAGGGGAGTCAGCCAACAAGTAGCTCACAAAATATCTAGTAAAACCAGAGGGAAAGGTTCATGCTATGCAGCCAGGAACAACAGCAGCCAGAATAAAAACGAAACAAAACACCCAGACCGCCAGTAGAAATCTCACGGCTTCTGCTCCCGACAGTTGGCCCCTAGGATGCGATGGTCCCTCAGACCCGACACTGGAATCCCTCCCACGTGCCTCCAGTGCTGTGCTTTGCGGAAGGGGCCGGTCTCCAGGTGCATGGAAGCTGCCCCGCCTTGCTCATGTCCGTCCCGAGCAGGTGGGCCCACTTGCCCGAGACTGAGCCATACCCCACACACCAGGTGCAAAGGCAGTGTTGGTCCTTCTAACCTCTGTAAACAGTACAGCGACAAGGCCACCCAGCACGAGGGAGTTAAGTGGGTGTGAGCAGAGCGGCCCACAGCATCCTTGCGGTCTGACCTGGCCTTCTCATCCTGCAGACCCTCCCTCCGTCCTGTCTGCTCCCCGGGACCTGACTTCTTCGTGGGCAGGGGTAACGTGTAAGTGTTCTATTTCATGACTCCATTCCACTCGTTTTTGAAGAGAAAGTAGCCGGCACTCTTTACTTTCAGAATTCATGCTACTGTGAAAGGACGCTAATAAGGGAAAAGAAGGGCTTACAAGTGGAAATGAATAGTATAATAAAGCATAATCACTTGAGTCCCTCTGCAAGAAAACCAGAGTAAAGACTATTATTTCACATAATGGTTACTGTTAAACAGCAACACCAAATCTTAGGATAATGACAGCCCCCCAAACACTTTGCTGTTAGGCAGGTTTGTTCATTCTCTTATCCCATCTTCCACAGTCACCCAAGGTCTAGTTTCTCCACTCACATTACAACATATTCTTAATATAAACAACAAAGGAAAAAGGAAGTATCTTAATATTAAAAACAAAACAGATTTGAACTTCCTTTAAACGATTTAAACTCTAACACTAGTGTAAATGACTATCCCAGTTCCAGTAAATACATTTCAGAATACCTGTGTGTGTGTCTTACACATGCGATTAATTATGGGAGAGAACTATGAGGCGTTAGGGGAAGGGCAAGAATTCTCAAGGGAGCTGAAATTTCCACCAGTGTAATTTCATTTATGACTCATTTACATTGAAAATAATTTTGTTTTGTATTATAAGTTATTCATAAAGCACCCCACTCCACACCCCACACCCCCTCATCTAAGACTCCCAAACCCTGGAAGATGCCAGGTCCTGACTATGGTTCCAGTTACTCTGATTCCAAGCACAGCAAATTGTGGTGTTAGCGCCCCCTGGTGGTGGTGCATGAACTTAACATATGTAAACTATCATAAAGGTTGAAAGGGGTCCATCTAGTTAAAACCTCTCCCTTTCCAAATGGGGAAATGAAGGCTCAGAGAGGGTAAGGCTGCAGCTGCCCAAGGCTCCTGGTGGGTGGGAAGTGGCTGAGCTGAGAACAGAAGCCAGCCCTCTGGCCTCTTGCTGATTTAAACTCCATACCCCTGGTACACAGCCGAGATGGGAAACCCCTCCTCCACCCCAAGTTCCAGCCTTTCAGAATCTCCTAAGACACATTATCAGTACAACTTTAACAGCAACGGGTGAAGCTCTGGACTGGCCTCCCAGAATTGGGTTGCTGTAAACACAAGAAAACATGTGAAGAGCACAGATGCAAGTCCACTTCAGCCCCCTGGAATCAGGCAGGCAGGGCCACGGAATCAGGCAGGCAGGACACCTCCAGGTCCACCTGTCCCAGGCGCTTCAGCCACTTGGCCAGACGTGGGAACCATGGTCAAAGGGCACAAGGGGAGATCTGTTCTTCCTCAGTGTTCCTGAGTCACAATCAAGATGAGTATGGGTACAGACTAGGCATGGCTGTCCCTACCCTGTCGGGCTCCAGCCTTCTCATCTAGCTGCAGGGGGGTTTCCTCAGGTCTACTCTGCTGCAGCGTGCTGAGAAAGCCTAGTACCAATGCCCGATGCCACCTGCAGCAGCCAGCAGGCCCCAGCGGTTCCACAGGCAGCACTGGCCTGGTGAGTTCACCGCAATCCCCGAGTGCACCTTCCAGGGAGGTGCTGTCAGCCAAGCTCTCAGAGGATGTCTGGTCAGCGGCTTACCCTGGGAAACCCACACAGCCAGCCCACCAGACCTCCAAGTGCTCGTCCATGGAGGCGCTGAGGCTCGGTCAACACAGAATCGGAGCAAGGGCAGGCAGCTGGACAGTCCCCACCACTGGTGGCAGTAAGTTCAATAAGTGGAAACTTCCATCCTCAACCATGGGATGGTGCCATGGGCTGTCCCAGGCAGGGGCCCCTTCCACCCCCAAATCCACACACTGTGTCTCCATGTGGCTTCCAAGGCTTCCCATTACTGCGGAGTCAGATCTGGCCTTGGAAACATCTGTCTCATAAAGGTGACCTTGCAGCTCTTATTTTCAACAGGATCCATTAAAGCAGCACCCACCTGTTCCTGTCGACCTGACCTGCCCCCTCCAGTCGCCCCCCAGCTCGGTGTCCAGCCAGGCTAGCTTCCACCCTGGGTTCCGGCAGTGCCGGCCAACTTCCCTCTGCTCTCACTCCCCAGGGTCTCCGGCCATACGGCCCCCTCTGCCTGGACCGGGCTGCTCCTCACCCGGCCTCGCTAACCCCTACCGGTCAGGTAATGTCCCTTCCTACGGGAGCCCCAAGTCCCAGCCCCCCGCACGCATCTCCTGAGTGCTCAGCCCAGCTGTCACCCGGAACAACCGTGTGGACAGCTGATCGTGTACCGCCTCTGTTCCTCCTTTGCGTGGAAGCTCCTTGAAGGGAGGGACCATGTCACTCTCTCCACCCTCACGTCCCCAGCGCCCGGCACGCTGCCTGGCCCCGTGGCAGGGCCCGGCCATTGCTTGCTGACTGCGCGTGGCCTGCAGTGGAAAGTTTATGACAGTGGCCCCCGACTGGCCCGCAGTCGGAACACCAGGGGTCTCAGTTCTCCTGCCCTCACTGGCCGTAGCACCCTGTGCAGTTCATCTGGCTGATTCTTAGCTCCCTTATCTCTAAAATAAAGATAAAAATAGGATCGACACAGTTTCATTTTTTGAGAACTAAACGAGATAAAGCGAGGAGAGTGCTCGGTTCACTGCCAGACAGACAGACATAGACTCGCACGTGAGTGTCGCCGCCCCGAGCATGCACGCACTCCTTCCAGACTCACGGGCACCTGTTACTTCCTGTCCCGGGTGCGCCTGTGTCTTGCATAACTCGATGTGTTTATTTATTTTGAGTAGTTACAACTATTGTTAGTTTTTTCTACAGATAAACATGTGCATTATGGACAAAGGAGTACGGAGCATTATTTACAAATAGCAGAGGGGAAACAACCTAAGTGTCTACAAATAAGGATCTGGGTTTTAAAAAGTATGATTTGTCCATACAATAATGACTTAAAACACTTTTCTAAATGAAAGAAGATTTATATGTACTGGCATGAAGACGTCTCTACTATGTTGTGAAGTAGGAAAAACACCAATGGAGAACAACATATAATCTGCGGCCATCTGCTTTTGAAAAGTGTGTGCACAGGTGCATATGCTCGCCGATCACACGCATACACTTGTGTGTGCACAGACCACCTCTGGAAGGACACACGGAGCACTGGTCATATGATTGTCACAAGAGGGGAGAATTAGTGAGACTCAGGAATGGGAGGGAGAATTACTTTTTGCTATATGTACAAAGATACATAATTTTTTTATTTCCAACTTGGCTATTATGATGCAAATCAGCTTTATTTTTCAAACATATAAACAAAATGTATATAGTCCTCCTTCCTTAATGTAAGCATTCCGTCACTATTTTCTGGTGCCTAATTCTGGAGCTTCGTGGGAGAGAAGTCACCATGTCACAATCAAGGGAGGTGGGACATGGTGGCACAAACCCCCCCCCCCATGGGCCTTTCGGAGTAAGAGAGGTGGCTCAGCAGGAGGGACGTTGCTAGAAAGGGAAGGAGGACAGGCAGAGGCCAAGGGACCCGCTGGGGCCGCGGGAGGGCGGGGGCGGGGGCAGGGCAGGGCTGGGCACAGCAGCCTCCTCTGCCAGCTAAGACTTCCCATCTCATTCTGAAAGTGATGGGCAGTCACTAAGGGTCACTGAGCAGAGCAGTGACGGGACGAGAGTGCATTTCAGAAGGGCCACCCGCAGGCCACAGAGAAGAGCAGCCAATGCAGCCACGAAGGGGCGGCCAGGAGAAAACCCAGCGAGAATCCTGGCAGCCCAGGTGGGCCCGAAGGGAAGGCCTGACCCAGGACCTTCAGATGTGACAACCAAGAAGCCCCGTGAGGTAGGCCAGGGACACCCGGAGGCGTGGACAGAGGGGAAATGGGAGAGGAGGGGAACACCGAGAGCAGGCCAGTGGCTCCCTGTTGGGGTTGACCAGTGAAATGTTTAGAAATCAAACCAAACAAAAACTAAGAGCCAAATCAGGTGGCCAACTTTTCATTTTGCAAAGTAAGGGTGATGTGCTTAAATTACATACCATGTTTGAACACCATCATTTCACAAAAGAAGGGGCGCTTTCCCTTAAAGGCTCCAACGCCCTAAAGGGGTCTCATAGGATGCCATCTGGGTCCTGCTTCAATAGTGGAAATGAAGGTCATTGAGCTAAAGCCTGCCAGACTTACATGCCTCTGCTGTGAGGAAACAGGGACACTGGAAGGTGGGCTTCCACCTCGCTCCTCTAAGGGAGGGTTCAGTCTCTTCCAGCCCTGCTCCAGCCACCTATGACCTAACCTTGCCCAGAAAGCTGGGGTTTGCCACTGAAGGCTGAAGGGGCCCATCTACGACACTGTGGACGAGCCTAGGGTATTTCTTCCAAGAAGCAGGTAAACTGATCTCATTTGCACAAGGCCACTTAACTATGTCTTGCCTGAAGAGTCAGGTTTTTTATTCTTCCCTTGAAGATCTCTGTTGTGGATGTTGAAAGTCCTATTTTCTGCTGCTTTGTTTAATATATAGTGTTTCCTTTATTCCTCCTACCTCAATGCCCCACTCATATTTCAGGCTGGGACCTACTCCTAATTTAGAGCTCTCTTTCCCCCTTTTGCCAACTTCTATTATGAATCTACCTTTGCCACCCAGCTTATTGTATCCCAAGGTTCTCTTTACCAAGCCACAGTCACAGAGCTCCAGGGAAAAGCACCCTGGTCTCATCTCTCCAGGCAGAGGAGAACAGAAGCTCTATCTCCACACATGCTGCAGATGGCTTTTCCAGTCTACCTGAATCATTACCAGCTAGAAGCAGCGGTCATTGGGACTTGGACGTGAGCTGCAAAGTATAGAATTATGACAACAATTCCAGTGCCATGCGGACTTTTCCTGGAGGTGGACTTGTCCTGTACTCCTGCTCCTAGTGACAGTTCCTAACAGACGGAACTGGGGTTGGGTTGCATTTTTCAGGGATTTGGCATGGTGTTGGGGCCAATTTGGACTCGGTGAACATGTTAAGGACACTACTCTTTTATGGATTCTTGCTGTATTGGCCAAGACTTTGCTTAAAGGCTTTAATCACTGTAAAAAAAAAAAATAGAAGACTGGATAAAGAAGATGTGGCACATATACACCATGGTATACTATTCAACCATAAGAAATGATGACATCGGATCACTTACAACAAAATGGTGGGATCTTGATAACATTATACTAAGTGATATAGGTAAATCAGAAAAAAACAAGAACTGCAGGATTCCATACATTGGTGGGACATAGAAACGAGACTCAGAGACATGGACAAGAGTGTGGTGGTTACGGGGGGCAGGGGGAGGGAAGGAGGGAGAGGTGGAGGGGGTGGGGGAGGGGCACAAAGAAAACTAGATAGAGGGTGACAGAAGACAATCTGACTTTGGGTGATGGGTATGCAACAGAATTGAATGACAGGATAACCTGGACATGTTTTCTTTGAATATATGTATCCTGATTTGTTGATGTCACCCTATTAAAATTAATAAAAATTGCCTGACCAGGCAGTGGCGCAGTGGATAGAGCATCGGCCTGGGATGCAGAGGACCCAGGTTTGAGACCCCGAGGTTGCCAGCTTGAGCACGAACTCATCTGGTTTAAGCAAAAACTCACCAGCTTAGACCCAAGGTCGCTGGCTTGAGCAAGGGATTACTCGGTCTGCTGAAGGCCCGTGGTCAAGGCACATATGAGAAAGCAATCAATGAACAACTAAGATGTCGCAACGAAAAACTGATGATTGATGCTTCTCATCTCTCTCCGTTCCTGTCTGTCTGTCCCTATCTATCTGTCTATCTGACTCTCTCTCTGTCCCTGTAAAAAAAAAAAAAGAAAAAGAAAATAAAGTCGGTGGCTTGGTGAATAGCACTGCACCGATACTAACTGCAGTTTTTATAAACGGCCCAGGCTATGTAGGAGGGTGGCCCTGGGGAAGCCGGTGGAAGGGCACATGCAAACCCTGTATTATTTCTGCAACATTTTGATAAAGTAAAAAATTATTTATAAAGAAAAAGTATAAAACAACAACAACAACAAAACAGAAGAGGAAGAAGGCAAGTGAAAGAGTCATGTCCAAAGGCTAGACCTGGGAGCCAGGTGGTGGAGCGCCGGCCGCGAACAGGAGAACTCCTCCGTCCCCAAGACCGGAGGGGAGGGTTGCACAGGGACACACATAACCTGCTAACAAGTTTGTTCCCAGGAGTTTGAATTGGAAGTTTTTTTAGTAGTAGTAGTTGTGGTAAATTCTTTTTGTTTTTAATGTTTACTTTATTGATTTTAGAAGGACAGAAATGGAGAGAGAGAGAGAGACAGAAACATCGATCCATTCCTGTCCGTGCCCTGACTGAGGATCGAACTGACAACCTCTGTGCTTCGAGGCGATGCTCTAACTCACCGAGCTATCTGGCCAGGGCCAGTAGTAGTAAATTCAATGACAGGATAAAAGAGGTCAAAGAAACTAGTTTATACAGGGGGGAAACCAAGGTAATCAGAACACGGGTAAAATGTAGACTGAGAACAGAAGTGAATGGTTACTATTACCTGGAAAGAAAAAAGCAGTAGCTTTGGACCACATCCTGCCCCGGTTCTGTTCTGCACTGACCGTGAGGGCTCAAACCAGCTAAGTGATTTTGAGAACGTAAAAGGCCAGACAGCGAGAGGGAGAGTAAAGGCGGGTGTGAGCAAAGCCCGACAGAGGACAGGTGCTCAAGTAGGGAATCAATTCCCCATTTCTCTTCAGGGCACTGCTTCTATCTTTTATTTACTTAAAATTCCCATTTAAGGTATGGATAATTGGCTTCTTATCAGCAATAAGGACAAAATCTTAACTTTAATACCTTTCTAGTGGCGAATACACATATAACATGATTGCTCATAATACTTGTTTCCAGCCCTCCTTTTTTGGTGTGGGGATGCAGAAGGGAAGTTGATTTAAATCGCGGAAGGGGCTGGAATGAGGCACCTTCCTGGATCAGGAGAGGCATCCAAGTCCTGACACTGGGTGGAGTCAGCACCGAAATGTGCTTTCTGCTCTTGTGTCATTCTGCTGAGGAGTCACGTGGCCAGCTTGGGGCGTGGAAAAAGACAGGACACTATGAGGAAGTCCCCCAAACCCACCTGGGTTGGGAGAGAAGTATTCTGCACAGGGCTCTCACTTGAAGGAAAGAAAATGGATAAGGGACAGTCACTCCTTGTCTTATTCTCTTGTGCTGCCAGGCTGCTGCCTGAGCTGGTGCCTTGACTTGGAATGCCCCTTGATCTGGAATGCCTCTAGTCTGCCAGACCACCTGGTGAACTCTTATGTGCTCCTCAAAACCCTAGATGCAGTAACCCGCCTCTGTGAAGCCAGGCAAAGGAAATCACCTTGCACTACCTTTGTACCTTGTACACACATCCCTTGTTGAACTGATCCCACTATGCTGTAATAATTTGCATCTGTCTTGATCTCTCCTTTTAAACTGTAAGTTTCTTTTTTTTTTTTTTTTGTATTTTTCTGAAGTTGGAAACGGGGAGGCAGTCAGACAGACTCCCACATGCAACCGACCGGGATCCACCCGGCATGCCCACCAGGGGGCAATGCTCTGCCCATCTGAGGGTTGCTCTGTTGCAACCAGAGCCATTCTAGCACCTGAGGCAGAGGCCACAGAGCCATCCTCAGCGCCCGGGCCAACTTTGCTCCAATGTAGCCTTGGCTGCGGGAGGGGAAGAGAGAGACAGAGAGGAAGGAGAGGGGGAGGGGTGGAGAAGCAGATGGGTGCCTCTCCTGTGTGCCCTGGCCGGGAATCGAACCTGGGACTCCTGCATGCCAGGCCGACGCTCTACCACTGAGCCAACTGGCCAGGGCCTGTAAGTTTCTTGATATATTATTTCTGCCATCTTTTTATCTCTGCTCCCTCTGTCCTGGTGCCTGTCATAAAGTACGTATTCAACACACGCTTGCTGAAATAAATGCAAATAATAAATCACTGCTATATTTTAAAAAAAAAGAAAAAGGAAACAAATAACTTTGAGAAAGCACAGAAAAGTCTCTATGGACACAAAACATTTGACTGTTATTACCTTGGCAAATCTGCGTGATGTTTGAGAAAGCCTGGCAATATCTTCCAGATCCAGATAAGAAATGATAGTCAGGAGCAAATTGTCTGAGAGCCGCTCAAGGAAGTCAAATTTACCTTCGCACAAACTGAGGACATACTCTAATATTCTTGCACCAAATATTAAGGCAATTTGAACTGTAATTCAAAGAAACCAACAAACCATCGTGATTATCAGGCACAGTCACGTAAAAACTTGATCATTATCAGTAAGACACAGCTTTGGGGCACCTTGCCCCTGCCCCCAGGAATGACGCTACGCTGAGTCATCCCTACATCACGAGCTGCCTCTGGGCCCGGTGGCAGGCGTTCATGAGGCAACTGTCTCCAACTGCCCTCCCTGCCCTGAGATCAGAACCTTTTAGGGACGCTCAGTGTTTAACATAGGGCTGAATCAGGGCCCCCCGACCTGGTCAGCCCCGAATTCCAGTCCCAGCGGCGAGCTTCCCCAGTCTCAGTGGCAGGTGCATGGCCCCTCTCACAGCCTCCCAGATGGGGGCTCCAGATGCTGGCGCCCGGACGCTGGGCCCGGGGGCTTTTCTGCCACCCTCTCCTCCCAGATGTGTCTGAAACACGGATCTCTTCATTTTATTGAATTCTTCTCTTTTTCTTTCCCTTTCCCTTCTTTTTATCTTTATCTTTAGATAATAGGGAGGGGGGACGGCAAAGAGAAAAATAGAGGAATAGTTCATGAAAATTGTGTTAACTTTGGCTAATATTTTTCATACCTTTTCTGTCATTTTCAAATTAGGAAACAGTTTACAAAGAATCAAGCAATATAATCATCTACTACCTCAAGTGTTCAATATAAAGGGAAACGAGGGGATTTTTTTGTTTTGTTTTGTTTTGACCCGGGTTCCCTGAATAACCAAGAAGTGGCTAACAAACAGGAAAACATGTTTGGAAAGATACATAGTCAGGCTTTAACAGCGGTGAATCTGGATGGTGACTCTTATTACTTTTTGCTTATCTGTATTTTCTAATCTTTCTACTGACAAGAAAAAAAAATTCCAAGACTTCCTAAATTAAGTCATAGCAGGCCAGAGGGTGGTAGGAAAAGACAAGAGAGGTTAATCAGTTAACAATTGCAGGGCAAAACCAACAAAAGACTGCTTACATTCCTGAGAGGATGCCGAAACTTTGAACGAACCCCCAGGTGGCGATGTCAGAGATCACCCAGAGAGAAGAGCGGCCACTCAGTGCCCAGCGCCGTGCTCACGCGTGAACCTTCCGACTGCTGCCCACAGCCAATCCGGAGACGCCAACACCTCTTCCTCCGGACTTGGGGCCCCTCCCAGGACTTGCCCGCTTCACTTTCTCCCACCCCTGATCTACAGCCCATGGGCTGAAATTCTTGCAAAACAGCTTACATCTTTCTTCCCCAAACTTCATGTAGAAAAGGGCCTGTCGACTCTGGATGGCGGACTGGTACCATCTCCATTGAGCTGGGGGGTTGGACTGCTGGTCCCAGGACCTGGTCCTTTTTCTCGTTGGAATAAGGCTCAGTAAACCCTTTCCTTTAGAAAAGCTTTCAGCCACGAAGGTTTTGGTTTACCACTATAATAAAGCCATAGACCAGTGCGATTTTTTAAAATCTAGGAAGGAAAGGAGGGAGGAAGCAAGGGGGATGGGAAGGATAAGGGAGGCAAAAATATCTGGATAACTTCCAAAATAGTGGCTCTGTAGTCAGACATGGGTTCACAGCCGAACAAAGCAGAAAACTCAGTGTAAGGTGGCTTAACAAATAAGATTTTTCTTTTTTTCCTCATCTATCTAGATTCTAAAGGTAGACTGTAAAGACTGGTACAGAAGCCCCGCAATGTCATTCATGTCCCAGGGTCCCGTCACCTTCGGTTTCACATTCTAGGATGTGGCTCTCATCCTCAGTCTCTCTGAGATGGTTCCTGTTCCCAAGGCATCAACCACAGTCCTGCAGGTAAAAGGGGCAGGGCTAGGGACAAAAGCGGCACGGAAGCTGAGTCTCCCTGTTGCAGGCACCCCCTGGGCAGCTCTGTGAAAGAACTCCAGCTCACATCTTACTGGGCAAAACTGGGTCACACAGCCACGTCTGCAAGGCAAGGGCTAAGTGCATTCTCTGTCTTAAGGGGAAAAAAACGGAATAAAGAAAACAAAGAGCCTGACCAGGCAGTGGCGCAGTGGATAGAGCGTCGGACTGGGATGCGGAGGAACCAGGTTAGAGACCCCGAGGTCTCTGGATTGAGTGCGGGCTCACCAGCTTGAGCATGGGGTTGCCAGCTTGAACGTGGGATCATAGACATGACCCCACGGTCACTGGCTTGAGTTGAAGGTCACAGGCTTGAAGCCCAAGGTCACCGGCTTGAGCAAGCGGTCACTTGCTCTGCTGGAGCCTCTCTCGCCCCCCCATCCAAGGCAGCGATCAGTGAACAACTAAGATGCTGCAATAAAGAGTTGATGCTGCTCATCTCTCTCCCTTCCTGTCTACCTGTCTGTCTCTCTTGCTCTCTCTCTCTTGCGTGCGCTACAAAAAAAAAAAGATTTAATCTAAATGAGACTAAAGATACAATTTATCAAAACTTAACATAGATATAGCAACACTTAAAATATATTTAGGGAGGAAATGGCTGAAAACAATGATTAAGCTTCCTTCTCAGGAAACTAGGAAGAGAACAACAAATCAGATATAAAGAAAGTAGGAGGAAGGCCCTGGCCAGGTAGCTCAGTTGGTTCAAGTGTCGTCCTGATACATCAAGGTTGCAGGTTCAATCCCTGGTCAGGGCACATACAAGAATCAATCAATAAATGTATAAATAAGTGGAACAACAAACTATGTTTCTCAATCCCTATAATCAATAACTTTTAAAAAATTAAAAGAAAAGAAATTAGTAGGAAGGAAATAATAATAAAGGTAAGTACAGAAATTAATAATAAATAAAAATGGAGAAAATCTGTAGAGCTAAAAGTCAATTTGTTTAAAAAATAAACAATAAACTCCAACAAGATTCATCAAGAAAAATAAGGGAGAAAGCACAAATTACCATGATCAAGGGATGAGAGAGAAAACATTACTACAGATAATTCAGACATGGAGAGGAGAGGCTATTCTGAGCAACTCCACCAACATACTTGATAATTTGGATAAAATGAAGTAAATGTGACTAACGTTAATTAGTCACTTTGGTTAGTGGTGTTGGGTATCTGTAATACTACTTTCTGGGGGGTTTTCTTGTTTTGTTTTTGTAGGTATAACGTATTTCTAAATTTAAAAACTTTGAAAGGTAAAGGTATAAAACACAAGGTATAATAAAACTTTTTTTTTTTCTTTTTTTCTTTTCTGAAGCTGGAAACGGGGAGAGATAGTCAGACAGACTGCCGCATGCGCCCGACCAGGATCCACCTGGCACGCCCACTAGGGACGACGCTCTGCCCACCAGGGGGCGATGCTTGCGGGGCTTCTGTTGCGACCAGAGCCACTCCAGCGCCTGGGGCAGAGGCCAAGGAGCCATCCCCAGCGCCCGGGCCATCTTTGCTCCAATGGAGCCTTGGCTGCGGGAGGGGAAGAAAGAGAGAGGAAGGAGGGGGTGGGGATGGGGAAGCAAATGGGCGCTTCTCCTATGTGCCCTGGCCGGGAATCGAACCCAGGTCCCCCGCACGCCAGGCCGACGCTCTATCGCTGAGCCAACCGGCCAGGGCCAATAAAACTCTTTTGTGTTTCTTGACTGGTGGTGGTGTATTGGATAGAGCATCGACCTGGGACACTGAGGCCGCACATTCAAAACCCCGAGGTCACAGGGTTAAGCATGGGATCATCGACATGACCCCATGGTCGCTTGGCTTGAGCCCAAAGCCTCACTGGCTTGATCCCAAAGGTCGCTGGCTTGAGCAAGGGGTCACTGGCTTGGCTGGAGGCCCCAGTCAAGGCACATATGAGAAAGCAATCAATGAACAACTAAGTGCCACAACTATGAGTTCATGCTTATCTCTCTCCCTTTCTCTCTCTCTTTCTCTAAGAAAAAAAAAAAAGATTATTTTGTGTTAACATATTTCGTATATGCAGAGACCATTTCTGGGAGGATATACAAGAAACTGGCTCGCATGCTGCCTTGTAGTGCTTCTGCCCAAACACTGTCCCATCCCACCCTCCACCCACAGAACCACCCCCAGGTCTGCAGAAACTCTAGATGTCCAAGTTGAAGGCAGGGAGCAGCAGATCAGAAGAGTGTCAGAGGTGGAGGCTAGGCTAGAGAAAATGAAGCCCCGTGTTCAGGGTTGAGAGACAAGCCTGATGAAAGCACCTAGAGGAAACAGATTATGGATCCATACATGGGGTTGGCCCAGGCTGGGAAGAAGGTGAGGACTGTTCTTCCCCACCCTCTGCTTCCTGTTGCACCCACAGAATCTAGGACTCGGGCCTGTATTTCAGGATGTTAGTGTTCATTAGTATTATCAATTTTCTATGATAATTCCCACTTCAAACATTCACTCCCATTTTCCCCATAATCACCTAAATATCCAAGGGAATTTCAGAACTTTGGCATTGAAACTGTATCTCCCACATTTTCATTCACATGAAAGGCCAGAAATAAAAAACCTTTCTCATTGGGTTCAGAAAGTATGGTATGTTATCATTTGGTTTTGTCACAGGGATTTTTGTGGATTGCCCTGAATACTTAACTACCACTTAGAACTCATTTGAAGCTGTAAGCAACCAACTTTAAAATGAACATAAGTTGCCTGACCAGGCGGTGGCGCAGTGGATAGAGCGTCAGACTGGGATGCAGAGGACCCAGGTTCGAGACCCCAAGGTCACCAGCTTGAGCGCAGGCTCATCTGGTTTGAGCAAAAGTTCACCAGCTTCAACCCAAGGTCGCTGGCTCGAGCCAAGGGTTACTCGGTCTGCTGAAGACCCGCGGTCAAGGCACATGTGAGAAAGCAATCAATGAACAACTAAGGTGTTGCAAAGCGTGACGAAAAACTAATGATTGATGCTTCTCATCTCTCTGTTTCTGTCTGTCTGTCCCTGTCCATCCCTCTCTCTGACTCTCTCTCTGTCTCTGTAAAAAATAAATAAAATGAACATAAGTTGGAAAACAACTTATTTTAAGTTGGATTCAATCTCAACTCACGAATCAGCACTTTCAGTTGAGTTGATATTGGTACATTTTTACCTTAAACTAAATTTTTTAAAATGTTTCCAATAGCTAATTTCTGATTGCTCCTATTTATTTCGAGGAAAAAATCTATAAATGCTTCTTCAGATTTTTAACCCTTTGAGCAGTATGAACGTTCATGTACATCCTCATGCCTCCTGACCATCCAGAGGACGATCATACAAAACTTTTTATTTGAAAAATGTGTAAGGCAACATTAAAAAAAGGCAAAGGTATGTTCTTCTTGTTTCCATAAATTGGTTATCAAACAAACAGGATTTTAAGTTAATAAAACTATAACTGAAACTAATTTCAGTTTTTGAAAAATAAAAAAACTCTCCTGGGAGTCAGCAAGCATGAATAAAACTCACTACTCAAAGGGTTACAGGTCTCAGAAAAAAAAAAAAATTAGAATTCACAGACAAACAGACAAAGAATACAAACAGACAAACTATAGAAAGAATATAAACGACAATTAAACAGGACCGGAGGCTCGACTTGCTCATTATCAGGATGATGTTATGTTAATTAGAAAAAATATTAATTTCACCATCTTACTGGAAAAGATAAAAAAATAGCAGTATCTAATTAGAGCTAGCAAAAGTGTAAGAAAGCTGCACTCTGATAGAGTATAAGTAATGTAGCAATTTTGGGTAATTTGTGAGAATAGTGAAATGACTGGTATTTTATGTAAGTTTCAAATGATCAATGGACATTTGGTCCATAGTTAATATAAATCCTGTTCTCCCACAAGATTCAAACCCCAAACCATCTGCCTAATCCCATGGGCCATCACCAGCCAGGCGAGCCAGGCAAGCAATATAACCACAACGTAATTGTTGGGCCAATGAAATATGATAGTATTTTTTTAGGTATTAATCCTGTAAACCAAAAGTAGAAATAAATGTTAGGGGCTATGTGAATGCAGGGACATTTTCTAAGTGTGGACGTTTTGGAAAGGACCAAATTTCAGGTACCTTTTAGCATGGACCAAGTGGCTCCATGACATTTTGGATAGAACCAAATGTCCTGCAAGGGTTTTAAATTACTCAAAACTAAAATATTGTGACATCAAAATATTAATGAAGCCTGACCGGGCGGTGGCGCAGTGGATAGAGCGTTGGACTGTGATGCAGAGGACCTGGATTCGACCCTGAGGTTGCCAGCTTGAGTGTGGACTTATCTGGTTTGAGGAAAAGCCCACCAGCTTGAACCAAGGGTCGCTGGCTCCAGCAAGGGGTTACTCGGTCTGCTGAAGGCCCGCTGTCAGGGCACATATGAGAAAGCAATCAATGAACAACTAAGGTGTTGCAACGCGCAATGAAAAACTAATGATTGATGCTTCTCATCTCTCTCCGTTCCTGTCTGTCCCTGTCTATTTCTCTCTCTGACTCACTCTCTGTCTCTGTAAAAAATAAATAAATAAAAATTAAAATATTAATGAAGTCTCATTTTATGAACAAATGTTGAAATAATGTAAATCACCCAATTTAAAATTCTTTCAAAAAATAGAATAATTATAAAGTTGGCACAACTATACAGGTCAAATGACTTGTCAGTGGTATTTGTGCTACAACCCAGGACCATACTATCCCAGCCATTAACAGAAATACCATCCTTTATCAAGGAGCCCTGGACTTCCTACATGAGGTTTTCAAGAATTCACCCCGCATAGAGAATACTCCATTAGCTATGATAATGTATAATACATGTCTTCGGACCAGCAGTTCCATGTCTAGAAATCTCTGTTACTGACATTCTCATGTCAGTGTGCAAAGATACACAGGAATGGGCAAAAGTAGGTTAATATACCAGCCATCATTACTTAAAAGATAAATCATAATTAGGGATACAACATAATAACAATAAGAAGAAGACAAATAATACAAATAAGTAATACAATAATTAATAAATAAGTAAAATATAAGAATAAACTGTGTTTTGTGCACTCATAACTGTACACCTATTTTTGCCCACCCCTGTATATGTCCCAGAATGTGCCCAAAGGGTTGTGAAAATGCCCCTCAATTGAGGACTGTAGCCTGACCAGGCAGTGGTGCAGTGGGAAGAGCATCAACCTGGGACGCCGAGAGCCCAGGTTCGAAACCCTAAGGTTACCGGCTTCAGCACAGTCTTCCCTGGCTTGAGTGCGGGGTCGCTGGCTTGATCATGGGATCCCAGACATGACCCTATGCTTGCTGGCTTGAGCCCAAAGGTTGCTGACTTAAGCAAGGGGTCACTCACTCTGCTGGAGTCCCCCCCCCCGCCCCCGTCAAGGCACATATGAGAAAGCAATCAATGAACAACTAAGGTGCTGCAACTATTAGTTGATGCTTCTCATCTCTCTCTCTCTCTCTTCCTGTCTGTCCCTGTCTGTCCATCTCTCTCTCTCTCTCAAATAAAATAAAATAAAATAAAATAAAATAAAATAAAATAAAAATAAAAATAAAAATTTTTCTTCCCCTGGAATAAAATATTAATCAGAAACCTGAACTGTTGGGACTGGACTGACAATTTAGAAGGATCTGTTTTAGAGCTTACCTTTGAAATTCTACTTGAAGAGTTCCCTCAAATATTTCACATAACAAATGACTGCACTACGGACCAGGCATTGTTCTAGGTGGGAACTGAAGACCCATCAATAAGCAAAGCAATGTCCCCACCATAATGGAGTTCACATTCCAGTGATGGAGACAGACAATAAACAAATAAACAAGTAACACAGTGTAAATCCTGTGGTGATAAATGTTTTGGGAGAGATGGTATTCCAGGACAAGGGAGGAGATGGTGATTTTCTTAACAGTGATCAGGGAAATACTCTGTTATTATTATTTTTATCTTTTTTTTTTTTTTTTTTTTGTATTTTTCTGAAGCTGGAAACGGGGAGAGACAGTCAGACAGACTCCCTCATGCGCCCGACCGGGATCCACCCGGCACGCCTACCAGGGGCGAAGCTCTGCCCACCAGGGGGCGATGCTCTGCCCCTCCGGGGCGTCGCTCTGCCGCGACCAGAACCACTCTAGTGCCTGGGGCAGAGGCCAAGGAGCCATCCCCAGTGCCCGGGCCATCTTTGCTCCAACGGAGCCTTGGCTGCAGGAGGGGAAGAGAGAGACAGAGAGGAAGGAGGGGGTGGGGGTGGAGAAGCAAATGGGCGCTTCTCCTATGTGCCCTGGCCGGGAATCGAACCTGGGTCCCCCGCACACCAGGCCGACGCTCTACCGCTGAGCCAACCGGCCAGGGCCAATACTCTGTTATTAATAAGGTATTTTCGGCCCTGGCCGGTTGGCTCGGTGGTAGAACGTCGGCCTAGCGTGCGGAAGTCCCAGGTTTGATTCCCGGCCAGGGCACACAGGAGAGGCGCCCATCTGCTTCTCCACCCCTCCCCTTCTCCTTCCTCTCTGTCTCTCTCTTCCCCTCCCGCAGCCGAGGCTCCATTGGAGCAAAAGATGGCCCGGGCGCTGGGGATGGCTCCTTGGCCTCTGCCCCAGGCAACAGAGCGATGCCCCGGATGGGCAGAGCATTGCCCCCTGGTGGGCGTGCCGGGTGGATCCCGGTCGGGCGCATGCGGGAGTCTGTCTGACTGCCTCCCCGTTTCCAGCTTCAGAAAAAAAAAAAATAATAAAAAATAAGGTATTTTCAGTGGAGAACAGAATGAAGCACAAATCATGGGAACATCCTGGTAAAATATATTCTTAACAAAGGGAAGAGCAAGTGCAAAGGCCCTGAGGTGGGAGCACACTTGATTTGTACAAGAAATACCAGGGAGGCCAGTGTAATAGAGTAAGCAAGAGGGGAGAGAGGCTGGAGGTCACTGCAAGCCTTGGAGTTCTACTGTACGTGAGTCAGGAAGCCCCTGGACGGTTTGAAGCAGAAGGACAATGTGCCCTGATACAATGTTCTGAAAGGCCGACTCTGGCTGCTGTGCTGAGAACAAGCTATGGTGGGGCAGAAAGAGCGAGACCAGATGGAGGCTATTATCCTTCCATCTGGGAGAGAGGCCGTCCTTGGTTGGACCAGCAGGGGAGAAGGTAAGAGGCACTTGTGGATTAGTTATCTATTGTTGCGTAACAAATTATCCCCAAGTTTCCTGGCTTAACGCAACAGCCACTTATTATATCTCACAGTTCCTGAGGTTCAGGAACCTAGAAGTGGCTTATCTAGATGGCTCTGGCTGAGGGTCTGCCTCCCACGAGGTCCAGTCCAGATGCCATGGGTCCGCGTCACCTGAGGCCATGGCTGAGGCCGGAAGGTCCTCCTCCTAGAAG
This sequence comes from Saccopteryx bilineata, assembly GCF_036850765.1. Classification (NCBI taxonomy): domain Eukaryota; kingdom Metazoa; phylum Chordata; class Mammalia; order Chiroptera; family Emballonuridae; genus Saccopteryx; species Saccopteryx bilineata. The sequence goes on from NC_089494.1 coordinate 8,823,344, forward strand.
GCTCACGCACATGGCTGCTGGCTGGAGGCCGCAGTCCTTCACCACGGGCCTTCACACGGCTGCCTCAGACGGGTGGCAGGCTTCCCCCAGAGCAAGTGATGAGAGAGAGAGAGAGAGAAAAGGGGGAAAGAGAGAGAAGACAGACGCTGCAGGGTCATGCATAACTTAATCTCAAAAGTGACACAGCATCGCTTCTGCTGATTCTGTTGGTCACACAGCCGACTTAGATACAGTGTGGGGGATGATTACACGAAAGTGTGAATACTGGACGGTGGGCATCTTTGGGAGGCATCCTGGAGGCTGCCTACCGCGGTTTGGGTTCTAGCATTCCGTGGACTGAACCTAGCATGTTGGAGAAAGAATGAAACCAAGGGAACCCTGGCCGGTTGGCTCAGTGGTAGAGCGTTGACCTGGCGTGCAGAAGTCCCGGGTTCGATTCCCGGCCAGGGCACACAGGAGAAGCGCCCATCTGCTTCTCCACCCCTCCCCCTCTCCTTCCTCTCTGTCTCTCTCTTCCCCTCCCTCAGCGAGGCTCCATTGGAGCAAAGATGGCCCGGGCGCTGGGGATGGCTCCTTGGCCTCTGCCCCAGGCGCTGGAGCGGCTCTGGTCGCAACAGAGCTATGCCCCGAGGGTCAGAGCATCGCCCCCTGGTGGGCAGAGCGTCGCCCCCTGGTGGGCGTGCTGGGTGGATCTCGGTCGGGCGCATGCGGGAGTCTGTCTGACTGTCTCTCCCCATTTCCAGCTTCAAAAAATACAAAAAAAAAAAAAAAAAAAAAAAAAAGAATGGAACCAAGGATACGTGCAGACTTCGGCTGGCAGTTTTGGGAGCTAGAAGGGTTAAGGGGACCATCAGGGACTATTTTTGGACATAATACACTTTTTTAAGATAACCCAATGTTTTATTTTATTATTTTTAAATTGTTTTATTTTTAATTGATTGTGGTGACATGTGGACATGTTACATGTGAGAGCCTCTTAGATACTGAAGAGGAGAGTCAAGGGCGCAGCTAGGTAACTATCAGAGTGTGTTGTTCCAGGAGAGGGACAGGCTGAGACACGGGGCTGGTCTGTTTATGGGTGGCGTGGAGAGCCAGAGCCTCCACAGTCTCCCAGGGAATAGAGACAGACCAGGGAAGAGACGCAAGGGCTGCCCCCTGGGCCCAGCATTGCCGGACAGCGATGAGGAGGGCCAGCAGGAGACCGAGATGGGGCCAGTGAGGCAGGAGGACAATCAAGAGCGAGGTGCCCTGGAGGTCAGGGGAGAAAACGTCACCTCGAGCTAAGTGCTGCCGGAGGCCAAGGGAGCAAGAGCACCACAGCTGAGGTCCTTTGCCGGGGCTGCCACCAAGGGTGACCCTCATTTCTAGAGACGTGTCAACACATGTCGGATTTAAGCAGGAGAGTTACTGAGGGTGAGAAACACTTTGGGGGGATGAGGGGGGAGGAGATCTTGGGACTATGACAAAGAAGGAATAGGAAAAAATAATCGCAGTCAAACGTCATTTTCTTAACAAGAGCAAACAGTAAGAGCTGATAGCCTACCATGCTGGCTTCAGGCAGGGTAGCGTCAAAGCCTGAGCCCTGAGCCCTGAGCCCAAGTCCCATTCTCTGCCACTCTATGCACCCCGCCTTCTCTGCACAGAGGCCTTTCTGAGGGCCTCCCTAAGAGCCAACGGGGGCAGCGGGACAAACAGCAGTGCGGTTTGGAGTCTTCCCCTCTGCTGGGATGTTGCAGGAGGTCTAAAAAGTGAGGCACAGGAGCTTGTGAACTCACTGGGCCAGCTGAATCTGGTGTCTCACTGCTGCCCCTGGAGAAAGGCCACCGCGCAGTGGTGATGGAAATGGCTGTCCACACTGCCATTTCCAAAGCCTGCCAGGCGCAGTAGGTGATGGAATTCCCCCACTCTCCTGTGCCAGGAAGGAGGGCTCAGCGGGAGCCAGGCTCCAGTCTGACCCTTAAATTCCCACTTCATTGCCTCTTCTTCAGGATCAGGAAACCCCCACGTGGTTAGCCTGGCTGATGTCTCATCCCCCCCACCCCCAGGGGCTTATCTTGGGGGCAGGGGTGTTGCAGGTGCTGGAGGCAAGCAAGAGGCAGGGGAGGATGTGGCCCTTTTAAGCCTTTAACTCAGAAGAGAATGGCCTCCAATCTATCCGGCCACACCCCCATCTTCAGAGTTCAGTGGAAGCCAATCAGGAGACCCGCGGAGTCTGTCAATGGATCTTCAGCACTCACTAAACATTGCTCTGGGTTAGGAACTGCAGGGCTTAGAAAATAAAATGGATCCCACCTTAAAAGTACAAAGTATTTTCTAGAAGCTTATTTTATAACACATATCTCTGCAGAACCACGCCTATTCCATCATTAAATAAGGACGGAAGGCCTGGGCTGAACTTTATTCAATGAAACGTTTCCCTGACACGGCTCTTTTTCAGCCAATAATGAACTTTATAAATACTTGCTATAAAAAAGTTAATGAAATCACGTGTACAATATCAGGAACTGAAAACCATCCATCCAGACGTTTAACTATTTTTTTAAAAAAAGCAAACCTACTCTTTCTAGACTAACAACTATTACATGCTAAAATGTTAACTAATATAATGTTTTTAAGAATATTGATTATCAGAGACGCACCCAGAGTGGGCCTTCGGAACATAAGTTAATATACTTGATTTTTCAATTCCTAGCACTTAGCCTTGGAAATGTCAGCAGTCACGCGGGGCCTGGACAGTCACACCCACACCCACTCTAAATCTCATCTGTGAAATGGGATGACACTATTTATTTCACAAATATATGATAATAAAATGAGAACACATATACGAAAGTACTTGATATTAATAAATTGTTAACTACAAAGAAAATAAGAATCTCTAAAGTGCCTTCCAGCTTTAAATTTTTATTATGAAGGAATAATTATTAAAGAGTCTAGGCCTGACCTGTGGTGGTGCAGTACATAAAGTGTCAACCTGGAACACCGAGGTCGTTGGTTCAAAACCCTGCACTTGTCTGGTCAAGGCACATATGGGAGTTGATGCTTCCTGCTCCTCCTCTTTCTCTCTCTCTCTCTTTCTCTCTCTCTCTATCTATCTATCTTTCTCTCTCCTCTAAAATGAATAAAGTCTTTTAAAAATTTTTGTCCTCTTAGAGATACATACTGAGCTCCTTTGGGATGAAATGAGGTAACACTGAGATCTGCTTCAACATGATCCAGTGGGAACGGTGAGTTGTATACATCCTGAGCACTGTGGAAGCTGGGTTATGGGTAATGTGAAAGTTTTTTTTTAAAAAAACCATTTTTGAACTTTTAAAAAAATTTTCACATTGAGAAGGATAAAAGCATAGGGGATAGATACTGGAGGGCAATTTCTATTATTAAGCCCTAGTCTTGATTAAAATAACTTCTCAAGCAAACAAACCTTGATAGTAAAAGAAATAGTAGCAATTTTAAATGAATGCCAAAGTATATGAGTTAAAGGGGTAGGTAATTTGATTGTTTTTAAATAACCTTTCATTTATTTTTAACTAGAGGAAGCCTGTTTTAATGAAATATTACAATAAATAACATAGATTTGCGTGGTTTGAGGTTATTAATGAAATCTACATGGTAACCTGGAATCTTTAACATGTTAAGATTTTTCCCCAAAAGAAATTTAAGGACATGTTAACAATTTTCTATTTTTTAAGAACCAACATTTTACTATATCTACTGTATTGAATTAAGTACATAATGACATATCAATATTTCAAACGATATCTTTGACACTTCTCTGACCAAATCTATCCCTAATTAAAGGGAACTTCACAGCAATACGTATGTCACATGCTCCCCTCCGTACCTTGAAGGTGTGAATTCTTTAGGAAGTCTCCATGAGAGTCTTTTGCTTCTCCAGGTTGTTTTCCTTGATACTCACTCCTCAGAGAAACCTTCCACCATCTAAAGATGACCTGTGATGGACCAGAAGGTGATGTGAATGAAACTGATTTCAATACCAACAGCTATGGTGAGGTTGGCTTTTGAACAATCACTGGTAGGCCCCTAAGGCTCTGTGTGCAACGTCAGCTATAACTTGGCAATCTGGCATCCCATCAAATTAGAAGTGAGGTCTGTGTATCAGTGAACACTTTCCTTAGTGATTAGGGTCACAAAATCAAAGTGCTGGAAGGGATCTTAAAAATCTATCAAGTCAATTGATGTTAAAATCACCCAGAGCCAGGCCCTGGCCGGTTGGCTAAGTGGTAGAGCATCGGCCTGGCGTGCAGAAGTCCCGGGTTCGATTCCCGGCCAGGGCACACAGGAGAAGCGCCCATCTGCTTTTCCCCCCCTCCCCCCCCTCCTTCCTCTCTGTCTCTCCCTTCCCCTCCCGCAGCGAGGCTCCATTGGAGCAAAGATGGCCCCGGGCGCTGGGGATGGCTCCTTGGCCTCTGCCCCAGGCGCTAGAGTGGCTCTGGTCACGACAGAGTGACGCCCCGGAGGGGCAGAGCATCGCCCCCTGGTGGGCGGGCCGGGTGGATCCCGGTCGGGCGCATGAGGGAGTCTGTCTGTCTATCCCCGTTTCCAGCTTCAGGAAAAAAAAAAAAAAAAATCACCCAGAGACAAATGGTTGTCTCTTGAAAATCTCTGAGAACATAGATTCTCCAACTCCAATTCTACTCTCCGCCTCCCTGCCGGTCTACAGCACAGACAAGATGAATGAACACTCTTCTCCCAGAGAGGGACAATTACAGGGACAGGCTGGGGGGAGCACTGCTAGGCATGTCTGATGCATGCAAGTGTCGAGACACAGGACCCTTCTTGGTAACGGATCTGCTGATCGTCCATTCCACTTCTCCGGGCATTTTGGTTTATCTGAAGCAAACTGCGTTTCAATGCGTATGGCCTGCACTGCAGTTCCACGCTGACTTCACAGCAGTGTCACCCACCAGGCCTAGAGATGCCCCTTGATGCTTTTCCAACTTATCCTACATTTTTCAACCTATAATGGAACTAACTGGGTAGTTAATTGAGAAGACAAAACTCCCACCAACCCGAGCAACAAACCCAACTATTTCTGCACTAGGGCTAGCGGGGAAGATGACTCAGGAGACATGCGGATACACGGCTTGGCTATCCCGTTCTGGGGTCTTCCCTCGCGGACACACGGCTTGGCTATCCCGTTCTGGGGTCTTCCCTCGCGGACACACGGCTTGGCTATCCCGTTCTGGGGTCTTCCCTCGCGGATACACGGCTTGGCTATCCCGTTCTGGGGTCTTCCCTCGCGGATACACGGCTTGGCTATCCCGTTCTGAGGTCTTCCCTCGCGGATACGCGGCTTGGCTATCCCGTTCTGGGGTCTTCCCTCGCGGATACGCGGCTTGGCTATCGCGTTCTGGGGTCTTCCCTCGCGGATACGCGGCTTGGCTATCCCGTTCTGGGGTCTTCCCTCGCGGATACGCGGCTTGGCTATCGCGTTCTGGGGTCTTCCCTCGCGGATACGCGGCTTGGCTATCCCGTTCTGGGGTCTTCCCTCGCGGATACGCGGCTTGGCTATCCCGTTCTGGGGTCTTCCCTCACTAGCATAACCGGGTAAGGCAAAATAATGTTCAGGCAGGCTCTGCCCGGGGCAAAATTGTTAAGCAGGTGCAACTTGCCACAGCCTCTCTTTATTTACAGTTTCCTCTCCCCCATCCCTACTTTCCCAGCACTCCCAGGGGGCCTCCCAGGTCCTGAGTGAACCTTCTTGAGCCAAGGTCCCCGGTCTCTGCAAGTTCTCTACTGCCCCCCAGGCTGTGAGCCGCCCAACCTCTTCCTTTCTTCCCACTCCTTTCCCATGCCCGCAGGCCCAGGTCCCGCCCCTTCTAGGCTGGCTGCCCCGCCCGACTACCCCCCCCCTAAGCCCCTGCCCCCATGGCTGAGAGATACCGTGTTTCCCCATGTATAAGATGCACTTTGATTTGGGGGCCCGAAATTTGAAGAAAAAAAAAAAAGTCTTACATAAAGTTATTGAACTCAAGTTTTATTCACCATAAAATTCATACAACTCCTCATCACTGTCAAAACTCCCATCCATTAGCTTGTCCTCATCTGTGTCTGATGACGAAACACTGTCTTCATATATTTCCTCGTCCTCAGTTCCATCTATGACATTTGAAATGCCACAACCACTGTGTAAGATGTACCCAGTTTTTAGACCTAAAGTTTTTTGAAAAAGGGTGCATCTTATACATGGGGGTATGGTAACTGCACTCCCATCCGGCCTACTACCCTGCCTGACACAAAATAGGTCCTCAATAAATACCTGTCCAATGAATTAAAAGGTGATTATCATTTAGATTTTTTTCTTTTTTCTTTTTTCTTTTTTTCTGAAGCTGGAAACGGGGAGAGACAGTCAGACTCCCTCATGGCACGCCCACCAGGGGCAACGCTCTACCCACCAGGGGGCGATGTTCTGCCCCCCGGGGCGTCGCTCTGCCAGGACCAGAGCCACTCTAGCGCCTGGGGCAGAGGCCAAGGAGCCATCCCCAGCGCCCGGGCCATCTCTGCTCCAATGGAGCCTTGGCTGCGGGAGGGGAAGAGAAAGAGAGGAAGGAGGGGGGAGGATGGAGAAGCAAATGGGTGCTTCTCCTGTGTGCCCTGGCCGGGAATCGAACCCGGGTCCCCTGCACGCCAGGCCGACGTTCTACCACTGAGCCAACCGGCCAGGGCCTAGATTTTCTTCTAATCACTAAAGATTGGAAAAAAATTACACGGGCGAGTTACAAAACTCCATCTGCTCACGAAATTGTGGTGGCCAACTCCTTCCAGAAAACGCCTTACCCTGCCACTTCTGGTTTCCCCGAGCAGGAGCCTTGCCAGCCTGTCCTCTTAGGCACCTTTCTGCCCCATCTCACAGAGATGAGGCTGTATCCGTCACTAGGGCTGCCGTTCCAAAGTGCCACAGACTGGGTGGCAGAAGTTTATGTTCTCACAGTTCTGAAAACTCCAAGTTCACCACCAAGGTGGTGGCAGGCTTGGCTCCTTCTCCTGGGGCCTGTCTCCTCGCCTGGGCCTCAAGGACCGCCAGCTGGGCGCTGTGCCCTCCCACGGCCGTCCTTCCCTGCGTGCACAGCCCCGAGGCTCCTCCGCTCCTGTCACCCTGGCTTAGGGCCCCACCTTTATGACTTCATTTCACCACGATGACCTATCCAGGCCCTGTCCCCCAGTGCAACTGCTTCAACACAGAAATTTGGGGGGACATAATTCATTTCCTAACAGAGGGGTATCAAGTATTGCAGCAGACAGAACATGAATTTTGGAGCGAGAAAGGCCTAGCCAATTTATTTCATCTCTCGGCACTTCAATTTCCTTTTCGTTCCCTTTCTATTGAATGTTATTCAAGTTACTGTTAAATATTATAAATAACATTTCCTTTCTATTGAGTGACAATGTCTAACAAGCTGAATCTGGAACTTTTAGAACTAATTGGGAAGTCAAATAATTTAGTCCTTCTGCAACCCAGCCAGATGAGCAAAAAGTTTCAGAGGTTAAGTGAGAAGTCATAGGTCGCCTTCCTCACAACCTTCCTACCAGGGTTGTGTTACAGCGGAAGCAAGTCTCGGGTTGAATTCTGCCACAGGAAAGACATTTGTCACCAGGCAGGCACCACTAGTGTCCCAAACATGTTTCTGGAAGCTCAGTGGTGTCCCCCCTCTCTGTCTTCCGTGGCATTCTCTGGGACCCTCCCCAGGAAGGTTTCTCTCTGGGGCAAGTGCAGCTGACACTATAATGACAAAATCAGCTACCTGTCTAGCCAGGTCAAGCAAAAATAAATAAATAAATAAATAAATAAATAAATAAATAAACAAATAAACCTTTGATTAAGTGGAGAGTTCTGGAATGGAGCTCTAGACAGGGCACCGCTCCAGAAACATTATGTTACCAAACTAACGTTGCTCAAAAAAAGGCAGAGACACTTGAACAATCTTACTTGTCAGCTTCATATCTTGCACAACATTCATTTCATCAATGAAAAATCCCTCTGACACTCCTTACTTATGAATTGACCCTCTGGTACTGATTTAGAAGGCAGCACTGTACTTGAAGTGCTTGCAGTCATGGCCCCTGGAGGGAGGATCCCCGGGGCACAGAACCAAGCTAAGCTGCCCACATAGATAAGCACCCTGCTGGCTGCTCTGAGGTGTTCTTGAGTAAGTTACGGGAGCAGCTGCCTGAGGAAACATGGCTGGCTAGGACCAGAGGCCACGCCTCCTCCCTTCTGACTCAGAAACAGTCTGTTCTCAGGCACCACGCTTTCTTTTCTTTTCTTTTTCTTTCTTTTTTTTTTTTTTGTATTTTTCTGTAGTGAGAAGTGGGGAGGAGGCAGACAGACAGACTCCTGCATGAGCCGGACCGGGATCCACTGGCATGCCCACCAGGGGGCGATGCTCTGCCCGTCTGGGGCATTGCTCCACTGTAACCGGAGCCATTCTAGCACCTGAGGCAGAGGCCATGGAACCATCCTGAGCACCCAGACCAACTTTGCTCCACTGGAGCCTTGGCTGTGGGAGGGGAAGAGAGAAACAGAGAGAAAGGAGAGGAGGAAGGGTGGAGAAGCAGATGGGCGCTTCTCCTGTGTGCCGTGGCTGGGAATCGAACCTGAGACCTTCGCATGCTGGGTCAACACTCTACCGCTGAGCCAACCAGCCAGGGCCCGAGGCACGATGCTTTCTTTTATATAGCTTTCATATTTGAACTCTACAGAGCAGTACTCAGAAACCTCAGATTCAGGAACACGTCTTAGCTTTGTCAAGACTTGAGTATACTCCACATACTGTAGTTACTAAAACAGAAAAATACAGGAGACAGGCATTTTCTACCACTTATTGATTCAGTTGGCTAAACATCTTTTTGAAGTGACAAAACTCGATATTGGTGAAGAGAAAGAAAATGGGGGCCCTTAACAATCACAGAGCCAAATGTGAATTCATTTGGCCAGTCAAAATGGAAGGTCATCTATGCCCTTTGACCCAGACATCTTACTTGTAAGAGTTTAACCTAAGGAACTTACCAGAGATGTGTACAGCACCTTTTTAACATAATGATGTTTATAATCAGTTAATTATGATAATGAAAAACCAGAACCAACCTAAGGGTCCAGTATTTGGGACTAGGTAAATAATTATAGCACATTTAGATTGTGAGATACTCTGCCCGTAACATAGGATGGGAAGGGAAGTATTTGTCTACGCAGTGAGGAGTTGATATCAGCGTGGCAGTCAATGCAACTGTTTCTCAGGATGTGCAGTTTAAAGGAAGCTGAGCTCAGACTGTCCCCCAAATTTCTGTGAATTGAGTACTATTATGGTATTAGCTCATTTTAAGTCATTGTTATATATTTATCGCTATTTTGAAAACCTGACAGTCTCTGAATACGGTTTTAAACATCTTGTTCTGATTAACTGTGAATGTTTGTTAATGAACACGTCTGTGAGAAAAGCTACAGAGAACCTTCCCACGGTTTTCGCAAGACTGTTCCAATCTGGCTGGACGTTGGCTTCGCCGGGCTCTCCCCAGGCTTCCTGTCTCCCGGCCACCTGTGAGTACTGCATGGCCGTCTTCCTGCGGATGAAGAACCCAGGTGGACAGGCTGGATAACTGGCCCCAGCTCTTCTCATCCAGGCAGCGTCTGACTCTGCACGATGAGCTCTCTGGCATTGCTCTGTCCCTTCCAGGGTGGGCAGTCAGCCTTGCTGTAGGGTACATATCATTATGTGGTATCTTGAGAGAAATCGTGTGACGACCAGGACAGCAGGGACTCACCAGGCAGCCCTCAAGGGGGCACTCGGAAAAAGTGGGCCCAACTGGGCATCTCAGCATTTGAGTGTATTTGGACACTGAGCACCCTGCCACCGTGGGCTGAGCCTGTGATTTCCCCACCACTAGCCCTGGCTGAAGGGTCCGCTACTGGCACAGAACGCAGAGGCTGTGGTGTGGACGGGTCTGGTTCAAACCCTGGTCTCTGTCATTTACCTTGGGCAAGTTTCTGACTCTCTTGGGCCTCATGTCCTCATGTCCAAAATGCAAAGAGGGATGCCCACCTCACCAGCGTTTGGAGAGACACATGAGATAAGTCCCCAGTGCCCAGCACGGTGCTGGGTAAACGGACCATGCTGCACAGAGGTAGGTCCTGGCCTCTTTCTTCTCGCTTTCCTCCTCGGTCACTCACTTCACATTCAAAACAACAAATTCAGCCCCAAATACCAAGAGATCAGAACCACATATTACTTCTCATCCATTATCTAACAGTATCCAATCACACTTCATCCAGGTCTGCTTTCTGAACCGTCCTCTCCAGAGACATTTATTTCAGCTTTTTACTCAGACTTGGTATGTGATTTTCCTAATTGTCTGTCACCATTAAAAGTTGAGTACTTTTTGCTCTGAGGACTTCCCCAACAGCATGACTGAGAAGACGCCTCCATCTATCCCGCTAGTAACCAGAGTTGCTCCTGAAGGATCAGGTCGACTTGCTGGGTCCCACACACTGAGTGGGGGGCATCCTGAGTCTTTCTGAGCATCTGTACAGGGAAGACATTGGTAACTTGGCACACAGCTGCCTCTGCTTTCTCCTGAAGAGTGCTGTTACTCCATCAGATCAGTTTCTGGTTTGGAAATCACATATAATCAGGGGATTTCACTGAGTGTGGCTGAGATTCTGTATCATAGAGAGTTTATGAGATTAGGTCTTTTCTTAGGAGAAGAAGGATGATGTTAGCTGAACTGCCTCCTGGGGAATGGAAGAGCAAGGGCCACGAGGGCAAACACCATGTAATCTCACCATTAGTTATTACTAAAAAATTCACACAGCACGGGCATTCCAGAAGGTAAAAAGATGTTACTGTTTTCATGAATTATAAAGATAAGCTCTGGCCTGGCCGTTGGCTCAGCAAAAGAGCATCAGCCCCGCACGTGGAAGTCCCGGGTTTGATTCCCAGTCAGGTCACACAGGAGAAGCGCCAACGGGCTTCTCTACCATTCCCCCTCTCCTTTCTCTCTTCCCCTCCTGCAGCCAAGGCTCCATTGGAGCAAAGATGGCCCGAGCGCTGGGAATGGCTCCATGGCCTCTGCCTCAGGTGCTAGAATGGCTCCGGTTGCAACAGAGCAACACTCCAGATGGGCAGAGCATCGCCCCCTGGTGGGCATGCCAGGTGGATCCTGGTTGGGCGCATGTGGGAGTCTGTCTTTCTGCCTTACCGCTTCTCACTTTGGAAAAATACAAAAAAGAAAAAAGAAAAGATAAGCTCTTATTTTGCTGCCTATTTTAACTATAAACATATAAAATAGGTTTTTGGTGCAAATTTACAACATGGAATATGTGTTCCCCTATGTATCGATTTTTGGTTCAATTTATCTAACCACGGCAAAACAGACTTTCAACTACAGAAAGTTTTAGCTGTGGAACGGGAGTAATTTTTACACACTGAAAATGAAAGCAACGTTATTAATATAAATACTAATGGAAAAGAGGAGACTGGGGCTGAAATGAGAATGGAGTAAAGTGAAAATTTTAATCATGAAGAACTGACAACATTGAAGTGTTTCTCTCCTTCAATAATTCAGAATGAGGTTGCCCTTAAAGAGACAAACGAACTAACTTCGAGCACAGTGGCTGTGATTAGGGGTTGGTGACAGGCCTTGTGGGTTGCCACCCAGCATTCACTCGCCCACCTGCCGTTCCCAGATGAGCTCTGCACAGAGATCTAACACACTCCACTTGTTATTTTAATTTAAATATGTAGGATACTACAAAAAACTGTTTGTATTTAGTGCTTACAGTTAGAAAAAATTTTAATTAAGCATATCTTTCATTTTGGGTGAGTATTTCTATCCTTCAATAGATTTCTCAGAAAGGGTCTACAGGAAGCAAATTTTTGTCTGAAAATGTGCAGATTGTCTCCAGGTTCTGGTCCTCTTTCGCCAGTCTGCAGTGAGGGAGCCAGTGGCCAGGGCAGAGGACCTCCAGATGTGCCTGCGGGCCATGCCGTCTCTACTGGCAGCTGCTTCTTCAGACCAGCTCTGGCCGTCTTTGGCAAATTTCTTGCCAGCAGCAGGCTGCTCATTCCTGTTCTTGCAGGAGTCATGCCCTCTGCAAAGGAATCCAAATCTCTGTCTGACCGGGAAAGAAAGAATAGACATCCTGTCTGTTATTGTCCGCCCGCCCCCAGCATCGAGGTCCTGGCTGCTTTTGCTGCTGCTGCTTCTGGACCTGATTTAGCCCCTGTGAGTGGTTAACCATCTTCTATTGGGTAACGGTCCCTTATAATAAGTTGTCCCTGGAAAAATAGCAGTGTGGTTTCTGTCTGGAATGGACATCCCTTGAGATACCTGGTATGTGATTCTTTTGTCATTCATCATGCCAGGCACTTGGTGAGAGTTGTTAATCTGGGGACATACAACTAACATTTAGGGCAGTTTCTTGTATAATTTTTTTCCTGGAACTCCTATATTTCAGATATTGGACCTCCTGGTCTAATTTAAAATTTTATTATTCCCCCCCCCCCCCACACACACACCCATATTGTCAATTTCTTACTTTCGGTTCTTTTTCTCTAGGTGATTTTCTCAATTTCTTCTTTCAACCCTTCTATTAAGTTTTTTGTTTTTCTGATCTTTTTTTTTTTTTTATTTTCTAAAAGCTCTTTTAAATTTTCTGGATTTTTCTCTTGCAGCTTTCTGTTTTCATGGATACACTATCCCTTCTTATCCTCCTGAGGATATTACTGAGGAATAGCTTTTTGAATTTACTTTATAATTGAGTTTATTGGGGTGACACTGGCTAGTACAATTACATGGGTTCCAGAGGTTGAATAGTCTGTTCTGTCTTGGTGCATGGCCTTTATCTTCTTCACAATTATATTTCCTCTACTGTGGAGGCGATGATTTTGTTCTGGCTTTCCTCAGAAGCCGGCCAATTCTTTTTTTTTTTTTTTTCTGGCTTCTGTAAACAATTTATTTATAAAATTAAGTTTTATGCGGTGACATTGATTAATAAGAGTACATAAGTTCCAGGTAAACATCTCTATAGCTTTATGAACTGTTGATTGTGCTGTGTGCCCACCAACCAAAGGAAAATTATTTTCCGTCACTATATATTTTCCCTTTTTACTCCCCTACCCCCACCCAAGTGTCTCTCTCTCTTTTTTTTTTTTTTGTATTTTTCTGAAGTTGGAAACGGGGAGGCAGTCAGACAGACTCCCGCATGCACCCGACGGGGATCCACCCAGCATGCCCACCAGGGGGCGATGCTCTGCCCATCTGGGGCATCGCTCTGTTGCAACCAGAGCCATTCTAGTACCTGAGGCAGAGGCCACAGAGCCATCCTCAGCGCCTGGGCCAACTTTGCTCCAATGGAGCCTTGGCTGCGGGAGGGGAAGAGAGAGACAGAGAGGAAGGAGAGGGGGAGGGGTGGAGAGGCAGATGGGTGCTTCTCCTGTGTACCCTGGCCAGGAATCGAACCTGGGACTCCTGCACACCAGGCTGATGCTCTACCACTGAGCCAACCGGCCAGGGCCCCAGAAGCCGGCTAATTCTTAGCTGTCCACGCATATTCTGGAGTGGGGCGCTGGGAAGCTGACCGGAAGCTCTGGGAATCTGAGCAGGGCTATCCAGAGGAGAGCCCCTTTACAGGCTGCTATGTATCTGCCTGGGCTCTGGTTGGAGGATCCAGGCTATTAATATCTTGCGATCTCTTTTCTTGGTCTGGTCTGATTCCCCAGAGAAGAACCTTACAGATTACTGCCTGCAGGGTGTAATCCTGGATCCTGCCGTGGCCTGTGCAGAAGTCACAGCGAATCTCCCAGTTCAGTATGTGGGTGTTTACGTAAACCTTGACCAGGGTCAGCACGGAGTCCCTCTGTACCCAGTCGCTTGGGGTCTGCGTCCACAGATCAGCCTTCCTGTCTTCTCCCGGGGGTGAGGCGGAGCTGTTGCTGGTCATACAGAGAAGCGGGGCTGAAGAAGACTGTGGTTCTAAGCACATCAACAGATTTCAACCATTCCCACTGTTCTAGGGTCACTTCACCTCCCTTTCCAAAGACTCCATTTCCACCCGTTCCTGAGCCACTTGCCCTGAGGTTCTGGGGTACAGGTCTGGTTGCTTCCTGACGTCCCCAGTTTAGGCATCAGCTTCCTCAGGGCTGTAACATCCACTCTCAGTGGGTCATCTGCTTTCTAGCATGCACCACTGTGGCCTCTGTGGCCTTTCCCATTCTCTCTGTTTCTGTGGGCTTTCAGTTTTAGAAAAACCCTGTACTTGTCATTTCAGTGGTGCTGCTAGCGGGAAGGAAGGTATGTAATAGCTCTTTAACTAGAAGCTGCACTTCTAAACTGCATACTTAATAAGTTTAAAATAATACAGATATTCTGACATATTTGTCATTTTAATTTAAATACCTAGAATAATGGAAATGATTAAATTGGTAGGAAATATTTAAATTTAGTAATATCTATTAAATTTACAATGACTTTAAAATGTGTTCAAGTTTAAAAGTGCCTGACTGGTGGTGGCACAGTGGACGAAGTGTTGACCTGAAATGCTGGGGTCACCAGTTCAAGGCCTCTGGCTTCCCCTATCAGAGCACATATGAGAAGCAATTACTACAACTTGATACTTCCTGGTCCTCCCCACACCTTTCTCTCTCTATCCTCTCTCTAAAATCAATAAATAAAAGTTAAAAATAAAGTTTAAAAGTTTGATCTAGCCTGACCTGTTGTGGCATAGTGGGTAAAGCATCGACTTAGAACGCTGAGGTTGCCGGTTTGAGACCCCGGGCTTGCCTGGTCAAGGCACATACAGGAAACAACTACTATGAGTTGATGCTTCCCACTCCTCTCTCCTCTTTCTCTCTCTCAATCCTCTCCTCCCTCTAAAAATCAATAAATAAAATTGAAAAACATATATATATAATAAAAAAGTTTGATCTATATTTTCACTACAGTTTTTTAAACACTTGGCTGATTTTGATAGGTTTGTACTTATGTCTCTTTAGATTATAGAAATGCTTGAGAAAATCAAATGTATTAAATTTGTGATATAGATGGAAATGCTTAAGATTTAATCAAGTTTATAAATCATATTTAAATTTAAGAGAATTTAATTTGTTAGATTCATAAGTTTTGTGGCTTTAATTTACAATATTTAGTTAATTTAATTAAGTCTGCAAATAGTGCTTAAATGTTTAAGGAATTATAATTTGTTATGTATAAGCTAATTAAACATTAAAGAATAAAAATGAGTTTTTAATTTTTAATGCAATATTACTTCATTTATAATTAAATTTACTAGATTTGTAAATTGTATTTGAAGGTTTAAAAAACAGGTTTTTAATTCTCACTTTAATTGAATATTAGTAATAAACACAAATAACTGTAATAAATTTAAAATATTTGTAATAAATTATAAATTATTACAAAGAATTGTACAATATGGTTGCTTAAGTCATATTTAAAAGATTGATTTAGGAATGGGAACCACTGGGTGGCCACTTGAGGGAAAAATTGATTTATGCCTCACATCAGAATAAACTCCAAATAGCTCAAAGATGTGCATGTAAAAAAATACACCCACACAAGCACTAGAAGTAAAAAAAAATGGTGAATTCTTATATCTTTGTAATTATGTCTCAAAATCTAAAAATCATAAAAAAGAAGATTGATAATTTTGACTATATAAATACAAATAACTTTTGCCTGGCGAAGTCTGCCAAAGACCTGTATGGAAATGCTTAGGGCAGCTTAGTTCATAATAGCTCCAAATTGGAAACAACCAAAATATCCACCCATATGACAAAATATTACTCAGCATTAAAAAGAACTCCTGATACATGCAACGACACGTTTGAACTGCAAAAGCATTATTCTAAGTGAAAGGAGCCAGATATGAAAGGTTACATACTATATGATTGCATAGGGCATATTGGAAAAGGCAAAACAGAAAGTAGGTCAGTGGCTCCAGGGGACATGGGTGGGAGAGGAGACTGACTGCCAGGAACATGAGAGAACTTGTGGGGTTGATGGAAATATTCTATACAGTATCTTTATTGTGTTAATGGTTATACATTTCTCAAATTCATGGAACCTGAAAGGGTGATTTTTATAATATTAAAAGTATACCAAGCCTGACCTGTGGTGGCGCAGTGGATAAAGCGTCAACCTGGAAATGCTGAGGTCGCCAGTTCGAAACCCTGGGCTTGTCTGGTCAAGGCACATATGGGAGCTGATGCTTCCTGCTCCTCCCCCCTTCTCTCTCTCTGTCTCTGTCTCCTCTCTCTCCCTCTCTCTGTCTCTCCTCTCTAAAAATAAATTAAAAAAAAAAAAAAAGCATACCAAGTTTAAAACCCTAAGGTCATGAGCTTGAGAGCAGCTCATCACGCTTGAGTGCAGGCTCACCAGCTTGAGCACAAGGTCACTGGCTTGAGCTAGGGATCATCAATGTAGCCCCAAGGTCACTGGTTTGAGCAAGGGGTCACTGGCTTGCTAGAGCCCCCCCCCATTAAGGCACTTAAGAAAAACAATCAATGAACAACTAAAGTGAAGCAAAAACAAATTGATCTTCTCTTCTCTCTCCCTTCCTCTCTCTCTCGCTAAAAAAAAAAAAATCAAAGAGCCCTAGACAGATAGCTCAATTAGTTAGAGCAGTGGTCCCCAACCTTTTTTGGGCCACAGACCAGTTTAATGTCAGAAAATATTTTCACGGACCGGCCTTTAGGTTGGGATGGATAAATGTACCACGTGACCGAGACAAGCGTCAAGAGTGAGTCTTAGACGGATGTAACAGAGGGAATCTGGTCATTTTTTAAAAATAAAACATCGTTGAGACTTAAATATAAATAAAATGGAAATAATGTAAGTTATTTATTCGATTGATACAGAGTCGATCCATTGCATGTGATGTGACGTATTTGTATCTAAACGAGTACTTTTTTCTTATAATTATTAAAAATTGATAGGCATGTAAGCATAATTACAATATAAAATATTACAAATGTTATTATTATGCATTTATCATATTACAGTGTATTATTGTTGCAATGAATAAAATGTTTCTTTTATTTATGATATTGTTTTCTTCAATTTATTTTTGTCCTCCTTTTCATTGTAAAAAAGTTGGTCACCTTAAATATTACGGACTCAGGGTGTGTACAAGGGTTTGCTGATGAAGTACATGTTCATGAATAAGCAAATGTTAAATTAAAAAAAGCTTTTCAAAAGAAAACGAGGGCAAAAGCCAACAGAAATGCTATGATTAGGTGGGGGAAGTAGGGGAGTCACTTGGCCAATAAAGGGAGAAAACATGCCAAAGTGTACGGGGCCTTGCAGACTGTGGTCCTACAGTGTGAAGACACAAAAGTAGCTAAAAGGCATCCAAACAGGTGCTTTGGACCCAGAGGGACATTCCTGCTCAAGGACCTACTAGCAGGGTACCTAGGGCGGGTCTCATAATCTCTGTTTGCCCGCTCATCTGCTCACAGCTCCTGGGAGGATTAAAATGAGCATCAGACCCATCTTTATTTTCCTTTCCTATCAAATTATCACTGGAGTTTGTTTACCTAACAGGTCAAGAACGCAGACGTGGTTCCCTCTCTTTGGAAGAAGCACAAAGCCACCCTTGCAGCTCCAGCTGAAGAACCTGATGAAACCCACAGTTTTCTAAGTCTGCAGATGCTGTGACTGCAGCAGAGAGTCAGTGGAGACAGGGCCGTGCCCGTCAGTTCTAACACACACTTTGCAGAGGCCTGACCCTCAAACACTACTGTGTCTGCCAGATGGCTGTGCTAAATAGCTCAAAGAAATTCAAAGTACTCTACAAACAATAAGAAAAAAAGAGAGAGAAAAAAAGCAGCTCTGAACACAGATGCAACTGGAGCATTTCTTTTTTTTTTTTTTTGCATTAGAATAACATTTTCTGGAACAATGCCCAGAAAAACAACAACAGCCTGGAAGCATGTCTCGGAAACCTTCCTGGATGTGGGCAGGAAAGTGACTAAGCAGGTAGGAAGGCCCAGGTGTCTGTGGTTGGACTTCACAGAGCACGTCTCGGGATGTACCTGCCTCTCAGCTTGGAGGCTGCTTCTTCCTAAAATCTCTGCTGACATCTTGAAGGTGTTTCTGCTCTTGCTCTGGTACAAACAGTAATCTACTGGTATAGAATTTTAGAAATCCCCTCACGTTTCTTGGTGGGAGCTAGCTATATTCTGTCTTACTTCCCACTCCCTTTCTCCAAACGCAGCCTCAGGAGGAGTCCTACGGCCAGGACAGGCCATGTTGTCATCTTATTTCCTGTGTCTCCTTCCAGGCTCTCTTCACACGAATGCTTCCTCTTCCCTATGGTTTCTTTCCTGCGTGTTTGTAAAATGAACACCTGCTACCGAACACTTGCACTTAGGCCCTTTTCAGTGCTTACCTGCTAGCCAGAAGAAAAACCACTAAAGCAATTTTGTTGCTGGGAATTAAATAGTTCTTAGTTTTATATATATATATATATAAAAAAATTGGATGCCTTTGGTCAAAACCTTCCTTAACTTCTGTTATGGATTGAATTGTGTCCTTCCCTCTGCCAAATTCTATGTTGCAGCCTATAACCACCCCTGAGGCTGTATTTGGGGACAGGGCAGTCATAACGGTAGGGACCTAAGCCAACATGACTGGTGTCCTTATGAGGAGAGGAAGGGACACTAGGGATGCCCATGCGCATCAGAAAGGCCATGGCCATCTGCAAGCCAAGAAGAGAGGTCTCAGGAGAAGAAGCCAAGCGTGCTACCACCTTGATGCTGAACTTCTAGTTTTGAAAACTGTGAGAACATAAATTTCTGTAGTTTAAGCTACCCAGTCTGTAGTATTTTGTTTTGATGGCCCTAGCAGGCTGATACAGCTCCCAAATGGTCATGATACAATATATTTTATTGAGTGCCTACTCTGTGCCATGTGCAGTCTGCTTGAGACTTTAATCTTTACAACAAAGAATTTACCTAGGAGGTTAGTATCACTGTTCATTTTACAGATGAATAAACTAGGACTTAAGGAAGTTTAGAAACCCTTGGGCTAACTCATTCGTTCCTCAGTGGAATGTGAATCCAGGTCTAACTGACCTGGAGCCTCTAAATCTGTTAACATGTTCAACCTGTTCAACGTGTTGCCTTGCTGGGATGACAGCAAGCCTCAGCTGTGCAGTGGTGTTTATGATCCCGAGGCTGCTAACCCACAAATCATAATAGGCAGTGATGGGTTGTTTACTTCCATCCGAAGGGGGTGTGACTGATACGCAAGGAAGGGATAGCGTTTCATTCCTTCCACGTTCCACAAGCGCACAGAGCACTGCATTGTTCTAGAGAAAACAGACAAACCCCTGCCCCCATGGACATTACATTCTACTGGGAGGGAGATGAACAATAAATAAAACAAGTATATTTCGTATTGTGTTAGAACATGATAGACGTGAAGCAAAAGAAACTAGGAAAAGAAGGTATGTAAAGTCAGAAGCCAGGGCCAGGGCCACCACTACAGCAGCCCGGCCCATGCAGGTTCGCACTGGATTCGGACAGTCGGTAAAGAAACAACGGAGTCAAAAACTGGTGGGCCATAGTCTTTAATCCGGGGCCTAGCTTGCACCCGGCGGGCAAGTAAAAATACACACTGGGCTCCAAAACCCACTCACATTCAGTGCTCACAAAGCTATTGACTTATCCGAGTTTCCTAGAATCAAAGGTTTCTAGCTCACCAGACTTATTCACCTCTGTTCCCCATCTCCTTCCTTCTCCAGCATCAAACTGCACAAACTGGCCTCTCAATCAACACTTTGCCATCTTGGCTGCTTCCCCTGGCCTCCTCCACGTGGCCTCTCTTTGCTCTCTGCTCTAAATGATAATCTCAGGAACCGAGAGAGCAAGCTGTCGTTCTGCCCCCATTTTATAGTGTAGAAATCCAAACCTTTATTTATTTATTTATTTTTTTTTTTCATTTTTCTGAAGCTAGAAACAGGGAGAGACAGTCAGACAGACTCCCGCATGCGCCCGACCGGGATCCCCCGGCACACCCACCATGGGGCAACGCTCTGCCCACCAGGGAGCGATGCTTTGCCCATCCTGGGCGTCGCCATGTTGTGACCAGAGCCACTCTAGCACCTGAGGCAGAGGCCACAGAGCCATCCCCAGCGCCCAGGCCATCTTTGCTCCAATGGAGCCTTGGCTGCGGGAAGGGAAGAGAGAGACAGAGAGGAAAGCGCGGCGGAGGGGTGGAGAAGCAAATGGGCACTTCTCCTGTGTGCCCTGGCCGGGAATCGAACCCGGGTCCTCCGCACGCTAGGCCGACGCTCTACCGCTGAGCCAACCGGCCAGGGCCATAAATCCAAACCTTTAATCTAATGTACAAAACAGGGAAGTCTCTAATACAGGGGTCCCCATACTATGGCCTGCAGGCCACATGCGGCCCCCTGAGGCCATTTATCCGGCCTTGCAGCACTTCCAGAAGAGGCACCTCTTTCATTGGTGGTCAGTGAGAGGAGCATAGTTCCCATTGAAATACTGGTCAGATTGTTGATTTAAATTTACTTATTCTTTATTTTCAATATTGTATTTGTTCCCATTTTGTTTTTTTACTTTAAAATAAGATATGTGCAGTGTGCATAGGGATTTGTTCATAGTTTTTTTTATAGTCTGGCCCTCCAACGGTCTGAGGGACAGTGAACTGGCCCCCTGTATAAAAAGTTTGGGGCCCTGATCTAACACAAAGTCACTTCTCTGAGGCATGATTGGATTGTACCGCTCTACATCAAAAAGGGTAGGAAAGGCTTAATCCCAAAACCAAGCCCCAGGCTACAAGGATTCTGCCTGCCTTTAGCCCACCCCAACACACATTAATATCACCTGGGCGACGGCCTCCTCGTGGGCAGCGTCATCTTTAACAAAGTGAGCATAATACATTTTATCTGCCCAACAGAGTGCTGTGGGGGTGGGGGGCTGGGGGGATGGGTGGGGGAGTTCCATTTTGAATCGGGTGGTCCTGGCAGGTGCCATTTGAGCCCTTCAGAAATCAGAGAGGATACAGGCGCTGGTAAACTGCTTGGTTGCTCACCCAGCATGCCCCATCCAGCCCTTCCAAGCATGCAGGTGATAAGCAAAAACCCCTCTTAGCATCCCACCCTACAGCTAAGGTGCTTACCCACTGGAGACATATCGTACCTGTGTGGTACATAAAACACCCAGGGTTATATCTAACAAGCTTTCCCGATAAACTTCAGATTATTAGGGAAAATAAGAGCAAACCAGCAATCCTGACACTTTCCTCACATGTTTTGATAGCCACTCATGCATTTGTCTTCATGTCCCGGCCAGTATGCTTTCTGTAGCCAGTTCCCTGAAACTTCTTGAGTGGGGCATCCTGGTTGCACAGACCAATGCATCTGCCCTGTAGAAGATGCTCACAAATGCAATGAGAAATTAGCCTTTTGGATGATCAGCATCCTGTGTCCCTGTCCAGAACCTATTTCTCACCATCTCCCCGGCGAGTTGTCCGGAAGTAGTGTGTTGTGACTATACCACCATGAGTTTGCACACACATGTCCAGTGCTTAGAGCATCTTCCCCTGCCTTGTCCTCCTAAAAATCTCATTCCTCAAGACTTAGTTTGACACTCTATTGTGTCATGACTGTCACTAAAAGTTCTTATTTGTCCGCTATTCAAATGACTTGCTGGATAAACAAATGTCCTCTATTGTCTCTGCAAAACACTTATTCCTCAATGTATGGTCAATCTTCTAAAATGATTGATTTTTTTTTTTTTTTTTTTACAGAGACAGAAAGAGTCAGAGAGAGGAATAGACAGGGACAGGCAGACAGGAACAGAGAGAGATGAGAAACATCAATTATCAGTTTTTTGTTGAGACACCTTAGTTGTTCATTGATTGCTGTTTCGTTTTGTTTTTTACAGAGACAGAGACAGAGAGAGAGTCAGAGAGAAGGATAGATAGGGACAGACAGACAGGAATAGAGAGAGAGATGAGAAGCATCAATCATTAGTTTTTTGTTGCAACACCTTAGTTGTTCATTGATTGCTTTCTCATATGTGCCTTGACTGTGTGCCTTCAGCAGACCGGGTAACCCCTTGCTCAAACCAGCGACCTTGGGTCCAAGCTGGTGAGATTTGCTCAAACCAGATGAGCCCATGCTCAAGCTGGTGACCTCAGGGTCTCGAACCTGGGTCCTTCCGCATCCCAGTCCAACGCTCTATCCACTGCACCACCACCCGGTCAGGCTCTTCTAAAATGATTTGAATCAAATCTTCAAAGGGCTTGTAGGCCCTGGCCGGTGGGTCAGTGGGTAGAGCATTGGCCCAGCTTATGGACATCCCAGGTTCGATCCCTGGTCAGGACACACATGAGAAGCGACCGCCTGCTTCTCTTCCTCTCCCTCTCCCCATTCTCCCCTTTTTCTCCTCCCTCAACCAGTGGCTTGATTGGTTTGAGCAAGGCCCTGGGCACTGAGGATAGCTTGGTTGGTCCTAGCACACCAGCCTAAGGTGCTAAAAATAGCTTGCTACTAGATCATTGGTCCCAGATGAGATCGCTAGGTGGAACCTGGTTGGTGCAAACGTAGGAGTCTGCCTCACTATCTCCCCTTCTCTGACTTAAAAAATAAAAGCAAACAAACAAACAAAAAAACCCCAAAACAAAGGGTTTGTAGTGATGGTCACTGAACCATTAAGTACATTTATCAATAAAATAAATATTACTGTGTCCTCACTACTTGGAAAACCACGAGACAGGCAACTGTTGTGTATGGGGGGAGGGGAATGTAAAAAATGAATAGTCTTGTTCAAGATCATATTTGTAGAGCAGAAAATGAATACAAAGTAATATTAAACAATTATTCATGTGGACTTGTGAAAGATAAATATATGGCTTTAATTACTTAGAAACTTTTGTTATACT
The DNA here is from genome assembly GCF_036850765.1 of Saccopteryx bilineata. Classification (NCBI taxonomy): domain Eukaryota; kingdom Metazoa; phylum Chordata; class Mammalia; order Chiroptera; family Emballonuridae; genus Saccopteryx; species Saccopteryx bilineata. The sequence goes on from NC_089494.1 coordinate 8,846,288, forward strand.
AACATGGTAAATAGCACTCCCACTTCCTTAACACAGATGTGCAAGAAATATCATTTCTTCTATAAGAGACTGATACTATTTTTTAGAATAGGTAATAACTGCTCATGAAAAATGAATGGGGTTGGACAAATTAAGTTTGTAAAATCTGTATTTTCTGGGTTTGCTCACTTTTATTGTTAAAAATGGTGCTGCCCACGTCAGTGGCCATCACCCAGGTGATATGGCTAATTACCTTCATGCTTAGGAGGGGGTTAGGTTATGCTAATGTGTGCTGGAGGAGGGGTTTTCCCGCCAAAAAGTTTTAAAAGGAGGAGCTAGGAGGCCATTTTGGCAGAGATCACGTTGTTGCAGGGAAGAGGCCACGTGGTTGCAGAAGAAGCAGCCAAGATGGAGGCGTGCAGATAGGGAAACGGAGGTGGCTGGGGCTAGTGGGGCCTTTGATTCTAGGAAAACTTTCTCCTGGTTGTGGTACTGGAGAATGTGTGAGTGGGTTTCGGTGCCCGTGTGTTTGTTTTCACTCGCTTGCCGAGTGCGAGGCTAGAAATAAAATGGCCCACCATTTCTTGGCTCCATTGTTTCATTACAATCTATCTGAATCAAATGTGAACCCGCACAAGCCTGGCAGCTGTGATGGTGGCCCCAGCTACTGGCTTTACAAATGGGGTAAACAGGGAAGGCGTCTCTCTCCGTTCTAACACCAAGAGAATGTGAGAGTGTTTTCTAAACCTAATCACTGCTACTTTGGCACCTCCCTCTTCTCTCCAGCAAGGCCGAGTCCTGGTTTCTGAGGGCCAGTCAGTCCTTCATGACCATCTCCAAGCCAGCCACAGGTGGCAGGCCCTCCATCCCATCTGTTCTTGGGTTATCATCCCACAGGTACATCCACAGGTAAGGGCTGCCGCAGGGTCCTGCTGGTCCCTTCCTAGCAACAGTCTCCCACCCCCTTTGCTGGTGGCTGCAGAAGGAGGCATTCTAGGTCTCCCCAAGTTCCTCTGGAGGCATGGGGTCAGGGAGTTTGAATGAGGGAGCGAAGCCTGTCTAGCCCCCACCTCCTCACAACATGCTGGGGTGGGAGGCACCCCAGACCTCTCAGTGCTGCCCCGTTCGCGAGGTCTCCTCAGCTGGAGCTTGCTTACCTGAGGTGTCTACTGAGCTTTTGACCCTAACACCAAAGCAGCCTGGAAGGCCACGACTGAGGACACTTCAGCACGACTTGGAACAACAGCATCTCCCTGTTCCCATCTCTGCGCTGCTCTTCCTGCCTGCAATCTGGGAGGTTTGCTTGGTTGGAGGATAGGGAGAAGGGGTCTCTGCATGTTCTAACCAACCCCCCTGTCTGCACCAAAACCTTTGGGCCCCCTCCCCCCACACAGAGTTTGGGTTTTTGAGATTTAAAATATTTATACTAGGCCCTTGCACCTAAAAGCCTGGTTTGGGGAAACTCCCCTAAGGCAGAGAATGAAGCTGATTTTTAAATTTTTTTATTTTTCTGAAGTTGAAAACGGGGAGGCAGTCAGACAGACTCCCACATGCGCCTGACCAGGATCCACCCGGCATGCCCACCAGGGGGCGATGCTCTGCCCATCTGGGGCGTTGCTCTGTTGCAACCAGAGCAATTCTAGCGCCTGAGGCAGAGGCCACAGAGCCATCCTCAGTGCCTGGGCCAACTTTGCTCCAATGGAGCCTCGGCTGCAGGAGGGGAAGAGAGAGACAGAGAGGAAGGAGAGGGGAAGGGGTGGAGAAGCAGATGGGTGCCTCTCCTGTGTGCCCTGGCCGGGAATCGAACCCGGGACTCCTGCACGCCAGGCCAACGCTCTACCACTGAGCCAACCGGCCAGGAGAGAATGAAGCTGATTTAAGCAAGGGAAGCAGATAAGGAAAAGAAGATAAAATTCTAGGAAAAGTCCTCAAACCTAAAGTTGTGTCTGGCCTACATCCTGGTGTGATTGCACATAAGTTTAAGTTTCCAAATATATAATTTAAAATAAAGGAATGCCTAAAAACATTTACATTAGGTATAGTAATTAAAATAATTAATAAAATGTCCTCTTAGGAAGAAAAGAAAAGCATTTTCTGAAAAAAGTTTAAATGAAACATTTTATTTTAAAAAGTTGCCCAAGAGCCTGACCTGTGGTGGCGCAGTGGATAAAGCGTCGACCTGGAAATGCTGAGGTCGCCGGTTAGAAACCCTGGGCGTGCCTGGTCAAGGCACATATGGGAGTTGATGCTTCCAGCTCCTCCCCCTTCTCTCTCTCTGTTTCTCTCTCTCCCTCCCTCTCTCCTCTCTAAAAATGAATAAATAAAATTTAAAAAAAAATGAAAAAGTTGCCCAAGTTACTTATATGGCCACAAAGCAAAATTTGCAAGTGTTTTCATGTCAATATTTATGAGGTTCCATTCTTAGACTCAAGTTTAACAGCTGGCCAACGCATCCCATGGCCTCTTCTGTTTTAGCTAAATTGGAATTGAGCAACAGCATTTGAAAGCTTCTGCCAAGCTCCACAATCTCGAACTTTCCTGACGTTGGACGGAACTCACTGGATCTCTACACCTTCTATTCCTCCTCTACTCTCCTGCAGACTCGGCTCTTGATTTTTTATTTAGGCCTTGCACATTTTTCGTGCACATTCTTGGTCCAGAGTCCCTGCCAGCCCCCTGGGCCAGCCCTAGGGCTCGGGGGGCTTCTGAAGCTATAGACCGAGATTCACGTTTCCTGAGACCGACTTACGTGGAATTTCCTGCATGTGGCTTCCATCCCATGTGCCTCCTGTTTTCAGAGGAGGCACTGTCTATTCTAGGCACTGTCTCAGATTCCTCAACCAGTGACCTTCCATGTACTCTCAGGACCCTGGGCATAAGTCTGTCTTAGCATCTAGGCTGCCGCATGAAACTGGTTCGTTTATCTTTGTGTTTCTGGTTACCCTGCTTGGGACCGATCTTCCCTCCAGTCCTAGGGAAGGACAGGGCTCTCCGTAGTCCTGCCCTTGCGCCTTGGCTCATCTTACAGGGAGACGGTACACAGGCTTTCTGGGTGATCTCATCCATCCTAACTAAAGGCTTCCTACCTCTCATCTATGTGCTGACGGCTCACCATTTATATCTCCAGCCCAGATCTCTTGGCCTAATGAACATCTCTACCTGAATATGCTACCTTAATATATTTATTTACCATCGTCTACTGTACAACTTTCTCTTCTATCCCAAATTCAAATATTAACCAAGTCTTTAAAACAAACTCAAAAAGCAGAAAACTCCTAAATTTGTTTATGTCTATTCTTTTGATTGATTGATTTTAGAGAAAGCGGGAGAGACAGAAACATTGACCTGTCAGTGCCCTGACCAGGGATCAAACCTGCAACCTTTGCATGTCGGGACGATGCTCTAACCAACTGAGCTATCCGGCCAGGGCTGTTTCATTTTTATCCTTTACAACTACATCCAGCTGTCCATAAGCTCCCGGGAAGCAAGGACAAGAGTCATCTCTGCATGTCTAGCACCTGCCGTTAAAGTTAACTATATGAGCCTGACCAGGTGGTGGCGCAGTGGATAGAGCGTCGGACTGGGATGCAGACGACCCAGGTTCAAGACCCTGAGGTCGGCAGCTTGAGCGCGGGTTTATCTGGTTTGACCAAAAGCTCACCAGCTTGCACCCAAGGTCGCTGGCTCCAGCAAGGGGTTACTCGGTCTGCTGAAGGCCCGCGGTCAAGGCACGTATGAGAAAGCAATCAATGAACAACTAAGATGTTGCAACGTGCAATGAAAAACTAATGATTGATGCTTCTAATCTCTCTCTGTTCCTGTCTGTCTGTCCCTGTTTATCCCTCTCTCTGACTCACTCTCTGTCTCTGTAAAAAAAAAAAAAAAATTAAAAAAAAAAGTTTGCTGTAAAATTAACTATATGAACAATTGAAGACACCTCATTTGCGTGTGGTTTTCACTGTATAGTTGAGGCAAGTGAGACTCAGAGGTGAGTTTCCTGGTCAGAGTCCCAGCTAACAAGCTCATGGTACCTCAATTATACCACATCTCCTTCCTCCTGCTCTGTCATCCCCTCCCTTCCTCTGAGCCTTTAACGTGCTCAGACCTCTCCTTTCTAACCACAATAACCCTTTGACCATGCTTTCTCTACGGCTTTAGTCTGCTCTGATCTTTCCCTTTATAAACAAGTCTCTTGAAAAAACTGTCAGTTTTCTTTGCTTTTATTTCCTCATTTTCATTCACACACTTCATGTTATTGAATCCATCTGCAGCATTTGACACCTTTCCTGGCTTCCTCTTCTTTCCATAGATGCCTGCTCTCCAAGGCTGAAGCTCAAGAGTCCCGGCCTCGTAACCCTCCCTGCACCTGCACAGGGTGGCCTAGACCGTGTCTGCCAAACGCCGGGCCGGGCCGGCCTAGAAGCCCTTCTTCACACCCAGCAGGGTCTTCTGGAGCCCACGTCCTTCCTGAGCCCCCAGGTCGCTGGGCAGTTTTACTCAGGGGAAAGCAGCCCACTGAACTACAACTACTTGTTAATTTTTTTGGTGACTACCACTAGCCTCCAAAGCAATCTCCAAGTCTTAGGGGCTTTTCTTTTGTTTAACCTGCAGAATACTCATGGTGAAAGGCAAAGAGTTGAAATCAATAAAAGCTCGCTGAATAAATTACTGAATAAATTAAAACACTGAGCCCTGGCCAGTGGCAGAGTAGATAGAGTATGGTCCTGGAGCAGCACTGATGTCACCAGTTTAAGCCTGGGGTTGCTGGTTCACGCCCAGGGTCAATGGCTCAAGCCTGCGGTCGCTGATCCCAAGGCCGCCAGCTCCATCCCAAGGGTGCTGGCTTGTTCCCAAGGGCACTGGCTCAACCCTGAGGTCACCTGTTGGAGCCCCAATCAAGGGACATATAAGAAATAATCAATGGGCCTGACCAGGCAGTGGTGCAGTGGATAGAGCAACAGACTGGGATGTGGAGGACCCAGGTTCTAAATCCCGAGGTCGCCAGCTTGAGTGCGGGCTCATCTGGTTTGAGCAAGGCTCACCAGCTTGAGCCCAAGGTCACTAGCTTGAGCAAAGGGTCACTCAGTCTGCTGTAGGCTCCCGGTCAAGGCACATATGAGAAAGCAATCAATGAGAAACTAAGGTGTCGCAATGAAGAATTGATGCTTCTCATCTCTCTCCTTTCCGGTCTGTCTGTCCCTATCTGTCCCTCTCTCTGTTGCTCTCTGTCTCTGTTACAAAAAAAGAAAAGAAAAAAATCAATGGTACAACTAAGTAGAACAACAAATTGATGCTTCTCTCTCTCAAATAAAAACAGACAAACAGCCTGACCTGTGGTGGCACAGTGGATAAAGCGTGGACCTGGAAGTGCTGAGGTCGCCGGTTCGAAACCATGGGCTTGCCTGGTCAAGGCACATATGGGAGTTGATGCTTCCAGCTCCTCCCCCCTTTCTCTCTCTCTGTCTCTCCTTCTCTCTCTCTCTGTGTCTCTCCCTCTCCTCTCTAAAATGAATAAATAACAAGAAACAAACCAAACAAAAAAAAAACCAGACAAACAAAATAAAAACACTGACTTATTCAAGGGCACACAGCCAGTGAATAGCAGACTGCTGAAAATGACAGCAAGGCCCTGGTTGGGTAGCTCAGAGTATCGTCCCTATAAGCCAAGGTTGCAGGTTCAATCCCTGGTTGGGGCACATATAAATAAGTGGAACAACACACTGATGTTTCTCTCTTCCTCTTTCTAAAATCAATAAATAAAAAAAAAATTTTTTTTTAAAGAACATCACATTTGTTTTGTAGGTATTAGAACTCATCAATATGTGGGGGGAAAAACTATATAAATCTATACTTTGGAAGATAGAAAAATTTATGTAAATAATACTATTTTCACTTATATTTATGATTTATATTAATAAACATTTAGATTTACATTGATTTACTTAATTTAAATATATCTTTGTATGTATACTCATTATGCATTTATGTATTTATTTAATTTAAACGTCAAAAAGAGTAAACTAAAGAAAGCAAGCAATCTATACAGCTGAGGAATCCTGAGTGTTATGAAAATACCACAAAAAGCACTTTTCTGCAAATGAGCAGACTGTTTTCTGTTAAGTGAAATTTAGTATTTTAATAATCATCATATTAAATACATTTAAGACTGCAATTCTGCCACATCTTCTGATTTTCATGGCAGACAAGGGGCTTAAAGAGAGGGCTAAGTCAGGCTGCCTGCTGCTGCTCTTCTTGTTTGAAATGCTAAGTAGGGGCAGGTGCTGGGGAAATGAAGGCGATCAACATGAAGGAACTCTCACGCAGTGTTACTAAAACGGTCATAAAAGAGAATAAGATATTAAACTCCTTGAAAGGGCTAAAAACATTGCAGGTTGGGCGTCAGCTATTTCCATACTGGCAGGCAAGCTTTCCACTGAGGGGGGTGGGTGACTTAAAGAATTTTAAAATTGGGCCCTGGCTGGATAGTTTGGTTTGTTAGAGCATCGCTCGGAAGCACAGAGGTCATTGGTTTGATCCCCGGTCAGGGCACATAGAGGAACAACCAATGTTCTCCTGTCTCTCTCTCTCTCTCTCTCTCTCTTCCTCTCTCTCTAAAATCAAGAAATTAAAAAAATAATTTTTTAAAATTGGGAAATACTATAGTAAACAGGTCTATAAGTAAATAGATTCTAATTAGTCTTACCTCTTCAAGGTACCCCACAAATTTATATGCATTTAACTGTTATGAATTGTATAAATGCATCTCATTTCTTTGTAAATAAAGCCTTTTGCAACAACAAAATAATAAAACAAAAAATAATCCATGCCCTGAGGTTGGGGTGGGAAGATACACTGCAAAGAATTGCCCTGAGGTAGGAGCCCTTCGTTAAAATCCCAAAACCGCCTGACCTGTGGTGGCACAGTGGATATAGCATTGCCCTGGAATGCTGAGGTTGCCAGTTCGAAACCCTGGGCTTGCCTGGTCAAGGTACATATGGGAGTTGATGCTTCCCGCTCCTCCTCCCTTCTCTCTCCCCCTCTCTCCCCCCCCTCTCTCTAAAAATGAATAAATAAAATCTAAAAAAAAAATTAAAAAAACAAACCAACAAAAAAACCCCAAAAAACCCCAAAACTTCTGTGACATTAATGAGTTCTTATATTGTGTGCATAAATAAATATCTTGCTGAATTTACTGATAATTACTGTCAATATATTTCTTTTTTTATTTTTTATTTTTATTTATTCATTTTAGAGAAGAGAGAGAGAGAAAGAGAAAGAAAGGGGGGAGGATCAGGAAGCATCAACTTCCATATATGCCTTGACCGGGCAGGCCCAGGGTTTTGAACTGGCAACCTTAGCATTCCAGGTCGACGCTTTATCCACTGTGCCACCACAGGTCAGGCAATATATTTCTAAATAAAAAAATAAAAACCAGGACTCTCAAATGGCTGTTTACTCCTGAAACCATAAATATATTTTCTTACCCCAACCTAACACCACAGATCAATAAAAAGTAAAATGAAAAAAAAAGTAAAATGAAAAAACTGAAATATATCATCCATTAAGGTGACTGACCATTTAAGTTCCAATTTTTTTTCTTTTCAGAAAAAGTTTAAAAACCTGCCAAGTAGGATGTCTCCACCTACTGTGGACTACCATAAAAAGGTGAGTCAGTCTTCCTGGAGTGTGCTTCCATTTATTTGACTTTCAGTGACAATGGCCACACCTCTTCCTGAACAGTAAGCAGGCAAAACTCACATTACTTTCTTCATCAAATTAATTTTTTAAAGAGAACATTTAAAAACGTTAAAAAGGCTGTCCAGTTTTTAATAATGATAAAGCTGATAGTGAACAGTTCAAATAACAATAAAAAGCATAGGGAGAAAGTAAAAAAACAAATAAAAACAAACCCCCAAAATATAACCTCCCATTTCTAATCATTAAAAAGTATTCTTGCCTGACCAGGCGGTGGCGCAGTGGATAGAGAGTCGGACTGGGATGCGGAAGGATCCAGGTTCGAGACCCCAAGGTCACCAGCTTGAGCACGGGCTCGTCTGGTTTGAGCAAAAAGCTCACCAGCTTGGACCCAAGGTCGTTGGCTCCAGCAAGGGGTTGCTCGGTCTGCTGCAGGCCCACGGTCAAGGCACATATGAGAAAGCAATCAATGAACAACTAAGAAGTCGCAATGCGCAACGAGAAACTAATGATTGATGCTTCTCATCTCTCTCCGTTCCTGTCTGTCTGTCCCTGTCTATCTCTGCTTCTGTAAAAAAAAAAAAAAAAAAGTATTCTTACAGGCATTCTCCAGTCTCTATAAATTTATAGACTGATATGTGTGTCTCTGCATATGTGTATGTATATTTACTAGTTTTACATGAATGGGATAATAATACAATGTTCATTTATAATCTCTTCTTTCATTCTATGTCCTAGACATTTTATTCGTGTGATGTCCATAGCATCATCACTTCGGTGGCTTCACAGTGTTCCCTTATACAGAGGTATACATAGCTCACTTAACCAATTTCTACTGAAGAACTTTCAGTTTCCCCACCCTCTTCTTTTGGATATATAAACAATGCTGTGCTGAAAATCGTTAATGTGTTATTTCAAATTTGTGTAATTATCTCCTGGGGTCAATTATCTCCTTGGGATGTCAGGATAAAGGACGCACATGTTACCTGATTATATGTTGCTAAACTGCCTTTGGGAAACATAGTATTGGTCAGGATTAGGTTCAGGTGAAAGTGACAAACACCGAACAAGGTACCTTCCATTTTGGTACTCCACCCACCATATTCAGACCTTGTCTCCTGCATGGTGTGAGACGGCTGCTTAAGTCCTAGCCACTGCATCTGCATGCTAGCCAGCAGGAAGGAGGAAGGGACAAAGCTGTCCAACTCCTAAGGACTCTTCTGCGAAGTCACACTCCCCATACCTGCTGGCATCCTGTTGGCAAGAATTTGGTCATGTGGCTACATCTAGCTGCACGGGAGACTGAGAAATGCACTCTTTTTTTTTCTTCTGGGATTCCCATATATATGTTCAGCTAAAAATCAGGCAACTGTTTACTAAAGACAAGGGGAAATAGATATTGGGGACAACTAATGCTTCTACGAAGGATGTACTAATTTATACTCTTGTCAACATCACACAAGAAGAGCCATTTTCCATACCTCTCCCAACACTGTTCAAAAAGACTGTTCCCACTACACAGCATTTCATTACTCACAAGGACAAATATTTAACCCATCCTCAAACTGTATAGTTTATGCCACTAATATCAGTGACACACGCTTTTCCCCCATAAAAGTGAAAGATGCAAACATGGAGACACAGGGTCCCTCTGCCCTGACCTATGTATGCTTCGATGTTAGAGCTCCAGACTTTGCTGGCTTCTCTCCTCCCTCCAGGTAATCTCATCTGGAGCTCTAAATGCTGCTGAGGGAGTCAACATTTCTCCTTGTCACTTCTCATCTCCGGAGTCCTCATAAATCATCCCGCATACCCACCTGGGTAATTCACCGCGACCTTACACTCAACTCCCCAAAAATTTGACTTCAACTCTCTCACAAACCACCTCTTCCTCTTACTGCATTCTGTATTTTGACGGCACTAGTTGAGTCATTCTAGACTTTTCCTTCTCTATCATTACAAAACATTGGCTTTGTGAGCAAATTCTGATTAAAGTCACTTTCTTACCAACTGCCGACATTCCCTTCATCTCCAATGTGCTCTTGAAGATCATGATAAAATCTCATACAGAGATAGAGGCTGTCTATCTTCACTCTATCTCCAGTGTGGTAGCCAATGGCCTCTTAACAAAATGCTTCTGTGAATGTGATTTTTTTTTTTTTCACTTACAGTACCTTAAAGGTTCTCCATGGCCAAAATCCCTGGTATGACATAGGGAGATTTCCAGAGCAAGGCCCTTGTCCGCGGCTTCTTCAGCACCCTCTCCTGCCAGGGCCATGACTGAACCCCACATGTCAACACATCGCTTCTGGTTTCACAATCGCAGAATCATAATTCAATGACTTTGCTAAAATGGATCCCAGCTGTCTAGAATTCTTCCTGCTACTTACTTTATTCCTTGGAAAATACCTACTCCATTTTTTAGAGATTCAGCTCCTATGGTCACTTCCTAAAGAAGAGTCATCCTAAGACACGGGTCCCCCTCCTTTGTGGGCCATTTTCTTGCTTTGTGTCATTTTTGTGTACTCCCTTTAAAAAATATTACAGCAGTTAGAATTAATATTTATTAATCCAGCAAATATTTCCTGAATCCCCACTGCATGCTAAGCTTTGTGCTAAGGGTTGGGTTCACAACCATGTGCAGCCTCAACACAGACCTTAGGTCAGGGGTCCCTAAACTACAGCCCGCGGGGCCACATGCGGCCCCCTGAGGCCCTCGCAGCACTTCCGGAAGGGGCACCTCTTTCATTGGTGGTCAGTGAGAGGAGAATAGTTCCCATTGAAATACTGGTCAGTTTGTTGATTTAAATTTACTTGTTCTTTATTTTAAATATTGTATTTGTTCCCGTTTTGTTTTTTACTTTAAAATAAGATATGTGCAGTGTGCATAGGGATTTGTTTATAGTTTTTTTTTTTTTATAGTCCGGCCCTCCAACGGTCTGAGGGACAGTGAACTGGCCCCCTGTGTAAAAAGTTTGGGGACCCCTGCCTTAGGCTCTTGTAGCCTTTAGTCTATACCGCTTGCATTAGTAAGGACTAATTTCCATCTACTATCTCTTGTTTGCTAGAAAAGAAACTCTCTTTCCCATCAACAGAAATGAGATGCTAAGAAACTGACATTGCTCATGTCAAGAGACATTGTCCCCTGGCCGGTTGGCTCAGCGGTAGAGCGTCAGCCTAGCGTGCGGAGGACCCAGGTTTGATTCCCAGCCAGGGCACACAGGAGAAGCGCCCATTTGCTTCTCCACCCCTCCGCCGCGCTTTCCTCTCTGTCTCTCTCTTCCCCTCCCGCAGCCAAGGCTCCATTGGAGCAAAGATGGCCCGGGCGCTGGGGATGGCTCCTTGGCCTCTGCCCCAGGCGCTAGAGTGGCTCTGGTCGCAACATGGCGACGCCCAGGATGGGCAGAGCATCGCCCCCTGGTGGGCAGAGCATCGCCCCATGGTGGGCGTGCCGGGTGGATCCCGGTCGGGCACATGCGGGAGTCTGTCTGACTGTCTCTCCCTGTTTCCAGCTTCAGAAAAATGCAAAAAAAAAAAAAAAGAGAGAGACATTGTCTTTAGTGTCTTCTTGCTTATTTGAATGTTCATTGATTTTTGCTTTTGCAACTCCATGGGTGCCACTATCCAGAACCAATTGAATGTTTAAGATGGAACAATTTGTGGTAGCCTTTATCTATTATTTCTGGAGCTTTCCCTCAAACTTATCCCTGAAAAAGGTCAGGTTAGAGGGAATTCTGGCCGAGACGAAGGTGGACCTGAGAACAGAATGGATGACTACATAAACAAGGCCCCACATGAACGAGGCCGCGGAGGCTCAGACGCAGCGGCACATGGAGCCCCGCTGCACCCCTGGACCGCACCGGCCCGTGGACGAGCAGCGCCCGCTGCCGCCTCTGCTGCCTGCCCGTACTTCCCTCCCCTCCTAGGGCTGTTCCTCCAAGTTTTCTCTCCTTGTTTACTTCCTACTCCTATTTCTAATCCCCAGTTTCCTGTTTTACTCTCTATCCCAAACAGGAATAGACTGAAGGAAAGAGACAACTGACATAAGGGGATCCAGGTACATTAAATGTTGAACTAAAAGAAATCCAAGTAAAGAAGAAACTGGTGATTTAGAGCAAGAGTGCATTCCAGATAGATCAGAAGGTCCGAGCGTACTATTCAGGGCTGCTGGTCTCAAGAGATACACACTCAGTCCTGAGTACTTTAGTAAGAAAGCAGTCGTGCTGGGCCTGACCAGGGGGTGGTACAGTGAATACAGCATTGACATGGGACGCTGAGGACCCAGGTTTGACACCCCACAGTTGCTAGCTTGAGCATGGGCTCATCCGGCGTGAGCAAGGATTCACCAGCTTGAGCGCAGACATGACCCCATGGCCACTGGCTTGAGTCCAAGGTCGCTGGCTTGAGCAAGGGGTCACCGGCTCAGCTGGAGCCCCTGGTCAAGGCACATATGAGAAAGCAATCAATGAACAACTAAAGTGACACAACTATGAGATCTCTCTCTCTTCTGTCTGTCAGTCACTAAAAAAAAGAAAAAATGAAAACAGTCATGTTGGGTAGTGTAGTCTGGAAACACAGTGGTGTGGGTGGTCTCAGGTATGACAGTTCCAGGGTGCACAGTGACAGTGCCAGACTATCAGCCCTCCCTCTCTCCTCACGTTTCCACTCCTCTGCTGTTGTCCTCATTATCAGCCATTGCCGATGTGTGTCCCTCATGCATTGGGAAGCCTGGCAACTAGAAACTCAGGCCTAACCACCCAGCTTGAGGATCCACCCCCCCCCCAAAGGAGAAACTCTTGAGAGTGAAGATTCTCAGGGAACTATTGTATTGGTCTAGCTCTAGCCTGTGTCAACTACCCACCAGGTCCTGGCCTGGAGGCAGGGTGGTTAGTGACTGGCCAGGCCTGGCTCATGTGCCCATCCTCGTGACTGCACCCCGGTGAAGCCCTCAAAGGAGAGCAGGTGGAGGGAGCGGGGAGGGGCAGTGACTGAAACAAATTCTGGGCAGAAAAAAGATCATCAGTTGGCTGGAATAGAGACTTGTGGCAGTCTTAGGAGAGAAGTTAGAAGTGGGAAAAGGGGCCAACCGTATAGAGCAGGGGTAGTCAACCTTTTTATACCTACTCCACTTTTGTATCTCTGTTAGTAGTAAAATTTTCTAACCACCCACTGGTTCCACAGTAATGGTGATTTATAAAGTAGGGAAGTAACTTTACTTTATAAAATTTATAAAGCAGAGTTACAGCAAGTTAAAGCATATAATAACAATTACTTACCAAGTATTTTATGTTGGATTTTCACTAAGTTTGGCAAAATAAATCTTTATAAAACAACTTACTATAGTTAAATCTATCTTTTTATTTATACTTTGGTTGCTCTGCTACTGCCCACCATGAAAGCTGGAACGCCCACTAGGGGGCCGTAGGGACCAGGTTGACTACCAAGGGTATAGAGCAATATCCCATAAGTGACATGGAGCACCAAATAATCCTGAGGTCTATGCATGTGTGTGCGCACAGCTGATTCTCGTTATTCAGTGATTAGGTTCTAGAAAGGTGCCACCGGCGTTGAATTATCCAATACTGAATCACTGCCCTCGGGAACCACAGGGGTAGGTTCCCGCCAGTCTCTGGTCACATTTGCATCAACTGATCAGTACACAACCTTGTTTTCTGTGCTTCTGTTTAAAGACACTTTATTGTCTGACCTGTGGTGGCGCAGTGGATAAAGTGTCGACCTGGAAATGCTGAGGTCACCAATTCAAAACCCTGGGCTTGCCTGGTCAAGGCACATATGGGAGTTGATGCTTCCAGCTCCTCCCCCCTCTCTCTCCTCTCTCTGTCTCTCTCTCCCTCTCTTTCTCCTCTCTAAAATGAATAAATAAAATTAAAAAAATAAAATTAAAAAAAAATAAATAAAGACACTTTATTCAATATATGTTGTTGGCTCATTAACACTGAACTCACAGCCAAAGGCAGCATAAGGCACATCACAGCCTTCTTGCGCTTAGGACACTAGACAACACGTCAGCACTGTGCTTGGAGACCATTTTAAACAGTGAAGTCACCAACAAAAAGCCCCCAATGAAGAAAATACGGCACTAAATAGTCCATGAAAAGGACACTTATTGACAGAATGAGAGCTGAACCAAGAAGGCAGAGGTGGCCTGTTCCACCCCAGCTGGGGACAGGCCAGGGGCTGGAATGACTACGAAAGCACCAGGGTGATGTTGGGGCTCCAAACACATTTCGGTGAGTGGGAAAACCCACAGATATGGAATCCTCGGGCAATCAGGATGGACTGTACTGTCACCCCGCAGTACTCTGGAAGAGTCATCTGGCACTGGTGGGTCGGAAGGAGGCCCGAGATGTGGGGGCCAGCTGGGAGAAGCAGCAGGACCAGTGAGAGGGCTGAGGCAGCCAAGGGGAGGAGATGTGGACGGACAGGAGTCCAAAGGAAGGGGGACAAAGCTTGATTTCCAGCTGGACACGAAGGGAGGAAGAGGGCGAAGTGAAGAAGAGGGAGGAGTCAGCAGCTTGAGCCTAGAAAAATGGAGAACCAAGTCTGGAAGGGGATCTGACATTGAGGAGCAAGATAATGGCTTCTGAAAGGAGCCTCTGGTGCTGTCAGATGCTATGTGTTCTTCACGCCGAAAGATTTTTTTAAGTATGCATTTAATTGACTTAAAACTAAGTGAGTTGACCTGTGGTGGGGCAGTGCATGATGCGCTGACCTGGATGCTGAGGTTGCCAGGTCGAAACCCTGGGCTTGCCTGGTAGAGGCATGTAAGAGAAGCAACTATGACTTGATGCTTCCTGCACCTCTCCACCACCTTTCTCCCTCTCCTCTCTAAAATCAAGAAATAAAATCTTTAAAAAAAAGTGAGTACTTGGGGGTGAGGGCAGGGTAGAAGAGGGTAAAGGAAGAAGAACAGAATGATGTCGATAGAAGTAACGCAAGAAATAATAGAAAAACATGAGCGTGGTGTACGAGTGATTGAACTGGCAAGGCTGTACGACCGCAATACATCTACAATTTGTACGATCCTTAAACAAAAGGATGGCATCAAAAGCACAAATCCAGCGAAAGGAACTACAATTCTGTTCCAATTAAGAACAAATATCCATGAAGAAATGGAGAAGCTTCTGCTGGTGTGGGTGAAAGAGAAAGCTGGCAGGAGATACAGTGACGGAGACTGTAATATGTGAAAAGGCACGTATTATTTAGGGCGACTTTGAAGAAGAAAGAACCATCAACCTCAAAAGAGGCAGCTGAAGGTTTGAAAATTTCAAGAAGAGATCTGGCATCCACTCGGTGGTGAGGCACGGTGAGCTGCGAGTGCTGACGTTAAGGCAGCTGAGGAGTACATCGCACGTTTTGCTGCGCTTATCGCAAAGGAAGGCTACATCCTACAACAAGTGTTCAACTGTGACGAAACAGGATTGTTTTGGAAAAAAATGCCCTGGAGGACTTTCATTACCGCAGAGAAGAAGCTGCCAGGCCATAAACCCATGAAGGAACCTCTGACCCTTGCATTGTGTGCAAATACTAGCAGTGACAGTAAAGTAAAGCCACTGCTAGTGTATCATTCCGAAAATCCTGAAGCCTTTATGACTCACAAGATTCTTAAAGAAAAACTGCAGGTTATGTGGTGCGCCAATGCTAGGGCATAGGTTACACGGCAGTTTTTTATTGAATGGGTAAATCTCGTCTTTGGTCCTGCAGTGAAGAAATTTCAAGAAAATAAACTCCCAATGAAAGCATTACTAATCCTTGAAAATGCTCCAGCCCACCCACCTGGTCTTGAAGATGACATGCTCGATGAGTTCAAATTCGTGAAAGTCCTCTACCTCCCACCCAACACGACTTCAATCTTGCAACCTATGGATCAGCAGGTCATTTCCAACTTTAAAAAGCTTTACACAAAGTACTTGTTCCGCTGCTGCTTTGAGATGACTGAGAATACAAATCTAACCCTTCGAGAGTTTTGGAAAGATCATTACAACATCGTGATATGTTTATGCATTATTGACTTGGCATGGCAAGAGGTTACAAGAAGAACCTTGAACTCAGCATGGAAAAAGTTATGACCTGATGTTGTTGCAGACAGGGACTTCGAAGGATTCGAACCAGAGACCAAGACCAAGGTAGAAGTGTTGGAGGAGATTGTGTCCCTCGGAAAGTCGATGGGTCTGGAAGTAGATGAGGGTGTCATAAACGAGCTCGTCAAGGAACATGAGGAGGAACTCTCAACTGAGGAGTTGAAGGAGCTACAGATGATGCAACATACGGAGCTTCTGCAAGAGATTAGTAGTGAGGAGGGGGTAGAGTCGGAAAAGTGATTTCTACAAGTGAAATTAAAGACATGCTGGCAATATGGGAGAAACTTTCAAGTTTCATTGAAAAGAAACAACAGAAAAAGTTTCAACTGGTCGTTCTTCAGCACTTTTTAATGACACTTGTTTGTCACATTTCTGTAACATTTTAAAAGGCAGGCAAAAGCAAACCTCTTTGGATAGATTTTTATTCAAAAGTCCTGCAAGTGAAAGTGCTGAAAGTGCAGCCAAAAAGGCAAAAACAGGTGATGATTAAATGAAAAATACATAATGTTAAACTTAGGTTGTTTAAAGTTAAGAATATGCATTTTTTTACAATTAAGTTTTTGTGGTTTTAAGTAAAAAAAGAGTTTTAGTTTACGTGTCTACAGTGCATCCCTTCCTCCCTCCCTCCTCCTCCGCCATTCACCTCCATTAGCCGCATTCGTCTGTCCCCAAGGTAAGAATACAGTACTAAATAACACTTTTTTCTTTTATTTCATATATTTTGTTATGCATTGGTAAAGTAGACATGTGTGTTTCTTAATTAAAAACATCCTTCTTCATAATTTAGGATGGTTTGGGGATGTTTCACAGGGCTAGAATGGATTAAATCTATTTCAGTTATTTTAAATGGGAGAAATTTGATATACAAGTTGACTGATTTACAAGCTTGGTTACAGAACAAATTAAACTCGTATCTCAAGGTACCACTGTATTAAATAAGTGTGTTTTAATGTAAAATGTAAACTTGCCCAGAACATCTACACCAATTCTGCTTTGTTTATTAGCTTTAGTTTTGATTTTGCTTTGATTCCTCAGACATAGCTGCTTTCTAGTGTGGAGAATACGGGAGAGGTAGGCAGTCTTTGAGAACAGTGGGAAAAATGTAATTCAGTGAATATATACGATTTGTGTCAGGTGCCTTTATTCAACACTTACAACCTCATGCAGTTCTTACGGACAGGTCTAGAGAGATGCCCACATCAGAGGCTGTCTAGGTCCAAATACACAGTGCGCCAGCCAAGTTGCCGAGGGGTCATGGCTCCTGAATGCTTCACATGCCTACACATGTCCTTCAGAGGCTACTGTTTGTGTTTTGTGTATGTTTTATCTTATAATAGCCCCTATGACTTATGAACTTGAATTTGATCCTTATCTTGCATTCCCTTATTTATATTGGAGAGGCCGGACTTCCAACTGCTTGCATCACCCACAGGGGCTGACCTCCCTTGAGCACAGCTGGCCTGCTGTCCCAGCCACTCCCGACTGCACCAGAGTGGCCATCTGACTTGTAGCAGGTAGGGTGGTTTCCGCTGAGGTGATGGAAGACACTGCCATCCCGGGTGGAGTGGAAAAGGAACGTTACTGGCATACGTAGCCGTAGGCCCGGTTGGCTCCAGACGCGGCAGACAACGGTCTGCTCTCTTTATTTCTGGGTCCTCTGCCATGCTGGCTACACTCACAAGAGGGCTGTCCCTGGTGGGGACAAGCCTACAGCTCTCTGCTGGCACAAGATGGCTGCTTGTGGCTCCGGGCTCACATCACTACCAGTCTGGGGTGAAGGAAATGCCTCAAGTTTCAGGATCTAACTGGCTTATATTGGGTTCTCCCGATCACTGTGGCTGTCAACAGTGTTGCATCCTGTTATCTGGACCACATGCAATAGGGGAGAGGGAGGTGGGATTTCAGGGCACCGTCACAAGAAGGGAGACAGGTGCCGGTGGCAAAAACATTAGCTGTTAACACATGGCCCAAGGACAGGTAACATAGGGGCTTGAATGGCCAGTGAGGATGTCAGGTGGGACAAAGCTCCCTACAGAGACAAGCGGCTGAATGAAAATGAGACCCTCTCACTGGAGGAGATGGAGACTGAGGCCCGTGACTGAGCAGCACAGGCAGAGGATGGAGCCCGAGAGGCATGGTGGGAGGAGGCAGAGTCCTCTGGGGAGCAGCAGACAAGTGGCCACACTGCTGCTGTTGAGTGACCGCAGGCTAGGACTGCGGAACCCTCCTGCACGCATGGCACCTCCTGTCTCTGAATGGGGCCGAGGTGCTGGACTGTCATCTCCAGGTACTGCCTCAGGGTGAGAGCCCACTGCACTGAGTGGGGTGAACGACCCAAAGGCCCGAACCACATTTTCATGCAGGGAAGGCAGGCAAACAAGAAGGGAAGTCAAGGGACTGGCCGTGGCCTATGGTGGAGTGACAGCGGGAGCTATTTCCTGTGTCCTCAGAGCTCTGCTCTGTGCCAGGGGGTGGGAGTGGGGGTGGGGGCTGAGCTGTCCCCCATCTCCCTTCCTACCCCCGGCCCCAGATTTGACTTCTAAGCACCCTTCCCTGCCTCCACCCCCACATACTTCCTAGAAGCCCTGAATACTTAGTTTCAAGGTCACGCCCGGTGGCCTGGCGGGGGAGACATGAAATCTTGTGGCTGGGCAGTTCTTAGCCAAATAAAAGTTGAGTTCTTTTAACAGGTGGGAATGGTTGGAGAGGCAACCTGACGTCTCAGCCACACCCCAAAGCCCAGCTCCACATAACAATCCCCCTTTCGTGCCCCACGCCCACCCATGGCCCTGTCCCTCCTTTGGGTGTTTTTTTTTGGCTCCTCTCTCGGCCAGTAGCTTGAGTGTCCATTCTGAACGCAGAGCAGACACCGCAAGCTTACTCTTTACCTTTCCACTTCAGTTTCCTGTGGGAACTGGCTACCTCCCTCTGAGCTCCTCAGTCTAAATCTTCAGGACAGGCTGCCTTTCCACACCAGGCCACACGAATCGTACGGCTGCTGGTCAGCCCAGGGGTTCATTCACACTGGCCTAGAAACAGGTATCCATCTTGGTCTAATCGACCGTGGCAAGGGGAGGGGCAGGGGACTGTACAATACAGACTTATTTTAGACATGGCTTAGACAAGGTATGCAATGACAGCTGTCTTTTCCCACTGCCATATTCAGGTGAATATCCTCACATATTGTTTGAGTTTCCTAGGATAGCAGTGTGCTAACAAAGTGCCACAAACTGGGTGGCTTAAAACAACAGACACTGTTGCCCAGTTCTGGGGGCTAGAAGTCCGAATCCGCAAGGTCAGCAGGGCCACGCCCTCCCCTGCAGCCTGTGGAGGGGTCCTTCCTTGCTTCTTCTAAGTCTCTGGCTTGCTGGCAACCTCTGGCTATCCCTGCTGCATCGCCCTGATCTCTGAAAAAATCAGTATTTAAAGGTAATACTGCAGAATAACTTTTATTTCATTTATTTAAAAATATTTTTTAGTCTCTGCTTAAATAAATTCTACTACTTGGGAAAAATAAATTTGATACAATAATTACTAAGTGCCAAAGCACTAAAAATGTATCCAACAGTTCTTAGGTCCTCTCTTAAAAAAGTAAATGTATTGGTCTGACATTAGTTAATAAGAGCATACAGCTTTTAAGTGTACAATTCCATGACACATCACCTGTATATTGCATTGTATGCCCACTACCCAAAGTCAAATCTTCTGTCACCATATATATATTCGACACTTAGCTGCTTGAGAGTGTCTTATGTGGAGCCTGTTAAAGGCTCAGAAAGCCATGTCCTTAAAGAAGAGAGCAAGCTGGGTGACTGAAGGAAGTAATGACCGTGTGGAAGAGAGCCACGGGGGGGGGGGGGGGGGGGGGCTGGAGGCAGTCCCCTGACAGAGCCTGCCACAAAAGGCTATGGAATGCACCAACAATTTCTTTCTTGTTCAATGCCAACCTCTTCCTTAAAAAAATGCCAAAGACACATTTTAATAGTTTTAGAGAGGAGACAGACTCATCTTGGAACTAAAGGAACTTACCAGAATAAAAATATAAGGGATGGAATTGTCGTAATTTGTATACTTCACTCCATAAAAGCCTTAAAACATTATTAGGAGGTAAGAAGTATTATATACAGTTTTTGGGGATGAGAAACAAGACCATGTCGCTTGTTCATCCTCTTCCGTCCTCACTCACAGACACCTCTGCCCTGTCCCTCATGCCCTCCACACTCTGTGCCGCGGCTTCAGCCATGTCATTGTCCTCTACCAAAATCTGTCACAGGTCCCCATTACCACCACAGTTGTCAAACTTTTAGTTTTTCATGGCAGAACCCTTTTCTGCAGGGAAATCTGTACAGATTTTACCTGTATCTATGTATACCTATCTATATCGATATATGTTTACTGAATGAAAGGGTATTTTTGAAGATAGATTTTTTTATAAGTTCAGATTAATAATATTTACTTATTATCAAGTTAACTAGAACAAAGAAACTATTCTGACAAAGAGAACTTTGAAAATAGGCAGTGAAATATAGATGAAAAAGAATATTAGTGTTACTCAGCACTAGTAGTCAATTTCTGCATTTTTTATAATACAAAGACAACCCTGACCCACGCAGATAATCACAAACCTGCTCACATTACATCCCAACCGAGCCTTTAAACATGCAGACCTGATCACCACATCTCATCCACTCTGAAATGCCACTGGCTGCTGTTACATCAGTATTTTATGTACAGCCCAGGAAGAAAAAAAGCTAATTAAACTTTGACTTGGGGAATATTAAGATGTAAAGAGAGTGTACCTCACAATCATTGGAACTTAGTATTCCAGTCACTGCATCCTCTTAACGATCAATGGCTCTGGTTGTCGGAACCAGGACAGAGGTCCCGACGACGTTCTAGGATGAATGCGTGGCCTCACCACCCTGATCTCTGACCTGGCCTCTGTCCAGTCGCCCGGTCTTCCAGACCGCAGGTCGGGCTTCACGTCCTCTGGAGAGTCTTCTCTGACCTCCCCAGCCAGGCCACATCCTTGAGCGCTTGCCAGTCTCTCCTTGACAGCAGGACCATGCTTGACGTCTTGTTTGGTTCACATCTTAGCTCAGCTTCTGTGCTGATCTGCTCAGCATCTAGCTCCATGAGGACAGAGAACAAGCTTTCACTTGCTACTGCGTTCTTAGTGCTGGACCCACACCCAGCAGCACTCAGGACACGGAAAGCACTCAGATGTTTGTTGTATGAATTAAAATCACTTTGTTGTAATTGTTGATTTTAGGATACTCTTCAATTCAGAGGATCCAGGAGATCCAGAACGTGAGAGAAGACTTCCATTTTAGAGTTGAATCACTAACAATAGCTACCAAATTCTTGTGTCCTTATCACAAATGCCAAGTTGAGACAAAAAGCACTGAAAATCACTTACTATATACGTTAACTCTCTAGCTTGATGTGATCATCAGAAGGGGGTCGCTCCGATTGTACCTGTCTTGTGCAGGCACAAATCCAAACGGGGTTGGTTACAGCTCAGCCTACCCAAACGACAACACGTTAGTGAGACATCCTACTGTCCTCCCGGTGATGAGAGATGCTTTCCTCTGGGGCCTGCACCCAAACATGCTCATCTAGGTTGTGGGAGCACAAGTTAAGGCATTAAAATTTGATACATAAAACATTTGAGCACGCAGGTATTTCCTTGGCATTACACACTTTAAATCAGTGGGAAATATTCCCAAACAGGGGATTTGAATAAAATGCTTGAGGAACCTCACTAGTCCATTCATTTGTAAAACCAAAGGGGAATTTGAACACCACTGTCTGGCTGGATCAAGACTCAATTCTTGATTGACAAGGCACTTCCTGACCTGCTCCCTGACTGCCCCTCACTGGTCCCGACCCCCAGCTTTCCAGCCTGCAGCAGCACAAGACAGCACTGGCCCTCCAGGAATGGAACGAGCTCCAGACTCCCACATCTTTGCCCCAAGCTCTGGGCTCACACATCTTTGCCCTGCAGGGCTGGCTCCAGCTGTCTTCATCTCAGCTCGCAACTACTCTTCCTGAAGTCTTCCTTGACCTATTCAAGGTCAATGCTCTGACCAGATGGCTCCAATCTCCTCGAACAAGTGCATTTGCAGTAGTCTGTTTGCCTGTCTCCCCTCCAGACCACAAGCTTCCAGAGGAAAGGACTTCACCTCTGCATGGTCAGCGCGGCCCAGGATTTGATGTGCAGCAAACACTCACGGGAGCCTTTTCTCTCTCAGCCTTGCCAATGGATGGTTTCAATTTTTGCCAGTGAAAAAAATTAGTATCTGTAGCTTTAAACTGTATTTTCTTGATCACTAAATAGGTGAAGCATCTTTCCATATGTTTATTAGTCGCACGTGGATTTCTTCAGTAACTGTTCATAGCCTTTGCTTATTTTTCTATGGCACTATCTCACTAATTTGTATGATTAATAATTTTTGAATACAGAGAATAGTAACCCTTTGCCTGGTAAATATGCAGTTACCTTTCTTCCAGTTAATTATATTTGTTTTAAGTATCATTCATGACACAAAATTTTATTAGGCTGTATGTGATCTGCTATTTCTTAAATGTATGGCTTCTAAATTCAGAGTCTTGTGTAGACTCTACATCCAGATTAAAACAATAGTCTCTCTTTTTTTCTTATGGCGCTTTCATAGTGTATGTTTGTGTGTATAATCGTTAGCTCTTCAATCTATATAAAACTTTTAAGTATATAGTACAAGACAGAGATTTAATTTTTCTTTAATTTTGTGACAATTTTGATAGTCGGTTGTCACAGTCATTATTGAATGGTTCTCTATTTCCCCAATGATTTGAAATGTCAAGTGGGCATTTTAGATAAGACCCAAAGGAGGGAGAAGATTTGGTTGTGGGGAGACTACCAGGAAGTGACCCAGATGATTGGGTCCAAATATACAGTCACAGAATGGGAAAGCGATGGGAGTTATTTATTTAAGGTATGATGATCATGGCGGTACTGGAGTTAATATTTGATCTGAAGAATTATTTGGAGAAAAACAGCAAACTTAAATTTTGGTATATAGCTAACATATCATTTTTAATTTAGTTTTTTAAATAAAATCTACTATCCATTCAAAATAGAAACATTTAGCAAATTTGAATACAAGGAGGCCTGGGCCTGTGGCTCAGTGAATAGAGTGTCAGCCCAATGTATGGGCGTCTTGGGTTTGATTATCAGTCAGGGCACAGAGGAGAAGTGACCATCTCTTTCCTCCCTCCCTCCCTCCCTCCTTCCCACTCCTCTTTCTCTACTTCTTTCACTCCCACAGCCAGTGGCTGTTTGAGCATGGTCCTGGGCACTGAGAATAACTCCCTTGGAGTGTATTAGCCCCAGGCACTAAAAATAGCTCAGAACTCAAGCATCAGCCCTAGATGAGGGTTGCTGGGTGGATCTCAGTTGGGGCACATTTGGGAGGTCTGTCTCACTAGTTCCCTTCTTCAAGACTATACTTTTGCCTGACCTGTGGTGGCTCAGTGGATAAAATGTTGACCTGGAATGCTGAGGTTGCTGGTTCAAAACCCTGGGCTTGCCTGGTGAAGGCATGTATGGAAGCTGATGCTTCCTGGTCCTCCCTTCTCTTTCTCCCTCTCTGTCCTTTCTCTCTCTGAAAAATGAATAAATAAAATCTAAACATATACATAAAAGACTATACTTTCAGGGATCATTTCTATAATTCATTATTTCCCTTCTTCACACCAAAAAAAAAAAAAAGGAAGTAAAAAGGAATGTTGTTATTCTAATTTTTATAAACCTACAGCAATTTTATACTTCATGGCATAATATGAAAAACCTGGTAATATTTCTTTTAAATATTTTATTTTTTAGTATTTTCTGAAGTTGGAAATGGGGAGGTAGTCAGACAGACACCCACATGCACCCGACTGGGATCCACACACATGCCCACCAGGGGGCGATGCTCTGCCCATCTGGGGCGCCGCTCTGTTGCAACCAGAGCCATTCTAGCACCTGAGGCAGAGGCCACGGAGCCATCCTCAGCACTGGGGCCAACTCTGCTCCAATGGAGCCTTGGATGCAGGAGGGGAAGAGAGAGACAGAGAGGAAGGAGAGGGGGAGGGGTGGAGAAGCAGATGGGTGCTTCTCCTGTGTGCCCTGGCCGTGAATCAAACCCAGGACTCTTGGCCCTGGCCGGTTGGCTCAGCGGTAGAGCATCGGCCTGGCGTGCGGAAGTCCCAGGTTCGATTCCCGGCCAGGCAGGGTGAATTGACATCTTTACTATTAAGTTTCCAATTCGCAATTTGGATTATTTTGCCCCTTTCCTCCAAAAAGTATAGTCTTGAAGAAGGGAACTAGTGAGACAGTTCCCTGATAATCAAACTCAGACTGGTAACCTATTATGTTGATGAGGCAGCTGGGGCCCAGACAAATTAAGCGCCTTGCCCCAGGTCAAGAGCTTGCCGACTAGCAGGAAGAACAAAAGGATCCCTGACTCAGTGCCTCCTAATTAAGAGCTCTACTGCCCCAGATAATTAGGAAGCAAACCTATGTCAATGCAGGGTGAAACCCAGTGACCTGCCCAGATTGAGTGGGCGCTCCTAGGTGCTGAGTGAATGACTGACCTGGAAAGAGATGACACTGGAGCTCCGTCAGGCTGTCAGGTAGTTCTGAGATGTGGACTTAGGAGCCACTACTGATGGCTGAGTTATACTACGGGAAAGCACTGAGTATTGTGTTTTTTTTAAGATTTAATCGCATTATTTGGATTATTTTGCCCCTTTCCTCCAAAAAGTACCACGTGGCACTTAAAAATGAAAAGGAATGGAAGTTTTGGATTAAAAGCAATTTCACAACTCTAATGGGGCACATCCTGGGGTGTCACAGGTTGGGGATCATTTTTCTGAAGTGTGTCAGATATGAAGAATAGAAGAGTAACGCAGAGAGATCAACACCTGGCCGAACCTGTAGGGCAGGGAGGGTGTTTACAGCAGGTGCTGCTGTCAGAAAGAGCAGCAGGAAAAACCAAAACCCTCCCGGAGGGGCAGGCGTGGGGCTGGAAGTTCTGAAATGCAGTGAAGAAGGGAAAAGCCCGTCTTTTAATCACAGAGGGAAAAACAAGGCACTGTGAGGGAGTTAGAGCTGAACAAGAGGAAGGTTAAGTCAAACCATAAAACAAAGAAGGGTAAAATACACGAAAGCAAGTATAGCATTCCTCTGGCTTTGGGCTTTAAAAGAAGCAGCCATTTTTTTGTGTGTGAAAACATTTTGGCTAAGGCTGGTGGCTACTGTGCAGAACGAGCAAGGTAGCTTTGAAGTCTGCAGACACAGTTCCAGCAGCGGGAGGGTTCCATAGTAGACAAGGAAAGAGTAAGCAGACGCAAACCTGTTTACTCGCCTCTGCTTTACCTTTTCCATGTACCGTATTTTTTTGCTCCGTTAAGACGCACCTGACCATAAGACACACTGGATTTTAAGGAGGAAAATAAAAAATATTCTGAACCGAATAGTGTGTTAAAATATTTAATAAAATACAGTATTTGACCTTTTTTTTTTTTTTTTTTTTTTTTTACAGAGAGAGAGTCAGAGAGAGGGATAGATAGGGACAGATAGACAGGAACGGAGAGAGATGAGAAGCATCAATTATCAGTTTTTCATTGCAACACCTTAGTTGTTTATTGATTGCTTTCTCATATGTGCCTTGACCGTGGGCCTTCAGCAGACCGAGCAACCCCTTGCTTGAGCCAGCAACCTTGGGTCCAAGCTGGTGAGCTTTGCTCAAACCACATGAGCCCGTGGTCTTGAACCTGGGTCCTCCGCATCCCAGTCTGATGCTCCATCCACTGCGCCACTGCCTGGTCAGGCGGTATTTGACTCTTTGGGACCTTATGTGGGGGAACAGGCCTACAATAGAGCATGATTTAGGAGTTCCTGGGAAACCATCACAATATCAAGTTGATTGCACCCCACCCCATTCAGCTCCCCAAAATGTGCAATCTGGTGTATACTTAATATGACTTCAATTTACTTGACAAATTCTGTTCTGAGCTTTACTGGAGAGCAAATAAACCCATTCAGTATATCTTGCCTTGTTTTACCCTCCACATCTCTTTGTAGTTCATTAGTACTATCTCACAACCAATGAGGGGAAAGGGCAATACTTTAGCTTCTCAAAAAGAGTTATTACCTCCTGACCTGTGGTGGCCCAGTGGATAAAGTGTCGACCTGGAATGCTGAGGTCGCCGATTCAAAACCCTGGGCTTGCCTGATCAAGGCGGATATGGGAGTTGATGCTTCCTGCTCTTCCCCTCTTCTCTCTCTCTCTCTCCCTCTCTCTCTCTCCTTCTCTCTCTCTCTCCTTCTCTTTCTCTCTCCAATAAAAATGAAAAAAAAAGAATTATTACCTATGTTAAAAATAAAAAACAGAAGCAAAAATATAACATCATTAGTTTCTAGACATTACCATCTCCTGAAAACTTCCCAAGTAACTATTAATCCATTTTGTACCGCCTCCGAATTTACAGATTTACACCTCCCCACCTGCAAAAAAACCCAAAACATAATGGAATCTTTGGTGACGGGTTATTAAAGCTGCCCCTCATTTACTGTGGGAGATGGTGCAGAGTAGGGTAACTTCTCTGAGAGTTACCCATTTTAAATCTTTATTGCTTTTCTCTAATTATAAAAATAAATGCTCATTGCAGAAACTTCAGATCTTTCTGAAATATGTAATACAGAAAGTGAAAGCAATCATTCCTCCACCTTTTCCCTCCTTTATTTATTTATTTATTTATTTGGTGAGATGTGGAGAGAGAGTGAGGCAGACTCCCGCATGTGCTCTGACTGGGATCCACCCCAGCAACCCCATTTGGGGCCAATGCTTGAATCAACTGAGCTATTTCTAGTGTCTGAGGCTGATGTGCTCCAATGGAGCTATCCTCAGCAGGGCCATGCTCGAACCAATCAAGCCACTGGGTGTGGGATGGAAACAGGGAGGAAGAAGAAGGGAGAAGATGGTCGCTTCCCCTGCGTGCTCCAAACCGGAATTGAATAGGGGACGTCCATATGCTGGGCAATGCTCTATCCACTGAGCCACCGGCCAGGGCCCCAACATTTATTTAAAACAAAATAAAACAATAGTTGTTTTTTAAACGGGATTATACGATATTTAACGCAGCAACTTGCTTTTCTTGATTAAGATTTTACTTGGTGTACTTTCTTTTTTTAAAAAAAAAAAGTTTATTTTATTGATTTTAGAGAAAGGTGGAGAGCAAGAGAAAAACGGGAACATTGATCTATTCCTGTATGTGCCCTGACCGGAGATCGAACTGGTAACTTCTGTGCTTCAGGATGATGCTCTAACCCACTGAGCTATCTGGTGAGGGCCAGTCTAGTTCTCTTTAGTTCCTTTTCCAGGGTTCAGTGAGATGACAATTTGCCACCAAGCCTGGCATACAGCCTCAGTTCTTCAGTGCTACAACTCTAATGCATGTCAAAAAGATTTGCCAATTTTGGGGAGTGAGCTCTTGGATTTTTTTTTTCCAGGCAATATTAACTTCAGCTATGTTTTTAGAGTTTTGAGTAGGATTTAGAAATACAGATAAAAAAATAACACTAAGCTGGTACCCAATTCTTCCTTCTTTCATCTGCTGGATAGAACATGATCGTGCTTTTGGGACAACTCCCTGGCTTATTAGCGACAGGAGGCCATACCTGCCAATTCTCATCTACTTAGCATATGGATACTATTTTTAGCAGTTTTCCAGTATTTGTCACATTAAACGTAAGCCACCAATTCTGATCACACTTCCCTTTTGAGAGCACAGAGAGGACAGACTTTCGGAGCAAGTACTCTGTAATTGTATCCTCCCGGACCTCCTGATTCTAAAGTGATTTTTGCTTCCTAGACTCACATATTTTAAAACGTCTGTGCTATTCATTAACTTGGCAATTTTCCTTTTGGACTGAAAAAATACAAAAGTTAAACCTTTTAAGTGTCTGTATAAATCAAATGACTGACTATATTCTCCCCACCATAATATATGCTTCATGAGAAGAGAAACTTGGTTTGTTCCACTGTTTCTCAGCATCTAGAACAGTAGCTGGCCTATAAAAGGTGTTCAATACGCATTGGTTGAATCAATGATAAATTCTCTGAAGGCAGGAATCTTCTTATATTTTGTATTCCCATAGTAAATGCCAAGTTGCTGATGAAAATTAAGGAAAGGGTCTTCATTTAGGAACACAACTTAAGACTTTCTTAGAAGCCAAGTGTAAAATATCCCTGGACTTAATAAAACTCAAGATTCTTTCCAGCCCTAACTTTTATGAACTACTAATTTTCAAAAAATCAGAATCCAAATATATATACGCATATATGTACTGACGCAAGAATAATAATAATTGGATCTTTGATTTAGAAAGTAGATTTTTCTAAGCCTATGGATCATCATCATAAAGATCAGATTTGAGCATTAAACTACATTGACCCCGAGGTGTATTCTATAAGACCCTTTTAAAAAACAAAACAAAACTCAAACAAAAATATGGCATCAAGTTATTAAGTTGTTAACTGGGAATGCCTCTGTAAGCCCTAAAAAAATTTTAAAAGATTTTACTGATTGATTTTACGGGGAGTGAGGGGGTGTGGAATGGAAAAGTGAGAAGTATCAACTCATAGTTGCTTCACTTTAGTTGTTCATTGATTGCTTGACCAGGCAAGGCCAGGGTTTTGCACCAAAGATCTCAGCATTTCAGGTTGATATTTTATCCACTGTACCACCACAGTCCAGGCAAAAGAATTTTATTTTTAAATATTACTGTATAAGTAAGAGGCAAAGGAAATGTTTATGCACAACATTTCTATTCTAGACTTTGGCAATGGTGGTATGACACTAATCGGAGTTATCTGCCTTCAAATCCCTGTGAAGTGTGCAGTTACTTGGATTTAAAGCCAATAAAAACAAAAGCAGTAGAAAGTATAAAAAAGGGAATCAGAGTGAAAGAAGGATCAATCTAAACCTAGGGCATATTTTAAATAACACACAACTTTTGGGGGAATAGAGGCAGGGAGAAAGTGAGAGAAAAAATGTACAAGAATAAGTTTTAGAACGGTACTTCAGAAAAAAAGTCCATCCTATAAAACATCTGAATTCTAGTCTTTTAGTACTTATTTATGTCTGACCACCTCTTGCTAGATGTTTGGTTTCCTGTGTTGAGACTTAGGAAAATTACCTTGTGGTTAGAAAATAGCATATTCTCAAGATAGTTGACTGAAAGACTATTTTTTGGCTTACTATTTTTTGCAACAAATCTGACTTTAAAAAGAGAGTGGATTAATCAGATTTAAGATCAACTGTCCCTAGTAGAACCGTAGTGAACATATTTTTAGTCTGCTTAAAAAAGAAAATGGATCATCTCTGGAAAAGGTTTTATGCATAAGCAACTAACAGAAAAAATTTGGCCTAAAATAAAGGAGACTTTTTTGGCCTGTAAAAAAAAGAAAGAAAAGAAAAAATGAAGAGAAAGAAAGAGAAAAAAATGAAGAATACTTGGGTGGAGGGTGAAGGGTGGGAGGAAGACTTCATAAAACAGAGTAAAAAAGAAGGGTTGTGCCCAAGTCGGACCCGAGATCAAAGTCTGAAGAAGATCAACAACAGAAGCATTCTTGGGGAAAACTACTGCCAGGAGCTCCGCTTTGCTTAATTTACTAAAACAAAAAGTAAACAAGTATTCAGCTTGAGGCCTACAAAATAGAGTACACTTGTTAATACCAGACCCTCAAGAAAAAGAAATGCTCAAAAAAAAAAAAAATTTTTTTTTAAGACAAGTTACGGAAAAAACTGTAAAATAAAAATGAGAACATTTTTACATGAGGTAAATGAAAATAAAAAATGAAGTCGTAAAGGTTAAGAAGAAATGATCAGTTTTAATCACTCACGTTAGAAAGTGAAGCATTGCTAGGACCATACATCTTAAAGTGAATGGAAAATAGTCATTCCTGAAAACTAGACAAAAAAGGAAATTTCAACAATTAAATTCCAATTGTGTAAAAATGTCTAAAAAAGTTTAATTAAATATTTATTTTTGATAGGCTGTCACGTGGCAATATTAACATTACTCTTGTAATATTGATAAATTTTAGATTTAGAAAACAAAATATGTATTATTTCGACTTTAAAAGGTGATTTTGAAGCTACTAAAAACCATTCTCTGCCTACTTTATTTAAGGGCTCATGGAAATACTGGTAAAATATTCACTATCTGTACCAAAACAAATCCCTACAAAGTTTTAAATTTCATTTTATAGGAATACCCTCTATTAAAAGGCAAGGTGCAGGAATCCCTATCTCCGTGACAGGCGTACACTCGGCCGGGAATCGGAGAGGAGCGGGGAGGCCCAGTTCAAGTTCACCCCCTCAGGGGCACAATAAATCATCCAAAAGCCCACCTTCCAGAGCCCGAAGAGTCATAAAAATAGGCCGATGGTTACTTTACTCCGGCGATAACAGAATCCTTGGTCTGACCGTGGTGGAGCAGATGTCATTCTGGGTGGGGCTGAGCCGCGGGAACATTTTCGTACCCCCCCCCCAAGCCCCACCCCCCGCACACTTTCAAAGGGACCCAGGGGCTCCCCGAAAGGTAAGGGCCAAGCCTCTCTACGATCGGTCCCCCCTAGAATTAAGGAAGTTACGATGTGGCCGTGGTACACGTCAAGACTACAGTGTGCTTTAAAAAAAATCCCCCAGGATTAAGCTCTACCCTGGGAAAGAGATCGTCCCCTCTCCCCCCGCCCCCGCCGGCTCCTCCTCGGGACACTTGGCTGAGTCTTTCTTTCCCTCCTTCCCACGCTGAGGTGAGGCGGCACGCAAGCCCGGGACGCCTGTTTCTCTCCGCGCGGAGGGAACCCGACGGGTAGGAACTTCGGCGGGCAGGAAGGGAGACGGCGGGGTGGTCGGGCGGCAAAGAAAGCTCACCCGGGACGAGCCAGGCCGGCGCTGGGAAGGGACCGGCGGGCCGCAGGGCTGACCGAGGAGGCCGAGGTGACGAGGAGGAAATCTGCCGGCTCGGAGCCGGGACCAGGCGCTTCCGCCGGGCCACCACCGTCCTTCTCGGCCTAGCGTGGCCCGCGTTCCGGGATTCCCCGGGGCCAAAATGTAGTGAGTTGGGAGGGTAAACCGCGCCTCGCACTTGCCTCGCATCGGGTGACCAGTAACTGGTAATAGTCTTTGCTCGGCGCTGGGCCTTGTCCTACGATTTCGAAGAGAGTCTCCGGTAGCCACGACGCCATCTTGGGACGCCACCGTCGTCGCTAAGACAACCAGGAAGGGGCGGGGCTTGACTGGGGTCAGGAGGCCAAAGCCCTAGTTTCAATCGAACCCCGCTTGTGAGTTGACAGGAGGTTTCTAACTTGGGGTGACGTCCCTTTTTCCAAAGGTCTGAGGGAACTCGGGTCTGTGAAATTTCCACCTCAGGTCTCCGGTGACCCGAAGGGGAATTAGTTCCTGCTACCACGGAGGGGCGGGGGGTGACCCCGGCGGAGGGATATCAAGTGAAGCCTCCCACTTCCCTTCCTGGTCCCTCGAAGGGGTCGGGAGGAGACCGCAGGCCGCCGGGGAAGTCGGGCCGGGCGTCGCAGGCGGGCGGGGCGATGTGATGGGCCGCGAGTAGGCAGCGGGGTCTCTCCCGCGCGCCAGCCCGTCAGCTCAGCCGGAGGGCAAAGTAGTTCCCGGACGGCGTTGGAACGGGCGGCAGGGAGGCGGCGCGGGCGGAGGCGCACGCCGGCCGCGGTGCTGCGGCTCAGCTGATAATTGAAGGGACCCGAGGAGCCGCCGCCGCCGCCGTCGGGGGGGTGGGGGGAAGCGAGTGGAAGTTGCTGCCGCGCCACCGAGTCCGGACCGGAGACTTTGGGGCCCAACTAGGTAACCGGGGCGCA
This sequence comes from Saccopteryx bilineata, assembly GCF_036850765.1. Classification (NCBI taxonomy): domain Eukaryota; kingdom Metazoa; phylum Chordata; class Mammalia; order Chiroptera; family Emballonuridae; genus Saccopteryx; species Saccopteryx bilineata. The sequence goes on from NC_089494.1 coordinate 8,877,993, forward strand.
GTGGCGAGCGTTGGGGCCAGGCATAGGGGGAGGGGGATGTGCTGAGCTTTGGGGGGGGGGGTGACGGGCGCGGGGAGGAGCTGGAACCGAAAGTCCCAGGAAGCCCGGTTGTGTCATCGCGGCGACTCGGCCTGCTCCCGGCGGCGGCACGGAAGGACCGGGCCGGGGGCTGACTGGCGCGGCCGGCGCTCGAGGGCGACCGCGGCCGGAGAGACCCGGAGCCGGCGGGAGCTGGGGGTGTCGCTGCGTCCCTCCCTCCGGCCCCCCGCAATGAGGAGGGCCCTTCACGAAACCGGGGTGAGGCAGCCCCGAGGGGTGCGGGGGGGCCCGGAAGTGGGCTTCGGAGCGTGGAGGGCGTCTAGGAAGAGAGAAAGTGGGGGGCCGGAAGTGCAGGTGGGGGGTGTGAGGACGGCCAGGGTTCCCCGGAAATGGGATGGGGGCCCGGAAACCGGGAGAGGGGAGGCTCCAGGGCCGGGGACGGCCCGGAAATGGAAAGTAGGGAGCAGCTCGAGTGACAACAGTTGAGAGAAGCGAGGGTCAGCGGAGGGAGAGGCCGGAGTGACTTTCGACCGCGGTGAGGGGCTTTCTGCCCCGGGGGACGGTTGGGGGCGGGGGACGGGGTCCGCGCCCGGCAGTTGTGTGAGTCGGGGAAGTTGAGGCTGAGGGAGGCCGGCGACGAGACGGGCACGGGCGTGCTGGGGGCGGCGGGCATGCGAGAGGCCGAGAAACTTGGCTGAGCTGAGTCGAGCATCCTTCTAAATGATGGAATGGGAATTGGGAGGAGGGGTCCAGGACTTGGGGGGGGGGGTGGACCAGTTGTCACTCCAGTCATATTATAGCATTCAAAGCGAGTCAGGCGATTAATTTATTTATATGTGGGTTACATAAAACCTATTCTAACGTCTGTGCCTTCAGTTCACCCTCTCTCCGCCTCCTTTCTCCACAGTGTAGGCTTCTAGTTCAGGAACAAGTTAGAGGGGAGTTCAAATAACGAAGGTGGTAAAACCCCCAAATCCTGCCCTCCGTGTCGTTCCCTTCCTCAGAATTAAGGGAAAGCCTGCATTTTGTTTTTAGAGGCAGGAATTAATGAAGATTCAAAAACACATGCAAATCGGGGTGGGGGTGGGGTGGGGGGAAACGTAGACTTTGGAACTCCAGCTGGGGGACAGGAGGGGGTCGGTTACCCTTGCGTGGTGAGGAGAGAGCGGGAAGGGCTGCTGCTCAGCCCGTGGACAGATTTGTTGGTTTCCGATAAGGCCGTTTGGTCTGGGGGAGGTTTCGCTTCAGCATCGGGTCTGGCTGTGGGTATAGTTCAGCTGCTTCGTTAGTTAATCGGGGGAGGGACTGTGTCAGTGTGCAAACGTTCGTGTGCGTGGTGGTGGTGGGGGGTGGTGAATAGCGTGGGGAAACGGACCTGAGCGGACTTCCAACTGCTCCCCTGCAGCGTCTCCCTTCCTGGTCGGCGTTCCCCGATCCTGCCTGGGCTGCCAAATCACCCGATTCCTTGGCTTTACTCGGTTTTGTAGGCCCTTGAGTAGTCTGTGTAACTTTCTAGTCCTTTCCAGCCTCTCTAGATATTTTTGGCATTAAATTTTTAAAAGATCTGGCAAGTTGAGTCTCCTCTCTAAAAACAAAACAAAACAAAAATATATACGGGGCAGAGAGTTGAAAGAGCTACTGAGTGGGGTAAAAAACCGAGTCTGGAACAAAGGTCCTAGTTGTTAAGAGAAAAAAAAGCAAGAGGCCTATATATGAGGCCTGTGTGTGTCGCATTTACACAGTGGTGGGGGATGCAGGAGGGACACAGGGTTAAGGAGTAGAATTATCAGTAGTTTAGAGACAATAAGTTGCAGAGGGTGTTAATGAGGCTTATTTTCATACTTACATCATGCAAAGGGATTCCTATTAAGAGTAAATTTTAGAGTAAACAATTTCTAATTCTTTTGAAACTCCCTGCTCTATGTTTAGTGCCAGGAATATTGAATTAATGTGGCTTTTATATCATTGTGCGATTGTGTGGGGAGTTTTTTATTTCATTTATTTTAAGCCTAAGAGAGCAGAGAGCACATTAACATGGTTGGGGTTTGTGGGCTTTGTCCACAACTGCCTTTCTATGAATGTGCCAATATCCATAAGAATTGGAGAACTGTAATTAAGATTATCGTTTTTTCCATTTGTTCCCCTGTTTTTCAGGAGTTTGAGTGGTTTTTAAATCTGCTCGACTGACATTTACCACTTAGTTTGTGTCCATGAACAGACTTTTTGTTTTAGTTTTTCATTTGCTTTCTAAAAGTTTTGGAATACTTTTGGCAGTTAGAGTTCTAGAAGAGGCGAAAGTAAAACAATTATATTTAAAAAATGAAGGGAGATGCTAGGCCAGGGTAAAATCAATGATTTCTAGCAAAGTAAACTTGAAGTAATGTTTGCTTTTCCATTCTAATTTAAGATCACTGGGTTTATGTTATCTAGATAAGGTTTTATCCTATTTTAAAGACAGCATCCTAGCAAAGATACATACTGGCTTGGGAATTCATACCCTAACAGTAAGTACCTGTGTGACCTTGAGCTTTTTACTTACCTTATCAGGTCTCCAGTTGTCTTATTTGTGAAATGAGGATGTGCAATCACTATCTTATCTCACTGGGTAGTTGTGAGACCCAGTGAATATAATGGCTGTGAAAAACTACACTGCAATATAAGTGTAAGATACTAGTTTCAGAAAATTATATTAGCTATTTGGAGGTCATTTTAAAAAAGATAATAGTTTCTTATCAATGGTGGTGATTGGGGGAGGTTGATGGTAGTTTGAGGATAAGTTACAGCACTTTATAATGTGAAATTGGTGCTAAATTAGTAGTGGAACTTGTGCCCAGTTTCTGTTAAAAGATTTTTATTTTGCATTACCATGCTAGATAATTTTTTACCATACAGCCAACTGAATAGATTTGGTAATTCTCTTTAGAGAAATTTAAAACAAATTTCTTTACATTTTTTATCAACTATTTTTCTCTTGAGTTTTTTTTGCTAATCCCTTCATCTTTTTCATCTATTTCTCCAACTCCCTTTCTGACAGCTGTCAGTCTGTTCTCTGTATCTTTGAGTCTGTCTCTTATTTTATTTTGTTCATTAGATTCCACGTGTAAGTGAAATCATATGGTACTTATCTTTCTCTGAGTGGCTTATTTCACTTAGCATAATTCTCTACAGGCCCATCCATGCTGTTGCAAAGGGTAAAATTTCCTTTTTTTTTCTTTTAACCAGTTGAGTAGAAATTTCATTGTGTAAATGTACCACAGCTTTTTTATCCACTAATGGGCATTGGGCTGCTTCCAAATCTTGACTGTTGTAAATCTATGGTTTTTAGCCAATGGTGCCAGTTCGTGAGAGTTAACCAATGTTATATGAAGTTATAGACCCAGTGATTATAGACTATAATCTTCATACAACATCAGGGTGGTTAACTTAGACCAGCACAAAATTTCTGGTGGACCAGTGGTTAAAAAATACTGTTGTAAATAATGCTGTAATGAACATAGGGATGCATATATTCTTTCAAATTAATGTTCTCATGTTTCTTCGATAAATACCCAGAAGTGGAATCACTGGGTCATAACGCAGTCCAAAATTTTAAATTTTTTGAGGTGACTCCATCCTGTTTTTCACAGCGACTGCACCAGTCTGCATTCCCACCAGCAGTGCATGAATGTTTTCTTTCTCCACATCCTCTCCAGCACTTTGTTTTTTACAATTTTATTATTCACAGAATATGTACCTATTCTTGGTTTGTGGCTCTTTTGAAACTGCCTATCTAATATCAGAGACTACAATTAAGGAACAACATTTTGGAATCTCAATTTTATTTATAGAATCTAGGGAGGTTTTTTATTTTAATTTTAAATGGATGGGTGGGGATCTTTCAGAGCAAATGTGGTAACAGTTGCTGTTTTATTTTTCCTCATTTGCTGATGCAATTTGATGAATTTGATGGCCTCAAGTTGAAAAAGCAACCTGCTTGTTTCTTCTCATCTTCACTCAAGTTCTTGCTACTGTTAGCCTGACGTGCACTTTTCCTTCCTTTAAATCATTTTAGGTTCATTTCAACTCAGCCTTTCAAGTCACTTTCTTAAAACTTTTATTTTTTGTTTCAATGAATCTAGATATGCTTGCTTCATTTTGGGATCGTAGTGCTAAATTCATTGACATGTTGCTTTTGTTTCCATGACTGGATTATGAGCTTCCAGAAGGCAAAATTTGCATTAAGGTGCACTCATAAACCTGAATGAAAATAATAGCTATTTTCCTTTCCATTCCAAACCAATAATGTTAGCTTGGCATTGCCCACTGTGCAACCAGTCTTCTTGGTTGGAAAAGATCTTGGCCCCAGTGGATTTCTCAGGGTGCTATTTAGTTTAATAATCACAAACTCTTCACATCTTCGTGACTGTTGTGACAGAGTGCCTAGACAGAGTGATAGAATAAGAATTGGTGAATGTTATACAATAAATATAATTTGTAGATTGTTATAATCTTGGTGTTTTAGTCCTTAACATGTTTTATATAAAACATAGCTTTATGTTTTGTTTTGTTTTTTTGTTTGGGGTTTTTTTTTTTTTTTTTTTTTTTTTTTTTTTTTTTTTTTTTACAGAGACAGTCAGAGAAAGGGATAGATAGGGACAGACAGACAGGAATGGAGAGAGATGAGAAACATCAATCATCAGTTTTTCGTTGCGACACCTTAGTTGTTCATTGATTGCTTTCTCATAGGTGCCTTGACTGGGGGGCTACAGCAGACCGAGTAGCCCCTTGCTTGAGCCAGCGACCTTGGGTCCAAGCTGGTGAGCTTTTGCTCAAACCAGATGAGCCCGTGCTCAAGCTGGAGACCTCGGGGTCTCGAACCTGGGTCTTCCCCATCCCAGTCCGACGCTCTATCCACTGCGCCACCGCCTAGTCAGGCCGTTTGTGTATTTTTTTTATAGTGCCTGTGTGCAGTTTAAATATCTATATTACAGATTTCTCAAAGGCATAAACCCCTAGCTGTTTTTTACAACTCTGCCTAGTCTGTTAGTTTACTCTGTATATATTGAGTGCTTGCTGCTGAACTAGTCTTTTGATTTTGATTTAAATACAATTTAACTTGGCTAAAGGCCTGGATTTTTGAAAATTCAGTTCCTTTGTATACCTGAAATTTATATTATTAAGTGATGTTACCCCAATAAACTTAATTTTAAATAGTGCAGTTTTTAAATTAAATCTATCCTAATTTATTGATAGTTTTAGGTTGTTGACAAAAGAAGTTTTTTCCTAGATTGATATGGTCTGTTGAATAGTTTCTCTTTGAGGCCTTTTAGATTTTAGTTGTGGTTTTTGTAGTTTCATTAAACTGGATTGGCCAGAAGAAAAAGGAACTTACCTGTTACGCAGACTTACCTATGTTGTCTCGAGTGTGTAGAAGCTGTTGGTCATAGCCAGTTTTATGATTATGCTTGATTTAGAAAGTCATTTCAGTGGCCTAGAGTAAAGAGCTGCTTGCTCTTCAGTGTTCTTTCCTTAGTGGACAGCACTGTTAAAGTGTGTGTGTCTGATGTGAGGGTGAAAGACCTATTTCCAGTGCTGGCTGTGCCTTTTCTGTCTTTGTGTCCTTGGGCAAATACTTAACCTTTATGTGTTTCAACTGCCTGATCTGAAAAATGTGGTTTATTGCTACCTAACCTAGAGTTAATTGTCATTTATATGCTAAACACTGTGTTTAGGAAATTAGGTTACAAAGGTGGATGGGAACATAGGGCCCTTTCTCCACTGGTTCATTGATTGCATCATTGACCATCACCTCATTTGGTAACATCCTTCTATCTAGAACATATTTATATTATATAGGTATACTACTTGAAAATATTTGGGTATACAGTGGAATTCCGTAGCTGATTATAAATTCCTTTAAGTGCCTGACTTGTAATAAGAATTCTTTAAATGTTTATTAAAGGACTAAGTGTTGTGAGAATAAAATGATACAGTAAGTGAAAATATTTTGTAATGACTTAATGTCCTATTTGTTTTGATAAACTTTTTGGATTATTGTTAATGCTAAAAAGCTTTGGGGAGTTTTGTTTTTAATCTATTGGTATATATTTTAGAGACTGCAAGTTTTTTAAATCATACAGATTAAATTAAGGCAAGCCATTTCTTTTTTTTTTTTTTTTGCATTTTTCTGAAGCTGGAAATGGGGAGAGACAGTCAGACAGACTCCCGCATGCGCCCGACTGGGATCCACCCGGCACGCCCACCAGGGGGCAACGCTCTGCCCACCAGGGGGCGATGCTCTGCCTCTCCAGGGCGTCGCTCTGTTGCGACCAGAGCCACTCCAGTGCCTGGGGCAGAGGCCAAGGAGCCATCCCCAGCGCCCGGGCCATCTTTGCTCCAATGGAGCCTCGCTGTGGGAGGGGAAGAGAGAGACAGAGAGGAAGGAGAGAGGAAGGGGTAGAGAAGCAGACAGGCGCTTCTCCTATGTGCCCTGGCCGGGAATCGAACCCGGGACTTCTGCACGCCAGGCCGACGCTCTACCACTAGCCAACCGGCCAGCGCTCCATTTCATATTCTTTAATTGTCTATTATTTACATATACTAGCTGATCATTTAGATGCAACATTGACTACCTAAGTATGTTTTGATGCAATATGTATATTTATTGAATATAAGGTTGAGTTTTATACGTCACTTTATTCTCTTTGTTTCTTAATTTTTATAAATGATGTTTTTACCCATGTAGGTTTTTGAAGGCTATTAACAAGCTGAAATGTCTTATCTACAAGCCTGCAATACTTGACATTACAGCATTTCAATTTGTATTTTAACCAACTTGTTGGCTGTTATAACCAATGAGTTCTACCCTGACTTTAAAACTGTTACTCATTCTACCCTTGGGCAGCATGCTGAGTAAATAGATGTACCTGTGCCATCTTCTTAAGGTCAAATTAACTCATTTTGAAGAAGCTGGTAAACATGTGTGATGCCTTGGAAACCCAAAGTGAGTTTTATGGGGAGCCTATTTGAAATTCACTGTTGAGTTGTAATTTAAGCCACTTTGTGTCCTTAAAGAGCAGGTTCATGGAGATCATATGTTGAAGGCCTCCCCCACCTCCTTTTTAGAATTCTTGAAAACCAAGTGCTTGGAGTTGCTTTGTAAATAGCAAATACATGAAAATGCTACAACTTCTGCTGTGGCCCCAGTATTTGGTAATCGTGTTGGTTTTGTACCTTAGCTACATGCAGTCAGATTGAGCTGTTTGTTCCTCTCTGAACATACTCAGAAACTTCAGCACCAGCTTTGATTGCTTACCTGGATTAATACCCTTCCACCATTTTATATTTCTGTTGCTACATATACTGTCCACACTTTTTTGCAGTAGCTTCTGTAAACTTCTTCACTCTTCTCCCCTCTTCTGTTTTCTCTATCATTTTCTTTGTGTCACTTAGAGTGGTCACTGTCTCACATAGTTAGTTGTTTGCATCTTCTTTACTAGGTCTCTGGCTTCTTGGGGTAGAGATCTCTCTCATTCTTTCCCCACAGTGGCTGGCAGAAGGCTCCTAACATAATGCATTGTACATGGTAAGTGGCAGTGGTAGACTTTGTTTTGGTGACCAAAGAAAAAAAAAAAAAGGAAGCTGTTGTGAACTAGTGTTAGCATCATTGCCATAGTTTACTGTTAACTTCCTTATTTTCAGGCTTTGGTAGCTGAGTGCAGGATCCTAGAATGAATATAAATTTCTCAGAATTAGGCTCCTGAAAATCAGCTACTTCCATATAAAAAAAATCAGTTATTTAAGGCATTGTTAAGACGCTAGACTATTTTATTAACTTGGTTACTCCAGGTTTAGCATTTGGTGCTTAGGCTTAATAGTAGATGGAAGTTTACTTACCAGTACATATTGAGTATTTACTGTGCACCAGGACTGGACTGGGAGGAATAGGAAAGGGACTTAAGATGTAATTCTTGAAGGGGGATGAGGGGATGGGATCAGAGAAGGTGAAGGAATTAGGACAAAGGGGCTGTAATGGGGGGCACGTGGTTGGAGGTGAGGGTGTTATATTGAGTAGGACACTTGAATCCATGTTAACAATTTAACAATAAATTAAAATTAATTAAAAAAATTAAATTGTAAGTAAGAATCTAGAAAAAAATGTAGTTCTTGTCATCTGAGTTCCATTAATGTTTCATTTAGTTGATAATCGCTTATTTTGTCTAATTTAACTCAATAACTATAGCATAGAGAAGTATTCTGTATGTATTCCAATTGGAGGTTTCCTGCATTTGGGAAACCTCAAAATGAAAATCTAAGTTAAGGAACAGATGAATTAGGGTACAATTTTTGGCTCTACTGAGTTTTGGAAGCGCCTCCATTATATAAATTTTTTTTTTTTTTTTTCATTTTTCTGAAGCTGGAGACAGGGAGAGACAGTCAGACAGACTCCCGCATGCGCCCGACCAGGATCCACCTGGCACGCCCACCAGGGGCGACGCTCTGCCGCGACCAGAGCCACTCTAGCGCCTGGGGCAGAGGCCAAGGAGCCATCCCCAGCGCCCGGGCCATTTCTGCTCCAATGGAGCCTTGGCTGCGGAAGGGGAAGAGAGAGACAGAGAGGAAAGCGCGGCGGAGGGGTGGAGAAGCAAATGGGCGCTTCTCCTGTGTGCCCTGGCCGGAATCGAACCCGGGTCCTCCGCACGCTAGGCCGACGCTCTACCGCTGAGCCAACCGGCCAGGGCTATATAAATATTTATATTTCACCAGTAACTCGTGTGTGTATTTCTGGTTTCATACAAGGTTTCTATCCTCTTGGAGAGTGCTGAGGAGAAATAAGAGATTTATGCAATGAGATCTCTTATGTTGAAGTGTACTTTATTGCAGATGAATCAAATTATGACAATAGAACACAGCATGGAACAGAAGTACAAAGTTGAGTTTTATACAGTGGGTACTCAGAAGGTGAGAGAAATTCAGCCCTGGGTTGAAGTTTCTGAGGAGGACTGCATGGGGAGAGGAGGGAGGTGAACCAGCCGATTGTTTGGATAGGTATAGAAGACCGGGTAGCTAATTTTGGTGAGGCTCTGATGTTAAGATAAACTGGCTCTTTGGAATAGAGGGTCCACATTGATGAAATCACAAGAAATTTGGGCTGAGATTATTGAGGTTCTCAAGTGGGAAATTAAGAAACTAGATTTAACAGACATGTTAAATTTATTGTTGATTCCTGAGTAAGCAAAGACAACATGAAAAAGATACAAAATACTTATTTTGTAAATGAACTGAAAAGAAAAACATGCTTTTTTATCTTATTTATCTTGTAATGAAATTGCTTCCATTTTTGGACTACAGATAAAGGTTTTTGTTTTAAGTTTTGGGGCTTTAGGAGCAGTGGAGGTAAAATTTGTTCAGTTTCCCTATGTAATATATAGTTAGTTTTGTTCAGTAAGCAGGAGCTGATTAAGTGTCTGATGATTCTAGTTCCTTAGTTCCGAATTCTTCCTGTAGAGGAAGCTGGAATCATTTTGTCTTAATACAGTCAACTGTATATTCAGAGATTTAAAAAAAAAAATTCAGTACTGTTTGAGAATTAATAACATGATTTTTTTGTGAATTATGCCATAATTTGTCAGTCTTATACATGGGAAAACTTTTGCTTAGCATCTAATGCAGTAGAAAATGTTTAAAATAAAAGTGAATTGTGGTTTAAGTGTATTTACATGCTTTTAAGAAGTGCAAGTTAATATTACTCTTTAATCACGTTAAATATTTTAATTCTGGCTAATGTCTTAGTAGACTTTGTTACCCCTTTTACTTTTATAAAAGTATGTCCAACAGGACTTTAAAAATGAGAAATGAGGTTAGATGGCGGCTGAAGGGAAAATAAAGAGAATAACATTTTATGTAGGGGTCTGGTAACCATAATATTTACCTTTTTTCAGTAGCTTTTGTTTCTAGAGTGTTCTTATAGACTTTGCTGACTGCAGTTTGAATTAATTGGATTCTTACGTGGAGATAGGCCAGCTGTTAGTGCAAGGTTATGACTTTATACCTGTCAAGGCTGTATAGACCAAGATTTGTGGTGTTGTGTGGACTTTAGAATAAAAATATTTGTGAAGTCTATTTCTGCTACAGCAGGCAAGAGTGCCTATTTTTCTACAAGACAATTAGACAGTTTTCTATTTTTTGCCTTTTTGAAGTAAATATTTTCGTTTCTTCTACCCACCAAGAGAAAACTGCTTAGTGTCCAGAGAAAATTTGACCTATCTCGACTCCTTCCCAAATCCAAAAGCATCTGTGCCCTACTCCCAGTAGATGGCAACAATTAGTCTGAATTTTGAGAAGATTCAGTACTTAACTTTGTGATCAGACCTGTTTTATAAATATTTCTCGACTATCATTAGGAACTTTAGTGTAGGTTTTCACATTTTGGCCTCGAGAGACTTTTCTTAGAAAACTTGACTATTAATTGCAGAGTCACCTTTTTTACTCTGTTCTTCACCCTGTCTTTTGAAAAGTTTTGCCCTGCCAATTGCTGCTATGAGGTAAGACTCGGGGAATTCAGCCTTTGGTTTGGTGCGCTGTAAAATAATCTGGGTCTGCCTCTTCTAACCGTCTAGTGTTACTTTTCAGCTGCCTGTATATTAGGCCATGCCATTTTTTTCCAGGTATCTTTTCATTACACAAACTAAGCACTACTGGGAGGAATTACTGAAGAGATAGTAGACCATCATTTGGGATCTTTGTTGTAGCACCTCTTTTAAATGATATTTAAGTTATATTTCTTGGATCGGCCCAAGAATCGGTAAACTTAATGTTTACTGGACTAGCAGCATTTGTCTTCTGTGGAGTGGACTTTCCTTTTTAAATTTTTTTATTTTATTTTTACAGGGACAGAAACAGAGTCAGATAGAGGGATAGATAGGGACAGACAGGAAGGGAGAGAGATGAGAAGCATCAATTATCAGTTTTTTGTTGCGACACTGTAGTTGTTCATTGATTGCTTTCTCATATGTGCCATAACCACGGGCCTTCAGCAGACTGAGTAACCCCCTGCTCGAGCCAGTGACCTTGGGTCCATGCTTAGTGAGCTTTTTTGCTCAAGCCAGATGAGCCCGCGCTCAAGCTGGCAACCCTGGGGTCTCGAACCTGGGTCCTTCCGCATCCCAGTCCGATGCTCTATCCACTGCGCCACCGCCTGGTCAGGCTTGTGGAGTGGACTTTCTACTTCATTCCTGTATTTGCTTACATTGAGCTTATTAATGCTTTTGTTTCTTGTTACTAAGAAAATTAATTCATAATTGCATAATTAACTTTTGAGAATTTACTATATTCAGAGAAACTTAAAACTTTCTCAGGATGCCTGCTGAGTTTATTTAAATTTTTAACTTGATAGTAAAGGATTTGGGTAGTTTCCATTTTTCTTTTAAGAGAGTTTTAAAATTAGGAATGGCTTAATCTACAGTTCTAAGGAATATAAAGTCAAGAATTTACTAAAACAGTTCTAAAAATTCTACAGTTGTTTTAAGTGCTAGTATTATAATTATGGTGCAAGGGAAGAAATTATCTTGGTTTCAGCCACTGCTTCCTGCATTTTCTTTTAAAGGTGTTGCCTGAATTGCATTACCAATACTCTCAGACCTAGAGAAATGGTCATTTAGGACATCTCTGCTCTTAGTGGCATTAGTCTGCAGTTAGCAATGGAGGTAGAATTAATGTGTGTGAACAATAAGCAAATGGTATTATAAATATTTTAGCACACTCTTTATTTAAATCCTAGGTCTATTTTGGGATTATGAAAATATAAAAGATGCAGTCCTTGGCCTTGAATTAATAGTTTTATAGGGAGGGTGGTAAACTTGAGAACAAAATTAACCATTAAAACCTATCAAACTGGGCCCTGGCCGGTTGGCTCAGTGGTAGAGCGTCGGCCTGGCGTGCAGGAGTCCCAGGTTCGATTCCCAGCCAGGGCACACGGGAGAAGCGCCCATGTGCTTCTCCACCCCTCCCTCTCTCCTTCCTCTCTCTCTCTCTCTCTCTTCCCCTCCTGTAGCCAAGGCTCCATTGGAGCAAAGTTGGCCCGGGCGCTGAGGATGGCTCTGTGGCCTCTGCTTCAGGCACTAGAATGGCTCTGGTTGCAACAGAGCAATGCCCCAGATGGGCAGAGCATCGTCCCCTGGTGGGCATGCCGGGTGGATCCCGGTCAGGAGCATGCAGGAGTCTGTCTGACTGCCTCCCCGTTTCCAACTTCAGAAAAATACAAAAAAAAAAAAAAAAAGAAAAAGAAAAACCTATCAAACTGAATTCTGAGACATTACCCAGATGCCTCATCAAGTGACTAGATGGAATACAGAACATGGTAAAAATATTACCAAGGTATTTCTCAGAATAGTTATATTATCTGCGTCCATGTATACTTGACTACACTGAATTCCAAATTTAATTCCTCATTACCCTTCTGATATATTTTCCTGTAAATATGTATAATATATTTTAATAGTGACCTAGGTCAGTGCACTGGTATGAGATTAATGGGATAAGGATAAGAAAAGGCATTCTAAATAGTGGCAGCAACTAACCTCTATTGAATCTTTCCCTTGGCTGTGTGGTACTTTACATGGGTTAGCAGTCTCCGGGGGATGGGGGCGTTGGTAGGCGGAATGGAGATGGAGTCAGGTGGACATTCTAGACAAGGAGTTGATGAGGCTGTGCTTTTCCAAGGGCGGACAAGTGTTAACTCTACTGAGTAAATATATTTTTATTCTGTTCTGTGTTTCTTTTTATGAATTCTTTTTTGCCCATATCTTTACATGGGAAGATGTATATATTCTTCCTATTCTTTGAGTATCCCTGGGCTATTCATAAACTCCATTGGAGTAATAGGAGAAATATGAGAATAGTGGAAAATAAGACAAAAATGTAGCCTAGTGAATGTCTTTGAATACACTTACCTGAACATTTTGTTTTTAAATGTTTATTTTTTTTATTAATTTTAGAAAGAGGAAGGGAGAGAGTGAGAGAGAGACAGGAACATTGATATGTTCCTGGATGTGCCCTGACCGGAATCAAACTGTTAAACCTCTGTGCTTCAAGATGATGCTCTAACCAACTGAGCTATCCGGCCAGGGCACAGTTTATTTTAAAGTTGACATTTTTACCATGTAACTTTAGTTTTCATAGAAATATTTGGTTTTCCATGGCAGTACACATTTACAGGTTTTGAAGGCAGTATCACAAAAAAAATAGGAGCTTGAAGCCAGACTTGTGCATTTATTTTTTAAATTTTTTTTGGCAAAGACAGAGAGAGAGACAGATACGGACAGACAGACAGGAAGGGAGAGAGATGAGAAACATCAATTTTTCGTTGCGGTTCCTTAGTTCATTGATTTCTCATATGTGCCTTGACCACCGGGGCTACAGCAGACTGAGTGACCCCTTGCTCGAGCCAGCGACCTTGGGCTCAAGCTGGTGAACCTTGCTCAAACCAGATGAGCTCCTCCATATTCTTTCTATGTGGTCATTGAAATTGTGAGGCTTAATTTACTTGGATATAAAATTGTTGTTGTTAGGCTCTTACATAAATAGTATATACTTGGTAAGTTGTAGCTGATACATTTTATTATAGTAATAAAAAATGTGTAAATTTGAAATTGGAGGATTTGCACAATATTATCCTTGAAAATGGGTCAGCAAACTTTTTTTGCAAGGTGCTAAATAGTAAATATTTTTGGCTTTTCAGGTCATGCAGTTGCTGTCATAATCACTTTCCTCTTAAGGGCAAAATAATCTGTCATCTGTATTCTAATAGAACTTTATTTACAAAATGAAGCGATGAGCCCGATTTGGCCTGTTGATTGTAGATTGCCAGCCTCTGCTCCAGAAAATTACTTGTTGCCTTTACTTTGTTGTTCACAGGAATTTGAAGTGCCTTTTATAATGTTTTAAATATAATGTAATGATGTCTAAATGATAAAGGAGGTTAGTGTGAGTGGCTTAGGAGCTAGGACTGGGATTCATCCTAACTTTGGCTCTAACACTGTTATCTGTGTGATGTTGGGAAGTCACTTTATTTTGGCTTCAGTTTCCCTATCTGTAAATAGGAATTATAATAATAATAATAGTACTTACATGCTAGGTTTGTTGTGAGGAATAAATTAGTTAATGTGTAAAACTTTTAGAGGAATGCCTGGTACAAGGTAAGTGCTCAATTTTTTATCTATTTTTAAGTAACTTTTTTTTGAGAGAGAGATGGGGACAGACAGGAAGAAGGGAGATGCGAAGCATCAACTTGTGGCACTGTAGTTACTCTTATTCATTGATTGCTTCTCATATGTGCCTTGATTTGGGGGGGTGGGGAGTGGGCTCCAGCTGAACCAGTGATCCAGTGCTCAAGCTGGCGACCTTGTGGTTTCTTTTCTTTTTTTTTTTTTTTAATATTTTTTTCTTCTTTTCTGAAGCTGGAAACGGGGAGAGATAGTCAGACAGACTCCCGCATGCGCCCGACTGGGATCCACCCGGCACGCTCACCAGGGGCGACGCTCTGCCCACCAGGGGGCGATGCTCTTCCCCTCCGGGGCTTCGCTCTACCGCGACCAGAACCACTCTAGCGCCTGGGGCAGAGGCCAAGGAGCCATCCCCAGCGCCCGGGCCATCTTTGCTCCAATGGTGCCTTGGCTGCGGGAGGGGAGGAGAGAGACAGAGAGGAAGGAGGGGGTGGTGGAGAAAGCAAATGGGCGCTTCCCCTGTGTGCCCTGGCTGGGAATTGAACCCAGGTCCCCTGCACGCCAGGCCGACGCTCTACCGCTGAGCCAACCGGCCAGGGCCAACCTTGTGGTTTCAAACCTGGGTTCTCAGCATCCTGGATCAGTGCTTTGTCCATTGAACTACCACTTGGCCAGGCAGACCTTAAAATGTCTTGTTTCTTAGAATGGTAAAATAAGTGAGGGCCTTCTCTGCAGCAGGTGAGAGCCTGTTGTGTGCCAGCGCCTCTTTTGTACACCTGCTTTTGTACCACCCCATATTATACAGAATATTTAGCCCTGAACTTTCCAGCATATAGGATCTCTCTTCCTAAACACCCTTTCCCTTTTTCTGCCTTTCCTTGATAATGATTTCTATCTGTATTGCCCACATGAAGAATCTTAGGAAAGGACTTAAACATTTTTTTATTTTTATTTTTATTCATTATAGAGAGGGGAGAGAGAGAGAGAGAAGGGAGGGGGGAGCAGAAAGCATCAACTCCCATATGCGCCTTGACCAGGCAAGCCCAGGGTTTTGAACCAGCAACCTCAGCGTTTCCAGGTTGACGCTTTATCCACTGCGCTACCACAGGTCAGGCCTTAAACATTTTTTTAAAATAAACTTTTTATTTTAGAATAGTCTCAGATTTACAGAAAAGTGCAAAGAAAGTTACCTGTACTGCTCACCCAGTTTTCTTTTTAGATCCTAAAATTCTTATTTATTTGACTCAACCAATGAACCAATATTGACACGTTATTACTACCTATACTTTATTGGATTTCCTTAGTTTTTACTCCACGTCTTCCTGTTCTAGGATTCCATCTAGGGTTCCACATTACATTTAGTGAGCCATTTTTAAAAACTTGCAATTTTTTTTTTAATATTTTATTTATTTAAATTTTATTTTATTTATTCATTTTAGAGAGGAGACAGAGAGGGACAGAGAGAGACAGAGAGAGACAGAGACAGGGGGGAGGAGCTGGAAGCATCAACTCCCATATGTGCCTTGACCAGGCAAGCCCAGGGTTTCGAACCAGCGACCTCAGCATTTCCAGGTCGATGCTTTATCCACTGCGCTACCACAGGTCAGGCCAAAAACTTGCAATTTTTGAGGCTTGTATTTCTGATTATGAAGTAAGTGATAGTTAATTTGTTTTTTTTTTTGTTTTTTTTTTGTTTTTTGTTTTTTTTTACAGAGATAGAGTCAGAGAGTGGAATAGACAGGGACAGACAGACAGAAACGGAGAGATGAGAAGCATCAATCATTAGTTTTTCGTTGCGCATTGTGACATCTTAGTTGTTCATTGATTGCTTTCTCATATGTGCCTTGACCGCGGGCCTTCAGTGGACTGAGTAATCCCTTGCTTGAGCCAGCGACCTTGGGTCCAAGCTGGTGAGCTTCTTTTTTTTATGTTTTATATTTTTTTTTTTTTTTTAATTTTTACAGAGAAGTCAGAGGGATAGACAGGGACAGACAGACAGGAATGGAGACAGATGAGAAGCATCAATCATTAGTTTTTCATTGCGCGTTGCGACTTCTTAGTTGTTCATTGATGCTTTCTCATATGTGCCTTGACTGTGGGCCTTCAGCAGGCTGAGTAACCCCTTGTGGGAGCCAGCAACCCTGGGTCCAAACTGGTGAGCTTTTGCTCAAGCCAGATGAGCCCACGCTCAAGCTGGTGACCTTGGAGTCTCGAACCTGGGTCCTTCCACATCCCAGTCCAAAGCTCTATCCACTACGCCACCGCTTGCTCAGGCCAAGCTGGTGAGCTTTTTGCTCAAACCAGATGAGCCTGCGCTCAAGCTGGAGACCTCGGAGTCTCGAACCTGAGTCCTCGGCATCCCAGTCCGACGCTCTATCCACTGCGCCACCGCCTGGTCAGGCCAGTGATAGTTAATTTGAATTAAACAAATGTAAGAGGAAATTAAGAACCATGCATAATCTCACCACCTGATAACCGCTATAAACATTTTTATATTTTCTTAAAGCTTTTGTTTTAATAAAAATGGGTCTATAAGATTTTTCCCCATGTTATATGATGAACATTTTCCTATTTCATTGTTAGTTCTTTATTAATATTCGGTTTATATTTACTTGACTTAAACATGATTTATCTACACTTTTAATTCTTTGTTAGATTTTTACAAAACCGCTACTAATAATGCTTCAAGGGACAGCTGGGTATCTAAAGCCAAGTTTTGTTTTGTTTTGTTTTTATAAATGAATGCTCTTTTATTATTTTATTTTATTCATTCATTTTAGAGAGGGGAGAGAGAGAGAGAGAGAGAGAGAGAGAGAGAGAGAAGGAAGGAAGGGAGTAGCAGAAAGCATCAACTCCCATATGTGCCTTGACCAGGTGAGCTCAGGGTTTTGAACCAGCGACCTCAGCTTTTCCAGGTCGATGCTTTATCCACTGTGGCACCACAGGTCAGGCTAAAGCCAAGTTTTTAAATGAGGTATCTCTTTCCTTTATCTTTTGTGCCAACTTGGGAAATGTTTTTGTTTTTATGAGGGGTGTATTTGTGTGCTTGTGGCAGTCCATAGGAAGAGTCGGAAGGCTCCTTGTGACTTATTGGGTCCTACGTGGTCTGGCTCTTGACTACTTCTCTGACGTCATCTACTTTTCTCCTTTTAATGACTTTTGCTGCCTGGGATGCTTTTCTTGATCTCCTAATGCAGGATGCTCAGATGTTACCCCTCAAAGAAGTCTTGGTTAATCACTCTCTTCGTAATAACGCCTTTGTCTGTTAGCAGCATTTCATCTGCAGGTAATAGAAAACGTCAACAGATTGTGGTTTATTTTCCTTTCAATGAGGTTCACCTGCAAATTGTCCCTGTGAGGATAGGTAGGTTCCGTTTGTTTTGTCTCTGCCATGCTTACCAAGTGGTTCTCTTGGACACCAAGTAAAAGTCACGGCCATCAATTTGAGGCAGGAAGGAGGAGAATTTTTTTTAATCCAGAATGTCAAAGTAGAGGATGCCTAGAATACCTTACCATAGTTTTTAGGGAGAACTAGGTCATATTTGTTAAAAATAAAATTAAGAGTACGGGCGTTTTGTACAAAGTTAGGTTTAGACCACTGCCTTTTAAGTTCTTTTGATCTGCAATCCCTAGGAGATGCCCTGTTTTGCATCACCATTGTATATGTAGATATATGTATGTATTGTAACAAATAATTTTACAACCAATACTTTATCATTATGCCTACTGCTATTTTCTGTCCTTTATTTCATTTGGAACTTCTGGTTATGACCTTTAAATCTGGGAATTCTTAACCTTTTTTTGTGGTGTGGACCCTTTAGTTAAAATGTCTGAAGCTGTAGACTCCTCAAAATTTTATTTATTCATTTTTACAGAGAGAGGACACGTGGTGGGGAGTGAGAAGTATGAACTCATACTTACTTTACACCAGTTGTTCATTGCTTCCTTGTCATATGTTCCTGACCAGGCAAGCCCAGGGCTTTGAACTGGCGATCTCAGTGTTCCAGGTCAACACACTATCCCCTGTGCCACCACAGGCCAGGCTGAACATAGTATTTTTAAACTCACAAAGTAAATGCACAGGACAATCTCAAATATATCAGAATGTTGGAATCTAGCTTTCAAACTGTCAACTAGTTTGTTGTAATAAGTAGTATGTTTCTTTATTAGCACTTTCAATAACGTGGTCTAGCAACTATTCAAACTGTTGTAAGTGATATTTTGAGGTGTGTCCAACAATTGTAATACGAAATCTGTGATTTCTCTTGGTGCAAAGTCCTAGACACTGCCAAAAATGTTGTGTTGTGTTGCTTATTCGTTGGTGAATAAGGGAATGTTGGTGAAATTATTTTGTTGTTGTTGTTGTTTTTTTTTTTTTATTTTTCTGAAGCTGGAAACGGGGAGAGACAGTCAGACAGACTCCCCGCACGCCCATGGGGGGGTGCTCTGCCCACGGGGGGGGGGTGCTCTGCCCCTTCAGGGGGTCGCTCTGTCGCGACCAAAGCCACTCTAGTGCCTGGGGCAGAGGCCAAGGAGCCATCCCCAGTGCCCGGGCCATCTTTGCTCTAATGGAGCCTCGCTGCGGGAGGGGAAGAGAGAGACAGAGAGGAAGGAGAGGGGGGAGGGGTGGAGAAGCAGATGGGCGCTTCTCCTATGTGCCCTGGCCGGGAATCGAACCCAGGACGGACTTCTGCACGCTAGGCCAATGCTCTACCACTGAGCCAACCGGCAGGGCGAAATTATTATTTTTTTAATCTTAAATTCATGAACTCCTGATTATGATCTCTTGGTCTAAATTGATTTCAAAGTGTAGCCTTGACCAGATAACAAGGTTTGTTAGAGCATCATCCCGAAGTACAGAGGTTGCTGGTTCGCTCCCTGGTCAGGGCACATACAGGAACAGACTGATGTTTCTCTCTCTCCTTTTCTCTCTCTAAAATAAATAAAATATTTAAATTGATTTCAAGGCTCTTAAGTTTTTAGTTTGAGAAAAATCCTGACTTGAGCCCCCTAATGACTCACTCCCTGGGGCCAAGGATTAGCCCTACTTCCTCAGAAATGAAGGGGTTTGTCCTGCTTCTAAAGCAGGAGTCTCTTAACTGGGAGAGAGGTGGGCTGGGAGGGATTTGAGTAGGGAACACAACCTTCTACCTTCTCTCCCTCAGTTATACTACCTCCCTATTGCTTGATTTTCCTCACAGTATTATCTAATACTGTTTGCTGTTTGTCTGCCTCCTAGTAGAATATAAGTTCTGCAAGGGGAGAAACTGAAAGTGCTCAAAGAATTGGTTGCTATCTTTAACTTGATTTTTTTTATTTTTAACTTGGTGGTTCACTGCATTTCAGAGTTTTTAAAGCAATAATTCTGACTTATAAGACACATCAGCGCCTGTTGCACATTTGGAATGCAAACATCTGTTGATTGAATACATGTTTTTCTGGTCCACATAACTATCTTGGATATCTATCTACTCCTCAGTTTAGATTTTGTTAGGAAGCGTTGTCACACCTGAAGGAATGGCTCTCATCAGTGAGTCCACAAATGAGAAGTGTTGGGGTGGATGTGGAGAAAAGGGAACCCTTGTGCACTTGGTAGGAATGCAGATTGGTTCACCTACTGTGGAAAACTATGGAGGTTCCACAAGAAAATTCAAAATGGAACTGCTGTATGACTCAGCAATTCCACTTCTGGGTACATATCTGATGAAACCCAAAACACTAATTCGAAAGAGTATATGCACCCCTATGTTCACTGCAGCATTCTTTACAATAGCCAAAATTGGGAAGCAGCCCAGGTACCCATCAATAGATGAGTGGATTAAAAATGTGGTGGTATATATATACCAGGGGTAGTCAACCTTTTTATACCTGCTGCCCACTTTTGTATCTTTGTTAGTAGTAAAATTTTCTAACCGCCCACCGGTTCCACAGTCATGGTGATTTATAAAGTAGGGAAGTAACTTCACTTTATAAAATTTATAAAGCAGAGTTACAGCAAGTTAAAGCATATAATAATAATTACTTAATAAGTACTTTATGTTGGATTTTTGCTAAGTTTGGCAGAATAAATCTTTATAAAAAACTTACTATAGTTAAATCTTTTTATTTATACTTTTTGCTCTGCTACTGCCCACCATGAAAGCTGAAACGCCCACTAGTGGGCGGTAGGGACCAGGTTGACTACCACTGATACATATAATAAAGTATTGCTTGGCCATAAAAAAAGAGTGAAATCTTACCATTTATGACAGCATGAGTGGTATTTTCAGTGAAATAAGTTAGAGAAAGGCGAGTATTATATGATTTCGCTTACATGCGGAATGTTATGAACAAAATAAGTGAACGGTCAAAATTAAACAGATTCATAGACTTAAGAGAACGGTCTGATTTTTGCCAGAGGGGAGGGAGTTTTGGGGGACTAGGAGAAATGTGAAGGGATTAAGAACTGCAAATTGGTAATTACAAAACAGTTCACAGGGATGTAAAGTACAATATAGGAAATATAGTCAGTCATATTGTAATACTATGTATGGTGCCAACTGGGTACTGGAAGTATGGGAGGGCACTTTGTAAGGAGAATGCAGTTGTTTAACCACTATGCTGTACATCTGAAACCAATCCAAAATAATACTGAAAGTAAACTGTAATTGAAAAGTTTTTGTTAAAAGGTAAACTGGTACTTTAGAGTTATGTAAGTATGTGAGTCCTAGAATAAATTCTTTTGGGACATATAAGTGATATTATCCAGGTTGGACTTAATTAGTATTCTGTTTGCTTTAGAAAAAACTATATAGTGTTTAGTTTCATCCAGCATTAGGTATGTGGAATATAGCAATAAATGTCTTTTAGTTCTTATGTAAATACTTGCAGTTTTCATTTTATTTTGATTCTTAGCAGCAGTGTTGAGAAACAAGAAAAAGCTGTTGACTTCCTAACCAGTGTAAGGATTGTGGAGAAGCTGTCATTACTTTAGTACAAGGAAGAGAAAGATGTGGTGTTAGTAAAGGAATGAGATAATCAGCAAAATTTGGTAACTGCATTAAAGAATGCACTACCTATTTAGGAGTTATTTTTCATAAATGATGGCTATGTATTTGTTTTTAAAATGTCATTTGATTTTATAGTACCTCCAATACCTGTTGGGGGGAAGAGTCTGGCAAATGTAAAGGTTAAAAGTAACATTTAAGTTTTCCTTTTTATACATTACCTTGGAAGGCAGGAAACATTTTCTGAGCAAAATAAAATTTATAAAAACAGCTTTATTGCAATAAAATTAATATACCCTACAATTCACTCATTTAAAGTTATACCATACAATGCACTCATTTAAAGAAAGTATACAGTATTTTTAATGTATTCACAGATTTTTGCAGCTACCACCGCTGTCTAATTTCAGAATATTTTGATCACTCCAAAAAGAAACTCTGTATTTGCTGGATTCTATAAACTTTAGGTGAAGTTTTAGAATTGACAGTTACATCCTGATGTGCTGTTTTTAATTAATTAAAATCTTACCATTCCCCCCCAAATATGTGTTGCCCATTGTGTCTAATGTAAGATGACCAACTTTTTTACAATGAAAAGGACAAAAATAAATTGAAGAAAACAATATCGTAAATAAAAGAAATTTTATTCATTGCAACAATAATACATTATAATATAATATGATAAATGCATAATAAAATTTGTAATATTTTATATTGTAATTATGCTTACATGCCTATTAATTTTTTTATTGATTTTAATTTATTGTGTTTACATAGATTCAAGTGTCCAACTGAATACGCATACATCGACCCCCATCCCCGTATTCCCCTCAACATCCCCCTTGCCCCCTCCCCATAATGCCCTCCCCTTTCCTTCCATGATTTGCTTTCCTGCTCTCTATAATGCTGTGTTATGTGTATAATTTCACCAATCTCTCTCCCTTCTCTGATCCCATCCTCTCATCCCCTTCCCCTTTGGTCCCTTTGATCCTGCCTCTGCCTCTATTCTGTTCCTCAGTTCATTGGATTCCTCAAATGAGTGAGGTCATATATTTTTCTTTCTCTGCCTTGCTTATTTCACTTAGCATAATAGTTTCCAGGTCATATTTGTAAGAAAAAAGTACTCATTGAGATATAAATAGATCACATCACACGCAATGGATATACTCTGCATCGATCGAATACGGACATTTACAGATTAGTCTTCCAATATCAAAAAGGAGGACATGTAGGAGGACACTTTCCAAGGGAGAATGAACTTACAAAAGAAAGACTGTCTTTCCTAAAGGAGGACGATTGGTCACCCATGGGACTGCATATGGAAACTACCTATTTGTTTTACTCCTAGGAGGGTTCATCCTTTTGTCAGGTTGACTTACTGTTTATACTTAAAATTGTTATTTGAATTTAAACTTCCTGTGAACTACAAAATACACTTATTTGCTGGCTGTGGCAAAGTTACTTGAAAAAGGCTGGATAGGAAACTTTGGAAGATGCCAGATTCACTTCAGAACCAAACTTGGTGGTTGTACTTGTCAGGGAGCCCTTTTCTTTTCTTTTCTTTTCTTTTCTTTTCTTTTCTTTTCTTTTCTTTTCTTTTCTAACAGAGACAGAGAGAGGGATAGATAGGGACAGACAGACAGGAACGGAGAGAGATGAGAAGCATCAATCATCAGTTTTTCGTTGTAGCACCTTAGTTGTTCATTGATTGCTTTCTCATATGTGCCTTGACCACGGGCCTTCAGCAGACCTAGTGACCCCTTGCTCAAGCCAGTGACCTTGGGTCCAAGCTGGTGAGCTTTTCTCAAGCCAGATGAGCCCGCGTTCAAGCTGGCGACCTCGGGGTCTTGAACCTGGGTCCTCTGCATCCCAGTCCGACGCTCTGTCCACTGCACCACTGCCTGGTCAGGCTATTCTTGCTGGTTTTGTGATTTTTTTTTCCCCCTGAGGAACTTAACTGTCCTGTTTTGGAAGTGTGGCAGAACCATATATATATATTTTTTTGTCTAGTGTTTGCATGTGGCTTTTACATTTTCGTTTCTGTGTCCTTTAGAGCTGTCTCTTGAAGTGTTTTAAAAATCTGTTTTGATAATCTTAGAGATTTTTAGCATTTTATTTTTAATTTACTTTTATTTGAATTTATTATTTATGTTTTGCTGCTTTAAACTCAGGAATGATTTATTTTACAAAGTGGTCAGTTTCAATGTTAGCCTATAAAATTAAAAACATTTGAATTTATTATTTTTAATAGGGGTATGATTCTAGTCTTTGAAATGGTTCTTTTAGCAGTTTTCTTTTTTTATTTAATTTTTTTTTAATTTTTATTTATTCATTTTAGAGAGGAGAGACAGAGAGAGACAGGGGGGAGGAGCTGGAAGCATCAACTCCCATATGTGCCTTGACTAGGCAAGCCCAGGGTTTTGAACCGGTGACCTCAGCATTTCCAGGTCCACGCTTTATCCACTGTGCCACCACAGGTCAGGCCTGAATGGTTCTTTTAGAAACTAGAACAGTATATGTAACAAAGTCAGAAATTCACTAGTACCTTTGCTTGTGGAAAGTAAAAAGACCTTAGAATTGTAACTCAGTTTACAGAACTCCTTGACCGTAAGATATTGTCGTCATTTTATACAGTTTGTTTTTTTGTTTTTTTCTCAAGTTGGAACACAGGGAGGCAGTCAGACAGACTCCCGCATGCGGCCGATCGGGATCCACCCAGCATGCCCACCAGGGGGCGATGCTCTGCCCATCTGGGGCGTTGCTCTGTTGTAACCAGAGCCATTCTAGCGCCTGAGGCAGAGGCTATAGAGCCATCCTCAGCGCCCAGGCCAACTTTGCTCCAATGGAGCCTTGGCTGCGGGCGGGGAAGAGAGAGACAGAGAAGAAGGAGAGAGGGGGAGGGGTAGAGAAGCAGATGAGCACTTATCCTGTGTGCCCTGGCTGGGAATCGAACCCAGGACTCCTGCACTCCAGGCCAATGCTCCACCACTGAGCCAACCTGCCAGGGCCTATTCAGTTTTTAAAACCTTTCTAGATTGTGTAATTTTATATGTTTGTCACCTTTATTTCTTGCATCTCAAAACTATATCAGGGGTCAGTTTCCTTTTATTGCTGCTGGAAAACTAGCAGATTTTATATTACAAAAACTTTCTTAGGATATAACTTTCATTTGGTGTAGACTTCTTTATTGGTGCCTATCTTTAGTGTGCTGAAAAAGTATAATTCCGCTGTCTTCTGACTTTCATTGTTGCTGCTTACAGCCTGGCACACAACAATGACCTCCCTCTCTTTCCACTTTAAGATTTTCTCTATTTTTAGTACTTGTAGCTTTTTTTGTGTGTGTGACAGAGAGGAACAAAAAGGGACAGATCGAAAAGGAGAGAGATGAGAAGTATCAATTCTTCATTGTGGCACCTTAGTTGTTCATTGACTGCTTTCTCATATGTGCTTTGATGGAGGTGGAGGGGCCTACAGCACAGCAGGTGACCCCTTGCTTAGGCCAGCGACCTTGGGGTCATGTCTATGATCCCACACTCAAACCAGTGACCCCGTGCTGAAGCTGTTGAGCCCACGTCAAGCTGGTGACCTCGGGGTTTCAAATCTGCGTCCCAGTCCGACGTTCTATCCACTGCTCCATGGCCTGGTCAGGCGGTACTTGTAGCTTTATTATGGCATCTGTGAGTGGTATTTTGTTTATCTTGTTTAGGATCATTTGGACCCCTTGAATTTATTGGTTAGTATCTTTCAGCAGTGGTAGAAAATTCCTAGCCATTCAATGTTTGCTTATGCCTTTGCCATGTCTTTACTCCTATACTTCCTAAATTCTGATTAAACATATGTGATCTTGTCACATTATCCCCTGCATATCTTCTTTTTTTTTAATCTTTTGACCTTTCTGTGCTGCATTCTGCAATATTTCTTCTACTCTGTCTTTATGCTTTGCTAACTTTTCTTTTTGTCTAATACATTGCCACACATCTATTGAGCTTTATGTTTCACGTTAGAAATTCTGTTTTGTTCTTTTTCAAATTGATGGTACTTTTAGTAGTTCTTATGTTTTCTTTAGCTTTTTGAAGTTTATCCTTTATATTATTGAACATACTGAGCATTTTAAGATGTCTGATGAAAAACAAAGATTGGTAATTCTAACATTTGTAATCTGTATGGCTTTTTTTGTTTCTGATGCTTTGTTTACTTACGTGTTCTCTGTGTGCTGTTCACTGTCCTTAGCTTATATTTTTAGAGTTTTCCTGAGACCTGGAATAAATGTGTCTTTATTCAGAGAAGGTATACTTTGCTCTGTCAGGTATTTGGGTGCTCTAAGATCTGCTACCCAAATTGTAGTCCTTGGACTGGTGAGGGAGCTTGTTAGAAAGGCAGCAACACCTCAGGTCCTCTTCCTGCATTTTAATAAGAATCTGCATTTTAACACGATCCCCAGGTGGTTTTTCGTCATGCTACATGTTAAGCAGCATTACACTAAGAGATTGGTAAAATCTGAGTATCTCAGCTTGAAGTTTTTCTGATCATCACGTTATTTAAAATATGGCTGCACGTCTTTGCCAGGCATGTACAGATACAGGTTGTATTTTGAGATACAGGTTTTCTTTTCCTTTTCTCTCCTGATGTCTCCCTTTGTGCCCTCATTGTTTAGCAGCAAAGTAACTGTTTTAGCCATTTGGTGGGCCAGGAGTTAGGCATATATGTGGTCATCTGAATATTGAATGTGTATCCCAGAGTATTTTTTTCATGAGTTGATGAAGACTAACAAAAGTTCAAAATAAGATTAGATTCTTGGATATTTTGGATTTGGAGAGTAGAATGGGAAGAACTTTCAAACAGAAGTGATCAACATCATTAGTCATTAGGGAAATTAAATTAGAGCAACAATGATATACCACTACACACCCATCAGAAATGACTAAAATTTAAGACTGACACCACCATCTATTTGTTGGTGAGGTGATGGAGTAACTGAAACACTTAACACTTAATAGGACTGTAAAATAGTGTAGCTGCTTTGGGGAAAAATCTGGTGGTTATGTTAATCATAATCTTCCTGATGATCTAGTGATTCCACTCTTGGTATTTACTCAAGACAGTGAAAACATATGTCCATGGGAAAACTTGCAGAAGAATACTTGTAGCAGCTTTATTCATAATAGGGAAAACCTAGAGACAGTCCATGGGTTCCCTCAACAGAAGAATGGATAAACAAAGTGTGATATTCATAGTGGAATACTACTCAAAAATAAGAATGTATATACTTAGTCACAAATGAATCTCAGGGTAGCTTGCTGAATTAACCTTTATACAAAGGAGTATATATTCTGTGGTTTCATTTAAATGAAATGGCCTGACCAGGCGGTGGTGCAGTGGATGGAGCATTGGACTGGGATGTGGAGGACCCAGGTTTGAGACCCCGAGGTCACCAGCTTGAGCATGGGCTCATCTGATTTGAGCAAAGTTCACCAGCTTGGACCCAAGGTCGCTGGCTCGAGCAAGGGGTCACTCGGTCTGCTGTAGCCCCACGGTCAAGGCACATATGAGAAAGCAATCAATGAACAACTAAGGTGTCGCAATGAAAAACTAATGATTGATGCTTCTCATCTCTCTCTGTTCCTGTCTGTCCCTCTCTATCTCTCTCTCTGACTCTCTCTGTGTCTCTGTAAAATAAATAAATGGTAGAGTATGTAAAATTCATCTTTGGTGAGAGAACTATTTTTAGAGTTGGGAGGAGCACAAAGAAACTTTTTTTGGGTGATATATATCTTTTTGTGTGTGTGTGTGTATTTTTCTGAAGCTGGAAACGGGGAGGCAGTCAGATAGACTCCTGCATGCCCCCGACCGGGGTCCACTCGGCACGCCCACCAGGGGGCGATGCTCTGCCCATCCGGGGCATCGCTCTGTTGTGACCAGAGCCACTCTTGCGCCTGGGCCAGAGGCCAAGGAGCCATCCCCAGTGCATGGGCCATCTTTTACTTCAATGGAGCCTCGGCTGCGGGAGGGGAAGAGAGAGACAGAGAGGAAGGAGAGGGGGAGGGGTGGAGAAGCAGATGGGCGCCTCTGCTGTGTGCCCTGGCCGGGAATCCAACCCGGGACTTCCGCACGCCATGCCGACGCTCTACCGCTGGGCCAACCGGCCAGGCCCAGTAATATATATCTTGATAAGGATTTAGGTTACACAGGTATTATGTTTGTCAAAACTCAATGTTTTATACCTAAGATTTCTGTATTTCACTGTATGTAAATTTAACTGAAAAAATGAAACAGTTTGAATACTAATGATACAAGGTATAATGATATCTGCAGCTTACTTTGAAATGCATCAAAATAGGATCTACACAGGCCCTGGCTGGTTTGCTCAGTAGTAGAGTGTTGGCCTGGCGTGCGGAAGTCCCGGGTTCAATTCCCGGCCAGGGCACACAGGAGAGGCGCCCATCTGCTTCTCCACCCCTCCCCCTCTCCTTCCTCTCTTTCTCTTCTCCTCCCGCAGCCTAGGCTCCATTGGAGCAAAGATGGCCCGGGTGCTGGGGATGGCTTCTTGGCCTCTGCATCAGGTGCTAGAGTGGCTCTGGTCGCAACAGAGCGGCGCCCCCTGGTGGGCATGCCAGGTGGATTCCAGTGGGGCACATGCAGGAGTCTGTCTGACTGCCTCCCCTTTTCCAGCTTCAGAAAAATACAAAAGAAAAAACCAACCAAAAAAACAAACAACAAAAAAAATAGGATCTACATTCAGACAGGAGGATGCATAAAAGAGTAGATATAGATATATACTGTATTTCCCAATGTCTAAGACATTCTCATGTATAAGACGCACCTTAATTTTGGGTCCCGAAATTTGGAAAAAAAAGTGCTACATTAAGTTACTGAACTCAAGTTTTATTCATCATAAAATTCATACAACTCCTCATCACTGTCAAAACTCCCATCCATTAGCTTGTCCTCATCTATGTCTAATGATGAATCACTGTCTTCAACAATGAGAGCAAACACAAGCGGGAAATGCAAGTTTAAAAAGCCACAACCACTGTATAAGATGCACCCAGTTTAGACCCAATTTTGGGGGGAAATGGTGAGTCTTATACATGGGAAAATACGGTATGTAATAAAGGAAATGTAACACACTTGTTACTTCTAAAAACTAGGTAATGGAATTATGGGTATTGAGTGATTGTCAAGGTGTTTTGTAGTTTGGAAACTTGCGTAATCAACTTGGAGAAGGTAGTGTGAAAAATAAAGGAACTAAAATAGAGGAAGGAGATTGAATTTATATTACAAATTCTGTTCAAATTCTATTTGTGCTCATTTTAAGAATGGTAGCTATAGCCTGTTGATTTGAATATGACTTCTTACTGTTTGTATTTTATCATTATTCTGAGAAAATTTTCATAGCTAGAAAGCTTGAGAACCAGTGGTCCTTATTCAGTGTGTTGAAGACCCTATGTTAGCTCATTATTATTAATGTTTTTACCCTTGTCATATACATAAGTAAAAGGTCCAGTGGTTCAGTTGAAGAGAAAGATGTTTGTTAATATACTTGTGGTCTGTTGATCTGTCTAGGTGATTTGACTTTGTTTTCAGTGTATTTCATATTATATTAACATTTTAGCAATGTTCAGGGCACTGTTAGTGCTTAAGATCTAGGGAAAAGGCCTGAAGCATAGGTGAAGTATTGTCTTTGTCAGAATGAAAAGGTATAATAGCTGTTATATATTAGCTCCACTGCAGATTGCTGAATGAAATGTTGAATTGATTCTGCAACCTCTGAAGACTACTGTTAGGTGGTTGTATCTGGTATTATTGGAATACTTGTGCCCCACCTTATTATAATGTATGAGAAAGAAATTCTACACTGGCACTCTGGAAATAGAATCATTGGATAATAGATGGAGTTGCTGTGATCACTTCTCAAACAGGTGGGAGACAGGAGGTTTTTTGTTTTTTTTTTTAACAGAGTCAGAGAGAAGGATAGACAGGGACAGACAGACAGGAACGG
The DNA here is from genome assembly GCF_036850765.1 of Saccopteryx bilineata. Taxonomy (NCBI): domain Eukaryota; kingdom Metazoa; phylum Chordata; class Mammalia; order Chiroptera; family Emballonuridae; genus Saccopteryx; species Saccopteryx bilineata. Next base: position 8,907,218 of record NC_089494.1, read on the forward strand.
AGAGATGAGAAGCATCAATTGTTAGTTTTTCATTGCGCATTGCAACACCTTAATTGTTCATTGATTGCTTTCTCATACGTGCCTTGACCCTGGGCCTTCAGCAGATCAAGTAACCCCTTGCTCGAGCCAGCTACCTTGGGCTCAAGCTGGTGAGCTTTTGCTCAAACCAGATGAGCTCTCGCTCAAGCTGGAGACCTCGGGGTCTCAAACCTGGGTCTTCCGCATCCCAGTCCAACGCTCTATCCACTGCGCCACTGCACGGTCAGGTGACAGTTGTTTTATATCTTCCTCTCTGAAAGATCCACTGTTTTCTTTGTAGTCTTACACACTATTAGAGTTTGAAGATGCTTTAAAGCAGTGGTTCCCAACCCCCGGGCCGCGGACTGGTACCAGTCTGTGGGCCATTTGGTACCGGTCTGCAGAGAAAGAATAAATAACTTACATTATTTCCGTTTTATTTATATTTTAAGTCTGAACGATGTTTTATTTTTTAAAAAATGACCAGATTCCCTCTGTTACATCTAAGACTCCTTTTTAAAGAAAAAATTTATTTATTTATTTATTTATTTTTTATATAGACAGAGAGTCAGAGAGAGGGATAGACAGGGACAGACAGACAGGAACAGAGAGAGATGAGAAGCATCAATCATTAGTTTTTCATTGCGCGTTGCAACACCTTAGTTGTTCATTGATTGCTTTCTCATATGTGCCTTGACTGCGGGCCTTCAGCAGACCGAGTAACCCCTTCCTGGAGCCAGGGACCTTGGGTTCAAGCTAGTGGTCTTTTCCTCAAACCAGATGAGCCCGCACTCAAGCTGGCGACCTCGGGGTCTTGAATCAAGGTCTTCTGCATCCCAGTCCGACGCTCTATCCACTGCGCCACCGCCTGGTCAGGCTAAGACTCACTCTTGATGCTTGTCTAGGTCACGTGATTCATTTATACGCCCCACCCTAAAGGCCGGTCTGTGAAAATATTTTCTGACATTAAACTGGTCCATGGCCCAAGAAAGGCTGGGGACCACTGCTTTAAAGGATGAATTAGTGAAATGTAGGTTGACACATTTAGGTCAAGGATGATTTGCTTTATATCCAGAAGCTTAATATTTCTCAGTTGAGATAAAAGTGATACCTCTATGGACATAGTTTTTTAAAAAAGCAGGTGGTGGTGGTGACTCTTGGAAAACAAAAGCAACAATCTTCTCTGTTCGAAAATAATATATTTGAGTGATTATTCTTTTTATACTTGATCCTAGCCAAAATGCCGAGGTGTGATTTTGCTTATTCTTTTTTTGTAAAAGACTTTTATTGGGGAGGGTTTCAAGCATATACTAAAATTGAATTGTATAATGAACTCAGTACCTAGACCTATCTCAGGCCACTTTTTTTTTCTTAATTTATACTCTTATCCCATCTTTCCTTAATTATTTTGAAATAAATTTTTGTAAAAATTTTAGTCTATTTTTCTTAAGGAGAACTCTTAAAGATGTAGATGAATACAGTGATATAGTAAGAAATAGTTCCTTAATATCTGTAAATACCCAGTGTTCATATTTTCCCTACTTAGCAGTTTTTGTTGAAATCAAAAGTGAATGTGCAGATTCTTTCTCCTTTTTCCTTGCGGTTAGCTTACTATGTTTTCTAAGCGTTTTTCAGTTAATTTTTATAACTTAATGAAATACAATTATCCATTTTATAGCTGAGGAAGCTAAGGCTTTGATAGGTAAACATTTTCTTCAGGGTAACGTAGTTTATGGTGGAGTCGGGATTTGAGTTGAAATAGGGGCTCTTTATCTCTTCCTTCTCTGCTCTACTATTATTAACATTTAGGCATATTTTTCTGGACTTTTTTTTTCTAAGTATATGCAGACAAATGTGCGTTTTTTTTCCTCTAAAGCTGTTTATCCTTCAAGTCTCAACTTAAAATATCACTTCAGAGAGACATTAACTGATTAGCATCTAAAAGTAGCTTTTTTCTTACTCCTTTCTGTTATTCTGTACTTGTTCCTATTTTTCTCCTACTCCATCTTTCATGGCTTTTACCACAGTATGCAAATAGCGTGAATATTTTGTCTTCCCAATTGAATGTAAGCTTCTATCTAAGCAAAGATTATGCTCGATGATGCAGGAATTAGGATGTTCTGCTGTTCTATAGCATTCTATAGCATTGCGGTATGCTGTATACAAATCAACTTTGTTTTGACTGTGCCAGGGAGTTGCTGCAGTGTGCTAATTTAACCATTCCTCTCCTGAGGACATTTGGATCTTATCCAGTGTGTCTATTGATTACATGTACGTTTGCATACTTGTATAAGTATTTCTTTAGTTTAGATTCCTAGAAGATTCTTCAAAGTGGAATTGCTTTATTCTAAAGAAATGAATGGCAGTTTTTAATCATGGGATCTGGGAAAGTCATATAAGATTGAAGAGGATTAGGTGATTTGTCATGAGAGCCAAAAAATAGTTGTAAACCTGTGTCAGTTCTCAAACCTAGCTATTAGAATAATGTAAGGGACTTAAAAAATTGTTTTTTTCCCTGCCAGGCAGTGGTGCAGTGGATAGAGCGTCGAACTGGGATATGGAGGACCCAGGTTTGAGACCCCGAGGTCGCCAGCTTGAGCACGGGCTCATCTGGTTTGAGCAAAGCTCACCAGGTTGGACCCAAGGTCGCTGGCTCGAGCAAGGGGTTACTCGGTCTGCTGCAGCCCCCATCAAGGCACATATGAGAAAGCAATCAATGAACAACTAAGGTGTCGCAATGAAAAACTAATGATTGATGCTTCTCTCTCTTCGTTCCTGTCTGTCTTTCCCTGTCTATCCCTCTCTCTGATTCTCTGTCTCTGTAAAAAAAAAAAAAAAATGTTTCTTTCTCATACCCCCATTCTGATGGGGCTTTGGAGCCAGTATTTTAAAAACTTAAAAAGTTTGCCTGACCAGGCGGTGGCGCAGTGGATAGAGTGTTGGACTGGGATGCGGAAAGACCCAGGTTTGAGACCCTGAGGTTGCCAGTTTGAGCAAAGGTTCATCTGGTTTGAACAAAAGCTCACCAGCGTGGACCCAAGGTCGCTGGCTCGAGCAAGGGGTCACTCGGTCTGCTGAAGGCCCATGGTCAAGGCACATATGAGAAAGCAATCAATGAACAACTAAGGTGTCACAATGAAAAATTGATGATTGATGCTTCTCATCTCTCTCTGTTCCTGTCTGTCCCTATCTATCCCTCTCTCTGACTCTCTGTCTCTGTAAAAAAAACACACACACAAAAAAAACACTTAAGGTTTGTGAACACCAGCTTTAATATTTTTTTTTGCTATAGGTTTGTTTGTACATGTTTTGGCCCTGTGTAGACACAAACATTATTTTATCTATTTATTTTAGGTAAAAATTATACTATTTGTAACATGTGGGACACTGGTCCTTAGAGTGTGACAGTCTAAATGTGGTGTTGTTTTTTTTTTTTTTTTTGTATTTTTTCTGAAACTGGAAACGGAGAGGCAGTCAGACAGACTCCCGCATGTGCCCGACCGGGATCTACCTGGCATGCCCACCAGGGGGCGATGCTCTACCCATCTGGGGTGTTGCTCTGTTGCAACCAGAGCCACTCTAGTGCCTGAGGCAGAGGCCATGGAGCCATCCTCGGCGCCCGGGCCATCTTTGCTCCAATGGAGCCTTGGCTACAGGAGGGGAAGAGAGAGACAGAGAGGAAGGAGAGGGGGAGGGGTGGAGAGGCAGATGGGCGCTTCTCCTGTGTGCCCTGGCTGGGAATCGAACCTGGGACTTCCGCATGTCAGGCCGACGCTCTACCACTGAGCCAACCGGCCAGGGCTAAATGTGGATTTTTTAACCTTTGAAAAATATTTTCTGAGACAAGTATTGTCTTTTTTTTTATTATTTTTTTATTTTTAGATTTTATTAATTTTAAAGAGAGGAGACAGAGAGAGAGAGAGAGAGAGAAGTGAGGGAGGAGCAGAAAGCATCAACTCCCATATGTGCCTTGACCAGGGAAGACCCGGGTTTTGAACCAGCGTCCTCAGTGTTCCAAGTTGATGCTTTTACCCACTGAGCCACCGCAGGTCACGCCTTTTTTTTTTTAAAGCATTACTATTATTTAATTTATCGATTTGAGAGAGAAAGACATTGATTTGTTGGTCTACTTATTTATGCATTCATTGGTCAGTTGTGTGTGTGGTCTGACTGGGGATGGAACCTACAACCTGACCGTATTGGGAGGATGCTCTAACCAACGGAGCTACATGGCCACGGCCTGAGACTGGTTTTTGATCAAGAGTTGGGAATCTGTGTATATGGAGGCCAGCTTAAGTTATATGTTGATTTTTGACTGTACAGGTGTTAGATACCCTAACCCACCCCCTGTGTTAAGGGTCAGCTGTACTTCTGAATTCAGGTATAAGTCCTATGTCATATGTGATTTTCCAGAAAAAGTTGGCTTTGTGCATTGTTTACCTTGTTTTAAAGTGCACTCTATGTCTTTTCTCCCTAACTTTTGGTTTTATGTATATATATATATTTTATTCATTTTAGAGAAGAGAGGGAGAGACAGAGAAAGAGAGAGAGAGATAGAGAGAGAGGAGAGACAGAGAGAGAGAGAAGGGGGGAGGAGCTGGAAGCATCAACTCCCATATGTGCTTTGACCAGGCAAGCCCAGGGTTTCGAACTGGCGACCTCAGTATTTCCAGGTCTGGTTATATTTTAGAGCTTCATTTTCCCACGCCAAGTAGCAAACAATAATGTGTGTTCTGAAGATTCTCCAGTTTCTAACAATTGATGGCAGACTACCTATCTGATGTTTAGAAATGTTTATACCAGTCTATTATTATCAATCACATTATTGAATTTTTTTTATTCCAAGACAGGCATAGACTTCCTAGTACAATCTATATTAAAGAAATTAACCTCTGTAATATCATTATTATAGTAGAGTTGAACATACATTGAAGAAAATACTCTGAAAGTGTTGCCTTATTATGTGTGTCCCTATGCTCTAAAGTTCATTTTCCAAACATAAAGTTGACTTTGTAGGTAGCATGTTTGTGTAGTCTACAGGGTATTTTGTGTTTTACTTTCAATAACTGAGTCTTACCTAGCAGGCATTTTCTCTCTCCCTTAGTGAAGAGAGCCATTTACAAATCATTCTCACCTCCCCCTCAAATAGCTTTTTCCTTCTGATAATCATTGAGTATAATAGTGGCATTACCAGGTCTTCATAAGGAAGAATTTAAAAAGCACTCCATTTAAGAAAAACCGAAGTAAGTATTAGAAGGGTACATACAGCATTATAAAATTTAGAGCTTAATTGGATTTTAGACACCACCTAGTGCAGCAGTTTTTCAGCTGGTGTGCCAAAGAATTTTTTAAACATGCACTACCTGACTAGTAAGGGTCCCTTAGATTGTCAAATAAAAAAATGACAACAGCCAACACAATAGCTGTGTTGTGTGAATGAATCAAAATTATACCTATTTTTTTTTTGTTGAATAGGCAAAAAATGTAATTTTTGGTGTACTGCAGAATTTTAGTAATTAGTTTATGTGTGTCATGAGATGAAATAGGTTGAAAGTCACTTTTTAGTGCAATAACCTTTCCCTCTTGTCTTTTCATTCCTTGGTAAGTAGAAAAGAACATTGAAAAAAAATTTGTTTCCATTGGTTTGAGAAAGGGGAAAGGAGAAGAGGGAGGGAGGGAGGGAGGGAGGGAGGGAGGGAGGGAGGGAGAGAGGGAGAGAGAGAGAGAGAGAGAGAGAGAGAGAGAGAGAGAGAGAAGATCAACTTGTTCCAGTTAGCAGTCTCATTTACTTGTTCACTCATTGGTTGCTTCTCTTACATGCCCTGACTGGGGATTGAACCTGCAAACTCAGGTGCACTGAAATGATGCTTTATCCATTTAGCCACTGAGCCAGAGCTGAAAGAACATCTTTAAGAGGCTGTACCTGATAACCTGACCTTCTACCTTCACTGACTGGCTAATTATGGTAGCCAACAGGATTGAGCCCTGTTAAGACGAGGTGTATGAGCCATCTTTGGCACATGGTCTAAAAAGTTGCTGATTGTAGTCTAATCCTTGAGATCTGAAGAAGAAGAAAAAAATACCCTATGAAATGCATTTAGTATCCTGAAAGACTATATAAGCTAAGACAGTTTATATTAGGGAATGAGTTGATCTATATTTTAGAAATATTTTGTCTGGACAGGGCCATATTTGTTATGGTAAATTGATTGATTATTGTATTCGAGTGTTCTACAAAATAGACCTTTGGTGCCAGTCACAAACACAGAAACTCTGGCTGATTCAGTATCTCATTCTCTATTGTCTTGTGTTTTAGGTACTAAGAATGTCATTTATTGGAAACAGAATTTGGAATACTAAATTGTTTTTAAAAAAGAAAAAGAAAATAAACATCTATCTGTGATATAGAAATCTTTGAAAAGCAATCAGTTTTAAGGTTTTTTTTCCAGTTTTTAGTTATTAGACCACATTAAAAAGCACTCCATTTTCTCTTTAAAAAGTGAAAATGAGAAAAGAATCTGCTGATAATGCCTAATATTTTATGGATATTTTCCTGGTTATTTTTACTTGCTAGGTATCATCTTTTAGAATTAAAATTACAATATATATTATTGTGTAAAGATTTTTTTGAATATGGAAATATGTATATGATTCAAAATTTATGAAAAGACTTCAAAGGGTCTTGTGTAAGGTAGCTGATTTAAATGTTTTTTGTAATCTCTATTGATAATATATTTAAGCCAGTTATATTTTACACATACAGTAATATTGTATATGAAGATATATCATATTCTGTGCCCAGCATTTTGCTTAAGAAAATCTTGGCAATAGTTTGTTTACTGCATACAGCATTTACCTTCTTATTACAGAGTTAAACTAAACTTTTTTTTTTTGAGAGAGAAGGATAGACAGGAAGAGAGAGAGGGAGAGAGTTGAAAAGCATCAGCTCATAGTTGTATGTATCATGTTAGTTGTTTATTGATTCTCATATGTGCCTTGACAGGGCAGAGGCCGAGTCATTGACCCCTTGCTCAGGCTCGCAACCATGGGATCATTTGATCATTTGATGATCCCATGCTCAAGCCAGAGACCCCGCACTCAAGTTGGCAATCTCAGAGTTTTGAACCTGAGACCTCACTGCCCCAGGTTGATACTCTGTTGTGCTACCACTGGTCAGGCTAAACTCAAGGTGTCTTCCTGTTTTAATTTGTTTTTAAAATTGTGGGATTTTTTTTCTTGTTTCTTTTATTGACCATGTTCTCCCTTTTTTTTGTCTCCTTCAATTAGTTGTTTCAGACATCTTTTCACCAGTTTTAATTGCTTCCTCTGCCCCGTAGTTAAATTTGCAATTTTGCTTTTGGTTATCTTCTCCTTTTGAGTGGAATAGTTCATCTCTGTGGAAAGCCATTGTGGCACCTTTTGCTGGTGCTTTAGTAATTATTTGCCTAGCTGATCTTAATTTTGGAGCTACTGTTTCTCTTACCTGCTTTTCTCCTTCTGATTCTGCAGGTACTTTAGTCTTTTGTTCCCCTCACTTCATAGTTCTTGGTTTTTTTAAGGAATGGATCATTGATAGGAACCTTCAAGATTGTCTTTTTACTATTTACCTTTTCAAAATTTCCTTAGTGCCCTGGCCAGTTGGCTCAGTGGTAGAGCGTCGGCCTGGCGTGCAGGAGTTCCGGGTTCGATTCCCGGCCAGGGCACACAGGAGAAGCGCCCATCTGCTTCTCCACCCTTCCCCCTCTCCTTCCTCTCTGTCTCTCTCTTCCCCTCCCGTAACCAAGACTCCATTGGAGCAAAGTTGACCCGTGCGCTGAGGATGGCTCTATGGCCTCTGCCTCAGGTGCTAGAATGGCTCTGGTTGCAATAGAGCGACACCCCAGATGGGCAGAGCATCGCCCCCTGGTGGGCATGCCAGGTGGATCCCGGTCGGGCGCATGCGGGAGTCTGTCTGACTGCCTCCCTGTTTCCAACTTCAGAAAAATAAAAATAAAATAAATAAATAAAATTAAAAATTTCCTTAGTGTTTACTGCTTACCTGTTTTTGGGTCAGATTTTATTGTATTGGGCAAGTTTTTTTCTATGATTTAGGGTATTGTATTGCCAGCTTTTCTCTAGTTTCATTATAAGTGAAGTTTTATTTAGAAATTTTAAGTATTCATTTTATTTCAGGAAGGGAAATAAAAAAAGAGCCTTTGCCCTGCTCTCTCCTATTTAGGCTTACAGTAAGTGTCTGGGCTATATTTAGAAATCTTTTTTTAAAAAAAAATATTTATTTTTTAAATTTTCCTGAAGTTGGAAACTGGGGAGACAGTCAGACAGACTCCCGCATGGCCCGACCCCGACCGGGATCCATCTGGCATGCCCACCAAGGGGTGATGCTCTGCCCATCTGGGGCGTCGCTCTGCTGCGATCAGAGCCATTCTAGTGCCTGAGGCAGAAGCCATGGAGCCATCCTCAGCGCCCGGGCAAACTTTGCTCCACTGGAGCCTTGGCTGCGGGAGGGGGGGAGGGGTGGAGAAGCAGATGGGCGCTTCTCCTGTGTGCCCTGGCCGGGAATCAAACCTGGTACTCCTGCAAGCCAGGCCGACGCTCTACCACTGAGCCAACCGGCCAGGGCCTCAAAAGTCTTTTGAGTCAAGTGTGCTTAAACTCAAGAAATATTGGAGTATCTATTAGGTTCTAATTAATGTGTTATCTGGCCTGACCTGTGGTGGCGCAGTGGATAAAGCATCGACCTGGAAATGCTGAAGTCGCCGGTTCGAAACCCTGGGCTTGCCTGGTCAAGGCACATATGGGAGTTGATGCTTCCCGCTCCTCCCCCCCTTCTCTCTTTCTCTCTCTCTCTCTCTCTCTCTCTCTCTCTCTCTCTCTCTCTGTCTCTCCCTCTCCTCTCTAAAATGAATAAATAAAAATAAAAAAAATAAAATAAATGTGTTATCTGAAACAACTATGACTCTCAAGGTCTGTTGAACAAGGAAAAGGACATTTCTAAGACAGTTACAGCACAGATTGTATAGATATAATTGCTTGGCTTAATACTCAAAAGAATAATATACTCTGTGAAAATAATGCCTAAATTAATCTCATTGACTCTTGCCAGATGGCATCTAAGATGGATTCTCAAGGCATATTACAGTTGCAAAATGTGGGCATTGACATCAGTTTGTGTGCCCAGTGTTGGATTTAGGTTAGTGTTATGTGATTCTTGAAAGATTGTTTGCTTTTAGGCACTTTAGTTTTTATTATGTACCTTTTAAATGAAGGCATAGTATAAAAGTTATTCATAGCTTAGGCTCTGGTGGGTCAGTTGTATTCTACATATTACCACCTCTAACTGGATTGTCAACAGATCAACAAAGAGAAAGTGGTTTAATTCGTGTTTTGGAGTAGATGGCAAGCATACTTTGAACCAGTGTTCTGGAGAGCTGGATTCAGCTGCTAGGCATGTTGCTAAATAGGTGTATGCTGTGGAGCAGTTCACTCGGGATGAGAACCTCTTCTTACGCAAATAAAATAATCCTATCACACGTGGATTTGGTGCTTAAATTTATGGATTCTACTCATGTAGGTTCTCCATGCCATAGATCCTTTCCGTTTTTTAATAGGTAACCCTTTGGAATCTTCATTCTCTCTTGCTCTTTTCATACTTGTTAATCGCAGGTTCAGTCAAGGTAGGTGTGCTTATCTTTGCTGCCATATCTTGCCTTGGAGATTGATGTACCTTCTTCTTACCTAAGCCTTAAGCTCTTAAATCTATTTTTCCCCTGTAGGATCTTGTTTGTAAACTGTACCTTATTTCCAGCCCATTTCTTTTTTTTTTTTTTTTTTGAAGCTGGAAACGGGGAGAGACAGTCAGACAGACTCCCGCATGCGCCCTACCGGGATCCACCCGGCATGCCCACCAGGGGCGACGCTCTGCCCTCCAGGGGGCAATGCTCTGCCCATCCTGGGCGTCGCCATGTCGCGACCAGAGCCACTCCAGCGCCTGAGGCAGAGGCCACAGAGCCATCCCCAGCACCCGGGCCATCCTTGCTCCAGTGGAGCCTTGGCTGCGGGAGGGGAAGAGAGAGACAGAGAGGAAAGCGCGGCGGAGGGGTGGAGAAGCAAATGGGCGCTTCTCCTGTGTGCCCTGGCCGGGAATCGCACCCGGGTCCTCCGCACGCTAGGCCGACGCTCTACCGCTGAGCCAACCGGCCAGGGCAGCCCATTTCTTTCAGTAATTATTTTCCTTACATGCATCAACATGCTTAAAACGTTTTTTTTTAAGAAGTAAAAACAGAAAAACATACAGTCCTGCACACACAACCTTTATCAACCCTGCCTTTTCTTACCTCATTGGCTGTTACCTCTTTGTCCTCTTTTTAGCCTATCATTTGCAAGGAAGAGTTGGTGTTGACTATCCTATATACTCTCCTTCCTCAGCCTTCCTAGAAACAACTCACCAATTTCTGAATCAGATAGACGCTTTTCAGTCTTGTGTATTTGTCCTTTCTGTGTCACTTGAACTGTGTCTATTCGTTTTATTTCTTTTGGTGTCTGCATTGTCACTGTCCAGATTCCCGGCCCCCCCCCCCCCATACTAGACATTCGAGATTAGTGGTTTCTATTCATATGCATGCTGAAGTTTGATACCACAGTCTCAGACTTTTCTAATTGGATAGGTTTTATCCTCAAAACGTTTCTTGATTCGATCTCTTTATTTTGCCTTCTGTTGTTATCAGACTCATCTACACTAACAAAAATTAGGGGATATTTTATAGCTTCATATTCATTTTGAAATATCCCCTAATTTTTGTGAGCAGTATATTTGTAGGTCTATTTGGTAGCTTATCTCTAGGTCTTAAACCCAAAATTTTTAGGTTTAGGCCCTTCATGGTACAACTCAGGCTATGTGACTCCAGACGTCTACCTTTGTAACTACTGTGCTAGGGGGACTTGCCTTATTGCTTACAAGGGATAATTTACAAAAATGACTTATCTCAGACTCCAGACCCCCACTTTTCCTTCTTAAAGACAGTATTAACAAAGTCTGTTTTATGAATCTTTCCATCAATTTTCAAAGTATGTACGGCTTTTTAATACACATACACACAGTTCGGGTTTTTCCTGTTGCCCCCTAACATATCTTGGGAAGATCTTTCTATATCAGTACATGCAAATTTAATCTTTCTCTTTTAATGTTTGCATAATATTTTCTCTTTCTAAAATTGTCAGTAATTACACTAGTGATTTGAACTTTATGACTAGTTTATTTAGTATATAGTAAACAATGGTGTGGATATGTATGACAGAAAAAAGGTCTTTCTACTGAATTGGGCCAACATATAAATCAGAAGAAAACCCAATTTCCTGTTACAGTGCATGGAATCTCTTAAAGCAAAATCTAGTAATAGATTTTGTTGTGATTAGTTTGCATTCTTTTTTCTGTTTGCACCAGTTTCTCTAATGTCATATGATCATTCTCTTCCCTCCCCAGTAAATAGTAGTAATTAAGAATTCTACTTGGGGCCCTGGCCGGTTGGCTCAGCGGTAGAGCGTCGGCCTAGCATGCGGAGGACCCGGGTTCGATTCCGGCCAGGGCACACAGGAGAAGCGCCCATTTGCTTCTCCACCCCTCCGCCGCGCTTTCTTCTCTGTCTCTCTCTTCCCCTCCCGCAGCCAAGGCTCCATTGGAGCAAAGATGGCCCGGGCGCTGGGGATGGCTCTGTGGCTTCTGCCCCAGGCGCTAGAGTGGCTCTGGTCGCAACATGGCGATGCCCAGGATGGGCAGAGCATCGCCCCCTGGTGGGCGTGCCGAGTGGATCCCGGTCAGGCGCATGCGGGAGTCTGTCTGTCTCTCCCCGTTTCCAGCTTCAGAAAAATGAAAAAAAAAAAAAAAAAAGAATTCTACTTGGAGTTAGAATTGAGGCTTAAGGAAATTTGTGATAAATTTAATAATTCTTTCTGTGATGGTAATATTAGCCTGTTTTTTCAGTTAAAGCGATTTTCTTTTGAGCATCAGAATTTTTTTTACATAATAAACTTCTTACAGAATGACAGGAAATTCAAATTGATTAACAACTGTGCTTTGAAGTAACTTGTTAACACTTATGAACTATGTTCACAATTTTTTGTTGCCAGAAACTCTGAGATAGGCAATATACTGATTTTATAGAAGAGGCAAATAAAATCTAGAGATTAAGTTGTTTTGTGGTTTGTTTGTTTTTTAATGAGAGGAGGGGAGATAGTGAGGTAGACTCCTGCACGCGCACTGGCTGGGATTCACCCAGCAACCACATCTGGGACAGATGCTCAAGTACCCAGCTATTGTTTGCATCTGAGGCTGATGCACTCCCACGGAGCTATCTTCAAGGCTTGGGGCCTCTAGGCATCTGGAGACATGCTCGAACCAATCAATCCACTGGCTGCAGGAGGGGAAGAGGGAAAGGAAGAGGGGTTGGGGGTAGAATCTGATAGTTGCTTCTATTGTGTGCCTTGACTGGGAATTGAACCTGGGACATCCATACACCTGGCCAATGTTCTGTCCACTAAGCCACCATCGGGGCCAAGACTAAGTTTCCTGACCAAGGTCACAGCCAGTGCAGCCGATACTGAAATTTAGGATATCTGGGGACTATGTCTTAGTTTACTTGAGCTGCCTTCTCATTTCTCAATTAAAATACAATAGTTTTATGGTTTTGTTTCTACTTATGATTTGTTATTTATAACAATAATGTGATACTTCATGGTATGTTTTTTATTTCATGGCTGAGGAATCTGGAGCCAGGGGTTGAGGTTTGTACAAAGGCAGACTCCCTTTACACCTGTTTCATCATAGGACTGGAGCCAAGGTCTTCTGACTTTAGGTGCAGTGCCCTTTTCTACACAGTGTTTAAAATGTGGAAACAAAGGCAGATTTCTGGTTGTCCTCTGTTTTCTTTTTTTTTTTAATCACTTTATTTTATTTATTTATTTTTTTTATAGGGACAGAGAGAGAGTCAGAGAGAGGGATAGATAGGGACAGACAGGAACGGAGAGAGATGAGAAGCATCAATTACCAGTTTTTCGTTGCGACACCTTAGTTGTTCATTGATTGCTTTCTCATATGTGCCTTGACCACAGGCGAACAGCAAACCAAGTAACCCCTTGCTCGAGCCAGCAACGTTGGGTGCAAACTGGTGAGCTTTTTGCTTAAGCCATATGAGCCCACGCTCAAGCTGGCGACCTCAGGGTCTCGAACCTGAGTCCTTCTGCATCCCAGTCCGAAACTGTTCACTGCGCCACCGCCTGGTCAGGCTCCTCTGTTTTCTTGAGTTGGCAATTTCCTGGGAGTTTCATGAGAAATCTATAAGTTAATTTTATGTACTGTGCTCTGGACCTCATGCCTGAATTTGGTATATTTCTGATATTTTATAACATGCTAATCAGTCAGACTTAGTTTAATAAGACAGTGCAGCATTTGTGAAGACTATACAACCAAATTATTTACATAAAATTTCCCCTTCATTTTTGGTGTCCCTTATTTGTTCTGTGTTGTACTATGTGTAGCTGATGTTTTTTTTTCTCGTTTTCCCCCTTTTTAGTGAATGGTAGTGTCTAGAAAGGGTATGTCCCTTCAAGAGAGAGGTGCCAATGTCCAACCGGCCTAATAACAATCCAGGGGGGTCACTGCGACGTTCACAGAGGAACACTGCCGGGGCCCAACCACAAGACGACTCAATAGGAGGAAGGTATGTATTAAATGGTATTTGACAAAGATTTGGGAATAAAAGAAAATATATTTAAAACCTTATTATGAGGACTAAAACTTAAATAGGTTACTATAAATGGGTGATTTTTTTTTCTAGTTCTTCAGCCAAGAAATACAAATAAAACTGTAATTCAGGTAGTTTCGCTAATAATTCCCCAAATATGCTGTGCTTAAAATATAGTTCTCAATCATTGATATTATCAAAAAGCTAATTTAAGGGTTGTTAGTATATATGGAATGTCATGGTTGGTTTGGTCTTTCTCTTTCCTTTCCCTAAACACATGCTACAACACATCTTTTAACCTTTTGTGGTCCCTTCATGTATGTCTTGATTTTATTTACTTTATTGAATGGAAGCTTCATTCATTTTAAGATCTTGAGTTGGACACACCTAGGTTTGAGTTTTTTTCTCATTGTCTCAACAATATAGATGTTGACTAGGTAGTGAGGGAGTCTGAGTTTGGTAGCCCATCGATTCTCATCATTTTCTTAGTGATCTGGTGTTCAGCGGGTCTTTGTAGTCCGAGTGGTGGTTGTAAAGGAGGTAGTGTGAAGAATCAAAGGTCTTCTCTAAAATGTAAAATTTCCAGTGTGATTGAGCCAAGAACTGGCATTTTATGTATGAGATACTCAGAACTTCATTTGTAAGGCCTTATTCTCCAGTGCATGGATTAATCGTGTTTAGCTTGCAAAAAAATATTGGCCAAATTCTAATATGATTACCCAATGCAGTATTTTGAGGCATTACCATGTGTATATTGTCTGGTCAATTATAAAAAATGTTTTTAAATGTTAAAATGCAAAGAGTAAATGGAGACACAGCTTCTTGATGTCAGCCTACTTCAGTGGTTGAGCATGTGGACTTTGGATTAGCACAGCTTTTGTGTGCAATTTCTCCCTCTGCCGTTGAATAGCTGTCCTTTGTTAAATATTTCAGGAAACCTCAATTTCTTAGTCTGCACAGTTGTGATCCCTATTTTATAGCATTATCGGTTAACTTCAGTATTGTAGTATGTTATACTCTTGTCACAATGCTTTAGTACAGACATCTTTTCTGAAATTGTTTTTCAGATTTTTAAATTCGGATTATTCTTTGAAGCAGCCATCCATTATTTATCCTGCTAATTAAGAAATAGCACTGTCCCATTATAAAAATGTTACATATCTATCTTAAAGAATTTGGAAAACACAAAAAAATGTAAAGTAAATCATCACAGCTCCACAATTCACTTACAGCTGCTGTTACACTAGCATATATATATCTCCTTAGGTTTTTTTCACTGTTTTTGTGTGTATATATGTGCATGTATGTATGTGCTCGTGACATCTTTTGAACAACTGCAGTTCTATACATATTAATACTCAGACTCTTGTATTTAGACTCCTGTATATGACCCATAAACATTTTGGGCTGTCATACAGTACCTTGCTTCTAAAATCCACAGTGATACTTTGGCACCGTTATCTTTTGTGTAAAATTATTTAAATATTGTGTGGCATATTTTGAAAGTATGAGCGTGAAACAAATGGAAGTAGTTAATGCTAGTGATTAAGGTGCATTGATCTACACAACAAAGTTGTAATCAAGATGAAATTCAATTAGATTTATAGAATGACATCTTTCCCTGTAGTTCATGTGCTTTTAAGCCAATCATTTATATGCTCAATTGTGAAAGAAAAGAATAAAAATTTTAAATGCATTTGGAATATCAGAATATATGCCAAAGAATATAAAGCGAGTCTTTTGGTGGGGTTTTTGTTTTTGACATTTTATTTATTGATTTTTAGAGAGGGGGTGCGGGGAGAAGCAGGAAGCGTCAACTCACAGTAGTTGCTTCTCGTTGTGCCTTGACTGGGCAAGCCCAGGGTTTTGAACCAGTGACCTCAGCATTCCAGGTTGATGCTCTATCTACTGTGCCACCACAGGTCAGGCCCAAGCAAAGTTTAATCAGGGTTTGTATAGCATTAGCACCCCTGTCTTTAGATAATGTAGCCCCATTTCAGTTCTCACCATTTCAACTTTTATATATCTTTTAAAAAATTTCCCTACAAAAATAGTACATAAAAGAGGGCCTATTTCACATTTTAAAAACCTATTATCATGTGTCATTTCCTTTATCTTTAAAAGTTGTTTAAAAACATGGCTTTTAAAGTCACTATGTTCAAATGTGGATTTTTCATAATTTAGTAATAACTTTGAGTATATAGATTTTTTTTTAAAATTCATTTTAGAAAGGAGAGAGAGAGGGAGAGAGAGAGAAGGGGGGAGGAGCAGGAAACATCAATTCCCATATGTGCCTTGACCAGGCAAGCCCAGGGTTTCGAACTGGCGACCTCAGCATTTCCAGGTCGACACTTTATCCACTGCGCCACCACAGGTCAGGCTATATAGATTTTTATTTTTATGTGGATAAATTCAGTTATCAGGATATAGAAATTTAGATCTTGAGCTACATTTTTTATCAGTTGACTAAGAATACAAAATTGGAAGATAATTGCTCATCTGAATTTTATTTTGCCTTCTTGGACAGCTTGATTCTTTTGCTTAAGACAGAGTCTCAGAACTGGAAGGGACCCTAGACTGATGTTTGAGGCCCCAGGAGAGTGTGCTCTGCTAGCAATTTTCTAACCTCTAAGAAGCCTCTCATCATTTTTTGGGAGTGGGAAGATTGGGATTTATTTAGAGAGAGCAATTATATTTTCATTTTTTTTATCTGACTCCTGCAGCTTAGCTTTCCTAAGTAAAATGCTATCATTGTGGCTTTTGTTTCCTAAATCACAGGGATAGTGGTTCAAAATGGTAATAAATAACAGCATTACTACAGTGGCATTGGCGTGGAGTGTTTGAACTTAAAGTGTATTTCATACATATTTTTTCCATTGAGACTCACAGAAACTGCTAAGTACGTGACCCCTGTGGCAGCGTGCTCAACTTCACTGAGTGTCAAGTCCAGGACTTGATTCCAGACCTCTTGACCCTCAAGTCAGTGATTCTTTGCATTATGCCAAACAGTTATTACTGTACAAACCACTTGATTCATATGATTGAAAGCATTAGGGGATGGGATAGGTAATTCTAATTAAAGAGTAGTAACTCATCCAGTTTGAAAGTTAAGGGGCAGTTTTTCTCTGGTAAGATTTTTTAAAATTCGTTTATTTTTGATCCACCCTTGTTTTTCTCTAAACCTGTATTGAACTATCTTCATAGCTTTCTTCCTGTGACCTCTCACCTGCCCTTCCCCCAAGTCAAGGTCACCTTTTTTTTTTTTTTTTTCTTTCATTTTTCATTTTTCTGAAGCTGGAAACAGGGAGAGACAGTCAGACAGACTCCCGCATGCGCCCGACCGGGATCCACCCGGCATGCCCACCAGGGGCGATGCTCTGCCCACCAGGGGGCGATGCTCTGCCCATCCTGGGCGTCGCCATGTTGTGACCAGAGCCACTCTAGCGCCTGGGGCAGAGGCCACAGAGCCATCCCCAGCGCCCGGGCCATCTTTGCTCCAATGGAGCCTTGGCTGCGGAAGGGGAAGAGAGAGACAGAGAGGAAAGCGCGGCGGAGGGGTGGAGAAGCAAATGGGCGCTTCTCCTGTGTGCCCTGGCCGGAATCGAACCCGGGTCCTCCGCACGCTAGGCCGACGCTCTACCGCTGAGCCAACCGGCCAGGGCCGGTCACCTTTTTCTTAGTAGAAGAGTTTTCCATCCTTAAGGTAAAAGAAAGTTGGACTTTTAGGGTATATTAATCTCTCCTGATTATTCCTTCTGCTCTTTTTCACCCATTCTTTCTCTCTTTCCATAATTGAACTAGACATCTTACTCCTATAATTTTTCTCTTTTCCTTTTTTTCATAATTTTTTGAGCTATAGCTGAACTGTACCTCCCTTTTCTGTTCCTTTTTCTCCTTTAGGAAATCACTTCCTCCCGCTGCTTCTCTGTGGGCTTGCTCTCAAGGATACTCCCTAGCCTTTCCCATGTCTAGTATGTGTGGTATTCCCGTGTTCATAGGCTCCCCCTGGTCGTGTAGTAGCATTTTCATTATATCATGTGCTTGTTTTTTCAAAGGGCAGTCGCTGGATTGAATTCAGTTTTATAGCAACTTTGGTTAATATTTCTGTAGTGAATAGTTTCTTCAAAATTATTATTATTATTATTATTATTATTTACAGAGAGAGAGTCAGAGAGAGGGATAGATAGGACAGACAGACAGGAATGGAGGGAGATGAGAAGCATCAATTATTAGTTTTTCGTTGCAACACCTTAGTTGTTCATTGATTGCTTTCTTATATGTGCCTTGACCGCGGACCTTCAACAGACCAAGTAACCCCTTGCTCGAGCCAGCGACCTTGGATCCAAGCTGGTGAGCTTTGCTCAAACCAGATGAGCCTGTGCTCAAGCTGGCGACCTCGGGGTCTCGAACCCGGGGGTCCTTCACATACCAGTCTGACTCTCTAGCAAATGCGCCACTGCCAGGTCAGGCCAAAATTATTTTTGTTACAAAAACAGCATGTTGAGAATAGAAAATTGAGAAGCTTCAGTAAAATTAAGGAAATAAGGTGAATTTAATTTTACCATCTAGAAATAAAGGTGGTTAATATTTCTACTCTATTTTTACTCCATGGTTTTTTCCAATATGAAAGCCCATGATTTAAATTTAGGCCTCTACTTTTTTTTTTTTTTGCTGTGAATTACATTTTTATGCTTACAGCATTTGAATATAGCTCTGATTTGTCAAGTTAAATTTTATAAATGGGTTTACTGGACTAAAGGATATGAATGTCTTGAAGGTTTAACACAGTGGTAGTCAGCCTGGTCCCTACCTACCGCCACTAGTGGGCATTCCAGCTTTCATGGTGGGCGGTAGCGGAGCAACCAAAGTATAAATAAAAAGATAGATTCAGCTATAGTATAGCTAGTGCTCGACTTATGACCACGATTGGTTCTGACAGACCAGTCGTTAACACGATTTGGTCGTAAGTTGAGTAGGCTATGTGTACAGTACTGTGAAATGATGTTATAAAAACCTTTAAGTCATATTTTATCATAATTTTCATTCATTGTTATATATCATAATTTTCTTTGTTCATTTTATGCCATTTTTATCATCTCTACACCATTTTGTTTCTTTTTTACATTCGTCAGGTTTAAGTAAAACACTGCATTACCAGTACAACTGGTTTTTTTTTTTTTTTGTTTTTTTTTTTTTTTTCATTTTTCTGAAGCTGGAAACAGGGAGAGACAGTCAGACAGACTCCCGCATGCGCCCGACCGGGATCCACCCGGCACGCCCACCAGGGGCGGTGCCCTGCCCCCCAGGGGGCGATGCTCTGCCCATCCTGGGCATCGCCATATTGCGACCAGAGCCACTCTAGCGCCTGAGGCGGAGGCCACAGAGCCATGCCCAGCGCCCGGGCCATCTTTGCTCCAATGGAGCCTTGGCTGCGGGAGGGGAAGAGAGAGACAGAGAGGAAAGCGCGGCGGAGGGGTGGAGAAGCAAATGGGCGCTTCTCCTATGTGCCCTGGCCGGGAATCGAACCCGGGTTCTCCGCACGCTAGGCCGACGCTCTACCGCTGAGCCAACCGGCCAGGGCCACAACTGGTTTAATATTTGCAAAACATACAAAATTACAAAATCCAGGTGTAAAAAATACCATAGAAAACATTTTCCCAATTGCAAAACATATCAAAATATATAAACTTGTACAAAACATTTAATTGGCCAGCACTGTCATACACCCAGCTGGGCAATGCTTGCACTGCCAGATGCAGAGCAGTTGTGGCTAGCGATTGTGGTCGTAAAGTTGAATGGTTGTAAGTTACATAGGTCGTAAGTAGATCACTACCTGTAAGTTGTTTTATAAAGATTTATTCTGCCAAACTTAGCGAAAATCCGACATAAAGTACTTGGTAAATAATTATTATTATATGCTTTTGCTGTAACTCTGCTTTATAAATTTGATAAAATAGTTACTTCCCTACTTTATAAATAACCATGACTGTGGAACCGGTGGGTGCTTAGAAAATTTTACTACTAACAGAGATACAAAAGTGGGCGGTAGGTATAAAAAGGTTGACTACCCCTGTTTAACAGATTACTAAATTGTCTTTCACAAAGATCAAACTGCTTTATTTATTTTTTTTATTGAACCAAATTATATTCCTAATACTTGTAAGAGAACATATTTCTCCATAACCTAGTCAAGAAGCATACCATTTTTAATAAAAGTTTGTGAAAAAAAGATTCTTTTGGTTGGCCTGGTCGGCAAACCACGGCTTGTGAGCCACATGCGGCTCTTTGGCCCCTTGAATGCGGCTCTTCCACAAAATACCACATGCGGGCGCTACCTCGATAAGGAATGTACGTACCTATGTAGTTTAAGTTTAAAAAATTAGGCTCTCAGAAGAAATTTCCATCATTGTACTGTTGATATTTGTCTCTGTTGACTAATGAGCTTGCCGACCACTGAAGCTACCATTTCCTTGTTTGCTATAGAGTTGAAGATCTTCCCACATGATGGCAATTTTTACTTATAAATTGTCTGTTATTGTCCTTTGTTTTAATTAGGAGTTGCTGCCTGGTCTTTTGTTAGGGCCCTTTATGGAAAAAGTATCAAGCCATTGACATGCACAAATATTTTTGCTAGTTTTATTGCTTAGGATTTATTTTAATTTAGAGAGGTTTTAAAATTAGATAATGAAGTTATCCACTCTGTTTCTTTTCTTCCTTTGCCTTCTCTATCCCAAAAGTAAAATTTTCTTCTGTTCTGGTTTCATTTTTACATTTAATTGTAATCTATCTATCTTTTTTTTTTTTTTTTTTGTAAGAGAGAGAGAGTCTGGAAGGGAGAGAGATGAGAAGCATCAGCTCATCGTTGTGGTACCTTAGTTGTTCATTGATTGCTTTTTTATACGTGCCCTGACTGGGGTGCTCCAGCCAAGACAGCGACTTTGGTTTTCCAACCAGCAGCCTTTGGGCCCAAGCCGGTGACCACAGGGGCATGCCTGTCTATGCCCCCATGATGGGGGATGGACCTATGCCCAAGCCGGCGACCACAGGGGCATGCCTGTCTATGCCCCCATGATGGGGGATGGACCTATGCTCAAGCCGGTGGCCATGGGTTTCAAACCTGGGTTCTCAGTGTTCCAGGCAGAGGCTTTATCCACTGTGCCACCGCCTGGTCAGGCCTAATTTACTTTTGATTATCTCACTGTTTTATACCCCTCACCAAACTACAGTAGTTTATTTATGAAATGGGGCAAAAGTAAATTGAGCTGTAAGGTTCTCTTGAGGAAGTCCATCTCTTCCATAGTTTTGATTATATTTGACCCCTCTCCCTCTTTTTTTATTTTTTTATTTATTCACTTTTAGAGAGGGAGAGAGAGGAGAGAGAGATAGAGAGAGAAAAGGGGGGAGGAGCTGGAAGCATCAACTCCCATATGTGCCTTGACCAGGCAAGCCCAGGGTTTTGAACTGGCGACCTCAGCATTTCCAGGTCGACGCTTTATCCACTGCGCCACCACAGGTCAGGCCGACCCCTCTCCCTCTTTACACAGTCACATAGGCCTTGTCCTTTACTCACCATCCTCAGTGTACCCAGCTCGTAGAACATAACCGAATTTTTGCTCTTCTAACCCTGTCAGTCTGTTATTTCAAACTGTTAGTAAGGACAAAATCTAGATCAGGGGTCCCCAAAGTACGCCCCATTGGCCACATGCGGCCCCCGCTACACTTCCAGAAGGGGCACCTCTTTCATTGGTGGTCATTGAGAGGAGCACATTGACTATCTCATTAGCCAAAAGCAGGCCCATAGTTCCCATTGAAATACTGGTCAGTTTGTTGATTTAAATTTACTTGTTCTTTATTTTAAATACTGTATTTGTTCCCATTTTGTTTTTTTACTTTAAAATAAAATATGTGTAGTGTGCATAGGGATTTGTTCATAGTTTTTTTTTATAGTCTGGCCCTCCAATGGTCTTGAGGGATAGTGAACTGGCCTCCTGTGTAAAAAGTTTGGGGACCCCTGATCTAGATCCTCCCACAAGGCGTTTAGGCCCAAGCCAGTCCTCTAACCTTGTTTCCTAATGTACCTCTGTGCTCAGGAAGATCCATATCATTTACCAGGTGCCATGTGGGTTTCCTAATTTCCTACCTCTACTGTTGCCTATTCTGCTTTTGACCAGAATGCTTTTTCCTCGGTTTTTCATCCTTTCAGGGTGTGGTTTAAATGCCATGTGGTCTGTAAAGCCTTGATTGTCTTGCTTCAAGTAATTTCTCCCTTTGTTGGGAACTTTATAGCACCTGATAGATCACTTTGTTTTATGAGACTCTGACCTCTTGGAGGATGGGACTAGACTGTGTGTCATCCATATTTATATACCCTGTCATGACTTGATATATTTGAGTTGGCATACCTAGCAAATCTGTTGAGATAAGTAATCTGGTACAGTTGTTCAGTTTCAATGCTCCCATTCTATAATTTGTATCATATGTATTTTGATGCCTCTTTAGTATTTTGAGTTAAGAAATATATTAAATCCCTGTATACAGAATTTAGATCATCAACATAATGTGTGAGAATTTTTCATAGATACACATAAGCAAAAGGAAAACAATAACAAAACATTACTCAATAGTTAAATTCTTTTTTTTTTTTTTTTTTTTTTTACAGAGGCAGAGATAGACAGGGACAGACAGACAGGAACAGAGAGAGATGAGAAGCATCAATCATCAGTTTCTCGTTGCGCGTTGCGACTTCTTAGTTGTTCATTGATTGCTTTCTCACACATGCCCTGACCGCGGGCCTTCAGCAGACCGAGTAACCCCCTGCTGGAGCCAGCGACCTTGGGTCCAAGCTGGCGAGCTCTTTGCTCAAGCCAGATGAGCCCGCGCGCGACCTCTGGGGTCTCGAACCTGGGTACTTCCGCATCCCAGTCCGACGCTCTATCCACTGCGCCACCGCCTGGTCAGGCCTTTTTTTTTTTTTTTTTTTTTTTTAAATTTTAAATTTTGTGTTATTAAATGGGGGTGAAAGAAAGTGATTTACATAACACTAATACTCATTAAACAACCAGTATCTTTTTTTTTTTTTTTTAACAGAGACAGACAGAGAGAGGGATAGACAGGGACAGACTGGAACAGAGAGAGATCAGAAGCATCAATCATTAGTTTTTCGTTGTAACACCTTAGTTGTTCATTGATTGGTTTCTCATATGTGCCTTGACTGTGGGGCTACAGCAGACCAAATAACCCCTTGCTCGAGCCAGCGACCTTGGATCCAAGCTGGTGAGCTTTTGCTCAAACTAGATGAGCCCGCGCTCAAACTGGCGACCTTGGGGTCTCGAACCTGGGTTCTCCAGCATCCCAGTCCGATGCTCTATCCACTGCGCAACCGCCTGGTCAGGCTCAATAGTTAAATTCTATTTATTTATTTATTTATTTATTGACAGTGACAGAGAGAGGGACAGACAGAAAGGGAGAGAGATGAGAAGCATCAATTCTTCGTTGCAGCACCTTAGTTGTTAGTTGATTGCTTTCTCATATGTGCCTTGACCGGGAGTGGGGGCGAGATGGCTACAGCAGACTCAGTGACCCCTTGCTCGAGCCAGCGCTCTTGGGCTCAAGCTGGTGAGCTTTGCTCAAACCAGATGAGCCCACGCTCTAGCTGGCGACCTTGGGGTCTCGAACCTGGGTCCTCCACATCCCAGTCCGCTGCTCTGTCCTCTGTGCCATCGCCTGGTCAGGCATATTCTTGATGACACTATATTCAGATACTTGCATCTATATGTGAATTTATTGAATGTGACAGCTACAACAACAGACTTAAATGCCATAAGAACATTTTTATTGTAGAGTTTTTCAAAATGATGCATGACTTCTGGTAAAGCTACAGAAAACAAAATTCTGGTTGATTCCCATGTATTCCTGGAAAATTTAACATATATGAAAACCATGCAAAACAAATCTGAGAAATTGTAAGTTCCCCAATATGTGTTTTCAAAATGCTCCCTAGAGGAGGAAGCACTCATGTTTAAGAACACTGCTTTAAGAACACTGTAGGATAAGTTGTAACTTAACTTATACAACAGAATCATTTCGATTAATATTTTACCATAACTAAGCATGGGAACATTGTTCAGACCAATCAGCTTCTGTTTTGTTATTGAAATAGAAAAGCAGTTCATTTTATAGGGAAAACTAATGAGTTTTTTGTTGTTGGTGGAAGTAGTTCAAATGAATTTACCACCATGATTATTGAAAATCAGTAGCTTACATATAAAATGTATTTTATAGTATCATAAAACTTTTAATTTTTGAAAAACAAAACTATAATAATTGTATGTAAAATGTAAAATAATAGTATGTGTATGTATATACATAAAACAAATTTGAAGGTGTAATTTAGCTCTAAATCATTTATATGTGATAATATGTACATGTATTTGAGTTGTGAATATGTCTGGCATAAAAATTAATTTCAACCAAAATTTAAGACATGTAGTACTATAAGGAATTAATTAGCTACTCTACTTGTAACTAGCCACTTTTATTTTGCCCAACATTAAGATAATGTGCTCCTTGATACAAAGTTTTGGTCTCTTTTAAATTACCCTGGACTAAAGATGGTTTTTAATACTTTAAACTACCAAGGATTTTACTAATACCTGTAAAAGTAGACTAAAGTATTTAAAAGGGACAGTCGCTATGATTTGCCTAAAAGTGAACCAGAGGCATTTGAGACTTGTTTCAAGTTAATCTTGGAAGTGTAGAATCCAGAGGTGATTACAGTCTGTTCTGATGCAAAGTGGGTTTCTTTAACATGAGTTAGTGCACATATATTTGGTAAATAAAAAAATGCTGTCAGTATAACGTTGAAGTGTTGGTTTACAGACAACTTTTGCTACAGTGTTAATATATAAACTGAAATGGATTTAGCCCTTTCAATTACAGAAAAAATTTGCTAATAATCTGTGAAGATTTTATGAAAAATCTGAAAAACTGCCTGACCAGGCATTGGTGCAGTGAGCATTGGCCTGGGACGCAGAGGACCTAGATATGAAACCCCAAGGTCACTGGTTAGAGCAGGGGTAGTCAACCTTTTTATACCTACCATCCACTTTTGTATCTCTGTTAGTAGTAAAATTTTCTAACCGCCCACCAGTTCCACAGTAATGGTGATTTATAAAGTAGGGAAGTAACTTTACTTTATCAAATTTATAAAGCAGAGTTACAGCGAGTTAAAGTATATAATGATAATTACTTACCAAGTACTTAATGTCGGATTTTCGCTAAGTTTGGCAGAATAAATCTTTATAATAAACAACTTACTATAGTTAAATCTGTCTTTTTATTTATACTTTTTGCTCCGCTACCGCCCACCATGAAAACTGGAACGCCCACTAGTGGGCGGTAGGGACCAGGTTGACTACCACTGGGTTAGAGCATGGGCTCGTCTGGCTTGAGCGCAGGGTTGCTGGGTTGAGTTTGATGGGATCATAGACATGACCCCATGGTCACTGGCTTGAGCCCAAAGTTCACTGGCTTAAGCAAGGGGTCACTGGTTCAACTGGAGGCCCCCCCCACACACAAGGCACATATGAAAAAGCAATCAATGAACAACTGAGGTGCAACAATGAAACTTTTTTTAAATCAACTAACCGTTTATTTTTTTATCTGTCAACTATATTTATTTTTTTAGAAGCGAAGAATTGATGCTTCTTATCTCTTCCCCTTCCTGTCTATCCCTCTCTGTCTGTCTCTCCCACTAAAAAAAAAAAAAAGGAAAAAAAAATCTGAAAATCTTGCAGAAATGATTTGAGAAATCATGTAGTGTAAGAAATAGCTAGTTCAGCGGCTTCCAGACCCGCTACACTTTGCGCTGTGTGTTAAATGCTTTTGGAGAGCTCAGAACCGTTTACTCTTGCAGTTATAAAAAAAGAAAATGTCAAAAGGAAAGTCTTCCCCAGAAATGTATTTTTAATTTTGTTGAAGTTGGTCTTAAAAAAAACGTCTTTAGAAGGTTACACTTACAAGAGAAAGTACAAAAATAAAACTACAAAGAGTAGACCAACTGTGGTCATTGGTGCAAATATTAGTGGAGATTTAATCTTTTATTAAAATTGATGATGTTTTCGTTAGCACTTGCAAAAATAACACAGGTGTCAGTAGTCTTTGCCCAATCTTCTATTTGCCTTTAGCTCGGTTATTTTTAGTGGGTGATTTTTCAGTGGGGGAGTTTTCAGGAACACCCATGGGGATGATACAGCAGCTCCTGAACCACACACTCATCCATGCTCCCCGCCCCCCTGTCCTTGGGCTATAATTTACCAAGTGGACTCATTCTTGTGCTGCTTAAAAGAGTTTGTCATGATTCTACTCTGCTGTTCTTGCAAATTTGATTTATAGTGGATATAAATTTTATTGGATCTTAAATAGATTGTGCTTTTTAATAAAGGTTCGATAAATGAGGGAGTTAGTAAAATGGGATAAAAGAGGCATTGAGGTTCATTTAGTGCTGCTGAATACTGTGATATTCTAATTGGGTATTCTTGATCAGCCTTATTATTTTATGAGGATTTACTTTACAGTATTTTGAGCATTAATAATTTATAAATGGGTATAATAAAATAGAGCCCCACTTTGGGAGGCTCCATATTGTTACTTTAAGGCACCATCTGGTTGCCTCTGTCTCTTGTGGTAAGCCAGCGATTAGAAAACTGACCCATGAGCCAAATCCAATCTACTATCTGCTTTTAAAAATAAAAATTTGACTGGAATATAGCCGTGCCCATGTATTTATGTATTTTTTAAAAGATTATTTTATTGATTGATTTTATTTATTGATTTGAGAGAGAGAAAGAAAGGTGGGAAGGAGCGAGAAGTAGTTGCTTCTTGTATGTGCCTTGACCCTGCAAGCCTGAGGTTTAGAACTGTAGACCTCAGCTTTCCAGGTTGATGCTTTATCCATTGTGCCATCACAGGCCAGGCTATTTGTGAGTTGTTTATACCTGATTTTTTGACAGAGAATCACCCACAAAACTAAAAGTGTTTACTACCCTTTAAAGAAAATATATTAAGACCTTGCTGACCAATAGGCAAGACAGTAATGAACAGCATTTTATAATATTTTAAAATTATTTTTAATCACTTCTCAGCATATATCACACTTAAAATAATTTTAGGAAAGGGAGAATGAGATCAGTTTGGGCATAACTGGATTTTAATCATTTTTGTGAACCTCGGTTTCTAAGATGATTGGATATAGTTTATATTGTTTACTTTTTTTGGTATTCTGATATTGAGAATTTACCTGCCAAACTCTTTAGTTTCCTGAAGGCGTTTGTAAGAACATGAAAAATACACAATTAGATTTGGGTGACTATAAAGTTAGATGTGTTTTCAGAGCAGAGAAGTTTATTTGGGTTAAAGAGGGGGACTGCTTACCTCTCCAGTGAAATCAGTGTTAGGTTGATGTGAATTTCTATTGATAAAGAAAATGAATATTACGATTTTTCCGATTTACTAGGGATATGCTGTGACTTTTTTAGCATTGACATTTGAATATTTAAGTGTCTGAACATATTACGAAGTTGCCTAGCTTTGAATGAGTAGTTCTTTTTACTTTGGTTTTTAAATTATAATAAAATATATTTTTATAGGGGTATTTTAGATTTTATAATTTAAGTAGAAATTGTGATGCAGTTAAGTTGATCTTTAGCAGACTTTATGAAAATAAGAATGTAAAGCATCTGGCTGACATAATTTATAAGTATTGTTCCATGGGTATTAAATTGTATACACTGAAAACAGAACATTATACCTACCTGCCTTTTAAAAATGTAACTATGAAATGATTTGAAGATTTTATGTATGTATGTATGTATGTGACAGATAGGGCAGACACAGGCAGGGAGAGAGATGAGAAGCATCAATTCTTTGTTGCAGCTCCTTAGTTGTTCATCGATTGCTTTCTCATATGTGTCTTGTCCAGTGGGAGGAGGGGGCTACAGCAGACTGAGTGACCCCTTGCTCAAACCAGCGACCCCACGGTCAAGCTGGTGAGCTTGTGCTCAAGCTGGCGATCTTGGGGTTTCGAACCTGGGTCCTCTGTGTCCCAGTCTGACACACTATCCACTATGCCATCGCCTGGTCAGGCTCAATTATTATTATTTTTTTAAAAAAGAACTATATTACTAGAAATGTAATAAAAACAAAAACAATTGCTAGAAATTAAATCTTTCTAATAAGAAACCCACTGGACAAAGCAAAGTTTCAGTTTGCAGTGGAATAGTATCTAGGAAGAATCAAAACTAAATCATAGTGTGTAAAAATCTTACAAGGTTCAGTGTGGCTACACCCGGATAAATATATACCTTGAGAAAGAATATATTCATTACTAAAGTGAAGGTTAAGACACTTGAAAGACTAACCTGGAATTTTTTAGTAGTTGATCAATCTATTACTATTCTGTCATAGATTAGAATCTTTTTTTTTTTTTTTTTCTGAAGCTGGAAACGGGGAGAGACAGTCAGACAGACTCCCGCATGCGCCGGACTGGGATCCACCCGGCACGCCCACCAGGGGCGATGCTCTGCCCCTCCGGGGCATCGCTCTGCTGCGACCAGAGCCACTCTAGCGCCTGGGGCAGAGGCCAAGGAGCCATCCCCAGCACCCGGGCCATCTCTGCTCCAATGGAGCCTCGGCAGCGGCAGGGGAAGAGAGAGACAGAGAGGAAGGAGGAGGGGGTGGAGAAGCAAATGGGCGCTTCCCCCATGTGCCCTGGCCGGGAATCGAACCCGGGTCCCCCGCCCACCAGGCCGACACTCGACCGCTGAGCCAACCGGCCAGGGCCATAGATTAGAATCTTGAAAATACAGTGTGTCCGTAAAGTCATGGTGCACTTTGACCGGTCACAGGAAAGCAACAAAAGACGATAGAAATGTGAAATCTGCACCAAATAAAAGGAAACTCTCCCAGTTTCATACCTATTCAGTGCAGTTCGATGTGGGTTCACACAGATTTTTTAGGGCTCCTTAGGTAGCTATCCTGTATAGCCTCTACAGCAGCGGTTCTCAACCTGTGGGTCGCAACCCCGGTGGGGGTCGAACGACTAAAACACAGGGGTCGCCTAAAGCCATCGGAAAATTCTGGAAAAATGAAAGAAAAAAAATAAAAATATTGAGACGAGAAACATTAGATCTGAATCATTTTAAAGAGATGATGGAACTTGTATATGTTAACTGTATGGCATCCTTACAGCTTCTGTTAGAATTTTTGTGTTTTTCAGTGACTTTCTACTCCTTTGAGATCTTGTACAGACAGAAAGTCTTTAAAGTTTTTTTTTTAATAAAGCAAACAGCTTTGGTATTAATGAAACTAATATTCTCATTAGAATATGCTCTTTATGTTGTTTGCATGATTTACATGGATGTTGGTTGTGAATTACCTAAATTGCATCTGTTGTATTAATAGCTCACCTCTGTAACACCAGCTTCTCTGGGTATATAATAATGCATGCTTCCTTTGGTTATGTAAATCTCATATAACTGTTGCCAGGGCTTAAAAAAAATCTTTAACAACTGAAAACACTTTATGCCCCTCAAACTTGCTCTTAGAACAATGCTGACACAAGAATTTGATTTTATAAATACAAGGTGTGGCAAAAGTAGGTTTATAGTTGTTTGCATGGAAAATAATATAATAACTAATAATAAAAGAATAAACTTGTTTTGCATACTCACCACTGTAAACCTACTTTAGCCTACTGTGTAGAGCCCCACCATGTGTCAGTGATGGAATCTTTTGAATGTGTATGCAAGACTTTGTTGCAAATTTTTTATCTCTTGGACTTGGTTTTTGGGTATACTTTCTATTGATTAGTGCTTTAAATTCTTAGCAAATGTCACTATTGATTTCATGTAAGTTTATTTACTCTTTAGTGCTTTTAATGATTTTCTAAGTAAAATCAGCTTGAGCATTGATTTCATCTGCTTCTGCATTTAGCCTGTGCTAACCTGAATATGATGTAGAAATTGGGCTTCAATATCATTGTAGGGATCAAAAGTTGCCAATTCTATAAATCTTTTAAGGTATGATAGTCACATTGTCTATTAAAAATAGTGTTTAGATTTAAAATCTGGATTTGCTTTTTGCAATAATTGAGCATATTTGAATGTTTACAGTAAAATTGCTGAAAAATTTATTGTTACTTAAGCAACTATAATATAGCTATGCAATTATAACAACTGGTAATAAAAAACCTTAACACTGAGTACTCAGGGATTGGTTGTAAGAGGCAATTTCTTTGGCTAGATTATGTGATAGAATAATAATTTAATAATAGAAATATTTGGGCAAAGTAGCTATGGTTAATGATGAATTGGGAGGATTTTTTTTTTAATGAAAAATATTTTACTTTTAGTATTGTATTTGCGTCTCATTTTTCTGATAGATTTCTGTTTGATTTTCTACTGACAGGTCACATTTAGGGCAGGCAAAACATAAGGGATATAGCCCTCCTGAGAGTAGAAAATCTAATTCTAAGGCACCCAAAGTGCAGTCTAATACTACTGAACTGTCAAGGGGACACCTTTCTAAAAGGTAAATCTTAACATTGCTTATACATTTACAAGGCAGAATTATTTGCGTATGAATCATTGCATAAGATTAAAACTAACCAGGTTATCCCAAAATGTTGTTACTCTTTTTCATTCTGAGTGTAACTTTTGCATTTATAGTTAGTTCATCAACTTCTCAATGAAGTTGATGGAACATGCCCAACAAAGCATTTTTTTTTCTTGCTTAGAGAACTACGAGGTCTCCTTTTTCTTAATAAGCCGTTATAGACTTCTGAAATGCCATTTTGCCATATTCCTTAGTTTTTAATTGTCAAAACTATAGGTCAGTGGTTTCTCAAGATCTGATTGCTAAGAGGCTCTGGAAAGGAATGTAATTGTAAGGATTTAATGATACTACAATACAAAAAATTCTAACCTTCGTTTTGAAAGTGTATAATATAATGCTTGTTTATTTCAAGCTTGAACAAAGAAGTTGCGTTTGTAAACAGAGCACCAACATTCTAGTTTCAACTGGTTCCGAAAAAGCGTTCTTTTTCTTATAATCTTAGTTCTTGTTTTGTGATTAGGAGTGTTAGTGTCAGTAATCTTTGGGCTAAAGAATAAACCTGGTCTTTTAATACCTTTTCCCATCTAAAGTTATGCTCACTTTTTTTATTTTCTCAGTTTTGAACCATTCAAAGAGCTATGTTATTTACTGGACTTATCAGGAAAACTTCTGTACTTTTTTTTTTAGCACATTTATTTCCACAGATTTGAGGTGGTAATAAATGACTGGTTCAGTGATGGTGGGTTGATATTAACTCTCTTCTTATCTAACCTCTTAGAAGCTGCAGTTCATCATCTGCTGTCATAGTTCCACAAGCAGAGGATCCAGACAGAGCCAATACTTCAGAAAGGCAGAAAACAGGACAGGTGCCTAAGAAAGACAATTCTCAAGGAGTGAAGCGCAGTGCTAGTCCAGACTACAACAGGACCAATTCTCCTAGCTCTGCGAAAAAACCGAAAGCACTTCAACATACTGAATCTCCCTCAGAAACAAATAAGCCACATAGTAAGTCAAAGAAGAGACATTTAGACCAGGACCAACAACTGAAATCTGCACAGTTGCCATCAACAAGCAAGGCTCACACCAGGAAGAGTGGGGCCACTGGTAGTTCACGGAGTCAGAAGAGAAAGAGGACAGAGAGTTCTTGTATAAAGAGTGGTTCTGTGTCTGAGTCAACTGGTGCCGAAGAGAGATCAGTAAAACCTACCAAGCTGGCTTCAAAATCAGCCGCCTCAGCCAAAGCTGGGTGCAGCACCATCACTGAGTCTTCTGCTGCCTCTACTTCCTCCTCGTCTTCTGGTGTAGCCTCGGCCTCCACTGTGCCGCCAGGTGCCAGGGTGAAACAAGGAAAAGACCAGAACAAGGCGAGGCGGTCCCGTTCAGCATCCAGTCCCAGTCCCAGAAGAAGTAGCAGGGACAAGGAACAGAGTAAAACTGGTGGCTCTTCCAAATTCGACTGGGCTGCTCGTTTCAGCCCGAAAGTTGGCCTTCCTAAAACAAAACTGTCTCTTCCAGGGTCTTCTAAGTCAGAGACATCAAAACCCGGACCTTCTGGATTACAGGCCAAATTAGCAAGTAAGTTTACAGAAAGATCCTCTTTTTTTAACTAGGAATGTTTCTCCTGGTTTGTCTAAGTGGTCATGCTTTCATGGGAGTCAGGTTTTGTTGGTTTGTTTTTCCAGTCTGAGGAAGTCTTAGAGTTACTACTCTTCCTGTATCTGCACAACAGCACATGACAATTGATAGCACATTGAGTTTGATGGAGACAATAAGGAACGCTGACTTCTTAATACACCTGTCATAGTTCAGTGTCTGTATCTTTCCTTATGTTTGCAACATTTGCTACTCATTTCCTAACGTCAGGATGGGACAGATAGGTTGGATTCTCTTCTTTAGCCAGTTATAAAACTATTCTAGTTCTAAGTTAGTCTTGAGGATTGGAGGTGAAATGTGGTGTTTTTTGTTTTGTTTGGTATTGTAAATTGATGTATGGAAATACTGAGTTATTAGAATAAATGTACCCTCGTTAAATTAAATGTTATTTACATGTAATATTTTATGGCCTTTAAGGGGTTTAATCTAAAAATGAATACTTCTCATGTTTTCATGCACTGCGGCCCTGGGTCCTAGGTCCTAGGTCCTAGGTAAATAAGAAAGAATATTGACCCCTTGGAGCTTACAGTGGAGTAGAAAGAACTGATGTTTGAAAATAATATATGTAAGTATAGATCAAATGAGATGGAAGAACAGGATCTTGACATACAGTCGTCTTCCTTTTTCCCCAAAAGTCTTCAGGAAGCCAGAAGTTCATTTCATTAGAACTGTTGATGGACCGTTTCAATTATGTAATTGCATAAAGTGGTTTTTTTTTCTCTTTTTTTCCTATAATTTCTTAAGCATTTGAGTTTTATAATATTTACCCAGAATCTTGATTTTGACCATCTTTCCTCCTTTTGAGTCCTTATTTAGAATTTCAGATCCAGATTTTGATAGGGCTCGAACCTTTTCTTGGTTATTAGAAGGGTTTTTTTGTTTGTTTGTTTGTTTACAGAGACAGAGAGAGAGTCAGAGAGAGGGATAGATAGGGACAGACACACAGGAACGGAGAGATGAGAAGCATCAATCATCAGTTTTTTGTTGCGACACCTTAGTTGTTCATTGATTGCTTTCTCATATGTGCCTTGACCGTGGGCCTTTTGCAGACTGAGTAACCCCTTGCTCGAGCCAGCGACCTTGGGTCCAAGCTGGTGAGCTTTGCTCAAACCAGATGAGCCTGCGCTCAAGCTGGGCGACTTTGGGAACTCGAACCTGGGTCCACCGCATCCCAGTCCGACGCTCTATCCAGTGCGCCACTGCCTGGTCAGGCATAGAAGGTTTTATATAGTGTCTGTGAGTAGTTTTCTTAAAATTTAGCTAGCACTGAATCAGTCTGACCCAATATTGAATTAGAGCTAAATGTTAGCTTTGTTTAACATTCCAATCAGTAACTACTTTCAGTTGATTCATTATTAGATAAACTTTGACGAGAATAGTTTTCAACCTATATCATTGGGCTTTTATGAAGATAACATCTTTTAGTCTTAGACTGTCGAATTTTGTTCTATTCAGTATTTTGAATATGTAGTGCATCTGTATAAAATCTTTTGAATTTGAGGATACAGGCATTGGATTAAGATCAAGATTGGTAGCATTGGATTAAGATCAAGATTGGTATCTTGGGCCCTGGCCGGTTGGCTCAGCGGTAGAGTGTCGGCCTAGCGTGCGGAGGACCCGGGTTCGATTCCCGGCCAGGGCACACAAGAGAAGCGCCCATTTGCTTCTCCACCCCTCCGCCGCACTTTCCTCTCTGTCTCTCTCTTCCCCTCCCGCAGCCAAGGCTCCATTGGAGCAAAGATGGCCCAGGCGCTGGGGATGGCTCTGTGGCCTCTGCCTCAGGCGCTAGAGTGGCTCTGGTCGCAACATGGCGACGCCCAGGATGGGCAGAGCATCGCCCCTGGTGGGCGTGCCGGGTGGATCCCGGTCGGGCCCATGCGGGAGTCTGTCTGACTGTCTCTCCGTTTCCAGCTTCAGAAAAATGCAAAAAAAAAAAAAAGATTGGTATCTTGGAGTAAAAGGAAATAAGAGGCTGGGTTAAGAAGGGACAGCCAACTGCCCATTGGACCTGCCAAGGTTTTCCTGTTGTCTTTTATACCCCTCTCTGCTTTTAAGTGAGGTAGAAGCATGTGTGCATCTGTATTTGTGTTCCCGTGCACTTGTGTGTGTCCGTGTTCATGCTCATGTCTTTCCCCATGTGTAGCTCTGCAATCTCCGCAGCTGGTGGGCCAGCTGAGTTTGTAGCACGATCCATGGGCTCACCATCTGCCTTCCGGTTGGCCTCACTTGAAGAGCTAGCTCTTCCTTGTCAACTCTCATTTCTAGGGAGTCCACGCTCAGGTGAGAGCAGATTGAGTGTCATGTCCTTGACTCTTTTCACAGACCAGCTTCTCTATTTTCTTTTCGTAAAAACTTTTGTTTTTACTGTGTTGGGGTTTCAGGTGTACAGCTCTACCGTACATCGTCTGTAGATTGCATTGTGTGTTCCCCACCCCCAAGCAAGTCTCCCTCCATCACCACCTATTCCCCCTCTTCAGCTTTCTTTTCCAAGAGAACTCAACATTTTCACAAGGAAACTCAGCCCTCCCAGCGGCCAAGCAGTGGGATTTCCTTGGTTGTGAAGTTGCTCTTAAATCAAGCAGCACGGAAAGTTTTCAAGCTGCCCCTATGCCATGCTAAAACCAGGCTAGATAGCCTGTGTTACATACACTCACTGTACGCATGGTCACACACTGACTTTGTAGTTTAAAAATCTCAGTGTGTTCTCTGGTCACTAATAAAGCTTTTATATTTTCACTGCCACTGTCCTAGATTTAAGTTCTAATTATAGCCTAAGCTGTTGAAACAAGAGAAGGGAACCAGTTTTGTTTAGCATCTAGTAAGTGCCAGGTATTTTACATATGCAATTGTGATTAATTTTCAAAAAAATGCTGCTTGGTGATAGTTAAGAAAACTTATGCCAAGGAGATGAAATAGCTTGCCTACGTTATAGCTTATAAGTGGCAGAGTGTGGGTCTGAAGGTGTGAATTTGAAGCTGTTTCATTCTTTGCTGTACCACTTATTTTTCACCTGTGTTTTTTCCACATTTTACTGTTGTAGCATCTTTGGATCATTAAGAGTTGTTAGATCCCAGAGGAGACAAGATTTTATCGGCTTCTTCTTTACAGGGATTGATTTTATCTCTAGGGATGAATACTGTGTGAACCAGGGTTCACATCTTCCCATTCACTTTCCAGATAAGTGAAACACATTTCTAAATAAAATAATAGGAGCTATTTAATGTGCTTATTATTACAAGTGCCTGACAACTAGTAACTATTTTGCATGAATCATCTCATTTACTTTAAATGCCCCCTGCGTGGCAGGTATTATTATTCCTATCTTACAGGTTGGGAATCTCAGGTTACCTATCCAAGTCCACAGAACTAAGAAATGATAGAGCTAAATTTAGAAAGGCTTCCTTTCTTCCTTCCCTTTTCCTTTCCTCTTTTATTTCCTTTCCTTTTTCATTTTCTTTCCTTTTTTTTTTTCTTTAGAGAGAGAGCAGTATAAACTAATTGTTCCACCTAGTTGTGCACCCATTGATTGCTTCTCATATGTGCCCTCACTGTCGCTCAAGCTGGCAACCTCAGGATTGAACCCATGCCTGGACTATATCTACTGCGCCACTGCCAGGGCTAGGAAGATTTCTTGAAGTCAGGAGATTCCGGTATAGTTAAATGAGTCACTTCAGGAAAGGGTTTATGTGAGAAGCAGTAGTACTTCAAGAGAATTGGCAGTGCTTCGTAGTTTTATTTAAGAATATTAGGAGCAAAGTGAGGTACGGTATTTTAGGCTCTCTGGGTTTCAAGTCATGGTATGTTGAGAAGAAAGAGCCCTTAATATAGAGCTTAAAACCCTAGATTTAAACCCTACATCTGCCATTTAATCACCTGGTGGCTATGGGAAAGTTTAATGTTTTTATTGTAAAGTAGGCACAATAGCTATTTGAGCAATAAGTATGTGAGGAGGGGAGAGACTTACCATAGTTTTTGATAAGTTGCATCACTTAATTTAGAGTGCCCAGCTGAATTTGAGTATATTAAGAGAGAAAACATATTCCGAGCAGCTGAAGGATTGATAACTACTGGCCATTTATCAGTGTAAAATGTCTCTATCCTTAGATTTGAAAGATTTAGTTTCTGTTAAAGTTTTGTGAGGTTAGGCTAATCATGGCAACCTAATTACTAATCTTATTTACAAAATGGTAACATTCCTTCTTGTGGAGCATAAAGAAAGAATGTAAAGCACTGTGTAAATATATATATCATTGTGCATTGAGAGTTGTGCTGCATATTTGGAGGGCTTTTGTATGCATCAGGATTTTTTTTTTATACATTAACCCAGGGAGTAGAATTAGATTTAATGGGTAGAAGTTGAGAGACAGATTTTTCAGGGAAACAAAATCTGTAAATTATCTAAAAAGTGGAATGGACTTAAACTTGGTGCGATAGAAAGCATTCCAAATTGGGCAGATTATTTGTTTTCTTCAACTCTTAAGAACCTGTGCACATGTTAATTAGACTGTGATATATTTCCCCAGGAAAAGGCTCGTTCTCAGATATGATTAGTCAGGAAAACATCGTGGTAAAGCAGCTTTTTTTCAAATTGTAGGAACAATAGTACTTAAATGATGCGTTGTAAAACGCATTTCCCCATGGTCAGATAGCATTCAAGGGATAATTGCAGGTTATGCGGTAGCACAGGAAAGCTGTGTAAAATCTTAGAGTAACTTCTTAACTCTGTGTTTTATAGATTTATTTGATCACCTGTATTAACTTGGGAGCTAGCAGCAGTCCCTGGAACACACTTTGGGAAATGATATACTGTATTCCCCATGTATAAGACACCTTAATTTTGGAGACCAAAATTTGAAAAAAAAACAAGCGTGAAAATAGTGGGGACTGCAAGTAAAAAAAAAAAAAGTAAAACAATGAGCACAAAACAAGCATGAAAAAGCAGGGAATGCAAGTTAAAAAATCTACAACCACTGTATAAGACCTGCCCGTTTTTAGACCCCAAATTTTTTGGGAAAGTGTGCGTCTTATACATGGGGAAATACGGTAATGCAGGTAGTCAGACACTTCAGTAGGAAGACCTTTCTCCATGTGCTGGTTCCACAGCGGCAGTTAGGAGGCTGGTGAACCATTTCCTGGGAAGGAATTAGGGCTGGCGGCAGGACTAGTGAGACAGCTAACTTCAGTGATGGGCGTCCTGGAGCCCGTGGCTTGCCAG
The DNA here is from genome assembly GCF_036850765.1 of Saccopteryx bilineata. NCBI lineage: Eukaryota > Metazoa > Chordata > Mammalia > Chiroptera > Emballonuridae > Saccopteryx > Saccopteryx bilineata. The sequence goes on from NC_089494.1 coordinate 8,944,451, forward strand.
CTGCAGCTGATCAAAATAACTCTGGGACAGAGGTCAGATATCAATTGGTAGAAGTCTTGAGGTAATACCCCAGAAAGGATGGTGTTATGTGACAATTTTTAATATGCATTAGAAAATTATCCTTGCTATGTGTTACATTACCTAAGCAAATAGACATTTTTAAAACTTACATAGCATAAATATAAAATCACTGGGGCAGTGTAATGATACAAATGGTTTTTAGAAGTATTTTTATTTTTGCAATGTTTTAAATATAATATTTACAGATATTTTCACAATTCCTTTTGGCTTCAACATAATTTTACTAACCCCTTTTTTAATTAAGCTAATTTTGAAATAATTTTATTTTCAAAATGTGTATGTCTGAATTGTAGAAGGAGATAGATGACATAAAAATATAGGAAACAGTTTGTGATCAAAATTTGGGGAATTATAGAAAATTTTAAAGAAACATTTAAAGATACTATATTTCCAGTCTGATGTGTCTATTTGTAGATCTAGTTTTTTCTCCATTATTTAAAGTGGACATCATGTACACATTATTAATAACATAGCAGTAGTTACCAACTTATTTCCAGCTTGAGTTTCAAACTTTTGGTGACTTACATGCAGCCTGTGGCCATCATTAAACTAGACAAGAACCAGGCAGATGCTAAATTCTGAGAAGGTAATTCTGTTTGGATTAGGACTCTTTCCGTCAGTCTGAGACATGCTTTGCACTTCTATCCTTGAGGGTAGAAATAATAAATTGAGCAAGAGAAAGAATTTAAAAAGTTAAATGCAATTTTGCCTGACCAGGCGGTGGCGCAGTGATAGAGTGTCAGACTGGGACGTGGAGGACCCAGGTTCGAAACCAAGGTCACTGCTTGATATGAACTCACCAGCTTGAGCAGAGGATCATAGACATGACCCCTTGGTCGCTGGCTTGAGCCCAAAGGTCACTGGCTTGAAGCCCAAGGTCGTTGGCTTGACCCAAGGTCACTTGCTCTGCTGTAGCCCCCTGCAACCCTCACCCTCCCGTTAAGGCGCACACATATGAGAAAGCAATCACTGAACAATTAAGGAGTCACAATGAGGAATTGATGTCCCTCTGTCTCTCTCTGTTGCATACACACACATACACACATACATACATACAAGTTAAACTCCTTATTTCACCTAGCTTGGTCTTGCAGGGTCATCCCTACTGAATTTACAAAGTTTAATTATCTTTTCATCTCCTGAGGTGTTGGGTAAGGAGCTTAAAGGGAAAGGGTTGAGTATTAAAAGTTTCCTCTATTGTAAGACAACTGTTAAAATACTTTTTTTTTTTTTTTTGGAGAGAGTCGGAGAGGGGGACAGATAGGGACAAACAGCAGACAGACAGGAAGGGAGAGAGATGAGAAGCATCAAGTCTTCATTGCGGCATCTTAGTTGATGATTGCTTTCTACTTTTTTTTTTTTTTTTGCATTTCTCTGAAGCTGGAAACAGGGAGAGACAGTCAGACAGACTCCCGCATGTGCCCCACTGGGATCCACCCGGCACGCCCACCAGGGGGCGATGCTCTGCCCATCCTGGGCATCGCCATGTTGCGACCAGAGCCACTCTAGCACCTGAGGCAGAGGCCACAGAGCCATCCCCAGCGCCCGGGCCATCTTTGCTCCAATGGAGCCTTGGCTGTGGGAGGGGAAGAGAGAGAGAGAGAGGAAGGCGCCGCGGAGGGGTGGAGAAGCAAATGGGCGCTTCTCCTTTGTGCCCTGGCCGGGAATCAAACCCGGGTCCTCTGCACGCTAGGCCGACGCTCTACCGCTGAGCCAACCGGCTAGGGCCTAAAATACTTTTTAAAAAAAATTTTTATTTATTGATTTTAGTGAGAGAGGGAGGAAGGAACATCATTCTGTTCCTGAGCAGGGAATCAAACTAGCAACCCTTGTGCGACAGCACGATGCTGTAACCAATTGAGCTATCTGGCCAGGGCAAAATAATTTAAACTTAAAACTTTTAATAGTTCAGGCCCTGGCTGGTTGGCTTAGTGATAGAGTGTCGGCCCAGTGTGTTGAAGTCCCAGGTTTAATTCCTGGTCAGGGCACAGAGGAAAAGTGACTATCTGCTTCTCCACCCTTCCCCCTCTTCTCTCTCTCTCTCTCTCTCTCTCTCCCTCTCTCTTCCTCTCTCCCTTTTTTCCTCTCCCCCACTCACCCACAGCCATAGCTCAAATGGTATGAGCAAGTTGGCCCTGGGTGCTGAGGAGGGCTCCATGGCCTCATCTCAGGGGCTGAAATAGCTTGGTTGCCAAGTAACAGCAGCAGCCCAGAAGGGCAGAGCATCACTCTATAGGGGGCTTGTGGGGTTGATCCCTGTCAGGGCGCATGCAGGAATCTGTCTCTCAGAGCCTCCTTGCCTCCCCACCTCTTACTTAATTTAAAAAACAAACAAAACTTTAGTAGTTCTAATATGCAGCTGCTTTGAAAAATTACCAACAGTGATTCCTAAAATATATATTAAATATTAAATATGGTTTGCCAAACTTAAAAAATTAGTTTAATATGTACTTTTATATGTCAGGTTAGAATAAGAATTAATTTAGCCAAAGTATATTTTACTTAACTTACACGTAAGTTAGTGAAAACTGCTCTTTCATATTCTAACTTGTGTATTCTGTAATATTTTTGGCACTTCTGATATGTTTGCTATTTTCAAAAAGAATAATACCAATATGAAAAATACAAAGTTACTTAATTTGATCACCAAGGACTACCTGTTTTCTTGTGTGTATCTTGCTAAAAAATTATTTTTTGTTTATCAGTGCTTAAATGCAGTTTAAAATCATTAAAAGATTCACTATTTTAAAAGACCAGAGCCTGACCAGGTGGGGCGCAGTGGATAGAGTGTCAGACTGGGACTCAGAGGACCCAGGTTCGAAACCCTGAGGTTGCCAGCTTGAGTGTGGGCTCATCTGGTTTGAGCAAGGCTCACCAGCTTGAGCCCAAGGTCGCTGGCTTGAGCAAGGGGTCACTTGGTCTGCTGCAGACCCTGGTCAAGGCACATATGAGAAAACAATCAATGAACAACTAAGGTGCCACAACAAGAATTGATGCTTCTCATCTCTCTCCCTTCCTGTCTGTCTATCCCTATCTGTCCTTCCTCTGTCCCTCTGTCTCTGTCATCCAAAAAAAAAAAAAAAAAAAGCCGAGTTTCTGCCACTTTGCCCTTCCCTATAGCTGGTTATTTTGGTACTTATTTTAGCGTCTATAAATCATGTTCTCAGACGTTCTACTTGTTGATTTTTTTCAGTGAGCACTATTGAATGTAAAAGTAAGCACTATTGAATGGAAGATTTATACCACATCGTCACCCACCAGATGCATACTGTACATACTTCTCATTTTCCCAGCATGATTGGTGCTCAGTGCTTGTATGGATACATAAATGCTATTGACAGAGCCATGTAGGAACTTTTTCCTTTCTTACACATTTTTGTTTTTTCTGAATTTAATCATTATTTTGTTGTTTTCTGTTTTTGTGAACCCAGTAATGAACTCCTGGTTTCCCTTGGGTCAGGACATTCCCCAAAACTTAGGGCGTTCTGTCTTAAAATAACAGTTGTCCCACGCAAAAGCAGTTTGGTTGGTCACCTTACTATTTCTTTTCTCTTTCTGGACCTATTACTTGGGTGATTGTTCTCTTGGATGATTCTGATCTTAACTTTTTATTCTTTCTCTTTTTTTTTTCTTTCTGGTAGATTTTTTAAATAACTTCTTACAAACTTTCTATTCCTGTATTTTTTCATGTTTGCTTTCTTTTCATTTTCAAGAGGTTATTTTGTTCTCATTTCCTTTTTTATTATGGATACATTTCTTCTTTGAGGACCGAATGAGAGAGTTTTCCTTTTTTGCATAGTCCCCTTATGTCGTTTATGTGGGGTTGGTTAGGTTTGTTTTGTTTTTGGCCTTCATACTAAGAATTTTCCTCAGATTCTGGTAATTCCCGGTTGTTTCCTTATACTCAGTGTATAGGGACCAAAAATCTAATTTGTAACCTCTGAGCGTGTAGATAAGATTTGACTGAGATTCACTATCTAGTGAACTGGTTAGGCTATTCATTATGAAACTTCCTTTATCATTATTTTTAGGTATTTTTCTTTGCCTGATAAAATTCCACAGGGAGGAGTCCAGATGCCTGCCTGTAGGTCAAGGCCTAACTGCTAGAGTTCTGGAGGCTGAGCTCTGGAGGCTGAGCTGGCAGAGACCTAAGAGAGGCCATATGTTATCCATTGTGTCTGTCTATATTCCTTCCTCCTTTTCCTTTGTGGCATGGTACAGAAATGTGCAACTGTACTTTCATTGAAAATTTATTTTGTACTTTCTAAAGATAAAGGTCTTGTGGTTTGCTGCCTCAGTACAGGGACAGTTATGCAGCTGTGCATGTGGGGGAGGGGACCTAGGGATCTGACTGCTTCATGACAGCTTGTCAACTCATCCTCAGTTTTAACTACAAAGTCAGCACAGAGGATCCTGTTATGGTCAGTTCCTGAACCTTTATGGGGTACTGAGTGCCATTCTAATTGATAGTTTATCTTCGTTTTCCGCCTTCAGCTTTCTGGACTTTTCAGAGCATTGAGCACTGGAATTTGTTTTTCATCTTCTCAAATTGTGTTGTGGTAGTTGTCACTTCCATTCTTCCCATTCTGGTGGATTTATGCTTCAGATTCTTTCAGTGCTATTTTAGTGGAGTTCTTGAGAGGGCCGATGTGAATGCTTGTGGTCAGTCTTCTGTATTTACCCGGAGGACAGACAGTTTTCTGTGTATATGTACATGCTTTTTCAGAAGTAGGAGCCTGTTCTGCATGACTATAGGCTTCGGTTTTTGTGGGTGTGTTATAAGCCGGGCTCCATATTAGATAGACACTTACTTAAATTTTATCCTCAGAATGAGCTGGTGCCCATGTTTCAGATATGAAGAAACCAAAGTGTTTTATCTGCCAACTCTTATTAATAAATGTTTTTCCTTTTTCAGGTACATAAATTACATCATTTTCCGCATTTATATATGAACGTACCGTAATTTAGCCCATTCTCAACTAATGGGCATTTATAGTCTTCCTGGTTTTTAAATTGACAATTGCTTCGTAATTTACACATTATTTCCTTGTTAGGTCACCAATTATATTCATTTTTACATATTTTTGTATGTTTTAAATTGCCCCTAGAAATATATGAGTTGACATTCCCACTAGCAGTATAAAAAGGCCAATTTATTCACATCCTCATTAACTAACACTGTGTTCCTGCAATTTGTATTATCATACTGATGTTTATTTAACCATTCCTTATTTTTAGAGTTTAGCTCTTTTTCAGTTTCTCATTATCAAAAATAATGCTTAGATGAATATCTTTGCACATTTCTAATGTCTTAAATTCATATTGCCAAGTCAATGTGTGAAATTGCTGTGCACTGACTAGGAAATAAAAATTTGGCTTAGACATCTAATTTGGGATTTTCCTCATTGTCATCTGCAAAACTTTCTTTTATTACTACTGAGTGATTTTAAAATAAACACATGATAGGTTACTTTTCATTTTAGCAAAGGAGCTGTTAATAAAGGTATATAAACTTGAAGGTAGACAACAGCACCAAGTTATACCAGTTCTCATGATTCTGTCTTGGCTAAAGGAATCAAGAGCTAGTTACTGAGAATATATGCATTGTTAATTAGTTATCTTTATTAGGTCCAATTTTTCCAGTAGAAAAAAGGCCCTATTAAATGATTCTAAATTTATTTATGTGTGCTAATAATAGTCTTGTTATTTGTGCTGTTTTCCTTCCTTTCATGAAGGAAAAAGAGGTGGTTCTGAAAATCCTTTGGAGTAGATTTGACATGTAAATAAATGGATCTGTAATGTAATTGTTAACGTATTTTAATTCACAAAAATTTGGCAAAGGTCAATCACAGTCATCCATTGACACCTGTATATGTAATTGAATTGTTGTGATTTTTCTGGACACTTATCTTTGCTAAGGTATTGGTTTGTATACCTTATTCATACTGGTTTTTCTGCTCCTTTTTAAAATGGAAATATATTTGCTGTCTGTAGGAATAAGGAACACTAAATAAAAAATCAAGGTACTGTAATATTTTAGAAATCTTAGTACTGAAACTTTTATTACTAAGATATTGTTTAGCTCAGGTTTTGTTTGTTTTTTAAACATAAAGGGATTTTTTTTTTTTTGTTTTGGAAAAGTTTTTCTTTTTAAAATTTTTTACTGATTTTTAAAACTAGGTAAGTATACTGTTCTTTTTTTCCTCAAATTTCAGGTCAGTAGGTATTTTTTGTAAAGGACCATATAGTAATTATTTTAGAGCTTAGTGACTACATGGAGTCTTTGTCACATCTTCTTTCATTATAACTCTAAAATTGTAAAATCCATTTTTAGTTTGTGGGCTGTACAGACATAGGCTGCTAGCTTGATTTAGGCTATGATTTAAAAGTTTGTTGACACCTACTCTAGGATAAAAATTCTAATAATAACTTACAGTCAGAAGATTTGGGTTTATATGTAATGACTATTCAATCAAAATTAAATGGAATTCAGTTTACATGACTGGTAAAGACTAGAGATTAGCTAGCTTCAGGGTTGGTTGGACCTAGGAGCTCAAATGAAGTCTTATGACTTATGATCTCCTCATTCTCCCACCCCCAGATACTATCCAATCATTTATATATATATATATATATATATATATATATATATATATGAATCATTTATTTATATATCAGCCTATAAGAAAGTTTCTTATTCCTCTTTAGGTCATATGCCTATCCTTGAATGAATCACTGTGATGTAGGGAAGAAGTGAGATGGTGGTTGTAGAATTGTAATTGGAAATGATTGAAATAGTCTGGCCAGTTTGGGTCCCACTGTGGAATAGAAGTATGCCGCAGAGAATGACAGTTCTATCAGTACCACATGGAGAAAGGAGTAGGAGATAGTGCCCCCTAGAATTAAAAGAAACAAAAAACAGAAGAAAGGCAGGGTGTTCAGCAAAAGGGTTGCAGGACCATAATACAACAGATGTCTGCTTGGTCATCTTTAATGTCACTTTAAAATAAATGTATAAGTTGGAGGATAAAAACATTCGTGTATTTGAATAGAGTCATTATTCATTGAATAAAGGGGCTAGGTTAATTTTTCCCTCCCCTTCTTGATTTTCAAACATCTTTATCAAATATACTGCTTACCTGTAGAAGTAAAACATATTCATTTGAAGTGATAAAATATCCGCTAATTTTTGTGAGCAGTATACATTGATATTTATGTTTACTTTGAGTCCTTATACAACAGGACAAAAGAAATCTTTAGGAAAATGGAAAGTTTACTTAATTATTGCATTGCTAAAACGTGTGCTTTTATAATGGGGGGCTATATTTTCTTTGTAGGATTTTGTAATAGGTCTGACATATATGTATATACTATATCAAAGATTAACATACTTATAACAGATTATGTAAGAATTAGAAGTAGAATAAAAGTATGACAGTAAATATATATGGCCTAGTTGCATGTTGCTGCTTTTTTAAGAGTGAAAGACCTTACCTCTCCAAGGATCGGAATTGTTCAACTTTTGGTGACTGATAAGGAAGTAAGTAATCGTGTTACCAGTGCTCACTTCTTATGCAGAACGACAGCATTGGAATCATTTCAGTTCTGTAATGTAATGAGAAAAAAAATTTTAAATTTCAACTAGAAAAATCAATTACATGTAGAAGTACCCATGAACATCTTAAATATTTTTACACTAATAAGGGTCCAGGAAGTAAAATATCTAAGGTGCTTAATCTGTTGATTTTTTTTTTAAAGTTTAAAAATTCAAGTTTACAGATGGATACATGAGAGGTTGACTTGTTTTACATTTCAAATGTTCTACTTTGCAAAAGGAATCATTTAAAAAAAGATGAAGTCCTGAATTTTGAGTAAGTCACTTTGGGGTTAGGAATACTTGTTCTTAAGAAAGAAAAAAGAGTAGGACATACTTGTATTGCAGAAGAAGTATAAATTAGGATTTTAAACAGACTAATACTAACTTCCAGTTTTACTTTTATCCAAAGGAGTAAAGATTACAGGAATATATTTGTAGGAACAAATTCATATTTCATATCCCAATGTAATAAGGTCAAAGAGCTTTGATAAAAGTAGTATGTCTACATTTATATCAAATTTCATACACAAAGGCTTTTGGATAAGAGTGTATTAATCTGACCAGTATATTTTGCTTGCTTCTCAGAGTGGCATCATAAAAATAAATGATAGTTTTGCTGCATTAGAGAGCCTGGGGGAAAGGTGTGTGTGTTCCTGTGCACATGTGTTTTAATTGGTTTTCAGTAGGTTGTAGGTTTATACTTACCATGTTTTCTATTAAAATACTCCTACTGAACTAGTAGAATAAAGAAAACATGTTTTAATTCTACAAAAATACTGTGTTTTTATATAGAGAGCTTTAAAGTTTTTTTTTGTTCTCCAAATATATTGCTTAAACACACAAGTAAAGAAAAATTTTAACACTTTGCCAGAAGTATATTGAACATTAGTACACTGTTCTGCTTCAGAATAAGCTTAGGAATTGTGTAGTTATGCACCTCTAAGCAAATCAGTTAATAAATTTATGTCTGAAAAAATAAGAATTATCATAACTTTATACCTGAAAATGCCTTCTTTTTTTTTTTTTTTTTTTTTTACAGATTCAGAGAGAGGGACAGACAGACAGGAAGGGAGAGAAATGAGAAGCATCAGTTCTTCGTTGCAGCTCTTTAGTTCAGTGATTGCTTTCTCATATGTGCTGTAACTGGGGGGGGGGGGCTACAGCAGAGTGAGTGACCCCTTGCTCAAGCCAGCGACCTTGGGCTTCAAGCCAGTGACCATGGGGTCATGTCTATGATACCACGCTTAAGCCAGCGACTCCTCGTTCAAGCTGGTAAGCCCATGCTCAAGCTGGATGAGCCCGAGCTCAAGCTGGTGACCTCAGGGTTTCAAACCTGGGTCCTTTGCATCCCAGTCCGATGCTCTATCTGCTACACCACTGCCTGGTTAGGCTATACCTGAAAATGCTTTGTATAGAAAACTCCATAGTTACTCTAAAACTGAGAAGTTAGTATATTCTAGCATTGTCAATTTCCTGAACGGTCAAAAAAGATTATTCACACTTTCTAGGAAGTACTTGATGTACTAAACTGTTTCAGCTCAAACTTTCCTTTTCCCTAGAATTTATATAGTTCTTCCAAGAATTGACTTGGTTTGTTTAGAAATCCTGTTAAGACATTTCTGATTACCAGCCTTCACAGCACGTGAGATGTTCCCTGGTTCCAGTTTTTGCAGCAGGGTTTGTGAAAGCCAGTTTTGTCTTCCACCCTGGGCTCAGGTAATGTTATGAACGGTGACGCCTCTTCTCCACTAGAGAGCATTCTACATATGTAGCCGCTCCTCTCATACAACAAAATGTTTGATGTTCTCTCTCCTAGTTTCAGGCTAGATGGAGTTATGTCAGTTAGCCTAAGTTATTTTACATTATGATATCATTATGACTTCAGTTATAAATATTTTTTATTCCACTCTGTTGTTTGGTTCTTCTCTGCTCTATTTCTTAGTAACTTAGTACAGTCCTCTTCAAGTTTAACCCCAAGGATGGGTCATTTGTGTACATATGCAAAGAAATACCTATACCATATCACTCTACAATAAAAAGGAATGGTCTAGTATGCACAACAACATGGATTTTTCTCCAGAACACTGTATGATTCGATTTATATGAAATTCTAAAATAGACAATGGCAGCAAAGTAGAGGATCAGTGGTTGCCAGGGGCTCGATGTGTTGGGAAGATTAACTGCAAGGGGTATGGGGGAACTTTTTAGATCCACGAAAATGTTCTCTGTCTTGATTGTGATGGGAGTTATATGGGTGAATACATACCCATTGTCATACTCATTGAACTCTATGCACTTTAAATGAGTACCTTTTATTATACTGGAAATTATATTTGAGGTTGTTTAAAAAAAACACCAAAGTCTAAAATAAAATAGGTCATAAGTAATGAAGTATAAACAAATGTGTTCAAAAGTATACTGTCAACCTCAAATTAGTAATAGAGAAGTAGTCCACAGTACATTAAGTTGAGTATTGTATTTTGAATGTCACTAATAGATGTAGAAATTTGTGTTGGTGTCCATTACTGTATCATGGTATGTGTAAAGATACTTTAGTATTGCATAAACTAAGTTAATGACAGTAATCCAGGGTTTTTAAGGTGCTTTATAAGTGTAAGCACTTTGCAGCATTTTAATGTAATATGCACTCTTTTTATTCTCTATAAATTTTACATTTTTTAGTCTGTTACAACTTAGTCACACAATTCAGATGATTAGGTATAATTTAATATTTTCTGAAATATTAAAGATAATTTCTGAATTTATTAAACATTAAAAAATGATTCTAAATACCTGGCTGTATTAAGCTAGCTAGCTTCAGAGTCTGTCCAAATGCCATGTCCAGTCTTTCAGGTGACTAGACAGATAAAATAGTATATGATATCAGGCATAGATTTATGATCACATCAAATAAATATGGTGATGGCCATAAAAAATCAACCTAAAAATAAAATCTGAAACTTAAGCCCTTGGGTCAATCTCATTTACCCACTTAAAGTTTTATTCTTTCATCTTTTTATTCTAGTTTGAGGAGTATAGAACGTCTTGCACAGAAGTTATTTTGAAAAAACAAAGACCTGAAATGTATGCTTTACATTTCTAAGTGGTAATGCCTGTCTGAATATAAAACTTTGTCTTTGTAGTTTCTGTTTTGTCATTAAAGATTTTTGAATAGCTTGCTTTTTACTTGGCAACTTTCATTATATGTCGTGTAAGCACCATCCCAGGTGGAATAATCTAAACTTTTAAATTCAAGGTCTAAAAGGTCAAGAAGATTTAGAATCCTCTTCACCACCACTTTCCTAGACTCTTCCCTGGTATTTTTAACAAAATCAGAAGTGAAGAATTTTTCTTTTTTTCAGAATTTCTTACCTTTGCACTTCAAATCAGTGCAAAGGGGAGAAATGAATGCTTCCTGGGGTCTGGAGAATTGATGTGTAATTTGTCTGAAAAGTTAATGCGTGTGATGCCACAATTCTAATGGAAACGCGTGCTGACTTTGGAGGCCACTCACTGTTGGGGTTCTTGTTTAGTTAGAGCACACTGCCTAGTATGTTATCATATATGATAACGTTGTTGGAGGGTAGATCGATGCTCTGGTGGCTTCCCCATTCTTCGTAAGGTAGTAATAAACTTCATGTAAATGCTTTCCTTTTTTAGAATTTGCTACCTCTATAAAGGTATTAGTTAGCTTCCAGGGTAACATGCAAAGTGTGCTTGATTGAGTCCCCCACCCCCAATTATACTATTCTGTAAACTGGACATTCTAATAATCTTAGTTCCAAGTTTATATTTCTTGCTGACAGATTTAAAGAAAGCATTTTGTTCTCTCATAACCTTACTGATGAACCATACATATATAAGCTTTGTAAAATGGGATGGTATGAAGACAATGTAATAAAGTGATAAGTGGTATTTAGTGAAGTTCTGAAATATATAGCATGTACAAAAAGAAAATCCTTTTGGCTTTAGTTAGTGGAGAAAAGTAGTGGACACACATAGGTGTGGTAGGAACTTCTAAGGGTTTGAGAAAAGAGGGACTGTCATTCATGATGAGGTTTGGGCCAAAGTGAGCAGATTAATCATGAACCAGGAACGCCATGTACAGTAACTTCCCTAAGTACAAACAGGCTCAGGAAAGGCGGACTCTGGAAGTAAACCTAGCAGTCCGCTGGAGGGGCCGTGGGAAGAGTCTGCTGAGTTTGAAACAGGGTGATGACCTGAAGGATTTTATAGTTTTAATTTTATTTCTCTTTATAAAAGTTTGTTTTGCATTTCACATGTCTAGGTTTAAGAAAATCTACCAAGAAGCGCAGTGAATCTCCACCTGCTGAGCTCCCCAGCTTGAGGCGGAGCACGCGCCAGAAGACCACGGGCTCCTGTGCGAGCGCCAGGTGAGGACTTGGGTCACGGGGTTGGAGCCTTTGTTCTGTTCAGGGGAGGCTGCCAGCGAGTTGGTCATCTCCGCGTTTTCAGTGACGGCTGATGTTTTCACTTGAATATTGAATAAAGACACTGAATTTAAATATTATTATTACTTTTATGAATTCTTCCCCAATTTTTATTTATATGTGTTCACTAAGTTTTAATCATACTAGTTTTTGGAGAACAATTATCTTTTACCTTTCCTTTTGCTACATTATTTTCCCAGAGTTATTTCTAGGTAGTTGGTCATTTGGTGGTTTTCAGAGTTCTAGTGTACCAGGACTCTAATGAGCATCTTTATGTAGATTTGGGTTATTGTAAAGGTAGCTAAATTTCCCAGTGGTGTGATTAATGGATCAAAAGGGATGCCTGTTGTTCTGGCTGTAATATGGCCTAATTAATCTCAAAGCGTTGGCACCAGTTCTTGTATTTAAGGGATGAGTGGGAGCAGTGTACTTCATTTTCATTTTGTAGTACAACACCTTACCTGCAAGGAAAATGTAAGTTTTGTTTATATTTCATGTCTCTAGTGCCCATTTCTCTCCATTGCTATTTTGGAACTACCTTTGATGTGGTACAGTGTATTATTTATTTCTCACATACTTTTATTAACTAATTGGGAATCATAAATTAAAGTTAAAAATATTTTTCTTGCGGTTTCATTTCTGCATTTTCCAGCTTGGTTGTCAGTGGCTCAAGTGCACTTGTGCTGCTAACCTTCCCCAACCATATAGGAGTTTTCTTTCATTTACGTGTGGTCTGTTCTCTCTACTAAAAGTGCCAAAAACCAGTGAGGGGTGAGTGACTTTAGTTTACCTTTTCTCTTCTGACTTAGGTTGGTAGGCAGGTCTTAGTACCTCTTATAGTTCTCTAAAGCAATTGGTTGACTGCTGTCGGCAGTGGGGACAGTAGTGACATAGGAAACAGTATGACTTGTTGCCTGTGAGTCATAAGAAAATGACTCTGAGCATGACCGGTGGTGGCACAGTGAATAGAGCATCGACCTGGGACGCTGAGGTTCGAAATCCTAAGGTCGCTGGCTTGAGCCCGAGGTCACTGGCTGCAGCAAGGGATCACTGGCTCAGCTGGAGGGACTTCCTCTCCCTGGTCAAGGCACACATGAGAAACAATCAGTGAACAACTAAATGTCACAGCTACAAGTTGCTTCTCATCTCTCTGCCTGTCTCCCTCGTTTAAAAAAAAAAAAAAATGACCCTGACTGCTTAAATATCTACCTTTCTATTTATTTTCTAGTTCTGTCTGGATTGTTTAAAATATCTGGAGTTGGTTCACCTATTTGCTTTTGTGGTTTCTTGGCCATATAGGCAGACTCTATTTTATTACATTTCACGATACTATGTTTTTTTACAAATAGTTTTAATCATACTAGTTTTTTGAGAATACTTCATCTTTTACCTTTCTTGTTGTTGCTACATTGTTTTCACAGTTATTTCCAAGTAGTTGGACATTTGGTGGCCTTCCACCAGTCATAAAGATGACAGCTCACTGACAGCTCAGATAATGGGTAGCATTTTTTTTTTAAGCAATGAAGTTTTTTTGTATGTTTTATACAAGGACAGAGATAGAGTCAGAGAGAGGGATAGATAGGGACAGACAGGAACTGAGAGAGATGAGAAGCATCAATTATCAGTTTTTCGTTTTGACACCTTAGTTGTTCATTGATTGCTTTCTCATATGTGCCTTGACCGTGGGGCTACAGCAGACCAAGTAACCCCTTGCTTGAGCCAGCGACCTTGGGTCCAAGCTGGTGAGCTTTTTGCTCAAGCCAGATGAGCTGCGCTCAAGCTGGTGACCTCGGAGTCTCAAACCTGGGTCCTCCACATCCCAGTCCAACGCTCTATCCACTGCACCACCGCCTGGTCAGGCAAGCAATGAAGTATTTTTAAATTAAGGTTCCAGACATTGTTTTTTAGGCATGGTGCTGTTGCACTCTTAACAGTCTGCAGTATAGCATAATCATAACTTTTATGTGTACTGGGAACCAGAAATTTGTGGGACTTGATTTACTATTCACTTTTTTAAAGTGGGCTGGAATCAGACTCACGGTATCTTTGAGGTATGCCTGTACTTTCACAGGGACCTCTGAGAAAATTTCTTAGCTTTTTAGAGCTTTTGTCCTACTTTGGGGCACATTTTGAATCCACTTACCCAAGGTTTATAATCTGAGATAACTGAATTTACTGTGATTAAAAATTAATTTTAAGCTTAATATGAAGAGTCATGTATGTAATTTAGTGTCTTGTCTTTCTCTATAGCCTTCTTCTGCTTGTGACAACTTTCTTAGTGCACATGAAATCATTTACTATACCTGGTCATGCTGTGCACGAGCTGTCTAGCCACCTGCCTAGAATGCTTATCTTAAACTTTTTCAGACTTCGTTGAGATTTCTCACTGATCACGTTTATAATCAGCTACAGCTGTGTCGTTGTCTTTGCCTACTAATACTGCTTGAGTGCCGCAGCCACAGCAGTTAGCACAGTGTGTATCATGTGGTTGGTAACTTAAATGTTAAATGGATGAATTAATTTGAATCCCACTAATTTATAGCTTGGCAAATTGGGTTTGGAATGAGCTATTTCACTGTGAAATTAGGGTTAACGAAATAAATTTCTGTTTAGGATGGATTTCTTTTACTAATTGGAAGAACAAACTCTTTAGTGCTCTTTGGTCATTCAGGGCCTGCTTCACATGTCTGCTTCTTTCTTTTTCTTTACTAGACAGCATCTAATTTCACTGTAGTTTGACTTGAGTCTAAAACACTTTTTAGCTGTAGGTTTCTGCATTTCCTAAAGAAATTAGGAGAGCTGCCCTTTAAGCCATGTTAAGTTGTAATAAGTTAGGAAAGTCTTGTTTCTACCTGTTTTTCTATTAAAATAGAAAAAAGTCATTAATAAAATGTAATTTGCTTCATGAGAAATGACTGATCATTCTTTTTTCAATACCTTATACTGTGCCTTAATTCTAAACAAGTATCTTCACAACTTTCATGTTTTTATTTATAAATATTAAATCTTTAATTCTTTTTTTTAAAAGATGGAGCTGTTGTCCATTATTAGGGTATATTTTGACTTACAGAGTCTGAAACTTAGGTGATAGGAATTTTCTCCATCTTCTCACCCCTTTTTCTTTTCCCTTTTGTAAGGTATCAATCTGAAAGTCTCTGTTGATTCATTATTTACCCTGGAAGTAGGGATCTTTTGTAAATGAATTGAATTGTCTCTGCAGAAGGAGTCACTTTCTCATTTAATTGGAAGTGTTTAAAAATCCTTTCTTTCTGTAAGGATGACAACAGCTCATAGCAGCACAAAAGCTTGTATTGTGAATGTGATATAACTTGGAAGAATTTTAAATATACAGCCTTAGTTGTTAGCCATCGCGATTTTCTGCAACAATTTCTGTGTAACAAGAAGAAACTGGCTTTGTGCTACATGCATTGGAGCTTTGTGCTGTGTGTCATTACTCCTGGTCACTGGTAGTGCTGCCTGTGATGGCGTTTTTCTGTTCAGTCGGCGAGGCTCTGGCCTGGGCAAAAGAGGAGCAGCTGAAGCTCGTCGGCAGGAGAAAATGGCAGACCCAGAGAGCAGCCAGGAGACGGTCAACTCTTCAGCTGCGCGGACGGACGACACTCCCCAAGGAGCTGCAGGTAGGGCGGCACTGCTTAGCCCTAAAATGCATCTGTGTATCTTACTGGTTTATTTGGGGATCAATTACTTTTTAAGTATATCAAATGTAATGGAAGAGAGGGGACAGAAATGTACTAGACGCTTATCATCAAGTGACATTCTTTTGCTCTTGTTTCACTTTATAAGTTTGGGGTTTTTTTTTTTATTAATTGGATTCAGTGGTTAATTTTTTTCCAAATCCAAATTTGTGCTACTTATATTGAAAGGATTTTTAGGAGGAATTATGTCTATTTCTATTTAAGTTTCTTATATTAATGACGACATATGTTAATTGGCCATTGTTTGAAAATTTTAATTCATTATAATAAAACTGTAAGGATATGGCTTAATTCACTTTATACATATGTAAATTTTAATTTAGAATGTTGTAATCCCTAAAATTTAACAAATATTCTATTTCAATCTAAGCAACTTCAAGAATACTATTTATATTCTCATGGGCTTCCAGTTTTTATTTTTGATATCTTAGCATAGCAAAAGTTCAGGACCCCCTCTGTACTCCCTCCTTCAGCTCTAAATGTGTATCCATTGACAATACCAAAAGAAGGCTAATACTTCTATGACTATTTGTGGCTAACAGGTCTTAAATGTAGCTTGTCATGAACATTTCTCACTAGCATTAAGAACCAATTTTTAAAAAATGGTGCAGTTCATCATTATAAACTTATGGGGAAGATTCCATGAAATCAGGATAACACATTGGTTTTTATGTAGGCATAGATATTCTTACATTTGAACAAAGCTCTTTCATGTACTATTGTTTAATATTAGAATATGTGTTGCTTTTCTTCAGTGCTTGTGGTTGATCATATGTCCTCATTTGTCAGGAAGGTTCTGGTTTGGCCGCCACTGTCCATGTTTTACGCCTTTCTTTCTCAGCTTTCTGTCCAGCCTTACATTTTACCACTGACTTTCCCGTTATGTACTTGGTAAACTTACAACATCTCTTCTGATAGGAGGGGATGTTTTTCTGTACTTCGTTCTCAAATAGTTTTTCTGAAAAGTTAAATGGTAGATTTAGGGGAAAATAACAGTCCATTGGACATGCAGTTCTTTGAAGCTTTTTATGGTACACAGCCTCTCCTTCCCAGTGTTTTAATGTTTATTTCAAGTCTGAACATGGAAGTGGGGCAAATCCCACATGGATGACAGAAATGGAGCTGCTGAGAATGTAGTTAAAGTGGACTCATTACAGTAATTACAATAGCAAACAGTTATGGCCTGTGCACTCGCTCTATTGCAGACACAGTATTAAGCACTTCACATATATTCTCATTGAATAGTCGAAACAACCTGCTTAGGTGTGAATGTTGTTGTCCTTACTTTATAAATGAGGAAAACCTGAGCACATAATGGTTAAGCTTGCCCTGAATTACAGACTAAGATGTGTGACTGTCAAATCCAAGTCTTAGAAAAGAAGTGCATATTTACAATGGCTGTGTCATTCTGCTTCTTAGGATTATAAGAGTTTAATTCACGTGAATATAATTAGAAGCTAGAATGAGGGGGTGGTGTGTCCAATTTTGTTCCCTGGTATATTTACTTAAGAGGATAAAAGCTTCAAGGGATTATTAATATTAAGTTCTTAAGACTGCCCACCTGAGCACTCACCTATGTTTTCTTATCACTCATTGGAAATCACAGCATGACCTAGGTATTTTCCAAGGTTACGTAGAAGATGCATGTGGCTCATTCCCTGGTATTAGAGCCACACTCACTCCGTTACACTCTGAAGGCTGGATCCCTAGTGGGGCCTGCAGCAATTCTGCCTCACGTGACAGCAGCTCTGGGGAAACAGGCGGATGGCTTACTAGCTTTATAGGACGTTCTTCAGAGTCATGGGCTTTTAACTTTTTTTTTTTCATTTACAGTTGACATGCAATATTATATTAGTTTCAAGTGTACAACCAGTGTAATGTGCTTTAGTTTCTCAGTATGTAAGATGGGAATTCAGGGAAACAGGACCGTGTCAGTGAGTGGGGAATATAGATTGGTGATGGTAACAGTGTCTGTGGCAAGTGCTGTTCTCTGCAGCTCTTACACAGCTAAGACTCCCTTCGTTTGAAGCACTTATTTTGAAATAATGTATTACTAATTTAAAGAGATTAATTTAATCTCTTGAGTGTTATTTGTATATTCATTTTTTTAGTGTTACTTATTTTTTAAGATCCTATCTTCTTGACCTTCAATGGAATCATTGAAATAAGTGCATTTCTTTTTCTTTTCACATGAAAATATTAAAGCATTGGCTGACTTGCTTATATCACCCTGACTTTGCCAGTGTGTTGACACTTAGGGAAGTTTTTTGATAACAGTGTCCCTGCTGGGTCTGAAGTATACTGTGGGGGAGCCCAACCTCTAGCTTTTCATAGAAGTGCCAGTTTGTGAGGTTGAAAGTTAAGCGCCCCAGAAGTCTGGCAGGGGGTAGTTTGGGCTCCATCATAACTGTGCACCCCTCTTTATGGCTGATACTGTCTGGGAAACATTTTTATTTTTTTACAGAGACAGAGAATCAGAGAGAGGGATAGATAGGGGCAGACAGACAGGAACGGAGAGAGATGAGAAGCATCAATCATCAGTTTTTCGTTGTGACACCTTAGTTGTTCATTGATTGTTTTCTCATATGTGCCTTGACCACGGGCCTTCAGCAGACCGAGTAAGTAACCTCTTGCTCGAGCCAGTGACCTTGGGTCCAAGCTGGTGAGCTTTTGCTCAAACCAGATGAGCCCACGCTCAAGCTGGCGACCTTGGGGTCTCGAACCTGGGTCTTCTGCATCCCAGTCCGACGCTCTATCCACTGCGCCACCGCCTGGTCAGGAAACATTTGAGATACTAAAGTGGAGAATTGGAGAATCAGGTTTGTAGAAACCAACTCGGCTTTTTTTTTTTCTTTTTTTTTTTAATTTTTCTCTTCTTTACTTTTGTTTAGGACCACTACAGCTCAGATTGCTACCATGTCACGTGATAACCAGGGCTCATAAAAGGTTTAATTATATTCCTAACAACATTCTTCTGGCCTTGCTCACAAGGTTTCATGACACTAAAAGAAATCTTCCTGTTGTCTCCTGTACTTAGGTATCTGGTGAGCCTTTACTGGTTTCTGTCAACTAACTTGAATTCTGTCAGCATTCTGATATTTTGCCTTTGCTTTCTGCCTAAGAGGCTGCATCTGTGCAAGAGTTAAAACTTGAAGCTCCATAATAAAATTCTTGTATTCTGACTTAAACAACAAATTTTCTCCATTGTTTTCTATCATCTGTACATTGGACACTATCTTACGTGATCCTCTGAAAATAGGCTGAGACCAGATGGGAGTGATGCCAATTTAAACAACAAAAAAACACCCACACCTCTTAAAACCTGGCATTGGATTTTCTCTGCTGATGCTCCTACTTTTTATTCATGTTTGAGGACAGATCTTGTGCATGTTGCCCAAGGAGGTTTGACGCCCTGACTAAAGAACTCTCATTAACTCTTGATTATTGATTATATTTCCTTATCTGCATGACTTTACGAACAGCCATCAATAGACTAGACTAGTTTGATTTATCTAATTTGGTAAAAGCTTACATACAGGGATTTACAGTAAACATACTGAACACTTGCCATCAAAGGACTGTCAAAGGATCTTTTTTCTTTAGGTCCAGTAACTGATTTCCATCAAAACAGGTACTTCACTGCCATTCAAAATCAGAATATCCTGGCCCTGGCTGGGTAGCTCAGTTGGTTAGAGCATTGTCCTGACATGATGAGGTTGCAGGTTCGTTCGCTGACCAGGGCATAAACAAAAATCAACCAGTGACAGCATGGTGGCATGACTGAGTGGAACAACAGATTGATGTTTCTCTCCCTCCCTCTCTACCTTCCCCCTCCCCCCCCCTCCTTCCCCTCTTTTCCCTTCCTACCCTCCCCCTTCCTCTTTCTCTAAAAAGGAATTTTTAAAAAACAGAATATCCCTGCTCTTTCTTGTAGTGGTTCTGTGGTTCCCTTAAGGTTGGGGCCCTGCTATTACAGCCTTAGCAGCTCTAATAAAAAGTTGTGTCTTGGTGAATGTCTTTAGGCAGTGAGATTTGAGATAGTCATTATTATGTAAGTCATTAGAATAATGTTTAAAAGTAACAAAGTGAAACCTTTTAAAAGTGTGGGTTGTAGATCTGTAGAATGTTTTCAAGACCAGTGGACATTGATAAACTTAAAAGACCAGCATTATTTTACAAGTGAATTTTTGTTTTTTTTCTCAAAAAAATGTGTAGTTCCAGAGTGTGTGAAAACCAGCGATTTAATTTGTCAAAACTTTATATTTGCTTTCCACATAATTGGTAGAGTTTTAAAGCACATTTAAGAGCTTTAAGAACCCCTTCAAATTCACTTATAAATGGGCCCTAATAACAGTTTTTTTTAGCAAGTTTCTGTATCATGTGAAGAAGCAGCTCTCCTTGAATGAAGAAGTACTGCTGAAGAATATATTTAAGGAGCTTATAGCATTTACTTTTTAAAGAGTACAGCCTATGAGGTCAGACTTGCTATAAGTTCAACTCTTGATCGTTGGTAGCCATCTGACCTTGGGCAAGTGACCTCAAAACCTCAGTTTTCTTGTGTGCGTGATAATGCTTAGAATACCTCTTTGTATGACTGTAAGGAAACATGTAGACACAGCCTGCATATAATGTAAGCATTTAATAAATGCCACCTATAAGTAGCATTGGAAAGTACAGTTATTGATTGTCTTCTTTTTCTTTACCAGAAGTATAGATCTTGCTAAACTCTGAAACTCTTTAATGTAAGCATTCTGTTAGCCTATAACTGCAAACTTTGGTGTGGCTCACATTTTCTGTAAAGGGCCAGATAGTTAATGTTTTAGGCTTTATATAGGCTCTGTCGGAACTACTCAGCTGTGTGGGCATAGTGTGAAAGCAGCTGCAGTCAGTATGTGAATGAGTGAGTTTGGCTATGTTCTAATAGTTTTATTTACAAATTGATGTGCTAGATGGGATTTGTCTTGTGGGCCAGTGTGCTGACTCCTGTCATAAACCATACATTTTTCTATAATAAAAAGAAACTCCAATGAAATGATAGAAAATACTTAATGAGGTATGAAGAAAAATATTAAGAAAAAACACATTTGATGTGGTACATTAGCATCCCTTTCTTCAGAAAAGCTCTTTTAAATTCATATGCTACCCATGTGCCTCTTTAAACAATGATGATAAAAATATTCTTCCTGGCTTGCATATTCTGTCACTGTTTGTCAGTTTTACAGGGCTTATGGCAGGAGTCCCCAAACTTTACACAGGGGGCCAGTTCACTGTCCCTCAGACCATTGGAGGGCCGCCACATACAATGCTCCTCTCACTGACCACCAGTGAAAGAGGTGCCCCTTCCGGAAGTGCGGCAGGGAGCTGCATGCTGCCCGAGGGCCGTAGTTTGGGGACGCCTGGCTTACGGTATCGTGGTTGAGGTGGTTTATACCTAAATTTTCATCTGTATAAAAACATGGTTTAGAACTCAATGGACACTGAAAGGAGAAACAGTAACCTGCTAATTGTACAGGAATATTGTTTGATCTCCTGGTCACATTCGTAGCAGAATGAATCCCTGTTTGCTTAGACTGATTACAGATCAGGTTAGCATTTGGGGTAGTCGACTCCTTCTGAATCTGGACTCTTCGTCTTTCACTTGACATCTTCGTTGCCCTCTCCTTTGTAGGACAGTGTTTTGCAGTCATCTGTTAGTTGTGTATTTTAATATTTTGTCCTGGAAATAAGAGTGTAATCTTTATATACTCTCGAAATTAAAGGAAACAGATGAAAGATTTTATTAAGACTATAGTCTAGTGATAAAGCAGATGGAAGAAGGAACACATCTATAGGGAACATTCCCCCAAGTGTCAGTTTTGCTTTCTATTATGTTTGTGACTATGGATTTGCCCATCTATTCAATATCAGTAGTTAGCATTGTTATCTTCATGAACTTCTGGTAGAGGAGCTCAGGACAGAACTTAATTTTAGGAACAATAAAGGTATAAGGACTCTTATATAAGGCATGTGTGAATGCAATACAAAGGTTGTGTTTCTTTGCTTGTGAAGCACTGAAGTTGAGCCATCTTTTCATGAAAGCTATAAGGCAAAGTCTAGAAGAACCGCTTAGTGTGCAATGGGCAGATATTTAATTGCCTTTATTCATTGTAGTTTGTAAAACTCCATTTTCTTTTTTAAGATAAACCAGACATAATGACTTTAAGTTTCCTCTCTTAACTCTTGCCCTTTTTTCTCCCCTCCTTGGAAGCCTCTAGTTCTGTAGCAGGGGCTGTGGGCATGACCACCTCTGGGGAGAGTGAATCAGATGATTCCGAGATGGGACGATTACAAGGTAAAGACAGTTTTGAGCTTATAAGAAAACATTACTATGAGCTGCCTGTTACTACTCTTCTTTGTTAAAATTGAGATAAGCTTGTTTGAACTTAATCGCGCAATGCCTATACCTCCAAGAAAGCTTCTTAGTTAGGGTGATTTGATGATTTTGAATTGGATAATGATCTCCTGGCTCCTTTTTTTTACTGTTAGCTAAACAGAATTTTACATATATTTATTTTGAATGTTTTTAAATCGTCATTATGTTCGCATGTGTAGCTGGTAACAAATTAAGGAAGATCCTGAAAGGGGGTAGCTTACTATATTGTTTTCTGGACCTAATAACATAATGCATCTAGTAGGGTGCTTTTTTTGCCACATTCTTTTGTATTCTTGATCACTTGTTTCAATGAATGTAAACTGTGACATAATCTCCAAGTATTTTAGTATTATAAGTGCCCTTTAAAAAGCATTTTTATGTATATGCTCTTTCTAAGTGGATAGGTATATAGTTTTATCATCTTCAGATGGTTGGTTACCAGTTGTGAGACTTACAAGAAATATATTATTTATAAATAAGTTTCAGATTGTTGTAAGTTCCTGAAGTAACTTAAAAACAGTCTCTCTTTGATTAGAACTCTCATGAAAACAGGTTTCCACTTTCTTGGAACTGATAAAAATAATTTTGCATGGTTTTAGAGGCTTGTATGACCAGTACATGATTGGAAAATATCAGAGGAAGAACAGTGGAAGGGTATTTAACATAATTTCTTCAAAATAAGTATATATTTACTTTGAGTTTTTTGTGGACTGTTCACACAGTTCCTGCTGGCACACTGATACAATTTAATACCTTCATAAAACCTTAAGTTGCCTTATTGCTGGCTCATGAGTGGGTCTAACTCATATTAATATAATTAATATGAGAGTGGTCTTGAAAGTTTAATGTAGCTTCCCTTAGAGTTCAGAATGGAATGTAACACTGTCTAAATCAGTTTTGTGAGGTGATGAGCTGCTTGAAATTTTTAGGTAAAATTCGTTGCATTAACAATTGAACTACTCCTGCGCTTTTTTCTTTAGCCCTGTTAGAGGCCAGGGGTCTTCCTCCTCACTTGTTTGGTCCTCTTGGTCCTCGGATGTCACAACTTTTCCACAGAACAATTGGAAGTGGAGCTAGTAAGTAAATACTTTTAAATTTATTGTCTTCTCCAAATCCGTAATAATTAATTAAGTGCTATTTTTATTGCTTACATATTGATGTAAGTTTTCATGAATTTTAATAACCTGTTTTTAAAAATAAAACTTTTGCATATTCTTGCCTTATATACAACAACTCTTAAGATTTTTTTCTGTACTTTTATTTTTGATTACTGAATTGGAATCATTTGAAAACCAAAATTTGGGCCTGACCTGTGGTGGCTCAGTGGGTAAAGTGTTGGCCTGGAATGCTGAGGTTGCTGGTTCAAAACCTGGGCTTGCCTGGTCAAGGTACATATGGGAGTTGATGCTTCCTGCTCCTCCCCACCTTCTCTCTCTCTCTCCTCACTAAAGTGAATAAAAATTAAAATAAACAAAAAAAAAAACCCGAAAGTTTATAGCATGGTTGACTCTTTATTTGAGCTGTAGAAGAGTAAAGAATTTCGTATGAGGTCCTGGTCAGTTTGCTCAGTGGATAGAGCGTCTTGGCCCTGAGTGCAGAGGTCCTGGGCTCAATTCCTGACCAGGGCACACATGAGAAGTGATCATCAACTTCTCTTGCCTTCTCTCTCTCCCTTCTCTATCTGTTCCCTTTTCGCAGCCAGTGGGCTAGGTTGGTCTGAGTGTCAGCCTCAGGCGCTGAGGACAGCTTGGTTGATTCGAGCATCAGCCCCAGTTGAGGGTTGTTCGGTAGATGCTGGTCAGGGCACATGCAGGAGTCTATCTCTCTATCACCCTCCTCTCATTTAAGAAAAATTCTCATGTGATTACATTGATTATTATAGCATTTGATGATATGATTTGCATATGTTTACATCTTGAGTTTTTTATGGCTGAATAAAATTTAACCCGTAGACAGTGGAAATATGAGCCTAAACGGAAAGATTTCTCAGCAGAATTCCAGTCCCAATTACTACGCTCAGTTAAATCAAATTAATGCATTATAATTCAGAAATCTTGTCATATATGGTTTGACAACATGACTTCACTTTTAAAGTCTTAATTTGTAACTAAGCATAACTTTTGCATAATTGCAAAGCTAGTTAAATTCTTTATGGTATAGGATACTATCTTTAGCTTCCTTCAGCAAAATTTATATTTAATCATGTTTTATTAACTCCATTGATAATCTTTCCATAGAATCAGTAGGCTAAATGAGGACTTTAGCCTTGATTAATTTCAGAATTTCTGAAGTGTTACTTTCTGAAGTCTGTTAATTTTCTGAACTCTAACTCTGATATTAACTCTGATCTTACTAATGCGTGCTTATAATTTTCTATCAGATATGCAAAGTTTTTTTAATGTACCATGTGTACATGTGCTCACACATATGTACTTGTACTTGAGGGTTTTTCAGTATCTTGGTGTTAGCATGTAACAGGAAATTTAATAAGCAGCTTGTACTTTTGTTTTTTGTTTGTTTTGCTGCGCTGATACTCAGCTCTCAGCATACACTGTTGCAGGGTTCTCATGAACACTGGAATGTAGATTTTTATTTAGAGTCGTTTATTCAATACGGTATTGTGTTGAGTCTTAAATTGAGTCTTAAACAGAATAAGGGGAGTTGTTGCCCACATGGAGCTTTCATGCAAGAGGGTGACCCTGGCAGTAAAGAAGACAATTCCACAGTAAACTTTCAGGTGGTATTAGCACAGTGATGGAACACAGCACTGGGTCAGAGTGCAGGGTAATTGCTGGAGCAGTGTAGATGGGCTGCTTGGAGACACCTCTGAGGCAGGGTGATCTTTGTGAAGTCTTAACTGAGGTGAGGAAACCAACTCTGCACAGGTCTGGGGGACAGAGGAAGTACACCCCGTGGAGGGAAGGAGCTTGGCATATTTGAGGAAGAGCTCATGGAAAGAGGGAAGGCGGAGGAGGGATGGAGGACAAAATTGGAGAGGTTTGGCTCTCGCCAGGTCATGGAGGACCTTGGCAGGCCAGGAGCAAGTGTAGGGTGGTCAGGAGCCTTTGAAGGGTTTAGAAGAGGGGATGACATGATCTTTCTCTTGAAAAAGATGGGCTCTATGGGAAGTAAGTTGAGAGTGCAATAGTATAATAACCTCCAAGAGCTCCAGGCGTAATTATCAGTCCATAGCAACCATTGTTGCATTTATATCTTCAGCCATTGGCTCCACTCCTCAAATTATTTTAGAGCCAACTTAGGTATCACTTCATCTGCATGTATTTGGATTTGTAACTATGAAAATAGGGACATAAAGTATTTAGTCAGTGTTGTGGGTATCTTAAGAAGATTAAATCTTTACTATTATTAAGTATCTTTTCAGAGTTCAAATGATCCAGTTTCATAAATCCACATAAAAATTTTGTTTCATTCAATCAGGATTAAAATACAATCTGTACATTACCATGAGTTAATGTGTTTCTTAAATTTTTTGTGTTGTTTTAAAGAGAAATTTGATTTTATTTATTTTACCACTTTATTTCTGGGGAAAAGGTTGAGAAGAAGAGTTGTGCAGGGCTACCTAAGGGTATTAGCATTAAAACATTGCAAAATTGTGTAAAAGGTCAACCATTGCCCATGGAATTATAAACCATAGACTAGAATCAGGGTAGAGAAGTGTTACAACCCTCCAAGCCGGCTTCAGCAATGCCTACTTCATGGTCAGTTTTATCTTTACCCTCATCAACATCCCTCTTCACATATTAGTTTGAAATTAGTCCCAAGTATTATATAATTTAACTATAAACATTCATCATTTAGCTCCAGATAATACTTCTTAAAACACATGCACAGATTACTTTATATTATCACACTTGAAAAATAAACCAATAATTCCTTTAATAATAAGTATCCAACCAGAGCCATATTTCCATAGTCTCAAATGTTTCATATGTCAGTGTGTTTCTTATAAACTAGTAGTGGAATCTAGAGGCTTTTTCAGATTCAAGTTTGATTCTTTATTTTCTTTTCCTAGTGAGGAAAGACTGCAAAAGTTGCGGTGTCAGTTCTAATGTTAGGAAGCACATCAAGTCTGATTGTCTCTTAAAAACGGTGAAATGAATCACTGCCTATAGCAGGGATTGCAAAATGATACAACCCTGTGTCTAATGATCAGTCTTCACTCATTAGAAGTAAAAGGAGTAATTTAGTAGACATAAACTTATATAAAGAATATCTTTGCCAGAGAATAGTTGGTATTTAAATTTTTTTCCTCCGCTTTATTTACCAGTTTTCAAAATAGTTGGTTTTTGCATTCTCCAAAGTGCTATTATTGTTTAAAGTGTTGTTGTCAGTGAATGGAGACGTCTTTTAGACATTTCAGTGGTTTTCATTTGATGTTTAAATTGTCCGGTCATTGGATGATGGTGGGTTCTCTTTGAGGTTGACTTCTGAATCTTTTTGGTATGATCTCAGTAGTTTTTGATAACTTCCTTGCTTTCTCACATGGCAAGTTCAGCTCCTTCCACTGCCTCCCGCACATACCGTCCGACCTGAAATCAGACATTTCTTCAGAGCCCAGATTTTTAAAAATGGAATGGTCTTTATAGTCCCCAGTCTGGGCTCTAGTTATATTCATTGCCACTGGTTTGATCATTTTTATTAGACACTTTTAATGGACAAACCTAGGAAATAATTGCATTTCATCTTTAAAATAAAAACCATAAATTCATACTAATAACTTCCAGTTTAAATTCAGGGCTACAGGGTTTTAATTGCCTTTATTTTGTATCTTCTTTCTCCCATGCCAAAAGTTCCAGTTCCAAAAACATAGTCAATTCTTTGCATGATATTCATTTACCCTATTTCTTCCTACCTCACCAGTAACCTTTGTTAATTTTATGGCTTGCCCTTGTGTTACTGACTTGAGAAAACGAAAACAAATCCGTGTTGTCTACTTCACACACACTGCTTTCTTAGATAAGGGTGCTAAAATTTACACACTTTACCTTGCTATACCAATCTGTTTTGGTGTTCACTCTCCATGGTTGCTACATATGTAGACTGCAAAAGAAAGATTTCTTTTTTCCTTCTGTAAAGCACCATAGTGCTACTGTTTATTTAGCCAGTTTCCTGTTGAACTGGCTAAATCATTTAGGTAATTTCCAGTCTTGGTTTTGATGCAGTGAAATATGGCTTTTCCTTTTTATTTTCTGTAAAATAGATTTCTGGAAGGGGGACTGCTGTGTAAAAAGGTAAATATGCCTATAACATTTGGCAGCTGTGATAATCACCCTATTTTGGAGTTTACCATTTCTGTGTTCCTGCCAGTCATGTATAGCAATAGCGCGTGGTATCATTCTTCTCACTTTTTAGTAATATATCCTTATGTACTTCTTTCAGTGATTACCCTAGTGATTATAACGCATATCCTTGGTTTATTATAGCCTACTTTATAATAAATTTTATCATAAGCTGTATAAGAACTTTACAATAATTTAACTTTCTTTACCTCCATTCTTGATGCTTTGTTTTTACTTATGCATATGTTACAAACATAGTAAGACATAATTGTCATTTTAGAACATAGGTACCATTTCAGTACTCTCTTTAATTACTTCCTGCATTTTCTTTTTCTTTTAGGGTTTCTCATTAGCCCAGAAACTCCCTTTTCACATAGTAAATGATTGCTAGTAAAGATTTTTTTCCTGCAAATTTTTGATTTGCCTTAGTTTGTAAAAAAGACATTTTTCCAGTTTTAAAATTTTTAGCACTTATAATGTCTTCTAGTTTCTCTAGTTTTTGTTTTAAAGCCTTACTATTGGCCTTTCAAGGTAAGGTCCTTTTCCTCTGGCTATTAAATTTGCTTTTTCAAAATATAATTAAATTTTAGTAGTTTGACTATATTAGGACTTTGTAATATTTTCTTTGATTTTTAATTTGCTTGGGTTTTCCTGAATCTTTGAATCTGAGTTGATATATTTCATCAGTTTTAGAAAATTCTTGGCCACTATCTCTTAAAATGTTTCTCGTACCTCATTATCTCTTCAAATATCCTCCTTCTCTTCCATCTGGGAGTATCAAGATAATACATTTTCAAACTTTGGATTCATTCAATCTGTCTCTCTGACTCCATTTTCTTCTTGTTTCCATGAGATTTTTTTCCTTTTACCCAGTTTGAAAACTATATTGGACAGCTTTTAAAGTCACTAATTCTTTTTTATGCTTTCTTCTTCAGTCCTTTATTAAACTGGTCAGTATTTTCAATTTTTTGTACTATGGTTTTTCGTTCTAAACAGTTACTTGATTTTCAGTATGGATTCTAGTTCCTCAGTTGAAGTTCTTTACAGTCTTACTCTCTTTGTCTGTCTAGGCTGTATTTTCGGTACGGGGCCAGGTAGTACATATTTTGACCTTTATAGACCCAGTGTCTGTTGCAGCTCTTCGACTGGCACTGTGACGTGCGAGCAGACACAGACCATGCGTGCCCAGATGAGCATGGCCGTGTTCCAGTCATGCTTTATTACGGGGGCTGACATTTCTATTTCCATTCAGTTTCACATGTAACAAAATATAACTATTTTTCTTTTTATTGAATTTATTGGGATGACACTCATTAACGAAATTATATAGGTTTCAGGTGTATAGTTCTACAAGGCATCTGTACACTGTATTGTGGGTGCCACTGCAAGTAAGTCTCTGCCCATCACCACTTATCCCCCTTACACTCTCCTCTGCCCCCCTTCCCCTACAGTCACCAAACTGTTGTCTGTGTCCATGAGTTTTTCTTTTTTCTAATTTTTTGCTCAATCCCTTTAGCCCCTCCCCCTCCTGCCAGCAGCAGTCAGCCTGTTCTCTATAAGTCTGTCAAAATGAACTAACAAACAAAATATTACTCTAAATTTTTTCAGCTACTTAAAAATGCAGAAATCATTTTTAGTTCACAAGCAGTCCAAAAATAAGCAGGAAGCTGGGTTTGGCTCTTTATGGAAAATATTTGCTAACTCACCCCTGATCTGTGAAACTGATTCCAAAGTATGGTCCATAGACTCCTGGGTGGTTCCTGAGACTCTTATGTTTATTTTTTAAATTTTTATTTTTCAGTTAGAGTTGACATTCACTATTATATTGGTCTCAGGTGTATGGCATAGTGGTTATGCATTTATACAACTTATAAAGGGAATCCCCTGGTTAGTTTGGCACCCACCTGACACCATGCAAAGTTATTGCAGTATTATTATTGACTATATTCTCTAGGCTGCACTTCACATTCCTGTAACTATTTTGTGACTGCCAAATTGTATGTCTTAATCCCTTCACCTTTTCACCCAACCTCTCAATACTCCTTCCATCTGGCAATTATCAGTTTGTTCTCTGTATCTAAGAGTTTGTTTCTGTTTTGTTTCTTTATTTTGTTTTTTAGCCTCCACAAGAAAGTGAAATCATATGGTATATGTTTTTCTGTGGCTGATTTCACTTAGCATAATACCCTCCAGTGGATATTCATGATGATTTTGATCTTGCCAGAACAATCTATTGCCTTAGAATTGCCAGCCTCAGTGTTTAGAAGGTATCCAATGGCATATGTGTCAATTGTTCTTTTTTAAAGGTGGTTGTGCTCTTAGGGGGTACATTATAGCAACTGTTTCATCCTTTAAAAACGAATCTAAAAGCAACAGAAGATTCTTTTGTTTTCACTCATTCCTCTTCATTTTATTTTTCCTTCCACATTATTTCAACACAAAAATGATAAGCTTGCTCTAACTAGAATTGATATTATTTAAGTTTGGAAAATTTAAAGATAGTATCCCTTTGAACTTTACTTTCTTGCAGTATATTTTTAGATGGACTCTTAATTATGGTAGAAGTAGGAAGGCAGTGATAGTTACGTAGTTCATGAGCCACAGTCTTTTTTATTTGCATTTAAATTTTAATTTATTAATTTTAATGCAGTAACATTGATAAATCAGGGTACATATGGTCAGAGAAAACATCTCCAGATTATTTTGACATTTGATTATGTTGCATACCCCTCACCCAAAGTCAAATTGTCTTCCGTCACCTGCTATCTGGTTTTCTTTGTGCCCCTCCCCTCCCCCCACCCCTTCTTTCTCCTCCCCCACCCCCACCCCCATTACCATCACATTCTTCTCCATGTCTCTGAGTCTCATTTTTATGTCCCATCTATGTATGGATTCATATAGTTCTTAGTTTTTTCTGATTTACTTCTTTCACTCAGTATAATGTTATCAAGGTCCATCCATGTTACTGTAAATGATCCGATGTCATCATTTCTTATGGCTGAGTAGTTAATAACCAAAATTTATAAAGAACTTGTAAAACTC
This sequence comes from Saccopteryx bilineata, assembly GCF_036850765.1. Lineage (NCBI taxonomy): Eukaryota > Metazoa > Chordata > Mammalia > Chiroptera > Emballonuridae > Saccopteryx > Saccopteryx bilineata. The sequence goes on from NC_089494.1 coordinate 8,975,050, forward strand.
AACACCAGGAAGACAAAATAATCCAATCAAAAATGGGCAAAAGAAATGAATAGACACTTTTCCAAAGAGGACATACAGATGGACAATAGGCATATGAAAAAATCTCAACATCACTAACCATTAGAGCAGTGGTTCTCAACCTTTCTAATGCCGTGACCCCGCAATACAGTTCCTCATGTTGCGGTGACCCCAAACCAAAAAATAATTTTGGTGGCTACTTCATAACTGTAACTTTGCTACAGTTATGATTCGGAATGTAAATACCTGATATGCATTATGTATTTTCCGATGGCTTTAGGCGACCCCGCGGGGTCTAGACCCACAGATTGAGAACCACTGCATTAGAGAAATGCAAATTAAAACCACAATGAGATATCACCTCACACCAGTCAGAATGGTGCTTATCAACAAAACAACACAGAATAAGTGCTGGCGAGAAAGTGGAGAAAAGGGAACCCTCCTGCACTGCTGGTGGGAATGCAGACTGGTGCAGCCACTGTGGAAAACAGTATGGAGATTCCTCAAAAAATTAAAAATCAAACTCCTTTTGACCCAGCTATCCCACTTTTAGGAATATACCCTAAGAATACCATAGAACTATTCCAGAAGGAGAAATGCACCCCCACGTTTATGGCAGCATTCTTCACCATAGCAAAGATCTGGAAAAGCCCAAGTGTCCATCAGTGGACGAGTGGATTAAAAAGCTTTGGTCATATATACTATGAGCCACAGTCTTAAATCATCAAGAAGACAAACCTTGAGCAAGGATCACCGATGTCCTGTTAAGGGCTCGTGCCTTCCAAGAATACATTGAAGCTTTACTGAAATAAAACCTCTGGTTTTCATTGATATTTTCCAAAATTATTTCCATTCATTTTACTACTTAATGATATGGGAGAGAAAAAATTCAATGCAGAAAGAACAAGCTGAAAAGGTGTTAAGAGTTTCCCTTGAAAGTGACAGGAGACACAAATTTGGTTAGTGTTGATTGAATTAATAGTGATCACAGGTAGGAAAGTGTCCGTGAAAGGTTGAAACAGAGTTGGAGACTTTATTTTTGAGTGTCTTACTCAGCTTTTTGACAGCTTATTTCCCTGTGAGTTTTAGCATTTTTCAATTGTTTGGACAATGGACTTGAGCCTTAAAAGTATTCTCAGTAGTCTGATAACAGCATCTGCAAATGAATAAGAGGAGATGCAAAGGTCCTTCCATTTGTGGGGGGGTTTGATTTTGGAGATTACTAGCTTGTTCTTTCCATTCTCTTGTTAGATGCATTGCTCTGTTTTTATTCCCTTGCTCTGTCACTGTTACTAGGATTTCTTTTATTCTGGTGCCAGTCTTTAGAGTTATATGACATTTCCTTCAAGTCTGGGCATCGTTTTGTTTAACAGGCTTTTATTTCTGCAGAAAATTTTTGCACACACACATATGTAATATATTAAAAAGCAGATATGTTAACAGTAAGTTTATATTAGTCATATGGATATATTTTGTCTTAGCCATTAAAAAACCAACCAACTTGTCGCACTTAAATAGATAAACATTAAGACAAAAATGTATAACCGAGATCACTTTAAGGCAGAGTAAATTCAGCCCTGGCCGGTTGGCTCAGCGGTAGAGCGTCGGCCTAGCGTGCGGAGGACCCGGGTTCGATTCCCGGCCAGGGCACACAGGAGAAGCGCCCATTTGCTTCTCCACCCCTCCGCCGTGCTTTCCCTCTCTGTCTCTCTCCTCCCCTCCCGCAGCCAAGGCTCCATTGGAGCAAAGATGGCCCGGGCGCTGGGGATGGCTCTGTGGCCTCTGCCCCAGGCGCTAGAGTGGCTCTGGTCGCAACATGGCGACGCCCAGGATGGGCAGAGCATCACCCCCTGGTGGGCGTGCCGGGTGGATCCCAGTCGGGCGCATGCGGGAGTCTGTCTGACTGTCTCTCCCTGTTTCCAGCTTTAGAAAAATGAAAAAAAAAAAAAAAAAAAGGCAGAGTAAATTCAACTAGTGTATTTGTCTTGAATTATCAGCAGCCTCTTCTAACCCTGATGTAGACCTATTCTTTGGTTGGGATTCGAAGAAGATAAGCAACCAGCTAACATACAGGGTCACATGTTTTACCCAGTAATAATTTTTTCTCCTGAAACTTAAAAATAATATTTTTTTCCCCTGTTAAGGTTCCAAGGCCCAGCAGCTTCTGCAAGGACTACAAGCAAGTGATGAAAGCCAGCAACTCCAGGCAGTTATTGAAATGTGTCAATTACTGGTCATGGGAAACGAGGAGACCCTTGGAGGGTTTCCTGTCAAGAGTGTCGTTCCAGCTCTGGTAAGATAGTTTTCCCCTGGTTTTATCTCAATTGTTCTCCGTGTTGCCAGTGTTTTACTGAAAGTAAATTACTGTTATTATGAATTTTAAAACATGAAAACATGACAGAACTAAGCAACAGTAATGTGGCTTAGTGCTTCCATTTCCTGCTTACAGATATTGTGAGTGATTGCTAATATGAAATTAATAAATATTCTAAACCATTTCTTAGTGGTTACTCCACCTTTTGATACGACTAGTTTTAAATTTTAAATTGTTGACCTTTTGACATACTGTGCTGACATTTACATGCTTTCTCTTTTGTTCTTGTGATATGTGGGGTACTAATAAGTAGTTCACCTGTGGGTTGGCTGTGGACCATATAGGCCTCATGTTTGATAACTGGTGCATGGCAGAGCCTTCAAGCCAAAACACCACATGGATCCTTCCAGCCTGTGCTTTTTTAATTTTTCAAAGCAAAAACAAAAATGAAAAAAATACCCAAAATAAACAAAACAATACCCACAATAGAAAAAAATTAAATTTTTTTTATAAATAAATTTTTACTAATGTTAATGGGGTGACATCAATAAATCAGGATACATATATTCAAAGAAAACATGTCCAAGTTATCTTGTCATTCAATTATGTTGCATACCCATCACCCAAAGTCAGATTGTCCTCCGTCACCCTCTACCCAGTTTTCTTTGTGCAAAAAAAATTAATTAAAAAAAATTTTTAATGATTTTCAACATGATTATTTATTAATATTTAGGATTTATTAAATCTAATTGCTTAAACTTTTTAAAAAACATTTTATTTATTTGTTTATTTATTTATTTTTACGGAGACACGGAGTCAGAGAGAGGGATAGAGAGGGACAGACAGGAACGAAGAGAGATGAGAAGCATCAATCATTAATTTTTGTTGTGACACCTTAGTAGTTCATTGATTGCTTTCTCATAGGTGCCTTGACCGTGGGGCTACAGCAGACCGAGTAACCCCTTGCTCAAGCCCATGATCAAGGTGGCGACCTTGGGTTCTCGAACCTGGGTCCTCTGCGTCCCAGTTCGACGCTCTATCCACTGTGCCACCGCCTGGTCAGGCTGCTTAAACTTTTTAATTGTGAAACAACAGAAGGGTATAGGTTCTGAGAAAAATGTCTTTTAATTCAGTGTTTTTCAACTACCTGTCCATGGGCTGGTCCATGAGAAATTTTGTACCAGTCTGCAAAACAGTTAACTACCCTGATATTGTATGAAGATGATAGACCTAGTGATCTTAGTTGAATTCACTTGTGCTCAGGGTAGTTTTTGCTTTAGCAGTCTTTGGAATAATTCTATTTCCATCAGTCGCCAAGTGTAAAAAGGTTGAAAACCACTATTTTAAATAACATTAAAGAAATTGGCTATAATTTAAGTCTGAATAAAATATCAATAAAGACCAACATAAACATGAATACATTCGTAGCATATTTTACCTTGGAAGCTAAAAATACATATATAATTTTTTTTACATATTTAATAAAATTGAAAAAAAAGTGAAATTATGGTTGGTATATCCAGTTCTATTTGAGCACATTATCAAATTATATCTGAAGCTGAGTGCTGAGAGAGCTGAATGAAGACTCAAATAAAGGTGACATAGTCTTTTTTTCTGCTTTTTCTTAGTTGTTGGGTGACTGGGCTCTGGCAGGAGCTGATAAAGATTAAGTGTAATTTTTCTTACCTGTTGCCACTGAGATTTTGGATAATGAAAGCTAGCTATTAAATCCTACTAGTTCTACTCTAATAATGCCTTGCATGTTGATTCCTGAATTTTCATGAAAGCAGTATTAGCCTTTGTACTTTCTTTATACTTGGCCTATGCTAATTTTCATGCTCAAATTATGGATTTCTTCAGTAGCTGGCTTCTGTTTCCCAAATTAAACTTTTTTGTTTTGTTAGTGTTGTTCGTTAAAAAATAGTGAAAAAACAAAAAACTAAGTTTACCTTATACTGTCTAATGTTAAGATGTAGTTTTTATTAGTTAACTAAAGAAGCTATTAAATGTAGGCAAAAATGTTGACACATAGTCAAATTTGCTTAATTTTCTGATTCTTGATTATGTTTAAGTGCTTACTAGACCTGCATGAGTCAGTTCATGCTATTGAATTGTTAATGAGTTGTCCAGATTTACCTTTTATCACAATTGAATATTGTGAATGTATCTATATCTATATCTATAGATATATATATATCCATTTTTAGACACTTGTGTGAATAGTCATTTTTGGTGGAAGGGAGTCAATCTTTTTATAGCAATTCTTCCTAAACCTGGTTGTATAAGGTTCATTCCACCTTAAGAATTGGAGAACTTGTTACTTTTTCTGTTAAAATGAGAATCCCCTTTCAGTTTAGAGTAGGTGTTTTAAGTGACTGATTTGAGATACAGAGTGCTGAAATAGAGAGAGAATGTGTGTGTATTAACAAAAAGTTATCAGGACCTCTGTTACATATAATGAACCCAACGTAATTCAGCCAAGGAGACAACTCTTATTAAACAATTATTGTAACCGCTAGTGCTCGACTTACGACCACGATTGGTTCCAACAGACCAGTCCTAACACTTTTTGGTCCTAAGTTGAGTAGGCTATATGTACAGTACTGTGAAATGATGTTATAAAAATCTTTAAGTCATTTTATCATAATTTTCTTTCATTATTGTTATATATCATAATTTTATGCCATTTGTATCATCTCTACACCATTTTGTTTATTTTTACATTCATCAGGTTTAAGTAAAACACTGTATTACCAGTACAACTGGTTTAATATTTGCAAAACATACAAAATTACAATACACAGGTGCATACAAAAATACAAAATCAGGTGTAAAAAACACTATAGGAAACATTTTCCCAATTGCAAAACATATCAAAATATATAAACATGTATGAAACGTTTTATTGGCCAGCACTGTCGTATGCCCATCTGGGCAACGCTTGCGCTGCCAGATGCGGAGCAGTCGTGGCTAGCGATTGTGGTGTTAAAGTTGAATGGTCGTAAGTTGCATAGATCGTAGGTCAATCAATACCTGTATTAGATATCTGGTGTCTGTTACTGCAATAGTGCATTAATTGAATGGTACGTCATAGCATAATTAAATTCAGTGCATTTAAGACTCTTAATTGAACTAGAAGACAGTGAGTGATCTGCTTCCCCAAGTAGGATATTTCTTTGGTAGCTTGGAGTGAATGTATGCCCCTAGCAGTTTTGTATTCTCTCCTTTGAGAAATGTGGTTGAAATCTGCTTAAGGTCTTTTTCACAAGAGAAACTAAAATAAAAATCAAATATTTAGGTTCATTCATGAATTTTTAGAATTAAATATATTAACTTAGGTTTTTTGTTTGTTTTGTTTTGTTTTCTGAAGTGAGAAGTGTGGAAGCAGAGAGACAGACTCCCGCATGCACCCAACTGGGATCCTCCTGGCATGCCCACTATGGGGGCGATGCTCTGCCCATTTGGGGCGTTGGTCTGTTGCAATAGGAGCTATTCTAGCACCTGAGGCAGAGGCCATGGAGCCATCCTTGGCACCCTGGCCAACTTGCTTCAAATGGAGCCTTGGCTGTGGGAAGGGAAGAGAGAGAGAGAGAGAAAGGAGAGGGGGAAAGGTGGAGAAGCAGATGGATGCTTCTCCTCTGTGCTCTGGTTGGGAATTGAACCCAGGACTTCCATACACTGGACCGGTGCTCTCCCACTGAGCCATCTGGCCAGGGCCTATTAACTTAGGTTTTAATTAGTTCATAATTAGTTTCTGATAATGATCAATATTGTGTTTGAATCCTTTACTGCTGTGCATTTTACATCTGAGTTAAATGGTGTTTAGCTCACCTTTAGAGAAGCTTATTCAGAAGAGTTTAAGCTTTGGTCTTGAATCTGTACTGGCAGTTAATTGAAAAATGTCAGTTCATTGCTGCTTTGTTCATTATGTAGTATTTATTGACACCTGTTAATTCCCCAGTGACATGGTAATGAGCTTTTCTGAAGGGAGGTGGATTAGAGGTACCAGAAGGTTGGGTAGTAAGGAACAAGAAGGCTTTGTTTTTGACCTAGATTATGATGTGATGATTTCCCAGCAGAATTCCTAAGTTAGAGCTACAGCGTGCGAGTCACGCCGTCCTGCACACCATCATTCCTTGTGCATGTGTACTAGGTATTTAACTTGATCTTATTTTTGTAGGTAAAAGTCTTGAGTAATACTTCTCTATTTCAGTTAACTTGAGGAAGCAATACTTTCTCTAGACCTTTTCTCTATAAATGCAGATAGATTCTAATACTTATAACCTTTTACCTTTAACAGATAACATTACTGCAGATGGAGCATAATTTCGATATTGTAAGTATGTCCTACATATTTTTTTTATGTCCTATATTTTTAAAAACACTCCAAATTTATATTTTGAGGTTTTTTTGTTTTTTGAGTAAAAATGCCTTCTTGTTTTCTAGATGAACCATGCTTGTCGAGCCTTAACCTACATGATGGAAGCCCTTCCACGATCATCCGCTGTTGTGGTAGATGCAATTCCTGTCTTTTTAGAAAAGGTAATTCTACTTTTGCCCAGTTTGGAAGTAGGGGGAGGGATTCAAGCTGAAGACTCAATGTTGTCTGAATTCTAAAGTAGTACATCACATTGTAAAGCCACATTAAGAGACAGTTTTTAGCATTTATTATCAATTTAAAGTATATTTTTTAGCTAAGATTTTAGAAAAACATTATAGAACAGCAGGGTTTTTTTGTTTGTTTTTTACAGAGACAGAGAGAGAGAGAGTCAGAGAGAGGGATAGACAGGGACAGACAGACAGGAATGGAGAGATGAGAAGCATCAATCATTAGTTTTTCGTTGCATGTTGTGACACCTTAGTTGTTCATTGATTGCTTTCTCATATGTGCCTTGACCGCGGGCCTTCAGCAGACCAAGTAACCCCTTGCTCGAGCCAGCGACCTTGGGTCCAAGCTGGTGAGCTTTTACTCAAACCAGATGAGCCCGCGCTCAAGCTGGTGACCTCGGGGTCTCGAACCTGGGTCCTCGGCATCCCAGTCCGATGCTCTATTCACTGTGCCACCGCCTGGTCAGGCAGAACAGTAGTTTTAAGTTGGTGTTAATAAAACATAAAATCAACCTAGTTTTTTTAATTTATTTATTTATTTATTTTTTTATTTATGTATTTTTCTGAAGCTGGAAACGGGGAGAGACAGTCAGACAGACTCCCGCATGCGCCCGACTGGGATCCACCCAGCATGCCCACCAGGGGGCGATGCTTTGCCCACCAGGGGGCGATGCTCTGCCCCTCCAGGGCGTCGCTCTGCCGCGACCAGAGCCACTCCAGCGCCTGGAGCAGAGGCCAAGGAGCCATCCCCAGCGCCCAGGCCATTTTTTGCTCCAATGGAGCCTTGCTGCAGGAGGGGAAGAGAGAGACAGAGAGGAAGGGGGGGGGGGAGGTGGAGAAGCAAATGGGCGCTTCTCCTGTGTGCCCTGGCCGGGAATCGAACCCGGGTCCCCTGCACGCCAGGCTGACACTCTACCACTGCTGAGCCAACCGGCCAGGGCCTAGTTTTATAATTTTTAATAATGGCAGTTACCACGTTCATATCTTTCAGAGGAGAACTTAAAAGCACTTGATGAAAATTAATTTTATTATTTCTAGAAAACATAAGGGAGGAGAGGATATAAAGGCTGAGACCAGAGTGCCTTGTTCAAGGTCATAAAGTAAATCAGTGGAGAAAGGGAATTTTTTTCGTATGTGGTAGGTTGTGTTTTTGGTTCAACTAAGGGTCTTTTGCTTTTTGACGCATGGTAGAATTTATGTTATCTGATAACCTTGGAATATGTGTAAAGTTTAAAACCCAATTTTTTAAATGTAATATAGAACCACCTATTTCTTTTTAAATATGAAGGATTAAAGTTAGCTTATTCTCAATAGAAAACATTTTTCAGTATCTTTAAACAGCAAGCTAGTTGGAAGCTCTATTGTATGTACATTATTATATCAATAGCTTAAGCTGGAATCCAGTGGTGGGTTTCGTGGGTTTCATGTTAGAGGCAGTATAGATTGATGGAAATTAGAGAAAATACCATGGTTATTCATGTGGAAAATCAGCAACTAGAACTTGAATGATAACCTTCTGCTACCTATTTTTATGTTCCCAGCTGCAAGTAATTCAGTGCATTGACGTGGCCGAGCAGGCCCTGACGGCCTTGGAGATGCTGTCGCGTAGACACAGTAAAGCCATTCTGCAAGCGGTAAGGGTTGTTACTGAAGCATTGCATTTCATTTAGTGTTGAGTTGTGCACCCGCATCTGTACCAGCTCCTAGATTGCGATCTCTGTAAGTTACACATGGTGTTTCCAAGAGTGATGTGCTAGACTTTTTAGTAGGGTTTTTTAATTGCCGATAAAGGGGCATTTCTTAACTGTAACAGTCTCTATGTTTCAGGGTGGTTTGGCAGACTGTTTGCTATATCTGGAGTTCTTCAGCATAAATGCCCAAAGAAACGCACTAGCAATTGCAGCCAATTGCTGCCAGAGCATCACGCCAGATGAATTTCATTTTGTGGCCGATTCCCTCCCATTGCTTACCCAAAGGCTAACCCACCAGGTAAAATATGGACTTCTTTTATGTGTCATAAACATTTGTTCCATTGTTAAAATGTCAGTTTTAACTAGGGTTTTAAATCTTCCAATGGGATATGTAAATAGGAAGTGTTCTGATCCATACAAGTCTCGTGGACCATATTAGGTATTTTTAAAATGGTGGTGGATTTACAGAAATGAACAGTATTCCCTGTGTTTGATAGCTTCAGTTGTTTTGACATTAAGGGATGAATTAGTTATTTTAGCAAAAATTATGTGTTGACTCTATGGTGTGATCCGAATTTTCTCTTGGAAAGATCTCTCTTTCCTGAAAGGCATTGGATTGGGCAGACCAGACCGGGGGGGGGGGTGTGAGATTAGAAGAAGACAAGCCATGTCCCACATAGAAATGAGATGGGGACACAGGCTGGGCTGTCTGGGAAGAGCATGAGGAATTATTTAGGGGGTGGGATCAGTGAACCTGGAGAGTACAGCGTGAGAAGCAAGGCTGACAGAGGCCAGTTAAGCCTCAACTCAAGGTTGCAGAGAAATTGATTTTTTAAAAAATATTAATTGTTTTAAAAGTGTTACTGCTAATGAGGTTTATAAAAAAGAAATCTGGCTTTTAAATCACCTCCACAAAGTAGGCTTAAAATCTTGGGGCTATATACAATATGTTAAATAAGGGTTTTACATAAGATAGATAAAATGATAATGATTTTTGGGTCACTCTGGAGTGCTTTTCTCCTTGGGTGATAAAAACACAAGTAGTACCATTCATTTATTTATTTTTAAAAACTTACTAGGCTGAGATAACCTTTTTGGGGGGCTAGAAGTGTGTTCTCTAGTTAGCTGTGATTTTATTGTCTTATTTTGGAAGTAGGCATGATAATCAGAGGAGTTAAATAGTTGGCTGCTGTTGTCTTGCTTTTTCTACACTTAATTAAGTAATGACAGTGAGGGTATAGACCTTTGTAACAAGAATTAATCTAATTTTTACACAGGTAAGTCTGATTCTCACATTGGGAGTCCCTTTATTAGGAAAAAACAAGATCTGTCAAAACACTTGTTAAATTGGTTTTTGTTCTTTTTTATTTTTATCATTTATTATTTTTTATTTTAGGGAGAGGGAGGAGGTGAGAAAGGGAAGGAGGAAAGGAGGTAGAGAGATAAGACACATCAACTCGTAGTTATGTGACACTTTAGTTGTTTATTAATTGCTTCTCATATGTCCCTTGAAGGGGGAGTTCCACCAGAGCTAATGATCCCTTAATTAAGCCAGCAACCTTGGGCTTCAAGCCAGCGACCTGTGGGCTCAAATAGATATGCCTATAATCCCACACTCAAGTCAGCAACCCTGCGCCTAAGCTGGTAAGCCCACACTCAAACCAGCGACCTTAGAGTTTCAAACCTCGGACCTCAGCGTCCCAGGTCAATGCTCTGTCCACTGTGCCACCATTGGCCAGGTGTTATTTTGTTGTTGTTGTTCTTATGTGGATTATTTAGTGTTTTCTCAGTGAGGTCATTCTAACAGTATTTATCAGTAAACCTATGGTTCACACACACACATGTTTAACAGTTTTCAACTTTTTAGTGTATTCATATTTTAAATATTTCTACTGGGCATGCTTTTTAGGATGATAGGATATTTTTCTATTAGTTGTTTAGGTATTAAAATTACAGAACTATGCTGGGGACTAGTTTAATAAGGTTTATCCATATGTGGCACACAAATGAGTTGCCCCTTGTCCTCTTCCTCAACCAACTGCAGATAAAAACATGAGTAAATAATAATAAAGTACAATTACTGAAGTACAAAAGTTGTTTCTTTTTTGTATATTTGCTTTTATCTCGTGGGCCTTTAATGGAAGAGATTCTATCAGTATGTTTCTCTTTGCTTTGGAATCATTACAGTATCAATTGTACCTTGCTTAGGCTCATTGCATTTTTCAAAGCTCACATCTAATTCAGCCAGCCTTGAAGAGTTTTGGGTTAGGAAGAAGGTAAGATAGTGATGTATGACAGCAAAAATGTTTTATATTAATAAACTTTATTTTCCTTTATTAAAAACTAGGACAAAAAGTCAGTAGAAAGCACTTGCCTTTGTTTTGCACGTCTGGTGGACAACTTCCAACACGAGGAGGTGAGTGTTTAGTCGTTGGTGGTATTTTCATGAACTTATTAAATGCTGAGTTACAACATAAAACCTTTCTTTCTTTCTTGTGTTTGTGAAGAATTTACTCCAGCAAGTTGCCTCCAAAGATCTGCTTACAAATGTTCAACAACTATTGGTAGTGACTCCACCAATTTTAAGTTCTGGGATGTTTATAATGGTGGTTCGCATGTTTTCGCTGATGTGTTCCAACTGTCCCACTTTAGCCGTTCAACTTATGAAGCAAAGTAAGTGCTCTTTTATTATTGTACTTTAAGCAGGGAAAGTGGCTTTTTAAAATTCTACTTTAATAACTAAAGTCAACATAAGTCAAGCAAGTAAAAGAGATTGCTAATATAGGCACTGGATCATAAAGGAAAAAATATTAATTAATGTATAATAAATTTGTTTTGTGACAGTATAGTAATGTGTCCTACATTTTTTTTATAGTATATTAAATTTTTTTTTTCTTTACAGGGACAGAGAGAGAGAGTCAGAGAGAGGAATAGATAGGGACAGACAGACAGGAACGAAGAGAGATGAGAAGCATCAATCATCAGTTTTTCGTTGCGACACGTTAGTTGTTCATTGATTGCTTTCTCATATGTGCCTTGACCGTCGGCCTTCAGCAGACCGAGTAACCCCTTGCTTGAGCCAGCGACCTTGGGTCTAAGCTGGTGAACATTTTTTATTTTGCTCAAGCCAGATGAGCCCGCGCTCAAATTGGCAACCTCGGGGTCTCGAACCTGGGTCCTCGGCATCCCAGTCCAACGCTCTATCCACTGCGCCACCGCCTGGTCAGGCAGTATATTATATTTTTACCCTTGGTTTTTCTAGGGTAAAATACCCAAGATGATTGCTTTCTATATAATATTAATTAGGTAATGTTAGATTTTTAGCAGTTCTCCTCTGATTCCAGAATGTTTTCTTGCTACTTTAGTATTTCTAAGCCTTTCCCGGCCCTTCCCAGTACGCAGGAAATAAAGTTCTGTTGTACTGTGATTATAGTTTACTATTACTTTCTTAAATCTTAGATTTTAGAAGTTAAGTTTGAAGACAACAGAACTCAAAAAATATGTTATGATGTTACAGTAGTAATCACTTCAGTACGAAACAGCTATAATCGTGGGTAATTTCATATCCACAGTTCTAATCTCTGAGAATGTTACCTTGGGAGCCAGGGATGATATTCACTGAAATATAACCTTTGATCCCACCACCTCAGATAGAATTTTGAGTAGTATAATTTATTAATTTATTAAATAGTATAATTTAAACTACTTTTTTGGGGGGAAGCGCAGTTTTATGTTTAGTTGCATTACTTGTGTTCCTCTGAAATCACTGAGTCATCGTATCGTCTTGGTCAGTTTGGGGAAGAGTTAAACAGCTTTTTTTATTGGTGTAGTCACAATGCACTTGGCTGATTAATATCCCTAGTATTCCTTTGAATTTGACCTAACCCATCAATTTTTAAAGTTTGAGTACAGATTCTCTTTTTACCATTTTTCTAAATACTTGGTTTGGAATTGGCTGCTTAATTTTTGTTTGTTTTAACATTCTGGATTTTTTCTTAATATGATAAATATTTTTACCTCTTTGCGTACTTCAGGAAGTTTCCCATGCACTCATAGTTTCAGAGGCTGCTAGACAACTTTTTTTTCCTTCTCTTTTTCCAAGTGAGAGGAAGAGAAAGAGAAAGAGAGAGAGAGACAGACTCCCACTTGCACCCAGACCGAGATCCAGGGAAGCCCTGTCTGAGGCTGAAGTTCTGTCTATCGCAGGCCATGCTCCCAACCAAGCTATTTTTAGCTCCTGAAGCAGAGGTGCCCAGAGCCATTCTCAGTGCCTGTGGCCAACATACTCAAACCAATTGAGCCAGGGCTACAGGAAAGGAAGAGAGGCAGGGGATGGAGGGTGGAGAAGTAGTTGGTCACTTCTCCTGTGTGCCCTAACTGAATTGAATCCAGGACATCCACAGGCTAGGCTGACGCTCTACCACTGACTCAACCTCCCAGGGCCAACATAGTTTCATAGTTTCTTTCTACAACAGTAATACAGTGGAAACATGAACATATTTTCTTTGCGTTTTGTTGTTGGCAAGACTTTTTCAAGAAACTTTGAAAAGAAATTATTGATTGATTTAAGAAAGAGTTAGAGACAGAAACATGGATCTGTTCCTGTATGTGCCCTGATCAGGGATTGAACTGGCAAAGGAATTGCGAAATTTTTATACATTTTATTTACTATTTGTGAATTTTCTATGAGGCAGAGATTTAACTGTCCAGACCTCTCCACCCAAAATCAAAGGTGAATACTTTTTTCTTGACAACAGACCTTATTGATTACTGGCACAACATTTCAGTGAAACATATTTTGTTCTTTGTATGCTATGTATATAAACACACTACCACCAACAGACAGACAGCCCTCCCTGTCTTAAAGTTGTAGCTAGTTAGAGTGAATAACCCTCTGGAGGCTGAGAGCTTCCTCCACTCACACTGTTCATACATCAGATTGGAGACTGGTTCCTGCAGATTCTTCCACAATGATGTCCTATGGGAATGGAAACTTGTGGTAGATGATACTTTAATAATTTTGTCTTTAGATGGCATTCTTAATGGCATATAAGAAAATGTCTTTCCTGATCACAAAATTAAGATTTAGATGCTTTTAATTGTTTTGTTTTTATTGGCCACAATAAAAACAAATATATTCTCATATATTTGAATTGAAGACACCTAAACGAATATACTTGAATTGAGGGTTAAAATCAGGGGTCTCAAACTTGCGGACCGCGGGCTGTATGCGGCCTGCCAAACAATCCACAAAGTTCAAAATATTTTGGATAAAATTAAGTAAGCCCATGGATTAGTCTGCGGGCCACACAAAATTGTTCGGTGGGCCGCGAGTTTGAGACCCCTGGTTAAAATGCATGTTGGATGCACTTTTGTATAAAGCACTGTGCTCCTCAAGAGAAGTAATAAAAGATTCTGGAAAGCTTTGGGTTGACTTGTGATTAGGTGTTCAGCGTAGGGCTCAAACTGGAGTCCTCAGAAAGAAATTGTTAAAATTTTAAATATATTTTTTTAGGTGTTTATCACAACTCATTTGGATTTTTTATTTTACTTTCCATAGTATATTGCTAAAGAAGAAAATAAATCTGATTGTTCTTTCTCCTAGGGAATGATTGCTCTTTCTTTTTTTTATTTTTATTTGTAACAGAGTCGAGAGAGGGACAGATAGGGACAGACAGACAGGAAAGGAGAGAGATGAGAAACACCAGTATTTCATTGCGGTTCCTTAGCTGTTCACTGATTGATTTCTCACATGTGCCCTGACCGGGGGCCACAACAGACCGAGTGAAACCTTGCTCGAGCCAGCAACCCCAGGCTCAAGTTGGTGAGCTTTGCTCAAGCCCGATGAGCCCGCGCTCAAGCTGGTGACCTCAGGGTCTCGAACCTGGTCTTCCATGTCCCAGTCTGACGCTCTATCCACTGTGCCACCACCTGGTCAGGCATGATTGCTTTTTAAAATAGGTAATATAGTCTAACAAACAAAATATGCTGCTCACAAAAATTAGGGGATATTTCAAATGAATATGAAGCGATAAAATATTCCCTAATTTTTGTGAGCAGTGTAAAAAAAGACTCACAGACAGAGAGAACAGACTGACAGCTGTTGGGAGGGGAGGGTGGCCAACAGAGGGGGCCTGGGTGAAATAAGTGAAGAGATTAAGAAAAAAATAAAATAGACACAGACAACAGTATGGTGGTTTTCAGAGGGAAAGTGGGTGGGAGCAGGTAGAAGAGGGGAAAGGGGGGATAAAGGGTGATGGAAGGAGACTAGACTCTGGGTAGTGGACACACAGTGTACAGAGGATGCATTATAGGATTGTACACCTGAAGCCTACATGATTTTATTAACAACTGTAATGCCAATAAAGTCAATAAAAATAAAGTATGTCATATGACTAGTTTCATAGGCTTTGTTGTTGGTTTATAGACATTGCAGAAACGCTTCACTTCCTCCTGTGTGGTGCCTCCAACGGAAGTTGTCAGGAACAGATTGATCTTGTTCCACGCAGTCCTCAAGAGCTATACGAACTGACGTCTCTGATTTGGTAAAGATCGAGCTAATGATAACTGTGCTTTATAAGACGGTGTTTTACTTTAGAGATCTGACAGTACTAATATTTTGGTAAGCTACTTATTAAAATAATTGCCCCTTTTTTCCACCAGTGAACTTATGCCATGCTTACCAAAAGAAGGCATTTTTGCAGTAGATACCATGCTGAAGAAGGGAAATGCTCAGAACACGGATGGCGCAATATGGCAGTGGCGTGATGACCGAGGCCTCTGGCATCCCTATAACAGGATTGACAGCCGGATCATTGAGGTAGTAGTTTCCTCGTACCGTTTAAATGTGTCTATTTTAGTGGAGAGTGGGTGTAGGGATGGAGTGGGAAGGGATGTTGTGTGTACTTAAATGTGCTCAATTTTGAATTAACTCAAGATTCTCTCATTTTGTCTCCTGAGAACAAGGTCCTCATTTCTGTTCAGGTCAGAAAACATGATGTTCTAGTCCTGCTTCTGCTGCTAACTACCTGAGTGACTTGGAGCAAGTAATTTAAGTTCTTTGTTCCATAGTTTCCTCAGTTCTGAAAGGAAACAACGGAGGAGTTAGGCTACATGTTTCTAAAAGTTCCTTCTATCTCCTGTCCAAAAGAAATCTCTCAACAGCAAAGACTTATATAAAAATAGTTGTTTCTCAATATTTTTAAGAACCAAAAAGTGGAAACTTATCTAGGTGAATGATTTAGTAAATTGTGATACACACATAGAATAGGTTCATATATAATCCAGACATTAATAGGATAAATTTTCATGACATAAAATAAAATATAAATGAAAATATTCAAAATTATGTAACTCTTGGGAACTCAGCAAAATAAAAGAGGAGTAATAGCTAGAAAAGAAATAACACCAAAATACTTATAGTGACTTTTTTTTGGTGAGATTTTATTCTTATTTTCATACTTCCATATTAAGTTTGCACTGAAATATTTCAAAAATGTCTCAGGTCTGGAAAAATTTGCCCGAGTGTAGGAAATGTTGGCAACTGCATTGTTTGAGATGCCATGCCTTTCTTTGTCAATATATGATACCTTTAAGTATCAAGATGTTTTTCTAATTTCAAACTATGATGTTTGGATTTTTAGAGTATCATGTATAAACATTCTTTAAAAAAATCTTCCAATTTTTTTTGAAAATTTTTGAAACATTTGACTTTTAAAATAAGTCTTTATGAAAATATCTAAATTCAGAGCCAGCTTTTAAAGGAAGTTAATAATGAGTTGTCTTTTATGCCTGTTAGCCTTGGTGTATAAGCAGGTCATATTCTCTAACGCTAAGCATTCTTCTTTTTAGCATTTTTCTGATAATGCATTTTCACAGTTAACTTCCTATCTTGTATTTTCTAAGAGTTTTGCCTTCCATTCAACCTAAGAATTTCATAGGTGGACCATTATGAGAATAGATATTTTGTCACTTGTTTAGGCTGCCTAAAATCAAGCAGACAGTCTGACCTGTGGTGGCGCAGTAGATAAAGCATCGACCTGGAATGCTGAGGTTGCTGGTTCAAAACCCTGCACTTGTCTGGTCAAGGCACATATGGGAGTTGATGCTTCTTGCTCCTCCCCCCTTTCTCTCTCTCTCTTTCTTTCTCTTTCTCTCACTCTCCTCTTTAAAATGAATAAATAAAAAAGATTTTTTAAAATCAAGCAGACAGTATGAATCAAGCTGTCTCATTCTGCAAGTGTGCTGTGTAATGCCCGGAACCCTAGGGATTAGGGTTCCTCTCTTAGTTCCAGTTGTGTCCCTTACAATCTTAGCGCGTCATTTAAGTGTAAAGTCTTTTTTTGTTTACCTAATGATAATTTTTATAGTCATTTTAAAGGAGAATTTTGGTGGGCTGCTAAGAATTTATGATATAAGTAACTTTATAACCTAAGAATTAGATACTAAGATTTATGGGTAACAAAATTTTTATCAGCAGTGTCTTAAGGGCCTTCTTAATACAAACCGTATCTTCTTCATGTCAGTGATTCTACATGATTGGATCTTACACCAAGATTTTTACCTGTTTTTATGTGTTGGGGTACCTAATAGGGCCAGTGGTATATATTTGTATTAAGTTGAAAACGACTTGTTTAATGAATGAATTTTGTCACATCCACATTGTTAAATTGTCCATATTCTGTTATTCACCATCTAAAACCTGATAAGATAAATTTAAGGTAGCATTTATGGAGGGTCCCCAATGTGTCTTAAGTTCATAAATTTCTCCATGGTTATATTCAAGGTTTCTCTCTCTTTGCTCTCAGGCAGCCCATCAGGTCGGTGAGGATGAGATAAGCTTGTCCACTCTGGGACGAGTTTATACTATTGATTTTAATTCTATGCAGCAAATCAATGAGGACACGGGAACAGCACGTGCCATTCAGAGAAAACCTAACCCCTTAGCCAATACTAACACTAGTAAGTGCCTTTTGAGTTACAAGTTTTATTATCACGTGAATAATATTTGTAATAATAAATGTTTCGTTGAGTGTTAAACTTAAGTAATTAATTTGTTGTTATTTTTATCATGTGCTTTACTTGACAAATGTGTATTTCTTAACTGGTACCTTCCCCATGATTTTCTGACCTAAGGGATTTGCAGTGTGTTAGGCTCTAATCAGAATAGGCCTGTGCAATTTTCTTTTATTTTTTTAGTCTGATTCTCTTATCTCTATTTTACCTTTAAATCCTCCCACACCCTTCAGATTAGTTCTTTCCAACCTTTTATTCTATACATTTTCACCAAAATTAACTGAGGAATAGATGACTAATTTCTTTTTCAGATCTCTGGCATTTATTCCGCTCAGGGATTTATTCCATTGCTTTTGAAACTCTAGCTTAGAGTGCAGGGGTCAGCAGACTTTCTGAAAAGGGTCAGCGACTAAATATTTTAAGCTTTGCAGGCCATGTGGTTTCTATACTTAACCTCTGCTATCGTAGCTCTAAAACAACCTATACATATATAAACAAATGTATGTGTTTGTGTTTCAGTAAAGTTTTATTTACAAAAATAGCTGATGGCTCATACCAGGTCTTTGGACCATTCTTTGCCAACTACTGGTGTAGAGCATACTTTTCATCAGTTACCTCTTATTTATACCTGTTCCCTCTAAGCAGATCATCCTGTTTTTTTCATGACTTCTAACTATACTTACTGTCCATTTCTTGAATTCTTTATTTCTTACAAGTTGATGAGCTGGTTAGTACTAAAATATCCCCAATATTTTGTTGAATGTATGTTAATAAAATAACAGGGACATTATAGTGGTGGTGCCTTGTTCTCTCCAGCTGGCCCAAATGGTGAGTGGTATTCTAGCTGGCTAAATTTTTTTGTCTTCATGATCCCTTTCGTATCTTTATTAGATAAATTGATTTGTTTTATAATCAAACATTTTAGCATTTCAAATACACTGGCTTGAATGCTTCATGTTGTGTGTTTCTGAGATCTGTAACTTGAGATTCATACTTTTTTTTATAACAGGTGGATATTCAGAGTTAAAGAAGGATGATGCTCGAGCACAGCTTATGAAAGAGGATCCGGAACTGGCTAAGTCTTTTATTAAGACATTATTTGGTGTTCTTTATGAAGTGTATAGTTCCTCAGCAGGACCTGCGGTCAGACATAAGTGCCTTAGAGCAATTCTTAGGATAATTTATTTTGCTGATGCTGAACTTCTGAAGGACGTCCTGAAAAATCATGCTGTTTCAAGGTGTGTTCATGAAATGAGAACATTTTAGATACTCAAGTATCTGCAAGAACTTTCAGAAATCTCTATAAACATGTAATGTAGGAAACTACACATAAAACAATTTATTTGGAGCATCTTTTGCCCTTTGTTTTTTTTTTATATTTATACACACCTTTGATAAGTAATAAAAATATTTGAGCTTTTAAGAAAAGTTTTTGTTTTAACAGACTGGTTTCATAAATAAAATATTTCACTCTCAAATTTAAAGTAGTATGGCCAAAAAGAATTAAAATTCAGACAAATGTTTTATATACAAATGCTTTCTTTCTTTAGTCACATTGCTTCCATGCTGTCAAGCCAAGACCTGAAGATAGTAGTTGGAGCCCTTCAGATGGCTGAAATCTTAATGCAGAAGTTACCTGATATTTTTAGTGTTTACTTCAGAAGAGAAGGTGATGTCATTTATGATTTATCTTTTAGTCTAAATAGTATTTTAGTAGGAATATAATTTTAACGACAATTAAAACTGTTGTGTTTTTATATGATATTTGCAGGCTTATAGCTCAAGCACCTGTAGTGTGTCTTTTATAAATCTATTAATACAGGTTGTGTGAGATTCACTATCAGTTGATGAACACTAAGTTTCAGTGATTTCAGTATTTATGGGCCCGAAGCGATCATTGATTTTCTTCTTCTTTTTTTATTTTATTTTTATTTTTTTTTATTTTTCTGAAGTTGGAAACGGGCAGGCAGTCAGACAGACTCCCGAATGCGCCTGACCGGGATCCACCCGGCATGCCCACCAAGGGGCGACGCTCTGCCCCTCTGGCCATTGCTCTGTTGCAACCAGAGCCATTCTAGCGCCTGAGGCAGAGGCCATAGAGCCATCCTCAGTGCCCGGGCCACCTTTGCTCGAATGGAGCCTTGGCTGCGGGAGGGGAAGAAAGAGACAGAGAGGAAGGAGAGGGGGAGGGGTGGAGAAGCAGATGGGCGCTTCTCCTGTGTGCCCTGGCCGGGAATCGAACCAGGGACTCCTGCACGCCAGGCCAACACTCCACCACTGAGCCAACCGGCCAGGGCCTGACTTTCTTCTTATATTGGTAATATACAGCTATCCAAAAAGATTCCTTGAGGTCACTTTCTTTCCCAATGAGTCCTATTATAGATCAGGACCATTGTAAAGGGATTATATTTTACTTCATTGTGGAGATAATGGACTCTTTTAAGGCTTGGAATCTTCAGAATGCAAATAGTCCATTCATCTATTTGGAGGAATTTGTTGAAATCAGGAGACGTCATAACTTTCCATACTCTTTGCTTGCTGCTTTACTAAGTGAAATAATCGTTAGCTTTGTCTTCCATCTTAACAATGATCCTAGTTCTTTCTGCATATAATCTGTTTTCCATTCTTTGACCACCTTTTCTTATCAGCACAAGATTTGTATTTCTTCACATCTTCACAGCTTGAGAATGCAGTAGACATGATAGTGTAATAGTATTGAATCATAAAGGAAGAGTTTTCACCATTTATTATCAGTTCTGTTCAAACAGCAATGGATTTTCAAAAAAGTCCAACACCACACATTTCACATGAATTAGAAGGCAGACTGTCCACTTCCCAGCGATAGTAACCATGGTTAACAAATCAGATGTATGTGTGAATAGATGTTTTCTGTGCTCACATACACATTTGGCATGTGTTTTGTTTTTAGCCTTAGATTATCCTGTATTTTGCATTATGGATTGTGTTTTTGGTATTCTGGTTTTGTTGTTTGCTTTCAGTTGTTTCACCTTTCTAATTTTCAAGTGTATCGGAATCATTTTATGTTTCCAGAGTGATTTTTGCTTTACTTTAGTAGGATCAATTAATTATGCCTTCAGATTGAATTTCCTAGTTTCAATAGCTTATACCTTATAAAGTTTATGGAGTAATCTTGATTGGTACTAGTGCTTTGCATCTGGCAACGTCCACTATTCTTTGAGATTTCACTTATATGTCGCTTATTCCTGAAGATTTTACTTGACTTGTGTCAGACCCCTTACTCTGTGCTCCAGCAGCACTGTATGTTTCCTTTCACAAGCAAGTCACTTGCTATTTGTAGTATCTTGCAAATTGTGCCTCTTCCACAAGTCAGTAAGTGCTCTGAGTTCATTTTTTATGTCCATGGCTGTATCCTTAGTTCCCAGTACACAGTCTAGCATATGATTGCTGCAAATATTTGTGGAACAAATGCCTGAAGTTTGTATTCATTTCGACATCTTTTTAAAGAATCTGATGGAAAGATCTGGACTTTTCCCCAGAAATATGTGAATTTGTGAACATGTACTCACATGCAATAGACACACATCACTGCATACTGTTTGGTAGTTCTTGGACCATCCCCGTGTATATCCTCCCTGCTCCTGCTCCGCCTTAGAAGTTACTGGTTAGTTCTCCTGTACACTTTCCAGGCTGTGAAAATCCCCACCTTCCATAGCTGATGTTCTCTTTCTTGGGTCGCAGTGTGTTCTTGAGATCTTGTCTCACTGTAACATTTGAATTTAACTAATGATTGTAGCTCTTACTTCCTGCTGATCAAGCCCCACAGGCACGCTGTGTTTCTGTAACTGATTGTTGTTTTTATAATAGGCATATAAATTTCCAGTAGGACTTGAATTGTGACCCTGTTCAATTTCCTGTGGTCATTTTTTAATATTAGAAGACATTCAGTGTAAATATCTTTCTTTAATTTTGAATTTGCCTACTATTTTTCTAAATGGAGTCAGGTTGAAAGTCCTAGCACATAATACATCTCTCCTCATTTACTAGGTATTTTTTATTCATCCCGTATAAATCATTGCTAGCATTAAAAGATTTAGTAATAGCGTGGAGGTGGTCCTGGTTAAAACTAACTCGTTTTAATCCCTGTTACTATATAGGTGTAATGCATCAAGTAAAACATTTAGCAGAATCGGAGTCTTTGTTGACAAGTCCACCAAAGGCATGTACAAATGGGTCAGGATCCTTGGGGTCTACGACTTCAGTCAGCAGTGGGACAGCCACAGCTGCCACTAACGCTGCCGCCGACCTGGGATCCCCCAGCTTGCAACACAGCAGAGATGATTCTTTAGATCTGAGCCCTCAGGGGTAAGTGGGAGTTGTGCAGTGACTTCTGTGCTCTTTGCCTTGAACTCTGCCCTGGTGACTGAGACACAGGAAATAAAATATTAGAGCGCACATTTTCTATTTCTTTATCTGTATTTTGTTCTATGTGTGATGGGAATGGGAAGAAAAGTGAACATTTGTTGGAAACTTGTCATATTGAGCCATGTTTTGGAACCACGAGATACGTGGTCCATATTTCCATCGATATATGAGGGAACTAAGGCTCAGAGAAGGTAAATGACTTGCATAGTGTCACATACTTACTCTTCACATACGGGATTGAGCCCTCATTTTTGGTTCCTTAATCCTGACTTAGTACAGTATGCATTCCAACTTTGAGACATCTGGATACTGATGTGCTGAAAATTTAAAATGAGGATTTTTAGAATAAAAAGATAAGAAACCTAATTTTTCTATTAATTGACAAATGGGAACTTTGCTCTTAATAAAGGATAATTAGAGTTCATAATTAAATAAAATTCTCTGCTTTCATCCCTGTTTTTAATTCCTTTTTTGTACTTTGCTACTGAGAACATTACCAGATCCTCGTATGGGTTTTTATTTGTTGTGTTGAAATGAATCACAGTCTAACTTGCTTTTGTTCTTTGATGACTTGCTACTGCTGTCTCGGTTCTGAAATTCAGAATGTATTCAGGATGTAATACTCCTTTTAAGCTGAAAAGTAGATCTTGTTAAAATATATAACAGATGGAGGTCTAAAAATCAGTCTTGTAAACTGCACGGTAACATTGTCCTCTGAAGTGAGCCTGTTCTGTCCCAGCTGCTTTTGGTGCCACCTGCTGGCAGTTGTCTGCTTGAGCTTAAATAGGAATTTTAACAATTCTGGGACATGGCCACAGACTGGGACCTCTGGCACAGTTGGTGTTACTTTAGGAAGCCGCTGAGTTTAGGTGGTACCCATGTTATGGGCCCAGTTAAAGGAGATTAGGCCTGGGGAATACTGGGGACCCCCCACCTTCCCTGTTGTCAAGGTGAATTATCTTCCATGCACCCTTGCAGCCCTGCCTGCCTTTCCCCTTCCCAGCCCCACTCCCTCCCCCAGCTGTTGCAGTAAACCCTATGCAGGATTTTACCTTATCGCACAAGCGTAGTGCCAGAGGTGTCCTAGGTACTTGTGAGATCTGATGTGTTTCAGACAAATTCAGTATTTCTGAGCCATGGAAATTAAGGAATTAGACTTGGTTATTACAGATTCTAATAGTTAATGATTCTAAAGTTAGTGGAAAGAATATTTTTCCTAAGTGGTCTCATTCCCTTCTATTGTAGTTTCAAATGTAAAGTTCATATAAATTTGTAAAGAGGAGATTGCTCAATCAAGTTAAGTTTATTCTTTGAAAAGTTCACTTGCCCTTTAATGTTTTCGATGGACATGGCAGGTGTTGGAAGAATTTTTCAATTTTTTCAGTTTTATTTGGGTCATAAACTAACTGAACTAGAATAATTTTTTATCTTTTCCAACTTACCTAGCCTTGTTATTCTAAGAATATTGATATTTTAAACTATTTCCAGTGTTAAGAATAGTGAAATCACACAAATGCTACATATGTTTCATTTAGTATATTCTAATTCAAAGCAGATTATCCACTTGCTAGATTTTTTTATAAATAATTTTGATTTTTTAAAAAAATTACTGAAGTATTTGTAAGTGCATTCATTTAGAATGTTATTGTCATGGCATACCATGAAATTACTTTGGGTAATATTGGAAAGTATTTTGATAATATTAACAGTGCTATGTACTTGTTATTTAGTAAGAAAGATATCTGGTTCTCTGATTTAACATTCTTTTTCTAGTTTGTGATTGCCCAGTCCTGTTTAATACTGGTTCTCCACATTGTATACTTGTTTTTAAGTATTTTGCTATACACACTGTGTTTTAACAAAGGATCAATCCAATATTCTGTATGGTTTTATTTTTTGTAGTTTATATACTCAAACAGCTAGCTAGTTTCTGAACTAATCATTTCCTATGTCTGTATACTTCTAGAATATGACAGGTTCAGAGTTGGCATTAAATAATCAGAAACGCAAATTGTATAACTCCCTGTTTCTGCCATTTTAGCTGCTTTTCAATGAGTGGTGATAATAAATCGTGGTTATTGCTAAACTTATTCCATGTTTTCCCATGTGATAGTCGATTAAGTGATGTTCTAAAAAGAAAACGACTACCAAAACGAGGGCCAAGAAGGCCAAAGTATTCACCTCCAAGAGATGACGACAAATTAGACAATCAAGGTAATTCCTCTGATGAAACTAGGGGGAGAGAGGGGAGATGGTAGCAGTTAGAGATGCATGCTTCATTAGAACTGCTGAGTGTTGCAGACTCCTGAAGAACACTGAATACCCAGTGTTTTTAGTTCTTCCAGCTAGTTAATCTGTTAATAATGGGAATCTTAAAATTCATTTGGTTTTTATCAGTTATTCTAAAACTACCACTCTCTCCTCTTCTCATAGCTAAAAGCCCCACCACTACTCAGTCACCTAAATCTTCTTTCCTGGCAAGCTTGAATCCAAAAACGTGGGGAAGGTTAAGTGCACAGTCCAACAGCAACATTGAACCGGCACGAACTGCAGGAGTTAGCGGTCTTGCCAGGGCCGCCTCAAAGGACACCATATCCAATAATAGGTGAAGTGGGAAGATCTATATTCTATTCTCAGATTGGAAAAACAGCACCCTTATTATGTACAGATGAAACCTGGACACCGACTTTTAATTTATTCTCAGAAGTGACTTAGGTCAAGGGTGCAGCAGATTTCTCAATTTTTAAAGCTTGCGTCTTGAATTACAGTCTTATATTTTAAAAATCCTTTTGACATCCAGCTGCTGTGAGTCATACATGTTCAAAACCAAACAAATTATGTCCCCCTGGAACCTGTTCTTCAGTTTTGTTCTAGACATGGGAAAACTGACATTTGTGTGTGCGCACTCATGAATGCACACACTTGTATGACACCCTTCTTTTCGTTACAGTGGAACTTAAGAATCTTAAAGTAGAGGCTTTTTTTAGGAAATTCAAAAACTACCAGCTAACCTGTTTTATATAAATTTATGGCTTTTAAATTTTCTCTTTAAAATCCTTGAGAATTGTTTTGCTTTTTGGCTCTGGGTGTAACATACCAACAAGGATTATTTCCTCTGCAGATGAGAAATTGAAGAATATCAAATGTCACTGGAAAACAGGCTCCTTTTGTTTAGTTTATTGGTTTGGTTGTTTGGTAGTAGTTTCTCTGAATTTCAGTTAGTAAAAATAATAGAACAAATATATTTTTGAAGTCATCAGAATTTGTAATTTAAACAGCCAGGCCTCCGTTGTCATAATCATGTACCTAACAGATAGTTGTTTCTGGTCTGTAGCCCTTTACTTAGCTCTCCAGGGAACACACGTCAAGGGCAATGCAGGTGTGTCTGTACCTTAGAAAACAGTCGTGTAGAAATTGCTTTCTGCTGAATACCTAAGAAACCACTACCTTGTAGATTCCCCAAAATGAGAACTTTTGTTTATTCTTCATGCAGCGACTTGAGATGCATTTTAAATTAAGCACATGTGCATTTCTCTAGGTACATCTTAGCCCATTTTCACAATGTAACTTAATTTGGTTAATGTGGAGCCTGAATTTATTAGTTTAGAACAGGCATCCCCAAACTACAGCTCACAGGCCGCATGCAGCCCCCTGAGGTCATTTATCCGGCCCCCGCCGCACTTCCGGAAGGGGCACCTCTTTCATTGGTGGTCGGTGAGAGGAGCACTGTATGTGGCAGCCCTGCAACAGTCTGAGTGACAATGAACTGGCCCCCTGTGTAAAAAGTTTGGGGACCCCTGGTCTAGAATAATAGGCCGAAAATGGTTTTATATGTACTAGTTGCTTGCATTTTGATCAGAAGTTATAATTGAAATCCTTTCTTTATGCATTGAGACTTGAATATCTCCTTTTTCATTTTTGTAGGGAAAAAATTAAAGGTTGGATTAAGGAACAGGCACATAAATTTGTTGAGCGTTATTTCAGTTCTGAGAACATGGATGGAAGCAACCCTGCACTGAATGTCCTTCAGAGACTTTGTGCTGCAACTGAACAGCTTAGCCTCCAGGTATGGTACCTGGTGCACCTTGCTGCTTCTTTCTTACTATCTTCTGCACTCTCTGTCTTGCTGTTTGTTTTTCTTGATGACTGTAGCTTTCTGTGGATTTAACTCTTATAGATATACTTCTTAGCCAAATGTATACTTTTAGCACTATTTCTTGATCTTGTCCATTGACTTAAATGCTTCATTTTATCATTAAATGTACTAGCACTCTCATCTTTAACTTTTCTTTACTGTCCCATACTTCTTGACAAATGAAGAGACTTCAGAAATGTCTCTTAAGTCCTCTCTCGCTCCAGGCATTGGAGTTATAGAACCCTCCTTAACTTCTCTCCACTTGGGTTCTAACAGTAGTTGGAAAGGATAGGGGTTTATTAATTAAGCCTTTTATAGTTCATCTGATTCTTTATCTTTTTACATTTTGAAGTACTTTTAGCAGTTTGAGTCGTACATGCTTTCCAAGAAATGGTCCATTTCAGTCAGATTTTAAATGTATTAATTTAAAACCATACCTTGTTTTTTTTCTTTGCATTCTGATATTATAGCTCTTTATTCCTTAATTTGAATTCTCATCCTCTTCTTTAAAAAAATGAAACCACATTAATTGAATTGTGATGATTTTTATGTTAGTATGAACACTCGTTTTTTGTTATGAAATACTAGAAAGCCCGGCGGTCATATGAAATGACCGCTGTTCTAGATATTATAAATTGTAATTAAAATGATTTGTGCAAAGGTGTCTGCTAATTCAAACTGAATTACCCAGGGCAGGCGGCGAGGACGCCCCTTTGCTTACTGCCCCACGGGGTTTCCCCCTTCTACTTGCTTAATTGCTTAAAGTAGAGTGCAATGAAGGAAACCACTGGCGGTACATTTCTTAAGAGCCACCGCTAGCTCAATAAATAAAGGTGATTTAAATAATAAAATGTTAATTCAAATGTCAAAGATCTCTTTGTACACAACATTTCTTGTGTAGATCTTTCCATCATTTTTAAGCTCGCCTTGCAGAGGACCATCAATTATTTTTAATTTTACGTCCGTTCTTTCACGAACTCTTGAACAGGCAACATAAAGTTGACTGTGTCCAAATGCAGGCTCAGGTAAAAAAAATGCCAACACACTTAAATGTTTGGCCCTGAGACTTATTGATGGTCATAGCAAAGGCAAGTTTTACAGGAAATTGTCTACGTCTCAATTGAAACGGCAACCCTGTTTGAGATGGAGCCAAATCAATTCTTGGAATGACATGTATTTCACCTTTAGAGGAGCCAAAGACTTAGCTATTATGACATTTTTTTCAATTGGAGAACCTCTAGTCTTGTGCCATTGCAAAGACCCCTTCTGGTGTTAAGATTTCTTAACAGCATAATAATTGCTCCAATCTTTAACCTCAGTTTGTGAGGTGACATGCCAGAAGGCGGGACTATTTGAATGCCGTGGCAACTTCACCCCATTGGCTAGTACAGTTACGCAAGCAACCAATAAACTATCGGCGACAAACAGACACTTAAGCCGCATATAATATTTAACATTTTGTGAATGTATATGTAACATCGTATTTTCCAAGGATCTACCAAGAATGCACCATGCTTCACCCTATTTTTAAAAGTTATTGAGAATGTATTCAGTTTCATTCAGGGAATGTAAATTGTGCGTTCAACAAAGGCTGTTGAAATTAATGGAGAAATACTGTTCCCAACTCTTCAGGTGGATGGCGGAGCTGAGTGCCTTGTAGAAATCCGTAGCATAGTCTCAGAGTCCGATGTTTCCTCATTTGAAATCCAACATAGTGGATTTGTGAAGCAGCTGTTGCTGTATTTGACATCTAAAAGTGAGAAGGATGCTGTGACCAGAGAGATCAGATTAAAGAGATTTCTTCATGTATTCTTTTCTTCTCCAGTAAGTTATCTAATAATGCGTGTGTATCTTATTATAAGAATCATGTTCACTAATGTGTACCTTTTTATCTCCCTAGTAACTTCCAGTAGGTTTTGGTCAAGATATTTGAGGTCAAGTTTCTAAGTTGCTTATACACAGTTGAATTCCTTGGTAATTTTTATATATCAAGTAAACAGTAAAACAAAATGGCAGTTTAATGAAGCTATGCCAAAGCTTCTGTGGTCACTGTATCTCAAGTCTTTTTTTTTTTTCTCTTGTAAGACAACTGATTAACAGTAGTCTCTCCTTTGTGAATATGTTTTATTGTTGTTTCCAAACGTATTGGAGTTTGAGATAGAAAGACAGTAGACATAGTGTAGCTGTAGCCATAAGGTAGAGTAAATATACACATTTCCGTTTTGTATGTAAAACATAGCAGATGCTTCCTTTTTAATTTATTCATTTTAGAGAGGAGAGAGAGAAGGGGTGAGGAGCAGGAAGCATCAACTCCCTATATGTGTCTTGACTGGACAAGCCCAGGTTTTCGAACCGGCGACCTCAGTGTTCCAGGTTGACGCTTTTTCCATTGCGCCACCACAGGTCAGGCCCATAGCAGATGCTTCTTGATTTAGGATGAGGTTAATCCAGTAGCTACTATAAGTTGAAAATATCTTTTTTTTTTTTTTTTTTTTTTGTATTTTTCTGAAGCTGGAAACGGGGAGAGACAGTCAGACAGACTCCCGCATGCGCCCGACCAGGATCCACCCAGCATGCCCACCAGGGGGCGATGCTCTGCCCTTCTGAGGCGTCGCTCTGTTGCAACCAGAGCCACTCTAGTGCCTGGGGCAGAGGCCAAGGAGCCATCCCCAGCGCCCAGGCCATCTTTGCTCCAGTGGAGCCTCTGCTGCAGGAGGGGAAGAGAGAGACAGAGAGGAAGGAGAGGGGGAGGGGTGGAGGAGCAGATGGGCACTTCTGTGTGCCCTGGTCGGGAATCGAACCCGGGACTTCTGCACGCCAGGCCGACGCTCTACCACTGAGCCAACTGGCCAGGGCCTAGTTGAAAATATCTTAAGTCAAAAATGTGTTTAAGCTGGACCAGGTGGTTGCGCAGTGGATAGAGCATAGGACTGGGGTGCAGAGGACCCGGGTTCGAAACCCTGAGGTTACCAGCTTGAACGCGAGCTCATCTGATTTGAGCAAGGCTCACCAGTTTGAGCCCAAAGTCACTGGCTTGAGCAAGGGGTTACTCGGTCTGCGGTAGTTCCCAGTCAAGGCACATATGAGAAAGCAATCAGTGAACAACTAAGGAGCTGCAACGAAGAATTATTGTTTCTCATCTATCTTGCTTCCTGTCTGTCCCTCTTTCTGTCTCTGTCACACACACACACAAAAAATGTGTTTAATACATCACAGCTTCACCTACCGAACATCATAGTTTAGCCAGCCTACCTTAGACATGCTCAGGACACTATCCCAGAAACGCCAGCATCACAGTGGACTGTAGGGGGTCCGGTGTGGACGCTCTTGATCCTGCACCAGACTGGGAGCCACGGCTCACTCTACTGCCTAGCGTCATGGGAGAGTATTGTACGGACTGTTACCACCCTGGGAAAAGATCACAGTTCAAAGTGCGGTTTCTACTGAATGCATGTCATTTGTTCAACATTGTAAAGTTGAAAAATCCTAAGTCATGCCATCTTAAACTTGGGGACCTTCTGCACTCACAGTTTCATTCCAAGGTGCTTAGTCACATTTACAATGTGGATTACAAAGCCAGATTTTAGAGTAGCTCCCCTTTCTTTACCCTCACTGACTGAGAGCAATAGACTAACTTACTGGACACTTGATTTTACGCTACTTGTTTACAACAGCATACAAGGCGTCTCTAGGGAGATTTCTCTCTGTGTAATAGGGCCAAGGATAATGCTCCTGTGTGTTAGTAAAATACTTCACCCGTCTTCCCAGTGTTTGTGGGCATTTACTGAGCAATGCTTATGTTATTTTAATATGTTGGGCTCCCTGAAGCAGTTATTTATTAGACAGTCATTAGATATGTAGCAATATTGGGTGTAGTTTTCTCCCATACTTAATATTATATACAGGTGTCACCTCTTGCTTTAAACTCCTTGGGCTAGACCAGGCAGCGGTGCAGTGGATAGAGCGTCCAACTGGGACACAGAGAACCCAGACACAAAATCCTGATGTCATTGGCTTGAGCACAGGCTCACCAGCTTGAGCAAGGGGTCACTTGCTCTGTTGTAGTCATCTCCCCTACCCCCATCAAGGCGCATATGAGAAAGCAATCAACAGACAACTAAGGTGCCGCAACGAAGAATTGACGCTTCTCATCTCTCTCCCTTCCTGTCTGTCTGTCCCTGTCCCTCTCTGACTCTTTGTTTCTGTCAAAAACAAAACAAAAAAACTCCTTGGGACTTTATGGATTGCAAGAGTTCTAAAAAGCAATATTTAATTTGTTACCTGGTATCCCCAGTAGCTGCTAAATATTATTTCATACACATTTAATATTTTTGCATCAAAAATGAATCTTTCTACTCAATAAATGTAAATAAAGACAGAAGATAGCCTCATACATGTCTGAGTCACGTTTTGCTACCAAATGAGCTGTATTTTCAAGCCGTTTGGACTTTGGTTATGAATAAGGGACTGTTGACCTATACAAAAAAAGAGTGTCTTTATTGAACTAATTTATTTGGAAACATTATTCTAACAAATTAATCAGAAAAGACCAAACAGAATAGATGAATGGTTTACTTTTGAAACTGCCTATTAAAGTTTCTTGTTGAGGAGTGTTCCATTTTGAAGAGGCCTTGTGTAACCTGTTGGTTTATTTATAACTTCAGCTTCCTGGAGAAGAGCCCGTTGGAAGAGTAGAACCAGTGAGTAATGCACCTTTGTTGGCGTTAGTTCACAAGATGAACAACTGCCTCAGCCAGATGGAGCAGTTTCCAGTCAAAGTGCATGACTTCCCCAGTGGAAACGGGACAGGAGGCAGGTAAGGCTCATTGCCTGAGTATGCCCTTGCCCTTGGACTGTGCTTGATTAATCTTGTTGAGTTCAAGTGGCAAGAGGTCTGGTAACATTCATCTGTCTGAAGAACATTTAGCTATATTGACTGAAGAAATTGAATAGTCTAGAATAAATTAAATACTGTTTATCTTTAAAATCATACCATTTCTTAAACATGATGTTTTAAAAAGATATAACCCAGTGACTCTTGGCAACTTGTAATCTGTTTTTGTTGAATTGGCATACTTTAATATATAAAGCTTTTCTTCAAGGATTTTGTGGATATGGAAAATTATAAATTCATATTCTGTACAGTAATGTGATTTCATATGTAATGTAGGTGCTTATAACTTTGTATCATGAGGGTTTTAGCAAATAAGTGTTTATTTTGAACTTTTGCTGTTTTGATAAGACTCATTTTTTCAATGTAGTTTTCTAGGACTTTGTAAGATGGTGTAGCAAAATTTATTATAAGATTGATTGTTGTGTTTTATATAAAGTTATGAGCTTCCTGGAATATTATGACTAGAATCTTGGAAGTTTTCTTTAATTAGTTTAATTTTAAAAATACAGAGCCTGATATATTTTTAAAAAATTCAAAATTTTAATTGAATTAAAATAATATGCATTTTCAATTAGATAAAGTGATCAGGATGGACTAGGTTTTTTCTACTTTGAATAATGTAGAGCAGGGGTCCCCAAACTATGGCCCGCGGGCCGCATGCGGCCCCCTGAGGCCTTTTATCCGGCCCCTGCCGCACTTCCGGAAGGCATACCTCTTTCATTGGTGGTCAGTGAGAGGAGCATAGTTCCCATTGAAATACTGGTCAGTTTGTTGATTTAAATTTACTTGTTCTTTATTTTAAATATTGTATTTGTTCCCGTTTTGTTTTTTTACTTTAAAATAAGATATGTGCAGTGTGCATAGGGATTTGTTTATAGTTTTTTTTATAGTCCAGCCCTCCAATGGTCTGAGGGACAGTGAACTGGCTCCCTGTGTAAAAAGTTTGGGGACCCCTTATGTAGAGCATGGTATTCAATTATGATCGTATACCATATTGGAGTCTTTTATAAAATAAGGGGACATTTTCAACTACATTGAGAAAACCATGAAGCTTTCCATTTTTATTCAAATTTATATAAACAAGTATATTTACATATATAATAAGTTTAATGGAATATTTTTTCCTATACCCCTATGGAACGTTATAGATAACCTTTTTTAATTTTTTAAGTGAGAGGTGGGGAGATAGACTCCCAACTGGAATCCACCGGTAGCCTCTGTTGGGGATGATTCTCGAGTCAGCTAAGCTTTCTCAGTGCCTGAGCCTATGCTCAAACTAAATGAGCCACTGGCTATGAGAGGGGGAGGGGGAGAGGGAGAGAAGCAGATGGTTGCTTCTCATGTGTGCGTCGGCAGGGTATCAAACCTGGGACTCCTGCACTTCAGGCTAGCGCTCTATTCACTGAGCAAACTGGCCAGGCCTTGATAACTGTTTTTTGTTTGTTTGTTTGTTTGTTTGTTTTTGGTTTTGTATTTTTCTGAAGCTGGAAACAGGGAGACAGTCAGACAGACTCCTGCATGCACCCGACCGGGATCCACCCGGCACGCTCACCAGGGGGTGATGCTCTGCCCATCCGGGGCGTTGCTCTGTTGCAACCAGAGCCATTCTAGCGCCTGAGGCAGAGGCCACAGAGCCATCCTCAGCGCCCGGGCCATCTTTGCTCCAATAGAGCCTTGGCTGTGGGAGGGGAAGATAGAGACAGAGAGGAAGGAGGGGTAAGGGTGGAGAAGCAGATAGGTGCTTCTCCTGTGTGCCCTGGCCGGGAATTGAACCCGGGACTTCTGCACGCCAGGCCAACACTCTACCACTGAGCCAACCGGCCAGGGGCTGATAACTGTTTTAAGCTTGTCTTTCTTTCTTTCTCTCTCTCGCCAGCCATTTTTTGAAATGAGCAGTTTAATATTTTTTACCAGGTCTAGACTGGTATGGCTATTAAACTGCTTTATTCAAATGAATATAGCAAAGTTTGTACACCTGAAACTAATAGAAATTTGTGTGCTAACAGTAATAAAAACAATTCTTGACTATAGCAAAGTAAATTTTAAAGATTAGTTTTTAAAGTGATTTTATAGTGGAAATAATTTTGTTATTTTATAATAACTTGTACTAAATTACTTGAATTGCTGGTAAGTGCTTGCTTATTTTGTGTCTTAAGAAACTGTAGAGTCTGTGTTATGCTTTTACTTGAATTAATGTATGTCAATTTTGAAAATAATAGAATAACTTTTTTTCACAAATTATCTTGAGCTTTTCTCTTAACAGAGGATCACAGGCTTTAAAATTTTTCAACACACACCAGTTAAAATGCCAGTTGCAGAGACATCCAGACTGTGCAAACGTGAAGCAGTGGAAGGGTGGGCCCGTCAAGATCGACCCCCTGGCTCTGGTGCAGGCTATCGAGAGATACCTTGTAGTTAGAGGTACTCTTCTTCACGATGTATGTTGGGCGTTTGTGTGCACAGTTTGGGATGGAATTGCATTAAGGATTAGATAAATTAGTTTCCTGTTTGTTGCTGTTTCTGTTAAAACCTAACATCAGAAAGTTGTGTTCCCATCGTTTATTTTATGTGTAGTATGTAGAATTAAGTTTATTGCAATAGGGCTTGACGGCTTACTTAGATAATGAGTTAATTTTTCTTGTTGGAATATAGTAGAAGTGACATTTTGCATTTGACACTTTTCTTAGAATTTTCTGCTTTGTAGATCAAAGTGTTTTTCTAAGACTATGTTAGTTTAAGTGGTATATACAAGCTTTTCTTTGCCTTGAAAAATTTGCTCGGAGTTGAACAGTCTTCTGGGTTCATAGGGTATGGAAGAGTAAGAGAAGACGACGAAGACAGTGACGACGACGGCTCTGACGAGGAAATAGACGAGTCTCTGGTGAGGTACCATTCCTGCCATGTTGCCATGTATGATGTTCAGGGCCTAGAGCTGAAATAGATTTTGTTTTGCTTTATTCAGGCTGCTCAGTTCTTAAATTCAGGAAATGTAAGACACAGGCTACAATTTTACATTGGAGAACACTTGCTGCCGTATAACATGACCGTGTATCAGGCAGTACGGCAGTTCAGTATACAGGCTGAAGATGAAAGGGAGTCCACAGATGATGAGAGCAACCCTCTAGGAAGAGCTGGCATTTGGACAAAGACTCATACCATATGGTAAATCTCAAAATGATCTTTTTTTTGTTTTTTTACCAATTTTGACACTGTTCATGTGTTTTGTAATTCATATTAATGGCTGCATAAGGAGAGGGGCCCCTAAATCTTACATAGCATTATTAAAAGCCACTTTAAATATATTTAAAGTGTTGACTATAGCAAAGTAAATTTTAAAGATTAGTTTTTAAAGTGATTTTATAGTGGAAATAATTTTGTTATTTTATAATAACTTGTACTAAATTACTTGAATTGCTGGTAAGTGCTTGCTTATTTTGTGTCTTAAGAAAATGTAGAGTCTGTGTTATGCTTTTACTTGAATTAATGTATGTCAATTTTGAAAATAATAGAATAACTTTTTTATTATCTTGTGTTTGAGCATGCGCATGCATGTATTTTTTTCCTCGTGAAGTCTACTAAATAGAAAACATGTATTCTTGGATAGAATTATTGTTTATATCCACTTTTCTAGATTCATTTCCAGTCTTGAAATAAGACAAAAATGTCTTCCAATAATGTTTCTTTAGGTATTAGGAATTTTGGCATCTGAATCCTCAGAAACATTTGGATGCAACTTTGTACCTTGTTTGTGAATGTCTGCTACATTTAAAGAGACTATTTTTCCCAGAACCACCCCTGAGTGTCGCTAGCAAGCCCTCCTAGGGGTGCTGTTCCCTTCTAGGCAGCAGTGCCATTGCTAACGTTCGAGTCTGTAAGCCAGGCGAGGGGATCGGTCTCGGAGAGGAACGCTGGTATCTGTGGCTTGCCCTTCGGCCTTGTAGAATAATTTGCAGTTTTAAAATCTGCTTTTGGTTTACCTACTCCCTTATCACTTTAGGTACAAACCCGTGAGAGAGGATGAAGAAAGTAATAAAGACTGTGTTGGTGGTAAAAGAGGAAGAGCCCAAACAGCTCCAACTAAAACTTCTCCCAGAAATGCAAAAAAGCACGATGAGTTATGGCACGGTAAGTTGGTCTTCGAAGGGGAACCGACTGTCTGTGCTAGCATCTTGTCTTCATGGTTTTAAAGGAGAGATTACTGTGTATCTAGTAGTAAAATCTTTGAGTATAATTTAGAAAACAATTTATTTCCAACATTTGACTTCTTTTAATTGAACACTTGAATTTAATATTGAGAAAATTGGGGGGAAAATCTCACATTCTTTCCATGAAGAACTCGTGTTTGCATGAAGGCTCTAACACAGATTTATTAACAGAACATATTCACTAAAGAAGAGACTGGTCATTGGCAGGTTGACCCTTAATTTTTATTGTCATTCATTATGGTAGTATAATAATACAGAAAGAATAAAAATTTTCCCAGGTAATATAATGAGCAACAGAGTATAATAGCATTTCCCAAATGACTTCCTCTGCATTTTCTTCTAGTCTAATTTTGCTGGTTTTCCTCTCTCTCTCTCTCTCTCTCTCTCTCTCTCTCTCTCTCTAAGATAAGGAGGGAGGGAGAGAAGCATCAGTTCTTAGTTTCATCACTTTAGTTGTTCATTGAGCTTCTCCTTTGTGCCTTGACCTGGACTGTGCCAGTGTCCCCTTGCTCAAGCCTGTGACCTTGGGCTATTCATGCCAATGACCTTTGGGCTCAAGCTGGTGAACTTTGGGATCATGTGGACAATTCCCCTGCCAGACACCCACATTGATGAGCCTATGCTCAGAGCCAGTGACCTCGGGGTTTCGAACTGGCAACCTCAGGGTTCTGGGTCAACACTTCATCCACTGCACCACCACCAGTCTGGCTCCTACTCTTTTATGTGATGGTGATCATGCCTTAGCATTAATCTGCTTTATTCCATGGGGATTTCTTTTATCAGGGATTTCCAAAGACTGGTGTCAATTGATGAAATTCTTTCTGGTCCACAGAAATAAGGGCATGGTAGCTTTTTTTTTTTCCCATAAAGCTAAAGTTTGTTCTTTTCAAAAGGATCTCTGTTTTGAAATGTTTGTTTCTGTGTTGAAAATTACCCTTTTGTGCAGTGACAGTGTTATGATTTTTTTTAAAAGCGGGGTGGGGGGGCAGACAGGAAGGGAGAGAGACGAGATCAGTTCTTTGTTTCGGCACCTTAGGTGTTCATTGATTGATTTCTCGTATGTGCCTTGACGGTGGGGCCACAGCAGACCAAGTGATCCCTTGCTCAAGCCAATGACTTTGCATTTCAAGCCAGCAACCTTGGAGTCATGTCTCTGAGCCTGTGCTCAAGCTGATGGCCTTAGGGCTTTGATCCTGGGTCCCCAGCATCCCAGGCCAACGCTCCATCCAGTGTGCCACCACGTGGTCAGGCAGTATTGTGATATTTAATTCCCTTGCTCAGTACAAGTAAACAGCAACAGTTTCAATCCCTCACTTATTTTTATTTTCTTGCTACTACTTGGTAAAGTCTAAGAACAAAAGAATCACAGCTTCTACTTGCAAACAATCCAAGTTTATCCTGTTCTAAGCTTTGGTTTAAATAACCAAATCTCTGTTATTAAATTTATCTTTTGAGAATATTCACGTGCTGTCCATGGCTATTTTTAAGCTAGGTATAAAATGTATGGGAAATTTGTATAACAGTGAAGTTAAATTGAAACATTTTGTCTTTACTTCTCTTGGGCTGTTTTATTGTTAGTTATTATTTCTGGAATAAAGAATAAATGCAAACGAGTCCATTTTTCTCTTTTATGATTTTTTTGGGTATGAGAAGGAAAGTGTAAATTTTATAAGCCTGGATAAGATGTGTAAGATAAAAGAATGTTCAAGCTGTCAATACTCAACTAATAATAAGATACGAAGCACTAAATGTTAACCTGTAGGCAGTGTTTTAGGCATAAAGTGACACTGGATCCACGACTTGGCCTTTGTAACTTGATCAACACTTAACTTTGATCTTTTGCCCTCTAGATGGAGTGTGCCCATCGGTATCAAATCCTTTAGAAGTTTACCTCATACCTGCACCACCTGAAAATATAACTTTTGAAGACCCATCATTAGACGTGATTCTTCTTTTAAGAGTTTTACATGCCATCAGTCGATACTGGTATTACTTGTATGATGTGAGTAATGTTGAAGTTTTCCGGGATGTGTTTATCCATTACATGTTATAGTCTGTCTAATGATTCATGAAGTTTCTGTTGTACTAGAGACAGAAACAGTGACTCAGCTAAATTCAGGGATCCTGACCCAGTGAAGTGTACTATTCATCAGTGGAAACTTATTCCCCTTCTTTTCTTGGCCTGGTTTTTGGATTCTTTCTCTTGGCAAACTCTAAGTATAAATTTATTAAGTTAAGGTACAGCATGAAATTAAATTTAATTTTATTACAGTTAAATTCTATAGGTACATTTAACCCAAAGTCCATTTAAGTTAAGGTGTGCATTAAATTAATTATCAGGTGACAATTGAAAATGTGGCCTTTGATATTTATATAATATATAAGAATGAGGGAGTTAGTTTTGTGTGGAATGTAAGCTCCCACATCACTGATTGAGCCAGTACCCATGTTGTGTGGGGGTGACGGTGTTTCAACTATGCATTGTACAAATTGTTGTTTGGGTTGGGGCACACCATTGAGAAGCTGTGTGTTGTGTTTTGGAAACCAGATGAAATCTAGGTACTTTGTATGCATATTTGGGGATAAAGGAGGAGATAGTGCATTTAATCCTAATGTTTTGGTACATGTAGACCTTTTCTTTATTTACAGAATGCAATGTGCAAGGAGATTATTCCAACTAGTGAATTTAATAACAATAAGTTGACTGCAAAAGCAAATAGGCAGCTTCAAGATCCTTTAGTAATCATGACAGGAAACATCCCAACATGGCTCACTGAACTAGGAAAAACCTGGTAAGATGAGCACTTCTGTAATGGTGGCCTGGGGGCTGTTATCATTGAGTTGGTCTTTATATATTTTGTTACAAAAACAGTGTTTAGTGAACCTGTTTAAATGTGTTTAGTACATTGTTGTGTTTGACGGGAGCTTGCTTAATAGTGGAGGTTTAGCATCCAAACATCCTAGGCAAGCGAGGACCAGTGCTAGATCTACTTGATTGTATGTGTCTATCCATATGAAATGGGAAGGGCACAAGGGTATTTGACGGAGGAGATTCAACCCTTCACCATGATAAAATCGGATTCCAAAAGTAGAATTGAGTGATTCTCTGAACCTGCTTGGGTCCAGGTCTATATCTTAGAGACTGTGGAACTGCACTGATCAATATGGTAGCCATTAGCCACATGTGGTTATTTACCTCCAGATTAATTAAAATGAAGTAAAATTAGAAATTGAGTTTTTAGTCACACTAGCTAGCCACATGCTCACATGGCTCTTGTAGTGGACAGAATCAGATAACTGAACATTCATTTAGGCCATTACAGGAAGTACTCTTGGCAGCTCTGTGTCAAAAACTACCGAAATCATATACCAGGAAGCAGTAGAACCTGTGTAAACTGCAGCTGCCTTGCATCTTTGAGGGACTCAGAAATGCTAAAGCTAAGAGAAAGATCGTGACCCAGTAAAGCCAGGACTTCGTATATGTGTGGAATGGGGGTGATTGGTAGCCTCATGAAGTGGTGATCAGATTTTAAAATTCAGCTTTCACTAGTCATGTCATACTTCCTAAAGGTCTTTGGGTAGATTAAAGATGATCTTGGACAGACTTGATTCCAGACATTTAATTAAAATTCAGCCATTAAAATTTTAATGGTTGAATTTCAGGTTTTACAGTGAAAAGCTACTTAATGCATTTCTTGATCACTTAAAAATTTCGTGTAAGAATTATGAAGATTCTTCAGATTAGTTTGTCTAGACCAGTTTTATTAGTTACAATTATTCTGTATCACATCAAAAGTTGTTTCTAATATGGGTTTCTAATGGTTTCTGATTCTGATTTAGATAATAAATTTATATTGCATCTTTTTACAGCCCGTTTTTCTTCCCTTTTGATACCCGACAAATGCTTTTTTATGTAACTGCATTTGATCGGGACCGAGCAATGCAAAGATTACTTGATACCAACCCAGAAATCAACCAGTCTGATTCTCAAGATAGCAGAGTTGCACCTAGATTGGATAGAAAAAAAGTAAGTTTCTCTCCATATTTTTAAAGATAAATCACCCTGTGTTTTTCAAAGTACAGTGATGGGGAAACTAGAAATGTGGTGCGTCTGATCATGCCTGTTGGTTAGAGTCCTGTCTCAGTCACCGTCGTCTCTTTGCTTTTTTTTTTTTTTTTTATCATCTTTCAGCCATATTTTCTTATTAGTCTCTTAGAACTGGGCTATCTGGGATTCATCTTCATTCTCCATAGAGTTCTTCTTCCCAATTTCTGAAATAATTTCTACAATTGTTTTTTGTCTTTTCGTTTTCATAACTCTTGTGCCAATAAAATATGTTGTCTTTTCTCACTGAGACTTGCTTCCTGTCTAAAGTAGGAACTCAAGCTACAGCCTCCATTTTATCATCGAGCTCGTATGCGGTAGAATCAATCAGAGCTACTTAATTTTCTTAGCAAATTACTCCAACTAGAAGAGACTGAAACACAATCTTAGGTATATTTCGTGCCTGTAGCCCAATTAGCCCTGTGGTGGTTACATCACCATCCGGGGCCCCAAGCTTACGGCCCTGAAACACACAGCCCTGAAATGTAGAGCTGAGCTGTTTCCGTCAGAGCATGCTCCCTGCTGTCACCACGGCCTTTTATTTAGGGCTTCTCCACCCTGCCTCCTCCTGCTGAGGCTTCTTAATCACGTGTCTTCTCAAGACCTTCATTTCCAGAAGCCTCGTAGGCGCCCTTAGTAAGACAGAAAAAGAGGAGTGGAAAGAATGGGGGGGGGGGGGAGAGAATGAGAAGCAGAACAAAGCTAAAAACGTTATACTTAAAACAACCTGGCTGTTCCTATCCTGATCTGGGTCAGCACAAACCTCACCAGTAGATGTTCGCAGTAGTGCTTGTAGGGTCTGCAGGTCAGGACCCGCAGGTTTCTAGCCCACCTGTCGCCTCCATTCCCATTTCTTCATCATCTGCTGGGGAGCGTGCAGACCCGGGGGTGGCGTGACGCTGCAGCCCCGAGTTGCTTGATGTTTGGTTAAGTTGCAGAGATCCTTTCTTCTCCAACTTGAGTTTTCTGAACTTGCTGTGTGCTCAAGATAATAATGATGCTTACATCTAGCTTTTCTCCATGTACACCAGGGTGCCATCAATGTTTGTGGTCTCGCAGCTACTTCTTAATCTTTTCTGAGGTGTACTTTTAAAAGAAATAGGTTTGTAACAATTGAGTTGATATTTTTTGTGTTTCAAGAAGTGCCACCCCATTAGTGGAAGTGAGGTGGGCTTCGTTTCCTCACCGTTGTGCTTGGCGTTGCAGCGCACTGTGAACCGGGAGGAGCTGCTGAAGCAAGCCGAGTCCGTGATGCAGGACCTCGGCAGCTCGCGGGCCATGCTGGAGATCCAGTACGAGAACGAGGTGAGCTCTCCAGCTGTGCGCTTGGTGGGGGGTTGCGCTTGGTAAGACGTCTTCAGTGTTCTCGGCCCTGTGACATCCTAAAGGACGACTGGGAATTGTGTGAAATCTAAGGATTGGTCCTATTTCCTCTTGAATGAATTGTTCTGAGTTCTCCATTTTTTGAGGTTAAATTGTATAATAAAAGTATTTTTCTGGCATCAGAACAGATGTTTTTGTAATCTAATTGATAAAGAGGATATTTGAAATGTAACTTTCAAAATGCTTGAACTGCTATTTTTTAAACCTGGTTTACTGGAAGAAAAAACAACACAAAACTTACCTATAATAAATGCACACTTTTAAGATGTACAGTTGTAGAAGTT
The DNA here is from genome assembly GCF_036850765.1 of Saccopteryx bilineata. NCBI lineage: Eukaryota > Metazoa > Chordata > Mammalia > Chiroptera > Emballonuridae > Saccopteryx > Saccopteryx bilineata. The sequence goes on from NC_089494.1 coordinate 9,016,106, forward strand.
GATAAGTATATAGCCTGTAATCACTAACCACATCAAGAAAGAAAAATGTCCTAACCCCACAAAAGGTGACTTAGACCACTTTGCAGACAGTCCCTTTCCTCTGTCCCCAGTCCCTGGCAGCTCTAATCTGTTTCTGTCCCTGAGGTTTGGTCTTTTTTATAGTACCATAATCAATGGGATCATACCACGCATAACCCTTTGTGTCACCTTTCTCTCAGTAAACTGCTTTTGAGATTCATCCATGTTGTTGCATGTATCAGTGTTTCCTTTCATTGTTTAGTGATAGACCGTTCCTTATATGTACACACCGCAGTCTGTTCCATCGCCAGCTGATGCACCTTTGAGTGTTTCCAGTTTTTGACTCATGAATAGTGCTGCTATGACCTTTGTGTACATCCCTTCATGTAGACTTGTTTTTATTTCTCTTCGATAAGTACTTCAGGGTTGAATGCTAAGGCATTTGGTAAGATATATTTTAGTTTTAAAAGACACACCAAACTGTTCTCCATAGCGACTGGGCCCTTTTTGTTCCCACCAGTACTGCGGTGCGTGAGCTTCAGTTGTTTTATCTGCTCACCGGCACTTAGGACTGTCAGTCCTTTTCATTTTCAGTTATTCTAGTGGGTTTATAGTGGTATCTTACTGGGGTTTTAATTTGCATTTCTCTGATGCTTAGTGATACTGAGTTCTCTTTTCATTCCTTATTGACCATTCATATATTTTTGGAGAAATGTCCAAGAATTTTGTTCACTTTTTCATTGAGTTTTATTTTATCATTGAGTTGTGGAGTTCTTGATATATTCTGTATATGGGTCCTTTAGGAGATCATTGTCTTGCAAATATTTTCTTCCACTCTTTTTAGATTTATCTTCTCATTTCCTTATGAAATGTCTTTGAAAAAACAGAAGTCTTTACTTTTGATGAATTTAGTTTATCTTTTTTTTTTTCTGGTTCCTTTTGGATCTCAAGAAATTTTTTCCTAATCTATGGTCTCAGAGATTTTTTTGTTGTTGTTGTTTCAGCTCCTACATTTACTATGATCTCATCTGAGCTAATTTTTATATGTGGTGTAAAACTATATTTTAAACTGCTGGTCCACCAGAAATTCGTGCTGGGCCCTGAAAGAGCTCACCACCCCGATGTTATATGAAGATGGTGGACCCAGTAACCTCAGTCAGATTTGCTTATGTCAGGGTGATCTCTGCCGTAGTGGTCCCGAAATAATTCTCCTGTTGTCACCAGTTCTCAGGTGTGAGAAGGTGGAAGCCCCTGGTGTAAAGTGAGGGCTCAGGCTCTGTTCTTTGTTCTAAAACATGGGCCATTCTGTTTTTCCAGCACCATATGTTTGGGGAAGAAAACATATTTTCTCCTATTGAATTACAAGACACCTTTGTCGAAAATTAGTTCATTATGAATGTTTCGGTCTGTTTCTAGATTTTCTGGGTTGTTCTTTTATTATTATTATTATTGATCTATACAGTCTTGATCTCTGTAGCTTTATAGTTGGTCCTGAAATCAGTTAGAGTTTTATAACTTTTTTTTTTCAAATTTGTTTTGGTTAAATTCTCAATCCGTTGTAATTCTCTCTGAATTTTAGAATCAGCTTGGCAGTGTTCAGACTGTCTCGAGGCGCGTTGATTGGGGCTGTGTTGCATCTTGGTGGGTTTGAAAGAGAATGACCATCTCCAGTGTGAAGTCTCCCAGGCTTTGCCCAGACTAACCTTTCACTGACTCAGTCTTTCGTTTCTCTCAGTGTGCTGCATAACACGTTTAGAGGCTTTCCTCGCATATGTTTTGTTAGATTTCTCCCCAAATACTTCACATTTTTTGATGATATTGAAAATTACTGTTCTTTCATTTTAATTTCCAGCTGCTGTTAGTTTATAAAACTGATTTTTTTATGTTGACTTTCTTTTATTACCTTGATAAAGTTAATTATTGGGTCTAATAACTTTTTTAATACATCATTTAGGATAACTGTAGACCCAGGACTTGGGAAACTTTCTGTAAAGGGCCAGAGAATAAATATTTCAGGCTTTGTGGGCCATAGATGGCCTTCACCACAATTATTCCGTTTGCCTCTGTGTAGTGAGTGTGGCCATAGACAGTGCACACATGAGTGAGCATGGCTCTGTTCCACCAAAACTGTTTGTGGTCACTGCAGTTTGAAGTTTGTATCATTCTCCCACACTGTGAAATGCTATTCAACATTATTTTTAACCATCCAGTGTAAAAATCGTTCTTAGCATACAGACCATTTAAAAACAAGCTGTGGGCCAGGGCTGCAGTTTGCTAACCCATGTAGAAATCACGTCATCTGTAAAAACTTCTTTTCTGATCTTTATCTTTTATTTCTTGAAATGATTTTAAACAGCCAAGACAGTGATCACAACAGTGGTTTTCTATGTTTTAACACTCAAGTATTGAGTCTTGGGAATACTTTTCTCCCTCTTTTCCTTAATTTCTTAAGAAGTTTTGGACTTCTAAGAGTCTTAAGGACATAAAATTTCAAGCCTTCCATTATACTGATTACTTATAACAGCCAACAATGTGGCCCCTCAGTATTCTCATCTATAAAATGTGGACAGTACAGCCTCAGCAGCTATAACTGCTTCATGGTGTGAAGTGTTAGATAGAGCCTGGTTCGTGGTAAGTACTGTGTAGATTACAATAGTATCTGTAGTGACCCACATAATTTTAATCATGATTTTGATTTTTCATTCATTTTTCTCCTCATCAAGACTTGGAAAAGTTGCAATAAGAGTATTCAGTCATCAAAATTAAAGTTGTAAGTAGTTGAGTCCCAGGGGCCCATGGCCTGCTGGGGCCCAGACTGCACAGAACCCTCGCATTCCGAGGGGTCCAGCATAGCGAGGGCGGACGGGACAGAGGTGCGGACAGGTGTGGCAGCTGAGTGGGATCAATGCCAAGGGAAGAAGGCTCTCAGACACAGGGCACTGTCCCAGGAGTGTGGGGAAGGCTGCGAGGAGAAGTAAGCCCTGGAGTTAGTCTTAGTGGAAAGGTGAGAGGGCAGTTAAGGGACAAAAGGATCTGGAGTGGTGGTGAGTGGCAGGAGGGAGAAACTGCTCTGGAATTGATGGGGGGACGAGAGCTAGAATGGAGGCCTTGACTCCCAGGGTTAGAAATCAGGGTCTTTAGAATCTCCCCTCATCATGCCTGTTGCTCAGAGGACACAGTCCTTATATGGTTACAGGCCCAAGTTTCTTACATAAAACTGGGAGATCTTTGCTAGGTGACTTGTCTGCTTAGTGTATTTAAACAGGCTTTGTTCTCTTTTACACTTGGCAGGAATGTCTTTTCTCTAGTTCCTCGTGGGTCTGTTCAAATTCCCTGTTACATGTTGGGTCTAACTGACTGGAAAAGATTCCAGAAGCTGACTTTCTTGGGGAAGGGGGTTAGGAGAAGTGCTGCTTTTATATATGCGTAGGACCTCAGGTTGTAAATCATATTCAACCACACAAAGCAGCTGGTGGCTAAGAAAGACTTTGTAACCGCTCTAGGGGCATCCTGATCCGCAATGTCAGATCAGAGTGGGCTGTGGCTTGAATTGGGGTCATTGTTAAGACAGGGAAGAACTAAATCTGTCTCTGGATTTAATCACCCAAGCCCAGGAATTGGGGCTACAAGTGACCCAGCCCTCCAGGATAGTAAAGGTTAGGAATGTGGACTGTGGAGACGGCGTGCTGCTTACTAGCTGTGTCAGGTTGGGCAAGGACATAAATTTCTAACGCAACAATGGGTATGATAAATAGAGCTACCTTGTTATATTATTTGAATGATTAAATGAGTAAAACACTTAGACTATTATCACATTATAATTGCCATAATATAAGTTTGAAAGAAAAATACTTTCAAAGTTTTAAGTTTATTTTTCTCTGTTTTTGTTTCTAGAGTGTTATGCTTTTTTTTCCTTTAAAAAAACATGGGAGCAAAGCCAAGTACCTGCCTTTTTAGTGGAGTGGCTGAGTGAGGGAAGGTCCACGGCCAGGCCCGGTTCGGGCTGGGTTGCCAGAGAGATGAGCTGGCCCTTCTGCCCACTCAGAGACTGCTGTGATGACAGCGTTTACTGTGATAACCCTGTCGTTTCATATTTTCACTTGTCTCTTTTACCTATAGAAATGACAGTATTTGGGTGAAGGGATTAGGCTGCTCCGATCTAGCTTAGGATAATTATGCTAAAGGGAAAAAACTGACCTAAAAGCACCATCTGGTGGACACCAGATATTACTGCAAATTCTTTTCTCTCTTTTCTTGTCTATCCACTTTCATTTCATCCTCTCCTCCAAAGCCCAAGATTCAGTGGAGAGAAAAATACATAAAGTCTCTACCATCATGGAGCTTTTCTTTCAGTTTGGGGAGGTTGACACACACACTTATACACATATCTGTTAGGGCGTGGATGAAGGAAGATGGAATATGACAGGGAGGGGATAGGATGGTCTAAGGCAGGGGTCCTCAAACTACGGCCCACGGGCCGCATGCGGCCCCCTAAGGCCATTTATCCGGCCCCCACTGCACTTCCAGAAGGGGCACCTCTTTCATTGATGGTCAGTGAGAGGAGCATAGTTCCCATTGAAATACTGGTCAGTTTGTTAATTTAAATTTACTTGTTCTTTATTTTAAATATTTTATTTGTTCCCGTTTTGTTTTTTACTTTAAAATAAGATATGTGCAGTGTGCATAGGGATTTGTTCATAGTTTTTTTTTTATAGTCCGGCCCTCCAATGGTCTGAGGGACAGTGAACTGGCTCCCTATGTAAAAAGTTTGGGGACCCCTGGTCTAAGGTGACATTTGAGCAGAGGTGAGTCATTACTATCTGGGGGAAGAGCATCGATAGCAAAAGAACAGACTAGCAGAAGCCCTGAGGCAGACATTCTTCCTGTTGGCTGATGACTATGGATCACATGGGACAGATATGTGGGCAGTTTTTTGAACCTGTGCTTTTGCTTTGAGTGAGACGGAAGCCTTCGGGGGTGTGGAGGAAAGATACGAACTTGTGTTTTGTAAGGCTCTCTCTTGGCGCTACAAGAATAGGCATCTATGAGATGCCAAGAATGCTAGTGCAGAGACCAGATAAGAGATACTGGTGGTAGCAGTTTAGAATGTATTTTGAAGGCAGGGCTTACAGTGTTTAATGATTGGTTGGAATGTGGAGAATAAGACCAAGAGCCGCGGTGGCCCTGGGATCAGGTGGGAGCGTGGGCCACAGGCCGCCGTGCACTGCTGTGGAATACTGACTGGGGCAGGGTAGGCCAAGCACGTGTCACCAGGTCCCAGCAGATCACTGTTTGGAAAGTTGAGTTAGACTTTTGGTGGACTGCATCTAATGTTTTAAAGTAGTGTGGATATTTTTAAAAGTGATGTGATGGAATAAAATAATGCCCATTATTTGTAAATACTCTATAAGTGAAATATAGCCTTCTTGACAAGATTGGTGAGATTTCGCTTATAAACTGTGGTATGAACTTGCCTTTAGCTGCATATCTAAGTTACGGTCTGGACTGGTAGGACTGATAGAACATGAAGATATAACTCGGCTGTGAACACTGCCCTGGCTGCTGACTTGGGTCTCAGAGGAGGGGTGTTCTCCGAGGCTGTCCATTTACCTGTGTAGCTTGTTTCAGAATACCAGTAACTGGACCTACCGAATCAGAATTTTAGGGACATGCCCACTCCCACGTGTGCATATTGATAAAGCGCTCAGGAGATTCCAACACCCTGTGGGCTTGAGAAGCCATGATGTGGTATTGAAGGCTGAGCGAGCCTGGTAGGTGATCTTACGGCTTCAGACCTTCCCCTATTGGTGTTTATTTAGCAAACCTCTATTAAATTGCTGGTGTGTGTTTGGGCACTGTGAGGATACAGAGGTGACAGGCATTTAATGAAATGGTGACAGTGTGATGTGATAAGTACTTAAGTAGCTGAAATGTAAGTCCTAAGAAGAAGAGCAAAGTAACTGGGCAGATAAGGAGATGTCCCCTGAGGAGGTGACATTTGAGCTGGTTTCAGGGTTACCATTCACCAAAGAGAGATAGGGAGAGAGAGCCATGTGCAAACCATGCCACGTTTATTCCTGGGTGTAAGCTACGAAGGTACTTTTCTCAGGACGTAAGCTCAAACCATACAGTTACAGTGTCAGAGCCATAGAGAAAGACATCATAAAGGGTTGACCAAGACAAGGAACAGCGTGAGGGCAGTTGGGGAAATAATGCCTGCTGCATCCTGATAAATAGTTCCTGTCATATCCTTGTTGCCAGAAGTTGGCAAGTTAAAAGAAGCACAGATTGTAAAATTTGAAATTGTTCTACTTTTATTCTTCTGTAGGTTGGTACAGGTCTTGGGCCTACACTGGAGTTTTATGCACTTGTATCTCAGGAACTACAGAGAGCTGACTTGGGTCTCTGGAGAGGTGAAGAAGTAACTCTTAGCAATCCAAAAGGTAATACTAATCTGTGAGTTAGATGTTCAGTTTGTGTTATGCAGATCAGGATAAGGGCCCTTACAGTTCATCAGATATATTTAATGTCTAGCAGAGGACCGTGCTCTCTGACCTTAATTATTTTAGCCTTCATTCTCCCATTTATCAAATAGGGAAGACCTGTCCAGCTCTAGAGGACTATACTCCATGATCCATCCAAGTTTGAGAATACTGAATTTTTTAAGTGTTTTTAGTTACCAGGTTTACTTTGTTTTATTTAGGGCAATAGCATCTAATGTGTGGTGACTTGCTCATTTTACAGGAAGCCAAGAAGGGACCAAGTATATTCAAAACCTCCAGGGCCTATTTGCACTTCCCTTTGGTAGGACGGCAAAGCCAGCTCATATTGCAAAGGTGAAGATGAAGTTTCGCTTCTTAGGGAAACTAATGGCCAAGGCAATCATGGATTTCAGATTGGTAAGTTTCCGTTTATTTGCCTTGCTGTAATTTACATTGTGCCTGTGTTCTGTGACAGTACCTAATCCGTGCACCCAACACTAAAGCATGTGCATCACTAATTTAATGTGTTTGTGAGTTACTTGGGGAGTTTGTCACAAGAACCAGTTGTGATTGAGTAGCTCAGTGGGCGAGGCCCAAGAGCCCATGTTTTTACGCCAGCTCCCAGGTGATGTGCAGTGCCGGTCTGTGGCCCATGTTCTGTTAGTGGCAGGGGTTCAGAGAACCAGGCATCACCAAGGCTGGTTTTAGTCACATACTTCTACAGTGTTTGACATCCTAGTTTCACTCAGTAGGAAAGCATGGTTATGTAACTGAGCTGCAGTAAGTTGCCATTAGAAGGCTGGAATAAAAGTAAAATCAGTATTCACAGAGGTTTGAGTGTTTCTGGACTTTTCTTCATTTCCTCACCTCACATTTTCTGAGATCCTTCATCTCCATATGTGGAAGACATGCTCATCTGATGTCAAATTCACAAGCTTACAGTTTCACTGTAACTGAAGAATCAGCTGTTAATCAGTTATTTTAGAAGTAGAAGTTCCAGTTTTTAACTTTTATTGATAATCAGTAACTTCTTCCTTTTAACCTATTTCCTCTAAACATCTCTTGATGTTGAACCCTTATGAAGAATATATTTCCATCATTGAAAAATTCTTTCATAAGATCATTGTTTAAATGAGGTTCTTAAATATTTAAAGTTTTTTTGTTTTTTTTTTTACAATATCAGGGCCCCAGCTTTATTTATTTATTTATTTATTTATTATTTATAATATTTTTGGTATTTTTCTGAAGTGAGAAGCAGGGAGGCAGAGAGAGATTCCTGTGTACCCTGACTGGATCCACCCAGCATGCCTACCAGGGGGCGATGCCCGTTGCAGCAGGAGACATTCTAGCACCCGAGGCGGAGGCCATGGAGCCATCCTCAGTGCCCGGGCCAACTTTACTCCAGTGGAGCCTTGGCTGCGGGAGGGGAAGAGAGAGACAGAGAGGAAGGAGGGGGGAGGGGTGGAGAAGCAGGTGTGTGCTTCTCCTATGTGCCCTGGCCGGGAGTCAAACCTGGGACTGCCACATGCCAGGTCGACGCTCTACCGCTGAGCCAACCGTCCAGGACCCCCCATCCCACCCCGATTAATTTAAATTGGAGCAGTTTCATATAGTGAGGGAAACTGTTTCTAAATACCCCTTTTTCCCCCGTGGGAATTGCTTGACCTATTTAGACGACCTCTTGGGAGTGTCACTTATAGAATTGAGGTGATTCTAGAAGCTGTGACTGTTAAAATATTTTGCATGTTCCCTTTCAGGTGGACCTTCCTCTTGGCTTACCCTTTTATAAGTGGATGCTGCGGCAAGAGACTTCACTGACATCACACGACCTGTTTGACATTGACCCGGTAGTAGCCAGATCAGTGTATCACCTAGAGGACATTGTCAGACAGAAGAAAAGACTTGAACAGGACAAATCCCAGGTAGGCATAGGAGATGAGGAAATGGTTAAGTGGATCAGTTTCCTATTATAGAAAGGTAAGGTCTTGGTTAACTGGTTTGTATTTGACTCAGCTGTTGTTTTATATTAATATGTTAATTTGGAAGAGTTTAATTTTTTTTATTATAGCTGAAATGTAAGATTTTACAGTGGGACCTATAATAACAGCAGTTGATGAGTAAATGGTTTGATTAGCAAATAAAATACCCTCCAACATATGTTGAAGTTTCTCTGTTTGATTTCATGGATAATCTTGAGCTTTATATTGTTAATTTATACACTTTATTAACAATAGGTTAAAAACTCATTTGACTCATTTTGATATTAGAGTGATTCTGTATCTGGCATTAGAAGAAGACAAAGTTGTATTTTAAGAAAGTGGCAAAAAAAAAAAAGAAAAGAAAGTGGCACAGACTCAAACAGCTTATACTTGGGCAGGTAACATGGACCAATGTTAGATCAGCTCCCATTAAAAATAGAGAATTGAGGGCCCTGGCCAGTTGGCTCAGCGGTAGAGCGTCAGCCTGGCGTGCGGGGGACCCGGGTTCGATTCCCGGCCAGGGCACATAGGAGAAGCGCCCATTTGCTTCTCCACCTCCCCCCCTTCCTCTCTGTCTCTCTCTTCCCCTCCCGCAGCCAAGGCTCCATTGGAGCAAAGATGGCCCGGGCGCTGGGGATGGCTCCTTGGCCTCTGCCCCAGGCACTAGAGTGGCTCTGGTCGTGGCAGAGCGACGCCCGGAGGGGCAGAGCAACGCCCCCTGGTGGGCGTGCCGGGTGGATCCCGGTCGGGCACATGCGGGAGTCTGTCTGACTATCTCTCCCCGTTTCCAGCTTCAAGAAAGATAAAAAAAAAAAAAAAGAATAGAGAATTGAGATTCTGGAGAGGGAGAGATGTTGCATCTCTTAATAAAATGGAGAGGAGCTTACAGTAGACAGTTGGGGGATTAGAATGCCTTTTCATCAGGGAAGAGAGGCCAAGTTTATGTATTTCATACAGTATCTATTGTCTGGATTTTTAGGAACAGGTTTATGCTTACCAACTTTGTAAATTTTAAACTACTGCGATCTTATTTAGGATCATCTGAGGGAATAGGGGCAAGGAACAAAAGTAAAAGCCCAGCACTTCCAAGTGCCTGGCATTTATTAATTCATTCAGTCCCCAGCACCCCGTGAGACATCGTGTGTCTGTGATCCCTGTCCTACATGTGAGAAACCCAAGGCAGACAGGTCGGGAAACCTGCTGCCCAGGGCCACACACCTAGACTGTGGGAGCTGGAATTCATGGCCAGGCCGCCTGGTCTGGAGCGGGTTTAGACCCTGTGCAAGCTCTGTTATGGAGTCTTGTCTCCAAATTTTTTGCACTCAAGTGGAAACATCTCCAATCCGGAATCCCATCTGCTTTCTTTCTCTGGGACTGGATACCTTTGTTTTTGGATAGAATTTGCAGTTTTGCATGTTAGTCTTTCACGTTTAATCTAAAAAAATTTTTATGCCTCTATAAAATATAAACATCTGTCATAATCTTAGGCATTTTAAAAAGCAAGTAATACAAACTGCTTTTAACATTTGGCTCAGTGGTAGAGTGTTGGCCTGGCGTGTGGGAGTCCTGGGTTCGATTCCCGGCCAGGGCACACGGGAGAGGCGCCCATCTGCTTCTCCACCCCTCCCCCTCTCCTTCCTCTCTGTCTCTCTCTTCCCCTCCCGCAGCCGAGCCTCCATTGGAGCAAAGTTGGCCCGGGCGCTGAGGATAGCTCTGGTCGCAACAGAGCAATGCCCCAGATGGGCAGAGCATCGCCCCCAGGTGGGCATGCTGGGTGGATCCCAGTCAGGTGCATGCGGGAGTCTGTCTGACTGTCTCCCCATTTCCAACTTCGGAAAAAAACCAACACATTTGTTTTAGAGGATGACTTTGTTGGAATCCTTTTTCATGGTAGGGCTATGAATAGGTATTTATTAGTCTAGGCCTGAATGAAGAATCTGCAGGCTATTCTTTAGACTCGAGCTTTCCAGAGGAAAAAGATTTACTGCCATTACTAGATAGTACATTACTTTTAGTTATTATTTGTGTTTATAAATTCCTAACTGTATAGTTTCTCCGTATTAGCTATATACATACATTGGGTTAAGATCAGCCAAGAACTTATGAAAAGGCTGTCTGCCTCCAGGGCCCATGTGATAAATTGGCCATGATGCAGGGTATCATGGTCTTTATGTGGAATTTGATTTGAATATGATCAGATTGAGTAGCAAACATTTTAGTATGGAGGAACACTGGAGAATTTGTTTCCCATATGAATACTTGGCTTCTGAAGTGTTTAAGGTGATTTCCTTTGCAATCTCAGTGACTAGGTCATGTGTAGATTATGACAAAATAAGAGAAAATAGGTTAAGAGCTAAAGGAGCCCATAAAACTTACTAGCATATCTTTTACTTTATAAACTCAAAACCATTATTGAGTGAATGGCTGTACCTGACAATCCACCTCCCTTCTGTTTAGACCAAAGAGAGTCTACGATATGCATTGGAAACCCTGACTATGAATGGCTGCTCAGTTGAAGATCTAGGATTGGATTTTACTCTACCAGGGTTTCCTAATATTGAACTGAAGAAAGGAGGGAAGGACATACCCGTCACTATCCACAATCTGGAAGAGTATCTGAGAGTACGTACTTGCAGCGTCCTCTGGGGAGAAGGCCATCTGAGTGCAGGGCTGAGTCTGTGGACACTGCTCTGATGGGGAGGGGGGCGCCTCGGCCCGGTCAGCTGGCTGCCACACACTGGTGGGCGACCTCTGACCCTGAGACCACGGCGTGAAGTTTACTTCTTCGGGCCCTGGCCTCTGTCCGCTGTCTGAGAACACATGTCAGACATTTCACAATGCCTTCTGCGATCTTGACTTTGCTGTTCTCAAGCTTAATTACTGTCTCCTAGCATCACATTCCACATTTTGTCAGTTTCAGAAGACCAGTGGAAAGGAGCCCTTGTGACCGCCCTCAGTTGCATTTCTGCCTTTCTCTCAGGCTGGCTAAGAAGAATTCTCTTTCACTCTTCTTCTCTCCCTCTCCTTCTCCCTCACCCCCTCTCTCCCTCTGCCCTTCTCTCCCTCTCTCCCTCTCCCCTTCTCTCCCTCTCTCCCTCTCCCCTTCTCTCCCTCTCTCCCTCTCCCCTTCTCTCCCTCTCTCCCTCTCCTTCTCCCTCACCCCCTCTCTCCCCCTCTCTCCCTCCCCCCATCTCTCCCTCTCTCTCTCCTCCCTCTCTCTCCTCCCTCTCCCTCTCTCCCTCACCCCTTCTCTCTCCCTCCTTCTCTCCCTCCCTCTCTCTCCCTCCCTCTCTCCCTCTCCCTCTCTTTTCCTCTCCCTCTCTTTTCCCTCTCCCTCTCTCTTCCCTCACCCTCTTCCTCCCTCCCTCCCTCTCTCTCCCTCCCTCTCTCTCCCTCTCTCTCTTCTCTCTTTCTCACACACACACATTCTCACACATATTCACACATGTTTATGAGTTTGGTGAGGTTTTTCAAATTATTAAATATAGTCAAGTTACTAAATTGACTATATTTACTGAATTACAGAGAATTTTATATTGAACACAAATTATATTTTAAATTACAACCATGTAGATCTTTATTACTACTTTTTGAAAAGCTTCTTCTGCTTTTTTCTGACATTGAGTTGAAAGAGCATTGGGTTCAAGATGAAGCACCACCCTCCACCTAGACCTAGCTTTTCCACTAACTCAACTGTGGGATATTAGGTCAGTCCTGTGAAAAATTTTAGCTCTGGTTTCTTCATCAGTTTGAGAGAAAGAAAAGATGGTAGAGAGGACCTTGGGTACTATTTAATCTAACATTTCTATGCTTCCTAAGTAATTTAATATTCAGTAGGACTATCTTCTCCTGCTGCCTACTTTTTCTCACATTGAGAAGGCTAATCTTCAGTTTACTATTAAATGAATTAAATTTCTCTGAAAATAATTTATAATAATACTTTCATTTTTTTTATCAATGAAATGCTATTTTTTATCTGAATAAGCCTCTATTTCTGACCCAGATGGGTTAGCCAGAGTGATTGATGACTAGATAATGGAATAGAAGCAGTGGATTTTTGTTACTCTTCAATTTCATGTGGATGTATTTCTAAAGTTTGCCTTTTTTCACATTAAAAGCACTTATAAAAACACTTTAACAGTTGGTAATGGTAACTCTTGAAGCATTATCTTTTAATTCTCAGTTAACATTTTATCCCCCTGGGAAATTCTCATCTGCTTCTCATCTGGTAAGGTCATATAGAACTCTATACCGTAAGGATTTTATGTTAATGAATTTTGAAAACACACTGAATATATATGTACATGGCATCTTGATATTTTCTTACTGTAGAGCCAAATCAGAACTTGATCTGACCGACCTTTTACTTATGCAGTTCTCTTAGAGATACTTTAAAAACGTAAAAACTTGTCTTTTTTTTTAAGTAATGTTTCACTGTACTTTGTTACAGAGAGAGTTGAAATCTTGTCACAGTTTGTAAAAGATTTTTTTCTTTTTTTGCAGCTGGTTATATTCTGGGCACTGAACGAAGGTGTTTCCAGGCAGTTTGATTCATTCAGAGATGGGTTTGAATCAGTCTTCCCACTCAGCCATCTTCAGTACTTCTACCCGGAAGAAGTGAGTAGCTTATGATGAAAGAAGCGTTCACTTCTAGTTCGGTACCTGAAATTATTTTAGTGGGGTGTCTCCGTGCCATTTAGTCAGAGCCGCCATTGTTGCAGACCACAGGAGGGGGGTGGGAGCAAGGGGTTGGTCTTGGGGAAAGGTGAGATCATTTCCTGCCCAGGGAAGCATGGTGAACACTAAGTACCGTATAAATGTAAATACAAGGGTGCGGGCCGCCTGTGTGAGGGGGAGCTGGGACCCAGGCCAGTGGGGAGTGTGGCTTGGTTTCTGCACTCCTGGGGCTGGTGGGCGAGCGTGGGTCCTCCGACACCCAGGAGGCTACCCTGAGGCTTTGTTTTCTTTTGTTTTTTGACTAAACTTATTGGATTTTGTTTCAGGATTAAAGTTAGTCCTTGAGGTTTTAAGGAAGTGTTGTAAGCTACTTAATTGCTGAATTCAGAGAAGACTTTGTAGAATGGGGAAAATGAATTTATGTGCATAGGTGGTATTTTAGCTCTCTTGAAGTGCAGTAGCAATCTCAGGGAACTACACGAGCTGGCTGAGAACTAGGTTTGGAAACTTATTTTTTTGCATACTAGCTTAAGAATACATGTTCAGTGCCAGCTGAATCTGAAAATCTATGAGTAAGTTAGCATTTTAATCTCAATTATTATTTTTATGTCCACTTTGGTTTGTTAATTACTGAAGCATGTGCTATTTCTGGCACTTTAAGGGTTAGTGTCCTCTGGAATTGAAAGCAATAAGTGTTGTTCCTAGAATCTTCTCCACTACTTAGCTGGAGAAGTTAGCCAAGTAGTTGTGCCTGATCTGACTGCCTCTTCCCTAAAATTGCAGTGACCCCTATCTCATTGAACAAGATGGTAAAGTACCCAACAGTGAGTGACATGTAATAGATAGTAAATCTCATGTGTCCTGAATTGGATTTTCTCAAAAGTCTATACTCAGTCTACAAATGGGCAGTTAAACTAGAGAAAAGATGGTTTAATTTGACACTGATTTTAGATTTTCCAAGGACACAAAGACATTTCTTGCTGATGTTCCTTCTGCAAGAACATCAGTGACCAATGGGGTCATTGGTTCCCCGTATGACCCCATACAACTGTATGGCATAGATGTGCCTCTCTTGACAAAATGTGAAGACCTACCCATTTGCTGTGCCCAGCTCAGCCTTTTCTTCCCTTTCCCTCTCCAGCCCAGTCTCTCTTTCTCAGGTTCCCTCACTGAGACCCCTTGTGATTCCAAAAGCCAGGACTAATCATCTCTGCTTAGAAGTAGATTAAAGAAGTGAGGAGAATTAGGAAACTTAAATCAAGGGTTTGTCTCAGATGCTTTGTTTGAGGTGAAAGGCTTCTCTAGAGCCCAGTCCCTGCAGCCGGCCAGAGTGTCTGTTCATGTGCAGCCGAAGAGGAGACTGGCCCTCTGAATGCCTGGGGAGAGCACTTTGTGTAACAAGGTCTGAGCTGTAGGCTGTGACACAGGAAGTGGCTCTTGCTTGATGCGTTGGACCTGTATATCAGGACAGTGCACACGGTTCACTGTTACGCAGCTCTTGTCTTCAGTGATTAATTACCGTCTATAAATGCACAGCTGGACCAGCTCCTGTGCGGCAGCAAAGCCGACACCTGGGACGCAAAGACGCTGATGGAGTGCTGCAGGCCCGACCACGGGTACACGCACGACAGGTGAGCACGCGCCCGCCCGCGTCTCGGCCTCCCTGTGCATATAGATTGTAAACAATAAAAGGGGTTATGAGGTTTTCTGATATTGTGGCCTTAATTCTCTCAAAACCAGCACTTTAGGACCCAAAGGATTCTTTTTCAAGTATTCCTGTGAAAATGGGCAGGGAAGTGGGGGGAGACCCTTTACTCCTTTTATATATAGGAAGACAAATATCTGAACAATCCCAGACAGGTTTATTACAGTAGTAATCATCCCATTTGAATTCTAGCTGTGACAGCAGAAGCAAATTTGATTTCAGAGTTCATTGTGATGTGATTTCATATGTAATCAGTTTCTAGGAGAGTCGGCAATGTGCTGTGATTCACAACTGTACTTTAATGTGGTGAATAATATGATTTATTTCTGTATTTCTGTTGCAGTCGGGCTGTGAAGTTTTTGTTTGAGATTCTCAGTAGTTTTGATAATGAGCAGCAGAGGCTCTTCCTCCAGTTTGTGACGGGCAGCCCGAGACTGCCTGTTGGAGGTGGGTGTACAGTCCTATCGGTGCTGGGTCTGTTCTGGCTGGGGAGCGGGGGGGGGGCACAGGCCCAGCGGCGGATTCCTGGTTGGATTCCTGATTGGATTTACACTGCCTCTTGGTTATTCCAGTCTCATGTTTCTGAATTTTCTATTTGGTAATACATTGAGATACCGTTGGCAGGGAAATTCACAGGGATTATCTTAAACACATTGAAGTAGGATGACTGATACACATGTAATGCCAATTTTCTAGATAAAATTCAAAGTCTTAGACATTTGTACATTATGAACTCTTAGGTGAGAAGGCATTCTGATGTCTGATTTTTCAGAGATGAGTCCTAGTAAACTCATATTGGGTATAAATTGGTACTCTGTTTTAAAAGTCCGAAGGCATAAGGAAGTGTTTGCCTCCGTGTTGTACAATGACTTTTTTAGTAAATAAAGCAGACACCAGGTTCTAGGCATTAAATGTATGTAGATTGTGTAGATTTAATTGCGAGATAGAAACATTACTGTAATGTTGTACAGCTGCGTAATGTATTTTGATGGTAGTAGCAGAAAAAAAGTACACCTGTCATTCCAGCCTGTTCCTTTAGTGGGTAAGGAAGTGTTCTCTGAGCTAGCCATGTGCCTCCTGTGTACACTCATGAGTCCTCCGTCTCTTTCCTTCCCTCTGAATCAGGCTTCCGGAGTTTGAACCCACCCTTGACCATTGTCCGGAAGACATTCGAATCAACAGAGAACCCAGATGACTTCCTGCCCTCTGTAATGACTTGTGTGAACTATCTTAAGTTGCCGGACTATTCGAGCCTTGAGATCATGCGAGAAAAACTGTTGATAGCAGCAAGAGAAGGGCAGCAGTCATTCCACCTTTCCTGATCACACCGAGAAGTGCAGTGTCTGCCTGTCACAGCAAAAGAAAAATCGTGATTGCTTTTCTAAATGTATCACCTGAGTCAAGGAAACATGTTACGCCTTCTTGTTGTAGGAAAAACGGCTTGCAGATTATAAAAGAGACACTTGGTTGGTATCATAAATGGCCCCGCGGACTTAAAGTGATCAGGCCCTAAAACGTTGTTGTGATGAGGTTTCTTTAGCAAGTTCTTGTTTAAATTATCATTTATTTGATGAGTGAAGTTTTTAACTTGCTTTGCTGTGTGAAATTTAAAAAAGGGATGTTTTCCAGGCTGAAACAATAAATGTCGCTGTGCAGTTTAATTCTGGGCTGTGTGTATCCATCTGGCTAAGTCCGCACTTCTGTTTTCCCCAGAGACAACCCTTGTCCATAGGACAGAGCGGAAAGCTCCCGCGCATTGACCGGATGCGTTTAGTGGGTCAGCTCTGTGTGCTCTCCCTCCCCCGACTCCTCTCCCGTCCATGTATTGTCCGCCCACCTGGCACAGGCTTTTTGTATATGACACTCAGCCGGTAATGTTTTCATTAGCCATGGGCTTTTGTTGTCCCTCGTCTCTCAAAGATAGAATTTAAAAGTCAGTCATGAGTTGACATAGATGTCAGTATAATTCAGCCTCTGTAACGGGGTGGACTTTCCTTAGAGCTTAGTTTGAACATGGCCGTGGGGTGCTGCTGGCCACCTGCCAGGGACACAGGGATGTTTACCGGGGACCTCAGCAGCAGCTGCCCTGGAGCAGAGGCCAGGGAGCGCCTTCATCCATTTCTCGTGTGTGGGCTACGCCAGGGCCGCAGCCTACAGCGTGGGCTGGCCCGGATGCGTTCTTCTATGGCCCGAGCATTATGAATTGATGTAAAGTTGTAAAGAAAATGAGTTTTCATTCTCTGTTGAAGTAAAAGACTTTTTTTCTCCCATGTTCTTGTTTTAAGTTTCTGTTCATTGTCTGTCTTTCACCCCTTCCCCCCCCCCCCCCGCCCCCCAGCACCGACTTGGGACAAACAGCGCAGCCATGTGTCCACACAGAGGAAAGCACCTGTGATGTTCTGTCCGGTGGTTCTGTGTGCTGGGTTCCCAAATCTGCAATAACCGTCAGGTTACTGTTTCTACCTGAAATAAATACTGTTTGCTTCACCTTTTCGTTTATAGTTCTGTGCTGTATGCATAACTTGTGTAGATGTCCTTCCGTGCGAGTGAGCCGCTCCGTCTCCACGACCCCGCGTCACGGCTGACCTTGCTAGACAGAGAATCAGTAGCGGCAACTTGAAGAACATGAAATGTGGAGAGAGAATGGGAGGAGATTCCTTCCCTCCTGAGGTTCAAAACTAAGCTTGTTGCATAAATAAATTTGAGAGAATTTCCATAATTCATTTTTTTAAATGAACTTTGAGAAATCAATTTTCTTTTGTCTTACTTACTGTCCCAGAGTCTTAAATTGATGCAGAAGCCCCTTTGTTCCCTATTCCACCACTGAAAAGAAATTAAGTGGCTTGTTTTATTTCAATGACTTTGTCTTTTTCCACTTAAATGGCCTTATGCGGAGCATCCCCACAGTGGGCGCTCGTCCTCACGTGGTGCGTCCTTCACAATGACCTTGGGCAGTGACCCCTGTTAAATGTGAGGGGCTATAAGAGAAGCTCAGGGGGCCTGTCTCCCTGGTCTCTGCGGAGTCTCTGACAATTAGAGCAACTATACTTTAAAATCGAAGAAGGGGGTTACATTACTGCAGTTCTAACAGCATACGAGCTAAGCAGTTCAATCAAGCAGAATTAGTGTCAGAAATGAACTGATTTGTTTTAAACTGTTCTGACAACCTTTTTACAAACTTAAGCACAAAGATTTTTGCATGAACATGGCATTTTGGTTTGTTTTTTTTTTACAGGGTTCTATTGTTAAAATTTAGACCTGTGTATAAACAAAGTAATGTTTCATATGAAAATATTTGTGTTGGACATGTCCATGTGGTGGCCCTGGAGGAGCTAGGCACCCCTGTTTCAGCATCCGAGGAGCGCACACGATGGTCTTAAATCCAGCTCTGGAGCCCGAGTGTCCCTGAGTCAGTGACGATCTGTTTAAAGGCTTTCATGTCTTTAGCTGACACCCTCAGCTGCCCTTGGGTGACAAGGGGCAGGGAGATTTTCGATTTTAAAGCAATCTCTCGGCAGAGGCCTTATTATTGCATCATAGGGAAAAAGTATTATACTTCATTTGCTGTTAATGCCTTAAATTTATTTGCTTAGTAATCCTATCAACAAGCTATAACTTCTAAGTATGCTTTACACATGTAGATGATGGGGTAGGGACTTGAGATTTTGTTGTCCTTTTGTTTTGCCGAGACAGAGTCAGTCAGATGTAGTCACCCAACACCGGTTATGTGGTGGTGTCATTTGACGGTTACTGCTTTGATCTGCTTTGTATATAAGAACATATTTTTAACTATATCATTTTAGGAAGGAAGGGATGTAATCCCTTTTCCCAGGACCCCCTCCCAAAGTGAAGTGTAAGTTCAAGGCAGTCTAAGCAGGGGCAGACATGGAAGAAGTTCTGGCTGCCTTAGCCAAGTCCCCTGGAAACCTTCCACGCAGCCACTAGGGACACGGATTCCTCTTCCTATTTTTCAGCCCAGGTTCCCTGTGGTTATTGTGATAGAGAACTTCCTCTCACCTTCACAGTTCGTAAAGAAGGGGATGCCCAGAGCCCCTCCTCCCTGCATTTGGCACCAGTTCTGTACATAACACGAGAAGGCTGTGACCAGTCACTTCCTGAACTTCCCTAGGGCAGCCTGTGCAGAGAGGCCTTAAGGCTGAGGGACAGCGCCCCGACTTCTGCATCTAAGAGATTAGATTGAAGTTGAAAGAAAGGGTTATCGCCAGCGAAGTGGAGGTGTTATCTCCCCTCTGCTTCATCAGGTTGTTGAGGCTGTGCTCCCAATTTTTGTCATTGAGGAGGAACTCGGGAAACGGCAATGTCACTGATATTCCAAGAAAAAATGTGATTACGAAAGGAGACCTGCTGGGGAAAGACATCCTGGTGTGTTCAGAAACCACACACATCCTTGTGGGGTATTCTGGGCGCCCTCGTCCCTTTTCCATTAGCAAAGATGATCAAACCTTTACCTTTGGATTTCTTGACCCGTTTTTCCCTACTGTAATAAGAATGTTGTTTGGAAATGTCATACTCTGTATGTCTAATTCTCTGAGAAATGCTTTTGTATGAGTCTTAGGTTTGCCATGGCAGAAGCTGGCATACGTGGTCAGGGATAACAGTGACAAATCACCGAAAATGCTTCCTTTGTTACCTCAAAAGAAAAAAAATTCCAGACAAAATATGGCGTTTATATTTCTAGAAAATGGAGGATTGGCTGTTTTCCAAGAACTTCAAGTTAATTCTTATGCAAGAAAAAGTTCTTAACTCTAAAGACTTAACCTGCATAAAGGAAACATTCTTTAATAATGGAAGAGGTGGTTTTATTTTTACAACAAGACTCATATGGCCAAACCTAGAACCAATTGCTGATCTGTGTAAAGCATTTTTTTCCTCTTACCTGAAACAAGTGATTTATATGAACTGTTGGAATAATGGAACCTCAAACTACAGATGTGTATGTAAAATTGCATAAATGCACTGACTTCCTTCTCCCTGAATATATTTTTAATAAACAGCATTATCCTACATGGTCAGTTTTATTAAATTATGCACAACCAGAGGTTCTGAGCAGCGGCACGCTTGTCTGGGTGGCTTTCGGACAGGTTTCTATCTTGGTAAGTACCAGTCATCTTAGCCCTTTTTTGGAGGTGTCGGTAGTGGGAAAAGGAGACCAGTGTACTCGGAGTGACCCTAACACTTCCTTGTCAGTGGAGAGAGATGGAGACTTGCTTGTATGGGTCCGGGGAAGCGTGCTGTTGGGTGGGGAGCTCCGTGTCAGTGTGCAGAGATCGTAGAGCCTGGGCTTTCAGAACGGCCTCTCCAGAGCCTTCTCACTGAGACAGACAATGGAATTAAGGAAAGCAGCGGAGAGGGATTCTTTTTTAGAGTGATGATTATTAGCTTTATGGGTTTTGGAGGGGGGGTGGCATAACTTTTTAAGAGAAAAGTGAATGAAACGTTACATATATGTGTACAAATGCCCATCACACGTGTATGTGCGTGCACGTGGACACACGCACACTCGTTCTTATATATTGTCTTGGTAAAACCACCTTTTTCCTCTGATGAATCTTTTGGTCTGTAGAATGACTAAGTCACCGATGAAGGGTGCTATTAAAGACAGGCCCACACAAGATGGGCACGGACACCGTTTGTCGGCGATGCAGTGATGTCTGTGTTGCCAGTTCTGCGTGTGGGGGCCGGATAACATCACATTTTGGGTGATGAGACTCCACAAATTGAGACGTGAATAGGAAATAGGTTTCACATGCTCACGGCAGTGGTTGGGCCAGTATCGCAGTAGAAAGCACTCGTGTCCCTTCAGACCTCAAAACCAGTGCGTTTGGTTGTGGTGGTGAGGGGATATGTGGACATGAATTACAGTGATCATAACTCACGTGCTCATAGAGCCTACATCATTCCTGCTCTCCTCAGCCACGTTAGTAACCTCAAGCTTGTCTGGGCTCTGCTGCCCCCCCCCCCCTTGCACTGTACCCGAGAAGGCCTGAGGCACTGCCACCTTGCCTGGGCAGGAACTCTGAGGTGGGCAGCCCCCAGGAGCCCACGTGCAAACTTGGTCTACAAGAGTTGGCCCTGGGACCTGGGCGACCTTGACAGACACCCGAGGCGTCTCAGGCACGCTGTCGCAGCTTGGAGGCCAGGGCGCTCAGGGATGCTGGCCCTCGGGCATTTCCAGCTTCAGGAATAATATCCTCTGTGTGACTAAGCTACATTCATTAGAGACATGATATTAAGAATTTACATTATTAAGTTGGGCTGAGGAATATGAGGGCAGAAAACAAGCTGAGATAGATGCCAAAGGGACAGGTCTCTGCACTGACGGACCGTGACCTGGACAGTTGCCTTAAAGAAGCAGGTGGTTAGAAGTGAATGTCAGACATGAAGGGAGGGAAGGGAAGCCCAGTGGCTGCAGTTGGGGGTTTGGGTCTCTGCTAAGACCCGTTCACCCAGTCAGCTCTGTTCTAGTCCCAGCGTGTCCTGGTGTCACTTTAGGGAAACTGTCCAGCTCTTTTGAGTGCAGGCACGGTTCTCACTTGTGCAGAGCTGCGTGAGAGGCTCCGTCAGGACACGCGGTAGAGTGGCAAGGGCCCTGGCCCCTCTTCCTAGCTGGTCAGGACCCCCCTGACCACCCCGACTCTCACTCTGCGCTTGTCTTCTGGTGCCTGTCATCTCTCGGGGTATATATGTATTGCAATGCAATTCCTCTTCCAGTCTTGGCTGGGAGTCTTTGAAATGTCTTCAGTGTTTCTGAGCAACAGCATATGGGCATTTCGGTTGGCACATTCTTCCTGGTGGAGAAGGCTGCTAAAAGCGTAGGGCTCCCTGGCCCCTGGCTCTGTGTCAGTAGTGCCCTCTGCTCACTGCAATCATGCAGAACGCCGCCTCAGACCGTCAGATACCACAGTGGTATCCCCGGTTGAGCAATCTGGTCATGTTCCGGTTTGGGGAGCGTTCAGGTTCTGTATCCAGCCCGTCGTTGTAGTGAATGACAAATCAAAACTCTGTAGGACTTATGAGGAGGCACAAGATCAGAAAACAAAGGTAAAAATTACTTCTTCAGCCAGACACTTTTACCTCTGTTTCATAAATAAAGACGTTTGAAGACTTAACGTGATTTGCCCATGTCCCTGAGCTAGTAAGTGGCTTCAGGCATCCTGAAGTGTAAAGGCACCTGGATGTATGGGGTATTTTCTCTGTGTGTGTGTACATGCATGTGTGTGTGTGCACACGTGTTATGCATGTACACATGTGTATGTGCATATGTGAGAGAACAATAAGGAGGGAAATGAGTTCACAGCCCCAGGGACACAGAGTGGCAGGTTCTAGGACTGAACAGTACTTAAGTGTTGCCAAGTCCATCAGGGCCACTGAGGCTTTAGAATTATTTGACCTTAAAAAAATTTGGGCCCTGGCCAGTTGGCTCAGCGGTAGAGCATCGACTGGCATGTCAAAGCCCCAGGTTCGATTCCTAGCCAGGGCACACAGGAGAAGGGCCCATCTGCTTCTCCACCCTTGCCCCTCACCTTCCTCTCTGTCTCTCTCTTCCCTTCCCACAGCCAAGGCTCCACTGGAGCAAAGTTGGCCCGGGTGCTGAGGATGACTCCATGGCCTCTGCCTCAGGAGCTAGAATGGCTCCCGTTGCAATGGAGCAGTGCCCCAGATGGGCAGAGCATCACCCGCTGGTGGGCTTGCCAGGTGGGTCCTGGTTGGACATGTGTGGGAGTCTGTCTCTCTGTGTCCCCACTTCTCACTTCAGAAAAATACAAAAAAAAAATTGGCATCTCTCAGTTTGAAAAAGAATACATTCTCTATTTTTCCTACCAGTAAAAAGGGAAATTAGCTCACTTGATTGTTGATTAAAAATTGAGAAAAGGAGGCCCTGGCAGGTTGGCTCAGTGGTAGAGCATCAACCTGGCATGCAGGAATCCCGGGTTCGATTCCCGGCCAGGGCACACAGGAGAAGCACCCATCTGCTTCTCCATCCCTCCCCCTCTCCTTCCTCTCTTTCTCTCTCTTCTTCTCCCACAGCCGGGGCTCCATTGGAGCAAAGTTGGCCCGGGCACTGAGGATGGCTCCATGGCCTCTGCCTCAGGCGCTAGAGTGGCTCTGGTTGCAACAGAGCGATGCCCCAGATGGGCAGAGCATCGCCCCTGGTGGGCATGCCGTGTGGATCCCTGTCGGGCACATGCGGGAGTCTGTCTGACTGCCTCCCCGTTTCCAGCTTCAGAAAAATACAAAAAAAAAAAAATTTGAGAAAAGAGAAATGAGTAAGATTTTGAGCTTAAATAGAGAAAATAAGAGGGCGGAGCCTATCCTCGGCTCCGCCATTCCGGTCTGCACAGATTTGGAAGCATCAGGTCCGAGGTCTTGTCAGGTCAGGTCGTCCCCCAGCCATCCACAGTCTGCGTCCACCTGGATCCAGTCTGGACCAAATGAAAGGGAGCTGTGCACTCTGATCCTCCTCTGTTAGGAGGTCACGGCCCTCGTGTTTGCGGAGCGTGGACAGACGCAGCTGGTACCCGGAGCAAGAACGACACTGGATAAATATATCACTTCCACTGCCTGTAGGAGGTGCTTAATATTTAAACAGCGTCTTGAAATATTCAGAGGCATTTCTTTCATCCCTGCGCGGGTAATGAAATGTGCTATGAATCACATATAGCTTCAAAAGAAGTTATTCCGTGAAAGGATTCGGTTACCTTTGCAGTTTCAGCTTGGTGTCATTAGCTGGCTGACTGGTCTTACTCCCTTTGTGGGTAACATCAGTTTTCAATATGTGTGTCAGCATTTTCATGGGTTTTTTTTTTTTATTATTTTATCCTGGTTTATCTGCTCTCCGAAAATATTTTGATGATGGATGGTAAAGGCAGTTGTCTCTCTCGGCGGCCCCGTTTAATAGTTAAATGAAGGCGGAAAACTGTATGGAGTTAGGCCTTTATTGGGTAACTCTCTGAAGCCCACCATCCAGAGCTAGCAAACTCCTTAGCAATCATCTGGTGCAGGCAGATTTCTTAAGTGTCAGATGGAGAGAGAGAAGTCACGAAAGTTCAGGAACCTAATCGTGTGGCTGATAAGTGGCAGAGCCACAACTCTGAGCCTGGGTCCCAGGACACCTGGACATCTCAGGAGAGAGGAGCATTATTAGAGTAACCCCTTCCCCTCCCATTTCATGCAAGGTATGTTTCCCAAGATCCTCTGCCAGGGTCTGGCTCTGTACCCATTGACCCCTCCTTTTGAAAAAGGATTTTATGTTGAATCCCCACATCTGACCTCTTGAATCTAATGACAAAAACATTTAATATACGTCTTTGCGGAGTTGTTCTTTTTTATCATTAGAAAAATGGATGGTTTATAAAAAATGACATTCCTAGGGAGTTTTTCTCTCTACTCTCCTATTTTTTCCCCTGGGTGAAGCTGCAACCCACCGGAAATGCAAACTTTGGTTTCTTACCTACACGGGGGCCTTTAAGTAATGTTGAGACTAAATTATACCAAAAGACGAGGCTATTTCTGGGTAGACGAGCTCATCGTGGAGGTGAAATCGGCCTCCTTCCCCTGGGTGACTGTCATTCTGGTACAGTGTTTTGTAATCAGTCATTCTAGATAGCCTCTAAGCTTCTTCCCAGGAGACAGCTCTTGAGATTCTCAGAATACAGTCTCGTTTCTATTTCTGCCTTCCCCAGGCCAATATTTCTCTTCTCTCGCTCTATCTCCTACGTGTCCTTAAATTCACCATGACCTTCCCACATTATCCTTTTGACAACGCCCGTGTGGCTCAATCTCCCTCGAGTACCTGACGTCTTGTCGTTTGTTTGTGTCCCCTCTTCACATGGCAGTACTTAGACTGAAGTGGCAATCAGTTCTGCGGGCCCTGGCTGACACAGGCCAGAGGGAGGTGCTCTGTCCTAGAGACTGAACCGACGTTGTATTCACGTTCTTGGCTACCCTGTCATCGTGTTGGTTAATATTGAACACGTGGGAGATGTTACCTCTCCGTCTATTTCTTTCAGCTTGGTGTTTCCAGCAATTCATACGCCATACTAGGTCTTGTTCCTGGGCAGTGGATGATACAAATTCTTGTCTACTCTTGGTTCAGGGAGATGTGGGGTTGTGCTCCCAGGGACTGAGTGCGGAGAATGGACTGTTGGAGCGTGGGCTCCTCATTGAGCATGCAGAACTGGAGACGCTGCCAGCCGCGGGCCTCCCCCCTTCCCGTGCGTCCCTGAGATCCTTCTCAACGTTAGCTGAAGGTCCCTGCAGGTCCAGGACTGTCACTGTCGAGGGTCTTTTCTCTCCTTGTTGCTGCTGAGCCAGCCATTGGCTGGATATTTTTCCAGCAGATGGGAAAGCATCCCTTATAATGACCCAAAGTCACTGAGAGGACACAGGGAGGACAATCTGAGGCGTGACCTTCCTAGAGCTATCGAAGCCTGGAGTTTGGACCTTGCTTCTGGGGACAGGAAGTGCACAGCATAGGTGTGTATCTCATCTTACCTGTCTGCCCCACCACTTGCCCAAGTGCCTTTGCAACAGTGATACCCTGTGGAAACCTAACCCCTCAAACTCTTGGCTCAGAAACACGCTATCGATGCCCTGACACGCGGCCGGTGAAGATGGCTATCTCCTCGCATGGGCTCACTGTCCCAGAGATAACACCGCGGCTGTTATTTCCACTCTAAGCTTCACTATTTCCTTCCTTCTGCTGGCTTTGCATTTCGACTGCTCTTCTCTTCCTAGCTTCCTAACGTGGAGGGCTAGGCTATTTATAGGTCTTCTTTCTTAAATATCACGTTACTGATAACCTCTATTTGTTGAAACTTTTTTTTTTTATCATATCTTCCTTTAATTTTTAATAGTTTCTCTTTATTTTTTGAACCTATTTATTACGGCTCTTTTAAAAATCTTTTAATAAGTTCAAAAGAAATCCTTGACTAGGTTTCTTCTAGTGCCTGTTTCCCTCACCGTGTACAAAGCATACTTCCTCTTTCTTCAAAGTCTTGTAAAGGCTTTGGTGGAAATTGGGAATCTTTGATCACAGAATGTGGCAATTCTGGAAACCATACCCCCCGCCCCAGGGTTTGTGATTGTTGCTGTTATTCGCTTAGTGGCCTTTGGGGAGGAATTTTGTGTAACCTGTACTTTTTATCATGTGGCCACTGAAGTCTCTGCTTGGCCAGTTCGATGGACAGCTCATTATTGGACATGGATCCCTTTAAATGCATGAAAGAGTCGTTGCTGGGGGACACTGTGCATGCGCGTGTGCGTGAGCGCGCGCGCATGTGTCAGGACATGTTTCCAGCGCTTTGGCGGGCGGTTTACGGCTCTGCCCCAGCTTTCACTGTGGGCTTTGCGCAGAGCTCGAAGCCAGCCAGCGAGAGGCGATTGGGGCCCTTCCAGTCTTCCCTGGACCAGTGCCCCGCCCTGCAAAGGCCGCTGCCTCCTGGCTTCCCGGGAATATGCAGAGCTCTCTCAGGCCCCTGAGACACCTCCTTCCCCGGCTCGCAGTCCCAAGTGTATTACTATCTCAGGCAGCTGCCATTTCAAACACCTGGCACGTGATGTTTTCTGTCCGCTGGTTTACAAATGCCCGAGGAAGAGGGTTGTTCGAACAGGGAGCTCTGAGGGAGGTTATATCACAAGAACCTTAAGAAGAGAGCTGTTCCCGATACTGACAGGCCAGATAGCCACAGGGCTCTGGGGACAGCTCCAGACCCATATTCTCCCCCCAGTGGCTGCTAGGCTGATGGCTGTCACTGCTGTCATAGCTGGGGGGCTGTTCTGTTCGAGGCTGCTGCGGCCCTGGGGGAGAGGATGGGATGGGACTGACTGAGCTAAAGCCCCACAGAGCTCAGGGTCTGTCCTGAGGCTCATGGGCTTCTCCAGTGACCGTTCCTCAAGGTAACCGCTCCTGTGCCTGATTTCCATAGTGACAAAAAGGTTTCTGGCGATTGTTGCCAGTGTCCTTATTTATTTTGTGCACTTGTGGATTATTATTGGAGGTCCACTATTTTAGAAAGGTTTCCACAGCGATTAGGTAGGAGATTTGTGTGTGTATGAGTGTGTGTGTGTGTGTGTGTGTGTGTGAGTGTGAGAGAGAGACCACATCATTGCATGGGAGGATAGTTTAACTTGGAGACCAAGGCTGTCTGGTGGGGATAGTGTGTGTGTGTGTGTGTGTGTGTGTATAAATAACTCTACCTGACTTCTGTTTAAATTACACATAATCATGGCATATTACGTGAAGCTCATCAAGTTACTTCTTTTCTTAACCAGAAGGAGGTGCCCTGAGTGAGAACTTGACCGTGGTGGAGATGAGGTTGCTGAGAAGTCAGGATTGGAGAGCAGAGGGCCAAGGACGGTGGAGACACTAAAGAGAGTTCTACTTCCCCAGTGTCCCGAGAGGTTGGTCCATTGGGTCAGGGGTGGTGAGTGTGTGTGTGTGTGTGTGTGTGTGTGTGTGTTCATGGTTAGAAAACCATGGCAGAGCCCAGTAGACAGAGAGGGCTTCTTCTCTCTCTGGAAGTCGTGTATCTCTCTGGGTGGGTCCCTCTTTCCGCTTCAGTTTTAGTGTCAGTGAAAACAGGGTTGAATTGCTACTCTAAGGTAGGGCTGGCTAGAAATCCTATGAGTTAGAAGCCTGCACAATATAGCAAACCACACTTAAGGTGAAGTCATGTAGGAGCTCGAGACTTCTTGAACGTAATCATTTTTTGAAAGTATGTCCCTTTTACATCCACAATGAAACAAGGACTGCTAAGCCCCACGCTGAGCAGACGCCCATCCTCTTGACCAGTAGTGACCGAACAAGTGCCCTGACTGGCGGCAGCAACCCCCACTGCAGCCTCTCTTCCTGGGGACAGAGCACGGTGTGACTCAGAGGCAGGAAGCAGCCGCTTGCTCAGCCAAGTACAGATTACACACAGATGGGATCTGGTCGTTGTCACCGACATTAACAATGGAAGACGATGGTTGTGTAGGGCCCAAATAAAGCACGTTGATAAGTCCTCGTATTTGAGACCGGCTCGGGGGTTTGGCTGAGACCAGGAGTTGAGCTTGGAACATCACAGACTATAGGTACAGAATGTGAGCTGAGATTCCCACTGGTGATCTCCGGATCTCTTGCAGTTGTCCCTAATGTCCAGGAGGTTGCCTGTATCAGCTTACCTTTTATGGCCAGCACTGGTTCTGTTCGAGGCAAAACAGTGATATAAGCGGGTCTCCTGCAGCGTCGTCCCCATTCTTCCTTAGGGCCCCAGACCTGCATTGATTGTGAGCTTTCTGCTCCGCTCCTGCCTCCAAATTTACTCTCCGATTCTCCATTCCCAGCGAGAGGTAAGTGGCTAGTGACAGCTTACAGCTCTTCCCAAGGACGTTTTGAAATAAAGAGGGGCACGGGTTTCAAAGATACCCCTGTGACTCAAGAAAAGCAGGTATAAGTGACACCCCAGGGTCTGGTCCTTGTCACATTGGGGTTGTCAAAAGTGCTGTGTTGGTGGGAGGATTTTGAGGCCATGTTCATAAGCCGGGGAGGGAGAGTATCCTGATCGATTAGTGATGCCTGCTGTGTGTTAGCAGGAGTCACCATGATAACATGATACTTTGCCTTGCCTGGTGCTCAGGGAGGTATCTGCTCTGCAGTTCATCAGAATTGGGTTTGATTATGAGCCCTGCCACTGACTAAGGGGCGGAGTTAGAGAGACTTACACTACAAGGTGTGAATTATATGAGATGATGTGTGTACCGTGTTCAGTCAGGGATGGGATTAGCAAGCCGTTCTGCTTCCCTACCTAGGCCATGAACTGCCGTCGACTTCACTGTCTGTCTTATTCATCTTTGTACCCCTCACAGTGCCCCTCCCACAATGGGCCCTCCATCATTTGTTGAATTAATGGGTGTTGCCTATAAAAACAACTCAGAGGAATGAATCTAGCAATTGGTTTTGTAGACTCTGCTCAACAAAGAAGAAAGAATTGGGTGGTTGGCAGGGGAGGCCACTGGTCACTGGAAATGTCCTACAGGATCCTGAAGTCGCCCTCTATGGGTTTCCTCCTTAAAAGAAAAACTTAAGAAATTATTACTGACGTCAAAAGAACACGCAACGGCGGTAGAGCGTCGGCCTAGCGTGCGAAGGACCCGGGTTCGATTCCCGGCCAGGGCACACAGGAGAAGCGCCCATTTGCTTCTCCACCCCTCCGCCGCGCTTTCCCTCTGTCTCTCTCTTCCCCTCCCGCAGCCAAGGCTCCATTGGAGCGGAGATGGCCCGGGCGCTGGGGATGGCTCCTTGGCCTCTGCCCCAGGCGCTAGAGTGGCTCTGGTCGCAACATGGCGACGCCCAGGATGGGCAGAGCATCGCCCCCTGGTGGGCAAGAGCGTCGCCCCATGGTGGGCGTGCCGGGTGGATCCCGGTCGGGCGCATGCGGGAGTCTGTCTGACTGTCTCTCCCTGTTTCCAGCTTCAGAAAAATGAAAAATGAAGAAAAAAAAAAAAAAAAGAACACGCAACGAAGTGTACAAATCATGAGGGGAAAGAAGTCCATGAATTCTCGCACACACATGTAACCATGGTCCACGTAGGCCTGGAACAGCGTCCGCACTCCGGTGTGCTGGTGTTGCCTCTTCTACTGTTCCCTGCCCCCGGGGATACGCCTTCTCTCGACTCGCGGATCAGTCATTAATTTTGTGACAGTGGACCATGCTGTTGCATGGAGTTGTAATTTCTTTATTTTTATTGCGGTGCCATTCTCCAGTGTGTGACCACACCATAATCTGTTTATCTGCTCACCTGCCCTGAACAGACTGTTTCCAGTTTGTGGCCGCTACACACCGCTGCTGTGAACATCTTCAGATATGTCTGTTGGTGCTTTTCAACCGCATTTCTATTGGGTGTGAGTAAAACCTTGCAGCGAAGTTGCCAAATCGTCGGGTACATTTCGTGTGACGTGGGGAGAGCACCGGAGAATTGTCCTGAGTGGGTGTGCCGATTGCCAGTCCACTGCTGTGTCCTCAAGTCTCCGCCGCTCTGCGGCCTGGCTTCCACGGTCATGGTCACTCTTTATAAATCTAGCCGTTTTAGTAGAGGTGTAACAATATGGATCGTATAGTTAAAATGGAGCCAAGGCCCCAGTCTGGCCCAGGGCCACCATTTGCCTTTCCTGTGCATCGCTCTGCCCGAGGGAGTCGAAGCCCTGTGCACACATCAAACATTCAGAAGCACCATGGACCCGGGTGACGATCGGCCCGCCCAGCGGCTGACTGTCTCCTTTCACCTGGTGTCCCTGGTTCCCGCCCATTCCCTGCGCTGGGACTTTACCTCTTGCCCAGGCCCTTTGAATTGTCTCTTTGTTTGGACTTTTTGTCCTTGGATGCTGCCTGTTGGCTGTAAGAATGAGACGGCATTCGATCACCAGGTGTGCAGGCTTTATTAGAGGAGGAAGACCTGCCGGGCACTCCTCCGCGAGAAGTGCACCAGTACAAGCTAGGGGGACAAATTATACGGGGTCAAGAAAAATTTCGAGCATGTGGGTGTTGAATCAAAAGTCCTGGTATGTCCAGAGCCCCTCCTTGGGGCGGCTTCTCAGCTTCTTGGAATTCCTCTGTCTCAGGGGCAATAGTCCAGTAAGAGTGAGGTCTGACAGATAAGCGGAACAGCAAGAGGGCAGTTTGGAATTCACATATCTATCATTGGCTTTCCTTTGGCTCCAGGCTCTGCAGCTTGTGGGCCACTCATGTTCCCCCTGACCACACTGCCACCACCCCAAGTCCTGCCCAGACCACACAGTCCCAAAGCATCTGGCTCCATCACGGTCCTTAGGGATTTATTCCCAGAATGTAAGCACGAGTCAGCACCAAAAAACCCCCAAACCAATCCAAAACAACAAAAAAAAACCAACAAAAAAACTATTATTCTTTCTGAAATTGAAAAATATTTTGTGATTCCTGGATTATGTGCTGAGCATCCCTAAATAGTTGATTTTCTAAAATTCGACACAGTTGATAACCGTGACAATGAAACAGATTCCGGACGGCTTTATAATGTGGTGTGGTAAATAAGAGGCAGGAACTTCACAATGGAAGCTGTCTGCAGGGGAAGAGGGGCGGGCTCACCTGCGCTAATTTGTACAGTCAGGAAAATGACGGAGCCTCTTTCCCCTGATGAGCTGTCGTGCTCATCATAAATGTTGTCTGGCTTCTGTCTGTTAATTCTCGTCTCAGCAGCAAACGGAATATTTGCTACTGAATAGTTTTTAATCAGTCTGTGACATCTGCCTCGAAACAAATTGGCTTAATCTTGAGACAGATGATTGCAGTGGGTACGGCTCAGTCACACGGATGTCCTTTAATCGTCCCAGCCTGTTCTCTGAAGGATGCTCAGACTGCACGTTGCCCCCTGACCCAGAAAAGGTCACACGAGGCCGTGATGACAGCTGCTGGTGACGTAGACCCAGTGATTCAGTGGGTCACAAGGCAGAATGACAAGGCTGCCCAGGAGAGCAGGAGCACCCGAGACTTACAGGGGAAAACTTCTGCCAGCTACCAACTCTTCGGCTCTTACTAAGAGTGAGAGTCCATAAAATACAGTTGCTTGCTCTTGTGGTCGGTCAGCAAAAACAGAATATGCACATGTGCCGTCTGCGGTGCTGATCTTGTCTGGAAAGCGGTGAACAACCGACATCTAGATTTCTTCAGAGGCACTGTTTTGGGAACTGTGATGGGAGTGTACGACATGCACCAAATAAAATAAAAGGCTTTGGCGGGTTAAAAATAGCGATCTGGGTGTCAAATCTATTCTCACGGATAAAATAATTCGACGTAGCTAACAAACCACTTTGGGTGCAGCTTTTAAAATGAAAGTCGATCTTCAGTGTCACTTCCATCTCTGTTGAATCAGTCTTGCCCCTTATTTTGCTCAACCCTATCACCTGTCACTCATCCCTGCCTGTGAAAGGCCCCACCCCCACCCCCAAGTAACTACTTCTCTACTTCCAACACACCTGCACCTTCCCCCCACAGGGCCCTCCCTCCCCTTTCCTCACCATTGCAGGCAGGAGCAGCTCCATTTATCCAGTGTTCAGGACCCAGATCTGGGGGTCCTCTTTGACCCCTCTCTCTCAATCATACCCCAGGGCCAGTGAATCCCAAATCTGAGCCCTTCTGTCCACCTCCAGCTCCACCCCGGGTCAAAGGGCCCATCATTGCTTTCCTCCTCTCCCCTCTTTGAAGTCCATCCATCCGCAGTGATCTTCTCAGGACGGGAATTCAGTGGTATCATTCTCTTGTTTCCCTTGGGGGGGTGTGGGTGGGTGGGGGAAATCTAAGCTCCAATCACCGCCCACAATCCTGCTTCTTTCCTGCTCCTTCAGGCTCCTGTTCCTGCTGCTGGTTAGTTTTATCTCAGTGGCATGAACCAGCCCCTGCCAAGTCAGAAAAAAGCTAATAACACAAGTAGAAATATGGGCAGCGGCTCCAAGACTAAGTTGATTGCTCCCAGAGCCCTGGCGAGGTCCCAGAAGGGGAAGGACAAAGCCAGAGTCTACAGGGAAATGGGGAATCGGAAGTTTGGCTGAAGGCAGGGTCTTGGTGAGGACTGAGTAAGAATCCTGATAAACAAGGCTTCGGATTGGTGGGAGCAGCAAGGTGAGTATTTTGAGGCAAGGGCTTTTGGGGCTTAAACTATTGGTGATTTTTATAAAAGTTGATGGGTCTTTTAGAAAGTTTCTGTAAGAAATAATGTATAATAATGAATATCTGTATGGGTAAAAGCACCCTGGTACAGTGAAGTGATGGGAGGGAAGACCACGAAATAGAAAAGTCATGTGAATGTAGTCTGCACTGGAGACAGTAGGCTGTGTGTGGGGGCATTCGTGGGGGCCAGATTCCATCTTATATCGAGACTGCGTTTGAACGTGGATGATTTTCAGAACAATCAGTACACAGAAAAGAAAATACAGATGTCTCTGAAGTATATGAAAAGCTGCCCACTTTGACTCTGGATGAGAAATATACTTGAAAACTACATGGAGAATTTTTTTCCATCCATTTACATTTTCAAAGATCACAAAGTCTGATAAAAATCTCACGGCGGGGAAAATAATGGAATCCTACACGTTCCTGGTGGGAACGGATTGGTGGAATCTCCGAGGAGGGCCATCTGACACTGGCCATTAAAATTATACATACATATCCTGCTGGGCACAGTGAAGCTGGTCACTTCTATGTAGTCACCCAGCAAGTATCCAAAGGAACCAGCGACTCCAAGGACACTTTTTGGGAAGGGCTGTTTTACTCGTAGCAATTAGCCCTTTGATTGTGATGGAAGTCACAAATGTTTATCTCAGTGTTTTCACTTCGCAGATGGTGATTTTTGCCATGTGAAATTTTGGAATTCTATGCTGACAAATGTTTTGATCTTTTTTCAACAGCTTCTGGCCACGTGTCACACTCCACGATGGTAAAAACATTCTGCGTTGATTTCTTTCTGTACTTTTCTTGGGTATCTTTTTTTTTTGGGGGGGGGGGGTTGCGTTTAAATTTTTGGTCCCCTTGCAGTTGATTTAGGTATAAGTTGTGAGGTATGCATTCAATACTATTATTATTTTTTTTCACATGGTGGCTCGTTGCTTCAATGTATTGAGTGATCCATCCAGCTCAGAGCATATACTGCATTTTCACAAAGATTTAGTCGTATCTCTGGACTCCCTCATCCTGTTCCATAGATTTGTCTGTCCATTTAATGTACCAAGCTGTTGCAGTCGTTGTAGTTTTATTGTAAGTTTTACTGCCTTGCAGCGTGAGTCCTACCTCACTGCCTTCTTGTTCCAAAGTTTCCTGGCTCCCCTAGATTGCTTATTTTACTAAGCGAAGTTTTAGCATCAGCTGATCTAATCTCATGTCTAAAACTTATGGGTAAATTTATTTCTTATGTTAAATTTATGGATTAGTATAGGAACGTTTATATTTTATAATGTTAAGTCTTTCTCTCCAAGTTCATGGTGTTCACTGATACCTGTTCAAGACTCTTTTGCATTCATCAGTAATCTTTTAATGTTTCCTTCAATAGCTAGTTCACCTTCTTACCATGTTTATTACTAGGTTTTCTCTCTTTTGCTCCTAATGTAAATGGGAATTCCTCATGTCCCTATCTATTGGCTGTTTGTTGTTTGCAGACAAGAAGTTTTTGGTTCTGTATATTTATTTTGTACCCAGACATAAAGAATTTTTAAATATTTTTTATAATATAATTTTAGTTGGGTTCTCTGGATATGGAATTGTTACCTGCATATAATCATTTTACTTCTTTTCCAATTTTTTTTTTTGTACTTTTCTGAAGCTGGAAACGGGGAGGCAGTCAGACAGACTCCTGCATACGCCCGACTGGGATCCACCGGGCATGCCCACCAGGGGGCGATGCTCTGCCCATCTGGGGTGTCGCTCTGCCGCAATCAGAGCCATTCTAGCGCCTGAGGCAGAGGCCATGGAGCCATCCTCAGTGCCCAGGCAAACTTTGCTCCAATGGAGCCTTGGCTGCGGGAGGGGAAGAGAGAGACAGAGAGGAAGGAGAGGGGGAGGGGTGGAGAAGCAGATGGGCGCTTCTCCTGGGTGCCCTGGCCGGGAATCGAACCTGGGACTTCTGCACGCCAGGCCGACGCTCTACCACTGAGCAAACCGGCCAGGGTACTTCTTTTCCAATTTTAAGTCTTTAAATTTCCTTTTGAACACTGGCTTGGGCTAATAACTTCAAGGACAATATTAAAAGATAATGATAATGGTGAGTATCACTGTCTTACTTTCAACTGCAATGAGATTATTTCTAGTAAACCTTCATTAAATATGATGCTGACTTTTGGGCTGAGATAAGTATGTTGCATTATGATAAAAAAGTTTCCATCTTTTCTCATTTTATTGGAAATTTTATAAAGAATGTATTATATATTGAATTTTATCAAATGTCTTTTCAGCACTTATGAAGAAGATCATAGGATTTTTCTTCCTTAAATCTATTAATATAGGTGAATAGATTTTCTCACATTTAATGATGCTTTTATTCTGGCAATATACCCTACATGGTCATTATATATTAATTTTTAATCATTTGCTGGATCATTTTACAAAATTTGAAAGGATGTTTACATCAATTTTTGTGTGTGTGTCTGCTAGCTTTGTTGAGTTGTAGTGTCAGCAGTTTATATACTTTAGAAAAACAAGGCTGTGACTGCAATCATATGACCATTTCTAAACCAACCTCTGTCACCAGAGGAATGCTCAGGCCTAGCTCATCTGACTTCTCTTGATCTGAGGGTATGGTGAGTTTCTGATCTGTCCGTCTGTCTATCTATCCCTCTGTCTGTTTATTTATTTATCAAACCACTTTATTGGGGTCTGATTGACATACAGAAAGCTGGGGCTATGTCCTTGGAACAGCTCTGGCTATGGGAACAGAGGGCTGGACCAATCATTTCAATGAGAGAACAGGGGCTTAGGGGCTTCCAGTTACCCAGGTCCAGCTCATGGGTCAACCCGCGGACACAGCGGTTTGAGGACCTCCTCCAGCATAGGGATTTCGATCTCCATATTCTGTGGCATCTCAAGGTCAAAGACACTGAGTAATTTGTTCAACACCATCATGGGTCCTGGTATAAGTGTTGTGGTCAGAGCAGGCTGTTTGGTGCTGTTCTCCATGGCAGAAAATTGTCACCCAGCATAGCGTCCCTTCCCTCTGGGTTGTGTGGCCTACTTTTTCTTTCAAGCCAACTTCAGCTGCAATCTGCCATCATGGTCCACCTTCTGCAGCGGGCAGGAATGTTCCTTGGTCCCCTTAAAGGGTAACTGAATGTAGAAAGGGGCAGTAGTAATGATGGCACTCTGCCCAGGCAACTCTGGGTGCAGGGAGAGGCATAGGGTCCCACTTGTCGACGGCTGCAGACGATGGAGATGCTTCCAGGGAGGAGGTGAGTGCTAACTATTGACAGATGCCTGTATTAGGGCCCATGGAACTCCAGGTAAACTGAGGGTGATTTGTTACCCCAAGTAAATGTTCCCGTTTGGATTCAGTTCAAGCCCTGGGAGATTGTACCCGGTAACCTTTGCATTCTGTGCTAAAGAGGATGTTCTAAGTCTGTGGGTCATCCAGTGCACATGCAGGGCTGCATTCCCACAGGGCACTGAGTGCCACAGAGTGCGAGAACCTCACAGGTCAGAGGAGCATTGCTTTCGTGAGACCAGCGCTTCCCAAATGCCTGCCTGTGGGCCTATGCTGGCCCAGTGAGGTGTCTTCTCCTGCTGTGACAAAATGCAAAAAATAAAGACAGTTATACTTGTGCTGCAAGAATTTTTAAAATGTGCAATACTTGACTACTCAGTTAAGCGCACTGACCTCCTTTCCCTTAAATTGTCCAATAAAAAAAATAGTAACTGCCAACACAACAACCGCCATCCGGTGTGAATGAATCAAAATTATACCTATTTTTTTTTTTTGTCAGTTGACTAGAGGTATATTTTTTGCTATGTTGCAGAATTTTGGTAATAAGTTCATATGTGCCAGGAGATGAGAAAGGTTGAAAATCGCTGTCCTACACTATGACTCAGTTAAGTTACAGCTCTGGAGTAGACCCGTAAAAAGAGACAAGCCAAACTGGGATTTTTGAACATTTTCTGTTCCATCAAATCCAAAGGCCTAGGAATCCTTAATTGGATTCAGCCTTCTGTCCCTCAGGACCAGCACACCTGAGCTGGCCGGTCATGCTGCATGGCTCCTGCCATGCCACTTACTAGTGTGTGACCTAGAGTGATTTTACATCGCTGGGACTCAGCGCCTGCACCTCTTGGAATCTTGCTGGTTACCACGGTCACATGACTCACGCTCTGTAATTTAAAGGCTTCCACCTGGAAGTGGTGCATGCCATTTCCCCTCACATTTCATTGACCAAGGCAAGTCATATGACCACAGTGCATTTCTTAAGGAAGTCCTACAGAGGAGGTCCAGGAAGCAGGAGAGATAGCAGGATTGGCAGATAGCATTCATGTCATACTCCGCTTTATTTACTTTGGCTCAGCACTTTTACTGGTTGAGATCATGTTACACTTTGACTCAGGTATAAATTGTATTAGCTGCCAAGTTTTGAGAGTCAATGGCATTTTCCTAAACATTTTATCTAACCTGATAGTGTTCCACTGACTAGTATGCTCCGACTATGGTTGGTAAGTGGTTCAAGTCCACTTTCCCCAGAAGATGACCATGAGAAATTCTATCACATTCTTTGCTGAAGTCTAGGATACACTATTTGGATATTTTGCCCTTGACTTATTAATGTGGAGTCTCTATAAAAAAAGAAAAAGAAAATACATACATACATACATACATACATAAATGAGATGGGTTAGGCCCTAACTATTTGGGTAAAGATTTGATTTCTGTAAATTTGGAATAGCAGTGAATTTTTAGCTTTTACTTAAACATAGAACATTCATTATTTTAACAACTTCTGCTTTTTGTGTGTGGCAGAGAGAGAGAGAGAGAGAGAGAGAGATGGAGAGAGGAAAAGATAAGGACAGACAGGTAGGAAGGGAGAGAGATGAGAAGCATCAATTCTTTGTTGCGGCACCTTAGTTGTTCATTGATTGCTTTCTCATATGTGCCTTGACCGGGTGGGGGGGGCAGGGGGGCTACAGCAGAGTGAGTGACCCTTTGCTCAAGCCAGCGACCTTGGGCTCAAGCCAGCGACTATGGGGTCATGTCTATGATCCCATGCTCAAGCCAGTGACCCTGCGCTCAAGCTGGTGAGTCCCCACTCAAGCCGGATGAGCTTGTACTCAAGCCGGTGACCTCGGGGTTTTGAACCTGGGTCTTCTGCATCTCAATCTGATGCTCTAGTCTATACACTGCACCACTGCCTGGTCAGGCTTTAAAAACTTCTGTTAAAAGACAAGGTAATATATTAATTAGTTAGACTCTTTTTTAAAATAGATTTTATTTATTCATTTTTATAGAGAGAGGAGAGAGAAAGAGAGGGGGGGGGGAAGAGCAGGAAATATCAACTTCCATATGTGCCCTGACTGGGCAAGCCCAGGGTTTCAAACTGGCAGCCTTAGGTTTCTAGGTTGACACTTTATCCACTGCACCACCACAGGTCAGGCTAGTTGGACTCTTTAGTTGGGTATTTGGGGGTCTTACAGATGGTTGGAAACTGTCAGCCAAGTATCAAATCAACTTTCAGAACCACAGAAGAGACCTACTTCTCCAAGACAACAGTACGAATCATAGTGAACACCCCCTGATATTTAGTGAGGGGGTATTTTGGGGTCTAGGCATACAATTTCATGTTTTATTGTCCAGAACTAATCATATGGCCCCACTTATTAGTAATGGGGTAAGAGATGTACTTTTCCTTTTCAGCTTGGAAGCTTGGAGAAAAATGAAATAGTCTTGTGTTGTCTCCTGCATAATATGCCCTTTGAAG
Source organism: Saccopteryx bilineata (assembly GCF_036850765.1). Taxonomy (NCBI): domain Eukaryota; kingdom Metazoa; phylum Chordata; class Mammalia; order Chiroptera; family Emballonuridae; genus Saccopteryx; species Saccopteryx bilineata. Next base: position 9,054,440 of record NC_089494.1, read on the forward strand.
ATTAAAGATAGACTAAAATAAAAGCTGAATTGAAGTGTGATCTTTATGGGTTCACAACTTTTCTTACACTTTATTTTGCTTTGTGTGTGTATGTGTGTTTGTGTGTTGTGGGAGTGAGTGAGCACTAGTCTATTATCCCAGGATTTAAAGTAAGAGAAGTTAATGCCAAAACAGAATGCATACTCCAGGGGCACAGAAGGTGGAAGAACACCTGAATGAGGAGGCTAGTACCAGCAGAGGGTGCTGGCGTGGCACAAAATTAGGATTTTTTTTTCTTTTCTTTTTTTCCAGAGGATATCTCAGATAAAAGACAGCAGGTGGAAGGGAAAACGTAATACTTGTTTGGATCCATTTGGGGGTGAGTTCCCCCTGCTGCATCAAACCACAGAGCAGGTTTCAGGGATCTCTTGCAACGGCCACACGAATTTTCGGCACAAACGCCTGACATTTGCTCCCGTGTTTGAGCAGGGCTGGGAGAGGGTGGGCAGTGTGCCTCCTGTGTCCACGGGAGACTTTTAGCACCCTCTGGCTTCCACCTGGCACCTGCGCGCATGGGTGACTGTGGCGTGTCTCTACTTTCTTACCTGCCCAGCTTTCACAAAACACTTTTTGTGTTGCCTGAAAAAATTTCCTAAACTGTCAATTCAAGGGAGTCACATTTTGTTTTCTCACGTGGCCATCTTAAAGACAAGGACCTGGGAGCCTCCACATATAGTAGAGGTTGGGAAAGGTCAGGTAGCAGAGACAAGGCGAGCTTCATTTACTCGGCAGAGCTTGACCTCCCTGGCTGTCAAAGGAAGACTCAGTCTAACCTCGACGTTCAGAAAAGCCCCTCACCCGCCGGCCTGGCCCGCCCCCCTAGGTCACCGTGACTGTTCCTTTCCTACAGAGCTCTGTGAGAGTCCTGGCAGGGCCTTCGGGGACCCGCACTTCTGAACATCTCATCTCCTTCAGGAGACTCAGCGTTCCGGGCTGAGAGTCAAGTGACCCACTGGGTTCCAGTCCAGCTCCTCTGAGCTTCAGTTGCCTCCTCGGTTCAACGACAGGGTTGGACACTGATTCTGAGGCGTCTTGCAGCACCCACAAGCCACGGTCAGACATTTCTGGGTGGCGAGCGAGGCCGCGCCCGCGAGCAGGGAGACGCCTCGGTCAGCACCAAGGACAAGGGCCGCAGGGCGGCGGAGCGGACGCGAGGTCACTTCCCAGCTAGCCCGCTGCTCAGCGGGTGTGGGGACTCCGGGGCTCGGCGGTGTGCCAGGAGGGCTGTGTGTGCTGGGGGAGGGGGCAGAGCCCCGGTCCCTGCAGCTGGCTCCCAGATTCTGCGCCAAGAGGCAGCGGGTGGCGGCTGCAAGCCCGGGCCCGCCTCCCTTCGCTGCGCAGCGAGCCCTCCCGCCCCTGCCCGGCCGGCGCGGGGCTCACCGCGGCTCAGCACCTGGAGGCCCCGCAGAGTGCGCCCCGCCGCCGGCATCGACCCCTACAGCCTCTTCCCTTTCCGAGCACTGCCTAGCTCCCAGCCAGGCCCGCGCCACCACCGCTGCCCGCTCGGGGTTCTTAGGGACACACCCACGACTCTGACCGCACCCGCGCTCCTGGGGCCCCCGGTGGCCTTTCTGCTCCTCCGGCCCCACTCCTCGCGGGGGAAGGGTCCCCACGCCCCTTTCCCCCCGCGCCCGCGCCGGCCCAGCGCCCCGCCCCCGACCGCCCCGCCCCCCGGCCGCTCCGCCCCACAAGTCCCGCCTGTCGTTGCCCCGGGAACCACGGTTCCCGCAGCTGCAGGCGGCGCCAGGCCCCGCGGAGCAGCTCTCTCTCCGCCACTGCCGCTCCTGCAGCCACCGCCGCCACCGCGCCCCAGCTCGGACTCCGGCTCCGCGCCCGCGCCCGCTCGCTCAGCTATGCTGCCCCGCCGCGCCCGGGCGCCCGGTGCGCAGCTGCTGCCCGCGCCGGCCCTGCTGCTCCTGCTGCTCGGCGCGGGGCCCCGCGGAGGCTGCCTGGCCAGCCCGCTGCCCGCCGAGCCCCTGTCCGCCCCGGGGCCGTGCGCCGCGCAGCCCTGCAGGAACGGGGGCGTGTGCACCCCGCGCCCCGCGCCCGGCCCTCAGTCCCCGGCTCCGGCTGGCGAGCCCAGCTATACCTGCACCTGCCCCGCCGGGGTCTCCGGCGCCAATTGCCAGGTGAGTCGACGTGGCGAGCACGGGACGGGGCGCTGGCCCAGGACCCGCAGCTTCTCCCCGCGGGCCGCAAGCGCTGCCGGGCTCGGGGCTCCGGCATGTCGGACTCCAGCCTCTTCCGCTTGGGGAAAGGGTTGGAGCCGCCTCTCGGTCCGCGTACACGCGGACCCCTGGCTGACCTTGCAAGTGCCACTTCCCAGCCTACCCTCCGGCCGTGCCAACCTGGGGCTCTCGGGGCGCGCCGCTCCAGGGCCTGGCAGCCATCCTAGTCCCGGTACTCCTAAGTGGCGCGCCCCTCCCGGCCCGGGCCGAGCCACTCTCCACTGGAACGTGGTCTCGGTGCCCGCGGTGGCCATGCTGAGGATCCAGCTGCGAGCGACCCCGCGGGATGCCCAATGGTCAGGGGGCGCCCGCGCCCTGTCCCGCTGGACCCAGCGTATGCCGAGGGAGCGGGGTATGGGAGGCAGGTGATGGCGGGCTACGTGCTGGGTGGTCGGTACTTGCATTCCTTCCACCCTGGAGGGCCCTGACTAGGCAGCCAGAAGCCCAGAGGGTAGCCGCCTCCCCTCGGCCTGCCACCAGCCCTTTCTGAGCTTGGGCGTGGGGGGTTGGGACGGGCTGAGGCATTCGAGGGACGTTGCGCGTGGGGCTTGGTGTGTCGCCCTCCTGGCTGGACACTCCTCGAGGGGCGGACAGCCAGGGCCTGACTAGGGCACTGGAAAGCTTCGAGGAAGCACGGGGCGGGGCGAGGGCTGGCCAGCTGCTGTCCGTGGATTCGGACTTCCAAGAGAATTTGGCAGAAGATAATAGATGAGTCTGGATTACAAGTGTTATAAAGCTCGATGAAACTAACCTATTAACATCAACATTTTCAGGAGGAGATTTGGTAGTTCGGTGTGTAAAATATCCCCCAAGTTTCTTCCAGGGCAGGGGCAAATAATGAATTTGTCATAAACGATTAAAGTAAATCAACCGAATGTGGGATATATTTGGGATCAGATGCGTTCTTTCTTACGTTTGGAGTGGAGGAGTTTTTCATGCAAATTTGATACAGTGCTCCAAGAGTTACTTTGAGAATGCTCAGATGCACTCTCATTTCTGTGGGGGAAGAAAGTCCACATATGATATGATACAGTATGATGGGTTTTAATTTTTAAAATAGAGGGGTAAATGGGATGGAGAAGCTTGACCTTGACAGAATGTTTGCCGTTTCCTGGAATCTTTTTTTGGTAGTAGCAAATTATCAACCTGAATTTATCTCCCACCCCCCCAGTATTTTGTGCTCTTCTTTGTTAACTGGTTCTGATAAGCTTTCATTCCCTCAAAGGGATGATGATGATGATGATGATGATGAAGATGAACACGATGAGAGTGTGATATAAGCCTCAACAGTAGATCAAGGGGCGTGATGCCTCTTTGGGGAAATGCCTGTTAGAGCCATTCTAACATTGGGACGGAACCTTGCGTACTAATTTCCTGTGTTGATTGATGATTTATATAGTTTTGCTTCCTGAAGAAATAAGTAGCCTGAATGCTTCTCTCAGATGCTGTTATATTTATGTCTGGATCCCATCCTTGAAAGAAAATAGATGATTCAGAGTGAGGCAGGGACCGACAGGAGGAAGGTTAGAGTACACAGCAGCTGCAGTCAATGGGAACAACACCTGGATGCTGGGAATGTTACTCAACTCTGAGATTTTTGTGTGTGTGTGACTCTAAGAATAAATCTAAGAAATCTTCAAGAAAGGCAAAGACCTCTATAGTGCTTCTTAAATATGGCTGAGAAGCATACTTTTTTTGGTCCTAAGTAGTGGTTTGATACAGAATGCAATTCATTCAGAAAAGAGTCATGAACTAGTACATAAATATTGCAGAACCAGCTAGTTCACAACGGATCCGGTTTCCTGTGTAGCTCCCGTTCGAGGCCATCTTAGTGTGAACGCTGCCCACCTGAGGCGGAGCGGAACCGGGTGTGCTGAGCTCCGAGTTTGAAGTAACTGTAATTCTAACAGGACAGCTTAGCAGATTTGGAACCTGATCCAGCTTGATTACCCAGAAGAACTTCACTGGGGATGATTCAGAGCCTTATAACTATTGAAAAATTGATTCTTGATCATTTTAATTTACTCTTCCATGATTTTGCAGTAAGGCTCGAGACTGAGCTTTTCTATGGGGGAACAAAGGGGCCATCTCAATAAAGACATTGAACAGAGAAAAACAAAATCCTCCCCGTATGCAGTTACAGAGAAGAGAAACGGACGCTCGCCATGGCGCGGTGTATGTGTGGTTGCTAAATAGAACCTCATGTTCGCTGGATAAACTGGAATTGGAATTTTACCTGCATGTGAAGAGAATCCCTCAAGCAGAGATTGTTGTTACCCTTCCCGCAGCTGCAAGACACTGTTAGCCGTGGAAACATTAGAAGCAAACTCTGAAATCTTCCTTTCTTTCTTCCTCTCTCCTCCTCCTCTCCTTTCCTTCTCTCTTTCATAGTTCTTTGGGAAAAGTTGAGATCATAAACCACTAATCGGGGTTAAATGGATTACAGCTGTCTCCAGTTTTTCTAGGGTCGGCTGGCTGACGTCCGGCGGGCGGGTGGGGCCGAGCAGCGCTGCTTGTATCAGCCGGTGACAGGACCTTACAGGATCTCGGAACTGGGCTGACGGGAGGGTGTATGGGGTGGAAGTTGAAGGGCAGAAGTTAAATCTGCTGTGACAGGTGATCAAAACTGACCAAGTCTTGTTTACTCATCTCTGAAGATGGGCTCTACCTCCCAGGGTCTGTAATGATTCTGATTCTGTGTTTGGATGTTTGACTGCTGACAGCTTTTCCACATCACCTCTCTCTCTCTCTCTCTCTCTCTCTCTCTCTCTCTCTCTTTCTCTTTAGTTGTTCACTTTAGTTGTTCATTGACTGTTTCTCATATGTGCCTTGACCTGGGGGCTCAAGCAGAGCCAGTGACCCCTTACTCACACCAGTGACCTTTTGGGGTTTCATGCCAGCAACCTTGGGCTTCAAATTGGCAATTTGTGCTCAAGCCAGTGACCTTGGGGTCACATTAATGATCCCGCACTCAAGCTAGTGACCTCGCGCTCAAGCTGGTGACCTTGGGACTTTGAACTGGGGACCTCAGTGTGCCAGGTCAAAGCTGTATCCACTGTGCCACCCCCAGTCCAGCCAGGTCCACCTCTCCCTCTTGCCTTCCCCCATACCCAGGCAAGGTGATCCAAAGTCTAGGAGCTCTTTCCTTTGGTGCTGGTGGGAGGTTCGTACCACGTAAGTCCCAGGCCATGCTCTACTCCCCCCTCCGCACATCTGCTGTAAAACCCCCAAGCTTCTCACCCCCACTCTCTCAAGCCAACGGGCACCTGTCTAGGAGCTGCCTGCCCTCCTTAGAAAGCCTCATTATGTGAGCAAGAAACCTGTTCATACCCTGCTGCTGTGTGTGTGTGTGGCATTTTTATTCTTGACATCCAACCCCAAATTTAAGCGGGTGACGATCCTGTTTTTGTGGGCTGTCCACAGCAGGGTTTGGGGGAAGATTACATGAACTGTTGTGAATCAGTGAACACCCGTGTGGTGCGTCCTTCAGTGTCAGCTCTTCTCTTTCCTTTCTTTTGAAACTTTTGCTCATTACCTAACAGTGTGAGGTAGAGAGAACAGGTGTCATCCTGCCCTTGTGTCTGATGCAGAAATCGAAGCTCCTTTTGACTGAGCGGCTAATCCAAGATCTCACAGTTTGATACTGCCCTGAAAAGCATACAACACTTCAAATGTATCTGTTCTAAGTCCTCTCACACATTGAAACATAGTGAATTGTGAGGGTTCCGTGGATTCTGTATGGAAATCTAAGCTACAGGGACAGCCTGCTGATGACCGGGGTGGTAGTTGCTGACTTTTCTCAAGCACTGACCATCACCGTTTCGGGGACTTGACAGTCACAACTCACCGATTCTCGCAGTGGCTTGTGGGCCGAGTGCTGTAACCGTCTTGTTTTATAGATGATGTACAGAGAAATTGAATGACCGGCCCAGGATCACACTGCTCGTAGGCAATAGAGCTGGGATTTGAACCAGGTCACTAAGTGGCTGGATGGAGAGCTGTAGCATCGAAAGTGGGCTGAGATGGAAGCCCAGCCCTGGCCCTGTCATTTTTGGCTTTGTGACCTTAAGTTAGAGCTCTAACGCCTGGGCGTCTTATCAGTGAAAAGGGCGTGACGTGATCCCTGAGTCTGATTTTGCTCGCAGACCCTGAGCTTGTATGGCTGTGCTCCGTTGGGGTGAGATGCCACAGGAATGACAAAGACACAGCAAATTCTCCATATGCTACCGCCAAGCAGGAAATTCTACTTTCATTAGAGGTAGAATGTGGGGTTCTAGTTGCACAGTGACATGCAAATGGATAATAAATAAAAGAATTATACATATATGATGTGTTTGAGAAAACTTGAACTTTTTGTGAAATTGGAGGCTGCTCTTCCTGCCTTCTGGCTCACTGGGGGAAGCAGGCAGGTGTCGGAGGTGGCAGCTGCTGGGCCAGCTTTTCTCTCCCCGTGAGTGGCACAAGACTGCCTGGCTTCTGTCGGGCCACCCATCAAAGGTAGGGATCGCCTGAATTTGTATAATGTGTTTGTAAAGCTTTTTTATTTTTAGCAAGTAAGTCTTTGCCAGATACTCAAAGCCGTCAGTCACCTGTTTGTTTGTTTTTTTGTTTCATGTTCCCTAGGAATTTTATCCTCTGAGATTATGATGAAAATGTGTCAATTTCTGCACTTGAGGAGAGAAGGGGCTTGTGTAGTTGCTTTTTATGCAAGTTAATTTTACTCATTAAGCTGGTTCTGTAATCCTCTCTTCTGATTAAACATGCTAACTTGAAACAATGGGTCTGCTTCAGATGAATACGCTTCCGACTGAAGTTGGCTAACAAACAGCAACAAAGAATTCCAAAGAATTCTAGTTCTTTGCACAGAATCAGTCTTTACTGCGCTTTTCAAACACACACACACACACACACACACACACACACACGCTGTAATATGTACACAATGTCCAATATTAGCTGAGATGTCAGGAGACATTGGTTCTTTCTCTGGCCTTGGGAGAGTCATAGAACATCCTTGAACCTCACTTTTCATATCTCTTAAATGGACTAATACTGCTTGTCTTATTTTCTTTATATATAGAAAGATGAAGTTCACGAATGGGGCCATGGTAAATTTTTTTTTTCAGTAAGTGTAATGAAATATGGGAGAATGAATTTTAAAGCACTGTGGAAAAAAAAATGCTGCACAAATACAAGGAATCCTAAGAAAGGGGGGCTGGGCTTCCTGTATAAAATCTGATGACCCCAGTTATTCAATGTCTGAGGGTTTTTCTTCAGTGAACAGACTCAGCTTTCTCCTCCCTGCAGGATGAGTTATGCTGCAACATACATTTAAAAGATGAAAAAATTTATTGTATTAAAACTTTGATAAACATGTAGTTCTTTTAATTGTGACACACACAAGTAATTATTCAGAAAATTCTTGGTGACTTCAAGCTTTCCCTCGAAATAAATAAAAAAATAAGGCTGGTCAAAATCTTTGTAATGATTTTAATAAAAGAAAGAAACCATTGTATTTCACGTGTTATTAGAACAAAATGATTTTCTGATTTTGTTCATATCTGGTGCATTCTTAGGAAACGTCGCATTTCTCAGCGTGGCCACCTGACAAAAATGCATTTCTGTCTTTAGCTTCTTTGCTGGAGCCTCTCATGTGACATGGTGCCATCCAAAATGGTTTTGTTTATGCCCTCATTTCAGAAGCATCAAGCCGGACAGAAAACCTGTCTGAAGCTGAAGGCTATTAGAATCAGGAAGCAGAATGCCTGAATTGTATTTTTTCGACCTTCTTCCCGTTCAGCGGCAGCTGTGGTCAGAGCGGTTGGACCCAGAGGCAGGCCTATAGAACTTGTCCCCCCAAAACAAAACCCAACAGCACAGCTGAGTTCTGCGGATAGAATTTCTTTATAGTTCCCCCTTCCCCTGCACTGGGGCCCAACCTTGGTTGCTTGTTACAGTCATCTGGGAGCTTGAACAAACACGATCGCCGAGCTGGAAGTTTAGAGGTTAAAATTCCCGCTCCATCACCGCAAGCTTGTGGGCAGCCTTCCTGACCCCAGTTCCTCCTGCGGAAGTTGGATGAAGACGAACAGCTAGGAAGGTCCCTGGCGGAGCTGGCCCTCTGCACGCACACACTGCCATCTTTTAAAAGTGGACCCAATTCTCAATTTTATGGCTCAGGAAACTCAGCTGGGGTCATTCAGCGTGGTGACCGGGTGTGGCTTTGAGTGCAGTGCGTGTACTCTGCCTGTGTGGCCTCCCCATGTCCCTGATTCTGACCTTCAGAGCGAGTGCCCCCAGGACCAGCAGGGGGCAGGGGGCAGCGTCCGGGGTCTGTCGGATTTAGTGTCTGCAGGGAGGCTTCGAGTGTGTGTGATGTGAAGGTGTTCTTTATTTCTTTTTTTTTTTTTTCCTTTTTTTTTTTGTATTTTTCTGAAGCTGGAAACGGGGAGAGACAGACAGACTCCCGCATGCGCCCGATGGGGATCCACCCGGCACGCCCACCAGGGGCAACGCTCTGCCCACCAGGGGGCGATGCTCTGCCCCTCCGGGCATCGCTCTATTGCGACCAGAGCCACTCCAGCGCCTGAGGCAGAGGCCAAGGAGCCATCCCCAGCGCCTGGGCCATCTTTGCTCAAATGGAGCCTCGGCTGCGGGAGGGGAAGAGAGAGACAGAGAGGAAGGAGAGGAGGAGAGGCAGAGAAGCAGATGGGCGCTTCTCCTGTGTGCCCTGGCCGGGAATCGAACCCTGGACTTCTGCACGCCAGGCCGACGCTCTACCACTGAGCCAACTGGCCAGGGCTGAAGGTGTTCTTTCATAAACAGAGAGAAAAGGCAGGGGCTTTTGAAAGAGAGCCAGGATTGGAGTGATGAGATAAGTGTACTTAAAGGAAAGGGGTTTGGAAAGAGAGCCCGGTCCGCCGTCCTGGGCGGACAGCTCGGAGGCCAGCCAGCGCATCAGGACCTCAGTGTGGACCCTGACCTGCTGCTGGTAGCTCATTTAAAGGAGCCTTTGTGATTCATTTTGGGGTTCAGAGGTAGGTTGAGACGTCTTTGAGAAAGGCATTCTGTGGGGGGAGTGACCCCAACAGGAGAAGGTGTGGTTCCCTCGATTCCAGGCGAACTCAGGACCACAGTGTCTGTGGTCCGCCCAGGGCACGGACAGCTCTGAAATATGGCTGGGTCGAGCAAAACCCACCCTTACTTTATTTATTTATTTATTTTTATTTTTCCCCAGTTAGAGGCAGGGAAGTAGTCAGACTCCAGCATGCACCCGACCGGGATCCACCCAGCACGCCCACCAGGGGGCGATGCTCTGCCCATCAAGGGCCTTGCTCCATTGCAACCCGAGCCATTTTAGTGCCTGAGACAGAGGCCATGGAGCTGGCTTAGCTCCTGGGCCAACTTTGCTCCAATGGAGCTTTGGCTGCGGGAGGGGAAGAGAGAAATAGAGAGGAAGGAGACAGGGAGGGTGGAGAAAAAGATGGGTGCTTCTCCTGTGTGCCCTGGCTGGGAATCTAATCTGGGACTTCCACACACCGGGCTGATACTCTACTGCTGAGCCAACCAGCCAGGGCCAACTCACCCTTACTTTTTAAACAAAACAGAATGTATTAGAATGGGAAAACAGTTAAATATATCCTCAGTATGACTTATCAATTTTTTCTTTTATAATTTGTGCTTTTTTACATCCTAAGAAATCTTTGCTTAAAGTCACAATTTTTTTTTTTTTTTTTTTGCCTATATATTCTTCTAGAATTGTATTTTAGGTGTTACATTTACTTCTCTGACCCACTTTGAGATAATTGTATGTGGTGCAATATGTGAGTAGCTTTTATTCAGTTTTGGCATATGGGTATACAGTTGTTCCAGAAACATTTGATGACAAGACTGTCTGTTTCCAGTGAATTATCTTGGTAACTTTGTTGAAAGTCATTTGCCCACAGACAAGTGGACCTATTTCTAGTCTCTAATCCATTGACATGGTATAGCTATCCTTTTGCCAATTCCATACTCTTGATTACTCTAGTCTTATAGTAAGTCTTGAAATTAGGTTGTGTGAGTGAGTCCTTTATAAATTTGTTCTCCCTGCCTCCCTTCCTACCCCCAGTGGTTTGGCTGTTTTAGATCCTTTGGAACTTGCTGTTTTTAGAACAGCATGGAAGAGAAGTGGGGAAACAGTTCTCCCAAGCATAGGGTGAGATGACAGGAATTCCAGAAATCAGGATAGCATTTTATACTTCGATTGAACTAGGGCACTTAACAGAGAATCTGGAGCTGCAGAAGTCCTGAGACTTTAGTATGCATATGTCCTCCTGGGGAATGGCTCACAGGTTCCGTGAGATTCTTTTTTTTGTGTGTGTGTGTGACAGAGGCAGTCAGAGAGAGGGACAGATAGTGACAAACAGACAGGAAGGAAGAGAGATGAGAAGCATCAATTCTTTGTTGCGGCACCTTAGTTGTTCACTGATTGCTTTCTCATATGTGCCTTGACTGGGGGGGATACAGCAGACTGAGTGACCCCTTGCTCAAGCCAGTGACCTTGGGTGAACCTTGCTCAAACCAGATGAGCCCGTGCTCAAACCGGCAACCTCAGGGTCTCCACCCTGGGTCCTCCGTGTCCCAGTCTGATGCTTTATCCACTGCTCCACTACCTGGTCAGGCTCATGAGATTCTTAGAGAAGTTTTCCACCAGTAAAAGAACTACTGGGGTGGAGGAAGAGGAAGCATGGGGACTCAGGGCATGGACCAAGGCATGTGTCCCCGAGATAAGGGTGCCAGATACATTACAGAACACTTAGTTAATTTAGAATTTCAGATAAACAATGAACTCCCCCCCATATGTCCCAAATATTGTGCATTATTTTTCTGAAGTTCAAATTTAACTGGGAGTTCAGTATTTTTAATTTGCTAAATCTGGCAACCTTACCCCAAAGGCTAATTCCTGCTCCGATTCCCAGCTTCGTTCTGAAGTGTTCACTAGTGACACTTTAAATTCTTGCCATATAATTACATAAGGCAAATTTTATTAACCTACATGTAAAATATCAATTTAGTTCATAGTTTTACATTCTTATGGGCCCTTTTAAGGGCAACTGCCAAATTGTGTTGGGGCATTAAAAACCTGTGAAATACGACGAAAGCAGTTTATTCATAAGCTTACCTCTGTCCACCTTGCCTGCTAATCTCAAACCTGTGTAGTAATCATTGTTCACAGGTTGGTATGTAGCTTTCCATTTTTCTCTCTGTCCACGTAAACATATACAGAGCATGTATAAATACTCAGATATCCATGCAGCAATTTTATATAAAAATTAAATCATTCGATGCATACTGTTTTGCAATATTTTTCTTAATCTATTTGAACACATTATCATGTCTTAAAACAGAAAGCAGACACCTTCTTTTTGATGGCTGAATAGTATTCCATTGTATATTGATGTATTCAGTCCTTCCTGAAGCACATTGTTTCCATGATAAATAATGTTGCAATGACTACCGATATATATACATATAACATATATGATATATACAATGATGTAAATGTGTGTATGTATGTCAAAAGTTGTATACATTAAACATTTCTAATAAGTTTTGCTTAATTGCCATTCAAAAAGGCTGAACATTTTTGCATATTTACTATCAGCATAAGAGAATGCTTGTTCACCCACATTTTTGTCCATGCTGGTATTGTAGATTTTAATTTATTTCTGTGTGTTAATTGATAGCTAAAACATGGTATCTGATTGGTTCCCTTTGCATTTTTGAAATTATGAAAGAGGCAGAATATTTCTCTTGAATTGCCTGGACTTACTTACCTTTGCCCAGTTTTCTCTATGTTGCTTATTTTTAAAAATTTTATTTTCAGTGGCCTTTTGTTAATGAAGAAAGTTAGCCCTTTGTCCTTTGCATTGTAAATATTTTTTCCTGATTTATCTTTTTTTCTTTTGATTCTGCTTCTGCCCATTGTTTTGCTTTTTAGAAGCTTCTAAAAAATTTTTTTATTCTTACTTAGTTAAAGTCATCAGTGGGGTGGTCGATAAATTTTAACGAAAGCTCTAATGTTTCATACCCATACTAGGAAGTATTTTGAGAACAAACCTGATTTGAGCCAGGAGTTTGCTTTTGAAGAATTCTGTTTTGGCCAACGTTGGTGTTGATAGGACCAATCCTGTTTTCTCTTTGGAATGGACAGCTAAATATAGTCCCAGTTTATGCCTATTTTAAGAAGGGTTGGCATAGATTTTTCTAAATCATATTTAAAAGCTTGTAATTTATCTTGATTATTTTTTCTGAGCCTGGAACTGTATAAACCACTTTATTAAGATTCTTCATTTATTTTTGTAAAAGACTTTTCCAGTACATTGTATCTTTAACAACTGGCATGGATTCTGTGGTATTTTGTTAAAAGCACCACGTTAATTTTAATGGCATTATTGGATCATAGAGTATTTCTTAAAAGTTCTGGATGGTTAGTGGTCTCATTTCAAGAAGTGTCCTTTATCCAGGCCTGGGCAGGAAAAAAAAAAAAAGACATCTTAATATTCAGCACAATGCCCATTTCCCATGTGCTTTAATCTCTATATTGTATTTTTAGGTCTTTTCCTCTTGGGAACAAGTCCATTTCTCCTGACCAGAGGTTTCTTCATCTATCTTCATTTTCACTCTTTAAAATTGGCCAGTAGTTTTCTTTTTCTTTTCTCAGTTTTGCAAAAGAAAATTCTTTTATTTCTGTAGAAAAGCCTCATAATGAGAGAAATAATGAGAGAGACAGAGAAGTGAGAACTGATATTAACATTTCTATGAGGCCTAAAATAAACTCTCAGCTGGAGAGAAGTAAATCTAATCATTCTAGTTTTTCTGTTATAAAGGCAGGGCAGGGTGGGGAAACGATGGACTAGGGGGTGGGGAGGGGTTAGGGGCTTTACTGACTCAAAGGGGAGTCACTCTTTTCTTTTTTTTTTCTTTTGTATTTTTCTGAAGCTGGAAACGGGGAGAGACAGTCAGACAGACTCCCGCATGCGCCCGACCGGGATCCACTCGGCACGCCCACCAGGGGGCGACGCTCTGCCCATCCAGGGCGTCGCTATGTCGCGACCAGAGCCACTCTAGCGCCTGAGGTAGAGGCCACAGAGCCATCCTCAGCGCCCGGGCCATCTTTGCTCCAATGGAGCCTTGGCTGCAGGAGGGGAAGAGAGAGACAGAGAGGAAGGAAAGGGGGAGGGGTGGAGATGGGCGCTTCTCCTGTGTGCCCTTGGCCGGGAATCGAACCCGGGTCCCCCGCACGCCAGGCCGACGCTCTACCACTGAGCCAACCGGCCAGGGCTCTTTTCTTTTTTCTTAACGAGAGAACTTGTGATGATTATGGTCAGCCTATTTTTTAATAGTGTTAAAAAAAACGATGTTCAAAGCGATGCTGACGCCTAGTTAGAGGTTCCATTTCGGTTTTATGCGCGGCTTCTCTTGCTTTGCTCACCTTCAGTGGACACAGCTGGTGCTTTGGCCGCTTAGACGTTTCCTTTCCAGCAGGCCTGGGAGACTTCCAGGTGTGGGAACGGAGAGATGGGTGGGAAGCAGAGATTCACACTGAGACTTTCACCTGAAGTTTCAGTGTTTCGAGCTTCTCTGGGCCGTAAACCATCTGCAGTTTCCAGAACTGCCAACTTGCTGAAGGTGGCTTGTCATGCTGTTTATGTTATTATTTCCAGGGGGGGAGGGGAGAGGGTCTGTGCATTAGGGACCATACTGAGCCTCTGAAACATCCAGTTCCCACTGCTATTTAAACAACTCTGCCCAACTCCCAATCCCTGAGGACATTAATCAGGCCCTGGTTGTAGGAACCAAGTAGCCGGGTTGTGGTTGCTAAGCAACAAGTGATCTCCAGGCCTCAGCCCTGATTTGGTTCATCATCCAGTGCTGGGGTCCCACCCCCCAGCCCACTAGAACTTCTCATTTGTACTGAGCTCATTAAGAAGTAGCAATATAAGCACTCCACATAAACGCACACGAGCTAGTTCCTTAACAACCAAGTCAGCATGGGTGGTATTGCAATGCGGCCCACAGTGATTACTGGGCAGTCTTCATTTCTCCTTGTGATGTATTGAATGTGCCTGCTGCATGCCAGGAGGGCCTGAGAGAACGGCTCTGCACAGGGTCCTCGAAGGTCACCCAACCTGATGCCAAAGACGTTTTTCAAGCTCTGTGCCACACCGCTTCTGACCTAGATGGCCTTGCATAATTTATTTTTTATTTTTTTATTTTTTTATTAAGTGAGAGGCAGCAAGGCTGAGAGACAGACTCCTATATGCGCCCCAACTGAGATCCACCTGGCAAGCCCCCTACAGGGTGATGCTCTGCCCATCTGGGTCTGCTGCTCTGTTGCTCGGCAACCGAACTATTTCAGGGCCTGAGGCGAGGCCATCAAGCCATCCTCAGCACCTGAGGCCAACTTGCTTGAACTATTCAAGCCATGGCTGTGCGAGGGGGGGGGGGAGAGAGAGAGAGAGACAGATAGACAGACAGAAACATTAGTTGGTTCCTGTATGTGCCCTGACCAGGGATCTAACTGGCAACCCTTGCATATCAGGAGGACACTCTAAACAACTGAGCTGTCCAGCCAGGGCTCATCCTGTGAGATTTAGCAGAGGGAAAATCCTTTGAGACTGACCAGGCATACTTGAGTTCTTTGTAGATCTGCCCCTGGGACTCCTACCACAGCACTAATCTTTCATATGCTCCATGATTTGAGCCCAGGACAGATTGCTACCAGGAATAAGTTCCAATGTAAAGTGCTTCAACAAACGGTGCTGGGAAAACTGGATGTCCACATGCAATAAATGAACCTGGATACTTACCTCACACCATACAGAAAAAGTTAACTCAAAATGAACCAAAGACATAATTATGTAAAAGCTAAAACTATAAAACTCCAAGAAGAAAACATAGGGGGAAAATCTTCATAATATTCAGTTTGCCTATGATATTGGATATGACATCAAAAGCTTAGTCAATCAAAGAAAAAATAAATTAAACTTCATTAAAATTAAAAACTTAAAAAAAATTTTTTAATCAAAGGACATATTAACAGAGTGAAAAGGGAACACTTGGAATGGGAGAAATATTTGCGAATTATATATCAGATAAGAGGTTGATATCCAGAATATATAAAGAACTTCTAAAACTCAACAACTCGAAAACAACCCAGTTAAAAAATGGGCAAAGAACTTGACTGGACATTTTTTTGAAGAACTATGAATGGACAACAAGCATATGAAAAGATGTATCTACAACATACTACACCACCAGTAATTGTTAGGGAAATGCAATCAAAACCACAGTGAGATACCACTGTATATCCACTAGAGTGGATATTATTAAAACAAACAACAAAATAGCAAATGTTTGTAGGGATGTGGAGAAACCGGAACCTTTGGGCATTGCTGGTGGGAAACAGAATGTTGTATCTGCTGTGGAAAATGATAGGGTGATTTACTAAAAAATTAAACACAGAGGCCCTGGCCGGTTGGCTCAGCGGTAGAGCGTCGGCCTGGCGTGCGGGGGACCCGGGTTCGATTTCCGGCCAGGGCACACAGGAGAAGTGCCCATTTGCTTTTCCACCCCCCCTCCTTCCTCTCTGTCTCTCTCTTCCCCTCCCGCAGCCAAGGCTCCATTGGAGCAAAGATGGCCCGGGTGCTGGGGATGGCTCCTTGGCCTCTGCCCCAGGCGCTAGAGTGGCTCTGGTCACAGCAGAGCGACGCCCGGGAGGGGCAGAGCATCGCCCCCTGGTGGGCAGAGCGTCGCCCCTGGTGGGCGTGCCGGGTGGATCCCGGTCGGGCGCATGCGGGAGTCTGTCTGACTGTCTCTCCCTGTTTCCAGCTTCAGAAAAATACAAAAAAAAAAAAAAAATTAAACACAGAATTATCATATGATCCAGCAACTCCACTTCTGCCCAAAAATGCATGCGAGAAACTCGGACGGATATTGGCACACCCATGCTCATAGCCACGGTATTCACAATAGCCAAAGGGTAGAAACAATTGAAGTGCCCGTTGATGGATGAACAAGTAAACAAAATGCTGCGTGTGCGTACATCCAATGGAATATTATTCCACCTTGAAAAGGAAGAGAATTCTGACACGTGTTATAATTATAGGACCCCACAGGGTAACGCCTTACCATTAAGAGCGGTAACTCTTAATGTGGGGGGCTCTCAGGCTCCTCATCAGTGCAAGCTCTGAATATCAATTCCACCCCTTAACTCAGTGAAGCTGTCATCATCTCTTCTCAATTTCTCAGCATTTGAGCCATCTGTTCCGGAAATTCAGATAGCCCTGAAGGGAAAACCCTTCCCAAATGTGGGGTTTCTTCTTATCTTTGATATATCCCTGTGGCATTTCACAGCCTTGCCAGCTGTCCCTTATCCCACCCCTCAGCCTCGTCACAGTACTTTATTTTTTATTTTTTTGTATTTTTTTGAAGTGAGAAGCGAGGAGGCAGAGATACAGACTCCCACATGTGCTTGACCAGGATTCACCCGGCATACCCACCAGGGGGCGATGCTTTGCCCATCTGGGGTGTTGTTCTGTTGCAACTGGAGCTGTTCTAGCACCTGAAGGAGAAGCCATGGAGTCGTCCTCAGTGCCCAGGCCAACTTTGCTCCCATGGAGCCTCGGCTGCGGGAGGGGAAGAGAGAGATAGAGAGGAAGGAGAAAGGGAGGGGTGGAGAAGCAGATGGGCACTTCTGCTGTGTGCCAGGCTGGGAATTGAACCCGGGACTTCCACACGCTGGGCCGACGCTCTACTGCTGAGCCAACAGGCCAGGGCCTCAGTGTACTTTAAATGACATTTGTCCAATTTGTAAATGTTCTCAGCAGGATGTTTGGTGTGACTAACTAGGTCCAACTTAGAGGAAACAAAAGTCTAAAACTGACATTAAAAAACAAGTCATGAAACTTTAATGATACAAAATTTGGTGGAATCCATTTATCCTTAACCAACTGGCATTGATAAGAGGAAACTGGGCCATACTGTGAGGTTTAATGAATGTGATAACATTGCAGTTAGGGATACAGTAGGAATCCCGAGCTGCACAAAGAGGCACACACACAAGCATGCATACGTGGGGAGAATTCATGCTATTACTTTACCTGTTTTCCCCTAACGCTTGTCTCCTTCTACCTACTGTGTGATCGAGACTGTCATTGGGTTCCTTCTTGATAGTCTGCCTTCCTTTTGCTGGAGCGTAAGCTCCACAAGCACAGGAATCACTGTCTTTTCCTGGTAAATCCCAAGCCCTGGCACAGTGCGTGCCCACAGTGCGCAGTATTAATGTGTGCTGAGTGAATGAACGTGTAGTCTTGCACTGACAGAGCTGGCAGGGAAATGGGCACTCACTTCAGCAACAGAGATTTTATCCCATGCTGGTTCCACCCAGGCCCCGGCACTAAGCAAACCCAGATGAACTGGATGCATTCTCCTCACCCTGTTGCTATTAGGGAGATGGGAAAACAGGCTTTACGAGGATGAATGACTTGTCTGAAGCTACTCAGGTTGTAGAAGAGCCAAGGTCCTGTCCCTCCTTGAGACTCTGAAGTAAGCCTCTGCTGGACATATTTTGCCTTGTAGGAAAAGGGCAGAAATCATTCCATTCCTCTCCATTAGTGGCTCTTAAGCCTGGCAACATATTAGGCGAGCTCCTTCTGAGCCTTAAAAATGCAGATGTCTGGGCCCTACTCTAGTCCCATTACAGCAGAACCTCTGGAGGTGATGCCTGAGCAGCATGTTAGCAAAGCCTCCCACCCTGCCATCCTGCCAGGTGATCTAATGGGCAACTATGGTTCAGGTTATTTGCGTAGGTCACGTAACACATTTTTGTGCTATTCCTTTCTCTTCCGTGAGAAATAAGCTCCCTCCCTCCCTTTCCCCTCCCTCCCCTCCCTCTTCCTCCTCTTCCTCCTTCTCCTCCTCCTCCTCCTCCTCCTCCTTCTTAGTGAGAGGAGAGGAGGCAGACAGACAGACTCCCGCATGTGCTCCAACCTGGATCCACCTGGCAAGCCCACTAAGGGGCAATACTTTGCCCATCTGGGGCCATACTTTCATTGCTCAGCAATGGAGCCATTTTTAGTGCCTGGGGCAGAGGTCATAGAGCCATTCTCAGTGCCCAAGGTCAATTTGCTGAAACCAATCAAGCCATGGCTGTGGGAGGGGAAGTGAGAGAGAGAGAGAGAGAGAGAGAGAGAGAGAGAAGGAGGAGGGGTGGAGAAGCAGATGGTCACTTTTCCTGTGTGTCCCGACCAGGAATTGAACCTGGGATATCCACATACCGGGCCAATGCTTTACCACTGAGCCAACCACCCAGGGCCCTCCCACTTCTGGAAGGTCAGCTTTCCTTTGCTTTCTTGGTTGAGAGCTTGGTTTGGTTTCTTCCACTAATATTGGTCTGCTCCGAGCTCAAGTCAGCCTTACCTAGCAGTGTGGCTCGATGACGGTAGTAGGATCAAATCTAAATTGGTGCTTCTGTTACTGTCCTGTCCTCATATTTATCTAGTCTGCGGGAGTCCATGTTACTTATCCAGTCCCCTCCCTCATTGGACCCAGGCATTTGAATCTTGGCTCTGTGGCCTTGAGACAGTCATTTAACCTCTCTGAGCCTCATCTCCCCGCTCTCTAAATCAGACCTGATGCAGAACATCGCCTGTGGCTTGGTGGTGGCCTTGCCAGTGCAGGTGTGGTCCAAGCACATGGACGGTTCTGACCAGTCATTTGCCATCTTCTTTCTCCCCACTGGTACCCTTCTATCTCCGCAGGAAAGAATGTTCTCCACTTAAAAGAAAATAAATTTTCTTATACATTTCACTTTAATGCCTGTAGGAAATGGTCTCAAATATTTGTTGAATCACCTGACATATTTCCTACAGGGCATCGAAAGGTACACATTTCCTGGCTCTTTTAGCCTGGGCCCCTCTAAAAGCACCCGGAAAAGCAGTTTATTTTTATGCACTTTTCTCTGCAGAGATGACTGGAATAGATTAGTGAAGGTGACTTCTGTTTTTGTCTCAGTCACCCTTGCATTGAATTTAACTGAGAATCATTACAGTGGAAGGTCAGATGTCTCCAGACGAAATCCTGACTGTGAGATGTGTGGGTCACTTGTCTCCCTGATGAGTACAGCTCTGGCATCTTACGGGGGAATGGAGCTATGTCCTAAGACCCGTCTCATAGTACAAATGAAGCATTTCGCCAGGGCTTGCATCGCTCGTAATGATCTCCCTGAAGACCCAGGATTGGGTCCATTGCTTTATTGTGGTCCAAAGTTAAGCTTGTGTTGCTGGAGAGAAAGCAAGGTATTTCTTATGTTGTCTGAATCAGATCGGTTGGGTTTTGAGTGCCGATTCCCTCTTTGCATTATTTCCTGTGGACCTTGACAGATGATGAATAAACACGGCACGTTCTTGTCTTGCACATGTTTCTTTGGGGAAATTACTGGAGTTAGTTGGCTGCATAGCTGACTGCTGAGCTGATATCTTAGCATGGAAAAGAAACTTTAACACGGTGGGGAGGGGTTGGTCATTTGGGAGATTTATCTGTCAGCGTTTGGAGAGTACAGTGGCTCACCGAAGGGAAATAATCGCAGCCTTCAGATATCATCACTCCAACTACACTTGCCGAAGCTGGTTGCCTTGGGGAATCCTGCATTTGGAGGAAAGAGCCAACTTTTAAGTCTTGGAACCAGGGTGGCGTGCTGGCAGGAGCCTTGTCTGGGTGGGGAATTGGGAGGACACTTGGTCATTAGCTTGCAGCAGAACCTTGGGCAAGTCACCTAACCTTGTTGGGATGTAGTTAACATCACCTCCACGACGCAAGATTTGCTTTAAGTTCTCCGAGGTCCCTTTGAAAGTGCAATAATTTCAATGGTAAGAGCTCTTAAGTTTGTTCCAGGGAGCAAGAGGGCCTTGGGTGGCGTCTGCCCCCCCCCCCCCCCCCCCCCCCGTTAAAGGGAGTGCGCATGTGCACGTGCACGCTTTTAGAACACAGGAGGTGCCGAGGGATTTTCACACCAGTAGGCGCTGACATTTCCTCCTCGTCCAGCTTGAGTGCAGTGGGTCCAGCATGTGTTTTTCTGGCTCTCTTCTCTGCCAGGTCCCGTCTCCGGCGCTTTCTAGTGCGCCGCCGCACACTGTCATCGCGCGGCCTTCCCGCCAGCGCGCTTTCAGGCTAAGATAAATCGTGCAGAGAAACACACTGTTAAATGTTTTGAACAGTGCATATATTTATATGGCTTTTAACCGGAGAAATAGCTCTGAACATCTTACTGTCAGAAAGTCATGGCTCAGCCAAAGTCACCTGCTCAGTGGCTGTGCTAGAAGCGAGGTAGAACCCAGCTAACTCTCTCCATGGTGGAAAAGGACACCTTGAACCAGGACCAAGGAGGAAGGGGGCGGGGCCGGGATGGTTCACGGGACTAAAGGGACCACAGGCCATCAGTGCATATACTAAACCTAGATTCTTGAATCTATTTTAAATATGTGCTCAGGTAACACATGCTTTCTAACATCTCCGAGGAGCCAGTCCTGTAGATTAAATTCTCTCATATGTTATGAAAGTCATAGTCCTAGAAATATTATATATATATATTTTTATAATGAGCTTTTAATTTTAAATTTAAATTTTTAAATTTTTTTATAAATGAGCTTTTCTTTGTTTTTTTTTTTTTTTAAAGATTTTATTGGCTCTGGCTGGTTGGCTCAGTGGTAGAGCGTCAGCCTGGCGTGCAGAAGTCCCGGGTTCGATTCCTGGCCAGGGCACACAGGAGAAGCACCTGTTTCTCCACCCCTCCCCCTCTCCTTCCTCTCTGTCTTTCTCTTCCCCTCCCACAGCCGAGGCTCCATTGGAGCAAAGATGGCCCGGGCGCTGGGGATGGCTCCTTGGCCTCTGCCCCAGGCGCTAGAGTGGCTTTGGTCGCAACAGAGTGACTCCCCAGAGGGGCAGAGCATCGCCCCCTGGTGGGCAGAGCGTGGCCCCCTGGTGGGCGTGCCAGGTGGATCCCGGTCGGGTACATGCGGGAGTCTGTCTGACTGTCTCTCCCCGTTTCCAGCTTCAGAAAAATACAAAAAAAAAAAAAAAAAAAGATTTTATTTATTCATTTTAGAGAGAGAGGGAAGATTGAGAGAAACAGAGAGAGAGAGAGAAGGGGGGAGGAGCAGGAAGCATCAACTCCCATATGTGCCTTGACCGAGCAAGTCCAGGGTTTCAAACCGGGGACCTCGGTGTTCCAGGTTGACGCTCTATCCACTGTGCTGCCACAGGCCAGGCTGAAATGAGGTATTTCATCAAGGATTCCCCTTGCGTTCTGAAAGGTCAGGGTCCTAAGGAGAATCAAGCCTACCATCTAGTGGCACCTGCCACAAACTACAGACATAGGGCCCCAGAAACCCAAAGCTGCTTCCTGCAGGGTGTCTCTGGCTGTGGCAACAGCCCTCAGTTTTCAGGGTGATGCTGGAGAAACGCATCTTCCTCTCCGTACATTCCCATAATTAAACGGGACAAGAGTGGCCTTTGCAACGCTGCTGAGACCACAGAATTCAAATCTGCACGGATGTCGTGGGCCCATCTGACGATTGATTCCAAGATGGCGGGGCTGGGTGGGATTTTTGTGCCAGTGTAGACATCAGTAGTTATTGGAGAGAAGTTAGAGTTTCAAGGTGACTTTCCATGACTGTGCTTAGATGGACAGGACCAGACTTTTCCAGGACAGTCTGATTGGTGTATCCTGACGTTGGGGGTACTCCCAACACCCGGAGTATACTATTCTGGTGAGATTATTAAGGAAAACTCTTGCGTAAGCAAGTTTGATGAGAGGTGAAAGCTGTCCAGCCAAGGTGTTTGCTGACGTGAGTTTACCGTAGGAGAGGGCTGGCCTGGGTTTTACTTCGCAGCCCAAACCTGCCACAGTCTTCCCGGTCGATGTTACTTACCAGCCATAATAAGAGGACTGAAAGAAAGGTAAGAAACGATGACAGCTGATATGAAGTTGACTGAGAAGCCATCAGAGATCATGATGGCCCAAGGCTGGGCCAGACTCACAAATACCATATGAAGCTACGCTTCTGTCTAAATTAGGCAGTGACTGATATTAAAATTGGGTGACAATAAAATAATTTTAAATTCCTTTAAAAATGTACCCCAGAAAGTGAAATAGGCACTTAAAGCAAGGCTGGATATGAAAACTGGTTTATTTTTCTGGAAAACAGTTAAATAATATGGAGCAAGAACATTAACTTTTTGACTCTCTAATACCTCTTTTAGGAGTTTACCTATAGAAAGTAGTTGGAAATTTGAACAAAATTTTATAAATGATAGCCATAACATTATTTTTACAATAGTCCAAAATTGAGGAACCCCTAAATGTCATATTAACAGAAAAATGTCTAAATAATGACATAGTTCCATTATTATATATATCTATATATATATTTAAATTGAGGTGTAATTGGCATACAATATTATATTGGTTTCGAGTGCACAACACAATGTTTGGCTATTTGTATGCGCTGTGAAATGATCACTGCAATAAGTCTAGATCTGAAAGAATTTTACATAACCATTTTAAAGGACGTTCTAAAAGACAACTTTGTGCGTCTGGTGTTAAATGGAAAGAAAGAAAAGGGTACTTTGAACCAGTGTTATAATCACAATTAAGTTAAAGTGCACAGAATAAAATTGGAAGGAAATACACTTTATCCTTTGATAGCATGACATTAAAAACAACTTGTCCTGCCTGGCCAGGTGGTGGTGCAGTGGAAGGCATGTTGACCTGAAACATCGAGGACCCAAGTTCGAAACCCCAAGGTTGCCAGCTCAAGTATGGGCTCACCAGCTTGAACGTGGGGTCGCCGGCTTGAGTGTGGGATCATAAACATGACCCCATGGTCACTGGCTTGAGCCCAAAGGTCACTGGCTTGAGCAAGGGGTCACTGGCTTGGTTGGAGCCCTGCCCTCTCCCCTCCCAAAGTCAAGGCACATATGAGAAGCAATCAATGAATAACTAAAGTGCTGCAGCTACGAGTGGATGCTTCTCATTTCCCCTCCTGTCTGTCTGTATCTTGCTAAAACAAACAAACAAAGAACAAAAAACCAATTGGACCCTATACCTTTCAATTATTCAACAGTTTTGGTGTAATTTGTAGTTTGTACACATTTCACTGTGATTCAAAGGGAGTCCATGATGAAGTCCACAGAAGGCGTTCCTCCCTGACACGGTGCGATTGGGATTCCCGCGATTAAAGCTGCTTGTTTGGATGAAGGCGGTAGTGAGATCCAGAACCTGTATCCAGACTGTCTGGTGGGCAGGCAGCATTAAGCCCCCCAAAGCCACCGCTGCCCTGAGAGGGATTTGTTCTCCAGCTGAGTGGGTGCTGAGGGGCAGGCCGAGTGGGGTCTGAGGCTCGGGGCAGGCGGCAGAGGGCAGGACCGAGCAAGGCTCCTTGGTAGGCGGTTAGAGGGGGCTGGTGGTCCCTGCACAAACACAGCTGGGTCAGGTGAAGGTTGGGGTGAGGTGTCAGAGTGGGATGTCTCTGGGGTCTGCCTCTGTGGGTTTACTAGAATTTCTTCCTGCACCTGGTCCAGATAGATGTGTCCCCTGGACCACTGCCGAGGTCACTGTGCTGCAGCAGCCCAAGTTGTCACCGGTGCGGACCCAGTGGCAGTGGTAATAATGATGAAAGCTAGCTCAGGACCTGGGTGCAGGGGGACGGTGGGGCGAGAAGGGGGCACGGCAGCCACAGCCCTGCGATAGGTTCTCCATTTTGTGGGGAGGGAAAATGTGGGTGCATTGTCCTGATAAAATGTGACTTTTGGAGGCCCCAGAACTTTTGGAATAGCTAGTAATTTTTTAAGGACACAGGTCCATCTCCCTCTCCAATCTCTTTCTTACTCCAGCTTACTATGTACATCCTATCCTGGGAGAGACTCACAGCACAAACATATCAGACCTTTTCTGCCTCAGGCCCTTTGCACATGAAGTTCCTCCAGCAGCTTCTCTTCCCTTGCCTCTGCCATGCCTGGCTCCACTGCCTCCTTCATCTATCCAGTAACTCAGCTTCTGAAAGAGTCCTCTGACCACCTCATACTGATCTTCGACTCCCGCTTGCTTCCTTACCACTTCTTGTTATGACTTATTTTTTAAAAAATTATTTATTCGTTTGAGAGACAGAGTGGGGGAGAGAGAGAGAGAGAGAGAGAAACATCGATTTGTTGTTCCACTTATCTATGCATTCATTGGTTGATTCTTGTACGTTGGGATCGAACCCACAACCTTGGTGTATTGGGATGATGCTCTAACCAGCTAGCCCCCCTTCCAAGGCCTGTTGTGACTTATAATTATGTGCTTGTTTACCTGTTGCCTATCTCTCCACACCCTAGAGAGCCCACGAGGATGGTCGCCATGTCTACGAGTTGTTTGCTCTGTGCCTGGAACTGTGCCCGGCACCCGGAGCTGCTCTGTGACCATTTGTTGAACAGATAAAACGTAATTGAGCGAATGGCGAGCATGTAGCCCGGCGTTTACATTCACAGTCACTGCAGTGACTGGGGAGTGCTCATTGCGGAATGCATGCTCTTTGTTACATTCTCCGCACAGCCCGTTTGTCCATTCGTCTTCGGTGATGGGGATGATGACGGCGACAGCCAGCGTTTATTGGGTGTGCCAGGCCAGATAGGCACTGTCCTTTGTAATCTACACGCATTTCTTCCTTTAATTTTTCTCGCCACATCAAGCGCTTTGCTACGGAAAGAACAATGAGACCCTGAAATAGCCATGTGAAATACTGCTCTCATCATATTTTTGTTCAAATTAGTACATTTGTGTCATTCATTCGGTGATTGGCTCAGACTTCAAATTCAGAATATGGTGAAAATAAAGATGTTGACAGATCCTGTGAAGTATTCATCTGCATACTTTATTTAGACAGAAGAGTTTTAATAATTCTAAAACTTTGAAACAACTGTTGAATTGCAGTTGGCATTGTTTTGCCAATGGATCCTTTATCCTTCATTCTCGTCAGAACTGTGGGTTGCTAAGCAACTAAAGACCAGAGTCTTCTAAACTTGTTGTGTTATTATTATACAACCATGGTCCCAATGGAGAGGGGGAAAAAATCAACAAAGATAAAAACATGCCCCTGAATGATTATAATAATTCAGCGATGATCCACATTGCGTTCTAGAAAATCACATTTATCCCAAACCATATGCTTGGTCTCTTTATTTTTACTAGGTCAGGAGAACAGCTTTCATCTAAATTATCTTTAACTGTGGATTCTCATTATGATTCTCCAAAAAAATAAATTATTTTAAATTAGTTTCAGTTGGAAAATAGCCCACACTGCTTTGATTTGTGGTGAACTGTGGGCTGTAAGTAGGTCATAATCAGGAAGGCCAGATTTGATAGGAGGCCTTTTCTTTTTATACTACAGATTGTGGCCCAGAAAAATTGGGTCAGGGGCCGTGTGCTTGGAGTGAGACAGGTCCCGAGGCAACTTTGCAGCTCTCTGGGCAACTTTGGGCCCATTTCTTCAACACATTCAGCTTCACTTTTCTCGTCTGTAAAAGGGAGGAAGAATAGCATCTCTCTTGTAGGGGAAGCCCCTCTAATAAGATCAGAGAAGACATAGGGTGTGTCCAGATAACATAAGCTTTGTAGACTGTGTTCAAATCTTTATTTTATCCTAAGGACACTGGGGAGCTGTGTGGTCTTTATAGAGACCCCTCTCCTCCCTACCCCCACTGATGAATGGAGGATTATTTGGACCCTGAGGCTCACTAATCATTGTTTTGGTTACACAACTAACTACCCCCCAAATGTAATAGCATAAGCCAAGAACCGTTTTAGTTATTTGCTTATGAATCTGTAATTTGGTCAGGCTGAAGGGGTGCCACTCATCAGCTGGGGCAATATGATTGGGCTGGGAGAGAGCCACTTCCGGTGGGGAGTGACTTACAAGAAAGAGCAGTTGGTGCTGGCTTTGGTTTGCAGCTCAGTTGGGGCTGTGGGTCGGGACCCTGTTTTCTGCCATGTGACTTCTCATCCAGAACTGGCCCAGTGTCGCTTCTACCAAATTTCAAAAGTCAAGGCAAGTTAGAGCTCTAGTCCAGATTCAGGAGGAGGGGTCTATACCAGGGCTTGGACGTGGAGGTGTGGTTCACTGACTGCCACCAAAGTCACAGTTTATCGAAGCCTGTGCATCAAAGGCTTCATTTTCCCAGTCTCTGGGCATTAGATGTCTCCTCACCATCCCAGCACACACATATTATGGCAATTAAAAATCCTGCCTACACATTACAAAGTGCCTCTGGTTGAGAACCACTGGCAGTGAATACAAAGGGCTGCAGGCAGGCAGTGAAGCTGTTAAGGGTACTTAGCAGAGTTCCTGGCACAACGTGAGTGCCCAAACATGCTTGTGTCATCACCACCATCACTACCATCATCACCATCATCACCATTCATCATCAACATCACTACCATCATCACCATCATCACCATCATCACCATCAACATCACTACCATCACCACCATCATCATTGTCACCACCACCATCAGCATCACCATCATCATCACCATCACCATCATCATTACCATCAACATCATCACCATCCTCACCATCAACATCACTACTATCATCACCATCAACATCACTGCCATCGCCACCACCATCATAATCAACATCATCACTATGAACATCACCATCATCACCACCACCACCATCACCATCATCACCATCACCACCATCATAATTGTCACCACAACCATCACAACCACCATCATCATCACCATCATCACCATCACCACCATCATCACCATCACCATCATCACCATCATCATCACCATCACCATCATCACTACCACCACCATCACCATCATCACTACCACCATCATCACCATCAACACTATGAACATCACTGTCATCATCATCATCACCATCATCACCACCACCATCACCATCATCACCATCATCACTATGAACATCAATACCATCATCATCATTGTCATGATGACCATTATTATCATCAAGATTTTAGCTTTTTTTGGACTGACCTGATAACCCAATTGTTCTTTCCTGTCCTTTTTTCCACCCTTAGGAAAATGTGCTTTGATTTCTAAACAGCTGATTTAACAAAAATTTTAACACAGCCAATTTGCAAATTGAGAAAAAGGTAGTCTTCTTTAGCCCACACTGTCTTTGACATTTGTAGTTTCTTGGTGAATGCTGGATAACATTTAATGATACGAGCTCTAATGAATGTGGAGGCAGCAAAGTGTTGAGGTTAAGAATATCACTTTGGAATTCAGATTTCAGAATTACTTAGAGTAGCATGAGCCTCAGTTTTCTCATTCATAACTGGGATAATATATATCCCAGAGGATGGTTTGATACTTAAATAAATTATATGTTAGAACCACCAACTAATCACCTCGTATTCAACCATTGTTGTTAGTCTGGATTTTTCTTTTTCTTTTTAGGTACCTGTTAATTTATGATAAGAGTCAAATTTCATGCTATAACATCTTAAAATTAAGATGTTAAATAATTACCTATTTCACCAAGTAAATTTATTTCCCTAGTCTGTCTGGAAATTGTAGCCCATCTTTGCAGTTTTGTAGTTCAATCTTATGGAACACGATAACATTTACAACCACTCTCCCAGCCCGCTTGATAACCACGGCCTTGTCCTTTCGTTGGGGTTGACGTTTGTTTTCATCACCCTCTGGTTCCTTCACTCTTGTCTCTGTCTTGCTTTGTGGCTTTGAGATGAAGTTACAGGTGTAACGTTTAAAATGCCACTTGCTTGGCTGAGTCTATGTGTAAGAAAAAATAAGAAACAAGATTTGTAGAATTTTCATGAGCATTTGAATAACCTCAGTGAAATATATGACTACCGTTAGATAAGAAAACTTATTGGATCAATGAAAATTGCCTTTAATTAGACTATTATTGAATTCTATGACACAGTTCTTAGGAGTTGAATAAATTCTGACCAACTTTTAATTTAAAAATTCTATGTATAAGGTTTCTTAGGAAATTTCATCCTATCGTCTGCTGAATTTTATACTGGATTTGAGGGGAAGAGAATGTGATAAATCCGTAAACTTGTCTTGAAGTATGGGTTCACCTGTTCAAATGTCGTCATGGTTCTCAATGCGGTGGCAGCTTCCCCTGTGGCCTTTTGACTTGAAATTGTTGGAACTCTTCCTTTCTCATGTGCCATCTCCCACCCTTTGTCTTGCTTACATTTTAATGATGTCTGTTCCCCTTTAATAGAGTTTTCTCTAGAATGTGTGCAGAGCATCTGGCAATCTGTTACACCTGTTTCTAATTTCTTGAGATGACATTTACTAAATTAAGAAATATATAATTATAAACATATGACATAATGCATGATTTTTAGTGATGGTCTAATATTTCATAACCTACTTAATGAATGCCCCTGAACTGAAGTGAAGATTTGGGGTAAGGATTCAACATTTTTGAAAGAATGGTGTTTCCTAGAAAACCACTGTTAAATCTTTCTCATTTCACCTGAATGGTGTTGCGTGGCTTCCCCAGGACTCAGGAACTGAACTGTGTACCTACCGTAAAGGATGTAGAATTTCTTAAAAAAAAAAAAAAAAAGAACAGCTGAAAACATTGATGATGGTTTTTGGTGTTACTAAAAAGGAATTTACTATTTAAGGGAAACTGTATATCACACATTCTACAGAACACTAGATTTTGTGAGCTTGGATGCTTTTTACTAGAAGGGGCCAAACTCCTTATTCTAGAACATAACTGACTTAAGAGAGGAACACTGGGGTTGATAAAGAATGACCTTGAGGCCTGACCTGTGGTGGCACAGTGGATAAAGCATTGGCCTGGAATGCTGAGGTCACCGGTTCAAAACCCCAGGCCTGCCTGGTCAGGGCACATATGGGAGTTGATGCTTCCTGCTCCTCCCCCTTTTTTCCCTCTCTCTCTAAAAGTGAATAAATAAAAAAATAATAAAAAGAATGACCTTGACCTATTATTTCACCCTTTAAAGTGACAGCCTGGGGGTCAGGGATCCTTCTCTAGTTATTATTAATTATCAGGTGCACCCAGTCTACTGCTATGTTGTTATGGTGCCAGAGTCGGGATGTTTGGGATCTACGACTTAGTGTTAGACGTTGGAGGTGGTCTATTGTCTTGCAAACATTCTGATTCCTTATCTAGGTCATATTCCTTTTAGAGTTTTATCTGTGGTTTTCTGCAGCTGGCTCGTACCAGTGTGTGGGAGACTGGTACCAGTCTGTGAGAGCTAAGGTTTAGAAATTTTGCTAGTCACTTGATGTTATGTTGGTAACTTGAAATCAGCTGTCTTGGGAATGTTGGTACCATGGGAACTGGCAGAGGCTACAAATCAAAGTTCCCTCCTCTCCACAGAGCTAGAGTTAAACTTTTATCAGCACACCACTACATATACCTCTCTGTTTGAGACTTTATCAGATTGCGGCTTAGTATATATTTTATCCAATTCATTGATAACTGCTTGATCTCCTCACTCCCAAACCCTTTCCGAAGTTAGCCTCCTCATGAGGGAGTGATCATGACGGTAATCTTTATCAATGTGTCTTTAACTACTAACATATAGTAGGGGTTAAGTGGATATTCACTGGCTGAATATGTACATGTCTTTTGGACCTGTCATATGCTCTCTACACAGTCTCCAAATTGGACACTTGTTGAAAGGGCAATTTATGCAACCATTACTTTCAAGGGAGTTGGCATTGCCAAGAAAGATAAGCTATACAAAAGGTCAGTTGTTAGTTTTGCCAAACAGCTTAAAAAAATAAGTAGGTTCTCTGATAATTTAATTTTGCTGCCAATGGTGTTGCTTCGAAGGGCATGGGGAGCTCACTTGTTTGCCTTTGAGGGGGAAGCTGCAGCTGTAACCTGACGTTGGGCATTGTAGTGTCGGGACCAAGTTGCCAGCCCAGCCGATTCCGCACTGAGTGATACCTGCACTTCTGAAGAAGGACAGAATTAGCAACTACATGACATTTGGGGGTCCCTGGTTCTTCTCTGGTTACTAATGACCAGTTATCAGGTGCATCTAGTCTGTGATGCAGGAACACAGGAATCAACAACAGGAGTGAGAGCCATGGTTCATTTAACACAGCAGCTGGCCAGTGGGGGCCCCAAAGATGCACCGTGGGAAGGCAGCTTCCTTCCCTGATGCAGATTAACAGGCTGGCCTTTCTGAGAAGCCAGCCATGGCTCAGAGGCATATTAATGGGTCCAGACTCTTTCTACACCCTCTCTCGTACATACCTGGGACCGTATCTTGAGACCAATGAGTTTTATACCATTATTATTCTTTGTCAACATTTGGCTTCCTTCCATTTGTCTTATACATACTTTGAATTGTTGAGGTTGTCTCCCTCCTTATTCCAGTATTTTAGGATTTGGTGAATGAATCCAGAATCATTCCTTCACATTTATGTTGGTTTGAATCAGATGCCTTCTGATTCTCTGCAGTTGGGGAGACCTAACGTTTACAGCCTGTTTTCAGACGAGTCAGAGAGCTTTCCCGGCATATCATTATATGCGGTTGTACACCAGGACTCTCCGGAATGGAAGTGAAGCACCTCGTTTTCTTACGTGCAAGGACTTGGGCCGGCTGTGCTCCTGAAGGGTGATGGAATTGGCCTCAGGTTTGATGTGAAAGATATTTGGGTTCACGGTCAACATAGTTACTTGCCATGTAATGAAACTCAGTTTAGAGTGAATGACAGAAAGCAAACACAGAGACACCCAAAGTAAATGTAAAGACAGAGTTGCAAAATGCTATCAGACACCAACTAGACCATTAGACGGGCGCGACAAGGCATTAGTGGGTCACAGGATCTTGACATTTCTGCTGAGATGAACAAGTGGACGATAAGGTACTGTTGATGAAGTGCCCATTATGTCTTTGAAAGTGACTGTTTCTGTCAGACTATGCTCGAAGCTATGGCCAATGACTGTAATTCTGTTTTCAATCTCAAAAAGAAGTAGGATAGGATAGTAAAGAGAGGTCTTCCAAAGATAAACTTTATATGAGTGAAGTTGAAAATCTATGCAGTTCTTTTTTTTTTTTTTTTTTTCTTTTCATTTTTCTGAAGCTGGAAACGGGGAGAGACAGTCCGACAGACTCCCGCATGCGCCCGACCGGGATCCACCCGGCATGCCCACCAGGGGCGACGCTCTGCCCACCAGGGGGCGATGCTCTGCCCATCCTGGGCGTCGCCATGTTGCGACCAGAGCCACTCTAGCGCCTGGGGCAGAGGCCACAGAGCCATCCCCAGCGCCCGGGCCATCTTTGCTCCAATGGAGCCTTGGCTGCGGGAGGGGAAGAGAGAGACAGAGAGGAAAGCGTGGCGGAGGGGTGGAGAAGCAAATGGGCGCTTCTCCTGTGTGCCCTGGCCGGGAATCGAACCCGGGTCCTCCACAAGCTAGGCCGACGCTCTACCACTGAGCCAACCGGCCAGGGCTATGCAGTTCTTTTATGATAATATTTTCATATCAAATATGTGTTTATAATATTATTTAGTACACTTTATGGCTACTTAGACCTTATGTAACTTACCGTGGGAGCAAAAGGTAAAGATTAATTCTTGGAATATATTAAAGAGAAATTATAGTTAATGGTGATTTGGGTCCTTAGCTCTCACATTTTTTTCTCTCCTTTCTCCTCCGATGCTCTGGTTCAGGAATAAACTCCAGGCGGATTCTCTGCACTGGGTGTGCAGACAAGGACACAACCAGTATGGAAGGAGGACCTCTGTGAGGGGTGTGGGCAGGCGGGTACAACAAAAGATGAGGGTCTCACATGTGGGGATGCCTGTTCATCCCGTGGACGCGCTGTCAGGTCTAAATCCTCCGAGGCTCTGTAGGGGACCTTGTGGAAGCCAGAAGGCACAGATGCGGTCTGGGCTCCTGCTCTGTGGATCCATCTTGGAAGACATGTAGATGCGTTTCCAAATCATTTGCCATCAAACACATTTTGTTGTCTTCTGTGTCTGTGGGTATCTTTCTGTCAATCGCTCCACCCTTTGGTTGTGACTTCCCACCCAGTGTCAGATACGGAGCGTTTGTGTGATGCTGACCTGCCCACAGGGACTGAAGTATGCGGATGTACTTTTCTTTCAAGGTTCTAGAGTCCAGAGGGAGGGCAGTCAGGCGCAGTGGTTCTGAGGGGTCCACCCTGCATGAGATCGTGTAGGGAGGATTGAGAGCCTTTGACTTCTCAGGGTTGAAGAACGCTGGTCTAGCTTTCGCGACAGAAACAGAGGCTGACGTTCCAAAGGCAAGTTGAGATGGGTAAGATGGTGATTCTGGAGAGCAGATGATCACAGCAGGTTTCAGGAGGAAGCTGAGGGAGAAGAGACCCCGTGCTGTGAGGCATGGAGGAACTGCAGGAGGGAGGAGCAAGAATTCTGTAGCTGACAGGATGTACTAACTGGGCAACACTGAGGTTTCACAGGAAATCCTGCTTCAAGAACCAGAAGTGAGACTTATCCCTGTACACCCACCTGGATGGAAGAGCAGGTACACCTGCAGGCTGTAGGTTAGTGTAAATATGGCACCAAGCACTCCATCGCAGGTAAGGGGGATATGCCGTGTGTCCTTCCCATTTTAGGCAGCTCTGTGATCATTCATGAAATGGAGGGGCAACATTTCTGCAGGAGAATTTCAAATCCATCCTGGCAGTAACAGCTGCCAAAAAAAAAAAAAAAAATCCAGTCGCACCTCCCACCCCTGCCCCGGTGGGGCCATCGGCAGACTTCTCCCCGTTCCTTATAATCACGTGCGCAAGTGACTTGGAAATCCTAACAGCTTGGGGTGCTCCTTGGGAGAGAGATGGCTGTAGGTCCTGTGCAAAAACATCTGCAGTTTCCCTGCTGAGGGAGGAGGACTTTGTTGATGTGGATGCAAACAGGGAGGGAAGGCACGGTGACCTGAGAGAGCCATCCTTTATTGGAGCAAACATGAACCATTCAAAACCCCGGCAGCATGTAATACATGTAGGAACCAAAATACCAGTGTCAAACCATTCAGCATATATCACTACGTGGCTTTTATTCATGCTCATTTAACCTTATTAAACGATCATTTACCAAATGTCAGACATATTTTCAGGCGCATTTCATCTTCATCACAAGCTTTTGAAGCAGGTAAATATCCCCACTAAAATCTTGTGGCTCAGAAAGGTGAATAGCTTGCCTGGGGCTCACCGTAGGCAGTGGGGTGACGCCTGAACCCTCTGAGTGCAAGTTCAGAGCCCTCCCCCACTCGCAGCCTAGCCAGCTCTTCCCAAGAGTCAAGGGTGCTGGCTCTCCAGGGCTCTGGTTCTCCAGGGCTCTGGTTCTCCAGGGCGCTGGTTCTCCAGGGCTTGGTTCTCCAGGGCTTGGTTCTCCAGGGCTTGGTTCTCCAGGGCGCTGGCTCTCCAGGGCGCTGGTTCTCCAGGACGCTGGCTCTCCAGGGCGCTGGTTCTCCAGGGCTCCGGCTCTCCAGGGCTCCGGTTCTCCAGGGCTCCGGTTCTCCAGGGTGCTGGCTCTCCAGGGCGCTGGTTCTCCAGGGCTCCGGTTCTCCAGGGCTCCGGTTCTCCAGGGTGCTGGCTCTCCAGGGCTCTGGTTCTCCAGGGCTCCAGTTCTCCAGGGCGCTGGCTCTCCAGGGCTCTGGTTCTCCAGGGCTGCACTATCAAAGGGGACTGGGGCTTCCTGCACTTGGTAGGTCTCCTCAGCGGGGCAGCCTGGGAAGTCGTTCTGGCTTCTCCCGGGAGATGGCGTTCACAGCTCGCCAACAAAGCTCAGATCTCCCTGACCACGTGCAGGTTGGTCACAGGCCCTGGGAACCGTGTCCAGCCAGGTTACCCCCACACCAGCCAAGGCTATAAAAGATGAAAGAGGAGATGTGGCCACGCGATGGCCGGAACAGAGACCTCTTGGTCATTTCTTTTTTTCCTTTTTTTTTTTGAACTGGGATCAGAGATGTTGGAGGAAGTACTTGAGTACCTTCCCTTTGGTAGCAGAAAAAGATCCTTCTCCATGACTAGCCTAGAGGGACAGCTGAGCCATGAGAGAAGGGAAAGCCTGTGTCCACCAGTGATCCGCCTTGTCCAGCCTTTGGCGTGGGGCCAACTTCCAGTCTGGCTGTCTCCCGGGCAGAATGGAGTGTGCGCCTGACAGCTCAGATAAGCCCCCTGTCCACAGATTCTCTGAACGGAAGCGAAGTGGGTGTGGGCCCAGGACCAGAGCTGACAGTGCCTGGCGGCTAAGGGTGTTGAGGGTGACAGAGAGTGGGGTGGCTGAGGAGGAGGCAGGAAGTGCACCTGGGTCCCCATCCACCCACGCTGGTCTCATCCACACGCAGCCGGGTCCCCGTCCCCCACGCTGGCCTCAGCCACGGTGTCCACACCGGTCCTGTGAAGACCACAGGGCGCTTTCAGCAGCTTTCCTGACTTTTCCTCTCGGGAGGACTTTGTCTTGGGTGCCTTACTCCTCAGTGACGACTTCCAAAGTCAGACTCATTAGCAGGTATCCCTGGCTCCTTCTTCCCCAACATGAACACGCACACGTGGCGGCCTCTGTGTTAACAATGCCCAGATGTGCTTGCTACCCGTGCTTTTTTTTTTTTTTTTTAAAGATTTTATTTATTGATTTTAGAGAGAGGAGTGAAGGGGAAAAGGGGAGGAGCAGGAAGCACCAGCTTGTAGTAGTTGCTTCTTGTATGTGCCTTGACCAGGCAAGCCTGGGGCTTTGAACTGGCGACCTCCGCGTACCAGGTCCACACTCTTATCTACTGCGCCACCACAGGTCACGCTGCCTGGTGAGAGGATTGCTGCATCACCGATTCCGGAACTTGAATGGGTTCTGAATGATGGCAGGCCTCCAGGGCCCTACCCCCCAGGGCGGCTCACCAGCCTTGCGCTGAAGGCGGACCACTGAGCAGCTGGCCGCAGCCGAGGAAGGAGGGGTGCGTGCACTGACCACAGCGGGGCTGGGCCGGCGTTTCCCGTGTTCTCGTGCTCACTTGGTGCGGGCTCTCCACCCGTGTGACCCGAGCAAGGCTTATTTCGGGAAAGGCTCCGGATCCTCCCCATGCCTTCCTTTCATGTCTCTGTGCCTTCTTGTTTGGTGTGGAGGATTGTTTCCTTTCCAGATGGAGGGGATACAAGCTGCTCCCTCACTTCCAGAGACACAAGGTGATGCGCGCCCCGCCCTGCCCCGCGATCCCGCCCGCCGCAAATACAAGCAGTGATCAGCGTAAGGCCACGTGGGAGCATCACAGAGCCTCCGTCATCCCACAGGGCAGCCTTTCAGGAAAGCCTCGAATTAGGAGGCAGAGACAGCGGGGGAAGCAGCACTTCCAGTAGCTGGCTCCCTCCGGTCAGAAGAGCATTGTGTCTAAAGGGCGGTGGACAGTCACGAGAGTGTGACCTTAAAATTCTCTCAACTGGTAAAATGTGTTGAGTCTGGGTGGAGCGAGGGACACCACTGGGCATGCTTGGGCTTCAAAAACTCTCAATGTTGCCACATATCTATATTGTTAGCTATAACACGGCATAAAATCTCTGAGTGCCTGAATCCCAGAGAGCGTGGGTGCTCAAATCTGCTTTCCAATGCCCCCCCCCCCGCGGGGGGGGGGTCAAATCAACAAATGGGGTTGCTCACATGCCCCAGTGGAGCTTGTTACCATGACTATTTGAGAAAAAGTTAACAGGCTTTGCTGTTGTCCTGACCTACTCCCTCCCTTCCCCTCCCTTCCCCTCCCCTCCCCTCTCCTCCCCTTTTTTCCATCTGTCTCTTCCTTCCTTCTCTTTCTCTTCTTCCTTCCCTTTACTCCTTCTTCTTTATTACATTAAAATTCTATATTATCTTTTTTTTTTTTTTCATTTTTCTGAAGCTGGAAACAGGGAGAGACAGTCAGACAGACTCCCGCATGTGCCCTACCGGGATCCACCCGGCACGCCCACCAGGGGCGATGCTCTGCCCACCAGGGGGCGATGCTCTGCCCATCCTGGGCGTCGCCATGTTGCGACCAGAGCCACTCTAGCGCCTGGGGCAGAGGCCACAGAGCCATCCCCAGCGCCCGGGCCATCTTTGCTCCAATGGAGCCTTCACTGCGGGAGGGGAAGAGAGAGACAGAGAGGAAAGTGCGGCGGAGGGGTGGAGAAGCAAATGGGTGCTTCTCCTGTGTGCCCTGGCCGGGAATCGAACCCGGGTCCTCCGCACGCTAGGCTGACGCTCTACCGCTGAGCCAACCGGCCAGGGCCTCTATATTATCTTTTTTTTTATTTTTTATTTTTTATTTTATTTTATTTATTCATTTATAGAAAGGAGAGAGAGGGAGAGGAGAGAGAAAGAGAGAGAGAGAGAGAAGGGGGGAGGAGCTGGAAGCATCAACTCCCATATGTGCCTTGACCAGGCAAGCCCAGGGTTTCAAACCGGCGACCTCAGCATTTCCAGGTCGACGCTTTATCCACTGCGCCACCACAGGTCAGGCTATATTATCTTTTTAAAATAAACTTAATACAGACTTTTGTTGTGTTAGGTTATATGGAAGTATCTCAGCTTTTACTTTAATATACAACATCGTTGTTGGCCAGTGTGGTGGGGGTAGTACCAAGCATATGGGACACACAGCTCTTAAATGACTACGGTGTAACTGCCCCAAATTCTGCGGACATAAAACCAGAGACCTACCAGTGAGCATCAGCAGTATCCGGCACGGACACATGACCCTTGGCAATTTATATAATAGTCATTAAAGATGTCAGTTTGCTCCCAATAACTTTTTGATTAAAATACTGTGCTCAGCATTCCCAAAGGCACTGGTTTGTCAGAAACTCTCTACAGCCTCATTCGTTGTCCCCACCCCACCCCTTTTCTGTGTTACTTTGCAGAGTGGTCAAACCGAAATGCTATTTTGGGCAGATGCATTTCTGCATCTTGATGGATAGGTCTGTACAATCCTTTCAACGCGTTAGTCACCCGGTTGGACATTTCGTTGCCAGAGAATCCTGTGGACCCCTCCGGATGCTGCTGTCCTGCTGAAAAGAAATATTGGGCAGGAGCCATTATCTAGGCTGCTTGTGACAGAGTGGATGTCTGGACGATCCTGCTCACTGAATCTTTGCCACGTCTGTGATGCAGGAGAGATGTGATTGGCAGCTGAGTGCTCGTTGGAGCATTTGACACAGTACGGAGCCCCCGTAGAGTCTTCGTTTAACTATTTGACATTTCTTGCCTAATGCATCTGCCCCAAGGTATCAGGTGGCCCTCTGTCAGGACAACTCACATTTTCCTGCCCAAACAAGACCTTTTCTGGCTTTGTCCTCAGAGGTATAGAGCGTTTGGTCAGTTCCTTTCCGGTGCTTTCTGGTGGCCTCCCCTTTGAAGTATCCAGTATATAACTTCAGTCAGAACAACTGAGACTAGAGGGAGCTATTCCTGTACCATGTCCAAGACCAAACAGCTATACACGGGGACTATATTTTTCTAGCTCCCAACAGGATTGTATTAAGAGATAGGTTAATACTACACTCACTTTTTATTCAGGGCCGTGATGAGAAATGGCTACGTGGATTTGTACTTTCTGTAAAACATCTGCTGAGGATAGTATCCATCTGCTCCTTAAAAGTCTTTAAGATAATGCTACACATGGAAATTGCCTTTTTGTTTGGAGCTGGGGAAGTTATATCTCTACTGATGAATTCCTAAGATTAAAGTCAGATGAAAGCTACTTATATATTATATATATATCTCATGTTCCATCTTTTGCCTTGGTTGTTATGAAGCTCAGGGATAATTCTTGTGCTCAGTTGTATAAACTTTTCTAAGTTTTGTTTTTAAAAATATGATTCCCACCCTTCTTTGCCTGTGTTATTTGTTTCCCATCTTTGGGTTACTGATAACATAATTACGGGGGTTTGTTCTCTGGCAACCGTGCTTTTTACAATGGGCCATATCGGCTTGCATTTGGAAATGAGGATGGGAGAGGCCAGTGATTTGCTCTAGAGTCTCTCCCATCCTCGTGACTGATCACCGTTAGTTGGGGCGAGAAGGGCAGGTAAAGGACGAGGGGCTCTGAATGGGGAAGGGGAGGGTTACAACCTAATGAATGGGCATCAGGAACCAAGGTGACTCTAGGAGTCATAAGGTGAGCGGGTTGGCTCTCGTGAGGAGCCACGGGGGGGGGGGGGGGAGCTAGGAAGCCTTTGCTAAGAGGAGATAGGGCGGGTCTGGGGGCCTGGGTTTGGGGTCCAAGTCCATTCAGAACGAGGTTCAGTGACCTCTGAGAAATTTCAGTTTTTGAACAGAGGTGGGAGAGGAGGAAAATGTGAGGCAGAATGTTTATCCGTCTCTCACATTTATCTATCATAATGATTGGAACTGAGTGGAGACTAGAATGAACTGGAAGGTCAGCTGACGGGGAGGAGGCAGAAATTCGGACACTCCTGATAAACGCCTAGATTTGCAGAGGTGGAGAAGGGAGAACTGTGAGCCACGGTGTTAACAAGGAGAAAGAAGACCCCAAGCCATTTTGACTCTCATTCAGCCTGGTGTCAGAGCTGATCCCAGAGCTAACGGTGTCAGGGATTTCCATTAGCCTGAGGCACGGCTCTGGTAGACAATATTTAACACCGGGCGTGGTGAAAATCATAAACACTGACAGGTTGGCATTCTCTGTTATTGCTTTAAGATTGCACTATTGGAGGCTAGTGTTTAATTATATATTTAAGTGGCTTTTTAGGTGACACTGCTGACTATGTGTCCTCCTGGCATTATATTTTCTAATAGATGCTTTAGAGAATCTCTTAAGAAACCCTAGTGTTACTGGCCGTTTCACAACCATCCCTGGTGCCTCGCCCTCTCCCCGAGCTCCTCGTGGGGCCGTGAGGTTGGCTGGCTCTGTCTTTCATCTAGATCCAACATCAGTGGAGTTGGTAATCAGCCTTTTGGAACAACGGCTGGGCTTTCTTGGAATCCCCAGATGCCGTGACTTCCTTTCGGATCCTTCTTCAGTCGGTGCAAGATTTGCTGCCTTGAATTTATTTTCTTACCTTGATGACTTTTCTTAGCATCTCCACGCTGGTCGTCTTGTGATGCCTTTCGTTCTGAGTTTTCCTGGGCTTTCAATCTGAGCCAGCTGGGCACGCGCTGTAGCTAGTGTATGTCCTTCATGGGGTTCAAGTTGCTCCAGAACATGCGACTAGATAAGGCAGTTCTTCGGGCTGTTCCCCAAGTTAAAGGGCCTGACACGCCTCTGTCTCTGTTTTTTGACTAAAGGGGGGTGGTTCTACTTGTCATGATAAAGGACACTGGAGTTTGCTCATTGAAATAACTAAATATAATTTTTTTTTTTTTTTGCAAAGGGTCCAATTTAATTTTCCTTTTCATTTCTTTAGAAGTTTGGAATGGTATATTACTAGAGCTAAAGGGAAATGAAAGCCAAAGAACTGAACATATTATTATAGTGAGAAAGAAAGCATTGAGGTGGAGCAGCTGGTGCGAGGGAGAAAGCGGGTGTCCCGACCTGGGACCCGTGCCCTTGTGTCGCACGCACTGTGACCGCAGGCCTGTGCGTTCTGAACGTGCCTTTCCTTCTGCCCAGGTCAAGGGACACAGACGTCTTTGCAGAGTGCCTTGTTTTCACTTTGGAGGCCACGTGTTTGGAAGGCAGGCAGTGTGAAAGAGATTCACCGTGGACTTTGGGATCTAAACCTCGCTCTTTCGTCTACCAGCTTGGAGTTGAGTTACTGAGCTTCTCTGTCTCTCTGTTGACTCACTTGGGGAACGGCGATGAGCATGACTACCTGGTGTCTTCGATGTGGCTTCTAGAGTAGGACCCTCCCCGGGGGACTCACCTGCTGGGTTTGGTGTTTGGTTTTACCATTCTCGGTGTCCTGATGGTGCTTGTGTCCTACCCATGTGTGCAAAATGGCCCTCAGTAAAAACTGTATTTATTATAGCAATTTTTCTTTGGTGAAGTTGGGCAAATTGCTTACTCAAAGTATACTTTTAAGCATAGGCTGGGAGGAAATTCCTATCCAGTATAGAATAAATCAGTATTGAATAGAAATCTTCACAGCTGGAAAAAAAAAACCACACAAAAATGCACAAGATTTTGCGAATCTCCTCAAAATCAATGCAAGTCAGGAGTGAAATGCAAGCAGGCATAATGAAGCCATCACTGTACAATGCCGGTGAACTTGAAGGACTTTTTTTGGATGTCAGATTCATCTTAAATATAGAAGGCAAAAATGGAGATATCTTTATTTAGACCAACTCTTATAGAACCTCTTGGGAATTGATCCTCTGAGACCACCTTATAGGTGAAGTTGTGTTTTAAAAAGACACTCAGGCCAGACCTGTGGTGGTGCAGTGGATAAAGCCTCGACCTGGAAATGCTGAGGTCCCCGGTTCAAAACCCTGGGCTTGCCTGGTCAAGGCACATATAGCAGTTGATGTTTCCTGCTCCTCCCCCCTTGGTTCTCCCTACTTTCTCTCTCTCTCTCTCTCTCTCTCTATCCCCTCTCAAATGAATAAATAAAAAAATAATTTAAAAAATGCTTAAAAAAAAAAAAAGACACTCAGCACCAGCTCCCTCCCCACCTGGGCAGCATAGGGACCACAAGATGGAGCCACTGGGACGTCAGGTAGCAGCAGGTGGAAGCTGACCATTGGGTGGCGCTAAAGAAATGCTGTGCACCTATCCTTCCGCTTCCTGGGACCCCAGGGAAAAACCCCGGAAGCCCAGTTGTATTTGTTGGTGTGCCCAACACTCTCCTCAAAGCTGAACTCTCCTCCAGAGGAAGTGACTCGGTACACATTACCAGAGAATCCGCTGGGTGCGTTAGATAACCATGTAAGGTGTAAACAGATGGCTCTTCTGCTCTGTGCACTCTTGAGATTTCATCTTATTGAAATGTGTTAGAATTTTATATAAAAAGGAGATTGAAGATTAAAATCTCTCTTTGAGACACGGATGCTTGATTTTGGATTCATTTTGGTTGTCTATACAGGGGTCCAAGGTTATAAAGTTCTAATTCCCCCAAGGGTGCCACCTGCAATCCATGTTGTTCCGCCAGATGATGGTGGGTTTGGTCGCGTGCTCAGGAAGTGAGTACCGGGAGAGGCCCTGGGACTGAATCAGGTGATAGAGAAAAATGGACTTTGCCGTGATTTTGGTGTATTGGCTTTAAACATCATGGAGAACTCTTCTTTGATGAAAATGGGGCTTTCATTGGGAGCAAGCTGGTGCTTACAAAACCCCAGATCTGTGACATTCTCCACCACACTTTCTTTTCGGGTGGATCAAAGAAAGAGCTATGATCGAAACTGTTGTGGATTTTTTCCTGTTGCATTTTTCCACATTGAAGCTAAATACTCTGATAGGAGAGGAGCACCTGACGATGGCTTTCAATCTAGACCAATTAGTTGAGCCACTCCTCGGGGTGAGGTCCCGGGAAAGCCCATGTAGATTTCCTTAGGAGAATATCAGCAGCCCAGAGTCTTAGAATTAGGGGGATTTTCTGCGATATTCTCCTGCAACAGGCTATTAAACCAGGGGCAAGAAGAGGCAGAGCAGACCTGTTCAAGGTCACAGGGAGGTCAGCTTCAGAGAGAGCCAGCTTTCTCATTGTAGGTCCGTCCACTCTCTGGACGGTGGGCTTCTCATTGCCTCCCACTTCTGCCAGGTCTACCTGATGTCCCGGGTTAATTCACCTTTGCATCCTACTTGGCAGGTTTTGAAGCTTGATTGATCAAAAACTGGTTTAGTTTTTATAGCTCTGCTGACCCAATGCGCCTGGCGTGGCAGTTCTGGTCAGCAGAGGCCAGAGAGGTCAGTATCGTCCCTGGTTTCTCAGGAGGCTGGGCTGGTTCTGGGGTGGGAGGTGCCCTTTGCTTGGAGACCATGAGGTGGGAGAGGAGATGAGCCGGGTGTTTGCTTCCTTCCGTGGCGCCCGTGTGTGCAGGGTGCGAACGTGGCATTGGCCCTGAGCCCCCTGCGTCTGAGTCTTGGTTCTGCCGCTTCCTGGCTGGGTGACCTGGAGCAAGTTATTGTGCTCTTTTTTTTTTTTTTTTTCATTTTTCCGAAGCTGGAAATGGGGAGGCAGTCAGACAGACTCCCGCATGAGCCCGACCAGGACCCACCTGGCATGCCCACCAGGGGGCGACGCTCTGCCTCTCTGGGGCGTGGCTCTGTTGCATCCAGAGCCATTCTAGCGCCCGAGGCAGAGGCCACAGAGCCATCCCCAGCGCCCGGGCCATCTTTGCTCCAATGGAGCCTCGCTACAGGAAGGGAAGAGAGAGACAGAGAGGCAGGAGAGGGGGAGGGGTGGAGAAGCAAATGGGTGCCTCTCCTGTGTGCCCTGACTGGGAATCAAACCCGGGACTCCTGCACGCCAGGCCGACGCTCTACCGCTGAGCCAACCGGCCAGGGCCTATTGTGCTCTTTTATGCATCTGTTTCCTCATAGGTAACATGGGAGCGGCATATCAGGAATTTATTACCTATGAAAGCCTGACTCTGGGTGATGGGCGCATACAACACAATCAACAGTTCAAATGCTATAGGAGATGTTCACTGGAAATCTCTGTATTCTTACTGATCAAGGTCACTCCATTAAAGATAATTTCAGAATAAAAAAAAAATTAAAAAAGAAAGCCAGGAATAAAATTAGAAGATAAATAAAAGAAAACAAACCCAAACCCGTCAGAACAGTGCCCGACAGATAACGAGCACTCCGTAGGGGCACTTACTAATGTCCTTGGGCCTGCCTTTGTCATTAGGTGTACCCTCCTGGTCCCAGAGTCAGTGGACTGAGGACAGCCGGCATCTCCGCTAGGGGCCGTCGTTGCTGTGCCGACCCGGACAGTTCTGTCCTAGTTCCTCTGATGACATTGTGCTGTTCTCCAGCCCGGCGCTCTGCGGGAGAGTGTGCACTTGTAGAATTGACGTAAATATGACCAAAGTTAGTACTATGGATCGTTACAAGTCTTTGGCTATAGCTCTGTGATGCTAAACCAACTTATTTGATGTCACAGATGAGAAAAGCCGGAGTTTCCCCGCGTCTAGCTTTCCCCTTGCTAGTACCCACATCGTGAAAATGCAGCCGTGGAGTTCCGTCTCTCTGTTGGCTGTGATTATGAATCCCAGTACCGGTAAGTCGCGCGATGGGAGGCACGTCCCCTTCCTCACAGAGGTCACTGTGGAGCGATGGCGTCCGCGGGGCCCACGTAAACATTGAACTAAGAAGCAGGTGTGCACTCCTGCCATCTTGTCTTAGCTGCTCTCTGATCGTAGCGTTACTCCCGGTTTGACTTTATGCTGCGTTATAAAGCAGCGTGACGCTTGGTTCCTTTTTCGTTGTGTCTGTCTGCTGAAGTCATCTTTTCAGTCTCTTTGGTATTTTATTTTTTTCTGAGGACCACGGTCCCGGTCATCTTTCTTTGGGCA
Organism: Saccopteryx bilineata; assembly: GCF_036850765.1. Classification (NCBI taxonomy): domain Eukaryota; kingdom Metazoa; phylum Chordata; class Mammalia; order Chiroptera; family Emballonuridae; genus Saccopteryx; species Saccopteryx bilineata. Next base: position 9,098,222 of record NC_089494.1, read on the forward strand.
GTCCGTAAAGAGTTTAATTCTGGATGGCTGGTTAAAATCAGATCTCATTTTCTGCTTTCCATCGTTTTATGATCTTGACACTCTACTAGGGTTCACTTTATGATGCCCTTGGGTCCTACAGAAAGGTCAGCATGTCCTGACTGACCAGTTATTTTCCCCCCAGACTGATATACAGGAACCTTGGGGAGGCAGCTTTCCATTTTGTACCTGGTAATACAATCTAGGTAACGATGGACATATAGTTATGAACTGCTGCTACTCATAACCACCTTCGTAACCGCTCTGTCTTCAGCATGAACTAAGGACTTTGTTTTATTTTTCCAAGAAGTATTTACAGTGCGTGGCGATATGCCCCACGCTTAGGCTTTCTCAGTAAGCACCGCCCACGAAAGCTCCTCCCCTGACGGAACTTCCATTCAAGCGGGGTGGGGGATGGGGTGGCGAAGAGGCTCTGGGCCGGAGAAAGGCAACAAACAAAATAATTAGGGTTTCTAGCAACATCTCCGTGCTAGCTTGTTATTTATTTCCTCTTAGAATTATTATTTTTATTTAATATAATGGTATTTCTTATGACAGGCTGCAGTCTTCATAAGAAGACTGCACTAGCAGCTTTAAGTTACCGGTATGTCTTCCTCTTTGGGATTGAGTTTCTAGAAATTGCAGAACATAGGGGTAGAGTTTCCCTAGGTCCCTGGTCGGCAAACCGCGGCTCACGGAGTTACATGCGGCTCTTTGGCCCCTTGAGTGTGGCTCTTCCACAAAATACCACATGCGGGGGCTACCTCGATAAGGAATGTACCTCCCTATATAGTTTAAGTTTAAAAAATTTGGCTCTCAAAGGAAATTTCAATTGTTGTATTGTTGATATTTGGTTCTGTTGACTGATGAGTTTGCCGACCCCTAGGTCAAGGTCATAGATGTGTACCACCTTCCCCCCCATTTCCAACTAATTAGAGGACAGCACCAATCACCACATTTTAACTTTATGTAAATCATTCTAGCCATAGCTTCAGATAATGGTTTTTGGAGGAGGTCATGGACAGGACATGACATTTGGTTGACCCAAGACAAGAGCTGGACCCAGACAACCGGCCTTCCTCCCTTCTCTGTCTGAAATGTACATCACACCCACCTGTCCCAGAGCCAGAGCCATTTTAAGGACGTATCCTTGAGAGAGTAAGTTGTCACTGAGACCATCTGGATTGAATACATGACAGAACTGCATTCAGACCTCTACATAATCCTTTAAGACTCTGGCGGGTGGTGTGAAGACCGACTCATCTTGCGGCTGCCCACGACAAGCCTTGTGTGTAAGTGCCCATGTTTATGACACCTGGCACCTCCCCATCTGGAGTGGTCTGCCTCTTTCTTGGGTCTCTCCTTGCCCTCTGTGTAGACGGGCCAGTTTGCAAACCACTGTATCTATGTGCGCGAATCCATCGGTAACACAGGTACCGGTTGCATCACAGGTTAGGGTGACTTGAACATAGTGTTTTCATTAACTTCCCTTTCTGCCCACCCGTGTCTGTAATGGGACCACTTTTCCACCAGGCTTGAGGAACAGAACCTTAGAAAGGCTCATCTAAACCAGAGGTCAAATTCTCAGTCCCTTAAGGAGAACCTTCATAATCCATTAAAGTATGTCATTGAAAATGTCATCTATACTGCAGATGGGTCAGAATACGGTAACATGCGTCACAGGTCACCCTACTGAACAACGGTACAATTTCAGCTCTGGGGGGACCATAGAGATTCTTTGGACCCGTTGTTTTTAATCTGAGATCTGTGATCATAAGCTTCGACATTTATGTGGAGATGGTCCGTAACTTACATCAGACTCTCAAAGTGGTTGTTTACAAAATGCTCACTGAGACGGGAGCTTAGGGGTCGAAAACCGGAGACTCAGAGAAATACTGACTTGGCTCAAGGTTACTCAGCGTTTGGCAGCCCAGGCTCAAACCACAAATTGGAAATATTTATATTGTGGTGGGGCTAAATTAGGTCAAACGTTTCTGACCTATGTAAACAACAGATGCTTGTGAATGTGTGGAGTTGGGTGGGAGGCGACCCTTTTTGCAAACGTAAGCTGTTAAGAGTCTTTTAGACATTTTTAGTAGTTTGTAGATGGATCTTTGATGAGTAGTGGAAGGAGTAAACTTACTGTATATTTTTAAAAAGATTAATGGCTTTTTAAAAAAAAAAATCTAGTTCCTCTGTATGGCCCCCATGTCCAATGTTTACTGAAGTCTCACTTCGGAGACCTTGAAAGGACACCCCATCCTTGTCCTTGGACAGAGGCGCGTCTCACTTCGGAGACCTTGAAAGGACACCCCATCCTTGTCCTTGGACAGAGGCGCGCTCTTGTTGAGCTTGGAAACTGCAGGGTGCGTGCGCAGCTGTGGCTTCTCGTAGCGACTGTCAGGTCAGGCGCTGCAGAATTCTGGTAATGAGACTGTCAGTTTCTATGTAGGTCACCGCACCCTTCAGGACAAAATTCAGATGTAGGAAAGTGGGAAGTTAAAAAAAAATATATCACATTTCTTTCAATAGAAAGCTGGCTAATTTTGTAACCTCTATTTTTTTTTAAGGTTTACCTTGTACACCTTCCTTATAATTTACATTTTAATGATATATTGTACAATTTGATCTACAAAAGTTATGGCTATACATTTTTTTCAACCTTGACAACCTTAGAAATCATCTGAATGTTTCAAATGGGTCCTGGATCTAGAGAAAGAGAAAGTCAAGGTAAGGTATTTTCTGAATGGATTCTTAGAGTCTGGGTGCTGATGCCTTGAACTGGTTGTCATTCAGAATGAGGGAATAAAATACACCTGTTTAACCCTGGTTTTTGTGATGAGCAGCAAAAAGAAATATATCCCTGCCCTGCAAAACACCCCCAAATAACAGGCACATTGTTAGTGCTTAACACAGTCTTACTGAATGAATGCATTCATGCTGAATGAATGACAGTTAGGTCTTTTTTTTTTACCAATTCCTGTATTCCCTTGTAATGTAGGTGTGATGGTTAATTTGATGTGTCAACTGGGCTGGGCTAAGGGGTGCCCAGGGAGCTGGGAAAGAAGTATTCCTGGGTGTTTGGGAGAGGGTTTCTGGAGGGGATCAGCACTCGAATCAGTAACTGAGTGAACACAGCCACCCTCCCCAATGAGGTGGGCACGTGCTAACCCACCGAGGGCCTGGATAGAGCCAGCGGGCGGCAGAAGGGCGAGCTCACTCTCTGCTTGAGTGGGGACATCATCTTCTCCTACCTCAGACATCCAGCCGTGCTCCTGGTTCTTGGGCCTTCAGTCTTGGACCAGAACTTCCACTGTTGTTCCTGCCCTCCGACCTTTGGACTCAGGCTTCCCTGGTTCTCCGGCCTTCACTTCAGACAGAATCACATCACTGGCTCTCCCGGCTCTCCAGCTTGTGGATGGCAGGCCGGTGACCCCCCGGCCTCCATGGTCACAGGAGCCAACACCTATAGCAAACCTCCTCTTGTCTCTCTCTCTCTCTCTCTCTCTCTCTCTCTCTCTCCTATTGGTTCTGTTTCTCTGATTATCTCATGTCTAGAGCTTTAACTTCATTACATTTGCAAACACTCTTCTTCCAAAGAAGGTCACAATTTATAGGGTATGGGGTTTGGGACATGGACTTATCATTTGGGGGGGGGCACCATGCAATCCACCGACTATAGTATACCTTATAGGGTTTTTTTACACACCCAAATAAAACCACGTCATTTTTCTGAAGGAACAAAAATACTCACCGAAGGTGCTATTTGCTTGGATCATGTATTCTTGACCTTATTCAACTGGACCTTCTGCACTGTCTTTGCCTCTACACCCCCGGACTGTAGGCTTGTGAGGACCTTGTGAATGTTTTTACTTTTCCTGGATCTGATGGTGTCTAAATGGCTATCCCCCCCCCACCTCCCCCAGTGAAATTCTTTCAAGATGCTTTTCTGCTCCTAGTTATCAACATTTTATTTCCTATATTTACTAGACTTGCTTTTGATTTCATCTCTTTTTGCTTCCCTGTTTATTTATTAATTTTTTTTTTGCTTTAAAATTCTTTTTGTTATTTATTTACGTGTTTGATCCCTTTCTTTTTGATTACTCTTGGTTGGGCATGGCCGTGAGATGTTCGAGTCGGGGTACTGGGCCGCTTTCAGGGTTGTTGTCGTGGCGACAGTGGCTCGGCCGTGTATTTCAGCGAGAACCACGGCCATCTGAGGAAACTTCCTGGGATTTGGTGACGTTGTCAAAGCTAGGTCAGCAAATGGTTCATTCTTTTAGATCAGGGGTCCCCAAACTACGGCCCACGGGCCGCATGCGGCCCCCTGAGGCCATTTATCCAGCCCCGCCACACTTCCAGAAGAGGCACCTCTTTCATTGGTGGTCAGTGAGAGAAGCATAGTTCCCATTGAAATACTGGTCAGTTTGTTGATTTAAATTTACTTATTCTTTATTTTCAATATTGTATTTGTTCCCATTTTGTTTTTTTACTTTAAAATAAGATATGTGCAGTGTGCATAGGGATTTGTTCATTTTTTTTTTTTTATAGTCCGGCCCTCCAACGGTCTGAGGGACAGTGAACTGGCCCCCTGTGTAAAAAGTTTGGGGACCCCTGTTTTAGATTCATCTCAGTACCAAGACATGAAAGATTGTCTACAAATTGCCTGCTGCTATTTTAAATGATGCTTTTGGTATTTTTTTTTAATGTAGCCCCTCCCCCCCAAGTTGATAGTATGAAACTATACAGTCAACCTTCTGGTTGGATGAAAACTAAACTTTTCACTCATGAAGAGTAACGTGTTAGTGCTTTGGTGAATGGGACCTCGGTGACGTGTCCAGGCTAAGTGGTCTGTTCAGGCGGCTCCCTAGAGCGCTTTGATTTGTCCTTAAAGATGGGAAGTGTGTTAAGTGTGTTAATTGGATGTCAGTTTTTGTAGCTCAGAGCAACTTAGTTCTGTTGTAGGAACTGGAACCTTCTATTCTGACCTTAAATTCCAGTCTTGTCTGACACATAAGCTCAGCAGTACTCAGGGGCTGGAGAGTCAGTCACCAGGATCATCCCAGGAAAGGATCCAGCCGCCACCACCCCTGCTGACAAGCCAGGTAGAATAGGACCTCCCGGGGACGGGGGGGGGGACTTCCGAAATGATTCCTCTTCTCCTGAGACATTGTAATGATCTTTGTCAACACCATAAACATGTATTGAATTAAGACTAAACCCCTCCCACACCCTTGGCATAACCTCCCTCTAAATATGGATTTAAGACCGCCCCATGAAACTTTCTTATGACTTATGTTTTGGGGGAGACATTATCAATCATGGCTATGCACACCCAGGATTTTACGCCATTAGCCAGTCTTAGCCCCCATATTCCTCCCCCACCCATGTTGTGCCTTTCCCCTTAACAAGCAGAGGGTGTAAGGCTTACGGAGCATGCGTGTGGCTGTGCGTGTTGGCTCGGCATGAGAAGGGAGAGAAGTCACAGCCGTCGGAGATGGATCTGGGGAAGTTCGGCCAGAGCGAGTCTTCCTCCGTGGTCTCCTGCTCGGTGATGAGGGTTGCTAGCTAATTTGATGTCAAGTGAGCCTGCATTGATATTTTTGTCATCAGTGTGAACCGCTCGGGGTACAGCGGCAAAGGAGCGAAGGAACTGAGGCTGGACAGGGAGCTGTTGGCGACGGTCACAACTGCCCAAAACCTACCATAGCCGGTCCATACCGTGTTGACGGAAAGAACACAGAGTGCCAAAGATCGGAGCTGTCCACTGGGAAAAATCACTGTAAAGCACGTGTTTACTTTTCCTTTTCACGGCAAATGGTTCAGGAGAAGCAGTGAGCTTCTGGCTGGCTTGGCACCAATGGTTCTCGACTCCACTAAAACATTCCGCCTCTGTCCTGTGGTCACCTGACTCACAACTCCAATTAGAGGTTTGCTCCCGCAGCTGACTCTGGGGGCCCGAGACAGCTAGCCCTTGTCCCCCGCTCTCCCTGGAAGGTGCTCCAGCCTGGGCTGTCTGTTCCCAGCAGGACTGGGCGGCAGCTGTCAGCCGCAGGGGCGTGGCTTCCCAAAGCCAAAGATAACAGATGACTCCCTCCCCCCCAAACCTCTGACCCGGGATCTAAGTGCTTTTAAGGTACCATGTTGCAAGGGTGGGGGGGACCCACCCTGGGTTTGCAGCATGCAGTGGGAGGGACTGTGGGAGCTAATGGGAACTCAGCTCATTGGAAATGCTAACTGCTGTGCCCACTGAGAGGCAGGCCCACATTAGCATGCAGGGGCCCACACTGGCAGATCAGAGTCCTAACACATTCCGGGGAGAAGAAAGATCCTGTGTGAGCAATCGCACTAATCACCCCAGCCCGCTCATTAGCACACTCCCCGCGCCCCCCTCTGCGCTCCCTTCGGCACCAGAGAGCGGCTTTGGCAGCTGCTTTCCCAGATGCTGAAATAAACAATAGCCTTTGTGGCCAGTGGAAAAGGCAGCAGCAGGTGAAAGCTATTTTTATACACGCTGAAAGCTCAGCGTTGATTCCTGTATTTTCACACCTAAAGCACACAAGATGCAAGGTTGGTTTTTTTTTTTTGTTTTTTTTTGCACCCACTTCTGAGCTACTGTCTTTCCCATGCTGCCTCCTGTCACTGGAGATGCTGGAGGGACAGCAGGCAGGTCACTGCTTCATGGCACCTCACCCACGCTTACCTGATGGCACTTTATACCAATTATTGCTCTGCTTTTCTGCCCCGTCCCTCTTTACGGTGATCGTGAAGGGATTTGTTCACTGTGTAACGAGGGGCCCGTGGCCCGTGGCTACTTCCCTCGGGGATGTGCTCACACTGCGTCCACTGTACTCACCGCCTCCTGGCGAGAACCTCGTGGTAGTTGGTATTGCGTGGTATCATTCAGTCTGCAAGGTGGTGGATGGCCTCACCCATTTCACAAGTGGGAAACGAGAGGCCAAGGTCTTGGGGAGGTTGAGAAGCCGGCTCAGCTGACCGAGGTGGCTGTGGCTTACTTAAGTCCAAATTCAGGTTTTCCTGCTTCAGAACGTCACGCTCTCCCGGTCTTCCCTGCCGCCTTCCTCACTGGTTTAATTCCAACTGTTTGACCGCCGGGGACGGGACTCCATTTTTCTTTTTATGTTTCTTGTAACTCCTTGATTCTACCATTGAGCAACTCTCTTTTCAGTACAATTTTCCTTCTTTGATGTGCGACAGTAATGACCAGTAATAGCTAGGATGCCAACAGCCTGTCGTTTTTCTTTCTAACTGAGGCACAGCCATTACGTTCCCCGCTGACCTGCTCTTCACCACCAGGGTGTTGGACTTAATCGCCCCCATCCCTGCTGTATGGCTGCAGTGCTGAATCTTACCAGCGTCGTAGTTGTTGGCCCTTGGATGCTTGGATGGCTCTGATGGATTTTACTAACCTGCATGTAGCTCTTTGTCCAACCTTCCTTCGCTGGCTTGTTGCTTCCTCATGATCCCGCGTGGAACTCAGGGGCTTACTCCGAGATGTCACCTACAGAAGGTCCTGAGGTCCCCGTGGCTCAGTGTTTGGAAACATAAGATTCCTCCACCTGGATATAGCCTGCTAACATGCGCTGCCGTTATTCTTATCTGCCTCTCGCTGAGTTACCTGGAACAGAACCCCGGGAGCAGCCTCAGGTGGGACGCAGCCCGAGGTCCTACTGAGAACTGTTCGAGACCTTCCCTGCCCCCAGCTCCCAAAGGGGACTGTCCCTCATGCAATTCCGCTCTCTCTGGGACCCACATAATATCTTGAGACCCTGGAGTGAGCATAAAAGAGAGTGATTCCCTGGCTTGCCCATAGCCAGTGCTGGGAGAAGGCTCCCAGGTGACCTCTGAGAACCTCAGGGAAACGCAGGTGATGAAGACGATTTCACTCCTGTCTGTCCTGTCTGTCCTGTCTGTCCCGAGTCGTCTGTAAACGGGTTTATGCCCGGAAGCGTCCTTCAGTTGCAAGCAGCCGAAACGACTCTGGGTAGGTTGAGCATAAAGGGCAGTGACTAAAGCTGCAGCTCCTGGAATCGAGCCGAAGCTTAACACAGACCTGAGCAGAAGGGGGCCAGGGCGGGTCTGGGGGGGGGCAGGACGATCCTTCGCTGGAGCCACGCTCGGCCCCATTCAGCCTCTGTCCTGCGGTCACCTGACTCACACCTCCAATTAGAGGGGGGCAGAGCGGCCTGACAGGGTCGCAGGCCAGCATTGGGGGCCAGACGGGTGGTCTCTGGAAGCCTCCCCAGGGGAAACATGGGTGCTCTTCTTCGAGGAGGGGGGCGTGTGGAGGGGAGGTCAGCTGCGCCAGTGTCTGTCCCCTGCACGCTGTGTCTATCCCAGGCTCAGAGAGTGTAGAGAGAACATTCCACAGCCTGCATGGATGGTCCTAGGGCCCCTCAGAACCAGCAGCACCCGGAGAGGAGGGGACTCTCAGAGGGCAGACACTGCCGGGGGGGGGCCAGCGCCAGCTTAGCAGTAATGGTGGACAGTGGCTGGGTGACTCCGGGCAGGCCTGAAGCGCCCGTTCTGGCAGGTGCGGGCACCAGGTAGTGCAGATCCCACAGAGAGGCAGTGTGCAAGCAGGCCGTGTGCAGGGGAGATGGTTTTCCAGGAGTGAAGGGCTCGGCTGTGTCAGCAAGCTAATGGCCCCGGTGTTGACGTCGTGTTCTGCCCAAGAGCTTGTGCCCTGATGACGTCTGTGGGGTGAAGGCTGCTTTTCAAGACCAGCGCTTGGCAAGACTGCCAATAGGGAAGGGCGTGTTCGCTGGTTAAACTCGTCCCCTTTCCCTGGTGACGATCGTCTCCCTTTAAGCAGAGTGGAGACGGCACCCCCTTGTTACGTCTCTCGTGAACTGCGCTGCGCTCAGGGTCTGAGCTCGCACACTCCACTCACACTCTGGTCTGAGTGGCTGCGAATAGCTCAGTGAGGACCACTGTGTTCTCCACCCGGGGCGGGAGCCCGGGTGAAGAGCTGACTCTCCAGCTGCTGCAAGTTCCCTATCAGGGCACGTGGGGTGGAGGGTTCCCCTGGGAGCTCAGCTGTTGGTTTTGACGTCCTTTCTTAAGAGGAGACATGAGAAGAAGGAGTAGGAAGGGAAGCGTTAAGGACGACTCTCCTTCGGTGTACAGAAAGCACGGTGACCCCAGGTGCTAGACACGTTCTGTCCTCATGCTGTGGGATATAAATATAACCCTCCTGGGACGACCTCAGTTTCCACGGTCCTGGAACAATTCCATGATGCTTTTAGCAAGAGTCAGCGGTGTGGAGGATCCAGCCCGCACTGGCTGGTGAGAGTGACCCTGGGCGTCTCCTCCCAGCACGGCGTTCAGGGACATCACGTTGTAGCTGAGGATCAGACATGGTGGGTGTACTTTCACCATGGAAACTGAAAATGCTATAGAGCAGGAAGTTGTTTTTCCTTTTTTTTTCCCCCAGAGAATTGGCTCTTAAACACTTATCCACGTCTCACTGAATAGAATTCATTTCAAGGTGATGCTGTTATATACTTAACGCTCCCCTCCTATGGAAAATACTGTATTTTAATCCACAATACTGATAAACATATATATAAATGTATAGTTAAACCTTCTGAAGCATCTTTGTAGTCAGACTTTGATATTAGCTTTTTTTTTTCTTTAACCTTAAAAATAAAAAGAAACAGGCCTGACCTGTGGTGGCGCAGTGGATAAAGCGTCGACCTGGAAATGCTGAGGTCGCTGGTTCGAAACCCTGGGCTTGCCTGGTCAAGGCACGTATGGGAGTTGATGTTTCCTGCTCCCCCCCCCTTCTCTGTCTCTCTCCTCTCTCTCTCTCCTTTCTAAAAATGAATAAAAATAAAATAAAAAATAAAAAGAAACAGAAACGCTGTTTTCTGATGGCAGTAGGAGTGATCCTGAAATGACTGTGGCTTATAGGAGTCTGGCGTGTTCAACCCTTGCACCTGCTGTTGCTGTCTGGCCTCTTCTCACCCCCTGCTCTCTCCCCATCTCTGTCGCTGGAAAGAATTACAGGGGTCAGCGACCTGTTCGGTCCACTGAGTTCAGGACATCATGTGGTTCATTCATGGATCTCGACCTGCGACCCAATTAGCAGAGACACTTTACCTCTGGGTGGGAGAGAGCCTCCTCTCTCTGCAGGCACATTTTCAACAGAAGGAGATTTTGCACATTTATTAAGAACGTGATTGGAACAGTGAGTATATAGGGGAGCAGTGATTCTGGGGCAGAGTGCCCTGTTCAAAGAAATATCTGCTCGCTTGTGTATTTGAATCAGAGAGAAGCAATGTGTCAGGTCACAGGTAATCGAGCACATATGTGCAGATGTTGACCGCTTAGTATCTGCTAGAACTGGCTTTTGTTAACATAATGACTGTTACACTTATGTTTAAATTCCCAATGCAAGACTAAAAACCGAAAAAAGATGATTCTTTAGAAAACAAGATATTCTAGAACATCTAAGTCATCTGATCTCTCTGAGGTGAAGTAATGAAAAATGATACAGAGAAATAGGATAACTACAGTGACTTTGGACAAGTTCAGTTACACCACACACACACACACACACACACACACACACACACACACACACACACACACAAGCTTATTGTTATTTCAAGCACTCAAAGTGCTTTGCAAAGAGAAAGCCCTGAATGCTGAATCAGAATGTGGGACAATTTAATGTTACTCTAAGGATAGTATATGCTTTGACTTATAAAACAATGGCCTCCGTTTGCAGTGACTAGAAGATTCTAAACAGTAGGACCACTTACTGCAAATGTGTAATGTCACATGATTCAGTTGGCATTTATTGAGCATCTACTATGTGCCCCTCACTCTGTGAGACCCTCAGGATCCACCCACAATCCTGACACAGTCCTGCGTCTAGGTTGATAGGAAAACAAGCTCACCAATAAACGAGAACAGAAGAATACAAACTCAAGAATGAAAGTGAGGAACTGAGGGCCTTCCCCTGAATACTGACATCACACGCTACATCTTCCTGAGGACATGATACACTTCTAATGGCAGGCCCTCCTTTTTATATAAAAAGGCCAACAATATCAAATTGTATACTTTTATTTTGTCAATTGTTTTCTTATAAATGTAAATCATTCTCTTTGTGGAACAATAAAAGCCTTTAAAGAAGAATATATATAGAATATAAGTTACCTGTACTTTCCTAATTCAGAGCTAGTCCCATTTTACTGCACTTCCCCTGGAATACTGTTCATGTCTATATGAATATATCAGTGTTTTCAAGTGGGAATCATTCGTGTCCATAATTTTATACTCGACCTTTTCCCTTAACATTCTCAGAGCATTTCTTCATGCCATGAAATATTACACAGATATTGCACAAAACTTGCTTTTTAGTTGTTTTATTTATTTATTTTATTACATAGACATATTATAATCCATTTAACATATTTTTTTCTGCTGCTAGACTTTGTGGGTTGTTTCTAATTCTTGCTATTATAACTGGGAGGTATCTTTGATGTGGGTATCTATAGATGCCTTTGTATAAAGGTCTTTGTGCACATTTTGAATATTATACATTCTCGGTGTATAGTCTTAGGAATAGACTTACTGAATTTAACAATTATGATCATTGCATTACTTTTGATACATATTTCCAAATTGCTTTCTAGACGCTTTCCCCAGTTTCTATTCCCACCTGCAAGGAAGCCTATCTTCTTCAAATGTTCATTTTAATGTCAGTTGAATGGATACAAGTGAGGAAGTTCAGTTCTGAAAATGTATTTTGTAGCGATTAGTTTTTATAGATGTAAAATATTGTCCTTACTGTCTGTCCACCTGCCCAAGTAGCTTCGGCCACCTGTCATGGCGTGACTTCTCCCTCCTCACATCCACTCTCTGTTTATACACATCCTCTGCAGGGGCCATTCTGGAACTCTCTGACCACTTTTTACCCTGCTTTCTCTTCTTACTAGCACTACTTGGTAGTAAATAGAAATTATCTGTGTATCCATTGTCTCTGGCTCATGGCCTGCAAACTCCGTGCAGGAAGGAGAACTTGTCTGGTTCACCGTGGACTGTGCCCAGCACAGAGTGTAGGTTCAGGGCACAGAGTGTACGTTCAGGGCACAGAGTGTAGGTTCAGGGCACAGAGTGTACGTTCAGGGCACAGAGTGTAGGTTCAGGGCACAGAGTGTACGTTCAGGGCACAGAGTGTAGGTTCAGGGCACAGAGTGTACGTTCAGCGCACAGAGTGTAGGTTCAGCGCAGAGAGTGTAGGTTCAGCGCACAGAGTGTAGGTTCAGTGCACAGAGTGTACGTTCAGGGCACAGAGTGTACGTTCAGCGCACAGAGTGTAGGTTCAGTGCACAGAGTGTAGGTTCAGTGCACAGAGTGTACGTTCAGGGCACAGAGTGTAGGTTCAGCGCACAGAGTGTACGTTCAGCGCACAGAGTGTACGTTCAGGGCACAGAGTGTACGTTCAGCGCACAGAGTGTAGGTTCAGCGCACAGAGTGTAGGTTCAGCGCACAGAGTGTAGGTTCAGCGCACAGAGTGTAGGTTCAGCGCACAGAGTGTACGTTCAGCGCACAGAGTGTAGGTTCAGCGCACAGAGTGTAGGTTCAGCGCACAGAGTGTAGGTTCAGTGCACAGAGTGTACGTTCAGGGCACAGAGTGTAGGTTCAGGGCACAGAGTGTAGGTTCAGCGCACAGAGTGTACGTTCAGCGCACAGAGTGTAGGTTCAGCGCACAGAGTGTATGTTCAGCGCACAGAGTGTATGTTCAGCGCACAGAGTGTAGGTTCAGCGCACAGAGTGTAGGTTCAGGGCACAGAGTGTACGTTCAGCGCACAGAGTGTACGTTCAGCGCACAGAGTGTAGGTTCAGCGCACAGAGTGTAGGTTCAGCGCACAGAGTGTACGTTCAGCGCACAGAGTGTAGGTTCAGCGCACAGAGTGTACGTTCAGCGCACAGAGTGTAGGTTCAGCGCACAGAGTGTACGTTCAGGGCACAGAGTGTACGTTCAGCGCACAGAGTGTAGGTTCAGTGCACAGAGTGTAGGTTCAGTGCACAGAGTGTACGTTCAGTGCACAGAGTGTAGGTTCAGTGCACAGAGTGTACGTTCAGTGCACAGAGTGTAGGTTCAGGGCACAGAGTGTAGGTTCAGTGCACAGAGTGTACGTTCAGTGCACAGAGTGTAGGTTCAGTGCACAGAGTGTACGTTCAGCGCACAGAGTGTAGGTTCAGGGCACAGAGTGTACGTTCAGGGCACAGAGTGTAGGTTCAGGGCACAGAGTGTACGTTCAGCGCACAGAGTGTAGGTTCAGCGCAGAGAGTGTAGGTTCAGCGCACAGAGTGTACGTTCAGGGCACAGAGTGTAGGTTCAGGGCACAGAGTGTACGTTCAGGGCACAGAGTGTAGGTTCAGGGCACAGAGTGTACGTTCAGGGCACAGAGTGTAGGTTCAGGGCACAGAGTGTACGTTCAGGGCACAGAGTGTAGGTTCAGGGCACAGAGTGTACGTTCAGCGCACAGAGTGTAGGTTCAGCGCAGAGAGTGTAGGTTCAGCGCACAGAGTGTAGGTTCAGTGCACAGAGTGTACGTTCAGGGCACAGAGTGTACGTTCAGCGCACAGAGTGTAGGTTCAGTGCACAGAGTGTAGGTTCAGTGCACAGAGTGTACGTTCAGGGCACAGAGTGTAGGTTCAGCGCACAGAGTGTACGTTCAGCGCACAGAGTGTACGTTCAGGGCACAGAGTGTACGTTCAGCGCACAGAGTGTAGGTTCAGCGCACAGAGTGTAGGTTCAGGGCACAGAGTGTAGGTTCAGCGCACAGAGTGTAGGTTCAGCGCACAGAGTGTACGTTCAGCGCACAGAGTGTAGGTTCAGCGCACAGAGTGTAGGTTCAGCGCACAGAGTGTAGGTTCAGTGCACAGAGTGTACGTTCAGGGCACAGAGTGTAGGTTCAGGGCACAGAGTGTAGGTTCAGCGCACAGAGTGTACGTTCAGCGCACAGAGTGTAGGTTCAGTGCACAGAGTGTATGTTCAGCGCACAGAGTGTATGTTCAGCGCACAGAGTGTAGGTTCAGCGCACAGAGTGTAGGTTCAGGGCACAGAGTGTACGTTCAGCGCACAGAGTGTACGTTCAGCGCACAGAGTGTAGGTTCAGCGCACAGAGTGTAGGTTCAGCGCACAGAGTGTACGTTCAGCGCACAGAGTGTAGGTTCAGCGCACAGAGTGTACGTTCAGCGCACAGAGTGTAGGTTCAGTGCACAGAGTGTACGTTCAGGGCACAGAGTGTACGTTCAGCGCACAGAGTGTAGGTTCAGTGCACAGAGTGTAGGTTCAGTGCACAGAGTGTACGTTCAGTGCACAGAGTGTAGGTTCAGTGCACAGAGTGTACGTTCAGTGCACAGAGTGTAGGTTCAGGGCACAGAGTGTAGGTTCAGTGCACAGAGTGTACGTTCAGTGCACAGAGTGTAGGTTCAGTGCACAGAGTGTACGTTCAGCGCACAGAGTGTAGGTTCAGTGCACAGAGTGTACGTTCAGGGCACAGAGTGTACGTTCAGCGCACAGAGTGTAGGTTCAGTGCACAGAGTGTAGGTTCAGTGCACAGAGTGTACGTTCAGTGCACAGAGTGTAGGTTCAGCGCACAGAGTGTACGTTCAGCGCACAGAGTGTAGGTTCAGTGCACAGAGTGTACGTTCAGGGCACAGAGTGTACGTTCAGCGCACAGAGTGTAGGTTCAGTGCACAGAGTGTAGGTTCAGTGCACAGAGTGTACGTTCAGGGCACAGAGTGTAGGTTCAGCGCACAGAGTGTACGTTCAGCGCACAGAGTGTAGGTTCAGCGCAAAGAGTGTAGGTTCAGCGCACAGAGTGTAGGTTCAGCGCACAGAGTGTAGGTTCAGCGCACAGAGTGTAGGTTCAGCGCAAAGAGTGTAGGTTCAGCGCAAAGAGTGTAGGTTCAGTGCACAGAGTGTACGTTCAGGGCACAGAGTGTAGGTTCAGCGCACAGAGTGTACGTTCAGCGCACAGAGTGTAGGTTCAGCGCACAGAGTGTACGTTCAGGGCACAGAGTGTAGGTTCAGCGCACAGAGTGTACGTTCAGGGCACAGAGTGTAGGTTCAGCGCACAGAGTGTACGTTCAGCGCACAGAGTGTAGGTTCAGCGCAAAGAGTGTAGGTTCAGTGCACAGAGTGTACGTTCAGGGCACAGAGTGTAGGTTCAGCGCACAGAGTGTACGTTCAGCGCACAGAGTGTAGGTTCAGCGCAAAGAGTGTAGGTTCAGCGCACAGAGTGTAGGTTCAGCGCACAGAGTGTAGGTTCAGCGCACAGAGTGTAGGTTCAGCGCAAAGAGTGTAGGTTCAGCGCAAAGAGTGTAGGTTCAGTGCACAGAGTGTACGTTCAGGGCACAGAGTGTAGGTTCAGCGCACAGAGTGTACGTTCAGCGCACAGAGTGTAGGTTCAGCGCACAGAGTGTAGGTTCAGCGCACAGAGTGTAGGTTCAGTGCACAGAGTGTACGTTCAGGGCACAGAGTGTAGGTTCAGGGCACAGAGTGTAGGTTCAGGGCACAGAGTGTACGTTCAGGGCACAGAGTGTAGGTTCAGTGCACAGAGTGTAGGTTCAGGGCACAGAGTGTACGTTTAGCGCACAGAGTGTAGGTTCAGCGCACAGAGTGTAGGTTCAGCGCACAGAGTGTAGGTTCAGGGCACAGAGTGTAGGTTCAGCGCACAGAGTGTACGTTCAGCGCACAGAGTGTAGGTTCAGCGCACAGAGTGTAGGTTCAGCGCACAGAGTGTAGGTTCAGGGCACAGAGTGTAGGTTCAGTGCACAGAGTGTAGGTTCAGGGCACAGAGTGTACGTTCAGGGCACAGAGTGTAGGTTCAGGGCACAGAGTGTACGTTCAGGGCACAGAGTGTACGTTCAGGGCACAGAGTGTAGGTTCAGCGCAGAGAGTGTAGGTTCAGGGCACAGAGTGTAGGTTCAGGGCACAGAGTGTACGTTCAGCGCACAGAGTGTAGGTTCAGCGCACAGAGTGTACGTTCAGGGCACAGAGTGTAGGTTCAGCGCACAGAGTGTACGTTCAGGGCACAGAGTGTAGGTTCAGTGCACAGAGTGTAGGTTCAGTGCACAGAGTGTAGGTTCAGCGCACAGAGTGTACGTTCAGTGCACAGAGTGTACGTTCAGTGCACAGAGTGTAGGTTCAGCGCAGAGAGTGTAGGTTCAGCGCACAGAGTGTACGTTCAGTGCACAGAGTGTACGTTCAGTGCACAGAGTGTAGGTTCAGTGCACAGAGTGTAGGTTCAGCGCACAGAGTGTACGTTCAGTGCACAGAGTGTAGGTTCAGTGCACAGAGTGTAGGTTCAGCGCACAGAGTGTACGTTCAGTGCACAGAGTGTAGGTTCAGTGCACAGAGTGTACGTTCAGTGCACAGAGTGTAGGTTCAGTGCACAGATGAATGGATGCACCAAAATACTTGTGTATAGTTTGGTTGCTTTTACGTTGTGTGTTTTTTTTCCTTCACAAAGCCCGAGTGGGATGTTATGTAACAAGCAACTGTCGGATGTTTAGTCCATCTTATTAGCGAGTCGGAGATGGCTGGCTCCAGCCTTTTCCGCCAGAAGTTATGCCAACTGCACAACTGCACAGATAACCATGATGTACTTGGTCGGCGTCAGCAAAATGCAGATACAAATTTAGGTTGAGTTGACCTCTCATTGTTCGTATCTGGGATTCTGAATTAAACCAGGACAGCATTTATTTCACAGCGTGAGACACCTGTGTGGACCATGCTTTCCAAATCAGATTTTGGGGGGATCGTTTGTTATTTCACACAGATTTTTCTTGGAAGTTCAAGTGAGATATTGGCCTGCACATGTTGGGACTTGTTTGGTCACAACAGCTTTTATGATAATGTCTTACAAGTAGAAGGGGAATAGAATCCACACTCAGGGTGGGATAATTGGGCTCATAACCCCTGGTGGTCAGTCCCCACTGCAGCTGCTGGTGAAGGACGGCGTGGAAGCAGAGAGGGAGCTGCCTGCGGTACATACCGTGGCGGCAACAGACTGCGTCAGAATCCACAGAGCTCAGGACCGGTCCACCTCTCGGTTTCTCTGTGAAGTGGCTAAAGGACCAGGTCGCCTTCCCCCGCCATTTGTTTCTGGTTGGGGAGGGCTAGCCCCCTTCTTCCCAACCGTGTCTTTCTGGACCGAGTCCATGTGCTAGTCCGGGCCAGCTCCGATGCACGTGCTCCCAGATCCCTGCAGAAGTGGGCGGGGCGGCTCATTCATCCCTGTTCTGTGCCTTGCCCTAGAAAAAGACTTCACTGAATGAATGTAAGGAGCTCAAGACCTGATTGTCTTCGGGTACTTATTAATAGCACCCTTTTCACTCTAAAAGTATCCTGCTTTGGATGATAAATTATATAGTCATCCAACATTGCACGTACATTTAAATATTGATGATCTCCTGAGGCCGCTGTTTGAATTCCTGATGATATTTTTAAGCTTCCGTATTTTATGTGCTTGGAGGGCCCTGCCTGGCCTCAGGTAATGTGTAAGGACTGTTCTCTCCATACCTGGTTCCACTGAGACCATTATTCCTCCAGCTCAGTTCTCTGCATTTGTAGGGCGTGTTTATACCCTGGAGATGGCGTGGGATGACATGGGGAGGAACTTTGGATTTTATTGCAGAAATCGATCAAGGAAGACTGGAAGTTCTGTTCCCCGGGGGAGCCACATGGCTCGGGCAGCTTTCGCACAGTGTGCTCATTGGGTGGGAGGCGGTGTTCACGCCGGGCAAGCTGCTTCTGTGCCTAACGGGGGGGGGGGGAGGGCTTCCTTGTTCTTCTTCGGTCGGAAGAGAAAGGCCAGCCAGGCTGCCGTGGCAGTGTTTTCCTGCCAAAAATTTTGCCACGTGCTGTGTTTCCTGAAGTCACCGATCTTGTCCAATGTTGATATCTCTGCCCAACGGGTCCGCCTAACCTGTTTTCCTCTGCTTTTTTCTCGTGGTATTTCCAAGTGCAGTCTGCTCCTGTGCACAGGGATGGGTGCACTTTGCAAAACCTTGCAGAACACTCTGTAGAAGGGGCTTCTCTGGTCAGAGAAGCAGGGCGTCCTCCTAGGCGAACTGTTCCTGAGGCAAATAAATATGCAACCTTGTTCTGGGTTTGGAAGAAGAGACTTTCAGGCGATGTTCGTGAGGTCTATCAAAGCGACGGCAAAATGTCTGCGATACTCTCCTGTCTCCTTGGAGTCAAACTTATTTCCAATACTAAAAACATTCCTTTAAAGACAAGTTAGGAATATAATAAAGTTAGTATTTTAATATAATGTATATACTGTTTAATATGATAAAAACCTAACAAGTGATAGAAGAGAGTTTTTAAAAATAATTATATTCCTTTATTCTCTTGCTGCTTCTCTCCCTGCTGTGCTGTTTCCCCCCCTTACTTTTTCTGATTAGTTTCTTTCTCTTTCCTATCCTCACACTCTGACATCTTACCTGGATGTGCGTGGGGAAGGTTGGCCAGGACTCTGGTGTCCGCTCTCTCTGGGCATGTCATGAAAATCAACACTCCACTAGGGGGAGCTGAGTAGCAAAGAGGAGACCAACTTGCTTTCTTCACAGAAAGGCAGAATTTTATATTATTTTCCAATTTCCATTAAAAGAAAAATTAAAATGTCCCAGGAGAACATAGTCATGTTTTTCCTTTTTTGATTTGGTTTCTTTCCTTGGAGGACTGTTCATATAGCAGGTATCAATTTCATGTTTGCCAGTGCGAAGGGTGCAGTATTGCTAATGGATTAGAGACCAACACTGTAGTTCCTTGCCTCCCTGTCTGGTGGCGTGGTTGGTTTAAACCAGCCCTGAAGTAGATCTGAAGGAAATGAAATTAGTGTTGTAAGGAGCTGTCTGCACTCCCTTGTTCATTGCAGCATTATTCATAGTAGCCAAGATATGGAAGCTTCTAAGGGTTGATGAATAAATGGACTAAGAAATGTGATATAATCCCAATGGAATATTATTCAGCCATAAAAAGTAAGGAAATTCTGCCAATTGTGACAACATGGATGGGCCTGGAGGCCGTTATGTGAAGGGGAATAAGCCAGCCAGAGAAAGGCAAACACTGTGTAATCTCGCTTCTATGCAGAATCTTGAAAAAGTCGAATTCATGGAAACAGAGCGGAATGGTGGTTGCCATGGGCTGGCGGTGGCAGAAATGGGGGGGGGATGTTGATCAAATGCTACGCACTTCCAGGTATAAGGTGAGTAAGTCCTGGGGATCTAAGGTACAGCGTGGCGACCAGAGTTAACCAGACTGGCTTACATCCTTGGAAGCTGCTGAGAGAGTAGATCCTCAGTGTTCTCAGCATGAAAGAAAGAGGTAACTCGGTGAGGTGATGGGGATGTTAATGAACTTGATTGTGTGAGCATTTTACAGTATATACAGGTGTCAAACCAACACATTGAATGCCTTAAGTATACACAGTTTTATCTGTCAATTCTAATTCAGTAAGCTGGGAAAAGAAAGATCACGAAGATCACAAGACTGGGGCCTGATATTAACTTTGTAAATGTGTGTGTGTGTGTGTGTGTGTGTGTGTGTGAGAGAGAGAGAGAGAGAGAGAGAGAAAGAGAGAGAATTCTCCTAGATTCCCCAGCATAACTTGAAAATATTACTCTTTCACATCTGCATACAATATTGTACTTCTTGGTGGCTTTTCGGCCACTATCTCACTCTGTCACGTGTCCCTATTCCTCCAAATCTTTCCTGTCTGAATTAGTTATCTTTTTTTTTTTTAATGAATTTATTTGGGTGACACTGGTTAACATCATTGTGCAAGTGCAGGTGTCCAATTCTCCAACACCTCTCTGTATACCACGTTGTGTGTTCATCCCCCCCCCCCAATCAAGTCACAATGTCACAGTGTCACTGGATTTAATGGAACCCCCCGTGGAAAACCATCTCACTCTTCAGCCTCATTGTGTCTCTGTCTCTCCAGCTGCACATACCTGCACACCTGCTCCATTTCAGCCATCCTCGCCCGGGACCATGACCTAGACAGAGTCTGTCCTGCAACTCTTTACTTCTGGAATCTGAGTCCAGCATCCTGTCCGCACCGGAGCCTGCACCCCCAGCTCCCTGCAGACTCCTTCCCAGCACACACAGCTCCTTTGACTTCATCTAGACCTCCAGGGCCACGAAGGGCCCCTGGTCTCCTACCTTGTCCCCCCTGGGCCCGAGACAGCTCTTTCCTGTCTTCCCTTCCCGGTTGCCAGTTCGAAGCGCGTTCCGTCCCTCACTAAAGCACGTTCCCGAAGCTTTCAGCCTCCTGACCCTCTGGACGTTGTGCTGCACCAGCTCAGCAAAAGCACGCCCGAGTCTGTCCAGGTGCTGACCCTCCTTCCCTCCCGCGGGGGC
This sequence comes from Saccopteryx bilineata, assembly GCF_036850765.1. Classification (NCBI taxonomy): domain Eukaryota; kingdom Metazoa; phylum Chordata; class Mammalia; order Chiroptera; family Emballonuridae; genus Saccopteryx; species Saccopteryx bilineata. The sequence continues at coordinate 9,118,662 of NC_089494.1, forward strand.
TGCGACGTCCTGCCGGGGAAGGCGCCCCTCCTGCCAGCGCTGAGGATACACGGTCCCAGTTTCTGCTGGGTCCGCAGCGCTGCCCAGCGAGGCTCCCAGGACTCCAGGGGACTGTCCAGGCCCTCAGGTCCTGGCCTCGTCTCCGTTCCATCAGCCCGAGAAAGTGACCACCGCAGAGGCTGGCTGCGTGCCTTGTTGTCGTTATCATTTTCTCCGCGTTGACCGTGGTGAGAAGTAGAGTAAAATTGAACCGACTTGAAATATTTCTCAACCCCAGAAGTGGTCACAGGCATTGCGAACCGCCGCATGGGTGCGGACCCGTTGTCTGGCACGAGCAGGGAAAGGGCGGTCCTGTGACAACTTCTGTACCGGACATGCGGGCCGCTCGCTTCTCGCCGGTCATTCAGTGGTGATGTTTTGCTCACTATTCACATAGCTTTCAGTGACTTGGCAGAGTTCTGTGTTAATCCTTTCAACAGCGACGGTTCCCTGAGTGCGAGCTATCACCTTGAAGTGCGGTCCGGGAACGTGCCCATCAGAGCCTGGAACTGAGCAGGTGACGCCCTTCCGCAGCGGTGTCAAAGTCGTGTTGCCTTTACTTCAGGAAAGCATACCTGAGCTGATATTATTAGCCTTTTATAGGCACTTTTTTAAAATAGTGAGTGAGAGAGAGACAGACACAGGGACAGACAGGAAGAGAGACAGATGAGAAGCATCAATTCTTCATTGTGGCTCCTTAGTTGTTCATTGATTGCTTCCCATATGTGTCTTGACTGGGGTGTTACAGCAGAGCGAGTGACCCCTTGCTCAAGCCGGTGAACCTGGGTTTCAAGCCAGAGAATGACCTTTGGGCTCAAGCTGACAACCTTGAGGTCATGCCTATGATCCCAGGCTCAAGCCAGCAACCCCGCGCTCAAGCTGATGACCTCAAGGTTTTAAACTTGGGTCCTCAGAGTCCCCGGCTAATGTTCTATCCACTGTGCCACTGCCAGGTCAGCCTGTTTTGCTTTGTTTCGCAGCCTTTTAGAATAGCCTCGGCATGGTGCTGTGGTTTCAGAGGTACATTGGAAGCGTGAGGAGAAATTTGTGTCTGGGGCTGGGGAGAAGGGCTCTTTCCTTCTCCACAGAACTCTTCTGCAAGGTGTGTTTCATAAATATCTGTTGGTGCTGAAGACCCAAGTTCAAATGGAAGAGGAAGCCAGAGCTCACAGTCCAGGTTATTTCATCAGTGAAAATAAGCAAGTTCTCTGGACTCCTGAGTCCAACACGGTGCCGTCATCAGAGGGGCTGCCCTTGTGCTTTTCGCCCAGAGTTCTGGGACATTCTGACATTCTGTCTCCACTCTGATGGCCGATTCCTCGGTGTTAGTGAGGATTGAACCTGAAGCCCCAGTCCTATTGGAGCTTTGCTCTTAGCCACTTTCTAGATGTTAATATAAACCCTCAAAAGCTTATTTTTAGTTTTACAACATATGGAGGGATTCCCGTCTGTGTTCTTATTCTTTATTGAATGTCCTTGAGTCTTCAAAGAAGACATTTTCAAAATGTAAGAAACTGTCAGAGTGCAAGCAGCCTCCCATAATTGGAGCTATGATTACAAACCTTGTTTCCTCATTTCTGAAGCGGCTTTCACGGAGCCTTGTCTTGTTTCTGCATGCTTTCCTTGGGGCCTTTTCTGACGGTCTGGTCACAGAGGTGGATTCCGCGTGTATCGGTGCCACGCGGAGAGCATGTTATGTGTGTAAAGCTCGGCCCCCTCCAGTGACTGCCCTTCAGAAGGCAGGGGCGGAGCCCAGGTCGTCACAGGGATTCCCCAGGTGGCTCAGCTGTGGGGGGATCACGGTGGTCACAGGCACATTCTTGAGAAACCCACTGGAGCAGAAGCCTGGAGACCTGGCCTTGTGGTTTTCGTTTCTTTGGATTATTAACATTAATTTTATTTGGAATTTCTTTGCTTAATCTGTGAAGTGTACTGCATTAGATTAGTTCACCAACACAGTTTTGTAGATAGTCTCTTATAGTCTGTTCCAGAGAAATGCTTATGAAACGGAGATACCCCTTGACTTACAGTGGGGGTTACATCCCGATAAACTCATCATAAGCTGAAAATATCATAAATCGAAAATGCATTGAATACACCTCCCCTGCTGAGTGTCATAGCTTTGCCTAGTTTACCTTAGACGTGATCAGGACACCATCCCAGAAACGCCGGCATCACAGTGCACTGTAGGGGGTCCGGTGTGGACGCTCTTGATCCTGCACCTGACTGGGAGCCACGGCTCACTCTACTGCCCAGCGTCGTGGGAGAGTATTGTACCGACTGTCACCATCCTGGGAAAAGATCACAGTTCAAAGGGCGGTTTCTACTGAATGCCTGTTACTCTCGCAACATCGTCAAGTTTGAAAAATGGTTAAACCAGGAGCCATCTGCACGTGACAAAGAAATGAAAGGATAAACTTCATATGAGTAGTGTCCTTTTATTTTAGACCTTTGGCCAGAAGTTTAGCAGGCTCCAGGAGATAAATAATGCCTGCATCTTTTTATTAAAATATTTATTAAATTTTATTAAAATAATTAGAACAGAACAGCTCCCTACATATTCTGATGGAAATGAAATTCCTATCACAGGGGAAGATACACGCTTTCAAAGCCTCTGTCTCTCTCTTTCTGCCCTTCTGCCCACCCACGTTGCATGTCAGAATGCGCAGATTGAAGAGGCGCTGACTGGAGACGTCTTCCGTATGTCTGGCCATCCAATTGTCCTGCACCATTTGTTGAAAAGAATATTATTTTTCCATTAAACTACCTGACAACCTTGGCCAAAAATCCATTGGCCAAAGGTTTGTGTCTGTTTCTGGGCTCTGTGATTTACTGATCTGTTTGTCTTCAGGCCAGGACTGTACCACCTTGATTCCTACAGGTAATCTGCACTCTACTGTCGTTTCGAAATCAGATAATGTAAGTCCTCTAACTTCATTTTTCTCCGCAAATCAATTGGTTCTTTAGTCTTTTGTGTATTTCCATATACATTTTAGAATCAGGGTTTTTTGTTTTTTTTTTCTGAAGCTGGAAACGGGGAGAGACAGTCAGACAGACTCCCGCATGCGCCCGACCGGGATCCACCCGGCACGCCCACCAGGGGCGAGGCTCTGCCCACCAGGGGGTGATGCTCTGCCCCTCCAGGGCGTCACTCTGCCGTGACCAGAGCCACTCTAGCGCCTGGGGCAGAGGCCAAGGAGCCATCCCCAGAGCCGGGCCATCTCTGCTCCAATGGAGCCCCGGCTGCGGGAGGGGAAGAGAGAGACAGAGAGGAAGGAGGGGGGGGGTGGAAAAGAAAATGGGTACTCTCCTATGTGCCCTGGCCAGGAATTGAACCCGGGTCCCCCGCACGCCAGGCCGACGCTCTACCGTTGAGCCAACCGGCCAGGGCCAGAATCAGTTTTGTTTTATTTTCAATAAGAAAGGCTGCTTGGATTGTTGCTAGAATTGCTTGGAATCTCTAGGTGGGTTGAAAAGGACGGACATATAAAGGCCCTGCAAACCCCCACCCCCCATCATGTCGACTTTTGGTTTTAAAGGATTGTGCGTTAACTTAAGGAAGAAAAATCCCTGTTAGCAGACATCTACTCTGAATGGAAAATAATAAGTTTAAATTTCCACTAATACGTCTTATGTAGCATTTATCCTAATTACTTTCATGGTAATAAAACATTAAGTAATTTTCTTAAAGCAATTTATTAATTTTTGAAACTAAGTAAAATGTTACAACTTAAAAATGATCGTATTTTCTTGTTAACCTACAGGCCAGATGCCTCCATGTTTTTTTAAAATAATTAAAAGGATGATGTTCAAGCATGATTATCTTTTCAGAACAGGGGTAAATTTTATAAATTAAATGATTGGTAACTCTGTGTGTAAATATTTAGCAACTGAGTTTTCAGGAAAAAAAAAAAAAGCCCTGATTTGTAGTAGTAGCATTTGCCAATTTCTGTGGTGTAAATACTTCCACTATAGTTGATTTCAAGCTACCAAGGTGATGTCTCTGAACACAGAGTTGGAAAGAGCTGAGCACTAAAGTGCTCTTACATAGAATTTCCATCATATAGATACCAGAGATGTCAATTACTACAAGACCATAGGCAATAACAAAATGCAGTACAAGAATTAGGAAGAGATGGTGTTTGAGTCTTTATTACCTTGCTTTTAGTGTAATTTATTGAATTGCAAGTTTATTTAATTTTTAGTAATTGCTGTGTTTAACAACTGGATCACAAAATTCTCAAAAATTTCACAATTGGCAAGCAGATATGAGCTGGTCCCAGCACACTGCTACAGACCAAGAGTAAAGAATAAAGCATATTTAATATGGAAGGAACTAATGGTTAATGAGTTAATTGTAAAATAAAACAAAATAAAAAAGGAGACTTGTTATGTTTTACAGCTTTAAATTATTGATTCAACAATTTTAAACTGATGTGGTTGGGTACTACCATTTTATAAATTAAATGATTGACGACTCTGTATGTATGTGTGTGTGTATATATATGTGTGTGTGTGTTTTGAGGGGTAGGTAGGTAGATCAGCTGGAACTTTCCTTAAACAGGGTGGGATGGGTGCAGTAAAAAATTGTTCCAAATATGTCCTGGCTCCTCACAAAAGTTTCTTTACTTCTTTTTTTAGTTGTCTTTATTGGGGTGACATTGGTTAATAAAATTATATAGGTCTCAGGTGCACAATAGTATAATACGTCATCTGTATACTATACTGTGTGTTCACCACCCCAAGTCAAGTCTCCTCCCATCACCGTTATTCCCACTCTACCCTCCCCTACCTCCCCCACCTCCCCAAGCCCCCTTTCCCTCTAGTAATCACCATACTGTTGTCTGTGAGAAGTTGATTTCTCACTCATACAGTAATGTTAGTTCAGGCCAGTCCAGATAATGATTCCTTCTCTCCCCCTGACCGCCCCCTCCAAAGGTGTCTGCTCTACTTAGTCATTCAGGGACCAGGTTAAAGACAGCTCTGCTACCTTATCCAAGATTCCACAGGGGTTTCATCATGGTCAGCAGAAAGGAGACTGAGCATGGACAAGCTTCCCTTCATTGGCTACGCCTCAGTCACGTGAGCACACCTAGCTGCAAGGGAAGCTGGGAAATGTAGTCTGTTGGTGTGCTGGGAAGAAGAGCAAAACAGATTTGAGGAACCTGCCACGCCACCGCTTCATACTTTTTACCTGTCCTGATGCAGCATGATTTTTGCTGTGTTGGTCTGGAGATGAGGAAACTTGAACTTAGTTTTATCATTAATTGTGATTGACAATCCTAGTCCCCCCTCTGAGCCTCAGTTTCCTTGTCTATAAATCCAGGGCTTGAGCCAGGTCCATTCTCATTCTGTGACTCTGCTGGTCCAGCCTGTCTTCCCTACCTTAGCATTCCCTGTTCTTGCTTCTTTCCTTCCTGCTTTTCTGGGTGGCTTTTGTTTATCTGTTGGTCCCAACGCGAACCCCTTTCTGCCAGTGGACCCTGGTCTTTCCTATGACTTTGCAGCTCTGCCCACCTGTCTGGCATGGGACCAGGGCCGAGAAGCACGGGGCACTCCTGACTCAGGGGTTCTGAGGGACGGAGCGCAGCTGTTCTGTCTGGGGAGACCCACGTGTGGTGCAGCCTGGGGCTCTGTCGGGAAGCTGGTCTCATTTTGCTTCACTCAGGAAAATGCTGAGTTTGATATGCAGGCGCTAACATTTTGTTCCAGCAAACAATGCCTTGGAGGAATTACAATGTATCACAGAGGAACGTATCCTCTGGAGTCCGATGTCCTGGGTTCAAATCCTGACTCTGCGTTTCTGAATTATGTAACTGAGGCCAAATTACTTAACCTCTCTGAGCCTCAGTATCTCCCTGTTTGAAATAAAATAAAATATATACTTTTTAATATATAAAGATTTTTGTATAATGTAAACCTCAGAGTGATTTTGGACAATTAAGTAAGTGAACACATGCAAAGTGCACAGACTAGTGTGTTCACTGTGTGGTCAACACTATGAAAAGCCTTGTTTTTCCTGTTATTATTTATATGCTTATTTCACAGAGCATTTACGGAAATGCTGTTCTATGAACACTGTAAATAGGAAGTCAAAGGGTCAAGATCTGATTAGTTAAAATTGGCAGTTGGTTCAGTGGATTGTGCGTAGCAGCCTGTCCACCAAAAACACAAAACTGTCCCAGTTGTGCAGTGGGGGGGCGTCTTCCTTCCTCTCCTTTTCCTTACTGCCTTGACCTCTTCCTCCCTCCCTTCTTCAACCCCTTTTCGTCCATGAGGAGTAAAGATGGTGGAACTCATGATGGAATTGGAGTGCCGAGCTGAGCGCTGCGGACCGTTTCAGCAGACCGGGGTGGTTGAGCAGGTCTGCCCTCTCCCCCTTTCTAGACCCGTGGCAGACATTACTATTCACTGTGAGGTTTTTCCTGCTGAATCTCAGTGCCTCCAAAGAAAGGGGTTATAGTCAAAACATCTAACTTAACCAATCAGAGCCCACACTGGCCAGAAGGCTGGAGGTCCCCTGGTGCTCTACATATCAATCAACCCTTTCGTTGCCAGGGAGACCAGGGAATTCAGAGGGGAAAAGCCAGGTGTCCAGGACAGTGGGCAGTGCTGGTGGGGGGTTGGGGGGGTGAAAGGGGAAGCCCAGGGGGTGCTCTGGGCAGTATGAAGAACAAGTATTGGACTGTGTTAATAATTGATATAGCTGCCCTTGTGAAAAAGAACTGACTGTTAACCTTACATAGAATCATTTTCAACACTGCCACTGCTACTGGCCACATTGGACTTGAGACAGAACTCAGCTGCCCATCAAAAAAACGTCAGAAGACTTAATGAAAAGAAGGTGGTCACTACTTTTCTCGAAAGTTATGGAGGAGACCTTGTAAACGAAGAAGGACTGGGGGCGTTTCTGAGGGTTTCCACTGGCAGACGGCAAAAGGGCATTTCACGTGAGGAAACAGAACAGCCGGATGAGGGAGGCAGGCCCCTCCTCCCAGCCTTCGGAAGCCGTGCCAGGTTGCCATGGTGACGGCAGACTTCTCTGGGCAGGCGGCTCTGTGAAACCGCCAGAGCAGAAAGGCGGCAGCTCCCTGGTCCTGTTCCGACCCAGGCTGTGAAATGGCAGCAAATGCCAGTTTGTTTTCTTTCCGAAAGAGTGCTTCCTCTTGGAGCCTTGCTTCCTAAGTTCTAAAGAGAAAATAACTCTCCAAAGATAAATGTGATTATATCGCCATAATATGTGCCGCTTTACTGTTTTTCTCTTTTTTGGGTACATGTTTCTAGTATTCAAAAGTAAAACTAACACTTTCAAAATTAGCCTGAATACAACCTAACTGCTTGAGAAAAACCATTTCTCCAAATTCCTCAAGTAGAAATACTGCGGTGGTTTGGTGAGAACAGAATCCATTTTAGACTGGGCGGGAGAAGACTTGAGTTCCCTTCCGGAACTCTTTCTATGTATATATAACTAAGGACATTTTACCTTCCGTGTCTCAAGTTCCTCCTTACAAAATGAAATAGCCTCAAAAAAAAAAAAAAATGGAATAGCCTCATCATTTCCTATTAGATGTGGCAAAAAAAGAAAAATTCATAACTTGAACTATTATATTTTTCGCTCCATAAGATGCACCTGACCATACGACACACCTAGGGTTTTAAGGAGGAAAATCTGAACCAAATGGTGTGTTAAAATGTTTAATAAAATACCATATTTTTCACTCCGTAAGATACATGGGCATTTTCCCCTCCTTTTGGGAGAAAGAAAGTGCATCTTATGGAGTGAAAAGTACAATAATTTTTTCTTTTTTGCTTATATCCTCTATTTGTATTTGTTTAAAATTTTAAAATAAAGTTGTAATCATGGTCTACACTTAATTTTATACCCTGTCATTATTTACATTTTTCTATATTGTTTTAGAATGTTTATGATTTTTAATGGTTGTAATACTCTGTGTGCCATAATTGGCATGACTATTTCTCTTATGTCACACATTGTTTTCTCCCAATTGACTGGGTTTTTTTTGTTTGTTTGTTTGTTTTTGTATTTTTCTGAAGCTGGAAACAGGGAGAGACAGTCAGACAGACTCCCACATGCGCCCGACCGAGATCCACCCGGCACGCCCACCAGGGGCGAAGCCCACCAGGGGGCGATGCTCTGCCCCTCCAGGGCATCCAATTGACTGTTTTTAATGTTCAGCTTTGAACTTACAGCTTTTCCCATGGCGAATTGACACTGTATCACGCCACTGTCCACTCACTGCCCGACAGTTTTCCCAAGAGCTTTCACCAGTTTGTGATGTCACAGGTCACAGGTCACAGGTGAGCAATGTTGAGAAGAGCCGTTTCGCTGAACTCTTGCTGACTTTCTAAACAATCATAATCCTTTATTTTTGCTCATTTAATAGGGAAAGGGGATATCTTGTTTCAATTTGCATTTTTAAGCACTGATCGGCATTTTTACTTCCCAAGAAAGTCCCATTAGCGGCGGTTTGGAGTATCTTTCTCCAGACCTTCTCTTTCCATATTTAAGGAGCATTTCTAAATTTTCCAGGGACTTGGGGGCGGGTGGGGAGGGAAGGCAGAATGTAGAATAGAAGGCAGAGCTTATGACTTGGGGGAGATGCTCTTCTGAGTGTCTGCACTGGCTCCAGAAGACACTCCTGCTCCAAGGAGGCCTGGCGGACAAGGACGTAGCTGGGATTCTCTCATGGCCACCAGATGCTGTCACGGGGGTTAGTCCGGTTCACAGGTCCTCCTGCTCCGAAGAGGCCTGCCAGACAAGGACGTAGCTGGGATGCTCCCAGGGCCACCAGATGCTGTCACGGGGGTTAGTCCGGTTCACAGGTCCTCCTGCTCCGAAGAGGCCTGCCAGACAAGGACATAGCTGGGATGCCCCCATGGCCACCAGATGCTGTCACGGGAGTTAGCCCGGTTCACAGGTCCTCCTGCTCCGAAGAGGCCTGCCAGACAAGGACATAGCTGGGATGCCCCCGTGGCCACCAGATGCTGTCACGGGGGTTAGCCCGGTTCACAGGTCCTCCTGCTCCAAAGAGGCCTGGTGGACAAGGACATAGCTGGGATGCTCCCAGGGCCACCAGATGCTGTCACGGGGGTTAGTCCGGTTCACAGGTCCTCCTGCTCCAAAGAGGCCTGCCGGACAAGAACATAGCTGGGATGCTCCCATGGCCACCAGATGCTGTCATGGGGGTTAGCCAAGTTCACAGGTCCTCCTGCTCCAAAGAGGCCTGCCAGACAAGGACATAGCTGGGATGTCCCCAGGACCACCAGATGCTGTCACGGGGGTTAGCCGGGCTCACAGTTCAGCTGGTCTTTTTCACACCAGCCAGTAGCTTCAAGAGATTTCCCCTGCAGGTGTGAAAAGAAGGTGCTAGCAATGAAAGTCTTTGCTCAATTGTATATTGGCTTGTGATTTATGCTTAGCAAGTAAATGAGACATTTTAACCATCTGGCCAGAGATTTTATTTTCTGGGAGTGGCGTAGATTTCCACGGTATAGTTGTTATGGAATGAATTGATAAATTCTGTTGAAGATCAATATGCTTTTTATGTGGTCACCTGTTAAAGTAGAAGATGGACAAACCTTGCCAAAACGAACGTTGGGAAATGATTAAGAATAACAGGTTGTGCTCATAGATGAGACTGCTCAAAGAGGCACGCATTCTTGACTCTCTTGCCTGCAGATATATTTTCTACAGCTATAATAGCCTTATAAAGTCACGTGTGATGCTTCCGAAAAGAAAGTTCACAAGCCTGCTCCATGTGATCAAGAAGAAACGGCAACAGACATTGTCCTAAGGATTGACACGTCAGAAAGAAGGGCACCCAAAGGTGTGGTCATAGAGCTAGGCTTTCAAAAGGCTACTTTGCTGTATTTCCAGGTGCTGTCCCCGAGGGACCAACTCAGACTTTTCAAGGCCGAACGTCTTTTTCTCAGCTTTGCTACAGTACAGGGCAAATGATTCAACACTGATGCTCCACAGATATCTGCTCCGCCATTTTTCAAGTCCTCTTATTTAAGAAGGACTTCAGTTTAGGAGGGTTGGGAGCACCTGGCTCTCTGCCTCTTTGATGCACTAGACTTCATGTGTAGCTTGAGGGCCCTTTAAGAGCTGCCCCATTCAAACGAGTTGTTCACTTGACTGATCCCAATGGGACAACAATTCAGAAAGCTCTCTTAGCATTTCTGCCCCGTGGGCCTCAGTCAGAGTGAGCGCTGTGCTGCTGAGCAGCTTCGCCAGCCCTTCCCAGTGGAAGTATGGGAGCAGCTGAGGAATCTGGCTCTGGCCCCTGAGGTGTCAGCTAGGGGTGTCTGGGGCTTGAGGATTCTCTGTGAAGATGGCTTCTTTCCTCTCAGCTTGGTGCCTCGGTAATCCTGGGTCTATCTCCCCTGCCCCTATATCCCTGACCTTGATGTCTCACGCTCCAGGGCCTCTCCACGTGGGTTAGGCTTCTCTCAGTGGTTTCTAGATAGTTTCACTCAAACATGGTGGCTACTTTCCAAGAGGCAGGAAGCAGTTGCTACCTGGCCAGGTAAAAGCCTTCCCAGAACCGAGGTTAGGCCACTTCTGCCCCGCCCTCTTGGCCGAAGCAGCCAGGAGCCCACCCACACACTCCCTGCACCGAGAGGAGGCTCCACCTCCTGGCGGGAAAGAGGCAAGGTCCCCTTGCAGAAGAGGGTGTGGGATGGAAGCCATTGTTGTACCGTCTTGGAAATAGAGTCTGCTACATGGTACCCCTTCCGCGGTGACTCGGCAGCGGCAACATCTGACCCCTCCCACATGCTGGCGTTTCTTCCCCCCCACCGGCTTCTCTCCACTTCCTGCGTTCTTCTCCCCTTCCCCTGCTGGTGGGAGACTCTCATCCTCCTCAAGAGGCTGCTTACAACCCGCTGCGCCCTTTGGCACATTAATAGCTTCCCGAATGGTTCTCATTTTTTCCTTCTCACCGCTGTCTTCTGTCTGGTTGCAGCTTGCTTTCCCTGGTTCTGCGTTTTCAGTGAACAGGTGTCATTTCTAACAAATCAAACCTCTCTTCCTCCACGGGGCCTTCTGATCACTCATGGTTTTATTCATGCAACCTTTGTGTCTTTATTTCCTCCTTGGTATTGCTCGTTGTTAATTTGCTTCAAAAATTTAAAAATTGCTTCCCTCCAGAGCTGATGATATACAAGAAGACTAGAACATTAGGTGACAAATGGTCGAGCTTTTATTAAAACGAGGAAAGTGCTTTAGGAACCAAAACCTTTATGTTATGTATGGGGACAGATGTTAGACTTATTGTGGTGATCATTTCTCAATATATACAAATATTACATCATGCTGTGTCCCTGAAACTAATATAATGTTTTATATCAATCATAACTCAATCTAAAAAAATGAAAAAGAAAGTTTAAAAAGACAGTATATTTGAGACTACTTCTAGCTTATAAATAAGCATGGCTAAGAGTTTTTGAAAAGTGAAAAAAAAAAAGTAAAAGATTACATTTACTTCACATAGGATTTTGACTTAAAAACACATGAAACTTTTATTTTCACCCATGTTCCTACTGACTGAAATCACCCAAAGAGTAAGACCTTCCCGGACGCAGGGAACAAGGGGTCAGCTGTGGTCATGCCGGGCAAGAGGTGGTGGCGGTGGGGGGGTCGAAGCCAGTCTGAGGCTCATTCCGAACCTCTCCTGCCAAGAGCTCCGAGGAGGAGAGGGTGGGTACTTGGCACCGCCCGGCTAGCGTCCCCCACTTTGAGATGTCCTCACCCATTCTCAGTGGCGCTCTCTGCTATTCAGCGATGACCGCATGAATGGGTTACTTAATGGAGGTTTCAAACGGGAACTTTCCCACCCTATCGTTCTTTCTGTTATTAGCTGGGGTTTTCTGTAGAAGACTTCCCTCCCGCCACTAGGAATATTAAAATATTTTTCAGGCAGGATCAATGCTTAAGGATCCCCTCCCCCCCCCGCCCATCAGGTTCAGGACACACTGCCCCGAAATGCGGCACATGGACATACTGATCATTTTCAGCTGAAGGAGTTTGAGGTAACGGCAGAGGGATAGGGGTCACTCTGACCTTCTCTCGCCTGTCTCTCCTGGAGCAGGTTGTGAAACCTTCATGTAAGAGGCTTCTCCCCCCCCCCCCCCCCCCAGGAAGGAGGCATCCTCCCTTCCCCCAGAGGGAGGGGCATCCTCACTCCCCTCCCAGGAAGGGGCGTCCTCCCTCCCCCCAGAGGGAGGGGCATCCTCACTCCCCTCCCAGGAAGGGGCATCCTCACTCCCCCCAGAGGGAGGGGCATCCTCACTCCCCTCCCAGGAAGGGGCATCCTTCCTCCCCCCGGAGGAAGGGGCATCCTCATCTCCAAAGACAAAGAGACTCCACGAAGAATCCCAACCACGTGACATGCTGTTTCCACAGTTGACTGCACTTACCTCACGCCCCTTCAGGGAGCCTCTTCCTCCAGGAGAGTTCTCTCGTCCTCAGATCGAGCCTAGAAATACTTGGGCCCAACTGTTCCTTCAGTTCTGCATTTCCTCATGAATGCTGCTGTGTCACGTACAACTGATATTAAATAAATTGGAATGCTGTTTTCTTGTTTCAAAAATAATAAACCTGTTACGTCTGAAGTCGTGAAAGAAATGAAACTATCCGATTTTAGGTGGCCTGTTGAAATTTTCTAAAGTTTTGTGACCATTGGGTCACATTTATAAAATTCAGGGGGTGGGCGTGTGTTTATTAAATCATAGATATTTGCAGTAACCACTGTCTTAGGTACTTTCTCTTTCCTTTACCTCTAGATATACATCAGTGGATACATCAGTGAGTATTCCTTAAAATCAAGTACATTCTCTTACATAACCACAATACAAATGTATCAAAATCAGGGAATAAACATTGATAAAACATTGGTAATAATAATTCTCCAACCCACAGACTTTATTCAGATGTCACCCGTTGCCCCGATTGTCCTCTGCAGTAAGAATTTCTCAGTCCAGGATCCAGCCCCGGGTCACCTGTTGCATTTCAGTTGTCATATTTCTTTAGCTTTCCTTCCTTTGGTTCAGTCTTCATTCGTCTTTCTTTGTTCTTCTTCTCCACTTGAACCTTTTAAAGAGGTTAGGCCAGTCATTTTGTAGATTATTCCTTGATGCCAGTCCATCTGGTACTTCATTAGTTTCCTTAGTGGCAGAATACCCCAGAAGGGACACTTCTCATCGATCCTATCAGGTGGCAGGCAATTAAGACTTGTTTCCCATATTGGTGATGTTAACTTGGATCGCCAAGTCTCAGATATGTTCTCCGGATTGCACTCCTGTAAAGTTACTATTTTCCCCTTTGCAATTCATAACCGAACTGTGGAGGTGGAGGTAATGGAAAGAGGTGATGGGTTCATATGGGGACCTTGCCAGTAGCCTGTGTGAGGCTGGGACCAGGCTTGGATTCTAGTGGTGAGTGTGCTGAGAAAATAACCCCCGTGGTTGAGGTACCAGGAAGATTCATTCTGCAGGTCAAGAGACATTTTGATAAAGTCATGGGTACAGAGTGCTTTAATAAAGGGAAAAGAAAGCATGGCATGCTCTGGGGCTTGGGGTGGGTCATTCAGCCTCCTGTGACCTCAGTTTTCTGACCTCATTGATAATGGGGCTCATTCTCATCAGCTCTAAAATGCTCTCATATTTTTTTATTTTTATGAAGCTGGAAACGGGGAGAGACAGTCAGACAGACTCCCGCATGCACCCGGCACGCCCACCAGGGGCGACGCTCTGCCCACCAGGGGGCGATGCTCTGCCCATCAGGGGCCTCGCTCTGTCGCGACCAGAGCCACTCTAGCGCCTGGGGCGAGGCCAAGGAGCCATCCCCAGCGCCCGGGCTATCTTTGCTCCAATGAGCCTTGGCTGCGGAAGGGGAAGAGAGAGACAGAGAGGAAGGGGGGGGGGGATGGAGAAGCAAATGGGCGCTTCTCCTATGTGCCCTGGCCGGGAATCGAACCCGGGTCCCCCGCACGCCAGGCCGACGCTCTACCGCTGAGCCAACCGGCCAGGGCCTGCTCTCATATTTTTAAAGTATTCTTTTATTCTCAAATGGACATTGCTACATGATCTTTTTCATTGACGTGGAGAAAATATTATCTGTACAACATTCGAAGAGAGTTTTTGTACTCGGATTGCTCAATATTTACTTCAAATGAAAAAAAAAAACATGCGGAACAAGTCCAGGCATTGTGATTAATCACTTTATCTAATAATAGCGCATGCTTTTTTGTTGTTGGCTATGTGGATTTACTGATTTACCTCCTCGTTGGTGTTTCCCAAACAGGCAAATGTGGGAAGGACACGCTACTTCTTTTAGTTCCCACACGATCCTTTCCTGCGTTAGGCTTCCACAATAAAAGTCACGTGGATTGTTTATCATTGCTTGATTCTCTGTAACTGCTTTTGGTAATGTGTTTAAATGTGTCAAAGGCCTGAAGAAAAGGCCTTAAATCAGGGATCAGGAACCTATGGCTCACGGGCCAGATGTGGCTCTTTTGATGGCTGCATCTGGCTTGCAGACAAATCTTTTTTTTTTTTTTTTTTTGTATTTTTTTGAAGCTGGAAATGGGGAGGCAGTCAGATAGACTCCCGCATGCGCTCGATCGGGATCTACCCGGCACGCCCACCAGGGGACGATGCTCTGCCCATCCGGGGCATCACTCTGTCGCGACCAGAGCCACTCTAGCGCCTGGGGCAGAGGCCAAGGAGCCATCCCCAGCGCCCGGGCCATCTTTGCTCCAATGAGCCTTGGCTGCGGGAGGGGAAGAGAGAGACAGAGAGGAAGGAGAGGGGGAGGGGTGGAGAAGCAGATGGGCGCTTCTCCTGTGTGCCCTGGCCGGGAATCGAACCTGGGACTCCCGCACGCCAGGCCGATGCTCTACCACTGAGCCAACCGGCCAGGGCCAACACCAAATTTTTATTGGATAATGTGTAATGTACATGGGTCGTTGTATGGCTCTCACGGAATTACATTTTAAAATATGTGGTGTTTATGGCTCTCTCAGCCAAAAAGATTCCCGATCCCTGCCTTAAATAATGGTTGTACAAGCAAACAGGAAAAACTATTAAACTTGTGCTTTGTCTAGCTCTCCTGTCCATATAATTTTAAAAGCCCATCTGTCCATATTTTGCTCAGCTCACTATATATATATATATGTATATATGTATATATATATACATATGAGCTTCTGATCCATATATATATATATACATATATATATACATATATATATATGAGCTTCTGATCCATTTTGTGGAGTTGAATGTGATGGCTTGAATAGCTGCTGTGTCCCTCTATGGCTCAGTATTTATTTTCCCTCTCAGCCTTTGGACTAAACAGAAACTTCTGGTCTACCGAGAGCTGCCCGAGTTACACAGTAGACAGCCCAGCAGCCTCTCCATGCCTGTGAGCTCCTGATTTCCAGCAACATTGTAACCCTCTCCTGCCAGTCTAACCAGACTGGAATTCTTTTGCTGGACCTCAGTGTTGCTTTTGGCATTCCTGCTTCTAAACCTTACAGAAATTGTTGGTAATCTTGGGACAATTTCCCTGCCAGGCTCTACTCAGATTCATTTCTTCAGTAATGTGTGTTTCTCACGAATAGCGCATTGACTGACAGCCTGTCCACTTTTTGAGAAAGAGGCTCAGTGCTGATTCTGTGTGGAATCCTACATGGGCAGTTTCCTCCGGCTCTTGGGTTCCCCTCCCCATGAATCTTTTGTCACTTAACCTTTGACATACCTCAATGACTGTGGCCTCATACTCCAGCTGGCTGTGACGGTTTGAGCTGTGGCGGATGTTGGGTTGGTAAGGGGAGACAGTGAACTTGGAGGAAGTTGGCAAGAAGGGAGAAGCAGGGAGTTAGAGGAGAAGGTTTGGGGTTAGGAGGGGGAGAGAGGGACACTTGGAAGAAGAAGTCTCAGTCTGCATTCAATGGTTCATATTCTGTCTACTCCCCCCTTCCAGCACTCAGTGATTTTCCATGACAATAAAATAAAAGAGAATCACGTCGGGGAAGCTGATTCCTCTGAATTCACTTTATATGATTTTCTTTGCTTTGGGTTGCAATTTCTATTTAGCCTTGGGCTTAGGGGTCTATTTTAAAGAAATGTCATTTTCCTAGAAAACTT
The DNA here is from genome assembly GCF_036850765.1 of Saccopteryx bilineata. NCBI lineage: Eukaryota > Metazoa > Chordata > Mammalia > Chiroptera > Emballonuridae > Saccopteryx > Saccopteryx bilineata. Next base: position 9,134,874 of record NC_089494.1, read on the forward strand.
CTCATCTAGTCTTTTTTATCCTCAATATAAGATACATAAAATAATAGTGGGTTCCCACCCTCGCACACCCTCACCCTTGGAAACCCGAGGAATCAGCTAGAGAAGAAGTGAGCAGAAACTGGAGTTTCAGAGCACGCAGAGCTAGGCTGGGCAGGAATAAGATGAAGGGGCCGGTCTGAAGTGCTGGTTTTGTGTGGCCTCCGGGGAGATGTGCACAGACACGGAAGTGTTGTCAGCCTGCCGGGGTCTCTCGGGGCTGCCTGGAGGGAGGGGACGGCTGGGCGTCACAGCCTAAAAGTGCAGAGAGAAAAAGGGTCTAAGGTTATTTTAGTACTGGTGCAAACTGCTGATCGCGTGCAGGCCAACCTGCCTGATCCTGTCACAATCAGGACATGCTACTATATTTAAGACGGGGACCAGTTTATGCTCTATTAATTTGCTAGAGGAATGGAAAGGCGTGCTTATATTTTTGCTGTGGGGAGACATTTAGAAAGTCTCTTAAGGCCATTCTATAACTTTTAAAAATTTTTATTCTATTGTCCTAGAGATACTTCTCTCTCTCTCTCTCTCTCTCTCTCTCTCTTTAGTGCAAAAAAGAAAGCCTTGTAAATTGTTATGAAGACAGAAGTGACTTAGATGCGTGTAATATTTTTCTGAGAAAGGGTGTCCTAGGCCTCTTTGCTGCAGAATTTCTCCTCTCTGTCAATGAAAGATCAGCATTGTTACCATAGAATTTAGAAAACTTGAACATCTCTCATGGTTTACTTCATTTTTCTGCTTTTTCTCTTAACTTCACTTTCCTTAAAATTTTTATAATGAGAGAGAGACAGGAAGGGAGAGAGATGAGAAACATTCATTCTTCATTATGGCACTTTAGTTGTTCATTGATTGTTTCTCATATGTGCCTTGACTGGGGGGGGGGGGGCTCCAGCTGAGCCAGCTCCTTGCTCAAGCCAGCAACCACGGGGTCATATCTGTGATCACACACTCAAGATGACAACCTCATGCTCAAGCTGGTGAGTCTGTGCTCAAACCAAAGAACCTGCGCTCAGGCTGGCGACCTTGGGGGTTTCGAACCTGGGTCTCTTCAGCATCCCAGTTTGACGTTCTGTCCACTGCACCACCACCTGGTCAGGCTCTCTTAACTTCACTTTTAATTTCGTTCTTACTCCCGTCTCTGCCATTTCATTTTCCCCATCCACCACCTCTTGACCAGGTGCTCAGGGAGAACAACTCTGATGACACCTTCGGTCCCTCTGACACTTAAAATGCTGCCGGAAGACCATCTGTGGAGCGGCGGGCATGGCTGGGGAGTTGTAAAGACTTCTCTGTCTGTTCCCAGCAGGAGCTCTGGGATTCCATGAAGCCTCATCGTAGCTGTCGGTCATTCAAGTGAAGCCTCCCTTCCAGGTTAACGGACAGTCACTGGGATGGGACACCTGCCCAGGGTTTGCCTTTCAGCATCCGGGCAACCGGTTCCTGGCAATGAGGACCCACAGCTGCCCCGTCTTCCCTCTGGCCCCTCAGGTCTATTGACAAGTCTTTTTTTTTTTTTTTTTTTTTGCTTTGCTTTATTTTGTATATGTTTTTCCTTTAAAAAAAAAGTTATTGGGTGATACAGGTTAATAAAATTATATAGGTTCCAAGTGTGTAATTCCACAACATATTGCACTGTGTATTTACCACTGAAAGCCAGCTCTTCTCTCACCATATGCTTGACCCCCTTTACCCTTTTTATTTTCTCTCTCTTTTTTTTTTTTTTGTATTTTTTCTGAAGCTGGAAATGGGGAGAGACAGTCAGACAGACTCCCGCATGCGCCCGACCGGGATCCACCCGGCACGCCCACCAGGGGTGACGCTCTGCCCACCAGGGGGCGATGCTCTGGGGCGTCGCTCTGCCACGACCAGAGCCACTCCAGTGCCTGGGGCAGAGGCCAAGGAGCCATCCCCAGCGCCCGGGCCATCTTTGCTCCAGTGGAGCCTTGGCTGCGGGAGGGGAAGAGAGAGACAGAGAGGAAGGGGGGGGGGGTGGAGAAGCAAATGGGCGCTTCTCCTATGTGCCCTGGCCGGGAATCAAACCCGGGTCCCCCGCACGCCAGGCTGACGCTCTACCGCTGAGCCAACCGGCCAGGGCCGACCCCCTTTACCCTTTAATACACTCCAACCCCTTTTGTTTCTTTGTCCTTTTGTCCATTTATTGCTTTCAGTTTTATATCTCGCAGATGAGTGAAATCATATGGTTCTTGTCCTTTTTTTTATCTGACTTGGTTTCGCTTAGCATGATAGTCTCAAGGTCCCCTGTGTTGTCGTCGCCGTGGCAGTATGTCATCCTTTCTGACGGCTGAGCAGTAGCCCATCGTATATATACTGTATGTACTCCGTCTTCTTTATCCGGTCCTCTGTCAAGGGACACTTTGATTGTTTTTATGTCCTGGCCACACTGAACAATGCTGCAATGAACAGAGGGTACCTATATCTTTCCACATAAAATTTAAACCCTTTTACATTAAAAAAAAAGAAAAAGAAATTGGAACTAGACTAAGAAAGGTGACGTTTCAATATATTCAGGCAAAACATATCAAGCTCAATATCCAAGGGAATCGGAAGCCCTTGGTAGCAGAGGGGCCCGCCGTGGCCTTGCCCAGAGCCGGGTCTCCATCAGACAGAGGACGGCAGGAAGCGCTGCTGTGGGCAGGGGGGAGGGGAGCCGCTGGGGCTTGATAAAACGCAGGGTTTTAGGCACCCTCCTCAGAGATTCGGATTCTGTAGGCTGAAGTGGGACTCAGGAATCTGCATTTTAAAATACACATTCTAGGGGATTTTGATTCAGGTGAGTACGCTCCTTATCAGACTTTGACAGACGTTTCTGCCGGGTCTCCACATTGGTCCTCTCCCCTCTGGCTGCGCACTGGTATCACGGGGAGGCTTTAATAGTGCGGAGTCTGGGCCCCAGCCCGGACACTCGGGTTTGCTGGGACCACGTGCTCCGACGTGCAGGGGAGGCGAGGAAACCACTCCCTGCACTAGGACTAGACTAGTCGGATGGAAGGTGGGCCCGGCTGGGACTGACTCATCACAGCGGTCAAACACAGACCGAGTGGAAGGGTGTATTTGTATAATTGATGGGAAAACGGTTTGCTGAGATTAATCATGTTTGTAACATTGTGAAGGGATCATATGAATCATTTACAGAAACAAATGGTTTGGGCGCTCTTGAAAGACCTCAGCACCGACTTGCACTTCACGTATGGAAAGTTGATTTTAACACCGCGCTTGTTCCAGGGACTACGGAAGAATGGCAGGTTTCTCTGTTCTCTCACATTGTTAGCTGTTATTATAGACTACAGTGAAGAAAACCGCATCTCCCCAGTCCTCCGGAACTAGTATTCCACAGCCCCACTCCCCAGTGTAGAGCGGCCTCACTGTTTCTTTATGACCGCCTTCTACATCCTGAGATTTGTGGATATCGCCAAGAAGAATGTGAATTTTGATTGGTTGTTATTAAACTACTAGAAAAAGAACATTGGCTCCTTCAGTAACTAGCTTTTTCCTAATTAATTTTCTATGTAAACTATTCACACATAACAAAAAGGCGCATGAGCAATACAGCAAATGCCTCTGCATCCCTAGCTTTTCTGGTCTCCCCCCCCCCCCGAGTTATTTTCTATTGTTGATAGACTCAACCAAATAATTCGACACTGGTGGTACCAGTGAAGGTATTAACTGTAGACTGGTTCTGCCTGGTCCCTGGTCCTCTAGCGCAGTGGTCCTCAACCTTTTTTGGGCCACGACCGGTTTAATGTCGAAAATATTTTCACAGACTGTTCTTTAGGGTGGGACGGATAAACGCACAAAATAAAATTATGCGACCGGCATAAAGACCGTGGTATTTTTAAATATAATTGTCGAACTTACGAGACGAGCAGCAAGAGTGAGTCTTAGATGGATGTAACAGAGGGAATCTGGTCATTTAAAAAAAAAAAAACATCGTTCAGACTTAAATATAAATAAAATGGAAATAATGTAAGTTATTTATTCTTTCTCTGCGGACCGGTATCAAATGGCCCACGGACCATTACTGGTCCGTGGCCCGGGGGTTGGGGACCACTGCTCTAGCGGACACGGACTCGCACTGTGTCCTGCAGGGAGAGGGCTTCCCGGCGCTGTGGGGACGGTTCCCGGCCGGGGCAGGGAGCGCCACGATCTGGCTGGATTCTGAGACTGGGCTGCAAGTGAGGCGAGGGACAGCAGGGCTTGATCTGTTCTCTCTGACAGTAAAATGCTGCAGGAATTAATATGATCATAGCCTCAACTAGTCAACCTGCATTCCGGATTCAGCTAATCCCAGGAAATAGCTGAGATGAATTCATTCCGGATTCAGCTAATCCCAGGAAATAGCTGAGATGAATTTCCACGAGGCAAATGTAGTAGAACCCAAGTCGAATGGAGAGAGGTTTTGGGAGTGTTTTCTGTAGCTGTTCTGATGTGTCTGTGTGTACGTGTGTGTGTGTGTGTGTGTGTGTGTGTGTGTTGCACATTCGCGTCTCCTCTCTTCTTCTTATAAGGACGCCGGTCAGACTGGATCAGTGTCTACGCCAGTTAGCGTGACCTCATTTTATCTGATTACATCGACAAAGACCCGGTTTCCAAGTCGGGTCACGTTCTGAGGTGCTGTGGGCGTTTGGGCTTCGATGCTGCTTTTTAGAGAATGGCGGTCCGCCCGTAGCACGTAGCACGTAGCCCGTAGCCCATAGCCCGTAGCACGTGCAGTCGGGGCCCTGAAAGAGGCCGTTCTGTCTGGCGCCACTGCCTGGCGGTGAGTCACGGCCCAAGGCCTTCAGGGAAGGGAAGCCGGACTGAGGTTTGGTCGTCAGCTTAGCAGGCATTTTGTCCAGATTGGTCAGTGGGGACCCTCCGTTCAGGTAAATCGTTTATGAGATAGAAAATGGGAATTTGGAGGGGCCCATGTCAGGTCTCGTCGGAGGTAAATAAAGGGTCACTGGCGAGTGTTAGATGTCGGTCACATGTGGAAGGTGGTCCCTCGCCATGAGTCATTTCCTGGAGTACCACAGGGTGGGCAGTTTCTCTGTCATCTCTGTTTTCCAGGGCCCCGGGGCTCCAGGAAAAGTCACCACTGCCAAGCTCTTTGAAAATCTGATGAGAATTATGAGAACTTTCTTTCGGGGGGGAGGGGAATATATATATATATTTGCATACAATTTCAGTGGATTTTTTAATTTAATTTAATTTAATTTTTTTATTGATTTTTTTTTTTAGAGAGAGGGGGAGAGAGAGAGAGAGAAAGGGGAGGAGCAGGAAGCATCAACTCCCATATGTGCCTTGACCGGGCAAGCCCAGGGTTTCGAACCAGCGACCTCAGCGTCCCAGGTCGACGCTTTATCCCACTGCGCCACCACAAGTCAGGCTTCAGTGGATTTTTTTAGACCCTTTTAATGCTTTTTGTGCTCTAGTGGTCCATAGGTTCCAGGTTAAGGCAAAAACAAAACAAAGCAAAACCCCCAAAACAAAGAAAGGCAAGGACAAGGGAAAGTGCGGGTGTATCCGGGTGGTGGCAGGCAGCCCTGCTGGGAGGGGTGGTAGGTGCAGGGAGTGTCGTAGTGGGTGTGGCTGGAAAGGTATGTCGGGCCAGAGTCCCCAGGGCGCTTCACAGGTCGGCAGTGAGGAGGCCAGGCTGTTTCTGAGCAGGTGAATAGCGTTTCCAAGGTTGCACTTCGGGAAGCTTTTATTTTGACAGTGGCATGCGGGATTTATTGAAATGAGGGAAAGAGGGATGGTAGGGAGACACCTTAGAAAGTTATTGCGGTAAATTCTGATGTCACACACACGGACAGAGTCATCACTTTTGCTTTAATATCTGTAATATTAAAGCAGTAAAAGCCCTTAGCTATGTGGTCATTAAGGACTTCGTTTCTCCTCGGAAACTCACAGAACCTTCTTGTATCAGTCTGCTAGGGCTGCCGAAAAAAGTACCACAGACGGGAGAGCTCACATTTTAGAAGTTTATTTCTCGCAGTCCCGGAGTCTGGAAGTCCGAGATTAAGAGGGTTGGCAGGTTTGGTTTCTGCTGAGACCTCTCTTCCTGACTTGCAGATGGCCACCTTCGCACTGTGTCCTTACGTGCTCTTTCCTCTGTGTGTGACCAACCCCGGAGTGTGTCCTCCTCTTAAATCCTACTGGATTAGAGTCCAACCCTAATAATCTTATTTTAACTTCATCAACTTCTTTCAAGACCTTATCTCCAAATAGGGTTACATCCTGAGGTACTTGGGAGTAGGGACTGCAACATGTGAATTTGGGGGGGAGACACAACTGAACCTGTAACCCTTCTCAAGGGACAGATGCCCATCAGAGCAGGAGGCTGGCGTTTCTCCCAGGATTATGCCGGGATCTCTGCCAGGAAGGCTAAAGAAAACAGTAGGTGTCTACAGAAGGCAGCCACCGGGCCCCAGCACATCCAGGAAGACCCCCGCCTCGGTTCATCACAAGCAGCAAAGTGATCGACAGGAGCCTTAATGAAAGGGGCGCTGGTGACGGAAGCTCAATGGCGGACGTTTAATTAGTTGGGGTGAGGAGAATGTCACCCGTGTGGCCAGCGTGTGGATTGTAGTAATATCCATAATTATAATTCTGATATAAAAATAATTTGAGCCAAAAGATAGGTGAAAAAAAAAATCAAGTGACAATGCTGTCCGGTTTTGCCCAACCCTTCCGCTGGCCGTTCCTTGAATGCGTTCTAAATTTATTTCCTTTCTATTGTTACTTCTGCTGGTGATGTCTCTTGGGGGCAATGGCCTTCTCAGACCCCCATTCAGGCCCAGGTGGTGTGGGTGACCCTGTGTAGCACCCACAGGCTGAGAGTGTGTCCATCCAGCTGAGTCACTTCAGTTCAGGAAACAGTCCCAGCCAGCTCCCTATTAGCTTTCATCAGTCTGCTTTCTCAGGTGTGAGGAAACTTCACCTTGGTGACCTTTCTCTCCCTCTCAAGTTCATAATAAGAAAAGAACCCTTAATGACTCGATCTCACAAGGCTTCTCCTTGCTGACGGACAATGGAGAGGACGGAACAACAGTGCAGCCCGGGTCTGACCCACGGAAGGAGAGAATAGCAAACAAAGCTGATTTACTTATTCATAAACTCATTGCCGTTGAATCCAGGCGTTCTTAGAATTGGAAATAATGGGAAAGCCGGCTGGCGTGTTTTTCTGTGCCTGGCGTTCTGATCAGGGCCTTTCCTTCTATGCGTTGTCTTAAGCAACCCCAAACAACTTTGTGAGTTAAATTCTGGGATTACCTACATTTTAAGGCTTAGAGAGACGGGACACTTGCCTTGCATTATATAGCTGGAAAGGATCCAGGGCAGCAGGACTTGAACCCGAGATGGACAGATTTCAAAACCTGGGCCGTGTTTCTGGTTTCCACCCTGATTCTGCTCTTTTGGACGAGACGAACCTGTCGAACGCAGAGGCAGCAAACACAGCATGTCCAGCGGTCTCGCTGTTTGTCACGTCTGAGAACCCTGCACGGAAGACCACCTAGGGATTCGGCGGCTGACAAGTCGCGTCGTTAACTGGTAATAACCAGCATAAAATTATTGTCGGTGGGTCCTATTTTCATAGTCCGTTGTCGTCAGAGATGCTGAAGGAGAGGATTGGTTGGTGGCGCACGGCTCCCCGTTTGAAACCCTGATCAGCATCTAGTCTCCGCTCCTCTTTTCATCCATTCGGTGACCTGAATGCAGAAGCTCAGTACGCCGTCTGTGATGGTGTCAGTCGTAGCTCTTCGCGGAGTGTCTAGAGCACTTCACTTCCACCAGCTGTGCCTTTGAGGACCTGGGGTGCTTTTCTCCCTCTGGGCACTCTCGAGGCTTTGATGGTGCCCCGGTGGAGCTGCCGTTAGACTGAACATCGGTTCAGCTTGTCCTTTGTAAGTGACTTCATACTGAAAACCAAGTCACTGAAAACCACGGCGGCCTCCAAGGGCTTCAAGGACTGATCCAGAAATGATCAAATCGCTCATTTCTGAGTAACATAATTGCAAATCAAGGGATAGTAAGTTTATCTACTTTTTTTTTTTTTTTTTTTTACCTGATTAAAGTTTTAGCTAATCTCAAAGCCACTTTGATATTTATTGTCATGAAAACTTTTGAGGAAAGGATTTAAAGATATTTGGGTGTGTAGATGAACTACCTATTATGTATAACGCCTCTGAGTTTGATTCCGTTTCCCTGTGAGTGTATTGTGACTATGGATTATGGTATTATCATTACTGCCTTGTTATGAAAAGTCACAGTTAGGTGATATGTTATGAAGCCGATCCAAGCTACGCGCTTTCCCTCACTACATTCGGAGAAATGATGTATCAGGCCGTCAACTTCAGGGGGCAGAGGCCTTCCTGAAGTGGTTAATGGACATTATATATATATATATATTTGGACATTACATTTTTTTTCCATTTTTTCAATGTGTTTGAAAAAGCTTTGAGTTTATTTACTTTTCTTAGAAAGTATGTTTTGTATCTTCATAAAGATAAAAACGTTTGGAGTTTTCACGACAGTGGGAAAAAAAATGGTGGGGGCTCCAGCTGTAGAAAAAAGTGACAATGTTGCTGAGAAATCAGCGTTTCTCCAAAAGTGAAATTTCCAGATAAATGAAGCTTACGTCTTTAAACAGTTGAAACCTTCTTTGTTAGCATCAACTTCTAAATCGTTTTCTGTGCTTCCTGACCATGCAGTAAATCATGGAATAGGGGATGGATATGTTGATGTTACCTAGTTAAAATCTCCAACTCTGGAGCAGGACTTTCTGGGTCCATGTTTTCTTCTACCACTTGTAACTGTGTTCCCTTGGCAACTCATCAACCCACTGGCCTCAGTGTCCTCATCGATAAAGGGGGATAAGGACAGTGTCTTTTTAGTAGGTGCGTTGGGAGGACTAAATGAGTTCCTATATGTCACATGCCTGGTTCACACTGGGCACACACAAATGTAGTTGTCGCTATACTTTTGTTTCACTTTATGAGCATAACTTAGCTGCTGTTCTGTGCTCTAACACACCCGGGGTCTGTGATGCTCACTTTCTTCCTTCTCCTGACTGCTGTGGACCGTATTCCTCCCCCACTGTCACCTGCCTCTTGTTTCCCCTTCTGTCACTGACTCATTTCATGGTAGGGAAGAGGATTTTCTTTTTGAGGATGACAGACCTGGCTTCTGTTTCCGGCTTTATTACTTACCGACTCTGAGACCTTGGGCAGAGGGTATTATTGAACCTTTCTAAGCCTCTGTTATCTTACGTGTGTATAAACTGGGCTAGTTGTGCCTTGCTCAGAGGAAAAGCAGGTAAGATCTGGACGTGGTGGTTGGCATGTAGTGATAATAGCTGCTGTGATTACCGTTAATTATTATTTATGCATTGTTGGTTGGGGAAGACCCTGAAGGTAATCTCGTGCTTTTCCTACAAAGTGAAGTTTACATACATACGTACGTGCATACATACATACATACATACAATACATATATACACATACACACACATATACATCATGGACTAATAAGTATGTATATGTGTGCGTGTGTATATATAACTTTTTTTCCTTTACCTTTTCTGGTTCCAAGCTGAGGCAAGCAGATATTTTACTATGTATAGGCAGCTATTATCATGCATTCATACCTTTCAGGTAGTTCATGAAATAAAATAATGAAATACTAGATGTAAAAGTGATCAGACTGGAAATTATTATAGTCATTTTATATCCAATATTTTAAAATTATTTAAAAATGCAGTACCAGCTTATTTACCTAGCACACGATAGGACTCTTTGCACGAGTTTGCAGATACCTGAACATTCCTCCTTAAATTCTGGTAGTCTTCTTTGTAGTCATTTTTAAGGAATGGTCCCCTAGTGCACTATCTACGTCAGTGGAGAATACAGAACATAATTTAGCCATTTTGTTGAGTCAAGGGCATTAACTGTGGATTGTTCAGTCACCCAGTGAAGGAAGGTGTAGGATGTTGCCTCTCCACCTTGTGGCCCCAGATGGTCAACTTGTTGGTTCCATGCTTTCACCTTTTATAGATTTTCTTTTCTTGCTTCTTCTTACTCCAAGCGTCACTCGTGTTTATGTCGCTGACCCAGCCTGTTGCTTCTAATTTATTTTGGTTTGGCTAACCAGATAACTAATTTTGTTAGGTTTGTCTGCAAAATGAGAATGAATACAGTATGCTTGGCTGTTTAATGAATTCTAAATTAGGTTAGGATTTTCAGCTATGTTCACAGCCTATACTAACTAACTAGGTGAATTACTATATTTAATTTGGATTAGATTCGGAGACCATTAAGAGGTGTTAACACCAAAACACAAAATTGAAAAAGGGGAATGTCATATCATGTAGCTCGTATGACAGTTACTGAATTGGCATAACTCCAATTTACTGAATTAAGCAAATCTACTAATTGTGTTAACCTTAGTCTACTCACAAAAAGAGTATAAAATATGCAGTGTAAAAATCTGAAAGGCAACCGTAGCCTCACGACGGGTGGAGGAACTGTCTGTAAAGTCAGAATTCATGTGCTGGGCTGCGTGTCCTCTTTTGGTCACTCAGGCACCAGCTTTGTGACGCTGGTGTATGGTGAGCTACATTTTCACGTGGTGTGAGGGCCCTTGGAAATGGGTCTTCATGAAGAAGACAGAGGTTGCACTGAGAATTGCTGAGCCATTCTAGCATCACAGATAGAGCGCAGTTAAGAACTGTTTAGTGTGGTTCCATTTTGCATCAGTATATGTTTTTCTTAGGAAGGAATTGGTAGAGACCTTTGTGTAAGTGAATTGCTTTTGCCTGGTGTCATCTTCTTTCTAGACTAAAAGTATTTTCTCCGTTGGGTCTCCCACACCTGGAAGCACTTTATGTAACACCATTCAAGTGTTCCAACTACCTCCACAAATTTTGAAGAGTTTTGGATCCACTGTTTCCTGGCCAGTCGTACATGTGATTTAAAAGAAATGTCATGATCTCTTTGCATGTTATCTAAGGCTGGTGGGCTCTGAGATCACTGGGTGTATCCCTGGCTCGTGCAGGAGAAGTGGGGTCATCTTCACTCGAGAGATGCAGGAACCAAGCCTCAGGCTCAGGACCAGAGGGAGGGAACTGGGGCTCTGACCCGGGTCCCTTTTCATGTTTACAACACACTCTTTTTCTCTGGTTTCTTTCTGAAATATAGAAATAAATCACTTAAAAATTCAAACAATTTTTTATTTTTTGTTAAAAATTAGTGTATAGAGGGATACAACTAAAGTGTTTGAGGAGTTCAACAGACCTTTTCAGAGGGTTGCAAGTTGTTGAGAATGGTTGTATCTAAGACAATCTAATTTTAAAAATTACAATTAATTTTTCATTATCTAAATGATGAGAAACTTACTTGGAATAATCATCACAGGTGACAAAGGTTTAATTCACATGGTACACAAATCAGTTTTTAAAATAATTTTATAGAATTAGGTTCCAATTATTTGAATAAACTAGATCTAAGTCCTGGAAACTACAACTATGTCATAATCTCTCTTTTAGAATGCAAGTTTATTGTTGGGATCACAAGAAATTCTTTTTCTTTTTAACGTTATCATTCATCCAATTCTGAGTTTTGTTTGAGATGAATCTTATATTGAGCTTCCAGAAATAAGATCAAGTGAGATAAATGAGTTTCTATTTATTGAATTTGTGTGTTTTGAAATTAGTGTGAAGCTGAAATGCATGCTTTTCATTCCTTGATCTCTCCATGATGGCTGTGCCTTGGTGCCCTGGCCAGTGTTCTCTCTTCTGCGGCAGTGTTCTTGTTTCTGGGCACAGAGAGGGCACGGAGGGACAAGTACACTCTCCGTGAAGGGGTACGAGTGGGCTGCAGTGAGGAGTAATGTTTGTGCTTTCACTTTGATCTTGTCACCCTAGATCATAGACGCCCACTTTCGAACTGATTATCGCTCTAAGCATCAGAGCTGGTTTGTGTTTACCGTAGAGTTGGCTAATGGGAGAAAAAAAAAATCAGTAATAAGTAAATGATGTGTTTGCTTCAAGTAAGGGCCAGAAGTCACCATGACACCGTATGACAAAGGTTTAAGATGGGTTGAATGAGAAAAGGACGTGGAAGGATTCAATATCACATGACTCACAGTGGGCCGGAGAAGCCATGGTGGCCTGTGGTGGCGACATCAGAGGGCAAGCTCCAGGAGACCTCCGTGGAACAAGGTTGCCTTGTGGATAGCCAGCTGGCTATAGCAAAATATCCTCTTCCACATTAAATTTATTTAAATTTGATTAGTTTTTTCATTTTTAATAAAATATTCTTTTGTATCAATTTGAGTCACAATTTCAACTTAGGTCAGCATTGGGTGCCTGTGTAATTGTTTGCCAGTGACAGGAGTCCCCTTATTTCTCAAATGTGATCAAGTACTCTGCTCCGTGCTATCCTCGTCACTCCGATTCCTACCTGCAGGCCAGGTCCAGCCACAGGATTCAACCCGCAGGGGCCCAGACTCTTCACTGGGTCCTACCTCTCTGCTCTTCCTGTAGCTGCTTGCACTGTCGTGACTCCAGAGAGAAATTTCTTTCTTGCCACCAGTAGCATCGTGAAGGGATGACCACTAAAGAAACCCTGCCGGCCTGACCTGTGGTGGCGCAGTAGATAAAGCGTCGACCTGGAAATGCTGAGGTCGCCGGTTCAAAACCCTGGGCTTGCCTGGTCAAGACACATATGGGAGTTGATGCTTCCTGCTCCTCCCCCCTTCTCTCTGTCTCTCCCTCTCCTTTCTAAAATGAATAAATTAAAATATATTAGAAAAAAAAAAGAAACCCTGCCCTTGTCACTGCATTAAATTTAATAATTAAAAAAAAAAAGAAAAAAAGAAAAGAAACCCTGTCCCTTGTCCTCGGGAACAATTCTGAACCCTTGCACTGGGCCATTGGAAAACATACTGCAGAGTGGGTGGTGTCCCTAACTGTCCCGCCTTGTGAAAGACTGGGGCTCTGAGCCCTGTGCGCACCCCTCCCTGCTTGTTAGCAGCTGTTTCCTGTACTCAGAACTGAGCCACAGACACGGGGTTGGCACAGGCTCTCAAGGAAGAACTGATTCTGTGAAGAAACCATCCTGGTTCACAGCTGCATCTGCTGCGACTTCAAAAACCAGCTTCCACTGGCCCTTTGGAAAAGCACCTTCCTCAGGACGGACAGGCTCCCGCTTTCTAGGAATGCTTGAAGGTATCCGTTCTGCTTCCAAAACATGGCTCTGCTTGCTGTTCATGGGGCTCCCGGGGAATAAAAGAAAATTAGAAGAGCAGAAGGTCATGCGAAGGATCAGAAGACAGAGTTTGAACTGTGTTCAAAGAATGGTCAGCATTTAGCACCTTTGTACGTCGCTGGGACATGATTTTTTTAAAAAACAAATTTGGGTGATTTCCATGTAATACTCCAAGAATAAAGCGCTGTGATCAATGTTGCTGCTGGTCCCGATTGTGCTGAAGTCTTAAACAACTATGCCTACAGAACGTTCAACTTCAAGTGACTGTGTAAATAGAATTTCATAATCATCACATAAAGTCCTGCCACACTGTGCCTTTAATTCCCCCAGCCAGCCGTGAGGACAGTGGGGATGCCCCTTGAGTCACATAAGAGGGAACTGACTGCAGTTGCTGTCCATTCAGTGGAGGAGGTGGGGCTCCCCCCCCCCCCCCCCCCCCCGGGGTCCAGGCTCTTCGTGCTGCACTTGGCCTCCTCTGGTGGAGAGAGAGCCCTGGTCTAGCCCAAGGAAAACTGCAGAAAAGCCCTTGGGTCTATAGAGCTTCCTCTCAACCGCGGCTCCGCCCATGAAGTGTCCTGTAGGAGAGACTAGAAAGAGCTTAGGAAGGAGGACAGAGAGAAGGCCGGGCGCAGGTTGAGCGTGGAGCTGGCCTCACGTCACTTGCTCCCAGGGGAGTGGACACAGAGAGGCCAGGCAGGTTGAGAAAACTCTGACATTCCATCTAGTTGTGTGTCATGTCTGCCCCTCAACCCACCCACCCCCCTGCCCCAGGTATCTCAAATCCCCAAATACCTGTACTCATTTTCAAATATAAATCTCCCGGTCTCGTCAGTACCAGACACAACATTATTTTTGCCTTACTCCTCCTCCCTTGCTTTGTCTGTGACATAAAGCCCTTCCATTAGCCTCTGCAGTCAGGAGTTTGAGGCTCAGCAGTTGTGGAGAGGGGCTGGAATGAAGACAAATGACTGTCAGACTTAATAGTATCTGTGAGTCGTCATCCGTTTCCAAAATGTGTGCTTGGATTCACCCACTCAGACGGTTCGCTCTGCAAAATGAACGACTCAAAGAGAAAAACACCTAAAATTCTAGCAGCTCCTGACTTTTTGAGAAGGGTTTAACCACTCACTGTCCCACATACCGTGTCTGTGGTGTGCGTTAACTTTTCTGGGTCTCGGACGTGTCACCCAGGAAGTGGAGTCCACCGTCCTTGCCTGAGACAGCATTCCTGTTGGGTTTAGAAATACTGCTTGGGGGTGTAGCGCAGGGTCGTAAAGGGTGAAGAGGGCCAAAAATACATGGCGACGGAAGATGATCTGACTGTGGGTGGTGGGCACACGATGCCATATACCGACCGTGTACCATAGAAACGGACACGTGAAACCTATGTGATCTTATTAACTGAAAACAAAACGTAAAGGAACCTCGTTTGTAACTAACGCTCGTAGCACGGCCGCAGGACACTCGCTCAGGACGTGAGGACCGCTGCCGTCGGCTCTCTTTCCCACACCGGGCGCCGAGTGTGCCGTGGCTCACGGGCTGGGTGTGCCGGGACCACAGCCGGGTGCTCTGTCTGCCTCTTTGGCGGCCGTCGGCTTGAAGGCCTGACTTTGCCATTTCCAGTAGGATACGCCGGTTGTCAGATCACGGCACATGCTGCCGGGGGTCCTTGGAGATCCCACTGGATTTTATTTCTTCCCTTTACCAGCAAAACTTCTGTTTTTGGAAGCAATATTTATAGAATGAGCTGTCGATTAAATTGTATTGTGTTCAGCAGAATGAGATTTTTTTTTAATGGCTTTGTTTGCCAAAAACCTTCCCTGCAGACAAGGAGGACCTGATAACCCGATCTCCTGTCAGACATTTTGCAATGCAAATGTTGGAAGGAGGACACAAATGTGACTGAATTTTCAATAGAGCTTCGCCATTGTTTTCTGTTAGCAAGTCAGTAGTGCTTTTTGTCTTCAAGGTGTGAACACATATTTCAGTCTAAGATCATTTTCTGTATTGGACTAGGTGTACGGTATTTTTCCTCACCGAGAAGGAAGGAAGGGGGCCGGAGCCTCGAAGTGTGGAATAATAAAAGGCTTTATTGAGTACAGAGCCCACTTCCCGCCCAACGAGGTTCCCTGGCCCCGAGGAAAGATGGAGGCCAAGGAAGTCGCAAGTGGTGACCCGCGTGGGAGATATTTAAAGGGTCCCTAGGGTTGTCAAGCTAATATGATTTGGTGAAATCTCACTGGCTGGCAGACGGTTGCTTTTTTCCAAAGGGCTCCTGGGAAGTTTCTTTTGGCGCGCTTGGTTGTGGGCGGTCCCAGCCAAAGTTTTCGGGTCTGACCTTTCCCATTATCCACCGACCTTACACTAGGTTCTTGCTCTATAACACAAAGTAATGGAGCTTGGGCTGCCACCTTTATGAAGGTTTCTCATTAATTCACTCAGTTTTCCCTCTGTATGTGCCTAGACGTGATAAAATAGATTCACAGAATTATTCATAGGATCTAGAGGTCAGCACAAAACACTGAACTTAACTGGTTTGGAGCTCACTGTGCCCCACATTGGACCGAACAGAACCAGGGCCGAGCCCCTCAGTGTTGGCAGGCCCCGTCTCGGGCCGTTCCTGCAGAAGTGCAAAGGACAGTGAGCCCGGAATGTTCCAGCCAGGGCTGGGCCCCGAGTTGGTGGCTGGACCACAGTGTAGCAACCTTCAGAGGGCAGCTCTCTGGGGGGACCCCCCCCGGGACAGCTGGGCGATCCAAACCCCGAGTCAGCTGATGCCCTGCACCCAGAATGCGGCACCCAGAGCCCCGCACCCAGAGCCCTGCACCCAGAACACCACACACAGAGCCCTGCACCCAGAACCCTGCACCCAGAGCCCTGCACCCAGAACACTGCACCCAGAGCCCTGCACCCAGAGCCCTGCACCCAGAACCCTGCACCCAGAGCCCTGCACCCAGAACACTGCACCCAGAGCCCTGCACCCAGAACCCTGCACCCAGAGCCCTGCACCCAGAACCCTGCACCCAGAGCCCTGCACCCAGAACACTGCACCCAAAACCCTGCACCCAGAACACCATACCCGGAACCCTGCACCCAGAGCCCTGCACCCAGAACACTGCACCCAGAGCCCTGCACCCAGAGCCCTGCACCCAGAACCCTGCACCCAGAGCCCTGCACCCAGAATACTGCACCCAGAGCCCTGCACCCAGAGCCCCGCACCCAGAATACTGCACCTAGGGCCCCGTACCCAGATCCTCACATCCAGAGCCCCGCACCCAGAGCCCTGCACCCAGAGCCCCGCACCCAGAGCCCTGCACCCAGAGCCCCGCACCCAGAGCCCTGCACCCAGAGCCCTGCACCCAGAGCGCCGCACCCAGAATACTGCACCTAGGGCCCCGTACCCAGATCCTCACATCCAGAGCCCTGCACCCAGAATACTGCACCTAGGGCCCCGTACCCAGATCCTCACATCCAGAGCCCTGCACCCAGAGCCCTGCACCCAGAGCCCCGCACCCAGAATACTGCACCTAGGGCCCCGTACCCAGATCCTCACATCCAGAGCCCCGCACCCAGAGCCCCGCACCCAGAGCCCCGCACCCAGAGCCCTGCACCCAGAGCCCCGCACCCAGAGCCCCGCACCCAGAGCCCTGCACCCAGAGCCCCGCACCCAGAATACTGCACCTAGGGCCCCGTACCCAGATCCTCACATCCAGAGCCCTGCACCCAGAATACTGCACCTAGGGCCCCGTACCCAGATCCTCACATCCAGAGCCCTGCACCCAGAGCCCTGCACCCAGAGCCCCGCACCCAGAATACTGCACCTAGGGCCCCGTACCCAGATCCTCACATCCAGAGCCCTGCACCCAGAACACCACACCCAGAGCCCTGCACCCAGAATACTGCACCTAGGGCCCCGCACCCAGATCCTCACATCCAGAGCCCTGCACCCAGAATACTGCACCTAGGGCCCCGTACCCAGATCCTCATATCCAGAGCCCTGCACCCAGAATCCCGCACCCACAGCCCCGCACCCAGAACACCACACCCAGAGCCCTGCACCCAGAACACCATACCCAGAGCCCCGCACCCAGAACACCGCACCCAGAGCCCTGCACCCAGAACACCACACCCAGATCCTTGCACCCAGGGCCCTGCACCCAGAACACCGCACCTAGGGCCCCGCACCCAGAGCCTGTACCCAGAGCCCTGTACCCAGAGCCTGTACCCAGAGCCTGTACCCAGAGCCCCACACCCAGAGCCTGTACCCAGAGCCTGTACCCAGAGCCTGTACCCAGAGCCCCACACCCAGAGCCTGTACCCAGAGCCTGTACCCAGAGCCCCACACCCAGAGCCTGTACCCAGAGCCCCACACCCAGAGCCTGTACCCAGAGCCTGTACCCAGAGCCCCACACCCAGAGCCTGTACCCAGAGCCCCACACCCAGAGCCTGTACCCAGAGCCTGTACCCAGAACCCCACACCCAGAGCCCCACACCCAGAGCCCCACACCCAGAGCCCCACACCCAGAACCCCGCTCTCCCTGACCTGCAGCGTCCTTGTTGGCAGTGGCCACCCCACCAGACACTGTTTCCATCAGAGTAAATCTCTCCCTAAGACACCTTCTTTTTTAAATTGTTTTTAACTGAGGTATAATTGGCATGTAACATATTTGTTTCAAACGTATGACACAATAATTCTATTTTGTATACATTGCAAGATGATCACCGCAAAGCCCCCATTTCTCTGATCAAAATCTATATCTGTGACTCAGATTCTCCCTGAGAATCCTCAGTAGTCAGTGCTGCCAGGAAAAGACTATCCTGCTTTCATATATGGGAAAGGTAAGGAGTGAGAAGTTACTGTCATTCACCAAGAGCTAAGAAGTATTCGATGGCCATACAGGGATTTGAACGACTGGTGGGGGACTCTGTAGTGCAACTGACTTCACTTTGCAACCATGTTTGACTATTTCTCATTGTCATCGACCCTCTGCCAAAAACCCAGGAGAGATAGTGTAACAAAAATGACAAGCTGACGATGCAAAGCTTTCATCCTTTTTATCTGCACGTTGGCAGTAAGGGCTTCGAAGGGGCCTGTCGGTCTGTAGACCATGCAACTTAGCACCTGAGTTATTCATGTTTCCTGTCAACACTACTGAGAAGGAGGGTAGGTGGAGACAGGTTCGTGGAACCGGGTGTGAGTTGTGCGCTGTCACGTCGGGACCCTGCCGATTCATATAACCTTACAGGACCTTGGCATCCCTCTTTGTAGTGTGGGGTAAAACCTTCCAGTTTGCCTGCCTCTCAGGGTGTTTGTGGGATATTGTCAACTTACTTGATTTTCAATCATTGATCAATAGCTTTATTCTCTCTGTGGTCTGTATACTGTTCTCTCTTAAAATCTCAGCTATTTGGCTCTCTTAGGAGACAGAGACTAGTGAATAGCCGAGCTTTCCGGACTGTTGAGCTTTCTACAATTCTAAGTGGCAGAATTTTGAAAATTTGCCTGTTTAAAGAAAATCATTTATAAAATGACACACGCAAGGATGAGTTTTTAATGTATTATGCTACAACTCCAGTTCTGATATAAGCCAGAGGTTCTGGAACCAAATTTTTTGGTTCATGGGGGTCTCAACATCAGAGTACCCTTCTTAAAATAGTGCCTTAGGCCAAAAGAAATAGCTAATGGTTCCATTTATGAAGTGATGTTAAAGAAAAATCTGAAAACAGATTGGATTTAGGACCGTTGCAGTAGGGGAAAGAGACCTCCCTAGAGAACCAGGCTCATTCCGTCCTGGGGTGTATTCCTGTGGAAGGTTTCGAGTCCTTGTGGGCAACTCTGTTTTCATCCAGAGAGCCTAGAGGGATGTCATTCCTTCCGCTGGTTCTGCAGGCCTGCTGCTCGATTTATCTCCAGGCCACCAGTCTCTTTGTAAGCAGACATGTTGGCTCTGAGCGGCGTTACGTGTGGACTCAGGTGAGGAAGTCCCCCTCTTCTCCTGGGCTCAGGACCACGTTCCCCATCTGCACATGATTTCTGGAACCAAGACCTCAGCTCTAGGGTTTTATTTCCAGGTCCATGACCCCTGTGGTCAATGCAGTGGCATCTGCTAATGGCACCGGTTGTGGGTTCTCTATTCTTACTGTTTCTGAAACCTGAGGACTTCCCCTTCGCCGCCTCCTTTGAATCAAAGCGTCTTCTCTTATATCTGATATAGTTCTATGGTTTTTAGCTGGAGAAGAGCCTGCTCAGCACGTCAATGTGTTATAATTAAAGTCTTGAATGATGAAATTTGCCATCAAAAGAGCTCTTCTTTTCTGCCTGCCCAGGGCATTGACATATGCAGGAAAAGTCATGGTGTCTATAGTCTTGAAGCATTAGCTCAACTCACACCGTCCAACTTGGCGAGCGTTATTCAGCGCGATGGGTTTCATCAGCATTCTAAAACCCATCCGAGGATGCTCTGTGCTCAAAAAATGAGTGTCCCGAACACCTTGAACTCTACATGGTTGGGCCTTGCTGACAGCTTTCCCACCCTTCTCATTTCATGACTTAATTGGAAACGCTCAGCATTTGCGTTTCTAGAGGCCATGTGGACGATTGGTACCGTAGCGTGTCTTCGAGCCGCAGTACCTCTGTTGCACCGCTCTGTGGACCCCACTACCCAGGCAGCAGCTCTCTACCGACTTAGGTCTCGCCTGTCCTGGGGGCGGAAACCCCTCTGTGTCTCAGAAGGCAATGCACTGGGGGGGGGCGCCACAGGGCCCCCTCCTCCGCTTCCCTGGAGAGCTGTCCCGTGCCCACGGGGCTGCAAAACTGAGGCCGGCCGGGTTCCCACCCCTCGTCCCTCCACTGTCCGCCTCGACTCCCAGACTGTACAGACTCTAGTCTGTTGCTGACGGTTCTTGGTTCTGTGCATTGCAGCCCCTGCCTCGTTCTAGTTGGTAGGGTTTTTATGAAAGGGTGACCTCTTCGGCCGTCGGCCCTGTTTTTCTCTTCCTTCGTTGCTTTCTCTTTTGTTTCTTCTGTCTTTTTAAAATTTCCAGAGTCCCCTCAGCTTCCCCGTGGAACATTACCTGCCTTTTTACTAGACGCTGTTCGCCACCCCGAGGGCGTCTTTCCTGCCAAGCGCTGAGCTGGTGATCTGAGCACGCGCGCAGGGTGCGGGCCTTCGGTGTCTGATGATTAAGAAGCGATCGCCGATGGACAGCCAGGGCCTGCTCTTTGGGCGGCTGGAATTTTACTCTTTTCCCTTCCAGGTCTCTTTCTTAAAGCGACGGCTTCTTTCTGGGTAAACGAGTTTGGACAGAATGAAGATTTTCAATTTCTCCGCTGAGTCATTGATCCTTGTCCTAATACCCAGGAGCAGATGGGTATTAAAATTAGAGCAGCTGTTCCCACTTAAGGTTAGAGGTGCTGAAAAGGCAGCAGGGGGAGTTCTTGTGATCGCATAGAAGAAAACGCCTCAAAGCTGTCAGGAGGCCACGCGGGTACACAAGCACGCGAAGCCCTCTCTGGCTTAAAGCAACAGCCTTCCCCGGGACGGACGGCGGCCCTGGTGTCTCTGCCCTTTCCCCTGCTTTCCTGGGCACCCACAGAGCTCTCTGTCACCCCACTTTTCCCTAAGAACCCGGGCTACCAGGCCTGGCTGACATGAAGTCCGGCTGCCAGGTTGGAAATGCTCTGATGCTTGGAGCAAAAAGAATGAAGGATGGTCTGAAAGAAGGCAGTGCCCGTCCTTTGTTTCGAACGATACATCCTCAAGGCCCACCCTGTGCCTGGGTTGGCGGCTCCCTGCTGCCTCCCACGGGCGTCATCTGTCATTTCCACCTCTACCTGTGGGGTCCCCAACAAGAGTAGAAAAGGCTCTTTCGAAAGTGGGAGTCCCCACGCTGGTTTAACACATTTGGTTGGCTTCCCGAGGCTTCGAGGACAGATGCCACACCCATTAGAATAATGCAGAGGCCACTGTATCCGGGCTCCTGTGGGCTTCGCTGGCCTCCCCAGGCTGTGGGAAGTCTCCGTGGAAGGTGCCGGCAGCTCATCATCGGAGAGAAAGGCGGGAAGGAGACTTTTTTTTTTTTTTTTTGTATTTTTGAAGCTGGAAATGGGGAGGCAGTCAGACAAACTCTCGCATGCACCCGACTGGGATCCACCCGGCACGCCCACCAGGGGGCGATGCTCTGCCCATCCGGGGCGTCGCTCTGTTGCATCCAGAGCCACTCTAGCGCCTGAGGCAGAGACCAAGGAGCCTCCCCAGCGCCCAGGCCATCTTTGCTCCAATGGAGCCTCGGCTGCGGGAGGGGAAGAGAGAGACAGAGAGAAAGGAGAGGGAGAGGGGTGGAGAAGCAGATGGGCGCTTCTCCTGTGTGCCCTGGCCGGGAATCGAACCTGGGACTCCTGCACACCAGGCCGATGCTCCACCACTGAGCCAACTGGCCAGGGCCGGAAGGAAACTTTTTTTTTTTTATTTTTTTATTTTTTTATTTTTTTTCATTTTTCTGAAGCTGGAAACAGGGAGAGACAGTCAGACAGACTCCCGCATGCGCCCGACCGGGATCCACCCGGCACGCCCACCAGGGGCGATGCTCTTCCCACCAGGGGGCGATGCTCTGCCCATCCTGGGTGTCGCCATGTTGTGACCAGAGCCACTCTAGCGCCTGAGGCAGAGGCCACAGAGCCATCCCCAGCGGTGGAAGGAAACTTTTGATTGGTGGGAAACATCACCCAGAGAGGTCAAGTCCTAGCTTTCAGCTGTGTGGGCAGTTTCAGCCCAGACTTGGAAGACATTCACGAACTTAGCTCTTCTCAGGATAGATGCCCCTCCTACTCTTTCCCTGCTGCGTGGCCAGCCTGCGAGGGTCCCTAAGCCCTTCGCCCCGCTCCCTGACCTGGGCACACCACGCGGTCTGCGTCCTCGGCTCTGTCCTGTCGTCTGGGGAGAGGAGCTCCGTTTGTTCCGACTCTGCTCTGACACTTGGTCAGCGCGTGGTCCCTTTAGTTAAATCAAAAGTTTAAAAGCATATTTTAGTTATGTCTCTTTTTAGTTAAAAAAAACAACAACAAACTTTTCTAAGAACTATCTGCCATCTTCCAAGTCTGGAACCAGTGGCACAACTCCTGAGGCAGGCAGGAAACGGCACCGGCGACACCTGTCAAGAGCAGTGTCCTGCACCCAGAGTCCCCCTTCCCGAAGGAGCCTCTGCTCAGAAGCCACCCAGGGCTCTTTCCCGCCTTTCTACCCCATGATGAGCTGCCGGCACCTTCCACAGAGACTTCCCACAGCCCGGGGAGGCCAGCGAAGCCCGCGGGAGCCCGGATTCAGTGGCCTCTGCATTATTCTAATGGGTGTGGCCTCTGTCCTCGAAGCCTCGGGAAGCCAACCAAACGTGTTAAACCAGCGTGGGGACTCCCACTTTCCAAAGAGCCTTTTAGGGACCATGCACTAACCAAGTGTGGGGGCCCAGGGTGGGGGTCATCCGTCTGAATGAGGGTGGACACAATCTGGCGTTCGCCAGCTCTTCACTCTGTCCAGACCCCTCCCAAGCTTCCATATTCCTATGGGCTCCGTTATCCTGGACATGTCTTCATCTCAGATTCCACATGTGCAACATTGGGACCTTTCACGGAACCATGGGCTGGGGCTCTCTGGGCCGACAGCTTCTCCCCCTAAGCTGAGTGAACTTGGTTCAGATCCTTTCAAAGGCCTGGTGAGCCGCCAGGGTCTGGGGTCTGTGTCACCTGAGGCCCCCCACAGCTGCTGGAGCCCAGGGTGGCCCATCCCCTGTGTCTGAGTGTCGTCTCCAGTGCTCCTGACCCGCTGGAAGGCGGCCTGATCCTCGAGCTGCCCAAACCGCTCCTGTTCGGGAAACCAGTGCCTGGTCCGGCCTGCTTTCCAGTGATTGTGTGACTTGCCTCTAGTGGCCAGTGGCAGCGAGCCACACTCTTCTTCCAAACACCACTCCTTGACACCATGAGCTAAAATAAGAGGCTTTGTGGAACACAGTGAAAGAACCCCTCAGTCGTGGGTTCAAATTTCCGCCACATTTGACTGTGGATCAGCTGTTTGGCCTTTCTGAGCTTCACTTCCCTCTGGATAAAGTTATTCACTTGTCAGGGTTGTTAAGAGCAAAAGGGTTAGGGCCTACAAGGGACCGGTGCTTATGGCCCTCAGCACGTTGTTATCACTCTTCCCGACATCCTCCTCCTGTTCCTGCTTCCGGCAAATGTTTTTCTGACCCCTCCCACCTCTCTGATGCCCACCCCCCACTGATCTGTGTGCAGGCACTGTGAGCCTCCTGTCACCCCGCCCCCAATACAGTGGTGATTTCCAAATCAGGGGCACCAGCTCACCCGTGTCCCCTGAGCACCAGACCTGTATTTCCAACCACTTAAGGACATCGCCTACTCAGCGTTTCCCAGATACCTAAATATCTTCCTGCCCCAAACCGAAACCCTGGCTTCCTCCCCTTTTCAACTTTGTTTTTCTTTTGAATCCCACATTTCAGTGAGTAAATCCTGGTTCTCAAGTCACAAGCCCAGGAGTATGGCAACTTTCCTCTTTGACCTTATACATCTTATTAGTTTGTCTCCCAATCGTATAACTCTCCTGCCTGTCTGTCTTCATGTTTCTGTGTTGACCCAGCTTTAGATATGGCCCATGTCATGCCTTGCCTGGATAATTCCAGTGGTTTCCTAATAGTTCTCCAGGTTGACCCTCTCAAATGTATCATTCCATTGTTGTTAGGGGCCTTTCTCTAAAATGTTTCATCTGTCATATTCCCGCTTAAAGTTCATTATTGACGTGCTTTCAGAGTCAGAGTCAAACTTTTTAGTGTCATATACTATGAACTGATTGATCATCAACTGTTTCAGCACATCTCCTATTGAACTTCCCTGACACGTGGCCAATTTGCCAGTTAAGTAGAACTACTTGTAGCTATCTCAATATATCACCCTCTTTAATGCCTCAGGGCCTTTGCACTTGCTGTTCTCTCTGGCAGGAGCCCACTTTTCTGCTCTTCTTTCCTTTGCTAGCTCCTCCTTGACCCTTGAGAATTATTTTACACAGGAAAATTTTCTAAATTACCTGGGTGAGTTCAAGGCCCCGACTCTCTGTTTTTCATAGCATCCTGTATGCATATCTCATGCCTCTGATGTCACTGTAATAAAGTCGTGGTTTATTCCTCTGTTACCCCCATTCATCAAGAATCTTTGGGCTTGTGCCATTCATCTCTGTATGTCCAGGGACACTGCCAGACCTTTTCCATAAAGCTTATACTAATCCTATGAGAGTGCTCCCTTCACTATATCATCACCAGATGCAGAGATGATTAATTTTTAAAAATAAATTTTATTTTAAGAAAGAAAATTCTATCTTTTGAATAGGGTGTGAGAAGGGAGTCAAGCTTAATTTTTTCCCCACCCCTGAAATATGGATACTAGTTTATTTAAAAGACTGTATTTAAGAGTAGTGCACTACTCTTAAGAAAACTGAAGTGTCTATAAATGGTCATTCTCGTTCTTGACTCTGGACTCCAGTGTCCTAATTACTGTAGCTTTACAAGTCCTGCATCGTCGTAGAGCAAGCCCGCCTACTTTGTTGTTATTCAAGAGCGTCTGGGCTATTTGGAGACATTTTACATGAGGACAAGAACAAGAACAACGGTGAGCTTGTGATTTTTGTTGCAATTGCATTTAATATGTAAATAGCTTTGGGGAAAATTTGAATCTTTGTGTTTTCTAATCCCTCTATTTGTATATACCTTCTTTAATTTCTCTCAATATTAGTTGACTATTTCACGGAACTTGTTGATGAGTCACAGGCGTCCCCAAACTACGGCCCGCGGGCCGCAATGCGGCCCCCTGAGGCTATTTATCCAGCCCCCACTGCACTTCTGGAAGGGGCACCTCTTTCATTGGTGGTCAGTGAGAGGACCACTGTATTTGGCAGCCCTCCAATGGTCTGAGGGACAGTGAACTGGCCCCCTGTGTAAAAAGTTTGGAGACCCCTGGTTGACATATTCTTTGGAATTTGAGTTTTTCGATATATTGTAAACATCACCTTTTTTAAACATTATTTTTTGTTTGTTTTTGAAACATGAAGGTACAACTGTTTTTCTTTTTCAAGAAATTTTGACCTTGTATCTAGCAAACTTGCTGAAATTCCATATTCTAGTAATGAATCTGTGTGCATAACCATAGAGTCTGTGAATACTGACAGTGCTGTTCTTGTTCCTACTCAGGCCTTGTCTCTTTTTATTCCTGTCTTCTTTCCCCGGCTAAAGCCTTTAGCATGATGTTCAATGGAAGTGGGGCTGCGAACATCCTTGCTTTGTTCTAAATTTCAAGGAAAAACTTTTCAACATTTCACCAATAAATATTCCATTTGCTGCAGGATTTTTTTTTGTAGATACTCTATCAGATTTAAAACATTCACTTCTATTCCTATTTGCCAGAAGTCTTCACCCTAAGCGGATGCTGAGTTTAATAAAATGCTTTTCCTGCATTAGTTGGGATGCTCATATAATTTTCCAGAAAGTTCTATTCCCAGTTTGCTGCGGGAAAGTGGGCAGGGAGGTGAAAGTTTACAAACCTCCTGTGTTCGTGGCATTTGATGTTTCGTAACGAGAGTCTTCTAGGACGTCTGAGTGCCTCTGATGAGTGGTGAAATGAGAATGGATGCACTGAAATTGTGCTGTAAGTTTCTGACTCAAGAAGCTTGTCTTTGAGGCCCTGGCCGGTTGGCTCAGTGATAGAGCGTCGGCCTGGCATGCAGGAGTCCTGGGTTCGATTCCCGGCCAGCGCACACAGGAGAAGTGCCCATCTGCTTCTCCACCCCTCCCCCTCTCCTTCCTCTCTGTCTCTCTCTTCCCCTCCCGCAGCCGAGGCTCCATTGGAGCAAAGATGGCCTGGGTGCTGAGCATGGCTCTGTGGCCTCTGCCTCAGGCGCTAGAATGGCTCTGGTTGCAACAGAGCGGTGCCCCAGATGGGCAGAGCATTGCCCCCTGGTAGGCATGCCGGGTGGATCCTGGTTGGGCGCATGTGGGAGTCTGTCTGACTGCCTCCCCGTTTCCAACTTCAGAAAAATACAAAAAAGAAAAGAAGCTTGTCGTTGAACGACGAAAAGAAAAGAAAGAAGCCTTTCACTTGAGGTTGGTGTGCCCCTCCCATAAATGCAGATGAGTGCTCTCTCTGGGGATGTAGTGAATGTGGAAACCAGAACCCGAGGGGTTTGCCAGGTTTCTGAAGGAAAGTTCTTTATACATCTGTGACCTCGGGCTTAAAGATTCATCGATGTGACTGTTGACGGAGTACATTAGCCAGGCGGAAGCGAGGGCAGTGCGGTTTCAAGGTAATTTTCAAATTTGAAGAGATGCCGTGAAAAAGGTAGAAAAATAATTGGACGTGTTTATTTTTAATGGATTCATTTCACCGTCAAGAGTTTGAATTCTGTTTGTAACATTTCCCTTTTAGCCCACTTAGAAATGTGACTCACCCCACATGCAGAAATCAGGACAGGCTGATTATACAAGAAAATTGACTCAGAATGGAGGGAGAAAAATGACCAGTCTTAGAATAATTTTCAAGTAGATCTCTAATGCAGAAGTAAAGTATATAGAAAGATAGACATATGTGTTTCACTATGAAATAGGATTCTTGATCCATTAAAGTGAACGAGCATTTTTATTATTTGGATTTGGAAAAAAAAATTCATGGGGTGCGTTTCTTGGCCAAGTCTACTCCTGGCAGACACAACAAAGTGATTTTTTCTACCCACCACATCTCTACTCTTTGTGTTGTAAGCAGTTGGAGTTGGTGTGTAGTTATGAGCATTATTGAACAAAGTGGGGAAAATGTCCTTTTTCAGATGAAAACACGGTGACAGTTGAACCCCAACATTGTTTTTCAGCATGAAGATGACATTTCTAACCAGTGCGATTTCCATTTTGGACGGAGAAACCAAATATTAAGAGCTGAAAGGACATTAGAGCTCTCTGGTCCCACTCTTCCCTTTTACAGTTGAGGTAAACCGAGTCCCAGGAAACATCCTTGCTTGTCCGGGATCGCCCACGAATGGGAGTGGGGCCCCAGGTTTTCGCTGCTGAGTCCTAGTACTTCAGGGTAACGACCGCTTATCACTATCTTTCTGAAACCTGTAACTCCAAATTTGGGAGTCATCTATGTGGTGGTCCCACTCCCAGCTGGCAGATGTAGACAGTCCTGCTATTTATTTATTTATTTATTTATTTATTTATTTATTTATTTAATATTTTCCTTCCTTCCTTCCTTCCTTCCTTCCTTCCTTCCTTCCTTCCTTCCTCCCTCCCTCCCTCCCTCCCTCTCTCCCTCCCTCCCTCCCTCTTTCCCTCCCTCCCTCCCTTCCTTCTTTTCCTTTTCTTTCTTCCCTTCCCTTTCCTTTCCTTTCTTTTCTTTTCTTCTTTTCTTTTCTTTCTCTCTTTTTTATCCTGATAATCATTCTGAGAAAAAAAAATAAGTGTGCATTTTGACAGATAAAGAAGCTAGAGTTTAGACAGAGGAAAAAAGAAAATGTTCTGTAGATAGTATACCTAAAGTGAGACTCTGAAATCTTTTCAATGCCTGTTCAGGACTTTTTCAGTGTTTTGTGATCAAGAATAAAGTGATAATGGTGCCTTTGTATCTACCTGGTCCTGAGCTTGCGCCATGAGAAACATGGCCGCCTCAGGTAACTTTGTTTTCTAATTGAATTTATTGGGGTGACATATGTTAATGACAGTATATAGGTTTCAGGTGTGGAATTCTAGAACACATCACCTGTATATTGAACCGTGTGTTCATCACTCCGAGTCAAGTCTCCTTCCATCGCCCTTCATCCCCCGTTGTCCCCTGTATCTCTTCCCAGCCCCCTCCCCCTGTGGAAATCACCATACTGTTGTCTGTCCATGAGGTTGTTTCTTGTTTTTCCTTGCTTCATCCCTTCCCCTTTTCACCCAGCCCCCTAACCCTCCCCTCTGACAGCTGTCAGTCTGTTCTCTGTATCTAGGAGTAGGTTTCTGTTTTGGTTTTTTTTCTTGTTAGTTTTATTCATTAGATTCCGCAGGTAGGTGGACAGTCCTGCTGTTTCAGGACCCCTCGGTCTGGGTAGTTCTTTCTTCCTCTCCTCTCCAGGCTTCTACCTGCTTCTATATTTAGCCTCTGCGGGGAGCTGTCCATCACTCATGTCCATCAGTTCAGTTGATGGGCGGGAGTGTAGGGACAGAATTGCCACAATGCTTCCAGCGAAGGAAAGGCCGTCTGACTTCCTCGTGTGTTATCTACGTGAGTGCACCTTTCATAGTGCCAAGATTTATTCTGTCCAGTTCCTGTCCATCATTATGATCCAAAGAGCGTCCGGTCCCTTCTCTGCCTTAGGTTGTACTGTGGAAGGTCCTTTCTGTGATTTAATCACCTGGAATATGCCAGCCCAGTAAGGGCATTGGGTGGGGAGGAAAAACAGTGGTAATTGCTACAGCGTGATCGTGTCCCTGTTCAACCTGGTCTTTATTGAAGTCTACCCAGATGAGCCCACCTACCCGTTTCTTCTTTTCATGAACTCAAAGTTGGTATAGTCTGGACAGGGCCAGATAAAACTCAAGGGCCAGATGATACTCATTACAATGCCCTTGTGGGCCAGATGGTCTCTGTGGCTGTCACTCAGTGGCTGACGTGGTGCAGTCAAAACGCACATAGAGGGCCGTGGTCCTATCCCAGTAAAACTTTATTTACATCCCTGGTTTATACTCACAAACTATAATGTTGGTGTTTGGATCGAGGGCATCAGAATCCAGGGAACACTGAAAGATATGGGTTTCTGGGCCTCGCCCTTAGAGTTTTGATGAACAGCATGGATCTGGAGGAAATCTGGTTTTTTCTTTTTTTTTTTTTTGTGACAGATAGGGACAGATAGGAAGGGAGAGAGATGAGAAGCATCAATTCTTCACTGTGGTACCTTAGTTGTTCATTGATTGCTTTCTCATATGTGCCTTGACTGGGGGACTACAGCAGAGTGAATGACCCCTTGCTCAAGCCAGCGACCTTGGGTTCAAGCTGGTGAGCTGTGCTCAAATCAGATGAGCCCGCGCCCTCAGGGTTTCAAACTTGGGTCCTCTGTGTCCCAGTCCAACACTCTATCCACTGTGCCACCGCTTGGTCATGCAGAAATCTGTATTTTTAAAAGTTCTTAAATTGATTCTGCTGCCCAGTTATTAAAACAATAGTCCATTCTGCTTTTTAAATTTGCATGTGTACTTATATACATACAAACAGACACATGATTTTGTGTTTAAAAATAATATTGCATATGGCATGATTCTGTTCACATCCTTGTGCCTGTCGCTTGTTTGTTCTTTTACACCCCTTATCGAGGCCTCTCTGTTACTGACAACCAGGAATCGCTATAATAAAGGACTTAGTCCATGTGACATATTGTACAATTTTCCTCTCACACCATGTTGCTGCCTTTCAAGTTCAATTCTGGCATCATCTGGATTTTTAAACCATTTTGATGGAGTTAGGTGTATCCATTTGTTCTTCCAAGGAGTGGTCTTGCTTCAGGGGTCGTTGGCAATGTCTGCGGAATCTTTAGTTGTCACAGCTGTTGGTGTTGAAGGGAGGGCTTCTACCGGCATCCGGTAGGCAGAGGTGAGGGGTGCAGCCAGACACCCCGCAGTGCACAGGGCAGCCCTGGCTGCAGAGACAGCTGCTGCCCAGAGAGTGTGAGGTGCCCAGTGAGAAGTCCTGCTAAATAAAGTAACTTTTTCCTATGATACTCGTATCTTATCAAAATCTGTATTAAAAAGCCGCTAGATTGATTTGCTGCTCAGAAAAATTACTAAAACTATGCCCATTCTACTTACTGCTTAATACCCCACGGAAGTCCATCCTTAGTTATTCATGTCTCTTCTGTGTTGGTAGCTTTCTCCTCACTGCTCTGTAAATGCCAAAGCCCGCCGTGTCCCCTCGGTGACCTGTGCGGCCTGGGTCACGTACACGTGCCCCATCCGTGTCTGCAGGCCTCCCGGGCTGCGGTAGGACTGGACCACTCAGACACGCTTCCGTCTCCCCCTGCGGACTCCGCCTCTGAGCGCGGTGTAAGTGAGGGCGTGGTGAGCTCAGCGCTCTGCTTCCCCGGACCCTCCGAGAACAGTGTCAATGAAAGCTGAGCGGCCGGCAAGAGAATCTGCAGTCAGACAGATGGGGGAGACCCTGAGGTGTTCTACCCCAGCCCTTCACGTACGGTGCGGGGAATGTGTGGCCAGTGCCACCCGTGCAGACCACGGCCGGTGCCAGGACTCTGGTTGGTCCCCTGGCTCCATTTTCCCTTAGAGAAAGAATTTTTTTCTGCTACCTCTGTTTTGTTGAGACCTGCCGTTGTCACCTAATGGCTCTGAGGTCCTGCTTAGAATCTGCTCATTTCGTGCCTGCAGTGATCAAAACCATTCTCTCTCTCTCTTAACTTTCGGGACTCGAACTCAATCGAGCACATGATCATAATAGTCAACATGCATCGAAGCAGGGTATTAACTGACAATTAGGTGGTTGAGGTTGACCCCAAGTTAACGTGTCTGACCCTTCTGTTGGACTGCTATGCTCTCTGAGGGCCAGGACTGGGCTTTATTCATCCTCCTGACCCCTGTTTTAGGTACCCTGCCTGGCTCATCATAGGTGCTCAGGAAATGTCGCTTGGATTACTGATAATGATAATAAGTTTTCTGTAAAAATCCAGAGTAGGAACAAAGCTCTTTGATTCTCTAAACTAGCATAAAAGGATTACCTGGGAAGGTAGGTGTGTCTCCCAAGCCCCATCATCACCCAGGTAATGCTGATGAAGGTGTCCACGTCCTATACTTTGAGGAAACACTCCTAGATTTGATTCGACTCAGTGACCCTATAAGTGGGCCTCTTTCATACTTGATTAGCTCCGACCTTTCAGTCTCTGGTTTGTATGCTGCAGGGGGCATGGAAATGCCAAAAACGTGGCAGCAAACAGTTTAAGGAGGGAAAACAGGTCATGGCTAAAGTGTCGTATGAGACACCTTCCCATCCTGAGTTCCCTGGGTTGGCAGGCACCTTCCCTGTGGTCTGGCCTCCCATGTCACCCTGGGCACACCCACATAAGTGCTCTTGACTGTAGTATAAATTAATTGATATAGGTGAAAAGTCTACAATAACATGTGACACAAACAGTTTCAGATTAATTATATGATGTAAACACATTTAGCTTAAATAGATGAATTAATACATGAGCTTGTAGGGTAGCTATAAGCAGAAAACCATTAGCCCATGGGCTTTCTCTTTATCCTTTTTAAGCTGATTTTACAAAGTCTTAATCACCCCCACCCCCATTATTAAAAGCTAGAAATTATAGCCAAGAAGAGATAGCTTATTATACAATTTTTGGGTATTCCCAAAGTCAAGTCTTATTAATTATGATATTTTGCATCATGCATTTTGACAGTTTGGTTATTTCCTGCTTATAGTCTAAATGAGTGGGATTCAACAGCAGTAGTGACCTCTACAACTGGACTTTTACTTTGTGAAATGAGGTGGAGCCATGCAAAGTCTGGGAGGAAAGCATTCCAGGCAGAGAGCCCAGCAGGTGCAAAGGCCCTGAGGTGGGAATGACTGTGGCATAGACCAGGGACAGAAAGAAAGCTGGGAAGGGACAATGCAAAGGAGAAGAAACATGTGTGGGAAGACAGGACATCAGGGGTAGGAAGGTGTCATATCAGGGAGGGCACTGTCTGCCATGTTAGAGGTTCAGTTTTACTTTGATTTGTTAAAGGCTATAAATATTTCAATTCAGTTACAGTTTAAATATTCTCTTCAGATGCCAACCCATCTACTCTTTCCTGATATTCTGTGAAGGAATTGCCAAGTGATAACAGATAATTAACAATGTAGACTTTTTGGAGCTTCATTTTATTCAACTCAAAACCCGTTAATGTTCCTTAAGGAGTTTGTTGGAAATTGTTTGGTGAGGATAATTAGCAGAACAAGTGGTGATTTTTCCATGCAGAATTATGTGTGAATCACGTCCATAGGAGAAATCGGGGTTCTGTTTCTCGGTATATTCTTTCCTGGATTGTATTTCATGATCAGTCCTGAGGAGCCAGGGGTGCATCAGATAGTAGTCTAATTTTCTGTTATCACAGAAACAAATGATAATTGAATAATTCCGGAGACCACGCCTGAACCCTTGAGCTGTCTCTGGAGAAGGGCTGTTTCATTTCTCCTTGTTTTGTAGCGTCTCCAAGTAATAACAAATGGCAGTTCAGGGGTCAGCAAAGGACTCCGCGATAAACACTTAGAACAGGACCACAGTTCGAAGACATGCGAGTGAATTTTTATTTTCTCTGTGCAAAGGGATCCCATTTCCCTGTAAATCACCCTCCCACAGAATGAGATAGAAACTTTCATAAGATGCTGCTTACTAATATGTGGCCACCATGCTCTCCACTAACTTGTCGTTGCCATGTACGCTCACCATGTTGGGAACCTGTAATTAAAAAGCACTGTCTTAAAAAGCTTTGTTCACCAGGTGGGGAATTGGGAGACAGACGTGAGCGCGTCTGTAGGAGTGATCAACTGGGCATGTGCAAGTCTTGCGATGGTCCAGGATGTGCAGAAAAGATTTCACTTTAGATCCCTAGTATTATTTGTCATGACACACAGTTACAAACATTTTCCTAATAAGCCTCAATTTTAACTATTTTTGCTTTAGAAAATTTCTCTAAATATGGTGTTCCTGAAATCAACACTGCTCAGGGCCTTGGGTTCGGCAGGCTCTTCTTCTCTATGTGGGTATCCTTGCTGGCCACCGGCTCCCGGGGACGGGTGATGTTGGGATGGATGATCTCGGGGAGCTGCCCCCAACAGCGCAGGGAGTTAAGAACGTGTGTTTCCGGGGAACAGCGTTTGCGCTGGACCAGCAGCTCTGAGACACCGAGCTCATGTCCAGGCAAGGGCACCCCTTTCCTTACGAGGGAATAATTGACCCATTTATGGTCTCCTTGCAGCTTGTTGCGGATCCTTGCGCCAGCAATCCTTGTCACCATGGCAACTGCAGCAGCAGCAGCGGCAACAGCAACAGCGATGGCTACCTCTGCGTTTGCACTGAAGGCTACGAAGGTCCAAACTGTGAGCAGCCACCGCCGAGTGTCCCGGCCTCTGGCTGGACCGAGTCCGTGGCCCCCAGAGAGTCTCAGCCTGTCCCTGCTACCCAGGAGCCTGACGCCATCCTGCCCCGCTCTCAGGCCACCGTGACCCTGCCGACCTGGCAGCCGAAAACAGGGCAGAAAGTTGTGGAAATGAAATGGGATCAAGTGGAGGTGAGAATGTTTTGTTGCATATGTTTACGTAAGACATTAATGAGGTTAAAATAAAGCAAACCCAGTACTTCTAATATCAGTAATGAAGATGGAAAACGTTGAAGTTACCTAGTGGACACGACAGCGCCCAATCTTATTCCCGTCTACATGCTCGTCTGGGGAGTCTCTCTGGGTTGCACAAATGACGCATTTGGATGATGATTGTTTTGAGAACATAAAAAGAGTAATCAAGAAAAGGAAAGGATTGAAATTACTTTGGGGAACAATATCTACATACATTTCTGTGAGATAATCTTAAATTTTTGGAGCGAACAGCTCCGTGAAGAATCATATATTGTAAATGAACGTTATCACAGACCCTTAATTTTTTTTTTTTACCTAATTTTACTTATGGAATATTAGGCTCACCTTTCTCTTAGCGTATCTGTTATTGTTTGAGTTCTGTTTTTGGTGCCTTGCAGCCCTTCAATGGGATTTAGAGAAAACTGTCATTGAGTTTAAAAAAAAATTATTGAATTTATTGAAATAATATTGATTAATAAAATTTATAGGTTCCAGGTATATAACTCTATAATACATCATCTGTAGATCTATATATTGCACTATTTGCCCCCCAAAGTAATGGCTTTTTTCATGTGTGTGTGTGTGTGTGTGTTTATATATATCTTTTTATTTTTTTGAAAAAAGAGAGAGAAAGATAGGGACAGACAGCTAAGAAGCATCAACTCATAGTTGGGCACCTTAGTTGTTCATTGATTGCTTTCTCATACGTGCCTTGGCCAGGGGGCTCCAGCTGAGTCAGTGACCCCTTGCTCAAGCCAGTGGTTCAAGCTGGCGACCTTGGGCTTCAAGCCAGGAACCATGGGGTCATGTTTATGATTCCACGCTCAAGCCAGCGACCCCACACTCAAGCTGGGGACCCTGGGGTTTGAGCCTGGGTTCTCAGCATCCCAGGGAAACACTCTACCCACTGCACCACCACCTGCTTAGGCATCCATCACCATGTAATTGACCCCCTTTCCCCTCTTCTATGGCCCCACCCCATTTTCCCTCTGGTAACCAGCACACTGTGATCTGTGAGTTCTTGTTTGTGTGTTTGTCTGTTGCTTTCTACAATATTTTAAGGTTGCATTTGAGAATGAAACTTGCAAATTATATTTAGTTTGGAGATAGCAAACTCTTTGTATTGAGTCTTGTCCAGTCTGGGTTTGGCTTCCTGGATTTTCTAGCTCATCAAAGGCCTCATTATATAAAGTATTTATATAAAATTTTCAGCATACTCCTAAAAGTTGATGTAAAATATAACTTTCCTAGCTAGAAGCATTTGGGAACCAATCAAAATCATGAATTTGATGTGACAATAGAGTGTAATTTTATTCCATATTTTATACTATGACATCCATATAGATGTGAGCTTGTATTTTATTTTGTAGCTTAAATGAAAATTAAAAAAACCCAGAAAACAATCCATAGATCTTTCTGTAGCACTTTTAGAGTGAAGGAATGTCTAGAAATTTCCCTTTATTATAAAAAGAGGTTAGGCAGCATGTCCTCTTTAATTTTCTTGGGTAATTATAGCCAGTTGACCCACTTTAATTCTTTTCAGCCACACAAGTTATGAAGACCGCATTCAGACTGCAGGGTAGTGTTCTTAGCCTACTTAAAAAAAAACAAAACAAAAAACCCCAAAATATACTGTGCACTTGTTCTGATTTCAGAGTTTTAATAAACGCTTTAAAGTTATGATTTTAATGCTTCTTTGCTGAATGACTCACTTCTTGAATATGAAATAGATATGGAGCCATGTTCAAAGAAGTGTCTTTTAAAGACAATTTCTTCCCAGTCAGCCATTTCAGTCTATGTATATATTTAAAGACATTCTGTCCGACAGCTGGGAAATGCGAAAAAGAGACGCCTTGTCCTCCTGTCCTGCTCTTGTGTCTTAGATGCTTCGAGAGGCGGGTTCCACATGCTAGAGGAAAACACGCCCTCTCATCATGAAGTAAGGATGCCTCAGAAACCCGAGGCTCTTTGGACATTTAGGAAACTGAAATTTATGGAGCAGTTGCCTGTAACACAAACTGAACAAGTCTTTAAACATCCAGGGTGGATTTGATCCGTAACATTTGACTATTGAGCCTTCTGGACAATCAGTTCTAAGCATCAGGTGGGGTGAGAGTGCTGAGGATTTCTCTATTGTTCAGTGACGAGGGATACTTTATACCCTTGTATTCTGACTTTTGTGGGTGAAGACAGTGATCACGGTATGAGGACTACATGCCACATCTACTCATTGGACACGGCTCAGGTGTTCACAGTGTGCTTTCTGATGAGCACAAGCCTCCCCCACACCCCGACCCTCCCACCTTCTGGCTCTGTTTTGTACACATCAGGATAATACGTCTAGGAATATGTCACTTTAAAAATGAAGGTATAGTCCACAGGGGAATAAAAGGGCAGCTTCCCAGTTACCTGGCCCCCCGTATGCGCTCCTGAGACCATCACCGCACAGAGCAAGGCCACCCAGACCAGACACTTCTTGCCTATTGTTCGTTTAAAGGTTCACTCTCCTAGCCTTTAAGGTTTATACCGGCAGTGTGTACGCTAGTCCTTAAAGGACACCTTGTTTTCTCAGCATTTAGTCCCTAGGAACCCCCAGACAGAGAGTAGAGCAGAGGCCAGGGACTCTTGTTCAATAGAAGAGCAGCGAGCGAACCCTGAGCCCTTCCCTGGGATATCCGGTTATCAGTCTTTGCAATCCCAGGAGTGGGCAGACTGTCCCCAGGATAACTTTTCCATTTCAGAAACTCAAATGGCAAAGCTCTCGTTTCCTTTTGAGTTGGTAAGGTTTTCCTTGTCCTTCCTCTGTCCCCGCCACGCCTGCCACTCCCCCCCCCCCCCCAACATCACTGAAAGGAACAGAGGGACACGCCTTATGGGGTTGGGCTTTACGATAGTATCTCGTGCTGTGAGCAACCCTGGTCTTGTTTCCTTCCAGGTGATTCCAGATGTCGCCTGTGGGAATGGCAGCTCCAACAGCTCCGCGGGGGGCCGGCTGGTGTCCTTTGAAGTGCCGCAGAACACCTCAGTCAAGTAAGGGCGTTCTCAGTTAAAACCTGTTGAGATGGAGACCGTGACCAGGCGCTAGGCTGTGTCTGTCCGTGTGGCCGGTCTGTGGCTGGTCCGTCCAGTGAGAATCATGAACGGAGAGTCACGTGTAGACGTGGCCAGTGGCACTCTAACCCTCGGGGGGCGCTGCTCAGATCAGAGGTGACCCCGAGAGTCAGGGTCCACCAGGCTGGAGACTCAGGACAGTGCCAGCGGGCTGGGCTGGACGAGGCAGGTGTGGGGTGACAGGCTCCGGGGCCAGACCCCTCCCTTCCCAAATGGGGTTTGCTTCCCAAATTCTTTGGCCTCTTAAGATTTTAACAGACCATTGGTTACATTCTCATGCATAATTTGCTCCAAATTTAAAATCTAAATATTATAATATTCGCTTTAAAACAGCTGAAGAGAGAGCGTTTTGTTTTGTTTTAAAGTTAGGCTCTTTCAAATGACCTACTGCCCATTGTCACAGGTGGGGCTGGGGACCAGGCCCAGGGTATCAGGCTGGCTGTGTGTCAGGCACCATGCCCGGCTGGGAAGGAGAGGTTGGAGCCAGCGTTAGAGCATCCCACTCCTGTCCAGCAATTCCACTGCCTGACCTTCTCTGTTGCTATTAATTCCCATCCCCCACACAACCAATGGTTGTCTGCTGTCCGGTCTCCAGGGCCTTTAGAAGGACGAGGGACGGTGGCCCTGGGTAACCAGTACGCTGCACTGGCTCCCTAAGGGCACACGGCCATTGCAGACCTCTTCCATTTATCTGGGGTTGTTTTAGTCCACCTTGCCTTCTCAACAAGGGAGTCCCTGAAAAATGTTTGGAAGGACTTTGACACATTCCCCCCTGCATCCCCTCCCCTATCCTTGACTCACTCGGGTGGGGGATGGGGGAGGGGGACAGAGCCAGGATGGACAGTGAACTCTGGGCACAGGGAAGAAGTCCCTGCAGGGAGCAAGGTGTGGTGTCTGAGCATCTCCGCCTTCCACCAGCAGGGGGACCCCAGTCCTAAGTGATCATTGCTCATGATATGGACGAAAGCTTCCCCTTCCAGAGCGGGTTTTAGGGAAGTAAGGTTCATTAGTTTATGAAACCATGTCCCAGCCCTTTTTCTTGTCTAGGTCATATTATCTTACTTTCATAAGCTTTTTTGAATCGTCCTAATCTTCTCTCCCTTTAAGTGCCCCCCCCCAAACCTGAAATTCTTCAAGGGGGGCTCCTAGCCCACAGAGCTGGGCAGAAATAGCTGAGTCTGACCCCGGCTGAGACAGACAGTAGGGCTGAGTGATCTCTCGGCTCCCTGAAGTCACGTGGGAGGGTCGTCGACCCCTTACACTGAGAGTTATGCATGAATCCAGCCATTTTTCAGCCCTTCACCAAACTGCAAGCTGGGAGCTCTGGGGGGGAGGGGCAGCTCTTTCCCCCAAGTAGAGACCTTGTTCTCTGGGAGCTGGAGCAGATGGTCATGCAGGGTCTCCAAGCAGAGGCCATATGGGGCTAAGCCTTGGGGAGGACCCGTCTCCCAAGGGGAGGAGGATTCAGAGGCCGGGAGCCGCGCCAGAACCCGCCTGGGGAAGAGACAGTTGCCTGAGGACTGGGTTGTAAGGAAGGAGGTGTCGGGTTTGAGTCTGAGAGGGAAACTGAGGCCCAGGCTGATTAGTCTCCTGTGGCTTCTCATTTCTCAGGTTTTATCCTGAAAACAGTGAAAAACCAGGGGAGACCTGAAGCATGGGAGGTGACAGACACACTTTCGCTCATTTTGACAGCACAACTCAGGTGGCCGTGTTGGGCTGCATCACACATCTGTCATAAATTCAGACAGGATCCTTTATACTGTGTACAGATGGAAGGAGTTGTCTCTAAAAAGAACTTAACCTACTTCTTTCTTGTTGATTACGATTGTTACCCACAGGCGAGCTAGGTAGTGACTTTGCTGGCTAGGGACTTTGCTGTCTACTCTCGATCGAGAAGAAGACAAACATTTCTAACAAAGTGGGAAACGACAGCCGTGTGCTTGTCTGTAAGATCACTGTCATCAATTTCCCCAGTACCTTGTGGGTGGGTGCGTCGCCTTTTTGTTTATTTTTGATTTGATGGACTGGCTCTGAGATGAATTCTTCTGGATGGGAGTTCCCACTCGCGCTGTTCCTGTTTTCAGAATTCGGCAGGAGGCCGCTGCTTCGCTGATTCTGCTGTGGAAGGTCACGGCCCCGGGCTTCCAGCAGTGCTCCCTCATCGATGGCCGGAGCGTCACCCTCCTGCAGGCTCCCGGGGGCCTCGTCCTCCTGGAGGAGATGCTCGCCCTGGGGCCCAACCACTTCATTGGTGAGTGATGGGACTCCTCTGCTCCGCACCGGGTCTTGGTCTGGTGTAGAGACACAGAGTGTAAGGATACTCGGAGATTCTAGCCATCAACACCATTTCCTCCATTGTAAGTGAGGTTTCTCTTAGAATCAAAATTGGCTTCTGAGGTCATCTTTCCAGTGTGGCTCCAAGTGGAAAAAGCATGGGCTCTGGATTCATGAGACTATATACCCAGCCCTGGCCTAAGTGTCACAGGTGTGTGATCTTTGCTCTGAATATTAGTTTCTTCCTTTCCTTTTTTTTTTTTCTTAGGTGAGAGGAGGGGAGATAGTGAGATAGACTCCCACATGTGTCCCAACTGGAATCCACCTGGCAACCCCATCTAGGCCTGATGCTTGAGTACTGAGCTATTTTTAGCACCTGAGACTGATGTGCTCCAGCGGAGCTATCCTTAGCCCCTGGGATCATGCTCAAACAAATTGAGCCACTGGCTGTGGGAGGGGAAGAAAAGGGAGAGGTAGTGGGGAAGAAGCAAATGGTCACTTCTCTTGTGTGCCCTGACCGGGTATCGAACTCAGGACGTTCATATGCCAGACTGATGCTCTGCCCACTGAACCACTGGCCAGGACCCTGAATGTCAGTTTCTAATTTCCAGCTCTTCTCCAAGCATGATGGGCAACTTGAGGCATTGAGTTCATTTGTTAACAAGAAAAAAACATGGGAAAAATTTTTCTTCAAAGTGTATTGTTCCTTACAGGAACAACTTTACAAATTTACTTTAATATATTAATAGTATACAGTGTGTTCGTAAAGTCATGGTGCACTTTTGACCGGTCACAGGAAGGCAACAAAAGACGATAGAAATGTGAAATCTGCACCAAATAAAAGGAAAACCCTCCCAGTTTCTGTGGGATGATGTGGCAGCATGTGCACATGTGCAGATGATGATGTAACACCATGTATACAGCAGAGCAGCACACGGCCATGCCAGTCGAGATGTGGACAGTACAGAGGAAAGTTCAGTGTGTTCTGTGGCTCGCTAAATTTGAATCTATGACCAAAGTGCAACGTGAATATTGGCACGTTTATAACAAAGTGCCACCACATAGGAATAACATTACTCGGTGGGATAAGCAGTTGAAGGAAACCAGCAGTTTGGTGGAGAAACCCGTTCTGGTAGGCCATCAGTCAGTGACGAGTCTGTAGAGGCTATACGGGATAGCTACCTAAGAAGCCCTAAAAAATCTGTGCGTGAGCCCACATCAAACTGCACTGAATAGGTATGAAACTAGGAGAGTTTTCCTTTTATTTGGTGCAGATTTCACATTTCTATCATCTTTTGTTGCTTTCCTGTGACCAGTCAAAAGTGCACCATGACTTTACGAACACATTGTATATGATATATGAATAACTAAATTCTGAAAAATTATGCTTTAGGTTATGATGACGAGGAGACAAAGATCTTTATTTCTTTAAACCATTGTTTTCTATTTTGAAAATTTATGATCTGGTATCACCTAAAATTCCCTAACTACAGCTTTCTACATGTTTTATGTGGCTTTTATGTTCTGAGGAAGAGTCGCCAGGTTTTTTTCCCCGGTGACAAATTGGCTCACACCTACACACTGCCAGTGACTTCTTTCTGCAATCTCTTTTTATCTTGAAGAAACAAGATTTATCTTTTGTAATCATTGTGGAAGCCTTATGCTTACCACATTCACATGGGTTTAATGCTCTTTTTGCTTTATCATTTTTTTTTTTAAAGCAGCTCTTCTTAAAATAATTTGTTTTTAAAACATGGGGCCCTGCAGACATGAAGGCATTTTAGCGAAGGGCCACAAGACTGGTGTGAAGGGGACGATGGCACTGCCTTCGTCAGGTGACCAGGTCGATGCCGGGCTCGGTGGGAGGGCCCTTCCACACTGAGGGGACTGCCCCAGCGCCCTGTCCCTGTGTTCAGTCACTCCTGCTCCTTTTGGGCAATCCACGGGAATTCACTTTCAGGAACCAAGGGTCTCCTCGCTGTCAATGGGTTGCATGGACAGAACGGAAGACCAGAGCATTCTGACGTTTCTGTGTGACAAACATGGTGGCTGCCAGTGGCTTTCACAGACATCCCTTCCCAGAGGTGACTGTCCAGAACCTCCCGGGAAACCTCTACGCAGTCCAGGTGATGACGATAACGTCATGACGTTGGACCTGTTTCCGCCCCGCTCCGCTTGAAGGGTTAAGTTTTCCTTCACCACCGCTGCCTTATGAATATTTATTTATACTGGTTCATGGAAGGAAGAGGTGAGGTTGCAAAGTACCGTTTCCTGTGCTGCAGACAGCGGCCTCCCTGCTGGGCTCTCATCAGTTTCAGCGCTTCTGCCTTCTCCTTAATTAGCCCCTCTCCTTCCCCCAAATCTGTCTCTTCCAAATCAGTTATTTGCGCTACGCAGTGTTTTGGGGTAAACAACGGCATTAACCTTTGTTTAGCATTGCCTGCTCCATGGGAGGCGTCCTAGGTGCCCATTAGCTCCCCGAGTGACTCAGTGGCTCAATAGCTCCTGTTTTCAAAGAGGAAGAAAGATTCGTGGCTCCCGCTGCCTTTCCGTGCAACGTGGTTGCAGCTCGCCCCTCCGAGTAATTGCTTTTGTGCTTTTTAAAG
Organism: Saccopteryx bilineata; assembly: GCF_036850765.1. Lineage (NCBI taxonomy): Eukaryota > Metazoa > Chordata > Mammalia > Chiroptera > Emballonuridae > Saccopteryx > Saccopteryx bilineata. The sequence goes on from NC_089494.1 coordinate 9,176,581, forward strand.
CTGGCGTTGCTTGGAAACAGGGCTGTGATGGATGAGCCTCCGGGGCGAGGGACACACCAGCCCTCTGGCTGTGGCCTCTGTGTTAGAAAGCAGTTGGAGGTCACCGTTTCCTTAGGGCGAAAGCCCCCTGGACTCTTCTGGGTTTTATTTCCCCTTGTGACCTGCCCTTCGGCATGTTCCCTTTCACGTCTACATGGTGGACCTCGGCTCTGTCACCCACTGCCTGTCCCATCCCAACCTGGACCCTCACCCCGCCCCCCCCATCCGTCCCATGGCTCCGACCCCCCAAGTCTATTCCTCTTCAAGACCTCAATAAACTCTCTGCATTTGGAGTCATTTAGGAGAAAAATGCTAAAGGTTCTACTCTACATGGATTTTCAAATCTCTGTGAACTCATTAAGTTCTTACGAGCACACAGACGACCCTGGACCGTCCCCACGGAGGGTTCTCTGTTAGACCAGAAAGCCCAGGTAGGGCCAGTCTGCTTTACCACCCCCCCACCTCCTTGCTCGGAGAAACCCACTTCTTCCTGAGCTTGTCTCTTTTAAGGCTCGTGTTTGCCGCGACCTCGGTCTGACGTTTATCTCTTTCCTCTTCTTCCAAGGGACGCTCCTTGTGGTCCAGCCCGCTCCTCTTGCTCGTCCTTTGCAGTGGTCTAGCTGCTCACGCCTGCCTGTTTCTCTTCCCTCGTTCTGTTCTCCGCTCAGAACCCATTAGTTCTTACTATTTTTCTTGAACCATTCTTTTCCTGACATGTGTACCATTTTGTCTCACAGTTTGTAGTACGTATCTGTGTCTAACTTTATCATAAAAATAAGTGCATTTTTATCTTGAATCCAGACCAGTGGTGTTTCATTTATGACCCACTAGAAGGCTTCTCTTAGTGCCTTATATCGAAAAATGAGAGGCACAGCCCGCAGCAGTGAATGAACACCCTCATAGGAGCCCGGGTCCCTTCTCCAGGATAATAGCTACTAAATTAGCCACAGAACTTCAGGATCTGTGACCTCCAGGTCACGGTAACTGATGTCTCAACCGGATTAGAAACATCCCCAGTCTGTGCACGACCCTTTTGGGCCTCCTGGGAGCTGCTGAGCGCTTTCAGTTTCCTTGATTCTAAGTTTCTTGTTTGAAAAGGTCCTTGTGCAAAATAATTTCGGAAGCAGTACATCCTCTTTCTTCTCTTCTCCTGAGAAATAAGGAGGTGGAAGACAGTCCTGGAGTGGGGACAGTGAAGGTCAAGACTTTTCTTTCCCCGGGGGAAGAAGGCTGAGCTGGTGCAATGGCCCCTCCTGGCCGCAGGGCGGCAGATCTTTATGGGCGCACGGGGAACATTCATCCCCACTACCACCCCATGTGTTTTTTTGGAGATGCGGTCTTCCATAATCTCACAGTTCATACTGCCTTCTTCTTCTTTCTTCTTCCTTCTTCTTCTCCTTTTTTTTTTTTTTAAAGAAATGTAACTGATGCTGTTATTTGCAGATGAAAGTTCCTACTTTGGGCTCAGTTGGTCCCTGGTTTTGCAGCAGCCATGGGGTCAAAGGTCACTTCACAGATCTTGTGAATCTTCTGGAAACGCCCTGCAAACTCTTTGGTGTTTTTGCCTCCTTCGTAGGAGAGAGTCAGAGGTGCGTCGGCTTCCCAAAGACACCGGGTCTCCAAAAATGTGAGAACCACCGCCTCAAGCTGAGTGCGAGATCACGTGAGCAGACGTGTTTTCCTACATCCTCTTCTCACTGAGGGATGTTCTCTTTGACAGATTTACCTGCTTCCCAAGTCTCCATAGTGAGGAACGTGACCTATTGAATTTCCTTACGTTTTTAAGCAGCAGGGCTGTGTTAGTTTGGGAGGTACACGTCCCGTACCTCTGGTTTCCCAGGCGCTGTGTGAGCCCAGACGTGCAAAGCTGACCTCGCTATGGTCTCCGAGTAAATGAGGCAGCAAAGGCAGAGACGGGTGCTGTAGACAAGGGATGTGTAAAAGTGACCCTGGGACTCTGGGACTCGGGGGGCGGGGCAGCGAACTGTGCCAGGAGGTGGGCAGGTAGGAGAGCCCTGGGACTCTGGGACTCGGGGGATGGGCAGCGAACTGTGCCAGGAGGTGGGCAGGTAGGAGAGCCCTGGGACTCTGGGACTCGGGGGACAGGCAGCGAACTGTGCCAGGAGGTGGGCAGGTAGGAGAGCCCTGGGACTCTGGGACTCGGGGGGCGGGGCAGCGAACTGTGCCAGGAGGTGGGCAGGTTGGAGAGTCTTGGGACTCTGGGACTCGGGGGATGGGCAGTGAACTGTGCCAGGAGGTGGGCAGGTGGGAGAGCCCTGGGACTCTGGGACTCGGGGGATGGGCAGCGAACTGCGCCAGGAGGTGGGCAGGTAGGAGAGCCCTGGGACTCTGGGACTCGGGGGATGGGCAGTGAACTGTGCCAGGAGGTGGGCAGGTAGGAGAGCCCTGGGACTCTGGGACTTGGGGGATGGGCAGTGAACTGTGCCAGGAGGTGGGCAGGTAGGAGCGCCCTGGGACTCTGGGACTCGGGGGGCGGGGCAGCGAACTGTGCCAGGAGGTGGGCAGGTAGGAGAGCACGAGTATTCTCTTGGTTGCACAAAGGGCAGTGTGTGACAGTTTGATGTCACAGGAGTCTGTGTCATTAAGATAATTTCATAAGAATGCTAGAAATTGGCTAATGGCCATCACAACTGGAATTAGAATTTGACTTCAACAAGCATAGAACAGGACCTTTGAAAATCCCATCCACTCCTCCAGTTGCCTGTCATTTGGATATGAACACATTTTTATTAAGTTAAGAGGTCAAGTTGTGAATTTTATTTCCTGGTTTTCTGTTTATCCTCAACAGGCAAAGGAGGGGCCTTTGAGTCTTTGACATGAATTTTCAGCTAGCAGTCCTCTGGGATCCTTCAATAAAGTTCTGTTTTCTTAATTGTGAACTCCATCCCACTTTCTTCCCATCTGGGTAAACGATTCCTCAAAGTCTCGTTCTTTAAAATGTAGGTTTTGCCTGACTGGTGGTGGTGCAGTGTCGATAGAGTGTCCACCTGGGACACCGAGGTCACCAGTTTGAAACCCGAGGTTACCGGCTCGAACCTGGGGTTGCCGGATTGAACCCAAGGTCACTGGCTTGAGCCCGAAGTCATCGGTTTGAACTCAAGATCGCCAGTTTGACCCGCAGTCAAGGCACATAGGAGAAGCAATTAATACACAACTAAGTAGAGCAACAAGTTGATGATTCTCTCTCCCTCTCTCCCTTCCTCTTTCTCTCTAAAAAAAAAGAAATAAAAAGATCCACTTAAAAAGACCTAAGTTTCAAAAGTAAGTTGGCTGGAGTCGGGGTGTCTTGTCCTCTAAGTTTGATGAGGAGAGCCATTTGGGGGAAGTGCTTTACCACGGGCTATACTAGTTGGGGTAAAGGTGGGGGGCGGTAGTCAAAGGGGGAACGTTCCAACAGAAAAGTAGGGACAGGAGATTTTTTAAGCATCAGTTTGGCTGGAGAGCTCCCCAAAGCCATGTCTAATGGCCAGTATTGTCGGTGCACGTGCCTATTTTAGCCATTTAGGCATCGGATGTCCAGGTGGGTCTTACTTTATCGCAGCCATTTCATGGTGAATTCTTTTATTTCTCACTCAGGAGGTGGAGGAAACCAGGTGATAAATGGGCCAGACACTGCCCCACTCGTGAGTGCTCCCTGGTCACAGGGACCATGTGGAGCAGCCGGCAGGAAAGGGGTGGGGAGAGACAAGGGCCAGGGACCGACCGGACAGGTCAGAAGGAAGGGTCCCGTGGGGAGTGAAGGATGCTCCACACGCATCATCATCTGGCTTGTTGAGGACGCCCCGGGAGATGCAGAATCCAGGTGGTCATTCAGCTCTTGCAAATTGTGAAGATTTAATGGCCCGCTATCTGTTTTCATTGGTATTTCACTATTTAATGGTATGTTTTTCTGAAAGCCCCTCAGATCTTATGGAATGAGTGAGGACATAAAGAAGTCAAGTATTGGTCGGGGTACTTAGTATTTCAGAATATTCTTTGTTATACCTTGATGATATCTTCATTGATTTTGTTACTGCTTTTTAAGGTTCATTAGTATAAGGATGGGTGTTTGGACCCTAGCTCTGACCCAGTCAGGTGGGGCTGGTTCTCAGAAATATCCTAACTCCTCTTCCCTGAAACTGGTTGCTGCCCAACTGTTTTATACAATCACCCCCCCCCCCCTTTAGTCTCCCAGTGTTAGAACCTGCTTAGTTGCACACAGCCTTCAGTATCCAGGCCATTCTCGAACAATCCTGCAATGTGTTATTAGGTCTCATTGGTAGAGGTGGATCGAGTATCTACCTTCCCAGCCATCTGAAATCGGGCTTCTGAGATCTCCGGCCCCTTGGCTCTGCATTGGGCACAGAGACTTCTCTGGCTTCCTGGAGTGAATTCTAGTTTCCTGCAAGTGTAAGGTCCTCCCTTCACAGCTGTCCCCCCTGTCTGGCCACTGTGCCCCTGGTAGGCCCCTATCTCTGTGGTCTGGACCGGGGCCCATGACACCCCTGGCAGTTCTGCGTGGGGCCGTACCCGGCTTTCACACACCTCATGCCAGGCTGGCATGGGGCTGCCTCTTTTTCTGCCTCTGAGTCTGGTGGTTTGGATTGCTGGTCACCCTTTCCAGATGTTCACCCAACCCCAGCCCTGGAAGTTTTCCATCACTTCTTCTCTCTGTTTCACTGGCATCATTTTCTCCAGCTCAGACTCCTTCCCCTTCTTCTGAGTCTTCGATAAAACCTCTGCGTTACCAGGTGTTTAAGCCACACTTTTCCTTCTGATAATCGGATTTACAGCCAGCATCACACAACGTATATCTGAATGTTCCTTAACCTCTTTTTGTTTATTTTTGATATGCTGATCTAATAATATCTTTAATCAGTATGAAATTCTAGAGAAGGGACCGTATCATCAGTCCTTGTCCCATCATGGCCACATGGTAGCGACCTGAGTGATTAAATTTGTTCGCATGTAGCAGTTATTCTGCTCAGCAAATGCCGCGGAAGAACATTACCAGCTGCAAAGTGTCAGTCTTCAGAATTCTTTGTAGATTTTCACGACCCATCTCTGTGGCATTTAAACTTTCTCCCCTTTTACTACATTAAAAGTATTTTAATGTCACCCCATTAAAATTAATTAAAAAAAGTATTTTCGAGGATCAAATGCAAAAAAAAAGAAAAAGAAAAATGAAAAAGGAAGTTTTCATCATTCTTTTGGGAACCCTACATTTTGTACTTTGCCCTTTAAGATATTTTACTCTGGGGCCCAGGGGTTGAAAGGTGCTACCGTCTATAGAAACATTAATTTTTTTTTTTTTGCTAAAAGCTTAAGATTTAAGACGATTATGCAAATATTTCACCTTTTGCTAGTCATCTTAAAACCACAGCTGAATATGGTATCTTGAGCTCCCTGCAGTAGAGGAAACAAAAACTTGGAAATGTTCAAATAAAAAGTACTAGTTGGAAGAGATCAAAAGCAGAGGAAGACAAAGCTGCCCCGAGCAGCATCGCTTAATAAGACCCTGCTAGCTCCCTTTCCCTAGTTGGAAGATTTCCATTAAATTAGATTTTACTTCAATTGAATCCACACTTCTATGTTATTAACAATCGGGATTATTCTTTTTGATCTTTTTAGTATTGGTAATGTATATTAGGATTTAAAATATTTTTTTATTGATTTTTCAAGAGCGAGGAAGGGAAAGAGACAGGGATAGAGAGAGAAGGGAGAGAGAAACACCACTTGTTCTACTTATTTGTGCCATCATTGGTTGATTCTTTTATGTGCCTCTGAGAATGTTCTTTGACAGTAGATACTCTAAATAGAAATAGTATTCACACCTTTTTTTCAAAAGAAGAACACATCCACGTACTGTCCAGTTATTTGTTTTTTTTCCTTTTTATGTGTTAAGATATTCTTCTGCAGTAATAAATGTGAACCTGTAACGCTCTTCTCAATGGCTGTATAGTGTTCCGTTGAACGAATGTCCGATAGCTAATCAATCTGCTATTGTTAAAAAGGTCCTTCCTTTCTTTTGCCTCTTCAGACAGAATTTCAAACATGATTAGTGTTTGTGTCTTTTCTGATGATTTACCTGGGTTAAATTCCCAGCTGAGGAATTTGCTGAATCACAACGTTTTTGTATGTTTTAATGACAATTTTTGATGCACATGATTAAATCGTTCTTACCTTTCTTCCAGTTTTCGCTCATGACAACCCGTTTCCCTTTGAAATTGCGCCTTGTGCACCTTCCATCGATTTTAGGCGAGGTGCTGTTGACCAGCTTCCGCTGGAAGTGTACTCGTACCTCTCAGTAACTTCCTGACGACCTGAAGCTTTTAGGGAACTCCTCAAGATGAAAAGAGGTCATTCACAGTCTCCAGAAAAAGGACAGTTCGGGTTTCTTTAAACAGAAGATATTTGAAGTGGTTCCATCATGATATGGCATTTAGACGTAAATGGGATGGGTTATTATACAACTTCATTTTTGCACGTCAGCGCCATTGTAAAATGGTGAGGGGGCAGGATATGAACAAGTGGCGGTGGCTGTCACGGTCCCTGTCACGTTGCTCAAGCTCTCGTGACATTTCTCCCGTTTAATGTTCTACAGAGAACATTCGTGTTCCCGAAGACTCCTCCTCCTTCTCTTCGGTTCCTTTGCCTCCTAACTTCAGTGCCCTGAAGGTGTTTGCGGTTCCATTTGGGTTCCATTTATCAGAGACTTTTATGAGGTCAGATCTATTCCCTGAGACCAGGCAAAAGGACTTTCCAGAGTGGACAAATGTTTTGAAAACCTATCAGAGGGGGGCTGTAGAGTTGATCATTTGATTTTGACACCAAATCCTGGTCATTGTCATTGTTTTTCACCAAGATTTTTGGGTATAAAACTCAGGGCAGCAAGTAAGTGGACCCAAGTAGGGCATGTCAGCAGGAGGAAATTGTCACTTTCGGCGGAGAATCTAGATAATTAGGATTGCCTTTCAGAAGGACTCTTTGGCTTTCTCCCCTCTAATGCTCCCTCTGACATTTGGGTTTTGAATGCCACGGTATTTTTGGTATTCGCATGCATCCTTAACAAGCAGTGCTTTCCCAGCTGTCCTGTTTTAATGCTGCAATTGTGAGTCTGACCTACAAAAGTTACATTTGCTTGGTAGACAAATGGAAAAGCTCCTTAAATAAATACCCTGACAAATACTGCTGGCTACATCACTAATAACAGATGACAGCCTCAGGGATGCTACCCTGTTAAAAAAAAATAAAGAAACAAGTTCTTTATCATCTGCTCATCTATCAGCTTCCCTGTTTATTATCAATAAGCAGTTATTGATTAATGACCATGAGTCAGACACAGTGCTCAGTACAAGGGACATAAAGAAATGAAAGGTCCCAAGTCCTGGCTTTGAGAGATTTTCACCTTCAGGCAGAGAGCACATACTCGCTATGTAACCCAGATAAAGCTATCATCCCATGCCTCAGTCTAGTTCATGAAGTCACATGCAGCTACACACCATCTAGTACCCAAAAAATGAGTTGAAACCCTGGTAGCCTTGATTCATCTCTTTGAGGGAACATGAATAAGAGTGGGAATAATGCATTCCTATTGTGCAACAACAATCTTGTCAATCTTATTTCCTCCTCACTACTCTTAATAGTCACCATGTGCTTGGCATTGTGCGGAAGTCTCTCTCCCACTCTCGTCTCCTCCCCCAAATCAGAGCCTGGTGCCCGTGCTTTGAGCTGCTCTCTGATCTTCCAGCCCTTTAGGGGGTCTCTCAGTGTTGTCGTCGCCCCCCCCCCCCCCCCCCCCCCGTGTTTGTTTTCAGTTCTGTCTTGTCCGTGGCCTGGCTTCTCCACTGCAGACAGCTTGCCTGGGGACTGACCCAGCCAGCCATAGCCGCCCCCTCTTAGAAGCTGAAGAGGAAGAGGAGGATTGTAAATATTCCTATAATAAGTAACTGTTTCTCTTGTTAGATATGTTTGGGAGGCAATGTTGCACATGAAGTAGAAAATGAGATGATAAAGAGTGTATATTAAGTATCAGATGACTTACACAGTCAATGTAAGGGCGCCGTGAATTCCGCAGGGAAGGATAATGGCCACGGGGACGGTTGGGGCTTTAGGAGTGATGTACACGCTGAGCTAGGCCTTGGGGGAGAGGGGGGAGAGGGAAAGACAGTCAGGGTGAGAGGGGTGGCGTGGGCGGTGACGTGGGAGGGAGGATGCAGCTGTTTCCGAACCATGGCTCAGTTAGGCTGGAGCAGTGGATTTCAGCCAGTGAGCCGTGAAAAATTAGAAGGACAGGATGTCCGAGCCGGGCTGCAGAGGGGTTGCGCACTGTGTTAGGGGCTGTGTTTAGCTAGTAGACAGCGGCGACCCCAGGTTGGAAGCAGGGGCGGACGTGTGGGTCGTGACAGTGGTGTATACTGCGGTGAAGATGCTGGAGTAGCTTTCAGTGGTGAAAACAAAAGAGTCAAACCCAACTGGGAGCGGCCGCCGGAAGCCGGACAGCGGGCCCCAGGGACACTGGGAAGGGGGCTCTTCCAGACACATTTATTGTCAGGGAAGCAGGGGAGACGGCGGGCGGAGCCAGAGCGACAGGGCTCAGGGACTGGGTAGCTGAGGTTGGCTGTGGGAGGAGAAAGCGGCCACGGGGCGGGCCGCGGAGGAGGCCGTGCGGGGAGGAAGGAAAAGCCTGGGGGGGGGTCCAGTGAGCGGGAAAGGGAACCTCAACTTTGCCGTCTTTGAGGCAGACTCGCTCTGAGCGGCCACAGCTCTGAGTGTGGCCTCCTTCCCCTCTCTGACGAGGCCGTTTCCTCCTGCAACCCATCATGCCCTCAGCCTCAGGATCACCCTGGAACTTTTTTCGTTCACTTCCCAAATTCGCACACGCGTTTATCGAGAAGTCCTTCGGGCTCCAACTGGTACCTGCGCGGAGCACAGCTCTCCACCCCCGGCCCTGCCCTGGGCCAGCCCCAGCCTCGCGCCTGCGCCTGCGCGCTGGCCTCCCTGCTTTTACAACCCTGCCCCCCACAGCTGGGCTGTGTTCAGGGGGCCACGTCGTGTCCTGCCTCGGCTTGTAATCCCGCAGATTCTCCCGGTACACTCCGAGCGGAAGCCAGGCCTAAAATAAAGGTCCCACGGGGCCCGACAGGTCTGTGCCTTAATTCTCCGAGCTGGTCTCTCTCTGCCCTTCCTCTCGCTCCCAGCGCTTACGTGGACCATTTCTAGAACTGCCCAGACATCGTCTCCTCTCAGGGCCTTTGCACTGGCTGCCCCTCAGCTTGGGCCGCTCCCTTACCTGCTTTGTGCTGTTGCTTACCACGCACCTCCTCGTGCTGTCCTGCCCCAACCGCCTCTTACACCGCGCGGCCTCCCGTCCGCTCACCGGGGCCCCTAGGACTCCACACCCCCTTACTCTGCTCTCCTTTCCCCTGTAGAACTTAACGCTTTCAAACAGAATATAAGTTATATAATAATTTTTAACTGTCTTTCCTGCTAAATGGTAAGCACACTGAAGACAGGACACTATGTACAGAAGCGTGTAGTGTAATGTCTGGTTCATAGTAGGCACACGATCAATGTTTATTGAATGCATTGACTTTATTCATTCAGGAAATATTGAGCTACTGGTGAGTAATTGGAGGGGGATTATTTTGTAAGTGTAGAAACCTAACTAAAATTTGCTTATGCAAAACAACCAAAAACAAAATTACAGCCCCTGAGACATTTGGATTTGGCTTCTTTTAGATTTTGTGCACCCGTTCTTATTTTATAGAATGCATTGTTGAGATACTTAGATGCACATGTCTACCTCTATCCATCCATCATACATGGATACACGCACAGTTGCACACGCACATGCCCAGATGCCTATTTGTGTATACACACACATGGACGTGCCTTTATACGTAGATCTGCACATTCAGAGGTGCACACACATCTGCACACACCTGTGGTTAAAGACTCACTGGGTCGCTAACTATTCAGGGTGTGGCCTGAGCATGTACCGACGCACAAGACTAGGTAGTTTGGGAAGAAACAAGAGACAAGAGTTTTTAGAGTTGGAAATAACGTTAGTATATATGTGGAGGGTATACTATGTAGCTAGCAGTCACGAATAAAAAATAATCGGCAAAATCAGAAATTAATTTTGTATTAATGTGACGGTTGTATTTTAAGAAGCATTTCCTTTAAAACATCAAAGTGTGATCGGTTTCTATAAGTGTGATGGGATTCCAGAGCCTGCATTCCATGCTGAAGAGCCCGCGGTGCGCACTAGAAACGGAAGCTAGAAAGGCCGAGGGTCGATTGAAGTGTTTGATAATTTCTTCTTTGTTTCAGGTGTGATCAAAGGTTTGTGTAGTTTAGTTTTGTTTTTGGACCTCGGCCTTACCCACCGTGGTTCCTGTTAGATCTTCCCTGGTGCTGGCAGTCTGCTCCAGCAGTGTCAGATTGGGACTCCGGACTGTCAAGGTTGTAAGGGAGTCGGATGGAATTTTTTTTTTTTTTTAATATTAATATTTTTTGGATGGAATTTTTAATTGGCTACATTGACTATTAGAAAAAGAATCGATTCTCAGATTGCGGTCCCAGGCTTTCGTCAAGACGGGCGCATTAATAAAATCTGTTCTGGATGGATAAAGGAAACCCTTTCAGCCCACTGCGCTGACTGACGGTCACACGGAATGAAAGAAATTAATTTCGGGAGAGAACCAGTTGGGAGTAGGGACAGTCTGTAATTCACTCTTTCTCGATAAGCCCCCGAAGCAGGGTTGGTGGTATTGTTTGTGGCCTGGGGAAGAGCGTGCTCTAATCATGAGGCCCGCCACCTAAATTGGTCGGGCGTCTCCTGATTGAGGTTGTCGCCGCCTTGCTCCGTGCTCAGACTCATTTTGATGACTGTCCACCGAGGCTGTTAGCTGGAGCAGAAGGTCAGGGTCGCCACCAGCTTTCTCGTCTGGGCTTCTTGTTTCTTTTTGCTACCTTGTCGCTCCTGTTTCCTCATATGTGCTGGTGCCACGCTCAGATGCTCAGATCGCTTGTTTCCTTTCCTGGAAATATTTATTGAGCAACTGCTGTGAGCCAGGCTTCCGCCTGGTGCTGATGGTAGAGCCATGAACAAAACAAAACAAAATCTCTGCCCTTGCGAATCTTATGTTTAAGTGGGGTGACAGGTAATAAAGAAATAATTCTGCAAATAAAAAGAAAATGGCAACTGTAGGGTAAGCACACTGTGCTATGATGTAGTTGATAATAAAAATCTGACATACCCTTGGGGCAGTGGGAAATAGGCCAAGATAGTAACTGGACAGTAGGGAAACTGTGACAGGTAGAAGGCTGGAACTGCACGTGCAAAGGCCCTGTGGCTGGACAGTGCCTAATACCATAATATTGGAAGAACTGCAACAAGTCCATGAGGCTAGAGCTTAAAAAGCAAGGGCAAGAGAGGCGATGTGTGGTGGAGAACCCTGCTGGGCTGTGGAGGCTACGTTAAGATCCTGGTGGCAATGGGGAGATATTGAAGGGAAGGAGCTGAGAGACACATTCTTCCTGTGTCAGGTCCGTACCGAAATACATGCATTTTAACTCAGCAGAAAATAAGTCATCCATACAGCAGTTTCTCTGCCTGGCCTGTCAGACATCTGGAGGAGTTGCTGAGCCCCCCGGGATCTTTGGTCACACCGCCAGAGATTCAGGTTCACTGGGTCAGGTTAGAGCCGAAATAGCCTTTTACAAGATAAACTCCGTAGGTCGTTCCGACCCACTGCCGAGTCTAGGCATTTGGGAGCCCGGCAGGAGAGCGGCCTGAGCGGTGGGGATTTTCTGAAGCACCAGACGGTACAGCAGATAGGTAAGGCTGCCTCCGAGCACCTGGAGGACTGGGGCCGAGGCTGTGACTGCACTTGGGAGGCGACTGCTAACCTGGACTAGAAAGAGCCCGGGCAGTCGGGCTGGAGATCTCCATCAGCCTCTGCAGACTTCCCTGTTTCTGTCTCTCAAATCACAGCGCGCCCCTGGGGCTCCATTGCAGCACGTGCGCCAGTTCTATTTTTAGTGCAGTAAGTACCTGCGCTGGAAGACGGGTGCCGTGCAAAACGGAAGGAGCACACGCATCTCAAATTAGAAAGCTCACCGAACAGTTGTAAATTCAGGTGACTTCTCTTTATACGACCTTATAGTTACTGGACAGCCTTGTCGGTGGCCACTTGGTTTTTGAATCAAAGCGGAGCAAAAAGATGCCCTTGAATAAGGGCAGTCAACAGAGTGTGTTCACAGTGCCTGCAACAGCCAGGAAGGTTAACGTGTTAATCAACAGCTTTTCACGTTAGCTTATCTGAAGGCCCGATTCTCCGACTCCCTAACGTTATCCGTGGCCCAGTTTGCTGTGCCTGTGAAAATCTCCCGTTATCCTCACATCAACATGGAGAAGTGGAGAATTGTCTTGGCATTGATAGTAGTGCAATTAATCAGGATGCATTCATTGGGTATTAATGACTGGATGTGGTGGGTAATTGTATATGAGCTCCACAGGAATTTAGCAATTGATTGACTGACTAGTATTTGATGAGTTGAAACTGTCCTAATGGGAGATTAAGTGATACAATCCCAAACTGATTATGAAAAGGCGATCAAATGGACGCTGAAAAAGAGGTTAAATAAATGAAGAATTTCCACTGAATATTCTGTGTGAGCCAACAAAATTTGGAAAGAAAGTACAAATTAATTTTCACTTTCTACCAATGGGAACTGGCATTAAAAAGTGTGTCCAATTAAGGATGTGGTTTCCACTTGCCATAAGAAAGGTTTTTTCTTTATTTCTTAAATGGATATTACTTAATGTCAGAATTAACCACATAAAGAGATTTTGTTTCAGAAAAAGGATTTTATAATTTGAATAGTATCAATTATATTGGCCAGTGTCTCTTGTATTAATTTCTGATTATCTGGTTTTTTTTTTTTTTAAAAAAGTCTCTTAATTGTATGAATTAAAGCCAGGCCTCATTTATTCACACGCAGAGGTATTTTATAACTCTAGGCACAGCCTTGCTGTTTAGAGAACTTAGGCATGAATTATTCAAAATGGCAGATAAGAAAATTTATATTATTATGACTGTGTGGTGGAATTTTATTTGGATGCTATTTTTAAATTCTAGCAATCTCTTCTTAAAAGTAGCAATAATTTTTAAAATTCCACATCAGAGGTGTGACATGAGAGGAAGTGAGCTAGGGGACTCTCTAAGTGACCTTCCAGCTTGCACCCAGCATTGCTGTTCTCTCGGGGGACATACCTTTCCGAGCCTCTCCTTAGACCTGCACAAGTCAAGATCTAGTTGTGTCCCACTTTAAACAGGGGCTCGTTTTTTTATATTGCTGTTGACGTCAGTGATGGTGATGATGATGGTGAGGGTGGTGGAGATGATGGTGGTGATCATGGTGCTGATGATGGTGATGATGGTGGTGGTGGTGATGACAATGGTGATGATGGTTGCTGTCAGTATAATGTTTGTGTCCCTCCCAAATTTCTATGTTGAAATCATAACCCCCAATGTAATGGTATTTGGAGGTAGAGCCTTCAGTAGGTAATTAGGATGAGATTAGATCATGAGGTTGAAACCCCCATTATGGGATTAGTTCTCTTATAAGGAGAGGAAGGGACCAGAGCTTGTCTCCTCCACATGAGGGTACAGCCAAAAAGGCAGCTGTCTGTAGACCAGGATGAGGGTCCTCACCAAGAATTCGACTGTTGCTCTCAGACTTGCAGCCCCCAGAGCTGTAGGAAGTAAGTAGTGGTTGTTGAAGCTACCCAGCATGTAGTATTCTGTCACAGCTACCTGCACTGACCGAGAGGGAGCTGCTGGTGGCGATGCAGGTGGTGGTGATGGTGGTGACGACTTACAGAGTCCTTACGCCATGCTTCCTGAATTAATGCTCTGTCCATGTTAAAACCTTTAACCATAACCACCACCGTGGGAAATAGGTGACAACAGTATCTCTATTTCAGAGAGAAGGATCCAAGGCATCAAGGGTGTGACTAGCTCTCCCAAAGTCACACAGCTGGTTAGGACTCAGACCATCTGGTGGTGGCAGAGCCTGGAACGCTCTCCCGTTAGCCTCCTGACAGCGCGTGGGTCTGGGTGCTTATTTTAGCATTCACTGTAAAGCCGCTCATCAGGCCATTGGGGACAATGACCCACTTCTGGAATTCGAAACGCACACTATACACAGAACACATAAAACATTAGATCAGATTACAGCCTACACCTACCTTAAATGTGTACATTTAGGATGTCCCCGTATGATAAGAGGGAGGCCATTAGCTACTTTTCCCCAGCTGGTGCTCCATACCCTCCCACGCCTCTACTGTCCGACTCGAGGGGAGCCCCGCTGCTGGCCAGCCTGCTTTGTAAAAGCTGAGGAAGAGCAAGGAGAGGAGGAAGGAGGCCATGGAGTTGGTGTCCCGTGAGTTTGTGACACAAAGTCATCGCTGACTGCTGATTCCTTCAGAGTCCGGTGGCAGAGGGGTGGGCTGTGGCCCACGAGAACGTCGGTATAAGGCACCATCTAAGCCACTGTCATGGAGAGAGCTCACATGCAGTGGCTGACACAAGTTCCAAGTTAATTGCTGTCTCATGTCACCATCTGGAGGGAGCAGGCCCGGGCCTGAGAGGGCGCTCTGCACCCTTCAAGCCTGGATTCCACCTCCGGATCCCAGCCGGCTGCCACGGCTGCCGCTGTCACCGTCGCTTCACCGTGTGAGCCGGTGGGAGGGCGAAGGGCTTGTGCTCAGTCTTCTTACATGCCCAGTGTGCCACGTGGCCTGTCGCAGAGTCCCCGAAAAGAGGCATGCTCTTTAGCTGGTGGCCCTGTTCCCAGCAAAATCTCCCAATGCTCTTATCAAAGGAATGTAAGAAGAATGGATACCAACTAGCAGCTACCCCCATGTTCACATACTCAAGTCTTACCTAGGATGAATAATTTAGTCTCTTATTAATGGAGAAAGGAGTGTGGTAGGGTGAACCCCTTGAACAGAACAAAGGGAAACTATTAGCTTCAGGTGTACAGCACGGTGGTGAGACAGTCGTATACTCTACAAAGTGTTCCTTCTGCTGTTTCCAGAACCCACCAGGCACCGTCCGTAGTTATTACAATATTATTGACTACATTCCCTCATACAAAAGAATGTTGAATGTAAACTGTAATTGAAAAATAAAATTGAAACAATAAAAATAAAAGTTGAACAAAAATATTGCACTCTGGGCTGGCAGCTGTTTACGGTGGGAAGAGATACTTCTTTTGGACATATGTAGGAGCTCAGACTAAGAGCTCTCAGTCTGAACTTTTTGGTTCATTTTTTTTTTAAGCGACTGTGTTGGTACCGAATTTGCAGTTTTCCCTGCCGGGTGAGCAGGCAGAGGGCGCTGTTGAGATGCCAGAGGTGGGGAGTAGTTTTTTAAGGGCCCTGAGTCTAACAGCAAGATTTGCTGAGGAAATAGTCAGTCATTCTATATTCAGGTGGTAGCAAGTAGATTGTATTTTTTCCCTATTACCTCTTACTACCATCTTTATAATTTTTTTTTTTACTTGAGAGAAAATGATATTACAGTTGACCCTTGAATAACACGAACGCTGGGCGTGCTGACCCCTCATGCAGTTAAAAGTCTGTGTATAACCTTTGACACCCTCTAAAACTTCAGTTGTCCCTCGGTATCCACGGGGGATTAGATTCAGGAACCCCCGTGGATAACAGAATTCATGGATGCTCAAGTCTCTTACAAAAATGCCGTGGAATAAGGCATACAGCCGGCCCTCCAAACCCAGAGACTCCCAACTGTGGACGTGAAGGCCAGGAGTACAGAGGGCCGGCTGTCTACTTCCTGAAATCCGTCCTCACGTAAGCGGACCCACGCTGTTCAAATCCATGTTGTTCAGGGCTCAGCTGTACTTACCGTGTACTTTTCCTGGTCACTTCGGCCAGGCATGACCGACCCGATGATTTAGATAAGCGACAATGAGACAGGTGTCGGACTGCTGCTGTCCTGTGCCGTCCTGTCTTTCCATTCAGAAAGACACTTGGCCATCCCTGACTCTGAAACCCCCAGGGAGGGAGGTATTCTGTATGGGGCCAAGTTCTCCAAAAAGCAATTTACTGCCTTAAGCATCAAAACCTAAAAGCAAGCAAGTAGGCAACAACTATAAAATCCAGCCTTTACCTGGGTATTTAAATAAAGATTTGTTTCGAAAAGGTCACAAGACCTTGAGTGATGTCCTGGGGGTGTGGGTGTGGCCAGGCAGGCTGTCCAGAGAGTGAGCCCTCACTGTGTTTAGTGCATGAGTGTAGGGTCAGCTTTCCCTGGGCTCATTCCATTTTTCTCTTTAACTCCCGGTCGGTCGGCATTCTGCAAGTGTGTGATGCCGGGGCGCTGAGTTCTCTACAAAGTGGGGGCGCATTAGTAAGCCTTGTTTGTGTCATGCTGCCCTGGACGTGGTCTGGATTCAGGCTCCCTCCCTGCATCAAGCCTGTTTTTTTGTTTTTGTTTTGTGCCTCTGACTTGACATTGTCAAAAGATGATTTATTTCTCAGGCTTTGCTTCCCAAACCACAAGTATTGAGTCACAAATCCACTGGGATCAGAACAGCTTATTAACCTCCATCCCACCTTCTAAAGAGTCAGCACAGACACGTCAGCCACGCCATTCCTGCGTCTGTGGGATGAGATGTGGGCGTGGGGAGCACGTGCCCACCCCATGCCCAAGTTCATGTGAAGACCCCGCGTCTCCAGCCGTGCTGGAATCTGCGATATTTCAGACCTTCCGTGCCCATCTCTTCCAGCCGCGGGACTCCCCCGACTGGGGATGGTTTTTATAGGTTCTAGGTTTGTGCCGAATGACTCGCTGGTTTAATCGGAAGACTTGGCAGTCCGATTCCAACACCTACTGCTCAGGTATTTGCAGCCAGGATTTTTATTTGGCACGTAGGCTTTCCCTTTAACAGGAAAGAAAATGGTCTTTAGCCAGACCACTGAAGTGAGAGATGCAAATCTCATTTGCTTTTAATCCCAATGAGGTATTAACGACAAAGTCCATTTAAGACTCTTTAGTGTTAATATTAAAGAAGACAAGTGGTAAAATCAACAGCTAATGGCCTGGAGCCAGCCATCTCTGCTCTAACTGACGCTTGACCACACCACTGCATTCCGGAGATAATGACTGGACCCTACTCAGGGCTCTCAACTTCTCATCGGCCCCAGGGGAGGCGAGCTTGGCCGAGTCAGTTTTAAAAGCACTGGAATGATGGCGGAACATTTTATTACTGTGTTAATGAGCACGGTTTGGGGTGTGGGCCAGGCAGAGTGCTTGTACGTGAGTTAGGGGCGTGGGGACACAAGGCAGGAGGGTCGGGAAGAGGGAGAAGGAAACCCCACTTGCGTTTGTCATCGTGACTAGTTACTTGAGAGTGTTAACAGATCCCTGGATAATCTTTGGAGAAAGTTTGCCTTCATTACAGTTTTAAAGCTCACTAGGGAAATCACCCCATTGTGTAGCAAGTAGAAGGGGGCTCTCAAGCCGTATGGTCTCCCTCCCTCCCTCCCTCCCTCCCTCCCTCCCTCCCTCCCTCCCTCCCTCCCTCCCTCTTCTCTTCCTTTCCTTCTGAATGTAGACTTGAACTGTATAGAGTCTTTGAGACACTGTTTCTCCCTGTGGACCACAGTCCCCCACTTGTAATTCTTTATGTCCTTTGTGTTGCAGAAGTCTTATCTTTCCTTGTCTGTCCCACGATGGAAAAATCATACAGGCATTTCTGTTTTATGTTTTTCAGTATGATTCATTATGGTCTGATAACAATGCAAAACTCAGTTTTTATTGGCCTGTGAAGCTTGTTTCTGGGCCCTGTTTCTCTCTTCTTTTCTCTCCTCTTCTCTTCTCTTCTCTTCTCTTCTCTTCTCTTCTCTTCTTCTCTTCTCTTCTCCTTTCTTCTCTTCTCAAGTCCAGTCTCCATGTCCCATTGATTTAATGCCTCCATATTTAGATGAGACCCAAATTTAAATCTTTAGCCCTGAGGTTTATAACTACATATGTCTGATGTCCGACCACCAACTTGACTGCTCTATTCCGGGAGGGGTCTCATCAGCTCTCAGATTTTTTTAAATTTTTTAAAAATTTTAATTATTTATTCATTTTAGAGAAGAGAAACAGAGAGAGAGAGAGAGAGAGAGAGAGAGAGATGGGGGGAGAAGCAGGAAGCATCAACTCCCATATGTGCCTTGACCAGGCAAGCCCAGGGTTTTGAACTGGTGACCTCAGCATTCTAAGTCAACGCTTGATCCACTGCGCCACCACAGGTCAGGCTCGCGTCTCAGTTTTGATAGGTTCACAGTAGGGATCTTGATTCACGTGCCTGCCACCGCAGCCCACAAAGTTGTTTACGCGCCACCTGTGTATGCCTTCCTCCCATTCCACATCCGGTCTGTACAAAAGTCTTCTCGGTTTGTCCTCCACAATGAATCCTTTCAGAAAGCATTGTGTTATTCCCCTGTTTAAAACTCCTCAGTGCATTTTCATTGCATGGACTCCGAATCTCTACTAAGCTTCACACGGTCCCATGTGATCAGACCCCTCCTGCCTCTCTAGCCCCATCAAAGTGCTGACCACGGACACACTGACCTCTTCATCCATCTGACACACTGACCTTGTCCCTGTCTCAGCCCTCAGGGTTCAACCTGAAAGCTGCCTCCTCCCTAGAGCTCAGTAAATACCTGCAGAATGTCGAATGAAGGAGCCCAACTCTTCCTCCATCCCTGTTCCGTTCCCGCCGCCCCCCCTCGCCCTCGCCCTTGCCCTCCGCGCAGGTTCACTCACGTGGAGCGCACTGTCTGTCCATTTCAGGTGACTCAGCATATCAGCCTCGTAATCAGAATCACGGGCTTGGCCTCTGCGCCATCTTGATTTAAACAAATGTTTGTCCATGACAATTTTAAAAGAGCTCTCTCATTTTACCTGTGTTGTGGTTGCAGTGAGGAACACAAGGCCCTGAAAAATGGGAAGATGATGAAATGTCCTTTTGTAACAAAAAGGTGTCAGAGTCTGTGACACGTTCGATGGGAAGCCTTCACTCTTTCCTCCGTTTCTGCTTTGCTTATTTTTCCGTTTCCTTTCCTCCTGCCTCACGTGGCTTCTAGCCTATGATACGGTTTTCTTTTTTTCCTTTTCCCTGCCTCATCTTACGTCCTCCCTCTCTCTCTCACCTTCCTTCTTTCTTTTATACATCTCTTCTATTTCCCTTTTCCTGCTTTTCATTTAAATCAGGTTTTAGTTGGAGCAACTTCTTAGCCTCCTATGTGACACCAGCTGTGTGGTTTTGTGAAAAGACCATAGAAAATGTAGAAGTTGACAAAGACCACTGTAAACGTCTCTGTAGACAGACCCAGAGTGTCATACTGGGTCCTGCTGGGCTAGATTTTGTGTCCAGTTCTTCAGTTGACCTGTGGATCTTAGAATCCTGAATATGAGGGGAAGCTTTTCTGTCTAGTCCCGGGTCAGGAGTTATGTTGTACATATTGATATCATACCATTAAGGAAGAGAAAAAGAGTGATCAGGGGCCGAATTTGCTCTGCATTTCTTTTAAGTGGGTTAGCTGTGTCCGTCGGTTTGAATAGTGTCAAAAAAAAAAAATCACACTGGCTTTCCAATAGCTCTCGAATAACCACATTTCAAACTCCCAAGAACTTTTTCTTTTGAAAGATGAATTCTGTTTCATTTCCGTCTCTTCCTGCTGCCCCTCCGTAAAGGGCACGCAGTTCCTGACCCTGGCATGTGGGATTTCCCG
Organism: Saccopteryx bilineata; assembly: GCF_036850765.1. Taxonomy (NCBI): domain Eukaryota; kingdom Metazoa; phylum Chordata; class Mammalia; order Chiroptera; family Emballonuridae; genus Saccopteryx; species Saccopteryx bilineata. The sequence continues at coordinate 9,196,439 of NC_089494.1, forward strand.
AGGGCTGCTTGGCTCTGCCCCCGCTGCAGGTTGATGAGAGTTAAATTGGACAGGATTGCTTTTCATTATGAGGGACTCCAAGCATTTTCCCTTAGACATGATCAAAGGGAGGTGCAAACCACTCACCGAAATTAGACTCTGACCTGGAAGGAGCCGCCAGGCACCGTTCTCGTTCTCGTGGTGTGAACAGTACGTGGCCAAAAGTAACAGGCTTCTCCTGTTGACTCACTCTGGGAGATTAGGCGACATAATTAGGAATTACATAGGAGTTGTGACACACTGTTGCAAAGATTGATTTCTTTAATCATTTACTAAAGGGATTTTAGGGCCAACATACTCACAGTCTTATTAAGCAAATACAGCTAGTGCAGAAGAAACCTTTATCAGAGTTGTGTCCACAAACTTCCGAGACCCAGGACAAGGAGGGAATATAAATACTGTCTAAATAATCACAGGGTCACCAGGACTTTAAAAAACTGGGCGTGTTCAGTGTGCTTTCAGAGGCTCATCTAGGTGCCTGGAATTCAAGGTGAGCATTACTTTAATAATAATAGTACTTACATGACTTAAATTAGTTTTTCTACAAGACCAGTGGTTCTTAACCGGAAGCATGTTGGACTGAGAGAGGAAGCTTCCCCCCCCCAAAAAAAAACATACCTGCCAGGGACCCATCCCAGACTACTGATTCTGGATCATTTGTATTGGAGCCTGGAACTATATACTTGGAAAAGGTCCCCACAAAATCATGAAGCTTCTGGTTTCAAAATAGTCTGAGGACCACTACTCTGGACTGAACGCTGGTGTGGCAGAAGCCAAGGGCAACTCGTCGGTGTAACCGTAGCATTTAATACGGTTCCTGGTTTGCAGACGTGAGCTCAGTACCTGGTCACCGAGGGGGTGGAAGCAGATTATATATATTTTTAACCGCTCATTCATTTGAACCTCTCCCGGCTAAGTGAATTTAATAGACGAATAGAATTTTAAAAATAAACTTTGGGAGGAGGTCTCTTCTAGAAAATTACAAAGCCTTATGTGGTCTAAATGCGTAGTAAGTAGACAGATGATATAAATCTTAATCACAAGGTGAAGGCAGAGAACATAGCGGGGGGTATAAAAACCACTTTTACAATTACTGGCATCTAATTTGCCTATGTTATTTTAGGTGTAAAAGTGTCTTTTCAAATTATAACTCTGGTAGCATCCCTCGACAGACGGGAAATACTGGCGGCATTTCCCCGGCAAGCCTAATCACAAATTGATAAGGGGTTATTTCTGTAGTAAATTGGAATTTGTGCATTCAAACAATTGCTGTTCTTCCATGTTGGATGACATGACATTCTGGAAACTCCTGTCTGGGACTTGTCTTTGCTGCTCTGTCACCTGTGTGCCTGTCACCTGACTCTCTGCTTGCCACCTGTCCGAGGCTTATCCCTTGTCACCAAAGAAGCTTTGGTAAAGGTGGAACGTTGAGAAACCATCCAACACCTAGACTAGCGAGGGACCTGTATGTGATGGTGTATACCAGAGTGCAGGTGGACAGGTTGAGCTCAGAGGGGCTGGGATCTGAGGGGACACTCACGAATCAGGGGAGAGCTGAACGAGGAGTGGAAGCAAGAGGAGTATTCCAGACCAAGGGGGCGTCGTGGGAACATCACAGAGTCAGAGTGAGCAGGGCCAAGCAAGGTGGCTGGGAGGCGGTGTGAGGTGACGGCTCAGGGCGGGGCCCTGATGGGGGACATAGAAAACTCTAAGAGGAGGTGCTTTCGCCTAATCCGTCCTGTTCTTTCTGTCCTAAAGCCAGTTTGCCCTAAAGTTTCCAGTGGGAACCCTCAGGAAGAAAGCAGCTAGTCTCTGTGGCTGTAAAAGATTATACTTTCCTGAGTCAGACCCGCCTTGCCAGTCTCTCCGAGAGGCACCACCGGTCTCCTAATTGCAGACTGGAAGCTGAGGCGTGTCTCTGCTGACTGCTGACCTGTGTTAATATCCTGTCACAACCTTGACGCTTGAGAACTGAGTCAAACCTTGCGCTCTGTTTTGAACCTGTCTTCTGCCTGTGAAGTTGATCCCCTGCGTTAATGTGAGACTTTGCACTTTGCAAGTTCCTGGTCTCCAGATGTTCCTCAGAGCATGAGGAGTAGGTGGCCACATTGTCTCACTGCCTGGGACAGTCTCGCTTTATGCCTGTGTCCAATTGTGATTATAAAAAGCACTCTGTTTTGATCTTAAAAGAGTCCCATTTTTGATGATAAATTCTATGATTACCCTAAGTTGGGGCTTACTTGACATGTGAGAGAGAGAGTTGGGGCTCAGAGAGGCTTGACTGTCTAGAATCGTCTTCACCACCTTGTCCTGAGCGCTTTTTGTGGGTAAATGAAGGCATCTGCTCCTGGGTCATGGCAGTGTTCATTATTAGTTGTTTCTTTGGAAATTAGAAATTGTACCTACAGAAACGAATCTTCTTATTAGAAAAAGAGACACTCTCAGTGAAAGAAGTATATCACTGATACAAACTACTTACAGTACTTATTTTCTTATTCCAGTTGGACGCTATATTTATTTTGTATTTATTGCTACTCACTATCTGTAAATAGCCATGCTGGACAAAGATCACAGAACGAATGATAACTGTGACACATTGTTGACACTGCAGTTAACATTCCTCTGTGATTGGCCCTGTGTTATTAGATAGTTAAAACCCCATAACTTAAGTTGATATTATGTAGCCGGACTGGTGATCAAGTAAGATAGTCTCTGATAAACCCAACACAGAACACGGGGGGCCCGTATTGCATGACCACCCGTGAAGGGGCTGGCGCTGGGGGTCGGCCTTAGGCATATTTGGTGCTGTGACGACCCCATAGCCACCATGCAGGTGGCTTCCTGGCAGATGATGGGTTTAAATCAGAGAGGTTGAATTCTAACATGTTAGAGCAGAGGTGGACTTGAGGAAAAGTGACCCTCCCAGGGCAAGGGCAGGAGCAAAGCCGAGGGGTCTAAGGGCCAACGTGGCTGGCCGCTGCCCTTTGTCAGCCTTCGGTGTTTCTCATGGCCCGTGGGGAGAGCGGCCCATCTGAAAGGCCTGGGGTCTGAGCGGCTGCAGCGTGCGCTTTGTCCTTCTGCCGAACTTAACGCATTTTTTCGTTTTGTTCGCCAGACCTTGAATGCTGCCGAAACTCACCCCACAGTCTTGTAAACAGGATGTTGGTAAAACTTCACCTTCCCTCTCGCCCCGTTTCCTTTTAGGTTTTGTGAATGATTCTGTTACCAAGTCTATTGTGGCTTTGCGCTTGACTCTGGTGGTGAAGACCAGCGCCTGTGTTCCGGGCGAGGGCCCAGCCAACGGGCTGGAGTGTTCAGGGAAAGGAAGGTGTGCCACGAAGCCGTCAGAGGTAAGGGGGCGCTGGGCAGCGTTAAATACGTGTGTTTATATAGATGCATTTTGAAACTCCCCCCTCTTCTGGTTTCAGTTATACATTAGTATGCAACATACAGATACATCCATCTCCATATGACTTTTAAAGTAATCATGGTGAGTCGCGCGGGGCTGGCCCTTCTGGCTTGGGTATGACGTGCGGATTTGGTGAGAAGCCGCCATCCTATCCGGGAGCAGAGTCAGGAGAAAGGGAAGAGAGAAGAGGGAAGCAGGGAGCCATCTGTCTCCGGTTAGCGCAGGACTCCCTCCTTAGACGTTGTATTCCCCTGGCGCTAGTCACCGTCGCCAGAGCGAGAACGAGAGAAGGGCTGGAGAGGAGGCAGGGACCAGACGGCTGACGTCATTTTGGACCTCTGTGGACCGGCACCATCAACACTACTACGGAAGACCTGAGTCTTATCCCCGCCCTCCCTTTCTTTCCGCAGCTCAGGTCCCCGGGGCGGGGAGAAGGGGTCACGGACAGGGGCGGAGGACGGTGCCCCTGCTTGTGTTCTGGGTAGTGACAGGGCCCAGGAGTCAGACCGTCAAGGCAGTAGTGGCCGCTGAGGCCACTCGCCACCAGTCTAGAGCTGCCTGGGGGTGCTGGCAGATGGACCCCGGGCCCCACCTGGGTGTGTGCCAGGAGAGGGAGACTCTGCCCTTGCCAGGGGCCTGGTCCCCGGGGACACAGCTGCTCCTCCTACCGCTTGTGTTTCTGTGTCCGGCATCCTGGCCTCCGCATTCCTCTCCCCGGTCCTCGCCCGTTCCCACCGGAGTTCACGTTAGGTGAAAGTGAGTCCACAATAGACGAAAAGGGTGATTGGTTTTAGACCCGCTTTCAGGGAAGCACTGGTCAGTTGTAAGTGGTGACGCTTCCTTGTGGTAATGTCACAGCGTCAGTTATCGGTGGCGTGAACTCAGACAGGTGGAAGGAATGGGGTAACTGACACCGGGGATGTTGGAAGCGTTGCTCACGTCACCTTGGAAAACCCGTGACCTGAGTGTATTTTAGGTGTAATATTGCAGTGGCCCAAAGATACCATCTTTCTGTAAGGGGGGGCAGAATGTGATCGGAACCCAAGAAAGCAGCAGGAATAGTAATTTCTGCTCGATCTTATAAAAGCAACACAAATGTAAACCAAAGCCAGACACGACCCCCCTGGGGCGGGGACCATTGTGCCTGGTGTCAAGTCGGGAGACGGAACCGGAGGGGTCCTTCCCAGAGCCGAGCCTGCCCTGTGGGGGCTGTTTTCTTCAGTCTCGGCCAGCCTGGACCCAGCGCTTTCTCTCTGGACGAGAGGCTTCATTTACCAACTTATTTAGTGGGGAAAAAAGGAAGGCACACTAGTGTTCTTCTGTGACAGCCAAGGATAGGGTTCCATAACTTGAGAAGAAACAAGGAAACAGTGAGGCTGCAAAGAGGGGACACCTGAGTCTCCCCCAAATTTATTCTTACTATTCCCAGCGAACGATTATGGGGCCCGATGAGCCCTCAGAACGATCATATCAGCGAAAGAGAAGTGTCTTTACCAAGGAACAGAGAGCTGTTCTCAGAATTTTGGACTGGCAGAGGAAAGGAGATTCCCTGTGAACTTTCTTTTATAATGGATGAGCCCTCTGGGGAAACTTTCCAGCCATAAAGTAGTTATGTTATCCTAAAGCATCTTGTCACAGGCAGGCAGCCCTCACGGGGTGGGGGTCTCACCGTCATGAGAGCTCTGGCTAAGAGCCTCTGCCTGGCGGTTTAGAAACGACTCATCCACAAGGCAGTGGAAGTGTTTAGCACCTGGCAGGTAGCTTGGAAAACCTCGCCAAAGCGCTTTGTGCTTTGCGGTCCATGAAAAAGTGACTCAAAAGCCTTCGTAAGGAACCCATGCTGATTTTAGCAGGTCACTGCCGAGGAAACATGGTGTCATTGTGGCCACTGCTCCTTTGAAGAGCTCTGCGTGCCTCTGGCCCCGAGATGACACCCCCTCCCTCTGCTGCCACCTCCCAGCTCCACACAAGTCACTTCTAGAGCACGGAGCCTCTGCTGTTGTTGACTCGGTCAATGCACACATGTGTCTTCAGTGAACATAAAGAAATCGTGGCCAGTCCTCTTATCTGAGCCATTATAATTATCCCTGGTAACTATGAGCAAAGGATTCCAGTGGTTGGCAAACTGCGGCTCGCGAGCCACATGCGGCTCTTTGGCCCCTTGAGTGTGGCTCTTCCACAAAATACCACGTGCGGGTGCTACCTCGATATGGAATGTACCTCCCTATATAGTTTAAGTTTAAAAAATTTGACTCTCAAAAGACATTTTAGTCGTTGTACTGTTGATATTTGGCTCTGTTGACTAATGAGTTTGCTGACCAAGGGATTAGGCTATTATTACTTTGTCCATTGATAGGGCCACCATGATGTTATCATGGAGACACTCGTCCAGACGCCAGTCCTACAGTTCACAAAAAGATGGTGGGAGTTCAAGTACCACAGGCAGGAGTGGGGACGGAGAGGTGGTTCATCTTTTTTGTGTCTTCTTGAGTTCCAGATGCTTCTTGTGATTGCTGTTGTTTGCTAATGAGAAAAGACTGTTACCATCAAGTTTGCTTCTTTTTACTCTTTCCTAAAATGAGAAGTTACACAGTCCAACCTAATGCAAGAAACCGCTCTATAGTATAAAACAGGAAGAGCTGTGCGGTGGATTTAATTTTTATTATTTACAATCATTTTTATACCTTTTCATTAGGTCATCCATCCTAATAAAAGCCGTTCTGTTATTACCCCACTGCTCTCATTCCGTAGTGGGACTCATTCCGTTTCAGATGCACTTTGGCTAGAGGATGCTTCACCGTCCCGAGTTGATGGGGGGTTTGTGACAGAGCCTCAGCTTGCTGGTCTTAGATGTCTCAGCGTCTCGGGAAGGTCTTGTTAAGTGTTGGCTATAGCACTGTAAGGAGCTCTCTATTTTTGAACACTGTTTTTCTTACAAGGGTTGACTCTGATGTCTTCTTTTTCTTATAAAAAAATTTGGACTGTTTGGCCACTACTTCTCTTTGAACTTTGTCACCAAGGTTGGCTGCTGCCTATTTGATGATTCCTTAATTATCTGAAAGGTATGTCAGGGAGTTACACTGGTCCCTTTGCTCTGCTGTGAGCCTTAATCTTCTTTAGCTCCAATTGGGTTCCACGGACCCTGTCTCTCAGACCTGTGTATTAGTCAGGGTATGTCAGAGAAACAGAACCAATAAGAATTATATATACATCAATAATATTCTATAAGACTATAATATACATATATATGTATATATAATTTACATATATGTGATTTATATATACATAATTTATTTTAAGGAACTGGCTCCTTATGGATCCACTCATTGCAGAGTCTCAGTGAGTTCAAAATTTGATTGGGGAGAGGCTGGCGGGCTAAAGACTGAAGAAAGAGTTGCAGTCAAGTCCAAAGGCTGTCTTCTGGTGAGCCAGGAAGAGCTGATGTTGCAGGTGAAGTCCAAACACTGTTGGGAGAATTCCCCCTCGCTCAGAGGAGATCAGCCTTTTGTTCTACTCAGGCCTTCGCCCACCCTCGTTATGCTAGGCAATTTGCTTCACTCCAAGTTCACTGACTTAAATGTAAATCTCATTTGAAAGCACCCTTACTCATGTTTGCTCAAATATCTAGGCACCGTGGCCCAGCCAAGTTGGCTTGTAAAATTAACCACCACAAATTTTTCTCTATTTTCTCTTCAGTTCGTTGCCACTCCCTTTCTCCTCAGCTGCCTCCCTTGCCCACAGAATCAAAGGAGTAGTTTTAAAAATTGATTTGCCTAAGACTCACCTGAGGCCCTTGACAACAAGTCATATTCCATGCCCTTCACTCAGGATGTGATGGCTGTTGTTTGACAGCCTGGTGATTCTGATGCAAAAATAGACTGTGGACCATAATTCTGGAAACAGAGGGCTCAGGGGCGGTGCTTGTCATCTTCTCGAGCTTGCTGGGTCCCTGAAGCAAATATGCAACATTTTTTTCATTCAAGGATTTTACTGTTAATAAATTCAAGGTCACATGGAATTAATAAAAAAGGAGATAAATGCTGGTAAGTGATGTAATGGTTCAATACGTATGCCCAAACTCTCTTATTTCTTGGCCCTGGTTTATATCGATGGATACGTGAGGTCAGGCCTCCATTTGCAGAAGATTCCTTAGCAAGCTCTCTAGCCCCTGTCTTAGGAATTCGTCGTTGAGGCGATTTGGATGGAATGCCCCGTTAGGTCAGGCAGCAGCAGCGCACCAGAGGGCAGGCATGGCTGTCACCTTCCTTCACCCGTCACTTTTCTCGGACAAGATTCTTTTAGCGCGAACGTAAAAGTCCACATGGGACCTTGATAAGGGGCGGTGGCCTGTGACGCTGTGAGGAAGAGATGGGGTGGGGGGGGCGCAGAGGGGGCCCCGTCAGAGGATCACAGGGCACAAGGCCTGCCCTGTGCCCCCGCACCCAGGGCTGCCCGGGACGGTGCTGTGTGCAGCCCCTAACCACAGTTCCATTCTGCGAGGTGGGGTCAGACCTCTGCGGTGCTGCGTGCACTGTGGGGCTTCTCCTAGAAGTGGGTATGAGACCCAGAGAGGGAGGGCAGAGTGAACTCGCAGGTGGGAAGGTACTGGGGGGGCCCGGCCAGGGGCATTAAATCAGACAAGACTCATTTAGCCTAGGGAGTTGTTCTAGAAGGGTGGTGGGGGAGCCTTTCTCTTGACTGACTACATAGCTTATTCATAATTCACTACAGGCTTTTGAGCCCGAGAACAGATGCTCTGGAGGTAACCAAGGTGTCTGAGACATGCGTGTTGGCTTGTAAGAGATGGGTGATCTCTCCCACAGATTTTACTTGTAGCAACTGCTTTGTGCACCTTGTAGAGAAAAAGTACTTTTATGAACAATACAAATAAAATAATGATGATCAGAAACATCACCACAGAGATCCTAAGAGTTAAGTGCAGCCAAGCTGTCACCTTTCTGAGGCATAAAAAAATAAGCCCGTCTAGAATTTCATTGATTGGTCTGAATTACAGTTCTTGCTATTAATGTGCTTAAAAAGCCATCACTGGCTTTTATGTTGTATATAGAACGGGACGATCACATCGCCACCTGTGCAAAACTATGACAACATATAGAAGCCATGTATTATAAACTATTTAAAGAAACAATTATAAAATGCTGTCCCAAAGGATGGATGTTTCGTCATGTCTCTGTTCAGCACTGGCGTTTTCCAGAAGGTTGAAATACCTCCCCCCATGCTGACAGACAGTTGTGGAGCCACTGTCACTTGGTGGCCCCCCAAATATATTACAGTGAGGATTATATCACTGGGGACATTTCTAGGGTCATAGGATTTAGAGTAGATGATGATTTTGGAAACCTCTCTACCTATTTTCAACACCTGAAAACCAGGGTCTAAGAGAGATTTAAGTTATTTGCCCAAAGCCCAGGAGCTAATCCGTGGTAGGGACAGGACAAGAATAAAGGGAGATTTCTGGTTATTTCTTTTGATTAATAAACCCATTGCATGGTAACAAAAATTATGCCTTTTTAATGAAAAGTAACTATGTTTTTTCAAAGCAAAGAGAGTTTAGTGAGAAGCCTGGCATTGCTTTCATTTTTTTGTAAATCTCTTTAATATCTGGCTTCCAAGAAGACAGCTGGGTTTTTACGCTTGCTTCTAAAATCGATCTGTTGTGAAGCATTGTTTTGGTTGAAGTGTAGGGAGAAAATCAGTCTCACACAGACATTCCGTTGGAAACAGGAGAAGCGTTTTTAATAGCCTTTTCAGATAATTGAGTATCTTGAAAATACTACGAAACTCGACAAGCGGCAGATTCATAAAGGTTAATTGAATGTGGAATCTGAAACCATATCAATGATCTCTTGCACTCTGTTACATTAAAATCCATTGGGCTGCTTCGCATATTGCATCTTCTACCAGTGAATGGTTTTTATAATATCGCACACTGGCCATTTGGAGAGTAATGGAGTTGCACAGAGCTTCCAAATGTTGACACATTTCATTACACATATAACAACAACAACAACAAAAACCCACATCATGATGAATATCATCCCCAGTCTCATCCAAAAAAGTCTTTAAGTCTTGGAAGGGGGTCTGTCAAGTTCATGATGAAAGATAGAAGTTTTCCAAAATACAGTTTTCCTGGTCCGATTTTTCCTTGAAGGCTTTTTTAAAGCTCAAATTTTACCCCTGACAACAAAAACTATTGGTTGTTTTCCTTGAAGTGACAGGCTCACTTGGTTCACTTGAGAGAAGCCATCTGCCGAATTGCCAAGTCCGAATAACCATAGTTTGCCTGGTAGTCGTTCTTTCGAGGACAAAGGTGTCCCACGAAAAACGGGGGAGTTCGGTCATGACTCAGGACGGCACGTGTGTTTGCTGAGACAACCCTGGGACTTTGGGGAGCAGCAGCAGCGCTTTCTGCACCCCTCCTGTTTTGTCAGCCAGAAACGGAAAGGGATGTGTGGGGGCTGAGACGTCATAACATTTTCATGTCCACTGCTCCATCGGGGACGTTCTAAGTGAAAGTGGCCCTCCCCCTCGCACCCGCAACCTGTCCGTTCACCAGAGTTGCAGGCTCTTTAGATGGTAAAGAGAAGCCAGGGAACGGAGGGGTTGCCTTGCAGAAGGTCGGCTGCCTCCCTGGGGAGGAGGCTGGAGGATTCGGGCCAGATCTTGCCATTGGGAGGATAGCGATGGGGGTGGGTGGGAAGCTGGGGTACAGGGACAGGGAGGGGTCTGGGTCACCAGCCTACCCTGCCCTTTGGGGAAGTGTGGCCCGAATGGAGGGAGAGAGTGGGATGGCACTCTGAGTGGGAAACTCGGTCAAAAGGAGAGTTTTTGCTTCTAGAGCAGAGGATTTTTGTTGTTGTTGTATTTTTTGTTTTGTTCTGTGTTGATTCTTGCCATCCTAGCGTGTCTAAAGTGGTATCTCATTGTGGCTTTGAGTTGCATTTTCCTAATGACTAATAATGTTGATCAGACAGCAACTTTTGTTGTTGTCTAAAAACTCCCATTATATACTTTATGTGTTTGGAAAAAAACCATTTTGAATTTTTCCATCAGAACTGAGGTCATATCACCCTTGTGCCGATGACGGGAGGCGCAATCCTGGTTACAGGGAGAGAAGTCATGGCAGACAACACGTGGTCGAGGTGCTTGGGGCAGCAGCTCCTGGGAGTCGAGATTGCTCTGCGTCTGCAGGGAGACAGGTGCTTCCGTTCACCTGAGCCGCCGTGACTTTGCCGGGCCAGGCGAGGTCGGCGCTGGGGTACCTACTTTGTCCTAGCTTACCCTGCGCCTGGCATCCATCTGGAGGCGTGGTGCATTCCTAGGGAATGTGAGGTAGGGCGGAGACAGAGGAGATGCAGCCCTAACATTGAAACTGGCCAGAACCCATCACCTCCGTGGGGAAGGGGCAGGGCGGGCTTCACCCCAACACCCGCCGCACTGCCACGAGCCATTGTAAAGTTTCCTTCCTTCAGATCGCCTTTTCCTTGTATTGCAAGAATAATCCCGAGAAACTTGACCCCTACCTCCATGTCTGTTACTGCTCAGCAGGCAGGCAGGAACTCATCCTGTACTCAACTTCCTTTGACATAATGGGCATTTTTGAGGCGATGGTCAGCATTTAATTGGGCCACGGGCATTAATCCTTTCCACGTTCACACTGGAGGAGAAATTGTCGTTTGATGAGAATTCCGCAGTTGAACAGGGTATTTCCAAGTCACTAAGGGATAAAGAATCCGACCCCCGAAGGGAACGAGAAAGCTCCCCTGGACCACAGCAGCTGCTCAGTGATGGGTAAACGGAGCAAGGCTATCACAGGCCCCTGTAGACGGCTGCCGTGGGTACAGCCGGTCCTCCCTGTGTGACCGTGCTTGTGTTCCACAGATTCTGGGCAGAAAACCCGAGCTGTGTCTCAGCCTCAGACAGAGGTGACTATGTGCTATGTGCAGTGGGGCATCATTTAACACGTGTGTGTGGGAAGAAGGGCACAGAGGACCCCGGTGTGACAGTCAGCAGAGGCCGCAGCAAACATGGAATGTTCCAGAGCTGCCCAGAATTCAAAGGTCAGTTCATATGTAGGACATCCGAACTGTCCCTTACACATCTGTTTTAGCACAGTCACAGTATTTTGGCAGGAGACGGGGAAAATGAAGCCCCGTGTGTGGAGGACATGTTGGCAGCACCCTATCCAATAGCATTTATACGTCCCATAAATAATTATGCACGCCAGTCAGCGTCTATAGCGACAGGAAAACTTGGACAATTTGCTTTTTCTCTCTTCATTCGATCTCCACATTATAAGTCGATGAGTAAGTGCTTTCCCTGGCTTCACTAGCAGGTTTTTGGTTTTTCTTTCCTACTAACTTCTTTGATTTCTTTACATGCTTTCTTTGTTGCAGATTACCTTGGTCCCTTTTCTTCTTTAAAATTCTCTGCTCACGTTTTGATTTAGTATACATCTAAGTCATGGCGAGCAAGGTCAAATAGGGTAGTCACCGTCAAATGGTGTCAGTAACAGGGAATTGAACAAAGTTTTATATATATATATAGCAAATGAACCAGTGTTAAAAGAAGGAGTTATGTATCAGGAAAGTACCAGTTGGAGTGACATTGGAAGCAGTCTGCTCAAGAAGTTTCATGGGGTCTGGAATGGAAAAAGCCTTCAGCAAAATGAGTGGCAAAGGCCACGGTGAGCTGGGACTCTGGTTAGGTTAAGGGGTGGGCAGTCCCACAGTCCAAGGTCACAGACGGTGGGCGCTTAGGCGAGAATCTACCCACTCTCCTTCAAGCTTGAATTACTTTCATTGATTTTTCAATCAAAGCTTGCTTCTCTATTTTTAGGGTTTCTCTACACAAGGAAGATTGGAGGGGATAAAAAAAGATATGTTTTGAGAGCTAAAGTCAGAAGCAGCAGCTATATTTGACTTTTGTCTGCAGGGCTTTTTTTGGGTTGCTAAAATAAGTAAAAATGTAAGAAGTGTGGGCTTCCATATTTAGATTAGTATCGTATTATACTTACATTTTCTACCATAACAACAGTTCATTTTGCAATTTAGTCAAATATACCCCATTAAATTTCGCTTGGTTTAAATTCCCTGGATGCTACTGAGACATCAGTTTCATGGCTGTATCTGGGTAGAATTTCTTCACTGGAATTACTGAACGGGGATATTGAGACTCTCGGGAGTTAAATGACATAATTTCAGTTAGGGTTGAAATTGTACAATTTGATAGTACTGCCTGCCATAGGTGCTAACTTTTAGTTTTGTTGAGATCAGTCAGAAGCATATGAAGGCCTCATTATTATTATTATTATTATTATTATTTTGTATTTTTCTGAAGCTGGAAACGGGGAGGCAGTCAGACAGACTCCCGCATGCGCCCGACCGGGATCCACCCGGCACGCCCACCAGGGGGCGTCACTCTGTTGCGACCAGAGCCACTCTAGCGCCTGAGGCAGAGGCCATGGAGCCATCCTCAGCTCCTGGGCCATCTTTGCTCCAATGGAGCCTTGACTGCGGGAGGGGAAGAGAGAGACACAGAGAGGAAGGAGAGAGGGAGGGGTGGAGAAGCAGATGGGCGCCTTTCTTGTGTGCCCTGGCCGGGAATCGAACCCGGGACTTCCGCACGCCAGGCCGACGCTCTACCATTGAGCCAACTGGCCAGGGCAAGGCCTTATTATTTTTGTCATCACATTGGAGAGAGAATTCAGGGCTATGACAAGTATCTCTGTTTAAAGATAGCTTGTTCCCAGACATGGTTCAGACAATGTCACTGTGGCTTCCGCACTTGTACAGACCATCCAGAAGAAGTCTGAGGCTTTGTGACTCCGTGGAGGCCAGTGGACATTGGGGCAGATCAGGGGTCAAGATCTGACTCTGGTACATCCTAAAAATGCATCACGTAATTTTCCCCATCTCTCCATCCAATGACGGGAGTGACAAGAGCTGTGACACGTGCAAACCCAAGGTCTAACCCAGGTCCGTGGAGGTGCTGCAATACTCCTAATGGAATTTGAAATCAGATCATATGTGTGGAAGCGTTTTGTAAAGAGCATTACAAATTACAGGTGGCACTTGTCATGTGCAAACCACCGGAAATGGCATCTGTAGCCGCCATCAAGAGCCACCTTTCTTCCTGTGGCCCTTGTTGTGCTTGGCACGCCAACCCTGTTGTCCTTGGAAGAGCTTCTCATTGACTTCTTTTGGATTACCCAGGAAAGCTTCTGGCCCACACAACTGATTATAACTGGCTTTAATAGAAATCACTTGGGACTAGACTCATGTTTCATTTCCTTCTCAGAGTTCTAATTTTAAAAGATAATTGTTGGGAGAAAGTTGATACTCAGATGTCTGAATCTGAGTCACTAGCATATGCTCTATATATACTGGCATTTTTGTGTGTGTTGTTTTTAAGGTCTGTGCTCTGACAGGAGTTGGTGCCATTGGCCACAGAAATGGGCAATTAGCTGTTTCCCTTAAATCTTACCCATGGTGCCCTGGCCGGTTGGCTCAGTGGTAGAGTGTCAGCCTGGTGTGTGGATGTCTTGGGTTAATTCCCGGTCGAGGTGCACAGGAGAAACGACCATCTGCTTCTCCACCCCCACCCCCTTTCACTTCTCTCTCTCTTTTCCTCCCCTCCTGCAGTCATGGCTTGATTAGAGTGAGTTGGCCTTGAGTGCTGAGGATGGCTCCATGGCCTCCGTCTCAGGTGCTAAAAAAATGGCTCTGGTTGCAATGGGGCAAGGGCCCCAGATGGGCAGAGCATCACCCCCTAGTTGGCTTGCCAGGTGAATCCTGGTTGGGGTGCACGTGGGAGTCTGTCTCTACCTCCCTCCTCTCTCTAAAAAAAAAAAAAAAAAAAAAGTTTTTACCCATGATTTTGAAGGATTGCTCAACTAAATGTAATTTTAATTTTGTAGTCCAAGAATAAAATTGTTGACAAATATCAATCGTAGCGGGTAATGCTCATGAACATATAATTGTTTTCCAAGAAGGATCGCCATAGAAAAATCTTCTAAAAAACGGCAAAACCATAGTTACCAGCTAGCAGTAGCACTAGAAGATAATAATAATAAAAAAAGTTTTATTATGAAGGTATTTATTTCTGAACTGAAAATTCTTTTAAAAAAATACTTCTAAAAAATAAAAGTAACTTGACATTGGTCCGGTTGGGTTGCCCGTACTTTGGGACCGAAGGCGGTGGCTGGGGGTGCTTGCTTGGTGTAAGATTCAAGGACACAGTATTTAGGAAGGTCCCCGCATCCTACATTTCCCTGACACATCAGCCTGGCGGGAGGCCTGTAATCCTGCTATTTGAGCTTCATTCCTACAGTAATTATAGCATGATTTCCTATTTAAATGCAAATAGCCCTAAAGAGGTATCCCATTAAGGTGTTATCTGTCATTGAGACTGGAACAAGGTAGTAAGTAGTTCAGTCAGGGGTTGATTTCAGTAGGAAAGAGACTAGTAGATGATTCTAGAAGGCAGGTGCCTCCTGAACATGTTGGGTATGAGAACAGGGACCCGGGTTGGGGGAGGTGAGATTTATCAAATTTGTGAGGAAACCTGAGCCTTGGGTTGGGTTTTCCTGTCTCCGCGGTTTAGAAGCAGGGGAGGCTGGTGGTGTCTGAGCCACTCTGAGACAGAGGCTGTGCCAAAGAAACAAAACTACTTCTTATTTTAGAGGAGTCTGAGAAGCCCTCGAAGAAGTGTTCATCCGGTGGCATAAATGACCTTGACTGAGCCCATTCCACAGCCGAAGCCCTGAGAGAAAACAGGAATTTGGGCCAGCTCATAGAATCTTTATTTTCTTTCAGTATAGGTGCAGCTAAAAATGACAATTATGCAAAATCACTTGCTACTGGCTCTGCATGAGCACTGCTCTGCAGGGCTGGGCGTGTCAGCCTTGGTTAGCACTGGGGCCCGGGAACGAGGGAGGGGGACCCAGGTTCCCTCTCAGCCCTGACACGGGTCTGTGGGAGCTTCAGGACTCCCATCCCCCACAGCCCCTGACCGGGGGGGGGGGGGGGGGGACATTACAGCATCCTGTCTAATGATGGGGATAGGGGGGCTCTAGGGAATTTGGCATGACTTTCTGTTTATTCTAAATAAAGAACCTGTAAAAAACCACTCAGTTTCCCACCTTCCTATGTAGGGAAAAGCCTCGTCCTTCCCTGCTGTGCGTGTCTTTGTCCGGTGGGTTTCCTCTACCCTTGCAGGGAACACTTCACTTCTGATATTTGTGGTCACCAAATGTGTTGAGGTTTCCCCCCACTCCACCCAGCAGTTCTCAGACACAAGCTGGGTGCCCCACGATTTAACAGAATCCTCACCCTGTCTGGACACAGCGTGGCGTTCCGTAGGTTCTTTCGCCTGCTTTCTCGTCAACTGGCTATAGACTGGAGGTCCCACCACGCCTGGGCTTCCACGGTTCCTCCTGGGTTTGGTGATTTTGCTAGTCACTCAAGAACTCAGGGCAACACTTCTTACATTTACCAGTTTATTAAAGAATATGATAGAGGATGCAGGTGAACAGCCAGGTGAGGAGATGAATGGGTGAGGTCAGGAAGGGTTCTGAGTGAAGGAATTTGCACACCTGTGAGGTATGGGCATGTTACCACTCAGTGTTTGCCAGGCTGGAAGCTCACAGAACCATTGGGATCTTTCGAGAAGCTTCCTCATGTAGGCGTGAGCAATTATGAGCTCCATTTCCAGCCCTCCTCCTTTCTGGAGGATGGGGGTAGGGCTGAACATTCATTCCAAGCCTCTCCTGATGACTTGGTCTTTCTGGGACCAGCCCCATCCAGAGCCAGCCAGGAGCCCATATGGAGTCGCCCTATTAGAACAAAAGCCACTCCTATCATCCAGGAAATCCCAAGGGATTTAGGAGCTGCGTGTCAGGAACCACATGGTAGAACAAAGGGTGCCCTTAGTGCTCTCCTCACTTAGGACATGACAGGGTTTTCACAGCTTTGTATCTGTGGGGCAAGTACCCTTGTATCCTGTTCCGAGAGTCATATGTGAATTAGGAAAGAAACTACAAGCATCAGAGGGGTTAAAATATGGTAGAGGCCCTGGCCGGTTGGCTCAGCGGTAGAGCGTCAGCCTAGCGTGCGGAGGACCCGGGTTCGATTCCTGGCCAGGGCACACAGGAGAAGCGCCATTTGCTTCTCCACCCCTCCGCCGCGCTTTCCTCTCTGTCTCTCTCTTCCCCTCCCACAGCCAAGGCTCCATTGGAGCAAAGATGGCCCGGGCGCTGGGGATGGCTCTGTGGCCTCTGCCCCAGGCGCTAGAGTAGCTCTGGTCGCAACATGGCGACGCCCAGGATGGGCTGAGCATCGCCCCCTGGTGGGCAGAGCGTCGCCCCTGGTGGGCGTGCTGGGTGAATCCCGGTCGGGCGCATGCGGGAGTCTGTCTGACTGTCTCTCCCCGTTTCCAGCTTCAGAAAAAAAAAGAAAGAAAGAAAGAAAAAAAAATGGTAGAGTAAGAAAGATTTTGAAAGGCAGATATAAGCAGTATTAACGCTCTTACGTCTCAAATTTGTATGCAGATTTTCTCCCTTACTCAGAAGTGGAAGACTAAAGTATTATCCTGTTGGGTGAATAAGCTGTAAAATCTGTATTTTCTGGTTTTTTCTCACTCTTATTAAAGATGGCCACTGCTCTCACGTGGTGATGCCCTCACGTGGTACAGCTAATTGCCCTTCCTGCTTGGGAAGGGGCTTGGTTATGCTAATATGTGCTGGAGGAGGGGCTTTCACGCCAGAAGGTTTTAAAAGGTGGAGCTAGGAGGACATTTTGAGAGAGAGAAAGCACGTTCTTGTAGAGAGAGAGGAGGAAACCACATTGTTCCATTGCAGAGGCCGCGGCGGAGGAGAAGAGGCAGCCAAAGATGGCGGAGTGCTGAGGGAGAAGTCAGTTTGTATAGGAGAAGGAGACGGAGAACTGAGGTGAACAAGACTGGTGGGACCTTTGATTCTTGGAAAACCGGAAAGATTCTCCTGGCCGTGGAACCGGAGGAACGTGCGAGTGGGTTTTGGCGCCCTGTTTTGGGTTTGGGTCCACCAGTTTTGGGCACCACTGTTTCTTTACGATCGATCCGAATTAAAGGCGAACCTAACCCAGCGCGGGCCAGGCGGCTGTGATGGTGGCCGCGGCTACTGGCCTTGCATATCCAAAAGAATATTATACATTAATGGAAAAAAGTGTGACAGCAGGGAAGATTTACCTGTCTGAGAACTTCCCTCTTACCACCTCTGAGTTAGATATTTGGATGAGTTAATTTTGGAAATTATAATGAGTCTTTTCTAAGTCCCCTGACACTCATTTACTAGCTATAACCTGCCCTTTGTTCAATATTACAACGATGAAGGCAACAAACATTTATAGAGATAAAATTTAATTAAAACGAATGATAGGACCTTCCCACCTCTGCTGGTGTTATTTCAATTTGTGTGGGTATAAATTCAATAAAGTAAGAAAAGCATTGATTAGCTCAAGGACCTTATATAAATAAAAATCTTTCCCAGTAAAATAAAAAGATAGTTCATTTTCCCCCTCCAGATACTGAAGAAATGTCTTCAGTCCAAGTCCAGAGTATCAGAGATGATATAATCAAGCCAAACAAACTTCTTGGAATTTAGGCTGTGATATACGAATAACCTGGATTTATGTGCACATTCTTATTTTAATAGGAAGACAGGGGCTGAATAATTGCATTCACTCTCCATAAGGAAGGCTGAATTGGTCCCTTAGATCAACTTTATGTTGCGGTTCACTTCCTTGTTTATTTACAATCTCTCTTTGAATTGGAGTTGAGGCTATTCACAAAGGTATATAAACTATAAAATAATCTACTTGGAGGAAAAGAAATGTGAAGACTCAGGCAGAGGAGAGTTATCAGTGCAATAGCAAAGTAAGTCTGGGTCCACGTGATAACTGTTCACAGGAAGACCTCATTCCAGCTGAGCGTGGGACTCAGGAGCTCACATCCTGTGGGGCAAGTGTTGTTGAATATCTGTTTTTAGATCTTTCAACAGTTATAACTTTAAAATCACAACATAAATAATAGCAGCTGTGGGTACCAGCGCCATCTCCTTTTATTTTTATTTTATTGTTGAGGTGAGGTCCAACAGGAAACAAAGTAATACATAATATCAACTATTAGCCAAGGTCAAGGAGGTTGAAGAACCAAGAATAAGATCTCAGCCAGCAAGGCAGGGTTTCCTCTTATTGTGGTTCACTCTAGGTTGTGTGTGTGTGTGTGTGTGTGTGTGTGTGTGTGTGTACAGGGCAAGTCCTAGAATCAGATTACCGGGGTTTAACTTCCAGCTCTTCAGTTAATTAGCCGGCCCAACTTGGTCAATTTATTCACCCTCTCTGTGCCTCAGTTTCCTCAACTGTAAAGTTGGAATAACAATAACAGTGAGGTTATAACTGCGTTTTGCAAAGCCCTTAAGACGGTGCTGGGCCTTTATTGAGTGCTCAGTGACTTTTTCCAGGTGAAGACGATAGTGATGATGACAGTGACACAGAGACTTTATTCCTCTAACGAGATTGCCGTTCCCAGAGCACGTGAACAGAGCTGTATGCCTCTGTTTGTGCCATGCCGACCCGGTCACACGGCCACTGTGCACTGAGTACTGTGTGTCCTCTAGGATGTTGGTTGGATATAGTATAAGCATCAGGTATTTGTGGGGTTATGAAAGCAGCATTTGAAGAAGCCTGCCTGTTGGGCAAATGAGTTTGTAAAATTTGTCTTTTTTGAGTTTGCTCACTTTTAGTGTTAAAAAATGGCACTGGGCAGAGCCAGGTATGTGATCTATGAAATTGCAAATTACCTTCTTCCTTGGGAAGAAGGGCCATTGTCTTGCTGATATGTGCTGGAGGAGAGAGAAGCTAATGTTTGCAGACTGAGAGCAGAGAGAACGCAGGGTGCTGAAGAAGAAGCCAGTTTGTGCAGAAAGTTTGAAGAAGGAGATGGGGAACAGAGGTGAGGGGCTTCTGCGAGCTCTGCTGAGACTGGTGGGGGCCTTTGATTCTAGGAAAAACCGGAGAAGGTTCTCACGGTTGTGGAGCGGGAGAATGTGTCAGTGGCTTTGTGAGCTCTGAATGAATGAAGAGGGAAGTGTTTTTCCCTGTGTGGTGCTTGTCGGCCGGTATGAGACTTGAATAAAGGAATGGCCCACCATTGTTTGGCTCCACTGTTTCTTTACCGTCTGCCCAAATCCAATGAGAACCTGCATGTGAATGGCCACGATGGCGATGGCAGTGGCCCTTGGCCTTATACCTGCTCTGAGAATAGTTGGAGGAACAGCCAGACAGGGGTAGGTGGATGTTGAGGGGCTGAAATGAATCCCTGCGAAATTCTTGTGTTAAAATCCTAATCTCTAGTACTTCAGATTGTGACTGTATGTGGAGATAGGACCTTTCAAGAGGTGATTAAGGGTCAAATGACATCATATGGGTGGGCTCTATTCCAACATTACTGGTGTCTTCATAAAAACAGGAGATTAGGGCCCTGGCCAGTTGGCTAAGTGGTAGAGAGTCAGCCTGGAGTGCAGGAGTCCTGGGTTCGATTCCCGGCTAGGGCACACAGGAGAAGAGCCCATTTGCTTCTCCACCCCTCCCCTTCTCCTTCCTCTCTGTCTCTCTCTTCCCCTCCCGCAGCCAAGGCTCCATTGGAGCAAAGTTGGCCCAGGCGCTGAGGATGGCTCCATGGCCTATGCCTCAGGCACTAGAATGGCTCTGGATGCAACAGAGCAACGCCCTGGATGGGCAGAGCATTGCCCCCTGGTGGGCATGCCGGGTGGATCCCGGTGGGGTGCATTCGGGAGTCTGTCTGACTGCCTCCCCATTTCCAACTTCAGAAAAATACAAATAAATAAATAAATAAACCCCAGGAGATTAGGACATAGACCTACACAGAGGGGGCAGACCACATGAAGACGAGGGAGCAGGCAGCCATCTGTATCAGGGAGAGAGGCCTTCAGAGAAGCCAACCCTGCCAACACCTTCGTTTTGCAGTTCCCAGCCTTAGAATTGTGAGAAAGGAAGTGTCTGTTGTTAAGCCCCCCCAGTCTGTGATACTTTGTTGCTGTAGCTTCAGCAGAGGAATATAGGGAGGATAGGGAAGAAAAACACCCACCAGGGGCTTGTTAGCACTCCAGAGTGGCGTGAGTTCACTGTGAGTAGGACGGTGACAGTGGGGATTTGAGGTCCCCATGGGACTGAAGCTCAGGTTCACGAGACCTAAGAGCTGGAGAGGTCTTGGCGGCCACCCCTTTCCAACTCCCCTTCGGTGCATGAACGCTCCCCTCACCAACGTGCTCAGAATGTTATCTGAGCCCTGCTTCTCATACTTCCTAACTACGTTCCTTGCATTTCTGAATGTCTATACAGTAAGACCAAATCTGCCTCTCTCTACCTCCACTAGCTGTACGACCTTGAGCAAGCTGCCTAAATTCTCTGACCTATCCGTGGTGAGAGAGAGAAATAATACTGATCTTGCAATACTGGTGGGAGGACGAAGTGAATCTTTGTATGGTATTTGGCGCACGGCTGGGCTTTCTTCAATAAACGTTAGTTTTGTTCCCCGCCCTGTCCCCATTGGATTTCCATCGTTAGGGAAAGAGACCACTGGTTTATAAGCTTTGCTTTACATTTAAAAATGTAACTCATGGTGGGTTTTCTGAGGTAACCTGAGGAAGACATTGGAAAGGATCTCTGTTCTTCAATACGTTCTTCAATTATTGATCTCTTCTCATCAATAATTTATACATCAAAAGGTCCATTTTATTAAAGTCTTTTTTCTTTTACTGGTTTCTTTAATATCATATAATAATGGAATGTTAAAATAAAAAAGGAGAATGGTTATGTCATCTACTTGTGGGATCAAGCTATTTCTTTTCAGGGAAATTCAATAGAAGATGAATTTCCAGTGACATTCATTTTTTTTTATTTTTTATGTCAAACTACTTTTGTTAATGAATTGGAATGTCGCAGCAAACAAGTCCACAGATGGTAGGGACGTGGAGATGGAGGCTGATGGCATGGAAATCTATTGCCTCATATGGCCGCACTCTGAGTGGTGGGAACGCAGAAGTTGGCAGAATGGGGTTGGCAACATCTTTTGAATACCTCCATTTTGCCAGTACCTACTACACCCAGTTTTAGGAAGAAAGGCTTTCCAGCATTTCCTGAAAGACATTTACTTTTCTCGCCCCTGAGGAATAAAATAAACTTCAATGTCCTGTGGAAATATGAGGAGTGGGACTCTCATTCACTATTGTTTCTATTATTTAGAATTTAGGCCCTGGCTGGTTGGCTCAGTGACAGAGCGTCGGCCCAGTATGTGAATGTCCTTGGTTTGATTTCCAGTCAAGGCACACAGGAGAAGCACCTCTCTGCTTTTCCACCCCTCCCCCTCTTGCTTCTTTCTCTCTTTCTCCTTCCTGCAGGCATGGCTCGATTGGAGTGAGGTGGCCCCGGGTGCTGAGGATGGCTCCATGGCCTCCACCTCAGGCGCTAAGAAGAGCTCAATTGAGCAACATAGCAACACCCCAGATGGGCAGAGCATCACCCCCTAGTGGGCTTGCCAAGTGGACCCTGGTTGGGCATATGTGGGAGTCTATCTCTGCCTCCCCTTCACTCACTGAATTAAAAAAAAACATGAATATAGCATCTAAGCCAAAGAAATGAAGTCTATAAATTTGTAAATGTCAAGTGTTAAATTTAATGATTAGTTGATATACATATTTCTAAGCTTATTTTTTAAAATAAGCTGCTATCTTTATAATTAATGAACCCAAATAGAAGAGCAATGGAATGTCTCTTGTCTAATGGGAAGATGAGATTATGAGCTATAAGCAATGAAAGTATGTTGTTTGAATTACATGTGTAATGAACAGAATGAGAACCAGCTAATAGACAAGAATTTTAAAACCGTAATTCATAGCCAGTTTTCCTTTGAGATGCAGCTCACTGTGTCCCCAACGAGAGGCTGTAACAGTTTGTCTCCGTGGCTGGATTCCGGGTGTTCTTGCCTGGGCTCAGGGAAAGGAATGTATAAGCACTTTTACATCACAAATAGAATTTTCATACAACATCTTACATTTCACATTCAAATAATCTTTTCTGTTCCTTGAAATAACTAAATGTGGGTTTAGCAAAAGGCTCAGAGAGCACGGTAGACGGACCTGGCCCATTGGTTACAGCTCACCTATGTGTATTCAAACAGAAGCATATGCTCTGAGTACTGCCTTTTATCTAGTGCAGGGGTCCCCAAACTACGGCCCCCGCGGGCTGCATGGGGCCCCCTGAGGCCATTTATCCGCCCCCACCGCACTTCTGGAAGGGGCACCTCTTTCATTGGTGGTCCGTGAGAGGAGCACTGTATGTGGCGGCCCTCCAACGGTCTGAAGGACAGTGAACTGGCCCCCTGTGTAAAAAGTTTGGGGACCCCTGCTTTAGGGTTTGTCAACTCTGCGATTTCAGGCCAGAGTGACTTCCCAGTCTGGTTTCCATGACCTGGGAGATGGGATAATAGGCCCCTGGCTGAGGATTACTTGGATCATACGTCTGTGGCCTCCATCTCCACCGGTCCAGGGTCAGTGAGTTCAGAGTGACGGGACAGCTGGGGCTAGACTGTGACCGATGCCGCGTTGTCACATGCGCTGGCTGGGCTTCCCTGCCTCCCTTTCCCAAAGTCTGCTGAGAGCAATGGCAGCTCTTTGTCTAGGGGCCGCAGGAAGCTTGGGGAGCTTCCTTCCTGGGCACAGGCACCTGGAGCTCCTCCATTAACCAGCAGCAAAAAGACTCCAGAGCTTTCCAATCTTAGGACACATACTCTACTTCTTGACCCTCTAGTGCAGTGGTCCCCAACCTTCTTTGGGCCACGGACCAGTTTAATGTCAGAAAATATTTTCACGGACCGGCCTTTAGGGTGGGATGGATAAATATATCACGTGACCGAGACAAGAGTCAAGAGTGAGTCTTAGGACGGATGTAACAGAGGGAATCTGGTCATTTTAAAAAAATAAAACATCGTTCAGACTTAAATATAAATAAAACGGAAATAATGTAAGTTATTTGTTCTTTCTCTGCGGACCGGCACCGATCCACGGCCCGGGGGTTGGGGACCATTGCTCTAGTGTATGGAAAGCTAGTTTTGAGAGGTCTTCTGCATTTTTACCCAGTGGCCCTGTGAGCAGAAATTGCTGTCTCCCGGCTACCCTCTGGGCTGGCGGCACCCTGCCTGTGACCCGGGCAGGCTGGGGAGGCAGAGGGGCAGCCAGGCCTTCCCTGAGCACAGGGGTGGCTGAGCCTTCTCTTTGAGAAGATTGGCTGCTCAGAGGGAAACGTGCCGTTAGGTGAGTCGTGTCCACAGGAACATACTCGCCAGTCCCTTGGGACGAGCAGAGGTTTCCCTGGCACTTGAACATGCAATACATTTCTGGAGTGGGACTTCATCTGCGGGGACTTCATCTGTGCACACAGTGTTCTCTGAGACATCCCCACGGCCAAGGCAACAGTGGGTTCCCAGGGGAGGAGCAGGACACGGGATGCCAGCCCCTGGTCCTCAGGTTTCCAAGTTGTGTCTTTCCTCTTGTGGGACCTAGTCAGGCTCTTAGAATAAAAGCAACAGGCTTCTTTCAAACATATATAAAATTAATTTGGTAAACCACCATGTGGAGGAATTTGAGCAATTTGCCAAAGCACCATGTCTGTCTCACTTAACTTTCAACGATCAGCAACTCATTAGCCAGAGTTTTGACCTTGCAGATGTTCAGACACTTAATTATGAATAGCCCAGATGTTGTTTGGAACAAGGTAGCCCGTCATGGAAATGGAAATTGACCCACAGAGTCCATTAGCCAGGAGTGGTTTGAATAATTATTTTTCCCCATTGTTAGAGGTTTAGGGACCCATTAGTCACCCTTCTGCTTGGGAGTGTCTTCTTAATCCTGGGTCAAGTGTCCCCTCTAAAACGCACATGTCGTTGAAGGATGTTAAGTGGCTATGATGCTGTCTTAACAAAACACAAGAACATCAGACTCACAGCTGTGCTGGGCCGGCGACTGGGCAAGGGGGTGGGGAGAGGGGGCACAAAAGGACCGAAAAGAGAGAGAATGAGAAGACTCACGGACATGGACAAGAGTGTGATGACTGTCAGGGGCAGGGGAATGGAGGAGGGGGTGGGGGGTAAATGGTGACGGGCAGAGACATGATGAGGGGGTTAGACACACAATACCGTGTGTGGAGATATGCGGTAGGATCGGGCCGCTGAAGCACGTGGCGTTTGGTGAGCCAGCATTGCCCCAATAAATTCTGTGTGAAACCCCGGCAGGAAAAGGAAGGAAGTGGGAGAGGAGGATGCTGTACCCGCACAGGACTCTCCTACAAGTCTACCTGTAAGCATCTTACTATAAACATTGCCTACAGTCAGTCGGGGACCACGTATGCAAGTCTACCTGTAAGCATCTTACTATAAACGTCACCTATGGTCGGCGACCACGAGGGCGTCTCTTCTTCTTCTTTTTTTTTTTTCTGAAGCTGGAAATGGGGAGAGACAGACAGACTCCCGCATGCGCCCGACCGGGATCCACCCGGCATGCCCACCAGGGGGCGATGCTCTGCCCACCAGGGGGCGATGCTCTGCTGCGACCAGAGCCACTCTAGTGCCTGGGGCAGAGGCCAAGGAGCCATCCCCAGTGCCTGGGCCCTCCTTGCTCCAATGGAGCCTTGGCTGCGAGAGGGGAAGAGAGAGACAGAGAGGAAGGAGAGGGGGAGGGGTGGAGAAGCAAATGGGCGCCTCTCCTATGTGCCCTGGCCGGGAATCAAACCCGGGTCCCCCGCACACCAGGCCGACGCTCTACCGCTGAGCCAACCGGCCAGGGCCCACGCGGGTGTCTCTTACGCACGGGAATGAAGCCCGGACGTCAGCCGCCTCCAGTTCTGGCGAAGAGTCGCCCAGTCCAAGTTTCCACGTCTGTTCGTGGGTGATTAGGCTTTCAACCCTCAGGAAGTATATTTTTTTCCCTCCAATTTGACACCTTAGTTGAATAAATTTGATATTGCTCTTAAGGCTCAAGGGAATTAGAATCAGTGAATTCAAAGGGCGGTCAGTGATGTTGGTCAGGAAAGAAGCCAGCCTGCTCCGGGGAGGCGGGGAAGTGGCTGCTCTTCGGAGCACAGGGTCTGAAATACTGCGGTTGTGGGGGGTTGTTTTCAAGGGAGGGTGAAGGGCGCCCCCCCCCCCCCATACAGTGCTGGTGTGCAGAGACCATCCCGGTGAGGACGGGCAGGGTGCAGCGGAGAGCAGCAGAGGGTCGAGAGAGGATGAGGGTTTGAGCCTTGACCTTATACTCGCCCGAGGGGACACCCGAAACAACTGATCTGACCTCTCTTTCCAGTCTGTTCTCAACTCCTAAAATAGATCCGACGACACCCGCCAGGCAGATGCGGAGAAGATGAATGAGCTAATTTAATGTAAGGCAAGCTCTGCAAACAATGGGACTCAGCGTCTAGTCCGCTGGGGCTCCCGCGCTAGTCCCGATGTCACAGGGACAGCAAACAGAGAGGCTGTATTTTCTGTGTCCTTTGTTTAAGGGGAAAAGCAAAGGAAAGTTTGATTCTTCAAGGTAGGAATAAAGCCCCCCCCCCCCGAAAACTTATCTCTCTGGGACGGTTTGTTCAAAATACTTAGGCTTTACTGAGAGGTGACAATGACAGGGAATGAGACAGGAAAAGTCAGCTGGGTCTAGACTGTCAAGGGCCCCATGTGCCATGACAGGGAGTTTAGCTTATTTGTTTATACATTTGGCTGTATATTTTATAAACTATTGAAATGCAGAAATACGAAACGGAAGACAGAGCCAGAGAAGATAGCCGTTGGAAAGCAGTATCTAAGTCAGGAAGGGGAAGGATGGTCACGGAGCCCCAGAGAGTCGTTCAAGGTGACCCGGGAGTGGACTCCCCAGCTCCCTCACTGCAGCCAAGTCAAACAGAGGACAAAAAAGGGCGACCACATGACCTGCACTGTTCATGAGGACAAAGCATCAGTTTTCCTTACTAGCAAACATTTTTTTTTTTTTTGTATTTTTCTGAAGCCTGAAATGGGGAGAGACAGTCAGACAGACTCCCGCATGCGCCTGACTGGGATCCACCCGGCACGCCCACCAGGGGCGATGCTCTGCCCCTCTGGGGGGCAATGCTCTGCCCCTCCGGGACGTCGCTCTGCCACGACCAGAGCCACTCTAGCGCCTGGGGCAGAGGCCAAGGAGCCATCCCCAGCGCCTGGGCCATCTTTGCTCCAATGGAGCCTTGGCTGCGGGAGGGGAAGAGAGAGACAGAGAGGAAGGAGGGGGGGGGGTGGAGAAGCAAATGGGCGCTTCTCCTGTGTGCCCTGGCCGGGAATCGAACCCGGGTCCCCCGCACACCAGGCTGATGCTCTACCGCTGAGCCAACCGGCCAGGGCCCCTTACTAGCAAACATTTTACTGGCACTTACATGAGTGAATTTTCTTGGGCACATGCAAAAAAAGTAGGTATATAATTTTTTCAGTGATGTCGTCATTGTAAATACAACAGTAGGTTTAGTAGGGCTGTTTCTAATAGGATCCTTTTGTGTTTAACTGACAACATACATTTTCTTTTTTCTTTTTTTCTGAAGCTGGAAACAGGGAGGCAGTCAGACAGACTCCCGCATGCGCCTGACTGAGATCCACCCGGCATGCCCACCAGGGGGCAATGCTCTGCCCCTCTGGGGCATCGCTCTGTTGCATCCAGAGCCATCCTAGCGCCTGAGGCAGAGGCCACAGAGCCATCCCCAGTGCCCGGGCCATCTTTGCTCCAGTGGAGCCTCGGCTGTGGGAGGGGAAGAGAGAGACAGAGAGGAAGGAGAGGGGGAGGGGTGGAGAAGCAGATGGGCGCTTCTCCTGTGTGCCCTGTCCGGGAATCGAACCCGGGACTCCTGCACGCCAGGCCGATGCTCTACCACTGAGCCAACTGGCCAGGGCCAATATACATTGAAGTAGCAACTCGGTGAAAACAGGAGGGAGCAGGAGACTGTGGTCCAGGATTCAGTCTTCTGCTGCTTGGGCTTAATTTCAGTGCAAAGGAAAACCTTGACCATGTGGAGAAAAAGGGTGGAGCTCTATGTAGGTGCAATGCTTCCAAATCCTTGGTCCTTCCAACCAGATTTGGACTGAGATAAAAGTCCACTCACATCCCTCCTGTCACTCTCTGTCTACTCATATCAACTGATACTCCTTTGTAGCTCTTAGCACTGTGACAGGATAGTATGTGTTTCTTTGTTGTGACTCTAGGACATAAGCCTGAATATAAGCTCCATGACAACAGGGACCGTTTCCTTCTGTCCTTCACCAGATTTCTGATACAGTCGTGGTTGGCACACGGCAAGGTGCAAAAGCTGTTTGTTGAGTCAGTGGGAATAAAGAATAAAAGTTGGACACCCAGCTTCGGTTGACTTATCTGGTAGGAGCCAGTTATGCTACGGACAAAGATGCTTGGATGATCATCTCAGATGCTAGTGGTAATATCATAATATGAACATGGAAGAACTCAGGTTTGCCTGAATGAATGGATCTCGCCTTCTGCTTTGAGATGGCTGTGAGATTCCTTACAGGTAGGGTTAGGGTGTTACCAGAATAATCCACTGCAGGAATGAAACAGGTAATGTAACAGAAAGCAACAGTACTACGTACTCTCCAGTTTTGGGTCTTTTGGGGGCACAGGAACTATGGTTTCCAAAGTTTCCTACCAAGCCAGAACCCTCCCAGGGGCTTATGACGCCCCACCTCAGGGTTTTCAACCTGAGCACTACTGACACGTGTTGGAAGCTCCCTGTGCTAGGGCCTGCCCTCTGCGATGCGGGGTATTCAGCGGTATCCCTCATTCCTATTCACTGGGTGCCCGCAGCCAGCCCCCAGCTGTGACAACTAAGACTGTCCCCCCAGACAGTGCCACCTGTCTCCTGGAGGGTGAGATGGCACCCTGCTGAGAAGCACCGCCCTGCGGGATCGGAGCCCACCCCCTTACCTTCCCTCAGTCCACTTGCTCAGCTGCTCTACACTGGCCCTCTGGCCTTGCGGCTTCTTTTGGGCTGGCCCAGGCTCACCCGGGAGTCTTTCCGCTGACCCTCCCTTTACCTGGAAGATCTTCCCCCGGGCTCCTCCACGGCTCACCTCTCGCTTCAGTCAAGCCGGGTCCATCACCACTGCTCTCCCCTCCCCCACTTTACTTTTCCCCATAGCCTGTATCACCTCATTTATGACCTCATTGACTCGTTCACTTTGTTTGCGCTCAGTCACCCCCACTGGAGTGTAATCCGCATGGGACAGCTGTGTCCACCTTCGTGTCCCTAGCTCCTAGAGCAGCGCCTGACACGTAGTAAGCGCTCACCTTGTTGAATGGTGAATAAATGAATTCAGAGATGACGAACACTTTTTAAACCTAGAACTTTCCAAAGGAAGGTTTTTTTTGTGTGTTTTTTTTTAACCATTATCTAAAAGCGTTTCATTAATGTGCAAATGGAATGTTTGACTTCAAGCTGTTGAGGAAAATTGAGATTCTGCATTGGGTTTTAAAATTAATCTCCAAGAGTCACTTTTCAATTTACTTGGTAGGTATTTTTTACACATAAACATCCAATAATTTTGCAAGGAAGTATCATTCTCTACTTTAAGCTACTAATTTTAAGTAAGTTCATTTTGTCTCTTATGCAGGTTAATTGGACCTAGATTAGTGATATCATCATTATAGTCAGTGGGTTACATTTCTCAAGGTTGGCATAACAGTTTATACTTTCTGTAATCAAACAGGTTTTCCACAGCAAATATACTAAAAACATAGTTTCCTAATAAATATTCATGGGCTCTTGCAAGTCAACAGTCTTGAAACTATTAAAAGAAACCCTTTAATATTTATAAGAAAGCTCCTCATAGTTAGAAAATAGGAAGAAATCCAACTTTATGAATAACACAATACAGAATACACAAAGATTTAACTAAAGTTTTATGGCCAAGGGTATGTAAACATATTTTTCATCTTCTTCCTCATTTAATTCAAAGTTTGAAAATTAATTCAGTGTTTTATTTGGTCAAAAACAATTGTTTCAACAGTTTCTTAAAGTATTTTTCAAGGTTTTGGCTTAAAACAAAATATGTATGCTTTTTGTTTTAGCTTTAAATTCAATAAAGACAAAATTGAAGATATTTGATTTGTAGCTTTTAATAATTTACTTTCACCAGTAATAGGGTTTCCATGGAACTCACCAGATAAATGATATACAAAATGTATCCCTCAAATAACAAAGAAATGTATCTGCAATATAGACCATCTGGATACAAACCAAGTAAATTTTAGAGGTCAGTTGCAAACAGTAACAACCCACAATAATATATTATGATGCTGAGCCCCTTGAGGGAATTGTATGCATTGGGTATGCTAGTGTTTACATTTCAAAGGTGGTCACAAATCTTCAGATACACAAAGGGCTCCGGACGCGTCCCCTGTGAATGGCAAAGATGTACTCTGTTGTACATTTGCACAAAGGCAAGATTTTCTTTAGAGCACAGTTTTAGAAAAGGAGTTTCATATTTGAAAAGCTGCCTTTCCAACAGTCCTTGATGTAGTTTTCCTAGCTTTCCATCACAATATCTGTGCAAACACACACAAAAGGAAAAAAACCCCCGACATCATGAAAAATCAGACAGAAAGCCAGTTATTGCTAGAATGCAGAGGGAATTTCCACTGGCTACAAAAGAGGTGTGAAGGATGATAGAAAGAGAAGGCAGAACATTTAGCTCTAATTTAAAAAGAAAAAGCCATTGCTTTTGTTCCAATTGTTTGGGTTTCTAAGATATAATTGAAGAATATACTCTTAAACTAAAGAAGACTTGACTATGCCGATGACAAGGATTTGTCATATTCCCTTAATAAAAGCATGTTCAATTAACAAAAGAAACACACATACGTATATAAAATCCGGCTAACACAGTTGACCGTCTGGCCTCCTGGTTGGCTGCTGAAGTCAGGGGTCTGTCCACTCCTGGGTTAGTCACGGTGCCAAGGGCCATCCTCCTATCATGTAAAATGTGATCTCACCATGCAAGGGACAGTGTTCCTGAGTAAGGAGTCTTTGGGGACGGGGCAAGTAGGGTGGAACGCTTCAGAAGTGTGACTGCATGTGGCGTGCAGCCGTACAACATGGTGCCTAGTGACCTCTGTGGGTGTTCCAGGAACGCACTCAAGCAGGGGTCGTCAAACTTTTTATAAAAACCGCCCACTTTTGCAGTGCTGGTCAACCTGGTCCCTACCGTGCAACCAAACAGCGCCGCAATTGGCCCATCATGAAAGCTGGAACGCCCACTAGTGGGCGGTAGGGACCAGGTCTATCAGCACTGCAAAAGTGGGCGGTTTTTATAAAAAGTTTGACGACCCCTGACTGAAATTCAAACAGTCAACTCACCTATACATAGGTTAAAGATAGAAAAAAAGAGAGACAAATTTTAAATTATAAAATTATCTAAAAGTTATTTTATTTTTTAATATACGCTCAATGGCATTTGATAAAAAATTCAATAATCATTCCAGCATTGTACCTAGTGGTAATTCTACAAACCCCCCTTTGAAATCAGAACTACTCTGCAAGAGCCACAAACAAACGAACTTAACCATGAGGACTAGGGAAGGAAAGCGATGCTTTTGTTATTTGCAGTTGGTATGCACTCTGTTGGGGGGAGGGCTGTTTATCTAGAAAACAGAAGAAAGGCAGTGCAAGACTCCCTCTGACCTGTAATAAGAGCCCAGCGTGGTGACTGGTAGCACAACTCCAGCATTTTCCATGTCATTATTAATCAATATCTAGTATGATGGTTATTACATAAGAGGGATTAGGAAAATATCTCATTAATGAGAGCCACAAAGAAATCTAAATGTGCAGCAATAGATTAATCAAGAAATGGACAAGACCTCTAAAATTTGACTGAGAGGCAAAAACGAATAAATGAATAAAGAGAAGAATGGACAAGGCTTTCTTTTTCAGGAGGAAAGGCGGCGCTGTGTTGTGCTTGGGTGGGGAGGCCTCGAGTGGGGGTCCCGCGTTAACAACGCCTGGAGAAGAGGACGGAGGATCTGTGGTTCTGGCCGGAAGTTGCCGACCTGGGGAGGGAGGAGGGCAGAGGCTCTACGGTTTTGGCCGGAAGTTGCCGACCTGGGGAGGGAGGAGGGCAGAGGCTCTATGGTTCTGGCCGGAAGTTGCCGACCTGGGGAGGGAGGAGGGCAGAGGCTCTATGGTTCTGGCCGGAAAAGCCGACCTGAGGAGGGAGGAGGGCAGAAGCTCTATGGTTCTGGCCGGAAGTTGTGGACCCCTCCAGGTTCTGGCCGGAAGTTCCCGACCAGGAGGGAGTGGGCGGGCTCAGGAAAGGTTGTGGGTGGGGCTTGGGAATAGTAGAATTTGAGCCCCTGCTTGATGTGAGGGGCCAGGGAAGAGCTGGGTAAGGTGCCTCTGTCCGTTCTGTTTTTATTTTTTTGAGCAGTGAGGTTCACTTATGCAACTCTCCTGTGCTCCCCCACACCCTGCGGTTCCCCCTTCGGTCACCGTCTACATCGCTTCCCCCAGGCTTTGGAGCCAGAGCTGTGTTTCTTCAGACATGTCACCTGCCTGCGGGTGGTGAGACGCGGAGAGGAGGAAGGCTCTGTTCTATCTGGATTTGACAACTGTCTCGGAAATGAACCTTCCAATCAGATTCAGTCCTGGGGGGGGGGGGGCTGAGTGACAGTCGTTTCCTAAGAGAACGTTAATATCGTAAACCAGAAGGGAAGCAGGTGACTTGAATTACAGTCCTGTTATTCCCACTTGCACGAGGGCCATCTGCATGGCTGTCGACTGAGGCTGATTTACAGGCCCATGTAATAAATCCGGCGCTCCGGAAGGGTGGTCCGAGTAGGACATTTGATGATGATTTTGTCACAAGCGCTATCTGTGCTGCAGAATTGTAGTCGGTTGGAGTGACATCTAATTTAATGGCTGTAGCACAATATATCTGCTCTAGCAAAATTGCTATTTTCCTGTCAGTTCAACAAAACATTTTTTTTTAACTAGTTAACATCCTTTCCATTTATATTTTAGGAAGATTGAAATTGACTGAAATAAACACGAGTAAAGAATCATAAAAAATAAACGTCTGAAATGAACCTGTAAAAGAAATACATATCATATATGCCATTTCTTTTACAGCTGTGATTTTAATCAGACCATGATACACATGATAGCGATGGAAAATGCCAGCGCTGGGAGGAAGAAGGGGCGCTCTGGGCGCTGAGGCTCACAGCCGAAGCAGGCATTTCGGGGACTCACGTGACACCCACTGTCCCTTTGTGTTTCAGGCAACTTTTTCCTGCCGCTGTGACGAGCAGTACGTGGGCTCCTTCTGCGAAGAATTTGATGCCTGCCAGAGGAACCCGTGTCAGAACAACGCGAGCTGTGTCGACGCGCAGGAAAAACAAGACGGGAGCAACTTCACCTGCGCCTGCCTTGCTGGTACGGCTCCCAGCCTGTCATTATTTATCACACAACACACGCTTGTGCACTGACGGGGGGTCAGCCGCACTTGGTCCGCCTTTGGGCAAGGGGAGCTCCCGGTAATGATACCCTCGATCGAATAGAGAGGCCTGGATGTTTCCTAAAGCATTCTGCAAAATGTGTGCTGAGCGTGGACTGGCGCTGTGCTGGGTGATTATGCTAAAGAACTGAAGAACAAAACCAGGATAAATTACCCGGGTTGTTGTGTTAAAGCCACCTCACCTTCCGGTTTTATGTGGATTTCCTTCGGTTCACGTGTGTTCATTAGCCCGAGTGCTTGAGGCACTCTTGTCCACAGGGCGGCAAGCCGTTAGCATCCCTCTACAGGTACCGGGGACTCATGGTTATTACATGAGACTTTCAAGTCCTCAGATCACGACGGGTGACTTTTAGGAGATTGTAGTAGACAGTGTGCCCCAGCGTGTCTGTTCTCCAGAGACCTGACTGACCCGCTTCCCTACCCCCTGTCCCGTCTGCCGGCAGCACTCAGTGCTCAGGCCGCACCCCTCCCTCCTCCATGCTCTCCTTCCGCTCTGGTTCTGAGCACTCACTCATTCTGAGCACTCACTTGTTCTGAGCACTCACTCGTTCTGAGCACTCACTCGTTCTGAGCTGTCCCCGTCTCCAGCTGGCCCCAGCCCCTCAGCTCTGGCACGTGCACTGGGCGCAGCATTGGTGCGTGTGCTAACACCTCACCCCTCGTCAGACTCAGCCCGGGACTGGGTGGCCTCCCCCTCCCGTGCGATAGGTGACACAATTCCAGATGTCACAGTCCAGTGGCTACTGTGAAGATGACATAAACAGACACACATGTGCTTACGGAGGGCCCTGGCTCACGGGAAGCACCCAGCAGGTGTCAGCTGCTGTCATTGTCACTGGCCAAGAGCTGGAAGCCCTGCTCTGCGCTCCGCCACCTCCTCTGTCCGGAGAGTTGGCCTCAGGCCCTTCTGTGGTCTCCGTGTCTGCTGGGCCACGCTGGAGCCCAGGGGAGCTCAGAACGTCCTTTCCCCTCTGTTAGCCCCAGAGAGCCAGGCCGGAGCAGGCCACCCCTGCCCACGCTCCGGACCCCCGGCTGGCTGGGCCTGGCTCCCTCAGCCTTTTCAGACAGGCCTCACGAGTGGGGGAGCAAAGGCACAGGAGGAGGAGAGAGTGGGGTTTGGAGGCTGCGGTTCATTCCAGACGGTCACTCACCGGCTGTCCCTGCTCCTCTGAGCCCACGTTTTCTCATCTCGGAAATGGGGTGAGGGTACGGACCTTGTAAGAGCCAAAGAGAACCCTCACGTGCACACAGAAACATGCACACACACACACATGCATACCTACCGGCACAGATCAAGTGACCCGTGAAGGGCACCTATGTGTAGCCTTTAGATGAGGAGGAAGATCGGAGTTTTACTGTATTCACTGTCCCCGAGGCTGTGCGCCACCAGCCAACGTCCCGCATTTTGATGGCCCCTTTGGAGGTCCCTCCTCTTGTCCAGAGCAGCCCCTCACTCCCAGGGAGAAGGAAGGAGAGGCCGAAGCTCTCCCCCAGAGCTGACGTGAATGAGAACAGGAGAGGACCAATCGACAGCGCACCTTCCCCACGTCCCTGCGCGGTGCTGTCCGGAAACCTTCAAAGACGCGGTCGCGTTTGGTGACCCCAGCTCCTCAGCACGTGGACTTGAGGCCTGTCACGGCCTGGCCCCAGCCCCAGCGCAGCCTTGTCCCCTGCCCCCAACACGTCACTCAGCCCAGCCCTGTCACTGTCACTGGACGGGCCCGGCTTGGAAGCGGATCCCTGCTTTGCTCACACGATGTGTTCGTTTCCTATGAACATGCCTGTTCTCCGCATCTGGGCGGGAAGCTCTCTGCAGGCAGGAACTGTTTCTAAACTTCCTGTAGACTCCCTGAATTTTCGCTCACAGACCTTTCTTGCCGAAAGAAGAAATAAATAAATGCCTTCTCTGTGCTTCGAGATGGTGCAGACGTAGAATTTCACTGATAGTATTTTTAAGTCGGTCCCTCAGCTCTGTTCCGCGGACTCATTTCTTAATTAACTTCTCGTTTCTTTCCTCCTGTTTGATTTCAGTTTCTCGGGGGGCAGGGGGGTCATCAGGACCTGCTAAGTGAGAAGACCTTTCTTGAAATCTTTTCCCCTTTGTGTCACCAGATTAGAAGATAAAAGTGTCATAAGCAGTCTGGCCTCTATCATGGTTTCTTATGTAGGTTTATGGGAAGCAGGATGAAAGGGCTTCTTTAAGACAGAGCGATGCGTGGTGCTTAGGTAGTCGTTGACGGTTGTGTAACGGGTCCTGATGGTGTGCCCGGCTCTGTGCTCGGAGCTGGGGACGAAATCACCAACACCTGCTCTTAGAGAATCGGGAAGTGTATCAGAAAGCAGAACAATGACAGGTACAATAATGGAGCCCTAGACGTTCCCACTCATGAAAAGAACAACGTGCAGATGGTGCAGTCCACAAAGGCTTTCTGATGTGATATATCTGACTTTCACTCTCTGCTCTTTTCCCATTGTTATCTGCATTATATGTGTAATTCTTAAGGGGCTAGGATTGTTCATATTTGCTATTAAAAACTGCTGCTGCTGTTCTCCATATCTGTGGTACTCAGACTTTACCTTGTCTCTGGATCACGTAGAGGGCAGCATCTTTTTTTTTTTTTTAGATTTTTCTGAAGTTAGAAGCAGGGAGGCAGTCAGACAGACTCTCACATGCGCCCGAACGGGATCCACTCGGCATGCCCACCAGGGGGCGATGCTCTGCCCATCTGGGGCATCGTTCTTTCTGCTGGATCCATTCTAGCGCCTGAGGCAGAGGCCATAGAGCCATCCTCAGAGCTCGGGCCAACTTTGCTGCAATGGAGCCTTGGCTGTGGGAGGGGAAGAGAGACAGAGAGAAAGGAGAGGGGGAAGAGTGGAGAAGCAGATGGGTGCTTCTCCTGTGTGCCCTGGCCGGGAATCGAACCCAGGACTTCCACACACTGGGCCGAGGCTTTACTACTGAGCCAACCAGCCAGGGCCTGGAGGGCATCTTAAAACTCCAACTGCTGGGCGCCGCCCCCAGAGTCTCTGATCCTCTAGGTCTGGGATGCTGCAGGCCAGCCGGCATTTGTAGCAACTTCCCAGGCGATGCTCTTGGGCTGGCTGGGGACCACACCTGGGGAGCCACCGCTCTCAGCTGCCCGTTAGACACTGAGAGATCAAACGATATTGGCAGCTTGCTTGGCAAGTGTTAAAGTCCCTAAGTTATTCAGTCATCCAGAAATAGGGAGCCATCTTTGATGTGCCAGGCAGGGTGCAAGCCACTGTGGAGTCAAGGCTGCACTTGATACGAGGGGCTCCAGGTCCTCGGAGTGGGTCCTGTTCAGTCATCACAGCCGTCCTGGGCGGGAGCCAGGGATCCTCACCCCCATTTCACGGGTGACGGGAATCCAGGTCGGAGTCAACACCTTTGTTGTGCTCACTTGGCTGGTCATCGGGTCACCACCCCAGACCTTCTGCCCCCCAAACCACCGTCCTTCCCACCGAGCCTTTTGCTTACGCCGTTACTAGACGTGCTACGTTTTTCCCAACCTTGAGATTCATTGTCCTAATGGTGCTGATCGTCGGCTTTCCCTCGAGCTTTTCAGCCCCACCTTCCCGTTCTATAATTTATTCGTTGCCTTTCGCAGCTGGGCCTCCTCTCTCTCTTCTTTGCCTTTGGTTTTTGCAACCTGTGTGCGTTCATTCAGATGTGTTTGTGCTGTGTCCCTGGCAGCAGATCTCACTCATTTTTTTTTCAGTGAAATAATTCCTACCTTCCGATTTAAGATATCGGATGCCTCTGCGTCTCGATGACTTGCGGGTCCCTGCTCTTTCTTTCTTCAGTGGCTAAGATTAGGCAACTAATTGTCTCCACAGCAGCAGCTGAGGCCCCAGCCCGGGCTGCTCAGGACCCCTGGGGGTGGGCAGCCGGCTGGGGCTGGTGAGCCCCCCGGTGGCACCCGGCTCTCAGGACAAAGCTGGCAGCTTGGTGAGAAGGCACAGGGCAGGCCATCACAGGACAGAAACGTTAAAAATAGCTCTCACCACCGTTCTCACCTGGGAAGCTTTCCGGACGGCTCTCCAAGGAAACAATGAGATGGAACCTCACAGAGTCAAAGCGAGAGCGGAGGCGTGTTTTTACGTCCCTCGCAGGATTGTGAAGAAAACGTCACACACAAAAACAGCTGTGGAGGGAAGGAGGCTGTTTAGGAAGACAGCAGATCGATTGCCTGGTGTTTTAATCATCTGACTCACCTGGCCTCATGTGAGTTGTCTTTGAACTCCAGGAGCTTCCCTTCGTTTGAAGGGTACAGGCATCATAGATCCTGACTTGGTGGTGCCGGTGAGGTGGGGGGGGGCGCAGGAATTTTGTTATATTGAGGGCAACCAAAAGACACCAGCAGGATGCAGTCTTTCTTTGAAGCCACCCTGACGGTCCCAGGGAACTTAGCTGTTCTCTCTCTGCACACACTGATAAATTCTAAACTAGATTTCATACTTCAGGGCAGAGCAGGACAGCGTTAACTACTCTACGTGTGCATCAGACCAGATGTAATGGGTAGCGTGCCCTCGGCATGGATTTATGGGTCAGTGCATGTCCTTAACGGTGCCTGTCTTCTCCCATCTGCGGCACACGAGCTTGACTCTCTGCAATGACGTTTCTCTGGGTCAGCTCGCCTGGGAGCACTCGGCCTCATTGCGGGGCCTCCCTGTCCATCCTAGACAGCCCCGAAAGACGTCCTTCCTCCACACCCCCAGGCACAACTTTCCTTATAGCCTTTATGTTTACTAGAATGTTCTCCAAAGAAACAGCAGCCCTCTGTGATCTCCGACAAGGAGAGACCAGCGTTCTCAATGGTCATCCATTTTTTACCTATTTTACTTATTCATCGAATATCACAATTATGAATTCCTCAGGAACCAAAATTTTCTGTGGTCAAATGATCTATTTAAAAATATACCTTCAACTCTTTGTAAATCTTCCTAAGGAGTTCGATATTCAAAAACGTCCCGAAGGCGCCGTTTCCCTGCTTTGCGGAGGACCGGTTTCTGTTTAAGGGACGATGAAGGACAGACACGGGGACAAAACCAGTGTTTTATGCTGAAGGGACGGAGGGCTCTCTGACCTAAACCGGCGTTCTCCACTCCCGCAGCAGGGACGCTGGGGGAGGGACGCTTTGGTTGCTGGGGCTGCCCTGTGAGGTGTAGGATGTTTGGTGCCATCTCTGGCCTCTGCCTGTCAGATGCCAGTAGCGCCCTGGCGGGTATGACAGTCAATGTCTCTCGACATTGCTGAATGTCCCGTGGGGAAGGAATGACCGGCAGGGCACCGCTGACCTGAGGAATTAAACCTGGACGGGGCGATTGCCAGAGGAAAGGGTTCTGGTTCAGATCTGTGGATTTTCCTTGTTGCGGGCGCCTGGTGAAGGTGCTCAGTGCCCGTTGGGGAAGCGAGACCGGAGTTCAGAAGAGGGTCAGCGCACCCCTCCACCCCCGCGGCCCGGCTGGGGGAGGCAGGGCCCGGGAGCAGGACAGCGGCCCCTTTGCGCTGTTGACCAGCTCGGAAGTGCAGACCGTTACAGAGCACGGCGTGATTTTAGATAGCACACGTTTGAACTAATACATTCCTTAATTTTAGTGGCTCTGCATTTCTTTTAGTGTGCATTAGGAAGAAGAGTAACTAGCTCGTTTCAGCCACGCTATTCTGGGGTATTAGTGCGTAGGGAGAGGCTAAAACTAACTTGAAAGGTATCATTGACTTCAGGGCAAAAACTTGAAGCAAGTTGATTCATTTCTCTAACAAATGTTTGTGCCAGGGGATGTTTAAATGTTGAGGAGCCAGCAATGAACAAGACAGACACAGTCCTGGTTCGTAGGTAGCTTATACTCTTGAAAGGGAACCAACCCAGAAAACCTCTCAGGTAAGGGTCACTAAGTACTCTATAATGGGCTGTGAAGGGGACAAAGCATTGCTCCCGTGGGGTCGCCTTCTAGATCAGGAGGTGACGAGCGTGTGTGTGTGATGTCGAGTAGAAATCAACGCAAGGGGAAGAGTAAGGAAGGACAAGAGGCCCAGGGTCTGAGCAGGTGATTCTGAGCGGAGACCTGACTACTGGGGGCAGCATCCATAGAAAGGTGCTGGGTCAGAGGGAACAGCCCGTGCAGAGTGACGGTGGCATTCTAGGGGTGAAGGTTTTGATGCCCCAGAGTGGCTTTTAGGCACAGGGAAAACTGTGTCAATTTTTTTTGTGTGTTTGTTCCCTTGCATCTAGAATTACATTCATATGTTATCATGAGTCTCAAGCTCTGCTAAACATCCCAATATGTACTGGTTTCGCCTCATCTTTCGATTTAAGTTCCTCGATCAGAAACCAATTTCTTATAACCTCTTAATTGGAATTGCAAGTCTGATTCTCCCAGGATGCACAGGAGACGGCCGTCACAGCCTACCTCTCCTGTCCGGTCGGTTGAAGCGACGAGTTTAGCTGGAACGTCTCTGCCAGGTCATCTGGGTGTCGGTCATCGCTTTGGTGTAGGATAAGGAATATTTAAGATTATTTCCTAGAGAAGAGACTGACTTCCTCCAGGATGGAAGGAAGATCCCAGGCGAAGCTTTAACGGTCTCTCTTTAATTTGCTCATTTAAATTTCTACCCATCACTCACTTAGTTGTGATTCCTCGGTTAAGATATCAGATAAAAAAACAAACAAACCCCAAATGACACAGAAAGGGTGATGTGTGTAAGCCATAGGTCTCCAGTTCAGGGCATTACGTGAAGATCAATCTCGATGATTTGTCTGACAGCTGCAGGTAAGGCACTGCTCTCGAAGGCTTCGGGAGATGACTCATCGGTGTTTAAGAGCCCCTTAAACCAGCCTCAGGACGTTGTCCCCCACCTCTCTCCTCCTGGAGCTGGTCTCAGTTGGATAGCTGGGAGTGACGCAGTCAGCGGTGGTGATCCTGAAACTTCTAACTAGCAGTCCCCTTGAGGGCAACAGCATCGCCTGGCCTGCTGTGGACAGGCGTCCCAACAGATTCACAGGCTGGTTCTTGCCAGTCGCTGATCACCTGTCCACCGGCGGCTAAGGATGCTCAGTCATCGCACAATCCTATGAACCCAGCCCTGCCTCCCTGCCTCCCTCTCCCCTCCCTTCCTCACTCCCTCGCTGCTGATTTTCACTTCAGTTCTGCTGACCCCATGGACATGCCAGTATACACAGACTACTCTACAAGGGCTAGCCAATTGCACGTCCTTATTTGTACAATAGTTCTGTGTTTCTCATATTTTAAAAGTCTTTAAAGCCCAGGAACAAAAGCAGGGATGCAGTGACTGAGCCTTCACCAGTGTTCTGCATTGGAAGGGGCTATTGGCATTTGAATGAGACGACGCTATTATATGGGGTCATCTGAGGCAGTGCCCGGCTGAGGCATCTCTGCTGCTGGGGATGCCAGTGGGACCTGAAACCATGATGACAATCCCAAACACCCCACATATTGCACATGCAGATTAGCTCCTTGATGGAAATCCTACTAAACTTGCAGATGGCATTGGACCATTTTAATAGAATTTAAGATTCATCTTGCTTATAGGCTTAATTTATTAGATCTATCAGATAAGGACAAATTAAGTTTGTGGAAAGATTTGCATATTATCAGACAATTGTGGTTCTTAAAAAGAAATTGTTGCTATTAATAAATAGAGCTTAAAGCGTTTAATTGAGTTTGTAAATGAGACCAAATGTTAATTAAAGAGGCCATTAAAAGTGATCTCTAAAAAAAATCTGGGGCCCTGGCCGGTTGGCTCAGCGGTAGAGCGTTGGCCTAGCGTGCGGAGGACCGGGGTTCGATTCCCGGCCAGGGCACACAGGAGAGGCGCCCATTTGCTTCTCCACCCCTCCGCCGCGCTTTCCTCTCTGTCTCTCTCTTCCCCTCCCGCAGCCAAGGCTCCATTGGAGCAAAGATGGCCCGGGCGCTGGGGATGGCTCTGTGGCCTCTGCCCCAGGCGCTAGAGTGGCTCTGGTCGCAACATGGCGACGCCCCGGAGGGGCAGAGCATCGCCCCCTGGTGGGCAGAGCATCGCCCCTGGTGGGCATGCCGGGTGGATCCTGGTCGGGCGCATGCGGGAGTCTGTCTGACTGTCTCTCCCTGTTTCCAGCTTCAGAAAAATGAAAAAACAAACAAACAAACAAAAAAAAAATCTGCTTTAGTTAGGGATGCATATTGAAGTTTTTATAGGGGAAATGAAATTTTCTTTAAGACCTCCCCACAAGTTACAATGAAAATAAGAGGAGGCCAGATGAAATGAAATGGACACAGTGTTAGCAATTGTTGAAGGAAGGTGATGGCCATGTGATGATTCTATACTAGTCTCTCTAATTTAAGTATGTTTACAATTCTCAAATGAAAAGGTTGCAGAAAGTGTTAACTTTTTTAAGAACTTTGAAGTTCACGAACTCTTTCATTCTTCTCTTACTCTTTCTGTCTGGTAGGGACACAGCTATTACATGTGGCATCTGAGGGGCCCCTGGCGAGTCTTCACGGTGTGTGACTCTGTGGTCACGGCTCAGAGGTTTTCCTAACGGCAGGCTTCATGGTGCAGTAGGCTTTGAACCACGCTGCCTCTAAGGAACCATCATTTGTAATGGGCTCCCTTTTTCGTAAATGTACTTTTTTAGTCATATCGTAGAACCTTTGAAGTCAGGATTTAAAAAGTGATTTGACTTTAAGTGATGGGCACACAACGTAATCAACAGTTCAAATGCTATAGAAATGTTTACCTGAAACCTATGTACTCTTATTGATCAGTGTCACCCCATTAAATTTAATCTTCTAAATAAAATTAAAAGAAATAGGAGATTCCTGGAGAGAATGGCAATAAAAATTATACCTGAGCACAAAAAAAACAAACAAACCCCAAACCAAAAAAATAAAAATTCTTGGCACTTCCAGCCCAAGGATAACCACCCACGGACCGTGGGTTATGGATGAGTATTTATGGTGTTGGCTTTGTATCTATCTCTGTGTTTACCTATATCTATGTATTTTCTTATCCATTATTTTCTGTCACTTTTCTTTCCTGTTAAATACATGTTTGTTGATGATGTGACACATACATTAAGCCTTTGGCGTAATATTATGTTTAAGGATTTAGGCTCAGGAATTATACTTCCTGTGTGATTTTGTGCAAATTATTCAATACTTAACCTTCTAATCCGCAGATTTCTCATTTGTAGAATGGGTAAGATTATAATAGTATTGACTTCATAGGGTTGCAATGAGGATGAATTAATATGTGGAGAAAAAAATAATAAGTGATCTATTAGAAATATTAGCTATTATTTTTAGCCAAAAATTCACTTGTACTATTTCTCTTTAAAACAATTCTATCTCCTTCATCCTGAATGTAGAACTTTCATTTGAAAATATGGTCTTAACATAATATTATCCTATTAAGATGTTTTGTTCTGGAATTTATTTGTTTTTGGGGGTTTTTTTTTTGTTTTTTTTTTTTGTATTTTTCTGAAGCTGGAAACGGGGAGAGACAGTCAGACAGACTCCCGCATGCGCCCGACCGGGATCCACCCGGCACGCCCACCAGGGGCGACGCTCTGCCCACCAGGGGGCGATGCTCTGCCCCTCCGGGGCGTCACTCTGCCGTGACCAGAGCCACTCTAGCGCCTGGGGCAGAGGCCAAGGAGCCATCCCCAGCGCCCGGGCCATCTTTGCTCCAATGGAGCCTTGGCTGCGGGAGGGGAAGAGAGAGACAGAGAAGAAGGAGAGGGGGAGGGGTAGAGAAGCAGATGGGCGCTTCTCCTATGTGCCCTGGCCAGGAATCGAACCCGGGTCCCCCGCACGCCAGGCCGACGCTCTACCGCTGAGCCAACCGGCCAGGGCCTGTTCTGGAATTTAGAAACACCCTTTTGTCGTGGTGTTTGGATTTTTGGTTCACACGGTTACCTTACCCATCTTCTCATACCCCGGGTTAGCCTGGCTCCCGGGACTGTTTTGAAGCGTACAAGGACGAGGAAGGTTGCACACGGTGCCTCCGTAGTCACTATCTGTCATTGAGACTAGTGTGGCCAATGACTGAGGCTCAGGAAAACCATCGTTCTTGTAATATCACTGATTTACTTCTGCAATACTCAGATTCAAATGCTAATGACAGTCTTTCAAACTAATAATTCAGAAAGACACAAGTTCTTATGTACATCCCAGAAAAATGTAAAATGTTACAGGATGATTACAATTGTGTAGAAAACACCCATGCATAACAATTTCTGTTAGGAATTCTCTCTATTAATAGTTCCGTCACTCAAACAACAGAACTTCAGGGCAACTTTTTTTTTTTTCTTTCTATTTTGCATCTTGTATTTTCCAATTTATTTTTCAAAACCATTTCCCACTTCGGAATGATAATCATGCTGGCACAATGGTTGTTTTTTTTTTTTTTCAAACTTGTTTCTCTGGAGGGCTTTATTTTCAAAGTTAACAAAAATTGGGAATTTATTTAAAGTTTTTGGCTACACAGGTGTTCCAATAGGTTTAAGTCCTTCCTCAACACATGTGTGTGGTTATAGGACTATTCATCAAGATAAGCACTGAAGGCTTGCTTCACAGAGAATTTACTGAGTTAGATTTGCGATTCAAATAAGATTTAATAATATGTTAATGTGCTTAACATTATATGTCTCAATCTCCTTCTCTTTAAAATGAGGTCATAGTGTATGGAATGAACATAATGAGTTTCTTCTGGCTCTAGAATATTATACATTAAAAAATTGTAGGCCCTGGCCGGTTGGCTCAGTGGTAGAGCATCGGCCTGGCGTGCGGGAGTCCCGGGTTCGATTCCCGGCCAGGACACACAGGAGAAGCGCCCATCTGCTTCTCCACCCCTCCCCCTCTCCTTCCTCTCTGTCTCTCTCTTCCCCTCCCACAGCCGAGGCTCCACTGGAGCAAAGATGGCCCGGGCACTGGGGATGGCTCTGTGGCCTCTGCCTCAGGTGCTAGAATGGCTCTGATTGCAGTGGAGCAACACCCCAGATGGGCAGAGCATCGCCCCCTGGTGGATTCTGGTCTGGTGCATGCGGGAGTCTGTCTGACTGCCTCCCTGTTTCCAGCTTCAGAAAAATACAAAA
Organism: Saccopteryx bilineata; assembly: GCF_036850765.1. Lineage (NCBI taxonomy): Eukaryota > Metazoa > Chordata > Mammalia > Chiroptera > Emballonuridae > Saccopteryx > Saccopteryx bilineata. The sequence continues at coordinate 9,240,668 of NC_089494.1, forward strand.
AAAAAAAATTGTAATACCTCGAATCTTTCCTAATGCTCTTTTGTCGGTATTGGGGTGAGTGGGGAAGGTGCCCGCCGTCTCAGGCCAAGCGGAATGCAGTCGATGGCTTCGCCCTGTGTCAGAAGGGAGCCACCCATCAGGGGTGGTGGTAGTCAGTCTCAGCTTCTGAAGGTCCTGGCTAGTATTTCAAAATACAATGAAAAAACTAATGCTGAAAAAAAAAAAAGTCATTCTATACAGTAAATAATCTTGCAGAGTAAATGCTTTTTGTGCTATGATTCTAAATCGCTATATTGTTTTTAGCGGCAAAACCAAGTTAGATCAAGGAGCTGGCGGGAGATGTGTGAGCTCAGGGCCGCTGCCTCCGTTGGGTGGGTACCATTTGACCCCATTGGTTCATGGGATGGTTCGTGGTAGTTTTGGCATAATGCCTTTTATGCAGCGTCTTTCTCGTTCCATTCAGGTTACACCGGAGAGCTGTGCCAGTCCAAGATTGATTACTGCGTCCTGGACCCGTGCCGGAACGGAGCAACATGCAGCTCCAACCTCAGCGGATTCACCTGCCGCTGTCCGGAAGGTAAATACTGTTGCCCCAGTGATACCTTTGGCTTTCCATTTTAAATCGCAAACTAATTTGATCAGTCTTGTACTTTAAATTTCTGAAAAACAACTAAATACTACAGGTATTTAGTTCCATTTAAAAACAAAACATAAGATGTTTGTTTTTTTAGCTGTATGCTACAGTGGCTTGAAAATTATGTTTGAACGTTAGACATGATCTAGGACTCCCTGTGGTTTTTATTTATACACTAGAAAGGAATAACTGTAAGAAAATGGACTTTCTGTCTAATGCTGATTTCACCTGTTACTATTTTCTGTTTAAGTATTTGGTTATTGATACCAGTTCACATTAAAAACATTTTCAGCATAAACTTCACCTGCCTTTGTTTTTCAATCAACTTTATAACGTTTCAGAAATTTCACCCAGAAAGCTACATTTCTTTTAAAAATTTGTTTTATAAGAATTTTTTTGAGCCCAAATGACAGTACTTGCTGGGAGGAGAGACCTCAAAGGCCCCCTCTTCAGAGCCAGTTTTATTTGCAAAAACAGTTTCACATCAGAGAAGTTGCATCTGAAGAAGCGGGCGGGTCATCACAGTGATCGAGCTGGCGGTTAAAGGATAATTTTGTCCTCAGAGGAAGTTTTGTTTCTATTTCTGCTTAGAGGGATGTTATGAAGGAATTACTACAAACCTCTGACGTTGCAAGAATGACATGATATTAGAGGAGGTTTTTTTTTTTTCTTTCTTTCTTAAAACTAGCATGTGAGCTCCTAATCCGCAGAGGTGACGGTGACAACTACACAGAGTACAATGACATCCTTTGCGGAGGATAAAGGTGGGGAGTGAGTGTGGAAGGACACCTCCCGCACTCAGGTCCCCTGAGCCGCCCTGGCTGTGCGGCTGGAGGAATGCAGTACCGGGGGGGGGGGGGGGTGTTGACCAGAGGCCGGAGGGCTCGGGGTTGCCGGCGGCCGCCCCTGCTATCGGCAGTGTCTCGTATCCTTCCGTGTTTTGAAGACCCGAGCATCAGCTAACAGAATGAGTCCTGTCTCCTGGCTCTTCTGGCTCACCTGGGCAAGGGAAGGGGCTGACGCTGCTCCTGCTTCGTGTGCTCCTATCTAGCTGGGTGTGCTTGTGACGGCCACGCTTGCCATGAGGACGGAGCCGAATGTGCTCGACGAGCTCACGCCTCACCCTCCACGGGAGTCTCTCGAACAAGTGGCAAAACTTGGAAATGTTGGGCTTGACTGGTGGTGGTACAGTGGATAGAGCATCAGTCAGGGACACTGGGGACCCAGGTTTGAAACCCTGAGGTCATCAGCTTGAGAGCGGGGTCACCCAGCTTGAACTTGGGGTCCCTGGCTTGAGCGTGGGATTACAGACGTGACTCTGTGGTCGCTGGCTTGAGCCCAAGGTCGCTGGCTTGAGGAAGGGGTCACTGGCTCTACTGTAGTCCCGCGGTCAAGGCACATATGAGAAAGTAATCAATGAACAACTGAAGTGATACAACTGCGGAGTTGATGGTTCTCATTTCTCTCCCTTCCTGTCTGCTCTCTCTTTCTCGCTACAAAACAGACAGACAAACAACTTGGAAACGTTAGGAGGGCTGGTGCTCGTGACCGCGTGGGCGGCACCATCATCACTTGCCAGTAGAACACAGCTTTTCGTAGCTCTGCCACAGCCCGGGCCAGACAGTTCACCACCGAGCTCTGCGTGTAGTCTGGGACTGTAGTTAAGGGTGGGACCCAGCGAACTGACTGCTAGAGAATCATTATGTCCGCTCTTCTGCCCATTTCTTTCTTTTTTTCTGTAAATGTGGGCGGTGACGACACTGCTTCCTTCCCAGGGCCCTTCTGGGATCGCCTGGGATCTTTGTGAAAGAACTTGGAGAGCTCCAGTGTGCTTTGTTGTTATTGCTTTGATTGCTGACAGAGAGGAACTCCCTAAATCTTAGCTGCCTTATCATGATTGCTTTTCTAATCATGATTACGGTTGAGCCATGGGTGGATTTTAAGGGGAACCGGCACATTTCGTCCTGAAACGGTGTAGACTGGCGAGAGGCAAGAGTGGGAATGAGGAGAAGAGTTTGGAAGTCCGGGAAAGAGGTGTTGGAGGGTAGGATTTGAAAAGGAGAGAGGCTTGCAGACTTGAGCGATAGAGGGGGTGGGAGAAGGAAGCGGGATGGAGGGCAAGGCCCAGGAGGTGGCCAGCGTGTGGCTTCTGTCACTTTGTATTTGGTTGTGCCATTCACAGAGAGAGAGAGAAATGTGGAGAAGTGTTCTATATTGACCGTGTTGAGTCTGAAGAGCCCTTGTGGCATTCGAGAGGTGATGTCTTCCGCGCAGTCGCTCCCTGTCCAGTAGACTGAACATAGGAGGAGCAGTCTGGGCCAAGCCTCAACACAGAGACATTTGTTGATAGCTTGTGTTTTAAACCTGGGTGTCTCTGGCATTGTCTAGGGACTTTATCCTTCATCTGCAGGCATCCCCAAACTACGGCCCGCGGGCCACATGCAGCCCCCTCAGGCCATTTATCCGGCCCCCTGCCACACTTCCAGAAGGGGCACCTCTTTCATTGGTGGTCAGTGAGAGGAGCACTGTATGTGGTGGCCCTCCAACAGTCTGAGGGACAGTGAACTGGCCCCCTGTGTAAAAAGTTTGGGGGCCCCTGAATGGCTTCACGCTGTCTAGAGAAGGTCTAGGGAAAATGCGATGATCTAGAATTGAAAGCAGGAAGACGGGTTTCCCAGCAACGTTGGTAGGAAGCCTTCCTTTCAAGGTGTGTCTTCTGCACACTAACCAGGGAAAGGGGGGCTCACTATAGCTCTGAAGGATTGCTTGCAATGCTTTGAAACCTCTTCGTGGGAGCGCATAACCGGTGACTAGTATTTTTAAAGCAGCCCCTTCCACTGGCCTGTTGTAGAAACTATTTATAGAGCACTTTGCACTTTATAAAGCTGGCTGTCTCCAGCTGCCTCCCCATTATCATCAGCCACACCTTGAAAACACGTTTGAAAAGTGTCTCAAGTTCACAGAACGTTCTGGAGTTCTGAGCCAGCAGCCCTTGGCCTTTGCTGGCTTCTTTCTTTCTGTTCATGAACATTTTGGCATGTTTGCTTTACATGTACATATTTATATATATACTTTTTTTGTATTTATTTTTTGCAAAATAATTTTAAAGCAAATTACAGCCATCATGACACTTCCTCCCCAAATCAATCCATCTGTCTTTTCTGAGAAGGACATCCCCTCTAAGGAAAGTGTTACTATTTCCGAATAGTATTCCCTCCCTGCTCCCTTTTCATCTACTCCCGCATTTGTCAGTGTGGGTTCTGATGTCCTGCTTCCCTGTGTTACAAATTGCCTGAGATTACATAGCTAGAACTTTAAATCCAGGCGATTTGGCATTAAGCAATTTTTAACCATTGTCCGATACCATCTCTAAATATAATCTTTAAAATAAGTTCCATTCTGTGTATTTTTTTAAAGGTGAGCTTTGCAGCCATAGTCCTGAGTAAAATAAATGCAGTTTGTTGGGTTCTAAAACTTTTTGTCTGGAAAAAGCTAGAAAAAGATTTTTAGAACTTTTTTTTGTAAGTACAGTGAAAGCCTTTGACAGCCGGCCCTCCCTCCCAGCCCAGAAGGCGGTTCAAGCTGGGTTTTCCCTCCGGGTGGCGCTTCCAGCGCTGCACCACCGTGTCCTTGCCCTGCGTCCTTCTCATGTTCACGCTCTTCCCTTCCAGGGTCCCCTTCCTTCTGACCCGGGCCGAGTCCTTCGAGCCGGAACTCCTTCCTGGGGACCCGTCTCTTTGACTCCTGCGTGCGCATGGGTTTGGTTTTTTTTAAACCTCTTCCAGAAGTTCAGTGTCGGGCAGGCCCGAGAGACAGCGCGTGCAGTCATTCTCCTTCCCTCGCCCCTTCTGGAAGGCGTCTGTTCTTCCACACTGGCAACGTTTTATCCTTCCTTCCTCAGTGGCTTCCGTCTTTCCTTTCAATTTGTACTTAACTTTCGCTAGGTCCTTGTCTGAAAAGTGTAGCTCCGGATTCTGCTTAGAGTGGAGCTGATAGGAAAGAAACAACAGTAATAGTGTCGTGAGCGTTTCTTTCTGTTCACCTTACTGAACGATGGCAACAGCAAACGGTAACAAACAGCTGGCTTTATCGCCCAGGCTGGTACCTTTGCCCTGGTACTGCCTTTGTGTTTGGCTTAGAACTTTGAGAGGCCTCAACTTTTCCACTAAATTCATTTTGATCCATTGAAAATGTCTAATTATGTATATATACTTACCATTACTGCCTACTGGGTTTATAGCTATGACTATATTTAACTAGGTATATAAATAAAATCCGAATATTACTGTCCAGCCGTTATTTCTGCTTAAGCATCTCAAATCTCCTTCCCTTCTACCCCCCCCCCCAACCCCTGCCCTGGGAATCTGAAGTAGAATATCACATAAATTAATAAGGAATAAAAAAATAAATCGATCGATAGAGATGAAAACATTTGTCAGTTCTACACGCGTGAGCCTTCACATCACACGTCTCCTGAAAGCGGATCACGTGTCTCTGCTCTGGAAGGCGTGCTGTGATCAGAGACAGGAGCTGGAACAGGAGGCTTCCTGTGCCGTTTCTCCAATGCGTTTGAAAAACATGAACGTGCAGACAGAGCCTAGCGTTAACCTCCTGCTAGGGATCCAGATCTGTAGAATTTGTATTAACTGCTCTTGCCCGACAGCTGTGAAGACAAGTATTGCCCGCGGGTCAGGACTCAGCTCTGTTCCTTCTTGTAGCTGTTAGAATACTGTGTGAGGTTTTACTCTCAGACACTGCAGACCTATAACTTGGACGATCCACGCACAGCCCAGGGTGGACAGTGGATGCCCTTCTCTGGCCTGGACGTCAGGAGACCTGCTTCTGGTTCTGAAGACGCAGCAAGGAGAGTGGAATGGTTACAGATGTGGGGGTCACCCTGTGGGTTTGAAGTCTGGATGCTCCTCATACAGCTCTTTGCTTCTCTGGGGCTCATTTTTCTCATTCAGAAAACGGGGGTGATACGGGCACACCCTCTGTAAGGTGCTGTGAAGAATGGGGCTTGGTCCTGTGCTTGGTGGATAGTAAGTGCTAAATAAATGATGAGGAGGATGGAGAATTAGTCATATCACCTTGGGTGACTCATCAGTTTTTATCTATGGCAGCCATTGTTTCCTTGTAAAATGAGGAGGGTTGGCTATTACCTTCAGGGGACCCCATTTCTGAAAGTCTCTGATTCAGATATATCTGTTTAAGAGCCTCTTGCTGAGTCAATAAATCCACCTTGTTGATTCAAGTAATGTTTACAGAGAGAAGTTTCAAAACCTTGAAGAGACCGTAAGGAAGGCCTGCCTGGGTCTAGCGCTGAACGCTGAGCCGAAGGCCCTGAAGGTTAAATCCCATTGCAACAGGCTCCAAAGGTTTAACCAAACTCTCTCTTGTTTTCCTGAATTTTATAGCCCTGAGTAAGTCAGCCATATAAATCCTTTTTGCTCAACTCAAATGTCAGTGGTAATGCTTTTCATCTTAAAGGGATTTAGAGGCAACAGTCACACATGTCATAAAGATTATCTCTGAGATTAATGTGTGTGGTTCAAAAACCGGGTGTGTTACCCAGTCAAGATTTAGGAGTTTTCCGGTTCTAGGATTTGTTTGTGTTTCCCCGGTATCCTGACATGTCTGATTTGGGTGGAAGCCCTATGTTAGGATCATATAAAACTGCATGTATTTATGTAGGAAATGTGCAATATGTCCTCATAAAATCACCACGCCTGAATACAATACTGTTCTTATTCCGGCGATGCTTGGCATTCTCTCTAAATCACCACTGCGTTCAGGTGTCATTCGCGCGCTAGGTGGTTTCACCTTTCGCAAACAAAGTAGGGTACTACGACCTCCTCCAGGTGCATACCTGCTGTTTCCACGTTTGGTAAATGCTGATACATTTTTGATGTAGAGCTGAGTCCATATTTCCTTTTTGCTCTCTCCCCCCTTGCTTTTGCCATAGCCTGGTTTCTCTGAGGTTGTTTAGATAAAAATACTGCCAGGAGTTTTGCTTCCCCGCTTCTCCCGTTAGCCGCGGGGACCGGCCGCACTCGCTCTTCGTGAGTGACGGGGTCCTAGCCCTCCCCTTGAGCTCTGCCCTGTGGGAACCGTTCTGATGCCCAGTGTCGTGCCAGCGGACGGACGGCACTCAGAGGTCACAGCTTGACGAAAGAGGAAATGATGAGATCTATCTCCATGCTTTGCTTTTTAAAAAGAGGCGGGATCTAACAAACAGGCAGACTTACAGTGTGTGTCCAGGTCTGCACATGAAAATTATTTAGCATTCTTACAACTTTTTAGCTCCAACGATTCATGTTCAGGTTCAGGGCGGAGCGAAAGTACATTTACAGTTGTTCATATGGAAGACAATACAATAATTAGCAAAGAATACTCTGAGACTTTCGCATACCCACAGCTTGTAAACCTGCTTTGGCCCCACTCCGTGTAGGTCTAGCTCTTTGACTATTGTCTCTCTCTTGTGGTTCATAGTATGTTGGTTCACAGAGGAAAATCAATACATCGTTGTCAAAATTAAAGATGATGGCATGTGGGAGCCAAAAGTAGTAAATGCGTAGCGTAGCAATTGAGTGGGATTATGCTGTATTGGTTGGGAGAGTAAAGACAATTGCAAAATTTAATAATAGTTTATGCATTTTTCTCCCTCAATCAAATAAAAGAAACTATAGCTATCAGCAGAAAGAAAGAGGGGGGAAAAGAAAACTGTGTAAATGAAAGGTGTATTCTCCTTACAAAAATCCTGATGGCAGGCCACAGTCCAGGCCAATAAAGATAGCATCTCCCGAGGCGGGAAGCAGGCATTGAATTTTTTACAGCTTGGCTGGTGGTTCCAGCCAGGTTAAGGGACCACTGAACCTGAAGGACACAGAGCCCCGCAGGGAGCAGTTACAGGAGCGGCGCCGGAAAGGCTCTGCACCATCCTTGTTGTCGTTGCTGCCGACGGAAGTCTTGCCCTCCACCAGAGAGGGCGGGTCGCCTTGCTCCCGGTGTGGTCTCGGTATTTGTACCGAGTGGAAACCGCTCCCCGCCAGGCATTGCCACACGTCTGCGAAATCAAAATCCGTGAAGACGCGTGCCACTTTTTAAAAGAGCAGATGAAGAGACCGAGGCACAGAACTCGTCAGTCTTTGGGGAGGGACAGATCTGTGTTGAATTTCACTTCTGTCAAGGGCCATCTGTCCGGTGGCCTGCCCTCCTGAGCCTCAGTTTCATAATACGGAAAAGGTGATGCCTCTCTCTCTCTCTCTCAGGGGAGTGGCGGGTGACGTAGCTTCGGTGTTCAGTCCCTGTGTGCCCCTGCCGTCTCCCATTTCTCAGGGCAGATAGAGATCTATTGTGTTTTTCTCCAGACTCAGAATGTTTACAGCCAACTGAAACATCAAGATCTTGCTGATGTATAAGGCCATCCCCTGACTACCTGACCAGACACCAGAGTGTCCCTTCTCCGGTGCAGATCCCGCGTGTTCACTCCCTGCCTCTCAGACCTCGGGGGGTCTCCCACTCAAGCGTGGTCCACGGCCAACAGGTCCCTGGTACCTCTCCAACCTCATGTCTGGCCGTTCTCTGCTCTCCCCTCCTGTCAGCCACTGGCCTCTCTTGCTGGTCTTCAAATAGAAGAAGGGCTTGGGAATCGTCCTCCAGGGGGCGCCATCCACCTCAGAACACCGTGCTACTTGGGCCATTGGCTCCCGAGGGTCCCTATGCTGGAAACCTTCTCCCTCCAGACTTGAATACTGCTCTGCCCCTCATGTTATTTAGGTCTCCTTGACAACACGATTTGAGACAGCCCCCCCCCCCCCCCATTTTTCTCTACCAGGATCAAGGACAGATGCTAGCTGTTTACCTCTCCTTCTATTGTCCGTTCTCCTCACTGACAGGTGAGGTCTCAGAGCAGTGCCTGGTACGAGGTTGGTCTCCATTAGTGTAGGTTATATATCACGTAGGTCAGATAAATGAGCGCCCAAAGGAAAACACCGAACTTTCTGACCAGCCCTCTATATTTCCACTGTTAATAACCAGAACTTTCTGACCAGCCCTCTACATTTCCACTGTTAATAACCAGAGCTTTCTAACCAGCCCTCTACATTTCCACTGTTAATAACCAGAGCTTTCTGACCAGCCCTCTATATTTCCACTGTTAATAACCAGAGCTTTCTGACCAGCCCTCTATATTTCCACTGTTAATAACCAGAGCTTTCTGACCAGCCCTCTATATTTCCACTGTTAATAACCAGAGCTTTCTGACCAGCCCTCTACATTTCCACTGTTAATAACCAGAGCTTTCTGACCAGCCCTCTATATTTCCACTGTTAATAACCAGAGCTTTCTGACCAACCCTCTACATTTCCACTGTTAATAACCAGAGCTTTCTGACCAACCCTCTACATTTCCACTGTTAATAACCAGAGCTTTCTGACCAGTCCTCTACATTTCCACTGTTAATAACCAGAGCTTTCTGACCAGCCCTCTACATTTCCACTGTTAATAACCAGAACTTTCTGACCAGCCCTCTACATTTCCACTGTTAATAACCAGAGCTTTCTGACCAGCCCTCTACATTTCCACTGTTAATAACCAGAGCTTTCTGACCAGCCCTCTACATTTCCACTGTTAATAACCAGAGCTTTCTGACCAGCCCTCTACATTTCCACTGTTAATAACCAGAGCTTTCTGACCAAACCTCTACATTTCCACTGTTAATAACCAGAGCTTTCTGACCAGCCCTCTACATTTCCACTGTTAATAACCAGAGCTTTCTGACCAACCCTCTACATTTCCACTGTTAGTAACCAGAGCTTTCTGACCAAACCTCTACATTTCCACTGTTAATAACCAATTATTTTTGCTCATATAATTCAACTCCTTGAAGTTTTATCTCTTCTGATCTCTCTCTCTCTCTCTCTCTCTCTCTATATATATATATATATATATATATATATATGTATTGTCTAAACTGGGGAGAAGTTGATTTAATATTCCTCTGACTCTTTCCTAGTTATTTGTCATTTTCCTGTCTTAGATGTAAATTTGCCTTTTCATTCTGATGAAAAGTCCTTAAGTTGGTTTTTCCTCTCTCAAATGGATTTTCTTAAAAAATTAAAAGTCACGTTTTAAATGTTAATTGTCTTGGGTCTCTTACATCTGATGGTTTTATAATTGCTTTTCCTAGATATTCCCCCTGCTCCTCTTTATCTTGCCTCACCGTCTGCTTTCTTAGAACTGGAACGAATGTGCTCCCAATGACGTTTTCTGTCAATAGCGGCCAAAGCCTCTTCTGCGGTCCCAGCATCGTTTCCTGTCTTTGTCCGCCATCCAGTCTCAGGCTGTCTAGGAGGCCTTCCTGGCCCACACACCCGGACACCCCTTCCTTCTGTTTTTGGATAGAGACAGAGAGAGAGAGAGTCAGAGATGAGAAGCATCAATTATTTGTTGCAGCATCTTAGTTGATTGCTTTCTGATATGTGCCTTGACGGGGGTGGGGGGGGGCTACAGCAGAGCGAGTGACCGACCCCTTGCTCAAGCCAGTGACCTTGGGCTCAATCCAGCGACCATGGGGTCACATCTACGATCCCACATTTAATCCAGTGACCCCCCGCGCTCAAACCGGATGAGCCTGGAGCCTGCGCTCAAGCTGGATGAGCCTGCACTCAGGCCGGCGGGCGACCTCAAGGTTTTGAACCTGGGTCTTCTGCATCCTGGTCTGACGCTCTATCCACTGTGCCACCACTTGGTCAGGCCACTCCTTCCTTCTTTTGAATTGCTGTTGCTCTTGGAGCCTGTGACCCACACACTCATCCCAGGCCGACTGCCGGGCCAGTCCCTCCGACCTCACAGGGGGCTAGAATACTTCTGTAAGAGTTTGCAGGAAGGAAGAAACGGCCTCACGTGGTTCTCGAGTCATCGCAGATGTGCCCTTCTGGTCTTTACTGGTGGAGAGTAAGCCCTTCGAGAGTCAGGAGTCTCCCTCCTTCCTGTTTCCCCGTGCAGCTCATCGAGGCACTTGGATGAACTCAATTTTCTCCCGTCTTGATTCACCGATTCTTTGTTTATATATCTGTAATCAGAACAGCTAGTGACTAACAGTCATCCTGTCCCCATCTCCTTCTTGTGACTCCCAAAACCCAATGCCTACTTGTCAATCTGCTTTGCTGACTTCCTTATTGTGTCATAAATCTATTAGAAAATGTCCTATGTCACCTGTCCACTTATTCACCTGCTCACTTATTCCACAAATTTTTACTGCGTGGCTCTCTGCGAGGTGCCGAGGTTCAAGGGTAAGAGGAACCAACACGGCTCCTCCTCCAGGAAGCCTGTGGTCTAGACTGCTCTAGACTGGTAAACTAGTCCACAACTATGTCATTACCAATTTTGGAAAGCACTAAGCAGACAGTGAGCGGGGTCCTGGGACAAAGAACAAGCAAGGGATATACGCCTAGAGTGGGTGACCAGGGGAAGCCTGTCTAACAGTGGAGCTGAGAACCACAGCCCAGGAAGGAACCGTGGGAGCAGGTGGGAGCAGCTGGGAGCAGGGACTGCCAGGCCGCGGAATGTTTCGAGGCTCCAGGTGGGGAACGGGTTTCCGGGAACTGAGCGGAAGGCCGTGGGGCCAGCTCCTAGAATGGTGGCGGGGCAGGGTGGTCAGCTAAGTCAAAGCCCGCAGGACTTGTTGTCCATGGAAGGGGAGGGCGTCACCTTTCATTTTAAGAGTAATTAGAAGTGAAGATAATATTTATATTCTAAGGAAATCATTTTCATTGCTATTTGGGAAAATTTGGTGGTAGGGGTAAAACAGAACAGGGACTGTCACCAGGGGAAACCATGGTAACAGACGAGGGGAGAGATCGTTGTGGGTTTGACTACAATGGTGGCAGCAGAGATGATACAAAATATTTGGGGTCACACAGTATTTTGAAAGTAGACTTCATTAACATCCACTGATTGATTAGCTATGGGGTGAAGGGAGGGGAGGCAATCAGGTCTGATTTCCAAGTTTCTGATGAACAGTTTGCCAGGACAGCGAACCACAAGTTACGTTTTAAGTGCCCACACATATCATTTCTTCTACATACACAATCTTTATAGGGTCAGCAAAAATGCCAGTATAACTTTATTCCGTATTTCCCCTTATCCATCTTGCAGAAACTTCTGACATCTAGATAGCTTTCTTCATAGAGTGACTTCATTGTCTTGTAATTTAAAACATTTAAGAAATGTTTTCATTTGGTCTCAAATATCTAATTTCCATAATGTGTATATCTCAGGGGTGTTAATTTCTTTATTTACAGAATAAATGTTCAGCAGACATATATATTCAAATCCAAACCTTGAAGCAACATTCAACTAAGTAAATTATAGTTGTTTGTTTTTACATCAGCTCCTCATTCTTTAGAGATTTCTTTTGTAGTTCTGTGTTGTTTCTTTTCTGTTTTAATCCTTTAATCTTTCTTTTCTATTTTAATCCTTTAATCTTTCATCCTTTTCTAAACCTCCCCTTATTACAATGAGTTGTTTTCTTTCTCTTTTCCAAGTGAGAGGAAGGAAGATAGAGAGGCAGACTACCTGCGTGCGCCCTGACTGGGATCCACCCAGCAACCCCTGTCTGGGGCCCATGCTCTGCCCATCTGGGACCATGCTCACAACCAAGCTATTTTTAGTGCCTGAGGTGGAGGCTCCATGGAGCCATCGTCAGCACCCAGGGCCGATGTGCTTGAATCAATCAAGCCATGGCAGTGGGAGGAGGAGAGAGAGAGAGAGAGAGAGAGAGAAAGAGAGGGAAGGTGAAGGGGGAAGGGGGGAGAAGCAGATGGTTACTTCTGTGTGCTCTGACTGGTAATCGAACCCGGGACATCCATACACCAGGTCAACGCACTACCACTGAGCCAAACAATCAGGGCCACAATGAGTTGTTTTAAATCTCTTTACTGCCAGCATTCCTTCCCTCTGTTTGAGTTTCTCTCTGGAGCTATTGTGTTTTCTTTCCAATGTTTCCTGGTGTCCCTCATATGAAGTTCATGACTTGAAATAAACTATTCCAAACAAAAACATCATTATCTTTATTATTCTCTTGGCACCTTTTGGTAAATATTATTAAATAATTTTCCACTTTCTACCCTCAAGTGGGATTATAAATTCAAATATATTAGCTTCCTGTTAGGACTCCACATTATTCTTTCAGTAGGGTTACTGTATCAATCTTTCGGTCACGTCAGAAACACCACCGTCATTATTTTTATTGCTTCTATCCCAACGGCCCACAAAGCAGTATTCCATTAGTTCTCCGCTATGGAGCTCTTTGTGTTTTGGAGTTTGTGCCTATGAATGCGGTTAAACCTGAGAAGGCTAAATTTCTCTTTTCAATTCTCTTGCCTTTGCCATCATAATTAATTTTTGTTTGCATTTCTGCAAGGGGCATTTTCAAAAACACTTACCATAGGCGATTGTCATTGATAGACTGTCATTGATAGGATGAGCTCTCCGGACTGGTGCCCAGTTACCAATGCAACAGCCGCCAACACTGCTTCCTCTGGACTGCTCACCTACCCCAGGAATAGCCCAGCCTTTTCCTGTTTCTCCCACCTGTGGCCAGTGCAGACTCTTTCAAAATCACATCTTTCCTCCCCACACTTTTCATACTCAAGAGCGCCGTCAGTTCCAGGACGGTGGCCCTGGTTGTCTTTCCCATCTGGCCCTGCTGCTGAGGATTCAGACTGTGTGCCCTGGGACTCGGTCCTGATTCTGATTAGCATATGGCTCAATAAACACTTTCCAGAAGAACTTTTGGCCTTGTAGGTTATTGTTTAATGTGAGGTGTTCTAGGGTTCCCTGAAACTATAAAATATTATTTGCAGTCTCATGTAGCTCTTACATCTTCTTGAATTGGTAGTAATTGGTAATTATAACAGAAATGCAGGGTTCTTGATTCAACAGCAGGGAAACTTTTTGATATTCAATGCAACAAATGTTAATTAGTCACCTCTTTGAAGTTTTCCTCTAGTGTTCTAATTACTCTTTAAAGTCTTTTTCATAAAGCAAAGCAAAACAAATGTGTCCCTCTGGCCTACATTCCCACTTAGATGCAGTCGTGTATTTCCTATTACATTGTATCCATTAGCTTTTTCTGCATAACAAACAACCCCAAAACTAGAACAGGGGGTCCTCTGGTTATGAACCAGTTCTGTTCTTGCGATAGTGATGTAACTCGAATTTTGGTATAAGTTGAAACATACCCTAGCCTAACACAAACAGAACACGTGCATATTTAACAGTCCAAAATGGCATAGGTACACACACAACAAAATAAAAATCACCTATATAATAAAGACAAAATTTAAAAAGTTTTAAACCCTTATGGAGGTATGATTTGCATATCATAAATTTCATTCAAAGAGTATACAGTTCAATGCATTTTAGTAAATGTACAGAGCTGTGGACCCATCACCCCAATCTCATATTAGAACATTTGCATCAACCCCCAAAGGCGGGTCTTGGCTGTTTGAGGTCAATCCTTCCCACCCCAGCCCCAGGCAACCACTAATGAACTTCCTGTATCTTTAGATTTGTTTTTTTTCCGAACTTTTCTTATCAATGCAGTCATGCAATATACCTTGTTTTGTAGCTGGTTTTTTCTCCCTCGCGTAGTTTTGTGATGTTCACTGATGTCATGGCCTGTGTTAGAACCTGGTTCCTTTTCATTGCTGAACAGTAGCGGACTGTATGGACACAGCACAGTGTATCTATTGCCACAGCCCCTGGGAACTGCCACAGGTCTGCTTCTAGCGAAGGGAACGGGGACGAAGGAGTAAGGGTGGCAAGACGTTTTCTATTGTGTACTATTTATTTTACATGGGTGTCCTTTTTAAAATATGGGGCTATATCTTTATTAAAGCAATGTATCCAGGAATGTCTTTCCCCAGCAATGTGTGTCAAAAGGAGGTGAAGGCCCCTCCCCCCACCCTGATCCCGCCTTCCTGAAGGTAATCACCGTGCACATGTTTTTGGCACCTGTCTAGCCTGTACATAGACGCACACATGCATATGGATGCATATATAAATGCGTTCATGCCCCTGCATGTCTACACATCTCAGCAGTCCTATATTTTATATTTCAAAAACAAAAACCAAAACCGGAAGGACAGGACTTTAACTAGTTTGACCTCCAGGAATCAAAACGAAGAACGCTGTCCTTACCCGCCTTTGTACGTACCTGCCAACTACTAAGGGATTAGTTGGCGAATCGATTTACAACGAGGAAAAGAACTTTGGGTCCAGTTTCTTAGTTATTATGTGTAAACACACACACACACACACACACACACACACACACACACACACACACACACACACACACACACACACACACACACACACACCTGTTAACACGCCCTCTCGGTCTGCGCTTCCTGGCAGGGTACTTCGGCTCTGCGTGCGAAGAAAAGGTGGACCCGTGCGCGTCGTCGCCCTGCCAGAACAACGGCACCTGCTACGCGGACGGCGTGCGCTTCAGCTGCAGCTGCAGTGCCGGCTTCACCGGCCCCGCCTGCACCCAGCTGGTCGACTTCTGCGCGCTCAGTCCCTGCGCTCACGGCACCTGCCGCAGCGTGGGCACCAGCTACAAGTGCCTCTGCGACCCAGGTGGGTACCGGCCATCGGCCATCGCTGCAGGGCCTCCCTTCCCCACTCGCAAAGACACCTGACTCTTCTTTTCCGTCTGAGCAGATGCCGGCCTGCTGAGTGTGCTCGCTTGTAAATGGAAGCGACCTCCACTCATGTAGGGCACGCTTTTCCTCTTAGACTCGCTCTCAGCAGGGCTTTTAAAAATGCCCTTTCCCTTTCTTATGAGCAGTTCACGATTGTAGCGAAATAAGAAAATACAAGTAAGCAAAATGAAGAAAATTAAAAACAGGCTTAGTCTTATAGCAGCTTAATTATTTTTTAAACAGCCCATTAAAGGTCATTCCACATCTTTGACTGCATCACATATCTTTTAATACTGTGTTCTTAGGTCAATGGGATATCCTTTTCCACTTTAATGCACATAAAGCACACAATGCTATCCATTCAGAATTTTATCACCTGTGCAAATTCTTACTCAGCGCACAGTATGTTGCAGAAGCTGCGACTCCCTGCCTAAATGGTCAGAAGTCCCATCCTTAGTTTT
This sequence comes from Saccopteryx bilineata, assembly GCF_036850765.1. NCBI lineage: Eukaryota > Metazoa > Chordata > Mammalia > Chiroptera > Emballonuridae > Saccopteryx > Saccopteryx bilineata. The sequence goes on from NC_089494.1 coordinate 9,256,480, forward strand.
TCAAATGTCTTCTGCATTTTACTGATGTTTTATCGTGTGGGTTCTGATGCCCAGAAGTCAAAGTGGTTACTAGTCAAGGCCTGAGCCGGCCCCACCTCCTCGTGTGATCTGAAACTAGGCGCCCACTATTCCTTTCCTCTGCTTCCTTCTGCCCACGGCTGCGTCCCTTCACCAGCTTAGCACGCTCCCCAGCACGGCTCCCACAGGTGCCCGCGACCCGTCGGCACCCATGGCCGATGCCCGGGTTTGCTGGACTCCTGATCTGCTCAAGCAGTGTTCTCTCCATGATGTCTGCTCTCCTGTCACCCCCATGTCCCCTGCAAACTTCTTCTGGGGCTGAATCAGCTTTCCTTCCCCTGAGGTTTGTCAGTCACCCGCCATATCACCTCCTGATCTTTAAAACATTGTATTTCTTATCCCTCTATGTGTCTCTCCCCCTTGAGGGTAGGAAGAAGTGCATTTTATTGGTAACTTTTGTTGAACAATAATAGCCCAGATCTCCATCTCATGAGCATTGATTTTCCTAGGTTTTGAACGGGGTGCTTCATATCTCTGGGGCTTTTAGTGGCCCCTTGCAAGGTAGATATAGTTGAACCATATTTACTCTGAGGTCTGAAATGACCCCTGCCCTGATTTTGTCTGTACTTGTGGCCACACACCCAGCAGGGGGGTGCACCCAGATTCTAACCCAGGTACCTGGGTTCTCAGCCAGCCCCAAAACAGCTCGAGGGGCACGTCTCATACCCATGAGTCAATTAGAGAAATTAGTGGGAAATACAACTAAGCATTTTGAAGCGTGTTGAAAAGTCTTTTTCATCTAGACTTTCAATTCGATGGTTTTCTAAGCAATCATGGAATTGACTAGATATATGTTTATGTATGTATATATGTGCTTTAATATACATAAAAGCTTATATATATATTGATTTTAAGGAATTAGCTCATGTAATGAAAACTGGAAAGTTCAAAATCTGCAGTGCAAGTTGGCAGGCTGGAAACTCAGGGAGACTCATATGTCACAGTTTAGTGTCTGAATTCCTTCTTCAGGAAACCTCAGTCTTTGTTCTTAAGGCCTTCAACTGATTGTGAAGGCCTTAAGAACAAAATGTGAGTTCCACCCACATTTTGGAGGGCAATCACTTTAATCAAAGTCTACCAATTTAAATGTTAATCTCATCTAAAAAATTTATACCTTTGCAGCAACATCTAGACTAGTGTTTGACCACATATTGGCTATGGTGACTTGGCCAAGTTGACATATGAAATGAACTATCAAAGTAACATTCTTGGGTTTCTCATAAGCCTCGAGGTAAGCTTTCCACCTCTGTGTATGCGGTGAGGAGAATTTCCCAGGTTACACCTGCCCTCTCCTGTCAGAGCTGTGGTGCAGATGGGACTGGCCTCCCTCTGGAGGGTGGGTTTCTTCCGTGTGCAGGCTGTGCATGTGCAGTGGAGCTGGGCGGGCTGGGGGAGCCCCACGGTGCTGGCCCTTTGCTGTGGGAACCCTCTGTGTGTGCGAACAGAAGAAGCTGCGGTTGTGCTGGGAGAACGGTCTTATTCCTGTTGTGACCCTGAGGGCGCTGCCCCAGCGCTCTGCTCTGGGCGCAGGGAGGCATGGAGCACTCCCCTCCGCAGGGATCTGCAGCAGATCCCCGAGGGCGCTGCCCCAGCGCTCTGCTCTGGGCGCAGGGAGGCATGGAGCACTCCCCTCCGCAGGGATCTGCAGCGGATCCCTGAGGGCGCTGCCCCAGCGCTCTGCTCTGGGCGCAGGGAGGCATGGAGCACTCCCCTCCGCAGGGATCTGCAGCGGATTCCCGAGGGCGCTGCCCCAGCGCTCTGCTCTGGGCGCGGGGAGGCACGGAGTGCTCCCCTCCGCAGGGATCTGCTGCGGATTCCTGAGGGCGCTGCCCCAGCGCTCTGCTCTGGGCGCGAGGAGGCACGGAGCGCTCCCCTCCGCAGGGATCTGCAGCGGATCCCTGAGGGCGCTGCCCCAGCGCTGGCTCTGCTTTGGGCGCAGGGAGGCATGGAGCGCTCCCCTCCGCAGGGATCTGCAGCGGATCCTTCTGTCTGAGCTTCCTCCCCACTTGCTGTCTCCCTCCAGTGAACCCCCAGGGAGAGGATGATCACGGATTATAGGACTGGAAGGCAGCGTTGTTTTCTCTTCCCCTTCTCCTCGGCCTTCCTTTCCCAACCAGAGTAAAAAAAAAAAAACTTATAGTTTGGTTGGGTTTATTTTGAAAACTTTAAATGGAAGGTAGCTATTTAAAGATAAATATTGTTTAACATGCTTTTATGTTATTAAGATGTTGCTTATCAATAATATCAAAGAAACAATAATATCAGAGAGTGTTTTCAGCCAGTGTGAGGAGGATTTCATGGTCCCAAATACAAGGATTTCTGCCCCTGTTGCTCCGTCCACACTGGGAGAAGTCGCGGAGGGCGGCAGAGGGGGCCCATCTGTGAGATCCCCGCCTACTGACTCGTCACCCGTGGGAAATCACTGTTATGTCTCTGTGGACCTCAGGTTTTATTTTCATGAATAATATCTTTGATGCTTGTCAATTCAGTTGCATCCAAGTCACAGACGAGACCTGGGACAGGTTGTTGACAAGTTGTGCATGAGAGCACAGAGGACATTGTCTGGCGTGGGGTGGTACAAACTGTCCCCCTTTCTCTCCATCCATGGCGACCCCTCCTCAAGCCACCAATGGGGACAGAATCTCCTCTTTGAGTTCCACTTTTCCCTCCTGCTGGTTTTTGCTCCAACTCATTCGTGTCCACCTGGAACACTGAGCTTGGTAATCACGGGTGCTGCCTCTCAGAAGTCTTGAACAGGCTGAAGAAGCGTGTGTCCCACCCCAGGACGCCCTCCTCTATTAGGACGCTTCCTGTGGCAGAGCCCTGGGGTCGGAACTCGCTCATTGAATGAGGGAGGTGGGATTCCTCTCAGAGGGGTTGCTTCTTCTGATCATTTAGGTGACATTGTGTGAAATAAAAATGGTATTTTAGCATCTGGCAAGAATTCACATTTTAAGAGGTGAAAATGACAGTTCTCCGAATGTGAAATGCCTAGTCTTAATCTCTTGGAGCCTGTAATTGCTTGACCACTAGTTTGCGTAATAGAAGACCCCGGTGAGCATTGGCGGGAACGGGGCATCCGGCTGATGGGTGGCCATCCTGACCATCTTCTCAGAGAGCACAGGGACCCCACTTCATGGGAAGGCTCGGGCAGATTGAAATCACGTCGGGCTGGTGATAATGAGTTCCCCCGCTGACAAAGTGCCGTGGGAATGATCACAAATCAGCTTTCTGCCGGGTGCTCTATTTTCGCACCTCATTTTGAGTGTATCAGGCTGGGGGTTTCGGGTGGCATTTTCCTATGAAATAATAAAATGTCAGCGCTGAACAATCACTGAGATGTTATCTTTCAGTGACACCCTTAAGTAATAGGCCACGCGTACTCTCAAAAAAAAAAAAAAGGCAAATTGAAATCTCTTGAAGACTAGAGGAAGGGAGAACTTGGAGCCCCACTAACACTGTGAGGGGCAGCGCCACAGTGTAAGGAGTCACCCGTGGGCACGACGTTGCCCGTGTCGGTGACCGACACGTATGTGATAGAGATGCCGTTTGGATGATGAACAAGACAGGATGGAATCCCTGGTGCAAAGGGAGAGGATTTGCCTGAGTTCACCAGTCTTGGTCTCCACCTAATACACTTGAGTTATGATTACTCTAACCTTGTTTGTTGAATTGAATTAACCCTGTCATTATAGAATGTGCCCGAAGTTACGACTTAAGGAATGTAAAATTATAAGGCATTAGAGGATTTCCATGTGGGAATAGAAATATTGGATTTTTATTTTCATGGATAACCTCCGATGCTCATGAACTGTCACCGGCTGGTCCTGGGACACACTGCTGACCACGTATCTACACGGATTCTTCTCCACCATATAGAGCTGGGGACTCAATAGAGCATCCGGACTATAAAGGAAAGGAAGGTTAGACTTTTTCCAAATGAAAGTTTTTAAAAAGGAAATTATATTTCTAAGAATTACAGATACTGTTTTTTTTTTCTTTCTTCTATTTTTTTACATATGCTCCTGGTGTGGGCTGTGTTTCTGGTCCGTGTGGCCTGAGGGACACAGCTGGAATTGCTGCCTTCTGTTTAACTCCGACTTGGCCATCTCAGCACTCTAATAGGATTCTTCTGGAAACCGACTCTAAGATGAGACTTCACGGTCAGGATTTTAATAGCAATTCAATAGCTATAAAGAAAGAAGTACACCTGCAAAGATGCGAAGACATTTAGCTTGCTGATGAGTGCCTAGTTGCATTTTGATTCCTGGATAAGTGCAGTGGACAGCTTTCATCTTTTATTAAGCAGGAAATTTTTTACCAGGTTTACCAGGATGGAGACAGTTCTTGCATTTAACATTAACACGCTCTAGGAGGGTCCCCGTCTGCTTACCTCATTATTCTTGAGAGTTGCAGCTCGTATAGAATCTGTTGTCTCCTACCCCCCACATCTTAATCCTGTTACCAGGCCTCTCCTCCATGATCTCCTGAAATGTATCTGCCTGCCATTGGGATCCCAGATAGAGTCCTGCCTACCCAAACACAGCTGTCGCAACTCTTTGTAGTCTGGACTTGACCTAGTAGAAAGTTTACATCTTCACAGTGACGTCATGATGACTAAGAACTGTCAAAGAGCAGAGCAGTCCCTGATACCTGGGAGCCTGTTGGACATTTACAGGTGGGCTGTGGGGCTGTTGGTTATGTGCTCACAGTCTGGCCACGGTGCCTCCTGCTGGTCACAACGACGTCAACAACCACACAGCATGCCGACATCAGACACAGTCACTCACAGGCCATGACAAAGTGGGACAAACAAGACCATTCCATAATTCTGTCTAAGTACAGATAACAACAGGTCACCATTCAACCCACACAATATCCAACGTCTCCTTCTCCTGCAAATGAACTGAAGGCTGGCTGTGTCTTCACCAGTTACAGCCTCTCCGTGCTCTGCCAGCCCTCTCTGCAGATAGGATTTAGGGAGATACCTAAGCTCCCGCCTTCTGACGGCATCCATTCTGGTGTGAATCCTCCCCAACCACGTAACCAGAGTTCAGATCTTACAATATGTCCCGTCTAACGCCCTCTTCTTCTGAGAGACCCTGAAGTTCCCCACCATGTGTGTACCTTCTCCTTGCAGTGAGTCAACAGCAGAGGTGTTCCTGGGGGCGTTTGGTTGGAAAGCGTAGACGAGACTTAGTCGATTAAAATGCTTAAAATATGGAGGGTGCCAGCTGATCGAGTTTCCATCATAACAGCGGTTTAATCAGAATTTCCCCTGAGTGGGACACAGAAATTTGTTTAGATTTATACATGGGGGAAGGGCACCATGGAAGGAAAGCCCTGGGTGGGGGTGGGGTGGGGGACGTTCAGAGAATGGGTGGTCACAGGATAAGATGCACTGATTGCAGTCATGGGTAGTGAGGCCGAAAATGCTCATTGGGGCAGACTGGAGAGAATCTGGATGATAAGGAGTTTGGAAAATGAAGACTCGGAAACATTTTGCATTAGTGGTATACGTGAAGGGATCTACGGCTTAAAAAGATTCCTCTGGTAGAATTAGATATTACCGTCAAGCCCAAGGATACGATGAGAGATCAGCAGGAGGCTCAGGCAGGTGGAAGTGAGGGCTTGGACTTCTGGCATCAGGAACTGAGGAGGGACCTAGCGTCCGCTTGAGGAGTGGAGTCTGATTCACAGAGTGCTGGTCAGCTGAAGGTAGGGAGCAGAGGCGCGCGAGTATGAGGTACTGCCGGGGCTTTAACTTGGTGGCTCGGAGAAACGGAAGTGGGCAAGAGGGGTCTTTCCGGCTCTTGGGCGCAGTGGGCCAGCCAAGTGGCTGTGCTGATGGGACTAGAACAGAGGCTGAAACCAGGGAGACGAGTGTGGAGTTCCCGGTGCATGCTTTCCAGGGAAAGCCAGGGACCTGTTAGCACAGGTAGGGATGCGGGTGTAGAAACAAAGGGGGGGACTGGAGAGAGAGGTGCAGAGTCCCTGCATTGGGGTGGGAGCCGGAAGCAGCAGCAGAAGAGGCTGGAGGGAGCGTCACTGGGTTGGGACGGGCCCTGGGAGAGGGCAGTGCCATGGAGGTGAGCCAGGAGGAAGGAGACGAGAAGCAGAGGGCACGGAGCAGGGGGCGGGCAGCTCGTGAGGAGCTGGACCAGATGTGAAGGACCCGTCCTGGCGGGGTTCACAGCCGCTTCCACAACCATCCTTGGTCTCCAGTTTAATTTGAAATATTGAATAATTTGGGGGCGGGGGCCCCTAGGGGGCATCGGTGACATTCGCCTTGTTTAGGCTAGTGACCTGAAGGATTAGTCAGAGAAGAGGAAGTACAGTGGCGACGAGTCAAGGGCAGGTGCTGGTGCAGCAGATGGAATTTTTATGAGATTCCTGACATTAAAAAATCTACTCACAAGGCTGCTTTTTTAACCTTCTTTAAACGGCTAATCCATATGTATGAAAGTGTTAATGAACTTGTCTTTAATTAGACGGGGTTTCTGCTCCTTCTGCCCCCACCGCTCCGGCTTCCCTGTCAGACTCCCGGAGGGCGGAGTGCACTCTCGGCAGAGCGAGGGTGAGGAGGGCGATGGTGAGGAGGGCGATGGGGGCGAGGAGGGCGAGGGGGGCGAGGAGGGCGAGGGGGGCGAGGAGGGCGAGGGGGGCGAGGAGGGCGAGGGGGGCGGTGGCGAGGAGGGCGAGGGAGAGGAGGGCGAGGGAGAGGAGGGCGGTGGCGAGGAGGGCGAGGGCGAGGAGGGCGAGGAGGGCGAGGGAGAGGAGGGCGGTGGCGAGGAGGGCGAGGGAGAGGAGGGCGAGGGCGAGGAGGGCGAGGAGGGCGAGGGCGAGGAGGGCGAGGAGGGCGAGGGAGAGGAGGGCGGTGGCGAGGAGGGCGGTGGCGAGGAGGGTGGTGGCGAGGAGGGCGAGGGCGAGGAGGGCGAGGAGGGCGAGGAGGGCGAGGAGGGCGAGGAGGGCGAGGGCGAGGAGGGCGAGGGCGAGGAGGGCGAGGGCGAGGAGGGCGAGGGCGAGGAGGGCAAGGAGGGCGAGGGCGAGGAGGGCGGTGGCGAGGAGGGCGGTGGCGAGGAGGGCGAGGGCGAGGAGGGCGGTGGCGAGGAGGGCGAGGGCGAGGAGGGCGGTGGCGAGGAGGGCGAGGGCGAGGAGGGCGGTGGCGAGGAGGGCGGTGGCGAGGAGGGTGGTGGCGAGGAGGGCGAGGGTGAGGAGGGCGAGGAGGGCAATTAGGGCGAGGAGGGCGAGGAGGGCGAGGGCGAGGAGGGCGAGGGCGAGGAGGGCAAGGAGGGCGAGGGCGAGGAGGGCGGTGGCGAGGAGGGCGGTGGCGAGGAGGGCGAGGGCGAGGAGGGCGGTGGCGAGGAGGGCGAGGGCGAGGAGGGCGGTGGCGAGGAGGGCGAGGGCGAGGAGGGCGGTGGCGAGGAGGGCGAGGAGGGCGAGGGCGAGGAGGGCGGTGGCGAGGAGGGCGAGGGCGAGGAGGGCGGTGGCGAGGAGGGCGAGGGCGAGGAGGGCGGTGGCGAGGAGGGCGGTGGCGAGGAGGGCGGTGGCGAGGAGGGCGAGGGAGAGGAGGGCGAGGGAGAGGAGGGCGAGGGCGAGGAGGGCGGTGGCGAGGGCGAAGAGGGTGAGGGAGAGGAGGGCGAGGGCGAGGAGGGCGAGGGTGAGGAGGGCGCGAGAGCTGCCCGCCGGCAGCAGGAGGCAGCGGAGCCGGTGAGCAGATGGCTCTGTGCCCTCTCACCGGGACGGGAGGTCAGAAATGGCTGCTGTTCACTGCTGACGCCCCTGCCCAGGGCGTTTCAGAGCATGGCTCTGTTTGGAGCACCGGGCAGCCCCGAACTCTGGCCAGTGGTCATTAAGTTCATGACCATGGAGGTCAGGTGGGGACTTTTTCAAAACTAGTTTGTAACGAAGCCCTTGACTCTTACTTTGTTTTGTGGTTGGAAATGATTATGATCCATTTTCCAGCTCGCCGTGACTGTCTGGGAATCGGGCATTTAGTCCTGAAGTTCGGTGTGTCTTAAAGAGCCGGACTGAAGTCCCAGCTCGACCGTGGAACAACCTTGTGGCTGGCCTCTGCTTGCCTTCGTTTTCTCATCTTTCAGAAGGGGACAAACCTAAGGAAGCTCAGATGGGAGGATGCATGTGATCAGGCCCTTGGGAATCTCTGAGAGGGTGGTGCCAGTGTCAGACATGCCCCCCTTCCTGGGGAAGACCTCTGAGAAGTCCTTAAATCTGTGCTCTGATTCTTTTCCTGTGAGGGTCGAGGTTGGAGTCGGACCAGAGGTGGGATCAGTGTTCGTGGCCAGAGTGGGCATTCTTGAATAATGGGGGTGAGTTTAGCTTTTTACGGGGCTATGGGATTGCTTACTTCCTGGCCCTGGTGACTGGTAGATACTGCGGTCCAGGGTCCGGGCGGAGCCCTTTAACTGGAGTGGTTCTCAAATCCCCGTGGTTCTTACCAAGTGGAACCCATGGTTGTTGCATTTCTCTACGTGTGACTCTACAGCTAGTTCAGGGTGAGGCTGGGTCGTGATCTGGGGTCACGCTGTGACCCTGACTCTCCAGTGGTCAATAATGTGACTGAAAAACATCTCATCACAGTTTCTTTTTTAAAAAAAATTTATTTATTTATTTGCTTTTAGAGGGAGAGAGGAAGAGGGAGAGAGAAGGGGGAGGGAATATATATATATATATATATAGAGAGAGAGAGAGAGAGAGAGAAGAGAGAGAGAGAGAGAGAGCGCAAAAAGTATAGATTTGTTGTTCTACTAACTTGTGCATTCATTGGTTGATTCTGGTATGTGCCCTGACTGGGGATCAAACTCGCAACCTTGGCATGTGGAGATGACACTTAAACCAACTGAGCTCCCTGGCCAGGGCCCTCACCAGATTTTTCTAAGTGTTAGTTGTCTGAATAGCCCCCTCAAAGGAACACATTAAACTGAGATTCAGCAAGACACTGATTCAGCTCTGTTGACCGGGTAACGTACGTACTTTATCCATGCTAGATTTGTCCTGAATAGCCTCCATCTAGGAGAACTTCCTCCATCAAGACCCTGTGCCAAAACTTTGACCAGTATTTCCTCTTACTTAACCTCAGGTGATGGTATTTCTGTTCTCTTATCGACAGAGGTGGAGGTGATAGAATCCCAAATTTAACCTAGGTTTGCCGACCAGTAAATCTTGAGCAGTTTAGGCTAGACTCAGCAGAAGCCTCATGGCGGCCCCCAACGTATGTGCAAACCTGGGTGCTTACTTATGTCCCAGCCAGTCACAAGGAAAAGCTCCTAGACTCCCCTTACCTTAGCACGGCTCCTGAGATGGGTCTCTAAGCAGCACCTCCTCAAAGCCAGGTTTGGAAAGTGGCCTTGGTTGTGGCCCAGTGAGTGGCTCTTGACCAATAGTTTCCTACGTCCCAGTGCAGAGAAACACAACTCTGATTTTCAGGGACATTGATCCGCCCGACGGTCTGTTATCACCGCAGACGCCGTGGCTTCAAAATCAGTGCGACCCGTGATGGAAACTCCCGGTTTCATTTGATCTGGTGTCGGCTGGATGCATCCGATTAGAGAAACCGCTCTTCCTGCGACTCCCACGAGAAAAGCAGACGCAGCCACGAGACACTGCGTCACCCTTCAGCGTAGGCAGTCTCTCTTTTTATTTTTATTTATTTATTTATTTATTTATTTATTTATTTATTTTTTACAGAGACAGAGAGTCAGAGAGAGGGATAGTCAGGGACAGACAGACAGGAACGGAGAGAGATGAGAAGCATCAATCATTAGTTTTTCGTTGTGCGTTGCAACACCTTAGTTGTTCAATTGATTGCTTTCTCATATGTGCCTTGACCGCGGGCCTTCAGCAGACCAAGTAACCCCTTGCTGGGGCCAGTGACCTTGGGTTTATGCTGGTGAGCTTTTGCTCAAACCAGATGAGCCCGCGGTCAAGCTGGGGACCTCAGGGTCTCGAACCTGGGTCTTCCGCATCCCAGTCCGACGCTCTATCCACTGCGCCATCATGGTCAGGCTAGGCAGTCTCTTTTGATAGCTGCTTTGCTGGGGTCCTCGATGCCTAGAAGCCCTGTCACCTTTCTTCCTACCCCTGCCTCTCCAAAAGCCTCTGGCGTTGATTATTTATGTCGTGAACTCCTTTGATGCTGATTCTTTTCACCTGGCGCTGGTGATGTCCCGGGGATAGTCTTTCCTCTTCATATTTGACTTTTGCATTTTTTTTAGTTCACTTCCTTGACATCGCTCTGAGGTTCTTCCTCCCTTCCACTATAATGCCTAAAAACAAGACTGGCGTGGGGGCAGGGATCGGGTCAGTGTCAGTGCTCTGCTGGGCTCAGAAGCACGGGGATGGGACCCCTATGACACTGTGCTTTTCCAGGGGATGTCCGGGGGTGAGCTGCATCCTGAGTCTCTGTTAGAAAACCGGTGAGGAGATGTGTCTGCACATTCTACCTTTTCTTTCTGGCCTTCTAGCCTTCAGGGAGCCTTACATTCTTCGATGGTCGGATTTGTATAAAAACCTGCGGACCACGCTCTATGCTTCTTCCGTTTTTCAAATCATGGCCATTCACTTTCCATTTGCAGGTACACGATGAAAATTGCTGCGTATACTGAGTACTTTTTCAAGACTGCCTCAGTTTTAATGAAGACTCAGAGCTCATAGGTTTGCCTGAAACAGATTGATACATGACCTCTTTTTTAATTCCAGGACATTGTCACCTTAAACAACCTATCGATTTTGTAGAACAGCACGTCCTGTTGCGTGTCACCTAGTGCCTCCTTATGCAATGTCACACGGCTCCATTTAAAACCCCGTTTGCCTTTAGAGGGGTTGCCTAGAGAGATCCTTAGCTGTTTGGATCGAAACCTTAATGACCTGTTGATAATGGCCAGGGTCATGTTCCATTCCCCCAACCCCACCAACTGGTTTCTGAAGGGACAGATCAGAGTGAAGGTCCAAGGCATTAGTAAAAGTGTTTATTTTAGGTCAGGTTAGCCCAGCTGAAATAAGGACTGTATAATGCCCGGAGCTGTGATTTTGGGATGACTCCTCCTTATTCTCTCCTAATATTACCTTTCCCTCTAGTTATCTGATGCCTAAGTGTTTAAGTCTGTGCTTTTATTCCTTTAGGTTAGGCATGGTCTCTTATAGTTAAACCTTTGTATCAGTTAGTTCTTGCTTTGTAACAAACCATCCCAAACATAGTGACTTAACAATCATTTATTGCTTATACAGTAATTCTGGGGTTGATGATTGGGGCAGGGTATAGGTGGGCTGTCTCTTTCTCTGCTCCATGGGGTGCTGGGTGTACTCACTTACGCTTCTGTGGTCAGCTAAGGGCTGGCTGGTCCTGGATGACCTGACCTGGGGGGGGGCACCGGGCCACCTGTGTGTCGCCATCCAGCAGACCAGTCTGGACGTCTTCACAGGGAGGCAGCAAGAAAGGACAAGAGCCAGTGCACACACACTTACTGAAGCCTCCTCTTCTTTTAGGTGTGCTCACAGGGCCAAGCCCACAGACTCCGTTTCTTGATGGGAGGAGTACAAAGAATTACTTTTTTCCAGTCTGCTACAATCTTAGACCTAAATATGTGAAGAATGTGAATGAGATTACACACACACACACACACACACACACACGCACACATATGATCAGACTGAGAAGTTGAAAAACGAAATCTGTATAGGCATCGATTGCTAGGGTGAAAAGAGAGGAGGCCACCCCTGCACCTGCCCACCAAAGTGATAAGACAGCAGCTGCCCTTACTGTATAAAATTCTGGGTAGACCGAGTCTCATCCCTGCTTTATTTTCCACATTAGAGTAGTAATGTCCATACTATGCTAGGATCTCACGTCACCAAGCAAAACACACACACTTTTGATCTCTCACTGCATTATGACTCCTCGAAAGAATAAATGTCCTGTTTGGGGGCACCCTTTACTATTTATTCGGTAGCGGCAACAAGAACGCAGTTCAGGACTTAGCCATAACCTGCATTCTGACTTCAATTTATTTCTTTGCATTTTTGGATTTCCTTTGTGACGCGGTGTTGGCTCGAGATTCGGTTCTGGTGGTTCATTTCAGCTTTAGCTGAAGTTCTGACAAGAGTCAGCTTCGGCCCTCATGGGCTAAGAGCCCTGAAGGATGCTTGCCAAGTGGGAGCGATGTGCTTCTAACAACGTCCCTGGCCTATTAGGAGTACGTTCCTCAGTGTTTCACAGTCTTTGGGAGCCGACAGAGGTACTTGGGAATGGCTATGACAGATAGGGAGTTAGAGGGTCCCATTTTCGCATTGTGCCTTCAAATGTCCCAGTGATATGAGGGTGAAAATAAACACACCCTCGGGGGGAAAATCTATGGTCTGCATTACATATTCCATGCACCAGAATTTTCTGGAAAAACCCCAGTCACAATATTTTGCTTTCCATCACACAGATCCCTTGGCACTAGGCTATGTATACACGAGGCCACCTTTTATCACTAGAAACAGCACAGCTTTGTCAGATCATGTTTCTCGATTATTGGTTTGTAAAATGTATTATTGTAGATTGTCTGGTATTAAAAAATATATATATATATGTATAAATATATATATATATATATATTCCAAAGTGATTACTGCCAGAGCGTTAGTGGACACTTCCATAATTGCCATGTGTTTCCTGTGGCGAGAATATTTACGATGTACTCGCTTAGCAACGTTGTAGCATACAATACAGCATTATTAACTAGAATCACTGTTCTGTACCTTTGAGTCTCAGAACATATTCACCTTAAGACCGGAAGCGTGTGCTTTTTGGCCAGCGTGTCCCCACTCCTTCCACAGCCAGCCCCGGACGACCACTGCTCTGCTTTCTGTGTCTCTGAGTTCTGTCGCTGTTTTCTGATGGTATTCCGTTTGGCTGAGATGCTGTTCCCATCGGTCACGGAAGCTGGATCGGAGACAGGGGAAAACCTGCTCACTCACCCAAGTTTAAACTCATTTCTCCCCATTCTGAGTAGGTCCGTATGACTGGCAGCCATACAGGGAGAATTGTAAATGTCATGTGCATGTCCTCATTTTGGCTTTCCTTGTTAAATCTGGCATTGGCTGTCGGTGAGATTCCTTTGTATTGCTTTTTGCCTTCTGAAGCAAATCCCACCCAAGAGGAGTGTAGTTTCATTTGGTCTATGCGCCTGTGGCTGGTAGCTGTCTGTCTGTCTGTCTGTACACGTCACGTGGGTTTTCTTTACGTGCCTGTGACTGGTGCCGGTTCTGACTGTGTGTTTTACTGCTGGTTCATTGACATGCCGAGGGGAAGCCATGGCTAGTAGAAGACGTCACCGTGCTGTATCTAGCGCTCGCCACAGTGGCTCCTACCGTGTCCCTGTGCTGAGATAGGATTTGTGGGAGATGATTCCCTCTTTGCCAGCCTGTAGCTCAAACTTGAGCGTGCATCTCAATCAGGTAGAGAGGGTCGTTAAATCTCAGCGTTCTAGGCCCTGCCCACAGTCCCTGACTCAGTAGATCTGGGTGGGGCCCGGGAACCTGCATCCCTCACAGGTCTTCTGGTCTGCGGACCAGACTGAGAACTCTGGGCTGGTAGAATGGACACAGACACAAGCCCTTTCGAGGGCAAACACCCCAAAAGATTATATTGTGATGACTGGATAAGGGGTAAATTAAAATCAGATTTCACCAATAGTTTGTGAACTAAAGGACTAAAATATTTTTAAAAACTGTTTTCTCTCCAAAGGGCAGAAATAAATCCATGATCTTGGACTCTGCCTGTGCTGGGCTCCGTGTCCGTCTTAGTGTGTTTCCTATTGAAGAACCCCTGGAATGTGAGGGCTTAACCTGTATTTTCTTTTCCAAACCTCCTCATCCTTCTTACCTCAACTGTACACCAAACCGGTGTCGTACGTGTGTGTGTGTGTGTGTGTGTGTGTGTGTGTGTGTTTGTGTATGCTAAGCCATCGCTTGAGCTTATGGGGTTATTTCATTAAAGCATTTTGCTTGTTGTTTACAAGTAAATAAACACACATAGCACAATACTCTTTGAAATCAAGTAGTAAAATGTTATCTTGTCATGTACTTAATCTTGAACCTGGGTGCTTTAGTCATGGCCGTTGCACGCATTCGCAGTTTTAGAAGTAGTTTTTTTTATAGCGTTAGTAAGAAAAATGGGCCACTTTCTAATGGGGAAATGTAATTGCAGCTCTGAGGTGAAGTTGTAAATAAATATATGAACATTAAGCTTTATCATGAAAGGAAATGACGTTTCTTCTTTCCACATTTTACCTCCCCGGTGCCATAGACTTCCCTTTTGTTAAGTGTATCTTTATATTTAAACATCTACCTTTGGTTATACTCTTGAGTACCATTTCCCCCCATTTCCTTTAGCCGGTATATAGATCATGGGTAGAATCCACCCTCTAGTGGCCAGAAACGTCATGTAAAAGGGACACTTATAAGACAAGGCTCAAAGTCATAAGAAGAGCTTGATTTTTTTTTTTTTTTCATGTAACCTGTTTGTGAACTTGTTCTGAAGGCAAATCCAGTTGGGATTTTACATTTATTTAGATGATTGTTTGGTGTCTTTCTCCTTTAAATGGCCCTAGTAGAGGCTGTGTGTGTGTGTGTGTGTGTGTGAGTGAGACAGGAGAGCACAGTGGCTCCGCGGCAGTCTGTAAACTCTCAGCACAGCACGTCTGTGTAGAGCAGAGCGTCCGAGCGCTTGACAGGATTCATATGAGCAGGCAGGCATGCTGCCTTTTTTACCTCCTGTTCTTAAAAAGATCCTTATTGTGAACATACCAGCAAGGGAATGCAGTAGACACACACATACACACACACACACACACACACACACACAGAGTCTCCAAAGTGCTCTGCTCAGTGAAGTCAATGCATAGTGCTGAAGGGCTCTACGGGGACCCGGGAGTTTAGCCAGAATGTGAAAGCTCACAGACAACCCTGATTTTGTAATGGCACTATGTTCTTCTCGTTCACGTTTTAAACTACTATGGTTGAGGTGTTGGGAAGATTTGATTTCCTGGGAACTGGCCTGGACTTGAATCAGGGAGTCTTGGGTTTCCGCAGTTGATCCATTCAAGCTGAAATGAGAGGAAAACATCCTTTGAGTGGCAACATAGCCTTAAAGGAACTGGTCCCCTTTTCTCCACTCAGCTGATCTTAGAGTGAAACGAACACCCCGCCCCCTCGCCAATGCCTCACCTTCACCTTCACCTCCACGCTGGCCTTGCCTGAGGTCCGCGCTGGCAGAGGGAGCGGCGTGGCTGGACCGCGTCTCCAGCCTTCTGCCAGGGTCCTGCTGGCGTGCACTTTCCGGGGCACAGTGAGGGCCGGGAGGCCGCAGTGGTGTGACAGTCGCTGAGCTGTCCCAGTTTGTTACCCGGAGTGTGAGCGCCGTCTGGTGAGAGCCAGGGTCCTGTAGCTTGGGGTTTTCGGAGTGGGATGTGCTGGGCGCGGGGAGGAAGGGTCTCTGGAGTAAACCCAGCTGGGGCCGGAGCCTGTCTTCTGTTGGTGTGAATATCGCAATGATGGCCCGGGGTAGGATCGTGTTCAGAGAATATAAGTCAAGTACCTTTTCATACGTGGAGGCAGGCCCTTGCCAGGTGGCTCAGTGGATAAAATGCTGTCGCTGTGGGCCGAGGTCACGGGTTTGACCCCCGGCCAGGGCACGTATGAGGAGCGACCAGTGAGTGCACAACTAACTGGAACCACTCGGTGGAACAACGGACTGATGCATCTCTTCCTGTCTCTACTCTCCCCCACTTCTCTCTCTCCCTCTTACTCTCAAATCAATGGAAAATTAAACAAAACAAAACACCTGGAGGGCATCAGTCATGAGCTGGGAGAGTTCGGACCATGGGCAGAACCTTGGCTCACCAGGCCTCTGCTGAGTTGGTCAGTCGTGTTGGACATCAGCCTTCCCCCAACATAGAGGCACCCCAGCCCATGGCAGAGCACGCAGCAGGTTTCTGGGGAGCTCAGGAACCCACCAGGAGCAGGGCTCTCTTTCCACTCTCCTCCTCCATTTCACCCGTTTGCTGTGTTCTTAGCCCCACTTGAACTGTCTGTTCTCTCCTGTGCGATAACATGGCGGAAGAGGAACCCCTGGGCTGATAGTACATGAAGCCCACTATCGCGGCTGGGCTCTTTGGTTCTGCTTAGAAACCCTTTTTCTCGGGGAATTCAGTCTTGCTCTTCACAAACCCGCATAACCTCAAATCTCACGTTGCTAATAAAGAGGATCTAGGACAGTGGTTCTCCAAAGGGGGTTTTGTCCTTTAGTGGACATCTGGCAACATCTGGTAATGCTTTTTTGCCTGTCACAACTGGGGTGCCATGGTGCTGCTAGAATCTAGTGGGTAGAGGTCTACAGTGCACAGGACAGTTCCCATTGATAAAGAATGATCCAGACCAAGATGTCAATCGTGCTGCAGTTGAGAACTCCCAGTTCAGAGTGTTATGGGCTGAACTGTGTCCAAATTCATATACTGAAACTGTAGCCCCCACTCTGACTGTATTTGGAGATCGAGCCTTTGTAGAGGTAACCGAGATTCAGTGCGGTCCGAAGGACAGAGCTCTAAGCTAATATGACTGGTGTTCTCTAAACACAAGAAACATCAGGGAGGCGTGCCCACAGAGCAAGGCCAGGTAAAGACACAGCGAGAAAGTTGCCACCTGCAAGCCAAGGAGAGGGGCCTCAGGTGACACCAAACCTGCTGATGCCTTGATTTCTGACCTGCAGCCTCCAGAACCGAGCCAAAATAAATGTCTGTTTAAGCCCCCCAGTCGGTTCTATTTTCTTATGTCAGTCCTCACAATCTAATACACTAGGTAATGCATTTGGAGGACAACCTGGAAATGAGGAAGAATAGCAAATTTATCAACAGGGTTTTTACCTATCTGGATGTCCAGTGGGACAGTCCAAAGTTGAGTGGATGCCAGGGCATTATTTGTTGTGTAGGGAAATCCTGGACATTGCATAATGTTTAATATCTCTGCCCCACACCAACTAAATTCCAGTAGAACCCTTTAATCATTGTAATAATCAGCCCCCCAACTCCAAAGCACCCTTGAAAGGGCAGTACAGTGCCCCCTACTGAGAGCCATGGCTTTGAAGGACTCCAGTGACCTCCATCAGCTGTTATTCTCGTTCTCAGAACCCTTGGCACTGTGAACCAGCCCTCCTGGGCTCCTTCCCATCCTGGCTTCCCTGGCGTTGCCCTCCTCGGTCCTTCCTCCTCTCCTTTGCTCCCTCCCTACCCAGAGTCCTGATCGGGCATCTTGTTCCCCCTCGGCTCATCCATGAAGATCTGACTTCAGCCCCTTCTGTCTTCCTCTCCCTGTTTTTTCTTCGATGAAAACTTCACCACTTCCCAGGCAACGACCTCTCAAAGTACTCTTTCTGTGCTACGGAAGTCCATTGTTTTCCCCAATGGCACCTGGGCCTCCCTAAACGAACCCCAAGTTCAACATCTTTAACTGGTCAACTTTCTCAAAAACCCGCTGTTTCTTTGGCCGGCCCCCTTTGTGGTGCCGGCAGCATCATCCGCGCCCTGGGCCAAGCATGGCGGCCGGCTGTCGGGACCACTCCTCACGCTCTCCTCCGGTTGGGAGGTATGTCGGGTCGAGTCTAAGGAAGGGAGTGGCGTCGAAGATCCAGGAGCAGCGCGTGCACGGGTTCGAGGGCTGGTGGGGAGGAGCGGGGCCTCGGAGGGGCCACTCTGATCCCACGCTTCTGATCTTTTTATTTTTTTTCTTTTTATTTATTCATTTTAGAGAGGAGAGAGAGTAAGAGTGAGAGAGAGCAATTGAGAGAGAGAGAGATAGAGAAGGGGGAGGAGCAGGAAGCATCAACTCCCATATGTGCCTTGACCAGACAAGTGCAGGGTTTCAAACCAGCAACCTCAGCATTTCCAGGTCGATGCTTTATCCACTGCGCCACCACAGGTCAGGCCCTTTTACTTTATTTTTAAAAAATTCTTTGGACTAGGTTAATTTTTCTAGACCCTGGGCAGATTGCCCTGAGCTAATTTGTTGGTCTCAATTAATTACCAGCAGGGGTGGCAGCCTCATTTTCACAGAATCCTTCTCTTTTGGAAGGATGGCCTTTTTATTCAAACAGTCCAATTTAGGGGTTTTTTTTGGCACCAAGTGTAAAGGGTGCCTTGACATTTCCATAAAGACATTTAAATGTTACCGGCTCTAAAGAAACAATTTTAGCATGTGAAATCTTTCTCTTTTTTCTTCCCCCCAAGGAAGAAAAACACCACTGGCTTAATTATCTCTGCAAAATTACTTCCTCATTTGCTTTGCATACTGCTAGTAGCAGAGGATGGTGATACTGTTTTTCAGAAGCGAAAACACTTCTGGAGGATTTCATGAAATATTCTTTTGATTTTTGTCTATGTAAATAACACCTCCGCTCAGAGGCTAAAGTGCTTATAAGGGTTATATGTGATCCTTCCAAGTGGACTTTTAAAATCTTCTAGGAGTGCAAGTGGAATGGGAAGGATGCAGCCTGTGACCGCTTCTCCACGCGGAGGAGATGCCAGAAGACATACATAATAAAATCACATAATGTGAACTGTACCCTGTTAGCCAACTTGAAGTTTACACACAGTATTAACTGAATGTGTGGTGTTGTACTACGGAGCTCTAGGACGTCTTTATTTGGTGTAAACGAAATTCGACACCCACTGAACAGCCACTCCCAATCTCCCTCTCTCCCTGGCAACCACCATTTTACTCTGGGTCTGTGAATTCAGTTACTTTAGAGACCTCATGTTAGCAGAGTCAGGAAGTATTTGTGCTTTTGTGACTGTTTCCCTTAGCGTGTGGCCACAAGGCTCATTCATAGGGCAGGGTCCTTTTTGAAGACGGAATGGTGTTCCGTTGTATGACTACACCCTGTTAGTTATTTACCTGTCTGTTGATGCACATTAGGGATAATGCTGCAGTGAGCATGGGAATGCAAATTAGCGTTTGAGATTATGTTTTCAATTCTTTTGGGGAAATACCCAGAAGTGGGATTGTAGATGATATACTAGCTCTATGTTTAATTTTTTGAGGACTCTTCATACCGTGTTCCACAGTAGCTGCACCATTTACATACATTCTCACCAGTGGTGGACAAGTGTTCCCGTTTCTCCACATGCCCTCCAACACTTGTTTACACACACACACACACACACACACACATATACATATATGCGTGTTTGTATTTTTAATGGCCATTCTAACAGCTACAAGGAGATACCTCATTGTGGTCTTGATTTGCATTTCCCTGATGATTGGTGATGTTGAGCATCGTCTTGCATACCCATTGGTTGTTTGTATTATCTTCTACCATTTACAGAAATCAACTCAAAATGAATTAAAAACTTAAACATAAGAGATCTGAAACTATTTATAAAACTCCCAGAAGAAAACATAGGGGAAAAGATTCATGACATTGGTCTTGGCAATGATTTCTCGGATAAGTCACCAAAAGCAAAAATCGACAGTTGGGACTAAGTCACACTCAAAAGCTTCCGCACAGCAAAGGAAGCGATCAGCGGAGTGGGATGCAGCCCGGGCAATGGGAGAAGATGCTTGCAGACCATGTATTTGATAAGGAGTTATTATCCAAAAATCTTGTTAACATCCAAATTTTGTTTTTCTGTTGAATCCAGATCAGGAGTCAGCCAATTTGTTCTGTAAGGGGCTAGATGGGGAAGATTGGGGGGTTTGTTTGCAAACCACACGGTCTCTGTTGCAACTACTCACTCTGCCATTGTCATGGTATATACACGGATGGGCATGTTGTGTCCCAATACAAATGTATATACAAAGATAGACCGGGATGGCTTTGGCCAGTGGGCCGTGGTGTGCGGAGCCCTAATCTAGAACAGTGTTAATAGAGCCAGGGTTTCCCCCTCTGGCTCTGTTGACACTTTAGCCAGTTGGTGTTTGTCGTGGGGCTGTCCTATATATCGGAGGATGTTTAGCAGCATCCCTGCCCTAGATGCCAGCAACGACTCTAGCTGCAGTGATCAGAAATGTACCCCCCAAACTGCCAAAGTCTTCTGGGGGACAAAGTTGCCTTCCATTGATTTAACTCTGATCTAGGTGAGGAAAATAACCTGATGACGAGTAATAGGAAATATTGCCCTCAAACTACAAAAAGAGGGAGGTGGTAGAAGAGCTGAGTGAGACCCATGGTATTTTTGTCGTAGGTAGGTCAAGGTCCCCTGCAAGGAGTTATTATCACCACCTAAATTTAGAAAGCAGTTCAGAAAAACAACTGAAATGGCAGATGCTTGAGAAGTGCTCTGTTAGTAATGCCAATAAGAACTCAACCTACTTTTATGACGGGCACAAGAAACAAAGCCATTCAACACCATAGCAGGTCCCAGTGGGACTCTCTGAGTTGGAAGGTTGGCTGTGAGCTGGAAAGCTGGGGAAAAAAGCCAGAGGGTCTAGTTCCCACTTGAGCAAGGGATTATTTTTTCTGCTTATCTGACTCAGAACCAACACCGGCAGGGTGATTTTTGAATCACTCTCACATGTTGCTCATTGTTTGGACAGGGCCAGACAAAAATGGTCCAGTTTCATTGAAAACTGGCAGAAACACATGTTTTTGAAAGCTAAAAACAGCATAGCATTCATGAGCACACCTCAAAGAATGCTGTCCTCCTGTCCTTTAGAATAAACACCTGTTTTGCAATTAGGAGGGGGCCATCATTGCAAAGAGGAGCCATCTTTCGTTAAGAAATTGTTAGGTTTCCTTTTCCTCATTGCTATGAATGTGTTTTTAATAATTAAAAAAATTTGAGCACAATTACAAACACTATCAGGCAGACGATCGTCACTTTAAATAAACAAAAAAGGATAGCCCCCATTTTCTTAGGAATTTTAGTTAAGCCTCTTGAGCTGAGTGTCCTTCCTGACATGTAAAGAAAAAAAAATACATTGATCCTTTCTCCTTAAACAAAATTCTCTTTCATTAGCCATATATGTGTGTGTGTGTGTGTGTGTGTGTGTATACACACACAGACACACACACACATATATATATACACACATACACATATATATATAATTAATTGGAAGAAAACTGTGGTCTATGTCCAAGGACATAGACCTGCTGCTGTCACTGTGTCGTGTGGCCACAGCAGATACACTCAGGAAGCCATGTCTCTGGGCCACCAGTACCTCTGAAAGGGGATCATTTATCTGGTGGATAAAGGGACAATTTCTTTTATTCTTGGGATCATGAAAGAAGGTGCTAAAATCAGGCTCTTCATAGCCTCCTGGAAATCTGCATTCCAATGCTACCCCAAGGAACAGCTCCTAAATCCTGCTTGTCTGGGCCACGTGTTCCTGTGAATCCCCACCTGCCTTCCCCGCAGGCTGGTCCGCTGCGAGCGGACCTGGGACACGTCTGACGGCAGCCCTTCCTCTCTGTCCCCCAGGTTACCACGGCCTCTACTGTGAGGAGGAGTACAACGAGTGCCTCTCTGCCCCGTGCCTCAACGCGGCCACCTGCAGGGACCTGGTTAACGGCTATGAGTGCGTGTGCCTGGCCGAGTACAAAGGTGAGTGTCCCTGGGACCTTCCCGCGCTGGACTGGCGCTGCACGACGCCATGGATCCCTCCGCTTGAATGTATTCACCTTTCCCCGGAGCAGGAAATTGTTTTCAATAAAAAATACTGGTGGTGGGATGATTTATGAGACTGAGGAGACCCATTCACAGCTGTCGGGTTTCCTCTTGATAAACTGAAAAATCTCTCTCCTGCCCTTTTCTTCTTATATTCTCTCTTCTCTGTTGAATGTGCAGAAAGCCGAGGATAAGGAATGGCAGTGCGGGGACGGCCGGGCGCAGATCCTAGGACAGGACTGCGTGGGGCGGCGGGAGCGGGTAGCCTGTGCACCCTGCCGGGCGGGGGCGGGTTGCTGCACCCCCTGGTGGCGGGGCAGGTTGGACCCTCACCTACTGGCGTGGAAGTGAATTCCCATTAAGTGATCCAGCTGGGAGGGAAATGTTAGTTCATTTGCGTGGACGCCTGTCAAAGTCACTCTGGAAGAGCGTTTGACACTGATGAGGTGTTTATAATGAGTAGACCCTGTTCTAAGCCCTTACGTGCGTGAACTCGTAAGTCCTCACTCAGACCCTTGCCTCTTCCTCTGTGATGGGCTCGAGCCACTGTGGGTGGACAGTGTGGCTTCATGGAGTCAGACACCCTCGGCTGGCACTGAGCCGGGAGAGTCTGTTATCAGCGGCTGCCTACGCCCCAATGTCAGGGCTGGGTTTAGATTTTTGTAATGCTTTTGTGGGCTCTGTTTATAACCCTTTTACTTAACCTCTTGCTTCATCCCCTGTTTGCTTGATTGACACCCTCCATCTGCCCGGCGACCTTGCGTGGCAGCCCTGTTGCTTCTCTTTGGATGGACCTGCCTTTATTTTCTGTGAACCTCAAGGGTTTGCAGGCCACAGGGATGAACTGGATGGAGTCCCTGGGTGGAGGGGCGGAAGCTGGGCCAAGTCTTCGCGTTGTGTTCCGCAGAGCTGAAGCTTCTTTGGTCTGTGATGCTCATGTAGAGCCAAAGTCCACTGACTTGTACAAGGGCCAGTGTGCTGGGTTCATCCACACAGCTTCTGAGTTCTGGGTACGTCAGAGCATCGAGAAATAGGGAGTCCACTCAGTTCTGGAAAGGAGCAGTGAGTCAGGAGACCTAAGTAGCTCATCCCAATCCTGCCACTGGCTTCCCAGTGAGCCTGGATAAATCTCTTAAACTGACCGGTCTCCATCTTACCTCTACAAAGTATGGACTGGGATAGTTACTGGGACTTTGAGATTCTTTAATGAGAAAATTAGTAGTGGTGGCTGCCCTTCAAAAAATTTAAAGTTTCAAAATTCTTTAGTTCATAACAGAATTTATGATAGAACTTTATGAAGCAAATTTCATCTTTGTAAATGACAGCGTCACTCATTGGGTGTGTTCTGAAGATGCCCCCAACTTTCCTGGCCCCCAGGCAGTGCTCATGATACCATGATGAAGAAGTGAGAGGTTCAGTTGCCTGGGGCGACTCACTAGTGTCTCCGCAAATTTGTAGACTGTGCTCCTAGACGTTTTCACTTCCTCCTTCCATTTTTCTCAATGGGCATTCCCAACTTTTTCCACTTCCCCCAAGCTCCGTGTTAGTCACTCACCCTTAGAATAGGACTGGCTTTTCACTTCCCTCTTTATGGCATGAAAGAGAGGGGATCATTTGTAAACATTTTCAAATTGATCTAACTTTCCACATTCTACACTCCTGGTCCACAGAGTCTGTTAGTGGGCTGTGTAAACAGGCAGCAGCTTCACCCCTGCAGATTCTGATTCAGGGTATCTGGGGTGGGGCCCAAGAATTTAAGTTTCTGGAGAGTTCTCAGGTGCTGACTGACATGTTGGCTGGTGCACCACCTGATCAGAGCCCTTGCCCTACAAACCTGCCCACAGTCACAACCGCTAACACCTTCTTTTCTTCCACGTTAGATGATCATGTGCCCTCATCCTGCTGAAGGTTAACCCTTCCCTATATGTTCTCCGTTCCACCTCTCTGTGACCTTCTTCCATCAATGAGGACCTCTGCGGGGGTGACTCAGGAGGTAGATAACCCTGGAGGGCATATCAGACACATCCAAGGGTGCGGGTCTTTGCATACAGAGGGGCGAGGGGATAGGGTTCTGGGGAGAACCGAGGACTCGATGACCCGCTGAGCCCAAAGGAGCCCTCAGCCCATGGAGAGCCCATACACGCTGTGAGTGTGCCGCCTGTTACCCCATGAACAGAGGGCTCTGATCGCGTGGATACTGCTGTCCTCACAGAGAACTGTGCAGTGGGGCTGGCCTGGTCCTTTCTCTTTTGAGTGGCCGGGAGGGAATGGCCCCTGTTCATACCTGGAGAACCCTGAGAATCCCAAACAGGGAGGACCGCCCTGTGCCTTAGTCATCAGGACTCTATTGGCTAGTCCCCTCGTGTCAAGTGTCTCTGCCTGGCATTGCATGGGGAGCTGGACTAGCAACTCAAAAAAGGGAAAAAAAATCTAGGGAATAGAAACAAAATTTGCAATGACAACCAACAGCGCTGAACACTCAGAGAAGAAGTGACTCAAGTAACATATACTGCTCAACGTTTATTTTCGACCTGGAAACGCCAGAGGAGGAACTAAGTCATAATAGAAGTAAAAGTAAGAGGAAATGGAAGCCATGAGCCGAAAGATAGGAAATGTGGTGAGAAGATTCAAGAGACCCGTTTCCGTCTGAGTGATGGGCGCTGCCGGAGCAGGAAGGCCTGGCTACGAAACCGGAACCGACTCGTTGCTGGAAGGAGAAGTCTGTGCATGTGAGGAAATGGGAGTTTTCCAATAGAATGGGCCTCCTCGGTGCCGGAGGGTGGATCAAGGCAGCGGTGCACAGTTTCGGCAACGGTGTGCAGCTGGAGATTTCCTGGTAGAATGTCCAGATCCAGGGGTATAGAGCACTGTCTTCACAAGGGACTTCACAAGCAGTACAGGTCACACACAAAAGAAAGAGACTCACACCAGCACCCAGACTGCTCTCCTCTCTAGTGAAACTAACCAAGAATGAAGAAGTGTTTCAGACTTTTCAATGAAAAGGACAGTTAGTGAAGGGATTCTTTCTATTTGAAGGCAAAAGAAAGACATTTTGTACATTTAAGGATACAGGAAATACAACACCACGTACTGTCTCTCTAAGAAAATTATTTTTAAAAGTATTCTTTGTAACATGGAGCTACATCACAACAAAGCCAGCCAGCCAGAGAGCGGGAGGTAGAGAACAAGAGGACTAGGGTTGAGAAGAAGCCTTCTCGAGATGCAAGGGAACATTTAGATAGATGATAGTGATGTGATTGTGAATGATAATTTAATGGTGAAGAGACGTCCCTTGAAGAAATAGGTCTACCTCTGTAGTAATTAGTATTGCTGCGTAATGAGTTACTGCACGGTCATGGCTGGACACGACACCTTTTTATTTACTAAGAGTTGCATTGGTTCCCATCTGGCTTAATGGACTTCCTGCTTGGGGCTCTCACAAGGGTGGAATCAAGACGTGGGCCAGGCTGAGTTTTCACCTGAGGCTTGAATAAGGAAGGATCAGCTTCCCTGTCTCCTGACACTGATGGCCGAATTCCGATCCAGCGGCTGTAGAAATGATGAGTGCTCGCTTGTTGAAAGTCAGCCGTTGCGCGAGAGAGCCTTCGGGTCTTCACATGTCTAACTTCAGCGGAGGCCTGTGCCTTCTTGAGGTCTCACCTGATTAAGTCAGGCCCTCCTAAGATGAACTCAAAGTCAGCTGATTAGGACCTTAACAACACCTTTAAAATCTCTTTCTTAACTTTTGCAACTCACGCACGAGGGGAGGGAATTACAACAAAGACATAACTCCTTAGGGGTCACCCTCGGGTATTGTCCATTGGACCTCTGGTTCAGGAAGAACGAAATGACCACACCGAAGCTTCCTATCATCTCAATCTATGTGTTAAAGGGAATGGAGGTGGGAAAGATGGGAAGACATACAAGTATGTTTAAGATTTCATGCCAGTGGGCAGGTAAGGTGATGATCTAATTTTGTTATATTGATGGAGACACTGAGGTTGAGGTTTAAGTAAGGCTGCTGAAAGCAGGATGGTCAACCCTAGCAAAGTATCAACAAGTGGGACTTCTGGACAGAGCGTGGGGAAGGGGTGGTACTCTTGGTGGACAAGGGGTGACAAGAGAGGCGGAAAGGCTAGACTCCACTCTCCAATTGGAGGACGAGTGAGGGGAGCAGAGAGGCCACAGATCTGGTGTCTTTCTCTCCTTAAAGAATGGACATTGTCTTGCTTTTTGGAAGTATTTCTCCTGAGATATATTTACGTGTAAGATGTATTGGTAAACTTGATCGCATTATTGGGGGAGGGGTGGGCTTCAATTCCTAACTAACTAGTACTTAGCTCTGGAGTTAGAACGTAGGTTGTGTGTTGAGGGAAGGGTGGGGACTTTAATTTTTTATTTTACAAATGTATTTTTTTTATGCATGTCTTTTTTTAAGTGGTGAGTCTCACTGTTTTATGTTAAAAAAAATTAAATAAGTGAATATAATAACTTCCTAAAAAGAATGCATATAATAATAGGAAGTCAGGCAAATACAGCTAGGAACATTCTGCAAAAGGGAAGCGTGAGGAGGAACTTCTGCCAGATGTTAAAACCCATTCAAATGCTACAGTATTTATTACATTCCCATGTCACAGGTGCGAGGTCGGACAGCTGACCCAGACTGAGCAGTGTTCCAGAAACCCTGGTCTGTAGTGAGAAACATAAGAGAATGAGTGACTCTTCAAGAGGACTTGCTGTGAGAGGGAAGGGAATGCTTTTGTTTTAAATAACTGGTGCTAGAAGAATTGGGCTGCTAAACAGAAAAAAAGGAAATGTTCTCGCACTTCTAAATAAATTCCATGTGAATTTGAAAAAGCACGACTTGACTTTGTATCCTCCTCTGCATACAGTAATCCTCCCTCTTGTCCTTCTTTCTTTTTTACTCCAGTTTGCTCCGAGTTGGTATAGACAGCACCTCTCTTGCCTTAATTTTTATCTTTTCTTCACCCTCTTCGGTTTGGCTCTCGTCCACACCATTCCGCTAAAATGGCCTTCACGGTGACTGAGCCGGAGACTTTCCAACGAGACCCACGAAGCCTCTGATGCCCAGTTCCTGCCCCTTTGCCCCACTGAACCCTGCGTCCCTGCGTTAGCTCCCAACAACTCCACTCCTGCCCCTTGGACTCCTCAGTCCCCTCCTCCACTCAGTCCTTGTCCTCCGATACCAGGAATGCAGTGCGGCCCCCGGGGTTTCCTTCTGAGCTCCTTCCTCTCGCCTGCTCTTTGCTGTCCTTCAGTCCTCTGCCCGCAGCCACTGTCTGAAATGTGGTCCCCAAACAGGGGGTTCATCCCTCCTTGAACTCCGGCAGCCTTTTGTCTGTATCTGCTGTGACAGTTCCCGTCAGCCCTGCAAGTCAATCCTTTCTGGCTTCAGACTTTCTTCTCCCTTACACTAAATCATAATTTAATGAAAGGTAGCAGCAGCTATAGAGTTGTGGTTTTTTGTTTGTTTGTTTTGTTTCGTTTTTAATTCGCAGACACTTTTGACATGGTGGCTCGCACAAAGTACATGCTAAGTAGCTATCTTGAACTGTGATCGCCACTTGACCTGCCCATCAGAGGAGACCAGCTCGAGCATTTTCCCAGTAGGTTTCCACAGTGGATCGTGAAATCGTGGAAGCAACATGCAGGGAGGGGTTCGGAGCCCCTCCTTTCGGAGACACCGAGACACTGACCCTTCCTTCCAGACCAGCTTGCAGTCCGTTCACCACGGGACACCTAACCCCGTATTGTCAGAAAGCCAAGTGCCGGCCCCACTGGCATTCATTCTTATTTCCGGCAGAACAAACAAAATGATCAACAATATACCCATCTGGAAAAAACTTTGTTTTTTTTTTTTTAATTCTGAAAATAACATAACAGTAATAAAAAAGTTTTAGAAAAAAGAAATTTTAAAAGAGCTCATGGCTTTACAACAGACCATAAGAGGAATCATTGTCTGGCTTGTTTTTATCCTTTTTTAATACCACATTTTTACAGTTATAATTGAGGATACCTACAGCTTTTTGTTTTTCTGTTCATCCTGAACAGGATATTATGTTTGATTTCTACATTGCTGGGAAGTTTTACTAATTCTGTTTTAAATGGTTATGCAATGTTCTCATCATGGTATATTTATCCATTCCCTAGTTGCATCTAATGTGAGGCTATTATAAATTATTCTTGAATGAATACTTTTATTCCTATCATTTTCATACTTCCTGGATTTTTGAGGGGGGAGGGAGAGGGTGAATTAGGCGGGTTTCAGAAGTGAAATCAGTGGGCTCTGGGTTTGATTACGTTATATCTCATGGTGTATTTTTATAGTCTACAGATATTTACAATTGAAAAGATGAGAATTCTTTCTTTTTTGGCTAGAATTATTTCCACTGTGTCCCAGGGAACGAGAATGTCTGGATGTTTTGTGTACCTCGTCCCTCTCCTGTGGTGGCATATAGATGTAAAATAGCATGGCAAGGTTTTTATTCCTTTTTTCAGGCTATTATTTAATTGGAAGGGCAGACTGAGGCTGAAACACGCAAGGGATAATAAAATTAAGGCCAGGATGTCTACAGTAATTTCTGAAATAATTTAGAAAACATTTAAGTTCTGGGAGGGTAGAGATGCCAGACATGTTTTCATGGAGGATATAAGTTTGAATATGAGATGATGTTTTAAAGGGAACAATAAGTTCAAAGAACACCTCAAGTTAATTTTCTTTACCTGGCTTACGTATCCTTGAGATAAAACACTGGGTTTTGTTCTCAACATCTTAATCATGGCTACATTGTGATGACAACCGAGCTTTATAGTTCGTACACGACTCTGAATTTTTGTTCATTTTAATTCTAAAATTAACTTCTATCAAGAGCCCTGTTGGAATAATAGCGATCTTTTCAGAAACATTGCCTCTCTATTCCTTAATATGAAAAGTATGAGTTTTTATTAGTTTTGACTGAATTACAGTTTATTTTTGCTTGAGACTAAACATAAGTTTTGTAATAGTGCGTGCCACGTCCTTTGCCAATGGGTGATGCGTGCGTCATTCCACAGACTGAGTTTGAAGTGTGGACCTGGTTTTCCCTGACAGACGAGGGTGTTTTTGAGGCAGATTTGGAATGGCTTCGCACTCCTCTGGCAATCCTACCTGTGTGTCAGCCAAAGCACACGGGCCGTCGCCCCCCCCCCCCCCCCGCAAGGACGGGGTTCTGGTGGCTCCCACGTCGTCTCCTCCACGCGTTCAGATACGAGCCCTGCTTTAAAGGACCTCAGAGATTCTAGGGGGAGAGGGGGAGAGGATCAGACAGGAGAACAGATAAGTCATGGCTTCGTACTGTCCACTGTGAGGGCGTGGGCTCAGCACCCTCTCAGTGCACAGTGGCGGAACCAGGGGGGTCGCTTCTAGGGAGAGTCAGGCTCAGCCTTCCAGAAAAAGGGTGTTTGAGCTGGACTTGGGCAGAGAGAGAACGAGCCAGGTTGAGACCAGCTTGAGGAAGAGGATGAAGGAAGACGCCTTGACGGAGGGCGCAGGATGCTCAGCACGCAGTGTTGTGCGAGTGCCCGGGGCCCCTTGGGGGAATGGTGCACTCAGGCGGGTGACCCGGGGGTCCTGGGGCGGAGGGGCGGCATGGAGACCCCCTTGCCACGTCAGTCAGCAGTAGTCACGACCATTCGTT
Organism: Saccopteryx bilineata; assembly: GCF_036850765.1. Lineage (NCBI taxonomy): Eukaryota > Metazoa > Chordata > Mammalia > Chiroptera > Emballonuridae > Saccopteryx > Saccopteryx bilineata. Next base: position 9,285,923 of record NC_089494.1, read on the forward strand.
CTCTCCACCTAAGATCCCCCGCGCATCGTGGTCCAGCTGTCGTCGTCAAACTGACAAAGACAACAAGTATTTTTTTTACACAGGGATTAGCAAGGCTCAGAGCACAGAAACGCGAAGACTCAGAGTCCTCACTGGGGACTGTTAAAGCCGTCTTGCTTCGGAGTCATCCTGTCTCTGCGAAGATGAGGTTTTTGTCTGGTCTTGCTGCCAGAAAACTTTCAGTGAGTCGCAGTGACCGAGTGTCTTATCTTTAGAAAAAGAGAAATAATAAAGGATAAAATAATTGCCAAAAGAAAAAAAAAAAAGACCACCCAGAGAATTGAAATTGCTTATTATCTTGGGTGTTTTCATCAAATCTATGTTATTGAAGTCTTTTAAGGTTCAGATGTTTAAATATTTAGCCGAGATTTTGCTCCTCAGCCTTATTTGAAAGATGTGGTAATTTGTACACATTGATGTATTATTTATAGGAATACTGTACTGGCGGGGTAGGCTAATGAGCCACCAGAAACCCAGGGAAGACCGTCCTGCATTGCTCGTGGGACGCCTTCTCGGCTTCAGGCACCTCCGACCCTTCCCTGGGGCTGCATTTCTCATTACGGATAATTGAAAGCCTTTTTTTTTTTGGTCACCTGGTTTCTCATTGGTCAGCCTCTGGAGAACTCATAAATATGTGAATCCTTGTTTTTCTCTTTGATAAAGACTTGGAAGCAGAAAAGGTTCTTTTGCACTTTATTCTTTCCGATGAGCTCTGGCTACTTGGAAATCTCAGGGAACTAGAAACAGAGACTTCTTCTGGGCAAAGGAGCCCTGCCCCCCACCCTCACCTCTCCAAGTGAAGAATGATCAGTTTTATGCTAAGAAATAATTCAGTCATTAAATTATTTTGAGCTGGTATGTTAGCACGACTCTCTTGGGTTTGTTGAGGGTGGTGAACGTCTGAAGGCTCACACAGGCCCCTGGAGACGTGCAGAGAGAAAAACAAGGCGAAGGTCTGAAAGGCACTGTAGGAAAACATCTGGCAGAATATTGTTCGTGGGTCGGCTACGATGGGTGAAGGATTAAAGGGAGTGAGAAGCCATGCACTCTACAAACGCTTTCCCAGGCGCAAGTAATGTGAGTGTGAGCACAGACGGGGCTGCTCTTGTGCCGTTTTCTCTGAAATTTTTTCCTTTTCCTTAAGCCCTACTTCTTGAAGCATTGAAGGAGCAGTGAGAGAGAAATCCCCGGGGAGAGTAGTTCCAATGACTAAATGATGAGTCACGGGGTGAGGCCGCCCTCCGCACAGTGTGAGCGAAGGAATGAAGTGTGGAGCAGATGGAGTCAATACCACTTGGTCACTATTTGCTTCATGCTTATTTTTCATAAGCCTGTCGGGCAGGGTGAGCGTATCATTATTTAGGTTCTTTTATACAGACTATCATGTAACTTATCTTCCTCCCCCGTGGGAGAGAGATGGGGAGAGAGGCCGCTTAGCCCACATATCCAACTTGGCACGCCACCGAAACTCCGGCAGGAATTCTACCTGCGGAAAAGTGTTGCGTTTTCAGTTAAAAAAGTAATAATAAAATGATAAAACAAGACGTATTCATTGTAAAATAATTTGAACAATATAAAAATACATAATGCGAAAGTCAAAGTAATTCCTGCTCCTCCCAGTCCCACTGTGGGTGTTTGTCTGCTTACGTGCTCACATAGAGCTTTCTAAATATCAGTGGGAAACTTATTGATTTCGCTCTGACTTTTCTTTCTTCTTGTCCAAGTGAGAGGAAGGGAGATAGACTCCTTCATGCACCCCAACCAGGATGCACCCCGCAACACCTGTCAGGGGCTGATGCTGTGCCCAGCTGGGGATAGGCTTGCAACCGAGCTATTTTTAGCGCCTAAGGTGGAGGCTCCACAGAGCCATCCTCAGTGTCTGGGACTGATGTGCTCAAATCAATCGAGCCATGGCTGCAGGAGGAGAAGAGAGAGAGAAAGAAGGAGGAAGGGGAGTGGTTGAGAAGCAGATGGACGCTCTCCTGTGTGCCCTGATAAGGGATCAAACTGGAACATTCCCATGCCAGATGTTCTTTCACTGAGCCAACCAGCCAGGGCCCACTGTGATTTATTTTGTAATTTTTTGTAGTGAGAAGTGGGGAGGCAGAGAGACAGACTCCCGCATGCACCCGACCGGGATCCACCCAGCATGCCCACCAGGGGGTGATACTCTGCCCATCTTGGGCGTTGCTCCGTTGCAATTGGAGCCATGCTAGTGCCTGAGGTGGAGGCTATGGAACCATCCTCAGTGCCCAGGGCCAACTCTGCTCCAGTGGAGCCTTGGCTGCGGGAGGGGAAGAGAGAGAGATAGAGAGAAAGGACAGGCGGAAGGGTGGAGAAGCAGATGGGCACTTCTTCTGTGTGCCCTGACTGGGATCAACCCGGGACTTCCACACACCAGGCTGATACTCTACCACTGAGCCAACCGGCCAGGGCCTATGATTTGTTTAATGCCTCTTTTTTGTTAAATGGGTGCTGAGCTATGCAGAATTTGTATGTTTGCACAGCCAGTCTGAGCTCACGCTATGCAAGTTCCTAGGGTGCTAGCTGCTTCCCCTACCAGCCTTGTGCCCAGCATTCTTTCCTCAGTTTCCTCATCTGGAAATGGCAGAATGAGGGTATCTGCCTCACTGTGTGGATCAAAATGGATGGCATGCACAGTATGAGGCCTAGAACCTAGCATGCGGCCCACACGTGACCTGCAGTGCGTGGGGGAACGGTCAGGTGTGCCAGGGCTGAGTCCCGGGGGCTCCCTCTCTCGTCTGCAGTCTCCAAGTCTTCGCCTTCAGGACGCTGTCCATCAATCACACTGCTATCTTATGAAGGTGCCCGGCTAATTTCTGTTTCTCTTGGAGACTCAGAAAACATTTGTCTCTGGTACCTTTGATCCTTCAGACTTGAACTTTCTGTTCTCCAGGCTTTGGGACATGTGATCAGAGAAAGCACAGATGAAAGACTTACGGTAGGACCTGTGAGCAAGGACTGAATTTGTTATTTTCTCATAAAATGCATCTTTACAATAATCTAAAGCCAAGGCCGGGCGTGTGTTCACACACGCATCCACACACACGCATGCACGCACACACACGCACACACGCGCGCGCACACGCATGCACGCACACACACGCATGCACGCACACACACACGCGCGCGCACACACACATGCACGCGCACACACGCACACACACACACATGCACGCGCACACGCGCACACACACACACACATGCACATGCACACACGCACGTGCTGCCAGGATCTGCCTCAACGCCATCCCAGGGTGTTCAAACCCTTTGCGTGGGAGCTGGGCATTCCGTCACGAGTCACCCCTTCTGTGTCTCCTTCTCCACAGGAATACACTGTGAACTGTACAAGGACCCCTGCGCTAACGTCAGCTGTCTGAATGGAGGCACCTGTGACAGTGAGGGCCTAAACGGCACGTGTGTCTGCACACCAGGGTTTACAGGCAAGTGACCCAGGCACTGAGTCTTCACATTTACTTCAAAATCCCTGAGATTGCCACTGTTAAAAAAAAACCAAAACCAAAACCAAAAAAAAAACAACAACCCAGGAACCTCTCTGCAAAATGTAAGTGGGCACTGCCGAGGAAAGTCTATTTCCAAACCGCCCGCTGTCCGTCACGGGACGAGGCTCTTCGGAAATCAGCACTTGCTCGCGGGCTGCTGAGGCGAGCGCACTGACCCCCAAGCGGTCGCTTTGACACGCGCGCGCACGGCGTGAGTCGTTACACCAACACCAAAGGGGCTGCGTTAGTGGGAGAAGGGGAAGGAAGGACCACACGGGTCCTCTGTCGCAACTGTATTCGGCCACCACATTTATTCTTATCGAAAGATAGGGAAGGGACTCGGTTTTGAAAAATGAAAAGAAATGGCGGTGATGGTGGTTAACCCCGGGGAGGGGGGGACACTCCAGGTTCCCAGGTTCCGGGTTGATTGTTAGTGAGGGTAGGGGTGCTACCGGAGCAGGGAGGGGGCAGTGGGGAGAGAAACCGGCCCCAGGGAAAGCAGGTGGGAGGACAAGGACAGATTTAAAAGGAGCTGTGGTGGCCACTGAGCTCTGAGTGGGAAGAGTCATTTCTAGGGGATCCGCTCTTAACCTGGGCTCCTTCTAAATCACTCCTGTGGGTTTCTGGGAGTTTGAGAACCCCTGAAAGCAGATGTGAAATGTTGTGTGTATGTGTATCGGCTGAGGGTGGCGGGGGTGGGGGTGGGGCTCTCAAATGTTCACCAGGTTCTCAAAAGGAGCCATGAACCACTGGGGTGGAAAGGAGTCCATCCTTTGCTTCGCCAGCAGAAGCCAGGAGTCCTGAAGTGTAGAGTGCAGGACACGCCTCTGTTTTCAGAGCTTTGCCAACCCCCCCGAAGCACCGGGGTCACTCTGGTTTGCGGGTTGGAACAGGTTGACCTCTAAGGAGCCCGTAGAAGCAGATGGGTATTTAAGCCGCAGGAACACTTTGGCTGGAGAGCTCCTCACATGCTCGCCTCTCCCCTGCCAAGCCACTGTGACCACCTCCCAAGCCCTGGAGAATTTTCCAGCCGCACCTGGGTCCCCGGTCCATCCCTGCGGAGTCTCATGTGTGCTCCTGGGAAGATGCCACAACCATCAAGAAGTGGCAAAAGCAACTTCTGATCGTTTCTGTGTTTATCTGTTTCACATGCTGTGTGTTCCTAGGACCCCGGAGCACGGTCAGTCCAGAAAATCATTTGCAGGTGGTTTTGTTTTGCGGACTGGCTTATAAACTCTCGCACAGGGGGTTACACTCATCAGTGTCCTATGTTTTCCAGGTATTTTTATCCCACAAATAATAACAAGCATGGAAGAAAAAGTAGAAAAGACCGTGCTGTAGGAACAAAGCCCCGTCACTTAACACTGCACTGCGAGGAGCCGGGAGGTCCCGTGGGTAGCGTGTTCATGCAGAACGCGCGGGTATTTGAACACAGAAGGGACCGTACCGCTCACACTGTACTGTGACCTCCTTCCTACTTAAAAATATGCATATTGTAAATGTGTTTCCACATCAAGACATATGTTTCTAGTTTTATTATTTTTACTGGCTGCCCTTTAGTCCATTATATGAAATACCATGGTTTTTCTTTTTCTTTTTTTTTAACTCCTCATCAATTCAGCTTTTGGGGAGAGAATTTTTTTTTTTTAAAGAACTTTTCCCTATTATAAATAGCACTGCATTTGAATGTTCTTGTTTGTGTACATCTTTGTGTACATATCGAATTATTTCTTTGAGCTAATTTCCCATGAATGGAATCCTGGGGGTCCAGGAGAGACTTACATATTGCCCTGCTGTTCTCCAGGAAAAAGTATTGTAACAATATGCCCTCCTATGAAGAACACACAGCATCTGTTTCTTTGTTTCCATACAAGTACCAAGGATAGTTATTCTGCTGGGCAAAAATGCATCTAAGTGTTAGATCTCTGATTCCCAGTGAGATTGAATAGTTTGTTTTATTTAGAGCGTGGGCGCACACATGCACATACGAGAAAGACAGACAGGAAGAGAGACGAGAAGCATCGATTCTTTGTTGCGGCATCTTAGTTGTTCATTGATTACTTTTTCATATGTGCCTTGACCTGAGGGCTGCAGCTGAGCCAGTGACCCTTTGCTCAAGCCAGCAATTTTGGGCTTCAATCCAGCGACCTTGAGCTTCAAGCCAGAAACCTTTGGGCTCAAGCCAGTGACCATGGGGACATGTCTATGATCCCACACTCAAGCCAGTGACTTCACGCTCAAGCTGGTGAGCCAGTGCTCAATCCAGTGGCCCCAGGGTTTCAAACCTGGGTCCTCAGTATCCCAGGCCTATGGTCTATCCACTGCATCACCTCCTGGTCAGGCTGAATACTTTTAAAATACGTTTATGGTCACTTGTGTTTCTTCTTTTATGAATTTCCTCTTCATGTTAACCTTCATTCTTGACTTGAAATGGCCCTTCATAATAAGTAGGTTACATTTTACCGGCCATAGGTTACACATATTTTTTCCATTGTCTTTTGTCTTTTAAATGTATCTAGTTTTTATTTTGTTTTTCATATACCATATGTCAATTTACATAGTTAAATCTTTACTTTTTCTTGCTTTATGCTGGAAAGATCCTATATATTTGTTTTATAAATACTCTCCTATATTATTTCAGTCACGTATGAGTTAATTTTGTACATGCAAGTGTTTAGTCCATTTGAAATTTATCTTGGTACCTTACGGGAAATGAAAGGCCATCTCTTCTCCAGAATATTTAGCAACCCTCCAGCCGCCTCCTCCGCATGCACTCTTGGGCATCGCTCAGACACCTCCACTTAAACAGGTTTTCTTCCCCTTCCCTTCTTCTAGAGCAGGGGTCCCCAACCTACGGCCTGCGGGCCACATGCAGCCCCCTGAGGCCATTTATCCGGCCCCCGCTGCACCTCCGATAGGGGCACCTCTTTCATTGGTGGTCAGTGAAAGGAGCACAGGATGCATCCGCACCCTGTGCTCCTGGAGTATTGTATGTGGCGGCCCTGCAAAGCGCAGCATGGCTCACGTACAGTACTACTTCCGGTGACGTGGGATGCATGCATCACGGCTCCGGAAGCGCGTCATATCACCTGTTACAGCTAGCAGTGACAAATATGGAACCGGACATTGACCATCTCATTAGCCAAAAGCAGGCCCATAGTTTCCATTGAAATACTGGTCAGTTTGTTGATTTAAATTTACTTGTTCTTTATTTTAAATATTGTATTTGTTTCCTTTTTTTTTTTACTTTAAAATAAGATATGTGCAGTGTGCGTAGGGATTTGTTCATAGTTTTTTTTTTATAGTCCGGCCCTCCAACGGTCTGAGGGACAGTGAACTGGCCCCCTGTGTAAAAAGTTTGGGGACCCCTGTTCTAGAGAGTTGCTCGCTCATTCCGTGGTATCACTGCCACTGCGGGTTGCTCTGGACAGAGACTGGGAATCACTTGGTACCTCCTCTTCTTCCTCTGACCTGTCTCCACCTGCCAAGGAGCCCTGAAACCTCCCAGACTCCCTCAGGTCCTTCTAGAGCCAGCGCCAGGCTGCCTTCGCCTCCTGCCCGCCCTGGGGCAGCCCCTTCCCACACCTATTCCCCGTCACCCCTCATACATCCAGGGGTCTACCCTCTGGACATGTTATGCAAGGAGCCTCTAATCTTGTCACTCTCTGCTTAGAATTTATCAAGTGGCATTACATCATTTTTAAGAAAAATATTGGCCCTGGCCTGTTTGCTCAGTGGTAGAGCATTGGCCTGGCATGGGGATGTCCCGGGTTTGATTCCCGGTCAGGGCACAAGGAGAAGTGACCAGCTGCTTCTCTACCTCTCCCCAACCCCCTTCTCACTCTTTCTCTCCTCTCCTCCCACAGCCATGGTTTGATTGGTTTGAGTGCATCAGCCCCGGGCACTGAGGATGGCTCCCTGGAGCTTCCACCTCAGGCGCATAAAATAGCTCGGTTGTGAGCAGGGTTCCATAGCAGAGCATTGGCCCCAGACAGGGGTTGCTGGCTGGATCCCTGTTAGGGGAGAGAGAATCTGTCTCTGTATTTCCCCTCCTCTCAATTGGGAAAAGAAAAAAGAAAAAGAAAAAAAAAGAAAAGAAAACTGTCAAAGCCCTTAACTTGACGGTAAAGACCTGAGTGATCTGCCCATCTCGCTTTTCCCGTTTGTACGGCTCGACTCCCGACACCCTGTGTCAGGCCCTTCTTGGTAATAATCTTCCCTTTAATCTCTCGTCTCCTGGTTCTCTCTGCCCCCCATTCCCTCATCTTCCCCCCCCCCCGGGCATTTCTTCATGGTGCTCATCCTGATCACAGGGAGCAGTAGGCCATTTCCACTGAAGTGGGTTCAGAAAGTCACATCAACTGATGTTTGAAAACAACAAATATCTATGGCTATTCAGCCCTGGTGATCTTTTAAACCGTAGAGGACCATAGAGTCGTTCCTCAGGTGGTTTGGAGAGCTGTGCTGTCAACGTAGTTTACAGAACGCTGGTCCCATGAGATGCTTCATGGAAAAAAGTGTCCGTGGCCAAATAAACTTGGCACGTGGCCCGTGCCATGTGGAGACTCCAAGGGGATGCCTGCATCCTACAGGCTCTGAGGGGGTCTTACAGTAAAGAATCTTATTGGCCCTTGTTTATTTTCTAAGTAAATTTAATCATAGAACCTTCTTTTTCCCTTTAAAAAGAACCCCTTGTATTCTGAGAAAGGAGCGTTCCACGGAGAACGCAGGCGAGCTGTAAATGATCCGCTCCCTGCTTCTTTGGCTGTTGTGTCCCGCACATTTTAGGTTGTATTTTCGTTTTCATTTAATTCAATGTTTTGGCTGTTTAGGTTCCTTTCGATGTTTCTTTTTGATCCGTGGATTATCGATAAGTGTGTTATATAGTTGGGACCTTTTCCCCTGCACCTTGTGGCACTTCTGGGTGGCTGGCCGGCCCTCCAGCCCCTCGTCTGGAGTCTATAAGGCGGGGAAAGCTCGGGGGAATCGCCATCACCTTGCTCCTTGCGTCCTGAGGTGCCTGGGGCCGTCTGTCTCCTCGTGACCCCTCAGGCGTCTTGTGCTTGCTTTATAGAAAATGTTCGGGTGTTTCTTTGCACTTACTGGGAGGACTAGGGAAAATACTCCAACTTCTTGGAAATGCTATGCCATCTTTTTTTCTGCCACTATGGCTGTTTTTAGAATTTTTTCCGTTACTGCTGGCTTTTTAGCAGATTGACCCTGATGTGCCTTTACTGTGGTGTTTGTTGATGTTTATCCTGCTCGGGATGTGTTGTGCTTCTTGGATCTGGTTTGACAGTTCTCGTCAAATCTGGAAAAATTTTTAGCCACTTTCCCTCCAAATATTATTTTATGCCCCTACTCCCTGTCCTGGGACTCTTATTACATCTGTGTGAGACTGCTGAAAATGGAACAGCAGGTCACTGACTTTCTGTTCAGTTTGAAAATTTTCTTTTTCCTGAGTTTCGGCTGGTCCAGCTTCTCCTGTTGTGTTTTGAGGTTCACTGACCTTTTCCTCTGAGGCCTCTGATCTAATAATATCACTCTGTATTATTTTGTTTTTAATTTGATACTGTATTTTTTTTATATCTGGAAATTCCGTTCAGTTCTTTCTTATCTCTTCCATTTTTACCCATAATTTTTCCTTTCCATTTTGAGCAGATTCCTTGTTTACTCACTAACTTCTGTTGCGTCTGGGTCTCCCCCTTTTGAACCGATGTTTCTTCTGGATACGGGTGACCTTTGCCTGCTCCCATGATTGAGGGGAGGAATCTGCTCCCATGATTGGGGGGAGGAGTCTGCTCCCATGATTGGGGGGAAGAGTCTGCTCCCATGATTGGGGGAGGAATCTGTTCCCATGATTAGGGGGAGGAGTCTGCTCCCATGATTGGGGGGAAGAGTCTGCTCCCATGATTAGGGGGAAGAGTCTGCTCCCATGATTGGGGGGAAGAGTCTGCTCCCATGATTGGGGGAAGAGTCTGCTCCCATGATTGGGGGGAGGAGTCTGCTCCCATGATTGAGGGGAGGAGTCTGCTCCCATGATTGGGGGGAAGAGTCTGCTCCCATGATTGGGGGGAGGAGTCTGCTCCCATGATTGGGGGGAGGAGTCTGCTCCCATGATTGGGGGGAGGAGTCTGCTCCCATGATTGAGGGGAGGAGTCTGCTCCCATGATTGGGGGGAGGAGTCTGCTCCCATGATTAGGGGGAAGAATCTGCTCCCATGATTGAGGGGAGGAGTCTGCTCCCATGATTGGGGGGAGGAGTCTGCTCCCATGATTGGGGGGAGGAGTCTGCTCCCATGATTGGGGGAGGAGTCTGCTCCCATGATTAGGGGGAAGAGTCTGCTCCCATGATTGGGGGGAAGAGTCTGCTCCCATGATTGGGGGGAAGAGTCTGCTCCCATGATTGGGGGGAAGAGTCTGCTCCCATGATTGGGGGGAGGAGTCTGCTCCCATGTCTGCTCCCATGATTAGGGGGAGGAGTCTGCTCCCATGATTGGGGGGAGGAGTCTGCTCCCATGATTGGGGGGAAGAGTCTGCTCCCATGATTGGGGGAGGAGTCTGCTGCCATGATTGGGGGAGGAGTCTGCTCCCATGATTGGGGGGAAGAGTCTGCTCCCATGATTGGGGGGAGGAGTCTGCTCCCATGATTGGGGGGAGGAGTCTGCTCCCATGATTGGGGGGAGGAGTCTGCTCCCATGATTGGGGGGAGGAGTCTGCTCCCATGATTGGGGGAGGAGTCTGCTCCCATGATTGGGGGAGGAGTCTGCAGTAGCTTTTGCTCAGGGAGTCGTGGTACCCTGCTGCTAAGGCGCATGCGCTGGCTGGTCAGTCAAACACCTGCACAGTGACCGTGCACAGTTGACCCCCCACGGTCTGCTGGGAGCTGTGGAAAACTGCTCACCCTTCTTCTGCTTTGCTAGGCCCGTGGGGTTTCATTTGCTCACGTCCAGTGTGCAGGAACCAACTGAAGGGGCACAGCGTATTCCTGATGCCCCTTTTCTGAGTGACTCTCTTCCGTGCTGGTCTGTCCTGGCCCCCACCACGCCCAGCCCTCCGCAGCCCAGTGCAACCATGGCGTTCGGAACTGTCTCCAGGCAGAAAGCCAGCAGCCTCGTGGTTCTCAGCTGTGTTGTTTCCCTTCTCTCAGCAGTCACGGCCATGCTCTGTCTGTTGCCCAATGTCTTAAAAGTGTTATTTTAAAACATATATTTCATCCATTTGGCTAATTTTTTTACAGCGGACAAAGCAGGATCCAGTGTCTCCATCATGAGAGAGAAGTTCCAAATCCTTTTTTTTTTTTTTTTTAAGATTCATTTCATCTGGGATATAATACTTGTCAAGTATGAAGGCAAAATGCAAGCCTCGGTCCCGGGACTGGCACATAGCAGTCATGTATGTAATACGAGGAATTACAACTACAGTGGGCCCTGTTAACCTGAGCATCTACCAACAGCAGTGACTTCTGATTTTTTTATCTTTCTTTTTTTTGTATTTTTCTGAAGCTGGAAACCGGGAGAGACAGTCAGACAGACTCCCGCATGCCCCCGACCGGGATCCACCTGGCACGCCCACCAGGGGGCGAGGCTCTGCCCACCAGGGGGCGTCGCTCATATGCGACCAGAGCCACTCTAGCGCCTGGGGCAGAGGCCAAGGAGCCATCCCCAGCACCTGGGCCATCTTTGCTCCAGTGGAGCCTCGCTGCGGGAGGGGAAGAGAGAGACAGAGAGGAAGGAGAGAGGGAGGGGTGGAGAAGCAGATGGGTGCTTCTCCTGTGTGCCCTGGCTGGGAATCGAACCCGGGACTTCTGCACGCCAGGCCGACGCTCTACCACTGAGCCAACCGGCCAGGGCTATCTTTTTTTTTTTTAGTTTAATTTGTCTGAGGAATGCAAACAGAATTAAACAGTACGCTTGTAAATTTGCATGAATACAACAAAATTTCCTATCTACTCTACATAGTGCCTCTGAGAAAGTGGTAGATTGAAAATCAATTGGATTTAAAGTTCAGACTCTGGCTTTCAGCCTTCGTCAAGTAGAAATTTCATTTTGTATTCTCTGTACAAACGTTATTTGAGCACCACAGCAATTTAAAAGTAATTGATTTTTCTCCAACTCGAACTTTTTAAAAAAGTAAGCAAGTCAATGAAAAAGTCATCTGGCTCAAGCCAGCAAAAGCATAAAGATTTATTAAGTCAATTATGAGTAAAAAAAAAATGATGATATAATATACTAAGAACTTTTCTAGTAAAATAAGCTAGAATACATATTGCTGGAAGCTGAAATGGTAGGGTAGTGAAGTGTATAAAAACACCTAATCCTCTTAATATGGGGAAATGTCAGTGAACCTAAACTTGCTCTTCATGATTCAAAATAAATCTTCTAATACCTCACATAAAACTGATGGCAAAAACCACGATCTCGGTGAGGCAGAGAAGAGCAGTTCTCTTTGGGAGTTCTTCTGGTTGGAGTTTTTCTTACGTGGCTCTATCCTCAGAATCATTCCATTTTCCTCCCCCCAGCATGTGACACAGGTGAAGGCATCCCCACACCGAGTGAGAGCCAGCTGGGGTGGGTCACTGGTTCAACTAGAAGCCTCGGAGCGTTAGTCTGTAAAATAGGCCAGTGGAGTAAACCGAGAGATCTCGGAGAACCGTGCCTCGCTCCAGGGTTCTCCCAGGAGCACATATACTGCAGAAAGAGCTGCTGGCTCTTTGGGCCCCTGTCTGGCATGGATTTTGTGTCATTAACTAGTGCCATCTCATCTCCAGTAGAACTCTGAGAATACCGTGGTGATGAAAGTCAGACTGGAATCTATTTGGGACTCTCTCTGGGTGTTAGATATTTGATAACTGTCTATATAGAAAGAATTCATCCTCTTTTTTTTTTTTTCTCCTGCCATTCCCTCTACCTACCGAACGCTTCCAATCTAGTGGGTCCCAAGAACAGACATATCTGGGGGTCTTGGACTTCTCCTGACTGTATTAGAGACCCTCAGATATCCAAGAACCAACACACATGTTAGGGTGGCTCTGGACCCTGACTCTGGCATTGACCTCCCTGGGGAAGCTCCGGACCAGAGCAGGAATAGATGTGCTAGGCAGACACACAGCTCTGGGACTGCCCGTGTGGAAGGGATGAGTCGGGAGAAGGTAGATCATTTCTGATGCTGTTGTTGCCAAGACAACAGAGCATCTTACTTCAAAGGATGCAGTGTTCCAATTGCCAGCCAAAGTTTAGTCAATACCTCAATTAAGCTTGTCTTCCTAAATGGCTGGAAAGGGGTCCTGATGTATGTATTTGTCATGTTTTTACCATTTCTCAGTTCGTTCTTGTTTGTGTCTCTTCAACTAGTCTACCGTGTAATGCCGTTTGTCATGGTTTAGTGATACACTTCTCACTTACAGCGATCGCCTCATTAATATATAGAAAGATAACTCCTCCGGAAGTAGGTTACTAAGAGGCCATCCATCTCGTGTCTTTTCCCACTGATGTAAAACAGTGTATTTACTGCCGGAAACATTCACTCAGACGCTGCTGAGTTAGAGTCAACCTCGTAGGACCTAGAAGTAGTAAATGTTTCATTCGACAGATTTTCCCTTAAAAATGAAAGAGGCAGATGCCAGGTATGGAAAGAGTGTGAAAGGAAACAGACATGGAACATTTCAGTGTGAGATTCCTCCTCCACAGTGGTCTGTGGGTGACATATGGCGGTTTTACCCACGCGAGGTAAGCCAATAGCAGACAGAAAAGCATTTCAATGCTAATTAAGTAAGCCTGGAAGTAATTACCCAAGTGTACACTGAAACATTGCCTTTTGAAAATGGACAAAATATTTGATTTTTCTCCCCCTTTTTTTTTTTAGCCTACAACTATAGTAGTGCTAGAATGGTTTTTGCTTTTAAATATCACTTTTTACATTTCTCTAAGCAAATGGAGAAAGCATATTTAAAAAAAAAATTTTTTTAACTTTTAAGGGAGATTGCCTCAATTTGCAGTATCCTCTTTTATGTAGCTGTGACAAGATGCCTGTAACCTTCAGAAGCATGCCCACTTTGTATCGACTCATTGCATGACTTTAAAAATCACACGAAGGTGGCCTTGTTCCTGTAACTCCTAATAACAAGCTATTTCCTATAAATTGGTGTTGGAATCACAGTGACATCTCCTCATGTCTTGTTGGTGACATTGAACCAGTCACTCCCAGAGAGGGCCAGGATACCTCTGGATGTTGGGTGTAGGCAGGGTCGAGATGCCAGATCACAGTTTTCTTCATGGAGGAAGGACAGATCGGAGTGGATGGAAACGTCCCTGGGGCCACCGTTTCCCAAGGCAGAGAATGTCCAATTTAGGTCAACGCAGCCGTCACAGCTGTCTCTCTGTCCGGCTCGATGCTCTCGCTGAGTGTTCCGGCTCTCCCAGGAACGGACCCAGGCGCTTGGAAAGTGGAGTATGTTCTCATAATTGACTCTATCAAGGCCCACAGCTGGGCCCTGGGACTATCCAGAAAATAGTCAAAGGGCCAGACTCACCCTCACACACTCAGCTACAAAAAAAAAAAAAAAAAAATTAAAAATCATAAACTCTGAGTTCTCACCTAGCTGGAGTTTCAGAAAAATAAGAAGCTAAATACCGGTTAAAGTAGATCTCTCTCTCATGAATTTAGGAACCCAAATTTGCTTTCCTGATCAACTTCACAAGGTTTGTTCAGACATGGGAATCAGCTTCAGTTAACTAATTCAGCAGATTCAAGAGAATTCTTTTTTACCAGTGCTATCCCCCCCCCCTTTCTTTAGAAGTTTTATTCAAGTAAAAAGATCCCATGTCTGGAAGTTGGAGGGAGTTCTTTCTGCACTTTTATGCAAACAGCAGATTGGGCTCCATTGCTGGAGCTCGTGACCCAGGCTCAGACCTCCGCTTTGCCAGAGAAGTGATGGGTGACGGGTGACGAGCTCCTGGTGCAGCTAACAGTCTCAGGCCCACCTTCTCCCATCTCCTTAGGCGAAGAGTGCGACATTGACATAAACGAATGTGACAGTAACCCCTGCCATCACGCCGGCACCTGCCTGGACCAGCCCAATGGATACACCTGCCACTGCCCCCACGGCTGGGTCGGAGCCAACTGTGAGATCCGTAAGTATGTCGGCCTCTGGGCCGCTGTTATCCGGCCTCCCGTTCCCGTTCACCAGGAAGGGGGTGGCTGACCCTGCCTCCGCAGTCTGCCCCTCCCACCTGGCCCGAGTCTGTGTCCAGCCTTTCCAGGGGACGGGACGGGGACGGGGACGGGGATGGGAATGTGCGGCTGTCATCCAGAGGTCAGCGCTGCTCCTGCCGCCAAAAATGTGCTCGATCGAGACGCACTTGCGTCGGAGCCCAGAAGAGAGTCTCTGTGTTGAAAACGTAAAAAAACAAAACGAAACGAAACGAAAAACTGCACCAAATGTAAATTCACTCTGCATTCAGGTCTCCAAGTGTCTTCAAACGTGTTAGGTTTCATCAGCTGTCTGGGGCAAGGTCCAGGGAGGGTGAGCGGGAAAGACAATCTGAAAACCAGGTTGAGCTGCTCAGAGCTAAGCATTCTCTCGGGACAGCTGACGGGCGTTGGCAAGTGTCACCATCCAGATTTTACACATTCAAATAACGTATCTACTGAGATTGAGGTGCAAATGAGAACTGACAAGGGATTGGGTTTTCCATTGTTTTGCAAAAGCCTAAAAATTCAACTTTGAAAGATGCTTTCTTCTTATTTAAATTAGGGCAGTTGGGTCTTTCATAGAAGTTCCCTCTTGGGGCCTCCCCTCCCCCTTCCCCATCATCAGGTAAAGACAGCTGCTCTGCTGCCTGAGTTTGGAAGGGGGCAGATTCTTACGCGGAGCTGTCTCTGTCTCGGAGCAGGCCTGCCGGCTGCCTGGAGTCCTCCATGCTGTGTTTCAAGGGAAGCACCCCCCCCCCCTGCTGGTCCACACCTTCTCCACCTTGAACTTGACCGCCAGTGAAGGTTCTATTCGGGCTCCTCCTTGCTCATACTTTGTCTTTGCTCTTGGCCTAGAGCTCAGAGGCAAAGAAGGTCATTATTTTTAGGCCTCTCCCTCAACCTTCCCAAATGTTCTCAACAGAACAGTCTTAGAACCTACTGTCCTTGCTGAAGATGGATGAGAAATACGCTCTTGTTGGAGAAAGAGACAGAAAGGGATTCCAGCAGTAAAAATGCTGAGGGCTGAGGGCTGAGGGCTGTGACTGGGGTAGGATGTGAAGACTGAAGTAGCAGGAGGAGGCTAAGTCCAGTCTGGTGGGCTCTTGGCTGGAAGGGGTCCCAGACCCGCGTCCGCAGGACTCTGCCTCTCACCCGGGCCGTGGTGCTCACTGTGTGGCCACACCTCGTTGGGCTGAGCCTCAGTGTGCTTAATCCACAAAATGGAATCTGATTGCATTCTGAAATTTGTTAATTCTAGGAAATGACAAATTTTGTACCATGGGGCAGAATCATATCTACTTACAGCATTTAGATTTTAATTATAAAGATAACTCTAGTATATAGGAGAGTGTGGATAAGAAGTCTGGAACACCTGGGATGCTTTCAGGAAATTTTGAAGCAAAATCCTATAATTATATATAAAAAAAAATCTAAATTTCATTTTCTCCCAGTGACGATAATATAGGCAAAACATGCACAAGTAATAAAAAGGATCGAGGTTGGCTTCATATTCTAGCTCTATTATGTGGTAGCCATGTGACTTACTCGTACAGACAAATTTACCTCTTGGGAGCTTGTAAAGCCAGTAGCCACAGCCACCATCACAGCCACCTGGCCCGTGTAGGTTCGCATTTGATTCAGACAGACGGTAATGAAACAAGGGAGCCAAGAACTGGTGGGCTGTTGGCTTTAATCAAACTAGCTCGCTCTCGGCAGGCAAGAAATATACACAGTGGGAAAACACTTTGTAAAGCCAGAAGCCACGGCCACTATCACAGCCGCCTGGCCCATGCAGGTTCGCATTGGATTCGGACAGTCAGTAAAGAAACAACGGAGCCAAGAACTGGTGGGCCATTACCTTTAATCCTAGCTTGCACCCAGCGAGCAAGTAAAAACACACACTGGGCTCCAAAACCCACTCACATTCAGTGCTCACAAAGCTACTGACTTATCCGAGTTTCCTAGAATCAAAGGTTTCTAGCTCACCAGACTTACTCACCTCTGTTCCCCATCTCCTTCCTTCTCCCTGCACAAACTGCACAAACTGGCTTCTCACTCAACACTCCGTCATCTTGGCTGCTTCTCCTGGCCTCCTCCACGTGGCCTTTCTGTGCTCTCTGCTGTGATCTCTCTGCTCTCTCATGCAAATCTCAGGAACCGAGAGAGCAAGCTCCTGTTCTGCCCCTATTTTATAGTGTAGAAATCCAAACCTTTAATCCAATATACAAAATAGGGAAGTCTCTAATACAAAGTCACTTATCTGAGGCATGACGGGATTGTACCACCCCACATCAAAAAGGGTGGGAAAGGCTCAATCCCAAAACCAAGCCCCAGGCTACAAGGATTCTGCCTGCCTACAGCCCGCCCCCAACACACATTAATATCACCTGGGCGATGGCCTCCATGTGGGCAGCGCCATCTTTAACAAAGTGAGCATAATATATTTTATCTGCCCAACACACTTCCCTTTCCATTCAGGGCTCCCAAAGCCACTGACTCATCCGAGTATTCCTAGAATCAAAGGTTTTTACCTCACCAGCTGTAAAGCCAGGAGCCAAGGCCAGGGCCACTATCAGAGGAGCCCAGCCCATGCAGGTTCGCATTGGATTCGGACAGTCGGTAAAGAAACCATGGAGCCAAAAACTGGTGGGCCATAGTCTTTAATCTAGCTTGCACCCGGCGGGCAAGTAAAAATACACACTGGGCTCCAAAACCCAGTCACATTCAGTGCTCACAAAGCTACTGATTTATCCGAGTTTCCTAGAATCAAAGGTTTCTAGCTCAACAGCCTTATTCTCCTCAGTTCCCCATTTCCTTCTTTATCCCAGATACAAACTCTGTACAAACTGGCATCTCACTCAGCACTCTGCCATCTTGGCTGCTTTTCCTGGCCTTCTCCACGTGGCCTCCTCCCGCTGCTGGCTCTATTCTCTCTGCTCTCTCATGCTAACCTCAGGAACCAAGAGCCCAAACTCCCGCTCCGTTCCCATTTTATAGTGTAGAAATCCAAACCCTTAATCCAATATACATAATGGGGAAGTCTCTAATACAAAATCACTTCTATGAGGCATGATAGGATTGTACCACCTCACACCAAAAAGGGTGGGACAGGCTTAATCCCAAAACCAAGCCTCAGGCTACAACAATTCTCAACACACATTAATATCACCTGGGCAACGGCCTCTTTAACAAAGTGAGCATAATACATTTTATCTGCCCAACACCAGCCTTATTCACCTCTGTTCCCCATCTCCTCTCGGCACAAACTCTGCACAAACTGGCTTCTCCTTCAGCACTCCACCATCTTTGCTTCCTCTCCTCTGCAATGCTAATTTCAGGAACTGAGAGAGCAAGCCCCCCCCCCCCCCCCGCCTCATTTTATAGTGTAGAAATCCAAACCTTTAATCCAATATACAAACAAGGAAGTCTCTGATACAAAGTCACTTATCTGAGGCATAATGGGATTCCTTATGAGAGTGCACCACCCCACATTATGCAACAATCAAGGGTGTGGGGAAAAGCTTAGTTTTGAAAAGATCTTAGTATTAAAAGGGCAGGAAAGGCTTAGTCTCAAAACTAAGCCTTAGGCTATAATGACTTTGATGGCTTACAGCCTGTCTCCCACACCCAATGCAAACTATAAGAGAGCAAACCTATCTGTCATATTTACAAACTTATTTGACTGACACAGCTCGTTTTTCTCACTTGTAAAATGTGCTAGGAAGGTTGCTGCGAGGATTACGGAGGCAAGTGTGTGCCTATTTCTGCACTGAGTAAATGCTTGTTGCCCTTTCTCTCTAATTCTACACTAGGGTAGCTCTGACACTATGAACTATTTCTGGGGAGGGTCAGCCTTTGGCCATTGTAAGGCCGGCAGTATGACAACCGTCACTGCCAGGCAGGTGCAGGTTCCCATTAGATTCAGACAGACGGTAATGAAACTACGAAGCCAAAAGCTGGTGGGCCATGCCTTTATTCTAGCCTGTAACTGGCCGGCGAGTAAAAACAAACACACAGGGCACCAAAACCCACTCACATGTTCTCCGGTTCTACAACCAGGAGAATCTTTTTTAGTTTTTCCTAGAATCAAAGGCCCCCCACCAGCCTCAGCCCCGTCTGGTTCCCCATCTCCTTCTCTCTGCACAAACTCTGCAAAAACATAACCTCCTTCTTCCTCCTTCTTCTTCTTCTTAAAACTTTTTGGCACGAAAACCCCTCCTCCAGCACACATTAGCATAACAGAGCCCCTTCCCAAGCAGGAAGGTAATTAGCTGTTTCACCTGGCAGAGCAATTTATGTGGGCAGTGGCCATTTTTAACAAAGGGAGCATAAAAATCACATTTTACAAACTTATTTGCCCAACAGCCACTATCTTTTGAGATGACGCACAGGCAAGGCACAAGCCACCCAGAGCGGTTGAGGGCGATGGGGCCTGTCACATGTGTTGGTCCCCACTTGGGCTCTCTGCTTGCCTAGAAGAGCTCATTCTATTTGATGACCTCATCTGATGATCTCTCCATTAAGCCGATGTGTTAAAATAAATGTCATCAGAGATTAGGCTCTGCGGCTTCCAGTGTTGGGTGCTTCCCCCCCTTGGCCTGAGAGTAACAACAGAGAACATGCATGGGCGGTTTGCGGTGACCCGTCGCTGGAGCCGGTGGCCAGTGTCTGGAGAACTGGATCTAAATCAAATGGAAGGAATCCAAGGACCGGGAGTGTAAGCAGAGTCTGGCTTGTCAGTGGTCAGGGAAGGTAGAAGAGGCCTCCAGTCCTGTGTGAGCGCCAGGAGCCCAGGAGATCTCTCTCTAACCCTGAGCATCTGTGAGCTTCTGAAGAGGCCAGCAACCAGGAAGAGGGCGCCTGGATGGTACAAGTTCAGGTCCGCAGCTCTCAATAAGGAAGCCCAGATACAGACAGAGAAGAGAGGGGACCGGGGCCCGCACTGCTCTGTGGCCCAGACAGCTACTGAGTTGTGCAAGACAGTCAAGGAGCCTCCACGGGCCTGCTCTCTGCTTCCAGAGGCCACATCACCCACCTTCTTTCAGCCATGTGGTCCTGCTTTCTCTTCCTTGAGCGGGTCAAGTTTATTCCTGCCTTCAGGGTCTTTGTCTGTGCTGTCGCTCATGCCCGGAGCTTTCTTTCCTTGGAGTTTTTAGCACAGCCATCTTCTTCTCAGTAACCAGATCTCAGCTTGAGTTCACGCGCCTCCCGAACACTGAGCCCCCACGGCGAAGGGCACAGCGCGTGAAAATGAATCAACCTTCTCAGCCATCGCTGGAATTCTGCTACGGCAACAGGATTTACATGCAAACTAATACCATTTTAGTGGTTCCATTTCCGTGGCTACCTCCTGCGCCCGTGTTCACCCCGAGAGCAAATGTTTCCTAGAAATTTGCCCCACCCATTAGAGATACTCTGTTATCCCCAATCAGAAGTAAGTAGCAGAAATCAAGCAGACCATACAAATGGGTCAAAACCATCAGCAAAATTGACCCAGAACTACCCTAAAAGGATCACTTTAGGTGAGATAGCTTTGGTGTTTCACACATATTTTGAGACAAATGCAAACCCTAAATTCTGGAAATGAATCAAGCAACCCTGGTGAAATCTTAGTGCTCGGCCATTCATTCTTACAGCCTTGGGGCTGATCACAGTTTTTTTGTTTGTTTGTTTTTTGTTTTTAATAAAGTTTTTGCCTTCCTAGAGTTAAGGTCTAAAAATAAAAATTGCTTTAAATTTTTTACATCATCGTGTTTAGTATCATCTATGTAGGAGCTGTAAGGTTCATACAGTGAGAGTTACAGTCAGTCCTGCTGACTGACAGTAGGCCAGTTATATACACTGAACAGTTGAATCTATGATTAAACTACAGTATTAAATTACTGATATTATTCTGCAGGTGAGAAATCAGAGAATAGGCTACCTTGGATTTGTGCATTCAATCGGTGAAAATGTTAAATGGGAAAGCACTTTGGAAAACACAAAACCTCAAACAAATTGAGTTTAAACCAAAGCACAAATGATCCCTCAGACCCGTAAGTGTGACATTTTTCCTGAACAGTCCGTGTGCACGCGTTCCCGGTCGTGCACCTGCTGGGGCCGCTGAGATCATCCCATCCAGCATGTGCCCGTGCACGATTCTCCCGTGAGCCGTGCGGCAGCCAACAGAGGAACTGGTTCCCGCAGCGGGGCTCCCAGGATGCAGCGGGGCGATGACTTATGACGAGCGCTCCTGGACCGGGAGACGGCAGCTGCCGCCACCTGGTGCCGATAAATCTGCTGCCTCTCGGACCGAGTGTTGGGTTTAATCAGACCCAGCCCGGCTACCAGTCTGCTTAGCATGGAAAGCTGCCACATGCACATCTCAGAAAAGTTTTAGATGAGGGTAAGGTGGGAAAAGCAAAGGGTGAGGCGGGGTGGGGGTGGGAGAGGAAGCAGAGGTTTTAGAACGAATTTCGAGAAAGTTCTCCCAGAAGTCCAAACAGCTTGGAACACTCAGAGTTTTGGGAAGCAGACCAGATGGTCCGAAACGCAAGCAGCGTAGGCAGCTCATCAGGCCTGGGCAGCGTCGGAGCGCATCGCCCAGCGCGGTGCTGTTCCCGGTAGCGGCCGTGCGGTGGTGCGCTCCCCGCCTGTACGCGGTTACTGTGATGTGTGAGCTCTTTACGTGAGGTTATGCATCCACCATAGGGTTCCATAACTCCTGTGGCCCTCTGTAGCCATCAGATCTGAGTTCTGCACCGAGCTGGAGCCGGGAGCGGTCCTGGCTGCCTTTGTGTTGGTGCTAAACGGCTGTTGGAGCAGCCTCTGTGAGTGTTGGACTCCAGCCTACAACTGAATTGTTTCAGAGAATGTCAAAATACTTGGAAATCAAGTGAGTCACACTTCTCTTTCAGCCAGAAAAGTGAGTCGTCTCTCTCCATGTGCACCAGGTGACGCCAAGTGAAATGACGGCCGATTTGGGGATTGGGTCTTGGTTCTAGTTTTGCAAAAACACCTTCTCTCTTCCATCACGATCATTTCTTTGCAGCGGTTTCTGTGGGTCCATCTGCCTGTGTGTGAGTCGGCACAGACGGAGCCGTGAATGCACTCATGGTCCGCCTGACGTTTGCATGGGCTCTATGAGCTCAGGCCGGCTGGCTCAAAGGGCAACGCTAGGCTTCAGGGGCGCGTGTTGGTGGAAAACTCAGGCGTCAGGAGATCTGGGTGCAAACTCAGAAGTCGCTTTCATTGTCCCATTCTTCTCAAACTCTCAGGAACCATCCAGCCTTGGGGCATGGGCCATTTTCTCATTCTGCTTCTAAGAAAGGGGTCTGTGTGCTTGGATCCTTGTGGTCTTCTGCAGACTGCAACTTTTCAAAGTCAAGAATAGCTGACTCTTGGATTCCACGGTCACTACCGAAGATGTCGCTAAGATGAGGCTACGAGTGCCCAGAGGTTGCAGATACTCTCACCTAAAGTGCAGCAGCGAGAAGAGTCCTGAGGATCTCCTGGGAAGACAAGGCTTGTTCCCACCCACCCAGAGTCCCTCACGTGGAAGGGATGGCCCGGAGGTGGTGGAGCGAGCAGAGAAGGCATCCTCTTTCCGTACATGAATCAGCTTCTCTTTGGTCATGCCGAGTCCTTCTAAATTTTCATAGCTTTCTTTCCAATCCTGGCTGTGGTACCCAGGGCGTTCCATTTGCGTGCAGGTCTGTACGCAGAGCCTGTGTGACACTCTTGACCTGAGCCAGACACAAAGATGACGCTCCCTCCTTCCGTTTCCCCCACGCATGCAGGTTGCTGCTTTCTGGATGGGCACAGGACACTGCCCAGTAACCCTCAGGGCGTGTGCCTCCGAGGACCAGCCTCCTTCTCTTTACCCTTCTCTCTTCCATCACCCAGGTGCCCCTCCATAGGGGCCGCCCACCACGTGCCTGGTGGAGACTATTTTTTTTTTTTTTGTATTTTTCTGAAGCTGGAAACGGGGAGAGACAATCAGACAGACTCCCGCATGTGCCCAACCGGGATCCACCCGGCACGCCCACCAGGGGGTGATGCTCTGCCCCTCCGGGGCATTGCTCTGTCGCGACCAGAGCCACTCCAGCGCCTGGGGCAGAGGCCAAGGAGCCATCCCCAGCGCCCGGGCCATCTTTGCTCCAATGGAGCCTCGGCTGTGGGAGGGGAAGAGAAAGACAGAGAGGAAGGAGAGGGGGAGGGGTGGAGAAGCAGATGGGTGCTTCTCCTGTGTGCCCTGGCCAGGAATCGAACCCGGGACCCCTGCATGCCAGGCCGACGCTCTACCACTGAGCCAACCGACCAGGGCCTGACTATTTTTTTTTTTTTAATGTTCCCTAACTTCTGCTCTCAGCAAGCCCATGGGGTGTGCGTTGCCACTTTTATCCTCTAAGTGAAGGAACCGAGGCCCAGGGAGGGGAAGTAAAAGTTGTGGCCTGGACCGAAAGCAAGGTTGGTGTGACCCCAAGGCCCGCACTCCTTTTAGTAGTTACACGGGGAGGGAAAACCGTGGGTGCTTTTCTTTCAAATAATGTACTGCTTCTTTTTCATTATAAAAGGAATGCATTACTTAGAAAGAAAGCTGGAAAATACCTGAGGCATGTCAAGAAGGAAATGAGAATCACTCATACTCCTGCCTTCCAGAGATCACTGTTGTCAGCACATTGCTGCATGAGGCAGAGACTGGGAGCCTGGATCTAGACGTGCATGTGACAAATTTGCTCAGGAAGGGATATCAGTTTCCTAGGCCTCCTCTGTAAAGGGGGTTAAGTGGGGGGAGGATAATACATTTTTATGGTGGTTAGAAAAGATTAAATGAGATGTTTTTAAAGAGCTCAGTCCGTAGCGAGAAAACAACAGATGTTTATCCTTACTCTCACGCTGTTCTTCTGAGCGTTTCGGTGTGCAGACAGACACCGTAAGCTCACGGGTGCTCGTACTATACAGCCAGGTCCTGCCTGGCCACTTTCTTTAACTCTTTTGCTGGGTGATGAGCATCCCTCCATCTCTCGAAAACTTGAATATTTATGTTGTTTCCCACCTTTCTGCTCTCATAAATTGTGTTGTCTCTCGTGGGATGAAGAGGGAGAATGGGAGTGGGAACTCTAGCTATATCTGTAACATTTCATTTCTGAAAAAGGAAACGTTAAAAACCACTGAAGCAAAAATGGTAAAATATGTACATTTATTAACTCCACTGAGTACGTGAGTGTCTGGGCCTATTTTCTGAATGTTTGTCTAAATGTGTAAGAGTTGATAATTTAACACTTAAACATTATGATGCTAAGATGAGCATCTTTGTACACAGGGCTTTGTGCACTTCTGGGACTCATTCCCCAGCATGAATTCTAAGAATTGGAACCGTTGGTTACAAAAATACACCCTTTAGTGCACGTGAGGGTTGTATATCAATTTATACAGCTCCCGTTTCTGTTCCCTTGTCAACTGTGGTTATCAAAAATTTTAAATAATGTTTGGGAACTGATAAGAGGAATTGCATTGAAAAACAGTTGTGAAGCTAAACAACTTTCTCTATGTCTGTCTTTGGTGAATTCTTTTTCCATCCTTCGCTCATTTTTCTATGGCATGTCCGTGGTTTTCCTTAACGATGGGTGAGAGGACCTCATATATCTAGGATGTTAGCCCCGTCACTGGGAAGTCCACGGAAAAGAAACCTTCCCAGCGTGGATGGCCCCTCTATGCTAGGTTACCCATGCGAGGACAGGGAAGACCTTCCCGTGCCGAGGGCCAGCACTCATTCCCAGCCGTTTGCTTGTTTCTGCCCTCAGACCTCCAGTGGAAGTCTGGACACATGGCAGAGAGCCTCACCAACATGCCCCGGCACTCTCTCTACATCATCATCGGGGCCCTGTGCGTGGCCTTCATCCTCATGCTCATCATCCTCATCGTGGGCATCTGCCGCATCAGCCGCATCGAGTACCAGGGCTCCTCCAGGCCAGCCTACGAGGAGTTCTACAACTGCCGCAGCATCGACAGCGAGTTCAGCAACGCCATCGCCTCCATCCGGCACGCCAGGTGGGCACCGTGGGGGCGAGGGGCGGGAGGGAGAGGCTGCTCGCACATGTGCCCCCTGGGGACCGGGGCTCCGTTGTGAACCGGACTCTGCCCTGCGATGAGGATTTCACAGGGTAGAACCGAGGTGCAAGGCGCTGTTGAACCTGTGAAGTGTTGTTGGGGGACGGATAACAGGGCCGGTTTATCAGCAAAGCCCTCTTCATCCAGTGCTAGCCTTCTGTTTTCATTGGGCACGTTCACTCATTGGCTGTGTGTTGATCTGTGCTATAAATACCTGATTCTTCATCACTGCATAAGAAACCTTTTTAGATGATTTCTTTCTGCGGTGTCGTTGGGCTTTGTTGCTCTTCAAACAGTCAGCGCAGATATAAATTATTCCATTTGATTTAAGGGCTTCTTTTAAAATGAAGAACAGCTATCCTTTTGCCGCTGGAGTTTGTCTGATATAAAACAGTGTCTTTTTCTGGAGAAAAGACTCAGAGAGGGACAAGGGGCGAGTGTGGTACCACAGGAGAGCGTGAGTTCGGTGTCTGATCTGAGGTACTTCACTGAGCCCAGCTACTCCACTGCCTGACACTGGAGTTGAGATTATTTAACCTTCCACAATGCAGCTCCCTCAACTGTTAGAAGGAATAACTCTACCTCCTAGGAGAGTCAAGATCATCAAAGTAAGTTACAAAGAATAAAGGATTGTATAAACAGATTAACACCATCTTTACTTCTCTAATCTATCATAGCACTAAAAAAAAAAAATCCACTAAATCTATCATAACACTAAAAAAAAATCCACTAATCTAACATTATGTTGACTTTTACAAAGAGAACTTATTACAGAAATAATGGCGATATTATGGTTAAAGAACACCATCTTTTCTTTTAATTGGTAAAATAGACTAAAGCACACAATTCAGGAAGTCAGTGTGCTTCAGTAAAAAGCGGGCTGGGCTTGGTGTCTGATGACTGGGGCTCACGGGAACTCTTAGCTTCATTGATTCATAGATCATTGTATATTGATGCTGCTCAAGATATAAGCAGATCCAAGAGCTCAGAGCAGGGGTTGGGAACCTATGGCTTGTGAGCCAGATGTGGCTCTTTTGATGGCTGCATCTGGCTCGCAGACAAATCTTTAATAAAAAAATAATAACGTTAAAAATATAAAACACTCTCATGTATTACAGTCCATTCATTTCCTACCGCTCATGTTCATGGTTGCGGGTGGCTGCAGCCAATCACAGCTGTCCTCTGGGACAGCACCAAATTTTTATTGGAAAATGCGTAACGTACACGGGTCATTGTATGGCTCTCATGGAATTACATTTTAAAATACGTGGCGTTCATGGCTCTCTCAGCCAAAAAGGTTGCCGACCCCTGGCTCAGAGGTTCAGAAAGCTTGCTTTCTTCAAACCCTCAAACGTAACCTTCAGATCTTACAGCAATCTTCCCACTCCAATGGAGGCAAAGCCAGACCCCGGCTTCCGGGAGGAGGAGCCAGAGGAAGATAGAAGTTAGGAGACACACAGCATCACCCCCAATGCCTCGGTGGGACAGGGCAGCTTCGCTGTGGGCCCAGCATGAGCCTTACTTCTACAGCTATGAGGGAGGAAAGGGTTCAGCCTTCTCCAAGTCACACCCGGCACAGCTGCCCATCACTGGCCTCTTCCTTTAAAAGTCAACTCGGCCACACAGCTTCCAGGAAGGCCTGAGACCAGTCCCTGCAAACCTCATCTTAATTGTTTATCTGACTCATTTTCCCACTAGCCTGTGAATCAAAAGCAGTGTTGTGTTTTTTTTTATTTACGGCTGCATCGTCAGTGGGTCCCGGCACATAGTAGACCTTTCTAAAATTGGAGGTCTCACTAAATTTTGGTCTGAAATGGATAGGTGATCATGGTTAGCGGTTGACAGAAGTCTACACCTGCCGGAAAGATTGGATCCATCCCTGAACCCCAGCGTGATGGGTGGTACCGGCCTGCTGGAGTCCCTGCAGTGTCCTGCCGTCACTGGATGAGAGACAGAGGATGTGGAAGGGAGAGGAGAATCGACATGTTCGCTTGTTCAGGAGTTCCCGGAGGGGTCTGGTTCACCAGGAAGGAGCAGAATCCGTGGTGCTATACTGGGGTGGACTAGGAAACCCGAGAGATCCGATTCCTCTGCCTGCCCCCTCCCCCCCTCCCCCCCCGCCAGGGATCTCTCTCTAAGGAAGATCCTTTTGTATTCAAGAGGGAGAAGATTTTATTTCAGCCTTAGAATAGTTTAAAATAGGTCCTTCTGGGCTTCCTGCTTATATAGGCCAGTGGGGATATATTTACTAAATATTCTTGGAAGGAGAGGATAAACTTTGAAAAGCATTTGCAAACCTGATTCTTATTTGATGCCGATTTTTATCAAAAATATTTACTGCAGAATTCCCGACCAACAAGTTCCTACATGCCCCAGTGACTGCAGATATAACCACTGACATTAAGCGCTACCTTCCCACAGACCGGAGGGGTTTGTTCAGTTACAACCTTGGGTTTCCACGGCACTTCTCTCTAGAGGCCGAGGCCGGGTCACTGGCTGGTTGGCCCCCTCTGCTTTCTTTTTCTAGAAATCTTAGAAGGGCGTCGACAAAACACAATGCTTCTGATATTACCCTCATCCTAGTTTTCGGCAGCGGCCTAGCCCTAATGTTGATTTCGTGATGGCCTGTCTCTCCGCGGCTAGCCGGGAGGGGACGCTGGACCCGAATGACGACGGCTCAGCAGCCACGCAGGACGTAAACCGAGTGGGTCCTCTGTGGCACTCACGAGGGACAGCGGAGGAAGTGGGTGGTGGCTCTGACGTCGGCAGTGGTGCTGGGGCTGGGTAGAGAAGGAGCCTCCCTCTCTCTTGTCCCATGAGTCATCTGTCCTCTAGCCGCTTGGCTTACACTCAGGCTGGAGAGAGTGTGTGACGGACTGGCCCGAGTGATGTCATGACTCTCCAGGTTCTAGAGCAGAGGTCACATCGGATTGCTCACTGCAGCTCGAAGTACCTGATCAAGGGGAGGGAGGGGGTGGTGGGGAAATAAAAGAGGGATGTCAAAGGACAGGACACAGTCACTTCTTTTTCTCAAATAGCATCTCCTGATTTGGGCCTTTCCCAAGGTCAGACCCACTTGACATGATCTGTGGTATTCAGTATCCTTTTTGCTGTTGACTTTCAGGGGAGAATGAACTGGAAGAACGTGCGCTCTGTGATCTGCCTTGTGCCTGGGTGCTTCTATGACCCAGGTTAACGTGGCCCAGGTATCTTTTGTAGCAGCAGAGGCATTACAGATGATCGTAACTGTGTTCCAATAAAACTTTATTTAAAAAAAAAACAGACAACAGGCTGCAGTTGGCTTGCAGGCTGTTGTGTTTTTAACCCCTGTTCTGCATTAGATTTTTCTATAGCTTCAGAATTCTTATACAATTAAGATAAATTACTATCACTGGTGGCATATTGTTCAACAACGTACCTAGCTATTTTATGAGAAATAGATTGTCCAAATATCGGCACCTTAAAGTACCCTCTGAGATGTTCAGACTTGGGAGAAAGCATTAAGACCCAATCGGCTTCTCCACTGGTGCCTCTTCTCCAAGTCTCAGACTATCCAGGCGTCACTCAATTTAAGGTGCCCAGACCTCCGGCGGGACACATTTATGTGCGCACACTCCCAGACCTCCCGTGAGGCTTCCCGTTTTAGACGTGGTACTCTGGAAGGCTTTTTAATGTTGCAGCGCTAACTGTGGTTTCTCGGGGGTGGAATGCCCTCGCTCTCTGGCTCTGCCTTGTTCCTGGCGCCCGTCGGGCGTGGCTCACATCTCTGTGCTCCTGAAGGCCAGGACATCTGAGGGTGCAAGTGACTGGGAATGCAAGATTGAAGACTACTTAGAGAGAAAAAGATCACAAGAAAAATGCAACGTTTCTCATTTCCCACTCGATTCTCCTTTTATCTCTGTGCGTGAGAAGACAGACGTTTCAAGACAGCAGAGGAAGATGTAGGGAGAGGAAGGGGGGGGACGAGATGTAAGCCCTCCCTTTCATCTCCCCCCTTACATGGCCAGTAAGCCCCTCGATGTCCTGGGGTGCTCATCCTAGCAACTTTTTTTTTTAATTTTTTTTTAAATTTTTTTGTATTTTTCTGAAGCTGGAAACGGGGAGAGACAGTCAGACAGATTCCTGCATGTGCCCAACCGGATCCACCCGGCACGACGCTCTGCCCACCAGGGGGCAATGCTCTGCCCCTCCAGGGCGTCGCTCTGCCCTGACCAGAGCCACTCCAGCGCCTGGGGCAGAGGCCAAGGAGCCATCCCCAGCGCCTGGGCCATCTTTGCTCCAATGGAGCCTTGGCTGCGGGAGGGGAAGAGAGAGACAGAGAGGAAGGAGGGGAGGGGGTGGAGAAGCAAATGGGCGCTTCTCCTATGTGCCCTGGCCGGGAATCAAACCCGGGTCCCCCGCACGCCAGGCCGACGCTCTACTGCTGAGCCAACCGGCCAGGGCCCATCCTAGCAACTTTAAAAACAGTTTTAGCTTCTTTTAAAATTTCTTTAAAAAAAAAATTTTTTTTTTCCCCGTTTGATTTGGGAGAGAGAGAAAGGGAGAGAGAGAAACATGAACTTGTTTCACTTAGGTGTTCCATTTAGTTGTGCACTCACTGATTGCTTCTCCTGTGTGCTCAGACCGGAGGTTGAACCTGCGACCTCTGGTGCGCTGGGTTGACACTTTATCCACCGAGCCACACTGTCAGGGCCAAAATTTCTTTTTTAATGGGCCCCATTGGACTTGAAAGAGCTAACAGATGTTGTCTAGAGAAGGCAGGAGGGTTGGTGTGTTAGTGTGGAAGACGGTTTAAATCCCACTGGCCTCTAGGGGCTCTCAAAGGTTAAGTGAGGCCTTGGGTGGGAAGGGACCACCCAGAAGGAGAACTGGCTTTATTATACTAATCACCGTCTTGACACTGGTGTTTCAGGAAGTCCTGAAATTAGAATTTGACACCCATGGCTTCTGCTTGTCAGTCCTGCTGTCAAGGAGATTTTGCAGTATACAAATCTGTGGGGACAGTGGCTTTGTGCTCAGAGGAGAAACAGTGGCAAGTGTCAGTGTGGGTGTTGGGGAGTAATAACAGGTGGGAGGGATTGGATGGCACATTTTGTGGACAAACGCTTTCTTTGAAGTGATTTCCCCCCTGGTCCCATCTCCTTGTCTTGGGACCCCAGATGACTGCTGAGCCTCCCCAGCCCTCCTGCCAGCCCACTGGCGAGGCTGTGTCTGTCCACGGCCCAGGGACGACCATCCTTCGCTCTGCATTCCAGGGCCCAGAGTGAATGTAATACAAACTTGCCACTCCAAATCTTAAGAGGCCTCAGAAGAAAAAAAACCACAAGAAACTGATACACATTCTTCTCAATCCCACTGGTGAGCAAGCTGTCATGCCTGACTGCTTTGCCAAGATTTAACCTGCGAGCTTCAACATTAATCTGGACTCTACGTTTTGTGAAGTCCGTTTCTTGCGTCCTGCACGGAAGACTAATATATCTTGCTCATTCAGTGTTACTGTGAGGAAGTCTTAAATTTCTGTACTCGCTAGAGAATATATATTTTTAGGGTATTTGTATAGTTCATTTGATTCTTGAATACAAGTTACTCTTGCCATTTGTCTTTAATGGGACTTTGAGATCCAACATACGTCTAACTGGAGTCCTCTCTCCCTGTGGTTTCAGGTTTGGAAAGAAATCCCGGCCTGCGATGTATGATGTGACCCCCATCACCTACGAGGATTACAGCCCTGACGACAAACCTTTGGTCACGCTGATTAAAACAAAAGATTTGTAATCATTTTGGGGGGGGGGGATTATTTTTCAAAAGGATGGGATACTACACTCGTTTAAATATTTTTAAGAAAATAAAAAAGCTTAAGAAATTTACAATGTTAGCTGCTCAAGAGTTTTCGGTAGACTATTAAAGAACTAATTTTTCTGCAGCTTTTAGTTGAAAAAAAAAACTTTAAAAATGGAATTTGAGAAGTCTGTAGATGACGTCTTAACGTCCTTGCTCTCTCTAAACCTTATGCTTCGACTAGTGTGTGGTCTTTTCATGGTAGACGCTATCGTGACCCCCCAGATCCATGTCTGGGGTGGTTCCAGAGTAAGTCTCATCGAGAAGAAGTTATCTATCTGACATGAGTGCTGGCTTTCTGAGTAGTGTTAGGAGACACGTAGAGTATGACGCATAGTAGAGTATCCTCGTTACATAAAAAGAAGTCTGAAATGTTTGTTTCGTGAAAAAAGAACCTAGTTATCTTTACTCTTCCTAACCTGAATGAAATTAGCCTTTGCCTTATCCTGTGCATGGGTAAGTAACTTATTTCTGCATTGTTTTTGTTGAACTTTGCAGAAACATTTCTTTGAGTTGGTTTTTGTCATTTTCGTAACAGTCGTCAAGCCGGGCCTTGAACACGTACATAATGGAAGGGCCCTCGTGAGGCAGATTATGATCGAATTGAATCAGTATTTTCTTTAAAAAGTCAAGTTTCTTTTTCTTTTTCTTTTTTTCTCTTTTATTGTGAGTAAATTAAATTTACATTGGAGTTGTTTGTTGCTAAGAGGTAGTAAATGTAAGAGGGTGCTGGTCCCTCCAGTAGTGAGTATTTCTCATAGTGCATCTTTATTTATACCCGGGACATTTTCGTGGCTGTGTTTGATTGATCTGTGCTTCTGATTATTGCTAATTTCAAAGAATATTGAATAAACGTTACCAAGTCAAGGAAGCCCTTGTCTCTTCGTTCTTTTTAAAACAATATAAGCCATTTGGGATTTGGTGCTGATGGTCACATAAACCATCCTGCTGTTTTTTTATACTTCACGTGTTCCAAGGAGAACATTTCCGTGGCTGCCGGAGTACTGCCTGGTCCTTCCAGAACTTTCTGGACCTCCTAACTGTCACTGAGCCATCCCCGCCTTCTCATAAACGTGAAGGCTGGAAAAAAGAACAAGAATCCTCACCTTCACGTTTGCGGCAGAATTTGCCAGTGAAACCCGGCCTGTGCACGCCTTGAGGCCCACTGGAGCCCCGCAGTGCTCCGAGGCGTGGTGGGCAGGGCACGGTGGCCTCAAGAAACATTGGACACGCCGCTCTCCCGTGGCGGGAAGTGGCAGGTGCCTTAGCAAACAGTGACCTGGTCCTTAGAAACCCCATAGCGGCCAGAGCCACCCTGGGCTTAATTCCATTTTGCATCTCAGTGCGGTGCTGAAGTTCTAGAAGAATCACTTTTAAAAAGAATCTTTTATCTTCTCGTGGCGGCATTTGGTAAGGCCAAGGGGGGAGCCCCGGAATCAGGTGCGGGGCGGGGGGGTTCAGGCAAAGAGAAGTATTTCAGACACTTTTCCTTTCTTCCCTCAGAACATCTGCCCCTGATCCTATGGATGACATCACGACCCACGCACTCTCTGATGATGGCATGATACAGTGCAAAATGCTAATATTTTTTGTTTAAGCATTAGGAAGTGGACCAGGAACAAGGGATGGGGCTGGTGGGTTGAGCATCCACGGGGATGCCCATGCTCACCTGCCTCTTCCTGTCAGAGACCGCTGGCTGTGTGCTGGGGAGGCCCCCGCCCGCAGGGGAGGCCCGGAAACACTGGTGCACATTGACCTCTGTTTTCCCACGGTCACCCCCTCACACCCAGAATGATGTCTGTGCTGATGTGTCTCTCTCTCTCTTTTTTATTGTTTTCATTTGGAAGCTGCTTAGATCACACGTTCTGAAATAATTTTCAGTCTCCCAAATTCTTAAATTCATTGTACGTGATGCCCCTCGAAGGATTTGTTTGGAAAACTTAACATTCTCTCAATCATAATTTGTTCTTTTAAAGTAAATTAATGGAGTCTACTATTGCAGGTGATGGGCAGACTTGTCTGGTTTCTGACAGTCAGAGAGCCAACACCAAAGGCATTGAAAAGTACTGGCTTATTCAGCTGGACATTCAACAATAACAAAAAGTGCACAAAAGGATTCTGACTCCTGAGTTCATGGCTTGTTTTGAACCAGACTTTCAGCTAATAATCAAACAAACAAATACTGAATTACACTTGGAAGAGCACGGTGGGGTGAGGGAAACAGTGCCCCCAGCAGCTCATTGGCAGAGCGGATCGCCATCTTGCTTTAACCATTCACTCGCCCACAACTTCAGACAAGTAGCTCTCTGGGCCCTCGCGTCATCATTCGGGAAAGGGGGACCATGACAGTACCTCCCTTGGAGGGGCATTGGGAGAATTAAAGGGCAGCCTGTATGTAAATCGCTAGCTCTCCTCCAGCACAATGAAGCATTCGCATGTTCACTATTATGGTTGCTCCCTTTGTTCTTACTTTAGGTATAGGCAGAATCACGAAGGAGGTTAATTGGCTCTCTTTGATGGTTAACGTCTGGGATCGCAGTGAGTGCATGGTGGACGGTGGATGAGTTACTGGTCCTCCTAAAGCGTGGAGCACTTTCTGTGGTCCCACTGCCCATATTACCACATGGCAGTAAGTGACTAAAACCGAAATGAAGCTGCCCCTTTTAATACGTGGGCACAATCTCTGCCACTCCCCATTCTCCTGCTGACATTAAAAGTCTGTGGGGGTTTTCCCCCTGTTTTATTGAGATATAATTGACATATATCACTGTGTGACTTTTAGGTATCTAGCGTAAAGGTTTGACTTATATGTATTATGAAATTGTTACCTCAGTAAGTTTAGCTAACACCCATCATCTCACAGATACAAGAAAAAGAAATAGAAAAAAAAAATGAAATTTCTCCTGGTAATGGGGGTTCTTAGGATTGACTGTGTTAATGTTCCTATCCATCACCAGTCGGTTGTAACTATAGACATCACACTGTACATCAGATCCCCAGTAATTATCATGTAGCTAACTGAACGTTTGCGCCTCTTGACCACCTTTCTCTAATTCTTCTGTCCTCCGCTCACCCACCTCTGGTAATCTCTCATCTGATCGTTTTCTCTTTGAGTTTTGCTTCCTTTCAGCGGTTCTCAACCTGTGGGTCGCGACCCCAGCGGGGTCGCCTAAAGCCATCGGAAAATACATAATGCATATCAGGTATTTACATTCCGAATCATAACTGTAGCAAAATTACAGTTATGAAGTAGCCAACCAAAATTATTTTTTGGTTTGGGGTCACCGCAACATGAGGAACTGTATTGCGGGGTCACGGCATTAGAAAGGTTGAGAACCACCGCTTTAGATTCTACATATGAGGTCATACGGTATGTGTCTTCCTCTTTCTAACGCATTTCACTCAGCCCTGTACCCTTAAATCCTATTCATGATGTCATAAATGACAGGATCTCCCCATTTGCTAATATGTATGTATGATATATATCACGACTCAACTTCTTTTTTTTGTATTTTTCTGAAGTTGGAAACGGGGAGAGACAGACAAACTCCCGCATGCGCCCGACCGGGATCCACCTGGCACGCCCCCAGGGGCGACGCTCTGCCCACCAGGGGGCAATGCTCTACCCCTCCGGGGCATCGCTCTGCCGCAACCAGAGCCACTCTAGCGCCTGGGGCAGAGGCCAAAGAGCCATCCCCAGCGCCCGGGCCATCTTTGCTCCAATGGAGCCTTGGCTGCGGGAGGGGAAGAGAGAGACAGAGAGGAAGGAGGGGGGGGTGGAGAAGCAAATGGGCGCTTCTCCTGTGTGCCCTGGCCGGGAATCGAACCCGGGTCCCCCGCACGCCAGGCCGATGCTCTACCGCTGAGCTAACCGGCCAGGGCCACGACTCAACTTCTTTATCCATCCATCCATCAGCGGCCCCTGAGGGGGCTTGCACGCCCTGGCTGTTGCGGGCAGTGCTGCACAGAACACGGGAGCACAGCTCTCTTTTTGAGTGAGTGCTCTCCTTTCCGCCGGATGTGTCTGCAGGAGTGGAATGGCCGGTTCGCACGGTAGTTCTGTTTTTAGTTTTCGGAGGGCCTCCCATGCTGTTTCCATGGTGGCTGCCCCCGTTCACATTCCCACCAACAGGGGACGGGGTTCCTTCCCTTGTCGTCACACCCTGGCTGGCATGTGTTATCTCTTGTCATTTTGACGATGGCCATTCTAACAGGTGTGATTTCGGTTGGCATTTCCCTATTGACTAGTGAGGGGGAGCATTTTTTCATGTCCCCGTTGGCCATTCGAATATCTTCTTTGGAAAAATGTCTATTCAGGTCTTTTGCTCATTTAAAAAAAAAATGAATGCTCATTACTGCTTATAATCTTATTTGTCCAGCTATATTTGCTGCCGTTTCTTTTTGGGGAAAAAAGACTTTTCTGTAGCTATTCCGTCAAAATAGGTAAACGGGCGTTAACGGTGAGCCGGCTGTTTGTTTGAAGGAAAATGAGGGAGCACATAGTTCCTTGTGAAACTGAAAACTATCTGCACGTGTTTAATATGCAAAACATCTGCCTACTTGATGTAGTTAACGTTGTACTTCCTGGCCCCTGAGGATATTTGAGTTTGGGAGCCCAATCGGAATGGTGATTTTAAAAGTTAGTTTTTTGAAAGTGTATTATCTTCCAGTGAAGTGTCACACAGAAATGTGATATATAAATCAGTTTAAAATAAATGAAATCCTTTAATTACAACTGGTTGAGGGGGTCCTGGTCCCCAGCCCCCTTTGTGGTAGGCCCCCACCTGCCTACCACCCCCCACCCTAGTGATCGCTGAGGGAATGGGAGGAGCCATAAGCGTCCCACAGAGGAGGGTCTGAAAAGCAGGGGACTGGCTACTGTGTCCCCAAGACTCTCCATCAGGAAACCCGTCCATCTGTCAAACAAGTATGAGCAGAATGAGCCCCGAGCCCACGGGAGGGTGGTGCTGGCGACGACCAAAGTAGATGTCACTGTTAGCGGTGGGCCATGTGGATGTGCTATTTACCCTGTGGAGCTTGGGGGCTGGAAGGAAGGCAGAGATGAGAAGCCTGCCATTGCGGCAGCTTCTGATTATAGGGTGGTATGGCCAGTAGCCGCCGCCATTGTGGCCGTTCACTTGCAGACTCTCCTTGCTTCTGGGCAGACGGTAAAGAAACGGTGGAGCCGGAGAATGGTGGGCCATTCCTTTATTCAAGTCTCGCACCAGCCGACAAGCAAACACACACTCAGGGCTCCCAAAGCCACTGACACATTCTCCAGTTCCACAACCGGGAGAATCTTCTCTGGTTCCTCCTAGAGTCAGAGGCCCCCACCAGCCTCAGCAGAGCTTACAGAAGCCCCTCGCCTCTGGTTCCCCATCTGCACCCTTCTCCTTTCTTCAGTACCCTGCATTCTCTCTCTGCCAACATGGCTTCTTTCTCTGCAAAAGAGACTTCTCTCTCTTTCCCTGTCATCTTGGCTTCTCTCTCCTTCCTCCTCCTTCTTCTCTCCTTTTAAAACTTTTCTGACCGAAAACCTCTTTTCCAGCCCACATTAACATAACAATGGCCCTT
This sequence comes from Saccopteryx bilineata, assembly GCF_036850765.1. Taxonomy (NCBI): domain Eukaryota; kingdom Metazoa; phylum Chordata; class Mammalia; order Chiroptera; family Emballonuridae; genus Saccopteryx; species Saccopteryx bilineata. The sequence continues at coordinate 9,322,182 of NC_089494.1, forward strand.
CCTAAGCAGGAAGGTCATTAGCAATTTTACAGATCACATACCTGGCACTGCCCAGCGCCATCTTTAACAATAAAAGTGGGCATACTCAAAACCCCCACAAATTTTACAAACTCATTTGCCCAACAAGGACTCTGGGAGCTCCGAGCAGGGAGAACCTGGCAGATTTCTGCAGGTGCCGGGAAAGCTTCTTGGAAACATAACTTCTAACTCAGGACCCGAAGGAGGGGTAGGAATCACCCCACTGAAGGGAGGGGAATCTGTGTAAGGTCTCAAAGGTCGAGAGTGAGCACTTCGTAGGGACTGAAAAAATGTTGAGTCTGGGAAGAGCTTCCCGGTGCAAGGTCAGGGTGAGCACGCACCGCGCTAGGACCAGCAGTTTCCGCCCCAGGTACAAGCCCTAGAGGAGCAAAAGCACGTGCTCAAAACTTCTTGGACGAGAATGTTTCTTGCAGCTCCACCCATAGGAGTCTCCAGCACAACAGAAAACTGCTAAAACATGAAAAGGGAAGCACTGCTGAGATGTGCAGCAACAGGTCTGAATTTCTCAGGCATAAACGTTAAACCAAAATAAATAAATAAATAAATAAATAAATAAATAAATAAATAAATAAATAAAAGCATGACACAGCAGGGGGCGTAATGCACGATTCTGTCGGCATAAGATTTCAGATTGGGCACAACCAACGTCCGGTGCCGGAAGTCCAATTTTAGTCTATGTGCTGCCGAAGCAGGCACAGGTGCTGGAAATCCAACCAGCGGTGGGCTGTGGGCACACAGGAGGGGAGGATTGACCGGTAAGGGCCCTGAAGGACAATTCTGGAATGTGAAAAGAATCTATATCCTGATCTGAGTGACAGCGAGGAGAGAAGATGCATCTGTGAGAAGTCTTCAGACTACACACCCCAGATCTGTGCATTTTTACTGTATACAACTTTTTACAAAGTAACAGTTGGAACAGCGAAGGGCCTGAGTGGTTTCGGACCAGGGCAGGAAGAGAGCCAGGGTCCTGTATTGGTGGGCAGGGTGACCAGGACGCAGGGAGTCCAGCAGCAATGGAATCAGTCAGTGCCTTCGAACCCTCGGTTTCTGGGCGGAATGGCAGGCAGCCCCGTGGCTTTAGTAATGGAGGTTTTGCAAGAATGAATTTCCATACCTGCTATTAAAATTTTCTAATCCACAGATTAAAATTTAACCCACCGACACCTTCCCAGCCTGCTGTGTGGTGGGAGAGACCCACAGGCGACCAGTCTTTCTGCTGGCATATTTGAGAATCTCCAAATTGCTCAAGTGAGGGCTCACAAAATTGATATCTTTTTATTATTAAACTAGTCCATGTGGAAAATACTCTTTGGCCAAATTATATTTTAATAAGGTGATTTCCTGCTTTCCCAAGTCAAGAGGCCCCTTAGCAATTTGAAATTCTGATATTGTGGTTTCCTCATATTGGAAACAAGCCGCCCTTGCAGTCTTTCCGCAATGTGACCCCCGTGGGGAGTTCCAATTTGACTCATTATAGCAGGATCTTTCTTGCAGTGAGAAGGATATAAACCCTGTAAGGACCTGAAGGGCATAATACATACACAAAGTGGTCCCCAGATCAAGCTGAATTTTCAGCAGACCTACCCCAAAACACACACACACACACACACACACACACACACACACACACGCACATGGACACACACGCACACGCACAGATGCACATACAGAGACACAGACATTCTGTGGGGGAGTTGAGTTTAAAATCAATGAAAGAGACCAGGGTTTCTCAAGCTCTGTGCTGTTGATATTTTGGACTCGATCAGTCTTCCCAGTGGGGCCGTCCCGGGTGTTGTTGAATGTTTAACAGCACCCCTGGCCTCGACCCACTAGGTGCCAATAGCACTTCCCAGTTTGTGATAACCAGAAATGTCCCGAGACAGTGTCAAACATCCCCCGGGGAGCTAAGTCACTCCTGGTTGAGAACCACTGAACTAGACAATCTCTCATTCCTTTTGATGTCTTCCCATCTGTTCATCCATTCGTGCACTCATTCAATTCATTCCATCTGTTCCCGTGACAGACATCTTTACTGAGCACCCACCGTGTGTTACACAGGTAGTGTTTGCCAGCGCCTCCTCCTCACTCACTGGTTTCTCATGATTACTCCAGGGGTGGAGAGCCAGCAGTGTGCTATTATTCATTCTAAAGTGTTGAATTATGTATATGCCTTGCTTTTATTTTTTACTTTTTCATGATGTAGACCAGTAGTAGTCAACCTGGTCCCTACCGCCCACCAGAAAGCGTTCCAGCTTTCATGATGAGTGGTAGCGGAGCAACCAAAGTGTAAATAAAAAGATAGATTTAACTAGAGTAAGTTGTTTTATAAAGATTTATTCTGCCCAACTTAGCGAAAATCCGACATAAAGTACTTGGTAAGTAATTATTATTATATGCTTTAACTTGCTGTAACTCTGCTTTATAAATTTTATAAAGTAAAGTTACTTCCCTACTTTATAAATCAGCATTACTGTGGAACTGGTGGGCAGTTAGAAAATTTTACTGCTAACAGAAATACAAAAGTGGGCGGTAGGTATACAAAGGTTGACTACCCCTGATGTAGACTGATGAAAGGTTTTCTTTGTAAAAAGATGACTTGCACTCAGTATTTTGATAAAAACAGTATTTATGAATGCTAATGGTGTGCTGGCCTAGCTGCTAATCAGTTTATGCAGATGACTTCCTTTCATCCTCACAATAATAACCCAGTGAGGGTAAGGACTTTTATGACTGCCATTTTTCAGGGGAAGAAATGAAGTCCTAGAGAGTTTAAATGGCTTTCCAAGGTCCCACAGATTTTAAGACATAGCAACAGTTTTAAAACATGGAACCAAAGCTTCTGCTCATAATCACTATTTATCCATCCACCCAGCTACCCAGCCACCCAACCATCCATCTCGTCTGCCCATTTGCCGGTCCATCCATCCACCTACTCATCATTAATCCACCGGACCTTCACTCATTCACTCATTCAGCAGGTGTTTATTAAATGCCCCCTCTGTGCCAGCAAGCCTGCCCCTTATAGAAGAGGAGTGCCCTGGCAGAGCCGGGCCGGGAACTGCTCATCGTCTTGGATGCCGTGAGCTTTATCAAGGACGATGTTGTGTCTGTACCTCTTAACAGTAATGGCTGCGGGGAAGCTCCTTTCTGAGTCTCAGTTCAGAAGACAAAGAATAGGAGTTGGCTCTGAGCTTTGTGTCTGAGCGTGAGGCTTCCACGAGGACAGGGGAACGTTGGGTCTTGGCTGCTGTCTTCACCGTTGTCCTGCTGGGCCGCTCCTGGCTGCTGGCCCTGGGCCGTGTGGAAGGGGCAGGTGCTCCGAAGAAGGCCCTTGCACAGAGGCAGCCAAACTTCTCCCCCTGACTCAGGCTTCATGTTTCTGAGAGGCAAAGGGTGCTTGGAAAGTATTCTGTTGAACCCTCAGTTTGCAGATGACTGAGGCCCAGGGAGACGGGGAGCTGATTTCCCCAAGGTCAGTGGGACACCAGTGCTATTCAGAAGCAGAAGATGCATTCCTGTGGCTGGAAGGAAGGGCGGCACCTCTCCCGGCACACGGTACGCATATGTAGTAACTCCTTATTCCTCACGGGGCCCCGTCTCCGCGGACCGCCCGGAGGTCAGCTCAGTGCACGGAAGAGGCGGCAGTGTGGACAGAGATCAGGAGCAAAACTCAGGAGAGATTCCTTCACGGAACTCCGCTTGTTTCCTGCACGAACATGTCAGCACAGCTCACCTTCCGGGAGGAAGACGTACAAGTGCTTCGCTCTGAACCAGGGGATTAAGCACAGAGAGCTTTCAGCCCAGGAGAATGTTCACGTGGGTTGCCTTCCTTGCCTCAAATCAGGCAGCTGGGGACGTGATGTATATGCCCTGTGTTCTTTATATGAATTTTAAGGTGTGCCACAAATGAATGAATGTACCTTCCCTTTCAGATCATCTCAGATGCTAGTGATGAGGAACGATTACCTAACGGAACAGGACCTGCAATTCAGACAGCTGTAAAGGTGGACTTATCTTTTTGGGAGGCGGCGGGTAAAGTGAAGCATTAAGGTTGAGTTCATGGTGACCGTACACGTGGGTTGGTTGCTCTTCCAGTCCGTATTTTCAGGGTTCGGCGGGGTCCACCTTTCTTGAAAAGCTGCAGCGCTCTCGATCGCCTCCTGAAGGAATGGGTGATCGCCACGCCATTCCTTGCGGTACCATTACTTCTCTCCAAGGCAACCACCACTCAACACAGGCAGGACCAATTTCTAGCACTTTAATTCCGAGAAAGATTCATTTCTAGATGCATTGCTTCCAAGGCACCAAACAGCCTTCCTTTCTTTTAGCCCCTCGGCTCGGTGTAGATGCCCACTGGACTAGATGGGGTGGTCCTTCCGGGCGGGCACACCACCCTTGAAGCTCGTCCCACTTCTCGAAGGTAGCCGTTATTCATGGAGTGGTGACCCGGCACACTCTTTTCTGGGACTCTCCTCCCCATCACAGCTGGCTGGGTGAAGAGTGTCAGTGAGTTCTACCCAACACTCTCTTTCCCAATTCCTTTATTCCCTTATTCCAAAAGAGTGTGGGATTTGCATCAAATCAGAGTTTCCTGAGCTTGCTTGATCCTGGAAACCACTGCCAGGCCTGTGAAAATCACAGGCTCTCTGACCTTCTTCAGTGGAGAGTGAATCAACAAATACCTTTCCTGGGCCTGCTTTGGGCTCAACCTTGAGCCGTGTTCTAACAGCTTATGGTGAACATATTGGTTTAGGCCCATTGTTTTCAAGGAAGTTCTGGGTAGGAAGTGGGCAGAGGGTGTAGAATGTAGAAAATTCAAACACAGTAGTCTGTGTGCTCAAGGCTGGGCCTGCTCCATGAGGGCGGCCCGTGGGTCAGCTCCAAGTACGTGGATAAGGGCTTCTGCCTTGAGAGAGCAGGTAATAAAATAATTGATGCCAATTATTTCTGTGCCAGCCTTGACTGTCCTCCTTAAAACTATCTCTCATCTAGTTGTATGTTGCCCAATGATTGACACAAAAAGTAATGCTGAGAAATTCACCCTGGAGGGCGGGGGCTGGGGCCCTCGGGGCATTTTTAAAGGTTTTTCTCGCACTTGCAGGAAGCTTGCAAGGGCTTGAGACTAGACACAACAAACACGGAGACCTTTTTCAGCACGCCTGTGCATTTCAGTCTAGCTGTTAATGGAAAATAACCCCAATCTGCTGCTTCTGAGGACCTCAGTGTATAAACTGTATGTTAAATTTATTTGTATTAAAAATAGATTTTTCTGTTCCAGTTGTTCTCAGACTGAAATAACTAATTCAGATCCCTTTGTGGCAAAGATGTAGACCAAGAGAAACTGGCCTTGGGTTGGCCCCTCTTACACTTGTGGGGTTCCTCTCCGGTGACTGGGAGCTGGCTGACCGATCTGGAGACATGAGTAGGGGGCATCTGGCAAGCAGACTCTGTTCCATGTGTCTTCTCTGAGCCTTGCCCTGGAAATGGGTCTGATTTTAAGTTACTCGCTAAATAAACGGTTCTGGAAGCCACCGGACCGGCCTCCCTGCCTGCCTTTGCTCCACAGAGCGACGCACCACTGTCACCCTCCCTTCCAGGAAGAAGTGTCCTCCTTCCTGAGTGGCGATGAGAGGTGGACATGCTGTGTGTGTGCGCTGGGTCCCCAGGCATCCAGCAGGTCCCCAAGGAACCCCTCAAAAGAGGGGGCCCATTTTTCTTCTCATTAGCCACTTAGCTCGGCTTTGTTCAAATGACCGCATTCTTCAGGGAACTGACCTTCTCTTTTAGGATTCGTGTTATTAAGCTGCACTAATATGCTTACAAAAGGCCTCCTCTCCAAAGTCAAGATGTACACACCCTTCACCATGTGCAGTGCCTGAAATCTGTCAAAGGGGCCTTAACCTTTGTGTCCACCCAACACCTGTCTGTGGGACAGTCCCTCTGTTTCCCGGAGGGGTCTTTACCAGCTCTTTGTCAGCGAAAGTCCACTCTGCTTGGCTTATCTAAGGTTGCAAGGTTTTTCTCCATGCGAGTTTCCACTCCGGCAATAATGCAGGAAGGCTGAGTCACTGTGGGCGGTTTTATACTTTCATAGCATCCTGTGATTTGGTTTCACAGACCGTGCAGAATGCAGAAGCTTCTATTGGGCACTTCCCCTTCCTTTGGGTATTTCATTCTGTCCATCAAGGACAGGTCATGGTGATTGTCCTGGACTGTCATTTCCTGGCCATGTGCAGGGCTCATCACTTCCTCGGTCATCAGATTTCTTCTTTGCAAAAGGAGGAGGCTCTCAGAGCCCGTTTGGGACCTTGGGTTGTGGGATATGTTTTCTGTTCATTGTCCAAAGGTCCAGAAGTTCCCTGCTCATCGCCAGTTGATACACAAGTACTTTAAAAGAATTGCTTTCAACAAATATATTTTCCAACAGTATTTGTATTTTAACTGTTGAGTCGTTTTTCTATAAACTGCAGAGGATGTTAAACTTTACACAAACATTTTATTTTTCCCTTTGCGGCTTCTTCCACTGCCCATCCTCTTAGAATGTCCTTAGAGCACTAATAATATTTTTATTATACAAAAACCTTAGGCCAGCCCTGGCCAGTTGGCTCAGCAATAGAGCATCTGCCCAACATGTGGAAATCCTGGGTTCGATTCCCGGCCAGGGCACATAGGAGAAGTGCCCATCTGCTTCTCCACCCCTCCCCCTCTCCTTCCTCTCTGTCTCTCTCTTCCCCTCCCGCAGCCAAGGCTCCATTGGAGCAAAGTTGGCCCCAGGTGCTGAGGATGGCTCCATGGCCTCTGCCTCAGGCACTAGAATGGCTCCGGTTGCAGCATAGCAACGGCCCAGATGGGCAGAGCATCGCCCCCTGGTGGGCATGCCGGGTAGATCCCGGTTGGGCATATGTGGGAGTCTGACTGCCTCCCCACTTCTAACTTCCAGGAAAAAAGTTTAGGCCTTGGCAAGAGCCCAGTGGATAGAGCATTGTCCTGGCACAGCGAGGTTGTGGGTTTGATCCCCACTCAGGGTACATACAAGAAGCAACCAATGAGTGCACAACTAAGTGGAACAAGTTGATGCTTCTCTCTCTCTCTCTCTTCCTCTTTCACTTTTTCAAAACTCCAATGATCACCTATATACATAAACCTTCCTCAGTTTCACTGAGGATTTCCTTTGGCCAGGTCCCCAGACGTGGTCTTGCAGGTCCGTGAATGAAGGTCCCTGCAGTGGAGTTATTATCTCTTAAGGCGGAGGCTCTGTCCTACCATTTAGTAGTGCCATCCAGCGCAGGGTGCAGAATGTATCCGGAGCTCAAGAAGTGTCTGGCGAGGCACCCGCAAAGTAGCAAGAGGAGCCAGAGGGGACTCTGTGCCCCGCGGGACTCGGCGCCTGTCTCACAGGCCCTCCAGGAGCACCAGGGCCAGGGTGGCCCAGCGCCATGCGTGCCGAGCCTGGTGTCCAGATGGTCTCCTCGCCCACGGAGGCCTGTGGGTGGATGACTGCCAGATGAGTCACTGTGGCCACTCGGGACCTCCAGGGAGCTGGGGCAGCCTGACGAAATGGGCTCTCTGCCCCAGGAAGCATTTTGTGGATTTCAAGGATCAGAGGGGACTTTAGTGAGGAAATGAGATTTCATAGCCTTACCCTCAGGGGCGACACATGTCTTCAAGAGTTTCCTGGGCTAGCGTCGGTCGTGTTCGGAGCAGGACAGCAGCAGCGGCGCGGCGGAGGCCATCTGCGGCTCCCGGAGGGAGGCCAGGCGAAGGCTGATAGGTTGTGTGCGCCCCTGGTGGGCGGCTGAGATCGCAGCGCGTTGGCTGGAGACCCGGGCTGGCGAGGCCGCGGCCCGCTCCCTGGGCTGGGCGCCGGCATGCCGGGTGGAAGAGAGCCAGCGCCACCCGCCCCACCCACTTCCTTCACATGTGCTCTTTCCAAAGCCCCAGTCATCACTTTTCTCTCCCTGCGCCCACACATTGCTTGTCTTGGATGTGGGGTCTGTTTGAACGGGAGTTGGTCTTGGTTTGAATGATGCAGAACCAAGTCCCTTACTTTCCATGGGTACCATTTATGGGATAGGAGCCGGGAGCAAAATAGGAAAATGTGTGTCTGGAAGAACCATCTGCTCGGGCAGCTGTGGGGTCAGGTTGTAAGGACATTAGCACCCTCTACAAACTGGTACAGGACTCACTCTCCTAAGTTCATAGTTTGCAAATCTCGGGTGAGTCTGGGAGTTCTTGAGCTCTGGGAGGTCAGGCCTGTGGGGTCACTTCCCTCGACCACTCCTGCATGGCCGTGGCTGAAATCAAGCCACCAGCTGGAGGCTGCTGGCCCTAGGAGCTCCCCACCCCCACCACTGGTCAGCATCGCACCGGGCACACAGACCTCCCTGTCCCTGGGAGGACGCAGCTGGGCCCCGCGGCTGGTCTTTCTCCTTCCCTCATTTCAGTGTTAGCTGTCCTGAGCGGGGTACAGGGGTTTTGTGCCTTGCTGGTTTGGGTGCGTTTTAAATCCCGAGGGACTATTGCAGAAGTAGACAGCATGTTCTCCAGGTTTGGGAGACAAGTAACTGGCAGGAAGGAGTTTGCAGCCTAGAGCCTGTGCGTCACTTTTCAAAGGTGCAGAGCTGCTCCGGGTCCTGAGCGGAGGACATCGATGTTTATAAAAAGGGAGGCTCTTGCTGGGAGCGTTTCAGCCTTTGTCAGGGTTTAGTCCAGGCTCAGGCTCAACTATTTACTCCATGGGGAACCGGACGGAAGCGTGCTCTGTCTGGCACATTGTGAGCTGCACGCAGCAGAGCATCACACACCACTAATACCACTTGCTGCTCTCCTTTAGATAACATTAAATACACCTTGTTTCTGTCTTTGGAGAAAAATTGCAAAGTGTCAGGCTACAGCCCTGGTGATCCAAAAGATGCCACCACCTGGCCCCTGAATCCTGTCTGAGACGGGAGAACTTTGGGGTTGAGGATGACCAGTCTGTGCACAGAGCTGGACGCTTTGACCTTGACAGGTGCCCTTGCTGTCAAAGACTTTCCTTGAAGTCTGGCTTTCACACTGGGTGGCTTAATGTGGCCCAGTGAGATGCAGGATGTCTAGTCACATTTGAATTTAGATAAAGGATGAAGGCCTCTTTAGCATAAGTATGTCTTATGCAATGTTTGGAAACATACTGAAAAATGATTAGCTATCTGAAATTCAAAGTTCACTGGGCCCGCTGTGGTTTTGTTTGGCAGTTCTGACACTAAAGGTTCAACACCGAAATCGCCTGGGAGTTTTAGAAACTACTCTGATGTCTGGATCCCAACCCAAGCAAAATCTAAGCTAGTTGGTTTTGATTGGGCCTGAACGCTGGAGATTTCAACAGCTTCTCTACTGAATATGTATAAAGGCTTGAGAGCCACTGGGCTAAACAGAGAATCGGCTTTGCAAAGCTTCACGTACTTGGTCATCCTAAATATTTGGAGCCCTTTGTGACCTGCTTTTGTTAATCTGACACTGTGGGCTAGTCAGCCAGCTGCCTGCGCCCGTTGCCTCAGCTGTAGATGAGGGTGTGGAGCCAGGTTAGCGGCTGCCCTCAACCTTATCCATCCGAAGGCCCTTAAACGCAGAGCTCCGTGGGCTGTGTCCCGAAGGATCTAAAGCAGCCAGGCACAAGGCAAGGAAACGTTTCTGAGCTCTCATGATTGAATCCTAATGATTCCTGTGAATTTTGTGTTTTCCTTTTATGACGTATGTATGTGTCCCGATACAAAAATAGGTAATTGTTTCTGTTTTGTTTGTTTTTTTCTATACAATGTTCACATGAAATTGGCAACCAGGAAAGATGAACTCTTTTGTTTGTTTGTTTGTTTGTTTGTTTTAGTGAGAGGAGAGACACACTCTTGCATGCGCCCAGGGATCCACTCGACCCAGCATGCTGACTAGGGGGTGATGCTCTGCCCATCTGGGGCCCTCGCTCCATTGCAACTGGAGCCATTTTTTAGCACCTGAGGCGGAGGCCATGGAGCCATCCTCAGCACCTGGGGCCAACTCGCTCTAATCGAGCCATGGGAGGGTAGAAGAAGGGGGGGAAGGGGTGGAGAAGCAGATGGTCACCTTTCCTGTGTGTCCTGTCTGGGAATCAAACCTGGGACTTTCACACGAGGGGTTGACGCTCTACCACTGAGCCAACCGGCCAGGGCAAGGTGAACTCTTTATCCCACAGGGTCCTGGGCCTCCTGGCTCAGCAGTGAGGTCGCTCGCAGAAAGCAGAGCCGGGCAGGAGAACCCCAGAAGCTATGCTCCCCTGTGCTGTGGAGTTCGGCTCAATGATTTCATCTTCAGGCACAGGACTACTTTTCTGTACCCGGAGAAACACCGGGCTTGGTGTTCGGCCCACGTGAGCTCGACCGTCAGCCACGCCTCCTCCTTCTGGCCTAGGAGCGCAGTCGGTGAATGGGGCCGGCCTGACAATACCCCTCAGGTAGAAGCACGCCCACTCTTCCTCTGCAAGGGGCAAGGCGAACAAATCAGGGTGTTTCAGCTGTGGGATTCTGTGTAAGTAGTCAAAGGAATGTCTTCTGATTTTGGTGTTGACTTGGAAGTATGCTTCTTCTCCACAGTTAGCGAGGAAAGCAGATTATAGAATAATACAACCTGAACTGTAATTAGAAAGCTAGCGGGGTTTGACTGCGTTGGGGATGGGGAGACGATTACGTTTTCTGGACCCCAGTTTACCAGACTGGGTGTAGTGCCACCTGCACCAGCGGGTGCTGGTTGAATGCTGATGCGCAGGCTTGACCCCAGACCTTTCAGGTGGGATCTGTTACTTAACACGGGCCTCGGGTGGTTCCCACACACATCCCACTCCGGGAATCACTGCTCTAGCCCCTCTGGGTGGGTAAAAGTGCAAACATGACCATGTCCTTTTGTAGTATATGAATGAAATGAAGAAAAAATTTTGGAGCTGTGTTTGTAAGATGAATGATCTGTGTGATGTTTTTCTGTAACTGTTATTTTATTCCAAACAAGCTCCCCCCACCTTTGCTGTTACGCTGGGAGACCCAGCAGGAGGCAGGGCCTGAGTCAGCCTCATACTCTGGGTCCAGAAGCTTCTCTGACCCTTGTTGGTCTCAGTCCTCACACCACCCTGTGTCTGCACGTCCCTCCCACCGGTCCCCACAGCATCGGGACGGAGCGTGGCTGCAGAGGTGCAGATGTCACTCGGGGCCGCGGTGGCCGCGCACGGGGGCTCAGCTGCTGGCCCGGAGACCGGTCAGCTCTGCCACAAGCTGACTGGATTTGCTGAGTGGTAGAAAAGTCTGTGGAGTTCAGTCTGGTCTGGAAACTGGCTAGGCCAGGGAAATGCTACGGTTTTTTTGAACTGTAAATAACGTTGAACAGATCCCTTCTTCTAGTAGTTTCCAAAACAGTCTGTCCTAGCCTGCTCAGTGCCTTGAGGGAATTTTCAGTGGAAGACAAGCAAGGTTCTGTTGGTTTTGCTAATGGGATAAACAGTTCTCCTCTGACTTGCACACTGGTAGCAGCCCCCCTGGGCTCTCTCCCGGGGCATTCCAGCATCCTGTGAACTTCCTCTGAGAAGTGGCAGAGTGTGGGTAGGAAACCTGGTGAGCCCGAGCCTTCGGCAGGACCCTCCCCTTCAAGGAGAGAAGAGGATCTCCAAAGTGCATCACAGACGGTCACGAAAGGATCCTGGGGCTGTATCTTTTAAGCATCCCCCCGCCCCCCCGCGCCCGAAAGCCGACTCCAGACTCTCGTCCCAATGGCACATGTCATTTCCTGATCCTAGTGAGAAATGACCCAAAGAGAGAGAGAGAGATGCTGGGGTTTAATGGAGCGTTACTAGCTCACGGGTTCAAGTGTGCCCAAGTCTAATTAGCAGAGCGAAGGATAAATCTTGAACTCCACTGGGAGAGGACCGGTGGGCTGGATGACCTAGCCCGGGGCTGCTCCTGCTGGTCTGACAAAGATGAATGGGAGGACCAGTTCTGCTCCTGATGAGACCGAATGAGGTGATGTCTGCATTTTACTAAAGGTCATATGCAAACACTTCCCCCTTGCCAGCAACCAACGTGTAAACAGAACCACAGAGGAAACACAGATCCCAGGAATGACCAGTCTGTTGACACTTGGAAAACCAAATGGACCCCCACATTGACAGCCACCGCCATCCCTGATTCTGCAGTGTTTGTTTGGTTTTTAACCCCCTGGTTTCCGATCTGAATGGTCTCCATTTAAACCAAATGCTCGTGTAATATAAAAAGTTGTGTTTCTTTCCCCCATCCCTAACAAAGTAAATGTCTGTCGTCGTCCGGTGTGCGGCCTGGGAGCGAGCCAAGCTTTCTAAAGCGTGGGCAGAAAAACTAATGGAGGTCATCTCCCCATGGCGTGAATCGAGGGTCTGTGCCAAGAAGAGGGGCACCGAAACGAAGAAGGTGTCACTGGGGACATCTCCTGGCTCCGCATGGCATAGCTGCCGGGGTTTGGTTGGGACGTCAAGATGCTGGGCTAAATCTGGAAGATGCTAAAAATGAAATGAATTCTCTCATCGCCCATTACAGATGAGTTCCCAGACACCAAGGCCGTCCCCATGTCCGTGCACCGGCTGTCCTCTCATGACAGGGACACCCTGCTCCTTCCTCTGTGCCCCCTCCCCCACCCCGATTTGGCCACCTGTGTCTGAAAGGTTTGTGTTATCCTCAAGTGCTGCTCTCACCAGGGAGTGACAGTTAAAGAAAAAGTAGCCCAGCAAAAAACAAAATCTTGAGAGGCAATTTTAATCTTTGTTATAGACTGTTAAATAAAAAAGAAAAAAGACCTAAAGCTGAGTGTGATGGGAGTGGGGATAGTGACAAAAAAACAAAACAAAATATGTTTCTTTAACATTCCCTCTTGGTTCGTTTGTTAGTATCCTTCACTTGAATTTCATCTCCTCCCTCTGAGTCTCAGCCCCCCGGGCGGAAGCATTCCCGACACTTGGCCGGATGACCCCTGGAGGGCGCAGGCTCACGGGGCTCAGCATGGGAGCTGGGCTGCTGGGCTTCCGGCTCTACTTTTTCATTGAAAGCTCTGTGTTCCTTCGTTATCTGGTCTCTTTCTCCACCTATAAGACGGGGACAAAGTTTCACTGAGTTCATACATGTACTTAGAACGACACCTGGCACATAGGAAGGCCTAGGTATGGGTTTACTACTATCACTATTATTCATTGACACCCCCCCCCAATCTACTCTTTTCAACAGTTAGTAGTGTCTGCCCTCTCCAGATAAAACCCCTCAGCCACTCTGTCCTCCCATTCCCCTCCTCCTCCCTACTCTCCCTCTTCCTACGGGAGCAAGGATGGGGATGAGGAGGAAGGGAGGCCATGGATCCCGAGGTAGCAATATTTTTTCTCAGATACACCCACATGTGAAACTCCTATTCATCCTTTAAAACCCAGGCCTGGCCTTCTCTGTGGCCTCTATTAGTCCTGCAGTGAGAGCCCTTCCTTCTTCTTCCTGAACTGCCTCTGTACATCTTTCCACTACTCTACCCATTACCCAGAATTTCCAGTATTTGCTTGTCTTTCTATCCACTGAACTTGGATATTCCATTGAGCTCCGAACTCCTTTGAGGGGAGGAGCTTTGTCTTATCTGGCTTCCTATCACGAGCATAGTATGTGGTACGCAGAAGGATCTCAGTGAAGTTGGTGTTGAGTGAGATCCTTCATTGCTCAGAAAGGGGAAGTATTGTGGACTTTGGGAGGAGACTACAGTGGATGGAGTTGAAGAAGGTTATGGGCTGTCTTTCTCCCAGTCCAGAGGTGCAGGTTACATGGCATTGGTTCTCACTGGGAACGAAGGTACTGCAGCCTGCAACAATTATGCTCTGAAGGGACCCTTCCCCTGCACAAGAGATTAACACAGTACTCCTGAGAGTAAATAGGATAATTATCTCATGACATTTCTAAATGTCTGATACACTTGGCAGAGTGCCTGAGACAACATGGAAGTCGTTCCCTATTTATTTCTTGAAACGAATCTGACTCATTGCAAAACAATAACAAACCCATCACCTCCAACAGAAACCGTAAGCTGGGTAAGCAGTTAGTCTCCTCTGTGGCCCCTCTGAGATTATGAGCATTGAGATTTCCCATCCTTAACAGAGGCAGAAACTGTCCTCTCTGGCTGAATCTGCCTTTTAAGAAGACTGGACCTAGAGGCAAAGAGAGGACTCTTTGGAATCCCTGCTGTAAGAGAGCTAAGCTTTTAGTAAAAAATACAATTGGATACAGTCCTATGTGGAAGCGACACTTGAGTTCTCCCACAAATATTGTGTTGGGTGAAGGCAGTGCCCAGAGTGCAGACACAATGGAAGTGCTGGAAAAGGGTGGTGATGACCATGGGGCAGGGGAGCGTGGCCAGGGTCCCGGATGACAGAAGTGCTGTCGGTGCCGGGAGAAATCCCAGATCGTGCCCACGAGAAGGGCAAGAAGGAGGCGCCATCTGCAAAGGGCCCACCTAGCTGAGGAGTGAGGCCACGATTCTCATGGGCTCAGGTGGGAACGGTGTGATGTTCTTCTTGGTACTCAGGTACAAAAATACCACTTTTTTTTTTTCCCTGAATCAAATTTAGGCAATCTCGGGTCTCAGCCTTCTCCTTCAGCAACGTACAAAAAGCCCAGACTCACACAATTCTGACACCCCGAGGAAGAACGTGGGGTCTCTGGGGGCCTCTGAGCTACTCAAGAGAAAGGGCAAAAAGTCATCCGAGAGGGGGGAAGGGAGAGACCAGCACTCACCCGCCCCGCTGGTTTGACTTGCCCAAAGTCTCCCCGCAGACAAGAGACAGGGCCATGACACACACAGGCACTGCCAACCCGGGGCGTTTGCCCTCTGTCCTCCCTCACGTGCCAGAGCCACTCAGCCGGCTGGCGGCTCCCCCTGGGCTCCCGTGGGGAACTTGCTGAGTGCCCACGCGGCGATTGTGCAGTGCCAGCACTGGGCTGTGTGGGCAAGGCCACAAAAGCTGAAGAGCTAGGGCTCCCCCTCTCCAGGTCGCGTGCTCAGGGTTCAGAAACCACATAGGAAGTGAAACCACAGAACCATCTGCAAGTGAAAAAGTAAAGAAATCAGGAAGCCAGGAGGAGGAAGCATCAAAATGAACCCTGATCTGGGCACTGATGACGATGTGACCTAATGGTGAGAAGTCTGCATTCTATTAAGAGGCAAAAAGTTGTTTCAACATGCATTTCTTTTTTCTTTTTTCTTTTGGCAGAGAGAGTTAGAGGGACAGATAGGGACAGACAGACAGGAAGGGAGAGAGATGAGAAACATCAATACTTGGTTGCTGCTTCCTAGTTGTTCATTGATTGCTTTCTCATATGTGCCTTGATCGGGGGCTACAGCAGACCGAGAGACCCCTTGTTCCAGCCAGCAACCTTGTGCTCAAGCTGGTGAGCTTTTTGCTCAAACCAGATGAGCCCGCGCTCAAGCTGGTGACCTCGGGGTTTCGAACCTGGGTCCTCCACATCCCAGTCCGACGCTCTATCCACTGCACCACTGCCTGGTCAGGCCAACAACATGCATTTTTTGAATTGGCTTCTCGTGCCAAGTCCCATCAAGGTGCTGGAGAATTGATTAGTTAGCCTTCAAGTTCACTGCCTGGTCCAGGGGCTGTCTTGAACGTGTCCAGTGTACTCAGGGCAGTAAATGCAACCACAGACACCTGCACAAGGCACAGGAGCTCAGGAAAACCATGACCTCATAGCTCAAGTGGTCAGTAAAGTGTAGCTCACATGTTATCAGCCCTTTGAAATTAAAATAAAGTTGACTCCAGCTCCCAGCTCATGAAGAGGGGACAGCCAATGCCCTTTCCAATATTATCTGTTGATTTCCAGTCTTTTGGGCTCACAGTTCCTTCTGACTCTGAGAACATAACTAATGTCAGACTCACAAGATGACACGTGTCCCACTGTCTTTCCTCTGCTCCACTCTGACTCAGATAAAGATAAAGAACTCATCCTTTTTCTCCAAAAATACTTCACACAAGCTGGGGTCATGTTAAAAAAAAACCCAATAGCATGGAGTTGGGCGCTGAAAATGAGGACCCAGCCACCTCTGGTCAGAACTGACGGTGGCTGCAAAAATTTCGCGTGGTCACTGGTCCATCCCGGTTGCAGATCAGCTAGCTCCTCACACAAAGCAAATGTAGGCACGGCTGATTTTAATAAAGGAATGTGGACATGGGTTGTTCATTTAAGTGATTCATGATGGATTATTATACGGTCCTGCCCAGCTGTCTCCAGGCAGTCATTGGTCTGCTTTAGGCCATTCTAGCTTGGATCGACCTTCTCTTTGCTGGACAAAGGGGGACGTTCAGGATGTATTCTTTCATGCCTATGAATCTATTCCTAGAGATTTAACCTTTTTATTACTTTGTAAGAGTCCACTGAACAAATACACTGTGATTTGCATTCCCATTCACCTGCAAATGGACATTTGAGCCTTTCTTCTTTTTGACTGTTACAAAAGATACTAAGAACATATGTGTACGGCTTTGTGTGGAAAAATGTTTTTATTTCTCTTGAGCCAATATCCTGTAGAAGTGAGATGGTCAACTTGTACGGTGTGTACTTAACTTTATGAGAAGCTGCCAAACTGTTTTTGCAAAGAGATGGTACAATTTCCAACTCCCTCAGGAAATGCACAGACACCCTGCCTGCTCTGTTCCTCACCAAACTTTGCCGTTGTCACTTTTCCATTGTGGCATTTCTAGCGGGTATGCAGCTGGGCTGTCTTATTATTTTAATTTGACTAATAGTGTTGAACATCTTTTTCTGTGTTTCTGGGTCATTTGTATATTTTGTTTTGTGAAGTGTCTGATCAAATCTTTTGTTTCTTTTAAAAAACTGGGTTGCTTATCTTTTCATTATTATATGTCGAATTTCTTCACATATACTGGACACTAGTCCTTTGTCATTTACCTGTTTTACAAATATGTATATTTTCCCAGGCTGTGGTTCACCTTTTCATTTCTTAATGCTGTCTTTTGAGGAACACAAGTTTTTATTTTAGATATAATTTAATCATAAATTTTTTTCTTTTGTGAATTTAATGTTCTGTGTCCTATGTAAAATAAATAAATAAATAAATCCTTGCCTACCCCCAGATTATAAAGATTTTCTCCTGTGTTTCTTTCTCGATGTTTTAGCCTTTACATTTAGGTCTAGATTTTTATGATTGGGTTAAGTTTTGAAAGTAGTATAAAGTAGGAGCCAAGGTTCATGTTTTCACAAACAAATATGCAGTACCAATTGTTACAAAGAAAATTCTTTTGAATAGCCTTGATATCTTTGCCAAAAATCAGCTACGAGTGTGTTTTTTCTGGACTCTATTCTGTTCCATTGATCTATATGCCCATCCTTACACTGATACCACACTTTATCACATAGCTTATTACTGTTTTGAAAGCAGATAGTGTGAGTTCTACAACTTTTTAAAAAAACAATATTATGAACATTATGTTATAAATGCAATTCTAGGTCCTTCTATTTCAGAATCTGCTTGTAAATTTCTCAAAGCAAAAGTTTTATGAGATTTTGATTGGCATTTCATTAAATATATAAATCAATTTGAGGAGAAATGGTATCGTAACAATACTGAATCTTCAAATTCATAAACATGGTATATTTCTCCATTTTTTAAAGGTTTTCTTTAATTCCCCCCAGCAATGTTATGCAGTTTTTACAGTAGAAGACTTCTATATGTTTTTACTAAAGTTGCCCATAATTATTTTATGTTTTGATTGTTCTGTATATTTAAAAATTTTTTCAACTATTTGTTGTGATTATATAGAAAGATAATTGTTTTTATATAAATTTTATGCTGCACTGTTACTAAATTTGCTTTTTCTAATAGCTTTCCTAAATATTTGTTAAAATTTTTCATACAGTAATTCTGTCATAATTTCATCTAAATTTCTGATATAAAGTTCATAATATTATTAGTACTTTTATTATTATTTATTATCCTTTTAACATTTGCAGAATTTAGAATGATGGCCCCTTTTTTATTCATGCTATTAGTCATCTGTATTTCTTTTCCCTTTTTCGATCTGGCACTCTGCTCCTTAAAATGCAATTCACAGAAGCATGAATTAGATCCCCTATAGATTTATTAGAAATGAACATTCTGCCCCCCCTTCCCCGCCCTACAGACCAGCTGCCTTAAGAGTTCTGGGGTCGGAGTCCAGCAGTCAGTGCTTTAACAAACACGCCTGGTGATTCTAACGCACGCTAAGGTTTAGAGAACCACTGCTTTCGGTGGAAGTTTATCAGTTGCCTTGATCTGAACATTTTTCTTTGTTTAATTGAATTTCTGTATCATGTGTCCATTTTCTATTTCATTGGCTTCATCTTTAATCTTTATTATTTCTCTCTGCGTGTGCTTAGTTTGCTCTTCTGTTTCTATTTTCTTTTCTTTTTTTTTTCTTTTTCATTTTTTTCTGAAGCTGGAAACAGGGAGAGACAGTCAGACAGACTCCCGCATGCGCCCGACCGGGATCCACCCGGCACGCCCACCAGGGGGCGACGCTCTGCCCACCAGGGGGCGATGCTCTGCCCATCCTGGGCGTCGCCATGTTGCGACCAGAGCCACTCCAGCGCCTGGGGCAGAGGCCACAGAGCCATCCCCAGCGCCCGGGCCATCTTTCCTCCAATGGAGCCTTGGCTGCGGGAGGGGACGAGAGAGACAGAGAGGAAAGCGCGGCGGAGGGGTGGAGAAGCAAATGGGCGCTTCTCCTGTGTGCCCTGGCCGGGAATCGAAGCCGGGTCCTCCGCACGCTAGGCCGACGCTCTACCTCTGAGCCAACCGGCCAGGGCTGTTTCTATTTTCTTAAGTTGTTAGCTAAGATATTTAACTTTAGGTCTCTGTCTCTTTAAGTGTAAACACGTAAAGCTATCAATTTCATTCTAAGCACTGTTTGGAGTATATTTCAAAGTATTTTATGTATTTTGTTCAAATATTTATTTAATTAAAAAATTTTTTTATAAGTTAATTTATTTTTTTTCTTTGGCCTGAATATTATTTAATTTTCATAAATTTTGAGATTAGCTTTCAGAAAAATCTTTGGTATTGATTTCTAATTTAAGTCTTTTGTGGTCAGATAATATGACTTCAGTTCTTTTAAATTTGTTTGGAATTTTTGAATGATTCAGCATATGATCTATATTGGTAAATTTTCCTTAGGCTGTGGAAGAGAGTGTGTATTCACTGTCCCTAGATGGAGTGTTCTATAAATGTCAGTTAGGTCAAGCTGCTTGATAAGATCGTGCATTTAGACTTTCTGCTTCCTTACTCTTTCAGTTCTTAAGAGAGCAGTATTGAAATTGTAGACTTTAACTGTCGATTTATCTATTTTTATGTCAGTTTGTGCTTTATTTTAAATCTGTTTAATTAGGTGTATACACTATTAAGATTATTATATCTGTTTGACACATTGAATCTGTTTATCATTATGAAACTATTCTTCCTCCTGATAATATTCTTTATTCTATAGCCTACTTTGTCTATTGTTTATATAGTCATGCTACCTTCATCTTTATTAGTGTTTTCATTTTATATTTATGTCCATCATTTTACTTTTACTTTTCTGTATAATTATAGTTTAAGTCAAGTTCTAGATGGTATATGTTTGGGTCTTGCTTTTTTATCTGACAATCTACCCCTAAATTGAAGCGTTTCAATCATTCATATTTTATGTAATTATCAATAAGATTGTACTGCTCTTTGCCATCTTCCTATTTGTTTTAAACCTTATTATTTTACATTTTTGTCTATTTCCTGTTTTCTTTTAATTATTCTTTGCATTCCATTTAGTTCTCTCCATTGGCTTATACTTCTTTGTTTTATTTTTAGGTTTATCATATGCTTTTAAAAAAGTGCCTTGAAGTATGTTACATCGCTTTACTTCATGAAAGTCACACCAATACATTTCTGATCTTTGCTTCACATGCTTTATGCTGTTGTCATAAATTTTGCTTCAAATGCTTAAAGACCCCCAAATCACATAAATGATCCTTGAAAGCATTGAAAAATGAGAAAGTTTTATTTACATATATATATATAGTTCCCATTTGTGACCCTCCTCAGTGCTCTGTGTAGTTCCAAGTTTCTATCAGGTTTCAAAGGGGGTGGTTTTAACAGCAGGTCTTTGGGATGGAGCGGTGAAAATGGGGATGAAAGAGATTTGGGGTAACCGATCCTAGAAGGCCTCTAAAGACTTCAGACTTTCCCTGGTAGCAATTCAGGTTACACGCTCAAATCTGGATTACAGGACGATCACAAACAGTTATGTGAGGAGCTTGAGAGCACGCAGCTGTCTGTTGCAATAAATCAGGTGACACTGCAGTAAATCAGAGACAGTGATGGAGACCCGGAGTGATGTCACCTCCGTGGGGATGCAGAAGAGAGGACTCACCCAAGAGACAGGCGGGAGCTAAAATCGATGGCACTGGTGGATGACTTGATGTTGGAGGAGAGGCGCATGGAGAGGTATGAGACCGCTTCCAGGTTTCTAGCTTGGGTGACCCAGCTGATGGGAGTGACATCAGCTGAGAGAGCAGAGAAGAGCTGGTTTGGGGAGAGAGGTCCTGAGTTCGGCATTGCAGGTACTGTTTGCCCTGTTTGTGGGAGACCTCCCATGAAGCGAGAGAAACATGGAGCTCTCAGGAGGGGTCAGAGTTGGTCTTTATAATTCAAAGTAATGTATATGAATATATACATTATATTAGAACTGCTTACTCGAGGCAGCATTTGTCAAAGTAGGTGGTCCGGGACCACCCGCACTGTATTCACCCACATTGCTAACTAAAATGAGCAGATTCCTGGGCTGCCAGTAGGACCAAGAACCCCCATTATCGAACCCCTTGGTTGATTCTTACTAGTTTTAAAAAAACACCCTGATTTAATTTTTAAAAATTTTATTTTTCAGTTACAGTTGACGTTCCATATTATTTTATATTAGTTTCAGGTGTATAGCCCAGTGGTCAGACAATCACATATATACTTTACAAAGTGGTCCCCCTGGTATTTCCAGTCCTCACCTGGCACCATACACAGTTATTACACTCTTATTGACTATATTCCCTGTGCTGTACTTTACGTCCCTGTGACTATTCTGTAACTGCCAATGTGTGCTTCTTAATCTTGTCACCTTCTTCACATAGTCCCCCTCCTCCCTCCCCTCCATCCACCGTCAGTCTGTTCCCTGCAGCTGTGAGTCTCTTTCTGTTTTGTTCGTTTATTTCATTCTTTAGTTCCCCATGTAAAGGAAATCATACGGTTCTTGTCGTCTCTGACTACATCACTTAGCGTTTCTATAAGGCTTCCCTCTTATATTTTTCTCTCATGTACAAAACGTGTATGAAATTTTCAGAACTGAAGCTGGGAGATGTCTAGTGTTAGATTTCAAGTGGAGGGAGCTGAATATGAAGTTAGTGAATAGATCTGGAGACAGAAAAATAGTCTGTGGTGGAAACTGATTTTTATCCTCAGCCTTCAAGAAGAAGACACATCGGAGGCAGCGATCATTATTTAAGCAGTGGTCAGAAGAGGAGACAAAACTGCTGATCATTTTAAGTATTAGGATGATTTATGTAAAAAAAAAACCATGGCATTGATACTTATCTTTCCTAACAAGAAGTAATCATATGGTGTAAGAATATAAAGACTGCCCATCTGAATTAAACCCGCTGTCATTTCAGCCTCCTGTCTCTCAGGGGACGGAGGATGAATTTTTAGGCTCCACATGGTTCTTCTTGAAGTCAGCTCACAAGGTGAGAGTCACACCTTTCTAAGTGCTGTTTGTGTCCAATGTTCATCATGCTTCTCTCTGCTTATATAGAGATTTATAGCAGCATGAACATTACCACAGAAATAAAGACACGCAGAAGAAGATGCTCAACTGAACTGATAGTGTGGGATTTGCATGAACGATTGACCTTATTTGTGAAACATGAAGAAAGAAGCTATAGTTCTCAGAATGTTTGATATCAATTATTGATCTCTCTTTGAGATATTTTCGAGGGGTTCAGAAATATGCAAACCATGTTTAGCACATGAAATAATAATTCAAAGGCAGGGAAAGAGTATGAGCTCTGGTTAGCTTTTAGTGCCTGTACGTGTTCTAAGAGGTATTGAAAATGATAACATTTTTAGCACGTTCCATGTCCTGTTTTAAGTGCTTTAAATGTATTAAATCCTTTAATCTTCCAAAAGCCCTACATGAAGTAGGTACTCTCATGATCCCATAATATAGATGAGAAGGCTGAGGCATAGAGGTCACCCCAGGATGCAAGCTGGTTAGAGTCAGAGGTGGGATTTAAATCAGTCATGTGACTCTAGGAACATCACGATGATGAAAAAGACAAGAAAAAATAGAAACAAATTAGGATCACTAGCAAAGAACACAGCTAAAGACCTGAAAAGATGCCTCAAATAAAATATTTTTGGTCAGTGGGAAATTGGACAAGCAGCAGAGGTTAAGAGATAAATTAGAAGAATATATATTTTACCTTAAAAATAAAAAGGCTTACAATGGAGCTGATCTTTAAGGTTCCTTCGTGGAGTTCCACCATCTGATGATATCACTGACAAAAGTGTGAGCCAGTCTATGTCCCAAGAGCGCTTAGGGATACATCGTCACTCACGCTCAGGGACACATTGTCACTCAGCGAGGTTTTACCTGCAGAGCCACAAGAGCAGGCCAAGAAACAGAAAGAAAAAAACCGTGCCTAAAACAAGTGAGGGCAAATTTTGGACATCAAGAGCCCCTCAAAATGAAGATGAGAAACAAGGCTGGTGAAGTTTCTCTGAAAATGAGACCCAGAAAGGCATAGGGTAGGCTCTGGGGTCCCTTAAGCTGCTTCTGACGACAGAAGAAACGACGGCTTTGCTGGGAACTTGTTTCTGGGCCGGACGGGCTTGCTGCCAGATCCCAGACGGCTCCCTTTGTTAGAAGGATTTTAATGGAATTTAGGGAAAGGGGGGAGTGACAAAGGCTGTAATAAAATAGGTATTGCCCACTTTATTTAGGGAAATACCACAGGCTCTTTAACTACTGGGGATTTAGACTATAAAACGATTTGCAGGCATTTGTTACCCTCAAACCAGGAAGGGTGGCGGGCGGAGTGAAACCCCAGGCCCTGGGAGGCAATAAATGAACAGGGGAAGCCAGGTGGGTGGGGGGCCTTCTTCAGAGAGCTGAGCAGGGGGTGGGGGTTTGCCGCACGGGTCTGGGGGTTGCCCGTGGCCTCATCTGGCTGGGTGGAGAAGGCCCGTCTAAGGGGCAGGCGCGGTGGGGATCCCAGGGAAGGTGGGTGAGCTTACACCTGTGTGAGTCTGGCTTGCGATTTGGGGGATTGAGAAAAGTAGTTCAGGTCATACTAGCAAAAGGCCGGGTCGCCCATATAGTCCGGTATAATCACTCGCAAAGGGGCATTAGGTATATAGGACACTGATGTGGGTGGTCACAGGCAGTGTCGACCAAAGCAAATTACAGCGTTACATTCAAGAGTAGTGGAGAGTTATATTTAATAGAATTCAACACGGAGTAATTTGGGGAGAAATATGGTAAAAAAAAAAATATGAGAAGACATCAAGGTATTTCAGAGGAAGACCCATATAAAAGTCTAATACAAAACTCAAAAGATAAACCAGCTGGACGAGAGAGGAGAGTGCAGAGAGCCTCTGAGCGTGGTCAGTTGTAATTGAGCACGCATGCCCGAGGGCCCTGGGTAGGGGGCGTCTTTGCTGAAGATTTCTATCACAGTAGGGATCATCGGATTCAGAGACAGCTGTTATCCACATTTCCTAAGGATTAAAGAGTAATGCCTCCAAACCTACATTTTTAACAAGAAGATTGGGGAGTGATGCTTAGGGAACATCTAATCTGGTAGGGACAATATTTGCAATTTCGTGTGAGTCAGTCTCAACACCTGATCCACCAACTGGTCACAGACCAGGAGGGAGTTCATAGATGTTTGTACAAATAAATAAACATTTGCATGAGAAATAGCTCAACTGTTAATGCAGGGAGAGATGAGAATATTTGTCGTTTTTGTTTAAAAATGTGCAGAAGAGAAGAAAATATAAACAATGTGAAGTATGTTTGCACAGTTCTCAAATGAAAAATGGAGACACTGGGGTCAATAGAATCACCACCATGATAATTCGGTAAAGGAAAACGCTGAAATGAGTTTCTACACAGCCAGAAAACGAAGTCACGTGATTTTTTTTTACATTTTATTATAATCTTGAAGACATTTCTAAAAGCATGCGATCTTGGATAGTTCTGTTTGTGCACCAATTGGAACTTTGGGCTAAACGGGCAGCCTCAGAACCATCCCTCACCCTCCCAGCTCCTCTGCCCCCCCCTCCCCCCCCGCCCCAGCTCTGCTGGCTCCCGCTCTAACCTGTCTGCCCAGTCTGAACCACTGAGACTTGGGCTTGGACTGGGTTAGTATCGCCTTTATTAAGGATGAGGGAGCAAGGGTGGGGGGGACAGGGTCTATAAATTCAGAGCTAGCCTCCTGTCCAGTGCCAGGATGTCCAGTGCCAGGATGCCCACGCAGGCCCTGGGCTCCCAGCTCCCTCCCTGCCCCCCACCGTGAAGGCCATCTGCCCTGAAGTTGCTTCTGCGTGTCTCCTCCGGGATTTGGTCCTGTTCTGTCTCAGCTCTGAGCACGGCCCTGAACTGCTCTCTTCACATCATCCCCCTGAGGCTTGCTTACGACTGGGCCCAGCCTCCTCGGGGGCTCTGTTCCTGACTTACGAGGACCTCCCTGTTGATAACGAGGGCACAGCTTGGTAGTCTCACCACGGCCACCCCCGCCTCCCCCCCGACAAATGCCAACCCTGCTCAAGGTGGGCTTTTCATGGACCGCGGGCCTTTCTCTGCTGGTGGCTCCTCTTGTCTCCCTTTCTTATCTCTGGATTTCCAAGCTAGCCTCGTGTCCATGCTCGTGTGTAGTGTGGGGCCATCTTCTAATAGAATATCAGTCATTCTAATTCTTCAGGAATTGGTCATTCCCACTGACAGAAAAGTCTTTTCACCACGGGCCTAGAGCTGTGGCTGTACCAAAATCTGGGTCAGTCGGGTTCTCCCGATTCTCCCAAGAAACAGTACTGATACGACATAGTGTGTGTGTGTGTGTGTGTGTGTGTGTGTGTGTGTGAAAATATAATGTGGGGGCTGGCAAGCCCATGCCCATAATCTGTAGGCCAGGAGAGTTAGGGCTGAAACCCAGCTGACAGGCCAAATTAAACACCTTCATTTCCCCACACGCAGTGGGATGGCTTGTGGGAAATAAATGCAAAAGCCACTTACAGTCAGATGGATATCAATTTTTTTTTTTTCCTGAGTAAAACATCAGTTTTGAAAACAGAACATTCTAGGAAATTTATTCTCTCAGATGTCCCAATCTGGCTCAAACTTGATATGACGTTAGTATACTATAGTGTTGACAGAAGAAAAAAAAATCTATCACACTGAAAAAGGAAAGTGCATTAAATTACTTATATAAAGTTTATTTGGTTGGAAGCTCTAGCAAGCTAAATTGGAATGTTTCTATAAAGTTGAGACTATCCTGTAGCTTGAGGTAGGAGAAACAGAATGCACTAAGTATGTAGATTAGAAGAGCGCGCGTGGGTCAGTGAGGTATGCAGAGACACAGGCTAGGGCAAGAGAAAGAAGCTGTCCGTGTTCCCGGTTCTTAGGATCACAGCATACAAGCGAGCCAGGAAGCGAGTTTGAGGCAGAACAGGTGCACAGAGCTCTCAGCTCGAAAACAATGTCTGAGGTATTCCTTCTTGCTCAGGAACGGAGGTCCCTTCTCAGGCTCGTGATTTATCGTGAGCAGGGCCACCTGCAAAGGAATTACAAAGTAGAATACTATCAGGAGACGAAAGCTCAGACTGAGCCGAGGTCAGAGTAAATGAATCAAGACCGAGGGCACACTCAGAGCCAATGGGATGGAGGAAACCCAACTGCTTGGGACAGATGATGAGATTCCAACTGATAACCAAGAAAAGAGAGAGACTCTCGTTTCTAGCTTCCCCAACAAAACCGGTCATCAAACTGGTTTGTTTTATAACCTGCAGCAAACGATGGCAAGAAAAATGGAAGGTAAGGGAGGAAGTATTAAGAGCAGTTAGGGGCTTCAGAAGACTTTCTTTTATAAGGACTACAGCGAGCCAACCTGTAAGAGCTCAGCGTCACCATCAAGCATCTTTGGACCATCCGCCCCTGGAGATTGAAAACAAGGCCAAAAAATTAGTGGTGAACAAATGCTCTTCTAGTTTTGAATAAGAGGAATTCTGCAAACTACACGCTGGGAAATCTGATTTTATTCCAGGGGAAGCGTCTGAAATAGAAGAGTAACCAGATGGCTGTAGCACAGAGAAGAGGAAGCGGTGATTCACTAGGCAAATCGTGCCAAACTCACACTCCTCCTCTTTTTTTATTTACACTCCTAGATTGGTGGAACAGGAAAGATTTGGGGAAAACCTTTTGAAAAGCCAGCCTTGGTTTCAAAAGAGCATTTGCCAAAAGACTCTCATGATGGCTTTGGAAGCACGATAATGAACTATTAGCTGGATGTTGGGACCATCAGGTAAAATTGTGGCTGGTTGAACAATGACTTACAAAATAAACAAAAGGAAACTGGAGGAAATGCTGAAGAGAAACGTCACGTGGCTGGGCCAATTTCCACGTTCCATCGATGGCTTGGCAGAGGACAGAGAAGGCCATGTCAAATTTGCAGGTGACACCAAGCTGAGCAACAAAGAGAGCTGAGATGACAGATGCAGGAATTGAGATTCAAAATGATTTTGACATTCAGAAGTCTAAGGAAGAAACCGGTGAGATAAAATTTAACAAAGACAAAGGTAAAATTCTATACTTGAAACTTCCTGGATACAGAACGTTAATGGCCTGCCTGAATTTCTGACCCCTCCGGCGGCTCTGACTCTGAGTGTAGAATCATGTGTCTCTGTCTTCTGCCTCCACTGGCAGGCCCTACAGTTCCCCAGTCTTCGGTGGAAATACAAGAAGTATCTTATCAGTGTTGTCAGCCACGTTGTTGGACTTGCTCCGGAGTCCCGGTTCCAATCCTGACTCGTACAACACGGTCACTGCACCAGAACTCCTCCCTGTTAGCCCACAGTCCTTGGCCCCATCTCCAGGCCCTCTTCGGCCGTGTCCCTGAATCAGCTGCTCAACACTTGCCCGTTTGGATCTTCTTGATAGTTGACAAGACAGAACTCAGTGAACCCACCGACGCTGGACCTCGTTCAGCCATTGTCCTTTGTCTTGGGTTCTGTTGGGGCCTTTGTTTGCGGTGTGTAACTTCTAAGTATGATACAAGGTTTGAATGTAGTTCAAGCTCCTTCCTCTCATAGACTGGCTGGAAATAGAGACTTAGGTACAAGGCAGGAAAGCCATTGGCTAAGTTGGAGTTGAAGCCCAAACATGAGACTATGACACAGGGATGAAGAGAACTAAGAACTGAGGTCTGAGGGAAACCAGGGGAGCTGTGAGTGAAGCCAGCCTGTGAAAAGAATGGAGAGGAAGCCAGCGCGAGCACAATGTGAGGCAATCCCGGGAAGCTTGTGATTCCAAAGACAAAGACGTGGACGGTTCTCAGGAAAAGGGCTAGATCACTAGGGCGAAGTATTGCCAAGACATCCAGGAGAATGAAAGACCGAAACTAGTTCAGTTGGATTCAGCGAAAGCTAGCGGTAACTTCAGCAAGGGCTCCTCTGGGCCAGAGATGGAGGAAAAAGCTAGTTGACCAAGGCTGAGAGGGAAGAGGTTTGGTGAAATGGAGATGGTGACTAAGGGAAAGTGCATAATAGTAAGATGACCAATCGTCCTCCTTTAGGGAGGACAGCCCTTCTTTTGTAAGTTCTGTCCTGTCTCGAAAAGTGTCCTTCTACGTGTCTTCCTTTTTGATAACGGAAGACTAATCTGTAAATGTCCATACTTGATCGGTGCAGAATAGATCCATTGCGTGTGATGTGATATATCTGTGTCTAAATGAGTACTTTTTTTCTTACAATTATTGTTAAAAATTAATAGGCATGGAAGCATAATTACAATATAAAATATTACCAATGTTTTTATTATGCATTTATCATATAGTATATTATTGTTGCAATAAATAAAATGTTTTTAAATTTATGATATTGTTTTCTTCCATTTATTTTTGTCCTCCTTTTCATTGTAAAAAAGTTGGTCACCTTAATAATAGAGCAGTTGCTGGAAAGGGGTAAAGGTTAGGTGAGGGAAGTGTGTGTGTGTGCGCGCGCGCTCACTGTCATTTATATAAATATATGAGGCAGGGAAAACGTCATTAGAGGAAGAGATACAAGTTTCACGAAATGTATTTTTGATGGAGGAAAACCCCGATGGATCTTTCTGTATATCTGCTTGCTTCTTTCCCTTTCCCTCTTTCCTTTTTGTTTCCAACTTAGCCTTCCTTCCTCTCTCAGACCTTCTCTTCTTCTCTACTTCCCCCCCCCGCCTTTTTTTTGAGGTCAGGGACTATTGTCATACTATTCTGTATTCACACTACTGTCATTCCAGTCTGTTGCCTGAGGCGGGCTCTGTGACATGTCATGCCTGGAGGGAGGTATGAACTAACCTTGATAGGGGCTGCTCAAAGCATGTGCCAGGAACACAGCTGGGTGGCCCGGTCATTGGACTGACTTAGCCTATAAAGTGCTCGGCCCACCGTCCTCCCAGTGCCAACAGCAGTTCGGAATTCCACCGCCCCCTTCCCCCGGTGCTCTGCAGAGCCGTGCATTGAAATCCGCGCACTGTGGGCCTTCACTTCCGGGGTCAGAACAATTGGAGGAGCGGCAGAGGATTTGCACAGATGAGTCATCTGGCCATTTCTCTTTTTGGTGGAGGAAGAAAGCCAGTTCTCCGGTTCACTTCCCCAATGGGCACTTACAACTCTGCTCCTCTTGTGATCATCAGGGTACATGTTGCAAAAAAATTTTTTTTCAAGTTCTGCATTCTTTTTTTTTTTTTTTTTTTTGGCTTAAAGAAATTGCTTTCTAATTTTTTTTTTCTTTTTCAGCAACAAAGACCTTAGCAAAATCCATCTCTACTGGGCTGGGTGCCACGCACAAGTGTATCTTTGTGAGAAAAATCTTTAAAATCGAGTACACTATAAAGATTTTATTTATTGATTTTACACAGAGAGAGGGTTGAAGCAAGAAATATCAAGTCATCGTTGCTTCACTATAACTGTTCGTTGCTTGCTTGTTGTCTGTGCCTTGACCCAGCAAGCCCAGGGCTTCAAACCGGTGACTCAGTATTCCAGGTTGATGGCTTTATCCACTGTGCCACCACAGGCCAGGCAAAATTGGGTATCATTTTAGTGAACAGATGATGTACCTGGTGTTTTTCCAGGTACATATCGTTTTGCTGATCTCTCATGCTTCCTCTTGCCCTCACCAAATTGATAAAGAATCATCTTGTTTAATGTTATGATTTTACTGTTCTATACCGCAATAGTCATTGGCCAGAAGTCCTCAAAGTATCAATTTATTAGCTTTAGTACAAGCACATTTAGTCAAGTGATCGTCTAGCGGCACCAGACGAACTGTGTTGCTATAGTGAAGAGGAAGAAACGACTCCTGGGGCAGGAACTCTCCCTTTCCAAAGTGTAAGATGACACGAGAAGGAAAATGAGTAGGTACTTGTCTCTCTTCACCAGTGTTCTCCAAAACCTCGAGGGGATCAGTTAGTGCAGCAGCGATTTCAGCATTAAAACACGGTGCGTGAACTTTCTGTATCTGAGAAAAGACACGCTATAAGTCTCACAGCAGCCAAATCAAATTAAAAACATAGAAAAACTGATAACTGGTAGCTGATACTTCTGGCTAAAGAGTCAACACTAATCAAAAGGTGTCCTGGACACGTTTGCTTCAGCCTTTTCTACCGTCACACTCACAGACCACGTGGGTCATGAGCATAAGACACAGAGGTAGGTAGTAGGGAGAACTGTCTGAGTTTGGGTTAAACTGATGGTTACTGGGGGCCGGGTGCCCAGTTCCTCATGCCACCCGAGCCCCTATCCCTGGCCCTCTCAGGAGGCTGTTTCTAACCTAACCAGAAGAAGTAACAAAGCCCAAATGACACATAAATCACCACAATTACCCTTCTTTGTCAATTTGTACATTTTCTTTAGTTTTTATTTATTGATTAATTTTTTTAGAGAGACAGGAAGAGAGAGAGAAAGAGAGAAAGGAGGGAAGGAGAGAGAGAGAGAGAGAGAGAGAGAGAGAGAGAGAGACATCAATTTGTTGCTCTGCCCAGTCAAGCATCCAATGGTTGATTCTTGTATGTGCCCTGACCAGGGATCAAACCCGCTAGCTTGGTGTATCAGAACAATGCTCTTACTAACTTAGCTACCCAGCTGTGCTTTTGCTTGTAGAAATTTGGAGGTTTGTCACAAAATTCTCTTATCTGAAACATTTGAGTGACTTCTTTCTCTCCTGCTGCAATTTCCAGGCACTGAGTGAGGTGGGGACCTAGGTCAGAATTCCAGTTTCTTATATTTGTGTACTTACTAACAGAATGAGTATACACGTATGTCTTTGTAACATCGACTAAAAGTTAAAGATACAGAATATAACTTCCTAAGTTGATGTACTACCATCCCTTTTACAAAAATTTAGTAAAGTAAATAGATAATGTGGGCTCTTTGTTTTCTTTCTGATGATTAATATTGCCCTCTCTGTCACTGTGAACTTCGACATACATTGTATCAATCACAGTCTTACCAGGCCAGATTAGCTTGAAAATTTCTCTCTGTTTTGCTCTCCATTTCTGGTTTCCATCTCCTGGGAGCATCGTCTCTGATTGTTTACTCCATTTGGCTAAATCAGACAATGTATATTTTTTACTTATATGTCTTTCTTTTATTAGGAAGGTTAAGTTTAAAAAAATTTTTTTTGTTTGTTTGTTTTCTCAGCTTAGATCTTGAATTAGGTACTGAATTAGGCCTGATTTTAAAGAGGCAAAATCTGAGGGGTTGATTGGTAACTTTAAAAACAATTATGAAATGATGTTATATAAATTCATTTGTAAAGAGCTAAATCATAAACTTGTTATTTTACTAAAGCTGAGCAGAAAAACTTCATCCAAAATGGAAACTAAGTCAAAATACTTTTCATTTCTGCCGTTCACAATATTCAAAACTGATACTAAATCACTTATAAGGGCTTTTAAAAGATAAGGTTTAAATGTTTCATCCAAGTTAGAGAGGAGTTTATATATGTGAAATTCTGGGTTCACTTATTTTTTAATTTGAAAAAAAGAGAAAAAATTAAATAGTTTTATTTATAAGTATCAATTAACTAAAAAAATACCCCTCTTGCTTTTTTAAAAAAAAAGTTTTATTGAATATGTTGGGGTGATATTGGTTAATAAAACAGGTCCACTTTAAAAATTAGCTTTTTTTAAATTTGATTTTCAACAAAGATTCCCTGAAACTTTGGTGGAATCCAATGAGACAGTCAATGATAGAGGATAAGATACAAAGAATTTCTCATGCGGACCACTTATCTGTTTATTAAACCAGATATTATATTAATGTGATTGACCCATGAATTGATCATTCAAACTTATTTTCTTGGAGGGAACAGCAAAGTATGAATCTAGGACCCTGTATTTTAGTTCGTGATACTGAATTTTTGTGTGTGTGTGTGTGTGTGTATTTTTCTGAAGCTGGAAATGGGGAGAGACAGTCAGACAGACTCCCGCATGCGCCCGACCGGGATCCACCCGGCACACCCACCAGGGGCGACACTCTGCCCACCAGGGGGCGATGCTCTGCCCCTCCGGAGCGTCGCTCTGCCGCAACCAAAGCCACTCTAGCGCCTGGGGCAGAGGCCAAGGAGCCATCCCCAGCACCCGGGCCATCTTTGCTCCAATGGAGCCTTGGCTGCAGGAGGGGAAGAGAGAGACAGAGAGGAAGGAGGGGGTGGGGGCGGAGAAGCAAATGGGCGCTTCTCCTATGTGCCCTGGCCGGGAAATGAACCCGGGTGCCCCGCACGCCAGGCCGATGCTCTACCGCTGAGCCAACCGGCCAGGGCCGATACTGCATTTTTTTAACAGGTCATAAGGTGACATGGATTTAATTACATCGTCTCCCCAAATTCATATGTTGATATCCTAACCTCCAATACCTCAGAATGGCACAATGAAAGGCCTGCTCGTGTAAATATATTATTCATAGTCATTATCAGGATCCAGAAATGGCATGATCACAAGAGGAGAAGAGGCTGGGAGCCAGGCAGAGCTACCGCGTGGAGTAGACACGAGCCCCGAGCTGTCAGATGTGCCGGAGAAGTACCGCTCAGTGTTGTTCAGATTGTAGCAGGATTTCCTGGGAGATGACATGCCAGAGGCCCTGGGAGTTCCTAGGTGCTGGCAGATGAATCATGAGCTTTAGGGCAAAGCAAGCATATCCCTGGATGGCTGTATTTGCCTGTCCCCCAAGGGCAGGCTGACCACATTCTGTCCCTCTGAGCCTTCTACGTGAGACTGGGTGTCCCTGTGGCCGAACATTTCAGCCCTCCCAGGATCTAGGGGCAGGAGACCTTCGGTGTCTCTCACTTCTGGTACCCAGAGGTCCAGAGAGTTGGATTCAAATGAAGGGAGGTCCACCTGGGAGCGAGAATCATCCAAAGTCGCCACAAAGTGACCTTTTCTATTACGAATATACCAATCACAAAATCTAGTCAAACTGTCCAAAATGCCACCTCCTTATTTATTATAAGGCTGTGCAGTAGAGCATCCATCACTCAAAGAAGGAATGCAGTTTTACTGAGTAGTAGCTGCACATGAAACAAAGGCCCACACTCAGGCCGGTATGCAGGTTGGTCTGACCCTCTCCCTACTGAGGAAGCTGTGAATGGAACCAACAGCGTCATGGCCCGACCCACGGAGATGGGTGTACTGAGCACGCAGAGGTGTGGTTGGGAGTTTCACGGAGCACTGGTGTGACTTCCCGGTTCCAGGAGATGGAAGTCCCCTAGATCAGTGGTCCCCAACCCCTGGGCCGCGGACCAGTACCGGTCCGTGAGCCATTTGGTACCAGTCCGCAGAGAAAGAATAAATAACTTACATTATTTCTGTTTTATTTATATTTAAGTCTGAACGATGTTTTATTTTTTAAAAATGACCAGATTCTCTCTGTTACATCCTCTAAGACTCACTCTTGATGCTTGTCTCGGTCACGTGATACATTTATCCGTCCAACCCTAAAGGCCAGTCTGTGAAAATATTTTCTGACATTAAACCGGTCCGTGGCCCAAAAAAGGTTGGGGACCCCTGCCCTAGATGGAGTATGGAGAGCATACAGCTGCAGGGGAAGACCAGAGAGCGCCTCTTAGCATTTCTTCGCGCTCTTCTCTGCTCGGAGAAATGTGGCTGTGCTCAGCTGCCCCAGCAAACCGCGGGAGTGGACTGAGGTCTTGGCACAGGTCTGGGGCGTCAGAGGACAGCTCAGAGAGCAGAGTCCTGGGTGAGCTGGAGAGACTGGGCTTTAGCTCCTGGAAGCAGTAAAGTTCAGGGATGGAAGTGCAGAAGAGAAAATTCTCCCTTGCCTGACTTTTTCTCTGACCCCAGACCCCCACCCTGAGCTCGTGTGACATTCCATTACTGAGAATGTCTGGTGAGATTTTCAGTTTGATGCCAATTTGGTATTCTTTGTTTCTGAATCCAAAAGTGAAGAGGAAATCTTATTTTCTCAGAAGGGCAGTAATCGGTGCCCCCTGCCTGCAACAGATTTGGGTTATGTTGGGTGAAGTTTTTGACAAGGGAGAGTAACCCCATCCACCACTCCTCTCAGACACCACAGCATAAAAGCACGCTTCTGTCATACCAAAAAGTTCAAGTGACTGCTAAGGGGCTGTGTCCCTAAACCACAGGCCGTTCCCCCTCCAGGAGTGGGGGGGGTGGTGGAGCTCAGAACAATAGGGTGGGGTCTGTCTGGGGGTGGAGCGATGGAGGGGCGGGTCTTGGAGAGGACATGTTCAGAGGAAGCACTGAATGTCTAATGGAGAACGTTTTGCATTGTGTTTCTAATTCTCTTCCATATCTCTTTGTGAATCTAAATTATTTGCTAATGTACTATTTGGAGGATGGGGCAATGAGCTGTTGGTGTCATGGTGGTGGTGGTGGTGGTGGTGGTGGTGGTGGTGGTGGTGTGTGTGTGTAAAAATAAGAGTGTCTGGGTAGGGGAGGAGAGAGGAAGCCAAAACCACTCAAAAGAGACCTGCCACAACTGATTACACCATCTAGCCAGCTGTCGCTCTGTGCCTGGTACCACGCTAAACCCTTTACATGTGTTATCTCATTTAATCCACTTATCGATCCCACAAGGCACCAGTGTGTTTTCTGTTAAATCTACCCAGTTAGCCTCCATCTTCAGATAAGAGACTATGAGCATCTCGCAGGCAGGACTGTATTCATTTATCTTCTTATCCCTTGTGTCCATTATGTGGTCTGGCACAAAGAAGGTACTTGTGATTATTTGTTCCGCTGAACTGAGTAGCGAAGGAGATATGTTTGAAGGTGAAGATTGAAGTTATAGTGATTGACAGATCAAGTTTGGATTTTATTTTGATTGCTGGGTTCACTGGGGATGTGATAGAGTAGGCCAATAGCCTGGAAGGTTTTGATAGAAGAAGTTAATACTATTTGTTTTGTTTCCTAAGCCTCTCACAGGAAAGACTTAAATCTTAAAGCTCAACTTGACTCAGTACTGTATCTAGCATGAATACATTTTTTTTTCTTGACACAGTATTTTTGATGTTTGGTTATAATGTCAGAGATCAGTCAAGGGTGAGCCCAAGGGGTAGCTAGAAGCTAAAGTTTCATACTAAGCTGTCCTTTGGTTTGTAAAAAGAAATAGGTGAAACAAAGCTTATTAAAACTCTGAAGAAAGTTATTATTTTTAACATTGAACTTTCTACAAAAAATGATTGGTTGCCAATTGATAATAAAGATCATTATTGTGACCTGAGCAAGAAGGATATATTTCTTTATATCTCTTCGCCACCATGGTGTTTTCTTAATGAAAACATTTTTTTTTTTTGGTCTTGTGCAATTTGGCAGAAAGAGAAGATTCATAAAACTGCAGAAGTTACTGCTGGAGCAGAAACCTGATAATCAACAGTCCCCAAGTCTCCGAACATCAGAGTCTGCCTAGATAATAGGAGTCCATAAGCTTATTTCAGTTTTTCTGAGAACCTAGAAGAAACCATATATTTTCTTACGATAAGATCACACAGGCTAACTGAACTAAGCTTATTTACTTTGGCGAATATTTTAGCAGCCTAATGTGCTCACCCTGTTCATCTCTGGTGGATTATAAACTCTAATTAATAGTTGTATGTGTCTTTGAATACAGAAATGAGAGGACAATCAAGTTGTTACTTTATAAGCCTTTTTTTTTTTTTAGGATGGTAAAATATTTTTAAGCAAATATTCCTCAAGAAACATGCAAATAAACACGACCTTTGGAAAGAATTGTTGGAAAGTGATTTCCTCCCCTCCCCTCCCTTTTATTGATGGGAAAATTGACGTCTGAGTGTCCAGCTGGCCCCGAGATTCTCTCTGCCCCCCACCACATGTCCAGTTCTCAGGATGCCACAGATTCCTCGCCGAACTGGTTGAAAGTGTATCTCCCCAGCTATTTTTTTGTTCCATAAGAGAAGATACATTTTCCAAATTCTATTCCTACATTCTGCCTCTTTCAGTTTTTCCAATGAATCTAAGAAAATGCAAACCTCTATTTTTGGCACAATAGGACAGTGATTAAAGAACACCCGGATTGCACGCCACTGGGACAATGTAGTTGAGGTGACAGCAAAAAGAAACCCGGGAATGTTTGCCGGAAACCTGGTAGGATGTCCTTGAACGCATCGTCCCCCAGGCTTCGAACACCTCGGGCTGCTCGTTCCCGTCCCATTTTCTCACGGGGCTCTGTCCTCTCCCTGCGGTGGCTGTCTGTGACGCCCCCCGCTTCCTTCTGCGAAGTCAGCCCCGAAACCGCAGACCCGCTTTGCTAAGACGTCAGCCTGCGCAGAGCTGGCCACAAACCACTTTTAAACATTCTTTTAACCAGTATTTTCTCCAGCGTAATGAAAGAAAATATTATGTTTCTTAAAGGAAACAAATTGCCGTTATTTGGATCAAAGGAGAGCGCACAGCCAGCCCTCGTTTCGGCAAGGTGGTGCGGGTGGAAATCGCTCATAGAAAACGAGGCGCCGTGGACGCATTACTGTGGAATACGGACCTTTTGCACAACGAGGCAGAAAATGTGACAAATCTTAGGAGTTTGTTTTTCAAGTCATTTGCTTCCATTTTCACTGAAAGGAACTCAAGGCCTTTCAATGGACTGAAACAAAGATTTAGCAAAAGCTGAAGCAGCTGAAGTATGATGAAAATATGACGTCCTGTGATCTTTTCACTTATTCAAATTTAGTTAATGAACTCAATTTAAATTTAAATGTCCCATTTATTTATTTTTTTCAACAGAGAGAACATGCATAACAGTGTCACCAGCAGAACCCGGACTGTGACAGAGAGGCCTCCTTCCCAGTTAGTCCACATCTTAGCGACACCCCAGATATTGTGGCTCAGTCACATTTCAGCCAAGTCTTGTGACATCGATGGGAGATTTGGCCAGAGAAGGGCCTTACATCTTTATTTCTTACTTGGCTCTTTTCACTTGGGATGGGAAGTTCATTTGTCAAGATAATTGGTGAGTGCAATTTAGGAAAGTTGAGGTCAGCCAGCTTCATCTGCTCGTGGAACGTAAGTGGACGAAGTCTTCCCAGGGGTGCCGTGAAGCTACCCACTCAACTGTGATGGAAGGAAGGCATCCTTCCGGCCTGTGCATTGGTATGCATTTCTGCACACGCTCCTTAAAACGCTATGAACCAGGCTTTCGAATCCCGCGGGCCTGAGCGGAATGAGTTTCTTTGAAAACAGGGCTAGTGATTTCTATCTCAAAGTGTCCTGGGGAAGAGTCACTGAGCAGCTGTGCACAAAAGCCATCAAACTAAATGTTCTGGAAGTTTCTTTCTACCTTTACCTTCTCACCTCTTTTCTGACTCCACAAATTCTTTTTCTTACAATAGCTGATTTAGAAATCTCAGAGTGAAGAAAGAAAAGTTAATGTAAGAAAGTTAGAAATGGAAGATTTGGGCATTTCCATCAGATTATTTTTAGTAAATCCAATGTGAAACATTGCTTTAACATTTTTTTTCCCTTGGTGTATTAATTCTCATTTTCTTTCTCTCCTCATCAGGAAAGAATTTTCCCATAAGTGTCTTCCTCTATCACTCTGGGAATTATTTTCAAGTCTCTATTTTTCACCGTGAAGACCGCTGGGAAAGAACTAAAAGCATAGATAATAATTCTTGTTACCCAAAGGTTACTTTTTCAATATAAGAATGGCTTGAAATATACATAATATATATATTTTTCTCTGTCTCTTCCCCCATATATATATTCCAGTGGGAATCACGTGGGATCACATGTTTGGAATTAGCTAGTTCTGGGAAAACCTGTTACCACTATCATCACCATGTGTTCTTAGCAACAAAGGAGGAGTCACTGTCTTATGGGATAAGTTTCCTGTTTTAATATCTCATCTACTTCGGACCAACATATGAGAATGTAGAATAACTTCTAATCCCACTGCTCTTACTCCTCCCTACCCTGTCTCATCCTTACCTCACCGTATTTGATGTTGGGGATCCCCAAAGGGCACACCTCAAAGCTATTCCTGATCTAAAAATAGACTTAAATGATGGCAACAAAATTTGACACATGCACCAATGGATCTTAAAGAATTCCATTAGTGTTACTAATGTCCTACATTATACACATTTAATGGGATCATTAGCCGAAGAAAAGAATAACACAATTTTAAATCTGGAACAAGGCTTTGGTAAACTAATCTGAATCATTTATTCTACGGATGAGAGATGAGGCTAGGAGAGGTGGAGTAACCTTTCCAAAGCCACACAGTGGCAGGGCTGCGATTAGTGTTCAGTCTGGGCTCTGCACACACGCGTGTCCTCATGGATGTTCAAAGACCTTAATTAAGCCTTTCTACATTTCCTGATGACATCACTGTGTTCTGATTATCTAGGGAACAAGAGCTGTTAATGACTTTATGAATTCATGTGAAATATAGTGTAGAAAAAGGAAAGGTTTTCTTGTTATATACTCTTGCCATTACTAATGAATTTTTTTGGGGGGAGAAATATATCAAACTTGTGGTATGATGAATGTCAGCCCTAGAACTTAATGTTGAAAAACTCAATAACTCACCAGAGACTAAAACCGTGGAAACATTGCCACTGTATCCCTTAATTCAATGCAATGTTCTCAGATCTTCTGTTTAACTGTACTGGAAATTAGACATCAGAAAAGAGAAGATGAAGAAGTTGACTCACGGTAGATAGCCTAAGGGACACAAGAGTGGCTCTCTCTTGACTGTCACTCTCTCCAGTGGAAACATGCATGGAGTGCTCAAAGTTTATATATTAGCAATGGGAGAGAATGTGATCTTGCATAAAAATGGTCAAAATTATAAAAGTGATGGAACGTTGTGTTTACCTACATTGATTAGTGTTTATATACAGATGACGTGGAAGTCATTTCATGGTTTTTGTTTCTGATGAGTTTTGAAATCATAGTTGAATCCAGGTTTGTCTGATTCTGGCATCTGAGTTCTTACCTGCAAGAGAAAGTTGAGAAAATTAGAGAACAAGTGAAAGACAAAATCGAAAATTGCCTGTAGAACCATCATCTAGAAATAACTGTTACCAACCGTTTGATAAATTTTCTTCTTCTTTTTTTTTTTTTTCTTTTGCCTAAGTATTTTTTTTGTGAGGGCTATCTTTGTCTCTACTTCTATCTCTATCCTTATTCTCATTCCTATGTAATTCTTTTAAGTCATAGGGACGAAGCCGGGGGATAGAGATACATGGGGTGTGTGTGTGTGTGTGTGTGTGTGTGTGTTGTCAGGAGATAAGAAGGGAGCTGGCAGTCATTGTGAATTTTTGACAGACAGGACACCTTTTTTGAAAGTGATGCTTTTCAACAGTTGTGCAGGGAATGAGGGAAAGGTGTTGCAGAGTATTTTTCTGACACACAATAACAATACACTTTTCACCATGATGTGTTATTTACACACCCACAAGCCTGCAAGTGTGCACTCATGTGTGCACGTGTGCGCGCGCACACACACACACACACAACAAATGTTTCATGATGCAGTACTTGCCTTTATTTTAGTGTGGCATACTCTGATATCGGATATTTGCTTCTCTTTTCTCTCCTCTTTAATGTTTTACAATGCTGATTGTGGCTCATTAAACTGATATCACAACCAATGAAAAGTGGGTTGGAAACCCCGAATTAGGGGAAGCAGAGTAACTTCAGTGGTCAGATAGAAAGAGGGCGGTGGAAGCGCACTCTCCCATTTCATCATGTGTCTTCTCTGAACAACAGGGCCCAGGAACAAGCCCTGCCCCACCCTGCCCGGCCCTGCCTGTGCTGCCCCCAGCAGCTGGAACGGGGCTACCTTGCAGACCAATGGAGATGCTATGGTGTGTTCAGTTTCATTTCTGACTTTCATCCATCGAGTGTGGCTTTAGTTTCAGCTATGAGAAATAAACACAGAAACATTTTAGAGAAGACAGGAAGAATAATATTGGGATAATATTATCATAAGTTAAAATTCCGGTACTGCTTGTCCAGGGTCCAGGGTGTCCAGAAGTAAACTGGCACCTCCAGGGTGAGTTCTGCAAGTAGACTGGCTATTCACTGACTGGCTATTCACTGGATGTGTGCACACTCCCCTCTGGGTGCTTCGGCTGGACACTGTTTACACACGCACAGCATGTAGCTTTAGGGGGAAAGGGCAGGGTTCAAAATTGCATGCATAGTATAAGCTGAACTATGTAAATATTGATGTGAATCATTTTTCTATCTGTTTGACTATCCAAATGTTTAAAAAAATACACACCAAAATGTTTTAAAAATGGGTTTCTTTGCTTGACTGGATGATGCGCAATAGTTATGTTCTTCCTGGTGATAGTCTGCATTTTCCAACTTTTAAGAAAAGTTAGATGTACTGCTTTTTATAATCAGAAACAAACAAAAAAAGGCTTTTTTTTTTTTCTATTGACTCTTTAGATGTTAGTGCTTTGTTGCTCTTGTGGTTTATAAGAAAGAAGAAGAAATTCTCACAGTTAATCTTAATGATCTTAATGGCATTTTTAATTTTTAAAAATTTATCTATTGATAAAAAAATATTTATTTTTCCAAGTGAGAGAAGGAGAGATAGAGAGATAGACTCCCACATGTGCCCAACCGGGACCTACCTGGCAACCCCCATCTGGGGCCATGCTTGCAACTGAGCTATTTTTAGCACCTGAGGCAGAGGCTCCACTGAACCATCCTCAGTGCCTGGGGCAATGCACTGGAACCAATTAAGCCATGCTGTGGGCTGAGGGCTGCGGGAAGGGAAGAGAGAGATAAAGAGAGAAGGGA
Organism: Saccopteryx bilineata; assembly: GCF_036850765.1. Classification (NCBI taxonomy): domain Eukaryota; kingdom Metazoa; phylum Chordata; class Mammalia; order Chiroptera; family Emballonuridae; genus Saccopteryx; species Saccopteryx bilineata. The sequence continues at coordinate 9,362,857 of NC_089494.1, forward strand.
AAGGGGAGGGATGGAGAAAACAGATGTCACTTATGTGTGTCCTAATGGGAATTGAACCTGGGACATACACACGCCGGGCCGGGCCTGACGCTCTACCACTGATCAAACGGCTAGGGCCAATCTATTGATTTTTAAAGAGACAGGAAAGGGGAGAGAGAGGGAGAGAGTAACATCAATTGTTGTTCTACTTATTCATGCATTCATTGATTAATTCTTAAATGTGCCCTGACCTGCTCTAAGCAGCTGAGCTACTTGGCCAGGGCCTTAAAAGCACTTTTAAAATTTCTCTGAGGGTCCACACTGGTCCCACGCTGAGAGGGGCAGTTACTGTCCAGCCCTCTGCATTCACCAAAACAGACTCATTCCCTAAGGACCCTGCTGCCATGATGCACCCACTGTGTCAGGGCCCCCTGAGTTAGTTCACGAAGCAGCTGGATTTGGACAATTTTTCTGTGTGATTGGACAGCATTCTCACTATTTCTCTGCTAATCTCAAGAGTGAGCACCAGAATAGTTTTCTTTTCTAATGCAAATGTACCACAATGATAGATAGGTGCATGTACTCAGAAATGCTCCTGTGACATCATGACCATCCCTGCCCCCAACATCTACAGCCATAGTTTTGAACTGGTGTGCCACAGGACTTTTAGAACATGCAACACCTGACTGTTTAGTCAGGGGCACTGAACTTTCTCCTTAGATTGTCAAATAAAAAAATTACAACAGCCAACACAACAATAGCTGGCCAGTATGAATGAATCAAAATTATGACTCTTTTTTTTTCTTCTTTCGGTCAGATCAGCAAAAAATATATTTTTTGGTGTGCTGCAGAATTTTAATAATCAGTTTATGTGTGCCATGGGATGAAACAGGTGGAAAATTGCTGATCTATAGGAACATTAACCCCTTGCTGTCTGTTCCCTTTCCTGCTTCCTGTAAAACCCTTGGATATGAACATGCTGTGATTAAATATCTCAGGTGTTTCCTGCCATAAAAAAAAAAAAAAAAGGACAAAATCGATTTGAAAACATCAAACAGGATAATGTTAGGGGCACATCACTGTAAAAATTTAAATTTCTGCAAGCTTTCAGACATGTCCTCTGTGAAATGTTGCGTTGGGACCTGAGCCCTATTGGGTGTGTGGAGGGGGGAGGGGGAGACGTGTGCTGTCCGGGGAAGCCCGGTCATCCCACCCCAGCAGGAAGGGCGAATGCGTAGTGGTCTGAGCAAGAGAAAATCAATTTCACTAACTCCACATTTTCCCCCTTTTATAACTACAGGGCTACCTTGTATCTTAGGTCCGGCTCTTTGGTAGACAGACTCTCAGGCAGAGGTTTCTGTGCAGGGAGTTCTCTGTTGGGGAGTTCTGCAGGGAGCCCCACCTGGAAGGGGTGGAAATAGGGCTGGGCCAAGGAGGAAGGTGCGTAGCAACGGTAACAGAACTTCGGCTGACCTGGAGGGAGCTCTGGAGCTGGCCGGGGGCTCTCCAGAGGTGCCTGCCCTGGAGACGGGCCTTTGTAATCCTACATCTCCTGGCCATCACGTTCCTTTGGTCAAGGGCAGAGCGCAGGATGGGACTCAGGTGTGAGCTGTCGTCATGAACAATCAGAGCTGAAGGAGCCGCGTGGAGGCGTCTGTGAGCACGGCGTCCAACACAGTCCACCCCTTTACAGCTCAATTGCACGTCCTTCCTACGGCCAGGTCACCCCATCAGGAACAGAGCCTCTGGGTTTCCACGTCTCTTTCCCTGAAGGATCTTAACAGAGAAAGGTTAGTGGGACCAAGAACAACCTCATCAATCGAGCTGGAGTCAAGGCCCAACTGCTACTGTCATCTCTCTATTCCACCACCGATTCCAAATTCCATTCAACCCCTGGCTGACAATTCTGTTGGTCTTAATGGCTGAGTTGATGAGATGACCCAAGCCATCATACTGGAGAGAGGATTTCAAGTCCTAATCACCACATCCTTCTCAGGCCATGGCTGCTGCATTTACTTATTTACTGTTAAAATTGGGCAGAGGAGTTCTAAGAGACACCCCAGGGTATTGCCCGGGTGTCAGATGTGTCCCTCTCTATTCCCACATGTCAGAACAGCCTGACACCCTCCCAATAAGGTGGGTCTTCACCTCTGCAGCAAGTGAGTCCTTTCCTTGAGGGATGATCTCTTGGCATGTGGAATCATAAGTAATTGGGCAACAGCTATTGCTTAAATAAAAAAAAATACACTCTCTTGAGGTATAATTGACATAGATTTAAGTGCATGGGTGTTAAGTGTAGTTTGATGAGTTTTGACTCATCACCACAACCATGAAATAGAATATTTCCATCACGCTGGAAAGTGCCCCCAGATCCATTTGATTTCAATTACTGGCCCCTCTCCAACACCAAGAAACTACTGTTTTTTCTGTCACTATACATCTATAGATAAGTTTTGCCCCTTCTGGAATTTAATGTAAACAGAATTATATAACATTGTCTTTTGTGTCTGGCTTCTTTTGTTCAGTAGAGTGTTTTAAAGGTCCACTCATGTCATTGCATGTACTAGGAGTTCTCTTTTGCTGGTGGTTATTGAAAAGTGTTCTGCGATAAGGATATACCACAGTGTGTTTAACCGTCCACTTGAGGATTGATAGTTGGGTTTGAGTTTGACCTCTAATGGGTAAAGCTGCTAGAAACACTTATGTGCAAGTGTTTAGATATATATCGATTTTATTTTATTTATTTAATGTTTTTTGAGCAAATAGAGAGAGAGAGAGAGAGAGAGAGAGAGAGAGAAAAGCAAAAACTTATTCTCTTGAGTATGTATCTAGAAGTAGAATTGCTGGGTCATATAATAAACATATGTCCAACTTTATAAGAAACTGCCAAACTGTTTTCTAAAATGATCGTGCCATTTTATTTCCCAAGAAGCCAAGTTGGAGGGTCCCAGTTACCCCCCTCCCCTTAAGGTGGAAGCTTAGATATTTGATTCTAGACATCTTTTCAGAATATAAGCATTTAAAACTATAAATTCCTCTCTGAAGATTGTTTTAGACACATGCAACGATTTTGATCGGCTGATGTTTATTATGATTTAATTAAAATACTTTAACATTTTCTTGATTTCTTCTTTAATCTGTGAGTTATTTAACCCAATGTGTTATCTAACTTCCAAATATTTGTAGATTTTTCTAGGCATGTCTGTGTAATTGTGAGTTAATTCTGTTGTGGTCAGAGAATATGTCGTGCATGATTTCAATTCTTTTAAAGTTACGGAGACGTGTGGTGTGGAGCACTAGATGGTTCACATGGATGAATATTCATGTGCACTTGAAAAAGGATGTGAATCTGCTTTGGTTGCATGCAGTGTTCTCTAGAAATCAATTCCATTAAAGTGGTTATTTTGCAAAGCAGAGTTCAATGCATCTTTCCTGAGCATTTCTATTGGTTCAGAGGGGGTCACAGAATCTGGGAACTAAAGCTTTTCCAAGGGCATCGATCAGCGTTCCCAGCCCAATCCTCAGGGGCTCCCTCCTTCCCCTCGGGGTCCTGAACTTGGCGCAGCACTTTCTGGACTAAAGAATTCAATCTTCTCTGGAGCTCCACTCATCACAGAACTAATTCCAGGGTCTGATCCTCAGCCTTCTCCACCATTGAAATGCAGGAGAGTGTGTCTCTCTATAAGCTGGGAAGGAGGGAGGCACCCTGGCTTGCACTCCTGGCTCGCACACCTGGCTCGCACACCTGGCTGTAGGCACCAGCTTGACTTCCTTGTCTTTCTCCAATGCATCCACAATGCCCAGCAATGGCCACCTGATTCCACAATCCTTGTAATGACTGTTGCCGCTGCACCTGGCTAGTGCCCGAGACGCTGCGCCCATCAGTGCGTTTCCCTCCATTTGTATCCGTTTCAGTTCATCGCCAGTGAAAGTTCTAACTAGCGCCCAGCTACAGGGTCTCAGCACTGCCATCCAGTGGGTGTTCTGGCCCCCTAAATCCCCACGAGAGGGTTCGAAAGGAAGTAAGGGATGTGGGTTTGGGCAAGAGGAGAAAGGTGAATTGTGGGGCGGCTGCCGCCAAGACTTCAGCTGGTTCAGGAGGAGGCCCAGAGCTGGGGTGGTCCTGACAATTGTCGCCCGTCGAGGCCTCTGCGCCTCACGTTGACCAGGTGTTGGCCGTGGGCTGACCCCAGGGAGGCATCGTCACCTTGGGCGAGGCCGTGCCCACAGAGAAGGGTTTTGTGTGAAATCAGCTCAGATGGAGGAGTGAGGAAGTGGGTGGGAAGAGATCATATGATGTGGCTTCTCCCCTACCCGGGGGAAGGATGCCTTTGGGCTCATTTCGTCAGGACTGTGGTAGGGGGCGATACAGACCTTTAGAAGCCAGTTTGCCGAGAACACCAGTGCTGTGTTGTCGCCTCTGTCTAGACTCACTGTGGGGAAAGTGGACCCCAGCTCCGTCCTCTGTTCCGGTCTCACTTCCCCAGGCTCTGGTTGGAACGAGGGCTGGGTTTATCCCTCAGAAAGGATGGGCTGTTTTGGTGACTTTGAAATAAGGCTAATGCTACCTGAGGAAGAAGTTTCCATGCTTGCTCTGCTAAATATCCAACCATAATAAATTTTGCTGGCCATCTGATTATATTAGAAAGGTAAATGAGCTTAAGTATGGCTTATTCACACTTGAGAAACTAAAGCAGATAACTGAAATCCACAAATATTCCAAATGAAAATGACTTAACCGTGAGAAACATGGGCCACTTTGTGAGAGTTTGATCATTTCAATAATAAAAAGGGAAAAGAAAGCAACTGGGTGGAAACTAATGTGTTCTGCACACCTACTGTGTGCCAGGCACGTTGCATATATTCACTCTGTCATAGATTCCAATAATTCTAGGTGTTGAGTAATATTATCACCCTTTTTACAGATGAAAAATCTGAGGTCCCACAAGGCAAATGACTTGCTAAAAGCAATCACCTAGAACCCCTGGTCGGCAAACTGTGGCTTGTGAGCCACATGCGGCTCTTTGGCCCCTTGAGTGTGGCTCTTCCACAAAATACCACGTGCGGGCGCTACCTTGATAAGGAATGTACCTCCTTATATAGTTTCAGTTTAAAAAAATTTGGCTCTCAAAAGAAATTTCAAGCGTTGTGTTGTTGATATTTGGCTCTGTTGACTAATGAGTTTGCTGACCACTGATCCAAACTCTGGGACTCAACCCGAGCCTCCCCATTGTTCTAGCTTCTTTCCGATATTTACTGAGATTGAAACATGTTTATATACACTGCTCACAAAAATGAGGGGATCAGGGAACGTGCAGACACTCCAGTACTTTCAGCCTTTTGTACAGTGCGTTTCCACCAATGAAATAAAAGTTAACTTTGCATTCATTTGCATAATAAAACAACTTACTTTGACTTGCCGTTTGTGTTCTTGTTTAATAAAAAAATATCAAATGCTTCTTTTTTAATCACTTCATAGTCATTTTGAAATATCCCCTAATTTTTGTGAGCAGTATATATATATATATATTCAAATTATGCACATTTTTACCCTACTTTTAAAAATCTATAATTACACAATAAGCATTTTCAGATGCAACACAGCTTCATAATTATCCTCCTTAATAGCTGCATACTATTTAATACTTCTTGGATATTTTGGAGCACAGTGGACCTCACCTTTTTCCTGATTTAGAGATGTAGGTTGCTTACCAGTAGGGCCCAGAATCATGGATGGAGATTTAATCTGGTTTACAAAAATTTCTAGGGATGGTTGTAATTCTTTCCTTGGACATAGCATCGTTTTTATACTTCGTGTGGGCCTTGTCAATCTTTTCTTTTTATTTCTGTTTTTGTCATTTTTCTTGACATGGTATTTATTAAGATTACACCTGTTCAGATGATTATGGGGGATTAAGGACATGAAATTAGCCACATATTTATGTGCCAGGCATTTCTACTCATTGTATCTAAACGCCTCCTGCTTATTTCAAGAACAGTTCTTTGGGCCCTGGCCGGTTGGCTCAGCGGTAGAGCGTCGGCCTAGCGTGCGGAGGACCCAGGTTCGATTCCCGGCCAGGGCACACAGGAGAAGCGCCCATTTGCTTCTCCACCCCTCCGCCGCGCTTTCCTCTCTGTCTCTCTCTTCCCCTCCCGCAGCCAAGGCTCCATTGGAGCAGAGATGGCCCGGGCGCTGGGGATGGCTCTGTGGCCTCTGCCTCAGGCGCTAGAGTGGCTCTGGTCGCAATATGGTGACGCCCAGGATGGGCAGAGCATCGCCCCCTGGTGGACAGAGCGTCGCCCCTGGTGGGCGTGCCGGGTGGATCCCGGTCGGGCGCATGCGGGAGTCTGTCTGACTGTCTCTCCCCGTTTCCAGCTTCAGAAAAATGAAAAAATGAAAAGAAAAAAAAAAAAAAAAAAAAGAACAGTTCTTTGCTCAGAACAAATCGGTTTGTGCCATGAAGCAGCAAGTTCAGACCCCCCCCCCCCCCCCCCCCCCCCCCGAAGCGGCATCCCACAGCGGAACCCGGAGAACAGAATGCATGTCCCACCTCTAGCCAGTAGATGTCTCTATTTCATTCACCCTCTCTGGCAGCTTCCTCCTGAATGAGAAGAGTTGGGAGCAAAATTAATGGGTGGGAAGGTTGACCCATCCCTTTTGTTACCTTCCTCCAGCCTCCACCTCCACTGTCAACTCTCCCCCGGGGGTTTTCTGATTCATGACAGAAAGGTAATCGGGACAGGAGTGTCTCCTGAGTTCATGCACGATCTCTCCTTTACCAACTCTGTTTGCGGTGAGACTGGTATAACTAAAAGCAATCTCTACAGACGTTTCTCTTTAAATAGCACCACACTCTGAACTAAAAGCTATATTACTGAGTCATAACAATTAATTACACTCGGAGGTGAGAAGGCAGGATTTAACGCTCTAATGGGACGTGAAGTTAGGCCGTTATCTCATCCCACTGCTATTTTAAACAAAAATCACTTTTCCACGAGGCATCTGCAACTAAGGAAGGTTTCAAAGCTTAAGTCTGAAGACGTCCCCTGGCAACCAAATATTCCTGTTTTAGCTTCCTGTGCGGTTTAGCATGCACATTTGGATTTTCTAGATTTTCATCACAAAGGGCATCTCTTTCTGCTTTGGGATTTGACAAAAAAGAGAACGAAGAAGCTGGAAAGGTCTATTATTTTCATCAGGATTTTTTTCAGGTGTGGGAGGTGTGCAGGATGAGTTATAGAAAAAGTAAAAATATCGCCTCCAAACAGAGACCACATGACCAAGCATCTGAGATGTACGTCCATATAGGGCTGACACACCAACGCCTCCTCACAAGAGATCTATTGACGGTTTCAGAGCAAGTGGCAGGGACTGGGGGAAGGAGCTGAGAAAATAAGCCCTCTGGTCTGCAGGCAGGAGGGGGAGTTGGGGCGTTTGGGGAAGGGGAAGGGTATGAGTGAAGAGGGGGGGAGTGGGGGGGTGTAGGGGATGGGGGTGTGTGTCCTCTGTCTAGGGACAGAGATCATCAGCCTCTCAGAAGCATCACTGTGGCTTTGCCAGAGACTTGAAAGACACTGAGGATCTTGTCCCTTCCTAAGTGGGTAGTACCAACCAACAACCGTGTGGACTGGAAGGAGCACCATGGGGGTCCGGAACCCTGGATCTGGAGCCCCGCTGGTGACTCTCCTCTGGGGGGCTGCACAAGCCTTGAGAGACAGGGGTCTGGTCCTCAGCTCGCTGCTGGCCGCGTCTGCCGAGCTGAGCGCTGGGTTGGGAGCACTCTGGTACCACTCTACGAACACACGAAACTAGAGCTTCTGACGCCGGTGTTAATTTGGACAATGCACAGGCCGTGCACATCCCAGTGCAGTGTGCCTTCAGGCCCCTTCTCCTGCCAGCTCTGCGGCTCAGGACCCCCCTCCTGAGAGCCTGGCACCCCCTCATGCCCTGTGTTCTCCTCCCCCTCTCTAGTCCGCCTGTCTCACCATCTCCTCCCACAAGTGTGGTCAGCCCTGCAGAGGCAGCTGGGCATCCTCCTCCTGCCACACGTTTCTCCTGCTCCAGACCCAGGTGGCGGCTCTTTCCAGGTGTTTCCATGGTCAGAGCAGTTAGAGCTGCATGGCAAGGGCTCTGGCCTTGATGTCACCTGACTGTGCATACTGACCCCCTCACAGTGTGACCTGGACAGTGACCTCCACTCCGGAAGCCTGATGTGTTCTATCTGTAGCTGGGAATATGAATACTTATCTTGCCCAGTTGTTAAGAGGATGTGAAGAGCCAGGCCATTGTCTGAAAGGTGGTTATTGGGGGAGGAGGATTGGGAGGGCAACAGAGGCCTGTTCTCCTGGGAGCTCAGGGTGGCCCAAGGCTTATCTCTGGGTTCACAGAGCCTCCTGCAGCACCTGGCGGAGCTCAGGGGTGAAGGATGGAGGACCATAGCTTGTCCCCCTCATCCAACTACAGGTGCCCCAGTCTTTGGCCCGCATGCCATCCCTCACTACATCTTTCGGGTCTTCCTCTCGCATTCCCACGGCCCATTCTAGCCAGCCCCCCCTCCCCCCATCAGCCCTGGGTGATTTTCTTCCGGACTTTCATCTCCACCGGACGCATCCCCTGTTCACACGTTTGCTCGCTGTGGACTATCTCCCCAACTAGAATGGAAGTTCAGGAGAGGAGGAACATCTTGTCTTGTCTTCTATTCTGTGCAGCTCTAGCCTCAGACCCCAGCGTAGGGACTGGCGCATACTAGGTGCTCAGCGAAGCGAGTGGAAAGCATGAATGGAAGTTTGCCGCGCAGCAGTGCCAGGCAAGACCCAGGCGGCCCAGAGATCCCTGCTGCCCAGGAACCTGGGACCCCAGGGGGCTATGGTTCCTTTTCTCAGAGAGTCCTGCTCTCCAGGCCCTTCCCTCCCCAGCCAGTCTGTCCCCTCTGCCACTCTGCCAGACCCCATGCCACCCGGGGTGCCCGCTGAGAGCAGGGCCGCCGGCTCTGGCCTGCCCAGTGTGCTCTCGCCGGGATCTGGGGGCCGCCGTGCAGCGCCTCAGACCCCCGCGGCCCCGGGGTGCGGGCTGTCAGGCGGGCGCCGGCCCCGGGCATGCTCAGAGCGCTCAGGTCCGGAGGCGGCGGCGGTGGGGGAGGAGGAGGGAGCGGTCGCCGCCGCCGCCGCCGCCGCCGCCGCCGCCGCCGTGCGCTCGCGGGCCCGGGCGGAGCTGCGCAGTCTTCTCGCAGCTGCGCCAGGACAGCCGGCGCGCGGCCGTGCCCACAAGTTGCCGGCAGCTGAGCGCGGCGCCGCCTCCTCCTGCACGCAGCCCCCCCCACTCGCCCACCCCGCGGCGGTGGCCAGCTCCAGGACGCACATCCCGCGGACGCCGACCCCAGATGTAAAGCGGGACCGCAGCCGCTCGCCCCCAGGCGCATCCACTGAGTCTCCACAGCGTCTCCTGTGCCAAATCCCTCGGCTGGAAGATGTGGCAGCCGGCCACGGAGCGCCTGCAGGTAAGGGGCACCCCGGCAGCCGGGGGCCAGCCTGGAGGAGGAGGTGCCCCGGCCACAGGAGCCGAGCTGGCGCCTTTGCCCACTTGCAGGGATTTGCCCAAAACGATCGTGTAAAACGGACGGATAGGAACATGATGCTGTCGGCTTAACCTAGCGCCGGGCATCGGCGGGGACGAGGGGTGATAAATTGACGAACGTATTGCTTTGGGTGTCAGAACTTTCGGCCTGGGGGTGCTTGTGTGATGGAATAGGAAAGGTTGGACTTTCTGACCAGTAATTTTAGACTGCATTCCACTAACACAATTTTACTGGTCTGGGGTTAGTTAGGGTTTTTGCATCCAGATTTTTTTTTCCCTTCTTTTTGTCTCCAGGAAAGACAGAGCAAATGATTTGTGAAAGCATCCGTTTGCCAATATAATTTGGAAATATCCAGCTTGGTTTGGCTTGGTCATGGTATGCTACTTATTTCTCCCCCCCCCCCCCACCCCCCATTCGTTGGCGCTCTCTCTGATTCTACCCTGAACCTAAGCTTCCCCAGATATTTGAAAATCAAAAGTTAAGTTCAGCCAGGAATAATTATGTCCTGGGTCATCCTATCACAAGTTGTTCACAGCTGTCTACTGGAAATCGCTTTCCTTTGGATTCTGAAGCTATGGCGTTGGGAAGGAGGTCAAAGTGAGAAGGGACTGTGTTTTCAGAGGGGACACTTGGGACTCTGGAATTGCCCTGACTCGAGGTTTGGTGACGACTGCCTTTAGCTCGCAGATATTCTCAAGAGGAGGGGCAGCAGGTCTGCCAGATAAGACCCACTGAGTCCAGTTAAACTTTTGGCAGGCTCAGAGCCACACTGTTCCCCAGTAAAGTTTGAAGAAGTGTTTAAGTGGTAAAATATAGCACTGTTGGCGGCCAAGTGGGTCTGAAGAGTTAGGACGGTGCAGGCCAGAGGCCCAGCTGGCTCGGATGGTTTCTCAATAAAAAGTCAAAGCTGCAGACTGCCCCTCAGATGCTGGGAGAGGCTAACCTGTGGGTTCTCATCCTGATTCACCTGCCAACACCACTGCATTTGGCAGTAGCGGATGAGCCGCAGCGCCCGCCCACGCCTCTCTGGGCCTGAGATACGAGGGGAGTGGGTCCACAGGAACAGAACTGGAGCAATCAGGCCAGCCCTCCAGGGTCTCAAATGGACTAAACAAGAAAAGGGACCTTTGGTCTTGGGGATGGGGTGGTAGGTGACCAGCCTCTAACCTCCTCCTTGTCTTAGTAAGATATCAACACTGGGCTCTGAGTGATTGGCCAAAGGTGATGTCAATGGACTTCGGCAGGGACACCAGTTACCAGTTGTGCATTTGAATTCCCCCTTCAGTTTGGGGCATGGATTCTGTTCTAAAGGAGGTGGGTGGCTGAGGGGTGGAGGGTGGAGTGTTCCCCATCAAGTGAGGTGGGTAGCTCTTGGGAGTCCTTAGAGAGCTGAGGCCACGGTTCCTTAAGGTGGGTCTTATGGCCCAGTAATCAGTGCCTCGGCAGAGTTTGTGGATTTTTGTCCCTTGAAGTTATTTCTGCTGGCCTGTTTGCTTTCGGGACTCCTGTGTGCTGCGGAGCCCGTGCCCCTTGGCAGGAGGGAGCTCTGGCTTGCCTTCGGCGTGTCAGTCGTTACTCACTGGAAATGTCCTCCTGGCTCTTCTGTGAAATGTACACATGCACATTTGGCAAGAGTCTGGTTTATTACAGTTTGTGTTTGCAATGCACTTCTTTCATTTGGAGACGTCATGTTGAGAGAGCCCTGGCTTTTGGCTTTCGAAAGCGCAGGTAAACATGACTTATCCCTGACTCAGATCAAGGCACTGTTGGACGGTGCCTATCAATATGGGGCTTAACCTCATGCTCCCCAAATTTAAATCAGGAAACAGCCTGGTGCTCTTTTTACAAAACCACCTCAGGCCTCGTGATGCTCAAAGTGCGCCAAATGGAGGAAAAAACCCACAAAACTTCATATTCGTGGCTTCTTCCCCAAGAGCCTCCGGATACTTCTTTGCAGCACACACACTTTGTGGGTTTTTCCTTCTTGCTCTGGGGGAGGGAGATGTTGAGTGTGAGGTGGCGAGTGAGCTGCTTGCAATTCTATTTTATTTGCATTCCTTGTGGTTACCTTTGTCAGGGTCCCTGCTGTCTGGGAGCTTTTTCTTCCCCTTTCTTCCCTCTAGGGCAGGGGTCCCCAAACTTTTTACACAGGGGGCCAATTCACTGTCCCTCAGACCGTTGGAGGGCCGCCACATACAGTGCTCCTCTCACTGACCACCAATGAAAGAGGTGCCCCTTCCGGAAGTGTGGCGGGGGGCCGGATAAATGGCCTCAGAGGCCCGTGGGCCGTAGTTTGGGGACACTTGCTCTAGGGGAATCATTCTAGAGGAATGTTGGTTTCTGGTTCCTCAGTGCATGGGGTGCGTCCACTGGCCCAGCCTCTGTGGCCTTGGACACGGCCATGGAAATTGTGTCCCACCAGGAAATAAGTGATGGGTCCTGCTGTTTGAGGAAGGCCCACCTTTCTCGCACTAATCTTTTTGACCTTCTCATGTCACCTCATTATTATTTTTTCATTAATTTTTTTTATAAATAAATTTTTATTATAATGGGGTGACATCAACAAATCAGGGTACATATATTCAAAGAAAACATTTCCAGGTTATCTTGTCATTTATCATTAATTTTTAATGCAAACATTCTAATTGAGATGAGCTGAAGTGAAGAAGGCAGCTTCCTGTTGGGACTAGGAGTCAATGTATTTGCACAGATAGTTGGAAGCACAGGGCACAAGGGACGTCGTCTTTTCTTGGTTGGCTTTGGTAGTTCCTATTTCAGGGAGCCCATTTCAAGGGCCCAGGGCCCAGGGAGAGGGCAGAACTTTGCTGAGGCTTGGCAGTCACCCTCCGATTTGAGTCGAGCTGATGGCCTCTTTCATCTTTCATCTTGTTGGATTATCATGATCAATACTTACTTTTTTTTTTTCCTGCCAAATAAAATGATGCTGATGTTTTCTGATTGGAAGTGTTGCTGCTGTCTGACCCAAATCCAGTCCAGGCGAAGCGACCCGTTGCCCCGAGCAGGCCCGAGCTGGGTAATTTCTCATTCAGTCACACAAACCACGGCGAGTTCCTCTGCTCCCTTGAATGTTAAAAACTTCGGCTGCAACCCACTCAAGCTCTGGCTGGGAGCTTCTGCCATGCAAAACGTAATAGGATCGAAAGGGATGTGAAGACTTAAATTACTACCCCAACTTTTAAAAACGAATAAATCCGAATTCTTCTCTTTCCCCTTCCCATCGGAGCCACTGACTTTTGTTCTTGAAGGGACTGGGTAAAGTTATACATTTTTAAAGAGAGATTTGAAATAGGCTCCATGCAGAGAAGTAAAGGGGGCTTTTCAGTAGAAAAAAGCTAAGTTGTTTTTTTTTTAAATAGAGATGAGGTGACTTTTGGCTTTATTATTTAAATTGTGCATGCATGGGTGTCCTGATTGTCTTGATTACTGGGCTGGGCAGCTCCTTGAGAAGGTATTGACTCATCCATGCTGGAAGGGGGACTCGCTCAGACATAAGGAATGTCTGTTTCCCCGGGCATATGTCTTCACCAGCTCTCAGATACATTTTTCTTCGAGTCAGGAGTGGAGGAGAGCCAGAGAAAGATGGATGCGTGGAGACTGAGTTAGACACAGAGCAGGCCGACGCATCCCTGCCCATGGTGTGTCTGTTACAAGGACAGAGTGGAACGGGATGGCGAGAAAGTATGGGAAGTAAGTTCGGATTCTCACGGCGGGGTCCGTGCACAGCCATCTTCTCCTGAAGCATTCCGGACAGGTTGCAGTCTAACCATTGGCCTGCCTCCCCTGGGGTTGAAAGTCTCCACGGTGGGTTCAGAAAATGTGGAGCTTTTCTCCATCAAGCTAGATTGCTCCATCTTAGCCTGGGCCATGTTTGCCCTGCGTCCCCACTTTCCGAAGGAGGGTGGAAAGAGGAAGTCTAGTGAGACCACCGGAGCCTGAAGAAACTGTCTTTGGGCTGCTTGTTAATCAACTTCTGGCTGATAAAAAGGCTGATGTTTTAAACGAAACAATATTTGGAGATTTTAAGGGGGAAGAGCCCTTCTTCTTCCAGAAGTGTCCTGCCCTTTCTCTGCTTGGTCATATCTGCTAGATCTCGCCTCGGCTTGGAGTGTGGATTGTTTTCGATTTGTTTCTCTATTATCATGCCATGTCCTGTCCGTTTAGTCCCTGAGAAGCGAGACGGAAGAACCCTCCGGAATGTCAGCTGGAGACCGTCAGACCTGGGCCACCAGGCAGAGGGAAACCCTTGGCGGAGAGGACACATTTCTAGGCGGACCAGATCGACAGAGAACACGGAGCAAGGGAGACGATGCCAGCAGCCCACATTTACGGAGCACGTGCCGGGCGTGTGGGGCACTGTCCTAAACGGTTTTATTTGAATGACCCAGTTCATGGGTTATGTACCTCCCCCTGTGCTAGATAAAGAAGCTGAAGGCTAGAGAGTTTAAACGATCTGGCCGGGGCCAGACAGCTGGAAATGAACTGAGCTGGAATGCGAACGGTTTGTCTCTGGAGCCGACATCTTAACCACGTCTCTGTCGTCCGGAGGGATGAGACGAAGCAGGATGCGTGACCTGTGCTGGTGCTGTTGTTGCTAATGAACAGAGTAAGAGCAGCAGAGGTCTTGCTGGCTCAGAGAGGCCGCTGTCCTGGTTCTTGCTGAGGCAGTGTGGTTGCCTTCGTTAACCAAGGGCGACCTTCTTTTCGGTGGCCCGCACCGAAACTTAAACTGAAATCCCCAAGTGCCATTTAAGAGTCTCTTCAATGGAAGCGCATAGCATTTATTCAAACTAGACACTGCGGAAGCTGGTAATCAAGCCCAATCACGTCTGTGGGCATGCCTTGTTTAGACCAAAAATGGGGGAACGGGGGGAAGCAGTTGGAGAGGTCAGGAGCAATTGCTTAGGGACAAGTAGTGACTTCTCGAACAGAGCCACAGGCTTCTCACTACATCCTTTCTAGGGTCTGTTGTTTTTCTTCATTCCTCGTAGTTGAGCAAGCACAAAGCATTGGGCCTTATCGTGTGTAAAGGCAACCTGAAGTTATCATTAGTTTGCTTCTCTCAGAATGAAAATGCTATCTTATTATATCATTGGGTCTTTCTGTGAGTTTGTCAGCAAAATCTCTCTACCGAGTGACTTGCAAAATGCTAGCCTTGGGAAAGCCTGTCTGCCCCTGGGTTATCCATTGCCTAATGTTGACTGTGCTGGGTTATCTTGGGGTGTTAGGCAACTTTTGCATTTTCTTTGATGTTCCAGATTAGTTCTCTCCTCCTTCCCCCCTTCCTTCCAACGGCCTTCTTCATTCTACCATGTGAATTATTAGTCCATAAACTGGATCTTGGAAGAGTCGGCCCTGGACAGCCAGCCTCAAGGCTACCGGAGATGAGGCTCTCTTCCATAGTCCTGTTTTACTCCGAAGAGCAGCAGTTCAGGGACTCGTTAGTGGTCAGCAAATAAAACCAGCCCAGAAGCCCTCAATGACTACAGTGTGCTGCGCTCAGCCCCCTTGGGCAGAAATCTAAACGGAGGCTTTGTTTAAGTGGCGTAAGAAGAAATAGTTGAGATGTTTGTCCACAGACCTCCTTAGAGTCTTGCGGAATTAGTTACTATCATTTCATCCCAGTTTAGCTGCTAACCAATGATTACAGCAGTTTCCATCCCAGTTTAGCTGCTAACCAGTGATACAGCAGCAGCAAGTCCACCAGGTCTGTGCCCTCAGGGCCCGTGCTGGCAAAGGACAGCGTCAGCGAGGAGGCACAGCCTGCTTTGTGCTGTGGGCATAGTTCAGGGCTGCCGAAGTCTCAGCCAGCTCTCAGGTAAAGCAGATGCCGCTTGGGCCGGCTCATCTTCCTGAGGTTTCTTTCTCATGCCTGAGGGCTGTGGCCTCCTCCCTCCTCCCTCATTTGCAGCAACCAAGGTCTTACTTTGATAAGAGAGGTTTCAGTAGTGAGCAAAATAACCATCTCCTTCTGCTTGTTGAAGCCCATGGATTAGATGGATCTGGAATTCCTGGTACCTTTGGCATTCATAACTCACATGGCTACTGAGGGACCCTGGTCTCCATGTCTTTACTCTTTGTTGTGGGTTCACTTGAGTTCCCCCCCAAAAGATGTGATACAGTCTCACCACACTATGTGTGAATGTAGTTTTATTTGGAAGTAGGGTCCGTGCCGGTGTAATAGAGTTAAGATGAGGTCATATGGGATTAGGTAAGGCCTGAATTCGGTGACTGGTGTCCTTATTAGGAGAGATTTTAAGAGGAGACACAGGACAGAAGGCCATTTGAAGATGGAGTCAGAGTATGAAGTTATGCTCCCCAAGCCAAGGAATTCCTAGGATGGCTGGCAACCAGCAGAAGTGAGAAGTCTCAAGGGTGGACTGTTCCCCAGAGCCATTGGAGGGAGCACAGGCCTACCTACACCTCGATTTTGGACGTCCAGCCTTCCGAGCGGTGGGAGAATACATTTCTGTTCTTGAACGCCACCCAGTCGGTGGTATTCTGGTAGAGCAGCTCGAGGATGCTAGTACACTACTGAGACCAGGTTGCCCTTTCACTGTGTTCTCTGTATTTCTAGAGAGCTAGGTTATGCCCAATGTTGACAGGCCGGGACAGAATGAACGTGCTTGTATAATGTGCCCTTGTGAATGCTGAGTGTGAATTTACTTAGAGTGAGTTTGAAAAAAACAAAACAAAGGAAAGCAGCCATTGAAGAACAATTAGGACATGTTCTTTCTTCCTCCCGTGTCTACTTCCGGTCAACATCCTCGGAAGAGGCAGCCAGTGGGGGGCCTCCGGAAACTGCAGTGGACGGCTGCTTCGCGAGAGAGTGCGCTTCCGTCATTTCAGTGGCGGCTGGTATGTGCAGATCATCACTGGAAGGTGGATCCCAGTGACATGTTTCCAGACAGGCGGAGAACAAGGGAGGGCTAGGCTGAGATCCTCCAAACAGCCCGGTGTGCGCAGGGCCTCCGGGCGGCGGGACTCTGGGCTTGACTCTTCCCGACCAGGAAAGCACGCGGGCTGACCTTCCAGTCCTTTTCAAATCGGCCTGCAGGACAGCCTCTGCGTGTGTCCCGTTGATTATTTGTATCTGTCTGGTTGAATATTTTGTTTTGTTTTCATCCTCACCTGGTAACGGTATAAATTATTTTAATGAAGAAACCCATGCCTGTGCGGGGACTCGCTCGTAAGACAAAAACATAGATGTGAGTGGGAGTCGTAGCCCTGGCCTTCCCGGGAAAATGCTTTCTGCTGCAGCTGCTGATGGCAGATGTTTCCAGTCCCGGCGAGGGTGGGGGCCTGGGTCACTGCAGAGTGGCTTGCTGGGGTCGCTCACGGTTTAAAATGCTGTTTCACTTTCCATCCATCCCCCACCCCAGGAGGCAGTGAGTTAGCGAATGACTGTGTGTGTGTGTGTGTGTGTGTGAAGGGAGAGGCGTGGATGGAAGAGGTGTCGCCCTTCCCCTAGAAGAGATCCATCCCAGTCCTCGCGTGACCCGTCTTTCCTGACAGTATCTCTGATTGTGGGCCCGAGGATCAACACACAGCTTCCGAAGCCCCTTCTACCCATGGCGTGCTTGGATATGTTTGCTGTAGGACGGGTGGCTTTTCCTCAGGTGTGTGCGACATCTGGGTGTCCAGGCCACCTGTGCGATGGGGTCGTGGAAACTGCTGTTTCCTCTCTAAGTCTGCTGCAGATGTTCCCTGGGGTCCTAGAGGGGGCTGTGGGACCATGGTGTTGATGAGTGGCTCTTTGGCTCTTGCCTTAAATTCTTGGTAGCCTAACCCGTTAGTTTCCTGAGGGGGCTATGACAAAGTGCCACAGACTGGGAAGCTTAAGCGACAGACATTTCTTGCCTCACAGTTCTGGAGGCTGGATGTCTGAAATCAAGGCGTTATCAGGGTTGATTCCTCCTAAGCGCTGCGAGGGAAAATTATTTCCAGGCCTCCCACCCAGCTCC
Organism: Saccopteryx bilineata; assembly: GCF_036850765.1. NCBI lineage: Eukaryota > Metazoa > Chordata > Mammalia > Chiroptera > Emballonuridae > Saccopteryx > Saccopteryx bilineata. Next base: position 9,380,393 of record NC_089494.1, read on the forward strand.
TGGGTGTTTGCGGGTCACCTTTTGCATTCCTTGGCTTGTGGCAGCCTCCCTCCGGGCTTTGCGTGGCGTTCTCCCTGTGTGTCCAACTCTCTCCCCTCCGACTTTCATCCAGTCGTGTTGGATGGGGGCCTGTTCCCCACCAGTGGGATCTTCTTTTAATTTAGCTAATTACCTCTGCAATGACCCTATTTCCAAATAAGGTCACATTCTGGGAGTTAAGACTACTAGATATGAAGTTTTGAGGGACACAATTCAATTCATACCACTTAGTGTGGAATACTTTTTTTTTTTTGAGTAGCTTCCATTCGCCAATATATTTCTTCCTACGTAGACCGACCCTCTGAAAAAAAATAAAAAAAAGCAATGAGAACTTTTTTTCCAAGTAGTAGCACTGCTGTGAAATGGAGGGACTGGGGCATCTGTTACATGTCATGGGGCCCTTGCTACTCTTTTACACTCAGTTGAAAAAAAAACAACAGAACAATAATATCTGCTTAGGGCAGTGGTTCTCAACCTTTCTAATGCCGTGACCCCGCAATACAGTTCCTCATGTTGCAGTGACCCCAAACCAAAAAATAATTTTGGTGGCTACTTCATAACTGTAATTTTGCTACAGTTATGATTCGGAATGTAAATACCTGATATGCATTATGTATTTTCCGATGGCTTTAGGTGACCCTGCCAGGGTCGCGACCCACAACTTGAGAACCGCTGGCTTAGGGTAACCAGGTAACAAGTCAGAGAGTTTAGAATTTAATAAAAAGAAGTGAATAATCTTCCCTCATTCTCATTTCTTCCCATGAAGGAAACTCACGGGATCCCTCTGGTAGCTCTTTTTCCAAAAGTTTCCCCAGATTTTTTTTGCAAATGTATACGAATATGCAGATGCCCATTTAGGCTTTCAAGGATATAATGATAGAACACACGTCCCTCTGGTCCCTCTGCAATTTCTTTTCTGTGTGTTTACTTTGTCCCTGAGAAAGTTTCAAGGGTATCACTTCTGGTCTGTACCTCAGCTCCAGCTCGTTCCGTTGAGACCCGCGGAGAATTCTGTGGTGGGGCTGGACGTGGGATTCAACCAGCCCTCCCTGACCCGGGCAGTGTTTCGGTCGCGTCCCTGTTCAGTTTTGTTTCCCTGTCAGTGATGCTGTTCTACGGATCTGAGCCTTCTCCCTGTCCTTGGGTTTCTTTCGACGGAACTGCTAAAAGTAGAGTTGCTGAATCCATGCCTTTTGCATTTTAGCGGCTGTCAAGAAGGACCTTTCCTGAGAGTTCTGCTTTTTGATCACAAGTGTATGTGATTTTGACAAAGGTGCAAAGCAGATAGTTCACTTGGAGAAAGGAGAGTCTTTTTTTTTCTTTTTTTCTTCAGTGAAACGATGCTGGAACAATTGCCTATCCCTATGCCAAAAACAAAAACAGTACCACCACCAAACCCCAAACTTCAATCCACGGCTCACTTATCCCGTACGCAAGAATACCCTCAAACTGCGTCACAGACATCCCTGTAACGCCTAAAACCCTAAAACTTCTGGACAGAAACAGCAGAGCATCCCTGTGACTTCATATACATCTGTGTCAACAATCAAGATAATGAACAGATCTGTCACACCCAAAACTTTCTCTAGTTTCGGCAGAGATTTCTTGGAACAGTTAACAGAAACACGTCCAGTAAAAGAAACCTTAAATAAATTAGACTTTGCCAAACTTAAAAAAGTTCTGCTCTTTTAAAAGATTATTTTATAAGAGAATGAAAAGATAAGACACAGACTGGGAGAACATGCTTGCAAATTATATACTTATAATGAAGGACGTATATCCAGGCTATATGAAGAACTCTCTCAAAACTCAATAGTAAGATAACGTGATTGTTTAAAAAAAATGAGCAAATGATTTGAACAGAGACATTATAGGGATAGGAAGTAAGCACATGAAAAGATGTTCAATGAAGCATCCACTGGGTATAATAAAAACAAATGTCGGAGATAGATGTAACTTTATTGGCCAGTTTCACCTGCGCAGGGGCGAGTTCCCTGATGTCCGCAGACACCGTGAGCTGCAAATGGGAACCGCCCCACGTGCTTACAGCTAGTTCCTTATATATCCTAAGTAAGCAAGCATAAATACAGAAGCAAAAATAGCGGTCACTTATTTGCTAAGGGAGTTGCACATAGCATAGCAACAGGGGCTGGGTCTAGCTCATTGGCGAACTTCAAACATAAACTTCTGATAAGGGTCTCTAACCAATGGAATGCAAACGTTTTTCTTTGTTCTTAGCCTTACGGGTCCCTATCCTTACCTCCATGTCTCTGCGTCTACACTCTGGCAATCCCAGCACACTTTCCTGAATCTAACAATTTGATCTTTTCTTGATCCTTACATTCAACGTCATTACACAGTAGGAAAATGCAAATGAAAACTACAGTGATATAGCACTCCACGAGTATAGAAGAGCTAAGAATAACACCGTGTGACTGCCCCGGGTATTGGTGAGGATGTGGAGGCAGCAGGGCTCGAGGCACCCCTGGTGGGATGTAACGTGGTGAGGATGAGGAGGCAGCAGGGCTCGAGGCACCGCTGGTGGGATGTAACGTGGTGAGGATGTGGAGGCAGCAGGGCTCGAGGTGCCGCTGGTGGGATGTAACGTGGTGAGGATGAGGAGGCAGCAGGGCTCGAGGCGCCGCTGGTGGGATGTAACGTGGTGAGGATGAGGAGGCAGCAGGGCTCGAGGCGCCGCTGGTGGGATGTAACGTGGTGAGGATGTGGAGGCAGCAGGGCTCGAGGCGCCGCTGGTGGGATGTAACGTGGTGAGGATGAGGAGGCAGCAGGGCTCGAGGCGCCGCTGGTGGGATGTAACGTGGTGAGGATGAGGAGGCAGCAGGGCTCGAGGCGCCGCTGGTGGGATGTAACGTGGTGAGGAGGTGGAGGCAGCGGGGCTCGAGGCACCCCTGGTGGGATGTAACACGTTGGAGAGCAGATTAGTAGTTGCCTGGGGCTGGGACGGAGGAAGGGGTTTGAAAGGGCTTGAAGACACATTTCGGGGTGATGAATACATTCAACATCTTGATTGTGGTGATGGTGTCACGTGATTATGCATATGTGGAAACTCTCAAGCTGCACAGTTTGTTCTATGTCCTCGCTGCGTACACAGAGCCGTTACAGTGCGGGTAGGATGGACCTTGTTCGCCAGGCTCCGTGCTGGGTGTTGGGGAAACTAAACACTACACAGTCCCTGCCCTTACATCTGTGGATTCTGTGGCATACGAATGGAAATTTATGTGAAACGGAAAATGGAAATTAGAACATAGAATGTAAATTGTGAACTCTGTATTTTTCTTCGAGTCCCATTTCCTCTTTTTCAGACGTTTCATTTAGCCCTTGAAAGGGCATTTTTCATCTATTCCAGTGTTGCCCAAGGATCTCAGAGAAACGAGTAGTTGAGCAGGAGGAGACATCCAGCCCACAGGGGGAGAAGTTCGAGTTGGTACCTCGTGGGTCCTTCCTCACTCAGGAGGGCCCTTTTCTCATTGACGCTCCCAGGGGTCCATTGGTCAGCTCCTTTTGGTGTGTTGGCTTTCCGGCTGACGTTCTCAGCTGGCTCAGTCCTCCGAGGACTTTTTATTAGCCCTGTAGCTCAGCATCGGGCTCTGGCCCAAGTGACCGGTACACTCAGGAGATTTTGCTGTTGAGAGGGTAGATTTCTGGGACTGTGACCCGTGTCAGGCCGGGCCATTCAGTGGAATTCACCATGCACAACCACAAACGGGTTTTAATTCTAGTTTGTGGCTGTCATATGCCTAGTAGATAGACGGTCTGGATTTCTCATGAAATAGTTCCTTTTCTCAAAATTATGGCTACTAAAAACGTGGATAGGATGCGACAACTTTATCAATGGCCTTTGAGCCGTAGTAAGGAGTATATTGAAAAGCATTCATAAAAATAGCTTTAGTTTAAAAATAGTTTTCCCCTCAAAGAGGAAAATTTGAGGAATTTGACTCAACCTCTTTTAAAGAAAAGGACAAGAGCCCTGGCCCAATAGCTTAGTTGGTTAGAGCATTATCCTGATATGCAGAGGTTGCTGGTTCGATCCCCGGTCAGGGCGCATACAGGAAGAGATTGATGTTTCTGTCTTTCTCTCTCTTCCTCTCTCTCTATAATTAATTAATTAAAAAAAAACAAAAACAAAGTAAAGGCCAAGAAGTATAAGACTTGGTTCCATAACTATATGAGGAGATCACCTGCATGTTATCCAATCTGAGGTCTTGTTGAGGTGATGGTGGCATCATCATTAACGAACGAGAACAGCAGGTGTAACCTGAGCATCTCCCAGTTACCAGGATGTGTGCTCACCCCTGTGCATGGTGGGTATGATGCTCAACTTCTTTTTCCAACTGAATTCGCCATGCGAGTAGAAGAAAGAAACGCAATAGGTTGAGGTGAGGGACAGCAGACAGGCTAGGAAGAGGGGACACTGGGGAGTCGAGGAGGGTAAAGGATGTGCAGACAAAAAACGAGGAAGAGACGGAGGGTGGCAGGAGCCACACAGGCCCTCAGAAGCCCTGGCATGCGCACAGGCCCACGAGAGTTAGCTGTCACATGTCCCATGCCGCTGTTGGCTTTGGGTCCATTGCTCCTTCCAGCAAAGGCATCAGTGTCCCCACCTGCTTAGTGTTCTGACCAGCTTGGTGGACTGTCTGCTGTCTCAGAAAGACAGTGTTTTTTAGACAAAGAACCTGGAAACTTTGAGGAGGGAAACAGAGCCGTGCGGAGCCCCAGGGGCGGGCGGTGTGGGGAGACGGAGGCGGTGAGACCACTCCTCCAGGCTGCAAGTCAGCCTGCTTGTGGCCCCGGCAGGCTACCGAGCGAGCAGTGGACGGGCCGTGGGCTTTGCAGTCAGGCACCCAGGGCTACACGTGGCCGGTTCACATACTTAGGGGTTCCCTCGGGCCTCCGATTTGTATTTTCTCAACTTTGAGATGGGATCGCAACACTTAGCTCCTGACCAGCCCGTTGTTGGGAAGGAGTGCGTCCTAGCTTCCCCCCCTGCTCCAGATCCAAGGGGAAGTCAGGGAAGACAGCACCGCATTGTCGAGCCCGGCGGGGACGAGAGGTGTGCTGTTTCCCAAAGTGCGTTCCACGGAGCACCAGCTCAGAGAGCTGCTCACGTGAGTCTTGCCACAAAGGATTCAGTCTGTAAATAAGTTTGGGAAGCCCCCAGGGAAACAGAGCGAGCCTGGTTTACTGCAGGGCTTCTCACAGCCTGTACGTCGCCGCTGCCCCATGAATTTCCAGGTGGGTGAGTGGATAAGCCCAGGCCCCTGTGAAGGATTTCCCCCGGTCCGGGGGGCTTCAGTACAGAACTCACACTCCTTTAGGCTGACACACTGGGGGCCTGAGGTTTGTTTGACTCTTACCTTAGAGAACTGTTCCTTTGGCCCCCTTCATTATGTTTAAAACTTTACCAACTAGTCTCCAGGATTGAAAAATTAGAGAAATTCACAAGAACATCTGGGCTTGCTGGTTCTCTCTGCAGATGGGAGGGTCTCAGCTCCGTGTGGGCCTGGATTCTCACGTGGTGACCGCTGACTAGCTGGTGTTCCTTTGGGGTGGGTCGTGGCATCGGCTTGTCCTAGGCCGTACAGCAAGGGTCCCCAAACTTTTTACACAGGGGGCCAGTTCACTGTCCCTCAGACTGTTGGAGGGCCGGACTATATAAAAACTATGAACAAATCCCTATATAACCTGCACATATCTTATTTTAAAGTAAAAAAACAAAATGGGAACAAATACAATATTTAAAATAAAGAACAAGTAAATTTAAATCAAACTGACCAGTATTTCAATGGGAACTATGGGCCTACTTTTGGCTAATGAGATGGTCAATGTGCTCCTCTCACTGACCACCAATGAAAGAGGTGCCCCTTCCAGAAGTTCGGCGGGGGCCAGATAAATACCCTCAGGGGGCCGCATGTGGCCTGTGGGCCGTAGTTTGGGGACCCCTGCTGTACAGAGTGTATCTGGCTAATTCACGTACCTGCTGGGTGCTTGCGTCTGGGACCCAAGTCTAGGTCGGGTGCTTCTGAGAAAACAGAATCTCAAGTTCACATAGTGCTGGACTCGGGACCAGATGGATCCTTGATCTCCTGACTCTTAAAGGCCAAGGTGATAATTGTGAGACCAAGTATACTTGTTCAGCATCAGTAATTTCTTACCAGGCAACACTCTGGAACCCACCGTCCACTGCCCGGAGCCCAGTTTCTCTCCTGTCTTTTTGGAAAGCCGTGTGTTGGAATTTGCATGGCTGGAGTGGGGAGATGCCAATGTTTCTTCTCTCCTGATATTGAGCATCCGGGAGGGCTTCCAGGCAGAGGTGACAGGCTTCACCAACTTTTCACTACATGCAAATCTCAGTTTCCTTCGTATGGCACTCTCATTGTTAGGGTATTGGTTCATCTGGGACACTATTACTGCCAACCATTAGGGGGAAGTTTAGAGGGCGGAGAGTAGTCTTTATATTTAAGAATCCCCATTTCTACCCCCCCCCCCCAAAAAAAACCACTCAAAAGCACTTTGCTGAGATTTCCTAATCATTTTGGGAGATCAGTGGCGGCATCGCATGCCTCCCCAGGCATGTCGTGTTCTAGTTACCTCTGCCCATGTCCTGCTGCGTTACAGGATTATGATTACTTTTGGTATTAAATGTACATGGAACTAACCAGAAAGTGGCTTGAGCTATCAAACAATGGGTGAGCCCTCCCACCCTCAGCCAGTCCGCTTGGTTCCTGAAAGCACAAAGCTGGGCTTTTCCGAGGACCCCAGGATTCCCAGATCCCTCTGGCTCAGGCTGGCTCAGCTCTAGGTTTGAAAAAGTTGCCTGTTGCTGCTCCTTTTGACCTCGTTTCAATAAAAGCTTATGAACTTCATTGGTAATTCTTCTGAAAGTTATTGCACCCTATAATCAGATTCAGAGTTAGGTCAATGTATTATACATTTATTCATTCTTCTATCTAATCTCGTCTAATCGTCCCCCCCACGCCACCCATGGCACTGTTTAAAACCAGAAATTCATCTGGAATAGTTTCTGCTGCACCAGGTTAACTGCAGTAGCAAAAAAGGAGAGACAATGTTGAGTGGAAAGGTTTTGGCCGATATGAAAGTTAGTCAATCAGAAAATGCAGTCATACCTTAGATGCTTCTATATTTCTGAAGAGGTTGGCTTTTGGTTAGTTAAAAAGAAAAAACCTCAAGTGCTTTTGAAATTTTTATTAAATTAAAATAGAAATATTGAAACATTAAAATAAGACTGAAATAAAACTTTCAAGTACCAGTTGTATCAGAAAGGGAGGGATTTAGTTGTGCCTAAACACATAGAGTAAGGATAGCTACTATAACTGAGCCAGAAGCTTTTAACTCTGAGCTTCTCAACAGCCTAAGTCAGAAAAGAAACACGATGAGTTACTGACTTAGTCCTCATTATCTAATATTGAATAGAAGCATGTAAGTCAGCTCATCTGGAGCCGCAGACATTTTCCTAATTTGAAGACCCTGGCAATTATCATGTGGTTCTTTACTTGGGACAGTGTAACAGAGTTTGTTGTGCAATAACATTGGTTGTAGCTTTTGCCAAAGTTGTCCCTAGAAGTTGAAAAAATAAACAAGTCAGTAGGAATGCTAAGAGTGTTTATGCAGAAGTAGAAGTGGACATCCATTTCTTTTCCTTCCTCGCTTCATTTCTCATCTTTGGTAACAGCACCCTGATTTCGCTTTTGGCAAACTACTGTTCCCCCACTCCAGTGGGGATGGGGGGCTTGTTCAATTTAAGAGGGTGGGGCTCTCCATCACTGCACCCTTGTTTAGCTTTGGGGTCGTTGTGTGCCCCAAATGTCTAGACTAATCAGACACTTTTCCCAGGAGTTAGGATAGTGAGCAGGATGACCAAAACGCTGCAAGTTGCTGCAGGTTGGAAGACGGATCATGCCGTCCACCGCGACCTGAAGGAACGGAGCTGTCCTGCTGTGTAGAGCCGGGAGCTGCCTTCGCCCGGTCGTGCTTTCTGAGTGTGGGCCCTCTGCCCTCCTTCCAGGCCAGAGTCCCTGCAGTCATTTATTGATGTTTTTTTCTGCTCGAGCGAGCCGGAGTTGGTGTCCGTTGCTTGCAGCCGCAGACCTTGGATTGCTCTACAGGTAGAATTTTCCACAGACCTTCTGATATTCAGAGTTCAGATTCTGACCCACAAACTACGCTGTGGGGAGCAGAGCATACGCAAGGAGAAAAGTGAGGGGGATCGTGCTTAAAGGGTCTTGAAGATACGAACCAGAAACCCAAGGATGCTCACGTGTCCTCCTGAGGGGTCCACTTCCCTTGTAAAGAGGGTGCATGCCTAAGTGAGGGATGAAGAAAGGCTGCAAACACCTTTTTTTTTTGTCCCCTTAGAATTTTTAGTATATGTCCTGCCGAAGCGAGCACTCCCCTTAGAATTTTTAATGTACATACCCTGCCTTTAGTAGGTGCCACCGAACAGAATGAATCCTCTTTATCCTGTGGTCCTGGCCCGCGCTCCCCTGTTCTGGCCCATGGTGGGAGAAAGGCTTTTGTCTTCGTTGTTTATAAGGGTGGAGCCCTACTTTGGCATCTGCTATAAATCTTAAGGTTTTTATAACTTGGATGTCACCCTCACCTTCCTGCCAAATTTCTGCACTGAGAAAGTCGAGTGTCATTTTAAGTAATGATGCATGCGCTGCGTCCAAAATAAATAATTTTGGTACACATTATAAAATGAATCGCTCTTGTCACTGAGTCTGGGATAGAGATGGTTTCAGGGATGCAAACAGCTGCTTTGGCCCAAATAGCCAAAAAGGACACAGTCTCAGGCGGTTTGAGCCTCAGATCTTGAGAAACATTTGTAGTTGTTGGTTAAAGATGTGAATGGCTCCATCAAGTTCACTCTGGGACAATGTGGGTTCTTTAGCCCAGAAAGTTAAATACCTCTAACTTTGGCAGCCCTGACCTTCTGGGTAGAGAATGTTGTTCTCTAGTTAGTCTTCAAGACCTACTTTGCCACTCTGATTTTAATACAAGGGGGGAAATCTTCAAAACAAAGCTGTCTGGATCCAGGAAAGTTCATCTGGCGTGGGTTAGCTTGGACATCGCCTCAGCCCCTTCCCTTGCTGACCCTTCCCCCACTCCCTTGTCTTTCCTCCAGGAGCTTGATGCTTTGTGGAAAATGACTGTCTTTGCAAAACTGCAAATTTGGGAGAGTGTTGTACAACCAAAGAAAATTCAAATTAGTATTCTCCCCCTGCCCCGTGGAAATCCTCTTGGGGAAATTGAAATTATATTTAAATATTCCCAGAGAGTACAGCCAATATCTGTTTTAGGCTGTGGACTGACTGGTCCAGCTCAATGGTTTTCTGGAAGTAAGGCAGTCTAGAGATTGAAGAATAGAGTCTAAAAACTGACTAATTGGTGTTTCCATCACTCGGCTGTGTTCATGGTAAATAGCACAGACTCAATGCTGATTTCTGTACTCCTTGGCCCAGAGAACTAGCCTTTCTCTTCATAAGGTAATTTAATGCCCTTGTTGAACAGGGGCTGACCCGTGAGATATGTGTGTGCTCTGAAGAGGCGGGGTACCTAGGAGCAGGGCAAGCGTTCAATGAAAACTTGGAGGAAGTCTCTTGGAAATAATACTTAATTTGCAAGGCTCTCAACTCTACACGGAAGGTAGATTTACTCTGTGATTTGGGGCCACATCTGTGTTTTCTCTCTTTTTATTTGACCCTCTTTCTTGCTTGCTTCTCTCGTCTTCCTTTCCTCACAATAAGAATGAAGTTCTTCCCATTCCTGAATTTCTTTGAACTCTCTTGCTAACGGCAAGAGAATCCTTTAGGCATTTTTTAAAATAGCTTTCCCAAGGGGCAAGCACCACCTCCCTTTTCTCCCATCTTTCTTTCAGCGGCTCTGGGTTCTTGGTGGGCTGGAAATCACAGCTGAAATGGAGAAAAACAAATTTGGCTGATGCTTCAAAGCCATTGCTTTTGGGGGGCTATTATAAATTCTTTCTTTTTTGGCTTATGATTAAGAGGGCATTTATCTTTGCATTAGATGGTAATCAAAACTCATTTCTTGGGTCGTGGATGAGAGAGCAAATGGATTCATTTTCATCCAAGGACTGGAAGAAATTGATATACTGTTTATTTCTTGTAAAATGTACTTTAAAAGGTCTATCTTGGAACTTATCAGATGCCTATTTTTGGTATATGAAAGACTCAATGCTATTTGTCTTTTTTTTTATTTCAATCATTGGCCCCTCTTAGTGGAACATTTAACTTTGCTTTGAAGCTATTAATGCCTACTGGTAAATAAAAAAATGTGTGATAGAGAAAATTATTTCTCATCTCTTGCATTTGTATGGGTATCTCAGATTCAGGAATTTATATGTAGCATAACAATTTCTTAAGTGTTAACATGTTTTTTTAAGCTTCACATTATAAATATTGAATAAGAGCAGAAGCCTGCCTCAGAAATTAATTAATTAATTAATTTGTATTTTTTCGAAGCCAGAAACGGGGAGGCAGTCAGACAGACTCCCGCATGCGCCCAACCGGGATCTACCCGGCATGCCCACCAGGGGGCGATGCTCTGCCCATCTGGGTCGTTGCTGTGTTGCAACTAGAGCCATTCTAGCACCTGAGGCAGAGGCCATAGAGCCATCCTCAGCGCCCGGGCCAACTTTGCTCCAATGGAGCCTTGGCTGAGGGAGGGGAAGAAAGAGACAGAGGAAGGAGAAGGGGAGGGGTGGAGAAGCAGATGGATGTTTCTCCTGTATGCCCTGACCAGGAGTCGAATCCAGGACTCCTGCACGCCAGGCCGACGCTCTACCACTGAGCCAACCTGCCAGGACCAGAAATTTAAAAGTAGATTAAAGTTGGCCAAAGCAGCAGGCAACTCATAGTCCTGTTACAACTCACATCCTTGGAGTTCTGGGAAAGGTACTGACAGAGGAATAGATCTGATTAAAATGTTCTTACTAGGGATGAATAATTCTTGACCTATGGATATTGGAACTCATGAGGGTCATGGAATTATTTCAAGATATCTGTGAACCCAGTGCACATTATATAAATACATACATGTCCTATAGGCCAAAAACATACACCTTGTAAATATATCAACCACTTTTCAGATGCTGTAGGCTTTATTAAAAGACATATTTATTTAAATGCATTATTGTTTTATAGTGGCTTTGGACTCTACGTATATTTTCAATTAGTGAGTACTAAAATACTCTGTGGGTAAACATCCTTTCGGATTTAAAAGGGAGTGTGGTATTTGAAAGAAGCAGGCAATACAGATCTGATTAGTGCCGAGTGCAGGGGGCACGGACACACTGAATCTGGTTGAGATTTGTCTTGATGATCCTTGTCGAATCCCTTTCTCCCAGGCTTTCCTTCTGACTAATGTTTATTGATCTTTTATGTTGGGTGAGGAGCCAACCTAAATTATGAGGTGGGTCTAGAGAAGTGGTCAGAGGAGCATCACATGTGCAGGAAGGTTTCAGTGAGTTAACTACAAAGAAGGTTGTTGTTACCACGGTGGAAACTTCCATCCTAAGACGCTGTGATGAGGGCCTTCTAGTGAGGGACACAAACGCTTCCCCTCAAGTCCTACACGTGGAGGATTCCAACAACTCAGGGACAGGGACAATGCCACTTGGCCGTGTGTTGTTTGGGAGAACAAATATTGTATTAAACTGGGAACATTTTTGCCCCCAGTTGAATCACAGAGTTCTGTTCGTAAGGCCAAGGGAGAACATGGCAAGTATTACAGCATCTCAACCACAGGTGCCAAGACAAATTTAAAATGATGGCAGATGTGGACAGTACGGCAACCCCAAATTCTGTGAGTTTTCTCTGTTTCCCTTAGAACCTGGTGTTTTCCCCCGTGGTCTGGGCAATCACAGTGAGACCGGCGTGGTCCTCTGACACGAACAGTCAGCCGTTGCTGGTCTGATATGGTATCGGATGGTGTTCCAGCCCGTCTTGCAATAAAAACATCTTGTCCAATGGCATGTCTTGAGAGTTGCCAAGAGTACTGAAAAAAGGAGACTTTGTGGTTAAAATAAAAGTTTGCCTCTGAGTGTTTAGAAGTTTAGAATTTTTGTTTGTTTGGACAGATGCTATTTGGCTAATTTCGTATTTGGGAAAATGTTACTCTCACTCCCCCCTCCCCCCCTTTCTGCTGTCTTTTGCACATTGGATGTGAGAAAATTATACGGATTAAGACCGATAAATCAAAATGTTGGTGATTAGGCAGAACCTTTTGTTCCTCTCTTGTGTGGTCAGTGCGTGTAAAGAAGTGTCCTTATCAGATGCTGAGGAGTTGCTTTGATGTTTGGGCTCAAACTCCTATACCATCCTTGTCTCTACATCTTTCCATGAACCCTGGACCATTTTCCATACTTCTGTGTTTTGATGTTGGCTGCTTTTCCTGTGTAGTCTCCTTAGTTGCAATGTTCTTTCTTACTTCCGGGCTCTGCCCCGGGGACCATAATCCTGCCCCGGATGATGAAACGCTTCCCCTTCTGCCTTTCCTCATCTCCATCTGCCCAGTCATCCCTTTCTTCTGGGTGTCCGCACTTTGTTCGGATGTTGCAATTATCCCACTTAGCTCATCCTGCTTGCTCTGTTTATCAGAATTACTTGTGGAATTCCATCTCGTAGGTCTCCAAGCTGTGGAGGAGGGAGGCTGGCTCTTTATTCCTCATTACATGTCTCATTGCACCTGGAGTAATCCTTGGTGTGTAAAGCTGGGAATACAATACAAGCTCATTAAGTATATTTATGTATACGGTGCTCCACTAACCTAATGAAGTTTTATAATTATTTGCGGCCTCTCATAATTTCTGTGGGAGCAGAAGCGAGAGGTGGTGTGGCCCACCTGTCCCTGTCCATCAGGGAGGATGCTAAGAGGTTGATTTTGATTTTTGTATTTTGAGAGACAGAGAGAGAGGGAGGGACAGAGGCTATCTCTGCATTTATCTTTAGAGCCACCTATTCATGAGGAACGATTCTCTCTGCCCATATTAAGCTCTTTGGAATGTCCTGGGTCTCCTTGACATTTAAGTTAACAGAGCACACTGTATCTTTGTTACATTTAATTTCAGGAATGCAAGAGACATCAACAGTCAGAGCTATTTCTAAGAAAGTGTAATTAATGAAAATATAAAATATGGAAGCTGCCTTGCTTAGAGCTACATCTCTTTCTTGGTAATTGATGAGGATGGAGTTTCGGATGGGAGAAATTTTTAGGTTGCTTTTCCTTATGTAAGATAAACTGAACTGCAGTTGGGCATCATTAAGAAACCTGGAGGGCCCCAGAATTGCTAAACGCATTACTTGTTGTGCTGTAAAGCAAGGATGTTTGCCAAAAAAAAATGTTGTTATAGGATTATTTCAAAAGGACCCAGAAGCCAGCTTGGTTTCCATTGGCCAGATATGGCACATGTTGAGTTTCAAAACTAATAACAAATGTTGTGGATTATAGACCATTGAATGAAGTAAGAATCTATGATGCCATACTGGTTTAAACTGATAAAAAAAAAGACAAAAATAGGCAAGAAGGAAAGCTTTAAAAAAAATTTTTTTTTTTCATTTTTCTGAAGCTGGAAACAGGGAGAGACAGTCAGACAGACTCCCGCATGCGCCCGACCGGGATCCACCCGGCACACCCACCAGGGGGTGATGCTCTGCCCCTCCCGGGCGTCACTCTGCTGTGACCAGAGCCACTCTAGCGCCTGGGGTAGAGGCCAAGGAGCCATCCCCAGCGCCTGGGCCATCTTTGCTCCAATGGAGCCTTGGCTGCGGGAGGGGAAGAGAGAGACAGAGAGGAAAGCGCGGCGGAGGGGTGGAGAAGCAAATGGGCGCTTCTCTTGTGTGCCCTGGCCGGGAATCGAACCCGGGTCCTCCACACGCTAGGCCCACGCTCTACCGCTGAGCCAACCGGTCAGGGCTAAAAATTTTTTTTATTATACAGTGTCAACTAATAGATAAGGCAAAATGATAGTTAGAATATTACCATTTTCAACCATCATCATAATAATATTTGGTCCAGGCAAGAATCCTTACTGAATACTAAAATGAGGGGATAGATGTTTGATGAAGAGCAGGATATTTACATCATCTGAATGTACTTCCCACAAATTATCAACTGAAAAAAGAAAAATAGTAACTTTTCAGTGGAGAAATCAAGTGGGCATCACCTTTAGCAAATCGTCAAACTCAGCATCACCCAGAACAGGGTGCCTCCTGAGATGGTGTCTGAGAAGGACCTCTTGCATTGTACCCCTGGCCCAGGAGCACCGATTTGACCAAATAACTGGCTCGTACTCTTAAAACATACCAACACCAAGGCAGACGGAGAAAGGCCGAGGCACTGTTCCAGGCGTGACGACCAAGGGCAGTGCATGATCTTGAATTGGACATGGGACCAGGAAAATAATTGCTGTAGATTAGGACTTCACTGAGTGGGCTGGTGACAACATTGGTTATGCAGAGAATGTTCCTGTTCTTGGGAGACATATACTAAAGCTTTTAGCCATGACATCTGTGGTCTGAATCTTACTCTCAGATGCATGGGAGGGAAGGGAGGAAGAGAGGAGAAAAAGAAGGGACAGAGAGAGACGGAAGGAGGCGGAAGGGAAGGAGAGAGACAGGACAAGGGAAGGAGGGAGAGGGGACTGCATGAGGACAAGAATTACGTTACAAAAGCAGACGTGGTTCCCTGTTGATGGTTGGTAGATCTGACAAAGGGTGTAACTAGCCTTGCTACATTTTGTTAAATTTTAAATTGCTTCAAAGTAAAGTGTTAAAGGCAACCAAATTATGTATCCACGTTCATGAGAGTGTGGTTCCTAAGGGTTTGGGCGGCAGTGGCTGCTGAGGACAGAGGCTGTTCTATTCTATTCCTCACCAGGCGCAGGGCAGAGCCCAGAACCTGGGGAAAGTCGGGCAAATCTGAGGTGTTTGCTGGACGGTTGTATGGATCCCAGGGTCTCGAAGTCTGTTGAGCTGTGGAATGCTGATCTTTGCACGATTGCAAATGCCGTTTTTTGCTGTTTTGAGCTCCCATGGCAGTGGGTTATGGCCGTAGAGCAAGTTCGTCGTAGCCGGTGGGGTGGAAGCAGATAAGGTCTTGGGGGAGGAGGCCTGCCCCCCCATTCTGTCCTCCCACCCCCCATTCTGGTCGGAACGGGAATGGAACGCCGACAGTGGACAGGCTGCGCCAGACCATCTCTGGGAGCCCTGTGCCCTGGATGGCGGGATGTGACGCCCAGTGGTTGGACTTCAGTGCCAGGAAGCTGCTCCCCTAGCCCCAGGCTGCTTACTCAAGATGTCATTTCTTTTTTTTTTTGTGAGAAAGAAATGAACGTCTATTTACTTTAAACCACTGTTATTTTGCTTTTTCTCTCATTTGCTGCTGAAGCTAATCCTAAATGATACACTGTACTTTCTAAAAATCATCACCCTTGAATTTTCGTTCCTCTCTGAGCTTCGTGTTCAGTGTGTCCTAGATACACATTAACCATTGAAATCTTCTGCCCTCCAGAGTTTTTTGTTTTCTTTTGTTTCCCGGAGTAGACGTTTTCTTATTGTGATAGGGATTCTGTGTCTGCCCTTGAGTTGGTGGTGGGTTAGCATTTGTGGTTTGGTGAAAAGCACCCTCCTCTTTCCTCTGTCCCGGCGAACCTTCTGCGTTCTGCGAATTGCTTAAATTGGTCTGAAAAGATCGTGAGAACTGGCTTTCCCTGGGAGAGTTCTTGTCCTGACAGAACCAGCTGGAGCCCGGATGTGCAGAGGTAAGCACTTGGAATAATCAGAAAATAGGAAATTTTTAACTATTTCCAGTTGTCAAAAACATTTGACTTCAGCAGCAGGATTCGGAGCGGGGTTCTCAAGTGCTCCTTCGGCCCCGGGAGTTTTGTGTAGCAAATCTTTGTCCTTTTTGGAACCCCACTCATGTTTTTACTTGCCCGGCGGACGGTCCTGCCTTCGGAACTCTATGTTGCCTCAGGTTTGCGGTGCGCTGGGCCCCACAGATAATAGATGGGTGTGCGTGCCCGCAGCACTACCTAAATAGAGCCGCAGACTCCCAGCTTGTTTGTTGTTGGACTGGTATGGAAGCAACAGGCTTAACGCCACAATTATGTGTTTGTTTCTGTGCAGTGAAATTCGGGAACTAAAATGGACCTCGGAGGGGCAGTGCATGGTGTTCTACTATTTCCTTTGATGTATTTGTTTTGTCAGGGTTACATAAGTGAAGGCTGTATCTTCTTGCATAATTCTCCTTGTAATGTTGTTTCTCCCTGACCCGGGGGGCTCTCTGTGGTTTGAAGCACGCTTTCAGATGGCCGTGGGCTGTAGTGATGACGGGGCCCTGCCTCAGACGACTCTGGAAGGTGACCGAGAGCCACTTGAATGTGTAAAGGGTGATATTTGGCATTGCCATGGGTGAAGTCTTCCAGCTCTTTTTAACTCCGACTAACTTCGATGGGAATCAGGAATTGCTGTTGTATGCAAATTTTGATGTTATTCTTACAGAAAAAAAAAAAAAGGAACAAATAACTTTTATTTTTCTAGGGTCAGCTGAAGAAGTCCCTCTCATGGTTTTGTCTGCAAAACGAAACAAACCAAACATCAAAGGAAACCGACAAGCAAACGAACTAAAACCAAATTGTAGGGGGGACGCGGGATCAGAATGACTTAAGTCGTCCCGTGAGCTAAGGGATGCTGGTGTAATGGGAACGGGCAGGACTGAGGATCGGGACATTTCCATCTAGTTCCAGCCCCACGAGGTCGTGTCTGTACGGTGCTGGGCATCTTATTACACCCTCCTCTGGGACTCAGGGTCCCCATATAGTAAAATGAGTCCAATAACAGTGTTCTTCTGAATGTAACATGAGATCATACATGTCAAAGCGTCTTGTAAACTGTTAAATGTGTTGAAAGACTTTTGTTTTTATTTTATTTTTTTTAATTTATTCATTTTAGAAAGGAGATAGAGAGGGAGAGGAGAGAGAGACAGAGAGAGAGAAGGCGAGGGAGGAGCAGGAAGCATCAACTCCCATATGTGCCTTGACCAGGCAAGCCCAGGGTTTCGAACCGGCAACCTCAGCATTTCCAGGTCGATGCTTTATCCACTGCGCCACAACAGGTCAGGCCGACTTTTGAGCAGTCTGAGCGGTCTGCTCATCAGCGAGGTAGCCAGCCCTTCCTCGAGGCCCCCAGTGCTGATGCACCGGTAGTTTGTGCCCGAGGTGACAGGAATTGGTAAGGATTTGTCGACATTTTTATAGAATGTGAAAAAATAGGTTCTGATTAAAATAAGTAGTATTTCTGTACCCGCAGGGTTATTTCTCTTAGTGAAAGCTTATGAGAGAAATTAGGCAAAGTAGAACAAAGTCGCCTTTCTCCCCCCCCACCCCACCCCCTCCCGAGAATAAGTAGCCAACTGTGGTGACCAGGAGGCTTGGGGTGTTACAAGAAACATCATTTCATCTTGGCCCTGTTTGGTCTAGAGAGGCGTGTGTCCAAGAGGGAAACTTTACGAGGTTGTGTGCTCCGACCCCACAGAGAGAGTGGAGTGAGAGGAACTGAGTCGCGCGAAAGGGTTTTAAACAACAGGTGTGTCTTGAAGAGGGTTGTCAAGGAGAAGATGCCAATGGCATCATTGGCTTGAACAGCTCTTTGAAGAAAAAACACGCCTCCTGGTTAGAGATGGGCTTCGTTACAGGATGGACCGAATGTGGGATTTTGCTCTCAGACCATTGAAAAGCAAATAGCATCACATTTTTATTACCTGAAACTTCTGGTTATGGAGCTTTGAAGTTTTCCAGGATGGTTTCTGTATTTCTTTGAGCACCAATATGACTAACACTAATGGCAGATGTTATACCTAATCCTGCCAGAAGCAACACGTGGGTTGGGGAGGATCGTGTAGGAACGAACCTTCTTGATGGGAATTCAGAGAGCAAGGCTGGGAAACGAGGCTCTTAGGAGAAGTGAGAAAAGAAGACTCCCTGGCTTCAATTTTTAAAAGAATGGAGAATTGCTTTGGCTGCTGAGGCGATGCCATCATTGGGTTGAACGGCTCTTTGAAGTATCAAGAGAAACATGCCTCCTGGTCTGAGATGGGCTTTGTTACAGGACAGACCTAATGTGGGATTGTGATCTTAGACCGTTGAATGAGATGGTGGGGATGAAAAGAGGTATTTTGCATTTGTAATAAAAAGGTCATTTGGAGAATGAAAAATACAAAGCAAGAGGAGGAGAAGCTACGCAGGCTTCTTAGGAGCAGTTACGTAATGTAATTGAGTTAAAATGAAGAAAAACTAAAGGCTTTTGAAGGGTTGATTTAAAAAATATTTCACGAGGTGGTCCGCAGAGTTGGAATTTGGGGAAAGAGAGTCCTGAATATTTGTTGATGAAGACAGTCACGCTGTGGAGCTTCGAGGGGACTTGCTCAGACAGACTTGATTTCCAGCGCTGTTTTCCACGGCTGGTTGCCGTTGCTTGGATGAGGATAAGAATCAGGAATATTTGGTTCTGTATTTGGAAAAAATGATGCTCAAGTGCTTAAAAATGTGGCTGGAAAAAAAGCTACTGAAGACGAGGTTCTTACGGACCCTGCTGAGTGCTTAGCGAGAAATCCTGGTCCTCTCTGCCTTCCACGGAAACCTCAGGTCTCAACTGAAATCGTGGTTACATGAGATTGCACTAATTTTCTGTTGAGAACAAAAAAGTAACATATTTTGTTTACACAGTGCTGGTTTTTGCTTTATTCTTGTGTTTGTATTAGAAATGAGTCATTGAGTCCCAGAGAAAACACACGTGGGGCGCTCTGCCAAGACCCAGTGCCAAACACGAGTTTTGTGATTAAAGTATCCAGTGTGAATCTTTGCTTGCCGAAAACCTAATTAAGGCTTTTTTTTTTTTTTTTTTTTTTTTTAACATTTATGCTGTAAAAAGAAAGAAGTATAACTAAAATGTCTGCTGAGCTGGGAAAAGTCGAGAGGTACCACATTTGGCTTTGAGCAGTATAGATATGACCTTGAACTCATGAAAAGGGAAGGTCCTTTCCTTCCTCTTGGTGTTGGAGAAATGCAGATAAAGATGATTGTGATTGACACTAAGCCTCCTTCTCTCTTGTTTTCTTTGATTACTCTCCTTGGGTGATAGGATTAGCTGTGAGGCAAATATTTTATTTTGTTCTTGTTTTTCATCTCTGGGCTTTAATACTCAAAATGCCACATACTCATTTATTAGTCCAACGCATGTATATTGAGCACCTACTATGAGCCAGGTGCTATGCTGGACCCTGTCTTTGCCACCGGGAAGCTCAGAGTCTTAAGCATACAATAGACATAGAAACATTTCACTGCAGTACAGTGGCTAACAGTCACGAGCCCTGTCCTAGATGAGAACCCTTCTCCGATGAGGGGAAGACAGCTATTCAAGGACGAATAAGCATTTTCTAGGTAGAGAAGATTACCCCAGGCATAGGTAAGAAAACGTGCAGAACTGTGAATTCGGGCTTGTCCAAACAAGAGTGAGCACGCCATGTGAGGCCGGAGGGCAGGACAGGGACTGATGAGGCTCTGAGGGAGGCGGAAAATGGAGAACTTAAAATGTAGGTGTGATATGATTGGGAAGCATCTCGTATAGGGTATTTCTGAGCATGGACTTCATCTTTCAGGCTTTGGGAAACCACTGGTGGCTTATAGGAGGCAGAGGACTCAGATATAGTGGTCTTCGGAAGATCGTTCTGGGGACGGCATAGATAATGAATTAAAACCAGTGAACTGAGGAGGCTGTTGGAAGTGGTGCTGAAAAAAGAGGACGGAGATGTCATCTAAAGCAGGAAGTGTTGGGGGGAGGAGGCGGCAGGGGATTTGAGTGAGATAAAGAGGCAGAATGGCTTAACAGCAGGTTAAGAAGGAGAGGAAATGTGGAAGATGAGACTGAGGTTCCTAGTGTGGCAGCTGAGTGGAGCCAGCCAGGTTTTGTGGCAGGAGGAACAGATTTCAGTTGGGACAGGGTGGATAGAGAATCCCAAGTTTTCTTTTTGGACCTCTAACTATTTTAGCTTGTGGGCGTGAAGATGCTGAGTCACAGCAAGCGGTGTGAGTTTTGATTTTTACCGGCCTCTAATTATACAGAACAGGAAAACTATATTTTAGTTGTTGGATTAAACTTTGTTCCACCTCATACTCTAAAGGCAGAAATGTCTGCCTTTGAAAATAACGATTTACTGAGCAATAGCTCTTCACTTGCTGCTGTGCTTCAGAAGGACCTATTGTTGCAAATATTTTGTAGGTGAAAAAACAGATGCTTATAGAGGTTAACAAATTTGCCAGAAGCAATAAAGATAGAATCAAATCATGTCTCTATGAAATGTAGACATAGTTTTATATTTGATTCTTAAAAAAATGATAACTTCTATGAAAAAATAATTGAAAAAATGAAAACCATTCTATTTAACAGCAGAAGCTAAATTGTAAGATATTTTGGTTCTCATTTTTTTTCATTCAAGGTATTTTGGCTTATTAGGTCTTATCTGGTCAGTAAAAATTTCTGCCCCAATTGGGAAATAAAACTTGATATACACATTTTGAGATTTTTGCAATACTTACAAGTGAAAATCAACATTACTCTGATCACAGAATGACAGTATAACCCAGAGTCCTAAAATGTATCATCCATCATGGTCAGTGTAAAAAAAAATAATCTGGCAGGAAATGGAACACACAGCCAAGAGAAAAACAAATAAATGAAAACCAACCCTAAGAGGACGCATGTTGGACTAGCAGAAAAAGACTGAAGCAGCTATTTAAAAATGTGTTTAAAGAACTAAAGTTTTATGAGTGAGAAAATTGGGGACCTCAACAGAGAAATGGAAACTGTACCAAAGAAATGAGTAGAAACTCTAGAACTGAAAAGTAAAATAGCTAAAATAAAAAAAAAGTTCAAGGTCAATGAAAACTTAAAACCATATCAATAGGAAGTAGTCTAATTGAAGAACACAGAGGAAAAAGTGATTGAAAAATAATTAACAGAGCCTCCGCCTCTCGTGGGACACAACAGGCAACTTGTGGTCCCAAAGAGAGAAGAAACAGACTGGAGCAGGAAAAGATGACAATGTCTAAAAATTCCCCAAATTTATTAAAAGATACCAACATACGGAGATGAGAACCTTAGCAAACCCCCAGGACGAGAGACCCCAAGTAAACCACTCTTAGGCTAATTGTCATCAAAATGCTGAAAATCCAAGTAATGAGAAAAATCACAAAAACAGCTAGAAAAAAACCAATCTACTACATACAGGGGAACAGTAATGTGAATCATTAGTACTTCTTATCAGAAGTAATGGAGATCAAGAGACCATGAGAAGGACTTTTAAGTTGTGAAAGCAAAGAAAAACCTGTCAACCCAGAACTCTGTGTCCTGGGGAGCTATGTCATGTCCTTAGGAACAGGATTTCCTGCTTACTTGGTTTGGGAGCCTCTGCATTAAACAAAGTCAAACAGGTTTCCGTATTTTACGACTTCTTGATAAATTGAGTTCTACAGAAAGGACATCACGTACTACAGTCACCAATTTTTAAGCTTTCCCCCTGCCTTCTTTTTCTTTATAAAATAAGTCATTTATTCATAGACGGTCTCAGGGGGATTAGTTTCATTTGTTAAACACTTCTGGAAATGCTAAACTCCAGGAATGACATTTGATATTATTTGTTCTTCGTTTTTATGTTCCTGGGATCTCAGGATGAAGTGGTTTTGTATCTGTAATAATGAAAATGTAAATGAAGTTGCACCTACATTGCATTTTCTTTCTTCTAACAGCACAGTTTGAGGGTTGAATGGCTTTGGGTTGTTGCCAGTTGAAATATTTTCCAGCAGGGCTAAACTGTTCAGTGTTGCATCTTTAGACTGCTTAGCTATATAGATGGAAATCGAACTCCCACCTTTGAGCTTCCAGTGCATACCTTATGAGCATAATAGTGCCAGGAACATCCGTTGGTTTGGATTACAATGAAATCATTATCTTTTGTGTCTCTGTCTTATGGATATGTACTCCTATGTGGAGTTTAAAAATGAAGTCTTGTAAGTTAATGCTATAAAAAAGCAAGTCATAAAGGTAGTCCAGAACAATGTTGTAAATGACTTACGCCATCTAGTTATAACAGAATTTCAACTTCTTGAAATAATTTAATGAAGAATTGATTTAAATTCCATTGCTACCGACCAACATGACCTTTTCTTGCATATTAGAAAATGGAGCTTAAGAGAACATCATTGGAAAGGTTTATTTGGAATGTGTTTGTTGTGCTCATTCCTCACCTTCCAGCCCAGTTACAGCTTCCCTAGAATTCTAGCCTACTCCCTCCCTTTCCTCCAGGACCACGTTGAGACCCTCACTGCATTAACATTGATTGACAGACGAAGTTGTGCTGGTTTACCTTCTTGCTTGTGGCTGTTAAAGATATGTTTCTCTCTCTCTCTCTCTCATTTTCTCCAGGACTGTTTTATTTTCTCTTTCAACCAAGAATTTTAAAGTGAAGACCACAAACCTCTTGTGTAGCGCTGGTTTTCTAATTGGCGACTCCCCAGACCTTCAGCATCAATCACTTGGAAAGTTGTTAGAAATGCCGGCGATGGGCCCCTCCCACTAACACTGAATCTGAAATTCTGGAAGTGGACCCAGCCGTCCTCGGTGATCCTGAGCCTCGCTCAAGTTTGAGAGCCGCTGCCCCTAAGGAACATGTCTTAGGGGAGGTTTCCCATCCTGCTGGGATTTCAGCAGCCAAGGGAATAGTGCATGCAGGGTGGCAGATGAGTCCCTTTCAAACCAGATGAAATAGTTTCAACAATAACAATAATTCGTGGTAATGATCAAGAATAATAGGACTTACTATTTAGAGTACATTTCTTTTTTTCCTATGGGTCAAGCCCTTTGCTTATTTTATTCCCATCAATTCTCATGATATCCCTGAGGTCAGTAGTAAAGTAATGGCTTTCTGCAGGGAGGAAACAGGTTCAGGGAAGGTGTCGGCCAAGGTCAAGATGTTTAGAAGGACATCCAGGATTATAATGCTTGTCAGACTCGTGTTAGCAGCAGTGTCATGACCCACTGGTAATGCTCTACGGGACTTCAGACGGTGCTCACCTCCTCCTGTCCCTGCCCATGGCTCCCCTGTGAAGCTAAGGACCTCTTTGCAAATTCAAGAAGTGGAGCCAAAGTTCCTATCTTTATAGATAAGCTCATGTCATACTTACTCATTTGTGACTTACCCCTACCACCACCAAATTCATATTCAAAGCTACTCTGATCAAGAAGAATGAATCTTATACTTTATGCCTTGTGCAAACAAATTTTTGTAGCCTGTTTTCTTCCAAAAGTTTATCACATTCTGGAAGTAACCAATTCCCTGACCTTTTATCTTTGGGTTCTAGTTTGTGGTTTTTGAAGCTTTCCAAGATCAGCTGGATGATGATGTGTTTTGGCACTTTAAACAGTTAATGCCGTATCTGGCTGGATGGTTTTGGAAGTGATTAATGCCCGAATGAACTCCTTATCCTATTGAGTTATGGTGCCTCTATTTAAGAAAAAAAAAAAAAAGAACTTTATTGGATGATTAGAGGCAGGCTTTCAAATTCCATTCCTGGTAATTGAAGGATTTATTCTACCTCCAAGATATTTTTGTCTTCTTGACCAAAAGGGAAATAGAACATTTTTAAAAAATTAAGACAACCATATTAAATGGAGAGAAAAAGCCTTTCTAAATTGAAATTTAATGTCATCATTTTTTTAGCATGAAAGTAAAAACTTAAATGAACCTTCAAAGTTACTAATTAATTAGATGCTAGCCCCACCCCTCTCAACATGCAGATTCCATTTAGTAGAGGAGTCAAAAAGAAGGACATTAATTAAAATTGGAATGATTAATTTTATTATGGGTAAGTCAGAATGAATTAATCCCAATGTCAGTATAAATTAACTCCAGTGTTAATAATTCCACAGACCTCCTTTTCATGGCTTGCTTCAGTAATCGAGAGTTTAGCAGACATTCCTCAGGATTCAGAAAAAGCCTTTGTGTGTGGGAGGAACAGTGGAAATGTCATTTATACTCCAAATTCTTATTTCTGTTAGGCTAGCTTTCGATTTTAAGCAAAATATCTGTTTAGAATGATGGGTTTTTTTTCTCCTTCTCCCTCTCCCTCTGTATTTGTGTCCATTTCCCTCTCTTTCTCACACCCCTTACACGTGGAGACAAGTGAACAGTTTTGCACTTGCCTGAGAGTTAAGGACTGTTCTTTTTTTTTTAATTGCAAAAAGTGAATTATTGCCAAGTGTTGCTTTGTGTCTGGTCAAAATTGTGTGCTAACTAGAGAATAATGTTTGTTAGGTCTGGTTGGTATGGCAACATCTTTAAGGGACACTCTTGAATGAATAAAAATGATAGGTGGGAGTGTTCGTGTGGCATGGATTTCATACTTCTTTTGAATACACCCAAGTAATTCAGCTCCGTGGTGCTCTTTTGACAGGTTGACTGTTTGCCCTGTGACTCTGAGACGTGTTGATCACGGCCTATTTTCTCCTGAGTTCTTCATTGTGTTGGCAGAATCAATAAGAGTTTGGTTTGAGTTTTTATTATTATTCTTTGGATGTAAAGGGATTTCTTAGTTCCCAAAGTGGGTAATTGTCTTACTTACACATGACCTGTCATTGAGTTCTTCTATTTGCTTTAATTTACTAATATTAGGGTGAGGTTTTACAGTACTTAATAAACATGAGATCATCATCTATATCAGGGGTCCCCAAACTACGGCCCGCGGGCCACATGCGGCCCCCTTAGGCCATTTATCTGGCCCCCACCGCACTTCTGGAAGGGTACCTCTTTCATTGGTGGTCAGTGAGAGGAGCATAGTTCCCATTGAAATATTGGTCAGTTTGTTGATTTAAATTTACTTGTTCTTTATTTTAAATATTGTATTTGTTCCCATTTTGTTTTTTTACTTTAAAATAAGATATGTGCAGTGTGCATAGGGATTTGTTCATAGTTTTTTTTTATAGTCCGGCCCTCCAATGGTCTGAGGGACAGTGAACTGGCCCCCTGTGTAAAAAGTTTGGGGACCCCTGATCTATATCAAAGGTCAGTGGTATGTCTCTGTGTATTTGTGTGTGTGTGCAAAGGGCTGACCAGTAAGTTGATTAGGCTCTGTGGAACATTCTCTACCATAACTCTACTTTGATGTGGGAAAGTATAGACAGTACAGAAAGGAATGGACATGGCTGTGTTGTAAAAATAATTTTATATACAGAAGCAAATAGTGAGTTGATACGACACAGGCTATTGTTAGTTAGCGGACTGCTGTCCGTATTAATAGTTGTGAACTTATCTGTCCTCCATAACTGGCCTTCCTTCATTTCAACCTTTTGGCCCATTTCTTCTCCTCAAGGAGGACCGCGTGTTTTTGCCGTTCCCCACCTTTGCTCACCTGTTCCTCCTGCCTCAACGTACTTCCTTCCTGTTCGGGCACAGCGCTGCTCCTTGAAGGCTCCCAGAACGTGCAGGTGACCTGGTGGCAGCCTCTCTTCCCCGCTGACAACCAGGCTTTATTCATTTGGTCTGATCATCTACCCTGGGCTGCGCCTTCCTCTGTTACGGCTCCAGGAAGGTGCACTCTCGGCAGGCATCTCAGAGAAAGGAGGCTGTTTCTTGGTAACAGGGAGGCGGTGGTTTTGTTCCCGGCCACAACAGGGCTTATGGGAGGACCATCTCCATGAAGCTCCCACTGACTGTGCGACCTGGAAATGGCCTCCCCTGCCCCTCGGAACCCCCTAGAAGTTTTTGGACCTGTCCTCATTAGGTGCCTCCTGCTTCTCTCTCCTCTTCCTTCTGTTACTTCCTTTCTTTTGGGGGTGGATTTATGTTAGGGGGTACCTCTGTTCCGGAAAGACGGCCTCTTTCTTAACAGTTAATACCTGAATTGACCCTTTCAGTGACTGTATATACATCATTTTTTAAAGAGCTGATGCCCCTTACTAACGCGGTCATGGAGTAAACCATTTACAGCCATGTACAGGTCATCTTTGGGATGATACGTTGTCGCCAGATCTCCTGGAGTGTTGTTCCAAGATGATGTCATCCCTTTTTCTCCTAAATACAAGGTTTGGTTTTCTACTCCCTTGAAGGACTCCAGAAGAAGAAATGTCTTGTATTCTGCCCACTTTACTACAAGCAGCTTCTTGTGTCCAGCTGACCGTGAGTCCTTTGTCGTCCTCTTGACCCGAGGGTGCCTGGAAGCCATAACGTGGAGTCTCTTTTCAGAGAGACCCTCCTGGGTTAAGCTCCCTCACCTCAAACTGCAGTGGCTGCGACCTGCTCTCCTTGAATGATTTTAATCTCTTGTGCCTCCAGCCTATCCAGTTGAAGAACCTAATAGGATTCCAGTGTCACCATCATGACCTAAGATCCTTGCTCAAGGACAAGGATCATCCTGGTCACTTATTGCGACAGTGGAGGACAATGCCAATGCCAATGTGCCTGTGGGTATTTCAAGGATTTATGTTAGCATTAAAAAAGAAAGAAAGAAAGAAAAAAAAAAGAAGTGGTTAAAAGTCAGGTAAAACCAGTGAAACTGATCTGAAATGTCTAATAGATGTACAAAACCCTGTTGGAAACCCCCACCTGGCGTTTGCCGGTTCTCCTGCGCCCTGCCCTCCTGCCCTGCCCCCCGCCCGGGGAGCGGCTGCCTCTGCCGCCCCGGCCGCCCCACCCCCACTGCGGGGCTGCCTGCGCTCTGCTCCCCTGAGTGTAACTTTCAGGACCACAACCTCTGGGCAGCTCCCCGGCTTTGCCTGCTGCTCTGGGGAGAGTTGTGTTGGTTTTGATTTATTTCTCCTCTGGTAGCTGGGTCCTCCTTTTCCTTTTCTTCAGTAGAGAGACTCATTGCCTGAGGGTTCCTCCTGCCATAGGATGACAGGGGTCAGGGGTAGGGAACTGTGTCCCTAGGAGCTGAGTGGTAAAGAGCCACAGAGAAGACTTGGGGGGTGCCGGGGAGTAGGAATACCCGCAGAGGGCCGCGGCGGGGCCGGGTGGGGGGGGGAAGCTGTCGATCAAAGCCTGAACTAACAGTATCACCACTAGCATCTCAGTACTTAAAATCAAGCCTGGCCTCCGAGATGACCAGGATGCAGAAAGTTGGACTTTGCAGTCACTAACCGTGTAAAAGTAACAGTTAATCTTTCCTGAGGGTTGTGATAGGTCAGATGCTGTGCTGGGTACTCAGAATACCCAATCGGTTATAATAATCATGGCCTTTCAAAATAGGTTCTTGTTTGACAATGACACGGCCATCAGGAAGTCCAGGCTTGCCGACCCGGTCCTGTTAGTCCGCTGTTCAGTGAGAGACGTGAACACACACACCTGTAGGGTGCCCCTGCCTGGAACGTCCGCACTCTAATACCTGAAACTGAAGAGTGTCCTGAGTGTTAGTTCCCTCCTGCTGCTGTAGTAAACCATCACACCTTTAGTGCCTTAACAGGACAGAGTCATTATCTGACTTTTTTAATATCTGACTGTTTTGAAGATTGAAGTCCAAACTGGGTCTCACTGGGCTCCAATTACACTGATCGGAGGGGCTGACTTCCTTCTGGCCACTCAAGAGGAGAATTTGTTGCCTTGCCTTTTCTGGCTTCTAGAGCCTTCTTGCTTTTCTTGCCTCATGACTCCTTTGCATCTACAAAGCTGGTTGTCTTCCTCATACCGCGTCACCCTGGTGCGGACCCTCCTGCTTCCCTCTTCCCCTTGGAAGGACCCCTGTGCTCGCACTGGGCCGGCCCGATAATCCCGGCTCCTCTCCCTGTTTTAAGGTCATGCTTGGCAACCTTAACGCCACCTGCAGTCTAATTCCCCCTTTCATTGTAAAGTGACACGATGGTGGCTTCTGAGGATGAGGACGCGGACATCTTTGGGGGCCGTTGTTCTGTCTACCACATGACATAGCAAAAGGAACTTGGCAGAGATAATTAAGGTTATGCACCTTCAATTAGGAAGATTATCCTGGATCCTTCCAATGGGGCCAGATGAGTGGGATGAGCCCGTGCAGGCCGAGAGCTTCGCCTGGCTGGAGTCAGAGAGGGGCGGCGGCAGGGAAGGTGTTAGTGAGCTGGCTCCGCTTGCACAGCGCTGCCGGGTGGATCTTTCTGAGCGTGCTTGCCTTCCCTCTCCTTACCGCCCAGAGACGACACCGGGTCTCCTGTGTGCCTCATGCAAGCCCAAAGTGCCGTTTCCAGTTCCAGCAGTATTCAACGTGTTTACTAGGCATCCTGCATTGTTTTCTGGGTATTTCCTGAGCAAGTCTTAGCCCTCCAAGGTATAGGATTCTGGAAGGTACAGACGCCTCTTCAGCACCTTCCAACACTGGCTCACCGACAGCGATTCGGTGGGAATAAGTGATGCATGTATTTGGTAGTAGACGTTTCCTCGTCGCACAGTCTCACACGCTGGATTTTTTCTGTTACTGGGACTTTAAGACCTTCAATTTCTAGAACTCATTTTCTCATCTTGGTCCCCATCTCTGCTACCCGCGCTCCCCGCCCGTGTACATCTAACACTAGTTAGCGGTGCAGGCGCCCGTGTTGCAGCATGCCGGGTGGTTGCCCTCTGACACTGCCCACACCACAGAATTGATTATTCTCATCCTCTCTCTCCCTGCTCAGCCAAAGTCTCTCATTCTGCCTTTGAACAAGTAAGCTGATTAAAGTAATTTCTATAGCATGAAAAACGGATAAGAAATTTTAACCCTTCTGGGTTGTTTTTGGGTTTTTATTTTTTTATTTTTTTTGTTTGTTTTGTTTTCTACCAAAGGGGATTGTGGTTTATGAGGAAATCTTCTGCCTTCTCCTCTTTCCCTTCCTGTTCTTGGAAGCATGTTGAAGCTCCCCATCTGTACACGTACAGCTCAGCTTCCCTGAGAAACGGGACACACGTCTGTATTAGTGGCCGTGTGGTGATATTGAAAAGCAGACTTAATAAATACATGCTCTGCTCACAATTCAGAGTGACTTTCTGCTGCTTTAGTTAGCATTTCGTATTTCACATACTTTTGCCGGTAGTTACTTTCTTTTGAGCATGTGAGTAGATATGTATGCACATGTATATGCCTCTGGTGGGTGAGGTTGGGTATGGGTGAGGGGGTCGAAGAGGAGGTGTGGAAACAGGTTAGGGAAAACGGCATCCCACCTCTGGACTATTGAGGTGCAGTGGTAGTAATGCCCGTCATAAGAACACGATTCTGGGAGAGAATTGAACCTGGGGAGCTTTGCTGCAGCTGTGTGTGTTCTGCTTTGCAGCCACACACATTTGGGTTGATGCCTGGCTTTGCTACTTGATCAGCTGAGTGACTTTGGTGTGGGGGGGTGAGTTTCTCAGAATGCCTGAGCTCCATTGTCCTCATCTATAAAATGGGGCTAGTAATCCTTTCCTTAAAGGGTTAGAGTGTGGGTTCAGTACCTGGGAAATGGTAAATATTAAGTCAGTGGCAGACATTGTTTTATCCGAAGGCTGATGTGACATTGTCCTGTGATGATCCATCCCAGGATGACTTACTGTGCCGAGGGATCCTCTCTAAGAAGAATAGGAGTATCCGAATATATAAATTACATAGAAGGCCACATTTGGGGCTTGGAGGACAGTTCCCCATAGAACAGAGGGACAGTTGGGTCCTTTACTTGGTGTAGGGGAATCACTTGAACTAGTCCTTGTTTGCTCGTGGCTTGGCTCATTGGTGGCCTGTCGATTGAACGTTTGCCCTTGAATGTGCTTTCTGGCCAGACCGGTGGCCACACGGTTCTGCATCGTTTCTGATGCTTGATGGTTGGCTTTTTGTAGAACACCGGCCGAGGGGGAGAGAACGCAGTGCCTCATGTGGCTGTGGTTTCACCGTTGCTGGGTGGTCCTTGTTAAAATATATAACAGTAATTTACTGATTTCCACGACTGTCTTGTGAATAGGTATTGATGAGACTCTTCAGTTTAATAAACACTGTTGAGTGTTATGTGAAACAAAGAGAAACAAATCAAGAGAAATGACATTATATTAAACATGTGTATATGGCCAAGAAGGTGTGTGTGTGTGTGTGTGTGTGTATAGTTAAGTTTCTAGAGTGTATATTTGTGTATAAAATATATCCTTTTGGAGATTATCCTGAGCTGTGTTTTGAAAAGAAGACTGTGGTTTGATGTAAAAACCAAAAATATGAACTTTTTTTCATCCTCAGTAATTCACACAAGGCTTCCTGAGCCGATATTATAAAACCCCGAAGGGCAGCAATATATTTCTCTCATTGATTTAAATCCCATTAGGGTTCGAGTTTGTGAAACAAATGTTGAAATCATATAGCTGACAAACCAGATGACTTACAGGGGCTTTTTACCAAAGGGGCTTATGGAAGTTACAGAAAAACTTCCCATTGTCAGAGAGAGAAGCAAGCTTAGGGGTCTGTTCAATCTGAGTGTGCAGTCGGGCCAAGAAGGGTTCAGATTGCAAAACGCAGGACTCAGGAAAGAATTGCAGCCCTTTGAACCTCTAGTGGTCTATGCTTCACCGATCAAGTTTATCATTTTTTTTCTTTCTCCCTTTTTCTTGTCAACATAAGCAATGTCCAAAACTGTAGAGAATTTTTATGAGTTTATTTGGGCCAAACTGACGACATTTGCCAGGAAGCGAAATCTCAATGGTTTGAGATAATGCTCCCAAGAACGGCGGTTTTGCAGCTTATATTATCCAATAGAATAAAAGGCGGAGACATAAGGAGGGTTATTACTGAGATCCATCGGTGGTAGGTTAAGGGGGCGGGAGAAAGCAGAGTGGGAAATCTCTGGGATTGAATAAAAAGCAAACCGGAGGGACACAGTTCTTTAACATTGGTGGGTACAGGGCGGGTACTATTTACAGTGCCCAGGGATGCATGCAGGCCACAAGGGAGCAGGGAGAGTCCGGGGGTCTCATGCTCTGGGGTCGAGGTTGTGTCCTGAGGGGTCTGGAAAAGAAGATTACTCCGACATTTCAGAGCTGTGTTATAAGATGCACAAGGACAGTAGACAGGCTCACCTGAAGTACAGACTGACCTTTGTCAAGAGAGCCACGTGCCTAGGATGTGACTACCCGCCATGACTCGCTTTTAGTTAGGAATTTCTGACTTCAGACCATCCTCTGTGGTTACTTCCGATCTCGGAGGCGGTAGGGCCTGCAGGTCTCCCTGAGCATCTCAGGTTTAGTATGTGGCTTTTTTTGCTATCCACACTCCCTCTATCCCTTTCTCTCTCTCCTTTTTTAAATTTTACTTCTGATTGTAGAGTACAATGCGGTACCTGATGTTGGCACTAAATTACAATTCCAAGCACCTCTAATTGACCTGTAGCTACATTTAAAACTCTTTGACCACCATCTATAAGAAATGATTACCGCCTGACCTGTGGTGGTGGCACAGTAGATAAAACATTGACCTGGAATGCTGAGGTCGCTGGTTCAATACCCTGGGCTTGCCCGGTCAAGGCACATATGGGAGTTGATGCTTCTTGCTCCTCCTTCCTTCTCTCTCTAAAAGTGAATAAATAAAATCTTAAAAAAAAAATGATTACCTTATTGTTAGGTTGACACCCTTTCCTAGGCCAAGGTTAAACATCGCAATTACTCAGAGCGGTGTATGAGCAATGAATCAAAATATCAGAAAAATCCCAAGTGATTGGCGCACTGAGACGGACGGTGGTTTTACATCGTGGCATCTTACCAGAGCTCTCTCCCAGCATGCCTTGTGTCTATCTCCATAGAAGTCTTAATATGTACCATATGTGTAAATAGACGAGCTCAATAAAACTAAATAGATCACCTGGGTGAAGTTATTGAATGAAACATCTGCTTTCAGCCAAGTACAGATGTTCTCTTTGTAGAATCAGCATGTCATGGTATAATCTACACGAAGTGAAGAGGGATGCTTACTTTGGGGATCTGAATGTGTATTGTAACCCCACCGAGAAAGAGGCACATGTAGGAGAACCTGGTGGGAGATACGAGATGCCCCCCCCCCCTGAAAACCGGTGGCGACCCTACATTTGTGTTGTCTGTATGATGGGAAAATTATATTAAAAAAATTGTTTATAATAAACTGACCATAACCTCACTTTTCAACATTGCCTTAGTTTGGGACTGTGCAAGGACATCCAGTCATTGTGCAAGTTGGGGTCAGAATGAACGTGATGCATTTCGGAAAATGCATGTGTCAGGTCTCGGAGGCTATGGGGGCTTCCAGGTCACCTTGCTGGCAGCCTTCTGGGAGGAGGTGGTACCGCAGGAGGAGATACGAGTCCCAGAGCAAAGGGTGGGTTTCATTGCCGGCCGTGCGGTCATTCACAAAGCCTTATTCAGCTCCCATGGTGAGGCAGTCTCCACTTCACTCAGGAACGTGGGGACGGCCCTAGGCTGTGCTGGAAGACCTTGGCGCCAGGTTGAAAAGGGAAGTCGTCAGACCATTTTCCCTTCATTCCACTTTGATGACACTCCAAGTTGTTGCCCTCCGGAAGGACGTGGTGGAGATAAGGGGTATATCTCTGACACCAAACATTTTACAGGACCAAGTAGAGATAGATTTTCTCCTCACAGAGAGATGACATTTTTAACAGGCTTCACAACCCCTGTTTCGCCGAAGCCAAAGACACTTCTAGTGGTGAGATTTCAGGCACCAACAAAGGGTATTTCTGTGTATGAAGAAATCTTTCTATTAATCTTTAAGATGATTTCAGGACAGTGACTACCATCGTGCTTTTAACAGATACCTTTTTGCTTAAATATGAAAGAGTAGGAAACCTTCTATCCCCATACATTATTTGGGTGTTTATAAGTTACATCCACACACACAAAAGGAGCATGTACTCATTAAAGAACATTTTTATGGCATAAAACTTATCCGTGCATTTATTGAGTATATGTTCATTTTATACACACACACACATATGTATATATATATATATATATATATATACAATATATATATTTGCATACATATTCAATAGTAAATATAAAATCTAATTACTTTTGTGTCTTGAGTTATTTCAGATCTTAGGGTACTAAATTTATAGAACCTCACCATTGTAAAGTGATGATTGTTACAGGAATATGTCTGTTTCTAATAGAAATGCCGCTACCAGTGGTTTAAACAAATAGGGACACAATTTGTCACGTCCCATGTGCAGAGACGAGTGATTGCTGAGGTGGGTTTGATTCTCCTCCACCACGCCGTCAGAATTGCAGGTTCGTTCTATCCTTCTGGTCTGTTGAACTCAGTGAGCTGACCTTCATCCTCATGCATTGCAAGATGGCTGCGATGACTCTGGTCATTATATTTCTATTTGAAGGTAAAGGAACAAGGAAGGTCCAGTACTTTTATGAGGGAAATGAAAGGTTTCCCATGAGTTTCCCGTAGGGTTCTGCTTACAGCTTATTGGCTGCCGTTGTATCACAAGCCTACCAAGTCTGTTTAGCGTTTCCAGCCTGGGAAGAGGAAGGCAGAGGTGAAGGGGAATGGGGAATTGCAACATTCAGGAACTGCAGTTGCTGCAACTACTCTGCCATCAGTGAATATGTAGATGCACATAGTGCCGCAATTTTCAACCTTTTTTATCTCATGGCACACTGAAACTAATTACTCTACTAAAATTCTGTGGCACATCAAAAAATATATTATTTTTTTGCCAATCTGATAAATAAATAGGTATAATTTTGATTCGTGCACAGATGGCTATGGTTGTGTTGGCTGTTGTCTTTTTTTTTAATTTGACAATCGGAGGGAAAAGAGGTCAATGCCCCTGCCTAAATAGTCAGGTATTGCATGTTTTAAAAACTCTTGGGGCACAACTGTTGAAAATCATTGATATAGTGCGTAGAATGAAATAGATTGACCCAATGTGTTCCGAAAAAACTCTGTAGTGATAAAATGTTTAGAAATCTGTTCTCTAATATGGTAGCTACTGGCCACCTGTTGCATTTGAGCACTTAAACTGTGGCTGTTGTGACAAAGAACCAGTTTTTAGATTGTATTTAACTTTAGTGAATTTAAATTTAAGTAGTCATAGGAAACTAGGTTGGTGGCCGCCATATTGGCCAGCACAAGTTTGATCATTAAACCTATTGGAGTAATTTTGAGGAGCAATGTGGACATTGGAAAGAGCCAGTCCTTTTGCGGTTAAGAGTGATTTTATAAACCATGTTGCAAAAATGGTTATTTCCTCATGTGTCTGTCTCCTTTGTATTCATTGATCTGTGCTTTAGAAAGTTAGCCCAAATGTCAGTTTCTCTAACCACGCACAGACTTCTTTGAAAGAACATTTCTATCTTGGAGATTGTACTTTCATAGTTTAAGAAAATACGATGCCATGGCAAATTAAAAAAAAATTTTGTTTTTGAATGCCTTGTTTTTGTCCACGTCAGCTCTACTGCAGTCACAGTAGGAT
Source organism: Saccopteryx bilineata (assembly GCF_036850765.1). Classification (NCBI taxonomy): domain Eukaryota; kingdom Metazoa; phylum Chordata; class Mammalia; order Chiroptera; family Emballonuridae; genus Saccopteryx; species Saccopteryx bilineata. The sequence goes on from NC_089494.1 coordinate 9,414,961, forward strand.
AAAGGGAGCCTTCAAAGGGGTCATTCTCACAGTTTAGCTCCTTGATGTCTGCTGTTGTACAAACTAGGAATATATTCCCCTCACCCTCCCGACCGTGAAACGGCCCCAGTTGTTGAGAAATGGGTGGGTTTACTTTGGATTTAACGATCTTCCTGGCAGGTTGCGTGGGAAAGAAATCTGAGAGAGGAGCAGGGCGTTCCAGTGCTGGGAGGGCTCCGCCTCTGGTTTCCTGGTCCGCTGGGTGTCGGTGACCATGGTGGCCGAACTCCTGGGCCAGAGCTCCGACGGTGTGAGCGTGTCCGTGTTGGGACGGTGTGCGGATGTGCTGATGGGAAACATCGCTGGGGCTTGGAGCTCTAGAGCCTTGGGTGGGGTCACGAGGCATGGGGAGGTGTCATCTAGGGCTATGTTTCATCAGGCGATATGACAGGAACGAGGTAGTTCATCCTCCAAGCTGGCATGTTTATATTGCTTTTAAGATATTTTTTAAAATTCATTTTTAAAGAGGAGAGAGAGAGAGAGAGAGAAGAGGGGGAGAAGCAGGAAGCATCAACTGTCATATGTGCCTTGACCGGGCAAGCCCAGGGTTTCGAACTGGCGACCTCAGCATTCTAGATTGATGCTTTATCCATTGCGCCACCACAGGTCAGGCTGAGAGTACTTTTAGGTTCAACAACGACGTATCCTTTGCTTTCTGTGATATTTAGAATAAAAGTATTGGCATTCTCAAATGGGGAATTCTATACCTCTAAAAGCTATCCTCAAACTAATTCTAGAAGATTGGGAAATGTGAGAGGTGCGTGGTTTTGGACTGGGCTGCAGACCCGGGTGGATGTGGGCCGGCCACCCGAATGTCGGACCTAGAGTGCTTGAAGGACTGTAGCGAGTTTGCTCATCCATGTGGAGATTTGTGTCCGTGTCCCGGCTGAAGAACAGTGGGCGAACTAAAAGGATTCTCCGAGGTGACTCTAAGGATAGACTATCAACAAAGTGGAAACCGGGTCAAGGGGGTGCACAAGGGATGATGCCACAGGCGGTTCAGCATCGCTGGGTTGCTGTCATGGCCTCCGGGTCTCCAAAGGAAGGCTGCCGAATAGGAGCCTTGTCGCTGGGGAGCGTGGCCACTGTGCAAGCCCTGGGCCCCGGCGAAGAGGGAGAGGAAAGTAATAATAATAATAATACGTTTCTCTTACCAGGCGCTTCCCACGCCTCAGGGTGCCTGGCAGTGCTCAGGAGTCTGTGGGCTAGTGGCGGACAGTCCACGGAGGGTGGAGAGTGGCCCAGGCTGCTCAGTACTCACACACCTTGGCTCCCTCCATCCTCGCTACAGTCTCTACAAACCAGGAGACTGAAACTCAGGGAAGTCATGCAAATTTCCTCAAATTCAACAGTTGGCCGAGTCAGACTCCGGCTTCAAAGCCCTTAACTTGTACGCTGTGACAGGGACTGTGAAGTCTCAGAAGTTGAAGAGGTATGGGACCCAAACCCGTGGTAACAGCTGTCGTCATCAAAATGGGAGGACGGCCCCTGCCTTCCCTTTCCAGACATCATCGCATGAGGTCCTCTCGGTATTCTTGGGCGTTAACCAGGTTAGGAACTGTTATCCTCACTTTACAAATAAATAAAATACCAAGGTTCAGGCCAAATGTCTGGCTACGAAACAGCAGCTCGGAGCGGGCACTTGAAGGCGGGTTTTGTGATTCTGCATCCATGGGTGAGGCAAGCGCGCCACACTGCTAATTAGGAAATGCTGGCAACAGGACCATTTAATTAAATTAAGCCAAGACACAAAGCAAAACAGACCAAACACCGCGGTATACGGCTCTTCTGCTTACACATCCGTCTCCATCTGCCTTACGGATCACTGTTTCCTGTTGCCCGTTCTGGAAAGCCCACGAACGGCAACGGGCCACCGGCAACGAGGTGGGTGGATAACACGTGAATCAAAAATAAGAGGAAGGAAAACAGTAGTTGAATAAGCGAGCGCAGTTTCTAAAGAAAGAGTTAGTTTAAAATGCGTACAATATATCGAACAATATATCAAAAATTCCGCTAGGGGCCGGAGCGACAGAAAAACTAACCTGCGGAGATCTGAGAGGAGACGATGAGAGGAAGGGGGCAGTGTTGCTGGGTGCCATGCCAGCTGGGCGCCAGGTGCAGTGTAGGGGTCGAGAAGGGTCTTCTCATCCAAGGCTCCCCGCAGCTCTGTGAGGAGGTTACTGCCCCGCTTCACAGATGAGAAAACGGAGGCCCGCAAGCTCCGTGGCGGACGGTGGTGCGGCCCAGAGCCTTCCGCGTTCTGACTCCAGGGTCAGTGCCTTCACCGCCGTGGATCTCCGGATCATCCTCATCCTGGGACGTGTATTTTCTAGAAGACCTGTTAGGTTTCTGTAAGATGGAACAATAATGTAGCTCAAAGCAAACAGTAAAACCAGCTGAGAAAATATTTGCATCACGTGGAAAAAAAGGGTTAAATTTTATAACAAAATATTTTAGCGAAGGCCTAAGAAATACCAGGTCGGTAAGTGGATAAAGGGTATGAATAAAAATTAGAATATGCTTAGTAAACACATTTGAAAAAATTGAGCTTATTAATCATCAAAGAAATGCAAATTGAAATAATAATGAGTGGGTACTTTGCATGTTTTGAATGAATAGTAGGATTTTTTTTTTTTTCAAGACCAAAACTGGGGAACATAGGAAATTGTTGGTGTGGTGGCGGAGGAATTTGTATGGCCTCTTTGGAAAAGCAATTTGGCAGCGATTATAAAGAATCGTAAAATTTCCACACCCTCTGACCCAGGAATCCCACTCCTGGGAATTTATCCTGAGGCCAATTATTAAAAAGGCAACGAAAGCCATGTGTAAGAAAATAGTCACTGCAGTCATGTTTATAATAATAAAAAATTGGAAGCCATCTAAAGGTCCCACAACAGGGAAATGATTCAGAAAATTATGGGTCGGTATAGCCATCAAATTAATTATGGAAGCTATATAGTAATAGATCACCGATGTTATTATACTAATGATGTTAATTGAAAAGAGAGAGAAAATTCTATTTATACTGTGCCTTTAACGGCAAAATGTCCACCTAGGGATTAGCTTTGAGAGCGAATACAGAAGAATAAAGATAGTGGATGGACCAGGATGGGGACGTTAGTTAGTGGCTCATCTGAGACGTGTGAACGCATGGGATGTACAGCACTGGGACGTGGCCCCCTGGCTGGGCCGAAGGGCCGTGTCCCAAAATCAGGCTGAACAGGTAAGTTGAAGCCAAGTCGGAGAAAGTTTCCAATACTCTTCTGAAGAGTTTGAACTTTGTCCTTAGAGGCCTTGGAAATGTTATAACTACATTTATGTCATGGGAACTCAGTACCGAGAGCTTCAGGAGTGGGAGGGAGCCACTTACGAGGCCTTCCCCTGGCCCCGGCAGGAGACATGCGAGCTGAGTCAGGGTTCCAGGGTGGGGGTGGGAGATAGCAGAGGGAGCCACCCGAGAGTGTGGGAGGCTGAGTCAGCAGCGTCTGTCAGGTGTCAGAGGTGGGAATGTGGCAGAAAGAAAGACGCCGGCCTCTTTTCTTACTTGGTGGGGATGCTATTAAAGGAATGAGAGGCAAGATCATGGGCTCCATTTTTTTTTTTTTTTTTTTTTGAGAGAGACAGAGACAAGGACAGACAGGAAGGGTGCTGACTTCTGACTCTCTGTGACTCAGTTTCCTCATTGGTTGTACAATCCTTTGGTCAGAATTAAGTACAGTGTTTGCATCAACTTCTTGTTGTGGCACTTTAGTTGTTCATTGTTTGCTTTCTGATATGTGCCTTTATGGGGCCAGGGGGACTCCAGCTGAGCCAGTGACGCCTTGCTCAAACCAGCAACCTTTGGGCTCAAGCCAGCGACCATGGGGTCATGTCTATGATCCCACGCTCAAGCTAGCGATCCCTCACTCAAGCAGGTGAGCCCGCGCTCATGGTGGTGACCTTGGGGTTTCGAACCTGGGTCCTCAGCATCCCAGGTTGATGCTCTATCCACTGTGCCACCACCTAGTCAGGCATCATGGGCTCCATTTTTAATGTGTTACAAGTAAAAGCATCATGAAGCATCCACAGACAGTTGAAATGTGCTTCTTGTCTTTGGGAGAGAGGGAGTGGTCAGCCTGTGGGCATTGTTGGAGTTGGAAGAATGGAAGATGCCCAGGCAACATGTGTCTCAGGGAGGAGAAGACTGTCAAGGGCAGAACCCTGGAAAGGTCCAAGGTTTTGAGACGGATAGAAAGAAGAATTGACGAAGCCGTTGGAGAAGAAATGGTTGGAGGTCAATTGGAAATGGAAGAGGGAAAGCTATGAGAAGGAGGGCCGTGGACAGTGAGGCTGAACAGGACTGAGAGTCCAGAAGGCTGCAGTGCCATGAAGGCCTGAGGTTAGGTCATTGGACCTTGGACAGACAGGTTACAGCAGAGCATGGAGTCCTGGGGAAGGAAGGGGACAGAACCCAGATGACTATGGGGTAAGAAGCTAAAGGGAGATGATGAGGTAGACACATGACTCTGAAGTACTCAAGACTTGAAGAGGTTCAACGATGGAGTTACCAGCTGTCCCACTCTTCCTGGGACTGGAGGGGACTCCAAGGGTGCAGAGCTTTCATGCCTCAGTCAGGAAAAGTCCTGGGCCAACCGGGACAAGATGGCCACCCTACCTACACAAAATCTAGAAGCTGACAGATCTGGCTTCTGAGCGAGCTGGAAGCCGGTGAGGATGCAGATGTGTACGCAGAACACTGTGAAGGTTCGACACAAAGGAACAAGTCCACGCCACGCTGCCAGCGCAGTGGGAGGGAGAGTTTGGGAAGGTTTTCGAAAATATTTTTGGGTAGAAGCAATCTGGTGAAATTTAGAGGAAGCAAGAGTTGTTTTTCTTTTAAATTCTTAGTTAAAAAAGAATCAAGCCAGAGCAGCATAATAAAACTGTAGGAAGTAAAGCGCTGGTGTAAACATTGACAGTTTGAAACTAAGTGGCTTCCTTATTTGAGGCTTCCAATTACTGTTTTATTTATTTAGTTTTAATTTTACACCAAGGGGAATAAAAAAAAAAACCTGTGACAACACCTCATTAATTTGCATTAATGGAGAAGTAGTGTACTATTTGATAAGCAAAAAAAAAAAAAATGCTGAGTTTAAAGACATAGGGTGGTGATAGACCCTGGGTCACAGAACAAACCCAAGTCCTCTGCTGGGGCCAGCGCGTATATGCGGTATCCCTGTTTGTCGGGCTGGGCCCTGACTGCTGTCACCTCCTGGGTCCTGGAATTCCAGACCCTGGTTCGGATCTCCAGCCTCATTGCCCATATTGGTTCAGTGGAGAAGCATGGACCACGGGGCTGCTGACTTCTGATTCTCTGTGACTCAGTTTCCTCATCGGTTTGTACAATCCTTTGGTCAGAATTAAGTACCGTGTTTGTGAAGCAAAGGTGTCCCTGTGTCCAGGGCTCTTCTCCCTGGCTTCTTGTCACTTGGTAGTTCTGTTCAAGTCACCTCATGCTTCCGGGCCTCCGCTGGTCTGTAGAAGAGGTTTCAAGATGGCGTTTAGAGCGATTAGCACAGCGCCTCTCCACAGCTTTACTATTAGTTGTCGTGGCGCCGTCACTTTTTCATCTCATGACCTTAGACAAGCCCCTGGCCCTCCATTTTTAAAATCAACAGAACAGGTCTGGCCTAGGGGAGCCCTGGGGTCCCCTGTCTGGTTGTTGACCAGGGCCTCGTCTTTTATACATATTTGAAGCTTGGACTGAGGCTGCACGCCTGTGTGTTTATGTGGCAATTGGAGAGATAGATCTCAAGAGCAAGTTTCGGATGAACACCTCCTGACCTTTGAAAGTGAGAATTGAGTCGGGGCAGAGGGCCTTTAAGAAGGCTGCAGACCAGAGAGCGTGGGTCTGGGTGAGTTAATGTCACTCTACCAAGGTCCACGCAGAGGGTCTGCTCAGCAAAACAATAAATCAGACAGATTTGGGGCTTTTTTTGCCTGCCTCCCTGCTACCCAGCTTTCTGTTTGTTGCGGTAGCTCCTTCTCCCCCCCCCCCCCCCCCCCCCCCCGGTTTCTGAATGTGGTACGCGCCTTTGGGCTTTGGCCCTGTGCCCACACCCTCTCCTCTCCCCGAGTCCCTCTGTGCGTGGAGTCTGCTTCCAGACTGGGCCTGTCCGCTCTGCCCCAAGTCCCAGATGTCAGAGGCCTGGGGGCGTGCAGGGCAGCCAGGCCCGGTTAGAACGGGGTTGGGGTGATTGATTGGAGGTCGTCTGGTGGCGAGGTGATTACTGCAGCATCGGCGGGGGTTGTGTCTCCATTAATGAGATTTGACTGTGAGGAGCTTGGGACATCACTGCTGGTAATCCCGTGTTGGTGTCCTAGTGTCATTGAAGCTTTTGAAGGTCCTGTTTCTAAGGCCACTCATCCGGGCTCCTCTCCACCATTGTCAACCGTGCACGGATCGACCCCCCTGGCCTGGCACTCGACCTGGGTGCCGTCTTTCCTTCGGCAGCCGCCCTGTCTTTGTGGTGGGGCACCTGCCCACCTGCGGCCTCCTCCTCCTGCTTCCCTGCCTCTCAGGGAGATGAATGGGGCTCGTTCACTTCAGAGCCGGGGCCAAAGGCGAGTCTTTGAATAGGTCATTATTGACTGTACTCCTTCTCTGTGCTGTTTTCTCTCCAGAAAGGCACTATCATTAATTAAGCGCCAACAAACAAAGCAAATCCTAAACAGCTGAGCTTCATATTTTCAAAGACCCGCATACCCCATCAGCATAAAATAAATTAAATTTGGAGCTTACCTAGTGCCGGCATTCATTCTGATGGAGTGTTCTGGGCTTAATCGTGTTTCCTCTGCCATCCCGGAGCCCTGACAGGTCTCCCTGTGGATCCTGGGTAGAAATGAGCTCCATCCCCAGGAGGCTGATCCGGCAGAGAGGCTAAGGGACCACGGGACACCGCGGCAAGCCTGTCCCAGGAGAGTGGAATGACAACCCCTGGGCCCGGGTCGTACAGTGCTTCAATCTATTTATCTATTTAAGGGTTCAGTACATTTGTACTTGAGATCAGTACTTTTCACTTTGTAAATTATTACTCAATAAAAATTCTAAGAAAAGAAAATGTTTTATTAAAAACATTTTTTTTTCCCTATGGGAATTTTCAGGTGCCCTTTTCAGGAGAGGACTTTGAAAACCAAAGAGACAATGATAATAATATTTTTGGCTTTGGGCCAGTTACTTCTACTTTCTATATCTCAGTTTCCTCATTTGAAAAGTGGTGTTGGCCCTGGCCGGTTGGCTCAGTGGTAGAGCGTTGGCCTGGCGTGCAGGAGTCTCGGGTTCGATTCCTGGCTGGGGCACACAGGAGAAGTGCCCATCTGCTTCTCCACTCCTCCCCCTCTCCTTCCTTTCTGTCTCTCTCTTCCCCTCCTGCAGCTGAGGCTCCATTGGAGCAAAGATGGCCCAGGCACTGAGGATGGCTCTGTGGCCTCTGCCTCAGGCGCTAGAGTGGCTCTGGATGCAACAGAGCAGTGCCCCAGAGGGGCAGAGCATCGCCCCCTGGTGGGCATGCCGGGTGGATCCTGGTCGGGTGTATGCCGGAGTCTGTCTGACTGCCTCCCCGTTTCCAGCTTCGAAAAAATGAAAAAAGAAAAAAAAAAAAGAAAAGTGGTGTTTTTTGTTTTACCTTCATGTCTGTCTCTGGCTTATTTTTCCTCTACAGGAGAATCGTATTTAGTAACTATTTTGTAAAAAAAAAAAAAGACAAAACAGTTTAAGCAGCAGGGGTTATTGTATTTACTATTCAAGAACTGGCTAAGTCGAAGATTACCCATGCGTTTTTTGAAAGATCAGAATCAAAAGTGTTAATCTATCGACTCTCTAATTCATAGCACCTGCATTGGTTTTCTGCTCTCTTCTCTGAGCCATGTGGTTATTTAGATGCTGGCTGTCTTGTTAGTGGGATAGTCCTCTTTCTTATGTCTCTGTGTTACTTTCTTGTTGCATCATTTTGGGAGCTGACGCCATCAATACCCATAAGGCACAAGGATGCTGGGTGTCGGGTTGGGGAGTAGACTGGCCGTGTCACACTCTGAGCTTAGAGGAGAAACCTTCAGATGACTCTGAGCATCTGCGTCTCCTACACTGCTGCCTTCACTTGTGGCCCTGGCGCAAGTTGACGGGACCACGTGACCGGCAGCATATTTGCCGTTAGCCTTTAAAATAAAAGAAAAAGCTTCTTGTATTTTATTCTTCTGCTGCATAGGATGCTACAGTCAGAGTCACAAGACTAAGTTTGAAAGATGTCATCTTTTGAGAGCTCTTCTTGAAGCCAAGTGCCTCTTCCACAGGAAAGTGGTGTTCTGCTGGTCTCCTCCTGGGGTTCAGTGACTCTCAAACCACGGGGGGCAGAGGCGATTCCGGCGTCCCACAAATAATTGTGATTCGGGTTATACTTTTAAATATATTTTCACTGCTCAGATACCGTAATAGCAAGGCAGTACAAATGGTTGGCTGTGTCATGGATTACATTTTAACTAGTTGGGCACTACCAGTGCATTAAATGGCCGTGATTTTACAATAAAATTTCGTTCTGTCAGGTCTCATATTTGGATTTATGATAAAAATGTGTCCCTGAGTGGGAGTAAGCTCTACAGAGTTTGTTTTTGAATTCAAGCCGGCGCCTGTTCACGTATGTAACGTTCATGAGAACACCCAACGATGCCGCGATGGGGCTCCAGGGAGTGTCCGGGGGGACCAGGCGCACCCGCCCGGCCTGTGCTCTGCTCACTGCCCAGTGGTTTTGTGAGAATAGAGAAGCGTGTGGCAATCCGGTATACTTAAGTGAGCGTATAGAACTTGAAGGCAGAGTTAGCCAAAGATAAATGACACGTTGGGAAAAGTGCAGTGCAGGAGATTTGACCAAGGAGAGGTCTGCTTTGTTAACATTCAGAGTGCTTCCACAATCAACACGAGAAAGGCAAGCCATCTAGTAGAGAAATGGGCAAAAGACATGAATAAATCGAGCCACAGAAAGGAAGTACACATTTCCAGTAAACATGCCAAAAGAACGCCAGCCTCGTTTGGTTAAAGAACTGAAAAATGTGGCGGCAGTAGTAGTCTCCTCCTCCTCACCGTCGGGTCGGGCGGTGAGATAAACCCGGCGCCGTTGGATTAAGGGGTGATCGTCCCTTTCGTACCTCCCTGGTATTTGTAGGGGCGTAATTGCGTCTGCAGTCCCTCTGTGGAGGCTTTGGGTCATATGTCTCAAGAAAAATAAGGCAGGCTCTTTTCATACAGCAGTTTCCCTTTGGAAAATTCATTTCGCAGTTGCCCGAAGTAAGTGTTCTGCATGTTGTTTGTAACAATAACAGTGATTTGCTCAAACTGCTAGAAATCAAATATTAATCTATGTTCAGGGAATTTAGGGTACCAAGATGTGATGCCACCTGAGAGAGCTTACTGGGAGGGAGGGAGAGAGGGAGATGGAGAGAGAGCGGGGAAGATAGAAAGAGAGATTTGACATGCTGCTGGGCTGCTGTTTGGGGGGCAATGTTCACTGTATAGAAAGAGGAAAAGGTACGCTGGAAAATAGTAATTTGGCGTGATCACATTTACATAAAAAATGGAAACAAACAAACAAAAACCACTCCCCCTTATGCTTATTAACTGAATGGAAAATGCCAGGAAAGAGATGCAAGAGAAAAGAAATAAAACAGCGAACAGAGCCTGCCGAGAGGGATTGACGCTGGGATTTGGCATTAAAATTCAGAGACTGTGGAGGGGTCTTTTATATTTCACCGCTGGTAATTCAATTTCCTTTTTTATACCGAGCCTGTGGATCTTCAGTGATAGGAACACTATGTAATAAAAAAGCCCTCTGTACCTTCTCAATCATTCTCTTATAGTGCTCTAACCCTTTCATCTGATTCTAGAATTTTTTTTTTTTGAAGTCTAAATACTTGTGGATTTGTTTTTCATGGACCAAAGCTTCACTAGTCTTCGGATATAGTTACTTAAGAGGTAGTAATCACATTTTGACTGGTCCCGACAGCTCACTGGATTCTCGGCAGCAGGATTGCTCAGAGCCTGTACTAGATCACCAGGGTTGGTCCCGGTGGATGAATCATTGCTTCAGGCCAAGAGAAATGGTCATGAAAGGGGACTCTCGGGTCAGATGACTTGGGTTCAGGTCATGGCTCTACTAGCGGTTGGAGGTGTGCCATTGGGCAAATTATTTAGCTTCTTTCAGCCTCTGTTCTGCATCTGGGGCTTATTTATAGCATTAACTTCGCTTGATTGTGCGAAGGGAAAGCCGTACTACTTATAAAACTCTTCGAAGGGAGTCCGGAACATAGTCCTAATCACGGCGGATGTTATTCTTCCATTTAATGTTTATAGGCATGACCACCTCACCTCTATATTGCAGTTTTCTTACTTTTAATTGAAAATGATGAGACAAGATAAAAGGGAGAGTCTCTTCCAATGCAAAATTTAATGATTTAATACCTGTACTTCTGAAATACTTTTTATTGAGTTCTACACGGCTTAAAATTATGTCTAGCTGTTATGTTTGATAGTAAATTTACTGGCGTGATTTTATGATCAAGGGTCCTTGGGTAGCTTAAGTGATGATACATTATATGGTTGATGGGTTTTTAAAAAAATATGTATTCTGTACCTAGTGGCGTCAAGTGTTTGCTGTGCTGAGGATTAAGGATGGAAGGAGGACAAAATGCCTGCCCTGGTAGGCATGGGAATATAATATGGCTTGTAGAATCTGGGGCTACTGGCCATAAAATGGACTATCTCAGTCAACACATTACTGACTGAGAAGATGTTTAGAGGAAAATTGTGAGCAATCTGTTGTTCTTGCAGGGGCCCCCTGAAGCTTAAGAGGTGGAAATTGCCCTTCCCTGAACCAACCCTTTTTCTACCTTTCTGGATTCTAAGTTTCCCCTTTGTATTTGACTCAGATCCTCTGAGTTTAGTTTTCCTAAATGTAAAAAGCCAACCCTGTAGGCAGACGGATGGTGTGGACAGACGTAACCCTTGAGAGAAAGGGCACTGGAAAGGGCTGGCGAGCCCGATGAGGTGAATGAGAAGCACACGCTTCTCCTGTGTGCCCTGGCCGTGGTTGGGGCAGGTGTTGAGGATGGGGAGAAGGCCGTCCCTGGATAGCGGGTACCTGAGCGGGGCTCATTTCTCTCGCTTCCAGCTCAGAGAGACACTGGAAGCGGGGCATTTCAGCCATGAAGGGCAGGGGCTTAGGGGATTCATTTGCTTTATTTGCCCAAAGCTACGAAGTTGGTAAGTCCTAGAGCTTGGATTGGATGGAGCCCAACTCTGACCTACTCCTTAACTCATTTATTTTTTTTTCTCTCTCCCTCTAGTCTCCTTGATTCACTTTGTTTTATTTCATGAATCACAGAATATATACTTAATCGCTTCCCCTGACGTCATTAGTTTGTGTTGCTGGTTCCATAAGGGGATTTGTTTTGAGAGCGAGTTTGGAAAAGGAGTTCAGGATCATGCTATGGGGGTTTGGGGGGTTGCACTTGACGGTGGGCCCGCTGGGAAGCACCAGCAAGGAGAATGCCTGTGATCTGGGGGTTAGAAGCCCAGCTTTCTCATTCTGTCTCTTCCACTTGCCTTGCGGGACTTTGAGCCAAGTAACTAAGCCTCAATTTTTTCATCTTTAAAATGGGAATAACATCACCTATCTGGCAGAGCATATGTGAAGAGTAAATGTCAAAAGCCTGTAAAAACGCCTCACGTAGTTTCTGGCTAAGTCCCTTGCCCAAACCCTGCTTTGTCAACCTTCAAATGGCAGCAATGGCCATGAGGTCCAGCTCTGGAAAAAGAAGCCTTCTGGTATATCTTCGTGGCCTATTCCTGTTAGCATTTTTACAAGGACATCTTTCCATTGAAATAGACTTAAAGTAGCACATTGGAAAGGACGCCTCCAAATTTCACCCCCTTTCCAGTTCTGGGTAGGACAGAGAAATGCTGAAGATTTGTCCTCAGTTTCTAGTGACATGCTCACAGACGTCTCCTCTTTCTGCTCTGTGGAAACTTAGGGCGCTTTTTTTTTTTTTTTTTTTTTTGTATTTTTCTGAAGCTGGAAACGGAGAGACAGTCAGACAGACTCCCGCATGCGCCCGACCGGGACCCACCCGGCACGCCCACCAGGGGGCGATGCTCTGCCCCTCCGGGGCTTCGCTCTGTTGCGACCAGAGCCACTGCAGCGCCTGGGGCAGAGGCCAAGGAGCCATCCCCAGCGCCCGGGCCATCTTTGCTCCAATGGAGCCTCGGCTGCTGGAGGGGAAGAGAGAGACAGAGAGGAAGGAGAGGGGGAGGGGTGGAGAAGCAGATGGGCGCTTCTCCTGTGTGCCCTGGCCAGGAATCGAACCCGGGACTCCTGTACGCCAGGCCGACGCTCTACCACTGAGCCAACTGGCCAGGGCCCCCACCATGGTTTTTATTAAACTTTTTAAAAATTTATTTTAAAGAGGCAGGGGGAGAGAGAAAGAGAGAGAGAGAGAGAGAGAGAGGGAAATAGAGAAGGGCAAGGGAGTAGCAGGAAGCATCAACTCCCATATGTGCCTTGACCAGGCAAGCCCAGGGTTTTGAACCGGCGACCTCAGTGTTCCAGGTCGATGCTTTATCCACTGCGTCACAACGGGTCAGGCCATGTTTCTCATTCATTAGAGACATCCTCAGTTACTTTCAGAATTTTATTCAACCTCAAGTTGACCCAGATATAATTTTCTTAAAATTCTGATTAACCAAAATTTGGTAATAATGCCGAACATTTTACTGTGTGTTGTCATTGCACGGTACGTGTACTGTTGCATAATGATGCTTTCTTTCTTGAAATGTCACTTTCATGACAACCTCATCCATCCAGAACACAAGCAGCGTCTCAGGCAGAGAAGAGAAGCCGCTGGGGCTCACACGGCTGTCGCAATGCCCATGCGTCTTATCCTGGGGACATGATAAGAGAACTCACAAACCTGGGTCAGAAATGTAGGGTGGTGCTATTTATACATTTCTCAAAGACCCACGAGACCATGTCTTCCTTTTGGCCCAGGGATATCCTTGATGTTCACATCGGTAGTAAATATGATCAATCAACAGCTGCATTTTACAAGTAAGTACACAAATAAAGATTTTTTTGTTCGGCGTGGTCAACTGAACATTTGGTACTTGGAACCAACAGCTTGGTGTTCCCCATCCCCAGAACAGTTCCTGCCCATAAATATAATGAATGGATAAATGAAGGGTAGAAGGAAGAGAGCCGTTAGATAACACAGAACGCCCCTTTTCTCGGTATTTGTGTAAACAATATGTTTCTATTATTTTGAACCCAGCAAATGCTCCTTTGCCAAACTCTCTGATTTATTGATAACGCCTCCCCCCACAAACCAGTCCACATTTTGTTCACACATTTTATTGTATAATCCGTTTTATGAAATCATTTCGCTGCGCCCCTCCCATCCCCTCCATCCCCTTCGGAGGACAGAACGCAACATCGCCGCAATAAATATTTCTTCATTGTAGGAAGGGGGCTTTGTCTGGAAAGGGGCTTTAGAAAATACTAGTTAATGACATTTTCAGCTGAGGCTGTCTGCAGCCACCAAAAGTGTGATTAAATTTTAATTAAACTATACTTAATTAAATCCTATTGGCTGAAAGTAAATGGAAAAAGTGATTAACCCTCTTTAACTGTTCTCTCCGAGTGTTCAGGTGCTCCGCCCGGAGGGCTCTGCTGGCGGGCGGACAGGGTGGGCACAGCGGCCTGTCTGGGGGGCGGAGCTTGTTTCCTGACCCACCCTGTGTCCCCTCTGACTCTCAGCGCCATATTGCCTCATCGTGTTCAGCCCCTTTTCTCATTTTTCCAACAAATTATCTGAACATACAGAAATTATGAGGCAAAAAACTACATTATTTCAGTTTTGTTTTGGGAAAACCATGTTGAAGTCTTCTGACATCTCCCACTCTGGTTTGTTTTTTTTGGTGGCAAACTCTTCCAATCTGGCACGTCCATCTTCCTAATGCCTTTACCTATTTTGTCCATTTTTACAAGTTCCTTTATTCCCTGTTCGATAATAAACTTTCTGGGAGGTCATCTCAAGTGGAAGGAAGGGCAATGAGCAAGCATTTAGGGAAGGGGAGTTTATAAAAAGTAGTCACCTTATTCTAGTCTATGTAAGATTTTGTAAGTGAAAACGGGATATTTTATTCCTAAAACCAGAGTGTAGGAATATATGTTCCTGTGTGTGTGTGATGTCTGTTACCTGGGTCAGTTACATTTACACATGGGAGGCGGTAAAGGACAAGACACAGCAGTGAGCTGAGAGGAAGTCCTGTTCTGGCCGAAAAGGCTGTTTACAGGGCACGATGAGGCCCCTGCACTAGCCTTGCACCGACTCACTGGGCAGTGATGGAGCGCCTGTCCTACTTTGCAAAGAAGTGTCCTGGAAAGCCAGAGTCCGGAAGTCGCCTGACGGGTTCACCCACTAGGCTCGCTCCCAGCGAAGCCATCTCCATCACTACCCAGTTTGCAGTGGTGACCAGGAGGAAGAGCTCAGAAAGTGGAGCTGGCCGTTGCTTTGGATGCCGAGGCGGCGAGAGCTGTGCGGGGGAAGCCGCACGCCTGCAGAGCCAGTGATGTTCCAGCTCTGGGGGTGGCTATGAGTTCATCGCTGAGCCTCTCTAGGAGCACAGCGACCAGTCTAGTGACCAGTCTCAGAGCCGGAGCAGTTTGCTGTTTACTGAGCCCCGGAAGGTCCCCTGCGGCAGGCGGTCGGGCACGCCCACCGCGCTCAGGGCGGGGCTGTGCAGATCAGGGCGGGGCTGTGCAGATGGGGGCAGTGGTTTCCAGCCCTCGCCGCAGATCAGAGCCCCTCAGGAAGGGTCCGGTCATGCGGACACCAGGGTTCCTCCTCAGACCTGTGGTACGGGAGCCAACCAGGCAGAGGAGTCGGAGTTTGTATCAGGTGATCATCCCATGGCCAGCCTGGTGCAGGTCTGACATCCACAGCTGAGAACTTCTGGGCGAAGTGATTCACCTGAGGATCAACAGCTAATAGCAGAGCCGGGTCCGAACCCAGCGGTGTCTTTTCCTACAGATCGAGTCCGTTCCGTCGGCACCAGGCTTAGACTGTTTGATAACGTTTGATGATCATCGAAGGCAGTGAGAACAGAAACTCGTGTTTGTTGAGGACCTCCTGAGCTAAAGCCCTATTCATGAGCTTTAACTTCATCCTGTGCCAACCCCACAAGTGAATGTTTTCCATTCCTGTTTTGCAGATCAACATTACTGAGGCCAAGAGATGATCAGAACCACACTCAGGGGCCATGGTTTTGTTGAATGGAAGAGTAGAGTGAGATTTCAAACTGGGTTATCAGTTAGGGTGACCCCGTATCAACCCCGTATCATGGCTCTAGATTTCTGCACTTTAAGTCTTACTCTAAATCACGTCATGGAAATTATGGCTGTAACTTTTTTAAGTTTACTGATTTAAATGAATAATTTTATTACTAGCAGGGAAAGCAAAATTAAACAGAAGCATTTCCAGTTCATGCCTCAAGAGAACCAAGCTTTTGATGTACCAAACCTGAATCCCAGCGTGGCCATCTCCCACCTTGCTTCTCCAAGTGTGAGCTGGGGGGTGGCCTGTCCGCAGCCCCGGGAGGGGGATGGCAGTGCAGACAGCTGAGCGCCACCCCACACCTGTCGACCAAGGACCTGCATTTTTAAGCACAATCCCCATGTGACTCGAGAAGCGCTGCACTACCCCAGAGCTGTGAGAAGCCAGACACTGCAGGAAGAAGTCAACAGAGTCGATCTCATTCCCGCGATGCTAACGTGTGAAGAGATGGCTGTGGGAGCATACGCCTGGGGTGGAGCCCAGCATGAGGCTTTGTGGGAGAACCAGGGGTACCGATCTAGCAAATGCTTGATTTGGTCCTGTTTGTCGAGTTGTCGGCCCATTGATTTAGCTTGTGACATCAGGGTTAAAGAGCTAGGATTGGATCCATTGACCTCGGAAGGTAAAAACCCGCGGCAGAGGACTTCTTAAGGATGGGTGCGTAAGCAACGCTTTTTGGTCGTGAAGAAGTTTATTGTTGAAGTTCTGTTGAATTTAATTGTCAGATCACAGATCTATTTAATTTAAATTAGTTTCTTGTGCTGTGATCATTGTTTCCTTGTGACTCAGAACCCATTTCTGATAACTCTTAGAATATAATGAACATTGAATAAAAATCCATATTAATCATCGGTCTTTATAGTGGTTAGGCTCTTTGGTACATTTTGTAGTTATACTAGCAATACCTTGGTAGCAATAATTATTTTTTTATGTCATAATTTTAAATTTGCTTTTCTGAGGGATGGCCCCAGAGTGCAGCTGATGCATCTGAGCAACAAATGTCACCTTGGCAAACGGTTTTTGCACGGACTTGTATTTTTGGGGGCTGGAGTAAAAAAAATAAAAAAATAAATCTACATTTCACCCAAAGCACACAGGATCTATTTCGGCATCAGCCTGTTAATGAGACAGTAATTGGTGTGTAAGCCGTTCATTCTCCCAAGCTTTCTCACGAGGCATAATTTGTCTCTTATTTGTCGGGGATGGGCCCTGGGGAACAACACTCCCATTCATGATGGGCAGAGCGAAGGCTCTCAAACATTATCATAGCTGGGGTGAGCGGCGCGCTATGGATTTCTGTCAGGAATGTTAATGATTTGTTTATGAATAAGTGGGCCTGTGGCGCAGTGAAACAGGGCCCTGCAGAACTGCTGAATGGACAGTTTGCCCGCGGAGGCGTCTGGGAGGAAATAAGTCCCCTTGCCAGGCCTTTTGCATCTCTGAAGTTGCTACTGTGAATTGACCTGCGGGCTTGAAAGGGTGGCATTTACCTCACAAAATTCCCGGCTCACGCTCGCTGGCCTTGTCACTCTAAATGGTCTTGATAGAATATGGAGCAAGAATAGATTTTTTAGCATGGACTCTAATGTACTTTTTTTTTTTTTAAAAAAAAGACTGTGAAGAAGTAATGATATAATTAAATCTCTCATTGAGCAAAAAACTGCGCCTCCGCCCCACCCCAGACTTTGTGAGCTTTTTTTGACGTGTGTGCAAATCGATGGAAGATGTGGATTTGCAGATTTGGATTGGTAGACAGTCAGTTATTGCCAGGTAGAGTACAAGAAATGAAAAAAAAAGATTATCTAATGATTCACATTCGCATACTGAGATAGATTGATGTAAGAATATGTGTATGTATGTGCATGTGTATAGTATGTATTTGAGTGTGTGTGAGTGTGTGTGGAGGGCTTGCAGTGTAAATGTTTATGATGGAATTAGGTGATGTGAATTCTAGCTACTTTTTAAATGTTTACGTTTTTATGTATGATTATGTTGGCTTTCTCTCAAGGAGAAATATAAAGTTAAGTGTTATAAGTGTTATTCTATTTACGTAAAGAATATTAACTTCTTTTTTTCTTTTGGTTTAGAATTAGCATAGTCAAGTTTTTCTTGACTTATATTCAAAGGGTCCTAATAACTTAAACACCAAAGAAAGTTTATATAACGTTCTAATTGGAATCTGAGAAATTTCATACCGCAAATGTGAATGAAAGGATATTAATGTCTGGGCTCTTATAGAATTGGAATACATGTACACTATTTGGTTAATAAAAGTGACATCTGCCCTCACTAACCAGAGAGCACCCATAATTCACTTGGTCCTTACAACATAGCAGTCCTGGCTGATCTGTGGTTACAAAAGCTATGGAGTCAAGCTTCAAATCAGGACTGCTCTTTCTGTTGCACAATATTATAGGATCAAACCCCATGTGACTTGACCCCTGGTGTCCCCCCTTCCCCTCTGTGATGCCATCATGATTGCATAGGTAGGTGGACAAACTCACTGAATGATATTGAAACAAAATGGAGGGCACCGATGGCCTTCTAGGAGTCAGAGAACGACTTGCCGCAATGTGGAAATCTTGCATAAATCTTGTGCTCCTCGAGTTTTACCTGATTCTTTAAGGGGTCCATGATCTTCCAAAAGACTGTTTTTCTGTGTGCCAAATGATTAACTCAGTGCATGTCTAATCGTGCTGGAGTGGATGAGCCTGGGGTGTTTGCCATCATCATCATCATCATCATCATCATCGTTTTTGTTTGTTTGTTTGTTTTGTATAGTAAATGTGGTTTTGAAGTTAAGAAACTGATCTTTTGATGTATTTCTTTACAAGTTGCTCTCATGCTTCGTGCCATACTTTATGTAAACTCTGCCCCGCCCCTAACCAACAGCTCTGGCAGTCAGCAACAGATGTCTAAACTTGACCTCTTCTGACCATTCTAAAGTTCAGCACCTTAGAAGAGACTAAGTACGGGCAAGTGTATCTTTTTTAAAAAAATTATTTTTATTTATTCACTTTAGAGAAGAGAGAGAGAGAAAGAGAGAGGGAGAGAGAAGGGGGGAGTAGCAGGAAGCATCAGCTCCCGTATGTGCCTTGACCAGGCAAGCCCAGGGTTTTGAAGTGGTGACCTCCACGTTCCAGGTCAACGCTTGATCCACAGCGCCAACACAGGTCAGGCCAGGCAAGTATATCTTGATCAAGGCTCTTCTAGAATTAAGAGAAGAACTAGTGTGTCAACCTTTCAACTTTATTAAATGCCATTTTTAATGTTGTAATGGACCTCAGTGAAATCTGTTATCATTAGGCAAATGGTTCAGTTTGGAACTGAGTTGTTAGCAGAGCATTGAAATTAAATCCAAAGGGCCTGTGGTGAATACCTGCTGTGAACGAGGAATTCATCATGCTGGGGGATGAGAATATTTGGGGATCTGGACAGGATGCTCAAGGGGCTGAGTGTGTCCAGCTACGCATCGATTGTGATCATGATTCACCTGTGTATGTGGCTGTATCTTTTTCTACTGCTAACATTTGCGTTCCTTAAATGTTAGCACACTTAACATTTCAAGGTAAGAACGCTTTACTAGAGATGCTCGATTAGAGCCGTATAGGATACTGTCTATGGCATAGAATGAATATGTACTTACACTATTTATTATGAATATGTGGTTATTTTTCTTATAGTCACATAGCTTTAAGAATGTCTTCCCCCATCTGTTCCATAGATGTGACTATAATAAGTTTGATTTTTCAGAGAGAAAGAACCCCATCTCTTTATCCTGAAGCCCTATCATCTGTATCGTTTTCTACCTGGCTCTATTAACCTCAAGGTCTGTAATCCTCAAAGATACTGGTCTCCAATACTGGTGTTTATTAGATTCCAGCAGGGCTTTTGTTAAAAATGGAGATGCCTTTCTTCTACTCAGAAACCGTCTAGCCTAACCAGCACCCTGAAGGCTTCTGATGTTGAATGGGCTATGTGCATGTCTTTTAGAGGAATGACTATAAGCCCCTGAAACTGTTTTTTAAATTTGACTTCTGATCTTTTTATTTCTGGGGACACAATTCATAGTTTTGTTTATATTCCCGAAAGGGTCTAAAATCCAAAAAGAGTTTATGCGCTACCGGTCTTGAGGCTGGGATGCAGGACATTATCTGTAGCCATACACCTGTTATTTTTAGTGCTCGGGAGGTAAATAGATTGAATTCACAGGCAGTGGGATGAAATCATATTGTCATCAAAACAGTATTAGAATAGCCATTATTATTTTCAAACTAAAAAAATAGACGTATAGTTTTAGAATACCATTTTGTATATTTTGTCAGTAGCAGTTCAACATTATAAAGTTGATGGCCAGGTGACGTTTATAGAAAGACTAAGCTGATGTTACAGATACAGAAGCACTGGACAAACCTGGTACCTGATCAGGGCCGGTGTGGTGGAATGTGCAGACACCTTATATTCTTTTGGTAGAACAAGAAACCTGAAAGCCCTTTTAGGAAATTCACTGTCCCAGCCCAGTACCCATGGAAATTTCCAGTTCTTGCCAAACCTGTCATTTGCCATTCACTTTCATAGGAATAGAATGGCAAGAAGGCATTAATAATTCAGGGCAGACGTAGCGCTAGGATAGATGAAATAATCATGTTATCGAAGTAATTGACTTGAGTTCAAAGAACAAATGCTACTTTGAGATTCAAAGAGAGAAGTGAATGGAAGCCAAGTGGATGTTTGACCTGGATGGATAGCTCAGCTGGCTTTCTGAAACTTCCTGGTGATGTGGACTTTTTGCAGAGTAGTGATAAAAACCGCATGTTCTTCAGACACGCTTTCTGTGCGTCCAGACAGTCAAATTAATAGGTAGTTTTCCTTGAGGGATTAGGTATGCTTTTCTCTTTTAAAAATATTTCATAATAGTTTCCCGGAATTGTCAGGGCACTCCCTGTGAGCAAAGATACAAATAATTTAAGTACTAGCTTCACTTCTATGTCTTTTCATATAATAGCAAGTGGCAGGGAGGGAAATAAAGGTCTAAAAATACTGTGGGAGCTGCAGTAATGTGGCTTTGGCTAGTTAAGACAGGAAATAGGTTTCATTTTCAGAGTCAGATAAAAATATCATTGAAGCAAAAATGAATATGATTTATCTTTAGGGAAATGCAGATCAAAACTACCATGAGATACCTAGTACCTCACACCCATTAGTATGGCTACTGTCAAACAAGAACAGTGACGGAAACACCCAAACAGAAAACCAACAAGTGTTGGTGAGGAGGTGGAGGAATTGGAGCCACTAGGCACAGTCGGCAGGGATGTAAAATGGTACAGCTACTGTGGAAAACAGTATGGCAATTACCCAAATAATTAAAATTGAATTACATATTATCCAGCAATTCCATTTCTGGGTACATACCCCAAAGTCTCCACAGTAGAGTCTCAAAGAGATATCTGTACATCCATCTTTATTGCTGCATTATACACAGTAGATAAAACATGAAAGCACCCTAAGATAAATAAAATGTTGCATGTGGAATATTATACAACTTTAAGAAGGAAGGAAATTCTTCCCTGGACAGATAGCTTGTTGGTTAGAACGCCATTCCAATGCACAGAGGTTGCGGTTCAATTCCCAGTCAGGGCACTTACATGAACAGATTGATGTTTCTATCTCTCTATCTTTCCCTTCCTCTCTCCCTAAAATCAGTAAGTAAATTTGAAAAAATGTTGTCTTTAACCTAGTAAGTGCTTTTTTTTTATAAAAAAAAAAAAGGAAGGAAATTCTGACATATGCTAGAATATGGATAGACCTCGAGGACATTATGCTAAGTGAAGTTTATAAGCCATAAAAAGACAAATACATACTGTTTAATTCACTTATATAAGCTATTTAGAATAGCTAACATCACCGAGATAGAAAATAGAGTGGAGGATGCTAGAGGTTGGGAAAGGAGAAAGTGAGGAGTTACTGTTTAATGGGCGCCAAAGGTCAGTTTTGCAGGATGAAAAGAGTGCTGGAGATAGATGGTAGTGATGGTCGCATACAACGTGAATGTACTTCAGTGGCATACAGCACGAATGTACTTCAGTCGCATACAACACGAATGTACTTCAGTCACATACAACACGAGTGTACTTCAGTCGCATACAACACGAATGTACTTCAGTCGCATACAACACGAATGTACTTCAGTCACATACAACACGAGTGTACTTCAGTCGCATACAACACGAATGTACTTCAGTCACATACAACACGAGTGTACTTCAGTCGCATACAACATGAATGTACTTTCAGTCTCATACAACACGAGTGTACTTCAGTCGCATACAACGTGGATGTACTTCAGTCGCATACAACATGAATGTACTTCAGTCGCATACAACACGGATGTACTTCAGTCGCATACAACATGAATGTACTTTCAGTCTCATACAACACGAGTGTACTTCAGTCGCATACAACACGGATGTACTTCAGTCGCATACAACATGAATGTACTTCAGTGGCATACAGCACGAATGTACTTCAGTCGCATACAACACGGATGTACTTCAGTCGCATACAACACGGATGTACTTCAGTCGCATACAACACGGATGTACTTCAGTCGCATACAACACGGATGTACTTCAGTCGCATACAACACGGATGTACTTCAGTCGCATACAACACGGATGTACTTCAGTCGCATACAACACGGATGTACTTCAGTCGCATACAACACGGATGTACTTCAGTCGCATACAACACGGATGTACTTCAGTCGCATACAACACGGATGTACTTCAGTCGCATACAACACGGATGTACTTCAGTCGCATACAACACGGATGTACTTCAGTCGCATACAACACGAGTGTACTTCAGTCGCATACAACACGAATGTACTTCAGTCTCATACAACACGAATGTACTTCAGTCGCATACAACACGAATGTACTTCAGTCGCATACAACACGGATGTACTTCAGTCGCATACAACATGAGTGTACTTTCAGTCTCATACAACACGAATGTACTTCAGTCGCATACAACACGGATGTACTTCAGTCGCATACAACACGGATGTACTTCAGTCGCATACAACACGGATGTACTTCAGTCGCATACAACACGGATGTACTTCAGTCGCATACAACACGGATGTACTTCAGTCGCATACAACACGAGTGTACTTCAGTCGCATACAACACGAATGTACTTCAGTCTCATACAACACGAATGTACTTCAGTCGCATACAACATGAATGTACTTCAGTCGCATACAACACGGATGTACTTCAGTCGCATACAACATGAGTGTACTTTCAGTCTCATACAACACGAATGTACTTCAGTCGCATACAACACGGATGTACTTCAGTCGCATACAACACGGATGTACTTCAGTCGCATACAACATGAATGTACTTACCTCTATTGAATGTCAATGGGAAAGATGGCAAATTTTATGTTATCTGTGTTTGACCACAATAAAAAAAAATTTGGAAAAAAATGGTTTAAGGGTGTTTTCACACAGTTTAAAAAAGAAAGTCTTTCTTAGTTCTCTGTCTTTTGAGGGCCAGAAACTCCTTTCAAGTGGGACTGCAGAGTGTAGAGATTCAGGTCAGGCCGGCTCTGCCCATAAAGACTCCTTAGTGAGCATTCAGCACAGGGGCATGGTGACTGCATTCACTGAACAAATATTTGTCCAGTGTCCCACCATGCGGGGTGTTGGTTCAAGTGTGGATGAGTGTGGATGAGGTCGAGCTCAAAACCATTTCTTCTTCTCTTTGAACCTGATAGGTCTACCAGGTTGGAGATGCCTTTTTGTCTAAATAATGAAGTAGACTTAGTGCTGCTGGGTTTTTTTTGACAACAGTAGTATTTTTTTAAAAAGAGTTTATTTATTAATTTTAGAGAGGAGAGAGCAAGTGAGAAAGAGAAAGGGAGGAGGAACAGGAAGCATCAACTCTCATATGTGCCTTGACTAGGGAAGCCAGGGTTTTGAACTGGCGACCTCAGCATTCCAGGTTGATGTCTTATCCACTGTACCACCACAGGTCAGGCAACAACAGTAGTATTTTTATAGTAGGAGATTTCATGGTATAGGAAGTTATAAAAGATAAAGCAAAAACCATTAAGGTTCTACTGTTAATGCTTTGGCCTCTATTCTATGCCCCCCCCCCAATATTTATGTATACAGTCACACATATTTATTTACAGAACAAGAAATGGTTGATGAATTCTGCTTTGTGACCTGCTTATTTGGGTTAATACATGTCATTTGACATAATACCATAATTCTCTATTTTCATTTCTAATGATTGGGATGAAATTTAAAAGATTGTTAGATGTTTCAGTGAACATCATATCATTCGAATGGTGGAGATAAATTAAGTCATGGAAAAGAAGCAACATGGTTGAAATGTAAGGAGATGGAGGTGCTAGACAGACACATAGAGTGGGAGCTCTGTGGTGGGTGTTAGAGCTCAGGCTGGCAGCAGAGGCAGCTGCAGCTGATTAACATGGGAAGGTTGGGGACAGGAGACCTAGCAAAGGCCTTGCATTCTTGATGGATGCTGAGTCTTGTTATACAATCTGGTTCTGAGTTGACAAGCATTCCTCGAGTGCCTACTATGTGCTAAGCAGTGTGCTGTTTCTGGTAATACGGGATTGGAAAAACTCTTCTTTTTTCCAGAGGAGGTGCTGGTGTAGTGGAGGAGGCCGATACAGTCACTCACAATTATGCTACAGTGTGATATAGTGATATACAATATGCAGAGATTTAAACCAGTTTCTCTACAGCTACCTCAACAGATACAGGCCTCAGACAGAGGAGAGGGTCTTAACATCTATATGGTACAGGGCCTATACTGATGTTAATTCAGCCATCTATTATTTTCTCACTGCCTCTTTGGTAAAAAAGAAAGAGAACTTTGGGATAAACATTCCTGAAAGTGTTCTCTATATATAGTCACCTGATTATTTGGCCCCTTTAGAGAAGGGAGGTATAAGCAGTTGTGCTTATTGTAGATGGAATTACAGTAACTTCATAGACAACCAGAGCCTCCTTCCTGTCAGACTCAGGGCGAATTAGGGGAGTGAAGAGCAGAGTGACCACTTCACTAAATAGCTTCACAAAGGAACCAAGTTTTCTTCTCCAAGTTCTCCCTAGTGGTACAACCTCTGCCTCCTGCCAGAATGGGGAGAAGTGGGCTCAGGTTTCCAGTTGACCTCCTAAAAGTGTTGGTAACAGTATCTTAAAATTGTCTGTGTGTGTGTGTGTGTGTGTGTGTGTGTATAGCATATGTAGGAATATTTTGCTGTTTGATAGTAAAAGTAAATTTCTTTGGTACATGATACATGTTTCATCCTACAGGCAAGCTTAGACTTGCATGATACTGAAGTATTGTTGAATTATGGTTTGAATTGATTGGCTCTGATGGAAAAATATTTGTATATTTTATATTTGCTTATTTTAAATTAGAAATTGCCCATTCATATTAAATGGTTATATTCTTTGGAACATTAAACAGCTCTCTTTAAATTTAGTCATGGAGTTAGTTTATAGATTTTATAAATCTGAAATGTTTCTGCTTAAGGAAGCATACCCCGATTAAGTTTAATTTTTGCTTTATTCCCTCTGTGCTTATTTGAAGAAATTAATGTTGTTGTTTTGTTATAACCAACCACAAAAAAGCCTATTGATTGATAAGTCTGCCATGAGCCTGGCACTGTTCTAGGTTACCAGAACCATGGCTCTAAAACAATTGTGAAAAAGATCCCTGCTCTCCAGGACTGATAGTTCCATGCTGGAAGCCATGCAATAAATATACCAACAAGAATTGAAAATGTAATATAATGTGGTACAATAATATAATGCAATCTACTACTAGGTAGTGGCAGCAATATACAGAAGGTTAAGTGCTGCTTGGTGGGGTCTGCTTCAGCTCAGGAGAAGCAAGATGTCTGTGAGAAGGTGCCCTTTGAAAAGACCACTATCTATTGAATATTTAGGGGAGGTTCATGGCAGGCAGATGAAACAGCCTCGGTAAGGGCTTTAGGTTGGGAACAAGCTTGGACACAGTGTCTGGAATGTTGTGCGGGACAGGATAGAAGAGGAAAACCAAGTTGGAAAAATAGGCAGGAGTTAGAGACCTTTTCAGCCATGGTCAGGAGTTTGGAATGTTAACCCATGAGTGGTGGGGCGCTGGTGGTAGGTCTTAAGCTCAGAGTTGACATGTAATCCGTTCTTCCAGAAAGAGCATCGTCTGCTTTGGAGGACAGATTGGAGCAAAGAAAAGTGGAGGCAGGGAGGCCAGTTATCAGGCTGTGGCACTGCATCTAGAGAAGAGACGCTGCTCTCAGGGGAGCCGGTGAGCGGTGGTTGGATTTGGGACCTACTTTGAGTATAGATCCAATAGAATTAGCAATAGATACAGAGTGGGCTCTCAGAGAAAAAGAGTAATCAAGAGTATTTCTTAGCTTAACCCGATAGGAGCATGGTGGGACCATCACCGAGATGGGAACGGCTCCAGGGAGGTGGCGGCGGCACATTTTTGGAGAAAGAACTGTGTATTCGGTTTTGGCCATATTAATTTTGAGGTACCAGTTCAGACATCCGATTAGAGATACCGAGAAGGCAAGTGTCTAAATAAACCGAGATCCTAGAGGGCCAGGCATACGTGTTTGAAAGTGACCGGAACAGAGCTAGAATTGAGAACCATGGAGCAGAATGTGGTTACTCTGGGGAGAGTGTGGGCAGAGGGGAGTCTCAGAGAGCAGGTCCTCAGCTGGCTCCTCCTGTGCTAGCCCTTGAAACGTTGCACTACCATATTGACTGCTGCTGAGGGCAGATGTTGGAACAGATTAGTGCCTCACATTTTGTGAATGTCTAAAAGCTACTTATGCTGCATATATAAATCCCTCATCAGTTTTGAAACGTTTATGCAAAAACCTCATGTGTTTTATTTTTTTATCTTTCTAGTACAATGGGAAGGCTAATAAATTTGGGGTGGATTTGTGCATATAGTTTCCAAGAAATATTTCTTTGAAAAGCTAAAGAGATTGCTTTATCAGTGTGCCAAGATTTTATAGCCTTCTCTTACTTTAAACCTGAATGCAAGCAGGATTTTTATTTGTAACTAGATTTGCACCAAAGACTCAGAAAATTTTACTGTAGTTGTTCAGTGCTGCCACTTTATAAACGTGGATGTTGAGTCATAATAGTAGATATTGAATTGAGTTTTTCATAGTTGTCTTTTTTGTTTTTCCATAAAAGAATGAAATTCATTTCAAAATGGTTATAAAACAATCATAAAAGGAAAACTTGTTTAATAAATAGTGACATTCCATGGTTTGAAGAATCATAAAAAAATGTACAGATTGGGCAAGACATTGGTGTCCTCATCCCTCCCCCTCTGTGAATCTCAGAAGTAAGAGCAAGATGAATTATAATAGTTGTCCTTCGTTATGGTGAGAGATTTTTATCTTGTCATGGTACCAGGATGTAATTGTTTACAATCCACCGTGATAGGTTTAACACTAGACATGTGCTGTTTTTCTAATTTTAATTGTTATATTTGACATGTATAGCAGCAAATTTTATCTGCGATGAAAAAAAAGAAGTATATGATTTATAGAACATGATTATATAGAGAGGTAAAGTATAACCCCTAATTACTATTGTTAAATGCTGCCATATTCTTTTCTTTTCAAGTTTGTTAGCACATTAATATATTAATACCTAGTGATTTTTCACTGGATAGTGGATGTAATTTCCAGGGGGGCTTTAAAACAAAAAATAATGCCCAGAAGCTATTTATTTTATCTTGGTAATTGTATTATAATATTTTTTTTTTGCTAAGTTTCCATCAAAGGCTACCAATTTTGATTTATATCAATTAAATCAACATTACTATTTATATAATTCAGATTCTTTGTGTGACTTTTTTCCTACTTGATATCCCAATTTCTGAAAGTAGTTTTTTAGTGTGTCATTATTTTATTTAGATTCTAATGTATTTTGTGTTCTATCTTTGCACATTATTTAATACATAAAGATACATGATTATTCCAATATCACTGAAAATTGTCTTTTGTCAATATACAGTAATAAGTGTTTTTGTCTTATATTTTACAATTGATATTGTTTCACTTTTTGTCTTTTTTCTTATTGTTTTATTTTTAACTTACTTGTGAAATAGTTTATCAGTGTTACTTACTATAACGTTCTAATAGTAAGGATTCAATAAAAGATCTAAGTCGGCCCTAATGAAAGCACATATCCTCCCTCCCTCCCTCCCTCCCTCCCTCCCTCCCTCCCTCCCTCCCTCCCTTTCTTCCTTCTTTTTTCCTTCCTTCCTTCCTTCCTTCCTTCCTTCCTTCCTTCCTTCCTTCCTTCCTTCCTTCCTTCCTTCCTTCCTTCCTTCCTCTTCCCCTTTCTTTTCCCTCCCCTCCTCTCCTTTCTCCTCCCCTCCCCTCTTCTCTCCTCTCTTCTTCTCTTTCTTCACAGTTATTAGGGCACAGTTTCTGTGAGTCAGGAGTCCAGGCATAGTTTAGCTGGGTTCTCTGCTCAGGGTCTCAGGAGGCTGTAATTGAAGGTGTTGGCTGGGCTGTGTTCTCATTCAGAGGCTCAAGTGGTAATGGGCGCACTTCTGAGCTCAGGTGGTCGTCGGCAGCATTCAGTTCCTTCAGTGTTGACAGACTCGGCCTTGGTTTCTTACTGGTTGCTGGCTGAGAGATGCCTCCAGCCCACAGGCATCCTTTCTAATCCTCACAAAAACTTGGGGAGCTAGGAATTCTATTAAATGACTAAAGGAAGTTAAACCTAAACCATAACCATGCCCTGTTTAGGATTAAATAATTAACAATGGTGGAGTTAGGCTTTTAAACCAGGTCTGTCTGGCCTTAGAGTTTACTCTCCATTGTCTCCTCAGGCAGTTTTATAAGCAGTATGACTGAATAGTATATAGCGAGTCTGAGACACTTTAACAAGATAATCTTACCCGTTTACATTTATTGTTGCAGCTGATGTGCTCATACCATTTCAGTCATCTTATTTTGAACATATTTACATGTTCTCTAATACTGCACATTTTAATTAATTATTTTTAATTTTGTTTTCTTTTCCAGTGATTTTGAAAGTAGAGATAACTTTTTATCTTTGAAGATGCAGATCTTTGGGTTATCTCTAAAGAATGTTTTAGAAAAGTTTAACCTATATACATTTTTTCTTCTCGAAGTTAATGAAATTGTATGTCGTTACTCCAAGTATAAAATAAAAATTAGCAAACTTCTATTTTTTTCTCCCTCTCAACTTTCCAATCTTTGCAAATATAACCTGAAGGGCTTAGACTTAGGCCATTATTACTGAAGCATTGCTTTTGCATTATACATATTCATGTTCAAGGAGTGGTTCTGACTTTTATCTCTAATGTTGTATATATGTTAATAAATTAACCTTAATGTTTACTTGTTTTAGTGATCAGTCCTTCTATATCACACCTTTTCTTTCCTTGGATTCTTAATTTTGTTGCTTCTTTTAATTTGAATCTTTTAGCTCATTTATAACAAGAGGAGGAAATGTGGGTGCAGTACATTCTAAGCCCTTCCTATCAACATATGACCTCTTCTACAGATGCTTTGTTGTTTTATCAAAATTCTGTAATGCTCTGATTGAAAACGTATAAAGACATATACTCCCAGGGCTGTATTTCTTTTTGATTCTACACTAGAAAAAGCCTGGGGATATCTCAAAACCTATAAGAAAGGGACCGGTTTAATAAATTGTAGAACACCTATGCTCTCTGTTCTATGCTGTTATGAAAAAAAATTAAGAATGATATTGCCAGGTTAAACAGAACTGAAGTGGGGAGGATTGAGTTTCATAGTCTATTGGTTAGGAAAAGAGTGGAGAAATATGAGTACATGTGTGCATATGCAGACTGCTATGTGTACATATATGAATATATGTATTTGTTGTATGTATATATATTTCCTGTGTGTATGTAGAATATACATATGCATAATATACAAGTATTCTGCATATAGCCTATACACACACACTCACACACATACACACATGTATATAGCCAAAGAACTAAAACTGTGAGGTTACTGTGGGGGGAGGAGGAATAAGTAAAGGACCAGGGATAGAAACTAGAATTTTCTAAATATATATAGAAAAAATTTCTGGAACTATGTAAATATTTTTACTTAATTATAGATAAAATTAAAGCAAAAGAAAATGTATAATCTCTAAAAACAACTTAGAGCAAAACTTAAACATTGAAGGTCACCACCTATCAGGGTGATGATTCAGTCTCATGGAGAAGAGTTATTCCAAATTACTGTGAAGCACGTTCATCTGGCTCCCTGCCACAAGTGAGAGAAACCTAAAATCACAGGAAAAAAACCTGCAAAGATTTCTTAAAATAAGCCTGACCTGTGGTGGCGCAGTGGATAAAACGTCGACCTGGAAATGCTGAGGTCGCCGGTTCAAAACCCTGGGCTTGCCTGGTCAAGGCACATATGGGAGTTGATGCTTCTAGCTCCTCCCCCCTTCTCTCTCTCTTCTCTCTCTCTTCTGTCTCTCTCTCTCCTCTCTAAAATGAAAAAAAAAAAAAAAAAAAAAAGATTTCTTAAAATAGTTTTAGTAATCACCTTTTAATTGATCTTTTTAGAGTAATGATACTGGCATTGTTATTCTGAGCCTATTCATGTATAATATGTAAATATGGGTGTATAATATTTGCATGCATATATATATAGGACATATGTATATGCATATATTCATAATGCATGTAAAAGTGATCATTGTTTTATTCTAATATATTTTACTGGAAAGTATCCTATTCCCTATTTCTCATTTATCTTATCCAGCGTCTTCATACACTCATACTTACACACACTAACAAATATAAAGGATCTGTATTATATTACGTATATTCTATATGCATTGTAAAAAATAACACAAATCAATGATGATGTTAATGTCACCCAGGAACCAAGATGTCAGTCAATATATGTTCTAGAAATTCAATGTAAAAATTTATATTTTTTATTCAATTATAAATTTGAATGAGAAACATCTCTGTATTTATTTACTATTTTACTTTTTGAATTTATATCTCTGTATTTAATGTAATGCTATTGTCATTTTGTTTCAAGTCACATTCTCATTAGCTTCTAAATTCTCTTTCTTAGAGGTGATGTCATCTTATATACTGCAACATGGTTTTCCAAAGTTCTTTTGTCTCTATAGTTAACAGTATGTGAGAATCCACCTCTTTATCTTGTTCTAAGATATTTTTCAAAGGCTATGTTCCCCCCCCCCTTTTTTTTTAACAGAAATGTCTAAGTTGATAAAAATTGAGCTAGCAATAAATCTTAGATCATCTGCTTTAATTCAATTACTTAGTTATTTTTTTTATTATAAGTCACTTTTTTCCCTTTCTTTTAACCTTGAGATTAACTGGCCGTTTTGAAATTGTTTTTCAAAAACTCAGAAAGTTCAATATACTGTTGGAATAGCTGTGGGTCTGCTGTAAGCCCAGAACAACAAATTAAATTTAATTCCCTCCTAGAATTTTCATTAGCTTTTCTGGACTGTTGCTGGGTGGCCAGGGACTGGAGATTCCTCTTGTTGTGTCTGGAGGCAATAAGTCCTCTTTGACAGTGTCTTTCTATTTTACAACTCCAGCGCTTCTTCACAATATTACTTGCCCTCGTGGGAGGCCATTTTGAAAATAACATATGGCTTCCCTTTCATTTAGTGAAACCGATGTTTAATTTGGCTGTGAGAAAATGGTACTTGACATCAATTTTGCTTTTTTTTTTTTATTTCTGGAAAAATTATTCCAAAAGGTTATTTTCTAATAAGGCCACAATATAATTTTATTAAGTGGATACTCTATTTATGACATGGTAATGAAGTTCTTCACATACACAGTCATTCGCACATGACATGATGAATAACAACATACATCCCTCGTTTGCAGTGTTTCGGAGCCAGGACTCACCAGAGCGGCAGCAGGGTCCTGTGGACTGACACAGGATGTGTGGTTGACTAACAATGGCTGGAAATAGTTGCTACTTCTCCCTCCGGGAGATGGAGTCTAATTTCTCTCCCCTTGAATCTGGGTTGGCTTTAGTCATTTGACCCACAGGATGTGGCAGAAACGAGTTCCTGAGACTTCTGAGGCTGGGTGAGAGGTCTGGCAGCAGCAGCGTCACCCCAGGCATTTTGAAACATGGCCTCTGGGAGCTCTGAGTCACCAGGTGAGACGCGGGACTACCCTCAGTCCATCCTGGTGAAGTCATGTCCAAGGGTTGTAGCAAAAAGTCCCACTTGAGCCCCACCCTGTAGCCACCCTGCCGGGGCACCAGATGTGAGTGAGGCCACCCCCACTAGCCAGTCCTTTAGCTGAATGTCACTGAGTCATTCTGTTCTGCATCTGCTAGAGGGTAACAATTGCCCAGATGAGTCCTGCCCAAGTTCCTGATCAACTAGATTGTGAAATTTAGTAAAAAAAAAAAAATCCTTGGCCAGCTGACTCAATGGTAGAGCATCAGCCAGGTGTGTGGAAGTTCTGGGTTCAATTCCTTGCCAAGGCACACAGGAGAAGCCCCCATCTGTTTCTCCACCCCTCCCCCTCTCCTTCCTCTCTCTCTCTCTCTCTCCCCCACAGCAGCCAAGGCTCCATTGGAGCAAAATTGGCCTGGTTGCTGAGGATGGCTCCATGGCCTCCACCTCAGGTGCTAGAATAGCTCCGGTTGCAATGGAGCCATGCCCTAAATGGGCAGAGCATTGCCCCTCTGGTGGGCATGCTGGGTGGATCCCGATCAGGCACATGTTTCTAATAGTCTCTGTGGCTATAAGTTATCTGACCTCTTTAAACATTATTTTTATAGTTATAAAACAAGAGAATTGACCTACATAACAACAAAAATAAATCTCAATGTAATGAAGCAAATACTTATGAAATACAAATGTGCAAAGCAATGAACTGAGTGTTCTAATTCATTATCTAATTTAATCCACATACCAACCTGGTAAATTATAGGTATTGTTATTATTATTATTATTATTAATACCAGTTTACAGGTGGGGAAACAGACTTAGAGAAATGAGGCACCTGCTCTTATATGCTCTGTAGAATTACTTTTTAAACCTCTAGTTTTCTGTATTCTGAGATTTGAATTATTGCTTGTGAACTGGTTTTCTATTTGTGATAGTTCCAGAGCATCTTTTTAGTATACAAAAATAAATTTTATAGTTATAAAGGAGTACAAAATTAGTCATGTAAAGAGACTGCAAGAGTCCTTAGCACAATTTATTTTGATTCTGTTGATTATTAAGACAATAGAAAAGATGGAAAGGTTAAGTGTTCCTTCTGGTCTTTAGTCATGTGGTAAGGAAGTCACACTAGAAAGCGTGGGACACACCTATACACAGAAATATACTGGTTACAGCAGTTCACACATAGTCCATAGAGATGGATCTTGGCAGGAAGGATAGAAAAGGTACTCCTAGGACAACTGGTAAACTGTTTTGTGTAAAGGACTATGTCTTCATCTTAATTATTAGTGAAAAATAAATTGCTCCTACATTTTTAGTATTTTTTTCTGTTTTGATTTTTTTATGTCCCTTATTTACTTCTAATACACTTTTTCTTTCTCTTTATACTTGTAGCTGTGAAGAGTGCATGCCATGTTTATTTAAAGAAAGAAGGAGGAGGAAGGAAGGAAAGAGGAAGGCAGGAAGATGGGAAATCAGGAAGGAAGGAAGGAAGGAAGGAAGGAGGGAGGGAGAGAGGAAAGGAAGGAAGGAAGGCAGGGAGTAAGGAAGGAAGAAAGGAAAGAAGGAAGAAAATAAGGAAGGAAGGAAAGGAAGGAAGGAAGGAAAGAAAGAAGGAAGGAAAGAAGGGAGGGAGGGAGGGAGGGAGGAAAGAAGGAAGGAAGGAAGGAAGGAAGGAAGGAAGGAAGGAAGGAAGGAAGGAAGGAAGGAAGGAGAGGAGAGGAAAAACCACTACTATTTATTGATTTATTGAGTAACTAATTAATCAGGCATTCTGCTAGATGCTTACATCTGCTACTAGCATAGCGCATATGGTATTTCAGGTTTAAAGTTTAAAACATTTAATGCTTACATTTTTTGAGATTGATTTGCTTTTCCAAAACCACGTGGCTAGTAAAAGGTGGAACTGGATTTTGAATCCATCCTCGAAATCCCTGTTTCTGACACACAATATACCTGACTATCTCTCATAAGCCTGCTCTTTAGTTGATGAGATTTATTTTACTTACATTTGACTTACTGGTTCTTTAAAAAAAAAAAAGTCTTAATCCAATTTAAGATTACTGATTCACATAGTGCATAGCATTTCCTGGTGCTCTGAATCTATTAATTTCAGTTGAAGCATTAAGAGTGTCTACGTATAAGCTCATGAATGCACTTGCTGAGTGGATTGGAAAATACCCGTAAGCCTTTTAGGCTTTCGTGCAGGGTGTGCATTAGCTGTGGACCGTAAGTTTATTCACAGTGAAGATCTCTGTGAAGCACTGATGGATGTATCACTTCATATGGTTAGTGAGGATGAATTACTAGGTGGAGCGGGGCTCCGCCATGTAAATTTCCTTCCCTGTAAATTTCCACCCTTGGAAACTTCTTCTTCTCCGAGCACTGGGTCCATGAGGCTGAGTTGCTGGCTACCCTCATTGGATGCCTGTTACCTGTAGCCCAGTTGTTCCTGAATGGAGGCAGTTTTGCCCTCCTTCCAGGAGGAATTTGGCAAGGTCTCGAAACAGCTGGGAGAATCAGGTATTCTCTAGTGGATAGAGGCCAGGCGTGCTGTAGGACCCCTAACATCTCCAGGACAGCCCTGTATCAAAGCATCTGGGGACCCCAATGTCGATAGTATAGGGGGAGAGAAAGCTTACTCTAGTTTTTCAAACTTTTATTTTTTCCTTATTGCCCCCTGAAGGAGCCTTTTTAGACATGTCCCCCTAATAAGACCCTTTCCAGTGAATTCTAATGTTATACTATATAATGGTTTATGTACTGCTGTATTTACCCAGGTAGAAGATGCACCTTAATTTTGGGGCCTGAAATTTGAAAAAAAAAATGTATTACATAAAGTTATTGAACTCAAGTTTTATTCATCATAAAATTCATACAACTCCTCATCACTGTCAAAACTCCCATTCATTAGCTTGTCCTCATGAGTGTCTGATGATGAATCACTGTCTTTAACAATGAGCACAAAAACAAGCGCGCAAAAGCGGGGAATGCAAGTAAAAAAACCCACAACCACCATGTAAGACACACCCGGTTTTTAGACTCCAGATTTTTGGAAAAAAGATTCATCTTTTACATGAGGAAATATGGTATATTACATCAGCACTTTACACATGAAAAAAAGAAAGACTTTTTCAGCCACCAAAAGCCTTTTCTGCTCCCTTGGGGGCAAGAAAGCCTCCGTTGAGAGCACCTGTCCTTGGGAAGTGAGGGCCCGTAAGGAGCCCAGGCCACAACATCCTTGCATGAGACATAACAACCACAGATCTGGAGGAGTCAGAATGCCGAGGACGTTGGTGAGAATGTCTGGAAGCGTCATATCGGCTCGCTGCGGTGCCGTCAATGGTCAACATGAGTTGTAGGAACGCAGATATTAAAGAGTGTCTCCTTCCCTATCTCCTACCTCTCCACAGATCAAATCAAACCAAACAAACAAAAGAAACGCCCCCCTCCCCCCCATGCTCCTTCTCCACAATCAGTAGACAGGACTTCCTGTCCTCTCTGTATGCCCATCACCCTCGTAGGCGGTCAGTGAGCGAGTGTCTCTGTTTTCCGTTATTCATTTGAACAGTTCTTAGTGACATCTGTTATATGTGTGGCAGTGTGCCCAATGCTGGGACCACCACTGAGGCAGAAGACAAGGACCTACCCCTCCTGCCATTGGTGATGTCCCCTAGTGCTGGTCCAGCTCTAGTTATTTGAGTAATATAATCAACAACACTTTTGATACCTAGGCTGTCTCCAAAATTTTTACATAACTGTGGGCTAAGTGAAATATTTACTCTCTGTGTTTTCATTAAATTGGCGCACCACATTAGGTAATAGACTTATTTTAAAGGCCACATTTATGTCGTTGCGTCATATGGGAAACCTTGCAGTGTCACTTGTCATTCATACAAGGAAACAAAAAAATAAAGTGAGGAAAAGTACTTGAGATATTTTTGCTTTCTGACGGCTCTGAGCTTGGAGCCTGTAAGTACCCTTTGGGCTTAAAAGAAAGATTAGGGTTCAAGAAGGGTGTTCAGGGTATGCTGAGACTTTCTCCCTGGTGTTATGTGAGAGAGAATTAAAGTGGCGTAACTTCCTCAAGAAGTGATTACATACTGTGTAACGCTGTCTGTGTGTACTACCTAAAATCATCTCATGTGCCCCAGGGGGACATTTCGGGGACACTGACCAGGCTTAGCCCAGTGAGCTGCGTGCCCCTCGCTTTCCTGCCCTTGACCGTCTGCCCCATGTGGCATCATCAGGACTCCACTGTCACCATTGGAAGCTTCTTATTTCCTTCTGTGTTCCCAGTGCCAGGCGCCGTGTCTGGCACAGAGCCACAGCGCACCATTTAGCTCTTCACGTGGTTGAATGAGGATGTGTCCTCACGGACCTGCGTGCACGGCCCCAGGGTAGTCCGCGGGTGGCGATCAGGGTCGGAGGCTGCTTCGTGGGTGCACACGGACAAGCAGGGCTCCGGCGGGATTTCAGCCTCCGCCTGCCGCTGGCTGAGAGGCACCCTTGTGCCAGGGCAGCCCGCCCGATCGCACCGCACCCGGCTGCCCTGTGTAGAGGTAGAGGGGACTGTGGGCTAACAGGTCAGGGGAGGGGATGCTTAGGTTTTCAGCTACGCCTTTGATGTGTCCCTGTTGTTCTGAGGAGCCTTTTGGGAGCAGTGACCAGTGATTGTCACTGAAACGTGATATAGAAGGAAAATAGACTTTACATAGATATCCGAAAGTGGGCTTACTAAAGACCAGGGTGATTCAAGGGGCAGTCATTTCATAGACTCATCTTTTGTTAATAGGCTAAGGATGGGAAAGTCGACGTTTCTTTAACAGAACAGTATTTCGAGTGGTGCTTATTTCCTTTCCTTTATTCCTTCCTCTTCCCTCATCCCTCTCCAGCTCTCCTCTCCCTCCACTCCTCCTTTCCTCCCTCCCTCCCTCTCCTGTCTTTCCCTGAAGTCTCCTGCCATGGGAATGGGAATGTTTTCCTATGGGTAAGGGCGTCGCTGACCCCCAGGGAATGAATGGGAGCCATTCACAGAAAGCTAAAGCAAGACTGGTTCAGAGTCACCTCCTAACGTTTCTGGGCGAAAGATGAAGAAACAGAGAGAGACTGAGAGGCCGCAGCCGCACAGCTTGGTTTTGATAGTGCGTGTGTTGAGACATGGTGCTGATGTTGTGTATCATGACTGGAGAAGTCACTCTGGTTCTAAAAGCCAGCGGGCGTCGTCGGCAGGGGACTGTGAGGGTGAAAATAGCCCCAGTGATCGAACAGTCCCAGTTTGTTATTCAGCAAATATTTGGGGCCAGTTCAGGAGAGTAAAGGGCCGCAAGAGATTAGACAGGGTTTTCGAGAGCGTGGAAGGATTGGAACTGAAAGAAAGGGCGAACACAACTTAGAAAACTGGGTTTTTCTGTAGAGGGGATGAGTGAAATGGGGCACTAACTCTTGCGGGAGGGGTCAGGAGGAGTGGGTTCAAGGCAGATTTTTTTTTTCTTTTTTCTTTTGGCTAGGGGAAGCTATGCATTTTTTAAGTTTATGGAAATGACCCTTTAGAGAAGAAAGCATCAGTGACATAAGGGGGAAATTGCTGGGATGATGTCTCTGAGTGGATGTGGGGAGGGGTCTGCATGCAAGTGAATGGGTAAGGGAGGCTGAGGGGACACAGAGAACAGGTTGTAAATGAATGAGGTGATATCCCAGTCCGGTTGAGATGGTGGGAATCCAAGATATTTATGGATGTTAGCTGAAAATATAAGAGACTGGGGTCCAAGAGTTGGATGCTTAAAATTGAGCTGAGGATTCATGGCCTCTAAGTGCCTAAGATTTCAAATAAATTTCCCCAAATTATTCAGCTGTTGTTCTAAGGGAGCCTCTTTTATTACTTGTAACTATGACATTCAATCTCCTTGCCCTAGGCAGAGTCGGACGGTTATTAATTTCCATTACGAAACAGAAATCTGTCCATGTCGGAGATGCTAGCTCTGTATTTCTTGTCTTTATCGTTTTAGTGAGGGACAGCTCTGGCCATATTTACAGAGAGAAATAAAGCAGAATGGCATTTCTGAGCCTCTGTATTACTGTTTAATGGCTCATGACTTCTAAATGTAAATTGAAGATGCTGAAGATAGTGTAATTATGAACTGGAATCCTTCAGTTATCAGTGGAGATTTCTCCCTCGGCGGAATATCTGGAGAAAGCGTAACTCTCTGGCTTCACTGTCTTCTTTTGTTTTCTATAACGTGGTAGCCCAGCTAATTTCCGAAGGTATTTACTGGTGGGTACCTTTGGGCTTGCCATATTCTTTCCCCAAATTCTCAGAGACTTTTTAGAGCCTGCAGAATAGATAGTAGAATCTTTTCTGACCTGACCCATATCAATTTTTTTCCAGCACTATCTTCTACTGTTCACTTTTTTTGTACTGTATCTTTCTGCCAAGCTGGGCAACCTGCTGACTCCCAAATAATGTGTGCTTCTTGCTGCTGGGTTTTCCCTCTTCCTGTCCTTGGCTTTGTTTATTAACGTCCTGTTACGCCACCTGACCTTCAAGGCCCTGATCGAGGGGTACCTCTTTAAGAGGCTTCCCTTTAGTCTTATGACTCTCTACCATTAGCACATATCAGAATCACTGGGGGGGGTGTGGCTAGAAGGCAGGTGACCCCCCCCCCCCATCCCCAGGGTTCTGATCGAGCCTTTTCTGCGGAGAGGCCTGAGAGCCCGTCCTCAGGGGAGTCCCACCTGGTGCGGAGGGAGGCTGCCTCAGGATCCGCACTGTGAGAACTACCGTGCTGGAGGATTCAAGTGCATTGACGTTTTTGAGACTTTCCCCCCTTAAACCTTCATTCTGTCACACTACTACACACATCATGTTAGCAAATAGTTATTAAGCGATGATTATTTATC
This sequence comes from Saccopteryx bilineata, assembly GCF_036850765.1. NCBI lineage: Eukaryota > Metazoa > Chordata > Mammalia > Chiroptera > Emballonuridae > Saccopteryx > Saccopteryx bilineata. Next base: position 9,453,596 of record NC_089494.1, read on the forward strand.
TAATGTTCCCCTGTGCACACCGATTATGCACGTTGAATGGATTAGTCATTTCAAACACACCACAGAATTTACGGCATGGAAATGATATTGAACTTTGTCCTAGGCGTGGGCTAAGGCGTGTCTGTATGAATGTCAGTCACAGTTTTAATGGTTCTCTGGAAAAAGTCAGGTCACTTGAATTTTCTGCAAAAGCTGATAAAGCCGAGATTTGAAAGATGGAGACTTCAGATTTGGAACGTGTATGTGAAGTGCTTGTGGATGCTAGTGTTGGCATTTATAGGCAAGACAGGAGATTTAGGCAGTCCCACACCTGGCTCTTGTGTTTGGGGCAGATAGGGACTTGTGCTGGGTCAGGGCCTGTCCTCTAGGGGCTCTGCTGAGAAGGACAGGATGTGTCCAGGCAGATCGGGCTGTTTCTGAGCAGAGGTCCTGTGTTCAGTAAGGGTCCAGACTGTCTTGTGGCTTTGTGTTGCTCCATTCAGGGTTAGATTCAGGACAAACAAGTGACCCACTCACGGCTGCCTTTGCATAAATCAGCTCAGCACATTGTGTTCTCATAAACCAGATAAGATCTGGCATTTGCTTTCTATCTATTAACTTTTGCTTTTAGTCGAGTTAAAAAAAAAAAACAAGCTGGGACTCTTACATGATTGAGTTTTATAATAATGTTACATTAAAGGCAAAATACAATTTCCGTTAGATTAGTAACGGATCCATTTTTAAAGAAATGCTATCGTCTCTATGTAACTGATGTAAAATTGAAGGGTGTCTTTTACTGCAAACTTCCTTTTGAGTCTTTTGCTTCCCCCAACTTCCCTCTCTTCAGTGTTTCCTACTCACTGCTCCATCTGAACAGTTTGCCCTGACAGCTCTGAGAGGGAAGCTGTGGTTCTGCAGGCTGCTGATCTTGTGTCCCATCAGGGACAGACTTCTGCTGACGCCTCGGAAGTGATGGAAGTGAATTAGCTGTTTCTGAAAACGCCGGGTGGGGGCGGGGAGGCAATGGGAACCCTGAGGGTCCCTGTCTGCAGCCTCTGTCTCACAGAACCAACCCTCCTCTGCCCAATTCCCCTCCCTTTTGCCTTGGCTTGTGGGAAACACAGGACTCGCAAACCTTCCCTTTGGGAACAGGGTTGGGCGCAGAGCCTTGGGCTGAGGAGAGGCAGAATTGAGCTCGGGGCTAGCAAGTGGCTGGAAGCCTTGGGACCAAGTGGGAGTAAATTTCCACCCTCTCCAAACATGTGGAAACCAGAGAGGTGCATGTGTGAACGAGCCAGTGGTTAAATGGATTCTATGCACTTCCTTTGGACAGAGTTTTTGTATGTGACCTTTACAGAGAGGGTCTAGCATTGGGTGGGGCGTTGGTCTCTGCAGAGTCAAGTTGAGCCTCACCCTGAGCTGGCTCGACACCTTGCATTATCATAGCACATGTCCTGTCATCCTTCCCTCTCCTGACTTGAGCCCAGGCTGGTCACGGGGACAGTCCCATTCAGTCCCATTTCCTCTTTCGCATCTTTTCCTGATGCCTTAGACCACAGGCAAGCCTTCCTTCCTCTGACCGTTTAGACATGCAGTATCAAGCCTATAGTTCGGTTCTATGTGGTTGAAACTGAAATGGTAAAAATTAATTTCAGTTTGAGAAATTCACATGTCTTTATAAGTAATAACATATGTTTAATTGACTATGATTAACAAACATCCACAAGAAATGAATGAAAGGTAATTATCATGGCCAATTACCGAAAATGAGCCATGGAGTTTAGGGCACAGTTTCAAGGAAGGCTGAGTAAGTGAGAAAGATGGGGGCACAGGAAAAATTAAAGACAAGAAAATAGAATGATCGTTGTATGGCCAGTATCTACGGCCAGCATCACAGCTGCCTGGCCAACAGCAGGTTCAGGTTTGATTCGGATCAATTGTAAAGAAATAACTGAGCCAAAAACTGATGGTCCATTTTCCTTTATTCTGTACTCGCACTTGGCAAGCGAGTAAAAACACACAGTAGGAAAACACTTCCCTTTCCATTCAGTGCTCCCAAAGCCATTGACTCTTCTGAGTTTTCCTAGAGTCAAAGGCTTCTATCTCACCAGTCTTCTCCTCCACGAACTGGCTTCTCCTTCCCCATTCCGCCATTTTGGCTGCCTCCTCCACATGGCCTCCCTGCCCTGCCTCCATGGGCTCTTCCTCTCTATAAGAACGTGGCCTCTCTCTCCAGAATGGCTTCCTAGCTCCTCCTTTTAAATCCTCCTTTTAAAACCTTTTGGCACGAAAGCCCTCCCCCAAAAACATTAGCATAACCACGCCCATCCCAAGAATGAAGGCAATTAATATTATCACCTAGGCAACGGCCATCCACATGGGCAGTGCCATCTTTAACAATAAGGGTGAGGAAAAATAACTTTATTTGCCCAACAATCACCAACCAAAGAATTATTACCAATATTTTTCTTTAAAAAAATGATGCAACTATGTTAAAATCTTTTTACATCACTGTTAAATCAAGATGCCATTTGAGATCCTCAGCTCAGTGGTTTGGGCTAGAAGGGGTGTGTCCCAGGGATGGTCCTCCCCACTGTGACGTGTGGGTCTGTGTGGTCACTCTCAGGGGATGGAGAACCCCGAGGGAAGAATCACAACATAAATTTGTGATCACCTCCAGTAGGAGAGGTTCTACCTTTCCCCCTTAGCGTCTGATAATATGGAAACATGTTAGTGGAGGGACTTGATAAAAAGAATTGATTGGATAGTTTGATTCAGTGAATAAGAAAGAGGGAGAAGTAAAAATGCAGTCCTAGTCTCTGACTTTGACCTCTTCATTGAGGTTGGGGCTGAGAGGGACACCCTGGAGAAAGGAGAAGGTTTATGGGGGTGGGGAGAGTGGTCCCCAGAGAAGACAAAGAGCTCACTTTGGGACATTTTTTTTACTTTGAGCTACATATGGGCTAAGTATTTAACCTCTTTGTTTCTCAGAACTGAGCTCTGAAAAATGGGTTTTATTATGGTTTCCACTTTGGAGGGTGGTTGTCAGCATTTCCTGAGGCATTGCACCTGAAGTAGCACATAAGAAACAGCTCAATGTTAAACAAGATAACAGTGATGATGAGGGTGATGATGATGATGGTGATGATGGTTATGGTAATGATGACGACGGTGATAATGATGATGGTGACGATGATGTAATAAGATGTCAAGAGTTTAACTGGGTAGTCATTTCCCTTCACCTGTCTGATCCACCTCTTATGTTAATCCTTTCCTTATGAGAGGTCAAAAATCAGCAGTCTGCAGAATTTACTCATCAATAAATAGGTCTCCAATAGAAATAGGTCACTTGGTGTTTCACAGAGATGAAAAGAAAAAAGATTAAAATCAGTGGTCAATAAGGAAGAGAAGAGAAATGATGGGATGGGGGATCAAGAGCATGAGGAGAGCAAAAGCCAAAAACAGAATGAAAGCCAAAGGAAAGAATGTCAGTCATTATGCAGTAATGATTTGCATCGCAGTCATGGGCACTGTCCCAGCTCTTGCCCTGTGTCACGACCCGTGCCAGTTGCTCTGCCTGCCAGGTGCCCCCAGCTAACTCCTTCTGCAGCCCTGTGGAGCACAGGTACTGTTACTGTTCCCATCTGCAGCCTGGGGGCTCAAATGACCTCCTGTGTTCATGCATTGAGTAAGAGGTAGAACCAGGACTCAAACTCAAGTAACCTTGCTTTATAGAAGAGGAAGAACTTCTTAAATGCCTTCCTGACCTACTGGTGGACTCTCTCTCGCCCACAATAGCTGATTTTGCTTCTTTTTGTTAACTACTTGATCAGGAAGAAAACACACGAAAATATCTGTCACATAAATGAAATATTGGGGTACTTGGGGTTTAGTCAATTCCTTCTTCCCAACCATGGTAGGGTTGAGTAAAGCATGAATGGCATCAGATGACACGGTAGCTGTAGATGTCCATCGAGAATTGTTGGCCTCAGGCATGACTGACCTGCGGACCAGCTTAGTGGGCAAGACCTTGCATTGGGAAGTATCATTAGAGCTATCAGTGTCAGCTAGAATTTTCTAAACTTGCTGGGACATAGGCTTTTGAATTTGGAGGCCTAGTTACTTAATAAAAGCAATATATAGCACACACTACATTGGGAATGTGTGCTGAATCCAAGAACTAAAAATTATATGCCCCCAGGGCAGAGTCAGCCGGGTGTGTGACTGTGAGCCGCAAGACAGGGGAGCCGCGAGCCAAACGGAACCAATTAGTGTGCCCTGGGATGTGGACCGAAGGTTGTTTACCAAGCCCGCTCACTGGTGGCGAGTCCGCTTTCTCTGTCCTTCTTGTTTGTAATTTAATTTACTAATTGTCTTAAAAAAAAAAAAAAAAGAAAGAAAAGTAAAAGGATGTAGGAATTTGGGACTAAACTGCAAAAATCCAGATTTTATGAGCATGTTGAATGCAACTAAGGAAATATAAAGTTGATCTAAATGCACATGCTCAGTAGGCACCTGTTTTGAATTTGTCGCTCTGATTGATATTACTTGTTGGAATAAGTTCAGGGGGCCTGGGTTGTACTTGAAGCGGATGATAGGAGGCCAAGGCACGGGGAGAGTGAGATCCATCTTGAGCAACCGCAGAACTCACCCCCGAAAGGCTGGTTTGTGTCAGTAGGAGATTGTATGGGAGATCTCATCCCGCTTTCCTGAACTTTCCTTTGTGGTTGAGAACACAGAAAAGCCCATTCAGGTCTGTTTCCTGGGAGAGGAAATGAATGAAATGTGTGTCCTTTGTACGATGCAGTTGTGCTACCATTATTTACATCATTACTGTAAAAATAGCTTTTCTAATAACTCTGAATTATGATATTGAGTGGCCCGTGTGTAGGTCAATATTTGATTAAAAGTGGTAAATGGAAGCCATGATAAGAAGTGGTCTTGTTTTAATCAAAAGATAATTTGTTGGCCGTAGCCAGTTGGTTTGGTGGTAGAGCGTCAGCCTGGTGTGTAGAAGTCCTGGGTTTGATTCCTGTCCAGGGCACACAGGAGAAGCGCCCATCTGTTTCTCCACCCTTTCCCCTCTCCTTCCTCTCTGTCTCTCTCTTCCCCTCCTGCAGCCGAGCCTCCATTGGAGCAAAGTTGGCCCAGGTGCTGAGGACGGCTCCATGGCCTTCACCTCAGGCTCAGTTGTAGCAGAGCAACACCCCAGATGGGCCGAGCATCGCACATGTCGGGTGGATCCCGGTCAGGCACATGCAGGAGCCTGACTGCCTCCTTGCTTCTAACTTTGGAAAAATATAAAAAAAAAATAGATAATTTGTTTAAGGCCGGTGGTTCTGCTAGAGGGGTAATGTTGCATGGTGACAGGAGTGTGTTTCCTCTTTTTCTTCCTCCCTCATTCTGTTGTTCTCCAGTGTGAGGGAGGGGGCCAGTTGCCCACTACGTGTTTTGAAAGTATTTTCCACTTGGTTCTGGCCTGTTATGAACTACTCTTTTAGGGCTGGCTGTTTATTTTCTTTATTTGAAAGTGTTTATTTAGTGTCTTTCTGCTTCTTGGAAATACAGTAATGCTGTTATTCAGAGACTTGGGATAGTTTTTATTGACAAGCTAATTGACTCATAAAGAACAGCTTTATTTAAAAAAAATAGATATATATTTGACAGCAAAGTATAACCTGTGACCTTAATAATCAATCAATCCCTTAAAGACTCCTTGTTTACGTAATGCTTGCATGAGTTCTTAGTAGGCAACACAGTCAAAAGCAATGAGCACAGTCAGGTTGAGACTAGGGTGGAGGGGGTGTAAATTTGTAGTGACTTTACTGTCAGATTTGGTATCTTTGAGTAGTGTCTCTAAGCATCAGTCATGTTCCAGTTAATCATTGCTGTATAGAAACTCACCTCCAAAATTATCTGTGTAAAACAATAACAGCCATTTATTTTGCTCACAAATCTGTAATTTGGATAGAGCTCCGTGGGGTTGGCTGATGACGTATTCCTACGTCTAGCACGTGGGTGCTGATTTTCAGCTAGGAGCTGCGCTGGGTTGTCTTGTTTCTTCTCCACAGGTACCCTCCCTGGGGTTATTTAGCTCCCTCACAGTACGGTGGCTGGATGCTATACCTTAGTGTTGCAACAGACAGCACCTGGAAGCTATCAGTTTCTTAACACTTGAAGCCCGTGATGGCGAACCTTTTTATAAAAACCACCTACTTTTGCAGTACTGGTCAACCTGGTCCCTTCCGCTTACTAGTGGGCATTCCAGCTTTCTTGGTGGGTGGTAGCGGAGCAACCAAACGGTGCCATGATTGGCCCACATGAAAGCTGGAACACCCACTAGTGGGCGGGAGGGACCAGGTTGACTAGCACTGCAAAAGTGGGCGTGTTTTATAAAAAGGTTCGCCATCACGGACCGAGACCCTTCCTCTTAAGGTGTCTAAAGTTGGCAGTCATCTTTAATCTGCTGTAGACCAAAGTGGACTACGTACCTTTGTCTCTGTAAGCTCTTCACTTTCATACCTTTTGGCATTTCCTAAGGTACTTCTTTACCTTGATTGTCCCTCCCACCCCTTTATTTTCTGTTTTTCTTCCATGCATTTCCAATGGGAACAAACATTGATTTTTAATGGGAAAGGCAAAAAACTTAGATATTATAGCTGGACTAGCTATACCAAAGAATGTAGACAGATACACTGTATATGTGTTATTAAAATTTCATGGGGCTGGGGGCGGGGGAGAAGTTAGAAAAATATCAGAAAAGGCTCCTTAGGGGAAATATGTGAAGAACTTTGAGAAACACAACTTTGCTGCCAGCTCAGGTCCGGTATCTGTCCTCCACAAAGCCTGTCCCAGCCTAGTCCCAGCAAACAGAACTGTTCCCTTTCAACATGCTTGGAGCCATTTTACTGGAATATCTGCAGCCCATTTAAGCTGGTTGTGTGATGCCTCTTGCTTACCTGGCAGTGAGCTTCTGAGGTGCGTAGACCATGGGCCTACAGAATGCCTGCAGCCATTATTCAGTCAATGGAATGAACATGGACCAAGGGGAAACTTTTATCTTAGTTTGGGTTCTTCCAGAAATGGGTACTGAGAGAAGGATTTAAATGCAGGTAGGCTTTTGGAATGGACATGAAACACGGGTGGGGAGCAGGGCAAGGGGATAGGGAAGGAGAGGAAGCTGACAGAGGGGGTGCTGTCAAGCCAGCCACCCTGTGTGAATGGAGCTTGATCCTGTAGGGAGTTTCTCAGAAATGTAAGAAACTGCAACAACACAGACACACACACACACTCACACACTCACTCACTCACTCACACAAAAGCCCACAACTTACAGTTAAGCCGCTTGGAGGGCGGAGGAGCTGGCGTGTTTTTAGCCTTACTCTCAGTCACTCATTGATTGAAGCTGTCCATCTGCTGTACTGTGCTTCTGGGGCTTTGGAAAAGGCCCTGCCAGAGAGAAGCAGGTAGTGATGGTGGAAGTTACCGGGGGCTCCCAGGGGTGGGGAAGCCTGAGGTCTCGGGGCAGGGCACCCAGAGCTCCAGCAGTAGGCTTCCTTGGCATGTCAGGACTAAAATGGTCAGAAGACAGGTGATGAATGATCTTTGTTTGAAACGGGGGAAGTCTTAATTTCTCAATGTCAGTCTCCGTGACATTGAAGTTCAGCTCCATAAAGACAGGAAACATGCCTGTCAACACTGGATACCCAGCAGAGTCCTGGACTCAGTAAATAAGAAGATTAACGAAGAAGTGGTGAGTAAATCAGCACTAGGATTTAAGAGGTGTGTTCTTTATTGTGTTCTAATTCAAGGGAGGTCAGAGAAGGGGAGACGCTGCTGCTAATGAAACCTGACAAGTGTCAGGTGCGATTTTCCATCAAGGACGCTTAGAAAACAAACAAACTAGCCACAAGGAAGATTGGCTCTCATGGGCGGCCTGGGCTGCTTATTGAACCATTGACATTTTTGTGACTGAGTAGCCTAGAGTCAGATCCAGGTCCGCTGAACTAGACAGGCTCCGACCAGGTCTTGCCTGCCCACTTACTTTGGTGTCGAGTCCTGGGACATTTACCACTGTCCTGGGGACAGGTGCAGCAGAAACAAGCAGTGTTGACAGGGGCGGCCAGCACGCATCTGTGCACATGCAGCGTCCACATGGGGAGAGCCTCTAATTTCTGTTATGGGCTGACTTGCCCCCCAAGGGTATTGAAGTCCTAACCGCCCCTGTCTCAGAATATGACCTCATTTAGAAACAAGGTTCTTGCAGAGGTAATGACATGACAATGAGGTCATCAAGGTGAGACTTAATCGATTTGGTGTCCTTACAGAAAACGGACACTTGGACTCATAGACAGACGTACACAGAGGAAAGATGGCATGAAGACACTGTGGGGAAAGAGAACCATGTACCTAGCGTGAGGCATCTCTCTGTAGGATTGCCAGCATGCACGAAAAGCTGAGAGAGGCAGGGAAGACATCTCTCCTAGAGTCGTCACAGGGAGCGCGGCTCTGCCGCCACCTTGATTTTTGACATCCAGACACCAGAACTGTTAGACTTTCTGTTGTTTCTTGGCTCCCAGCTTTCGGTACTTTGTTCCAGCTTCCCGAGGAGAGTAGTTCACTGTCTTTTCTTCTTTTATTTTTGACAGAGACTTTTCCAAACGGTTGTCCCTTCCGTCTTTTCTCCCTCCTTTTTGCTTGTTTGCTGTGGATGCCGCACTGATTAATATTTGCCGTTTACCTGTGGGTTCCCTGGGGTTAGGAAGGACATTCCAGTCTGAAACGATGGAAAGGACAGAGAAGTCCTTCTGTAGTAGGTGTTTGGCTGTGGCTGTGAAGGGAGGCCTTTTCCCCGTTGAACCGGTTTGCTGTTCCTGCCAGGGTCCAGTGGGAGCGACTCTTTGCTGCTCTGCGGTTGGGTGACACTGGCCCGGGAGGCAGTCTCACTTCCCACATGGAGCTTCTGGTGGCACCGCTGACACAGAGCCTTTCTCTTCCAAGAAAATTTGTGTGGTTTCAGTGAACTCAAGTGAGGCCACTGGTTGTGGTCTCTGTGCCTATGAGCCGTCGGATCCTACTAGTGAGACGGGATGTTTGTCTGGGTGTGCACTTGGGCCCGAGGTCACGGCCGGGGTGATTTTCAGAATGGGGAGCTGTTATTGATACTAGCTGGCAGTGACGTGTTGGCCAGGGCTGGAAAAGAGTGAGGTCAGATAAGAACAGTGTGACCCAGGTGTGTGTGAAGTTTGAAGCATTGGTTTTTGATTTCAGTACTATTGTTTTTATTCACTCACTTAATACTTTGTTTATTCATTAAGCACTCATTTAGTGACTCCTCCCTGTGAGGAGCTTTGCTGGAGACAAGAGATACAAAGAAGAGACAACATATATATGAACAGTACGTTCAGGTGTTATAGGTGGTATGGATATACTGACTATTGTACAGGTACAGTTTGGGCGTAAAGCAGGCCAATTGGGAGGTGAGGAGTTTTAGGAGAGCCTTTATAGGTGTGATTGTAATTGAGGGGAACAGGCCCTGGCCAATTGGCTCAGTGGTAGAACATCCTCCTGGAATGTGGATGTCCCAGATTTGATTCCCAGTCAGGGCACACAGGAGAAGCACCCATCTGCTTCTCCACCCCTCCTCCTCTAGCTTCTCTCTCTCTCTTCCCTTTCTGCAGCCATGGTTTGATTGGAGTGATTTGGCCCCAGGCACTGAGGATGGCTTCATGGCCTCCACCTTAGGCTCTAAGAAGAGCTTGGTTGCTGAGCAACAGAGCAATGCCCCAGATGAGCAGACCATTGCCCCCTAGTGGGCTTGCCAGTAGATTCCAGTTGGGGCTCATGCAGGTGTCTGTCTGTCTCCTCTTCCCTCATGGAAGAAAATAATAATGATAATTGGGTGGAACGTCAACAAAATACTAATGTTGCAGTCTCCCTCAATGTAAATGACATTTCTGTCTCTGCCTCTCCACTCTCTTAAAGGCACCATATATAGCAAATGAATTCCCCGTCCTCTGTGGGTGACGTTGCAACACAGCCCTCTCCACTGAGCCCTGATCAAAGCAGACCCTGGCTTGCTAGAGTCTTGGCATGTCACCATCCTGACCACTTAAAGCCTGGGGACAAAATTATTTTTATTTTCCTTTCAACCTGCCAAGATAATGTTCAGTCCTGTATCAACCAAAACATAGTCCTGCAGAGGAATTTTGTGTAGCAAAAACAAAGTGAAAATAAAACCAAACGTGTGTGGATGCAAATATCTGTGTGTTTGTAACATCTCTCTGCTGTGCTCTGATAAGCGGGGATTCACGGACACCAGGAAGGCAAGAGGTTCAAATTGGAACATGAAGGTGCCCTTGGGGCTCAACACAGGGACTGAATGAAGTCCCTTAGGGGAATGTGAGGAACAGTCTTTGGAATCTTAAACTCATAACATTATGTTTGGTTTCCAGATCTTATATTGTTTCGTCTGACTTCTTTTCATTCTTTTAAAAGTGTGTTGACACTGTTTAGTTTTTATTCTCTGCCCTGTGGCCTCATTGGTTACTTGACCATGCAAAAAATTAAGAGTAAAAGCAATTCATTATGAGCAAACAAAGTCATTAGTAGAACCAGACTCAGAGATTACTCAGATATGGAATTGGAAGTCATTCTGATTAACATATTAACAGTTCTTCTAGTGGAATAAAGGATGGAGAGCATGCAAGAAGAAATGGGGAATTTCAGGAAAGAAACTGTAAGAAAGAATCAAATGAACCTGCAATGAAGTGAGCACAGCAACAACAGAGTAACAGAGATGACACCTTTAGTGAGCTCATCATAGTTGGAATGCAGCTGAAGGACGAAGAAGTGAACTTGAAGATAGACCGTTGAATTGATTGTGTGTGGATGTTGTGTTATAGTTCATTGGTTTCTCCTCTGGTTTTTATTATTTGGCTTCTTCTCTTCACTTTGGGTTTGGGGTTCACTTATTCTTACTATTTTTTTTGGTTAAAGCTGATTTTATGGAACAAAGAATTTCCCTCTCTCCTCATATTGGCATTTGTGCTATAAAATTTCCCATAAGTACTGTTCTAGTGGTATCCCATGTTTGACATGCTGTGCGTTTTCATTTTCGTTCAGCTTAAAATACTTTCTGTTTTACTTTTGATTTATTCTTTTATTCACTGGTTGTTTAGAAGTGTGTTATTTAGTTTCCATATGGTTGGAAATTTTACAGAGATTGTTCTGTTATTACTTTGTATAATTTGAATATAGATTTACTGAGATTTCTTTTCTTATGGCCCAGAATTTAGTTTATCTTGGTAAATGTTTTTACACTTGAATGCTGTTGTTTTTGGATGGAGTGGTCTATAAATGCCAATTATGTCAAATTGGTTGAAGGTGTTATTCAAACCTGTATCCTTGCTGACATTCTGTCTACTCATTTTATCAATTCAGGAGAGAGTGGTATCGAAATCTCCAACAATATCTGTAGTTTTTGTCTACTTATCCTTGTGGTCTATCAGTTTTTATTTGCTTTCTTATTTTGTAGTGAATTTCTCATAGACAGCCTAGAGTTGGATCATATTTCTAACAAATATCACTCTAACAGCTTTTCATTAAGGTTATTTTAAATACTTCTCAGATAATTATATAGATTGTAAATCCATCTTATTATTTTATTTTATTTGTTTCATTTTTTTGTGTGCATGTGTTTATTTTCTATTCCTGCCTTCTATTTTATGATTCCACTGTATCTTTGTTAGTGGGTTTACACTTTTCTCAGATTTGGAAATATTCTAGCCATCATTTCTTCAAATATTTTTCTCTGCTTCTACATATTTCTCCTCTGGGATTCCAGCTATACATAGATGAGGATATTTGAAGTTGTTGCTTAACTCATTGATATATTTTTCCCGTTTTTCTCTCTGTTTCTTTTTGAAAGTTACTATTGTTATTGTTTTCACATTTACCATTCTTTTTTGCTGTGGTGAAATCTGTTAGTAATTACACCTAATGTGCTTTTCATATATGACTGTGTGGTTTTTATCTTTAAAAGTTAGATTTGTTTTTTTTTTTAATATCTTAAATATCTCAACTTACATTTTGGAATATGTGGAATACAGTTTTAATGCCATTGCCTGGTAATTATAATATCTGTGTCAGTTCTGGGTAGGATTTGAATAACTTATTCATCTCATCATTATGGGTTCTATTTTCCTGCTTTTATGCATGTCCAGGATTTTTGATTGGATGCAAGACATTTTGCTTTTACCTTGTTTGTTTCTGGATATTTTTGTATTTCCATAAATGTTCTTTAACTTTTTTGTTTTGAGTTAAATAATTTCAAAGCACTTGGATCCTTTTGGATCTTCTTTTAAAAGACTTGAAGCTGGAACCAGAGTGGCACTTACTCTAGTGCTAATTATTTCCCACCACTGAGAGTAGACCTTTCTGAGTACTCAACCCAGTGCCCTATGACTTAAGAGTTTTTCCAGTTTGGCTGGTAGGAACAGGCAGTGTCACTGGCTCTGTGTGAGCCAGCACTCTCATCTCTAATCTTGCCACTGGTTAGTTTTCTTTCATACATACTCGGATGAATACTCAGTTGAATGTGCAGATTTCCAGAGTTCTTTCTTTGTATAGATTTCTTCTCTTGTTTTCTCTCCCTGGGCTTTCATCTCTGTCTCCTTAGCTCTGGGATCCTGCTGGGTCCTTTCTGTATTTCTCCTCCCTGCACTCCAGCCTGCAAACTCTCCCAAGGTAGTTAGCTGGACAGTTGTGCAGCTTACCTCATTATTCTCATCTTTCAGGGATCACTGTTCTTCATTGCCCGATACCCATTGTCTTACAAACTGTTGTTTCCTAATATTTTTCCAGTTTATTTGGTTATAACCTTCAGTGTCAATTTGGACCCTGGTACTCCATCTCAGTTAAAAGTGGAAGTAAAAAATATTAATCTTTAGCAATTTAATTATATGCAGTGCAAAAAGGAACATGAGCAGGGTCAAGTGGAAATACTTTACGCAGATTCTTGGCCCATACTAATCGTGTGGAATGAATGACAGACAGGTTGGCCTATTTATATTAGTATTTCTATTATTCATTCACTCTCTCTCTCTTTTGATTAAATTTTTATAATTTAAATATAGGTGTGAATTTGAGTGGCAGTATGCAGATGATGTGTTATAGAGTTGTACACTTGAAATCTGTATGGTTTTATTAATAGTGTCACCCCAATTAATTCAATTAAATAATCAATATAGGTATGAATTAATTCAGCTGTATATAACTTCTTTTTTCATGAGTGGGTGAAAGTTTTGTTTTGTGCTCCTAACAATTGTCCTTTCCATCATGGTTGCAAGCCAAATGCCTGTAAGGGTCAAAGTGGTGCACAGGAGTAAGGTTGGTTTTGCATGAAATGTCTATGAAAACAGTCACTTGTATTTAGTACAAAAGGGAATGCTGGCAGTGAGGGAAAGAGGGACCCTGGCAAATTGCAGAGCAAAATATCTAAGTAAATAAGGGTAGTTGCCCAACCAGTTGGAGCTAATTGCTGCCATGAGGGAATGCAGATTACTTTAGCAGATCTTCTGATCTTTCAAGAATAGTGGAAGTACAAATTTCAATCATCTGCACCCCAATATTTGAATGCTCTCCAAATTTAAGCACTCTGCAAATCAAGTAAAGCATTTATAGGCCAAATGTGCCTTTGAGCTGAGGGTTTGTAATGTGTGTTTTACAATAGTTTAGCTGTTAACATATATAAAAATTGTTTGGAAGATGACAGAAATAAATTAAACTAAGACTATAGCAAGTGTATGTGTATTTCAGATCAGTAACAAGAATAATTTAATCATGCACACACACATATACTCCCTGAGGGAGCCTTTTACAAGCCTTTGGGGGCTTTTGTGCATACTCTGTGAGCATTTAGTTATTTTGTGCCCTTCCTACATAGTCTCTTGAGAGAATCTGTGATATTCAGAAGAAATGCTTTCATAATTGCACTGCATGAATTAGTATGAATGTGTGAACATGAGTATTTTCAGTCAGTTTAATAATAGCTCTCTATTACTTTAATAAATATGGACAGTCTTGTTCTGGCCAGATAGTTCAGTTGGTTAGAGCATCATCCTGAAGCACAGAGGTTGCCTGTTTAATCCCAGATCACATCGCATAGAGGAGTAGTTCAGTCCTTCCTTCCTTCCTTCCTTCCTTCCTTCCTTCCTTCCTTCCTTCCTTCCTTCCTTCCTTCCTTCCTTCCTTCCTTCCTCCCCTTCCTTCCTCCCCTTCCCTCCTCCTCCTCTTCCTCCTCCTCTTCCTCCTCCTCCTCCTCCTCCTCTTCCTCCTCCTCCTCCTCCTCCTTCTTCTTCTTCTTTCTTACTGGAGTCAATAAATAAAAAGACAGTCTTTTAAACTTATAAGTATGCTTGATGTTGTCCCAGAGGCCCCTTAAATTATCTTCATTTTAAAAAAATTCTTTTTTTTTTTTTTTTTTTTTTTTTTTTTTCTGCTGTTCTGGTTGAGTGTTTTCTGCGACCTTGTCTTCCAAATTGCTGATTTTATCTTCTGCTTCATCTATTTTAGTGTTAATCCCCTCTAATGTATTCTTCATGTAAATTATTGTATTCTAAATTCTGACTAGTTCTTTTTTGTCTTCTATCTTTATTTTACGTTTCTTATCTCTTTGTTAAATTTCTCACTGAGTTCATCTACTCTGTCCCTGAGATCACCGAGCATCCTTATAACCAGTATTTTGAACTCTACATAATTGCTTGCCTCCATTTTGTTTAGTTCCTCTTTCTGGAGTTTTGTTCTGTTCTTTCATTTGGGACATGCTGTTTTGTCTCTTCATTTTGCCTGCCTCCCTGTGTTTATTTCTATGTATTAGGTAGAACTGCTATCTGTCCTGGTCTTGATAGAATGGCTTTGTGTACGAGGTGCCCTGTGGGGCCCAGTGGCTCAGTCTTCCTGGTCACCTGAACTAGGTGCTTCAGGTGTGCCCTTTGTGTAGTTTGTGTGTGCCCTTTGTTGTAGGCGAGCCTTGACTGTTGTTGGCACATCAGTGGGAGGGATTGACCCTCAGCTGATTGGAAGCGAGGACTGGCAGTGACTACAGTAGAGGAGCTGTTGTGTAGGGGCCACCCCCATGGAACAGAATTTACTTTAGTGGGGCTCTGGTTCCCCTTGCATCTACCTTCTGGGTATGGCATTTGTGGAGATGGTTGGGTAGTGTGTGGTGAGCTCTGGAGCTGACTACCAGGTACCTTAGTTCCTGGGCCTCTGGCAAAGGCTCATTTAGCTGCTGCCTATGCCCCATCTGAGGCAGCCTGGTATGGGCTAAAAAATTGATCTGCAGATGGTTGCTGCTTGTGCTGGCCTTAGAGGTGCCTGGGATGGGCTAAGTTTTGAACCAAGGCTGGGTACCACTAGTGCCACTTAGCTAGAGGTATGGAACATGCAGAAGCCAGATGCTGCTCATTTGGGGTTTGAGAAGCCTGTAGCATGAACCAAGACAGGCTGTTTGTATGGAAAAGCTAGTGGAAGAGTCTTGGGTGTGTCTGAAAGTTGAATGAAGTAAGGTCTGAGGGAATTACCAGGGTGGCGCAAACAATGTTAGCCAGGTTGATGGCAACTCAGATATGGTGCCTGCAGGCTGGCTGGATGGGGTGGGCTCATTAGAAGGAAATGGCTTCTGCCAGCACCTCTGTCTGGGATAAAGCTGCCCCTCCAACCCTCACCTTACAGGTAGACAGTTCAGTTCCTTTCTGTGTGTCCTTGACACTTCTTGAGAGCACTAGGGTTCAGACAAGTGAGTCCATCAGCAAATAACTCTGTGTGGGCCCTTTAAGAGGAATGCCAAGGGCTCCAGTCGCCCTCTGTCTCACTCAGCCACAACCCTTGATGGTTTTATAGCCAGAAGTTTTGGGGACTTCTCTTCTTGGCACTGGAGCCCTTGGTAGGGGTCCTGGGGTGGGAACCCCTTGCAGTTCATGGGAGACCTTTACAGCTGAGACATCCCTCCTGATTTTTAACCACCTCGCACGGGTGTGGGACCAGCCTGGTCCTTGTCTCCCCCCCTCGTACCAGTGGCTTCTTCTGTATATCCTTAGTTGTAGGACTTCTGTTCAGCTAGATTCAGGCAGTACACAGTGATAGCTGTTCTGTAGTTTTGTTGTCACTTGATGTGGTCATGGGAGGGGGCGAACGCAGCATTTACCTACACTGCCATTGTGACTGGAAACCCCTCTTTTATTCACTCTTTCTACTGATTTAACAGAAAAATCTTTTTCTTACTTTAATGTTTTCTTCTGTGTGAGTGAAAATGCTAGAATAACTATTTAAAAGCAGAAAAATCTAAAAAATGTACATTAGAAATGGTAAGTGAAAAAGATCTTACCTAAGACCACTGAAGAGGATCGGCACCTGTTTCTTGTCTCATGGGTGGTGCCTGAATACCCCCCCCCCCCCCACATAGGTGCCATACAATGTTAGGAAGGTACAAACTGAGAGAGTTCGTACATCACCCCCAACGTAATACAGTGCAGTGTGATTAGGAGCAAACGCTGAAGCCCGACTGGTTTTTGTACACTTGCACAAGTGAGCAGTTGTGTGGGGCACTGAAGTTTGCCATTCATTTGTTTCTCACACTTGTTCTTTGTGGGTCTCTTAAGGGAGAGCATTTGCAAGATTGTGGAAATTTGATTAGGGCATTACTGACTCAGTAATTTGCAAGTTCAAACTGACCACTGTGGCCAGCCTTCAAAATGCAAGGGTGAACTTGCATTTCTTCAAGGGCGGGGTGGGGGTGGGGAGGGAGTGGATTGAAACCTTAATGCCTTCCCCCTTTCATTTGAGTCAGGACAGGGGTCCAGTTAGTTTAGAAAAAGAAGAATCAGCATTTGCCTTCCAAAGATGCTGTATGTTTTGGGTACGGAATCAATACAAAAGTGAGATCCGCCCGATTTGAATTGATAAAATATGTAAATTCTCGCCTGCTAAACTGGCAGAGATTAATGTCTGAATAGGAGGAGGACGCGCCAACTGTAAAATTATACAGGGCACGGCGATTACCCCGTCCGCATAATGGGGCTTGATTTAGAGGCTCTATTTTAAGATCACACATAAAGCACCCAATGCAGAAAGCCGAACTTTGTTGCATACGTCCGGGGCAGGGCCCTAATTTTCTACACCACCATTCACTTCCCCTCTGGAAGAATGAATAACGCATCTTCTTTATGCTACCCTGTGCATCTTTCTTTTGGAAGCAGGAGCTTTTCCAAGCTCCTCTATTCAGTTCTTCTTCTATGGCCTTTTTAATAATGCTACTGGATTATGCTATTTTAAGTTGCGTTGTCTTTGTTGCACTGGTTTGCCTCTGCAGAGAAACGAGCGATATCATCTTTGATGTGACATAGGACGGCCCAATTTTAAAGTTGATAGATGAGTAGACCGAGGCCCAGGTGGCCCAAGGCCGTGAAGTTCTGACAGAGCTGGTTATAGGTCTGGATCTTTGCTACCCTGTAGGGGAGCTTGCCACCCAAATTGGGTGTCATTGCGGGGATACTGTGGGGCTACGCCTTGAGACTTGGGATTTATCTCATTTGTCAGTAGCTCGGAGGGCTTTATCACAGACATGAATAATGTGGGGACGATAATACCTTCTTTAGATTATTATTTGGTGCTTTATCGTTAAGGCTCAGCCTGTTCATGTAACTAAGTACAAGATTCACTTTTTATTTTCAGTTTTAAAAGATAATGTTGCTTTTCATTTCTGTAGTTTAACATTTACGACATCTTTCTAAAATTTTCATCAGTGGCTCCGTTTTATTTTCACCGGTGACTTTTTTTTTTATTAAAAAGTAATTAATTTGTATTGGTGAGACTCCTCTAGCTGCAAGGATCAGATGCCTAACCAGAGCTTGCTTAACGCAGCGAAGGGGGTGTATCAGTTCCTATTCTTAGCAAGACCCTGGATGGATCCCGGTCAGATGCCGCCTGATCCAGGGGCTCTACGGGGTCAAGCCTGCGATGCTCCCCCTCTCAGCTCTCCTTGTCACTGTGGGCTCGCTCTCAGGCTGACCTTGGCAGACAGGAAGGCCAGCAGCAGCTCAGGAGTCACATCAAGCCGGTCTAGCACGATGTATGTCCGTCTCCCAGAAGAGTGTGTTCAGCCAATCTCGAGTTTCTTCTGAGTCAGAACCTTTGGCTGGGGACGTGTGGACTCAGATGGTCAGCCTGTGTCACATAGTCTTTCCCCATGTCAAGGGACGGAGCACGTGACCAACAGCCTCATTCTACCACAGAGCATGGCGTTGCGGAGGAGTTTCCCCAAGGAGAGGGGCAGCAGTGTTCTTGGCAGAGATCCTACAGCTGTCACACTCCCCCCTGAACAGTCAAAGAGCGACGCAGAGTTAAAATCACGTGGCATCGGTAGCTTTCTCTAAAACGATGCGTGATCATTGCATAGACGCAACGACTCCGTCAAAGCATCCACACTTTAGGTCCCTCTTTACCTCTGTCCTTTCATGGTGGAGGAGAGGACAAAACCGTTGGAGAGAAAAAGAAATTATTACTTTTTGAACAGGAATCATTTTTGCTGTTTCACTTTTGAATATTATCTTACCCTCTCTGTTTAGCTTGTCTAACAAACCTGTCACAGAAATGCGCAGTTGTCATTCGGTTTCACCGTCCCCACCTGCAGTGACAAGCCTCCACAGCAGAGGCGAGCCCCGTGCTTTGGGGCCGCGGTGCCTGCAGTGCCCGGTGGAAGGCAGTGCTCGGGGGAAGGTGTGTGGTGGGGCTGGGCGAGCACAGGCACAGCGCACGCCCGCCTGGCCGGAGGGCTCAGGCTCTGGAGAGCGGGTAGCTGGGCTTGCACAGCTCGTTTTGTTCAAGCTGGAATTTGACCTCCGTCACCCTCCTAGCCCCAATGTAGGGTTTTTTAAAATGCTGGATTTCTTTAACCTGTCTTCCCAGCCATGTAATCAAGGGCATCATATGAGTGCCACTCAGGCTCTCTGTGTGCTTAGGGACTGAGCCAATCCTTAAGGCATTGGGTCCCACAAGACATTGGTTCCCACAATAGGGACAGGAAGACAGTCTCAGAACTTCTGGGCAGTGTGGTTGTCCAACCCTTTGAGGACAAGAGTCCTTTCTAGTGCCATCTTCAGGACCTTCCTAGCCAAGTGGACATATGAAACTGACCAGCAAAGTGCCGGCTGGTGTTCTAGAGCAGTGGTCCCCAACCCCTGGGCCGTGGACCACTACCGGTCCGTGGGCCATTTGGTACCGGCCTGCAGAGAAAGAATAAATAACTTACATTATTTCCATTTTATTTATATTTAAGTCTGAACAATGTTTTATTTTTAAAAAATGACCAGATTCCCTCTGTTACATCTGTCTAAGACTCACTCTTGACGCTTGTCTCGGTCACGTGATACATTTATCCGTCCCACCCTAAAGGCCGGTCCGTGAAAATATTTTCTGACATTAAACTGGTCTGTGGCCCCAAAAAGGTTGGGGGCCACTGCTCTAGAGGATTCTGTATGGACCTGTAACCTGTTGTCAGCCTTGGGAGACCTCACTGAATAGAGCACGTTCTGCTCCTCCAGCTCTCATGTTCTAGTGGAAGACAACAGACAGTGAAATGAACAGAACACAGATCTCTAGTGGTGATGTGTAGTCGTAACTATAATTAGGGGTAGGGAAGGGACGGTGATGAGTATACACAGCTACCTAATTTGCAGGGCCCAGCACCAAATGGAAATTCAGCATCCTCTATTCAGAAGGTAGAGAAAAAAAGTGCCTTACAGGAACTAACACCGAAAACTTTTTCTTTCTGTTATTGCTCTGTCTCTGAAAGAATCATGATGTGTTGTTTGTTTTTCTACTTAATGCTATTCTAAGTAAAGAAAAATTCAAAGTTATTGACATGAATTTACTTTTTCCCATTATACTGAGAAATCCCCACTTCAAATGTAGATATAAGAACTGAATTATTGAAATTACCCAATTTTCATTTCCTCGTTTTTTACCAGAACGGTGGAAACACTCCATAGAACTACTCACCTGTTGTCGATCTGCTTCTAATATAGGGACATTCTACCGACACTGCCTTTGGGTTATTGATTAGTGGAGGGACTGGAAGGGGGGGGGGATGTGGTCACCCTGCCTGACCCTCTTCTTCTGGGTTATCACTTTCAGCATAAGTGGTCACCTAATACAGGAAAGTTGCCCAGATGGGAAGGATATGACAGGGTTCCTTGGTCATTCGTGTTTCTTACAACACAGCTGACTTCTTTCTGCATTTGAAGCAAGGCCTAGTTCTCACTCTTAGGCTGTCTGTGCACCTGCGAACAGAGTCACAGACCTGACATGCTTACCTTGCGCTCACTTTGCATCTTGCTGAATTCTGTACGTCGGGGGATGCACACATTGTGCGTATCCTTTCTACTCGCAGGGGCCTCCTCTGTTCCATTGACTTAGCTTACAGAACACAGATTCAGAGAGAGAGAGAGCTTAAGGAATTCTTCCATGAATCTTCCTTTGAAATAGTCACGGTGGGATTTAAACCAAGAGCATTAGGCTAAGCATAGAGCCTTCCAGAGCATGGGACCCTGTATGATTACACAGGGCACATGCTCATGAAGTACGTATGTATATGTTTGTGTGTGTATGTATATATATATATGCATGCTATCTTAGATGATTTTGATAAGGAAGGACTGTCTCAGAAGGTGGCATTTGATCAGGGTCCCCGAGAAGGTGAGGAAGCAAGGCTTGCAGAAAGCTAGGGCAGGAGGAGCATGTTCAGAGTCCCCAAGGCACACGCGTCTTCTGTTTCTTGTTGGACAGTAAGGAAACCTCTGTGGCCGGAGCTAAGCAGGCGAGAGGGCGAGGAGGGGGCAGTGAGGTCAGAGAGGCAGCAGGTCCACGGACCCTGCATGGGCCTGAAAGCCACGGTCAGGACCAGGAACCTTCTATGAGGAGAGGAGGAAGACTTGGGAGAGTGTTAGCAGAGGGCTGACACGTCCTGACTAGGCTTTAGAAGGACCCCTCTGGGTACCATGTGACAGTACTCTAGAGGCACAGGGGCAAGAATAGAAGTGGTAAGGACCAGTTTAGAAGTTGCTAGACCAAACAAAGAGGGGGCCTGGACTGGGGGTATAGACAACGATGATGGAATATGCTTGGATTCTATGCATCGTTTAGAACAAGTGCCAATAGGACTTGCACATAGAATGGATGCTTACTGAGGCTCCTGGCTGGAGACAGTAGACAAAATGGTTCATCAAGAAGTAGTGAGTTCCCCGAAGTCCTACAGCCAGGGCAGAGCAACACCGAGGGAGGCAGAGAGCAGAAGCCATGCGTTCTTTTTCATTTTTTTCCTTTTCAATTATCTCTATAAACTTTCCCCAAAATTGTTCCTATAGCATCTTCTTTTGAACATCTTTTTTTTTTTTTTTCTTAAATGAGAAGTGAAGAGACAGAGAGACAGACTCCTGCATGTGCCTCGACCAGGATCCACCTGGCATGCCCCCTACCAGGCAGTGTTCTGCCCGTCTGGGGCCGTTGCTCCATTGCTCAGCAACCGAGCTATTTAGCACCTGAGGTGAGGTCACGGAGCCATCCTCAGTGTCCAGGGCCAACTTGCTCGAACTATCTGAACCATGGCTACAAGGAGGGAAAAGAGAGAGAGAGAGAGAGAGAGAGAAAGGAGAGGGGGAGGGGTGGAGAAGCAGATGAGTGCTTCTCTTGTGTGCCCTGGCTGGGAATTGAAACCAGGACCTCCACACGCCAGGCCAACGCTCTACCACTGAGCCCACTGGCCAGGGCACATCTTGACTTTTTTAGTTAAACTCGGCAGGGATTACATCTCTGGGATTTCATCTGTCTGTACCAGCTTGGAAGACCTTCTCAGAGCAAGGTCGGGGGTGACTGCCCCTAGCCCGTGTTCTCACGATGTCCGCGGAAGGGTTGGCTGTCTCCCACAATGGCACTTTTGCAATGGCCTGGCAGTGTTTTCCCTCCACTTTACTAACTACCTCCTGTCCTCTTCTATTAAGACAGGGGTAATGAAACAAAGATTTTGCTACTGGGTTTTCTGTACAGTTGCACCATGTACAATTCCAGATGACTTAACGGCGTTGGGCTTATTGTTTTTCTGCTTTCCAGCACTTCCAGACCATGCTGAAGTCAAAACTGAATGTCCTGACACTGAAGAAGGAGCCTCTCCCTGCAGTCATCTTCCACGAGCCCGAGGCCATCGAGCTGTGCACCACCACGCCCCTGATGAAGAGCAGGAGTCACAGTGGCTGCAAGGTAGGTGGCACCTGGCCAGCGGGGGCCCTCTGGTGGGACAGGCCAAAGATCATGTAGCCCTAAGATACTTGTTCCACAATGGTAACATTTTGCAAGAATGAAAATGGAAAACGACTCACAAAGTAAGCTTATGGAGTGATGGTATTAAGATTCCTATCCTGCTTCCTTTTTCCTTAATGATATAGCACTCTCTATAATTTAGAAGTAACAGTAAAGACGTAAGTTTGGCCCCGGCTGGTTAGTTCAGTAGGTTAGAGCGTCGTGCTGAAATGCTAAGGTGGAGGGTTAGGGGAGCAAGCAATGAATGCACAACTAAGCGGAACAACAAATGAATGCCTCTCTCTCCCCCGCCCTTCCTCTCTGGCTCTCTAAAATCAAGCAATTAAAAAATTTTAAAAAAATAAGGCACAAGTTTAAGGATATGTAAATAAAGTAGTGTTCTTGCTATATTTTCTTTTTTTTATATAGCCCTGTGGGACTGCACAAAAATGTCCTGGTACAATGATAATTCCCGCTTTGTGTTTGCCATCTGATAATACATATTTTAACAAGTAAAAAAAATACAACCAAGTTTCTCAACAGTTATACTCTCTGAGTCCTTTGGGGGCTAATTTGGCATTTTTGTTTTGCTTCATCTCTCTGAATTTATACTATTCATGCCTTAGAATCCATTAGAAACATTTTTAGTGTACATTACTTGTCATGCCGGCCCGGAACAAAAAGTGGAAAGGAAATGTGTCACTTTGGAATGCTTCTGGATTCTTCCATGCGTGATACTCTGTTTTACGCGAGGTGAGGAATAATGAAGTCGGTTTAGAGGTAACGAAGGAAACATTTGATGCCTGTTTGTCATCAGACATTCGTTTTGAGTTTTGAAGGGCCGGACGACGCTTGTTGGCATGTGGATTTCTTTCCTAACCTTGGAGACACCCTCCTTTCCTCACTGCTTTCTGGGTTTGGGAAGCAAAGAATCTGATCTGTCTTGTCAGAGCATCCTGTCCCCCGCCCGGTTTTCACTTAGCCGTGGTCAGGTCGGAGTCTGCCGCACTCTTGAGCGCGGGCCACGTGCACAAAAGCTCACCACGTCCATTCAATCCACGTGGCCTTGCTGGGTGCTCACTGTCCAACGGGGGAGGGCGGGAGCCACCTCCAGCAGCGTCATTGAGGCGCTTCACCGAATTGGAAGAGGAGGGAGGAGAAAATACAGGTGAATGAGCATGGGCCACTGAGAAAGCCAGTCTGTGAAGGATGTGTGGAAGCTTTGACGCAGAAGGGACAGGGAGTGCGGATGCTCAGCGGCGGAAGGGGTCTTGTGTGCTTTAGGATGGAAGGTGGGAGGCCAGTGGAGCTGGGAGGCTGAGCACACTGGCGAGTGGCCGGGTGAGTGGGGGGGGCCAGTATAAAGAGCCTTGTTGTCATGGCGAGAAGTTTCTGTTCTGAATGTGATTCCGATGAGGAGACTTCAGAGGGATTCAGGCAAGTGCGTGATAGGAACGATTTAAAGGAACAGTTTTATTTTATTTGTTACTTTTGTTAAATTTTATTTTTCAATGACAGCTTGCATTCCGTATTATTTTATATTAATTTCCGGTGCAGGTTGGTCATATACTTGACGAAGTGTCCCCCACCCCAATGTTTCCAGGACCCACCTGACACATGGTTGTTACATTGCTATGGTAACGTTATGCTGCACTTCCCATCCCTGTGACTAGTTTGTGACTGCCCGTCTGCATCTCTCAGTCCCTTCACCCGGGTCACCCAGACGTCCCCCACATCCTCTCTGTCAGCCATAGACTGTTCTCTGCATCTCTCAGTCCCTTCACCCGGGTCACCCAGACGTCCCCCACATCCTCTCTGTCAGCCATAGACTGTTCTCTGCATCTCTCAGTCCCTTCACCCGGGTCCCCCAGACGTCCCCCACGCTCTCTCTGTCAGCCATAGACTGTTCTCTGCATCTCTGAGTCCCTTCACCCGGGTCACCCAGACGTCCCCCACGCTCTCTCTGTCAGCCATAGACTGTTCTCTGCATCTCTGAGTCCCTTCACCCGGGTCACCCAGACGTCCCCCACGCTCTCTCTGCCAGCCATAGACTGTTCTCTGCATCTCTGAGTCCCTTCACCCGGGTCACCCAGACGTCCCCCACGCTCTCTCTGCCAGCCATAGACTGTTCTCTGCATCTCTGAGTCCCTTCACCCGGGTCACCCAGACGTCCCCCACGCTCTCTCTGTCAGCCATAGACTGTTCTCTGCATCTCTCAGTCCCTTCACCCGGGTCCCCCAGACGTCCCCCACGCTCTCTCTGCCAGCCATAGACTGTTCTCTGCATCTCTGAGTCCCTTCACCCGGGTCACCCAGACATCCCCCACGCTCTCTCTGTCAGCCATAGACTGTTCTCTGCATCTCTGAGTCCCTTCACCCGGGTCACCCAGACGTCCCCCACGCTCTCTCTGCCAGCCATAGACTGTTCTCTGCATCTCTGAGTCCCTTCACCCGGGTCACCCAGACGTCCCCCACGTCCTCTCTGTCAGCCATAGACTGTTCTCTGCATCTCTCAGTCCCTTCACCCGGGTCACCCAGACGTCCCCCACGCTCTCTCTGTCAGCCATAGACTGTTCTCTGCATCTCTGAGTCTGTCTCTACTTTGCTTGTTTATTTTGTTCTTCAGATTCCACATGTAAGTGAAATCATGTATTATTTGTCTTTCTCTAACTTATTTCACTTAGCATAATACTCTCCAGGTCCATTTGTGCTGTCACAAGTGCTAAGAGTCCTTTTTTTTTTATTTTTATGGCTGCATAGTATTGTGCTGTATATACGAACCACAGCCTTTTCTGCCGTGCACTGATGTGGATGGGAATGCAGATGTTGATGGGGTGCAGCCATTATGAAAAAATTATGGAGGGTCCTGGGTCCTCAAAAAAATTAAAAATGAACTTTTGACCCAGCGATTCCACTTCTGGGTAAAAAGGCGGTTTGGGATGGTGGTTCTGTTCAGGGGAACTCCCGGCTCCCGAGGGCAGCTGCCAGCGACTCCATTTCACCTGGAGAGGGCGGAGCCACAGGACAGGCCTCTGGTAGTGCGGAGTCGGCGCTTTTGGCGAATTGGTGATATGAAGGAATGATCTAAACACGCACTAAATTCAAAAATCGTACATGAGCAAACTGAATTTTGCGTACTTTAGAGATCTCCTAGAGCCATTTTGCATTCTGTTCCAGGGGAGGACGGTTGCCACTCAAAAGCAGGATGAAGCCAGTAGGTTTGAGCACAAAGGGAGTTTAGTTTGATAAAGTCCACGGAGGATGTGCAAATGGGAGGGGGAAATGCAGCAATAGAGAAAAAAGATTTAACCATCCAACCCAGATATGAAAGAGGTGTACGTGTGTGTACCCATATACGTACACACACACATGCATACATACATACATACACACATACATACATACGTACACACACACATACATACATACACGCCGGGAGAGAGAGAGAGAGAGAGAGAGAGAGAGAGAGAGAAATTCGGTAGGAAGATAAAAGCCATCATTTTCCCGAAGAGGAGTCCAGGGTTCAGGGTGCATGGTGTGATCCTATCTTCTGTGGACTGCGTCAGATCACGCCGTCCTCTTGACTTGTGAAAGGGTGTCGAGAACAGTAGACCACGATGAGAAGGGCATGCCGCAGACCGAGAGTGCGGCCCCGTGTCCGCTCTGGGGCCGGTAGACGCGGAGCCCTCCGTGATTTCAGCCGGGCACAGGAAGGACTTCTGCCTTCAGGCTGAAAAACACTTCCCATTGGGCTCGAAAAAACAACGTTAAACTTTCCATTCCTAGAAACCTTGAAGGGGAGATTCCAGGTGCAGAGAATTGCCATCCTGGCCTCGGGGCCCCAAGCCAGCCCCTCGGGAGTCGCCGTCCACCCCAGCTTCGTGATTTTATTCGAAGGGAGGAAACCTCCAGTGAGTCACTGTCCGCGTTGTGCACTGTAATGCACTTTATAGGTTTAAATCTCAGCTGTGAGCACACTGGAGTGACGGCTTTTCATTCTCACGCTCGTGGTCACATTTATGTTCGGAGTCGTATTCTGTTAAAGAAAAAAAAAAGGGGGGGGGTTAGATTTTAAACCTTGGTTAGATTTCTGTTTGAAATCTCCCAGACTTCCCCCAGGGTTTTTCCGATCATCCCTTGGAACAAAGTGTAGTGTTTTCTTTCTGATCCTTGTGAATAACTTAGCTCACAGGATGCCAGCTGCAGAAGGAGCTCGAGCTCGCTCTCTCTCCCCGGGGCTCAGGCCTGCCAGGAATAATGAGCGCGGGTAGCTGGGGCCCAGCCGCAGGCCGGCCCGTGGGGCCCGGCACCCTCCCTCGGCATGGCACGCAGAGCCGGTTGTCTCTGCCTAATCGCTCTCAAGTTGTGCTCCTCGCAGAACTTTAGGTTTGGGGGAGGGAGAGAGGCAGGAGGAAGCAAAGGGCAGGGGTGTTGGAATGGATGATGATTAGCACGGCGGAGGTCCTGGCTCATCTGTGATGCCCCGTGTCCCTCTGATCTGTATTCTCCGAGGGTCCTGATGGGATCACCCTGCCGGGCTATTCATGTTGCAGGCAGCTGGGTCTTTGTGTGTCCTTCTCTAGGGCTGCCACTTTTTTTTTTCCTCCTGCAGTGGAGTTCTTTAACTGTACAGCCCGCTGCATATCATTAGGACGCTCCCACCAGGTCCCTCGCTGGAGCCGTGAGTAGTATCGAACGCTGTGTCTGATTTTGCAGCGACAACAATGGCTTGCCATTCCTGCCTTCTCCTGCCCAGCACAATGCAATCCCAGGTGGCTTCGGCTTGTTAGCAAACATTAATTTAATTACTGGTCACTGAAAACCTGCTGTGTACATGGAGCTGTGGAGAAAGGAATCAAAGATGTTTTCCGGGTAATATCAATACAATGTATAGCCACACAGGAAGCAGTAAGGTGAGTGTGTCCCCCTTTAGGCCTACCCCCCTTGTCCACGGCTTCTGAGACTTGTGTCTGTATCAGAAACCCCAGGTGTCTGGACTTTCTTTCCAGAGATTTTGATTCAGGCACTCAGCTTAGCCGTGGGGAACAAGAGCCTGCCCTAAAAAAAACCGAGTGTGGAATTTACACAAAGTGGTGCCTGGACCCTTTTCTAAGCTTTGAGCCTGAGGGCTTGGACCACAGGGTGGGGGTGAGAAGAGCAAAGTAAGTGACAGATGAGTTCGCCCCATTAGGTGGGAGCGGAGGCAGGGAATGGCTTGCAGGGGCAGCTGGCACTTGCGGGGTTAGAGTGGGTCTGCCGCACAGCTGAGCAGAGGGCTGAGGTCTAAGCAGAGGCCTTTGGGCCTGACCTTGCCTTGGAGGAAGCTGGTGCCCTGAGCGAGGCACTTGGCTTGGCATCCCACGAAACCCCCTCGAAGGCCCCTCTGTCCTCTTCCCACTCGTAAGGGTAAGGGCAGAAGCCATCAAACCATCTAGTTTCCAGGAAGAACTTCGTGATTCTTAAACCATAACCATTTTTATATCACTCTTCTTGAGACGCTCTGCAATCAGGAGTGACAGTGGTAGTTTGGCGCTCAGAGAGGATGTGGTTGGTGTCCAGTTTCATGGCACAGAGAAGAGTTGCTGAGCTGAAGGTTTGCCAGGCAATCCTCCAATCCTACCGTGGCACGTGTGCACCCAACAGCCAGGCCGTTTTAGAAGGGGACTCCAGAAATCCCACTGATCTTATGATAACAGCTCCTGATTTGAATTTAAATAGGTTGAGAATAATTAGCATCACCTGTGTCTGTTTTCTACACACGTAGACCTTTGTGTTTATTTGATCAGTTGTGTATTTAATTAGAAATATAGTTAGGCTTTCTCGTTTTAGCTGAAGCTTCTAAATTTTTTACCCTTTAACTTGTCATGCTCATTGGGCACATCTACCTTCGCAGCCCTAGCTTGGTGTGGGTCAGTTTTGGGCAGGGCGTGAATCCAGCTGTGCCCATGGTACATACTTTTTCCCCGCTAAATAAGTTTCTGATGTTGATATCAAGACAGAATGCATATTATATATGAATATAATATATAAAGCATGATTTAGGCCCACGGTCTTTGTTAGTTATTTTCCTCTAAATTTAGAGTGTAAGGTATTTAATTTTCATTTATTTTCTCTTCCTTCTTTCTCAGACTTCCTTGTAAACATCAAAGCACATCACTTCTGCTTGTCTCCCAAACACAGGAAGATAAAAGTTGATTTGAGCTAACCTCTCTTGTTTAAGAGGCAAACTTTCATCTTTCTGCTTTTTTATTTTTTTGGTCTTTTTGTTGATTTATAAATTTTCTTTCTCCTTCCACCCCTCCTTTCTCTTCTGCCTAACTTTCTCTCTTCATTTCTTTCTTCATCTACAAGAACATATTGTACACCTGCAGGATGTTGCCGGGGTTGATCGGGAAACAAAGATAATAGGTTTGGATGGTTTGGGTTGAAATAAGATAAAACCTAACCTGAATTGACTTAAAAATCATTGAAATTTATTTGCTTTCAAATCTGCAAATCCAACAGGAGGGACGAGGGAAAGAGAGGCTAGAGAAACCACAAAAGAGTGTCCACTACAAAGAAGATTGGCTTCATAGCCTGCAGAGAGACAAGTCCACCCTATAGAAAGAGCAGGGGCAGGAAGGGGACATGCAGAGCCTCCTCCGGTTGCTACGCAAAGGGCACCCCCCTCCTTCCGTGTTGCAGCCCCAGCACGCACCCCCAGACACGTGCGGAGGAAGTCGTTGCCCAGGTGAGATGAGCCTACTGTGAGGACAGTGTGCTCTCTCTCCACGGTCCGTGCACAGGCAGTCGTGACTAAGCGCCAGGGGCCACAGTCGGGGTGTGGAGGCTGCTCTCATTCACTGGGGAAACCCTGAGACCCCCCTTTTCCAGGATTTTCATTCTAGGTTTCTAATTTGGCCACTCCTTGTTTGAGGTTAGGACAGAGAAAGAGGAGATGATGGCAGAGGAGGTCATGAGTTTAAGCTTGCAAATCTGAGAGGTCTGCGGGGCCACCAGCGGATCACACCCAAGGGGCACCATCCTCGGTGATTTTGGAGTTTCAAAGAAGTCTGAAATGGGCCATGGGAGGAGGAAGGAGCGGGGCAGGCACTCACGCGCGCGCACACGCAGGCGCGCGCGCGCGCACACACACACACACACACACACACACACACACACACAAGCTTACACATAGCGATAGACGCCCAGCTCTAATGGTTAAGGACCAGGGAGAGAAAGAAGAATTATTGGGAAAGAAGCACTGTAAAAACCAGAAGTTCCTCCCCCCCTCTCCTCCAGGCACTGAAGCTGTCCGTAGCCTGGTCCGCCCTCTGCACCCTGCTCACAGCGCTCACTCTCCTGACCACCCTCTTCTCGTCTCAGAAGCTAGTTAGACGTGTCACTCCAGGGGCAGCGGAAGGCCCGGTATGATTGTGTTAGGGTGGGTCTCTGTCTATGTGTTCAAGGTACAGACTGCTTACACTCCCGCTGTGCTACCTAGCATGGCAGGGTATGTTATTTGTGGTTGTGGTGGAAACTTCTTGGCCTTGAGTCCCGATTTATGACTTTGCCTTCTATGCTTTGGTCTTCCCGTTGAGGGCCAGAGTAGCTTCAGTGAAGTTCTTTATTCTTTGTGAGCTCACTTTTGCTATTCACTGACTAAAAGGAAAAATCTTTTCATACTGGAAGTGTCTTTATTTCATCTGACAAAAGTGGTTAGCATGTAGATTATTATTCTGCCTGAATGCTTGTTGAGTAGGAGCGCCAACTTCTTTGGAGGGTCAGTCACTCTTTCCCATGATTGATGGATGTAGTAGAGCTGGTTTTCTCATTGAGGAATTATCTGGGGATCCCTGACACCTTCAAACTATTTATTTCGGAGTGCCCCACACAGCGTGAAGGCTGTGGTTGAAAATGGTCATTTTACCCCAGGGAACCAGGTTTGGCATTGAAGCTTAAGCTCTGGACTAACGTCCAAGACTCTATCTTCCCGTATCTCCAAATTTGTGATGTCACAGCCTACTTGAGTCTACTTCTCGCCTCTAAAAACTTTCGGGAGATCAGCAAAGATTTATTAGTGCAAACTGGGGAAACAATCCAAACATCTGAAGAAAGATCTGATGTTTTTGCTCCAGGATACTGTGGAAAACATGCAGTCATTGAACGTTCTGCTGTAGAAAGTCTACCAATGTGGAAAAGGTTCTCAATGTGTTAAATGAATGAAAAACAGGTTGAAAAATGTTAGCAGGGTGGCAGTTTTTGTAAAATAAAATAAAACTAAGATATATGCAGACATTCATAGGAGAAGGTTCACTGAAGTATGAACAGAAGTGTTGTCCAGACAGACCATAGGATTATAGGCGAAACTTTCGACCTTCTTCTTTTTTCCATTTCCTGACTTTTCTTCAATGAAATAACACCATTTTTATAATTAGTTTTTAAAGGTAATTATTAAAGCAAAATATTTCCTTTGGATTCAAGTTGGCTTGGGAAGATAGCTGTAAGAAACTCCATTCTAAATGGAGCATTTTGGAAAACATTTTGTTTGGCAAGGGTACATGCTCAGGAAGTAAAAACTGTAGTCTTTGTATGTCTAAAAATTTCTTATTACCTTTATTTATTTACTTATTTGTTTATTTATTTATTGGAAATTTGGCCTGCTATGAAGAGATAGACTGAACGCAATTTCTACTTAAAATTATGAAGGTGCCTCCCACTGACTTTTGGTTGGTTCTCCTGTGTCTTGAGGGGAATTTCCTCTGAATTCATCCAGTTGAAACACAGAAGGTCTTTTTCAATTTAGAGATTCTTATTTCTTGGTGTTTTAGGAAATCTTAAGTAAAATTCCCACATTCCCCCCAATTCTGGAACTGTTTGAGAAATAAGAAACCTGACTCCCGTACCTTAGCTAAAAATATCAGTTTCATAAAGCTTGATTTGGACGATGTGGATTAGATGTGTAGACTTCCTTGGTCGTCTAAAGCTTTAAAATCTATGTTGAAGCCTCTACTGTGTCACGGTCTCCTTGTCCATTTATTTGGTCCTCTTGTGCTTATGATTTAAAATGACTGTTACAGTCCATCAAGCGAGGTTTGGAGAAGAGATAAATATTTAAGATCAACTTGCCATCTTTATCCAGACATCTTCTCTGAGTTGTTAAACACTCTCTAAAATGGCTGATTTTAGTGTTTTAAACTTCCCTTGTTTTAAATCTTTGTCAAAGATGGAAACAGTGATCCTTAACTTACCTTCAAGTATAGAGAGATATTTATAAAATACTCTGAACTTTTTTGCAAGAGCAGAGCTGTATAAATAAGACACTGTTGTTATTCAAATATAGTTCCCCTTGGTTTGAGTGGAAAGGTCAATGAACTGTAGAAAAAATGGGAGCAAATGAGGTATGGATGTTAAAGTGGCAATAAATAACCCAGATCATTAAAAGGTCATAAACTTTTTTCTTAAATATGAACAGCTATTCTTATTGCATCTCTGAGTATTTCAACTCTTGACTACACAGCAAGTAAATTAGAAAAGCACTGTGACAACAGGTGCAGATGTGAGCCTGGGTGTGCTGACTGTTCATTTCTTTATTTTTATTAAAAATATTATACATTCCTTTCTTGGCAAGAGAAATGACGTCTGGGCTTCTGTGCGTACTGCGTTTTCTAAATGAGACATTAGTCAGATTGGCATTTATGAGTCACCAGCCATCTTCATAAGCCAAATCCAGGAATTAGAAAATAATTTACTCAGGAAGCAATGGGGATAAATGAAGTTTATTATCCCGGGAAGCAGGAATGCTACCTTATGAGCTAAAGATCCCACTGGAATTATCCCCGCCACCCCACATTGGAGGATTAATTCATTCTCTTTAAAACTTCTTTTTGTGACACTTATGAACACGGCTCGAACTCACATATGTCATCATCTAGCTATGCCCCTGATGTTTGTTAGGGCAGGAAAGGTGCTGTCTTTTCTCGTAAAGACATTTTACTGCTACTCTGTTCATGGCATGGTGCGAAACACCGATTTTCTTTTCTCATCAAAGAACGCGCCGATGTGCTCAGAGCCTGTCCTGCGTGCACATAAAAGGCCCTTCTCCTCTGTTGTCTTCCTCGTTCTCATTCCAGAGGTTCCCTAAAGTCCCTTCCCTCCTTGACTTTTCTTCGCAGCTTCATCCAACAAGGGTCTTGGTGCATTAGGCTGGGGGAAGTGACGGAGGGCTTCAGGGCCCTCCACCTACATCTGCACGACAGGAAAATCTCTATCTTGATGATAAAATGGAGTCCCTACTGTAGTGAAGCCTGGTTTGCTCAACAGAATCTTGATTTCATAACCCATATCACCCAGGGAGGGTGGTCACTCATCCTGCCATTTGTACCCTAGCATCCTCCTGAGAAAAAAGAGCCAAAGAAGGGACTTTAAGAGATCCAGGAGGACAGAGAAAATTTAGTTTATTTCTTCATGATCACTAAAATCCCTTTCTAGTGACTTCATACATTTTTTTCCTTTTTAAATTTCACGTCCTTTTAAACAAAATGAACATTCACTACTGATAACTATACATTTATCAAGATAAGGGTTAAATCTATGTCCTGAATACTAACATACATAAGTACTGTATTTTAAATCTATAAAATGGACATTTTAGAAGAATGAGCTAAACCTGAAATAAGCGGTGTTGTATGTAGACATTGTTAATTGTGATGGTTTCACATTGTCATTATTAAAGAGTGTAGGCAAGGCTCTTTATTAATAGGGATATAAAACCAAATTCCAAGTGGCTTTGGTGACTTCAGTATTGTTGAACTGGTCCTCTCAGAGCCAACTGGATTGTAAGTGTTCACCCCAAACGAGGCAGGGAAGATTGTGTCCCAGCAGAGCGAGATGCGTCAGCGCCACTATGTCCCTGTTGCTTCTTTGTGTGACATTCTTTTTTATTATCTGAAATCAGTCTTTTATTTTCAAGAATCTCAGCTGGGTTTTGTTGAAACCGGATTATGCAAATCCACCATAAATCCACGGGGACAGGCAAACATGAACTCTGTGCCCTGAGCGGTCCTGTGAGCCAGGTGTGTGCTGAGGGCGTCGTTTGGTATAGGGAAGCTGTATCTTCTCCCCCTGCTTGTCCTTCTCCTCTTGTCTCTCTATTTCACCACTTCCTTCAGTCTCTTTTCTGTCTTTCCCCTTTCTTCCCATTTCCTGTTATTCCCCTTGATGTCTTTTTTTTCTCTCCACTTCCTGCTTCCTTTCCGACTCTACACCCTAGATCCCATCTGTCCAGCAAGAGCATGAAGCCCCTCTGATTAGATAGGCTTAGCTCACCTGTCCAGCCTAAACAGAACATCTTGGCCCGAGTAGAATATGTGACCCTGGGCCTGGCGCAGAGCTACCTGGACTCCCAAAGGGAAGTCAGATCTGTTGGGACAGTGGAAGGGGGAATGGATCGCACGGAACAGTGAGAACGTGTCTACAGCAAATAGCGTCTTTGCTTCGCTGAAGATGAAGGCAGTCCTTTATCTAATTAAGCACTGCGAGATGACGAGGTAGAACATTAGCTGTTAGGCTGCAGGCGGTCTTGTTTGCTCTCAGTCTTGCTTCAGTGACCTTCTAATAGTCAGATGGGTCTTTTAGTGACTGCGGAGGTCATATGCTGGGAACTTGACAAGAGGCTCTTGGAACCCAAAGAAAGTGTAGGGATTTCTGGTGGCTTTTGGTGATGAACAGGAACAGGAGAAAAGCTGTGCGAGAGATCCTGAGGAATTTGCGACAACGCGGGTGACCCTGGAGGACATTATGCTGAGCGAAACCAGCCAGACACAAAAAAGACAAATATTGCATGATCTCACACGTACGTGGAATCTAAAAATAGACAAAATCATTGAAGCAGAGAGTGCTGTGGGGGTTACCAGAGGCTGGTGGGGAGGAGAAATGAGATGTTGTTCAAGGGTACAGAGTGTCACTTATGCAAGACCAGTAAGTTCTGTAGATGTGTTGCACAGCGTGGTGACTGTATATAAACAGTCTTGTATTGATAACTTTAAACTTGCTACAGAGGAAGGCCTTGAGTGTTCTCAATACACACACAAAGAGATAACTCGTGTGAGGTGACGAATGTGTTAATCAACATCACTGTGCTGATCATTTCGCATTATCTGCATCGATCAGCGCATCAAGTTGTACACCTTAAATATATACAATTTTTATTTGTCAGGTATACTCAGTAAAGCTCAGTCACACAGTTCAGTAACATTTTTGAGGTGTTTCAGAAGACAGCTTGTTTGCTAGTTAATCTTAAGTCTCTGCACCTGCTGACATGAACATGGCCACAATTTGCTCCCTTTCTGAGGGTCCCGCACGGAGGACAGGAGCTGCTTTCTGCGCTGATGTAACAAAGGAGGCAACAGGCCACTTCGTGTTGGTTGCCAGCTAGGGTTCTGAGAACCTGTGTGCCTTTCTCCAGGCACGTGGCTTCTTCCTGCCACCGGCCTCGGGCCCAGGGATTTGTGCGGAGCGGAGCGGGAGGGGGCGCTGCGCCCCTTTGTTCGCACTGCACACGGGAAACGCTTGGTCCGCTCCGTGTAGCGGAGAGGCCAGGTGCTCCCTTGTGCTCCCGCGAGATCTCGCCTCGCTTTCTTCCAGTTCCTCAAACAGAACCATAGGGAACCCGTCCAGGGCAGCTCTCAGTGGCCTTGCTGTGCATAAATTTATGAATTAGCCAAGGAAAATGCGTCATTGATAGGAAACGGAGCTCTTCATGCTGGATTCTGAAGCTTCAGTTACCTGCATATCCGAGGCCGCTGCGTTTGGGACGAACCCGCCCGTTCCATCCGATCCTGCAGAGACGTGTCCGCTTGTCTTTAGTGTTGCTCTGTTTGTTACTGTCTTTCAGCCCTTGAATATTGATTTATTTTACAGTGTGTTGAGTTCAAGCCTGTGTTCATTTCTCTGCCTGGATTCAGGAAATACTATGCTCAGACCATGAATACCCAACTAGAAACATCAGACTGAATGGAATGTCCCCGATTTGAAATTGAGTCCTCTGGTAAAAGATACATGCCATCTTTTCTGTGAGGAATTAACTTCAAGACGTTTTATGGTAAAGAATGATAAAAGGATAAATGATGAGGCTTTATCTTCCACACACTCAGGGCTCCTGGTTCTTTTCATTAAAATACATATGTCACAATTAAGCTACTTACCCATGCAAATATGCGTAATGTATTTGAACAGAAATCATTCCGTTCTCTCTACTCTTCTGTTCCCGGGGCTTCCTCGAGTGCATTAAAGAGAGCAACTTCTTCTTCTTCTTTTCTTAAATGAGGAATCAGAAAAAGGCACTGCCGTGTGCAGTTTATTTTACTTGAGAGTGATGACATATGCAAAGGTTTGTGATTTAAAAAAAAAGATTGTGAACTTAATTTATGAAAGCTCTTAAATGTAAGAAAGAAAATAATATCCTTTATCCTCTTTGCATTTTTCCTCCACTCCTGTGAGCAAAGCTTGGGAGTAGGAAATGCCCATTTGCCTGAAGGGAGTTGAATTTTTCCGCTGCATAGACTTTCGTTTCCGGCCCATTTCTCCAAGAGAAACATCTTTACCATAACGATCAGTGATGAGCCTCAGAATAAGAGGTAGGAAGCGAGCGGCTGCCTAATGCTTCCCATCGCTGCAATGTTCCCCGTGACTGCTGCGTTCAGTTTGAGGTGAAGGCGGGGCTGAGCACTCCGAGGGAATCATTTGTCTGACTTTTCTCGGGGGAGGAGAGGGTCAGTTAGTACTAATTGTTTACTTGGTCAATTTATATCTTTGAAGTTCATGATAGCCTGCCAATAAATTTAAATCAAAGAGAGAAATGACCAATCCTCAATTGATTTTTTAATGGAGGGCAAACAGTCCCATTATCCGTAATTCATGTAAAGAGGCAGAAGGAACCGTTTTCGTATATAGGACACTTGTGTGGGGGCGTTAAAATATGGCTCAGTTCAAGGGAGGGGGATATTACAATGCTGAAATGACTCTTTTTATTAACTAGTGAAATAATCAGAACACTCCATTGTCCTAGTTATCTATTCCATTGCTGCATAACAGGGACCCCAGATTAGTGGTTTAATGCAGCAATTCTCAACCAATGTGCTGCAAGAATTTTTAAAGCATGCAATAGTCAACTATTTAGTCAGGGACACTGACCTCTTTTCCTTTAGATTGTCAAGTCAAAAAATGACCACAACCATCAGAACAATAGCTGTTTGGTGTGAATGAATCAAAATTATATTTATATTTTTTTATCGGACCAGCAAAAAAATATAATAGTTTTTAGTGTGCTGCAGAATTTTAGTAATTCACTTATGTGTGCCATGCAATAGAAAATGTTGAAAATCGGTGGCCTAATGCAACAAACTTTTATAACCCACACTTTCTGCGGGTCAGGAATCTGACTGTGGCTCCGCTGTCTGCCTCTGCCTCAGGCTGTTTCCTGTGGTCGCCATCAAGTCTGGCTGGGGCTGCATCTGATCTGAAAGTGCAGCTGAGGGGCGTTCCACTTCCATGCTTCCTTAGTTCCTTCCAGGCGGCTGGACTGGGGACTTCAGTTCCTTGCTGGCTGCCTGCAAGAGACCGCCTCAATCCCTCATCACAAGAGCCCCTCCACATGGCAGCCGGCTTCCCTCAGAACGAGCCGAGAGGACAACCAGAAAGGGTGAGCAAAGCAGAAGGCAGGGTCTTTTTGTAACTCGAAGTTGGAAGCGACGTCTCAGAAGCCAGTCAGAGCCAGGTCCAGTCCACACTCAAAGGGAAGAGGATTCTAGGAAGGTGTGAATATTCGGAGGGCTATCCTAATATTAGGTCCACCTTAGATACCGAGTTCTCTATTTGATGATCACTTTTTCAGACCTCACTCCATTCATCAGCTAGTATAAATTGTGCTTATTGCTCACAGTCTAATAATCTGAGTTCTGCATTTCACACGATCTGCCCTTCTGCCTCCTTAAAAACATGCCCATCCATCCTTACCATCAAGGGTCTCCCTTGCTGCTCTGAGGTGCCTTCCTGACTCAGCGAGATGCCTTTGTGCCCTGCACCACTGCCTGCTCCCCATTCCCGCTCCAGGTCACTGTGGTTCGAATGGCTGGGCATGCTA
This sequence comes from Saccopteryx bilineata, assembly GCF_036850765.1. NCBI lineage: Eukaryota > Metazoa > Chordata > Mammalia > Chiroptera > Emballonuridae > Saccopteryx > Saccopteryx bilineata. Next base: position 9,491,045 of record NC_089494.1, read on the forward strand.
GAGACTGGTCTTTCTGCAGCCCTGGGGTTTGCTGTAATTATGAGCATTTTTATAGAACCCTTTTGCATTAGATGCCAACAAGGAAGATGTCACCCCGTCATAAGAGGGTCTGTTTTGGTCTACATTTGTAGACCACACAGCTCACATTCGGAAGCTATGAGGTACCGCTGTCTTTGTGTACGTGGGGCTCCCATCGTCCCCCTCAGGGTTAGAGGACAGTGCCAGTGTCGTTTATGACTGACTGAACCCAGCACGAACCACGTTGGAGAGCTGCGTCCAAATCACGAGGTGTGTCTAGACCTAGTGAGTCAATGCTGGAAGCATTCTGTGTAACAGGGAGAAAAAATACGCAGTTGACTAAGGTGTTGACCCATTATAAGCTGATTAATTATTGATGAAATGTGAATAAAAGTTCTGTGAGGTGTGTTGGTTTATCAGCCATACCTGTCTGATATCTAGCTATGCGTATCATGAGAAAATATGATTTCTTTACTATCACAAAGAGCTCTCTGCACTCCCATGGTCATTGCAGTGTTATTCATAATATCTATACCACAGAAACAACTTTTTTTTTTTTTTTTGTATTTTTCCGAGGTTAGAAGCTGGGAGGCAGTCAGACAGACTCCCGCATGCGCCTGACCAGGATCCACCTGGCATGCCTACCAGGAGGCGATGCTCTGCTTATCTGGAGTGTTGTTCCATTGCAGCTGGAGCCATTCTAGCGGCAGAGGCCATGGAGCCATCCTCAGCACCCGGACCAACTTTGCTCCAATGGAGCCTTGGCTGCAGGAGGGAAAGAGAGACAGAGAGAAAGGAGAGGGGGGAAGGGTGGAGAAACAGATAGGCACTTCTCCTCTGTGCCCTGACCAGGAATCGAACCCAGGACTTCCACACACTGGGCCAACGTTCTACAGCTGAGCCAACTGGCCAGGGCCCAACAGAAAGAACTTTAAGTGTCCACTGACAGATGAAAAGGTAAAGATGTGATCTGTACAGGGTGGGGCAAAAGTAGGTTTACAGTTGTGGGTACATGAAAGACAGTTTATGCTTGTCTTATTATTTACTGTATTATTTATTTGTATTATAACGGTAAGCCTACTTCTGCCAACGCCTGTATATGCACTGCTGTATTATTCCGCCATACAAAGAAGGAAATGCTGCCATTTGTGACAGCGTGGATGGGCCTTGCGGGCATGATGCCGTGAAATAAATCAGACAGATACTGTGCGATCTCACTTATAGGTAGAATCATAAAGAAAAAATGCATAGACACAGAACAGATTTATGGTTACCAGGAGCCGGCCGTGGAAGAAACGGGGAGATGTTGGTTAGAGGGTGCAAACTTTCCTTTATAAAATGAATGGGTTTGAGGGGTCGGATGTACTGCATGGTGACTAGTTAAGAATGTTACATTGTAAACTTGAAGGCTGCTATGAGAGTAGATGTTAAATGTTCTCAGGGCCACCACAATAACAAACTGGTAATGGTGTGAGGTGAAGGATGTGTTAACCAACCTCATCGTGGCGCATTTTTTGCAATATATGTGTTTATCAAGTCATGACACAGTACACTTATACATGGAAACTACATAAAGGTGTGTGTCCATCAGATACAGTAAAGCTGGAAAGATGAAAAGAGATGATTTCTGAAGTCAGTCATATGCATAAAACAAACACTGTTTTGTTCTTTTTCCATGATGTCCACTCCTCGCCCCAACAACCTAGCTAGTTAATGTGGCTGGTTATGTCTCATTTTGGCACAGGTGGGAGATGAAGGCTGTACAGTACTCATGAGATGGTTGTGGGCGAAGGTTCTGGAATAGGGTGTTCTGTTTTTATGGGGTTTTTTTATCCTATTTCTTTTCTGCTGAGAAATAGTACCTTCTCTGAGATAAGAAATTTCAATCAGGCCGACATTGTAGGGACTTTCTCTTTTCTAAATGGCTATGTGGATAATCTGTGACTAATCCACTCATGAGGCTCACGCGTGTGTAAGGCCACAGTCAAGGATCTTACCCACCGGGCTCATCGGGACTTGTTCCGCGGCCGTAGGGTTTTGGAGTCGGAAGGAAATGCTGATTCCGCCTTCCGGTATTGCCGAAGCTTAAGCAACGTCATCTTCGAGTCTCCCTCACATCACCTTGTGCGACCACAATGGGTGAACCGGGAATCATCCTCACTTGGCAAGGTTGTTCTGAAGACTAAATAAGATTGTAACAGGTGGCAGGTGCTCAATAAGCTAGGTATTCCTTTTCTCACTTTTACTTTTACTTAATTTTTACATCCCCTCCCTCAGGACTTTTTAAGAACACGTATCGTAAAATTTATACCGTTGTAACCATTTAAAAGCGCATCCGTGCCGGTGGCGCGTGTAGTGCATTCACAGAGTTGTGGAGTCATCGTGACTGTCTCATTCCAGAACATTTCATCGCCCTCAGAGGAAAGCTCATACCAATTAAGCTGTCACTTTCTATTCCCCAACACCCCCTCCCCCGCCCCCTCCGCTCCCCAACCGCGAATCTACTTTCTGTCTCTGTGAATTTGCCTTTTCCGGATACTTCATATAAAGGGACTCAGACAATATGTGGCCTTTGGTGTCTGGTTTCTTAGCATAATGTTTTCAAGGTTTGTAGCCACATGACTAATATATGATAGACACAGGAAGAATTAAATGAAGGAAAATAATTTTGAATGGAAGCTTTCGGAACGGTGGGCCTGAGTAGTATCATGTTTGTATCAAGACAGACATGTGAGCCACCCAAGGACAGGGAGAAAATAAAAGTGGGAAAGATGCCAGCCAATTTATTTCCTAATCAGCTTCTGTGGAAACTGCTTCTCTCCTCTTAGCCCCCTGCGTGCCCCCTCTCCTCCTTGTCTCCCCGTCCCCCCACCCCTTCACTCCCCCCTCCCTCTATCCCTTACTCTTTGTTTTTTCCTTCTTTGATTATTCCCTCTTTTGTTCTCTTTGTGTAAAGGCAGAACAGCAATTAGGTTAGGACTTTAAAATTTTATTTGTGGGAATTTATCCCAAGGACCTAGACAAAGTAATTTATTACATCAATCTTTGGGATCACATAGAGTCCAATCTAAGAAATTGGTTTTAAAAATATGGCCTGACCTCTGGTGGCACAGTGGATGAAGTGTTGACCTGGAATGCCGAGCTCACTCGCTGGTTCAAAACCCCAGGCTTGCCTGGTCATGGCACATACAGGAAGCAACTACTATGAGTTGACATATCCAGTTTCTCTCCCTTCTTTCTCTCTCTCCTTCTCTTTCATTTTTTTGCCCTCCTCTCTCTAAAAATCAATAAATAAAAATCTAAAAAGAAAATTATATTAAAAAAATAACAATATGGCCCTGGGTGGTAACTCAGTGGATAGAGTGTCAGCCCAGTTTATGGATGCCCTGGATTAGATTCCTGGTCAGGGCACACAGGAGAAGTGACCATCTGCTTCTCCTCTTCTTCCTCTCCCCCTTATCTTGCTCTCCCTCTCCTGCATCCAGTGGCTCAGTTGATTCAAGTGTGGCCCCACGTACTCAGGATAGCTCCATTGGAACACATCACCCTCAGGTGCTAAAAATAGCTCACTACTCGAGCATCGGCCCCAGATTGGGTTGCCAGGTGGATCCTGATCAGGGCTCATGTGGGAGTCTGTCAAATTATCTCCCCTCCTCTCACCTAAGGAAAGAACACTGTAGAGCCATAAAAAATTATGCTTAATTTTGTCTTTCAGGACAGATTATATATTTAGAGGTAAAAAGACTTTTTTATGAATTAGTACTGCTATATGGTTCTCAGGTTTTAGTAGTTCAACTATTATGTCTATGTGCACCTTTATGCAGAAAATTTAAGTTGGTATGTTTAAAATGATAGTCTTCTAATACTACTGGTAGCTTTAAGTTGTTTTTTTTTCTTTATGCTTTTTCTAGCTTCAAAGTTTTTAACAGTGCACATACAACAACCTTTGGAGTCAGGTAACAGGGATAATAAACATTGTTATTTGGAAGTATGCTCATGAATTAGATGAGTCTTTGGCCATGAAGTCAGAGGTCTGTTTTTAGTGTAAGGGAGGAACGCTCATTGGCTGAGGGCTCTCGAATGGGATGATTTGACCCAGGGGACATTTGACCATGTCTGGAGACATTTTTGGCTGTCCTAACTAGGGAGGTGCTATGACACCTAGGGGGTAGAGGCCAGGAATGCTTCGGCGTGTTCTAAAACGCACAGGACATTCCGTCCCCACCACCGACAAAGAATCATCCAGTCCGGATGTCAGTAGTGCCATGGCCGAGAAGAAGTCAGATCACTTGGGTCGTATCTGATGGGCAGAAAGAAGTAATTTACTTTCAAGTAGCATTACGATGGCCTAATCGTCTAAGGACTTGTGAACACAGGCTGTTTCTCTACTCGTATACCTGCTGTCGGCACATTGTTGTTGTTTTTAACCTGCACTGTTTATCTGAAAGGAAAGAAGCTGGGGCATCTATTTGAAGTTAATATGTTGCTGCTAATTTAGGTCACAGCATTCCATGGAAGAAATGAGTAAAGGTTGTTGCCACAGAGAGTGCTCAAGTCGTGCAGAATGACAAGACAGCCCTGACTGAGGGAATAGTGCCACCTACTGAACTGTGTTTGTGTTCTCGCTGGTTTCCAACACAGGCAGGTTTACGCCTGGAAATGCTCCTCTCAATTCTCGGTCTTGCGCATTGGCTTAAGCAGGTGCTGCCCGTACCTTAAACAGTATTTACTTATTATTGGATCAAGGTGTAATTAGAATCAGTGGTGAGCATTGCCTGCCACCCGGCTCCTGATGTAGCAGACGCTGCTGTACTTGAAGACCTCAGATTGATCCACAGAGATTGTATCTGGCAGTTAAAACAAATGTCTCTGGTTTGAATGCTACCAGGCAGTACCGTTTCACCAAGGTAACCAGAGAGATTAAACATGCATGCAATGCACCGTTTCCAAATGTCATCAGGTTTTTTAAAAAAAAAGAAATGAAAGTGCACACTAAGAAACTGTCAACATTTCATCCTTTTAAAAATTTTTACCAGAATTTCAGATCTGATTTTTACTCTCTATATATTTTAACTGTCCATTTAAAATGCTCTCGTTTTTGCAAAAGTATTTTAAAATTTTTCTACAGTGCAGTGCATACATTTTAATATGTCTATTTGATTGGGATTAAATTGTTTGTCTCATAAAATTATATGCCTCGGTGTAATATGTTAATTCTTGCTCCTAATCAAACATTTAATTACATAAAGAACGTGGGTTAATTTGTAGCCTGAATCTAGAAGCTCATTCATACAAAATTCAAAATGGTACGTATTGGAGAGAAACGACACATTTCTAGCAGTTTGCTTCAAATTTTTAGCCACACATGCCAGCAATAAACAGGAGGATTTGTGACAGTTTTCAAGGCCAGAAAAGTATACAGTGATAATGATGGCAAAAACTGGATTTTCCAGGTTTGTTTATTTATACTGATTTGCTAGTTTGAAAGCCAGTTTTATAACATTGACTATTCATTTGATTTCTCTGGAGCAGCAACTGCCTGTAACATGAGCCCGGAGGAGCGAGAGTGTGAAGAAGGTCCCTCTTCCCGAGGTCATCGTATTTGGAAGGATCAGGGGTTGTGGTCCTCAGACGTGGCTTTGAGAAAATGGGCAAGGGCCATATTCATCTGCTAATTGTTTATTGTCTGTGATAAGTGTCTCTGTCCCTCCTTCCTGGTAGCCAGTTTTAAGCCTTCTTTCTCCCATAAGTGAGCAGTCTGTGCACCTTTAAAAGGAGATGATCCTACCAAGTGCCATTACGTACATGAAAAACAGGAAGCCATCCGGACTTCCAGGAAACGCAGAAGGGAATATCCAAGGACTGAATACAAGAACAATGCAGTTGTTTTCAAAGACAGCTCCGTAACCATCGAGAGAGGGTTTACTCCCGGCCCCAAGGATGATATTACTAGATCATAGCTAACCTTCCCCCCTCCCCACTCTCATCGAAGTAGTTTGACAGTGATTAATCACTAAGGTAGATAAATACTTAGTACATCTTTTAACCTAGGCTGAGTCTTGTTGCCTCTTTCAGAAAACATTGAGCCCCTTTAACAACGGAATTTTGCTTAATTGACCTTTGTGGTTTATTTAGAACAAAGTTGACTCCTGAGACCTTGGCCTTTAATTGCAAAACAGGATTAATTAGTGAAATGGCTAGCACGAGTAATTTTCTGGTGCTTCTTTTTGGGAGAATGGACATTTTGCCTGACCTGCAGTCTCAGAGGAAATAAATCACTCCTCAAGTCTGCCTGTCATGGTCATTTTTGTGTGTAAAAAGAATTTTTTTTCACATCCCCCCCCTTTTTTTTTGGCATAGAACCATTGAATACTTATTTAAATTTTATTTATGCCCACGCGTTAGTTATAGGTTGAATTGTGTCCATCCCAAAGACTAGTATGTTGACATCCTCACCTCCAGCACCCCAGAATGTGACCCGATTTGAAATAGGGTGGTGATAATAATTAGTTAAGTGACAGTGAGGTTATGTTGGTATAAAGAGAGGCTCCAATCAAATATGACTGGCCTCCCTCTGAAACGGGGCAAGGCGGGCACAGACCCAGGAAGAGGGCCTGGCAACTATTGGAGCTACGCCACCACAAGCCCGGGCAATTCCAGCAGCTAGGAGAAATACCTGGACCGGATCCTGCCCTACCCTCGCCTTGGGGACACCTTGATGAGCCCCCCACCCCAAGATAAGGAGCTTGGAGCCCAAATACAAAGGGGCAAAGTGACACCTATGTGATGTTAACAGCGAGAAGAAAAACCAGTTGAGGAGATGATCTTCTGGCCTCCTCAACCATGTGGGACCATAGCTTCTGGTGAGTTTAAGCTGCTCAGTTTGTGGTATTCCACACAGCAGCCCCAGGAAACAAATGCATCAGACATTACAGATGTTGCCGTTTCTAGTGAAGTCCCACTAACATTTATGAGAAGGGACTTTGTGCCAGGAGCTGAGCGAGGTGCCAGTGACACACAGTGAGTTATGCCTTCCAGGAACCCGGTCTCGCGGGAGAGGAGGGCAGCTGCCGACGGCGGGGTTTGAAGTGCCTCTCAGTTCAGAGTCGCCGACTTTAAAGAGAGACGTGGAATGACCTAAGAAGGCTGCTAGTTCTCTAATTAACTTAACCACGTTCTCCGGCGACTGTCCAGATCACCGCTGTCCTCATGTGCACTCGACACATGGCTCTCTACTACCTCTCAGGCGTTCTTTCCTAAAGGATGACGGTTTTAAGGACTTTTATATTCTCGTCTTTAAAGAAAGAAAACAGGAATTTTCCAAATGGGTCAAGTTTTTTCTTCTCGCTGTTAACATCACATAGGTGTCACTTTGCCCCTTTGTATTTGGGCTCCAAGCTCCTTATCTTGGGGTGGGGGGCTCATTGCTGGGGCTTGCACACTTAGTATTGAAAGCCCTGCCCATGTGGGACACCAGGGCACAGGGTGTTTGCAGAATGCCAGATGGGTGGGGGACTCTAAAGCTATGGAGACAAGTCTTTTTTCCTGCCCCTCATGACACTGTTGTTCGGATTGTCATTCATAGTCTCGTTGTAACTAAAGTTCGAGTATATTATGTTTCACAACTTTTAACACCCGTTGGTAAAAATGAGCAGACATTTATTTTGGCGACAGACAAAGGCGTGCCCCTGACTACGGACTTAAGAACAAAGTGTCCTTGAGAAATACTTCCTCCTTGTTGTGACCCCTTCAGTTTGTGGGTGGAGCCAGCCATTGCTCTTCTGCTGTAATTTGTGTGAACCCTGTTGGTGGAAGGTTGCCATGGTGACTTGAGCCCCCTGGGCAGCAGGACAGATTTTCATTGTAATTAGTGTGAAGGCCACAGCCCAGCAGTGGGTGCCATGGCCACCTCCCTTATTAACTCATGCTGTCACTGAGCGGAGTGACCAGAGAAAGAGAAACCTTCCCTTTCATTCTCTTTCCTCTGCCGTATTCTTGGGGAAGAGACCATGGCCAAGTTGGAGGATAAAGACAAGTCTCATTGTTGTTACAAATGTGCTTCTTAGTAATACTGTTTGCATAAGCTACTACTCCCAGATAGTAATGAATAAATACTGTCTAGCTAGCTGGGATTTAGTACACTTAAGCACAGCTTAATATGTCACCCAGTGGAGGAGAACTTCAGGGCAATGGAAAAGGATGATCATACCTATTACCATAGTGACATTTGGGTTTTGATGTATATCAGTGCCTGTGATTGCCAGTATGGAATTTGCAATAATTTAACTTCCTGTGGAGACATTGTGGCTTGGTGTGGATATAACACACACATGGTGGGCTTGGGGGTCGGGGATTTGGGTTCAACTCCCGGCTCTGTGCTTACCTAGCTTTGCATTCCTGGGTATATCACTCCCCTTTTCGAGCCTCAGTTTGTTCATCTTTTTACAGATATGATATAAATACCTATTTACAGTGTATCTGTAGGCATTAAAGAGAATGTGTGTAACTGATCTGGGGTAAAATAATAGACATTCAATGCATGTGGTTACTATGATTATTATTGTTAGTATTATTATTTTACAAACTAATAGAAATGAACAAAAGCTCGTAGTTTGTACTGCAGGTTAGTGTTATATTCATTAAATAGCTTGGGTTTTCCAAGTATTATTATTGTGGAATAAGTCCACTATATTCAAATAAAAGGATTCTTTGGCTTTGAATGGTTTTTTCCTTATAAAAGATTCTCCTTTAGCAATGGAAGTAATAAACAAGTCCCTTTGCACATTTCAACCTGGTGCACTTGGAATTTTGTACAGTTAGTTGCACCAACATCAGAGAGCCTCCCCCAGTTGCTGGAATATCACAGTTAGATAAAGGGAGAAAACACAAGTGTTGCTTTTTAGACCAAGATTTTAAAATACTTTTCTATCTGAGGTTTCAGAGAGAATTTAAAGGGAATGCATTTTCTTGAACTGGGTGATGCTTGGATTGAGGGCCCCGTGATGAGGTTGCAAATGTCACATCTGTTTACGGCCTCCTTGGGAACTCCTTTGGCTGTTGATAATACGCGAAGCCTGGGGGACTCTGGTGTAAAAGAACCAGTCCATTTGCCTTCTGTTAGATGCTTCTAAGTGCTTTCCCCCCTGATGGAATGTGTGACACTGATGTCTAGGGTGAATGGGAGACACAGCCAGGGCCCCCGACAGCCTTCACCATAGCACAAGGACTTGCAGCCTTTCTAATGGCACCAGCACCTCAAAGGAAGCCGGTGTCCTCAGGGTGGGGTGAGCTGCACCGAGGTCGGACAGAGGGAAGTTGGAGGGCAGATGCAGGGCGCTGTTTTCCCCAGACTGTCCAAGCGCTAGAGACAGACAGACAGACAGGCAGGCCTTGTCTCTAGCACAGAGGAGTTTTTCAGCCACACCGTCGATTGTGTTAATTCATTATACTTTTTCATAATCTAGAACAATGGTTCTCAATAAGGAGGAATACAGTTTGGTCCCTCAGGGGACATTTGACAATGTCTGGAAACGTGTTTGGTCTTTATGACTGGGGAAGTGCTAATGATGTCCGGTGGGTAGAGACCCGAGATGTTCAACATCCTTTGATACACGGGACAGCCCTCTAACAAAGAACTAGGCAACCCAAAGTGTCACCCTGGACACGTGGTCTACCAAAAGCACACGTTCAGACTGACTGGTACATGTCCTACTTCTCCTACTCCTGCTCAGAATGTCATCTTCCAGTGGCTTTTTTTTTTTCTTTTTCTTTTTGCATTTTAGACACTGTTGGGCAGATAAAATATATTATGCTCACTTTGTTAAAAATGACGTTGCCCACATGGAAGCCATCTCCCAAGTGATGATATTAGTTGCCCTTATGCTTGGAATGGGCGTAATTATATTAATGTGTGTTGGGGGCGGGCTTTGGGCAGGCAGGATCCTTGTAGCCTGGGGCTTGGTTTTAGGACTAAGCCTTTCCCACCCTTTTTGATGTGGGGTGGTGCACTTTTATGAGGAATCCCATTATGCCTCAGATAAGTGACTTTGTATCAGAGACTTCCTTGTTTGTATATTGGATTAAAGGTTTTGATTTCTATACTATAAAATGGGGGCAGAATGGGAACTTGCTCTCTCTCAGTTCCTGAGATTAGCATTAGAGAGGAGAGCAGAGAAAGGCCATGTGGAGGAGACCAGAAGCAGCCAAGATGGTGGAGTGCTGAGTGAGAAGCCAGTTTGTGCAGAGTTTGTGCAGGGAGAAGGAAGGAGATGGGGAACAGAGGTGAATAAGTCTGGTGAGCTAGAAACCTTTGATTCTAGGAAACTCGGATACGTCAGTAGCTTTGTGAGCACTGAATGAGGGGGTTTTGGAGCCCAGTGTGTGTTTTTACTTGCCCGCTGGGTGCAAGCTAGGATTAAAGATGATGGCCCACCAGTTTTTGGCTCCGTTGTGTCATTACTGTCCGTCCGAATCCAATGCGAATCTGCATGGGCCAGGTGGCTGTGATGGTGGCCGTGGATACTGGCTTTACAGACACCTTGACTCAAAGAAAAAGGTTGTCCTAGGTAGCTTAGGCTGCTATAACAAGATATCATAAATCAAGAGGTGGCTTATCCACAATAGAAATTCATTTCTTGTGGTTCTGGAGGCTGAGGAACTCAAGATCAAGGTACTGGTCAGTTTGGTGTCTGATGAGAACCCTTTTTCTGGCTGTACCAGGCTGCCTTCTCGCTGTGGAGGAAAGAGTTGACCCACTCTCTAGCTTCTTTTTATAAGGCACTAATCCCATTCATGAGGGCCCCATCCTCATGACCTAATTACTTCCTAAAGGCCCCTACCCCAGATGGGGAATTTCAATATATGAATTTTAGGGGACACAAACATTCAGTCAATAACAGGGGTGTCCTAGTTGGTGACTGATAAATCCTAGCCTCCGATAGAAATGAACTGGCCACCTTGCTCACTCAGAAGTCTTTTAAAATTCAAGTCAGTTTTGAGTCTAGTCAGTTTTGGACCCTTAAAAAAAAGTAGAAATAGTAAATAAAGAAAAAGAAGTAATAATCATAAGAAGTAGGTCCGATTTTTATGCTCATATTGTAGAACAGGAAACAGACAGATTAGGTGGTAGCACAGGAGACCAGTGGACTCACCAAATCTTGTCTCCTTCCCTCCTGGACGCACAGCTGGATTCCATTGCCCAGTGTCCTTGGCAGGTAGGCGTCCCATAGGACTGAGTCCTGACCCCTGAGATGTGGGCAGAAGTGATACATTCTGTGTCCAAGCCTGGCCAAATGATCTTCTCCTCCTGCCATCCAAATGGAGAATTTCCAAGTTCCAAAACCTTGGGAGAGCTGTAGCCCAGGGAACCATGGTGTTTGACCCGCTTCTTGGGGGACCACTGTCTGAACCAAGTAATTTAGCCTTGGAGACTTGCATGAACAACAAACAAACCATTATTCTCTTAAGCCACTAAAGTGTTGGGTATTAGTTATAAAAGTTATTAACCTGCTCCGCCTCATAATACAATAAAGTAGACTAGGGCAGACCAGAAGGGACACTTGGCTTGTGGCCATTGGTCTGGGGCCATGTGGAGAAGTTCACCTCAACCAATTGTGCAAAGGTACAAAATTCAGGACGCTTCTCTACCATTTGGTGTTCAGATTTGTACACGCTCTTCTTTGAAGCATGTTTTCAAGTCAAAGCATCCATTAGAATCCCTTTCTCGGCATTTTTACATGAGAGCTTATTTGCACGGCAAGCAGTCGTTTTAGTTCAAGTTCCTAAACCTAGCATGAAGATAAGTAAATTAACAGACCATCCCTTCAGTGCTAAATGTTGCATGTGAGTCTGGGATTTTACCGAGAGATATGGAACGCAGAATTTTTTCTGCCAGACCAATTCCCAGTTGGTTGGGCATCTCAGGAGCCAAAGCTTATTTACTCTCCAACTTGTAATTGAAACTTGTGAAATTGCGTCCAGACCCGTCTTTTTCATGGAACATGATGGGAAAAGCTCAGTGCTGAGGCTCCAAATGTGTTTCTCTTTTATTTCTCCCTCTCTCCAAAATCCTACTTCCTTTGGAGAGAATCATCGTCCTGATTTCATGGAAACTTTGGGTAGGAGCATCTTTTAATGAAATCTTCTTGTTTTTCTGTAATTTTTTTTTGTTGTTGTTGCTGTTTTTTGTTTTTGAGAAATGTACTGTTGCCTCTGGCAGGTGGTGTGGCTTTCAAACTTGTGAGGTAGTCACATTTGTAAATCTTTGCAGGATAGCTGTAAGGAGAATTTAGGCTTTTGTAACTATGCAGGAAATTGACCTGGTAAACACATTACAGGTAGATTATCCTCTATTGCTCCCTAAATAGCACCTGAAGAATGTGCCATCTGTGGCCATTTCAGGACCTAGCGGGAGCTTTGTTGCCAAGAAACAGAAAGTTTAAATTTTGCTCAGTGTGCTCAATAGACTTTGATGGAGAGAGGCTTCAGTGGTATACCAGCTGCCTGCATGAAGACCCACTTCCCACAGGCATAGAGAATGCACACGGGAACTGTGCATGGAGTGTACACATCAATTATGGGAAAATTTTCAGCAAAATTGTCTGGTTTCATGGTTTATTTTATTCTCATGCATATGAGGCTTCATGATATGTTTTTAGGGCATAGGGGATGAAGGAAAGGGGGAGCCACTTGGATACTTCTGTGTAGTAGAATCTGAATGCCAGGCAGTTTTTCTTGTTATTGTTGTTGGTGATGTTTTCTTCATGTTTCAGATGGCAAATTCTGCAACACTTTCAGATCAAGTTTGATTTGGCTTGTCAGTTGCCTCAATGATTAACAGAACATTTAAGCGTTTGAAGAGGAACTGGACCAAGAAATGAAAGCAGCTCTTTTTGCTGCCTGTGTTAGTCTGGATGGAATGTTATGCTGCAGTAACAAACATTCCCCAGGTGTCGGTAATCAAAAGCAATGCAGGTTTCTTTCTTACTTACTTTATATACCCACCAGTGGAGGGCACCGATGCATATGCTCTTTATTCTGAGACCCAGGCTGAGGGAGGCTCCTTTACGTGGAATTTCACGTGGCACAGTAATGGGGAACAGAGCATGGGGAGCCTCAAGCACATGGGTTTCTTAGTACTTCAGCAAAAAGGAGGCATGCATCCTTTTGCTTAATTTTATTGGCCAGAGCAAGACTTATAGCCAAATCTAACGTCAAAAAGAGAGAAGTGTGATTGTCCTGAATACCAACACAGAAACTAGGTATCAGTAAACAGTAATATTTGCTTCATGTCCCACCTCAACAGATACTCACATATAATATATATAGACATTTAACCCGAAGCCCAATTATGAAATTGGCCCCTAAGAGAAAATGAAGAAGTCTCATTAAAGGTAGCTCAGAATAGGAGGCATACCAAAAATTTTACATTCTTCTCCTGGATTAAGGATTCTCCACTCGCCAGGTGGGGGAAAGGCATTTTGTCTTCAGGGCCAGCCCTCCACACTCTACTCAGCGATGGAGCAGCCCAGCATAATCTCTGAGCTGGGAATATTTAGTTTGGGTATCTCATTTAAAATCATAAATTAAATACGGCTCAGACTAAATTTTGACTTTTCTTTTAATTTTCCTTTTAAAGAGCAGGTCAAATCTCAGTGAGAAATATATCCACAGATGTGAGACGTTCTCACTGAATCTAATTTTCAAGGTCTGCTGAACAGACGAAAGGCAAATACGAATCGTGAGAAAAGGACTTGGAACACGTGAACGTAGAGAGTTAGAGGTGATGCTCTGAGAAGTTCCTGCCACTGACGGAATCCCAGTTCTTTCTTGTTTGTAACTATGTAGAGCTGTAAGTTTATCTCATAATTTTTAATTCGTTCTTTTTGTAATGATTCTTTTTTATTTTTAATTTTTTTTTACCCCAAATAAACAAATTGCCTGTTGCCCAGGGGAAATCAAAAGGAACACCACCACAGATGATGATGAGGGAGATTAATTAGTTAATATGTATATAATGCAGCTAGCAACAACAGCAAAAGTTCAAACTCCTAATTAGGTCAAAAGGAAAATAATAAAATTAACTTAGCATGATGACTGAAGAGCCAATATTTCAATTTTACTTTGTCTTTGCTCCAGGTTTTAATTTATCGAACTCATCCAGAGGAAGTGTCTCATGCTAACATCAAGTCTGGCTGTGTTAGTAATGTATAGCAGGGCCTGACAGAAATCCAGCCTGCCAAGGTAGCGTTCCCGAAGGCAAGTTCACCACCAGGTGTTGGTCTACTTTGTGCAAACCACATAACTGATAAGGGCTTTGTGTTCAGGATATATAAAGAGTCCTTACCACTCAATAATAAAGAAGACAAATGCCCAACTTAAAACATAGATAGGCAAATAATCTAAATAGACATTTCTCCCAAGAAAATTTACAAATGATCAGTGCCCATGAAAAGCTGCTCAAAGTCAGCTCTAGGGACATGCAAATCAAAACTATCATAAGATGCCACTTTACACTGACTAGGATGGCTAAAACCAAAAAGACAGATAACAAGTATTGGTGGAAATTTGGAGAAAGTGCTGAGCCCCTGCTGGTGGGAATGTGGAAGGCTCAGTCACTTTGGGAAACATTCTGGCAGCTCCTGAGACTAACCAGTGTAACTGAGAAGAAATCTGGTGTATCTCAGGGGCAAGGATCTTGAACAGAAGAATTTCGTTAAACTAGAGTTATCACACCACTGAACAGTTCTACTCCAGCAACATGTATAGAAGAGAAAGAATTCCAAAAGAAATGAAAAATTCCCCTCAAAAACTCAGACATGGATGTTCATAGTAGCATTACGTATTCACGATAGCAAAAAAGAAAAAAAAAAGCCAACAACTCAACTACCCATCAACTGACGCAGAGACGAGCAAAATGTGGTATAAGCCATAACCTGGAAAATTACCTGGCAGTGGAGAAAGGAAGCTCTGATGATACATGCTACAACCTGCATGAACTTTGAAAACATCGTGCTGAGAGAGAGAGCCAGTCATCAAGACCATATCTTGTGTGATTCCATTCATATGAAAATGTTTTGAATGGGCAAGTCTGTAGAGACAGATAGTAGATCAGTGTCTGCCAGAGGCTGGGTAGGGGTGGCTGGTAGTGGAAGTGACTGCTAACGGCCTGCTGTTTCTTTCTGAAGTCATGGAATTATATTATGATGGAATTACATTCTAAATACAACCAGGGTGTCAATGAGAAATCTTGAACTTCTGAGACTCAGAAATCACTGGGTTGGTGGTGCCCTTCAGAGATTTGGGAGTGTAAGGAGAAGGCTCTGTGCTCCTACTTCTTCCCCAGTAGTTCAAGGTCATTGCCCTGTCTTGTATATACTGTTCTTTTACCATCTCAACCCTGCCTCCACGTGACCTCTCGCTATTATTTTTGCTAAACCAAAGGAGAAATGATACCATTGCCTTAAGAAGCAAGGGTGGCATCCATCAGTGATGGCTTTAGGTAAGGAATAGATAACACAAGGTTAAGCATTTCACCCACTGACCACAACTATTTTAGGGAGCTATTTTAAGGTACTAAATCCTTCAGTCATTATCTTGATAAAATTATAACATTGCTACTGTAAAGATAGATAGTACAATACCAAGTCTTCAGACTTCAGTGAGGATCTTAGCTTTGTCACATACTAACAATATAATTTTAGACAAATTAATTGATTTCTCAAAGCCCCTCTTGATTGTGAAGTGGAAAAATATATCACTTACTTTACAAGGTAGTAAGGATTAAATGATGTAGGTAAAAGTGCTTTGTTATAAAGAGTCTGCAGATAAATGCAAATGGCATCACCATGACCGCACCACATATTTTTATGATGGTTTTACTTCTTTAGAAGATGACTGCATGAATTCTGCAAGCTTCTGAGGACATTTCTCACCAGCTGAAGCTCTGAAAATGCTATTTCCTTTGGAGTGAAAAGGCAGTTCAGGTAAAGAAAATGAATTATGTGTAATAAGTTAGAAAGCAACTTGAGAAATAGTCTGCTCCAAGTGAATTTTTTCTTTTTGAGCAGATAAGTATAGTTTCATGAAATTGACTAAATTCTTTTGTTCAAGATTCTTGCCCCGAAATACACTAGATTTCTTTTCACAGTTACACTGGTTAAGATCCTAATATTTTACTGACTTAGAAAGACAGCATTTCCTAGGCAGAGATCCCACCTTTCTCAGTAGGATTAATGTATTTTGCCTTCTAGATGTATTTTACTTAAAATCCTTTAATGTATACTACTTTCCCCCAAACAAGCAACATGTTAACATGGTGTGAATAGGCCAGCAAACACATATGTGGCTTTTGACTCACTTCTCATTTGTACAGAATGACTGGTGGTCTCTCTCCCCTACTCCTTGCCTCTACAAAGCACTGTCATATTAGCGTCTCAAAATAGGGGATCCATTGGATTGTCTTCCCCCTTCATAGAAGAAATATTGGGATGTAGAGCTATTAACTGACTTGCCGTTCGTTTCAGAGCTGGTTAGTGACAGAGCTAGGATTTTTTCTTTCCTGTTATAGTAATGACATCCTCTCATCCTTCTTCTGACAAACAGGCATGTGACTAAGTAGAAACAACACATCCTTTAAGTCTGGAGAAATACAGACTTAATATTGTAGTACTCCTCTAAAATGATGTTTTTTATTGTCACCATTCCTGAATGGAGAGACCCCCCCCCCACTTTCCTTTTCCTTTTGCTAATCTGTGTCTGTATCGGAGAATGAAAAGGATGGTTTGATTGCAGAAGAAAACAGAAAAGGAAATTGAACAGATCTCATTCTCCTCCCATGGGTTCAGCCATTCATCGATTTATTCATCCAGCCATTTTTGAGTGCTTACTATTTTCTAAGCTTGGTTTGAGTCACTGAAGATGCAGGGGTAGAGAAAATAGGAACTGTTTCCTGCCTCATGGAACTGCCAATCTGCTGAGCGAGGCAGAGAGCCGATGTATCAGTAACCACTCAGTGTCCATGATTGCAGTGAGGGGAAATGCTTGACAGACAAGGACAGGATACCATGAGCCCTCTAATAGGGCATCTCAACAGAACATGGGGGTTCTAGGAAGTTTCCTGAAGGAGTGCCCTCTACCTAGGACTAGAAATCTTGGAGTAGAAGTGTGTACCTGGTGGTGGGGACTTGGGGGAAGCGGTGGCAGGAGAAGTCCAGGTGAACTCCAGTGTGCGAAAAGGTCCTCAGGTCCCAAGAATCTTGGCGTATTTGAAACACAGAGAGGTTTGCTGTGAGAGAGCAAGTGGAAGGAAACTGTGGGTTTAAGCAGGAGAGAGCCACAGACGATCCTTGGTCTTGGTCTTGGAAGAGCCATAGTGGTGACGTAGAAGATTTTGACCTCTGTTGTAGAACAATGGGAAGTTATTACAAAGCTCTGACTAGTGGGAATGTCAGCACTTCGGCTGCAGAGGAAGGAAGGATGGAGACCTAGTAGGAGATCTACGCAGTAATCCAGGCAAGCAATGGCGTTGGCTTTGCTGGGGAGGTGGCACCAGAGAGAGGCATGATGGATCTCACCATATTGAAAGGCAGACTTAATTTGCAGGTGAGGCCTGAGACAGAGGAAGATTCGAATGGTAAGTCCCTGGATTGGTACATGGGAGAGAGGAGATATAATGTCATGATTCCATTTATAGGCAAGGGGATGCTTAGAAGAAGAACATGTTTTTTTTGGGGGGGGTGGGCAGGGGATTAATACATGACATACTAAGTTTAATATGTGGGCTATTGAAATAGAGGTGCCAATCTTGGTTGCATTGATCCAGGGTCCAGAATAGAGAAATGGGCTGCAATGATCTGAGCTGTCCACTTATAGATGCTGTATAAACCTGTGTGGGAGGAGGAGGTCATCAAAGATAAGAGGCAGCTGAGAAGAGAAAGGGCCCAGGGAACAACTGCTCAGTCTGTAAGATACGCATTATGGGAGGTCCTCTCTGGCAATGTTCAGGAGGGGGCAACACGGTTGAAGGCAAGATTTAGAGCTCAGAAGGAGAGCCTCACAGGGGAAACTGAGAGCAGGCAGCCAAGGTAGTCGGTGAAAAAGCAGGGCAGTGTGATACTGTGGGAGACAGAGGAAGGTGTGTGTGGGAGCTGTGGAGGCCAGGGGAGGACGTGGCACCATGAGGAGAGTGGAGAACTCAACTCAGACAGGGTTAAACGCTCACACCTCACGTCTCAGGACTTGATTTCTCCCACCAACTCAGTGGCTCATTCCGAAGCAATGCCGAATTTCCCATGCTGAACATTTCTAATGATTAAAATGATTTATTATTTTTCTGAATTTAGAATGAAACAGATGAAGCAATTAAAAAAAAAAAAAAAGATCTAATTGACGCACCTTTGCTTTGGGGGCCAGCAGAAAATCCAGGAAGTAAAGACTGTTTCTGAATGGTTAAGTTGAAGCCCTTGACAAAATAAAATCTTAGAAATAGCCATTTCAGCATCACTAGCTAATGTGGGCACGTGTAGTGCGTCATCATTATAAACTGACATTCCCCTGGTTTTCTGATAGGTTTTTGCAGTTCTAGTTCTGACTGAATAGGGCCGAGTCCAAAGAACAAGCAGGTGGAAGATTTGCAACTGCAGATTAGGAACAGTATTACTTGAAGGGTTCGTACCGTGTGTTTTCTCTCTTTTAATTCTTCTCTGAAATGTGCCATTTACAATACATTTTTAAAAAATGATCAGATTTCAGGTGGGTTTATAAGGATTTCCTTGACATCCTCAGTGCTAGACAGCTGACTAAAGAGGGTCGCTGCTTCTTTTAGTTGGTGACTTGAGTTCTTCATGTAAAACCGCAGCGTGAAACAAGAAACTGGATTCTCCCCTGGATATAAATTCCGGGTAGTCTGTTATTCTTTCAAAAAATTAAGGTGGCTGCAAATCTGAACTGATGCTTGTAAATCTCTCAGTAACACAAAAACTAATAAGAACGGACATAACCACGTTTTAACTTTCAAGTTAAATTTAAGCTATCATTGACCAAGACTTGGTTTTTACCGATCCAGCAAAACTCTATGGGAAATGTACCATGTAGGTTTCTAGAGCTTTCGTAAAACACAGATGCTGGTTGGTATTCAGGGAGCTCGTGGACGAACAGGGCAAGACAGGGATACACAAGTGGTTATCAAGGAGGTAATTTCTGTGACAAAGAGGTGGCTGTGGAATTTGAGGCGGAATGTAGAATGGTAAAGAGAAGGATTCACAGAGAGCATAACAACATGAGCCCTGTCACACTGAATAGGCAACATGAACTGCCAAGACCCAGAGGAAGAATTCACCGGGCAGGTTTAGCAGGAAGGCGCACCTAGTGGATTGGAGGTAAATGGCAAGTTAGCACCCAGATTGTGAAGGACCCAGCAAGCCAAGAGAAGAATAGCAAGCAGTTGCTTGATAGGTAGTTTATGCACTATGGGAACGATTGTTCCTGCCCTGAGGCCGAGTCAGTCAATGGGGATGAGGGGTTTCTTGCACAGCAGTGGCATCTGTGAGCTGACTTTAGAGTTCCATTGCTTCCCTCCAGCTGGTAGGGTTTCTGGGACAGAACGGCTGGCTCCCTCTTCTTAAACGCATGTTAGTGACACGTTCCCCCTTCTATTTGGGAGAGGTGTTTCTGGATGTGAAGTGCGTTCATCAAGCTGAGCGTGTCGCTAGGAAGGTTTAGTAGTTTTAGTTGTGAAGCCTAACATTAATGAATTAAAAAGCAACAACCAGAAGCATTTTCTCCTTGACAGGGAAACTAGGAAAATGTCTTGGTTGGTGACTGGAAGCTTTCCTTGTTCTTTCCTACCTGTCTGGAGTGAGATTTGTTTGGCTGTGTTTGCAAAATATGCATGTGGGCTCGTGTGGCCTGGGAGCTTTGGACAAGCAGCCTGGTTTTAGCATTGGAATAATGGAAGGGAAACTCTAGACGTGTCTAGTGGACATTTTTGAATTAGTTATGGCGTGCCATCGAATAGTTGGAGCAACGTGCAGTTTACTGGAACAGCTCTAACGAGTTTAGGACATTTGGACACTAATCTTTTCCCTCAATCACAGCGATTCAGACATGCTATTCATCTCGGAAGACTTTGGCCGGCTTTTCTTTTTTCATACTAAGCTCACTAGAGTTTTGTCTCTGACAATTTGAGACAATTTTTTTTTTTTTTGGAAGATCATTTTGAAGATATTTCAAATTACTCTCATTCTTATTTTGATCTCATTTACTTGATCGTCTAATCGGGACTGCAGGCTCACTGCTGCCCTTGGCAGGCTGCTTTAAATCTATTTCACTCCTCAATCAATATATTCTTTATTAAAAGGCTTAAAAGGATTTAAAGTAAGCCCATTAAACATTTTAAGCCTTGGTCTCATTTTGGAATATTGTTTCTGATGTTTCATTGGCATAGAGTATCCTATCTGTGTAGAAAATAAAAGATAAGAATAAGAATGAGAATTCCTTTTCCATTACTTAAATAAGCGTGGACGCAGGGAGTCAGACACGGCCACGTTTGGGTTCTGTATCTTTCCTTCATCCATCTTTGTTTTTTAAAAGGTGGATTTCAAATAAATATACACCACCTTGAATTGAAGATTTCTGGGTCAGAAAACATCACTCTATCACCATACCTTATGATTTGATTTCTGAGACGATACAATTTCAGTCTAATCCAATGTCAGTTTTGTAACGAAGATTCATGGGCGATGCCTCAGCACTTTTATTAGAACCCCATCAGTGCCAACATCTGGATGAGGTGGGTCTGCCCCCACTGCTGGCACCTGCTGCTCTGCCACCTTCCCTCACTGTCTCGGGTTTCCTCCCGACTGTCCAGGCGAGGGGCGGGGGACCTGGACAGGGAGGAGTGCGGAGGGGGTGCAGAGAGGGAGAGGAGGTTCCATTGCCTTGACCTGCCATCATCACTGTCAGACTGATGTTGCTTCTTCACCCCTGAAAGGACTACACCATTCCTAAAACATGACTTAAGATTTCTTTTTAATTCCCAGGGCAAGTGACCAAGATAGCATAGTTATGAAACTTTTTGAGAAAGTTGTTCAACTTTCAGAGAAATGATCAATTCCATTATTATATTGTACTTCTCTATATAGTGTTGTTAATAATAATAATATTATATAACCAATTTAATTTAGAGATTTAGGGTTCCTTAGTTATCCCATTATAGTTAATGATTTTTATTTTCTCTGTTGTCATCTCTGACACATAAATTAAAAAATAAAAAGGTTTTGCAGCTTTTTGGGTTCAGGTCTGTGAACTCAAATGTCCCAATCTGTCTTGGTCCATAAGAATGTCCTCCTAGCTGCTACACCCTGGGAACTGCTCCTTGCCTCTGCCCCCCATCTTCTCAGAGAACCTCTCCTGCCTCCCCCTCCCTCACTCAGTCTTTCATCCTCCCTGTACAGAGCCTCCCTGCTAGATGGGACTCTTCCTTGTTGTCACCTCCCCCACATTCGGTTCCTGCTGGCTCACCTTCCCAGTATGCTCACACTCAATGCTGGCTCCAGGATGTCCTGCCCAGCTGAGTCTGCACCCGTCCTCATGGCCAGAAAGGTGATGGGACATCCCTGGTATATGCTGTGGGACAAGAACAATGGTACAGCCCACATAAAACCAAAGGGTCTTGTTTCCAGTTACCAAACATTTAAAATCAACCCAAGAGCATTGCTGTGTCCTAAAGGTGCTCGTGTCTGAGGTTGTCTTGCAGGGTAAGAATCCAGGTGTCTTCCCAGCAGATGAGCTGGACACACCCCAGCAGATCGTCCCAGGCAACAGAAGACAGCGGAGCGCCCCTCCAGTTATAGGGCAACTAAATGGAGCCCTCGTTAGTAAGTTCTGTAGGGTGACGTGGAGAACACCAAGCTGCTTGGTTATTTAAAGAAAAAATATTTGGTGTGTGACAGAAGACACCTGTGATGACAGAATCTGTTTACACCAATGTCTGCAGCCTTGACGGGCAACCAGATATAGCAGCACATCAGTTGGGCTTGCTTTTCTCGTTCCTTAACCCATCTAGGACGCCAAGTCTTGCCAAGGCGTGGTAGATTTCTGCGTCCTCTGAGAGCCTGTGTTCCAATTGCAAAGTCTGGTTGTGTCAGATAATCAACAGAAACAGATCATACTTCAGTTCTCATTTCATGAGCACGCTTGCACTGGTCCATCCTCAGTCGCTCACCCATCATGGTGCCTTTGGGGGGGCGATATGGATGGAGGTCCATCGTTTCTGGCCCGCTGCCTTCTGTGATGGGGGAGCAGCACTCGCTCGGCAGCTAGGGGGACACAGTCATATGGTCTGTGTCCCTGGCCTGCGGACGGGCCCATGTGGCATGACATGTTCAGCATGACAGCTCTTGACACATTTCTGTGCCAACTGTTATGTGGCGGAGACACGGGCTTTTCTGCTTCCCTCATTGCCTGGAAAATTCCACATTAGTTTTCCGGCTCCTTGCCATGGACACATGAATGCAGACTGTGTTAGGACTTGGGGCTGTTTGCAGCCTGAAGACACTGAGCTTGCACGTGCCCTCAGTAGATCTCGGTGACTTATCTTAAAGAGGTCCAGAGAATCTCCTCCGATAGGTGATCTGGCTGCCAACTTACCACGCTGACTACCTTGATGTTTTAAGCAGAACATGTTCTTGAGGATTGAAATCCATGGCCTCTTCTCCTTCCTATGTCGTCACCACGGTCTACAGGTCATGCAGTTAGTGAGTTCCCTCCCATAATACTCGATTCCACCGAATTATCATTATTGTTACCACTGCTACCACTATGACTGTTATTTCACTGATTGAGCTACACGGTGGGAACCTAAACATGTCCCATGTTTCATGTTTTGCCATTGTAACATTTAATCTATGAGAGGTGGCTCTTTTAGAAGTGTCCCAAGTTTTGCTACTATTATATTCATAATATAATCCAGTTGCTCCATTTGGGGCCTGCTTTGTGAGATTCTCCAGAAAGGGAGATTCAGGCTTTTGAAATTCCACCACCAGTAGCAGGAAGATGAGCTGCTGTCACTCCACAACAGTGTTGTGGCCCCTTAGCTCGGACCACATGGCTCTTCCCAGAGACTGGCCTCTACCTGCCTCTTCATCTTCATCTCCTTCACTCTCTGACTCCTCCTCGGTGCTCCACAGTTACCAGAACCCCAAATTCTTTCATGCCTCTGTGCTTTTGCTTATGCTGTTCCCTCCTGCTAGGCTGCTGTTCCCTCCCTTCTTTGGCAAGACTCCTCTGACTCATTCTTTAAGACTCTGCATAGACAACATTTCTTTGAGGAAGTGGTCCCTGCTCCCCCCGACCCCCATGTGGGTCCTGTTTGCACTCAGAACCTCTCTGCGCTGTAGCACTTACTCCTCATGCTGAGATAGACCGTGTCCCTCTCGCCTGCTTTGTGCAGGGTGAAGTCACCCTTTGCTCATCAATGCATGGGTGTCATCTGTCATCCAGGCCAGTGTGCTCCTCAGGGGTGGCTTGAGAGGCTGATCACCAGCTGAGCTGTCATGGGATCACTGGCCCTTTCTCATAAACTCAGTTAATAATAGATCAAAGCCACAGCTGAGAAGATAATTAAAAATGGACTGCTTCTGATCTCTTGGATTTGGGGGTCTAAACCTTCCTTAGGAGTTTAACCCCATTAGGAAACATTGCATTTAATAAATACAGTGACACACATAAAATATCCTTTTTCACGTTTTCTTCTCTCTCTCTCTTTTAAATTTCAAGGCTGTGTACACAGTTCTTGCCAAAGTCAAAGAACCGAGAGGAGTAAAGCGTTTGTGTGTGTGCGTGTGCATGCGTGTTTCATGGGTTTCTGTCACTCTTGTTTTAGGATGAGATAATTTCACAGCCATTGAAGGAGCTGTCAAGTAAGTACTCTGGAGGAGAGCATCTCAAATTTTAATTTGTCAACCAAACACCTGGGGCTCCTTTGAACGATGCCGGCTCAGACTCGGCAGGTCTGGCGAAGGACCTGCGATTGTGCATTTCTAGTAACAAACTATAGAAATGATCCCTGAAAGTATAGTCTTGATTGTGCATTTCTAATAAGCTCCCGGGGGACGTCAGCGCTACCAGCCCACGGACCACATTTAGTGTTGCGAGGCAGTGGTGCTCAGATGGCGTCTCAGGATTTTCATCCTTTGAGACTTTTAAAGCAAAATTGTTTCCTTCTGTTTCAAAATGCTCAAGTAAAAACAGCGCGGCAGGTGCCTTCGTTATAGGAGAGCCGGTGTGGGCTGTCTGGGCTTCTGCAGCAGGGGGGTTTGCAGTCCGGGCGGGCTCCTGTCACAAACGAGAGGGGAAGCCTCCTAATGACTTTCAGCTCTTTTTCCTGGTGGTCAGATTTAGACCGAAAGGAGGCAGGTCTCACCATTTTCTTTGGTAAAATTTCACCAAGAGTCTCTGGTCATTTTGTGGCATTTCTCCAAACCCATTTACTGCCTCCTGTTCCCACCCGGGCAGGAGTAGAAGGTCTTGGTAGGAGAATATCATTGTATCCCAAGATTAGGAAGCCACGGGTTCCCGAAACCCCTGTTTTCTGGGGCTGTCCCCCCCCCCCCCACCACCAAATCCTGCAAACCGGGTGGGTGGCTTTAAAGAACAGAAGTCTGTCCTGTCACAGTTCTGGAAGCCGGAAGTTGAAGTGAAGGTGTTGGTGGGCTGTGTACGTGGCTGTGCTCGCTCAGCAGCTTCAGGGAGAATCATATTTGCCTTGTTCAGCTCCCAGTGGCGCCTGAATTTCTTGGCTTGTGACAGCAGCACTCTAATCTCTGCCTCCATCCTCACACGGTCTTTCTCCCTGTGTCTCTGTGTCTTGCCTCTGTCCCTCATGTCTCTCGTAAAGACACTGGTCTCTGGATTTAGGACATACCAGGAATCCAGGATAATGATTTTATCCCTAGATCCTTAATTACATCTGTGAAGACCCTATTTCCAAATATGATCACATCAATAGATTGGGTCTAAGACATATTTTGGGGGGAATACTGTTCAATTCACCATACCCTGTTTCCTTGAGACCATTGTGGGTCCAGAATATCAAGGTGCAGCCTGACCAGGCGGTGGTGCAGTGGATAGCGTGTCAGCCTGGGATGTTGAGGACCCAGGTTCGAAACCCCAAAGTTGCCAGCTTGTGCGTGGGATCATAGACAGGACCTCCTGGTTGCTGGCTTGAACCCAAAGGTTGCTGATGTGAAGCCCAAGGTCACTGGCTTGAGTTTAAGGTCATTGGCTTGAGCAAACGGTCACTCACTTTGATAGAGTCCCCCCCCTCCACAGGCACATATGAGAAAGCTATCAATGAACAACTAAGGCCCCACAACAAAGAATTTATGTTTCTCATCTGTCTGTCTCTGTGTGTGTATGTCTCTCTCTCAATGAAAAAAAAAAGATATCAAGGTGCAAAAGAATAATTCATGCAAACACTGTTCTGTACAGAGTGGGAGGTGCTTTGTACTTAAGTCTTGGGGAGGGTTAGGAAGGTGCCTAGGTCATTGTTCCAGCCCTCTGAGTAACTTCAATGATAATTAGAGAAACAGCCGTGAACACGTATCAGGTTTTCATAGACTTGACAGAGCCTGTGCAAAGGATTTTATAAAAGTTTTTGTTTGTGACTGTGATACCTATTATTGACTGTTTTAGATGGAGTCCTTCATTTATAAGACGTTTTCTTTTAGATAATTGGCCTCTGTCTATTAATTTACTCCTCTTTTCCCCTTTGAAAAGATCTACTTCTCGAGCTCTGTGCCAGCGCCTTTACCCCTCTTTCCTCCTCCCTTTCTGACCACCGACTCGCCAGGCTACCGAGCTGTCTCCCCAGCTGTCAATGGATCTAGTCCGTTTTTACTCCAACTCATTCTAGGAAGGACGAAGGCATTTTTCAATAATCTGGATTATTCATGCCTGTAAATCTTGATTTGCCGTTCATTATTTAGATAGCAAGAATTTTGTAGCCAGCACTGATGAATGGGAAGGTAAAGTATCTCTGAGGCAGCTGAGAAAGATTCTTCAGTGAAATAAAAAATTCAGTGTGTGTACAGTGTTGCAGTGGCAGCAGATTGTACCCAACAGGAGGCACTCCCCTTGCGCGGAGTGAGTTTCCCACTCCGCCTGTCTCCTTGGCCGGCTAGTTTTACAGGGGGGCAAGATGGTAGGCGTGAAGCACCTTCTTGTGTCATTTCTTCTAAAGTCCCCTGAAGTTGTAAATGGGTCGCGCAGCTATTTGCCACGAGATAGGGAGGGAATTCGCCCGTGTCTTTGAAAGCAGTGGCTGATTAACAAATGAGTTAACCAGCAGCTGCTGGGAAATTCATGGAGGGCGAAGCGCATAAGTGTCTTCTGGGATGGTTCACTGGGTCTTAGTATCACTGAGCCGCAGGAATCGGCTGCTTCACTTTAGGCTTCATCTCAGGATCTGGAATCAGTTGAAACCAAAATTTCCAGAAATCAATTCCATCGCACAGATAGAATTCCAAGGCTCTTGTTGGGGCCGCAGAAAGGACTCCGCGGTCCCTTCGTTGGTGGACAGGGACCGCTAAACCAGAAGCAGACGGTGTTGAGTCGCTGCCTTTAAAGACGAGAACAGGCATCTTAGGCCAGATCTGCTGCCATCGAGATACTCCGTCACGAAAGAAAGGGTGCTGCTTTGAGTTTTCCGATTATTTGACCCTAACACACGAACTTGAACTGATGTGTAGGTAGTGGATCCTTTAGCAAAACGAGATACAGCTATTTGTTTCTCTGGGTACTTGCCTACGACTCCAACCTACACGAATCCCATTGCGCGAGAAGAGGTAACAACCTTGTGCAGCGCGAGGTTTCAGGGTCCTCGGCACTCCGTCTGGGCTCCACGTCTCACCAGCTCTGCGGCTTTGGGCCAAGTCCTTCCACCCCTCTGTTCCTCAGTTACCTCATCTGTCTAACGGGGCTATTTAGAGTCTCCATATTAGAGGGTGGTCAGATGGTTTAAATGAGGGAATGCATTTTCACATGTAAGCACAGACTTACCTTCCTAAGGCAGCTCCGTCTGATAGAAATATAAATAATATGAATCATATCGGTAATTTTGAATTATCCGATAGTCTCGTTGAAAGGTAGGAAAGAAACGCCATAGGTGAGAATAATTTTAGTAACGTATTGTAATTAACCTAATATATTCAAAATTATTTTTATTTTCACGTGCCCCCCCCCCCCTTGTGATTCTGACTCCCGTGGCCTGGGATGCAGCCTGGGCTGGGTGGGGTTTCAGCAACGCAGGCGGATTTCACCTGCCGACTGAGAACCGGACCAGCGGCCTCGCTACATCGCTTTCCTGTACCCACAACACAACACAGTTGGTGCCCATGACTGTAACAACTTCACCATGTCATTGTCAGGAATCAAATTATGATGCTGATAATGAAATGTATTGTAAAATATGGAACGCCACAGGAATTGGAGAGTGTTGGTTGTGAATAGTTAATGTCTCGATATCTCAGCAGACACTCCCGGCGATGCGCAAAGGACCCGTCTGTCTTCTCTTTGATTCTGATTGTTCCTGTCTTTTCCTTGAAAGGAGGTGCCTGTCGTAGCTGCCACTGCAGTTTACTGAGCGAGCATGGTCTTTGCGCCAGGCTGGCTGGACACTGGACAGCGCTTGTGCTTAGAGGCCGCGTTCACTGGAAGCAGGTGCCGGCTCCAGCGGCTGGCTGGTGTTCTTTGGTCTTGGTTTCCTTGTCCGTAACTGGGCTTTTGTGAGGGCAGATTTAATTAATTAATTAATTAATTTATTCATTTTAGAGAGGAGAGGGAGAGACAGAGAGAGAGAGAGGAGAGACAGAGAGAGAAGGGGGGGAGGAGCAGGAAGCATCAACTCTCATATGTGCCTTGACCAGGCAAGCCCAGGGTTTTGAACCGGCGACCTCAGCACTTCCAGGTCGACGCTTTATCCCAGTGTGCCACCACAGGTCAGGCATGAGGGCAGATTTAGATGGTGGATATAACGCATTTTGCTCAGGGTCTGGCCTCCCTCCCAGGCGTTCTTCTGGGCACCGTGTGTGTGTGTGTGTGTGTGTGTGTATGTGTGTGTGTGTGCGCACATGCCTGCGTGTGTGCATGCACACACACACGGGGGTCAGAGTGACTCGGGAACTAGCAGTGCTTATAGCAGTTTAAGTCACTAGTGGCACTTGAACAATTCCAATAGTGGGCGAGCACACGCTTCCTTGGGGGCCCTGGTCCTGGCCCTCCTCTCCCACCTGTGGGAACTCCTTTCTTTCCTGTGTATGACCTCCCAGGAGATTCAGCCTAATCCATGTTCAAATGGACTATTTCCTTCTGTCCTGAGAGGAGAATTGGGGTTTAGTGTTCCTGAACTGCTGGTGGTTCAGCTTTTAACCCCTGGGGTGGGAGGTAAGGAAACACTGTTGCCGATTGAATCTTCCCTTGGGAAGGAAGGGGGGGGGGCGGGAGGCCGCCTTCCCACGTGGTGCTGTTATTGGAGTGCGGGCTACAGGAAGTGCCCCCGTCTGTCGGCTTGTGGAACCGAGATAAGTTAAGCAATAACATCTTGCAACTTTCTGAGCTTTCTTGCACAAAGATGTCTCAAACGCCCAGGGGCCAATTAAAAAAAAAGTCTTTGCTACAAAACGCACCCGGGACATAACCATCCTTTGGGTTGTGGTGACCCTTGACTGGTTCCCACAGTTCTGTGTCCTGTGGGGGTGTTCTGGGGGCCGGGGTCTGTGGCGCTAGGGAGACGCTGGTGTCTGAGCCTTGCCTGGTTGTTCTCAGTAGAAAAGCCCAGAGTCCGGGACTCCCCGGAAACCACACACACGTGACCTGTGTAGCTAGTGTTTGTGGACTGGAGGAATGCGAAATTCTTCAGGTGGATTAACTCACTTTATTCCATCCCTGTGAGCTAAGCACTACTGTTAGACCCATTTTATAGGCTAGAAATTCAACTCAGGAGGGGAAGTCGCTCCTCCCGGGTCTTCATCTCTAGCAGCAACGGAGACAAGATGGGAACCTGAGACGCTCGGCGGAGCACTTCTAGTGAGCGCCGCTTGTCCTGAGTTTAGAGTTTACGTTAGCTGGAAGCTCACCGTGATCATTAACAATTTACTGTGGGTCCGAAGCGCCAGGGAAGAGGCCATAAAATGCCGGGTGATTAATTCCTCATGAGTGATACAGTCAATAAGTGCTGTATAGGAATTCAGACTAAGTTGAGTCGAATTTATTTTAAAACGCCACATAGGACATGCTATCGGCTCTTCCCAGATTCAGGGCCCTCTACGTTACCTCCTGGGGCGTCCCGTGGTCATCTGATCTCGGTTGCACTGTTACATAGCTACGCACATGAAGTGTTTCTTGCAAACATTTACGCTTACAGTGTTACTTTGTCAGGCTAATTAATAGCTGGCATGTTCAGGGGCCATTTCATTGAAAAGTCGTCTATAGGCAGAGGCTGAGCCACATAAGCAAGTGACTGTGGCAGGAGGTGTGACTCCATTGACTCTTTCATCATTGGGTCGCATTGGCTCCCTGGCTGGCATGGCTTCCCAGGAGGAGGTGAAAGGGGGAGTTAGAGAGCTGCCTCTGGGACGCGGGGTCTTATGGAAAAGATAAATTAGCCCTGGGAAGGTAGAGCTCCTTGGACAGAGAGACGAAAAGCCTAGAAAGAAATACCAGTCTCCCACAGGAAAGCATGTTAGTCCAGGCTGTTTCTGTAACCAGCGGCCTTGAAACCCCGGTCGCTTAACACACTGAACTGTGATTTTCTTTGCACCCAGCAAAGTCCAGTATGCACTGTCAGTGAATGAGGGATTCTTCTCTAGAGTCCAGAGTCTTAGCTCTTGTC
This sequence comes from Saccopteryx bilineata, assembly GCF_036850765.1. NCBI lineage: Eukaryota > Metazoa > Chordata > Mammalia > Chiroptera > Emballonuridae > Saccopteryx > Saccopteryx bilineata. The sequence continues at coordinate 9,520,950 of NC_089494.1, forward strand.
ATATAGTCATTCTACTGACCACGCCCCAGGGCCTTGGCTTCCACCCCTGGGTCCTTTGCATCTGGCAGACAGAGAAAGGAAGAGAAAGTGTGGACTCCGTGTGCTTCCTCCTCAGGGTGACCTGCATCAGCTCTGCTCTCATCCCATTGGCGAGTACCAGTCATAGGACCCCACCTTGCTCCAGGGGCCTGGTGACTGTCATCTACCGGAGTGCATGGGTCTGACAGGGCATCTGATGTTGCTAGACACCAGCAGTCTCTCCCACACCTGGAATTGTTGTTATGTCAAAACTTACCATCTCGAGTGCACATGCCACCTGAAAGTGAGGAACCTGAACCCGAAAGAGGTTAAGCTCTGTTAGTACTTGGTGTCTGATGACCAAGCTTTATCCCACCTGGCTGTCCTAGCTAAAGTTTGAACATTTGGGTTACTCCTTCTTCATCAGGTTCCACGGTCTCGAGAGACTGAATAAAATCTCTGCTAAGACTGCAAGGAACCCTGAGGCTCCAGTCCCTGAGAAATGACGTTTTCTTTATTCCCTTACGGAAGGCTTCAGAGGAGACCGTCCTGTGTCACATGCTGCCTGGCAGACGGAAGTCGGTTCTGCTGGCCTCAGGCTCTCCGGAGCTCTCTGTGCCTGGTTTTGACTCTTAATTGTCAGGCGGAGGCCTCCCGGGACACGTGCTCCACATAGAGCAATGCCTAGCGGAGTCTTTTCCTGTGCGCCCGTTCAGACGGCGGAGGGGTTTGAGGAGGGTGACTGAGCCCTCTGTGGGTCTGTGATGAGAACGACACCCGTCTCCCTGCCTGGTCACATAGCCCTGGAAACGAGGTGGCACACGCCCCTTCAGTCTCTCCTCTCTGAGGAGAGCTGCGAGCTCTGAACTAAGTGCGGAGGACCTGTCTCTGCTTAGCTCTTCCCGTCGTCCTTACCTGCGGGCCCCGTGGCTTTCCCTCTGGACCGACTTCTTGCTTCGAGACCCGAATTACTGAGTCTCAGGCTCTATGTTAGTTTCCTATTGCTGTCGTGCCAAATTACTCCACACTGAGTGGCTTAAAATGACACATTTTTTAATAGTACAGTTCTGGAGGTGATGTCACGGAAATGGCGCCGTGAGCAGCGCGTCCGACAGCTCTCCCCTAAATCACAACAAATTTATCAACTAGAAACAGAAAAATTTATCCTCGGAGCATTCCGGAGTTCCACACAAACTGATAGCGAAAGGACTGTTATCACTTGAATCTGAGAGACGAGGGTGTGGAGGAATCTACCGCAGGGACGTTCTTTCAAACCGCAAGGAAGTGCGCCTGTGTGCTATCAATAAGACCACCCTCAGATGCCGATAAGAAAGAGGAAATCGAATATTATGGATACAAAAGAAAGAGAGGTAACACAAATAGATGTGGAAAAATCTATGGAGAAAAGACTTAACATATTGGAAGCCTTGGAGCTAAATGACAGAGAATTTAATATAGAAATCTTAAAAATACTCAGAGATATACAAGAAAACACAGAAAGGCAATATAGGGAGATCAGAAAACAACTCAATGAACACAAAGAATATATTACCAAGGAAATTGAAACTATAAAAACAAATCAAACAGAAATGAAAAACTCAATTCACGAGCTGAAAAACAAGGTAACAAGCTTAGCTAACAGAACAGCCCAGATTGAAGATAGGATTAGTGAAATAGAAGACAAACAACTTGAGGCACAACAGAGAGAAGAAGAAAGAGACTCAAAAATAATAAAAAACGAGAAAGCCCTACAGGAATTGTCTGACTCCATCAGAAAGAATAACATAAGAAAAATAGGTATATCAGAGGGAGAAGAGAAAGAAAATGGAATGGAGAATATACTCAAACAAATAATAGACGAGAACTTCCCAAGCCTGTGGAAGGAACTAAAGCCTCAAATTCAAGAAGCAAACAGAACACCAAGTTTTCTTAACCCCAACAAACCCACTCCAAGGCACATCATAATAAAGATGACACAAACCAATGACAAAGAAAAAATTCTCAAGGCAGCCAGGGAAAAGAAGAGTACAACATATAAAGGAAAGCCTATTAGATTATCATCAGATTTCTCAGCAGAAACTCTACAAGCTAGAAGAGAGTGGACCCCAATATTTAAAGCCCTGAAAGAGAGGAACTTTCAGCCAAGAATACTATACCCATCAAAGCTATCCTTCAAGTATGAAGGAGATATAAAAACATTCACAAATACAGAAAAGATGAGAGAATTTATCAACAGAAAGCCCCCACTCCAGGAAATACTAAAGGGGGTTTTCCAACCAGATTCAAAGAACAAAAGAAAACAACACCACAAGTAACAGCTCCACCAAGAACACAATAAAACCAAACTTAAACTGTGACAACAAAGGAAAAAAGGGGGGGAGAGGATGGAGATTAACAGTAGCAAAGGACGATGAAGTGCAGAAATACTTATAAGATAGGGTACTACAATGAATATGGTAGGTACCCTTTTCATTACTTAATGGTAACCACCCTTGAAAAAAACCACCACAAAAACACTTGACTTAAAAAAGGTAGCAACAGAGGAAAGAAGTATGGAACACAAACAAACAAAAACAAATGATAGAAAAACAAAAGAGAAGAATCAAACTAGATACAAAACTAACAGAAAGCAATTTATAAAATGGCAGTAGGGAACCCACAAGTGTCAATAATTACACTAAATGTAAATGGATTAAACTTACCAATAAAAAGACACAGAGTAGCAGAATGGATTAAAAAAGAAAATCCAACTATATGCTGCCTACAAGAAACACATCTAAGCAACAAGGATAAAAACAAATTCAAAGTGAAAGGCTGGAAAACAATACTCCAAGCAAACAACACCCAAAAAAAAGCAGGCGTAGCAATACTCATATCTAATAATGCTGACTACAAGACAGAAAAAGTACTCAGAGACAAAAATGGTCATTTCATAATGATTAAGGGGAAGTTGAATCAAGAAGACATAACAATCCTTAATATATATGCACCAAACCAAGGAGCACCAAAATATATAAGACAGCTACTTATTGACCTTAAAACAAAAACTAACAAAAATACAATCATACTTGGAGACCTCAATACACCGCTGACGGCTCTTAGATCGGTCATCCAAACAGAGAATCAATAAAGATATAGTGGCCTTAAACGAAATACTAGAACACCTGGATATGATAGACATCTACAGGACACTTCATCCCAAAGCGACAGAGTATACATTTTTCTCCAGTGTACATGGAACATTCTCAAGAATTGACCATATGTTGGGCCACAAAGACAATATCAGCAAATTTAGAAAAATTGAAATTGTACCAAGCATATTTTCTGATCATAAAGCCTTGAAACTAGAATTCAACTGCAAAAAAGAGGGGGAAAAACCCACAAAAATGTGGAAACTAAACAACATACTTCTAAAAAATGAATGGGTCAAAGAAGAAATAAGCGCAGAAATCAAAAGATATATACAGACAAATGAAAATGAAAATACGACATATCAGAATCTCTGGGATGCAGCAAAAGCAGTAATAAGAGGAAAGTTCATATCACTTCAGGCCTATATGAACAAACAAGAGAGAGCCGAAGTAAACCACTTAACTTCACACCTTAAGGAACTAGAAAAAGAAGAACAAAGACAACCCAAAACCAGCCGAAGAAAGGAGATAATAAAAATCAGAGCAGAAATAAATGAAATAGAGAACAGAAAAACTATAGAAAAAATCAATAAAACAAGGAGCTGGTTCTTTGAAAAGATCAACAAAATTGACAAACCCTTGGCAAGACTCACTAAGGAAAAAAGACACAGGACTCAAATAAATAAAATCCAAAATGAAAGAGGAGAGATCACCACAGACATCATAGATATACAAAGAATTATTGTAGAATACTATGAAAAATTATATGCCACCAAATACAACAATCTAGAAGAAATGGATAAATTCCTAGAACAATACAACCTTCCTAGACTAAGTCATGAAGAAGCAGAAAGCCTAAACAGACCAATTAGCAGGGAGGAAATAGAAAAAACTATTAAAAATCTCCCCAAAAATAAAAGTCCAGGCCCAGACGGTTATACTAGTGAATTCTATCAAACATTCAAAGAAGACTTGGTTCCTATTCTACTCAAAGTCTTCCAAAAAATTGAAGAAGAAGCAATACTTCCAAACACATTTTATGAGGCCAACATAACCCTCATACCAAAACCTGGCAAGGATGGCACAAAGAAAGAAAACTACAGACCAATATCTCTAATGAATACAGATGCTAAAATACTAAACAAAATACTGGCAAACCGAATACAACAACATATTAAAAAAATAATACATCATGATCAAGTGGGATTCATCCCAGAATCTCAAGGATGGTTCAACATACGCAAAACGGTTAACGTAATACACCATATCAACAAAACAAAGAACAAAAACCACATGATCTTATCAATAGATGCAGAAAAGGCTTTTGATAAAATACAACACAATTTTATGTTTAAGACTCTCAACAAAATGGGTATAGAAGGAAAATATCTCAACATGATAAAGGCCATATATGATAAACCATCAGCCAACATCCTATTAAACGGCATAAAACTGAGGACTTTCTACCTTAAATCAGGAACAAGACAGGGTTGTCCACTCTCTCCACTCTTATTCAACGTGGTGCTAGAAGTTCTGGCCAGAGCAATCAGACAAGACAAAGAAATAAAAGGCATCCATATCGGAAAAGAAGAAGTAAAGCTATCACTTTTTGCTGATGATATGATCCTATACATCGAAAACCCGAAGGACTCCACAAAAAGATTATTAGAAACAATAAACCAATACAGTAAGGTCGCAGGATACAAAATTAACATACAAAAGTCCATAGCCTTTCTATATGCCAACAATGAAATATTAGAAAACGAACTCAAAAAATAATCCCCTTCACGATTGCAACAAAAAAAATAAAATACCTAGGAATAAACATAACAAAGAACGTAAAGGACCTATATAATGAAAATTACAAAGCATTGTTAAGGGAAATCGAAAAAGATACAATGAGATGGAAAAATATTCCTTGTTCTTGGATAGGAAGAATAAATATAATCAAAATGGCCATATTACCCAAAGCAATATACAAATTTCATGCAATTCCCATCAAAATCCCTATGAGATTTTTTAAAGAAATGGAACAAAAAATCATCAGATTTATATGGAACTATAAAAAACCCCGAATAGCCAAAACAATCCTAAGGAAAAAGAATGAAGCTGGGGGCATTACAATACCTGACTTTAAACTATATTATAGGGCCACGATAATCAAAACAGCATGGTATTGGCAGAAAAATAGACACTCAGACCAATGGAACAGAATAGAAAGCCCAGAAATAAAACCACATATATATGGTCAAATAATCTTTGATAAAGGGGCCAACAACACACAATGGAGAAAAGAAAGCCTCTTCAACAAATGGTGTTGGGAAAACTGGAAAGCCACATGCAAAAGAATGAAACTCGACTACAGCCTGTCCCCGTGTACTAAAATTAATTCAAAATGGATCAAAGACCTAAATATAAGACCTGAAACAATAAAGTACATAGAAGAAGACATAGGTACTAAAATCATGGACCTGGGTTTTAAAGAACATTTTATGAACTTGACTCCAATGGCAAGAGAAGTGAAGGCAAAGATAAATGAATGGGACTACATCAGAATTAAAAGTTTTTGCGCAGCAAGAGAAACTGATATAAAAATAAACAGACAGCCAACTATATGGGAACTGATATTTTCAAACGACAGCTCAGATAAGGGCCTAATATCCAAAATTTACAAAGAACTCATAAAACTCAACAACAAACAAACAAGCAATCCAATAAAAAAATGGGAAGAGGACATGAACAGACACTTCTCCCAGGAAGAGATACAAATGGCCAACAGATATATGAAAAGATGCTCAGCTTCATTAGTTATTAGAGAAATGCAAATCAAAACTACAATGAGATACCACCTCACTCCTGTTAGATTAGCTATTATCAACAAGACGGGTAATAGCAAATGTTGGAGAGGCTGTGGAGAAAAAGGAACCCTCATTCACTGTTGGTGGGACTGTAAAGTAGTACAACCATTATGGAGGAAAGTATGGTGGTTCCTCAAAAAACTGCAAATAGAACTACCTTATGACCCAGCAATCCCTCTACTGGGTATATACCCCAAAACCTCAGAAACATTGATACGTGAAGACACATGTAGCCCCATGTTCATTGCAGCACTGTTCACAGTGGCCAAGACATGGAAACAACCAAAAAGCCCTTCAATAGAAGACTGGATAAAGAAGATGTAGCACATATACACTATGGAATACTACTCAGCCATAAGAAATGATGACATCAGATCATTTACAGCAAAATGGTGGGATCTTGATAACATTATAAGGAGTGAAATAAGTAAATCAGAAAAAAACAAGAACTACATGATTCCATACATTGGTGGAACATAAAAATGAGACTAAGAGACATGGACAAGAGTGTGGTGGTTACCAAGGGTGGGGGGGGGAGGGAGGACATGGGAGGGAGGGAGGGAGAGAGTTAGGGGGAGGGGGAGGGGCACAGAGAACTAGATAGAGGGTGACGGAGGACAATCTGACTTTGGGCGAGGGGTTTGCAACATAATTTGATGACAAAATAACCTAGACATGTTTTCTTTGAATATATGTACCCTGATTTATTAATGTCATCCCATTACCATTAATAAAAATTTATTAAAAAAAAAAATAGTACAGTTCTGTAGGTCTGAAATGGTTTTCTGTGAGCTGCAACTGAAGTGTCAGCATGGCTGTGTCCCTTTCTGGAGGACCAAGGGAAGGACCCATTTCTTTGCCTTTTTTAGCTTGTATGGCCGCCTGCATTTTTTGGTGTGTGGCCCCTTCCTCCACCATTAAAGCCAGCAATGGCCAATCAGGCCCTTCTCAAAGCCCATCGCTTTGACGCCCACTTTTTTGTCTTCCTCTTCCGTATTGAAGGATCCTTGTGGTTACCTCCAGGCCACCTGGATAACCCAGAATAATCTTCCTATTTCAAGGTTGCACCATTACCAACCTGCGAATTAAGCACCTGTGAATACGTCACATGACAGAGTAGAAGAGGTGTTAAAGGTTCCGGACAGTTAGAGTGAACATGTTCTGGAGACCATTATTCTGCCTCCCTGCCAGCTCCACGGGTCTCTTGGGTCTCAGATGCACGAGTTTGAGACTGAAAGGAGCCTTTTTTTAAAAACTTTATTTATTTATTTTTTACAGAGACAGAGAGTGAGTCAGAGAGAGGGATAGACAGGGACAGACAGACAGGAACGGAGAGAGATGAGAAGCATCAATCATTAGTTTTTTCTGGGTTTTTTTTTCATTGCGCATTGCAACACCTTAGTTGTTCATTGATTGCTTTCTCATATGTGCCTTGACCACGGGCCTTCAGCAGACCAAGTAACCCCTTGCTGGAGCCAGGGACCTTGGGTCCAAGCTGGTGGGCTTTTTTTTTTTTTTTTTTTGCTCAAACCAGATGAGCCTGCGCTCAAGCTGGCGACCTCGGGGGTCTCGAACCTGGGTCCTCTGCATCCCAGTCTGACGCTCTATCCACTGCGCCACCACCTGGTCAGGCTGAAAGGAGACTTTTGAAGCTGGAGATCTCCCATCAGAGGGCCTGGGATTTCTTGCCTTCGTAAAGTACTATCTTTGTGAGCTTAGGCAAACTCTGGTGTCTCTGGGCCTCTCTGTCCCTTGAATTATATTGTAAAATGGACATGACCATAGGACTATTCTCATAGAGTCATCTTGATCTTAAGTGAGATAACACATGTAAATATTTTGCATACTGTTGGGGCCATAGTTAAAACTAATATATTAACTGTTAGTAATCATTCTTGTTGTTATATTGTTGAACTGTTGTTGTTGATCACCCAGGGCATGGCTGTATCCTACGAGGCTCAGTTAGTACCCACACCTGCATTGACTTTTGCATTCTCCCGGTGGAGGCCAAGTTGTTTTAAAAACATGGATGCCCTTTTAGAAGTAGAAACTCAATATTTTCTGCCCTGTCCTGACCCTGTGTAGCAATGGTTTTTCATCTCATGTCCAGTATCTTGTGTTCACAGCAAAGTGGATTTCCCTTCTCCATCCTCCCCAAGTTTCCATGTGGAAAGAAAGCCCTTGTTAGACGATTTCATCAACTGCTTGGTTTGTGCAAAACACTGACTATCTCTTGAGTAGCAGAACACTTGAACATTTACTCGGTAGAAACAGATCAGCTGTATTTTATGAGACATGTGGACAGTGCAGTGAGTCTATCTGATAGAACAAAAGGCTGTCTAGCTGCCATATTCTATCCTATGATGTCAGACTTCCCTGAGCATCTGGCTGGACAAGGAGCAGGTAGGGGCAGGGAAGGGTTTCCTCTGGTTTCTGATTATTTCTAGCAGAGCGGGCCCAACTGTGGCTTCAATTCTCATAGTTGCCTATTGCCAAAGCGGATCTGGGGTAGCTTTCATCTAAAGATGAGGGCTTTTAGTGGACTGAACCATCTTGGGATCTTGGATCTACCTCTTTATGAATGGGCATAGAGAGTAATTTTTCTATATTCTGCAGAACTAGTTAATCGAAGAGGGGAACATCTATATGTGTGTGTGGGTGTGCATTTGTGTGTGCTTGTGTGCCTGCAGGCGTGTGAATATTATTACATTGTTGCTTGTGCCAAAAGTAGGAAGGAAGGGCCTGACCTGTGGTGGTGCAGTGGGTAAAGTGTCGATCTCGAACGCTGAGGTCGCTGGTTCAAAACCCTGGGCTTGCCTGGTCAAGGGACATATGGGAGTTGATGCTTCCTGCTCCTTCCTTCTCTCTCTCTCTCTCTCTCTCTCTCTCTCTCTTTCTTTCTCTCCTCTCTAAAATGAATAAATAAATAAAGACTAAAAAAAAAAGTAGGAAGGAAGCCATATGTGTGTGTGTGTTTGGCCATAGTTTTATTGTTGTTTTATGGAGAAGCCTGGTTTTTATCTTCTGAAAAAAATGTGCTGACTCATTAAGGAGTCATTATTTCCTTTGTAGGTTTCTAATTCCCTTTACTCAAAATGTTGTTTGATATTTAGAAAGAATCTATTTTAAATTATAAACTAACATAAGCATTTCATCCAACTGTAGCATATATGGTTTTATTGTAAGCTGTTGCGACCCTGTTGAAGATGCGTTGGGAGGTATAAAATAAACAAGGGAGAAGGGTGTTCCGGTGCTACAGCTTAAGAAGAAAAGCTTCTACAAAGACAGAAGGGGGCTTTCAAATGTGGAGGGGATCAATAAAGTCTTTCCCTCCAATCGTTTCATACTTCTTTCCATTTGATCTTTTCGGCAGTGGGAGGATTTCCGGGCCTAGAGGCAGGTCTTCTAGAAAGGAACTCAACACTTCAAGTTCTGGCCCAAAAGGTGTGCCTCTCTCCCTGTTATAGCCTCTTGGGCTGAATTTTAACTCACGTCAAACAATCGTGTTTAACCGGAGTGCCATTCTAAAATGGGATTTAAATTTTACATTAATGTGCTCGCTCCAAGTTCCTAACCCAAATGCACTTTTCACCCTTCTCAGAATTTCTTGAGTATCTTTCTTTGTCCATGTTTTTACATCAATATTCACAGAATCCTGCAATAAGTTAAGCTATTGGTACCCTGCCTTCGGGTATTGAATTTCCTGCCTCAAAATGGTCTGCGTCAAAGCCAGTGGGTGCACATCAGCCCATGGAAAGTGGTTAATAGAAACCACATCTGCCGCCTGGTCCGGAGGAAGGCGGGGAGTAAAGGAGGAGTCAGTCTGAGTCTCTCCCCTCGCCCGCTCCGCCTCACCCGGTCCCTGACTTCTCTTTGAATTAAAATTAAATTTTTCTTCTCTTGTAGACCCATATTCTTAGAATTCCGCAGCTGGTTTCTAACTCACTGATTATATAGTGCAAGATTTGGCACACGGGTGAGGCTTGGGTGGGGGCGATCTTTCGGACTGTGTCCACGGTTTGAACGGTGCACAGACTGTTGGGAAAGAGTTGGGGTTTGTGACAGATCCCAGGCACGCACCGCTCGCCCGGGGCAGCGCAGGGCGCTGGGCAGGACCTGGTCCTCTCGCTGGCTGTTTGTTCTGGCAGACAGGGAGAAAGTCCTCGGCCTCCCTCTGGTCTTGGAGAAATGCAGTGGAGCAGAAAGTCAATATATGATGATGAGATTCAGTCAAGGAAAAGGAAGAACGAAAACTGGAAAAGCAAAAACCACCTAGCACGGTGAGAGCAAATTGCCCCAGGCTGCCAAAGAAAACAGTCCGTTAACTCCTGACTTGCTGTGAGGAGGAAGCCTGTGGCTCAGGGAGAGGGGTAAGCCGTTGTCTCAGACACAGAAGGAAGGAAAAGGGCTGTGGAAAAGCCGACTGAACTGGGTCTCAGAAAGCAGAAGAGCTCCGGGAGCAAGATGGCTGCAGGGGTAGATGGTGAATGGAGGCCGAACTTTGTTCGGTATATTAAATCTTACTCGGGATATATCATTATCCCCATTTCTTCCCCGTCATTGTCAGGAAAAAAACATTTGCTGTATGTCTAACCCTAAGGAAGACATCTCTTCTGAAAGAAATAAATTATTTGGGGCACAGAGTGGGCACTTGAAACCTTAACAAGTAGAAGCTACTTAAGAATGCTTTACTAGGGTTTGCATAGGAGTACATTGGACAAATAGCCTTTAAGGGTGCTGAGAAGTCTTGTCATGGAGAAAGAGTTCCCCTTTGCAACAGATTCCAAATTTATTTATCCACGATACCCCTGGGCCCCTTCCATCCCCTGCTTTTTACAGCGGTGCTGCTCGGGGAAGCAGATCTGGTGGGGATGCTTCTCTGGTCTGTTATTGTACAACTGAGGGAAAGGGAAGGAAGAAAATGTCCTTGTTCAAGATTCCTCGTTCTGGAAGGGCTGAGCTGAGATTCGAATCTGTGCTTTGTACAGGACCCAGCAGTGTTAGCTTGTTGGCCTGCGGGGGTGATCTGAGGCCTGGCCCCCCAAAAGGAGCGCTCTCTGGATGTCCTACAACCCAGGCTCATGCGTCAGTGGGAGGGACTGTACCGGATGGTCTTGCACTGAGCGAAACTTTTGTTGGACCCAACGCTCATGCCTGTGATAAGAGACCCCAGAAGCCTGGCGGTGTAACAAGAGCTTGACCCCACAGAATTCCTAGCTCTCTTCTATCCAGATCTTGGAATGATTTGGGTGAATGCTGCATTCCACCTAACTTGCAGCAGAGCTGTAATCTGAAGATATTATTGAAAGCAGACCTCCCGAGGACTTCCCCCTGCTTCTCTTTTCTGTAGAAGCAGGCCGTTACGGGTTCATGGCAAGTCCCACTCATTCTCTCTGAAGCAGGGGTCCCCAAACTACGGCCCGCGGGCCGCATCCGGCCCCCTGAGGCCATTTATCTGGCCCCCGCCGCACTTCCGGAAGGGGCACCTCTTTCATTGGTGGTTAGTGAGAGGAGCATAGTTCTCATTGAAATACTGGTCAGTTTGTTGATTTAAATTTACTTGTTCTTTATTTTAAATATTGTATTTGTTCCCGTTTTGTTTTTTACTTTAAAATAAGATATGTGCAGTGTGCATAGGGATTTGTTCATAGTTTTCTTTATAGTCCGGCCCTCCAACGGTCTGAGGAACAGTGAACTGGCCCCCTGTGTAAAAAGTTTGGGGACCCCTGCTCTGAAGTAAGAACCAAGAGGAAAGCTGTACGCTTGTTAGGTTAAGAAGGGACAGAGGAATTTCTAATACTACTAATGGGGGGGGGGATGGCGATGAGAAGGTTCTTCTACAGGATGACGTAATGTAGCCTAAATCACTCTAATGGTTATTTGGAAACCATTCCCAATTATGCTTCCCACTTTAAGATGCTATTTCACGTTTTAAGAACTATATTTGATATTGTCAACTATAAATGAATTCTTTTAGGCAGGAACATTGTAAGGTTCTTATCTGATTGTCATGCTTTAGGTGAAGGTAATTGGGAAAGTGACTTCTAATTAAAGGTATATATTTCCTCCATCACTGCGAAGGCAACTTGAGACAGCTTTGTTAGCAATGATATCTATCCCAAATTGAGATGCTCAGGTTTTTAGTCAAGATGTTCTAGACCCTGTTATGTCTAAGCTGAGTGTCTTCAGTGCATTTGAAGCTCAGTATTCTGGTTTATAACAGAGAACATTGGGTGATACATAGGACGGGGCATTTGTTACCCCCGTCAGACTTCTTTAACTTGAGGTTTTCAGTAAGGTACTTTATTATTTATTTATTTTAATAAAAAAATTTTTTTTACTTGTCAATTACAGTTGACATTCAATGTTATTTTTTATTAGTTTCAGGTGTACAGCATCATGGTTAGACATTTATATTAATATATTATAATTTCCAATGTGACCCTCCCCCCATAGATCTAGTGTCTAGTGAGATTTCACACAGGCGGTCAACAGAATTCTGTTTTCATAAATACTTCATGTATTTCTAGTTTGAAAGCCCCTTAAAGGCTTCATTTTATCTTGTAGCAGTGGTGGACTTCAAACATGGCTGTTTTTGTAGAAATGTTTTATTTTTTAATCAAACACAGGGTAATTGGTACAAGCTATTTTCACAGCTGAGTTCCCAGTGCTGGAGGGTTAGAGCGTGTCTCATATGTTCTTACTTAGCTCTCCGCTCTTGACTTGTTTATTTTTCCCGGCACAGCTGAATATCTTCTTGTAAGCAGGACCGTCTTCCCTGGGATCCAACTGTAGGGTTATTAGTACAAGGGCTCGTTACAGGGATCCTCAGTGAGGGGTTAAGAGACACAGTTCAGAAGTGATTTTCTTTTCCGACCAAATTTATGCCTGACATTTTCCTCCCGTGGAGATATAACCCAGACTTGAGTTTCTGAAAGCTCTGAGGACTTAGGACCTCGCTGCTTTTGTCATAACCCGTCTGAAGCTCTGTAGAGCTACTTACACCCTTATCTTTCAGCTGAACGGCTATGTAGGAGGGATAAAGCATCCTAAAGCTTAGGTCAAGGACTGTAGTGCAGTCACGAGTCCGACGAGTAATGGTAATGCTGTCTTCTTTATGTCATCTGGTCAATTCTTAGTGAAATTACCCTGTGACATGGACCTTACGTGGATGAATTGGGATGGCTTTATTAATGATATGGCAAGGGACTATTGCTGAGAAAAGAGTCTTTCTTTTGAGTGAGGACTACAAATTATTTTCACTCCATTTAGTAGGGATATTGCCTCCAGAACAAATTATTTAGACTTATGCTGACATTGTCCAAAAAAAAGGCCATACCCCTTTACTCAATAAAACGAGAATATAATGCTGGCATTGTGATTTCCTTTCCTAATTCAAAGTAATCACTTTTTCTGAAGCAAAAGAACTGAAAGCACAATATTTTCTCAGCTCCGGCCTCTAAAGGAATGAACACTTGAACTTGTAAGAGTATTTTAGTACAATATGGCTACTTTGCTTAGAGATAATTAGGTAATTTAGCTTATAAACAAAATGATAGACTATGCTTGTGGAGACATATCTTTGTCTGTTACTTATGTGAGCATTCTTCACGTCGTTTGACGCGCTTCCAGGTTTCCCTTGTGTGAACAGTCACATGTAATATGAAACGATTATCATTTCCTTGCTCTCACCTTGGACCGATGCAAAATGTCTTATTCTTCCCAGCTTCAAAGCTTGGAAATCAAATCAAGTAGAAGCCAGTAGATCAGAACAATCCTGTAATTATCATCTATTGAAAGGGTGCGTGGTGACTCTATGATGATAAATCAAAGACGTTTTATGACTATGCCAATACCCAGAAGCATTTTCGGTCTGGAGTCTTCAGTGAGAGACTGATGAGCCTGCCTGGGCCTGGGAACGCGGGGTGCACCGTGGGTGTGCAGTCTGTTGACTGTGCTGGCGGATTCTAATGTCGATAACGAGCATCTCTGTGTGAATGGTTTCTGATATGAAAAGACATTTGCTTATCAATGCAAGGAAAACCACTGGTGTGTTAATTTTATGCAAGCATCTTTTCACTTTCTAACTCCCTCCTCAATAATGGAATTATAATTGGATTTCTGAAAGAACATGCATAGAAAGTAATTTAAAAGGAACTTGTTAATCAGAAAGTCCTCCAAATTTGTGCAATAAAAACGAAGACGCATCGCCTTTGTACCAAAATGCAAAAATGGACAATTTCCCCTAAATAGTATAATTTGAGGGAGGCTTACCTACCACAACATGTTATCCTCAGTAATGCTTTCAATTCTACCGCTAGAGAATTAAAAGTTTCATCTCTTTGTGCCAAGCATTTTTCTGTCGCCTTGGTCTTGAGATGCAAAAGACGCAAGATAGTAGTAATATACCAAGTCTTTAATTCTTCCGGCTTCCTCCATGTTTTTGAGTCTTGTGTCTCTAAGAGGAGGAACCAGGATCTCTCTGTTGTATAGTTTAGGGATCATGGACAGACAGGTAGCCTCCCTGACCTTTGGAGAGGGAACGGAGAGGGGAGGTCAGCTCTGTGACTCACTAGCCGTGTGGCTTTGCCACATTACTAAATTATTCAGTTGTTATTGACTTTGTCTGTAGGATGCTGTCTGCCATCAGAGTGCCAAGGGGTTTTGGTCAGATAATGCATGTGACAAAATGTACAACATAGCACCTGGTCTGTAAATGGTGACCCAACTAAAGTCTTCAGAGGATAATATTTGAAACAGTTCGAGGCAAAGAGTAACTTTATAGGCACTTTTTCATGCGTATTACCAACAAATAATAATAATGTGAGTAAAATATAATAACAGCTCACATTTACTGAGTATTTACTTCTTACCGGGCTCTTCTCTCTTCTACCATTTTATTTGATATCACCACAATCTTATGGACCAGGTACAAACAAAGAACCCACAGTGATTAGCAGAACAAGCGGTTCCTTCAAGCCGTAGTGAGCACCTAGAATGTGCTGGGATGCAAAAGATGAGACTTCAAGAAGGATAGCTCTTGAGTTTCTCAAAGTCAGTAATTAATTGGACCAAAGAGAAGCCCAACTTTTATGTCTAAACTTCATGCATTTCAATTCATTTAATGCTGGTGTCAACCTTGGCAAAGTTTATGTCACAGATAAAGTAGTTGAGGCTGAGAGAGGCTGCTTGCTTGGCTAATGGACGCACAGAGCGAGTAACGGATAGAAACCTAGCTGCATCTGGGACCTCCTCCTCTAAACCCATGGGCTTCCCTTGGGCTCTGCGGAGGCGACTAGGACAATGGTGGTGCCACTCTTAAAAACAGGAAAACCAGCCCTGGCCGGTTGGCTCAGCGGTAGAGCATCGGCCTGGTCAGTGCGGGGGACCCGGGTTCGATTCCCGGCCAGGGCACACAGGAGAAGCGCCCATCTGCTTCTCCACCCCTCCCCCTCTCCTTCCTCTCTGTCTCTCTCTTCCCCTCCCGCAGCCAAGGCTCCATTGGAGCAAAGATGGCCCGGGCACTGGGGATGGCTCCTTGGCCTCTGCCCCAGGTGCTCGAGTGGCTCTGGTCGTGGCAGAGCGATGCCCCGGAGGGGCAGAGCATTGCCCCCTGGTGGGCAGAGCGTCGCCCCATGGTGGGCGTGCCGGGTGGATCCCGGTCGGGCGCATGCGGGAGTTTGTCTGACTGTCTCTCCCCGTTTCCAGCTTCAGAAAAAAAAATACAAAAAACCCCCACAAAAAAACAGGAAAACCAGAATCCCCGACTTGAGTTTGGAGTTTGATTCGATTCTAGTTAGTTTATTTGATGGACTGGAGGAGCCGTTGTAGTGGAGTTGGCCAGGTGGCAGTTGGATCAGCTCTAAGAGGTGTGGGTTTAGGAAAAGCTCTCTCACTCCCTATCTCTTTCTGCGTATGTGAGTCATGTGTCAGCGTTTCTTAACCTTGTCACTAAGGATATTATGGCCTGGGTCATTTTGTTGGGAGGGCTGTCCTGTGCATTGGAGGATGTTTTTAGCGGCTTTCCTAGCCTCTACTTGTTATATGATAGGAGCACCCTTACCACCACTACTTAATGACCTGGCAGCCAAAACTGTCTCCAGACTTTGCCAAATGTCCTCTGGTTGAAAGGGCTAGAACTGTCCTGGGTTGAGATACACTGCTTGTGTGTGTGCATGTATCCATGTATGAATGTGTATATATGTACGTGTGTGTTTGTGTTTGGGGGCATGTACAGCACATGTATACACAAATGCACACACACATATATGTTATTGGGGAGGAGATTGGGCAGGTTATATTGCTAGCCTCTGTCTCCAGTTCTTTCCCCTTTTCTCTGTCTATATGCTATGTCACTCGTGTTACTTCACAGCTTCTCTTACTAAAGAGAGAGAGTCAACTCCCTCCCCTGTGGGCTCATCTGTGTGATTGCAAGTTCAGCTCCTCAGCCTCAAGAGACAGTGCATGTCATCCCTTGCACTCTGGCACCATCACCCTGGGAGGGTCATGACCAACATAACACAGCAAGACAAAGAGCTACTGTGCTGAGGTGCCCTAGTCAAGCCCAGCTTAGATCAGAGTCCCAGCCAATGTGTAGATACATGATGAGTTCAACTGAGATCCACTGACCCTACTGAACTCCAATGGGCAAGAAAAAATTTATTTCTTGTTACAGTTCTCTGGTGCTAGTGACATTTTTGTTACACAGCAAAAACTTGCTGATATAGCCTGATGAGGCGGTGGCGCGGTGGATAGAGCGTCAGACTGGGATGCCAAGGACACAGGTTCGAGACCCCGGGGTCGCCAGCTTGAGCGTAGGCTCATCTGGTTTGAGTAAAGCTCACCAGCTTGAGCCCAAGGTCGCTGGCTCGAGCAAGGGGTCACTCAGTCTGCTGTAGCCCACCCCCCCACCCCCAGTCAAGGCACATATGAGAAAGCAGTCAGTGAACAACTAAGGTGCTACAACAAAGAATTGATGCTTCTCATCTCTCTGCCTTTCTGTCTGTCTGTCCCTATTTGTCCCTCTCTCTGTCTCTGTCACACACACAAAAAAAACCAACAAAAAAAACCCCCCAAAACAAAACAACAACAACAACAAAAACTTGCTAATACAGAGAGGGAAGGAAAAGAGAGACAGAAAGCAGAGGGAGGAAACAGGATTTAGAAAGGTGGACCATCAGAGAAAGAAAGAACATTATAAACAATGAGAGAGGGTCTGGTAATGGGAGGAGGACCCGCAGTGCGTTACCTGGGCATCATCTGTTACCTTGCGACAGAACATTTTCAGTAGAGTTGGGCGTTGAGATTGGAGCCAAAATCAGGTTATAGGAGAGTGAACAAATGGTAAAGCAGTTTAAACAGGATCTGTAGACTTTTCCCACCCAGAGTTTGACAAGGAAGGAAAGGTTGCAGAAAGATATAGACACTAAAGAAATGTTACTGAAAATGGAGTGATGTCATGAGCAGTGTATTTGATTCTGATTTTTTCCAAGGACGTATTAAGTGACTTGTTTTTCAGGGCGTCTCCAGGTGCACCGTTGGGGACCATGTTAGCCGAAGAGTCACGAGCTGCAGGCGCCCGTGAACTCAGGAGCTCCTCTCAGATGAAAAAGAAGGGCTGAGATGTTGCTTGAATGACAGCACTCTTGGGTCTTAACCACGGCACGCAGCTCCTGGGAGTTCAGCCGAGTGAGCAGTTGAATTCATGGCCTCTCATGTTGGGCCACGGGGAGAGGGCCCCCTTTCACAGGAAACAGAGAAAGCACGTGGGCTCTCCAGTGGGGGTCATCTGAATCAGTCATGGCTCTCCTCATTTTAACTAGTTTCAGTTCATTAATGTTTTCCCTTTGTGCTGTATGAAAACGTAAGGGTTGGGTAGTTCATTGAATTGCCTAAGCCTCTCTCAACCTTGTTTTTCATTTGTTCTCAACAGGTAATCCGTGTTGGGCTGTCTGACTCCCTTACTAGACTGTGTGCCTTTTAAGTCACGGTACTGTCTTTGCTGCAGTGCAGCCCAGTTTAGAGGGCTACGTACTAAATAAGGGCTGAAATGTTAAAAGGTGCCTTTGAGGACTATGCACCCTTACTTGAAACAAGTAGGAAAGGCTCGGTGGTAAACTCATCAGACCCCTCTGTAAATACAGTAGGCACTCGGAACAACAGGAGATCAGTATGGCCCCGGGTAGGTGGCCTGAGTGTCAAGAAGAGGTTGGACGGGCATGGGGCTTTCAAAGCGAGGGGCCTGCGCAGCTTGGAAGGACGCGTCGTCGGTATTGGCTTGTACCGGGGTGACAGGTTCACGAAGGACAGCCCGTCAGTAGGGTGAAGAAAAGTCCTGGGCAGGTTGCACAGGTGCCAGTGACAAATCTCCACATGTACCACCCAAAGCATTACCGCCGCCACTCACTTGCAGATACCGAGGCTGACGGTCCAGTTGTCCAATCAGTGTGACTGTCCGGTAAATTACAGAGAGCTTGTCGATATTTCCTGAAAATGTAATAAATACTTCAGTTTTTGTGTGTGTGTGTGTGTGTGTGTGTGTGTGTGTGTGTGTTTTTACCAGAAGGAGTTTTTGTGATTCTTCCTTGGAACAGGTCCTCTGCGTTACTCATGTCAGCCAAAACACCTTGCTGTTTTTAAAGGGAATTGCACGACTGTCCTGCTAGTAATCATCATGTGAATTCAGTACACATGTTTTCAGAAAATAACTCAATCATTGTTCAGAATGAAGATCCTAGTTTATCCCTAATGAGTAATGGTATTGTGTTAATTGTGTCTAAATAGGAGTAGGGTTTTTTTTTTGTTTTTTTTTGTATTATTAGACATGCAGTATAAGTAATTATTTATGGATACTCAGGGTAGAAAAGAAAAATCTCTTTGAAAGTCTTACCCAGGGCTATTCTTTTGTGTCAAGTGTTTCACAGGAGACACAGGGCAGGGTACAGAGAGAATAGGTAAAAGGTACAGGGAAGAAAGCTCACTGAGCAGGTGTCAGAGCTGCTTTTTTTTTTTTTTTTTTTTCTGAAGCCGGAAATGGGGAGAGACAGTCAGACAGACTCCCGCATGAGCCCGACCGGGATCCACCCGGCACGGCCACCAGGGGCAACGCTCTGCCCACCAGGGGGCGATGCTCTGCCCCTCCGGGGCGTCGCTCTGTTGCGACCAGAGCCACTCTAGCGCCTGGGGCAGAGGCCGAGGAGCCATCCCCAGCGCCCGGGCCATCTTTGCTCCAGTGGAGCCTTGGCTGCGGGAGGGGAAGAGAGAGACAGAGAGGAAGGAGAGGGGGAGGGGTGGAGAAGCAGATGGGCGTTTCTCCTGTGTGCCCTGGTTGGGAATCGAACCCGGGACTTCTGCACTCCAGGCCGGCACTCTACCACTGAGCCAACCGGCCAGGGCAGGTGTCAGAGCTTCTAAGCTCAGTACCCAACAGAGGAGCCTTAGAAAGAGGGTTTAACATGAATGGACGCTCCCAGTTCTCTCCTTTCCTCTCAGCACTATCTTGGTTCCTTAAAGGGTCCAAGCTGCTTGGCAGTCACGGTGCCTGGTACGTGGTATGCGCCTGGGAACTGTTTGTGTGGATGAATTGTGGAGCGAAGACACCCGTGGGTAAATGAGTTGGTGAAGACACACGGTCTGGCTTTTCGCCCTCCTTTCTTACCTGGCTTCCATTTCAGCCCCCATTTGCTGCAACTCATCACTTGCATGTCAATCAGGATTAATTCCAGAACACAAGAAGCAGGAAGCATTTTAAGTAGAAGAGGATTTAATTGTTGGGGATGGGCACTTTAAACCAGCCTGCGGGGCTGGAGAAGCAAGATTCGGGAGGCTGCGTGTACTGTTGAGTTTGAGCACACTGACCTGGGGTCAGGAAGGTGGGGGCTGCAAGCCCCTGGCCCTGTAATTGCCCCTTGGAAGCCACCCATCTCCCACGAGGGGGAGACCAGGAGGCACAGCCAAAGCAGCTGGCCACGGTCTCCCCCACTCCTCCGCATGTCGTGAGAGGGTAGAGAGCAATAGGACCTCATTCTCCTCGAGCCTGACCGGTGCCTCGCAGGTACCCAAGGATTCAAAAAAAGTCGGTTCAGACGCGTTTGATTCAATTAGGCGGTTCCACAGATTCCAGACTTGTATTCCCGAAGCGCAGACCCGGTGCTTTTGTTTCTAAGTCGATTCACTGACGTGATTAGACGTAAAATAACAACAAGGACCCCGTTACCAGTAGGCTGACATTCAGGTGTTCTGATGGGGGTCTGCAGAAGAAGGTCACTCAGGGTCATTGTCTTACTGTAGGGAGATAAGCCCCGAAGGGTCTGGACTGGGTTTGAGCTTTGCACGGTAATTCCAACTGAAATCAGATTTAACTGGGATAAATTAAGGAACGACCCTTGACCAGGAAATAGCAGTGGGAACGACTCAGGTATGTTATGTATTTGGGCTACAAAACTGTTTCCACCAAATTGGTATTTTACTTACTTGGAGAACCGCAGGCCACAATCCATCTCAATTGCAGTCTCCCCTCTCTCATTTGTTTTCCTTCTTTACCTTCTGCTGCCACGTGTCCACCGTGGAGTGTTTTACTGCAATCCACCCAGAAGTCCACCTTTCAGTTGCTGGTATCTGACAACTTCCAGCTGGTAGAACAGGAATCACCACTGCAGATTCCGATCTAGACTGCTTTCCCTCAGAAACAAAAGCTTTGTTCCCAGGCAAGTTATGAAGAACGGAGCTCTTTAGCATTTCGAGAATTAAGTGCATCCTAGTTGGTAATTAATTATGTAGTCCAGGTATATTCTGCATTGCTGCCATTAATTAATATTCCTCCCAGCACTTTACAGATTTCATAAAATAAAAATCTGTAAGAAGAGTTCCTTCGTGTAAAGCATTGGGGAAGCCTTTCTGTTTTTACTTAATTAGTGTGACAATGAGCATTGCTCACTGGAGGGGAATGCTAGCCGAGAGATCAAGGTTATTCCAATGGCTCGATTATTTCTTTTTCTTTCTGAAGGAGCCCATTCCTTTCCGGGGTTGCTACAACTAAAATCTTAGTAGACTCCAGACCTGTAGGGGTTGCCTGATGGAGGACCAGAGGTAACTGCTGAATCGGAGATGCCAAATGCATTTTAACCAGCACCTTTGAAGGTGTAGAAATGAGCTGGTGCTTTTAGAAGTCTTTAAATATATAGCACTTGCTCAGGATCGGTTAAGTAATGGCTGAAAGGTCAGCAGCCAGGGAGAGTCGTTGATGACCAGCTCTTGCTACTGACGGAATAGCAAAGAATGAACAGTCATGAACTCTCCTCTCTCCTCTTCACTTTTATTTTACCTTTGCGTATGTTCTAGTATGAAAAATCAAGGCTCTTTTTGTGTGTGTGTGTGTGTGTCTGCCAATTTGAAGTTAGAATTGAGATCTCAAAGAACTTTCCAGAGCAGAGATTAAGGACTCTCTGAAGGAAATGGTGGAAGTCGCCAACGCCAACAGATACTTTGATCTTAAAGGCGACAGAATTTATTTTGGTGATTCTAACACTGTAAGCTACTGTACGGCTAGAAATATAAACCGAAGAGAACCTGAACAAGGACAAATTCCTACAAAGACCAGAAAACCATCTCAAACAGCATTGGTGGGAATTGTGAACTCAGGAGGCAGGCAGATGGGCCCCCAGGGTGTTTGCTGCCCTGGTGTTTTTGCTGCTGTTGTTCTGTTGCAGTTGATGACAGTAAACCACACCTGGGATGGAGGGCTCGGTGGGAATTTGAAAACTACCATCAAGTTCCTGTGCATTCAGCCACAGGCCCGCTCTGTGTTTAGGCTCCGAAGTCTTTCTCGAATGGTGGAAAGTGGAGGAGGAGAGAGTCCTTATCGATCAGGGGCCCTCTCATTTCTACTCAGGGGACGAATTCTGCCCACATCTCTGTTTCATCACAAACACTCTGTTGTCTTCTTTCTTGACTATCCTAGCCTGTCCTTAGTAGGGAGAATGCCTTGTGGCCGTGGTGTTGCCTTGTTCCACGTTATCACCAGGGCCTGGCAGATAGTAGTTGTTCAAGAAACATGATCATAATGAAGACATATAGAAGAGCAAAAATAAAAATAAAAATTATGGCTGACCTTCCCTAGAGGCCTCATCTCTCATAGAGACCACCTGCTTCATCCGGAATCTTTCTCACCTGCAGAATAGATGGTGTTTAGAAACTGCCCAAACTGTTTGCAGGAAGCTGTTAGTGAGAGGCCCTCAGCTCCGCCTCTTGGGGGTTGTGTTCTACGTTTGGCCGTTCTCCCAGACCTCAGGGAAGAAGACCCCACCCTCCGCAGCTTCCAGTCCGGGGTTCCTGCACAGCGAGGACAGAACCTGTTGGTATTCACTTTCTTAGTCTCTGCTTATTGAGAATACACAAAGGAGAGGCGCTATGCTGATTTCTAACTGCAGGGATGGGTGGGGCGTGGTTCTGAACTGCAGGGAAATGGAATCCCACAGCAAGTACTCCTTTGTGTCTGGTTCTTTTCATTAGCACCATGCCCTTAAGGGTGACTCTGAAATTATTGCTGAGTTCCACAGCAGCTGATCTGAAGATGCTTGCATTCTTTAGATCCTGAAAGAGTTCCTTTTGTAGCAAATATCTGGTGTGAGAACTACATCATAATCTTTGACTCTTCCCACAGGGCGGGGCGGGGTGGGGGAAAGCACCGAATGGAATTTGATAAGCAGTTATCTTTTGAATTTGATTGCTCTGGAGAGCAGGGTACATGGCTTAAAACTGTGAAGCCTGCAGTGTATCCACTGTCTTCTTTACTTAATCTAGGATTCTTTGTAGTTCTTTGGAAAGCTGAAACATAGTGTTCGTTCTTAGAGTAGTTTGTGGTTGGAAATTGTGTGATAAGCCATTGGCTGTCTTCTCAGCATGTGTGCCTGTTTGTGTGCATGTGTGTGTATGTGCTCGCATGCATGCATGCGTGTGTGTTGGTGTTGTGATAGAAAGAAGGGTGCATACAGATGGTCTGCAAATTTCAAAGAGTAGACTTGACCAATACTGCGTATAAATCACCATCTCTGTCTTGCCACCCATACCAGAAGACTCTAATTGGCATCTTTAGCTAGTGTGTCTTTCTCAGTTATTAGCTAGACTTCCCTCCACCCCCCTCCCAGGAAGACCTCATGAAGTCTTTTTTTACAGAGGGGAGATAGAAGTTTCTGGTGCCTTAGCAATTATGTCACTGAAATTTTCTCTTTCTTACTTTTACAAAATCTTTAAAAATAGTAGAAACTTAAATGAATAGAAAATGCCAATAACAAATCATCTAAAACTAATGATCTTTAAAAACATGAAGATGTATTTCTTTTCCTACCCACTATATTTTTTAAATTAAGTCCTAAATTTAAATATAATTAAGCAGCTCAAAAAATATATATGAGTTATAGGGTCTATACAATATTGTCTTCTCTTTTTAATGTTGTTGATCTGAATATAATAGTATGTATTTAAAATAAAAGGCAATTTTCTCTTTAATTGATTTTTCAGAAGCTATAATCAGTTCCCTTTTGAAGGCCTCTTCACGCCCCTAGTAATTTCAAGTTTACTCAATTTATAGTAGATGAATCACTACAATTCAGTATAATTTAGATCAACTGAAATTGAAAAGAATTTTGTGGTCTGATCAATGTTGTATCCAGTTGACCTACTGAAGGACAAGGGAGCATGTTGAATGGTGAAATTTGCTTTTCCGTTTATGTCATAGGTGACTTGTGTTATCAAGATGTCACAAATATATATTTTAAGCAATGGTTATTCATGGGAATCTTCTAACTACCATTTGCCTGATGTTTCCACAATGGTCAGTCACATGATCCTAAAGCTTTTAAATGTTTCAAAATTTGAATGCCATGATTGGTTGGCTTGTCGGTTCTCTCTTGGCTGATCATATTTCCCCATGTATAAGACACTCCCATGCATAAGACACACCTTAATTTTGGGGCCCAAAACTTGAAATAAAATGGACTACATAAAGTTTTTGAACTCAAGTTTTATTCATCATAAAATTCATACAACTCCTCATCACTGTCAAAACTCCCATTCGTTCGCTTGTCCTCATCTGTGTCTGGTGAAGAATCACTGTATTCATATATTGCCTCGCCCTCAGTTCCATCTATGGCATTTGAAATGCCACACTTCTACAACCACTGTATAAGACACACCCAGTTTTTAGACCCCAAATTTTTCGAAAAAAAAAAGGTGTGTCTTATACATGGGGAAATACAGTAATTCAATCTAACAACCTTCAGTTGAATACCTCTTACAAGTACGAGGCCTGGGCTTGGTGGCAAGCATGGGAGGATGAGTGGGAGAGCTTTCCTGATGTTGAAGATGTCGAGACTCAACCCACGAGATCTTTCCTGAACTTCCTGACACATTAAAGACGTCACATCAAAAATTGTGTGATTAAGATTCCCTCACTGGCATAAAGACAATACTCGCCCTGTTTCTCACAAGGATATTCAGTGTGAGGATGAGAGAGAAGATGTGTATGCAATAGGCTTGTTAGGTTGTTGTTGTTTTTCTAAGCCATCTGTATCATTAAAATAAAACAGATAACATTATCATAGTTTATTTATAAGAGAAAATATGGTACGTTATTTTAATTCATTTTGGTAGTTAGGGAGCTTTGTCTTAAGTTTTTTAAAGAGAGAGAAAATTCAGAATTCAGAAATGATAAGGAAAGAGGAAAATGGAAGAAGAAAAGATCTTTTTAGTAAAAGGTGATCTGATTTCCTATTGGCATGAACCATCTCCTTTGAACTACTAAGGAAAATACAGCAGTATTTTTCTTGGGCTGCATCCTAAGCGCAGATGAACTGCTCGCAAGCTGTGAATTATGCAGCTTTAATGCACTGGAGAGAGACTGCTTTTCCCAAGGCGGCTGGAGACTTCATGCCTTGCACTTCTTCTAACACACAGCGTTCTGTTGTGTTATGCTGTATTCGAGCTTGCTGCTGGGTCCCCATTTCACCCTCTGTTGTTGCAAGCTCTGCCATCTCTGCTGAGTTTTGAAAACCCTTTTTTTTTTTTTTTTAATGGTTATAACACAGATGTACTGGTTGAGACTGGGTCACCTTAGCCTCGCTTCCCAGTCTGTGCCTCCACATTTGTTACCAATCAGGAACATAATTATATTTGGAGCAGAGAAAAGAACTCATTTATCCTGGTAGGCCAGGATGAGACAATCCCAACTCATATGACTGTAAACCTACAAGCTGAGTCAAATCGTTGTTGCCAGCTCAATCGTTTTAGGTTAACCTGGAGGCAAAACAGAGAACTGTCAACGTCATTACCAGTTAGGAGGGAAACCTACTGTTCCCACTTGTTGGCATGATGAACAGTGAACTTGTCCCACACATCTATGCCAAGAGAGTATTTCCAACTTGGTAGGCAACCATGGCCATGTGGACATCTAATGAATAATGATGATGATAAATAACACCAGAGGTGACCAAGAGCACGAGGATGAGTGTTTCTTTGGCTTTTAAGTCTGACCTTGTGCCCTCTTGACCCCCGAGATCGCCAGTGGTATGACCAGACGCCCTGGCTGTGTGTCGATCTAGTTTGGAGCTTGCTTGGAGCAACCACAGTAATAAGCACTGGGTCTGTGTTAGCCGGCAGAATGTAAATATTTAAAGGGTCCGATTGCCAGTGAGCTGCTTCAAAAGCCTTCTGTTTATAATCATTCACTGAAGTAAATGTTTCCTATTATACAGACAGCATGTGGTAGGTTACTGAACTTCACAGCCTGGCTAGAGTAACATGAAGAATGTGAAAATCTGGCAGCCGCCGAACTTCTTTTTCACTCTCCAGCCAACCCTTCACATCTTTCTGCCACACGGGTTGCCCCCGTGTCAGGTCCCATGTGGTGCTGGCTGTTCTGAGCTAAGGCATGTGACTGAGGGTGTCGCAATCTGCAATGCCTTGAACAGCTTGCTCGGGTTCATAGGCAGTGATTATGCTCAGAAGAACCACGTTGGCTCGGAAGATAACCTTTGGATCCCAAAAGCTTTCCTGGGCCAATTTCACTTTCCTGGGATCAAGAGATCTTTCTGACAATCACCGAGGGATGACAAAACGCCCACATATGTCGACTGATTCTAAATAATAAACATTTGTCCTTTGTTGTCATTTTGGTTGCCTCAAGCTCTCTGCCTTCATAACTCGTGTTTATGCCAACATTGACTCTGCTTCGGGGCAGACTCTGAGACTCCTGTCCTTGGTCTAACTTAACATGCTGTTTGCTGGTAACATGGAATCTCACTTTCGTTTACCCGGCGTGGGCAGTGAGGAGCTGCAGCCCAGCCCAGTAGGCTTCGGTGACCTTGGGGTAGGCGTGATGGTCACAGCATGGCTTGGTCTAAAGTAGCCACTCAAATGGATGCTGTGGGATTGAACGATGGAACGATGGTGCCCATCCTATCAGAAAATAGGTATTACATTGGACTGCAGAAAGGCATGGGTTCTTTGAACAGCAGAGCAAAGATTTTGCCTGTGGGATCCCTTCCTCCTGTGTGCCTTTCCCACATTTGCCATCCTTGATGCTCTTGCCTTCTTTCACCTCATGGTTTTTACTTTCTGTATCGTTCACCTGCTTTATGGAAGTACATTAGGATAATGTACTTGTTCAGTTTCAAGACCTTCACGTACGTCAATTAATATGTACCAGTTTAAAGATAATTTTCAGAAGGCCTGTTAGTTTTCTTTTGCTGCTACACTAAGTAAGCACAGACTGTGTGGCTAAATCAGCACCCACTCACCCTGTGGGCAGGGAGTTGTTTTCATGCTCACTGACCCCGGGAGTGGGTTTTTTTTTTCTCAAAAAATGAAATTAGTTCCAGTTCCAGTTTTATTAACTTAAAATTATGTTTGTTTGATAACCAATTTATGGAAACAAGAAGAACATACATTTGCCTTTTTTTAGTGTTGCCTTACATGTGTACGATCGTACTCGGGATGGTCAGGAGGCACGAGGATGTACCCGAATATTTGTATTACTCAAAGGGTTAAGTATCTCACAACTTGATAGGTCAGAAGTTCTGGTGGACTCGGCTGGGCCCTCTGCCTAAGGTTTACAAGCCTGAAATCAAGTTGTCAGCTGAGCTGTATTCGCCTATGGGAGGAAGACGGGAAGAAGAATCCACTTTAGGATCATTTAACTTGTTGGCAGAACTCAGTTCCTTTGGGTTGTAGGACTGTGGTCCTTGCTTCCTCTCTGGCTCTCAACCAAGGGTCACCCTCTGCTCTTGGAGGCCACTTACCTCCCTCCATCTTCAAACCAGCAGCAACGCTAGGATTCTGTTTATGCTTCAGATCTCTCTGACTTTTCTCTCTACTATAGAGAGAAAAAAATTCTCCGCTAAAGGGTTTATGTGATGAGACCCACCCGGATAATTTCTCTTTCTTAAGGTCGAGTGATGTGTAACCTTAATAGCACTGGCAACATCCCTTCGCCCTGTGATGTAGCAACATGCCTTCGTCCTGGAGTAGCACTGGGGGGCGAAGTCATGGGGTCCATCCTGGAATTAGAATTTTGCTCAACATAGAAGGTGAGGGGCAATAAATACCAGCGTAACTGTGCATAGAAGGCCTTTCTTTCCACCTGGCCAGCAGGGGTGTGAGTGCTCTCCTCCTTTCTGAACACGGCAGTCCACGGTTCAGCTTCATGGTCTTGGCTCCCACGGCCCCAAAAGAGTCTCTGAATTACAGACACCAGCAGTTGCTCAGGGCTCCATGGCGACGTTTCAGCAACTCCCGGTTTTGACGTTGTGGCAGAAATATACAATTTTGAGGTGCCTTAAAGAATCCTGAGGTTTTATGCACATTTTCTGTTAGGCTAAGCTTATAATTTTGTGTTTTCCTCCTTTGCCTTGAGGAGTGCTGAGATTACACAGTCTGTCTGAAAAGCCAGACGGAACTGCCTCCTGTAGGGACGCCGGGTGCGCTGTGCTGTCCCCAGTCTTTTCTGGCCTTGAGAACCTGAGAGTATTTCCCCGGCACTGCTTGGCAAATTTTTCTGCTTTTAGCTGACGAGTCACCACCTTCTGCATACACTGTCCCCTCCTGTTTGTCCAGGGTAAGGCCAGGGGCCTCCATCGTGGCCATGCACATGCAGGTTCTCATTGAATTCGGGCAGATGGTAAAGAAACGGCGGAGCCAGAGGATGGTGGGCTACTCTGTTTATTGGTGTCTCACCAAGACAAGGCAAGCCACAAAAAAAGCCAAGCCTGCTTTTCCCATGGAGGACAAGGGATCAGTGAGGCCTCTGCCATGCTGATAGCAGGAACCGAGTGAGAAATCCCCTGGTCTGTCTTATTTTATAGTGTAGAAAATTAAAGCCTTTAAGCCAATATACAAATAAGGAAATCTTTGATACAGAACCACTTATCTGAAGCATAAATGGGATTCCTTCTAAGTAAGAGTGCACCACCCCCTTTCATGCAACAGTCAAGGGTGTGGGGAAAAGCTCAGTTTTAAGAAGATCTTGATATTAGAAGGGGGGGAAAGGATTAGTCTTAAATCTAAGCCTTTGGCTATAATGACTTAGCCAGCCCACAGCCTGTCTCCCACACCCAAAGCGAGCAAACAGCTGTATATCATATTTACAAACCTATTTGACCCACATTCAGCCTTGTACTTCATACAGCATGCCTTCGCTCGATGTCACGGACACCCTTAGTGGCAGGAACTGAGGTGGCTTCATGAAGTCGAGAGTCTTACTCTGTAACTGAGGACCAGGAAGCTTAGGGGATCTCACAGGGCACCTTCTCCCCGCTCCAGTGGTTTCCTCGTGCTGCAGCCAGGTGGTTCTTGCAAAGCACCATTTGTATCAGTGCGTCCCTCCACTCCCAGGCTCGCTGCTGGCTGCCCAGTGAGCTCGAAGCCTCCTGGCTACACTCACTCCCCTCTGCTTCCCAGGCTAAAGCTTCTGCTGCAGTCAGCTTGTATCTCGTGTGCTACTCTGGGTCTATTCTATACCTCATTGTACATCTTATGTTGCATTATTTTTCTGCCTTTGCACATTTGTTCTTCTTTGCCAGGCCTAAGGCTTCCCAAGCATAGTAACCATGTCTCACCCCTCTTTATAGCTTTGGGGTTCGACAGGTCTGCCGTGTGGCAAGCAGGGAGAAAACACTGGTACACTTACTGAAATGTACCTATCAAACATTTCTGTGATCAACATCGAGTCCCTACGGTGTTCCTGCATCGTGCTGATGGCTGAGAGATGCAAAGCGAATAGAATATGGCCTTGACCTCGAGAAGATCCTGAGTGCTGGAGGAGGAGATGGATTAGATTATGCGGTGACTTATGTGCACAGAAGTCAAAGCGCCTGATTGCATGGGGGGAGGGGGGTCCCGGAGGGCGGGGGAAGCGCCTTGGGGGAGGTGAGGTCTGGACGGTGTCAGGATGGGAGGACATTCACAGAGGGACTCACCGAGATAGGATGGAGGGTGGAGAGCCGTTCCAAGACAAGAACACACTGTGCGGGTAAGGGTGTGGTGTCATCAAGGTCCTGTACGTCATTTGTTAGGGCCCGAGAGCCCGGGCGGAGACAGGCTGCCAGGTAGGCAGACGCAGGGTTGTAAAATGCCTCACATGCCCTGAGCTTTGTCCAGGAGATGGCGAGGGGCCGTGAAAGGGTTTTCAGGAAGTCACATGATGAGATTAATATATATTTTTTTATTTTGTGACAGAGAGAAGGACAGATAGGGACAGACAGACAAGAAAGGAGAGAGATGAGAAGCATCTTTGTTGTGGCACCTTAGTTGTTCATGGATTGCTTTCTTATATGTGCCTTGACCGTGGGGCTACAGCAGACCGAGTAATCCGTTGCTCAAAGCAGCGACCTAGGGCTCAAGCTGGTGAGCCTTGCTCAAACCAGGTGAGCCTGCGCTCAAGCTGGCAACCTCAGGGTTTCTAACCTGGGTCCTCCGCGTCCCAGTTCGACACTCTATCCACTGCGCCACCACCAGCTCAGGCAAGATTTGTATCTTTAGTTCTTTTTTGTACTCTTTCACAAAAGCCATGGGAAGACAAGAATTGGTCTGAGCTAACTAGCTGCCGGGCAGCCTGCTGGAGGCACCTGTGCTTCTGAGTGTCCCTGCAACATGTCCCGTGAAGGGTGGGCTGGAGAAGATGGAGACAGGGAAGGCAGGGCCTGTGTAATAACTGCCCCGCCTGGCCCTCGCCTGTTTTTAGGCGGCACAGCCTGCTGGGTCTCTGCTCCCTGCATCCCTCTGGCCAGCACAGTCCTCCACAAGCCTCCTGCTTGGATCCACCACGAGCTTCTGTGCCGACGGCTCCTTACCCACCTCCTTCCTCTCTGCTTCCTGTGGCTTCCGCCTCACTGCCCTGCCCTGGAGTATCTTGTTCTGTATCTGCGTGGAAGTCCACCTCCCCCCCCCCCCGCCCCGCATAGTACATTTGGGGAACAAGTGATAGATTCAATCACTCGATCTAAGGGTCTGTTCTTTCACCTTCAGGATTTATGGATTCTTGCAAGAACACAAAGATTTGACTCGTCTTCCTTCTTTCCATGACACTATTTCCTCAAAGGAAGCCCCGGGAGATGCTAGAACTCCAGTTCTTGAACTTCAGGGAGGGACCAGTCACCTCTAGTACCCAGCCTTCCCTTGCATGCCCGAGAGTCAGGGACGTTCCGCTCGTACCCGTGCCTGAACGGAGAACTTGGTGAACAAATAAGAAAACCAAAGTGGAACCAGAGAAGATGACACGATGACTAGTAGGCTGACAGAAGGAAAGGGACTTGAAGGACGTGATTTCACGAGAATTTTTTAGAGCTTCCCCATCTTTTGTTCCTTTGTTTTTTTGGTTTTTTTTGGGTTTTTTTTTGCATTTTTCAGAAGCTGGAAACAGGGAGAGACAGTCAGACAGACCGGGATCCACCCGGCACGCCCACCAGGGGCCGATGCTCTGCCCATCCTGGGCGTCGCCATGTTGTGACCAGAGCCATTCTAGCGCCTGAGGCAGAGGCCACAGAGCCATCCCCAGCGCCCGGGCCATTTTTTGCTCCAATGGAGCCTTGGCCTCGGGAGGGGAAGAGAGAGACAGAGAGGAAGGCGCGGCGGAGGGGTGGAGAAGCAAATGGGCGCTTCTCCTGTGTGCCCTGGCCGGGAATCGAACCCGGGTCCTCCGCACGCTAGGCCGACGCTCTACCGCTGAGCCAACCGGCCAGGGCCTCTTTTGTTCCTTTGAAGGTGTACTTCTGACGAATTGAAAAACTAATTAACAGAGGTACTTAGTTTTGTTGAAAGAAAAGTACCTTTTTAATCCTTGAATGGTCTGCCTAAATTGGGGGAAATGAGGACAACAAATAAATATTTTTTAATAATACAAAGCCTTCTGGCTGTTGTGACAAATAAGATACGTTCCCAAGAAGCTTTTCTGATCCTTCACATGGGCTCAGACTCATCCTGGCTTTGGATTATAAATTTGTTTTGGTTTCTGATTTACAGCTTGAAAAAGAACAGAAGTGGGTCCTTTAAATAAATGCCTCTTTGTTATTTTCACTTTTTCTCCTTTTATATTTTAAACAGGTGTTCCCACAGGTGCCTGATGTTGTAAACAGTTTCTCCTTGGAAACTCAGCACTGCTTGTTTTTTGTTTAGTCGGTTTTATAAAAGCATTTTTATTTAAACTTCACCTGCCTCAGCATCTTTGCCTGTTTTTCTCATTATTCTCTGCAAATTGATTTTGTTTTTCTTTGCAAAGAAATTGGGGGAAAAAAAAGTAAAAATTCATTATGACCTGATATCAGTGTACATTTAATTTGGCAACCAGCCAATAAAATGGACTGTCAAGTTTTATCTCCCTGGAAAAATATAGGTTTAGTATTACTACATTTCACTTTAAGCGATATGACGAGGGCTATTTGATTGGCTCTATTGCTGTTTTGCCTCTGAAAATCATCGCATTGTGTTTGCCCTAGCCTTAGAGCAGTGGTTCTCAATCTGTGGGTCGCGACCCTGGCCGGTTGAGAACCTCTGCCTTAGAGTATGTCTCCCCTTCTGTGTTGTCTTCATGTTACATGCTACTCCTACTCTCACTTTATGTCTTCAGGAGCAAGAGCTAAGGCTCTCTGAGTACCTGGTGTCACTCAGCATGGTACTCTGTGTCAAGTAGGCACTTAGGAACACTGCCTTGAAGAATTCATAAGTGTATTTTCCTAGAGTTGTATAGGTATATTTCTCAATTACAACAGAGGAGAAACGGGCCTAAGGAAGAGGGAGTTACAGTGTATTTCGGGTACAGAAAATGGGAGGTGCTGGCAGATCAATCAGGGTGAGTCAGTGTCAAATAGGTCATTTGGGACCCAGGACTAGCGTTAAGGGGAAGGTAGGTATGTCCTGGGGATACACAGGTGTGAGTTGGCCACGTGAAAGTCCTGGAAGTCATGAGAGGATGAATTCCTTGAGAAAGAAGTTTTAGATGACAAAGAAAAGTGAGAAAGAGGATGAAGAGTGTAAGGTAAGGCCCAGGGTCCCCACCATCGCGGCCATGCACATGCAGGTTCCCATTGGATTCGGGCCGACGGTAAAGAAAACAGCGGAGACGGGGGATGGTGGGCCATTCTGTCTATTGGTGTCTCACCAAGACAGGCAAGCCACAAGAGAGCCAAGGGAAAAGGAGAAACCGGCTTTTCCCCTGGAGGGCAAGGGATCGGGGAGGAAAAAGAAACCCTACTGCACCTCTCAGTGGTGGGGGCAGAATCTCTCTTCCGCTGCTCTTGCCTTTGAAAACGTTTTGGCGAGAAAAGCTCTCCTCCAGCAAACACTAGCAAGACAATGACCCTTCCCAAGCAGGAAGGTAATGTACAATTTCACAGACGTATACCTGGTGCTGCCCAGTGCCATTTTTTTTTAACACTAAAAATGAACAAACTAAAAAAATAAAAATTTTACAAACTCATTTGCCTGACAAAGAAGCAACTGGATGCAGCAGGAGAGAATGGAGGAAATCAAAGGCAGGACGTGAGATCCAGGAGCGAAGTTTCTGAGAGGGGGGAGGTAACGGGAGGATGGCGTCATCTGACCAAACAGGACGCAGAGAGTTTCATGGACGGCAGCAAAGTGGTCCAAGAGCGTGAGTGGGAAAGACGAGTGGGGATTTGATGATGGGAAAGTTACTGAGAATCAGGGAGAAGATTTCAAGACTTTTCCGAAACAGAAGCCACACCCCGGGCGGGTTACCAAGAGACTGGGTGCAGAGGAAAGAGCTATCATTCCCAAAATTGACTTCAGACTCACCGTGGAAGCTTGTTAAAGCCACAGGTAGCTGGGCTTTGCTCAAAGAAGCTGTGCTTCAGGGGGTCTGGTGTGGGTTAATGAAGCTGCATTTTTTTTTAAAATTTTGGTTATAATATTTATTTACTTAATGAAATGTTTTGGGGTGACATTGGTTAATAAAATCATACAGGTTTCAGGTGTACAAGTCTATGATACATCATCTGTGTTTTGCATTGCGTGCCCACCACCCGCAGTCGGGTTTTCTGGATCCGCGTTTTTGCTAAGCATCCCTCCTGGTTCTGGGTGGTAGGTGGTCTGCAGACCCCCTTGCTGAGAAATGCCACAGCAGAGAGAGGCCACCGTGGTACTCCGCTGCTGCTGGGACTGAGGCGGGGAAGGACGGCAGGAAACTGAGTGGTGGGTGGAAGGAACAGCGAGGTGATGTGAAGATGCAGCCACCACCCCCAGCCCAGCATTGGGGGGGGGATTCTGATTTAAACCCAAAGGGAAAGAGCCTGGGGTGGGAGACTGGAATGCGCCAGGGAGGACAGGGGCGAGAGTGTAAGTCTTAAAGATACTTCTCTGGTTGAGGAAGGACTGAGGAGTTGAACTGATCTTCAGCGACGCTTGGGGCCCAGCATGTGTGACTGCCAGTGGAGAAGGATATTGAACGGTGACTCTCGTCTCTGCAGCCTCACTCTGTATACAGCAGGAGGTCAGTCTTCCTTCTTTGTACGATTTTGCACAACCTCGTGGCTGGCTTGATTGCAGATGTGATTCAGGTCACTTTTTTAGAATTTCATCGCATTGATAGCGCGACATTGAAACATTTAAAACGATGGGATTTGTTTTCTATGAAAGCAGTCCATCAACACTCACTAATATGTGGTAGGCATGACAGATGGGCCAGGCTTTGGAAAGTAACTAAAATTATACTAGTATATTTTACTATAATACTAATATAGATTAAATCTCCCAGTACATATGTTTTATGGAACTACAAATTCTACACTTAGCTACATGGGCAGGAAAAAAAAAAAAAAAGAACTTAAAAATAAGCAAATAATGGTAGAAGTAGTTTTTTGTCTTTGGTTTTTCTGAGATTTCTTCAACTGTAAGCTTAAATCACCTTGAAATCTCAGTGTGTATTTTGTCATGGATTTATAGGCTATTGGTCATTTTTAGAAAATAGAATTGCTAGATTTTATTTTCCATAATTGATTTGCATAGCTTATCATTATGTTTCTAAAAGCTATTTAATATCCAGGACATATAGATCAGGCTAATCAAGTAACTTGTACTCTAACTAATTAAAAATAGGGAATTGGGGCCTGACCTGTGGTGGCGCAGTGGATAAAGCGTCGATCTGGAAATGCTGAGGTCGCTGGTTCGAAACCCTGGGCTTGCCTGGTCAAGGCACATATGGGAGTTGATGCTTCCTGCTCCTCCCCCCTTCTCTCTCTCTGTCTCTCTCTCCTCTCTGTCTCTCCTCTCTAAAATGAATAAAAAAAAAAAATAGGGAATTGCCCACTAACCCTTGGATTCTATTTCAGCATACTTAAATGAAAAATTAAGAAAAATCACGAAATTATACTTAATGAGAAATGATCATCTAAATTCATTAGTTCTCTAAAAATTCATATATATATTTTTATTTATTTATTTATTTATTTATTTTTTCTGAAGCTGGAAACGGGGAGAGACAGTCAGACAGACTCCCGCATGCGCCCAACCGGTATCCACCCGGCACACCCACCAGGGGCGACGCTCTGCCCACCAGGGGGCAATGCTCTGCCCCTCTGGGGTGTCGCTCTGCCGTGACCAGAGCCACTCTAGTGCCTGGGGCAGAGGCCAATGAGCCATCCCCAGCGCCCGGGCCATCTTTGCTCCAATGGAGCCTTGGCTGCGGGAGGGGAAGAGAGAGACAGAGAGGAAGGGGGGGGTGGAGAAGCAAATGGGCGCTTCTCCTATGTGCCCTGGCCGGGAATCGAACCCGGGCCCCCTGCACGCCAGGCTGACGCTCTACCACTGAGCCAACCGGCCAGGGCCCATATTGGTTTTAATAATAAACACTACTATCTATATATTCTTAATTTGTTACTCAAAAATTTTTTATTGAATTATTTGGGTGACATTGGTTAATAAAATGATACAGGTTTCAGGTGCCCAGCTCTATCACACGTCACCTGCATCTCGTACTGTGTGTCCACCACCCCTAGTCAAGTCTCCTTCTGTCACCATCTGTCCCCCCTCTACCGTTCTCTACCTTCCCCTGTCCCCTATTTTTAAACAATATTATGAAATGCCGTTTATGGTCATTGGTTTAGTGTTGCTTGCTTCTCATTCTCTCTCCCTTCCTCTCTTTTCTGACTTTGCACTTGTCTCCAATTTTAAGTCCATTGGACGGCCACTGTTCCCCCCTTCTTTTGTTGTTATTTTTCTTTTTTTTTTTTTTTTTTTTTTTTTTTAATTTTTTTTTTTTTTTATTTATTCATTTTTAGAGAGGAGAGAGAGACAGAGAGAGAGAAGGGGGGAGGAGCTGGAAGCATCAACTCCCATATGTGCCTTGACCAGGCAAGCCCAGGGCTTTGAACCGGCAACCTCAGCGTTTCCAGGTTGACGCTTTACCCGCTGCGCCACCACAGGTCAGGCCATGTTGTTATTTTTCTTTTAAGTCATCCCTGGAGGTGTCCTTTGCTGTGGATTTTCAGGATGGGGGGTCTGTGCCCCAGAAAACCAAGAGGAATACATTTCTGTGGATAGAAATCAAATAGCTCAAGTGTCATGAACTGAACAGATGGTAGTATTTGCCGAAGCCTCTTGTACTGTGTTTGTAAACAGGTTTTTACCATCAGAGTTGCCATTGACAAGCCCTATAAAAATCGAAGCGTAAATCTTCGTCTGTCAGTCTTTAGCCGTTGATTTATGCTTTGATGGTTTCTACGTGGGAGGAGCTCCACAATACATTTAATTAGGGGGATGCGGGGAGTTAATAAAAGCCCCGTGGTGGGGGAACGTGGGCTCTCTTACAACAGTGCGTAAGTGATGTTGTTTACACGTACTTACACCTACGGCTCCCCCCAGGGTCATTTTGCAGCCCCTGCAATAAGAAAATAAGATTTGTTTTTATGTAAACTTATTTCCTTTCAGCTTTATTCCCAATCCCTCCTGTCTTTAAGAACGCATATGTATAGCTTCCTTCCAAATTGCCTTAAATGATAAAAATCTGTTCACCAGCTTGGGGCAAGTAATGCTAACTTGCATTTTGCTTGAACCCAGCAGAATTGTTTGCCTCTGCCATCGTGTTTGCTGATGTCTTTAAGAGGCCAGATTCTTCTTCTCTTGTGCTCCGTGGCGTCTGCACTTCCTACTGGATATTGACACATTCGGACAGGGCAGGTCCTCTGCCTTCCGCAGGGACGGTGGTAGGGACGGTGGTAGGGACGGTGGTAGGGAAGGTGGTAGGGACGGTGGTAGGGAAGGTGGTAGGGATGGTGGTAGGGACGGTGGTAGGGAAGGTGGTAGGGACGGTGGTAGGGAAGGTGGTAGGGAAGGTGGTAGGGATGGTGGTAGGGAAGGTGGTAGGGAAGGTGGTAGGGACGGTGGTAGGGAAGGTGGTAGGGAAGGTGGTAGGGACGGTGGTAGGGAAGGTGGTAGGGACGGTGGTAGGGAAGGTGGTAGGGATGGTGGTAGGGAAGGTGGTAGGGAAGGTGGTAGGGACGGTGGTAGGGAAGGTGGTAGGGAAGGTGGTAGGGAAGGTGGTAGGGACGGTGGTAGGGATGGTGGTAGCTCTGTCCAAGGCAGGAGAGTGTTGATGTGGTGAGGAGACATGCTTACTCCAAAGTCCGGCATTACCAAGGAGGGCTGTGCATGAACCCACAATCTAATCCTCCCCTTTTTTTGCTAAAGCTTAGTTTTTGTATTAAATTGTCTTTTAAGCCTCCGATAGTTCTTTAGTCAAATGCCAGCATAAAGAAGGCAGCACCCCCCTAATTTGTGGCGATCGCCCCATGTTGGGCTTTGTCCGGGGGTGTGAGTACCTTGCTGAGCTGGTGCTCACTGCGGCTATTACGGCACTGTGATGGTGGAGAGGGCTTTTACGCTTGGATTCCAATTTTGAAGGCACTCTGATACCTTTTAGAAGCACTTTGTTTTCCCAGCACATCTTTCTACATGCTGTCATGCGTGATCTTTCCCACCCGATTTAGCACCTGCCTCCAGGCAGGAGGTGTGTGCAAAGCCGACATTAAGTTTGGCGAAGGACATTAGCTTGGAAACAGCAGAAGGCAGGCTGCCAACTTCATGCGAATCCGTGTGTTCCACGCGACCACTTCAGAGGAAGGCCCCAGCCAGAATGACCGTGAACCTGAACGTCCGTCACTAGAGTGGAGCCCACAATTACGGGTCTGTGCAAAATTAGTAGACATCCGGATATTAAAGTTAAAATAGTAATAGCAATTTATTTCTGGGAAAAATGAGGAGCTTCTAAAAAGTATTGGAGTGCTTTCAAAACTTGTAAGACTTCTTGAGGCTCCCATTTCCACTTATGCATTGTTTTTCTCATAGCCTGTTACTGTTTATGAACTTTTAGAAAGTATAGAAAAATGTCTGATTCATAATGAAATAGAGTTGCCTTATTTGCTTCCTTGGTGTGGCTAGTGTCGTATTGTTGTACTCAGTCCTGTGGTGCCTTTGAAAATGCAAATTCTGACCTGTGGTGGCACAGTGGATAAAACCTCGACCTGGAAATGCTGAGGTCGCCGGTTCGAAACCCTGGGCTTGCCTGGTCAAGGCACATATGGGAGTTGATGCTTCCAGCTCCTCCCCCCTTCTCTCTCTCTGTCTCTCTCTGCTCTCTCTCTCTCCTCTCTAAAAAAAAAAAAAAATGAATAAAAAAAAAAAACTAAATTGGAAAATGCAAATTCTGCTGACAAGAGAATAATGTAACCATTATTGCTGTAGATTTGCATACAATGCCACAGGAGTCCCAGGCTATCCAGAGTGACCCTGACCATTTGAGAATATCAAGTAAACTATTTCAATGTTACGGCCATTAAAGAGATTAAATTACTTTTGCAAAGAGGAAGTTGTGGAAAATGTTTCGATTCATTGAGAAACGATGTTTAGAAATACAAGGGGTCATCATTTATCCTTCATAATCCGATCCTATGGAGTTAGAGGAACACCTACAGAGAGGGTTGTGGGTGTGCATGGGCCTCATAGGGGCTGGCCAGGCAAACCGCACTTGCTAGGAAGACCATGCTATTCCCACGGGGTGGCTGTGATAGAACTACAGCCATTTGATGACTTCACGGGAGAAGGGACTCTATTGAATGTTTTCTATTCAGAAAGGAGTTCTTAGTGCACATGGAGCCCCCCAGAGAGAAACTTGCTCTCTTTCTAATTTCTCTCTCTGAAGGACCAAAGGACCAGGCATGGGGGGATTCTGAGTATGTTTGAAGTGTCATCACACTTTGTGAAAAGGACTCAGCATGAGGAAGCAGTCACAGCGCCTCTGACTGTAGCCAGGATACCAAGGCCACTTGCATTTTGCCTGTGTTGTAGAATATTCTCCTATATAGAAAAAATAAGAATGGTTTTCAAGAAGTGACTGTTCTAAATTCCTGGTTAGCTCCTGTGTAACTTTTCTATTTCAGGTTAGGTGTGACCCCCTCTGAGTGGCTTCCTTTGACCTCTCCAGTCCTGTTGAAACACTCCCCTGCC
This sequence comes from Saccopteryx bilineata, assembly GCF_036850765.1. Lineage (NCBI taxonomy): Eukaryota > Metazoa > Chordata > Mammalia > Chiroptera > Emballonuridae > Saccopteryx > Saccopteryx bilineata. Next base: position 9,559,960 of record NC_089494.1, read on the forward strand.
ACCTGACACTGGGCAGATAGAACTGGAATTCACCTTGTATTCCGGAGAGCTCACAGGGTCTCCGAAGGCACAGAGACTAGGTGTACTTTGATCACCTATTGAGTGTGGGTGTATTCAGGTATTCAATACATGAATGAATGGGTAGAATCTGGGATTCTACCACATGCCAGCTCCTATTGTGCTCATTTTGATCATTTATTTATGATATGTGTTTTTTTTCTTGGGGGGTATGTGTGTGTGTATGTGTGTGTGTGTGTAGCTTAAAACATAGTTTCATATGTTTTTTCTCTTTGGCTGTAATGGCATTAGAGGTAGTAAGTTTGCAGATCATGTGGATTTTCTTGAGTTACATGAAAAAGTGCACATTATGCTGTTTCTGTACTCATGAAATATTTTAGTTGGGGCCTGTACTTACACTAATAGCTTACTGTCAAGCATACAAATTGCTTTCATCAACCACTGGAGAATTGATGTGACCACTGCAGCAGCATTCTCTTCTCGTTGGAAGAGACTGTGAAGTGGTCACAAAGGTCGCGCCAACAGAGTGCTGAATTTAACGTCCAGGTTAGTGCCTTTACGCAAGTCTCTGATTTTAACTTTTGCTTTTTTTTTTTTTTTTTTTTTTAAATTACAAAAGGTCCATTTGTAGCTTTAGTTTTGAAAGAAATATATGGAAAAGAATCATTTCTCAAGAGGATATTATGACCTCAGTAAACCTGGAAAAGGTCTCCTTCTGGTTTTCATTCTTTTAATTTAAAAATTGCTCTGCATGTGGGTGTCTGTGTGTATGCATTACACGTGTGTATGTGTGTTTTACTTGGCTGGGGGTGTAAAATGCGGAAGGATTTAAAGAAACTGTAGCACATATGGAGTTAATATGCCTTATGTTGGCAGATACCATGAGCACACAACAAAGCCAACCATTTCTACTTTTTATGGAATCTTGGTGTATGATCTAATTGGTCGCAAAAGTGAGAAAGAGTCACCAACATTACTTGTCGTGTATGTCATAGCTACTCCACTTTGGAAGAAGGAGTTTGCTCATTTCCTGGCTCATCTAAAGAATGTTCCAAAACTTAATGCTATTTGTCATGGGAAGGGTATTCTAGAATCCTGGATTCTCGCAGGCACTCAAAAGAAGGTTCCCCTCAGGGTGCTCAGATGAGTAGTTTGAATGGAAACCAGTTTCTGAAAGTCGCACATCATTACCACCCAGCCTAGGTCTTTCTTTTTTATTTATTTATTTATTTAGTTTTTTTGTATTTTTCTGAAGTTGGAAACGGGGAGGCAGTCAGACAGACTCCCGCATGCACCTGACCGGGATCCACCCGGCACGCCCACCAGGGGGCGATGCTCTGCCCATCTGGGGCATCGCTCTGTTGCAACCAGAGCCATTCTAGCGCCTGAGGCAGAGGCCACGGAGCCATCCTCAGCGCCTGGGCCAACTTTGCTCCAATGGATCCTTGGCTGCAGGAGGGGAAGAGAGAGATAGAAAAGAAGGAGAAGGGGATGGGTGGAGAAGCAAATGGGTGCTTCTCCTATGTGCCCTGGCCTGGAATCGAACCCGAGACTCCTGCACGCCAGGCCGACGCTCTACCACTGAGCCAACCGGCCAGGGCCCAGCCTAGGTCTTTCTTGCCGAGCACCTCGAGGAATATGCTGTCCATCAGTGCGGTGCGAGCTGTTCAAGTCACAAAGCAAACTATCGATATAGGGCCAGTGATTAGCATCTGGTTCTGGCTCCCTGGAGCCTGACTCACTTGAAAGGCTACTCCAGGCTCACTGCATTCCACAGTTTTCATAGCCACCATCTGTTCCCTACACTGAATTGCCACGGTATCCCCTGACTCCTACATATTTTCCAATATGCTGGCTTTATACGGTCTACATAATTCTGTGGGCTGTCTTTGTAACCAGCAGCTGAGTCAAGTAGGCTGTATTTCTGTTTACTTATGTTTTTAATCCAAGACTAGAAGATCAGGATAGAAGATTCTGGTATGATTATATCCTCAGACTTTCTAAACTTTCTCTTCATCAGAGAGAGAATGGCAACCGTCAAAATAATTTTAGGCCATTAAAGGTAGTGGACAGTTGCCATGTGGCTGTTAAAAAACACCAAAAAGTAAGAATCCCTCCCATCCTCACAATGTGACAACTTTTCTTTGTCAAAAATTTGAGAATTTACATGTTTAAAGAACTAATCCTGAGACAATTACGCATGCATTGAGGAAGTTAAAAGAAAGTGCAGTGCTTACTGCCGTTCAGAAGAGGTTCTTGTAAAGCATGATCATGTGTGTGCAGCCCAGACCACCGCCCTGTGCTCTGTCGGGGTGCTCTGTTCGTTGCAGAAAGTCAGCTGATCCCAGATGGAATTCATTATTTCTCTTCTTAGGTTGTTCTTTCCTTGGTGAGTGGTAGTGATACCGGTTTTGATCCCAGTCCTGATATGGTTCAGTTGTGCTGTTGAGAGGAAGGAATTGCCAACAACTCGCATTTGGAGAAGCTCAGGCTTTGGCAGTAAGATTTATTTGGTGTTGACGTGGCAGATTGTTCACAGGTATTCAGTGTTTCACTTCCTCCTGTTTCGCCAAGGAAGAAGTCCAGTCTAGTCTTCATTAAGCCCAGTGTAAAAACCGAAGTCCAGATATTCTGCACCGTGGTCTAGCCCATCTCGAAGCTCAGTCCAGTCCAGGCGCTGCTCAAAGCCTGGACTGGGGACTTCATCCGTGGGTGGACTGCTGAGCATGGCTGCAAACATGGCTACCGTGTTTCTCTGAGCAGGAAGGCAGAGAGAAGGGCAAAAAGAGGTGGACCTCTGTTAAGCCCGTGTTTATATTTGTAGGCTGGGCAGGACTGGCTTTCCTTCAAGCTAACCATTCAGTTTCTTTAGAATTCCATGGACTTGTGTTGGTTGCTCTCACTAGCCAATCAGATCCTTCTTCTAAGTTAGACTGACAAGCCTCTATGGCTGCCGTTCTGGCTTCTGCTGTGCGTGCCTTGAAGCACAAGCGCAGAGGCACCACCCCCCAGCACCCGAGTGGTAGTGCCCTGAAGAGCTTCCTCCTAAACCTGAGTCCCAGGACTGGGGCACAGGGGACTCTGAAGGCACAGTGGATTCCTGAAATGTATAGTTGAGCCTATGAATACTTTAGCCTTCTAGCAAATTAAGCTAAATGGAGTGTTGAAGCTTCTTACGGAAGCAGGCTTCCCCAGTTGTAATGAATACAACATCCGGCACCCTTTGCTCCCTTTCCCCAGCATTATCTAGCTACCTGCCCACATGAACAGTAGTGCCTCCCACTCAGTCAAGTGTCCTAGAGGACATCTCACCCTGTGTCTTCACCCCCATGATCAATAACATATAGTCCATCGTGAATCAGCTTGGTTTGACTCCCCACCGACTTCTCATCCTCAGCTCCCTAGTGGTATCACCTCTTTTCCCCTCTAACTACTGCAGGCGCCTCTCACCTGGCCTGCCTGCTGCCAGTCTCCCCATCCTTTAACCTCATTGCAGTCCGAAGGGTACGTTTAAAATAAAAAGGTCTGTGAATGCTCTTTGCCTGCTTGAAACTCCTGAGTGGCTGCACCACTGAGCTCAGGATAGATCGCAAACTTCTGCATGTGATTTGCACGCGGATTTCTTCTCCAGCCTCAACGTGTCCTCTCACCCCTGTCAGGTCTGAGGTCTCACCTTGGGTCTCTTCCTCTGGGGTGCCTGCTTATGTCCCTCAGTTAGGTTTGGAGCCCACTTCTGGTCCCAGTGGCACCCACTATTTCCCAGAACATAGCACCTAACACACTAATTGTAAGTGTATGTTTGTGTGTCCGCATCATGGACTGTCAGCTCCGTGAAACCAGGGACTCTGCCTCCTGTTATGTTCCCAGCATGCGAGCACATTCCTAGTGCTTAGTATTCACTCAGTAAATATCTGTTGAATGGAGGAAGTTTTACTTTTGGGGCTGTTACACAGTGAGACTAAAAGATCATTCAAACAGATTTTGCAGTTGGTTTATCAAATTGTATGTGCTCGAATCCCCACATGCAGTCAAGGCTGCCTGGCACTTATATGGTAAACTCGTTAAAGAGGACCATTTGATTTGATTTAGTGATCAGTTCTTAAGCCTGGTTGGATACAAAGCACACTGAAATTAGATTCAGAAAATGCTTGGGTCAAGCCCTAGTGATATCCGTTGAACTATGGGGCTAGATAAATCAATCGATGTGTCTGAGACTCATTTTTCTTCTTTGTTAAATGGAGGTGATAGTGGTCCTGAAATTTACATGTGTGCTCAAATGGGAAAATACCTACCCTGGTTCCTAGAACAAAGTAAGTATTCAGTAAATGTTAGTTTTATGAGTCCTTATGAGGAAGAGCTAAGAAATACAGTTCATGTTGTTCAAGATGTTCTAGTCGTTAGTACATGAATTCAAGTCACTGTGTGATGTAATTTACCAATTCTTTCTTAAATGTTCTCATTTTAATTTAAAAACTAATATAAAATTCAACCAACATAACCAAACACACAACCACACACACACGGCCCACCATTTTCATCAGTTCTGTTCTGTTTCTTCTTCCTTTCCTCATTTTCCACCCATTTCTTCCTTAGCTTCTTCTCCTATAGAAAATGCACAGGTTAGCCTCAACGAGGGGAATAACTCGGCTCCCAGTTAGCTTTCTTTTCTTTTGTTTTGAGCTAAGGAATCTCGAAATAATTCCATTTATATTTAAAATATTATATTGACACTGAAGGAAGACATTAGTGTTATTCACCTACGAGTCATTTCACATGTCTTGTCTCTGAAGGTGAATACTAAATTTTAAAAATATCACCTTTTGTTTTTGTGTTTGTTTGACTGTATCACTGTTCATGGATTTTTGAAGCAGGGGGAATGGAGCTTTCTTTCTTTGTAGCATATTTCCTGGTGGACAGATTCACCTTACGGACGTAATCCCGTCAATGGTAGGAGAAAAGGTTTAGTCTCCCCCCTCGTTGAGCTCCCTCACTTTTTTAAACTTACTCTCAATTTAATTAACTTAATGAATAGGATCAAAGGCACATCTTTTGAATAGGCATTCCTATCGAGTGTGTTTGAATGTGCGATGACTCTAAGGTTTAAAGAAGACACGTGTCTGGCAGAGCACTGTGGTTCTACGATATGCCTGCCTGCGAGAGAACCACCTAGAGCAGTAGTCGGCAAACTCAGTCAACAGAGCCAAATATCAACAACAGTACAACGATGGAAATTTCTTTTGAGAGCCAAAAAGGATTTTCATTTCTAATTTAAACTTAAACTATATAGGTAGGTACATTCCTTATCAAGGTAGAGCCCGCACATGGTATTTTGTGGAAGAGCCACACTCAACAGGCCAAAGAGCTGCATGTGGCTTGTGCACCGCGGTTTGCCAACCACTGACCTAGGGAGTTCTGGAATGTATGTCAGAAGGAGTGCCTGTCTGATGGGCATCATCCTGGCATGCATAGTCCATACATTTGAACATTCATTTAACCAGAAGAGAATTCTTCCTTCCACACTAGCATTCTCCTGAGTTGTAATTAGTAATGACAGGACTTCTCAGCTGGAGAACCTCCAGCTATTGCCAGAAACCAAACCAGGTAAAGAGCGAGCCTGGGAGAGGTTCTGCTGTGAACTTATTTATTTTTTTCTTCTTTTCAGAATGTGGCATTTTCCACTAAAGAAACACAGCACTTTAAAGGCAGTGGGTAAAGATGCTGGATGGGTTTTTGTTGATTTCCGAAGGAGACATTCAACAATAGTCTATTGTGTATTCATCCCGGGATGCTGTAATGGAGAGGATTGGGAAATTGTTCTCTAGCATTCAGGTGTCCACGCAGAGAAGCAGCCCTTGCTTACAAGCCTGTGGGGACTGTATTTATTCCAGCAACTCAGTACTGAGGGGATACATAGCCATTCACCAAGGTGTAGTTGACCTTGTTAGCTGGAAGAGAGAAAGGATTTGCATTTCTAATTGCCTTTTAATTCTTTGGTAAACATTTAGGTCAGCAAAATATCACTGTCCCATTTCCAGAGCATTTCAAATACTAATTTAAAATATCTCAGCTCTTAAGAATGTACGTAGAAAAGGCTGTGATTATTCTCTACGCAATGATATTTTTGAGATGAACATTATTCTCTGTGTGCCTTTGCAACCTCTCTCTAAAATATTAAAGGCTGATAGAAAGTTCTTAAGGCTGACCAACTAACAGAATCTGCAGTACCATTTTAGCCAGACTCTCATTCATGGGTGAGAGTTCTTGCTAAATTCTGATTTTTTTTTTCATGGATAATTTTGGCTCTCGTGGTGTTGGGCATTTTCTCATCAGGTTTAATTCTGTTTTTGGTGTTTAGCCTTATCTTGATGAAGCAAAAAGCAGCAGCTTGTTTGCAGGAGAAAGGGGCACCAGAAAGATGAGAAATGAGTGTTTCTGTTCACTTTTGAGCTCTTCTGGTTTGTTTGTGTTTGCTTGCTTTTGCTGTTGCCACACTGGTGCTTGGCACATCATGAAGTCAGGAAAATTAATAATTTCTGTCTGTTATGTTACAGTTGTGTATATGACATTTTATTTAGATAAAAAAATGTCCCTGGCCAGTTGGCTCAGTGGTAGAGCATCGGCCCAGCATGTGTATGTCCTGGGTTCAATTCCTAGTCAGGGCACACAGGAGAAGTACTCATCTGCTTTTCCTACCTCCCCTTCTACCTTTTCCCTATTTCTTTCTTTTCCTCCCACAGCCATGGCTCAATTGGTTCTAGTGCACTGGCCCCAGGGTGCTGAGGATGGTTCTGTTGAACCTTTGCCTCAGGTGCTAAAAATAACTCAGTTGCGAGCATGGCCCCAGATGGGCAGAGCATGGGCCCCAGACGGGGGGTTGCCAAGTGGATCCTGGTCGGAGTGCAGGTGGAAGTCTATGTCTCTGTCTCCCCTCCTCTCACTTGGAAAAAGAAGAAGAAAAAAAACCTTGGAAAGATACTGCGACCAGGAAAGCCAACAATTCCTCAGCTGAATACAACTTTGCCTCTTCCTCCTACAAAGGAAGGAGCAGCTCCTCCTTTGTCAGGAAGGGAACAGGCAGTTCTACCTCTTCTTTCTCCCCTGCAGGTGAAGAATAGCTAAGAAATAAGGGTCTCTGATATCAGAGTATATGAGAGGATTAACCACTAGGGACATTGATGTGAATTCGTTTTAATCATGCTGGCAATGCAATTTATTACCATGGAAATTGATTTTAGCAAGAGGTGTGTATGCACCTTTCGATAATCAGATTGCATGTTGATTTTACTAGGAAAGGGGAAAAAAAAACATCCAATGAAAAAGAATTACTTTGATTCTGGGTTGTAGACTGGGATAGATTTTTATATTTAAAAAAAATATTCATTTATATTATATTATTCTAAGGCCTTATTCATGTGCTACATTTAACACTTCAGAGTCCAGTTTCCTAAAGAGAGTCCAATTAATCATCCAAACTATTCTTTCTTCCCAGAGAGATATGTCCAGAGGTAGGAGACAGGTAGGAAGTGTGCTTAACAAAAGACAGAGTTTGTCAGTTATCTGTGGCCACAATATTGCTGCATAATAAATCACCCAAAACATGCTGGCTGGTTATGCAGCAATATTGTGGACATACCTGGCAAATGAGCTGGGATTGTGAATTAATCAGTATCCCACAGGCTGGTCTTTCTCTGTCATGTTCATATTCTTACAACATTCTTTGGCTAAAACTAGATTCAGGAGCTTTGCAAAGAATTTCTGACGGCAGCCACTGAGATTTCATTTGAGAAGAAGAAACAGCCTCTGTGAGTGGAAGTGCCCTACCACTCAAAGCTATGGACAGTACATTGGTAACCTGCCTTCTCTGGTTATTCAAGAGTACACTGGAATTTGAGGTTTTTCTGGGTTTCAATTCGAGTTCTTACCAATGAGTTCTGTCCACTTGGGAAAGCCACACAAGCTCTCAGCCTCAACCTGCTTGTCTGTGAAACGGGAACCTTGGCTCACAGAATTAGAGTGGAGTGTCATATCGTATGTAGAAATCCTTTTGCAAACTTTTATAATGCTACAAATGAGTTATCATTATTGAAATCAGTTTGTGTGCTTATGAAAGTTCAAATTCAGCATCTGTGGCTCTATTCTCAGACCTCATCCTGGGCTTTAGAAAAAAATTGGTAGATAACATTGGTTAGTTTGTTTGTTTAGATACGAGCACAATGTGGTCTTCAATTCATGACATGCTGTATGTTTTCTATTGAAATGAAACTTTATTATATATATATATATATATATATATATATATATATATGTAAACCTAAAAGGTACCGCTGTTTGGTTTTTCTTTTAACTTGACTCTATGATCAAGAGAAATTATAGTTTTGGTTCAAGTAAATTTCTAAGTGTTCACCTATAGATTAATCAAATGAGGACATACCAGAGGCAACTCTACCTTTTATCTTTTTCCTCACAATATTTTCTCCTCTGCTTAGATTTTAATTCCCTCTTTTCAATTTTGGCTTAGCAGGACACAAGGAAAGCCTGTGAGACATATTATATTACCCTTATTTCTCTTACCCTCTTCTTCCTCGGGGAAGGTTGAAGCAGAGAACTAAGCCCCAGGTGGAGACTGGTGTTTGACATCAGTCTTAAGAAGTCTGCTGCATCTGAGGAGTCGGGAGGTGGGGGGGGGGAGCCGGGAAGGACCACCTGCCAGGAAGCTCAAGACCTTGAGCAGCTCTGCCTCTCTCTGCACATCGGGCATCTCTGCGGGCTCTCAGATCATTGAAGATGTTTAGATTTTGTGAACATAAGCACCCATCATGAATGATGAACAGAGAAGACCATAATGATGAGTTGAGAATTACTCACGGTACCCATCCAGTCACCATGTTTGGTCTATTTTCTTCAAAGAGTCTGATTTCTTCCCTTCTCTCCATTTGCATGACACTGACCTCTGTCACAGTCCCCAGGACTGTTCTGTGACTTTATCCTTCAGTAGAAATTTCCACAAAAGGCAAAATCTTGACTTCCATTCAGACATAAAATGAACATGTCTTCAGATTTTGTTCTACCCATGAGTCACTGTGGGAAGCAGGCAGATGTCATGGCCCGTTCCAAAGAGAATCTGGGAAATGGGCTTACTGGTCGGTCAGGCCTGGTGAAATGACTGTGCACATGGATGAAGGCTGTTTCCCTTGCCGGGGTGCGGTGGAAGGGGGCATGTGAAGTCACTTACCCACTTCTGGACAGGGCAGAATTTATACATAGTTATGCAAGAATGATTTTGCACGGCTATCACCTCCTTACAGAATTGTGAAGTATTCTTCATAAAACGAGAAGCTGATAACTCAGAGTGCTGTTTTCTAGAGTCTAGCAAATGCAGTTTCCATGGAGACCCAGCATTTCCCTCCAGGACTGCCTGGTCCCAGTGTGGTTGACTCTGACCTCCTCCGACGTATTAAATGTCCTTAAATACCGCTTCTATCATTTGATTCGCCTCCACCCAATTTTCCTTGGCTTCCTGTCTTTGAGCCATCTCGCCTGAATCCTTCCTGTTCATCCAGTTCTTAGTACTCTTTTACATGTCCTTCATGACGTGCCACTTTTCTCCAAAACACCAGTGCTCTCCACTGGTGTAACTTCTCGGTCACACTTCACGTGGAATCTCTCCTCTGTGACCTTGTTCAAGGCCATCGACCTTGTTAAAGTTTGTCTTTTCGGACCTCCTGTTGGGATACGGGCTGCACTGAAGAACCCTCACTCAGCCACCTGCTGTCTTGTCTTGTCACTTAATGTCTGTGGATTCCAACTTGATTTCAAACTCTTTTCTTTTATTGATTGCATCCGCTCTGCCTGGCCCCATTCTGAGCATATAAAACCATGAGTTATATACGCATCGGTCTGTAAGTACCCCATCCTTGGTTACCATTCATTTGTATGAGTAAAACAAGAATTGAATAAATGAATAGAGATGGAGAAATTTTTTCATTTCTTAAAGTTGTTCTTCGATTCAGGGCTTTTTCTGAATCTTAATCCTTAAAACTTCCCCAAGGAGATGCTGAAATCTTGGTCCTGGTTCTGCCTTGACTTTTTGCTCGGATTTAACTACCCGTTTCACCTTAGAAAAATTGTATTTCTTGGGAGAAGTCACTTGACATTTCATTACTAAACCCCTTCAGAGCAATTTCCCAAGGCAACTATAAGCCAGAAATTGCATTTTATATTATGTCCAAAAGTGATAGTCCAATTTGTAAGGTAAAAAGTTAACTCTGGTCCGCAATGAAGAGATTCGGACTGCATGCAGGATGAGAGGGTGGACCTGAGTCTTTACTGTCCGGACTCACTGTGGGAGACCTGCCTTCAGGCAGCTGCAGCTCCGGAAATGGCAGGTGCCACCCATTCTGCTTTGGTCACAGAAAATGAGAAGGTACAGTTTTTCTCTTCCTATAAGAAAGCAGAGTCTGACTGGTGGTGGCACAGTGGGTAGAGCATCCACCCAAAGTGCTAAAACTCGAGGTCTCTGGCTTGACCCTGGGGTCACCAGTTCAGTCCCAGGGTCATCAGCTTGTGCCCAAACTAGCCTGTTTGAGCCCGGGGTCCCCAGTTCCTTGATCCCAAGGTTGCCGGTTTGAGCCAGAGGTCGCCGGTTTGATCCCCAGTCAAGCCACATATGAGAAGCAATCACTGGATACACAACTGTATGGAACAAGGAGTTGATGCTTCTCTCTCTCTTATCTATCTATCTATCTATCTATCTATCTATCTATCTATCTATCTATCTTTCATCTATCTACCTACCTACCTACCTACCTATTTCGGTAGAGATTTTTGTTTTTTTATTCTCTTGTGTCTCCATATTCCTACAACAGCTTCAGGCATATTTTAGATGCTCTGAAAATGTTTGAATAAACAAATGCTTATTTTTCAATCTTTAATAAGTATAATATATATATTTATAGTTTACAAAACTGAGTTTACAGTTCAAAAACTGAGTTTACAGTTTTTGAAAATCCTGTTTGGTGGTGTTCAAAGTAAACTATTTTCCCCTAATAGATACAAAAACTCAGACAAGAATCCCAGTTTTATGACAAATGTCTAGTCAAGAAAAAGAGAATATAATCTGAACTAAAATATGGCACATGTGTATTACACATTTATATACATTTGTATGCCTACAGACGTATTAACTGGGAGAAATCTGTATTCTCCCTAGAAGGGGTGATATTATATTTATGTTTATTAATAAATGTTTTATTAGGCTTTTATATTTTACAGGCTTTTATTTCTTCTTATCATAGTTGGCTAAACTATCACTTAAAGTCATTTACTTGTTAATACACAGTTTTCACAACAATTTTATTGGGCATACACATAAAAGAATAAAAAGTGTTTGAGACAAACAAAGATGTGTTTAAATATTAGACCCTTTCATTGAATACATTACCCACCACAAAGGAAATTTTTCAGATGGCTTAAAATAAAACTCTGTGACTACTCATCCTTAGTTCGCTATCAATATCCGTGTGGCACTGGCAGCTGGAATTATTATTGAATACCTTTCTCCCACATGTCAACTTGATGCCGGCTAGTCTCTGGGTAGTTTTCAGGCCAACATTTTTCCTGCCTGCTTGAAATGAGCATTTCCCACAGGTCAAATTAGACAAGGGACAACCAAGGAAATTTATTTCATGTATGAGGGCTTCTGGAAGGGGAAATGGCCCAACACACAAATTTGTCTTCGAAGCAGCAAGGGCTGCATCGATCTCCATTTGCTGAAAAAGAGGCTTTCAAAGCCAAACTCAATCTCCAACAGCAATTAGGCAGGAAGGGCCTTGGTCGCAAGTAGAAATGGTTAATTAGCTCTTGAGAGGAGCACGAACTTAGTGTGGAATCATATTGCTAAATATATCGGTTAAAGTAGAACTCTCTTTACAATAGAAAGCTTAGCTGGAACTTTGCCCTCCATATCCAGCTTATAAAAATGTCTAAAAGTTCTTTGACAAGAAGACTCGGACATGAGCACTTACTTCCTCACGTCTGTGTATATTTCTGTTTATCTCCCCATTGTATTTATTCCTATTACTGAATATTTGGCATCACAATCTTGTCAAACCACTTTAGCAAACTCATCTTTTGGAGGTAGGAAGTGGAGGGCATAAACTAACCAGGGCGCTCCAGAGGTGACCCGCAGCGGGTCCTGGGCCAGCAAGATGGAAGATGGCGGGCCTTTGGGGAACTCAGCTCACATGTCCCTGTCCTCCGGGGAAGGTTGCTCCTAACACGACAGGCGGGCTTTCTAGCTACAAAGCTACTTAGTCTAGGTCTGCCGCAGGCAGGATGGGGAGGATTGAGGCCAGCGTTCCTGGAGGAAATTGCTACCTACCAAATGGCCCAGAAGGCAAAGAGAAGGAGGATCTGGGACCCAGGGAAATAGAATTCAAACGGACAGCAGGCTGGGCCATGTCAGTTTGTAAAAAAATATAACAACTGCCTCCATCTTGGTTGTTTTTTTGAGACTTGGCAGTATGCTGGGCTTTTATTCACTCCATCTCATCGACTGTCCTTCCTGTGACAGTCCTGTACTATAGTTATTTATGCTTTTATTGTATATATAATGGACTGGAGGCATCTTTCTTTTTATTTTTTTTCCCCACTGCTGTATTCTCAGAATCTGCCGGAGAGTAGACGCTTGAACATTTATTGATGGACTCCTCCCGTCGTCGAAGAGGAAGCCAGGACTAAGTAATGTTCTTATGACCATGGATCAGTTATAAATAGCCCAGCTACTTGCTATAAAGCCCATGGTTCAGATATAACAATAAGACTTCAGGTATCTTAGGATCCAGAGGCTGTGGCATTTTGCATATTTATCTGTTGAAATGGATACATTTTTTTATGAAATTCTACAGTTTGATTTTATTTCCCCCATGGAGTAGGGAGAAGGAATGAGGGTCTGCTCTGGAAATAGTCCCTAATGGGACTCACTAGAGTCCCCGAGGCGCCCAGGAATTGCGGTGACAGCCAGAAGCGCTGGGTGGGAGAGGCTGGACCTTGGACAGCTAGAGGGGCTCCCAGGGGCTCTCATCGCTCCAGCCCTCCTGTTGTATCAGAGCAGGTGAGGCGGACAGGAAGCTAGAGACTGTTTACTTTAACGGGGGATTTCACAGCCACAGCTGCCATGCCTTTTGTAGGGTCGGCTACATTTCAGTGTCTTGAAAAGCTTTCGGAAATGCACTCCTGTTGAGATTCACAAAAAGATAACCTAAACAATCAGAGCTATCACTTGGGAGAAGTTCTGGAACCAAATGATTTGTTGACTTGGCATTCTTTCATATTTTTTCTCTTCCATAGTCAGTATTTATAGAGTTTTGACTGCACAAGGTTAATTATACACAAATGTGTGCGCATATATATATATATATTTACACATGTATATGTATAGATCTCAGGGTATAAATTTTCGCTAAAATAGTGATTAAATAGATTGTTAGAGAATCAGGTGCTTCTGAGGAAAGGCTGTTAAGTATCATGACTCTAATGCAGCAAATTATTCCCAGAGTTACAGATGACTTTTTCTGGTTTCCCCTTCTTGAATTTTAAAACAGCATGAATACAGTCAGAAAGCTTTTTTTTTTTTTTTTTTTTTTAATGATCTTCTGAGTGCTGGAAAATTAATCTCAGGGTTTCTGAGATTTTAAACTCGGGAAAGAAATTAAAACATGTCTCTTGTGTCCTAAGCTCTTGGTGATCTGTTATCTGGGCTACTGATCATTGGTCCCCAGGTAGCACAGACGCTGGTGACATGCATTTGGCCGTTTATGCATGCTCACGGGGGTGTTTCTGATATTCTGCCGTTGTTGTCCTGCATTTCAAATAAATTCAGGCTGCATAAATTCAGGCTGCTGACCAGGATGGCTGTTATCGCTTGTCTCAGCTCTCCTTCTTCTGGACATGTTGGTTAGCGGAGTGAGATGGAATCCCAAAGTGAGATACAGACAGGGGAAAGGAGACAGACAGCCCTTCTGCCCGCACGAAGAAGGGACAGAGTAATTAATTCAACAGGTCATTTTCCAGGGAAGAAAAGCAAGATTTTCACTCAGCGTAGGAAACAATCTTGCTAGCAACCGTAAAAATAACAGGGTAACATTTGTTCATCTGTCAAATCGTGGAAGAGGTTAAAAAGGATGACCGTAGCTGCTGAAAATGTCTGGTATGTGGAAGGAGTCTCATAAGTAGCTATTGGGAATAAAAACTGGCAAAATGTTTCAAAAAGGCAATGTTAAAATATACATCAGACTCTTAAATACGTGCCTAGTCCTTGCTCTCACGGGTCTTCGTTCTACTTCTCAGACTTGACGACAGGCATTGACTCTTTTCTTCCTTGCCCTGCTAATCCCGCTGAACATCTCTGATGAGGGGGATGACTCCTCCTGGAAAAATGAAGCTGTGCGATCGAGTCGGCACTGAAGTTCTCTGGTCACGCGATAACTGCCAAATTCCAGCACAATGACAATACCTTATACTGCGGTATTAATTTGGGGCGACACAGAAAATACTGTTGCCTTAAACGTTACAAAGAATTCATTGAGTAAAACCTGTGGAATCCCATATTTAATATATCACATGTCTACAGTGACCACAATTAAGCATAAAGTGAAATCTCATCTTTATGACAATCAGAAATAGCATCGCATACACTGTGTGTCGAACATGCGTCGTCAGCCGCTGCTCAGCTCTCCCCTTTGTGCCCCAGCAGAGCGGCAGGCAGCCCTGCCCTTCCCTGCCCAGGGTTAGTGCCTCTGAGTGGATTTCAGGACCAATTCTTTGGTCGCTGCTCTGCGCTGACCAGCACCTTCCAGTGGCAAGCTTTGCTTGGTCCCTCTTTCCTACCAAGAGGTATCTGTGAGAAGATAAATGCCAGCCAGGAGGACTCTGACTCCCTTAGTAATAGCGACACCTGCTCCTCTCCGAAAGGCCCTTCCATCAGGGCCAGGGGAGCTTTCTGTGACTGCTTTAGAGATTGGGGACCACAGGGAGGATCAGCAAGATGACTCGGGTGGGAACCAGGCTTGGTGGGGGAGAGGGCTGAGAGGTGCTGGAGCCGCGCTTTCACAGGAGCCCCTGAGGTTAGGGGCCTCTCGTGACTGAGGTCCAGTAGGAGGGTTTTCTGAATGAAGAGAGGAGTCCTCAGATCCCACTCCCTGTGGCTTCAGCTCATTTATTCACACCGAGGAGGAGACTGACTCAGAGGTAGAGAGTGACAACTAGTCCTGGTCTCCCCAGCAGAATGGGAGCTGCCCCTGTAGGGCTTGCCCTGTTTAGGTAACCGTATCACGAGAGACCTTTTGGATTCCTTATGTCCCCAGGGTCAGTGTGCAGAGTCGGGGCCTTGTTTTATTTTCCTCCTGTGGTTACTCTGTCTCGGGCGGAGATCCCACACCGAGAAGCAGAGCGGAGTCTTTAGGTCCCGCCTTCCAGAAACCTCGGGGTAAAGGCGGAGAGTATCTGATCCTACTCTGTTGCTTTATATATATATATAAATTTTTATTAATGTTAATGGGGTGACATCAATAAATCAGGGTACATATATTCAAAGAAAACACGTCCAGGTTTTCTTGTCATTCAATTATGTTGCATAACCATCACCCAAAATCAGATTATCCTCCGTCACCCTCTATCTAGTTTTCTTTGTGCCCCTCTCCCTCCTCCTTCCCCTCTCCCTCCTTCCCTCCTGCGCCCCCCTTCCCCCCCACCTCCGGTAACCACCACACTCTTGTCCATGTCTCTTAGTCTCGTTTTTATGTCCCACCAATGTATGGAATCATGTAGTTCTTGTTTTTTTCTGATATACTTATTTCACTCCGTATAATGTTATCAAGATCCCACCATTTTGTTGTAAATGATCCGATGTCATCATTTCTTATGGCTGAGTAGTATTCCATAGTGTATATGTGCCACATCTTCTTTATCCAGTCTTCTATTGAAGGGCTTTCTGGTTGTTTCCATGTCCTGGCCACTGTGAACAATGCTGCAATGAACATGGGGCTGCATGTGTCTTTACGTATCAATGTCTCTGAGTTTTGGGGGTATATACCCAGTAGAGGGATTGCTGGGTCATAAGGTAGTTCTATTTTCAGTTTTTTGAGGAACCACCATACTTTCTTCCATAATGGTTGTACTACTTTACAGTCCCACCAACAGTGTATGAGGGTTCCTTTTTCTCCACAGCCTCTCCAACACTTGCTATTACCTGTCTTGTTGATAATAGCTAATCTAACAGGTGTGAGGTGGTATCTCATTGTAGTTTTGATTTGCATTTCTCAAATAACTAATGAAGATGAACATCTTTTCATATATCTGTTGGCCATTTGTATTTCTTCCTGGGAGAAGTGTCTGTTCATGTCCTCTTCCCATTTTTTTTATTGGATTGTTTGTTTGTTTGTTGTTGAGTTTTATGAGTTCTTTGTAAATTTTGGATATTAGGCCCTTATCTGAGCTGTTGTTTGAAAATATCATTTTCCATTTAGTTGGCTGTCTATTTTGTTGTCAGTTTCTCTTGCTGAGCAAAAACTTTTTAGTCTGATGTAGTCCCATTCATTTATGCCTTCACTTTTCTTGCCTTTGGAGTCAAATTCATAAAATGCTCTTTAAAACCCAGGTCCATGAGTTTAGTACCTATGTCTTCTCCTACTCTGATTGGAGGAAGCCATGTGAGAGGTTCCGAGGGCTGGGTTTCGTATCCAAGCTGCCTGTGTGACCTCTGACCCCGTGACCTAAGCTCTCTGTGCCTCAGTGCCCCTTCTCTGAGTCGGGGCTGACCACAGTGCTTTAGCACAGGGCTGTGGTGTGAATGGAATGAGTTCCGGCATTAGGTACACAAATCAGTGCCTGGGAGTTACCGTATTACATAAATGTTAGGTGCCATTATTATTTTTATATTTTGGATGAGACTCATAAATAAAAATATTGGAAGTCTTGAGTTTGTTTTAATTTCCTGGTGGCATAAAACGGAATATTATCTAGTTAAAATTTTCATTTTGTTTATATCCCATGTCCCCCCACCTGCCTTCTTTTTTTTTTTTTTTTTTTTTTCTTTTTTACTAATCAGCTCATTACTTAGTACAATATTGGTTTCCAGTGGAGAGGATTATACTTTGTTCTGTCTTTGCTCTTATTGTGGAGTCTGTGGCTCCCTGGCTGACCTGGGCCCAGAGTCTGTGACCAGCACAGAGATCACTCCCCGCCCACCCTCCCCCAGGGTCTGAGCAGCTTCCCGTGGGAACCCGAGCTGGGCGGGGAAGTTTGCTTTGGGCCCTTCGGCCTGGAATGAAGTGGTGGAGAATGGCATGTTGTCCGCTGTTCGTCCAGACCTTTGCCTGGGTTTGAATTCTGTTTGCTGGAGGAGTGAGAGACAAATGGAAGGGTCAACTCAAGAGAAACTGCACCAGACTGAGCACAGAGGGTAGCTGTGTGGGTCCAAGTGACCAAGGGTGGCCCAGAGTGGGAAAGGAGCTCTTTTTCCCAGGTTGATTCTGACCGGCATCGTTCTAGAAGCCCTTGGTTGAAATGTGGGGTAGTGCCCTCAGCATGAACATTGATGTTACCCTCGTGGACGCAAAGCCGTGGACGCAAAGGCATGGGCTGTAGCCAGCAGGAGCAAGTGAGGGCCAGGCCTGGGGAGGAGGTACACGAGGATGGACGTGGCTGGTTGTAACTTTTGTGTGGCCTCAGGGGGCATCTCCTTGGGGACACTCCATAATATCTGACTCTTTATTGGGAGCTATTTTGTAATAATCAAGGTGATAGAGATCTTGCTGTAGTAGTTTGGGTATATATAATCTGAGTTTGTTATTTTATAAACACAGACTGAGAGGATTGGGAGATTTAAGTTTTATGTGAAGTCAGAAGTGAGTAGACATCGGACTACAGATCAGAAGGTTTAAGTTGATGAGGTTTAAATTGGTGGCATCATTAAATTGTAAATTTCCTGTTAGACCAACGTTGAACAGAAGAATCAGATATTTGGAAACAATATTTTGAGTCTTTTCTTGACTCTAGGCCTCTGGGTGTGTGTGTGTATTATGTCCCATTGAGTCAGCTCTGATTCCTGGTGACTATGAATGAGTCATGTCCAGCATGTCCTGTCCTTGGCAGCCCTGCTCAGCTCCTGTGGACTCACGGCCCTGGCTTCTTTTATGAAGTCCATCCATCTCATGCTTGGGTTTTCTACTTCCCTGCTGCCTGCGGTTTTTCCCAGCATTAAAAGAATAAAAATCTCACCTGACTTGCGCTTTTGGAGGATCATTGGGGGTAGTGGTGAGTTTAATTAGGAATAATTTTTCATTATCTAGGGCTTACATTATGTTTCTGTTTGATATTTTTTTCTGAAAGAAGATTAAGCAGCAGAAATTAAGAGGTGCTTTCCATACGATTTAGCCAGGTCTATTAATCTTCCCCCTCTGTCCCTCCATTCCCCAGGAAAACTAGGGCATGTGTCCTTGTCCCTCAAAGTACAGTTTTTTACTGTCTCTCTCTCTCTCTCTCTCTCTGTCTCATATGCGTGTGTGTATGAACACATAGTCACCCCACGCATTTCTAATTCAGTCGTGCCAAAGTTTCTTTTAGCATTCACACACACACACACACACTTTTCAGAGAAAACACTTTAGGAAGCCAGTGGAGTGTGTACACCTGTGAATTAGGACTAAGGTTTAGCCATGGGGAAAATGCGGCCTCCCTCTGGGCTTGTTTATTTTCTAATTGAATCTACCTGTTCAGTGGAAGGAATGGTCTTGCTGCAATGTGGTTCCTGGTTGGGTGGGCGCGTTCTCTGATGGAGTCAGTGAGGAGCTCCAAGAGCCTTCTCTTCCCTTAGCCGCTGGCTTGCACTGCCCCCAGGCGGAGAGGAACGGCCAGAGACGCGGAGGCGCACAGCATCCAGTTTGCTCTGGGCTGTGCACACTTGAGGCCGGCCTCCCCGTCGCAGAAGGAGCCTCACCACCAGTGCTGGCACTGAACAAATTGAAGGCATGTTAAGTGACAGTGCGGAGGTTTGCTGCTCTTGACAGGATGCACAGGGACTGGGGACTGACTGAGAAGGTGATGGGAGGTGGCCGAGAAGAGATCATCCGTGAGGGTGAGTGCTGGGGAGGCCGGGCAGGTGTCTCAGCGTGGGCGCGAGACACTCGCTGTGTCTTCCAGCCTGAGTCCAAGTCCAAAGGCAGGAGGAGACCGCTGTGCCCGTTACAGACAGTCAGACAGAAAGAGCAAATTCTTGCTTATTCCGCCTTTCATTCTACTCAGGGTCTCAGCTAGGTGGGGCACCCGCCCCCGCCCCCTCCCACACTGGCCAGAGCAGTCTGCTTTATTCAGTCTAGGGGTTACGATGTTCATCTCATCCAGAAATACCCTTCCAGACAGGCCCAGAATGATGCTGGAGTAAGTATCCGGACAGTCCGTGGCTCAGTCAAGTGACACGACTTGAGCTGTCACCCCACCTCCCTGGTAGAGCTTGGAGGAACGAGCTGAACCAGCAGCAGCTCTGTCAGTGACAGGACTTCGCAGCCCCGTCGGTCTGTGCATTGATTTCTGTGTCCTTGCTGGGCTCACCCCGGTTAGCCTCTCAGCCTCTCTGTGCGGCTGGTGCAGGAGACCCGGTGAGAACGTGAAGCGCACCAGACGCCCGTGGGGAGAGTGGTGGCTGAACGCCGTCGAAAAGTCAGCCTCCAAAGACTGGCGTGTGAGCGCGACTGGATTTCCAGGGACATTGTTTTTTCACCATTATAAGGAGATAGTTCTTAAAACAATGACAATAAGTTCTTTTTTTTTTTTAAAAAAAAAGGATCTGCTTTGCTGGCCGGAGCCTGTGACTCATGGCTTCTGTATCTTTGCTTGAGGTGTCGGAGGTCGCAGGGGTTAGAGAATCAGACAGTCACCCTTCGAAGGGCTTCCAAGGACAGACGAGACGTGTTCCTCGTTCCTCCCCGCTGGCTGCTGCACACTACCCTCCCCAGGACGCTGTCCACGGGTTTCCCCCTTGCCGGGCTGGGCTGCATTTTCTGCTTCCGCGGGCTGATGGCCTCCCTGGCTCTGCGCCTCCGCTGAGCAAGTCAGAGGGAAGCGATTCTGAACCCGCCTCCTGGCCGGTGATGGCACACCTGTCATGGCTCGCGGTCACCTACCGGAGCCGGCAGGAAGGCTTTCGACGGGGGAGCGGGTGCTGCCTGAAAAATAACGGAAGAGCTTCTTGCTTTTCCTTAACCCATCAGCGTTTGAAACCTTCTCTTCAAGTGCAAGTGTGCTCTCACGAATATAATGTATACAGACGCACTCGCTCGCGGGGCCGTTCATCTCAGAAAGACCCTGTGAGTCGGCTCCATTCCCTATTCTTATTTTCCCAACACTCAAAAAGAAAAAAAAAAACTTCCTCCTGGTCTCTTCTTTTAAGAATACGTTCATCAGCAGTGACTTTAACTGGATGTCCTTCAGAGCCACCGTACGTAAGCCTCAGTATTTTAAATGCTTGCTTCTGTATTTCTCAATATTTGACCTCACTCGCTTTTCTGAAACCTAAGTGAGAGAATCCTGTAGGAGATTTTTCAGTGTGATAATTCAGTGTGAGACGAGAGGAGATAGAATGATCAAATATAGTCACAATACTTCCTCGGGCCAAGCTCAGTAGTTACCTAGCGAAAGAGTTGTGGATCCAGGATGACTTTTAACTATGAATGTACAAACCGGATGGGGCTTGTCATTAAAAATTACTTTCACATCATGTTTGCTCTCTATTGGGAAACAGCAAGTAAATATGACATTTAAAGCTCTTGAATGATTACAGATTTTGATTGCCAGTGGTGTTAGTTCATAGGAGCTGCTGCTTGCCTGTGGAAGATAATTTGACCTGGCATATGCCCACTTGAATTCTTGTGTATATAGGCGCACTGGGACATTTAGACTAGAATTTGTCATATATCACTAAATTAGATTGGTCCAGTCAGCTTGAGGAGCGGACTTTGATCATAAACAGGCCTTTGGCTGGTTATAGCTTACAGCTAAATATATTCTTCAGGATATGAACATTGTTTAGTTGATTATATATACTGTACTCATAAAAATGTTTTTTATTTTCCATTTATATTAGCATTGAGCCAGGGGCAAATGTGTTCATTGATCTTCTTTTTAACTTACCCGTATGAAATAATTTTAGATACAAAAATGTTAAAAAGATATTATAAAATATTTTATGCATACCTTTTATATATATTCCCCAAGTATTTAACTGACCATTCTGTCTCTCTCTCTCTTTCTCTCTCACGATAAGACATTATGTCGCTATATTTTGGAGTGTAGGTCTTATAAACTGGGATATTCTCTTATATGACCATATCCTTACATCTGTGTCTATCTCTCTCTATATCTTCTTGTATATAAGGATATTCTCTTTATAACTACTGAAATCAGAAAATGAACATTTATACAATACTAGTATCTAATCCATAGACCTTATCCATATTTTGACCATTGTGAACTAATATAATTTATATCAAACAAAAAGTAAATGATGGTTCTGGATCTAGTTGAGGAGGACATGATCGGTCTCTGCAGCGTCCCTTAATCTAAAGCAGATGCTCGTGATGTCTCTCTTTGTCCTGTATATTTTTGAAGTTACACAATGCCCTTTCATTTAGGTGTGCCTAACTTTGCCGTGATTAGGTTCAGTGATTGGCAGGGAGGTCACAGAATGATGCTGTGTCCTTCACAGTACACTCACTGTATTAGTTGATTATAATAGGGTCTTCTAGGATTCTCCACTGAAAACTTACTGCTCTCCATTTGTAATGAATATGATTCCTGCAGGGAGATACTTTGAAGCTATATAAATATTCAGTTTCTCATCAGATGTATAGTTCTGGTCTTAGCATTAATTGATGACTCTTGCCTAAAGCAACTCTTACTATGGTAGTAATCTACCTTTATAGATTTATGTTCTAAGAACTTTCCCTTTCATTAATTTATTATTTTCTTTTTACCTATGTATATCAATATTAACTCATGGATCCTTTTTTTATATTATGAGATTTTATTAATATTGTTGTTATTTATTTTGATGGTCAAACTGTCCCCAGTTTGGCTAATAGGGATTCCTGTCAGCTGATGCTGTCCTTTGGACAAGTTTTTGTCATTCTCTGAACCCTGCTACATTCTATCACAGCATGACATTTCGGGATCATCTCATGCTTTTCATATGCTAACCTTGGAATCAACCCTTTCTGCAAGGAGGCCTGGTTCCTCTCAGTGGGGACTGACACTTAGAAAGCAGGATCTGGGCGTTAGGTATGCTCATTACTAGTGACAGGCCACTGTTCACAGAGTCCCTCCGTGGGCACTGCTAAGAAGTATAAATATATTATATATGTGTATGGGCGGGCAATGAATAATGGATACACAAACACACCTCTGTGTCAGGGTCAGTGTTCACCTGTCTGTGTATATTGCAAACCATCATTTCTTTCGATGACGCCAGTTCCAGTCCAGTGTCACTGGGTTCTTTCTGGACTTTCTCCTTCTCATATTTGCAACACCCTTCTCCAACGATGAGAGAAACCTGGTTCTCAATCTTTTCCATGTAGTTCCTTTTAGCTTAATCATCTGATACACATGGAGTAGAGTCAGCATTGCAAATGGACCCCCGCTTTGCAAAATAAGCTTTCTCCCTGAATCTCAGTGTTGGTTTAGAGCCCTTTCTGTCCTTAACCTGAGGGCGTCTAGTCAAAATGCTTGGTTAAGATGTTTCTTGGGCGTGTTGTTCCTCTTTTCACTGTAGTTATGTTTTTCATTTGCATTTGGTTAGAATTTTTCCGTTGTATTTTTGTTTCATTTTGAATTTTTTTTTCTCATTCCTCTTGATGGCATTATTTTTGTCAGTACGATTCTAAACAATAACTAGACCAAATATGTACTTGGAAAAGTATCACTCCCCCATTTCTTCTACCCTATTTCCAAATCCCCATCACTTCCAACCCATTTCTAGCCACCTTCTCTGGGTTTAACCAACCTCCGGTTTTCCTTCTTGTGTTTCTTTTTATCACAAATGAGCAGACATAACAATTTACATTTGTACTTCCCTGTTTTGCTTACATAAAATACATAGATAAGTATTTTTTTCTCTGCTTGTCTTCACATGACAATATGTCCTGTAATTCACTCTATACAGGTACGGAAGCTCTTTCTCATTCTTCTTCACACATCTATAATAGTACATTAGATGAATGAACTATAATGTATTCACCTGCTCGCTTTTGTATGAGCATTTAGATTGCTTTGTATATTTTTTAATTACAGATAATGCCATAATGGATAAACTTGTGATTATATATTTTCACATTACGGGAGGTATTTTCAAGATAAATTCCCAAACAAGGCATTGCTGGGTCAAGAGCCATGTTATATATTGCCAATTTCCTTACAAAAAAAATTGTATCAGTTTGCAATCCCACCAGCAGTACCTGAAAGTGTTTGTTTCTCCGTAGCCTTGCCAATGTAATAGGTACCATGCCTTTTCATTTTCACCAGTCTGATAGGTATCTCAGTGTAGCTTTATTTGCATTTCTCTAACTGTAAGTACATCTTTTAGGAAAGAATCAATCAGGCAAGACATAGTCTAAGGGTTTCATTTAGTTTTCTATAAAATAGATCAGTATTCTAGTTGGCCACACAGCTTTTAACTAAACGGCAGATATTTCCTTCATATATTTAAATAGTTGCAAAGAATATGATCTCTATTATGTTTTAAATGCTATAATTTCAAATAAAATTACCACATGGCTCTTTTTAATGTAGTCAATATAATCTAAACACCAAACTGCATCTCTTTAAAATATTTCATGAACAAGCTCTTTTTTAACAACCGTAAATGTTATGTTTTCTTTTTCTTCCTGGTTTCTAATATCCCTAATTCTCCCCCACCCCCAATGTTGTCCTAGTGTAATAATAGTAAGTGTGTACTCAAGAGTCTTCTGTTTATGATTATCCTGTGAGACGACACAAAGAATTAAAGTGAGATACTCAGATTGGAAATCTCACCCAGTACCAAACTTTCCTAATAACTTCAGGGACAGAAATCATTAGAAGGCACAAGCAAAACATAGTGAGATCCGGGCCATTGGGGCGGGTCTTTCAGGCCTTTCTTGAAGCATCATTAATTGGGCTAATGTGATTTTAACCCAGGAGATACCTAATACTGTGCGTACTTGCATTAGTTCTGCAGAGGAGAGCCCTTTGCATCTTTACCCCCTTTACTTTGTACTTCGTTATATAGCCTAGAGCAGTGGTCCCCAACCCCCGGGCCGCGGACCGCTACCGGTCCGTGGGCCATTTGGTACTGGTCCGCAGAGAAAGAATAAATAACTTACATTATTTCCGTTTTATTTATATTTAAGTCTGAACGATGTTTTATTTTTTAAAAATGACCAGATTCCCTCTGTTACATCCGTCTAAGACTCACTCTTGACGCTTGTCTCGGTCACGTGATACATTTATCCATCCCACCCTAAAGGCCGGTCCGTGAAAATATTTTCTGACATTAAACCAGTCCGTGGCCCAAAAAAGGTTGGGGACCACTGGTATAGGACAACATGTTCCTTCTTAGAAGCATGTTTCCTGGAAAACACCATGGATTTCAGGTTTGTTGGCCATCAGCAATTCTAGGCAAGCAGGTACATCCTGGGGAAGGTGTTCTGTAAAAAAAGACTTGCCTGCCAGCCAATAGCAGATGGTTTGCCATTAATGAGTTGACAAAGAGATTAGGCCAGGCCATTTCTTCCTTTTCTCGGTCTCCTCCCCTCTCCCCAGTGGAGGGAGGGGACAGATTTCAGAACTGTTGCTTAATCGTTTAGTTCATAGCTCGTTGTATTTCCTGTGCAAGAAAACAGTCTAAATAATTGAAGTTTTAAAAAATTATTTTCTGTGACCATATATGTCTTTAAATGGTTTGAATTATCTTTACAATTAGCATGCATACCCATTGATCAGGTTGTAAATATATTTAAAATTTGATAAATAATTATAAATAAAAGGTAATTTTGTTAGAAAAATAACTCTGAATGAGATGGACAAGAGACCTTTATAATGGAAATTTTTATTCAGGTAATTGATTCACATGCAATGGGTAAGAAATAATGCAAAAGGATCCCATATACACTTTACCCAGTTATCTCCAATGATAACACTTTGTAAAACTATAATATAATATAATATCACATTTGTACACCCTACCAATCTTAAGATTATCCAGTTTTACTTGAATTTATTTATTCATGTGTGTTCTTAGTTCTATACAATTATTACCCATGTGTCGATTCATATTCTCACACCTACATTCGATGCTCCTATACTACAAATGTTGTTCAGAACAATGACCTGTTCTATTGCCCTTTTAAAGCCACACTCACCTCCCTCCCATCCCTAACCTCTGGTAACCACTAATCTGTTCTCCATCTCCAAAATTTTTTCACATCATAAATGATGTATAAATGGAATAAAACAGTATGTAACATTTTAGGATTTTCTCTTTTTCTTATTGCTGATTTTTATTTATTTTATTAAAAAAATTTTTCTTTTTGCCTATTTTTTTTTACCCAGCAGAATTCTCTGGAGATTTATTCAAGTTGTTGCTTGTATCCATCCATGGTTCATTCCTTTTCATTGCTGAGTAATATTCCATGGAATGGATCTATCGCAGATTACTTAAACATTCGCCTGTTGAAAGATATCTGAGCTGATTCCAGTTTTTGGCTATTACAAATAAAGCTGCGAACATCCATGTAAAGGTTTCTGTTTAAACATGTCTTCGTTTCTTTGAAATACTTGGCAATTCCCTGTTTAATGAGCCTCCATGTTACCTTCCTTGTTTCAAACCTCCACTGGCCTTCTGTTAAGAGCTGAAGACTTGTCGCCAATAGATTGGTGTGTTTATTTTATTACCTCCAGCCAAATGCTGTCTCAACATTATTCTTTCTAAATGTTTAGTACCTTCACCCATCCACTCCAAAGGCGTTGTGCACTAAGGAAAAAGAATCGATAAAGTGCTACAAAGACAAAAATGGGTAACATTTCTCACCTGCCACATTGTTTGCCCCTTGAACCAATCCATTTGTCAGGGTAACTCTCAAGCAGTGTGCTTGGTTTCGAGAGAGAATATTCCCATTGTGAACACTGTAGGGCCCAGAGAGCTCTGCTGAATGCCCACCGCTTCCAGTGTGATCCCCTAACTAGAAAGCAGAGGTGGAGATACCAGACTTGCGAAGTAACTTGTTCTTGTGCCACTGAGCGGGCTGGTGCCAGGTCTGACCTTCATAGGGCCAGCTCACCACAAAGGGCCAGAGGAGAGAATGTATGGTTCATGGCAGTGTCATTTTTATTCAGTGGCTTTGTCTGCAGAGACACACTTCACTGCCTTTCAGATAAATCACCTCTGTCTTCGCACCTCGAAGAGCCCTTGCAGTTGACAGGACAGAGGCCACCTTGGGGCCGCTTTGGTGAGCACTCGATGGGACACAGCATTTCAAATCACTCTGCGTCACTGGAACTGAGTGATAATACGAATAACAGAGACAAATCTGTCACTTAACTACCTAATTGCGAGGCACATGCTGTATTGATCAGTAGAAGCAAGGTTCAACTCTGTTAGAGTGCAAACATAGTACTTAATTACCCCTTGATACTGGATCTTAGTAAATTAGCTTTCTCCCCCCCATGATAAATATTTACATCATAAAAAGGAAATATATTCCTCAGTTATATGTCAAATAATATTTTCATAGATTCAATCAACATAGCCCGTGCAAATACTCTGAAAAAGCTGCTAGACGATTATAAAATATCCTTGATATCTGTGACCACAGGAAATGTCACTGGATTACAAAACATCACTAACAAAGGCCTCTGTGTAAACGTACTCCAGGAAATATGCACTTTAGAAAGCCCGTATTCTACTGTAGTGCCTTTGCTGCTATGAAAGACCATGGAGAACGAGCGGTAAGCCTTTCTAAATCGTCCTGTCCCCTCGGAGGTTGACAGAAGTACGCTGTTCGAATCCTGGGCAGGCTTAGCCCGGGCAGCCAGGCTCCTGGGCTGCCTCTTGGTCAGCCAGCCAAGCCGGGCAGTGGATAGTAGGCTGCTAGCAGACTTTGAAGGGTCTCCTTCAATTAGTCCCCATCCTGGTCCAGCCACAAGACAGCTGGGTCCACTCCTACACTGCAGAGGGATAGGTGATCTGCCCAAAATAGAGCCCAGAATGGCACCCACGACTCACTCTGGAGAAGAGACGCCTAGCTTTGTTTCGGAATCGTCTGAGCTTGTTGTGTATGGCCCACAGGAGCCTGAGGGGTGGAGGAGTAGGACCCCAGAGCTACTGCCACCGCAAAGGGTGCCCACGTCTGCCCAGCGCGGAGCCCGGGCCTCTCCAGCGGGCTTCCCACCCTCAGCTGCCTTCGCCGAGGAATGTGCACAGCCCTGCCCAGCGTGGCACTTGGCGCCTGGAGCGATTCTGCATCCCCTGATGTCTGGCCTGTTGGTAGGCGAGCCCCAAGAGCAGGGCTGGGGCCAGCTCAGCACATGTTTGATATTTGCTCTTTGGAATTCCTCTTTGAAGTGGGGAGTATTTGCTTTGTGAAGCCCCATTGCAGAGTTCTTCAGGAATGCCGTCTCTGAATATTAAGTATGCATTCTTATCTCCTTCTGTTAATTATTGAGGCTCGCATCGTCATTTCAATCTCCGGGCCAGGCAAACACATCTCAGGTTAAGGACTCCATCACTCTGACTCCAAACCTTTTCCAGAGTGTTTAATAAGGAACCTGGTGGAGTGTTTGTCACCTTTTCATGTCCCCGACCAGGACTCAGTCTCAGGCGGACGCTTGAAGAAATGGCCGGGAAGAAAGTAGATGGTATAAAAGTGAAAAATAAGGGGTCCGTGTACTCTTCAGTGAAGGAAACTGGAGCGGTGGAAAGACCCTCTGGTGGAAAGACCCCGTGTTCCGCGTCTTGCTCTCTGAGCAAGATGGTTTGGGACAAGCATCCTCAGCTCCTTGGATGTCAGTCATCACGTCTGCATGACAGGCGAGGTATTAGGTTGGCACGAACGGCAGTGTTTAGCTCAAAAATGCTCATAACGCTGATGACATACCTTTGAATCATCAGCAGTGAATTACAATACAATTACCATCAGTACTTGGAGCTTACACTCTGGGGAAATTTGCTTGTCAGGTATCCAGAATAAAGGAAGAAGAGACCTAAATAAAGTAGACTAGAAGCCGAGCAGCCTGAAACAGATGACCGTGGTGTTGCAAGATTACAGTGAAGGCTAATGGGTTTGACTGGAACGTCCTAAGGGGACAAACACAGGTGTGTGTCAAGTGTGGCCCCATATCCCCACTGTCCAGTCACCAGGGCCAAAGTGAAGTCACCGGTGGCATTCCAGCTGCTGATCCCTTCTGTTTGGGAAGCAAAGTCTGCCCTTGTCTCTTCCCTTGGTGTCTTCCTTGCTGCCACATGCCTTCCCCTCCCCCTTGTCACTCCCCCAGAGCCTCCACCTGCCTGGCTTTCTACTTCAGCAAGAATCTCAGGGGAGCCAAACCGTAGAGAGTGCCAAGACCAATGAACCTTCCTGGGACACAGCTTGACCCAGGGAATGAACTCCAAGTGAAGATTAGTCTTGTTCTGGTGGCGCCATCTGGGCGGAAAGACCTTTTTGAACCCAAGAGAGGTTTGCTGGGTTCATTGCAAGTACTCGCGAAGGCACGTGTGTGTGCCTTTCCCCCCAAGGCCAGCCCGGCCTGCGTAACGCTGAGCCCCGTGAACTTAGGGCTAAGCATCGTCGGTGTACACAGAAGGTTAAGTCCCAAGACGGCAGAGAGCTTTATTCATTCTGTTCACTAATATATACCGGGTTCCCAGTAGGTGCTCAGCAAACACTTCTGAAATGAAAGTACAGCTAAAGGAATTTCATTTTCAAGCCCAGAGCTTATCTCTTTTATATTTCTCACACTAACTACATCGATTTCACTGTAAACAGCATTTATCCTTTAATGCCTTCTTTGTGGCTGAAAGCGCGTGATACAGGTCCAGGGTCAGGATTAGCATTGGGTTTGTGTTTGCATTGTGGATTGTTATGTAATTGGCATATAGATCTATCCTGACTCCACAAAGTACCCAGTGAAGGTGTGCTGCTGCTCTGGGGAGGAGGGAGTCTATTCAAGCTGGGATCAATCTCAGGGTTTTGTCCTTTCTCCTTAGCTCTGAAACATGCAGGTGGGAATTAGTGCGGGGGGCAGAGAGCTGGACTCTGGCATTTGGCCTCAGGTAACGAGCGGCTCTTCTGCTTCTCATCCTTTGCCTTGTCTGCCAAGGGCTACTAGGATTCCCAGTTGAATTGTCCCCACCCTGTGTTCACACCGTGTGACTTCATGTCAGCTCCTACAGACGGTGCAAGAACACTAAGACCTTTCACATCCCAGGACAGACCTCAGGAGAATCTTTGTTCTTGGCATGTCCACCTGCAGAAACCTCACCGGAAACCACCCCAGCCACGCCAGTGAGGCTAGGAGGCTGGGTTTATCCAGCCTGGAAGGGAGGAGGTCCCCAGGCAACCAGGCACTTGGGGTCTTCCATGATCTTCTGTCCCATCTCATGTTCTTCTTTGGGGGCCCTTGTCATTATCCACTCCATCTGACGGTTCATTTTCAGGTGAGTAAAGTCAGGGTCCTGAACAAGAGTGTTTCAGGTTGGAGTAAACCCAGACTGGCCACCGGGAGGAAGGAATGGAATGATGTCTACTCAGCTGGAAGGGCGCATGCCAGGCACCCAGGGTTGGTCTGTCACACATGAGCAGGGAATGGGGACTCATGAGTGCAGAGCTGGCTGGGGTGTTGGAAAGCTCCTGGGTGGGTGGGAGAGGTTGTGAGGACCCTGGTCTGTCCTGACCTGTCAGCCTGTTAACCCTGCAGAGACTCGGGCGGGCGCCTTGGTTCCGTGGCCTCTCCGTATTTTCCCATGCTGCACATATGCTCAGAACACGTCCTCCATTGGGGTCGGAGGTTAGGGCTAAGCCCACTCACACATATTGCAAACGTCTGTATCTGGGACATCGGTTTATGCCATGAATGACACATGGGGAAAACTTTTCTTTTTCTTTTTTTTTTTTTTTTGCTCTGTTTATTTCTTGCAAAATGATTCATTCTTAATAAGCTTCTTGCCCAGTGCCTGTTTCTGCAACCACAGAAAAGATGCTAGTATTTCCTGCATATTTTCAGCTGGTTTTTACTCCTGAAGAGTCTTCTGTCATCTTCCAAGTCCCCTTGTTCCAGCACTGAGGGAGGTGACAGCAAAAACAAACAAACAAACAAACAAACAAAAAAAACACACATACAAAAAACCAAATGTGTCTACCCAATGGACATTTAGTGACCAGTTCCTTGAGTCAGTGTTTCTTGTACTCGGCGGCTCTGGAAGGTCTCCGTCCTTAAGGATGAGGCTCAGAGGAGACTTATTCGTCTCGAAGACATTCGCCTCTCTCATAGATGGCCAGGAGAGCAAGACTTTGTTAACCAGACATGCCATCGCTGGGTCACAGCTATGCTGGCAGCTGACCCCCGGAAGCAGCCGTGCACACTGGATCCTGTGTTCTTGCTCACCGGATGGGGTGCAGGGAAGCTTCCCCCAGGAGGAAGACGGAGGCAAGAAATGAGCTCTCTTTGAACTCTTAGAGTAGATCTCTGAAATAGTGTCGGCACAGAAGGACACAGAAATAACACCCACGTTTCGGGGTTGCTGTTGACTGAGACGTGTGTGCGCTCTGCTCCCTTGTCCACGGAGGGCGGGGCTGCCTGCACAGAGTCAGCAAATTGTTACTGCGAGACAACTGATTTTAAAACGCTTTTACACATTTCCCTTCAAAAGCAGGGCCAGAAGCCACATTTCTCACGACGCTGTAATCAGCTGAGCTTCTCGGCCAGGTCTCTCCTGAACGATGTATATATATATTCACCTTTTTCTTCAGTGACTTACAGTCAACTACGTGGGTTAATGCTAGACTCTGGAGAAGTTAATGGGAGATGTTGGAAATATGCAGGCAGGTAGTAAAGAGTTGACTTATTAAGGGAAAGCCCCCTGGCGAAGTCAGGATTCTGGAACACGGGCCATGATGAATGATAGCAGGGTGGATGGACAGGAGTCATTCTGAAGGCGGGCTATGTTGGTACATCATTTTATCATTATGTGTTTTGTTTACAAAAAAAAAAGCCTATTTTGGTAGTTCCTTTTTATTCCATTTCTAAGAAAACTCTATTCTGATCATTCTTCCTCTATATTTCTTTGAGAAGTGCCAACCTGTTGACATTGTGTCTTTGTATTTCTGTCACAATGTTGTCACCTCCACAAAGGCAGCGAAGCAAGAGCTTCACTGACTTGCCAGGTTCACCCAGAGGCACCGGTTCGACCCACTGACTCCTGCTGTGTGTTGACCAGATCCTGCAGGAACCAGTTCATTTCTGGGACTGTTCAGAAAGGTTTGGGCAGAGGTAACTCCTCTGAATCAATGAAAGACTTGGCCAAGACTTGGCCAAGATCTCCTCAGGTGAGGAGATCCTGGTGCTGTCGGCACCAAGAGCTGCCGGCACTAGAGAATCAGGCATTTTCCTGGCACCTCAAGAGCATTTTCGCTAATTCGGGGCTGGTAGGAAGGGCTTGTCTATCCCTACAGTCTCCGTGGTCTCCGGTGCACATTCCAGCTGAGAGCAGACCTCAGCTGTGGGTCCCCTTGTCTGTGTCACAGTGGAGAGGGGTCATGGCATGACCCACTTACAGCATCCCTCCATCTGCGGGCTTGGTGACACTTCACAACGTGAAGCTAGTGGCCTATTCAGGATTAGTCCTATAGAACATATTTATGCTTCTCTTTTCACAGAAAACTTTTAGAAAAAGTGCCCAAAGTCGGAACTTCTTGAGATTGTTTTATTTTCTTTGATTTTATTTTAAATACATTGTACATTTTTTTGAGTTTTGGAAAACAGATGATATATTATAAACATTATATATTAAATATATAGTAGAATGTAATATTATATACATATGTTATTATTTGTGCACCATTTTACATGACAGTTTTAAATTTCTGAGTCTTACTTTCTGCAGTTATAAAACAAGAATGCACTTGTAAAGAAATGCCTCCTTCTATATTGCTATGGAGAACAGTGTCATTTACAAAAGCACCAGACAAAAGAATGGTGTTCATTTTATGGGAGAACACACTGCATTTGGATGTTCCTATAAATCCATAATTTCTCTGATAGGTCAAAGCTGGGGAAAATGAATAAATGACTAAAAGTGAAATTAGTTGTAAATGACTTTCATTTGATAGCAAAATAGTCCAGGAATTCAACACATGTCTTCTTAGGCTGTCTTTTCTATGCAATTTTCTTCACAAATAGTTGATACATTTCTGAAATTCCCATAGTTAGCAATATAAACTGAGTCTCCCAGAGCCACCATCTGACCTGAGCTTCTTGTCCTTTAAAATGGCTTAGGGCCTGACCTGTGGTGGCACAGTGGATAAAGCATCGACCTGGAAATGCTGAGGTCGCCGGTTCGAAACCCTGGGCTTGCCTGGTCAAGGCACATATGGGAGTTGATGCTTCCAGCTCCTCCCCCTTCTCTCTCTCTGTCTCTCCTCTCTCTCTCTCTCTCTCTCTCTCTCTCTCTCTCCTCTCTAAAATGAATAAATAAAAATAAAAATTAAAAAAAAATTCTTTATAAAAAAAAAAAAAAAAAAAAAAATGGCTTAGGGATGACAATATTCCATCCTGAACCACAGTGTTGTCAGTAGATCTATAGATACAAAGTGCTTTTTTCCTTAAGTGTGTACAGATATTTGTTACTACTATTCAGTGTCTATGTGACTTGCCTGAAGATGTATGTGAATAGTGACTTGAGACCTTGTGGCTCATGTGTAGTGTTCTAGTCAGGTGACTTTGGTGAAATGGGCCCTCTCCTCTCCTCTCCTCTCCTCTCCTCTCCTCTCCTCTCCTCTCCTCTCCTCTCCTCTCCTCTCCTCTCCTCTCCTCTCCTCTCCTCTCCTCTCCTCTCCTCTCCTCTCCTCTCCTCTCCTCTCCTCTCCTCTCCTCTCCTCTCCTCTCCTCTCCTCTCCTCTCCTCTCCTCTCCCCTCCCCTCCCTCCCCTCCCCTCCCTCCCCTCCCCTCCCCTCCCCTCCCCTCCCCTCCCCTCCCCTCCCCTCCCCTCCCCTCCCCTCCCCTTTCTTTTTCTTCTTTTTCACGAGAGGAAGAAAGATAGAGAGACAGACTCTTGCATGCACCCCAACCGAGATTCACCCTGCAACCCCTGTCTGGAGCTGATGCTCTGCCTATCTGGGGTCATTCTCACAACTGAGCTATTTTTAATGCCTGAGGCAGAGGCACCATGGAGCCATTCTCAGCACCAGGGGCCAATGCACTTGAACCAATCGAGCCATGGCTGCAGGATGGGAAGAGAGAGAGGGGCGGGGGAGAGAGAGAGACGGAAAGGGGAAGGGTGAAGAAGGAGATGGTCGCTTCTCCTCTGTGCCCTGACTGAGACTTGAACCCGGGACATCCACATGCCAGGTAGAAGCTCTACCACTGAGCCAACTGGCCAGAGCCAAAGATACTTTCCAATTAAGTTTGATTTCAAGATATTACATCTATGTATTAAGTTGTAACTCAGTGTTTTCAATTTTTTTTGATAAGTGTCTACCTATTATTTGTGTCTTTCATTATCGTCTTATTAAATTTTTTTGAGCTACTGATCTCTGCCCCATTTTTCTCTGAAGTGCACTTCTAAAATAAAACTTAATGTCCCTTAAACTCTTTAGTTTTTAGGTAATAAATATTTATAAGGGAGAAATACATTTTGTCTTCGTTGTCAAAATTTTACTACTGTGAAATTGCTTTCCATTGGAGTGAGTCATTTACCACTTCTAATAACATTTTAAACTCACCCTGTCGTTAGACTGCAATAGAAGACACTGTGTAATTTTTTTAAATTGTGCATGTGTTTGGGAAGGGAGGTGGGTACAAGCTTAGAATGAATCAAAGGAGAGTCCTATTCTCCAAAGGATATCAAATATAAAGTTACTTCTAGTTTCAGTGGCTAGTAAAAAAGATGCTTTCACTTCGAGCCCTGGAGCTTGTTTTCTCCCCATTTGCTTTTAAACTCGCAAAAGTAAAGATGTCATAGAAACGAATGAGTTACTGATGCGTGGTACAACTTGTGTGAACCTTGAAAACATTATGCTGAGAAAAAGAAGTTAGGCCTGGAAAGTCGCATAGTATATGATTCCATTTATCTTAAATATGAAGCATAGTAAATCCATGGAGACAGGAAGCAGATTGCTGGTCACCAGGGTTTTGGGAGAGAGGACAGTGGAGAATGACGGCTCAGTGGGTCCCAACTCACCTTCGGGTGTAATGAAAAAATCTTGGAACTCTTTAGAGCAGATAGTTGTACATTTTGACTACTAAATGCCACTGAATCATATGCTTTAAAATGGCAAAGTTTTATGTGATGTAAATTTCACTTTGATAAAAAGTAAATAAATAAATTTAAATTATAAAAAGAACACAGGTATCATCGAGTACCAGGAACAGAAAGAACATTTTCAGAAAATGGTATTCAAGAACGCTGTATGGTACCGTGCTCACAAAGCCATCTTTATTATCTGATTCCAATCCAGAGTGACAAGGAGCTGGTCAACCAGTTGTCCCCTTTGGGGACTAGGGATAGTCACAGTGTCTGAGATATTGTCCCCCTTCAGTGTATTATCAGCATTCCCAGAGTGTCTGAGATATTGTCCCCCTTCGGTGTATTGTCAGCATTCCCACATGCCTCCACTGTCCTTTCCCGCTTCCGACACTTAATTCACGCCACCCTGCCTCCTGGCTGGGCAGTTGCACGCCATCTTGCCTGAGCGTTCTGCTATTGGCCAGCCCTCCCCATCCATCTTCCTTCCTGGCATCTTCAGGGCTTCCAAGATTACGACCTGGATCAAATCCGGGCACTCCTTGGGCTGTAGATCCTTAGAGGCATTCCATCAAGAGCAGAGAGGTCCCTACTCCCCAGACTGCACGCAGGGTCCTCCCCCAATGCTCTGGCTGTTCTTCTTCACTGGTCCCGGACCTTCTGTCTCTTCTTCCGGGCTGCCTTCCGCCACAGCCCAATGTGTGGTCAGGCCAGAGTGGCCCGTTCGCTCACCCTGGGGGCTTTCCCCTCTGCAGCCCTGGCCTTCCTGCTTCCTCCTTCTCCTGCCACCTTGACTTGTGGGGCTCCTCTCTGACTTGGGAGGTCCCGATGCCTTAAAGTCCAATGACTCTTCTCTCTGAGACCTTCTGCCAGCAAGGTACCAGAACTTCTTCCGCAAATGTTCAGGGTGCTTTGTGATACCCTTGCTGTCCCTTTTCACAGTTGTCCTTACATCATAATTACGTCTGTGCTCGCGCAGAGGGTCAGCGGTGTGTCCAGGGCCATCCTCCAGGGCACGGCGGAGCTGTGCTTTAAACCCTGACTTTGCCCACCTCTGAAAAGCTATCCGA
This sequence comes from Saccopteryx bilineata, assembly GCF_036850765.1. Classification (NCBI taxonomy): domain Eukaryota; kingdom Metazoa; phylum Chordata; class Mammalia; order Chiroptera; family Emballonuridae; genus Saccopteryx; species Saccopteryx bilineata. Next base: position 9,595,588 of record NC_089494.1, read on the forward strand.
TGGCTCCCCATTGACCTCGAGGCCGCCCCATCTTCCCTCTTCCCTCCCTGCTGCCCACCTGGCATATTGTCATTATGTGCGATGGGTTCTGGATAAGTATTTCTAGAATGTGCAGCAGTTATGCCTCTTGGCTGAAGAGCTACGTTTTTTGTTTATTTGTTTGTTCGTTTGTTTTTTGTATTTTTCTGAAGCTGGAAATGGGGAGAGATAGTCAGACAGACTCCCGCATGTGCCTGACCGGGATCCACCCGGCACGCCCACCAGGAGCGACGCTCTGCCCACCAGGGGGCGATGCTCTGCCCCTCCGGGGCGTTGCTCTGCTGCGACCAGAGCCACTCTAGTGCCTGGGGCAGAGGCCAAGGAGCCATCCCCAGCGCCCGGGCCATCTTTGCTCCAATGGAGCCTTGGCTGCGGGAGGGGAAGAGAGAGACAGAGAGGGGGGGGTGGAGAAGCAAATGGGTGCTTCTCCTGTGTGCCCTGGCCGGGAACCCGGGTCCCCCACACGCCAGGCCTACACTCTACCGCTGAGCCAACTGGCCAGGGCATTGTTTGTTTGTTTGTTTGTTTGTTAAAAGGGACTGTCCAATTCACTCTTGTTTAAGAGATCCAAGCATGAGAAGCTGTAACAGTACTTAATGTCTGCGTTCTGAAGTTTTTGTTAGTGGCCTTCGTAGTCCCGCTGAATGTCAACATTGCTCTGGAACCACTGTGGCCAAGTGTCCTCGCTCAGTTCTCACCGCTTCTGTGGACTGTTTTTCTGGTCCTTTCTTCATTTTGCACTGAATCATCTACTATTTTGTGTTATTTCTTAAGCGATTTCTCCACTCTTGTACATTTCCATGATGATACTATTTTGATGGAAAAAAAAAAAAAAGAATGACAATCCTTCTTGGTATTCATAAACAGGTTTTTAAGGAGGTACTATTTTAGTCGCTTGGAATTATTTTCCTTTGTTTTCATACTGCCCATCTAGCTGTTTGACAAGTAAGCATTCTGGTCTCCGACCATCTGTAGATCTTTCGTTTATTATCACAATAACCAGCTGTTGGCCATCGATTCAAAAACTGTTTAGGCTGAAAAACAACTGTGTTGCTATATTTTCAAAAATTATTTTGGAGGAAAAACAATCATGTTTTAGGCCATAATTTAAACGGAACTTTTTTGGTGTGTATGTATGTCCTTGGCATTTTCTAGAAGCAAGTACTTAAGTGAAATTGAACCGTGGTAGGTTTGGAAAGAGAACCAGACTAGGAGATGTGTAGTAAGGATTTTATTTCTCAGATGCACCATCCTTTTGACTCCTTCTTAGCATTAAATTCTTCTTGTGTTGGATTGGAAATAAACTTCAAGTGGCTTTATGATTTTAAGGAAATACCAATTTATGTAAAAAAATCATAATCACTCACTCCAAGGCCCTGGCTGGTTGGCTCAGCGGTAGAGCGTCAGCCTAGCGTGCGGAGGACCCGGGTTCGATTCCCGGCCAGGGCACACAGGAGAAGCGCCCATTTGCTTCTCCACCCCTCCGCCGCGCCTTCCTCTCTGTCTCTCTCTTCCCTTCCCACAGCCAAGGCTCCATTGGAGCAAAGATGGCCCAGGCGCTGGGGATGGCTCTGTGGCCTCTGCCCCAGGCGCTAGAGTGGCTCTGGTCGCAACATGGCGACGCCCAGGATGGGCAGAGCATCGCCCCCTGGTGGGCAGAGCGTCGCCCCATGGTGGGTGTGCCGGGTGGATCCCTGTCGGGCGCATGCGGGAGTCTGTCTGACTGTCTCTCCCTGTTTCCAGCTTCAGAAAAATGCAAAAAACAAACAAAAAAAAAAACCCAAAAAAACAAATAATCACTCATTCCAATATGTGTGGAAAAGGGGGTAGGGAGAGGGAGAGTAATTCTCTAGAGATTAGATTTTTAAAATCCAAGTCTATTTAAAGAATTTCTGTGCCTTTGCTAAATAGGCTACTTGTTAGGGACAAAATGCAAAAATTACTGATGAGCATCATTCATTTAGGGACCAAGAAAGATGTCTCTGCCTTCCCAGTGGGACACCGTGACTGTTTGAGAACATACAAATGAACAGTGAGAACAGAGATTGTGCCGTTGACCTTTCCCCTTTCTTCCTCTCTCTGCTCTGCAGGTGACCTACCTGGGGAAAGTGCCCACCGCCGGCATGCAGTTTCCGTCCGGCTGCACAGAAAAGCCAGTCATTGAGCTCTGGAAGAAGCACACGCTGGCCCGAGAGGATGTCTTTCCGGCCAATGCCCTTCTGGAAATCCGCCCCTTCCAAGTGTGTCTCCATCACCTGGACCACAAAGGGGAGGCCACGGTCCATGTGGATACCTTCCAGGTGGCCCGCATCGCCTACTGCACCGCCGACCACAACGTGAGCCCCAACATCTTCGCCTGGGTCTACAGGGAGATCAACGACGACCTGTCCCACCAGATGGACTGCCACGCTGTCGAGTGCGAGAGCAAGCTGGAGGCCAAGAAGCTGGCCCACGCCATGATGGAGGCTTTCAGGAAGACTTTCCACAGTATGAAGAGCGACGGCCGGATCCACAGGGACAGCTCGTCCGAGGAGGCCTCCCAGGAATTGGAATCCGATGACGGCTGAGGGGACGCGGGGGCCGGAGCGAAGGCAGCATTGGTCCAGGGATCCCAGACCACTGAGGAAGAAGCAACGATTTAAATTTCGGATGGAAGACTGCCAAACTATTGGCCGACCCAGCTTTTTAAATTCAGAAGAGCAATTCTAAATCTAAAGAAATGTATTATTAAAGTAATTACATTGAAATCTGCTGCTGCTGTGACTGTGAGCAGGGTGGGAGTGTGGATGGGGAGGAAGTTCTAGACTCTCTCTCTCTCTCTCTCTCTCTCTATTTCTTCTGTCTTTTCATTCCCCAGTACCTCCCTGTAGGAGAGCTCCATGCTGGTTTTCACTATTCTCAGGCAAACCCACTGAGGCTGTTATTTGATGGGCAATTCCAGTTTGCCTTATGAAACCCAACAAGAATGCTAGATGCACTTACCACATCCCTCGCCGTGGGGTGGGGGCGGTGGGCACCGACGCTGGTGCAGAAGTCGCAGAGGCAGAGGGAGGCATGGGGAGGGGGGTGGATTCGATCCTGAGACTCCCCTCCCAGGGCATGTTTCAGAGTCTCTCCTCAGTAAGCCAATCAGCACAGCCTTCACTGAGCTTTACAACTAACTAACAGCCTGGTAGTTGGCAGTTCATTCACAGTTAAGGATAATGCTTTTATTTACGTGAATATATCAAAAGTAGTACCTTCTTCTTGTATTCACTTCATCTGTTTTCTTAGAATCCTTGCGACTGCTAATAACCCCTCCCTTTTCCTGTCCCGTCTGCCCGCCCGCCATCTTTCCGCTTCCAACCTGTGCCGACACCCCCACGGGGGTGGGCCTCGGCGCACACTGCAGGACACCAAAAGGGAAGGACATAGCCGAGCAGAGGACAGCGGTCATCAAACCGGCTAGGCGTTTCAAACAACCACCCCCCCACCCCCCCAACAGACACCTTGGAACGAGGGAAGGCGTTACCAGCAAGTGAACAGACCCCGGGCAGGATGCCCTTTCTTCAACCCTGGCTTATTGAGTTGATGGTCCAGTCTGATGGGTCCTTCATGGCAAGCTTCTAATCTGATTTGGTATTGTCACCAAGGAAGCCTGGCCACCGCTGCCACACAACATTGCACTCCAGAGAGTTCCGTAAACTTGGCTTGTCTAGAGAACCTGAGAAATCTGACCCTGTTCTCCTCAAATTGTTAACATCTCGGGGTCGGGATAGACAGCGTGTTTGCTATTTCTAATGCGAAGCTCTCCCTAAGCCTGAGATGTCTCGGTTTCATGGCTCTCTCGATGTCATAAACGCCAAGGAATGAAATGGTGTTGTTAAAATACATAGCATTTCAGGCCGAGAGCAGATGGCTGGTTTCCCAGGTAATGCTGCTCATCTGTGAGTCTGTGTTTAATCCTGGTAATGTTAGGGGCACTGGGGCACCTTACAGAGAAGCCTTAAATGAGAGCTAGCCGCATCTGGAGAGCAATGGTGTTGGGGTTTCGGTCTGTGTATCTGTGTGTCCCTGTATGTGTCCCTGTTGTGTACATGTGCCCTTGTGTGTGGGTCCCGGTTTAAGGCATGTAGAATTAGCATGGAGTCATATTGAGAGGAACCCGCCTCTTGGAGATATGCTTGCTGCTTTTCAACACATGTAAACTATTCTTGAGCATAAATGCATTCATTCTTTAATAAAAATATGTTTGCATTAATAAAGCTGAGGCGTTTCCTACTTCATGTCTTTCCTTTCTACGGAAAAAAGAAATAGAGTGGGTTGAGAAAATAGGGAATTCCATCAAAGCACATGTTTCAACCTGGTCACAAATACACCATTTCTTGATTGTGTTTTAAAAATTGCATTTTATTTTCTAACTCCCAACTTATATTTCATTACTCCTCCCCCGCTTTTTTTGTGTGTGTGTGACAAAGACAGAGGGACCGATAGGGACAGATAGACAAGAAGAGAAAGAGATGAGAAGCAAAAATTCTTTGTTGTGGCACCTTAGTTGTTCATTGATCGCTTTCTCATATGTGCCTTGACATGGGGGGTTACAGCAGAGCGAGTGACCCCTTGCTCAAGCCAGCGACCTTGGGCTCAAGCTGGTGAGCCTTGCTCAAACCAGATGAGCCCACACTGAGGCTGGCGACCTTGAGGTTTCAAACCTGGGTACTCCGTGTCCCAGTTCGATGCACTATCCACTGTGCCACCACCTGGTCAGGCTTAATACTGCCCCTTAACTGAGATGGTGAAATGTCAGCAGTGGAAACCGTTACTTAGGATGCTGAGCCAATCTCAGAGGAGAACCTTCTGGAACATTTTGCAAGTGACTAAAACTAGTAACATCTCCCCTGCATCTCTGAACTCCCAGGCGGTGAATAGGGAGTGAGTCCATCTGACAGGACTGGTGACAAACACCCCCTCCAGACCACGAGTGCTCAGAACAGCCCTTGAATTGAGCGTGGCAGGCAGGTGGCCTGGGGCCCCGCGTCTGGAGCAACGCCCTTCCTGGGAGCGGTCACAGCTGTGAGGGTCCCCAGAGTGAAAGCATGGTGCCTGGTGAGGAGACGACCCCGAGTTCTACCCAACTGTTCTGATGAAAATGGCCTTTTCTCTCTGGTTGAACTTTTTAAAGTTTCGGGCTCACTCTATCGTCTTTGAATATGTTTCTTTTTTTTTTTTTTTTGTATTTTTCTGAAGCTGGAAACGGGGAGAGACAGTCAGACAGACTCCCGCATGCGCCCGACTGGGATCCACCCGGCACGCCCACCAGGGGCGACGCTCTGCCCACCAGGGGGCGATGCTCTGCCCACCAGGGAGCGATGCTCTGCCCCTGCGGGGCGTCGCTCTGCTGGACCAGAGCCATTCTAGCGCCTGGGGCAGAGGCCAAGGAGCCATCCCCAGCGCCCGGGCCATCTTTGCTCCAATGGAGCCTTGGCTGCGGGAGGGGAAGAGAGAGACAGAGAGGAAGGGGGGGGGTGGAGAAGCAAATGGGCGCTTCTCCTATGTGCCCTGGCCGGGAATCGAACCCGGGTCCCCCGCACGCCAGGCCGATGCTCTACCGCTGAGCCAGGGCCAGGGCAACACTGAATATGTTTCTAAGAGGGGGAGATGCAAAAGAAATACAGAACCCAGTCTGCATACATTTCAGAACAGCACCATCTTCCTCCCTCAGTACCCTTGGGTCCCAAGGGCACCCACGGTCATTTATCACAGGGAGCCATTATTCGCAAGGATGTTTTGGAGAGCTCAGTGTGCGTGCTAAATAATTGGCTCCCATAATATTGGCAGGAGCTTTTGCTTGAGATGATCAGTAAGCAATTTAAGGATAAATACACAACAGCATCTTTCAGACAGCTAATAAAGTCCCTTGGGAGAGCCGATGCCAGTTCCGCAGAGAGGGCTGATTCACGCTGGCGTTAATATTTTTTAACGGAGTGTTCTCTCCCTTTCTGTTCTACGCTTTCTACACTGGCTGTCACAGAGCGCTTCTGTGTGTGTGAACTCGGAGATGCCCCTCCAAAGGAGCCTGGAGGTGGGTACGGCAGTTGCTTTAGAGAGGGGACAGCAAGGTTCAGGGAGTTTATGTAGTTGGCCAAGACAGCGCAGCGAGGGTGTGTTGGAAGGAGGCTGGAGTCCTCTGCATTTTTCTATTGCTCTGTTGAAGCCAGATCCACCAGTTCTGAATTTTTTATTTCCATCACACTTAAAACCCTCCAGCTTACTTTAAATGAACACACTAAACCGCCATCAACAGGCCTCTTCTGCTCTTCATTTTTGAAGTCTTTTTGATAGCCAGTGAATTGTTTTAAAAGCAAACAAAGGCCCAAGAGGTTTTATTGCTGCACAACTGACATGTTGTGAGATTTTTGCTTAAGCATTTTATTGGCTGTGGTTAACAGAAAAGAAAACCACTCTCTCCACCCCTAAAAAACACCAAAATGCATGTTTTGTTTTGTTCTTCTCCGGACACGTGAGGACTGAATCGGATCCTTTCATTACAGGGTTCTATAGCACCTATAATTCCCCTTCAGGTCTGTCATCTCAGCTTGCCATTAAGCATTCATTTGTGTAATTATGTAAATAGTTTGTTTAAGCCTCTGGGGTGTCAGGACCATGAAGAAAGGTGACTGTGCCCCCTTTTTTTGCTCACATTTATCCCCAGGTCCTGCAGGCAGGACCGGGCATGTAGGGGAAACTCAGTAAGTTTCTGTTAGCAGGTTGGATGGAGGGATAGACAGACGGAAGGAAAAACCATGACGTGAGCCTTTGATTTGCAAGTTCTAGCCCAATCCTGGGACCCAGGAAGGTATTCTAAAGACTGTCTTGCTCACTTTCTTCCAAGGTGAACCAGTGGCTTTTTATTGAAGAAAAAAACATCCCTCACCTTACTCCAGAAAGAGCCGGTGGCTGCTTACAGACAGAAGAATCATGTTCAGCGTCAGCTACACGATGGAAACAGAAGAAATGTTACCCCAAGGAAGTAGACAGATAATGTACTTTAAGACATCTGCATTTAGTAGATTACAGAATTCTTGCCATGCATTTGTTTCTGTTTATTTCGGTCACTGAAAGAGGAGACAGGGAGATGAGGAAGGGCATGTTTATTTTCTCACTGTGCCTATGAATTTAACTGGCTTCTCCCCAAATTTATACTTTAGAAAAACATTTTTGTCCTCTCTTCTGCTTTTCTCCCCACTTTTCCTTTTCTCCTCCTCTCCCTCCTTTTTTTTTTTTTTACCTCAATCGTTTAATTATTTATAGGACACCATTGCAGACTTTCTCTGATTTTAGCGGGAAAGAACATATATGCTCTGAATCTGAGATCACATTTTGATTCAAGATGCAAAATTTAGCGAGATTGTCGAGTACTGCAGATTATCCTAAAATTGTTGCTCCTATTATTTATTTTTCAGTCAGATGGACATAGTGGCAATTTAATACTTCATTACTCACTGTTTCTTAACATTCCAAAGACGTGCTATCTTCTCTTCTCCGTGATGAGCCCCAGGCTGAACTGGAGGGAAGATGGAGGTCCTAATGATGGTCAAATTCATGTTGATCTTCAAGAAACTTTCTTCTTAGATGCCAAGATTTGGCTTTTGGAGTAATTATTTGGGGACACATTATTTAACAAAAGAACTTTAGGTGCTCCTTCTGAAAAGGTACCAGCTGATAAAGCAGCCAGAACAGAACTATACAAAAACCTAAACTTAGAACAAAAACAATGGGACGAGTTAAAGCAAAGTGCAAAGACAGCGCAAAATCTAAACTATCTCCTATTTTGAACATTCGACAAATAAACTATGTTTGTTGGAAATTAGTCTAAGACATAGTCTTGTCTACTTGAGCAAAGATGACATTCACAGAGAGATTTGGGGGAAATGTTTCTCTTGGAATGCCCTAGTAAGGATATTTATGTACCCAGAATGGACCATTCAAAAAGCATTTGAAAAGTTTTTGCTTAGGAAACTTATGGCTTACTCTTAAATAAAACAGCCTCGAGTTCCTACTAAGTTTTTGCTCTCTTGGCTAGTAAGAAGGTACTGATGTGATTGGATGATGGAATTACTAAAATACTACACACATTTTCAACCCCTTCATAATAAACTACCAACAATTAACTTTATATAAACAACTGTTCCTGAACGGTGGTGGTGCAGTGGATAGAGCATCAACCTGAGACACTGTAGTCATAGGTTTGAAACCCTAAGGTCACTGACCTGAGTACAGGCTGCCAGCTTGAGCATGGGGTGGCCAGTTTGAACACGGAATCGTCATCATGATCCCATGGTCACTGGTTTGAGCCCAAAGGTTGCTGAATTGAGCCCAAGGTCTCTGGGTCTTGATCAAGGGGTCACTGGCTTGGCTTGAGTCCCCCCATTCAAGGCATATATGAGAAACAATCAATGAACAAGTAAAGTGATGCAACTACGAGTTGATATTTCTCCTCTCCTTCCTCCTCTTCCTTCCTGTCTCTGTCTCTCTTTTTTGCAAAAAAAAAAAAAAAAAAAAAAAAGTTTTTATTCCTTTATCTAAACATGCATAATAGACAGAAATTAGGTCATTTGAAAGCATTATGAGGTTTGTGAAATAAGATGTGTTGCTCCAGGGATTTGCTTGATTTCAAACCTGTCATTCTGAACCCTGGTTGCCATTCCAGAATATTCTTTGTCTTTTTGGGAATAAAGTTTCAGGGGAACGTTTAAGGAAATGCCCACTTGCAAGAAAGCACCGAGAGTTGACTCCAATCCAGGCTCTCTTTTTTATGTAAATTTGGGATCAACCAAACCAATGCTCATTTCAAATAGGAACATAGTGAATCTGATTCCAGTTTTGCACAGAAAACAAAATCTAACAACAAATTTTACTATGTTCATAATTGGAATATCTTCATGTAGATGCTCTGATGGGTATAAAGATATTTTAATTGGGGTCTCCGGATAGAACTAGACTTTTCATATCTTATTGCCTTTCTCTATTTTAATTGCTACAGCTTTTCCTAGTATTTAGTACTGCACTTTTAGAAATCAGTACAGTAAAACCTCATTCATTTAGGTAAAGCTAATTAGAAGCTTGTCGTTTTGGCCTTGAAAGCTCAAGTTTTATGCTTATTTTTAATAAGAAATAAATAGGGTGAATCTCATTATTGGAAGTCTTTGCCTACTAAGAAGAACACTTCTTCTGAATATTAAAATAACAGTTTATAAGACGTCGTCGTAACTTCAGTATAAGTAGAAGCTGGCACAACCGAAATGGAAGTTTTGGTGTGCGGGTTTGGACGTTCTTCTTTATTTATTAAAGTGGGTTCTTTGAAAAGCAACAGATGGTTAATGCAATTCTTGATTCAGAGCCCTTGAATGTAATAAAATCCCTTTAAAAATACTTATTGTTTACATACATCTTTCCCTTTAGTTTGTATAAATGTTTGGTCTTATTAATCACTCTCCCCTCCCCCCCCCCCAAATTTGAAGCGACTAACTCCTCTTGTTTCTCATGGAAACATAGCTTTTAAAGTAATTAAATAATTTTTCTGATCATCAAGTTTTAATAAGTTTCTCTTTGCAACTAGGATTTTTTTTTTTCTTAAATTACCAAGACAGAAAAGCATTGTGGCTCACCTTAAGAAGCTCTGTGACTCACGAAGATCATCTAATGAGTCAGTGGTGGCCAATTATGGTTAGTAGTCTGGTTGGTATTTGAAGTTCCACATGGTATAATTTTTCAGGTCTGGGACTGTGTTTATGACTTGCAGTGATCCACTGCTAATCTGACCATGATGACAGTGTATGAGACTCTGAGGGTGACGGAATTTAGCGTGGAGCCTGGGCCCTGCCCAGCCACACGGGACAGAGGGGACCAAGGGGACGGCACTGCCAATCAGCCCAGGTTCTGCCGGCAGAGAGGGTAGGATATCTTGGTCTGGGGGAGCAGTGGAGGTCCAGAGAAAGAGGCACCGGTTTGTAATCCATCAGCCAAGAGAGGCGCCTTTGTGTAATTATCTTCCTAGAAGGTGATCATTTTCCCCTCAGGGGAGACTAAAAGAGCAGCTATGAGTTTTTATCTATCTTTTCTTCAGGCACATGACATACGAAATGATGGACAGGACTCCACGTGTTTCACAAGCCAAAAGAGGGCACCTGGCTACGACCAGTGTCCTTAGGGCGACCACTAATAGTTCTAAGGTCACATTTTGGAGAAGAGTTTCTCATTTCAAGTTGCCTACCTTTTAGACTCAGAATTACAGCACATTGCGAGCTTTGAATCATCACGGTCTAAGTGCTTTGGTATTTGGGAGGGAAAAATGTGTTTTAAAGAGTCAAAGTCATTGTTTCAGTAGAGCTATTTCTTCTCTAGTGATCTTGGAGGAAAGGTGGGATGCATCCCACACATTAAGCAGCCTCAGAAAATAGAAAAAAAAAATTCTTGAAGCCCCTCAAGGATGCCAGAAAGTACTGGAACCTGAAGGTGAAACCTGGCATCACTCTTAGCCTTAAGGTGGACCTCTAAGGCAGAAGTCTTGGTTCTTCTGCTCCTTCAACCCTGCCCTCGACACAAGCTCTTCTCATGCCCTGAAGTGTCAAAGCAGGAGTGGGCTGACGTCAGAGAACAGCAGCTCCCGGGGAAGGGAGGGCGGAGCCGGCAGCGCCCACAATTTGGTTTTGGTCAGACCAGCTCCGTGTCCCCAAATCACTTTATTTTTTGTCTGCAAAGTGCCTGCTGGGACCACTGTATCCCTCCAAGGCCCTAGGAACGGGAAGTTCTCCAGATGATGTGTCTATTTCTGGGCCAGGAAAGAGCACTGGCCTCCCACCGGAGCCCTGAATGTCCAGTCCAGCCCCGCCGCCCCTCAGGGCCTCGGAGCGCCTAGTGTGCTGAAACTCAGTTAATTACGCCAGGCTCTCGCTGAAACTCTTTCCATGGCTTCCTAATTGCATGCAAGAGAAACCAGCTAATGTTCTCCCTCCCTCCCATCCTGCTCGCCTTGTCTGATCTACTAAGTTAGCATGACGCGTGTGTTCCTTTGCGGGCGAGCTCCCACCGGCTGTCCCAGGCTCGGGTTTAAACCCCCTTGCTGCATCGTCCTGGACTATGACCTTCACATGTTGGTGCCGTTTCCTCTTCTGCCAAATGAGAAGGAGAGGTGCTAAGTCGTGGAGCTGCCACGAGAACGAAACAAATGAGTATGTGGAATGCACTTAGTCCGGGCCTGGCCCCCGGCCAGGGTTCAGTCAGTGCAGTTGCTATTGGCTTTTCGCTTTCTCCTCTCCTTCCCAGGGGCCTGCCAGATAGCCTTGAGAGTTCTTTGCAATTTCCCCAGAGGGTCCGCCTCTAGGCCTTGTCTAACTCGCTCCTAGGCCACAGAGTGCCCCCTCCTGGCTGCTTTGCTCTGTCTGCCGGACCCCCAACATGTGAAGACCCCCCTTGACCACCCTGACACCTGCCCTTGGTCTGCAAAAAAATTCAAAAGCAACAGGAGAAATTAATTTTAGCAATTTACTTTGTTTAACCCGGAGATCTAAAATATTATCATTTCAACACATTGATATATATTATACAATGCATGGATGAGCTATTTCACATTCTTGTAGAGAGCCTTTGATATCTCGTGTGTCTGTTAGACTCTCTCGCCCCTCGCGAGCTCAGTGGCCACGTCTGACCAGAGCTGTCGTGTGAGGCTGCACGGTCCACTAGATGAGAAGCATGGCCCCATCCTCGCTGCGTCCAGAAGCCCATCGGGTGCTGCCCTGTGGGAGGGACTGTCAATGCTCGTGTGGCGAGAAAAACGGAGAACGTGAACCCAGCTGGTACTCAAGCGTGTTAGCTTGCTAGGGCTGTTGGAACAGAGTACCTCAAACCAGGTGGTTTAAGCAACTGGGACCTCTCGGTTCGGGAAGCTGGAAGGCCGGGATCTAAGTGTGGGCAGGGGGGGGTCCTCCTGAGGCTGTGTGGGAGAGTCTGTTTGGATCCTCTTCCCTGTGCTTTGCTGCCATGGTGCTCCTGGCCTCTCTGTCTTCACGTCCGCAAGGCCTTCTCGTGTGTGTGTGTGTGTGTGTGTGTGTGTGTGTGTGTATTTGTCTCCAAAATTCCCCCTTTTGCAATGACATCAGTCATATTGGATTCCGATCTTATCCTGCAAAATCCCCCCTTTTGCAATGACATCAGTCATATTGGATCAGGACCTCCTCTTAACTGATGGCATCTGCAATGACCCTACTTCCAAATAAAGTCACAGGCTGAGATACTGCGGATTAGGACCTCAGCACATGAATTTGAAGGGGAGAGAAGACAGAATGTGACCCATAATGATATGAGAGGTAGTAACAGTGAGTCAAGCTCCAGGGCTTCTGGCACGGAAGGACAGAGCAGGGCGCCACCTCGGACTGCTGACGTCCAAGTTCAACACGCCCGCCGCTCCTGCCGCTGCGGGAAGCCCTCCCTTGTCTGGGCTCCGTTTTCCTTGGCCAGCCGGGGTTGTGGTTGGGTTATCAAGGACAGGACAGACCGTTCTTTGAAGTATATTTTTATTTAAATTTTCATGAAATTTCCCTGTGAAATAAAATTAGCGTGGTTCTTAAGAACACACGCATTTCCAGGAGGTAAAATTCCCGATCTTGCCCTTTCCCGTTTTTTCATTTCTCCATTATAATTGTGTCTTTTTACTGCGTTGGTGTCTGGTAATCACTGGTTTGGATTGTCTTCTGAGGAAAATGACATCGTGAGGGAATAGCAGTTTGAGAACTCAAGAATTAAGGACGTACAGAGCAGGCAGAAGGGCCCCTTCTGCTTGTGCCGACGGTAGCCGACCCTGAAGTCCAAGTTCCCCCCAGGCTGGGCCAGCTCAGGCTGAGCCAGTGCCCACACCGCCCTGCATGGAGCCCGTTGGTCTTTTCAGTGAGAACTGGTGTTTTCCAGGCGTCTCAGCATGATCCAGCTGAAATCTCCACATCACAAACAAGAGGAGCCTTGGAAGGCCAGAAGCTGGGCTTCGCCCTGGAGGCAGGGGTTGTGTTGCAGTGCTGGGTCAACAACTCCGGGTCGTGTGGTTGTGTCTTGCTTTGTCTTGTGTGGCCTCTGAGGCACGCCGAGGAATCCAGCTCCTCTCCTCATTGTGGATATAGCCTCTTCGGTGCCACTCTGTTAGGATGAGCCCATGCCAGCGTTCGACGGGCCAGCAACCAAAGAACTTGTGTGCCACTAGGAGAATTTATGACTAAAAATTATTTTCCAGGCTGACTCTTCAATTCTTTCTCTTAAAGGTCAGGCTTTGTTATATTATGATTAAGGTTTCCTTTTGATAAATTGCCCTTTTCTCCACCGCGGGCTACCGTCAGAGAAGGCTTGGAAACCTTTTTCATCCTCCACTTCTCTAAAAAAAAATTAATGAGCTTGGCCAGGTCTTTCAACTTGATAGTTTGGGTAGAGCTCGAGTTTCTTTTTGTTTTTTAGGCGACTCCAACTGATGCCGTAGAATACCCGGTCTCTTTTGGTGGCTGTCGTAGGAGACGTTTAAGCTAATTAGGGCAGGGAATTTTGTTTTAGGGTCAAAATATCTTAGGAAAGGAACTCAGGATAACTCTTTCTGAATTTGTTTCTACAGAGACAGCAAGGTGCAAGATGGCGATTGAAAACTGATTTCATTACCACTCAATGCCACCCAGGGGCTCCTCCGAGGGCAGGGCTGAATGAAGGTGGGGGTCGAAGACAGAAGAGGGTTTTGAAGGAATCACAATAATGCAAGCTGACGCTTTGGAGCATATACACAGTGCAAGACATTTACATCCATCATCTCATTTAATCCGCACAGAGCCCTATATGGTCAAAATTGTTACTCCCTTATTGTGGGTGAAGAGTTGATTTTGAAAAACTTGAATGAGTCAGCTCACAATGACTATGATGTACAGCTAGACCAGAGCCCAGGACCCTCTGACCCCATGCCTAGGATTTCCCTGCATGCTTCGAGGACATTCCCAAGTCACTCCTATCTTGTAACAGTCCCACCACATGGCGTTGAAGTCTCTCAAACTGGGTCCCCAGCTTTTCTAACCGATTGGAGTGCCTCGTGCTTGGGTCCAGCTCAGATCTGAGAAGCTAGTGCCTGTTTCTTGCAGCTGGTGATGAACCAGTCATTAGTGATCCTCACATCCTTACTCCGATACTTGTGAGGCCAGTGAACCCCCAGAATGGCTTGTCCCTAAGAAGCCCCCTTTTCACAAGTGCAAAATGCTTACCTGCCCCAGGACAATTCTGATGGTTCTTTTTGATCCCTGGGCTGGAACTCAAATGCTTTTCCCTTGTCCCATCAGAATACCCTGGTCCCATTGGTCCCCTTTTCATCTGTGCCCGTCAGGCATCTGAAACTTGAGCCCCATTCCAGTACAATTTAAATGCGAAATCGAAGCAAACATTTGGTCAGTGCTTACCACATATCAGACTTGAAGTTTTTTGTTTGTTTGTGTTTACCGTCATTGTCTAACTTGACACGCTTCACAAAAGCCATCTGCAAAGAGAACTATTCCAATGCTTATTTTATAGTTGAGGGAAGTTGGGAGAGGGCATTGAGGTAATTTCTATGTTTATTTTATTTTATTTATTATTTATTTATTTTTGTTTTGTATTTTTCTGAAGCTGGAAACAGGGAGAGACAGTCAGACAGACTCCCGCATGCGCCCTACCAGGATCCACCCGGCACGCCCACCAGGGGCGATGCTCTGTCCACCAGGGGGCAGTGCTCTGCCCACCAGGGGGCGGTGCTCTGCCCCTCAGGGGCGTCGCTCTGCCATGACTAGAGCCACTCCAGTGCCTGGAGCAGAGGCCAAGGAGCCATCCCCAGCGCCTGGGCCATCTTTGCTCCAATGGAGCCTTGGCTGCGGGAGGGGAAGAGAGAGAGACAGAGAGGAAGGGGGGGTGGTGGAGAAGCAAATGGGCGCTTCTCCTATGTGCCCTGGCTGGGAATCGAACCCGGGTCCCCCACATGCCAGGCTGACTGACGCTTTACCACTGAGCTAACCGGCCAGGGCTGAGGTAATTTCTAAATGTCACCCTTCCTGAGCCTGCATCCCCCGTGAGCGGAGGCCTTCGGCCCAGGGTCTGGTGCAGGGCAGGGCAGGGCATGCATGCTCCAGCCAGGTGAGCCACGAAGGTGTGTCTGCAGCCCTGCTCTCTCCTAAGCCACTCCTCCCACCTTTCTTCTCAGTAAAATAAATTATACGTTGGAGCCCACTTCACAGCTTTTATTTCGGAAGGGTCAAAGACAGAGAAGCAAGATCTACCCGCCATGCCTTGGGGCATCTTTACATGTTTACCTATTTTAATACCGGGGGGGTGTTAAGTTTTTTTCAGCTAGAAATACTGAAGCCCAGAGATATTAAATGATTTCTCGGACTTTACACAGAGTCAGACGAAGACCCAGGACTCCTTCCAATGCTCTGTGTGGAGGGCGTCTACTGTGCTGTGGAAGACTATCCCTAAATGATTGAGGTTAGGGGTGTCTCTTATACACCATTGTTTTTTATGTTTCCTTAAAACGTTCCGTTCTCATCCGGGAGTTCAATAGCGGACTTGCAGAATCCTTCGTGAATCAAGGACTCTCGGGGTAGGGAACTGCCATATGGTTACTGTGTCTGGTGCTGCTATCCAAATAATTAGAACACCAAGATAGAAAAAGTACCAAAACTGTACTGTGCGTAGTTGAATCTTAATACTTAAATCCTTTTTATTGTTTCCCAGACTCTTCCATTATCCTAAATGTGTCATTTCATACACTGCCACTTAATCAACAAACACCATTTACTCCAATGAACCGTGAATGGTAATAATGCTACTTTTTTTTCATAACTTCACTAAAAAATGTGAGCCATTGTATCACAATTGATATTTTTAAAACCCTTCAGTTGTCAGGACCTGTTCTATCTATCTGCCTTCAGCATTTTTGTACCTATCGACCTAAGAATGCACTCTGTTCAATAATTTATCTTTAGTTTCCCCAATTTAAAGGAGAGTATTAATATTTGCAGCCAGATTGTTATTCCAGCGGGAGATATCACTTCTCTGGCTGTTTTCTGGCATTTTCTTCATTTTACAATCTAAGAAAATGTGTTTATAATAAAGAAGAAAGAAAGTAGTCATCTCAATACATTATTGTGTCAAGAACAAACTTCTTATGTTGTTTTGATAAGGGAATAATTAATTGTTCCTTCCAAAGTTGTTCTCATGTTTGTTAATGAACATGTAATATATATATAGCCATATATATATACACACACACTATATATATAGGTATATATTAGAACCACAGAAGTAATTTTTAAATAAAAATATGTACATTTATATGTACTTTATATATATTTCATTTAAAATTACTTCTGTTGTTCTTTAATTTCCTCCCCCCAAAAGAGAAGTACAGCACGATGTTGATTTCCCTGGTGAAAATTCTTTTCAGAAGACACAATATGGTATGAGATATTCACGAACAGCAGGTAATATACAAAACCATTTCTACTGGAAAATATACCATCTGGGGACAAAACAATTTGTGAAAATGCATTTCAGTATGATTGTGTTATGCTAGGTTAACGATGATGGTAACTGCATCATCAAAGCATTCTTTCTTTTCGCAGGAAATGGAAGAGCATTTGGTGAGAAGCATTACGGATAGCCTTAGCTTAAGTTTTCTGGCAACTGCGTCCTGCAGGGAGCCTGCACAAGACCATGCCGCTATTTCCACTTGCTGAGCAAAACGCAGGAACAGGGATCAAGGGAGACTTGAGTCTTAATCTAACTGAGCAAACAGTCTCTTAGCATTATCCTGAAATAAACCCAGGATGGGCTGGTCACAGTCCTGCTGTTCTCTGTGCCTCCATGTCATGGTCATCCTCTGGATCCTCACATGCTCACACCAATGGCCTTCGTACATGTTGTTCTCTCTGCCTGGAGCAGTGCCAACTTCCTGTCCTCCATCCCTCAGGCTTCAGCCCAATCCCTATGACACAGATAACAAGACTTCAACCCTTAAAGGAGTGGTCAGAGTTCCACACCGTACTCTGCCTCAGTACCTCCACGACTGCTTTCCTCCTAGCATGCCCCACAGCTGTAATCGTGCTTTTATGGGTGTGCTCCGTGAACAGTGCTGCTGGTCCTCTACTGGACTGTAAGTTTCCTAAGTACCTACCCCATGCCTGGTTTTTAAATGATGCCCATGAATAGTTTCTGGATGAATTAATGACTTGGCTCTTGAGTAGTGATGACTGTGGCCTTGGACCACCTTCCTGAGGTTCACCGCTGGTTTCACTAAGCAGCAGTGGCTGGGCTGGTAGGCGGCAGGCTTTGCGGGCTGCCTCTAAGCAGGGTCCGGTGACCATGGAACAGAGATTTCATCTGCTTAAAACTATCTGGGTTGTGTGGGGATCAAAGTCTGGGGGATTAGAGAGACTGATTCCTTAATCAACAGAGCCAGAATGACTTCAAAGAGGTTTCTTCCCGGGAAAGACTGGGCAAGAGGACAGAGGAGGGTCAAAGCCTGGATGTAGGAAACGTTAAATCTTCTGTTCTGACTTTATGAAGCTCTGCTTCTACCGCATTGCAAATGTTTCCAGTTTAGTTATAGGCATGAGCCCAAAGAGAACAGTAATGATGAGAATTATAAGTTTCAAGAACTAGGAAGGGCCTTAGGAAAAAAAAAAATGGTTGAATGCTTTTTTCCCAGATGGAGACCTAGAGACATCCAGGGACTTGCCCGCAAATGCCTGGACCAGTGACAGGGTCAGGTCTGGAATCCAGCATTCTTTCCGTCAGGCTAGACTCCTGTTTCTTACGATAGCAAGTCTCCTCCTTATATGCCTGGAGCCACTCACTCACGACCTGTCACTTAGAAGAAGGGTGACCCAGACAAACCACTTAACCTTTTGGGGTCTCAGGCTTTGATTTCGCACACGTAGAATGATGAGCCATGCTAGATGATGTCTCAAGTACCTCGACTTGAAGATCATTTCATTTCATATTTTACACCAACCC
Source organism: Saccopteryx bilineata (assembly GCF_036850765.1). Lineage (NCBI taxonomy): Eukaryota > Metazoa > Chordata > Mammalia > Chiroptera > Emballonuridae > Saccopteryx > Saccopteryx bilineata. Next base: position 9,613,666 of record NC_089494.1, read on the forward strand.
TCTGCTCTTGCCAAGTTGTGTTTCCTTGGGTACCACTTCTCAGCCCACACCCTGTATTACAAAGTAGGATGTGGAAGTTCAATATTAATAGTAAGCAGCCCTTGTACAGCATGTACCATATACAAGATACAGATTTGTATTGCACATAGTAACTAATTTAACCCTCACTGTGAAATTATTGACTCCCATTCTGCATAGGGGAAAACGGACACCCCCAAACGTACACATCATCCCCCCAGTTTTACACATACAGAGTGACGGGTCAGTATTCGAACCCAGGCAGCCTGGCTTCAGCGTTTGTGCCGAGTTGGTGTCGAGACACCTGTCTGTGCAGAGTGAACTCATCTTTTACATTTACCTGTTTTAAATGTTATTCCTTTTCCAAAAGCATTTGAAGCACATTCTAGAGGTACACATTGTACCACAGACAAAATACATGACTAAGTGAGGGGGAAGGAAAACAGGTACATAAGGTCGGTACCCCAAATCTTTGATTACTTTTACTAAATGGGGTTCAGCACTTGGCTCTGGGTGTCCTTGGAGTGAATGTAAACGAACAAACACACAAAAACCAACAACAACCCTCCCCACAAAATTCCATCCGAGATAGGATTTGAAAAACCTATTTTTAAGAATCTCCATTGAATTGTAGGAGTTTCTTACATTTATTTTTCAGATGAATCCCTTATCATATATCTTGATTGCAAATATTTTTTCCCGTTCTGAAGGTTGTTCTTCACTCTTTTGATTGTTTCCTTTGCTGCACAGGTTTTCAGATGTGTACAGGGATGGGCAGAAGTAGTTTGCCGTTGTTCGTATGGAAAAAGACACGGGAGTTACGATGATTACAATGGATTTATTAACTCCAAAGAATGTCCCTCACAGCTGTAAACCCTCTCGTGCCTACCGCTCTATGCTCCCAGTTGTTTATTTTTGTTTTTGTTGCCTGTGCTTGGGGCTTCCTCTCCGTGAAATCGTTGCCCAGACCAATGTCATGCAGCCTTTTCCTTGTGTTCTCCCCTGGGAGTTCTACAGTTCCACTTCTTCTGTTTAAGTCTTCCATCTACTTTGAGTTGGTTTTTGTGCATGGTGTAAGATAAGGGTTTGATTTCCTCCTTTTGGATGTGGCTAGTAGTTTTCCCAACACCGTTTGTGGAAGAGACTCTTCTTCCGCCATTGTGTATTCTTGGCACCCTCGTTGAAGAGTGTTGCCTCTCCTGCCCACCCCCCGGCCTTCTCCGTAGTGAGGGATTGTGTCCACCAGGCTCACTTGCCCCCTGACGGCATCCGGTTCCCGCTAACGGGGAGCACGGTTCAGAGGTTGGAGTGGGTGGGGAGGGTGTCAGTGTTCTAGTATCCCTGGCGTGTTCCCTGCAGGGTCGTCCTGAGTGAAAATAAGAATTTAAAAATTCCCCAATCTCTTTGGTTTTAGTACTATTTTTTTTTTTATGTGTAAACCTTTCTTATATTGGATTTCATTTTTATGTAAGAGGAAGTAGAAATCCATTTTAATTTTTTCTATATGGCTTCTGATTAACGCACCATTCAAAATTCAGGTTTTCGCCTACTGATGTGAAGTGTTCTCAGGCAGACAATACACAAGGTCTTAAAACAGTTTTTGTTTTTAATATATATTTTATAATTAGCATTTAATTTTTTTTCTTCTGTTGGTTTCTTGTTTAAATATAATATTATCTAACACAAATAATTCTATATTTTGTTACAAAAATTTTATTTATTTTTAATAACAAGGAAATTTGTAAATATTTGGTTCTTCTTTCTCTTTCCCTGTTCTTCACCATCTAATTTTAACTAAGTATCTTATTTTTCTCAGTGTTTACCTTCATATCTTTAAATGTATACTTATACCTCTGTTACTTGATATATTGGTTTTAAATACCCTCTTTTGACCACGAGCTAAGAAACAATTGGAAAGCAGCCTATGCATGTACCCATCTGACCTTCTTTCCGATTTCCTCTCTTAGCTCCTAACATTTTAATTCTGTATTGCTAAGGTTTGCTGCGTGTACACGTTGTTACACACTCACAATCTGTCTTTGGTCAAGTTCTGTAGTTCAGTATAAATGAAAGCTCACCTTCAGACCTTCTTCCGTCATTTTATTTTGTTTAAATATATTATTTGCCTGAGTTAAATTTCTTTAAGAACAGCTAGTGAGTGTCTTATTCTCTGAGTTTTTACAGGTCTAGCCTTTTTGTTATCTGTACTCTTGGGTCTTGGTACATGATTTGTGTTTAAGGCTTTCTTTCCTTAGGACTTTGTAGAGAGTACTCTTTGCTCTCTCACACTGCTCGTCTTCTAGACCAGGTGCGCAATGACAACACCATATGTGGCCAGCCTGGTTTCTTCCCTTATGCTGGTACGCCTTTCTGATTAGCTACCTCCATGTTTATCACGAAGATGAATAACTTGTCCCCAATACCCTTCATTTCAATGTTGACTTTCGATTCTATTCGTCACTAGAACATACCCCTTCAGTTGGTAGAGATATATTTTCTAATATTTTAAGAAATTCTTCTTTAAATATTAATATATCTTTAAATAATTTTTTTCTTTCATCATATTGATTCTTTTCTTTGGGGACATCAATTTTAAACTTTTTAAACATTGTCTGCCTCTTAATTTTGTTTTTTTTTATTATCTTAGTCATTTGTTCTCCATGTTTTAATATCTACTGCTCACAAAAATTAGGGGATATTTCAAAATGAATATGAAGCAATAAAAAAAGGAAGCATTTGATTTTTTTTTTTTTTGGTTAAACAAGAACATCAGAAAAGCAAACGACAAGTCAACAAAAGATGTTTGATTATGCAAATGAGATGCAAACCCAACTTTTATTTCATTGGTGAAAACGCATTAGACAAAAGGATGAAAGTACCGGAGTATCTGCACATCCCCTGATCCCCTCATTTTTGTGAGCAGTGTATTTTCCATCATGTTGCTCTAGAATGGACTTCCTTCTAGGATGAGTTTTATTCTTCTGTTTATTTTTCTTGAGTTCCACATCATCTTTAAAAAGAACTTTTTGTCCTTTCATATTTTTCCTAAACTCTTATCTCAGCTTTGAGATCTTGTTTTATAGAGACAATAGTATGTTTTTTTGTTTTTGTTTTTAAGTTGATGAGAATACGTTTAGTTACAGTTTTGATCTGCTCCTTGGCTATAAAATCCTGATGAATGTACATTCATCTGTCATTTTCTTCCCCTTGGAAATCTACTTTCTCACAGTTCTGGAGACTGGAAGCCTGAGATCAGGGTGCCAACATGGTCATGCTCTAGTGAGGACTGTCTTCCTGGCTTGCAGAGAGCCACCTTCTCTCTGTACACAGAAGATGTGGAGGCAGGGATAGAAAGATAGACAGGGAGGGGAGAGAGAGAAAGGATGAGAGAGAGAGAAGGAGCTCTCCAGTGTCTCTTATAAAAGGACACTAATCTCATCATGAGGGCCCATCTTCCTCACCTCATGTATAACTAATTACCTCCTAAATGCCCTGTCTCCAAACCCCATCACATTGGGGGTTAGGGCTTTAAAAATGTAAATCTGGGGGTAGTGGAAACTAACATTCAGTTCATAATACTCTCTTCCTTTTTTAATATATTTATACACTATACCTGTTTATTTTTAACTTTATAGGGACTATAATGTGTCCCAGTGTGGTTTGCAGAATACTGGTGGTTCCTGAGAACTTTTAGGGGGGATCAACAAGGTCAAAACTATTTTGATAGCAATGTTAAAACCTTATTTGTTGTTTCACTGATTTGAAATTTATACCAATGGTGCAAACACAATGGTGACTGAGTCTGCTGGTGCTTGAGCATGAAATAAGGCAGGGGCACCAAAGTACCTGGTGTCACTGTCATCTTCACAGCCACAAATTTTTAGTTTAAAAAAATTTTTAGTTTTCTGTAAGAATGTTCTTAATAAAGCAGAAATCATTGCTAATTTTACTTAAATCTTGTCCCTTGATTACATCTGTATAATATTCTGTACAATGAAATGGGAATTACACATAAGCACTTCTGCTGAATAAGTAAGTATGATGGTTCTTCAACGAAAACAAGCTTCTTGTTCAGGGAACACCATATTTACAGAAAAGAGTAACTAACAGACAAACGAAGGTTTTTGAGATTTGAGCATCTGGTAGATCTTTTCTTGAAAATAAATCAAGTGAACCTGTTACATCCAAGAAGACAAGTGACAATGTGTGTTGCCAGTAAAAGGAATCAAACTTACAAGCCAAAAATTAGAGTTTTGGAAAACATTTATTCAGCGTTCTGAGCTTGACATCTTTCCTCAAACTTAGCGACTTTTCTGATAAGTTCAGTTGTGATGTTAACAGTGTGATTTCTCAATATTGCACAATAAAATGTGCCAACATTTAATATATCTGCATTTTTCAGTGAATTAAATGACCAAAGCGTGATGTTACAAATGATGTGTGGGTAAAAGGTTTACTCAAGTACAAGTTAAACCAGTGGATTTTAATGTAAGAGAGTAAGAAAAGGTAATCATGAAGGTTTCATATTTCACAGAACAACTATCCTTTAAGAAATGACAACTTTACCATTTAGCCCGGTTAAAATATAATTTCTGTAATTATTGAAAAAGCTTATTAAAACACTGCTCCTTTTCCAAGTACATATTGTTAAAGGCCAGATTTTCTTCATACACTTCAATCAAAATAACATACCACAACAGATTAAATGTTGAAGCAGAATTAGAATCCAAATTTTTTAAACTTTTAATTTTATTTATTCATTTTTAGAGAGGAGAGAGACAGGGAGACAGAGAGCGAGAAGGGGGGAGGAGCTGGAAGCATCAACTCCCATATGTGCCTTGACCAGGCAAGCCCAGGGTTTCGAACCGGCGACCTCAGCATTTCCAGGTCGACGCTTTATCCATTGCGCCACCACAGGTCAGGCTAGAATCCAAATTTTTTACTATTAAACCAGACACTAAAAGATTTGAAAAATGAAAAACAATGCCACTCTTCTCACTAATTATTGTTTTGGTTTTCATAATATAGTAATATTTTATTAAAACTTCTTATTGATGTTTAAATGTCATAAGTTTATTTGTATTAATTTTAAATGAATTAATAACATTTAAGATCCCTTGGTTTTTATTTTTAACATGGTAAATATTAAAAGCTATAACCCACAAGAAGAGAAGTTATTTGATATCCTCAATAATTTCTAAAGTATGATGGGCTTCCAAGATCAAGACCTTGGAGATCTACTGATATAGCAGTTAAACACATGGACTCTGGGCCAGGTTATCTGGGTCGGAATTCTGATTACTCTTTCTAGTTATATAAGCCTGAGCAACTTCTATAACCCCACTTGGTTATTTAACCTTTCTGTGTTCCAGTTTCCTCATCTGTCGCATAAGGATACGAGGAGCACTTAACTTAGAGTTGTTGTGAGAATTAAACATATGTAACATGACTAGCATGTTGCCTGGAACATAGCATGAGCTGTATGCTACCATGAGATTCATACTACCAATAATCATGTCATTACTCAGACTTGAGTGGAACTATTATTTTGAACAGCTATTTCATAGATTTTTAACAAGGAAGGCACAAAAGCCACGCCATAAGCTAGTGGGAGTTGCCCTTCTAGTTCAAGGTTATCATATACGTGAGCTCCTTTAACCTTCGCTTCTTCCCTGCTAACTGAAATGAGCTGCCGTGGGGTGCTTCTCCCGGCTTCCTCCGCTAATGGCTTAGGGACTATTTGATGTACCAGGCGAGTCTTCATTCATACCCACTTTCCCTGCTTCTCCAAACTGTATGTAGATGCATTCAGGGAAGCTCCCACTGCCAGCCTGTGGGACCATACCTGCTGCACGCAAGAGGAGACTTTGGATTTGCCGCTGGCTTTTAGGAACTGAGCTCTTCCAGCCGCTCTGCACGAGGGCCCTTGTCGAGTTATGCCTCTTGGTGCTCCTAGTCACCACCAAGTCCCAGTCACCACCCAGTCGGGCAGCACTCCTCTTCGTGTGCACCTAGCTGACGATTTTATCTAGTTTCATCAATGACGGACGTTGCATCTCCCCTTAATACTCACCCTCTCATTTTCTTGCTACTCTCAGAACGTTTTATAGAAGAAAATTTTAGACGAATACATCTTTGATCCACATGGAAGACAAACCACCTGTTTTCACCTGAACAGATTCTGTGTTGACATAGCTCAATGTGCACCTTAGTTTCACATTCCGAATCCGCGTTCTGAGCGCTGACAGGACAGAAACCGCAGGAGAAGAGCAATCTAGATACTTTTTGTTATCATTCAATGATGTTTGTGGTGGAACCTATTCTCTCACCGCACTGAGGATAATGTGTAACTTGAGACGGTTCTGCTTACGTCACTGTCCTCTAGTTCTCATCACATGAACCCTAGGGAAACAGAAAGGCAAAGCAAATGTATTCTCCCAGAGAAGTCACTTTTGGGGACTTCTCCTGATCCCCACTCTGAGGTGACAAGTATAAGTTCTGCATTGTGTGTCTCCTTTACTTTCCCAGAAATCCCATTATTGTTCTGGCCTCAGCCATGTCTCTTCCCAGCAAGACAGGTATGAAGGATGGAAAAGAAAGAAATGATTTGGAAACATTTAAGTGGGAAAAGAAAAATTGGATGAATTTGAGAGGGGCATTTAATTGAAATGGTTTCACTTTAATGTTACACCTTTGCTTTTCTCCGGTGTCTCAGACTTAGCAAACATGGTTTTAATTCTGAATACTACCTGCTATTAAATGATTTTCCACCAAAGGAAAAAAAAAAAAAAAGAGAGAGAGATACGTAATAGATTCCAGATTGAGTGCAGCTTCGAGAAACAGGAGATATTTCAGAGCCCTGGAGGATAATGAAATGCTAGGAGAACTTCAAAGCAAACCCCCAAGAAGGAATGTTCAAATTCACATCGTGAGCTCTCTTGGCTACTTCTCTAACCATCAGCGAGGTCAGCCTTACTTAACCATAGAAACAGGTGAAAAGTGGATCGTCAATGTAGCCAAACACTTTCTACTGCTCTGCTTGGGGTTGCTTTTGACCTTCTCTCCAACCAAGCTAGAGCTAGCACATGATTAATGACCATTCGATGCTTTATTGTTTCCATTTGGTCCAATGCATGGGAGAGGCTCCGGGGTGGTTGGAGGGATGGCTGGTGGTTTCAGGGACAGGCTCAGGCAGAAGCCAGACACCAGGGGGACACAGCGGGGCCCCTCAAAGGCCTCTGGGCTCCAAAGTCTCCTAGTTGTCCTTGAGAGTGAAACTTCCGAGAGATGCTTGTCCAGCCCCAGCCTGGGGGCCAGGCAACCTGTGGAGGTGAGTCAGATGTTGCCCATCTTCTCGATGAGTTTCACCTGCTCACCCAGCACGTGGTTCTCCAGGCAGTCACAGAGCTGAGGGTCTGTGCCGGTAGAAACCAGGGCACGCAGTTCCCAAAGGGCCTGGTTCGGGTTCTTCTCCATGGCCATGGCAGCCTCCGTGGCATCCTGAGCGTCGCCCCACTCCTCCTGGGAAGGCTGCTGCACGCCCAGGGGGAGAATGCGGCTGCTGTGCTGGTTTTGCCTCTGCAAGAGCTGCTGGGAGTCTCGCTTGTCTCCTTTACCGGCTCCCAGAAGGGGCCCCGCCTCCAGAGCCACCGCGTTGAGGTGGAAAGAGAAGCCCAGGGAGAGGTAGGTGTGGGAGGCCAGCAGGTGCGGACTGGCGGGGCGGTCCACGGCAGCCTCCAGCTCGATGGAATAATTCTGACAAATTTGGGAGTTCGTGGTTGTTTGGCAATAAGGAGTTAAGGAGTTTGGCTGGTCTCGGAGGCTGAGGATGGCTGTGGCGATTCCAATGTGGAGACTGGAAAAGAGGTTGGAGGGGGCAGGCAGAGGCTGAAAGAAGGGGCGTCTCTGGGTCTGTTCCGCCCAAATGCTGTGGAAGTAGGAGACAGATCTGGGGTACTCCTGGGGGCAATGCCAGACGTGACTGTTTAATCAGAGCAGATGTCAGCTAGCAAAAATGAGACTGATGCCCGACACTATTGCTGTAGGTAATGAGATAAATAATAGCGTTAACACTTAGGAGAGCTGGCAAAGGAGAGTTTCCTGCTTGGGGTGGGGGTGGGGGGACGGTTTGATCAGGAGAGTTAGACGTTGATAGCAACCCGCTGGGTCATTTCTCTGTAAGGCTTCACCAGACCCAGAACATTCTTTGCCTCTTCTTTGAAGTGATCTGCCACATTCCTTCCTTTAAGGGAGACCGAAGACTTCTGAAATTCCAACAAGTGAGATTAGGCAATTCAACCTTCCCCGTGTGCAGGGACCTGGCCTCGGCCTCTGTTGGAGTCCCTGTTGCCATGGGAAGGTGGCTATGGGAACCAAAACAGATGGAAACCTCAGCAGGCGGGTGGGCGTGGAGGGAGAGAGAGCTCTGCAGTGATGTTAGGAAGGGGAGGGAGCTGAGTTAGAGGAACTGCAGTGAGAACGACACGGCCTAGAACATGTCCTCCCCAGGCCCGCGGCCAGGCGATGAAACAGTCCCGGGACCTCATCCACTCGATACACTATCATTCATCGTACCCAAATCCCAGCTCCACCGCTCATTCATTGGATGTTAGGGCCATGGGACCTCTCTGTACCATCTTCATAATTTTCTATTTCAGGTCTAAAACTATTCTGTACTAAAATCATTTATTTAAAAATATGATACCCGCTGCTTAAAATAGGGCAGGTTTGGGGGGAATGGAAGGCAGAGAGGGTAGAAAATGAAGCCAGCACGAGCCAAGACTCCCAGGACTTGGTGCCTGCTCTGTTCTCCCAACAGACTTCATTGACAAAAGCAACATTCAAAGATGAGAGTGTTACAGGTTTGAACAAAGCGACTGCAGAACATGAAGCCCAAGCACAAGGTCCTCTTCTGAGCTGGGGGTCATGTGCTGAGCACTGGTCCCATGCCCAGGATGCTGACTCTGCTCCAGCTGTCTCCTTGCTCTCACCAACCCTTCCTTTATTTCCCCAACGAAAGGCATAGGCCAGACCACTGTCTGTGAATTAAAGCAGGGACTCTAAGTCTTTTTTTTTTTTTTCCTGAAGCTGGAAACGGGGATAGACAGTCAGACAGACTCCCGCATGCGCCTGACCGGGATCCACCCGGCACGCCCACCAGGGGCGACGCTCTGCCCCTCTGGGGCATTGCTCTGCTGCGACCAGAGCCACTCTAGTGCCTGGGGCAGAGGCCAAGGAGCCATCCCCAGCGCCCGGGCCATCTTTGCTCCAATGGAGCCTTGGCTGCGGGAGGGGAAGGGAGAGACAGAGAGGAAGGAGGGGGGGTGTGGAGAAGCAAATGGGCGCTTCTCCTATGTGCCCTGGCCGGGAATCGAACCCGGGTCCCCCGCACATCAGGCCGACGCTCTACCGCTGAGCCAACTGGCCAGGGCCAGGGACTCTAAGTCTTTTTTGTTCTATGAACGCCTTTGGCAGCCTGGTGAATCCTACTGATTTCTTTTCAGAATAAGACTTAGTACAGTTAGTACATTTTGTGCAGCAACTGTTAAAATAGGCCCCTGTGCAATGCACGGTCACAGTTTACAGATTGTTGGACAGTGTAACTAGTCGATCAGAAGGTCATCCTGTGCTCAGTACTCCTTTTCCACCAAACGGCTCAGTCACATGTCATCACACTGGCGATGCCATCGTCTCCAGTGCATTCCAGCGCACTCGATCTATGATCAGGTGTTGATCAATATTTGGAAATAGCTTAGTCAGAAAACAGTCCACGGTATAACATTCTTATTTGCGTTCATCAAATGGGGGGGGCCTTCACACTGAAAATTCTTTTAAATGGACATGACTCTGAAGCTTTGGAATTTCAATTGTTTTGAAAAATGCAAAAGAGAATTGAATTCATAATTGGCTGGATTCCCTCACTTTGGCTAAAATTATATGATTAAAAAATAAAGAGGAAAAGAAGAAATCATATAAAAGAGAATGGAAATAAGATGAGAATGGAAAAAAGACAACACTACACTTTCTGTAACCTCCGGAACAATATTTTATGGTAAAAATAAAATGGAAAGAATCGCCCAAATTTAAATAGATGTCAGCAAAAATATAAAGGGCCAATTTTTGCCAGCCAAATTAATGGAATTTTATCCGTGGACAAATAAGAATTAAGAACCCTCCATTAGTGAGTGTGCAAGAAAGAGTCCCATGATGGACAGGCACGGAGAGTCCCGCCCCCTCCCCCCTCTTGCTCCATGTTCAGTGGAGCACATGACTTACGGGTCTGGTCATAGTAGAATGGACGGTTAGGTCGCTGCCATCTGGTCCTGTAATCCCAGGTAGTTATGGAAGTACCCAAATTTTCTCCTGGGGAAATGGGATTGAAGAACTGGGAGTATAATGGCATGAGTAAGGGGAACATTGAGAACATTTTTTTTTGGAAGTAGCTCATTAAGTGTGATTATTTGATGGATTGCAGACTCCCAAGCCCAGCTCACTGACGTGTGTGCTCTGTTGCTGAGTCCTGAGCCCATTTTCTTGGCCTTCAATAAGGACTGGAAAATACAGCTAGGAAAGAAGATAAGAACTCATTTTCAAATTGTTTCATTCCTTGGAGGAACACCATCATTTCTCATTCATATCAGTTCTTTCATCTGAGGACCATGGAGCGTGACCTCAAATGTTTTCCAGATGCCTAATGGAATGTGTGTTAGAGGAAAATAACTTGATTTTGTTTGGTGCACATGTCAGCTGTTACTTATATTACAGAAGAAAACAAACAAATGGGATCTGAGAGCATCTTTTCTACTGTATATCACTTTATATAAAAAATAATAGGAGATATTTGGTACTCAATAATAAAAGTAAAAACGTTATCCAGGCCCTCCAAAAACCAAACTTCATTTATTTATAATTCTCTCTTTGGTTACTTTTGGTCCTAAGTATGAATCACCTAGACCCTTTTTGAAGTTCTTCCGCTAATATACTTACTTATCATTCAATAATAAAAGTTTCTTTTTGTCTCCATCCCAATCCTGCCCAAATACCATAGTATTACTAAGTGACATTACTTAGCTATGGTCCCTAATACACTTTACTTTTTATAGTATTAAAGATCTCTATCCTACTTACTTCTAAAATGGATCAAGTCAACTACTAACCTTTATGAATAGAGCCAGGCCATGGTCATTTTCTCCGGGCCTACAACATGGCATGCTGTCTACATGGTATTCTGTCTGTCTCCATGAACACAAATGATCTCACTTCCTGCTGTGCGGCTGATGAGGGGGGTCATAAAATTCAAAGGAAAATTATTCCTCAGTTCAAACTCACATCATTAATTTCTTGCCTCTTCGAGACTTGGCAGTCAGAGTGTAAGGTAATAACTTAAAAAGGAGAAATCCCAACCTTATATAAAGTTGACTTTCTATATTTCCATGATACGACATGATGTTCCCTCAACTATAAAACATTTTGAGTCATCTGGCTCCTTATTTACTTAGTAATTCCATTATTTAATTTGATGGGTTGTCTGAAAGATAATTTATAGAGTTGTTGAAAACCCATTGACGTTCGGTCCCGAAGCCACTATATTTTTTATGCTTCAGGTGTTGAAGAAAATGAGAATAATAGGTGTGAAAATAGTTCTGGCTGACATAGGTAAATGTTTCCTCGCTGACTTCTCCTCAGATGTTCTTGCCCCAGCATTGTGAACTCCTTTCTGCTTCCGGTGGGCCATACCTCAGTGGTTACATTACAAGAAATCTTTCAGAATAGAGCTTCCGCTTCAAGAGCAGATAACATGAGGGAGGTGAGGCAAATGGGGGAGCTATGAGGAATAATGTTCAAATCCTGGACCTGGCTTTTACTAGATCCCGGATAGGTTACTTCTGGTTTTAACCTACTCAGTTATTTAGTGGTAACATGAGAAGTACAGCATGGATAACTCAAATAATGCCCACATTAAAAGCAAATTCCTAACGTTTTCCTAAGAATGATTTCATAGGACTGTGAGTTTAAACATTCAGGAATAGATAGGACTATTATTCTTTAGTAGAATCTTAATGTATTTTAAAAAGTGATTATATATTTTGTTATCGATACTGTTTGTTGCTCATTGTTCAGGAAAAGTAATTCTAAGAAGTGGGCTCCAATGAGTATATCTGGAAGATCCATGCCTATTTCCATCATCATTGCAGTAGCAACTATAACAATACCAGAGCAGCAGTAATGCTGATGTCAGTTGCTACCATTGAGTACCACTTTGCATTAGGCCCTGAGCTATGTGCGCTATGTGCAGTATTATTTTTTAAAGCCCATTGTGTAAGCAATGGAATAAATGCTCAGATAATTTGAGTGCATTGCTAATGACATATGTGATGTCATTAATGGCCACGTGAGTATTTCAGCCACATGCCTCTGGTCTGCTAGTCCACCCTTCTCCCTGTCATGATTCCTGTTTCTTTGTAGAGTGTCAAGGTATCAACAGAGAAGCCCATTTTAAGTTTAATGGTCCAGCTTCTCAGAGACTATTAACAACAAAAGCAATAGCAAATATAAAGTGACTTGTGTGTGTGTGTGTGCGTGCGCGTGCACGCGCACGCGCACACACACACACACTATGAACCTCAAAAAACCTCAAAAAACAATACAAACCTCAAAAAACCCACTCCATGGGTAGTCAAAGGCTTAGGTAAAATGGACATTTATTTCTCTCTTTCCAAAAACATTAAAAACCCTACCTCCTCCAAATTAATTAAAGGAAATAAAGAAGAAATAGCATACTCTATTTAAAGGAGAGAAAAGTTGTGAGAATCTGGACAAGAGAAACACATTAGAAAGCTTAATCATAAGTTTTCAGATATTTGAGAAAGACTAATTATTTTCCATTTTTTTCTGTGAACAGAACAAAAAGAACCCTTGGCTTAAAATAGAGCATGAAGACAATTAAAAAATAATAATTAGCTGTGAATTGAGGCTTAGAGTAGGATATTGATGATGCATATGGAGTCACCAACTCTCTTAGTCTTAAGAAAATAGAAGCTCATTGTTTCCTGGAAATGATTCTTTAATACTTGAGAACTAGTGCACTGCAGTGGTTTAAGAGTCAGGATTTTTATAATCTGACCGGCCTGGTTGATCTCTTGGCTTTACCACATTTATGAGCTGTGTAAATTTGAGTAGGTTACTTACCCTTCATTTTTTTTTCTCATTTCTTATAGAGGGATATATTATCCATAATAAAAGTGTATATCACGCTTTTAACACAGTATGTGACACATAGTTAATGCACCTTAGCTATTGCTATTGCTATTGCATTTAGATATATGGTCTGGACTAACAACAGGACTGTGGGTTTCATTGCATTCTCATTTTCCTTTGGAACAAAAGACAGGTGATGAACATTTGCTGTGTTTCAGCTACCCAGAGTCTATATACTTTTTATATTTGACAGGAGTCACAAAGTTGGTACAAGCCACAGGGAGGCAGATACTTCTCCCAACTTCTTGGCATTAATGTGGAGACATGCCCTTGGTTGGCTCATTAAATGCTCCAGGCTGGGTTTTGAATATGGGTAAATGAAGAGGTGAATATGAACAGAGGTCACTGGAAATTATTTCCTGGAGCTGGAGATAGGAATGAAGGTAAAGAGGACTCGCAGTGTGTGCTTGTCCTCACTGGTGGGATAGGAGCCATTCTCCAGTGGAAATGCATTGATAGTAGCATCCTAACTGGACTATTTCTGTGTGGAGTCTTGGCCACTCCTAGCTTCCTTTGGTTCTTGTCTGTATTCCCAAGCTTGATTTTCTAGTCATTCTAATTATTTTATGATGTATCTATCAGCTATATCCGCAATAATTCTGCATGACAATTCTCCACCCACCTCCCTCCCAAAAAAAATCTCTAAATGAAATTTAACATAAACATTTGTTTCAAATTCCTATAAATGCAAGTTGATGGGGTAGCAATTTCCAATCTTTTTCATCTCATGGTGCACACAAACTAATTACTAATTCTGCAACACACCACAAAGATATATTTTTTGCCAACTTGACAAAAATGATAGGTATAATTTTTATTCATTCACACCAAACAGCTGCTGTTGTGTTGGCTATTGTCATTTTTTAAATTTGGCAATCTAAGGGAAAAGAGGTCCATGCCCTTGCCTAAATAGTTGAGTATTCCATGTCTGTAGGCACTGGCTGTACAGCCCGGTTGGTTATAGCATTGACCCTATACGAGCAGGGTTCGATCCCCAGTCAGGGCACATACAGGAACAGACCGATGTTTCTGTCTCTTTCTCTAAAATAAATAAAAAAATAAATTCTTGTGGCACATACCGGTTTAAAACTGGTACAATAGGGGATTGACTCTTCTAGGCTGGACTTAAGTCCCAGCTGTGTTAAGTTCAAGTATGCAGCACATTTTCCTCATTTCCCACGAACAAGTAGCTATGGGAGGTATTTCTGTCTGAAGGTGAAAGGCAAGAATGTACAACAGCAGGCTCAGTCGAGCGAGCACGTGGCAAGCATCTGCTAACATGCCATTGGCCAAAGTAAGTCACATGGTTAAGTCCAACATCAGTGCAGCAGGAAAATAGACTCTGCCTCTTGTGGAAGTAACTCCCAAGTCACAGGAAGTGGATCCTGCTAAGTCTGAGGCTGTGTATACAGAGAAGGGTGAAGAATTGAAGATGATGAAGCAGTTGACCAGATATGAGTTTCTCACTATCTTTCCAGCTAAAGTCTTTTTTGCTTAAATTAGTCTTTATTTCTATTTTTTTGTAACAAAGTACCTTGATATATAATACATAGCTGAAGGCAATGGAAAACATAGTGTCTTCTTATATATTGAGACATAGCAACCTGGCAACCTATCAGATATAGTTGCAACATGATTTGTCAATTGTTGCGTGACCTAGAATGGAGTCTCCATTAAGGGCCACAAAGTGCCTACTGTTCTAGAGTGGTATAAAGGACACGAAATCCAAACCCTTCTATGACTGCTGAAATAACGTGTTTTGTATACTTTCTACCTGCAATGCTGAGGCCATGAACTGAAAAGCAACAATGGAATGGATTCTATGCTTTGTCCAATTACAATATTGTTTAAAGAAACAATGTTTCCAGATTTCTTAGCACATTGTTTAAGAAATGGGCTTCTGCAAATTGGACCGGTTCTTCATGCAATAACATTTGGAAGAGCTGGTGCACCCCAGACTTCACCAGTCCGCCATGCCGGCCTTGCCAGCTGAACCAGGCACATTTTCCTTGTCTGGAGAGACTGTTTCAGCTTGGCTCCCAGACACCATGTCTCCGTTGTCAATTTTGCAAAAGGACGTCAGTTTTCTCTCTACTCCTTTCTTCCCCTCTGGTTCTGCACAGAACTTCAGGTGGAGTCAGATTGCAGCTCCAGATGGCTCCGAAGACGTCTCACACACGAAGAAAATTACAGTTCGTTGTTTAATTTTGTATCAGAAAAAGAAAAAAAGTCTGAGCAGTGATGTGTGGGACTGGATTCCAAGGATGTTAGAACAAATAGGAAAAAAATAAATAAATATAGATCAGAGTCGTTTATTTTAAAATCTGGAAGGCAGAAGAGATTCTGGACTCAATATGCTGGCACAGTGGAAGAGCTTTTGAATGTAACTGGAGATGCCGTAAATTCTTCTGTATAGCCAAAGGGGAGACGCGAGGGAGTGAATTTACTATGCCGTCACTCACCACTCCCTTTCTATCTATTGTCTATAGGAAAGCGGAGAAGAGTTGTCTTTTCTAAGACCTCGAAACATCATTTGTGAGGAAAGCACTAGCATTTCTGAATAATGTTCTAATGGTACAGTCGTCCCCCCCCTTATATATGGGGATACGCTTCAAGACCAGTGGGTGCTTCAAACCACAGAGAACATTGAACTCGGCATGTACTGTTTTTTTTTTCTATATGTATACACATACCTTTTTACTTAAAGGGAGCACGTTATGGCTTCTCTTCGGTGTATCCGAGTGGCCTGCATTGCTACTCCTGCATGTTGGAGCCATTCTTCAATAAAATAAGGGTAGCCTCAAGGTTAGCGCTGTGATGCCTTGACAATTGGTCTGATAACTGAGACAGCTACGAAGTGGCTGAGAGATGAATGGGCAGAGAGGGTGTGCAGCGTGGAGACACTGGACACAGGTCTGACTCGCCTCCAGGGCAGCATAAAGTGGGCCAGAGCCAGGTTTCATCACACTACTCAGAATTTGTGCACGATTTAAAACTTATGAATTGTTTCTTTCTGGAATTTTCCATTTAATATTTTGAGACTGAGGTTGACCGAGGGAATCTGACGCTGTGGGAAACAAAACCACAGCTAAGGAGGGACCGCTGTAGCCTCTGTCAGCCAGTGAAGCTGGTGGAAGGCAACGATGTTGGAATGTGTCCTCTGATTTTCAGAGCTATAAAAGTATGTAGGATGTCAGGCACAATCCAGGGCATCTAATTCCTAGAAACATAGTAGAATTTGGTGCCAAATGTCCTGACTTAGAGTGAGCTCTGATTATGATTTTCTGGTTATAGAGTCCCAGGGACTGACATTAGTGGTAACTCACCTGGCAGCTGTTTGTTGAACCTAAACAAAATACAAAGACAAGAAATTGAAATCTCCTTGGTAGACATCGCTCCTTATCCAATTCTCATATGTGAGTGAGTCCCAAAAGTCCACGAAGAAGAACCTCCCACTATGGCCATGTACATAGGAATCTGTATTCAATCTTCCTTAAAAAGACTTGCAGCCATTTGACAAGATAACACTTAGAGGTCTGAGGCTATTTCTCACAGCTTTGGAGAAACCCCAAAATAAAATTCAGTTCTATTTGGAGGTTAAAGGGTCAAGGGATATTTGGAAATTTGACAAGAATCTGCCTCATGGTAGGTCCACCTCTGAGCCCACCTAAAGTTAGAGTATTATTTTCCTAGCTGCTAAATGCTGATACACAAATATTCAGTAGCAATAAGTGCTCACACTCACTTTCTGATCCACAGAGTAATAAATACTATATATTTTCTTTTTTATTCTCCTCCCCTCCCCCCCCCCCCCGTAACCACCACCCTCTTTGTCCATGTCTCTGAGTCTCATTTTTATGTCCCACCTATGGAGTAATACTATATTTGTAATAAAGGCTCTCATTTGTTGGGAGCATAGTAAATATAAAATTCTGTGTACTGGAGGCAGTGGTGGGCACATAGATCCACCATTCTTAACTTCTCAAACAAATAAACAAAAAACTACATAAAACCCACACTTCCAGCCTAATTAGAAATCATAGGACATCCAAACTTCAAATTACTTGTCAGTCAAAAAATAAACATCAAATTCTACCAAACTATCACCTACTGTTCCTGCCTTATACCTTATACATTTGAGCAATATAAAAACAATTCAGGAAAAACTGCACTAAAATGAGTATATGAGTGTTGATAGCCTGCCTAACATTAATTAAAAAAAAACATTATATAAAAAGAAGTCCACACAAATGCAGAAACACTTGTCTTTTATTTTCAGAGGACAGCCTATAGGAAAAGGTTAAAGATGCTTTGCGACCTATGGCGTCAGTCTTGGGAAAGTCACATTTCAAGGGGAAAAATGTTAGAATAGAGGGGTGACTTTTGGAAACTGATGAGAAAAAAAAATAAGCAAAAAAAGAAAATTGAGTAACTTTTAAGATTAAAAACTAAACATAAAAAGGTACACAGAACTTCTTTTATCCCTCACCTACACCCCCCCCCCCAAATTAGTACAGATACCTTTTTTTTTTTTTTTTTTTTTGCCCTGTTCATAGAATACAGACAGGTAAAACCAGGCCATTTATCTATCTATCTATCTGTGCACTTTCAAAAAGCTTAGAAAATTAAAACCCAAATAATACCATTGCTGAACATTCTCCTGATAAATTAGAGTATATTAAACTCAGGAAATTAAAAAATACAGTATAACACCAGAAATGAAGATTAAATTACAAGTTGCCTGAGAAAAAAAATAAACGTAATTGAAAACAGTATAAGAAGCCTGTAAGAAAACAGAACAATGAAGACAACAATCAAAATTAGATTTTAAAAAACCATCAAAAAGGGTCAGAAGGAAAGAAGTTGGAATGAAAGACTAGCAAAGGAAAAAAAATAACCTGTGTCACTGGAGTTCTAAAGAAGATTTTAAAAGACAACAATAATGAAAGGAAAATAGTATTTAAAAGTATCATTTGTTATTTCTGTTTTCAGTAATGACTGCGAAAGCTCAGCCAGACAAACTCTTCTGTGTACAAAGCTATAATCTCTGAAAAAAATGTGAAGAGTGGTTGCTGGAGAGAGAAGAGAAGCAAACAGATTTTATGGCATGTAGGCTTGAAAGCAAGAGTTCCATAGTGTGAGTTCTCTCTCAGATTTTTGTTTGTTTGTTTGTTTTGTTGTATTTACATTTGGGAAGGTACAGTTGCTAAGGGGCATGGGTGGAAAAATTACAGCCTTTTTGGCTAGAGAAACCAGTGACTGTAGACTAGGAAAGCATTAGGCACTGGAGAAGGAGCAATATTTCCAAAAAAAGAAAGAGCCAGAGAGAGAATATTTGATTCCTATCTCTGCATAATTTATGTACCATGTGTGGTTGAAGTAGATTCAAAAAAACGTAGCTAAAAAAGTTTTTTTATCTGAGATTAGTGCTAACCTACAGGAATAAATTTGCAGTTGAAGTCCAGCCGGGTTAGATATCTGTTAAAACAAAACAGATAAATAAACCTAAATATCAATACTCGTCAACAAAAAATAAGCTAGAATCTCCTTAATAATAACAAATATTCAAGATATAATCCAGAATTATCTTATATACGAAGAACTAGGAAAATAGAACTCGTTGTTGTGAAGAGAAAAACAACCCACGAAGATCAAACTTGAGCTGACTCAGATTTTAGAATTAGCAAACAGTATTTTAAGGAAGATATAATGTCCTCAATAATGGAAAAGAAAATATGTTTACAATGAATCAAAAGACACAGACTGAAAGTAAAGGAATACAACTAATATTAAACTCATATCAGACAAAATAAACTTCATTCCAAAGACTATAATAAGAGACAATGAGAGACATTAGAAATGATTAGAAGGTCAATCCAATAAGAAGATATGGCATTTATAAATATTTATGCACCCAACAGAAGAGCACCTAAATATACAGCAAATATCAGCAGACTGGAAGGGAAGAATTGAGAACAATGCAATAGTAGTAGAGGATTCAATATCCCACTTTCAACAATGGATAAATCATCCAGACAAAAATCAATAAGGAAATACAGGAATTGAAATAGACGTTAGAGCAGACGGCATTGATAGACATTTACAGAGCATTCCGTCCGTCAACAACAGAACACACTCATCCCGAGCCCACGTGAAACAAGGTCCAGGAGAGAACAGACATTGTGGCCAAATGGTCAGAATTAACGGTGCCGTTGGACAGCTGGTGGGACTGCAAGGGGCACCAACATGGCTGCGGCAGTAGGCGTGCTGGCTGGGCCGCATATGTGTGATGATCCGTTAGTGCTGCTTGTCAACTCCCCAGTGTTCTGTGGGGAAGCCAACCTTCAAGAGCTGAGTGTGCCTCCCGCCCAGTATGGAGCTGGGAGCACCAGTCTTGCATCTCGGTGGCTCTAGCCTCTGCCCCCTAGTTTCCACATACAGGCATCTCTTAGGACAACTGGCACAAACACCACGAGACCCAGGGCACGAGAAAGCCCTACCTCCCGAAGCGAAAGTGTGAGCTGGGTTGCCCTGCTGCTAACGCTAAGATTGACACCCCCTCCCCGCCACCACCGCCACATACACACAGTCCACATGCGTACAGGGGACTCAACAATAAATACTGGACCTTGAGGCTGGACGTTGCAGCTCCTCCTGGGGCTCCCAGCAATTGTGCGAGCAAAACAAGGAGGTTGATGTTGTCTGTATGCATCTGACAATGAACTGGTCCATACTGAGACCCTAGTAAAGAACTGCATTGTGCTTATTGACAGCACACACTATTGACGGTGGTACAGTCCCACGAGGCCCTGCCGCAAGAGCGGGCTGAGTCCGGGAGAGGAAGAGATTTTAGACAAAGAACAATACAAGACAATCCAGAAGAAATATGATGCAAGGAAAAGCAGTGCTGCAATCAGCGATCTTCTAAAGGAACGTCTCCAGCAGGGCCAGCTTCTTGCGAGCCTCGCTTCGAGACCAGGCAGTGTGGCCGAGCAGATGGCTGTCTGCTGGGGGGTAGGGAGCTGGGGTTGCAGCTGATGAAAACCGAGGCCCAGAAGGGCAAATAAATCCTCCTCCCTCCTATCTTAGCTCATGAATAAAGGTGCTTATTGTTCAAAAAAAAAAAATTAACATTGCCAGTAATTGGACTAATCAACAGCACGGACCTCCTGATGTTAGGCACTAAAAAGGCAGTCTCTTTCTTTGTATTCCTGCCAACGAAGCACAACTGGAATCTGAGCATCAGAGGAACCATCAAACACGAATTGAAGGCAGTCTATGAAGTAACTGATCTGTTCTATTGTTATTTGTTTGTTTTTACTCTGAAGGACTTTATTGTAGATCTGGCAACAACTGAGTGGTACCTGTGAACTTAGTGTCTCGTTCATGTTAGTTATTTGATGTTGATGGTTTTTCTGTGGATATTTAACAAGATTCTATATTTTAAAACAATGTACACTCTAGTATCTCGGGGTAAAGGGGAAACCACGTGTGCCATTTCCTTTTAAATGGTTAAGAAACTCCAAAGTAAGAGAGAAAATAATAAGAAGGAGAAAGAAGAAGAAGAAGGGAACAATAGAGAAGGAAAGGAGAGAAAGAATAAAATGATGTTGGGTGAAGGGCAACAGAGGATTTTTGTGCTATTCTTGCAACTTTTATGTAAGATTAAAATATCAAAAATGGAAGCAAAACCAAACATTTTTAGTGAGAAAATCCCTTCTGATGTAGACGCTCAGGAAAGCACCATAAAGCAAGACTTGAAGCTGTGTGTGTGGGAATGCCAAGCACGTGTGCGCCTCTCTCTCCAGTTTGACTGGTGGGGAAGATGGATTGGCCATTCCAGGTCCATTAGCAATTGTAAGTTTCATCAGGGGATGACACCAATTAGAGCTGCTGCTCCATACGTGGTCTCCATATTAGAACAAATCAATGGAGCCCTTGGGACCCAGCAGGTCGCTAACGATTTGTTTTTGTTTTTGAGTTTTTCAGTGCTGGTGAAGCACAGCTACTAGAGATTACAGTATGAATGACATTTCCTTGAGGTAATGTAAACCATCCAGCTTTGTCCTAGGTAAACATCTTGACCAGCAGACATGTTGTTTCAAAGCAGTGGGGATATGCATGGGTATTGGAGGATGGAAATTTTTATAACTGCTCTGGCCTCATGGTAAGTACAGATATGAGGACTGAAACGTCAACCTATGTTTCCTTCCTTAGAGCGTTAAGTATATATTTGTCCATTTGACTGCTTTCCTTTTTATTTCAACCAGAGCTACTCTGAAATAATGTTACCATTTTGTTCATAGTTCACAATATCATCACGGAATTGCCCCATAGGTAGGAAAGAAGTCATCCCCTCAGAAGTAGAAGAGGCTACTGGACTTTGAGTAAGAGGTAGAGGCTTATGAAACATTATCCTCTTCTTGGGAAGAATGGGAGAGTATTTCCAGCTGTACAAGTGATAGCTGAATTTCAGTGGGATTTTTTTTTCAAGCGTAAGAATGAGGAAAAAAAGTGTGTGGGATTATTCCATGTCTAAAGGCAGACTGTGGGGGACATTTGTCATTCTCATCTGCCCAGCATCTAAACTGTGAATCTTAGAAGAATGATTGATTAGGTCTTGAGTTTATTCAGGGAGCACTGTGATTGGCTGCCACAGATTCAAGCATTCACAGGAAAAGAGTGACCTCACCAGCCTGTGGTGGAATTTTGGTTGTTTCCTATGTCCTTTAATTACTGACGATTTCTGCAGCCTGTTTTGAAAATTATTAACAATTTTATAAATTACCCAGAACAATTTTAATAAATCTAGGGTCTGATTAAATCAGCATGTTGTATACAATACAAATTAAGCTGCTGTAGCAAAGAATCTCACAAATGGATGAGTTGTTTTGCCAGGGAAGAGTGAAGGTGTATGAAAGTAGGAACTGTCGGTCAACTCCTCTCCCCAACTTCTTGCAGGGGATATCAGGATCCTATCTGGATGTTCACACCTTGTTCTAGTCTTCATGCGTGAAGTTGGATCACTACCACCATGGAATACGGAATATGATCAGAGATGGGCAAGACAGTTTCCAGTTCACGGAGGGTTACTCAATATTAGAATATATTATAAAAGGAAAGACAAGACTCTCTTTTAATAATGGGGGACTATTTAAAACAAGATCTGTTCTTTCTTCTTCCCTGTTCACATCCACCTGCTCAGACACACAGGTACTGA
Organism: Saccopteryx bilineata; assembly: GCF_036850765.1. Lineage (NCBI taxonomy): Eukaryota > Metazoa > Chordata > Mammalia > Chiroptera > Emballonuridae > Saccopteryx > Saccopteryx bilineata. The sequence goes on from NC_089494.1 coordinate 9,636,161, forward strand.
TATGTACCAGGCCTGTTTCTAAAAGGATTTGAAGTGGCTTCAAATTAGAAAATGCAAGTAAAATTAAAGCAAAAACTACTAACACAAGAACAGTAAAAAGAAGAAATACAATTAACAGAGTGGAAATGAAGGCGAGGTAGGAGACCGTGTCATTGGAGCAAGAAAGTTACCGCAAATGAGCAGAGCATGCACTTGCGTGCGTGTGTGTTCTCAAAGTGCAAGACTGGGCAAGATAAGTCATTACAGGTCAGCCAGTCACAGTAGTTTTCTTCAATGTTTGCTCAGATCATTAAAAATGAGGGACCTGGGAGAGGACTAGTGTAGCATGGAATGGAAAACTAGAAGACTAATTAAACATTTACCTAAGATGTTTGTTTGAAAAGCCTTTTATTTTGACTTGACTCCTTCACCTATGAATCTAACCCGGCCACCTTCCGTTGTTACTATGGTAGCGGCTGCTCCTCAGGCAGGATGACTGAAGAGCTTCCAGGGAGCCTGGGGAATTAGAAGTCGCCTGTGTGCGTGGTGTCGTGCTGGTCGGGTCTGTGTGTGTACACATGTGGCTTGCTCACTTGCTTTGATTGGTTATAGACAGAATATCGTAGTCATCAGATTATTTGAGGAATTATAGAGAAGGCAAGAATGAAATGACAATCTTTTCATCCTAGGGATATTTTGTTATAGCACGTCGTTTTTACAACTATATATTTTCAAGGATAGGATTCTCTCAGTCCCGTTCCCCCTCTGAGAGGTAGGCTCGGTTTGCCAGATGAAACATCCAAGGTCCACATCTGAACCAAATCTTCTATTTCATTGGTCCCACTCTCAAATGGAATTCGGGGTTTCATAGCCTCAGCTCTTATTTCTCTCCCCCTGTAACTTGTTTCTTCTATTCTCAAGTGGAAGGGTTGTGAAGGAAGGGTCATCAAGCTCTGGGTCTGTGTAGCCAGGGCTTTGACAGCATACATGTGTCCACAGGACGAGTCTGACCATGCAATTTTTAACTGGAACATGATCTGTTGATTTTTTATTGTGACGTTACCTTTGTGTGGCTGAGACAACTGCTGTTAGAAGAAAGGCTGCCCGACATGGCATGACATTGGGTTAGTGAGAAAGCACACAAGGGCACAGAAGCATGAGGATGTTTAGCTTTTTTTGGAAGTCTAATATACAGTGTATCCCCTCAAAGAGTAGATAGATTGCCCGTTGCCATCTTTGGATCTTTGAAATTTTGGAAAGAATAGCCAAGGAATTGTTACTCTAAGGGAAAATCCATTTGGTAGTTTCATTTTGAAAGACTGGTATATAAGAATATGAAGACCTTTGAAATTTGTATTTCTAGAATTTACCTTAAAACCCTCACATGTTCTTACCTTTCAATTTTTGTAGAATTTGTAGATTTGTTTAAGGACAGAGTGTTATAACTAAGTTCAATGGTGGAAATTTGAAGAAAAGAGGAGTTAAAAGATTTCATGCAATTGCTGATGAAACTTTATTTGATATTCTATCATCTATTACTGAGTCAAGCTCTCTAATTAGATAATATTCCTTTTTATTAATTTTTATTTTTTATTAAATTTATTGGGGTGACGTTGGTTAATAACGATATATAGGTTTCAAGTGTACATTGCTATGATACATGATCTTTATATTGCATGGTGTGCCTACCACCCAAGGTCAGTCATCTTCTGTCACTGTATACACTGCTCACAAAAATTAGGGAGTGATAAAATGTGAAGCAATAAAACATCCCCTGATTTTTGTGAGCAGTGTATTTGGCCCTCTTGACCCTTTACTACCCTCGACTCCTCTTGCTGCTGGTAACCCTCGTACTGTGGTTTGTGTATATGAGTTTCAGTTTTACATCCCACATATGAGTGAAATCATATGGTTCTTAGCATTTTCTGACTGATTTATTTCCCTTAGCCTGATATTCTCCAGGCCCATCCATGTTGCCACAAATGACAGAATTTCATTTTTTCTTATGACTAAGTAGTATCCCATTGTAGGTATGTACCATCTCTTCTTTACCCAATAAACAAATACACTGTATGCTTATATACTAACAATGAAATTTCACAAAAATAAATAATAAAAAAAATTTTTTTTGTAATTGCAACAAAAATAATAAAATACCTAGGAATAAACAAAGGATACGAAGGAACTGTATATACTGGAAATCATACAACATAATTAACAGAGATTGAAAAAGACACATGAAATGGAAAGATGTTTCATGTTCATGGACTGAAAGACGCAACATAGTTAGAATGGCCATATGACCCAAAGTATTGTAATATGCAGATTTAATGCAATCCCCATCAAAATCCCAGTTACAGGGTTTTTTTGTTTGTTTTTTGTTTTTTTTGTATTTTTCTGAAGCTGGAAACGGGGATAGACAGTCAGACAGACTCCCGCATGCACCCGACCGGGATCCACCCAGCATGCCCACTAGAGGGTGACGCTCTGCTCACTAGGGGGCAATGCTCTGCCCCTGGGGGGGGGGGTCGCTCTGTCGCGACCAGAGCCACTCTAGCACCTGGGGTAGAGGCCAAGGAGCCAGCCCCAGCACCCGGGCCATCTTTGCTCCAATGGAGCCTCGCTGTGGGAGGGGAAGAGAGAGACAGAGAGGAAGGAGAGGCGGGGGGGGGGGGGAGGGTGGAGAAGCAGATGGGCGCTTCTCCTGTGTGCCCTGGCCGGGAATCGAACCCGGGACCTCTGCACGCCAGGCCAATGCTCTACCACTGAGCCGACCGGCCAGGGCCCCAGTTACAGTTTTTAATGATATAGAACAAAAAGTCATCAGATTTGTATGGAACCACAAAAGACCAGGAATAGCCAAAGTAATCCTGAAAAAAAAGAATAAAACCATAAGTATCATAATATCTGACTTCAAATGACGTTGCAGAGCATGGTCACCAAAACAGCGTGGGATTGGCAGAAAAACAGACACCCAGACCAATGGAACGGAGCTGAGAGCCCAGAAATAAAACCACACAAATACGGGCAAACAATTTTTGACAGGGGAGCCAAAAACATGCAATGGAGAAAAGAAAGCCTCTTCAATAAATGGTGCTGGGAAAATTGGAAAGACACGTGCAAAAGATTGAAACTATACTAGTTTGTCCCATGTACAAAAAATTAATTCAAAGTGAATCAAAGACCTAAATATAGGATCTGGAACAATATACAGAAGAAAATATAGGCACTAAACTTATAGGCCTCGATCTTAGAGAAGATTTTATGAATTTGACTCCAAAGGCAAAAATAAATACATCAGACTATTTTGCAGAGGAAAGCTAATATTTAAGTCAAGAATTGTCCTCCCTAAAAAGGGTTGCATATATGGTGGTGATATATTTTCAAATAGAAACCAAATAAGTGTTGGAGTATAGGAAATTTGTAAATTATTGGAAATTTGGAGTATTTGCCTTTGAAGTCTGAATCCAAGATATAGCAAGATCATTATTTTTAAAGAAACTGTGTCCTATGAGTAAAGGATACTATTTTGATTCCTGAAGGTGAAATAGATCAATTCTGATGAGAAAGGACATTTATTTTTTGGTTTAAATAATCTTGCAAAAAAGTTTATTCTACAAAGTTCATACAATGATTTCTCTTTTCCTGCTTACTTTCCGTATTCCCACCTTCCTCTCTAACTTTTCCTCCTTCTTTTCTCCTTCTCTTCTTTCTTTAGCTCCTGACTTTCTCCCTTTCCCTCTCTGTCTCTACCTATCATCTGTCTTTATCTCTTTCCATGGTTAATGGAAAGTTAAAATGAAACTCAGCCAAATACCTTGGGGAATAGAGCAATCCATATCCTGATAGACCCCTATCATTCATTATGTTAAAACAAGTTTTTATTTCATCTTATTTAATCCATTTGTTGGAAAGGCAGATTTTTTTCTTAAATAATATTGTACATATAAAGTTGCTCTTGTAAAATAAATTACGGATGAGATCATTATCTTTTGAGTGACAGAATATTTTGGCAAGAGGCCAAATGGATCATGTTTCTGAGCACATCTTTTACAGCCTTTGCCAAAGGGGAAACTCAGATCAGCCCTTTAGACTCTACGCCCAAGTGATGGGAAGTCATTTATCGATAGTTGTTTGTGGATGTTGGTCTTACAAACTCTTTTTTTTTTTTTTAAATCTTTATTTATTTTTTTATTTTTTATTTTATTTATTCATTTTAGAGAGGAGAGAGAAAGGAAGAGAGAGAGAGGAGAGAGAGACAGAGAGAGAAGGTGGGGAGGAGCTAGAAGCATCAACTCCCATATGTGCCTTGACCAGGCAAGCCCAGGGTTTCGAACCAGCGACCTCAGCATTTCCAGGTCAACGCTTTATCCACTGCGCCACCACAGGTCAGGCTCCTTACAAACTCTTATAAGAATAACCCTGAGATTCCTTTAAAAGAATTTTCTATCTCTAGGAAAATGAATGGAAAGACTATCAAAAACTGGTGTTTTGTATTTTGGGGTTTTTTTCCCATGAGATTTGGTCATAGACCATGAAGGCATTAGAGTTTGGTTTACCTAATGTCCTGTTTTTGGTTCTGGGATCCCATTCAGGATACCATGTTATATTCAGTCATTATGTCTTCTCTTGACTGGGACAGTTTCCCAGACTTTCCTTGGTTCCAATGACTTTTATAGTTTTTGAGGCATGTTGACCCAAGTAGAATTTGTCTGATGTTTTTCTCATGATTAGACTGAGGTTATGGGTTTTTGAGAAGGTCAGGTTTCTCTACTGTAAGGTCACTTTTTTACTTTTTCTTTTTCCATACTGTCTTCTCTGGAAGGAAGTCACCGTGCTAAGCCCACACTTGACTGAGGAGTCCTGCTCCTTCCATTGATGGTGGGACATCTAGATAAATTATTTGAAATTCTTTTGCATGAGAAATTTATCTCTTTTCCCTCATTTATTTATTTATGCAACATTTATTTGTATCTGTATGGACCTTGGGATATTTATTTTATACTTTGGGTAATAACCCAATACTAGGCAGCTGGTATTTTCAAAAATTTTTAGGTATATATTGTGAATTTTATTTGTAGCAATGCAATGATATTTCCAAAGCACTTTTGAGGCTGAAAACTAGGATTTTAAAGTTAACATGTATGTTTCATGCCACAAAACTGTTAATGGTGCAAAGTATTGTTTATATACTAACTATTAACTAGGTTTTTCCACATCTGCATAATATAGTTTACATATTTTTGTGATATTGACATTACACAAAAATTCAGAGTGTCAAACATGCATTTAATGTTTATAGCAAGAACACATTTGTGGCCATTAAAATATTTAGAGACAGAAGCATCATATTTCAATTTGTATAGATATTTTAAACTCTACTACATCATTAAGAATGCTTTGCATAATGCCAAATTATAAAGAAACTAAGTTTAATATCAAATAGATGTTCTGTATTAAACCTTAATAAACAAACCATAGAAATGATCCCTGAAAGTATAGTCTTTGTATTAAACTCTAAAAGAGGAAAAAGCCTAAGCCATCAATCTCTGGGAATCATTACACTAAACTCAAACTATCAACATTTAAAAAAAAAAACTCTCTCACCATTTTTTAATAAAGACAATCTCTTTTATATTCTATGAGTATCAATGATTCTAATAATTAATGGCAAATCTCAGAAGAAAATGAGCCATGCCAATAAAGGACTGGTTAAAAACCCTTGTTTTACTCAATTATCTGTCATTCTAACTGGACCTCTTCTATTCTGCTACTATAATGCATCAGCAGTCTCCCAGAATTCCCCCATGAAGTGTGAATAAAAGGAATCGATATATCACCATTAATAGATCATCACTATTAATGCATTTCAAACATAGACTGGCAAGCCAGTAGTTCTCAACCCATTTAATATTACAAGATATTTTGAGATTTTGAAGAAATCTGTGGATAGATTCTTTCCCAGGAATAATATTCAAATCACTAACTGGCAAAATCAAAACTAATGCAAAAAAGTGAGAAAAAAAATTAAAACCCTACAACTTCTAAGAATTTACAGAATGGGATGATTAAAAGGTGTTTTCATAAACATATCCCACCCTTTGTGCTGGTCCAGTCATCTAAAATGTTAGGATTTGTGGGTTACTGGAAAAAAGTCTTCGTCATATCACAGGGAAAATGTCAACTTGTTTTATTACAGCAAGTAGAGCATGTGAATGCCTCCCCCAGCATCTCTAGGTGACAGTGCCTGTGCTTTCGTGACTCACAGGACCTAACCTAGCAATCCTGAGTGTGTGCCCCTGTTCAGAGCAGTTCTAGAGCTGGCCCCTGTTATTTCTAATAATTCAGGAGAGACTTATATCAAGTCACCAGCACCGGTGTAAAATGTACCTGGGTTCAAAAATATACAGGTCAAATGATGAAAACGTCCCACACGTTTGCATATCTCGCTTTCATAAAATAGCTCGTATACAGCCTTTTTGGATAAAAAAAAATACTACCTTTAGCAATTCCTGAAAAGGATTTTCCAAAGAGCTGAACTTGTTTACCAAAGGATTAGGAACTTAAAATAGGAGACGTTGTAATAGGCAGGGACTGGCAGTCAGTGTTAAAATTAGTTTTATATGTATTTACGTAATTGTAGGACTTTGATAGTTTGAAATGTTAATGTAATTATTTTAAGTTTTCATTATGGAAAATTTCAACTATATACAGAAGAAGAGAAAAATAGGGTGATAAACTCCCATACAGCCATCATTTAGGTGTGAAAATTATCAACACAAGTCCAGTTTTGTTTTTTCCCCATTCCAACCCATTCTTCCCAATACCCATCCCAACTTTGGATTATTTAGAAGTAAATCTAAGACCCCAGACTTTTATTAATAAGTATTTCAGTATGCACACCTAAAAAAATATAAGGACTTCTAAAGCAAATGTATCCAGGCCCTGGCTCAGTGGTAGAACATTGGCCCGGCACATGGGTGTACTGGGTTTATTCCTGGTCAGGGCACACAGGAGAAGCACCTATCTGCTCCTCTACCCCTACCCATCTCTCTTCTCTCTCTCTTTCTCCCTCTCTCTCTTCTCCTTTTCTCCTGAAGCCATGGCTTGATTAGAGTAAGTTGGCCCTGGGCACTGAGGATGGCTCCATGGCTCCCTGCCTCAGATGCTAAAATGGCTCTGGTTGCAATAGAGCAAGGGCCCCAGATGAGCAGAGTATCGCCCCCTAGTGGGCTTGCAGGTGGATCCCTGTCAGGGCGCATGTAGGAGTCTGTCTCTGCCTCCCCTCCTTTCACTAAAACAAACAAATAAATAAATAAATACAGCAAGCAGATGTATCTACAATAGCATAATCACTGAAAATATTAAAAATTAAAAAAATTCTTTAACTTTATCTAATATCCAAGTGATATGCACATTTGAGAGGAATTATTTATTTTTTATTTCAGAAATGATGGGATTCTATAAATGCAAATGTGAAGTGCCAAATGCACTAAAGCTATATTATTTGGGAATGAATGTTACATTTGTTCCTTTATTTTATGTAATGCATATATATATGTATAAATATGTGTGTGTGTATATATATACACACACATATATACTTTATATGTATATATTATATATATCCATAGACGTTTGCTCTTTAATTCCTTTTTCCAAAAGATAATCGTAAACAAAACATAACATTATTACAAGGGTAGAGTTAGAAGGAACCATAATAAAAAACAAAAAGGTTAACGTAGTCACAGGAAATAGTGGGCATTCCTGTCTGATGATTTCTCCTTTCTCTGTGAAACAGGAGACAGGTTTATCTGCTAAGAATGGGTGGAGATGTGATAGAGGGAAGTCTTGTGAAGAACGGGGAGGGCTCTGTCCACATCTAGTTAGAAAGGAAAGCTCTTGAAACCCTCCTCTCAAGACACAGTCTGGTTCTATGTCATAAAAGAAATATAATATTCTCAATGTAAAACTTCAAAAGATTACTAGATGAAGAAAAGTCAAAGTGACTAAGCTATTCATCTTCTATGAGAGGACTCGAAGTGAACATTTTAATTTGGTTTCTGATATTCAGACAAATGTAAGTCAAGGAGTGCTTCTGAAAAAATTAAAGATAACTATTAGAATTATTGCTAGTGTATAGGCCTTCAAACACACTGGTTAATGTAAGCAAAGCAACCAGCAACAAAATCCAAAACAAGGATTATGTATTAAATCCAAAGAAGGATTATATATTAAAACACTGAGAAAGGAGATATCAATGAGCAACTGAAGGAAAAGAGGAACAATTAGAACTAAACAACTATAGCAACAACAGGTAACTGATTAAGTGCCCCATTAAAAGCCAGAGGCTCTCAGATCAAAGTACTGCAATTATGGGCTGCTTACCAGAGGCACATTTATAACAGAGACTGAATGGATAACAGTGAATAATGAAGAGTTCGATGCCTCAGTTCCTTCATCTACAAAGTGGGGATTAAAAACACACACTTCACAAGGTTTCCTCCCTTTAACTTAAATGAATTAATATATGTAAAGTGTTTAGAACAGGGCCTGTTACATACTAGTAAAAGGTTATGTGCATGCTCTTATTAAATTTATCAGTGGTATTAATATTAATGGAAAAACAATGAAGAAAAAAATGTAACTAGTTCACATGGTTAGAGAGGAGAATTAAAGATTATCTAGTAAAGGAATGCTATACTGCCATTAAAAATGATGGTTAAAAAGCTAATGTTAAAAATGCTACTGATATGGCTCTGGCTGGTTTCTCAATGGATAGAGTGTTGGTCCAGTGTATGGATGTCCGGATCCCCAGTCAGGGCACACATGAGAAGCAACCATCTGCTTCTCTTCCCTTCCCTCTCCCCCTCTCACAGCCAGTGGCTCATGAGAGGGTGGTCAGAATGTCAGCCTCAGCCACTGAGGATAGCTCGGTTGATTTGAGCATCGGTCCCAGATAAGGGTTGCCGGGTGGATCCCAGTTGGGACACATGCGGAATCTGTCTCACTATCACCTCTCCTCTCACCTAAAAAAAAATATTAATGATATAATATTAAGTAAAAAACAAAAATGATAATGTACATTACACTACTATCACTATATATGCTAGATTTCTAACTGTATGAAAAACTGGAAGTTTATGCAATTATTAATTGTGGAATATTGAAAATGTGTAATTTATTTACCCATTACTGTATGCCCCCATGTATAAGATGCACCATTTTCTTCAAATTTCGGGCCCCCAAATTAAGGTGCATCTTATACATGGGAGCATCTAATACATGGGGAAATACAGTACTTCAATTCCCTCTTTTTTATCTTTCAAAGCTATCTTTTTTGAATTAAAAAATACAAGTATTTCTTTTTAAAAATAAGATGTTCAGATTGAGTGCTTCACAATCTTTCTCATCAAGGTTAAAAAAAGGCATTTTGTTAGACCTTTCATTTTTTAATTACCCTCCTCTCATGAGATGATTAAAATAATTGGAAGAGAATTGAGATCAGAATTGAGAGTCAGTGAGATTACTGTTTCTGAGGGGTGATCAGACTGGCGCTGGGCCACAGCTGCAGGTGACCATCAGCCTGGCGCCGGACCACAGGTGCAGGTGACCGTCAGACTGGCGCTGGGCCACAGCTGCAGGTGACCGTCAGCCTGGCGCCGGACCACAGGTGCAGGTGACCGTCAGACTGGCGCTGGACCACAGCTGCAGGTGACCGTCAGACTGGCGCCGGACCACAGGTGCAGGTGACCGTCAGCCTGGCGCCGGACCACAGGTGCAGGGGACCGTCAGACTGGCGCCGGACCACAGGTGCAGGGGACCGTCAGACTGGCGCCGGACCACAGGTGCAGGGGACCGTCAGACTGGCGCCGGACCACAGCTGCAGGTGACCGTCAGACTGGCGCCGGACCACAGCTGCAGGTGACCGTCAGACTGGCGCCGGCCACAGGTGCAGGGGACCGTCAGACTGGCGCCGGACCACAGGTGCAGGGGACCGTCAGACTGGCGCCGGACCACAGGTGCAGGGGACCGTCAGACTGGCGCCGGAGCACAGGTGCAGGGGACCGTCAGACTGGCGCCGGACCACAGCTGCAGGGGACCGTCAGACTGGCGCCGGACCACAGGTGCAGGGGACCGTCAGACTGGCGCCGGACCACAGCTGCAGGGGACCGTCAGACTGGCGCCGGCCACAGGTGCAGGGGACCGTCAGACTGGCGCCGGACCACAGGTGCAGGTGACCGTCAGACTGGCGCCGGACCACAGCTGCAGGTGACCGTCAGACTGGCGCCGGACCACAGGTGCAGGGGACCGTCAGACTGGCGCCGGACCACAGCTGCAGGTGACCGTCAGACTGGCGCCGGACCACAGCTGCAGGTGACCGTCAGACTGGCGCCGGACCACAGGTGCAGGGGACCGTCAGACTGGCGCCGGACCACAGCTGCAGGTGACCATCAGCCTGGCGCCGGACCACAGGTGCAGGTGACCGTCAGACTGGCGCTGGGCCACAGCTGCAGGTGACCGTCAGCCTGGCGCCGGACCACAGGTGCAGGTGACCGTCAGACTGGCGCTGGACCACAGCTGCAGGTGACCGTCAGACTGGCGCCGGACCACAGGTGCAGGTGACCGTCAGCCTGGCGCCGGACCACAGGTGCAGGGGACCGTCAGACTGGCGCCGGACCACAGGTGCAGGGGACCGTCAGACTGGCGCCGGACCACAGGTGCAGGGGACCGTCAGACTGGCGCCGGACCACAGCTGCAGGTGACCGTCAGACTGGCGCCGGACCACAGCTGCAGGTGACCGTCAGACTGGCGCCGGCCACAGGTGCAGGGGACCGTCAGACTGGCGCCGGACCACAGGTGCAGGGGACCGTCAGACTGGCGCCGGACCACAGGTGCAGGGGACCGTCAGACTGGCGCCGGACCACAGGTGCAGGGGACCGTCAGACTGGCGCCGGACCACAGCTGCAGGGGACCGTCAGACTGGCGCCGGACCACAGGTGCAGGGGACCGTCAGACTGGCGCCGGACCACAGCTGCAGGGGACCGTCAGACTGGCGCCGGCCACAGGTGCAGGGGACCGTCAGACTGGCGCCGGACCACAGGTGCAGGTGACCGTCAGACTGGCGCCGGACCACAGCTGCAGGTGACCGTCAGACTGGCGCCGGACCACAGGTGCAGGGGACCGTCAGACTGGCGCCGGACCACAGCTGCAGGTGACCGTCAGACTGGCGCCGGACCACAGCTGCAGGTGACCGTCAGACTGGCGCCGGACCACAGGTGCAGGGGACCGTCAGACTGGCGCCGGACCACAGCTGCAGGGGACCGTCAGACTGGCGCCGGGCCACAGCTGCAGGTGACCATCAGACTGGCGCTGGGCCACAGCTGCAGGTGACCGTCAGACTGGCGCCGGCCACAGCTGCAGGTGACCGTCAGACTGGCGCCGGACCACAGGTGCAGGGGACCGTCAGACTGGCGCCGGACCACAGGTGCAGGTGACCGTCAGACTGGCGCCGGCCACAGCTGCAGGTGACCGTCAAGATTTCTGGAAAATACACCCTACTTACTCTGTTCTGTTGTTATAATTGAGTTACACGTAGTTGTAAGTTTTCGGTCATTTTTAAATTAATTTATTTTTTGCCACTTTTGTTCCCATATATGTATGTTTGCTCTCACTCTGCTAAGGAAAGTGGATTGGATTGGCTGTGCTGGAAGCTGATGGCTTTTATTAATTCTTCCATCTTTCTTTGTCAACATGTTCAACCCCGCCAACCGTTCAGACACGGAAACCTCCGGTGTTTCTGAGATTCAGGTCAGTGCTGACCTGCACTGGGAGCGATCATGGTGAAACGCACGTAGTCAGCGTCCGTCATTTGCATAGGGGGGTGGGCAGTGCAGAGACAGACAGCATCATGACCATTTCCGATGGGTCCCCTGACAGCTCAGCTGAGCGGTACTGGCCAAATTGGAATCCAGGGACAGTTCTAGGTCATTTTTCACTTCGGCTGGGTTGTCACGCTATCCCTTTGTCTGCTGTATCCCTTTCGTGCAAATAGAGAGCTTTTTATGTCAGCGCGCGGAGCTCTGGCTGACTTCACGTCTCCCTTAGACGAACAGTTGTGACCAGGAGAAAATGGGTTCAGTGTGTGGTGAGGACACATGACTTGGCATTAAATGAAATTTCATACGTTTCTCGAGGTGTGTTTCAATTTGGGCACAGCCATTCCGGAGACGTGGCTCATCTCCCCTTTGATCGATCGCAGGCAATTTTGAGCATCTTCTCACTCTCACTTTAAAAACTGCCTGTGAATTTAAGCAGCTGCTGCACGCGCAGGAAGGTGTCAGGGTCAATTTGGCTTCTTGCAAAGAGTGTTACCATTGTTTGGCGGAGAGGATTAGAGAAGCATGTCTAATCTAATTGTCTCTCAATAATAGAGTCACTTCAAGACAGTCTCTTCTAATGGAATTTCGTTCCTGGCTTTATAAATAGTGCCTTTTGCATAATTTAGACAGGCTGGCTTGTTTATAGTGTTGTGTGGTCTGAAAAGGGAGACTGGTCCATAAATCTCTCCCCCAACACACATCCTTGCCCTTGGCACTATCCTAGATGCTCTGGGGGGGGGGGGGGGTGCTGGTAAAGATTCCTCCCCCCCAGAAGGTTTTGGGATAAGTCAGAATGGGGTATTAATATAATCAAATTCCATAGCTCTCTGTTTTCTAAGGCTAAATTTTACTCCCTATAATATTTCTGATCTCAAATTATGTACAGAGACCCGCAAGTTAGACTATCAGAGATTGTCAAAGAGCTCGTGTGGTAAGCATGTTTGGATATTTAATATGGCAACATTAGATGTTTCTAATTGAATATTAAGTCCTTTTCTATTGTTAATTTCCTATGGAAACCTTAAGTCACCTTGTGTGTTAAATAAAAAAGTAAAAAAAAAAAAATAATAATTGAAGTCCAAAATGGAGAGAAATTCTTGGTTTTTTAGCTTCTCTACCATGGTTATCAGTCTAATCTAGTGTCCAGCCAGGCTCCATGACCTGTGAATTTAAACCGAATAGGTAGGGCCTTCTCAGGTGGAGGGCAGAATGTCTTTATACAAACATACTCACGGGGCAGCGTCGGAAAGTTTGCTACCTTCTTGAAAAACACAGAAATTTGCAATGGTGGAAGCTCCAAGAACAAGTGTTAATGTCATTTTTAAAAAAAATCCTAAATCTTTCAAGTTTTATAAATTCTCAACTCTCAAAGACTGGAAGGAGTGCAGGCTTGTTCTGATTGGTCCAGTGGTCTAATGTTCACACATCCGTGTGAATGGGGCGGTTATTTTTACAGGGTTGCCATAACAATGTATTACAAATTGCGTGCTTACACCACAGAAATGTATTGTCTTGTGTTTCTGGGGGTGAAAGTCTTAAATCCGTGTTGGTGGGATTGGTTCTTCCCGAAGGCTTGGAGGCAAGGATCCGACCCGGACCTCTTTCCTTGGCTTGTAGATGGCCGTCTTCATGTTCACACGGCATACCCACTGTCTGCATGCCTATCTTCAAAATGTCCCTTTTTATAAGGCCAACGGTCATGTTGGATTTGCACCCATCCTAATGACCTCATTCATTAACTTGATTACCCAGGTCAAGAACCTATCTTCATATAAGGTCACATTCTGATGTACCAGCAGTTCAGATTTTAACATATGAATTTGCAGGGAACACAGTTTAGCCCACACCAGGGGGCATCTTTCATTCTGGATTTTTCTTGCTAGGACGTAGGATAGTCCTGTGACACCTGCCTCTCAGGGAAGGTTCCCTTCACCCTCATGTGTATGTGATTCACCTTGGAACTGGCTGTTTGCTGATTCCTAAGCTCAAACTTCTCTTGATGCTTCTGAAACTCAGATCCAAGCGGGCCCGTGACCCCCCAGCCCTGCTGCTGTTCTGTCCGCTGCACCTCTTGCGCAGTACGGGTATGTGTCTTTCCCGCTGGTTTCCCTCTGTTCTTCCCCCACTTCCTTCTGAATGACCGGGTGCAGGGGTATTAGTCTCGCCTGCTGCTCAGTGTGGCCCCCCTCCTCTAACAGACGCTGTCTGCTGGGGGGCAGCCTTTTCTTTCTTCTGTGTTTTCTTAGATTTGTTTGGACTGTTCCCCGGCTCCTGCCCCTGTGGAAAAGCCACCTGAATCCAGGATAGGTCATGCCATAACTTCATCTTTCATTCTGAATGCTGGATGGAATTTGTGGCCACTGACCTAGCAATGGATTCCTAAGCCCAGGGCTGAAAGTCTGAGCTTGATCCTTACTAGATCATGAATAGCTTGGTGGCCTTGCTTTGTGAAAACGGCACCCGTGTTTCGGTTCACTCATGCTTGAAGGCCCACAGGTGGAAAAGTACTCTTCTCTATGATGGGCCTTTGTTTCAGCTACACTGTTTTACAGAAAACTGAAGAAAAAGTTTGCATATGTTTATATAAGTCAGACAGTAGCCTTATTTCTCGGAAAGGCCACCTTTCTTCCTAGTCTGCATCGGGGGCCTGAGCCTCTGCTGAGGTGTGTGAATTTGCTCAAGGCAGGTAAGGCCCACAGGGCCCGTGCTCAAGGCCGATGTGCACAGCCCTCTCTCAGGGTCGTCAGCCGCATGCCTGTGAACGGAGACACTGTTCAGCCGATGTCCTCGGGAGAATGAACCCCAGAATGAGACAGATATATCCACCATGAAAGGAGGGCTGGGCCATTACAGGTATTGTCACACAGGGGGGCTGTCACGGTAACACTTTACAGCGTGGTGAACAGACCAGGACCCATGCTTGCTGCGCACAGGGCTCTGGAGAGCAAAGGGAGGGGCAGAGGCAGGGCGCCATGTCCAGATCCTCTCTTGACCTCCTCAGTAAGAGATTTCCTCCCCTGGGAAGGAGAGAGGTGGCAAAGGGGGGGGCACATTAGGCATTGAAGGAGGAGGTTCCTGGCAACCATTCCACATTCACCCCTTACCAACAGCAAAACAAACAAACCACAAATATATATATATATATATATATATATACACACACACACACACACACACACACACACACACACACACACACACAGTGTGTCCGTAAAGTCATGGTGCACTTTTGACTGGTCACAGGAAAGCAACAAAAGATGATAGAAATGTGAAATCTGCACCAAATAAAAGGAAAACCCTCCCAGTTCCTGGAGGATGATGTGGCAGCATGTGCACATGCACAGATGATGAAGTAACAACGTGTATACAGCGGAGCAGCCCACGGCCATGCCAGTCGAGATGTGGACGGTACAGAGGAAAGTTCAGTGTGTTCTGTGGCTCACTAAATTTGAATCCGTGACCAAAGTGCAAATGTGAATATCGGTGCTTTTATAACAAAGCACCACCACATAGGAATAACATTACTCAGTGGGATAAGCAGTTGAAGGAGACTGGCAGTTTGGTGGAGAAACCCCGTTCTGGTAGGCCATCAGTCAGTGACGAGTCTGTAGAGGCTATACGGGATAGCTACCTAAGGAGCCCTAAAAACTCTGTGCGTGAGCCCACATCGAACTGCACTGAATAGGTGTGAAACTGGGAGACTTTTCCTTTTATTTGGTGCAGATTTCACATTTCTATCATCTTTTGTTGCTTTCCTGTGACCGGTCAAAAGTGCACCATGACTTTATAGACACACTATATGTTGTCTCTTGACTTCATACTGGCCATCTCCATCGCCCATCTGTGTGCTCTTTCACTGTAATCAAGACCTCAGGGCTTGCAGGCAGTGTCTCAGACCTATATAGCCCTTGAGTGTGGCACCCATAGAGGTCTGTCATCCCCAGGAAATGCCACCATGTTCCCTGAACACCCATCGAAGTGGACCTGCCAGGTGTACCACCTGAGGGCGCCTTGTTGGTGTGAGGGGAGAATCACAAAAGTGACAGCAAAACCACATTCTTGTGATAGTAATAAAATACATTTTTATTTTGGAATATGAGTAAAAAATTGTGGATTTTAAAACATTATATAGGAAAAATTGACCGTGCCATTGGCTGCTTAGAGCTAGCCTTCGGGACGCGCCGTCACTGTCTGTCAGTGTGTGTATGTAGGTACAGGGTGCGTCTTGGTTCGACATTGGGAAAAATACAGAAGTGGTGGAAAAAAACAAGAACTCTTGAGTCAGATAAATCTTTAGGCAAAGCTCATACTCTAGCTAAGTGACATTTTACAAGTCATTGAAATGAACTGAGGCTCAGTTCTTTAATTTATAAATTGAGGCATAATTAAAGTCTCTTACCTCATAAGGTTGATGTGTGAACTGATTGCAATAATGTCCACTCAAGTTATTAATGCAGCAACGGGCACATCACATGGGCTGACATGGAGATGACACTGGCTTCGTTGACTTGTTTACTCATCCATTTGTTTATCCATTCTGCTGACTATTAGTTCATGTGTTTACTCATTAACTCACATCCATAAATCTTTCAACATCTATTCTGTACATAAATACTTCAAGTCAGCATAATAAACACTAACACAATTCATTACAAATGTCAATAGTACCCAAGTCCAAAAGCTGGACTGTGCTAAAAGCATTTGGAATTACAGAGGAAAATAAAATAAATGTCTTAAATGTGTCATGGATACTGCTATTAATGATGGAAACTAATAGAAAGGAACAAATGAAAATTTGTTACTTTCAGAAATTTCCATAAATATATATGTTTTGCAAAGTTATTTTTAAAAAGTTTGTTATATTTTAATGTAATAAAATATTTAATGATGTAATTATTTTATAATTTAGTCTTTAATATATTTATATATTATGCAATATAATTCATGTTACACTACATAAATATTTAATAAAATATTGTAATATAGCAAAATTAATATATTATTGAAACATGGGCTCTTAATTCTCAGTTCTTCACAGGTCTAATGCAAATTAGGTCCTTCAAACTCTAGAGGCATTGACATGGATTAGGAAAAATATAACTAACTTTCTGTTGAGCCTCAGCACACAGTGTGGTCTCAGTGCCTGAAAAGAGAGGTGGAAGCTAGGGTGGATGGCAATCCCAGAAGCCACTGGGGGTGGGAGGGGCAAGGTTTGCACAACCCTGACTCTGAAGGGTTACGGCTCTGCAGGCATGTAACCCTTAAGTTCTCAAAAACACTTGTTTAATGCCTTTGCAAAGATGCATTAAACAATAATTCAGTGAGCAAAGACTCTGTAAAGCATAAATGACTCATACAGGAGGCAATATAAGAGAGGGGTTCTGTGGGCGCCAGAAGGCATGACACACAGCTCCGGAAGATGAAGGCTGGTGTCTTGTGTCCCATGTGCGTCTACCAGGCTGTTACAGATCCAGCCAAGGTTACAGCATGTTGTCCTGAGTAAATTACTCTGTAGCTTACTTTTTCCTTAGTGCTCTGCACTCGAAACATAGACTAGGGCACTTTATAGCCTCGTATGTAGCCTCAGAAAAATCTCCTGATCCAGTTTTCATGATTTATACTCGAAGGGACTGGTCAAGTCGGTTCTGACCTATCTTGGTGTTGATTGAGGGTTGGGAAACCTTATCAAAATCCTGTTCCTTGCAAAAGCTTGTTTTCTGCGACCTCTCCTAGTATGTTTCCAAGTCAGGTGGTCTTTGCTTAAGGGGGACCGTGTGAAGAGATTTACCAAAGGGAAGCAGAGTGTCAGGTCATAAACACTGAAAGGGGAAATCGCCTGAGTTCTTCATGGGTCAGAACTCACACAGGCAGACTCCTTGTGTCAGCGACTCTGGAGGATTCACAGATGGGCACCTAGGAATGTGTAGGGAAGGCTTCCAGGTGTTCCTCTAGCATGTCCAGTGACTTTGTGGTGGCTGACTGAGATGAGAAAGATGGGCAAGGAGGCTTCAGAGAGGGGCAACTTCAGGCTGGTCCAGCGTGATTACTGCACTGGAACAGCTGCGCCGGACCTGCTGCAGAGATGGCCGTGCTGGTACGCACGTGGTCTTAGTCCTGAGGGGAGCATTTATTGGACACTTGCTGTATGCCTTCTACTTTATGTACATTGGTTTGCTTAGCTCTATTAACCAACGTTTGAGGTAGGTTGTAGTTTATGGCAGTGGTCCCCAACCTTTTTTGGGCCACAGACCTGTTTAATATCAGAAAATATTTTCATGGACCGACCTTTAGGGTGGGATGAATAAATGTATCATGTGACCGAGACAAGCGTCAAGAGTGAGTCTTAGACGGATGTAACAGAGGGAATCTGGTCATTTTTTAAAAATAAAACATTGTTCAGACTTAAATATAAATAAAACAGAAATAATGTTAATTATTTATTCTTTCTCTGCAGACCGGTACCAAATGGCCCACGGACCGGTACCGGTCCGCAGCCTGGGGGTTGGGGACCACTGGTTTATGGCATTTCTTTTTCAGAAAAGGAAAATAAGACATGGGTTTGAGTATTGCA
Source organism: Saccopteryx bilineata (assembly GCF_036850765.1). NCBI lineage: Eukaryota > Metazoa > Chordata > Mammalia > Chiroptera > Emballonuridae > Saccopteryx > Saccopteryx bilineata. The sequence goes on from NC_089494.1 coordinate 9,654,593, forward strand.
ATCAATAGGGGGCAAAGTTAGAATTTCAACTAGATCTAATGAACTTGAAAAGCACTTTTCCTGACATTTCCCAACATGTCCGTGGCTACTCTAGGAATGACTTTGTGAAACATGGCTGCGGAAAAGTTGGAAAATTCTTGCCGCTGAGCACGGAATTCTCACCTTCTGGAAAAAGGCGTTTTCTTCCCTTCCCTTCCCTTCCCTTCCCTTCCCTTCCCTTCCCTTCCCTTCCCTTCCCTTCCCTTCCCTTCCCTTCCCTTCCCTTCCCTTCCTTTCCCTTCCCCCCCTTTTCTTTCTTTCTTTCTTTCTTTCTTTCTTTCTTTCTTTCTTTCTTTTTTTCTTTCATTCTTTCTTTCTTTCATTCATTCTTTATTCTTTAATTCCATTGATTTGGTGGGAGGGAGAAAGCGAGAAAGAGAGAGAAGCATCAAACTCATTGTTCCACTTAGTTGTTCCATTTAGTTGTGCACTCATTGATTGCTTCTTGTACTTGCCCTAATCGGGAATCGAACCTGTGACCTCAGTGTGCTAGGACAATGCTTTATTTACTGAGCCACCTGACCAGGGTGAGGTCAGTGTTTTGATAAAATCCAGGAAGGAAAATTTACACAGTGGTAAAGAGCAAGAAGGAATCACAGCTCTGAAAATGATTGGTTGGATGAGATTCTGCAGTTCAGTAAATCTCTGCATGTCAGCGAAGGAGGGAGATAAAAATAGTGTTTACTTCCTATATTAAAGGCTAATTGCTACCTTGAATGCTTAGGCCTATGCCTGTTCTGTGGTAAGTCCATTTCCATGTCACGAGAGAATCAAGAGTGAAAATGAGAGTGTTTAAAGTAAATGTTATTTCTCTGTAATTATTAGTTAGTATTTAATCCGTATTTATTAGTTAATATTAACTTTTCATTGCAAGTGATAAAGCCTCAAATCAAACTAAATTAAGTTAAATAAAAAAGATCCCATGCTTCAGGTAAGGCCAGAGTCCATCGGTCAAATAATGCCACTGATTTCTCTTTCTCCTTCTCTTTCTGCTCTCCTTTGCTTTTTTCCTGGGAGACTTGATTCAGGCTGACTTTGTACAGACAATCCCAGATGAAAATGGACTAGCTCTGTGATCTTGCAGGATCGTTGGTTTGACAGCTGCACAATGGAAATGGCCAGAAGGCGAGCCCCCCAATGGAGAGACTGCTAACTAATACACTTGACCCTGATATTTGACATTTATAAAGGGTAAGAGCCTGACGCCGCCTAACCTTTGTTTTCTATAACTAAGGCTGGCGTTGGATATGTGCTAAGTGGTCCACATTAAGATGCTTCCGATATATCACAATTGGGGGAATATTCTAGAAAAGAGCATCTTCCTATGTGAAGCATTTTATTTGCTTCACTTTAGTCAACAGCCAACAAGCTTTTATTAAGCGGTTTCCATAACCCAAGGATCCTGTTCACACACAGGGCAAATCTCATTTCAACAGCGTCTCTGCCCCGCCCTGGCTGCCAGCACACGTTTTGTGGGAATGCTCAGCACGCTGCAGAGCGGTGGAGAGCATGGGTCGTCTTGGGAATCAGTTCAGGGTAAGTAATCTGTATGGGGCAGAGCCTTAAATTGCTTTCTTTTTCGCTCAGTGTCTTTCCTTTGGGTGATTGCGCTATTTACTGAGGAGCTAAAAAGGAATACAAATCCCCAGTTAGTCTGTGTGGTTACCACTGGTTGTCAGAGCGGGGTGTGCGACCACAAGATGGATAGAGGCTCTCATAGGGTCTGACAGCATCCGAGGAGTCGGAGCTCGCTGGATGAACACTGCCTCCTTCTCCTACAGAAAATCACGTGGAGTCTGCTCCAGATGGCCGGGCACTGCAGACTCTGAGTCCTGCTTGGCTGCAAATCTTCCGCCGGGAGGGAGGGTGCGGCGGAGGGGTGGGCAGGCCCGCGTGTACCCGGGAAACTGGACTCCATCCGAGCTTTGGGGAGCACTTGAAAGGTTTTGCAAAAGTGACTAAATGAGATCTGCAGTCGAGAAGGAACGTTTTGGCAGTGGCTGAGGAATGAACTGGAGGAAGGTGAGGAGCCTTACTCTATCCAGGGGACAAGCTATGATGTCCCGCGCCGGTAGGCATCTGCTGGCGCAGAAAGTTCACGGCAAACCGCCTACGGTCGTTCCTCAGTTTCCACAGCGAACGGCTCCGGGATGTCCCACCGACACCAACATCCAAGGACGCGCCAGTCCCTTACAGAAAAGAAAATGACTGCATGTAACATCCTCCAGGACACTGAATCGTCTCGAGATTATTTAGGTTACGTAATACAATGCGAGTGCTTTGTGAATAGCTGTTAGACCGCATTGTTTGGGGGAATAATGGCAAGAAAAAGAAGTCCGCCCATGTTCGGTGCAGACGCAAGTATCCGGAGGTCTAATCACCTCATACTCATTAGCAACAATGTAATGGTTTTCTTTTCAAATATTGTCAGTCTGCGATCGGTTAAGTGCACAGATGTAGTTAGAACCCATGGATGTGGCGGGCTGTGTGTCAGCGGTGGAGAGAGCTGGGGCGGAGGTGAGCAAATGTCTAGACGGCAGAAGAGGACTGCCATGCTGCCAGGCAGGTTTTCCCATTCATCTGGACATCTGGTCCTGTCAACCCCCCTCCCGCCCCTTGTCCTGTGACCGCGGCCCCGAGGCTTGGTGGATTTGCCTCCCCAGAAGCAGCGGAAGGCCCGAGGCCAGCTGCCAGAGCTGCAGCTCCTCTGGGAGGGCGTTGATGTCTGTGTTTGGAAGGTGTGCTCGCATTTGTGGTTGCACGTGGGTGTGTCTGGTCCGAGAATCTGCAATGGATGCGGCCATGATGCCACACTGAGGCGACCTCACAGAGGAGGAGGTAGGAAGTCGTGGGTTTTGTCTCCCGCCTCCCTCCCAGGTCACCTGCTCATCCCATTGCTCGTCCCAAAGCCTCCTATTTTAAAACACATATTTTGAGAACATTTCTTGACTCTCCAGGATTAAAATAATAGATTGTGTAGCCTAACTACCCGCGAACATAATTTTGAACATTAATACAATGCCCTCATTGTGCTTCAATTTGAAGTACGTGTAATTAGAAATGACATCACAATGTTATATGTTTCAACACACAACTGGTTGAGAATGACTACACTGGAAGATAAAATAAGAAATAAAACAAAACAGAAAAACGCTGCCACAGTTTCTCAGAATAATCCCTAGAAGTCTGTCCTGCTCCCTTACCAAAAGAAGCCAGTGGGCCAGTCCCAGCGGCTAGTGTTAGAGGGGATACAGCTATACGGAGGGGTCGAGTGGCTTCCCCAGGACACAGCAGCCAAAACTTAGGTCCCCCAGCTCTGTGTCATCCCTTGTCATCAGCCCCGTTGCCCTGAAGCAGACTGCTGGCACAGACCGCCCGGAGGCCAGCGTTGCCCATAGTGAGCAGTCTGCAGAGCAGGGGGAGTAGTGTGGGCTTCAGAGCCTCTGTGTTACTTCTGCGCAGGTCCGTTGCCATAGGCGCACACGGGAGACCAGGAAGTCAGAAAAGCTGTAACCAGCCATATTCAGTGACCTTGACAGTTCATTTTCTTTTGTGTTTGCTCATCCATTCAATCACCCTAGACTTTCAGGATCATTTCTGTTCTTATAGCGTTAGGGGACATTTAGCTGAATCTTAAATTGTTGGTCTCCAGGCAAGGAGAGCAGCGAGTTGTAAAGGCACGGAGGCAGGACTGGACCTGTCCAGTGGTAAATGCAGGTGCTAGAGCAAAGGGGACAGTACCATCATCTGTTATTTTTCTGCTGCGCCCCAGAACTCTCTCCCTCCCCTCTCCCCTCTCCTCTCCCCTCCCCTTCCCACCCCCACGTGGGGCATGTGACCCATTAGGACCATTTACATCTTCTACCTACCCTACCCACTTTCTGAACCTAAGACCTTCTGGGCACCCCCAGCTGGGGCCTCTCTTTCTCAGACCTAATTGTTCAACTTTCTACTTGACTGAATGAGTCACCCAAGACCATTTCAATAATTATTTTTTGTGTCATTGAATTGCTAGAAAAAATAATTGGCTGCTGTATCTAGCTCATCTTTCATGGAGATGTTTATAGAAGCAGATGTGTAATTTCATTCACTAACAAACAAGAAAGAGTTTGTGTGCCTCATAATTTTGGGCTAAATGGGAAGGGTTGGTTCAGCACAGAAGACAGTATCAAAATCACCACAGTCTCATCAAGGAATGCTTTGACAAGAACAATGACCCATTCCCTAGATTTGCTTCCACTTTTCCATAATATGGGCCCTTGGTCCGCATGGTTTCTGTCAGCTTGCACCGTATCAGAAATTTTTTTTTTATGATAACTGGGTCATCTGTGCAAGTAGCCTTGTAGGAATGCCAGTCGGATAATCAAAGGCAAATTGAATCAAGTAAGTGTATAATAAGCCCAATGTATGCTAGGAGGCCTGTCATGCACAAGAGAGAATTTGTTTGCATTTTACTTAGCGAAAGATAAATGCGAAACTCATACAAAAACTGTTCGATGGATCCTCTTTGGAAGGTACCCAGAGGCCAAGCACCCTCCAGAGAGGTGTTCCACAGCGAGGTGTGTGGCTAAAGTCCTTTGTGTTTGATGTACTTACAGAGAGAATCACAAGATAAGCATCAAAAGCTTTTTAAAAAGCAAATTTCTGGTAATATTTTAAACTATCACAAATGCTTTGGGGAGCAATAATCGTCATACCCATAATTATCTCTTTAATTTTGTCTTTATTTTTATGCTTTTCTAATATAAAAGACTTTCTCTTTCCTTCTGTGTAGTCTTTTTAAAGCTAAGAACTGCCTTCCTCATGCATTTTCTTAATTTCCTTGTGGATCGTGGGCTCCCCGGGTGGAAGGTTGCTCTCGGGTCTTCTACCATAAGTCACAAAGAAAAGTTTGTTAACTTTGTAACACTCGGCTTCCAGATTCCTTTTAATGTACAAAGCTCCAGCAGCATAAATGTTTTCCTTGCTAACTTTAAAAAGTGGTTTCAGTCTTTCTCTGAAGACAAATGCATTTTCTCTGAACTCTGCGTTATTTCTTTATACCTATTTTAATGTTAGGCTGTAAGCAGCCAGTTTTCGTCTGTCCTTCTGCTACGCTTTCCTTTCTCCCTAAACTTTGCCCTGGTTTCTATCCATTCCTTTTTCGTCATCATTCACTATAAAAAATGAAATAAAATAAAATCCCCTTTTCTGTCCAATAAAGCAGAAGGAGCTGGCTGTTCCGAAGGTTCTCTTTACAACACCAAGTCCCCGTGGCAGCAGACGGAGATATTTCATCGCAGAAGAATTCTGCTGTTGGCATCACCAAGGGCAATGCCGTTTACGTTGATGAGCTCAGTGAATATAATTTGGACATGTGTAGTGCTAAAAGCAATTTAGAACTCTTCCTTATAGTTTAATGTACATAGTCTCCAGAAAAATCCATGAGCTGGCTGTTTTTATATCCATTACAGAGTGTTTAGACTATAATTCCTAAAAGGTCACTTTTGGCCAAGGCCTCTCAAGTGAGCGACAGAGGATTCTGGCCTGAGACTTAGGGCTCCCAAATTGCATTTTGGTGCTGTTTTGTGTAAAAAAAGGGGGGCTTTGGACTACCTGTGTAGTCCACAGGTCTGACAGGACAGGTCAAAGCACGGCTTGACCACTCATTTAGTTTTGTGCCTTTGGGCAAGATACGAGTAACTTACCTCCTGCACCTTTATACTTTCCAGAGGAGCTGTTGAATTAGACGTGATGCCGGTGAACTATATAGAGCATGTGCTTTAAAAACCAGGTGGTCGTCGTGAGCGCCGATGTTGTTACTATGGTAATGTTTCCCACCACGTGGATTTACCCAGTGCTTCCGTTCAGCAGTAGGAGTGCAACTTAGGTGGATTGTTTCTCCTAAGGAAGTTTAAATATCATTAAAGATATTTTGAAACGTGATTTCTGGTCATTGAGGTGACTGTGAAAAGAAAAAAAAAATGCAGGCAGGCTTGAGATGCCTCAATATCAGACTATTTCATACACTGTCTAGTGAGCTTAGGGAACTCAACATCCCCTACACTAGTCCCTGCTTCCTGTTGTCCCCTCCCACCTGCTCCGGACGTGTCTCTCCCCACGTGGTAGCTGGAACTTTCATCCTGCTAGTGCCCAGATGGGAAGTTTTGGCGTCACCCTGATTCCTCTCCTTCTCTCATGCCTCGTATAAAATCCATTAGCAAATCCTGTCGGTTCGACTTCCTCACCTGGACTATGTTATGACCTCCCCACAGTTTTCTCTATCCTTGGGAAAGGTGTTGGGGGACCCAGGATATCCTTTTAAAAACATGACTTAGATCACAGCATACCTCTTCTCAGAACTGTCCGATGCTTCCCATTCTACCCAAGGTAAGAACCATGATCTCTGCTGAAACCTACCAGGCCTGCGTGGTGTAGCTCTCTGCCCCTCTCGGTCCTCCTGCTTTTCCACTTACTTTCTCTACACGGGCCACGCTGGCCTCTCTTTCTCTTCTCCGTCTCTAACTTAGGTCTTGATGTAGCTGCTCAGTGTGCCTACAATGCACTCTTTTCATCCTGTCAAATACATGAATGCTAGGACTTGGACTAAGATGTTTTTCACCAGCCAGCACAGACGTCAGTATGGCCTTTCAGGCTCAGGACCCCATATGCGCAGGTGGCAGGGCCCTCACAGCAGCTGTGGGCATGAGTACATTTCTCACTGCCTTGTGCTTTTCCATATCAACCTGCTACAGCCAACGTTGGTGCTCCTGTGGGAGCACGTGCATTCTGAAAATAGCGGTGAGTCCTTTGTGGAAGTAATAACCATCTTCTTAATAACATTTGTGATATGACTCTTTCATGCTGTTAGAAGCAAAGCATTTCCTTCCCTCATGAGAGGGAACAGATTATTTATAATTATTTTATTGATAAAAATGCTTTTGATCTACTCTACACATTTATGAGGGTAATAGCTTTTTTGGATACTACGTATTTTTTAAACATTTTCTTTGGCATAGTTATGCTTATATGCGGCTTAAACTTGTGAACTCACTAACTTATCTATCTAGCATTTTAGTTTTGGCATCGGAATAAAACAAAAACCCAGTTGTAATCTCAGAGATACAGTGCTTTGTGGGAAAGAAAGCACCAATATTATAGCAAGCAAGGGCTTTGGAGTTCTTATTAAGGAAATCAATATCCACAAACAGTGGTACAGCTCCAGATTTCAATGGCCAACTTCTCTCTCACCTGTGGTTTTGCTCTGATCATCACCATCATCGTCATCATCAACTTTCCAGGGTAAAGACTGAAGTGAGAACTGGGCTGCAGGGTAACTAGTGAAGAAATAGTTACTGATGGGAAACTGACCAAGTGGGTGTAGGAGCGAATCCTATGAGTTTGAAGTCTGATGTCAGTAATCAGGATTACTAAACAGAAAACTCAAGGAAGGCAAGACTGGCCAAGCTCTCCTCCTCGGCCACAATGTGGGTCTCAGTTTGGAGGACCTGTCTGATCTCAGTAGCATGACTTACCGTAACTTTTGTCCTTTGGGTTCCATGGAAGCACCCGCTGTGGAAACTTTGAATAAACAATGGAATAATTAAATAAGAACTACAGTGAATAAAAGGCACATTTAGGCAAACTTCTCCAATCTTGGGAAGTCCTTGCCTCTCCACTGCACTCACTTGCCATCTGGCTAACTTTCATAAAGCTCTTCAGAGTACCAACTGAGAGAACTCTTCAGGCGATGTTCCTCTCAGATATCTCTGTGTTCATATGCTTGATGATCTGGGTATTGCCTGGAACGGTGATCATGCCCAGTACTTCTCCAATGCCCACCACTACACATTTTTTATCTGTATCGCATAGCATCTTGTCCGGACCCATTCTTGAAGAATCAGTCTTATTTTCCTCGTTTGGAAGGACTTCTTCCTGGTCTTCCTTGGTTCTAGAAGTGTGGTGTGCCTTTTGAGTGGAGGATAAACCAGCTCCCTCTGATCATCCCCATAGCAAGGGAGTCAGCTCACTCCAGTTCAATTTTTATTTCCTTATATCTTACTAAAGGCAAGATCTGTCTAGTCCTGTGGTATCAAAAGATAGTCTGCAGCAACCCTAGTCTGTTATTTTACTTGTCCTCTAAGAATGGACTATTGTGGCAAGAGAGAGGGAGTGTGAGCCTTCAAAACCCTACGTTTAATTTCAGTTTCCGTAGTAGCTTTTCTTATCTTCAAAAGCTATGGTATTTTCTTCATATTTCCTTTTCATTCAGTAGTTTAATTCAATAGCCTGTGACATATTTACAAAGATGATCAAATAATATCTACCTTTGACCTCATTTTTGGTGATATGAGTGTCTTACTTTCACATTAATGGGTGAAATCTGATTCCTCTTCCCTGGAAAATGGGCTAGACTCAAAGACTCACCTCAAATTCTATTTATAAAAACATATAGACAAAATATACGGCATGTATGATTAGAATGGGCAACAGGATGTGGTAGAAGTCAGACCACGTGACTGACTCCTAGGGTGAGGCCAGAAAAATCCTAGAGTTTCCATCTGAGTCTCTTGAAATAATTCCTCTTCTGATGCTTCTTTTGAAACCTGGCATCTATGTTGCAAGAAGCCACAGGTGTGGAGCAATTGTGTATAGGTGTTTCAGTAAACAGTCCCTATTGAGGCCAGTCTTCAGGTAACCCTGTATACATGTCACACATCTAATTAGTCTCCAAATGGTTTCTGCGACTAGCCATTTGAGTCACTCCTAGCCAACTGAGTTTCCTCAGCTGTGACCAGACAACAAAAGAGGTGGAAGAGCCTTCCCTGCTGTGCCCTTCCTAAATTCTAGATCCCTGGACGTATCATTTAGTTGTTTCTTTCGGCCGCAGTGTGTTAGGAGCGGCTTTAAGGCAGCAATAGATAGTTGTGATAGAATGTGGTACCAGGAGCACACATGACAAGTGACTTTGCAATCACTGTAAGGTATGGCTTATTTCTATAAATATGTGGCTGTCTGTTCATATCATAACCAGAGGATCATTTGCCATCATCTGGTGGATGTCCCCCAGTCTGCCTTTGGGAAGTCATTCCTTCCTGCCCCTGGTTTACGATGTGGCTCTCACAGTCTGCCTTCAGAGAGTCTACACTGTGAGAGAACTGTTCCATCTGCTAGTCAAAAAAAAAAAAAAAAAAATCCCACAAAATTAGCTCAAGGGTAAGACCAAATTATAAAACTTTGATTATGCAGGCATACTGGGCGAGATAACTCTGTTCTTCCTTGAAAATGCAAGGGAGGCTACAAAGATGATATAATGTGGGACTTAGCAATCGTCTTGCAGAGCTACATGAGTGGAGTCAGCGGCAGTCTCAGGGAACAAGATCAATGAAATCAAAGGACAGAAGGGGCGCCGTTATGATGGCAGACTCTGAGGCCCGGGCCAAGCCTCCGCTTAACAGAAGCAACAGGGAACTTCTCTTTAATCTCTATTAGGAAGTGAATTCTTTTTTTTCATGCTTGGAAACAAAGGGGTTTGGGAGAAATAAAATTTCACTGTAGATCTGACAAAATCTCAACGAAATTCAAAAAGTAAGACAATTTCAAAAAGTAAGACATGCTATTATCATACTTGGACCAATGGCTGACTTGATTAAAGAGGGACCGAGGAGTAATTTGGGGGCATAAGCATGTCAGAAAAATCACGGAATGCCAGGCCACTGGGAAACGTTTCAGCGCGCTGTGACATTGCATTTAAATTAATACTTTAAAAGTGCAGAATACTTCATAGACACAATGGATTACAGATAAATGGATCATTCCCTGGTGCAATCTAACTATATGAACGGGAGGAGAATGAAGGCTTTTGAAGTGCTAAGGGATACAGAAACAAAGGAAACTAGGAGGGCAAATACACTGGAAGAATAAAGATGGTCCCCAGATAGGAAAGACTTCAGCCTGGCCTGACTGACTTGACTGACATGACCAGAAGAAGAGTGTTTTCATCGGCAGGAGGATACGAGGAGCCCTGGTAGCAGAGTGAGTGAGGGTTGCCGAGGAAACAGCCTCCACTCAAGCAGGGCACCAAGAGGAGGAAGTTTAACCCCGTGTTTTTTGTTCCTAGCCCCTCTGACAGGCATTGCCAATCCTGAGATGATGACAAGGAGCTGTAGCCCAGGGGACAGTGCGAAGTCACCCTCACTATGAGATTATAAACTGAGATGAAGCCTGGGGTGACTGTTCGTTCAGCCCATCTAATCAATTTCATCCCACTGCACGTATTCTTTTCTGATGACAACTTACTTAAGGATGAAACTGAAGGTCCTTATGACCTTCATTAAATTTAGTTTTAAATCCTAGCTCTATGAATAATCTCTCACTCTCTGTCCTGAGCCCTCGGAGACCTAGCCTAACAAAGCCTCAAAATCCTTTCACTTTCTATTGACAACCTAATCCCAAAGACAATGACACATGTTTGAAGGTTTTGTTGCCCTATGTGTATATGATAGGTAGAAAGTAATTGTGAAATAACTGAAAACACAGTATGTGACAAAATCATGTTCTCTAACGGGGGTTGGCAAACTGTCGCTCCTGGGCCAGATCTGGCTGTCTGCCTGGTTTTGTGAGTAAAGTTACGTTGGAATTCAGCCACGCCCATTCCTCTGCTGCTTTGGCTGCTCTGCATTCACTGTACAACAGACTTGGCCTGCAAAGCGGAAAATATTTACCGTATGCTGACCGCTCTCCTATTAGAAAGACTTTCCTCTTCAACTGAGTAATCTAACCAGTCAACAGCACTGGGAAGACGCAGGTGCTTAGTTGGACCTGCTGATACAGCAGGAGCAATCGATACAGGATGTATTTTACGACTAAAGTACCTTCCGATTTGCCTGGATAAGCTGAGATTAATTTATTATGATAAACATTGGTCTCTCTCCTCTCCCATCGCAGACACTAAGTCTGTTCTGACATTTTCAGAGGAGGAACCGAGGAGTTAGACGGTAGAATTTTCCTGAAGATTGCCATGTTCAGAGGATGTGGAAGTCCTTCCATGGGTTCCATATGACATTGCTAAGAAAATCATCTGGGGATGAGACAGAGCTGCAGTTCAACCTGGCATTGATCGGTTCATCAAATTCCATTTCACCTGTAAACTTTGGGTCTCACTCTGCATAGGCTGCCAAAAAAAGAAAAACAATAGTATAGACTGGGTGGCTTAAATAATAAACATTTGTTTATTATAGTTCTGATGGTTCAAGTCCAAGATCAAGGGGTCAGAAAAATCGGTTTAATTCTGAGGCCTTTTCCCTTGACTTGTAGGCATCTGTCATCGTGCGACCTCTTTTTTGGTGTGTGTGCTGAGGAAGAGAATGGGGAGAGAGCGTGTCCTAGTGCTCTCTCTGTCTCTTCTCAGAGGCACTGTCCTTAGGGCCCCACCTTCATGACCTCATTTGACTCATTACCTCCCAAGGGCCCTATCTCCTAAGACCATCAAATTGGTACTTAAGTCTTCAATGTGTGATTTGGGGGGGGGGGCGTCAGCGAGAGACACAAACATTCAGCCCATAATATTTCCATTGTCTAAATTTGTATGTGCACTTGTATGACTGACAGTAATCAATGGTCAGAAAAATGGAAATTATTTTAATCATTAATACATATTTATTGAACATTTATTATCTTTTTCAAGTTTCTTTTTATCCTTTATTAATATACTTTATATATATATATATATTTTTTACCTTTATGGTCCAGAGTAAAACTCATCATGTTTTTTTAATAATTTTATTTTTTTAATGGGGTGACATCAATAAATCAGGATACATATATTCAAAGATAACAAGTCCAGGTTATCTTGTCGTTCAATTATGTTGCATACCCATCACCCAAAGTCATATTGTCCTCTGTCAACTTCTATCTTGTTTTCTTTGTGCCCCTCCCCCTCCCCCTTTCCCTCTCCCTCCCCCCCCCCAATCACCACACTCTTATCAATGTCTCTTAGTTTCACTTTTATGTCCCACCTACGTATAGAATAATGCAGTTCCTGGTTTTTTCTGATTTACTTATTTCGCTTCGTATCATGTTATCAAGATCCCACCATTTTGCTGTAAATGTTCCGATGTCATCATTTCTTATCGCTGAGTAGTATTCCATAGTGTACATATGTGCCACATCTTCTTTATCCAGTCATCTATTGACGAGCTTTTTGGTTGTTTCCATGTCCTGGCCACTGTGAACAATGCTGCAATAAACATGGGGCTGCATGTGTCTTTACGTATCAATGTTTCTGAGTTTTTGGGATATATACCCAGTAGAGGAATTGCTGGGTCATAAGGTAGTTCTATTTTCAAAAACTCATCATTTTTCACCTGAATTTATTCCACTCTCAGAATGAGATATTTATTCCGTAATAAAAACTAGAAACCTAGAAGGCCTCCTTTATACCCTTTTCTCTCTCACTCCTGCCAAGTCTTGTCAATTTCGCATCCAAAACATATCTCAAATCTATCCATGCTCCACTATTTCCACCACCACCGCCTTAGTCCGGAAACCAGGGAACCGTCTCTCGCCTGCGCTACTGGCAACGTATTCTGACGACGCTCTCTTCTTTCATCCTTACGATTTCCGTTTGTTTATCTACTTGGCAGACAGAGCAAATTTTGAAAACATGTCAGACATAATTGATCATATCACGCAATTGCTGACAGCGTTACTCGGGCTGTCCATGGCTCGTCCGAGCCGAGCGCGGCTTTCGGGGCCCTGTTTTGTCTGCCTCGACCCGCCTACGCACCTGCTTCTCCTCACTCCCCTCCTCATGATGACCCTCTTTTTGTTCCTTGGAAACACGATGCTTCTTGCTTGTCTTCCTCCAACTTCTACCTTTACCATGTAGGTGGCTGAAACGATATGTCATCAGGCGGATGACTTACAAACCACAGAATTTTATTTCTCACTCTTCTGGAGACAAGGCTCAAGGCACAGGCAGAATCAGCGCTTGGTGAAGACCAGCTTCCTCAGGGAGGGCGTTTTCTCACTATAACCTGACATGATGGAAGAAGTGAGGGGGCTTTTGGGGGTCTCTTTTAAAGGGGTACAGTTCCATTCCTGAGGACCATTCACCTCGTGACACATTTACCTCCCAAAAACCCCACCCCAAAATGCCGTCACACTGGGGATGAGGTGTTCAACATATGAATTGTGGGGGGACACAAACATTCATTCTACAGCCCCCGCCTGCTTCTACCTACACTGGGAACTGTTTCCCCAACTCGGTCGCAGCCCAGGGCCTTTGCCCTTGCAGTCCCCTGTCTGTGGTGCCCAGGTCTCTACATGGTGGACTTGTTCTTGACATTCCGCTCTCGGTTCCAGTATCATTTTCTTGAAGAAGTCTTCCCCAACTAAATGAGCACTCTGGACTGTGTAATCCAGGTTTGTGTTCCTGGAAGCAGAGGCCTGCTCTCCGTTTTCCGGCGTATTTATTGTCTCCCTTCTCGTTTCTCTCCCCCACAAGAGCGAGCAACCAGACTGTGTATTCTCAATGCCTCACAGAATGCAAGGTTGAGTAAATGAATGAAACCATTAAAATGCAAACCTGAAATAAAATTGCCTCCCTGACTTGACTCTGCCTTGCATAATTCACACTTATGGAAAGTCAATATAATTGAATATTCATGTATATTCTGTAGCAGGTAGGTTCAGCTGCCATTTACTTGCTGTACAATCTTAGATTCACCCCCACACCTTGATTCCCTCATGTGGAAAAACAGCTTTAATAATACCTACCCTGTTGGGTTGTGATGAGTGTCACGTAAGTTATCGTAAGTAATGTACTGCGAATACTGCCTGACTTATGGTCAGCTCTCAGTGTGTATCAGAACAGTGTGCATTAAATTAGTATACATTCATTATTAAAATTAATATTACTAAGCATGAATATTAAAATGAATCTAATGAAAATTTACTGAAAAATGACTAAGCATTATTTGTAATTTTATATGTAAACGAACTGGAAAACACAAAAAGAATCTCTTTAAATTTTTGCAAAATAAGATACGGAGGAGGACCGTAACTCTAACTAACATGTTAAGACCTAACGTTTGTATGGCAATGTGCCCTTTACAAAGATGGGTCCTTTCAGTAAGTCACATCATACTTTGTATATCTCAAGGAGTAAATAGCATCACTAGTGTAGAGATGGAAAAATGGAGGGGCCATGAAGTTCACTGACTTGCCCAAGGTCCTGGGCTCCTGACCAAACATAGGTCTCTGGACTCTATATTCAGAATGTCTTCAGCAGGCTGAGTCTCTTCTCTTTTGTTGTCATATGTGTGTGTGTGTGGCATATCAGCACACAGAAGTGCCCCACAAATTAGAAAACATTTAATACATATATTTAACATGTTTTCAATTTTGCATTTTGTTCAATTTCCTATACTTTACAGTGTTGTCTGTTTTTATTTTGATTGATGTGTGTGTGGGTGGCGCTGTAAAAATTTTCAGTCTATAGACTCTCTAAAGATCCAGAGGTCTAAACATCTGACCTTGCGTGTACCAACAAACTGGCACAGCAGAAGTGAGTTCTTGGGACTTACATATGAATGATAACTGTTAACACTTGTTTTCTTGGACTTGAAGACATCTCTGAAAGATAGGACCACACATGGAACAAAAATAATGATTAGGTCTTTAGCTCAACCATTTCTTGGCTTTGGTGCTACTGAGGGCAGTGGGAGGTAGAGGGGAGGGGGTGAGTATAAAGCATTGATATTAATGGCATTTGACTCACAGGGCCCTGCTCCCCGTGCATGGAGACTGGTCGATTCCCCTAGCCTATCTCATTTGGCAGGTACACGCCATAGATAATGGCCAGAATTCTTTCTCATTGGAGCCAAGTCTGAACTGGTGGTCTGGGGAGGAATGCTGTATTGAATTACCAACTAGTTCCAATGGAATCGTTTCCAACAGTCGTTAGGGCTGATGGAATGCCCATTCCTTAAGACACAGCACCAAATTCCAGATTTTTTCAAAAAGAAAAATTAGAGTTCAGCTGCCTTGCTTACACACTCCTCTCTTTCAGAGTGTGTGAAGAGATCCTTTTGCAAGACAGTAACGCATGCCTTTATGTGTGCAAAGGATGATACCTCCACGTTCTCTGCCTGTCAGTTGCCATGAGCCTCCGCACAGGTGGTATTCGAATAATGTAACAACCGGTTCTCTGCCCTAATGACCATTTTAAGTATAAAAAAAGATATACCAAAAGGTAGTTTATTATTTCATGGCTTTAATACTTAAATAAGAACAATAAAAGAGGTTCGCAAAATTAGATTGTTATAAGAAAGAGTTTTAAAATATTAATGAAAAATATTAAATAATACCTGATAAAAAACAGTTAAACTATTACTTAAGATATTTCCATATTGCTTCATGGTTGGTGTCCTCACCTGCAATTTTTTTTCACCCATGGACAGAATGAACATGACTACGGGCACTTAGCATACACTGTTGTGCAGATGAATGTTAAGAAAAAGTAAGGAATGTCAATGTGTGATTTCCACATTGGGCAGCTGCCCAGGCGTCCACCTGAGAGAGAACCCTGATGACAAGTGCCATTTTAACAACTGGTTCGCCAAACTCAACAAAAAATTAGGTATCAGTTCTGCCGCACCAGTGCAAACTGGCTGAATCCCACCACTGAGCCTTTCACAGTATTCAGGAAGGTGATGGGAAGAACTGAAACATGGAGAGGTTGACAACTTCTTGATGAGAGATTTTGTGTAGCTCAATATATTGTTTGGCATCTTGGCTTTGAGTGATGTCCAGTGGTGCCTACATATATGGAAGTTTTGTGAATCTGCATAAAACTCCATTTAATTAGAGTTCTCTCCACTCTCAGAGTAAAGAGACAATGTTGTCTGCTGGACTCAGATACTTGGCACTGTTCTCATCAAAGGAGGAGAGAAAGTTCTATTTAGTACAAGGATGAGGTAAGGGCAGTTTTTTTTGCCATGAAAGGACTCATTCTTAATTGTCAATGTGTGCCTGGGAACTGCTCTGGGGTGTTGGCTTGGTGTGATAATGGCGTATAATAACTCTTGATAGGAATCTCAGAAAGTTTTATCAAAGGCGATGTAATACATCATTTTTAAAAATTGAGCAGAATCCTTCCTTGTTGAGTGTGTGTGTGTGTGTGTGTGTATTTATTTATTTATTTTTTACGTTTCACAACTCCATGATGCTTAACAGTAGCAACTGGATGTACCTTACAGCAGTAAGGACCAGATGGGGCCTGGTCACATAGACTGAAACACGTGTTTGAGGAGCTGATACTAACATTGTAAGCCATTTCTGTTGACTTGGAAAGAGAAAGCACACTTTGGAGCCAATTCTCACATTAAGTAATTTCTTGAAGGACCTGGATCCTTGCTATTTCTCTTTCCTTACAAGATGAGTTCCAAATGAACATCTTGTCCCAGATCCTTAAAAGTCAGAAATGCTGTTATCATATAACTCATTTAAGTGAGTCTCTGTGAGGTTTGAATTTTCTCATTTCAGAAGTTTAAAAAAAAAAAAAAACTACTCAAGTTAATAGTTTCTGTCACCCAACATTGATGTTTTCCTCATATATATATATATATATATATATATATATATATATTGGCGAGAAGTGCTGAGGATGAACTATCATGATTATGTTCAGGGCAGAAATGCCATTTTAAGAAGAAGCAATAATGAGTGTTTATAAGCTGCACGGTTACTTGCAAATGCCTGTGCAAGCCTTATGCACGTGAGAGAGAATGGAAACTAGAAATCTTGCTAGATGATATAAAATTTGTTCATAACCCCTCTGACTCCAGGGTCTATCTGTAGACCGAACCTCACTTTTATACAACCATGGGAAGCAATATATCCGTACTTGTATTAAAAGTAGGGAGGGGCTGCCCGTGCCGCTAAGCTATTGGAGCTTAATAAAAAATATAAAAGAACAGTCAGGAGATATTTAGCAATGTGGCCTTGTATGTTGCACGCTTAAGTCCAGACTGGAATGAATCATGGACTTCACAGCCGAAAGAGGTGCTATTTTAGTCAGGATGGTGAGATTTCGAAAAGTTGAAGAAAATACGGGGGCAGAGTATGAGCTCTCTCCAGGCCCCACAGTCCGAGACAGGGGCTTCTTGGCATGTTGAGGACCGAATGAGTGACGGGGGGGGGCGGGGGGTGGTCATGGTGCCAGTATGACCCCACTTTAAATTTGGGAAACAAAGAATTAGAGAGGCTAGCCAACTCAACCAAGGTCACCCAGCTAGAGACGGCATAGCACACAGCTCTGGGGTCTGTGCTCACGCCCCCTGTGCCGCTCCGCTGCTCAGTCCAGTTCTCTTCCTTAACATTTAGGGCTCTGCACGCAGCAGGAGGCCAGACAGTCCCGTCTTTCTCCCTCAATTTCTTACCCTGATTACCAAATGGCTCCCACTTACTTTAACACTACTCCACCTCTCCTGTGGCTTTATATGATTTCCTCTCTATCTTCTTCACTTTCTTCTCTATCTTCTTCTTCCTTGCTGGTTTTAAACAGCAAGGATTTCCAAATCCAGGTATTGCTGCAGCTGGAAATTATGCACTGATATTTTGCGGCGGGATTTTTCTTCTTCTTGCGCTGCGCACGGTGACTTGTTCACTAAAGTGACTAGTTCTGCCCCCCCCCCCCGCACCTCATCTGGAGGGAACAGTAGTTCATGAGGTAGTGCAGGTTGATGCTCATGTCTCTTCCCTAGATAAATATAAAATAGACTGATTTTTTGTGGTATGATATATAATACACAAAACAGCTCTTTTGTTCCCCATCTTCTTTCCCCTCCCACAGTTATAGAACTTAATCTATCCCTGCCTCTCATCATGCTCAAACTGTCACGTGAATCAACCCCATCCACGCATCGGAGTGTACATTTTCCAGACAATTGCAGCCCTTACTTTGGCCAGATGAATAGTCAAGTCGGGTTGTTCTCGTTCTGCTGTACAGCCAAGAGTGTGTGCACAAGTGTCACAGGTTTCTTCCCTGGGTATGGGAACATAAATCCAACAGGAAAAGGGGAATGGAGAAGGACATTTTAAAAGGGGAGAGATTTATTAAGCTAAAAGCATGGTTTCTTCTTTTTAAACATTTAACACAGAGAAGAGTCATGTAAATGATTAGAACACAAAGTGGCATTCTGCTACCCTTTGATATCAGGGACTGAAGTTTTTCTTTGAATTGTCTTATAAATGGATCCCCACTGAGTCAGAAGAGCAGATCAATAAGCATATCCACTAACCGTTTCTTTTGTAATCCCTGGGAGTTTGCTTGAAGATGCAAACATGTGATTCATTTTGACTGAAATACAGACATTACTAATATTACAGAACAGACTGAATCTACCATGTTAAGGTACAGCCGTTCCACTTGATACATTAATCCTTCTCTTGTCAACAGTCTTGTTTCAGTTATTCTGCACCACCTGGCCTGAGCCATGCGTCCAAACACTCTGCTAGCAGGAGAAGCTCTGCTATTTTCTTATATCATAAAATCTCACCCCCAAATCCCAGTAGATCTGTGGTTTGAAAAATTCCTTGCAAAGGCTGCAAATGGTTCATATTATATTTAAAAACTGTTCTTTATGTGCGAGTCTTCCGAACACTCAAAGATCCCTGCCAAAAATAAAGTCATTTGAGACTTAGACACATACGTATTGAGCAAAGCATTGAGATACTGTTTTAAGAGTATTTACACATTCCAGAGGTAATTAAAAGATAAATGAATGTGAAGCTTTTAGTAATATATATATATATATATATATTGATTTTTTTGTGAGTGTGTGCGAACAGATCCTTAAAGTAATGGAGAAGATGATGACTTATTTTCTTACAGAGCATTTTAGAGTCGTTCTGATGCAGGAAGGCAGAAATGATGTTTGCTATTTTGCTGACTTGACTCAACCTAATTAGGTATCGATCCTGAATTCCTTAAAGTAGAGCATGAGAGAACAAGAGGAAGATAGCGTGTGAGGGCCTGCACTCTCTTTGGCTTCCCCACAATGAGTTTTTGAGTTATAACAAGGAATTAGTGGATAACCATTTCTTAGAGAAATTGGGCAGCAGGTGTATACAAAGGTCAATTCATACAATATAAGCTTTAAACTTATAGTCCGCTTGAATTCATAGGACATCGAAGGAAGGATTACCTGCTTCTAATCCAGCCACTAAACTGAACCTAGACCACCATAGTTCTAAAGAAGTACATTTTGGATAGATTTATTTACAATTAGAATATTGATTATGTATATATTAAACATTTGAAAGCAATGTGCTTTCCTGTAGATTTTAAATATTATCCCCATATATGGTTTACATCTTAAAGCCACTTAGTAAAATTATTCCTCATCAATAGGGCATAAGAAACACCAGGCTAACGCTATTCATCAAATTTTGTAATATTTTGTAGGTTGAATAAATGAGGGTCTAGTATATCGAAGGTGACTTTAGGCCATTATTTTACTCTCTCAAAGACTATATAATTGTTCAGCTTTGAGCTGAAGAAGAGATCATCCTCATAGTAAAAATAAAAGGAAAAAAAATTCAAGAGACCAAAAATGTACCCAACATTCTACATTGTGTCTGTGTAGCCTCCAACAGTGTCATTTAAAACTGCTTCCATAAAGATATGGTGCAGACTGAGGTAAAAGTGAGTGACATTTTCCTAGCCCTGCTCTAAATCTGCATTGTATTTGAAAAGGGACTAAAACCCTAAAGGGGCTCAAATTTTACTTCAAAAATATGCTGGGTTTTTTTTTTTTTTTTACATACGTGTTTCTGAAGAATGTCTTGTTTCATAAAGAAAGCCCAGCATTGAACTGATTCTTCCTGTATAACGTACTGTTATTTTAAGAGCACCCGGGATCCATCCATCGTCAGGGAACGGACCTCGGACAAGAGCTCCAGGTTCCCGGGAACTAAAACAGGGGAAGAGATGTCTTTGCAGTGCCTGCTCAACAGAGAAGTTCTGAAGGGAAGAAAGCTGGACTGTGTGTTTGTGTTTTAATTTCCTGAAGGAAAAGAATGTTCATCTGATATCGATTTTATAGATGCATTTTAAAAGCATATAAATGAGGGTCTAGTATATCGAAGGTGACTTTAGGCCATTATTTTACTCTCTCAAAGACTATATAATTGTTCAGCTTTGAGCTGAAGAAGAGATCATCCTCATAGTAAAAATAAAAGGAAAAAAAATTCAAGAGACCAAAAATGTACCCAACATTCTACATTGTGTCTGTGTAGCCTCCAACAGTGTCATTTAAAACTGCTTCCATAAAGATATGGTAGATCTAGTTAATTCTATTTGACCTGTAAACTGAGCTTTGGGCCTCCCACACTCACCTGGGCCATCTTCCTTTGTAGACTTTCAACCACACTAGGTTTAGCAGAAATGAACCTCAGCCTCCAGGAAGCTCACCTGGATTCCTAGATCCCAAGGGAACCAGATACAAATGGAATTAGAATCCATGTCTTCCACTAGATTTCCACTGAGTCTACCCAATTTATCTCAAGAAAAGAGCATGAAAAGGTTTTAACAGGATTTGATTATCTAGAATTGAAATAAATTCTGCTAGTCATAGAAAAATTAACCAGGTGAGATCTAAATTGGGGAAAGTTCTCGTTTCTGCCACATAGTGACAGAATGAAGAGGAGCCCATTCTACTGTCCGCCTGTGGAAATGCTGGATAAATTGCAACAACACAAATACATGCAAATCTCCATGGCAAGGGAAGAAGCGGATAGCCCGATGTTCTGTAGATGCGGAGGGAAGGCAGAGTCAGGGTGCTAGAGTGTAGCCTAGTGGTTAGGGACACAGACTGTCGGGCCAGAAAACCTGGCTCGAAATCCTGACTGCCATTTGCTGGCTCACTCCAATATTATCAACAACAGATCCAAACTTCTACACTATGTATTGGTCAGATTAGATATCAAAATGGAAGCTGGAAAATATTTAGAAATGAATGAAAATGTCAATACCACCTATCAAGTTCAACTGGATACAGCCAAATGGCTATGTGGGCAGAAATTTATGGTCTCTGATCTACGTGGTAGAAAAGAAGAATAAAAAATAATTATTTAAGAATCTAAATAAAAAAAGTAACAGCAAAATTATGGAAAAAGGAAAAAAAGTAATAAAAAATAGGAGCCAAAGTTAATAAAATAGAAACAAAGAAACAATAGAGACAATCCATAAAAGCTCAGAGGGTGCGTTTAAATAAAATGGGGGTAAACTATACAAACGTCTGACAAGATTGATCAGGGACAGGGAAAGAGGAATATTAGTGATAGGAAGAGCATTTCAAGGGGAAACATAGAAATGTTTTAATATGATGAATGTATATTAAAGAATTCTATGCCAACGGATTTGGAAGAAATCGATAATTTTCTTAAAAAATACATCGAAACATATATTACCACAAGTGATTTAGGAGAATATAAAAAAACCTTACGGTGTCATCACCCTTTAAGAAAGCAAATTAGTAGTCAAAACAGTACCTTCCCTTTCTCCTGCAAAGGGCACACACACTAATAAATACACAAACTACCATCACAGATAAAAGGGACACAGCCCTGGACAATAAGCCAAGCTACAGCAGATCGTCAAGGAATAAGCAATTCAAGTTTGATACAAATATCAAAGAAAAATCAAGCAAGCAAGAGATGTTTTTCATCTCATTTTATGACACTATTATGACTTTGAACATTGGCAGTATAAAAAGTGAAATTATTATAGGCAATCTCCCTACTGAATGTAGATACAAATGTCTAAGGAAAATTTGACCAGTCTGAATCCTGGATGATAGAAAATGAATAACGTTGCCAGAATCAGGTAGGGTGTGTTGTGAAATAGGAGAATGGTTTAACATTAGGAAACTTACAAGGGTAACTCAGCACATGTTAGAATGCCTTTGCTTCAAGTAAGACAGAAGCCAACAAGAAAAATAGCACGTATTATCCCACAGACAGGAAGCCCAGCCAGGGGTGGGATGTTTTCAGAGTTAATTCCAGAGCACCACCGTGTTATTAGGGAACAAGATAGTAGCAGAAATCCCTAAACTAAATACCTAAAAAAAGAAAAAAAAGAAAAGAAAAAAAAAAGGGGATTGGGGGTGGGATAGGGATGAGTCTCTGCCATGTTCTTTTGCCAGTCCTCCAAACAGAATATACTTTATGTGTCATTGGCCAAGGTCATGTCACTCATGCATCTTTCAAACAACCACTGAGAGAGAAAACAGAATCTACTCTATTTTGTTTAAGACTAATTAAAATTCATCCCAGGAGCTGGGGAACTGTCCAGCTCATAAACTGCATAACCTCCCTGTAACTGAACACAATAAACTTTCTGTTAGCAAGGTAGGTCTGGAAGAATGGTTTGGGTAGAGCTTGCAGTGTTGATACATAAAAAGGAAAATATGAAATCAATTTAATAGCTACAGTAAAAACAATGGATGAAGTTTCATTATAGAGTCTTACGTAAAAGCAACAACTATGAAACCACTTTAAAAAGTGAGGAAGGGAAGGGAAATTAACATGATCAAAGCAGTCCTCCAAAACCCTAAATATCTTAAAACTAATTTTTTTAAACATTCAGGCATTAATGAAGGATGAGAGCCAGCTCTTCTCACTTGTATTAAATATTTTTAATGGCTACCCTCATCAGATATCTGAAGTGAAATAAAAAGAATCTGAAATAAAATGTAAGAATTGACTAGAAAGAGACAAAAGTATTATTGTTTTGCAATGTTATGAACATATGCATGATGTTAGAGAATATATTGCCAAATTAATATACATAAAACTTGATTATGTATTATATGTACACATATGTACATATAAGATCAATTCACACATGTAGAACATACCTATATACTCTTTACATAGCTAACTTTAAAATGTAACGAAAGTATAAAAAGATTTCATTTATAATAAAAACAAAAGCAATGAGCTGTCTAGTGATAAATCCTCAGAAGTCCTCCGTGGAGAAAATTCTAGAACTTCACTGTTGAAGTGAAAAGTCTAAGTTTTTCAAATTCTTAGGTAAAAAGGAAATAAGTATATCGATTTTATAGGGTTATTTTAAGAATTAAATGATGTAATCATTTAACACCCTTCTGTGTATAAAACTCACTAAAAGAGAAGCTTTTAAATTAATTTTGATAGAAATATTTTATTATTTTAAAAACTAAATAGCTCCCAAGAGCCCTGGAGTTCTTCGGAGCAATTGGAAAACCACAGGATGGCATTTATAGTTTTTGGCTAATCTAAACCAAATCCAACACCCCTTTTCTGATCTCAACCGAAGCGGGACCTTCCCCTTGGCTGCGAATTCTCTCAGCTTCCAAGTCCGCTGTCTGCCCCATCACCGCTTGTCAACTTATGTCTTTCACCCGTTAGCTCTATGTTAGAGGAATATTTTGTGGCTCTCAAAGAAAACAAATGCTCCAGTGGATGGATTATTCTTTCTCTGTTTTTTCTATCCCACACAACATCTGGGATTGATTCATTTATTACACAAATATGGAAAGACTACTCTGGATCAGTCACACGACCCTGTTGACTACTCTAGTCCAAGTTCATGGCGTAAAGCAATAAACAAATTCTACGAAATGTCCCACCCTCATGGAGATCACAGTTTAGTAAGGGAAACCAATTTTGAACAATGGACCTAAGGAATCAGCTAGCTCTCATGGCAGAGTTACCTAGCTCTCCACCAGAACGCTATTTTCTATCTACCTGGGCACACAGCTGGTTCCCTTGCAATTAGATGTGCTCATGCGACTAAGTTCTCAGCAGTGTGATAGGAAGTCACATGTGCCATTTCCTGGCCTGTGCCATTTTCTAGCCAAGGTATTAATAGCAAGGAGAAAAATAAACAAACATAAAAACAAACAAAAATAAAGCAAGCAAACAAACAAACAAACAAAAACCCAAAGCAAGGTAAATAAATGGGATGCCAAGGTGTGGCGTGGTTGCAATTCTTTTTTGAAATGGATAGGGTAGGTCCCATTGAGAAAGTGGTATTTCCAAAGTCTTGAAAGAATTGAGGAAATTATCCAGGTGGATTTCTGGAGGAAGAACTTCTTACTAATTCTAGCACAATGGCTGTAAAATGAGAGTGTGCCTGGCGTGTTCAAGAGACACGAGGTGACTGGTGGTGGAATTTTTATTCTAAGTTGAGTTAAAGCCAATGGAAGGTTCTGAGCAGAGGAGTGAGACGGAGGTAAACAGAGCATGCTGGCTGCTTGAGGGTGAATAGCTGCAGGTGTAGACTAAGCATAGTCAGGAGGCTTTCCCAATAAACCGGACCAGAGTTGATCGTGACTCAGACTGGGTTAGTGGGGGAGGTCGTGCTAAGTGACCAGGTCTGGCATATAATTTGAAAAGAGAGCCACTGTGTATTCATTTACAAATTAAATTTAGAGGGTAGACGGAGAGAAAGAAGTGAGGAAGACTTCAAGGTTTTCGGCCTGAGAAGCCAAAAGGTGTGAACACACCGTCAAACCGAGATGGGCGATGAGTTAGCAGTATCAAGTCACTGGTGGAGGTGTGAGGACAAAAATGTGGGCATTGGGGTATAAAAATTATATACTAAAGTATTTACAAAATATTGATGAGGTTTGCTGCAAAAGAAGAAGAAGGAGAAGAAAGAGAGGAAGAAGAAGAGGAGGAGGAGGAAGAAGAGGAGGAGAAGGAGGAGGAGGAGGAGGAGGGGGAGGAGGAGAAGTCACGGGGCACTATTTATAAAGGGAAGTCAAGCTGGAGGATTTCATTTTAACGATGGGAGCAATGGTAGCGTGTTCGTGTACTCGTGTACTGAGCCAGTAGAGAGAAAAACAGGCACACCACAGAAATGTGAAGGAGCAATTTCTGAAACAGTCCTCTTGGGACGGCAAGAAGGGAAGGAGTCATGCAGAGTGGGGCAGGGGCGTGGCTTCAGTAGGAGCATGGGCAGTCCATTGTTACTAACGGAAGAGACGGTGAGTTCCTGAGCGCAGAGGCTGCAGCGCACGCTGACGCGGCGGTGGAATCTGTCAACATTCCTTCCCGATTGCTTAGATGATGCTTCAATGTTTCATGTCATCAACTGAGAGTGAAGATGGCAGAGACCATATGGAACAGGGAAAAGAGCAATAGCGTCATCGGGCAAGGAAAGAGGTGTAGACTAATTCCCAGAACCTTGGTTTCTTCATCTGAAAAACAGAGTCAAACAATGACGCCTTGCACAAAATAGTGCTATTAAAACCATTGAGAAATGAAAAATATAATGCAGATGTTAGATATTATTAATGATCAAATCTATACCAAACAAAATCAAAATACTTTCTTAATGAAAAATAGCCATGACTACACATAACTTGAAATTTTCCTAAAATTGGGATGACATGAAAAATCATTTATCATTTGCCAATAAACATGCATTTTAAATTGGTCTATTATACATGCATTCTCTAGCAATATTTAGGTTAAAATTAAATCACGACATGTACATTCCTTGAGCCAGAGATATCTTTGTAAGCCTTAAGTATTAACTGACAGCATCTTGCATAGAATATGAGTTCAGTAAATATTTTGGAGTAAATTTGTATAACAATGCTAGTCTGTCAAATACCATTTATGAAAGAGATAGAAAGGGAAAGAAGGAGACAAAGAGAGACTGTGTCAGATAAAATCACTTTCCAGGTACCATTGACATTTCTTTTCTGATGCGATGAAATGTATTCTAATGTCCTTGAAGTTATTTCTAAGTCGAATAGCAAAATGTCTGACAACTAAATATATAAGAATGCTTTCTCCTCCAAACTATTATTAGATTTTAATAATTCCCACATAGATAATCTTAAATAATTACTAGTAAGATAAATTAATACTTCAGGTTTAATTTTCTCAGTTAAAACTTCCTTATTTCACTTAGCACAATGCTCTCCATGTCCATTCATGCTGTTGCAAAAGGTACCATTTCCTTCTTTATGGCTGCACAGTACTCCACTGTGTAAATGTACCACAGCTTATTTTTTTATTTACTCATCTACTGATGGGCACTTGGGCTTTTTTCCAGAACCTGGCTGTTATAAATAATGCCACGATGAACATAAGGGTGCATAGATTCTTTCAAATTAGTGTTTTGGGAGTCTTAGGATATAATCCCAGAAGTGGGATTGCTGGGTCACAGACAGTTTCATTTAAAAATTTTTGAGGCCCTGGCCAGTTGGCTCAGTGGTAGAGTGTCGGCCTGGTGTGCGGAAGTCCTGGGTTCGATTCCCAGCCAGGGCACACAGGAGAAGTACCCATCTGCTTCTCCACCCCTCCCCCTCTCCTTCCTCTCTGTCTCTCTCTTCCCCTCCCGCAGCCGAGGCTCCACTGGAGCAAAGATGGCCCGGGCGCTGGGGATGGCTCCTCGGCCTCTGCTCCAGGCACTAGAGTGGCTCTGGTCCCAACAGAGCAACGCCCAGGATGGGCAGAGCATCACCCCCTGGTGGGCAGAGTGTCGCCCCCTGGTGGGCGTGCCAGGTGGATCCCGGTCGGGCGCATGCAGGAGTCTGTCTGTCTCTCCCCATTTCCGGCTTCAGAAAAATACAGAAAATAAATAAATAAATAAAAATTTTTGAGAAATCTCCATACTGTTTCCCACAGTGGTTGCACCAGTCTGCGTTCCCACCAACAGTGCAGGAGAGAAAGACAAATATCACAGTATGGGGATCGCCAGAGGGCAAGGGGGAAGAGAGAAGAGGGAGGTGGGCAAATGGGATGAAAGGGCTTTCCTGGGGCAAAGGGCGCACGATGCAGTGTGCAGGTGATGTTGTATTGAACTGTACACCTGAACCTGACCCCGATAAATTTAAATAAAAACTAAAAATCAAATAGAAAAAAAAAAAGAAATTGAAAAGACAAAAATAAACTTCCTTATGAAAAGGACAGAATTTTTTGTACATCTAGGTTTCCTAATCATTTTAGAGGTATCCTAAAATTATTCTGTTTCATATTTTTGCTAGATAGTTCTTCCTAACAACATATATGGGAAAAACAGAAGTGAGAGTCTGGAACAAAGAACAACTGAGATGAGTGCTTAACAGCCTCTGTTCAAGATCTAGCCTGGGAAGACAGCGTGACTGTGTTTATGTTTGGACAGTGTTCCTGGTGTCGTTTCTGCTCATTGAGAATGGGCTGTATGTGACTTATGCACTCCATTTTGAGGCAAAAGAACCTTTCACACATAATTCATAATTCTTAATATTTTTCTTGTTAGATGCCCCCAACCAGGACTACATCAGATCATTCTTTGAAAAAAAAAAAATATGCTTTGCACCTGATGATTATTGAGGACTTGGCTGAAGGGACTGAGAACTTCTCTCTAAGTCGTCTGACTTATTGCATAATACTGAAGAAAAATAATGTCAAGTCTCTTTTATATTTAACAACTTTATTACACAGTATAATTTATATGTCATAAAAGTTACCCATTTTAAGTGTAATTTTAGTTAATTTATAGAATTGTGCAACCACCATTACAATCAACTTTCAAACATATCTGTCATCCCTGAAAGACCACAAATCCCATTTGCAGTCAACCCCCACTCCCACCCCCAGCCCAGGCAACTGCTAATCTACTCTATCTCTACAGATTTGCCTTTTCCAGACATTTCATATAAATAGGTCACAGTCTACTGTGGTGTGTTTTGTCAGACTTCTTTCCCTTAGCATAACGTTTATAAGGTTCATTCAATCTTTAGAGGTCTTCAGAAGTCTTTACACACATACTTTAGATTCTTTAGAGAACTTGTCATAGATACTTTATAGCACTTATTTTCGGGTGATTCACAGTTGCCAATGCAATTCAGTCTCCCTCATTGGATTGTGAAATCCTCGGGGCAGGGACTCTATGTCATTCCTTGAAACTGATCACAATTTAATTGGCACTCACTTAGAGCTTGTGGAGTTAATGAATGAATGACAGGGAAGGTGGCATGACCTTCTGCCATTTGCTCCTTGTTGCGGAATGTTTGCGCAGGAAGCACATTATGAGATGGAACTCAGTGTGCAGGATGTTTAGTAAGGAGTACCCATTGGAAGGGTGGAACAGGAAGTGGCATTGGGCCCAGGGCGAGTTGAACTGTGATCTACACCCCATCACAGCCTCAGCCAACTCCAGAGGGAACTCTAAAGCTAAAATGACCTATCAGAGTTGTCCCAGGTTGGGTTGAAATGGCCCGGCCTTTCCAACCCCATCCCATTAGTCAGTCACTGGACCTGGGCCCATCTGTGAAGGGTGCAGCTGAGCCCAGTGGCTTTCTGCAGCTGAGGAAGTCCCGGGGGGGAGCTGACAGGATGTCCTTCCTTGTAGGGGACCATCAAATCTCTGCATTTTCTTTTTGCCAAAACCTTAATGAAGGCAATGTCATAATCACATTCTGCTGTATCTTCCAGATTGTCTGTTTCTGTTACAAAAGATTACAGTAATAGATACTAAATTCTGCTGCTGAAATAGTATTTTTATGTTTAACAAATTTTTTTTTAAAGCTGCATCAACTCTTGTTAGGAATGTTCAATAATTATAGTTTAAAATTAAGAGCAAACAAGGCTTCAGAAGATGAACATGTTTTCTGATCATTTTAGAAGTATCCTAAAGTTATTCTGTTTCCCATTTTTTGCTAGATAGTTCTTCCCCTGTCAACATATGTGGGAAAAGTTGTTTTATATTGTTGAAACTCTTGGATGAATAATTTATCAAATTGTCAGCAGCTGCCTTTTCTAACAGATTTGAATGGATTTGTCTTCTTTCATTTCTCAAACTTTAAAAAATAATCTTAGATTTGCCAAAAGTATATTTACGAGCCTTTTCTACAACTGCTATAACATCAAATTTGGCACCACAGTATCAGAGCTGAGAGAATTTTTTTTTGTAAATATTTAATATTTTATTTTCAAGAAATGAAATGCCGTTTGCCTGCAACCTACTGACCCTTTGGCTTCAAAGCAGTTCCCCTTTACTGCATCCACCGCCGTTAGCTGTGAAGTTATCTCTAAGCCAAGAAGTGCTTCTTAGTTCCTTCCAGGTCTTTTCCAGGCAGCTCAGCTACCCAACAACAACGAGAGCTTTTGTCCCTTTGGCGCCGTCTCAGGGGAGATGTGGCCAGTTCCTCTTTATGCTAAAACCCCCATAAATTCTCCCACCTTGAGGGGTTAATGTGTATAGAAATTTTTATGGACATTATATTAATTCTCACATCAGCTTTGTTAAGACAGTACTTCCTTGACTCTTTAGATAAATTTGAAGCCCAAAGAGAGGTCAAGTAATTTGTCCAGGATCTTAGAATAAAGGATTAGCAATTCTTATAGGCCAATGCTGAGACCAACTCTCTAATTAGCATCTTCTTAAAATTTGAGTTGAGCCACTATTGCTACATTTTAAAAAGTTATAAGTACTGTTCTTGTCATAAGCACTGTGTAGAAGTTAGAACCGGACTAGTTAATCCATTGATTAACATTGAAGTGCATGTTAGAGCAGTGTTTTTCTTCTTCCTTCCTTTATCTTCCCTCCCTCCCTCCCTCCCTCCCTCCCTCCCTCCCTCCCTCCCTCCCTCCCTTCCTTCCTTCCTTTTTTCTCTTTTAAATTTTTCTTAAATGAGAAGCAGGGAGGCAGAGAGACAGACTCCCATATGCACCCCAACCAGGATCCACCCAGCAAGCCCCTTATGGGGTGATGCTCTGCCCATCTTGGGCTGTTGCTTGGCAACCAAGCTATTTTAGCACCTGACTCAAGGCCATGAAGCCATCCCCAGCATCCGGAGCCAACTTGCTCCAACTGAGCCATGGCTGTAGAAAAGGAAGAGAGAAATAGAAGGGAGAGGGGGAGGGGTAGAGAAGCAGATGGTCACTTCTCCTCTGTGTCCTGACCGGAAATCAAACCCAGGACATTCACAAGCTAGTCTGATGCTCTACTGCTGAGCCAAGCTGCCAGGGCCTAGAGCAGTGCTTTTCTACCACCAGTCTGTGGACTGGTTCACCAGAAATTTTGTGTGGGTTTGTGAAAGAGTTAACCACCCTGATGTTATATGAAGATTATAGATCTAATGATCATACTCAAATGAGGGTATGCTCAGGGTGATTTCTGCCTTAGCAATCCCTAAAATAATTCTTATTTTTCACTAGTTCCCAAGTGTAAAAAGGTTTAAAACCACTGTTTTAGAGGCTTATAAGAATTAACAGACAAATGTAGAAAATTACACTTTATTACTTAATTCATTCCCGTGTTCCTATAACATTGATCTTCTTGTAAAATGCTATGATGAGGAGTTAGACTTCCACAGGAAAGGTTGAATCCATACCTTTGTTCCTGCTGAAAAATCCACTAAAAAGGGAGTGAGAGAACCAGAGGGTATTAGCCCCATGCATCGAGAAGACGGGGCAGCCTCCTCATCTGCCAGGTGCATTGCAAGTCCTGCTTCATCTGCTGGGTCAGATGGCGTAAATGACAGAGCACCTTTAACAATAGGGTGGACCTGTCTCCAAGACCTATTTTACTCTGGGCTCCACTCAACCATTCTAACCCAGCTCCTTACAGAGTACTTGGTAAATGATTTGCTTCATAGCCAACCTATAACGAGAATAAGTTACCTCCCTAACTCAGACGGGCCTTCTAGGCATTTTGCCTCGTTCTTAGTGAAAGAAGATACAAGATGCAGTGCCTTCCCCTCCACTTTGGAGGCTGTCTCTCAACTGACCGCAGACCTCTCAAGCCCCAGACATTTCACAGAGATGGTAGACTGCTTACATCCTGTTAGATTTATTTCCTACGCTCTGGTATGCATGTTTTCCCAGGATATTTTTGCTTTCTCTATACCACATTTAATCAGCATGCTATCATGAGTGTGATGAATTAGCATAATATCTTGTGCAATGCAAGGTGATAAAGGTGTTTCTGGACTAGATTATAACACAGCCTATAGATCTGATGTCCTCCCAGAGTAGTACAGTGAAAGGGTATTACTGCCTTTGTTAGGTGAACGCAATCTATTTCTAGTAGTTTATATTAATAAACAGGGGGAATGGGCTCATTAGACCCATAGCTGCACTCTTGGTGACAGAGACTTGGTTGATGGGCTCCAATCTTTAAGCCACATTGGGACATTGTTTTCAATTCAAGTTGCCACCTGCTAAAATTTTCAACAATCCATTTCATTCCTCAAGAGCCATCACTTTTGCACATGGGCTAAACAGGGTAATTAAATGGAAATATGCTTGAGATTTTGCAGTCCTTCCAGAAAGAAATGGTATTGATCTTGATGTGCTCTTTTGACATGAAGAGGCTGTTCTAGAGGCTTCCTCTTTGCTCTTTCTACTACACTAGTCCTCACTTCAGTGGTCAGGAAAAACAATACTAGGGTTCTACCTGTTGCTGAGTATGTCTTTTCTATCTGTGCTTTCCAAGAGCAGAGAATTACCACACAGTGGGTTTAGGAACCCAGGGGACCCCTTTTAAGCCTGATCAAAGGCAGACATTGTCAATCACCTGGATTTCAGAGGCCTCTGCTTTGACTGATAGACCTTAATCTTGTTTGAGACCCTAGGAATTAGCATCAGTTACGTATAGTAATTAAATCTATCCCAGTCAGTTAAGTCAGTGTCTAGTAATCCCACCAATTTCTGAGTACTTTCCTTTATTCAATTTACTCCCTGTGAAGTGATTTTGGGTCCCATTGGAAAAGATTAACAAGAAAACATACAGTGTAAGTGGTTGGCGTTGTATCAGGATATGTCTTTAAGGGAAGAAATTCCTTGGCTCACTCAGAAGCAATCAACAGACCTCATTGTTTTATACCCTCTGTTACTACTACAGTATTTTATTATGTTAGCTACTTCATATTTCAAAGACATATCTTTTTTTTTTATGGCATATTTTTTTTAAATAAATTTTTATTAATGGTAATGGGATGACATTAATAAATCAGGGTACATATATTCAAAGAAAACATGTCTAGGTTATTTTGTCATTAAATTATGTTGCGTACCCCTCGCCCAAAGTCAGATTGTCCTCCGCCACCCTCTATCTAGTTCTCTGTGCCCCTCCCCCTCCCCCTAACTCTCTCCCTCCCTCCCTCCCATGTCCTCCCTCCCCCCACCCCTGGTAACCACCACACTCTTGTCCATGTCTCTTAGCAAAGACATATCTTCTGATAGGCATTTAATTCCAGGTGATGAGAGGTGATAATCATAATTTACCTATTGGTTTGCCCCTGCAGGTGGCTGGACTTCCCACTTGCCACACAACATAGACACAGCTTATTATGACCTTTGAACTGTAGTCACATCAGAGAACCACATCCAGATTCTTATCCTTAAGGCTCTACTTTTCTGAGATCAGTTCCAATACCAGCAACTGCATCAGTCAAGATTTGGTCAGAAAAAAAAAAAGACAAATAAAAACCCTATTCTGTATTCCGGTATTCTGGACATAAAATGTTTATACAGAATCAGGAGATGACGGTGCTGTTATAAGAGCTGATTGGGTGGCAGAGAGCAGTCGTCAATAAAGCTGACACCAAGACTCAAGGAGCAGCTGAAGAAGGGTTGGAAACGGGACAGGATCTGTCTGAAGCAGGAGGGTGACTCGTGACACTTTGTATCAACGTGTCAGGAAGCCGCAGTGAAATGCACACACATCTGAACACTCCGCCTCCCAGAGTGCTATACCCTTGGACACTACTGCTTTCCAGATATCATGTGACCACAGGCTGTCCCCGGCCCCCATAGGAGAGGTGACCGGGAAACGCACTGCGTTTTGTGTGACCTTTAGTGGCTATGGTAATGGTGGTGAAGGGCTGGCCACAGAAAATCCTGCATAATGTCTAAAACTAAAAAATAAACAAAATATTAGCAATATGAATGTCCTTTGGAAGAGAGAGCTAGACGCTATGTATTGTTTCCTAAATAAAGTGAAAACTGGGAATAGAATGATATATGGTAAGACAATTTATCATTTAAGTCTTTTAACAGTTTTTATTTTTTTAACAAATGTACAACTATTACTTTAAAAATCTAGGGCAGTAGGGCTGAGGAATGCCATTTTTCAAGTATGCTAGAAGATTTTACTGTGCACATTTAAAACATCCTGATGTAGATTTAAAATCATTCCATGACTCTTTCCAAAATACTGGGGCAGCGTGGTTGGTTGCGCCACTATAGTTGCTCAAGCTTCTCCTTCTCAGACCTAGAAGAGACATATAATGTCCTCTACTGGCCCGCATACTGACCTGAGACACATTGTATATCAAGGGCATTATGATTCTTTTGAAGAAGCTATGGTCAGAGTAGGAGCGCTTGCTCCAGGGGCAAAAGGTCAGGTGTCAGTTTAAACCCAAACATGACCTTGGCTGGCTGTCCATCAGAAATGATTAAGAAGAGAAATTTCTGTTTTCCATGGCAAATTCTGACCCTGGTTTCACTGGAAGGTCCTACATTATTTGGATGGAGATTCACTGCTAAATGTAACTGTCAGCTTGAGGTTTTGTTGGCAATCAGAGCAGGAGAGCTTGGCTTTGTGTGTAGAAGTTATAGTCAGAACTATAGGGAGCTTATTGTAGATCCTTAACTGATAACTGTCAACGCTTGGAAAATCTTCTGCTTAAATATACACATATAGCAGAGGTCATAATTTGGCAGGCCACAGGTTGAAGCTGGCTTGCAGATATAGTTTTTACAATTTATTTATTTATCTTTATATGTATAATATATATTATATATATAACATATTATTGATTGATTTTAGAGAGAGGAGGGGGAGAGAGAGAAACACTGATTTCCTGTTTTACTTATTATACATTCATTGGTTGATTCTCGCTTGTGCCGTGACCAAGTATCAAACCCACAGCCTTGGTGTACTGAGACAGCACTCTAACCAACTGTGCTACCTGGCCAGGATGCAAAATCTTTTGCTTAACCATTCTTTTGGAAGAGGTAACTTTCAGAATGGGATTAACTAAATTTTGTTGTTGATAAAGGTTTTTTTCCTCCTACATATTAACCAAAAGTGGCTCAGCATAGAAATTAGAAGTTTTTTAGAGAAACAGAATTGCATGATGTATTAAGTGTGCATGCTTCAGAAACAGACTCCTGGTTCATGTCCCTATGCTGACTCTTGCTAGCTAAAGTTCCCTCAAATTGTTTCAATTAAGCATTGGTTTCTCTTGGCCAGAGTGAAGTTGACACTCCCTACATCACAGTGTTGTTGGGAGGGGTCAAAGACCTCAAAGTGCCTGTAAGTTGCTTAATAAAGTTTCCCATGTAAAGAGGGACAAATATAAGGTGATGGAGAATGATTTGACTTTGGGTGATGGGTACACAACACAATCAACCATTCAAATGCTATAGAAATGTTTACCTGAAACCTAGGTACTCTTCTTGATCAATGTCACCCTGTTAAATTTAATTTTCTAAATAATATGATATAATAAAAAAAATAATAGCTCTCAGTACTGTAACTAGGTTTCGACTATATTTTTTCCAAAATATATCACACGAAAGCATGTTTATTCAATACGAGGGAGAATGTGCATATGTGTGTATAGGGGAGAGCTCAGAAAATTTAAAACCATGACATGACAACATTCAGACTCTTATCTTTTGGTGTTCTTTGAAGGGAACACCATTCAGTTGTTGCAAGGAACAAATAAAATCATGTAACGAAGTCGCTTTGCAAACCCGTGGAGATTCTAAGGCAGGGCGAAGAGATCTTGCCGAGTTGCGGTTGACAGACTAAGCCAACAGCATCTGCTCTCTTCAGTCTGCTCGGAGCACCATGACAACCAGGGACACGGCTTTTCCTGGGAGCCTCGGAGAGCTGGAGGGGGCGGTGCTTTCAGCATCCTTGTGTCCCAGTGCACCCATAGAAGCATGACATGCTCACAGAATGCTTCGAACAGTGTATTATTATCATCACAATCATTATTATAGGACAGAACAATACAAGAGCAAGAAGAAACACAATTCTCTTCTCCCAGGTTTCCTCTTTCACTGATAAGTATAAGACTTGCTCACGATCACAAGAGTTATTCCCGAGTCTCCACTAGAACAAAGGCCTCCCCATTTCCAGTTCTTCCCTCTTCTTTTTTTTTTTTTTTTCATTTTTCCGAAGCTGGAAACAGGGAGGCAGTCAGACAGACTCCCACATGCGCCCAACCGGGATCCACCCAGCATGCCCACCAGCCATTCTAGCGCCTGAGGCAGAGGCCACAGAGCCATCCCCAGCGCCCGGGTCATCTTTGCTCCAATGGAGCCTTGGCTGCGGGAGGGGAAGAGAGAGAGACAGAGAGGAAGGAGAGGGGGAGGGGTGGAGAAGCAGATGGGCGCCTCTCCTGTGTGCCCTGGCCAGGAATCGAACCTGGGCCTCCTGCACGCCAGGCCGACGCTCTACCGCTGAGCCAACCGGCCAGGGCCTTCCCTCTTCTTCATGGCGAGGCTAACCCACTGTATAAATTTGTTTGGGCTGCTCTAAAAGATATTTCAGGCATACTTAAAAAGAAATATATGTAAATGGTTTAACTGCTGAGAATCAGCTTTTTATACAGAGAAGGTATTTTGCAAATAAATATAATAATTATTTATATTGTATTTGAAATACTTAGAATTTTGATGACTCTGTCAGAGCTAACACTGGGCAGAGGGAGAGGCAGGCGTGCCCAGGGACCAGATGGGGTGCCTGACTCCGAAGGTAGGCAGAGATCCTTCTACTACAATGCTTGGCCCATTTTGCAGAACAGGAGACTGAAACTGAGAAAGATGAGAGACTCTTCAAAAATTCAACTAAGAGGAATTGCTAGAGGGGAACGGAAGGCCAAGTGCTTGAATAAGTTGAATTTCAGCTAAGCTATAAATTACAACTCATATCTCACCTCCTCTAAAACCATTGTGTTGGAAATAAGGGTCTGAGAAGGGCCAGTGATTCCTGAAATGGAAAGTCTGTCTTTGTCCGACTACGCTGAAAACTTTGGACACGCTCCCCCCTCAGACACAGCGGCCGTGGGTAGGGAGCTCCCCTTCTCTCCGTGGGTTCATGCGCCCAACATATGAAACCAACACCAAATTCTTAGTGTCTTGCTCTGAACATGATACAGTTTAGTGCCACTGATACTGATTCCTCTAAGTCCGAGAAGGCAGATCTTTACTGCCGTGGTGCACCGTGCGAGGAAACAGAGCACTTGAGAATCCACCGTCAACCTAACGTCCACTCTGAGCACGTTGGGCTTAACCTTCTCTGGTAAAACATTACTCATAAATGCGGCCTTCCACAGAAAACTATGACTGGAGTTTGTCTTGTCCCTCCCCTCCCCCTTCTCTAAGCTGCTTACCCTCTGGGCGGAAATGCTGCCAGTAAGTAACAAGATTGTCCTAGGGCCGTTGAGCAGTTGGAAGAAAAAGGTCCAAGATCAGCTGTAGCTGGGAAAGTGAGCAGCGTCCAGTGACGGGGGTGGTTTCGCC
Organism: Saccopteryx bilineata; assembly: GCF_036850765.1. NCBI lineage: Eukaryota > Metazoa > Chordata > Mammalia > Chiroptera > Emballonuridae > Saccopteryx > Saccopteryx bilineata. The sequence continues at coordinate 9,691,145 of NC_089494.1, forward strand.
CGCTCGGCTGCTGCTTCCCTGCACAAGCTGTCTGGTGTTAAATGCTAATGCGGTGCTAGCGTTTTCTCTACTATTTCGACAAAAGAAACCCTAATGAGATATTTCTAAGCCTGCACAAGAGTTTCCATAGCAATCCTTGCCTAGGAATAAAATGAGGATAAAGAACTCCTCAACACAACTTTCAAATCTCAGCTAAAGCTAAATCGCAGCAACAGGTCTGTCGCACAAGACAGACATTTCAGCAGTTCAGCTGGGAGGGCTGATTTGATTAAGTGTCCACAATAGGGACTTTGTGTGTAGCGGTCCCATCTGCAGCCATCGTGAGTTTGAACTTGTGAAAATGAAGACTTTGACGGGAGATGTGACATTGATTTCTGAAAAAGAAGAACTTCCCTGTTTTGCGTCGATGAAAGCACAGAAATGTGATGGAAAGGCATTCGCAGAGATGCCGTAGGAACTCCTTCGGAGCTTTTAAAGCAGGGGTCCCCAAACTTTTTACACAGGGGGCCAGTTCACTGTCCCTCAGACCGTTGGAGGGCCGGACTATAAAAAAAACTATGAGGGCCCTGGCCGGTTGGCTCAGCGGTAGAGCGTCGGCCTGGCGTGCGGGGGACCCGGGTTCAATTCCCGGCCAGGGCACATAGGAGAAGCGCCCATTTGCTTCTCCACCCCCCACCCCCTCCTTCCTCTCTGTCTCTCTCTTCCCCTCCCGCAGCCAAGGCTCCACTGAAGCAAAGATGGCCCCGGGCGCTGGGGATGGCTCCTTGGCCTCTGCCCCAGGCGCTAGAGTGGCTCTGGTCGCAGCAGAGCGACGCCCCGGAGGGGCAGAGCATCGCCCCCTGGTGGACAGAGATTCGCCCCTGATGGGCGTGCCGGGTGGATCCTGGTTGGGCGCATGCGGGAGTCTGTCTGACTGTCTCTCCCGGTTTCCAGCTTCAGAAAAATACAAAAAAAAAAACCAACAACAACAAAAAAAACTATGAGCAAATCCCTTTGCACACTGCACATATCTTATTTTACAGTAAAAAAACAAAACAGGAACAAATACAATATTTAAAATAAAGAACAAGTAAATTTAAATCAATAAACTGACCAGTATTTCAATGGAAACTATGGGCCTGCTTTTGGCTAATGAGATGGTCAATGTCCGGTTTCATATTTGTCACTGGTGCGCTTCCGGAGCCATGACGCGTGCCTCCTGCGTCACCAGAAGTAGTGCTGTACGTGAGCGGTGCTGTGCTTTGTGGGGCCGCCACATACAGTACATTCGCATCCTGTGCTCCTCTCACCACCAATGAAAGAGGTGCCCCTTCCGGAAGTGCGGCGGGGTCCGGATAAATGGCCTCAAGGAGGCCGCATGTGGCCCGCGGGCCGTAGTTTGGGGACCCCTGTTTTAAAGGTTAACATCGCCAGGGAGAAAACGAGAAAACTAACTTCGGACTGGAAGTCTACTTAGTGAAGCAACCGACTTAACCCTTTTTACTACTAAGACAGCTTCTTTTCCAGCGGGAGCCAAGTGGACGTCTTACTTGTGAACCCAGAAACTAGAGCTCCCCCAAATTGTAGAGGTGCTACCCGGTTGTCTGAGCTTTCTCGGGCCCCTGGATTTCCACGATGCAGACCCCAAGAAGAGCTTTAGGGAACCAAGCGACGGAGACCACGTCTGGACTTTGCATGAGCACACCCATCACCTGAGAATCTTGTGAAATGCAGGTTCTGACTGGCCTGGAATGAGGGTGAGGTTACCATCTGCATCTCAACAGGGTGGCGCTGGCCCCTCCTTGAAACAGCAACCTAGACTGTTGACACTAGGAGAACCAGGAGGCTCACTGGCAGGCAAGCACTTTCTCAGCCGTCCTCACCCCAAACCCAGTGTGGGCGAGAGCACTGCTCTCTCCATCAGCTTCTCACTCTCTGTGCCTTTCATGCCTCTGCCTCTCGGGACAGCTGTGCTATCTGGAGGTGTCCTTGGGACTCTGGGGTGGGAAGGGACAAGAGAGTATGGAAGGATTACAAGTGGTGATTTGTAAAAGACCAGAAGAACTCACCCTGGTAATACTCACAACCCATTTCTTATCCCTTACATGTTTCTGAGGACATAAATTTTTGTCCTTGGCCTTACTCTCATATGCTAGGGTCCCCCAGGACAGCATTCTGGACAACATCCCTCTCGAGAAAGAAATTCTTGTGCTTCTTTTAACATCTCACACCAAACTCAATAGATTGTATGCATTGCATTTAGTGTTTGTCGTTATGTCACTACTTTAAGAGAGAGCCTTTCTTTTATTTATTTTTTTCTTTTAAAATGATGGCTGAATCTGTTATGTAAGATCCTTGAGTGTTAAAGAAACAGGTTATCGCCCTGGCCGGTTGGCTCAGTGGTAGAGCGTCGGCCTGGCGTGCAGAAGTCCCAGGTTCGATTCCCGGCCAGGGCACACAGGAGAAGTGCCCATCTGCTTCTCCACCCCTCCCCCTCTCCTTCCTCTCTGTCTCTCTCTTCCTCTCCCGCAGCCGAGGCTCCATTGGAGCAAAGATGGCCCGGGCACTAGGGATGGCTCCTTGGCCTCTGCCCCAGGCGCTAGAGTGGCTCTGGTCGCGACAGAGCGACGCCTCAGATGGGCAGAGCATCGCCCTCTGGTGAGCATGCCGGGTGGATCCCAGTCGGGCGCATGCGGGAGTCTGTCTGACTGCCTCCCCGTTTCCAGCTTCAGAAAAATACAAAAAAAAAAAAAAAAAAGAAACAGGTTATCTAATTGACTTTCTGTTGGACTGAAGTTCAGGAGGTCTGGCTCTTTGTTCCTTGGTCACTTACTCTGTGACCTGGGGACAAACCATGTAACTTTCTGTGGCTCTATTTCCCTATAGTGCAATATAGAAGTTGGAAGAGGTGATTATGTAGGTGCCTTCTGCAGCTAGAATTCTAGAGTCCTAGTAAAGATAGGAATTGAATTAATATACTGCAAGAATACGTTTCATTTTGACACCATTATATATTTTGGAAAATGACTTAATTTTTGCCACCTTTACTGTTCACATCCATGTTGAGGGCTTAATTAGCATATATATAACTCAAGCAGAGAGCAGTTCATTCTAGTCTATTACTTGACCACTTCTTTCCCTGTATGTGATCATTTTCCATTCTGGGGAGAAATGGGCAGAGTTAAGAATCATATAGTACAGTAATCTCTCTTAAGAACCTTTACTTTTTTTAAAAAATGATAGCTTTATTGAGATATAATTCACATACCATATAATCCTATAATTCACCCTTGTGAGACATACAATTCAATGAGTTTTAAGTATATTCATAGATATAGGTAATAATAACCATACTCAGTTTTAGAACTTTTTATCGTTCTGCATAGAAACTTCATATTTATTAGCAGGGACTTCTCCTTTCCCCTCGAATCCCCCATCCCCACCCCTAGACAACCCTTAAACCACTCTCTGAGTCTACAGATTTGCCTACACTAGACATTTCATATCAATGGCATCATACAAGAGGTGGTCTTTCGTGATTGGCTTCTTTCCTTTAGTGTGAGGTTTTCCAGGGTCATCATATTGTAGCATGAATCACTACTTCACTTCTTTTTATTATCAAATATGTAATTACACGAATGTACCACATTTTATTTCTTTTTTAATCTGTTGATGGACATTAGGATTTTTTCCACTTTTGGTTATTATGATGAACACTGCTATGGTCATACATATGTGTTTTTGTATGAACATGTTTTTATTTATCTTAGATACCTAGTAGTGGTATTAGCAGCCTTATCATAATGCTATGTTTTGCCCTTTTAAGGGTTTACCCGACTGTTTCCAAAGAGGCTGCCTCATTGGATCTTCCTACCAACAGCGTACCAGGGTTTCGGTTCTCCACACCCTCAACAAGACTTGTCTGTTGTATTGATTCTAGGCATTACAATGAGTGGAAAGTGGGATCTCATTGTGGTTTTGATTTGCATTTCCCTGGTGATTAATGATGGTGAGAATATTTTTATGTGGTTATTAGTCATTTTTATTCCTTCTTCTGAGGAATGTCTATTCAGATTCCACGCCCATCTTAAGATTGGGTTGTTTGTCTTTTTATTATTGAGTTGTCAGAGTTTTTTTTTTTATGTCGTCTGGATACCAGTTCCTTCTCAGATGGATGATTTGCTAGTGTTTTCTCCCAGCCTGAGGATTTTCTCCTCACTGTTGGAATGATGTCCTCTGAAGCACAAAAACATTAATTTTGATGAGGTCCAGTTTATTTATTTACTTTTTGTTGTTGTTGTTGCTTGTCCTTCTGATGTCATATCTGAAGAAACCATTGTACAAAGATTTATACCTATAAAGAACTACTTTTGATAGAAACTTTATTTGAATTATCTAAGGAAATTAGAATGCCAGAAACTGGCATGCTAAGCATACAAGTTGATAAATAATTCAGAGCGGTTTTGACAGAAGGACACAGGTCACTTGGGAAATGTTTATATCCACAGGCCATATGACACTGTCCTTTCCCTCTGTCTTATCATTAGGCCAGATTGCAGAAAACACATTAAAGGTGTAAGTGCCTAATTATTTGGGGAACAACATCTCTCCTAAAGACTATAAGTCACCCAGAAAACACGCTGAAAACAAACTCATAAAGCAGAAATCTTGTATGTTATTTCCAGAAAACTCGCTTATAGTGAGAATCTTTATCATGGTATCTAGAACTTTATTGAATAGTTTAAAAAACTTAATTAAGAACAGCTGGTTGTTCATGTAACCCTGTTCCTCTTTTGAAAATTCTTAGACTGCTGTAAAGCGATACGTGTTAATTCAAACTCCCAGCATTGTGACTTGCGGTGCTTTGCCTTACCTATATCAAACGAAATACTTTGAATGAAAATCAAAGTTAACTTTTTGTTTTATAAGTGCTGCAAGCTTTTCTGCCCAGCTGCCGGCATATGCTTTGATACTCTGAAAGCCAAAAATCAATTTTTTAATTCTAACAATGTTACTATAACAAGAAGAAAACTAAATATTTCCTTATTGTACCATCAGAACATTGCACTTAGCACAATCCCTTTCACTCTTTGCTTCATAAGTGCCTATTTCTTCATATTATAACCCCAAAGAACAAATTATTTTATAACAGGATTGTAGGACATCTTTCTAATACCCTAATGCAGGGGTCCCCAAACTTTTTACACAGGGGGCCAGTTCACTGTCCCTCAGACCGTTGGAGGGCCGGACTATAAAAAAAAAACTATGAAAAATCCTATGCACACTGCACATATCTTATTTTAAAGTAAAAAAAACAAAACGGGAACAAATACAATATTTAAAATAAAGAACAAGTAAATTTAAATCAACAAACTGACCAGTATTTCAATGGGAACTTTAGGCCTGCTTTTGGCTAATGAGATGGTCAATGTCTGGTTCCATATTTGTCACTGCTAGCCATAACAAGTGATATGACACGCTTCTGGAGCCATAACGCGTCTGTTCTGCGTCACCGGAAGTAGTACTGTACATGAGCGACACCGTGCTTTGCGGCGCTGCCACATACAGTACACTGACCACCAATGAAAGAGGTGCCCCTTCTGGAAGTGCGGTGGGGCCGGGTAAATAGCCTCAGGGGGCCGCATGCGGCCCGCGGGCCGTAGTTTGGGGACCCCTGCCCTAATGCATAGAGAGCCTGGTACGTACCTGTGTCAGAGGGCTGCAGATTTGCAAAGGGACTTTGGTCATGGCAGCTCCGTCCTGTTTTTAGAGGTAGAGTCAAGGTGGGAGCAGTAGGTGATGATCTCGTGTTCCTTCTGACGGGCATGGTCATTACTCACCTTCAGACGGCTACACTCCGCCTTCACGCTGAGTTTTCTGCCCTCCTACCCTTCCACAGACAGGGAAGGTTGGGTCCCTGTTCTTCCCTGAGGCTATGCAGTTGGCCCCTGGCTACCTCTCTGATTTCTTCCCACGCCGCTCTGCCTTAGCTGGCTGGGCTCCAGACACCATGGCCAAGACCTTTTAGCTGCCCCTTCCACTGGAAACACCCTGTGCCTGGATCCTGCACATCTGGCTCCTTCTCAACCTTCATGTTGCAGCTAAATGTCATCTCAGGGAGACCAGGCCCTCACGGAGAGTTCCTCTCCCTCCTCCCGCCCCATCCTATCACTCTGTCTTATTTTCTCCCTTTATGGTGCTCGGTATGGCCTAGGAGACTCTGTGCTCTAAAACCTGGTATTTACACGTGCTTATTGTTTATTGTCTATTCTCCGTCTGCAGACAAATGGATCCTTCATGAAGCGAGAGTCCCATCTTTTTCTCCACTGTAAACTGGTACCATGACCACGCTTGGCATAGTAAGCCTTCCATAAATATTTACTGAATGGATACACGAGTGAAATTGTACCCATAAGCAAAGCTTTTTTTTCCATATGAGTGCTCTTTCTTCCTCACTTTTTCTTTTAAACTGAAAGAAATTTCAGGGGAGCAGAATATTTCTGGTTTTATGTTCTGTAATATGTGTGGGGGAAAAAAAATTCAAAGGAAGGCATTGAGAAATACATGGATGGAGGGAAGAGAGGTTGACAAGTGTGTAATGTCATTGAGGAAAAGTGCTGGTGTCAGACATGGCCAGAAAACATGTCCTTGGGAAGCAGTTTTCAATATCCTCAATCAGGCACAATGAGAGCTCTATCACAACTTGATGGATGAATGGTTTGCCTCCCCACTTAGTATGGTATAATATTCTATTTTGCTACTATTTGTTGCATTTTTTTGCCTGTTTTTGAGCTTAGAGAAAAATTACTCAGTGGTGAGAAAGAAAAAGAAAGCCCCCTAGTACTTCGAAGGCAAAAGGTTTATACGATTTGAAGAAAAAAAGCTCTCGTATGTTTACAGAATGAAATACTACTCGGCTGTAAAAAAAGAAGGAAATCGTTCCGTTTGCAGCAGCCTGGATGGGCCAAGAGAGCATTATGCTGAGTGAAATAAACCAGTCAGGGAAAAAAGGCAAGTACCCTATGATCATACGGTCAAGTATCATGGGAGGAATCTAATGATCAAAATGAATTGACAAGCAAAATCAAGACAGACTCATATTGGGCAGGCTGACGACTTTTGTGGCAGGGGTCTCTGGCTGAGGAGGATGGAAGGATTAAGCAAAAAAGGAGGAAAAAGAGAGAAACAAGTCATGGACACGGACAGCAGTGTGGTGGCCGCTGGGGGCTGGGGGTTGAGGGAGGCGGAAGAGGATGTGTGTGTGTGTGTGGGGTAAATGGAGACTGACGTGGCCTAGCGGACACACACTGCAGTGGACAGATGACGGCTTATGGAGTTGTGCACCTGAAACCTGTCTAATTTTGTTTACTAGTGCCACTCCAATAAATTCAATAAAAAAAAAAGAAATAAAAACTATAAAATGTTATTGATACTATAAAATAAAAAAAAAAATAAAATAAATAAACTTGATGCCAAAAATAAACTCAGTCGTGATGGGGTTTGAATACAATAAAACTCTGAGTGTATAGTCCTGGGTCATTGTCTCTGATAACTTGAGGCAGAGTCATGTATTCTGAGGTTGGGCTCACCAAAAACTGAATCATCATCACCTCTATGCCAATTTTAGCCTCAAACTGTCTAGTTAAAGGTGTTGTCATCTTAGATCAACCGGACCTCAGAAAAAAGACTTAAATAAAAAAATGAAGGGAAGTGTCTGGTCTGGCCATATAAACTAAAAAAAGTAGACAAAAGTAATTTTTGTTTTGAGGCACTGGGTCTCCTTCCTTCCCCCTGGGGATGCTACTGACCTTTGAGCAAAACAGTGGTTTTCGCATTCACTTCAGGAGTACTCTAGCCCTGGCTATTGTCTCCCTCTGTCTCTGTGAGCCTTTCCCTCTGCCCTATTCAGGCTCCTGGCTAGGATGAGGGACCCATTGAAGACAGTTCTGCAGGTGTCTGTTTCATCTTTCATTTCAAAATGAGGAGTCCTTGGCCACAGGAAATACCTGCTGGGATTGAAGAATGAAATGGCAAATGATAAGTTCACATGCTGGGCTCTGACGCTCAGTTTTTGTCAAGGTGGCAGCTGGGTATCAGGGAACAATTTAGCTGGTGCGGGAGGGGTGAAGGAGGCAGGGAGAGGGCAAAGGATGTACTAGTGAGAGGAGATTCAAACCTAACCATCTAGGAGATTCAAACCTAAGTATTTTATGATGTTCTTGATCATGTGGGATTTTCATTCTAAATTAGCATGTGTGGTACAAATGTAAGACGAGAGAAAATGGAAAGAGAATGAAAGAGAGTGAGAAAGAGTAAGTTACTGGTAGGCGGCCACTGGTAGACTGAAATAATCACAAAAAAAGAAGACCCACCCCACACCTCCTAATTCAAAGAGTGAGCTCACATCCTGATACATTATCCAGGGAGCACGAGGGAATGGAGCAAATAGACTGCATACACTTTATTTTTAAAGCAAATTTCTTCAATTCTTAGAGGAATTTTCCAATGTTTACAAGAGTCTGTTATTTACAAACTCATAGCTCGGTAACTATAACCCTAAAATCCTCTAAATGTAAAATACTTGAATATAATTATAATATTTAACTTTTATTTGTTCCTGTTTTAAATGTCTTACCTGTGTCACTCATTTAGTCCTCAAACCCTCCCTACCAGGTAGGTCCTGTTATTATCTTTACCTATAGATGATAACATTGAGCCTTGGAGGAGATAGAAACTTACTCAAAGACGGTAAGTCTCTCATGGCTCTGAGTATATTAGGAGACGGTAGACCTCATGATATCCAAGAAATTTGACATTGCTGTAATCTCATGTCATAATATGCAGTCCATCTAGGCAAGAAGGTGAACTCTGGAGACTGAGTAAAGTTAACCCTTGAGGTTGGGAGGGCACTAGATTTAGTCTTCTGCTTTGCCTGGCTATATTAGAAAATGTTGCTTCTCCTGACCAGGTGGTGGCACAGTGGCTAGAGCGTTGGGATGCAGAGGACCCAGATTTGAGACCCCTAGGTCGCCAGCTTGAGCACGGGCTCATCTGGTTTGAGCAAAAGCTCACCAGCTTCGACCCAAGGTCGCTGGCTTGAGCAAGGGGTTACTTGGTCTGCTGAAGGCCCCCAGTCAAGGCACGTATGAGAAAGTAATCAATGAACAACTAAGGTGTCGCAACGAAAAACTGATGATTAATGCTTCTCATCTCTGTCTGTTCCTGTCTGTCTGTCCCTGTCTATCCCTCTCTCTCTCTCTCTCTCTCTCTCTCTCTCTCTCTCTCTCTCTGTCCCTGTAAAAAAAAAAGAAAGAAAAAAAGAAAGAAAGAAAGTGTTGCTTCTTAGAATGCACTTTGTCACACCAAAGTGTAAAAAGTGACCATCCAGTTTTCTTTTTCTTGGGGGGCGCAGTTCTTGTTGGAAAAATAGACCTTCAGAATACCTAGTGTTTGGTCACACCTATTCAAGAGCAAATTGAAAAGCTCTTTGTTGCCTGACCTGTGGTGGCACAGTGGATCAAGAGTCGACCTGGAATGCTGAGGTCGCCGGTTCAAAACCCTGGGCTTCCCCGGTCAAGACAAATTGGGAGTTGATGCTTCCTGCTCCAATCTCTCTCTCTCTCTCTCTTCTCTAAAATGAATAAATAAATAAAAATTTTAAAAAAAGATGATTTAGAGAATCCAACTTTTAAAAAAAGAAAGAAAAAAGAAAAGCTCTTTGTTGTAAGGAAAAATGATATCAGCAATTATTTTTTTACAGGGGTTCTAATCCGGGTAGGCTGAGTCATTCATTCATTTCATTTATTTGTCAAATAATATTTAAACACATGTTCTGTATGGGGCACTCTTTTAAATACTAGGAATAAAAAGATGAATAACACTAAGATACTTATAACTGTCATAATCTGTTCCCTTAAAAAGCTCAGTTCGCTGAGGAGATGAGCGTGGAAGCAGAAACTCACCACACAGATTGGTGGATGTTGTCACAGAGAAGCAATGGGAGAATGGACAAAGAAGAAAGAGCGCCTCACCTCAGCAGGACAGTCAGCGTGGCGGTGAGAGGCGGAAGGCATTGTGGGCCATCAGGACAGTTACGGGAAAAGGCACTGCTGAGAAGCTGTGTAAAATGACGGAGATCAGTTAAAAGGGACACGGGGTGATTTTTGGAGGCGACTCATCCGCTATTGGCATTAAACTTGACATTCCAGAGCCCCAACGACTATTGTCCTATTATATAAGAAACTCTATTTAGGACATCTTCTTTTTCTCCCATATTTCCTATCCCCAGAACAAACCTGGAACAGCTCCTTCCCATCCCCACGGCCCCTTTGGTTATAATACGCTGTATCATTAAGGGTTCGCTGTGGGTCAGGCAGAGCTAAGCACTTCATCCCTTATCTCATTTAACCTTGGAAAACCTTGGTGAGGTGATTTGTATTGGGATGGCTCTTTCATCAGTGATGAAACTGGGGCCTAGAGGGGGTGAATTTCTAGAGCCAACTTAGTTAGTGAATGACAGTCTCCTGACCTCCTCCGGAAACATCTGCACCACTTGGGTAAATGCAAGTTGCAGACTATGACAAGTGAGCAATTTCACGAAGTGGAACGGAGAGCCTGAGTGTTGATGCTTAAAGAGAGCAGCAGGTTCTCTCTCTCCAAAGAGAAGCATATCTGACTTTTCACCCAGTTGTACCTGGTTAAAGTATGAGGATGAGCCATAGTATCATTGCTTTTTGTGTTTCCTATTCCCATCAGAAGGGAAGGGCTCCACTTCCCATCATTCATCCTTCCCGTGAGAAGACAAGAAGACGTGACCATTTTTCTCTTATGCTTCATGCACCATGTCCTTCATTATCTAATAGATGTTGTCTATCATTTAGTTGTAAAAATTTATAGATTATAGGTATAAATCTATCTTTTTCTGTTCTATTGTACCTTTTAATATCTGATAGATCAGGGGTCGGGAACTTTTTTGGCTGAGAAGGCCATGAACGCCACATATTTTAAAATGTAATTCTGTGAGAGCCATACATGGGATAATGCATACCCATGTACCTTATGCATTAGCCAATAAAAATTTGGTGTTGTCAATCACAGCTGGAGGACAGCTGTGATTGGCTCCAGCCACCAGCAACCATGAACATGAGCAGTAGGAAATGAATGAATTATAATACATGAGAATGTTTTATATTTTTAACGTTATTATTTTTTTATTAAAGATTTCTCTGCGAGCCAGATGCAGCCATCAAAAGAGCCATATCTAGCTCGCGAGCCATAGGTTCCGACCCCTGTGATAGATTTATGTCAGAGGCTCAAATAAGAATGATTCCTTCTTGGGTTATCTTGGAAATTAAAGCCTCTAACATTATTGAAGACTTGAGGTCAGAAAATAAATATGGAAAGACAAGCAGATTTGAGTTCTGGTTCCAGATGTTCAGCTAACTAGCTCTGTAATATTAGGCGGCCTATCTGAGCAGCCAGCGCCTAATCTGGGGATGTGAAGAATACATCATTCCTAAGGTCTTTTCCATCTCCAGAATATAGTGAACCTAATGTTTAAGTGCTTTCTGTTCCCATGCTAGTAAGTATCTCATAGCCTTTTCGTTGCCATTGTTGACAACTATTAGCTCCTTCCTTTAACTTTAGTCAAAATGGAATGAATTTCTAGTATCTAGCAGGCCTGAGAGAATAAGAAACAAGGCTGGTAAGGTACCTTTTTTTCATTTTATTTATTTGTTTGTTTGTTTTTATTAAAATTCTTTTTGGATTTATGGGGGTGACATTGATTAATAAAATTATACAGGTTTCAGGTGTACAATTCTATGATACATCATCTGTATATTGTGTTGTGTGTTCACCACCCCAAGTTAAGAATTCGTAAGTTTTAAGAGGTAGTGAACGATACAGTCTCATCTGAATGGGTCCTGGAGTTAGTGTCCTGGTGGTTAGAAATCGGGAGGACACTGGGAGAGTTATACACTTCTGCATGTAGTGACTCAGCCCCAGACTGTCCCAAAGTTCCCACCTGGTTGGTAAAAATACAGTGCTGCCTTGAGTAGCCAGGTAAGCACCAACCCAGAAGCATTTTGTGCCTGCAGAGATAGAGAGAGTAGGCTGATGGCTGTCGGGGATTGGGAGAAGCATATTGGAGGCTACGTGGAGGGAGTGGAGAGATTGAGCAATAAGAAAAGAAAGAGAAAACTCATAGACACACAGTGTGGTGATGGCTGGTGGGGGGAGGTGGAGGAAGGTGCAGAGGTAAACAATGACGGAAGGAGAATTGACTTGGGGCGGCAAACACGCAATACGGACAGTGTGTTGTGGAACTGAGCACCTGAGACCTGTTTAATTCTGTTAACCAGTGTCACCTCAATAAATTCAATATGAAAGTAAAAAAAAATAAAGTAGATGCAGTCATAGAAAATAAAAGGAACATTCAAATTAGATGAACTGCGAGACTCCCTTTTAATGAAGGGGGAGAAAAGTGACCCAGTCTCTCAGTTATATCCCAAGGAAAGGAGTATTCATTATGAGTCCAGGCAGAATTTCCTGTCTCTAGGCTTTAGGGGAAAAGTACAATGTAAATGAAAAATAAACTTCCTCTCTGTCATGGAGATAGGTGTTACAATTAGCAGAGGTTGATGGAATCGTTTTGAAGACGTTATAATTGACTTGAGCCGAATAGAACATAAAGCACAGCCCCAGCTTCTATTTCTCTAATGTGATTATTTGATACATTTCAGGCTCAGGGGAACCAGCTGGGGGCCATAAACAAGTACTAAACTCAGTCCCATTCGCAGCAGAGCCCACAAACTGGGTGTATCTCCCCCGTGTAAAAACGTTAAGCGGGTTGTCCTGGTACATTCAGGATGTTCTCAGCAGCCTGAGAACTCATGGGATTCAGGCTGGCAGCAGACACTTAGGCAATGTGGGGACAGTCCCTCAAATCCTTAGTTCCATTTCAGCCTTTGCATTGAGGCAGGGTCTTACGGTTTTTGTGACATAAATTTTAAAAAGGGATTATCATTTCCAAGTTAAGCTTCAAGGAGCACACTGGTCGACCCAGACAGCTTAACAATTCACATTCAGGGAAATGAAGAGATGTAGTCTTTCCGAAACAACTGAAAACAAACAAAATGCTTTAATAGAACTAGCAAATTATGGGCCTCTATGGGTGAATGACTTGACCAAAGTGAATGGGTCGCCTGAGAGTTGTTGCTTAGTGAGAGGAACAATCTCCCGTTCCATTTCATGGAAATGCTATGAGAGAGAGGCCTTTAAAGGTATGCAAGTTGACCTTTGCATGACATTGTTTTGAACTATGTGGACCCACTTATATGTGTGTTTTTTTGTTTGTTTTAGTAAATACCTGTACTTTTATTTTTTTTATCTATGATTGGGGATCAGTGGATGCAGGGTGCTGATTCTATGCAGTGCTCTATAGCATTTTAGATAGGAGACTTGAGTATCCGTGGATGTTGTCATCCATGGGGATCCTGGAACCACTCGCCCAGGGACACTGAGGGACAACTTAAGTTTAGGGGGAGTCGAAAGCTTTACGTGAATTTTCAGTTGCATGGGGGTGTCAGTGCCCTTAACTCCCGTGTGGCTCAAGGGTCAACTGTGCTTGTCTGTGCTAACTATGCGTACTCCGTCTTTCACTCCAGAACGATTTGAAGTTTACAACACGAGAAATGACATTCAAATTAACATTCTAGAAACAGGAAGTAAAAATCAAGGGAAAAAGAGAAACCCAAGGGCGACAACCTAAGGGTTAAGGGAGTTAATGGGACCAACTTCAAGCTGGGCACTGAGCTCTCTGGCTCCTGGAAGACGTGTCCGCACTGTCTCCTCTGTATTGGCTGCTGCCACTGGGGAGAGCTGGGCGCGGCTAGCAGCCGTTTGGCTCAAGCCTTCTCTTTTTGCCTATGTGTAAACAGTGGTAGTTTCACTCTCTGTAAGTACTTCCACTGCAAAGAGAGTGTTTACAATAAGTTATGCACCGCAATAAACACTAAATATGCTTTGTTTTGTGGAGACGATGAATTTATTTTTGCTATAGGCAATACATGCCATGGCACAATGTTCAAAAGACACAAAACAGTATGCTGCCCCAAATACATGTTTTTTTTTTTAAAAGTATACTTTCAGGGATACTCTTCGCATAAGCAAATATATACATGTGAGTGTATATAACCCATTAATTATTTTACACTAGTAGTGGTATTCTACATACATATTCAACATCTTTCTTTTTCATTTATTTTATTTTTTCCCCTTCTTTTCCAATGAGAGTTGGGGAGACAGAGAGACAGACTCCCGCCAGACGCCCTGACCAGGATCCACTCAGCAACCCCTGTCTGGGGCTGATGCTCTGCCCATCTGGGGCCATGCTCACGACTGAGCTATTTCTTTTTAGCGCCTGAGGTGGAAGCTCCGTGGAGCCATCCTCAGCACCCAGGGCTGATGTTCTTGAACCAATCAAGTCTTAGCTACAGGAGAATAAGAGAGAAGAGGGAAGGGGAGGGGTGGAGAAGCAGATGGTCACTTCTCCTGTGTGCCCTGACCAGGAATCAAACCCAGGACGTCCATAAGCCAGGTTGATGCTCTACACTGAACCAACTGGCTAGGGCCTTTATTTAAATTAATATTTTGAGGAGTATTCCATATTAGTACCTGGAGTGCTGTCTCATTTTCATGATAAGACTCGTTAAAATATCATGAGGAGACAGCATAATCTGGTGGTCAGACTCCTAGAACTAGAATCAGACTCTCCCAGGGTCAGATTCCCATCATACGACTCACTACGTGTACTATCTTGGGTATGTTGCTTCGTATCTTGTCTCATATGTAAAATGTGTTGTTGGGGAATTATGTAGAGTAATAAATGTAAAGACTTAGAATGCTCTATGGTTCAACCAAACACTATATATGTGTTTGCTTACTTCCTGGTTTCTTAATAAATGTGTGTAATACTATTAGTTTAACTAATTTACCATGGATGGATGCATAGCATTTTAAATTCCTCTGCTGTTTTCATGTTGCATTCCATATCCTTGTCTTTTTGTTATGATTGTACCTGTGTGTGGATATCTACGAGGTCAATTCTTAACTTTGAATTTACTCACTCAAAATTCTGTATGTTTTAACCCTTTGAGTTGTGAGTTTTTTTCATGCTCAGTGATCCCCAGGAGTGAGTTATTTTCAAAAAATAAAATTAGCTCCAGTTACAGTTTTATTAACTTAAAATCATGTTTGTTGGATAACCAATTTATGAAAACAAGAAGAACACACATTTGTCTGTTTTTAATGTTGCCTTACACATTCTTTAAAATAAAAATTTTTGTTATGATCGTCCTCTGGATGGTCAGGAGGCACAAGGACATACATGCGCATTCGTACTGCTCAAAGGGTTAGATAAGGGTTGCTGCAATTTACACTTCTCACATGTAGGGACCAATGGGTCAAGATAATTTACCTCTGTCAACCATGTAGAGGAGTGTTGCTTCCTCCTTTAGAAGCCAACACTGTATTCTATACACTTTGATCATTCAAACATGACAGAATTCATAGTCTCTTTAATGTATCCTCGAAACTAAATAAGATGGGTTCTAAAATTACTAGACATAGTAAGAAACAGGAAAGTGTGACAAATATTGAAGGCAAAATAAACTGTGATAATTATTATTTTATTTCCTCATTATTTAGAAATTGCTATTTGTCATTTCCCAGTTCTTTTTCCTTTGTGTGTGGGGGGCATGTAAGGTCTTTTAGGAACGTAGTTTTTTGATCATTTGCACATAGTTAAATCAGTTAAATTCCTCCTAGACCTACTCTTTCCAGAAGGCTTGTGGAAATAAGGGCAAGAGGCATGATTTAGGCTAGCAGAAATTCTTTTGTGACATATGGTTTTATTGTGAAAGCGATCTTAGCTTACAACTATCATATTTCCCACTTTTTGCCCAGCCACAAAACTTGATAGCAACCATGTTGCTCCTAATGCGGAGCAATTCTCCGCCCCCTTCTTCACAGGCAGAGAGCTCCCTGCAAACATGGTGTATCGGTGTGATGTCTCTTCCTATCCACTTTCCTTTCATCCTCTGTGTATCAGTCTGGCTTTAAGGCAACCTCTGCCACCAGCCTGTTCTCCTACATCCTTTCTTTAATTGCTGCTTTTACTTTGGAAACTTTCACAAGATCTGTGTCTGATCCTCCCTTGGCTGCTTCTAGCGACCTTGTGTGACCTTCACATCGTCTGGCTGTTCCCTCCTCGTATTTTGTTCTGTGCTCTGAGAGAGGCTTCTTGGCTTCTTCAGACACAAATCTATGTACTGTTTTTTGTTCTCCTGGATATGTGGCCAATATCATCTTTACCACCATGGTCAAATCACAAGAGTAATATTTTTGTTGTTATTAATTAGTAATTCTGGCAAACGATCTTGATGTTGGCAAGTGACTCCGTGAAAGCAATATTTCCTTTCCTTGTCAGTGTGAGCAGGCGGATTTCATCACATTCCCTTTTCTCAGTCATATAATACATTATTAAATAAAAGGATTGCCTCATTAATCATTGAACAGTCAGCTCTAGTCCCATATTCTGTTCCTTTCCTGCCAAGGGACCTCTGCCATGAAGACACTGCCTTCCCTTGTCCTTCTCCCCCACGGATCCAGCTATTTATATCCTGAATGCAATATTTATAAGATAAAATGTCAGTGGTTTTTGCTCTCACTTTCCCTGTAAAGACTGTCACCAAAAGACTAGACAAATACCTCCTCAGGCCTCACCATGCCTGGCAGCGCCAGCTTTGTCTGAGATGCCCTCTTACCCTCCTCTTTTCCAAAACTTCCCTATCTTTCAAAGCTCAGCAAACATCCTGTCTTTTTTTAAAAAAGATGTCTCTAACTGCCAAGCACAGAACAAAGTCTCTCTTCTCTGAATTATTTAACTTCCTCTTTCTTTCCTTCTTCTGGTGGTTTGCTGTGGGAGTTAGCCATGCATCTGGAGTCAGACAGCGTATACAGAAGTCTCAGTGCTGTGAGTCCCAACTGGGCACCCCTGAGGACCTCGTCTTAACCTGAAAGAGAAGAAACTTGCGCCTTATGAATTTACTTTTACAATGAGTGGTAATCATCAAACGTACCTTGTATGATTTTTATTAATTTAATTAACAAATGAGGCTAGTACTTAGTAAGCATTATATAAGTCCTATTATTTACAAGAATGTGTATTCCAGCATTAATACAGTTAGCATCAATATGTTCCAAACACTGTCAGGGGTTCCAGCCGGGGCTTTTTCTTGGCGGAAGGTGAGGTTCCAATTTTTTTTGTGTATTTTTTAAGATAAATTGTATGGTGGGTCAGTTTTTTACAACCTTATTGAGGCTGTATAAAATTTGAATTAAAAAAATGGACATATTTGAAGAGTACAATTTGATGAGCATTGGCAGGTGTATACTCTCATAGGTCACTGCCATGAAGATGATGAATACTTTCATCACTCAGAAGTTCCTTGAGCCCTATTGCCAGCCATGCTTTGTCCAGTCAATGACTGATCTGCTGGCCCTCTCTGTGGATTAGTTTGCCCACTAGAACTGTCGTAGTGAAATCAAGAATGAGTCTTATCACTTCCTACCTATTACAGTGCTAAGGGAGGTAGTATTGATTGCTGGGGCTACCCATGCATTTCGATTTTAAAATATACTATAAATAAAAATCAAGGTGGTGCTTCAACATATAAATAATACAGCCAGGTTATGAGTGTCTGGGCAACCCATTGAAAGGGAGTAGTACTGCCTTGCTCCCCAGGTTCAAGCCTCAAGCCTGTGTGGTCATAGACTTCAGACGACCTTTTCTCTTGTCAGTGAACTTAAGCTACAGAACCAAAACCAACAGGCACGAAGACTCAGACTTCTACTGAGTGTTCCTGAGATGCTTGGTTGTTTCAGCATCTCATGTCTGTTTTAAGAGATTATTTTTTGAATCGTAATGAATGTCAACTGTGGTCTTTTTTTTTTTTTTAAATCTCTTTGTGCCCTAGAAGACGTATTTATCTGAAGAGTACAACAAGTTCTTCATTTTAATATCACTCATTTTATGAAATAGCATTTGGGGCAGAAATGGAAATGTTATTGAACTCCATATCCTTTCAAGTGTAATCTTAAACAAGAAAGAATCTGAAATTCATTATGTAAGATACTTCGCTGCTTTGATAAGGCATCTTCATTTCATTTTAATTAAGTTTTCAAAAAGTTTTACATGTTTCGCACATCAATTGTAATATGCTACCTACATTTATGAGATATAGTTCCTGTTTTAAAATATTTTTCTTCTTTACATTTAAAATTTAGCTGTAAAAACTCCCAACCTCCATTACTATTCCCAGTAAATAGAAGTAATTCTATACTTACTGTCATGTTGCTTTCAAATGTATCTTCCAAAAATTTACTATTTAAAAATGAAAAAAAAATAAAAAGTATAGAAAGAATTTAAAGAATTCCCAGAAATTGCAACAAGGCCTACTTCTGGGCTGATGAATGGGTCCTTGAGGAAAATCAACTCTCTTATTAATATAACATCTGGCTTGCATCTTGCATAAATAAAAACACAAGAACAGGATAGAAGGAACGGAAGAGGGAAGAGGGAGGAAGGAATGTGGATTTTCTAGAATAATAATCTTTAACAGCCAAGAAATCTAATTAGAAGAAATGTCATCAAATGAGACTTTAGTTAAGAAAATCCCACAGAAAGCAAAGCCTCATGGGATCATATAAAAAATATTGAATCAATTAGGTAATTAAAAAACAAAAACTAAAACTAAAACAGCATGCAATGACTACAGAACACCATTCAGTCAAAATGATGATTATCAATGGCTTCTCTGGGGACCATTTATGACTTGAACCACAGAAATTCCATGGCTCGGTTAACCTGTTTTAGAGCAACTCTACTGTTCCCATTTCCATGATCAGATTTCTGTGTTTTCCTCTGTGCATTGTCAATCTGGAAGAAGAGAACACACCCAATTAAGATATAAACAGAGGCTAATTCTCATGCCATTACATGGATGAATGGAATGACTCTTCCTCGATAGGAAATGCCATTTCCAACAATTTTGTTAGAGGTCTACTTGGTATTGAGGTTGAATGTCATGATTCTCTAACTAAATGTTGTTTGGTTTTTTCAGATTAAAAACTGAAACAGTGAATCGAACTTATATAACATTGGAATTGACTAGTAACAAAATAGTAAAACAATCAAATTGTAAAATAAAATACAAACTAGACTGAAGGTTTTTGATGGTGTTAGTGTTGTTCTTTTAGCAATCAGTTAGCTCGTTTGAGCTTGACAAGGTATGCCTGGGGTTACTTTTCATCTACCTTGGCTTCTCATTATCTGGAAAGAAAGTGTGGCACAGGAAAAGCCAGTTTCTGGGCTGCTTGGAGAATTTCCAAGACGCTGGATACATTTTTGAAGAGTCACACAAACTAAATCATGTGACAAAATAGACATATGAAATATCAGGAAAGTGGTAATCTTGTTAAAAATGCAGAATGGCATCTATGGTACATACGATTATTTCTCTAGGTTTTCTAAAGTTAGATTCATCAGAGTTTATGCTCATGAAAATTTTTTCTCTGCCTTCTATGAATCATTTTTATTTGTGACTTGATAAGTCAATATGTTTTTGAAGGTACATAACTTTCTACCCACCATTGCTAAGAATTTATCCTAATTGCATAACTATGTAGAAACATATCTAGAAGAGTACTTATTTTACTTTGTTTTTAAATTTATTTATTTATTTTTGTATTTTTTCTGAAGTTAGAAATGGGGAGGCAGTTGGACAGACTCCCACATGCGCCCGACCGGGATCCCCCCAGCACGCCCACCAGGGGGTGATGCTCCGCCCATCTGGGGCACTGCTCTGCTGCAACCAAAGCCATTCTAGCACCTGAGGCAGAGGCCACAGAGCCATCCTCAGTGCCCGAGCCAACTTTGCTCCAATGGAGCCTCAGCTGCGGGAGGGGAAGAGAGAGACAGAGAGGAAGGAGAGGGGGAGGGGTGGAGAAGCAGATGGGCGCTTCTCCTGTGTGCCCTGGCCGGGAATCGAACCCGGGACTCCTGCACGCCAGGCCGATGTTCTACCACTGAGCAAACCAGCCAGGGCCTATTTATTAATTTTTTAATGTTTACTTTATTGATTTTAGAATAAGGGAGAGAGTGAGAGAGAGAAAGGAACACCTGTTCCTGCGTGTGACCTGACTGAAGGTTGAACTGGCAACCTCTGCACTTCGGAATGATGCTCTACCCAATGGAGCTGTCTGGCTAGGGCTGTTTATTGATTTTACAATAAGTCAATAAATAGAAAGAGAGAAACATTGATTTGTTGTTTCATTTATGTATGCATTTACTAGTTGATGCTTGTATGTACCCTAACTGGGGATGGAACCCACAAACTTTGCATATCCAGAAAATGCTCTAATCAAGTGAGCTACCTGGCCAGGGTAAAGAGTATTTATTTTAGCTTTTTTAATAATCCTGAAGATTGATAACAATCCAAATATTCTATTAAGAAGAAATAGGTTACCTATATCCTAGCACAGCCAGACCGTGGAGTGTGAGTTAGCCATTGCGAAGAGGATGCAAAGTTCAGTCAACTCTAGTCTTTAATTGGTTTCTTGTTCATGTAACTCAGTCCCTCACCAAAGAGTAGTGTACACTAATGTGCTCTCTGAGACATGCACAAAAAGAGAATGTTTAAAGGATGTTGACAGGTGTAAGTACATATTCTAATCATTTATTTCCATGTCTCAATTGAGTCATACCCTGAATTAATCACACCGCACCTTAGCAATGTCTACATAGATGACCCATTCAATCCTGGTTCTCATTCTTTGACCTCCTTAGTTCCAGTATATTTCCCTTTGCCATCCCTGCACTAAAATTGTCATATTCTAGGTATTTTGTCATTACCAAATCCCAATGTCACATATTCCCTTTCTATCGTTGCCTATTCAGCTAACTCATTCTACTATTTCTAATGCAGAAATTTGCAGACATCACTATGAATAGTCCTCCACCACCTCATTAGCCTTCTTTCCAAAGACAGCGAGAAAACAAACAAACAAAAACTTCATCACAAATTCTCCTAACCTTGTTCTTCTCACTTTAATCTGAAAAAGGACTCCCAGTCCTGGCCGTTACCTTAAGATCTGGGCAGGCAGATCTGTCCCTTTCAGCTTGTTTGAGCCTTTCTTTCCATTTTTTCCCCCATAGAAATGCTAAAATTTCTATAGCATAGATTCTCTGTGAAATGAGTCTTCTGCTTCTAATCTGAACTGTCTATAAAATGAGGGGGATTTTTTTTGAGGGGGAGGCTATGTATATTTTCAAATTAGCTGGTTATTTATAGAATCATTAAACATGTAATGTAAATATTTCTAAAACAGATTATCCTGAATATAATCTGAAACGTGCACATGCACACACAATAAAGTAAATTATGTTGATGCCATTAGTTATGAAGATTTTCAGTACAAAAGAGACATATAAGATCAGAAAAGTAAAGTAAAAACCAGTTAATCCTAAATTTGAAGTGGAAGTAACATATGATATACATCGTTTCACTGTTTTTTCTTTTAATCTCTGTCCACTGAAAAAAACGATAGTCAATCTGTAGAAATGAGCACCCTATAGAACCCAGATTATAATCTCTCAACATCATTCGCCTTGACAAGAAGCCTGAACACCTTAAGAATGGCCGGTTACACTGGCCTGTGGTGGCGCAGTGGATAAAGCGTCAACCTGGAAACAATGAGGTTGCCGGTTCAAAACCCTGGGCTTGCCTGGTCAAGGCACATATGGGAGTTGATGCTTCCTGCTCCTCCTCCCTTCTCTCTCTCTCTCTCTTCCCTCTCTATAATGAATAAATAAAATATTAAAAAAAAAAAAAAAAAAAGAATGGCTGGTTACAGGTGTGGGACATACACTGGACGAGAGGAGTCAGAAATATTTCTTCATCCCAGATAAAAAAACACACCAGGTTAAAGATTCTAGGTTGTGTCCTGAGTAGCTGGGAGCCAATTTGAAAGAGTTCCACCTGGCAAAATATGAAACAATTTGGGCATCATAAACAAAGACAAGATCTTAAAATTTTTCATAAGAAAAAAAAATGTTACTATGTATGATGATGACTGTTAGCTAGACTTATTGGGGCGATAATTTTGCAATATATATAAATACCATATCATTATGTTATATACCTGAAATTAATATAATATAATGTGTCAATTGTACTTCAATTAGAATAAATAAACAAATAAAAATAAAGATAACTGCAATCATTCAAAATATAACAACTAGTTTAAAAGGTACATGAGTTTACAAAAATGCTGAAAACGAAAAACAAAAACAAAGAACTTCCTGGATGATGTTTACAGGAAGTAAGGAACCAGACTCAGTTGGAAAACTGGTAAATAAATGGAAAGAGCATTTACCCTCTTTCGTATGTGAACTGTCTTCAGGGTAATCATTATGAGAAACAGTCTTGGTTGTAAAAATTATGCTAGTTGACAATTGCAGAAGTAATAATGGAATTAGAATATAACTATTTTGTTTGCCCTAATGCACTCAAGAAGGTAGATAATGATTAGGTTGAAAGTGGATGGAAATCTTTATAATGAATGAAACTAGCTCACAGCACCTCAATTCATGATTAATCTTAACATTCAAAAATGGTGTTGGGGCCTGACCAGGTGGTGGTGCAGTGGATAGAGCATCGGACTGGGACATGGAGGGCCCAGGTTCAAAAGCCTGAGGTCATCAGCTTGAGTGCAGGCTCATCTGGTTTGAGAGGGCTTACCAGCTTGAGCCCAAGGTCACTGGCTTGAGCAAGGGGTCACTCTGTCTGCTGTAGCCCCCTAGTCAAGGACATATGAGAAAGCAATCAATGAACAACTAAAGTGCTGTAATGAAGTGTGGATGCTTCTCATCTCTCTCCCTTCCTGTCTGTCTGTCCCTATCTGTTCCTCTTTCTGACTCTCTCTGTCTCTGTCACAAAAAAAAAAAAAAAAAAAAAATGGTGCCAGGGATGGCGGGAAGATAACAGTTACAAAAACCACCACGTGGATTCAAATAGTGAAATTTAAAATGTGGGAATTCTGCAAGACAAAATACCTGGTTTCTTCCAAAAATAAATTGCAAGCAGGAAAAACGAGGAGGGAGAAACTAATAGAATTGAAAAGATTTGTGAGACATATCAACCAAATGCCATGTGTGGAAGTTTTGGGATCCCCCTAAATTTGAAGTGTCTAAACATTTATGTGGCAATATTTATGAAATATTTGAGGAAAATTTGAACACTGACTGGATATTTGAGGATAATGGGTTTATTGACAATATGTTAGGTGCAAAACTAATATTGTATCTATGCAAAAAAAATTGTACTTTTACTTTTTATAGGTGGTTTCTTAAGCATCTACAGATAAAATACTATAGTTTATTGAATTTGCTTCTAAATATTCTGGGGCTATAGGAAAACTGTGTGGGAAGTATTAATAAAACAGAATTGACAATGTGTTAAGTTACTGAAACTGGATGACCGATGTTTGCAAGTCCTCCCCCACCCACCCACACACAGTGCTTTTATGACATCTTGGCAAATCCTAAAATTGTGACTTTCTGTTCAACTTGTGGGCCTCTGTACTGCAAAGCTTTTTAGGGATTGTTTAGATAGTGATTATGTTGATGGGTGGTTCTGTTTCCTCTACTTTATTTATAACAAGTTTTAATGGCAGGTAAAAAAAATACATATATTACATATATTGGCCACTCTAATTATTTCTAAGAATCAAAATCTGTAATTAAAACAAACTGTTTGCATTAGCCACCAAAGTATATTCATTCTTAGAAAAAAGTTTTATTTTTGAGATCAACCAAAATGGCCAAATGCTCAATATTTTTAAAATGTATCCATTTTTGTGTATCCAGTGCTTAACATTCTAAATTTGGCTTTTAACATAGGTACTTTATTTCTATAGATCTCTTATGAATAATTATCTGCAAGCTTACTTTACACAATGTTCCAAATTTTGTGGAATAGCTTGACTCACTTTTCTCTCCTCTTAGTCTTTGGTCTTTGTAAAGTAGAGCTAGTGATTCGGTTCAATTCTTCCTTCTGGCTGGTGCTGAACACACCCAGTGTCTGAAGATCCTTATTGTTCCACTTATTTTCTGCATTCAGCACAAATTATTAGACTTGCTGCCTAAGAGGCCACCTCTTAAAATAACAGTTACAAAGTCCACAACAAGCCAGAAAGTACACATCCTTTTCCACTTTGGTAAGTAATGTACAATAAATAAACTTTTGAAAGATGGATTTGCATTTTATCAAAGTGGCATACATAAATACTTTAACATGTCAAAAATCCTAAAGGAATTTTAACAAAACCCTGTGGCTTACCTCCCCATACTCCCTATAAGTAAATGCCCTCCAGCCGAAGACCACCAGAAACAACCCTGTGGTTGAAGGAGGCGGCCTATTATTTCTTACAGCAAGGAGATCGCATACCATGGGGGTCTGTGGGAAGTCTCCAGAAGAGGTTGTTAGAAAACTCAATAGGATTTGAGTTTGTTCTAAGTGATTTGGGGAAAGGTTTGAGGGAGTGATGCTTTGCTTTGGATTGGATGCTGTCCATAACTGGGGGTAATTCTGTACTAGGCTACCTTCATAAATTCTATCTAGGAGGGAAGGAAAGAGTGAGGCTGAAGCTATGATTGGTGAAGGAGCAGCAGTCACCTCTATGAGCTGGGAGTGGGGACATTCGGTCCATTTTGTGCTTGAACAATGCCCATGTTCTGGTCTTTGCTCACACACGATAATGGATGAGTCTTGTTTTTAATCTCGATCCAACGCGGGTCCAGAGTGGCCTTCTCTGATGTTATGTTCTGTGAAGTTTACATTTAACAGGAGGACACCACACCTTCCAGATCATGGATATTAGGGGAAGCTTTTATCTTTCTCACTCCTCACTTCCTGGACTCACTCTTTTTAATTCTTTTTCTCCCCCCCCCCCCTGAAATTTACAAGTATCTTTCCAGATCACTTTCCCATTGATTTCCTCTTACGTTAAATGAGGGTTTAGTTCTTTCCCACTACCATCCCTCTGTTTCTCTTTATCCCCTTTTCAATAGACTTATACGATCATTTTGAGTTCAGTGACTATTCAGTGATGCTTTTGCAAATATTATCCACAGTTGAACATGGCGGGGAATGTTCCCCTTCTTGGCTTTCTGTTTTTCTTGAAGTTAAAATGGTTGCTTTGTTTTTTCATTTGCTAGGATTTCTTTGTACTTAATGCTGATTTCTCCAAACTTCCAGCAACAGCTTGAGAGGATCATTTTGCATGAGGTCAACCAGATCGGTACATCTAGTGTTCACTTTTCCTTCTTCACGAATCCCGATCCGTCGATCCGTCTCCGGGAGATCTCGCTGTCCTCTTTGGGCTGGTTTGCCTCTAGCTCTGTGGATCACTGTCCTGGGTGTGACTTCTCTGAACTGTTCCCCTTGGAATTTACTAACCAAGCAGTGGTGCTCCCGTCACTTAGACTCCTCATTCTTTGTGGGAATTTGCTTTTATTCTTTTACTCTCTAGAAGATGGTAGCATTATGTTTGTCCCTGCTAATCTTAAATTTCACCATTTGTTCTTTTATATGGATAAACTTTATCCTATTTTGCTGCCTCATTCCCATCTGGCACTTCAAGTCCTTCCATCATGGCAAATGTTATTAAATGGTTAATTGGTGATAGCGCCCCCTTCTGTTTTGGCACTGTACAAAATATCTGTCCTGCAACCTTGAAAAGTACAAAAAGCATGAAAATCAAGATAAGACTAAGGAACTGTTGTAGAGACATGGCAACAAAAGGCACAAAGATTATTCTGAACTGGATCCATGTAAGTAGCTTCCCTGGGATAACTGGCCAAACTTGACTAGAATATCAGGATTGGGCAGTAGTATTTGATAGATGTTAGCTTTCTGATTTTGATGGTGGCGTTGTTGTTATGTAGGAGAATGTCCTTATTTGTAGGAAATACCTACTGAAGCTTTTGGAAGGAATGGGCATCAGTCAGCACCTTATTTCCTAATAGATCAGAGGGGGAAAAAAAAGAGATCTTTTCTTTGAACTTAAAACTTAAAATTTTCCTACAAGTTTGATATTGTTTGCTATTAGCTATAATAAAATTACAAATGTATATTTAATCCAATGTCTTAATCTGGAAAGTCCATGCCTGAGTTTTCAACATTATGAGATCACACTGTGGAATCTTGAGTTGATTTAGCTCTGACTTATTAGTAGGACGTGCCATTGCTAAGGTTTCCTTGTCTCCCTGAGTCAGGGAGCTAATGCTACTCCATTACATTCCTCTCTTCCTGTAGGAGGCGTATCCTGCAGAGACTCCCGGCTCCAGAGTGTCGTGAGCAATGTCTCTTCAGAGCAGTAACGTGGTGTCCTGTACTATTTTTTTTAAAGATTTTATTTATTCATTATAGAGGGGGGGGGGAGAGAGAGAGAGAGAGAGAAGAAGGGGAGGAGTGGGAAGCATCAACTCCCATATGTGCCTTGACCAGGCAAGCCCAGGGTTTTGAACTGGCAACCTCAGCATTTCCAGGTTGACGCTTTATCCACTGCACCACCACAGGTCAGGCCATGTCCTGTACTAGTTTGAGATCAGTTTCTTGGTGATGCCTAATTAGGACATTATCATGCCTCTTTATTTTTTCAAGGATATGATATTTTACCTTTTTGTGGTGAAAAGCAGTGCTGTCTACATTAAATACAATGAACAAACAGTGGCATAAAATAAGATGAAAAGAGTTTGGGAAAATAAATTTTATTTTTGTTGGAAGGAACAAATTGTGTTCTATCCTCTGAGGGGTAGGTATAAGTTGGCAAGTGTGTCTGACTTACTTTTCAAAGATTTATCAGAGTTTTTTCAACCTAAGAAATCTAAGAATTAAGATTATATAAAAAGGCCAAACAGACATGTAATTGGCTAATTCCCAGGATGTGAGAAAGTAGGGGAAAAAATACTTTTTGGGTAAGAATTCTGTGCTGATCACTATGTATAATGTCAAAGTGACCTTGTAACTGTTATCCCCAATTTAAAAGTGGAGAAATAGGCTCAGGGAAATTAAATAACTTATTCAAGGCCTTTTAGCTCATACAAGATAAAGGGGTGGTTTACACTCAGCTTTATGAGTCTCCAGTTCCCTATTTCCATGATACCTCAAAATTGTCCTAGACTAAAAAAAAATGAGATTTTACAATGTGGTAAGAATTCCACTAAATTCCTGGCAGTAGTGTATGTTCCAACTACTGAAAATAAATTTCTTGATATATATATAATTGAACCCATAACTGTTAAAATTGAAGAGAAAACTGTAGATGTAAGCAATTAAAAAAAAGTGTTCCTTTAATTGAGTAAATGAATAAGCCTTTAGAACATTTGATTTGGCTAAAAAGCAATGTAACAGAGATTACTGTTTCTACTTTTTAGTAAGAAAAGTATTCAAAAGCGCAAGATACAAACATGAAAGGCAGATACAGTTTTAAAGTTTATGTTGATACTACATACATGTAATTGATATACAATACTGAAATAAAGATATGAGGAACAAAAAACTCCATTATGAAGGGGAATTTTTGATATGTAAACCAAAATTAAACCTTGAAGTCCTATTTAAGTTACAAAACTTTGCATATACATATATATGTATATATATTTTTAAGTCCACGATTACTTAGACTGAGTACATCTTTTGGCTGGTGTGCTCTAGCAACACTATAATTGAATTGAGGTATCTAAGTATTAGGTCTTGCCTGACTACTTAGAGAAGAATCTATATAGATAGTCGTTCTTTCCTTTAGCCTTTGAAAATAGTTTTAAAAACAGATACAATCAAAACTTTTAAAATAAGTCATGGTTAGAGGAGAAATGATGAAATTGGACTGGTCACACATTGGATAATGTATAATTTCCTTTGAATGTGTGAATTACAAGCTGTATGGCAGTTCTGACTTGTCCTGGGCAAACACACTTTGTCCTTCAATTGTGCAAACAATGGTAGAAAGCATAAAGCCAGGCTTAATCCTGGTTGGCCTGTAACTGCTATTTTCATTTCCCAGAGGCCTGTGATCTTACATTCTTGGCTCTGAAGCCAGCATGAATATTGCTCCTTGTGATTAAAGGAAGATATTGGCCATCTCCCCCTGAGCCTTGAGGTCACCTCATCTGGGTTGTAGCATGAGACAGAGCTTATACTTGTTCTCGTTAACGTTTTACCATTAACCAACAGGTTTTATTGTCTCAGGAGAAAAGTAGCAATTAGTCTTCTCACCAGGTTAAAGGATAATTCCAGATTCCAATGTTTCTATATTGAATGCCTCTGAACTGTTTATTAGAGAATTCCCGTTTTAGATTTAAATGATGTAGGATGGCTCTTACTCTTGGTTGGCATATTACTTACTTACCTATGGCTGTCATTACAAATACTGTAGACTGAGTAGCTTGAACAACAGACACTTAGCTTCTTACTTTGTTTGTTTGTTTGTTTTTGTATTTTTCCGAAGTTAGAAGCAGAAAGGCAGTCAGACAGATTCCCGCATGTACCTACCAAGATCTACCTGGCATGCCCACCAGGGGGCGTTGCTTTGTTGCAGCTGGAGCCATTCTAGTGCCTGAAGCAGAGGCCATGGAGCCATCCTCAGCACCCTGGCCAGCTTTGCTCCAATAGAGCCTTGGCTGCAGGAGGGGAAGAGAGAGACAGAGAGAAAGGAGAGGGGGAGGGGTGGAGAAGCAGTTGGGCGCTCTCCTGTGTGCTCTGGCCAGGAATCGAACTTGGTATTTCCACATGCCGGGCCAACACTCTACTGCTAAACCAACCAGCCATGGCCTATTTTCTTATGGTTTTTTAAGTTGAAAGTCCAAGATCAAGATGTCAACACATTTGGTTTTTCCAAGGCCTCTCCCCTTGACTAGCAGGTGGCCTCATTGTCACTGTATCCTCACAAGGTCCTCTGTCTCTGTGTACACACCCTTGGTATCTCTTTCCATGCGTGTATGTCTAAATCTCTTCTTGTAAGGACTTCAGTCAGATTAATTAAGGCCCTCTCTAAGGGCCTCATTTTAACTTAATCACCTCTTTAAAGATTTTTATCTCCAAATTCTGTCTTATTCTGAGGTACCAGAGGTAAAGATTTTATCATATGAATTTTGAGGAACATAACTTACCCCATAACAATTAGAATGCCCATTTTTTTCAACTTATGCAAGAGATAATGGGACAAACTAACTCTGAGCCTCTTTGACAAAATATTAGCAATTCCACTGAAGTGTAGTCAGTGAAAATCTTTCTAAATATTTCTCTCTGCTTCATCTTGAATAATTAGCTACCTATTTTCTTACCTATCCTCCTGTGGTGGATTTACTCCCTTAACAAGTTTGCAGATTTTTACCTCTGCCCATACTCAACTTATTTCTGCTCCCACTCCGCCATTCTGTGAGCACCTTGCTATTTGATTATTTTTTGGGGTTTTTTTCTTGTTTTGAGAGCCCGTTTGTTAAAGCCGGGGACACGGAAACAAGGGAAGGGCCTCAGACAGGAGAAGCCACAGGAGAGCCTCGTCGGGCTGCTGGCTCTCTCAACGTGTCCTGGGAAAGAAGTGAGTGTAGGCAGGGCTGCTGTCAGCACCCCGCCAAGTCAGACACAATACAAGGGCCTTGGGGACAGGTTGATGGGGTGAGCCCGGGAGCAGCTGCCACGGCCCTCGCTGCCCTGCTGGCAGGTCCCTGGGAGTCTCTTGGACTGTAGGTGATGCCTGTGAGGGAGGAAGCAGGGGAGTGGACAGGTGTGGGCGTGCTCCCTGGAGGGAGAGCTGCCTGGGTCCCTCCTCGTGAGGGTTTTAAAGGCGGGGAGTTTGGGGAATGTCCTCATTTAGGGGAGGGTCTCAGTAGAATATCCACCAGCTTTTCCATGTGTGTCCCTTCAGGGCCGTGGTTACTTTGCTCTTTATTTTTTATTACACTCATATAGACACTAGTTTAAGAATTGATGCTCGCCCCTCTATGCATCTCCACATAGGCAATCCCATTTCTTTTGCATCTTATAACTACTTCATAGAAATTATGCCTATCACTACCCAGATATCATCTCTTTCAATAAGTGAAACAACATAGTGAGTTCCACTTCCAGGTAAGAGGGAATGACAGTCACTTCCATTGTAATAGCAAGAAAACAATGGCTGTAGTAAACGTCGTACTTGTTTTTTCTTTTTTTAAAGCCACCTGACCTGTGGTGGTGCAGTGAATAAAGTGTCGACCGAGAATGTTGAGGTCGCTGGTTCAAACCTCCAGGCTTGCCTGGTCAAGGCACATATGGGAGTTGATGCTTCCTGCTCCTCCTTCTTCTCTTTCTCTCTCTCTCTCTCTCTCTCTCTCTCTATCTATCTCTATCTCTATCTCTATCTCTATCTCTATCTCTATCTCTATCTCTCTCCCCTCTCTAAAATGAATAAAGTTCAAATAATAATAATAATAATAATAATAATAAAGCCACCTAGTGTGGTAGATGAATAGAAGTCTAAATAAACTAAATTCCAAACAGAGGATAAGTCCTTCCCAGAAGGGTCTAGAACAGCAGGAAAACATTCTCTGTTCTTGGTACTTCCTGGAGCTAAAGGCCTGTTCTCAGCAGAGGGACTTCTGGGCAAAGAAGAATGAGCTCAAGTTTGATTGACAGAATGTCTTGGCACGCTAGATAGAGGTCTAGAGAAGCACGGATACAAAAATAATTGCCTCATTCTGAAAATTCTCATGCTCCGGGAATCTTGCCGATGAAGCAAGAGCGGGGAATAGGAGAGCGGGAGAGCTTACATCACGCACGCCCGGGGTTTAACCTGGAAGTGGGCTGAAGCCACGCCGCCTCCTCCTCGCTAGAGTTCTGGCGTGACCAGGAAATGAGCCCCTCGGAAGGCAACAAAGAAAACGCAGGAATTTAGCTGTAAGGCAAAGAGTAATTTATGTAATCTCATTTGAAGCTGATAGAAGCTGAAACTTGCTAACACTGTGGCCCATGAGCGTATCTAATATTTTTTAATTTATTTATTAATTTAGGAAGAGAGGAAGAGATAAAGGGAGGAAGGGAGGGAGAAAGAAAGACACATTAATTTATTGTTCCACTTACTTATGCATCCATTGGTTGATTCTTGTATGTGCCCTGATTGGGGATGGAACCCGCGACTTGGCATGTCGGGATGACACTGTAAACCCATGATGGTATCTAAATGATAAGCCTTCACCCTCACTGCCCAGCAGAGAAAAGTGTGAATTCTGTCTCAGGAAAACAAACAAAATAAGAACATATCATCTATTTTAGTTTCTACTGTTCTTTTACGTAAATGTTTGACATATACTGAAAAATTATGAGATTTGCAAATAAAGCAGAAAATATAACCCATAATAAGAGAAAAGATGATCAGTTAAGACAGACTCATGGACTGCCTTGATTTTAGAATAAACAGGTAAGAAATTTAAAGTGAATGATTCTGAATTAGTTAAAACATTTAGAGGAAAGATGGATAAAATGAATCAATAAATAATTTCAGCAGAGAAATGTAAATGCTAATAATAAGCCAAATGGAAATTCTAGAACTGAACATTGGAATATATGAAATGATGAATTGCTTGGCTATGTTGAAGATGATTCCAGAAAGCATAAGAAAAATAACCTGGAAATCAGATACAGGTCAACAGAAACTCAGAGTACATACAACTAGACACGCCAAAGCAAAACTGCTGAAACCCTAAGAAAATGAGAAACAGTAGACAATCTCCCAGAATAAGAACTGATATCATATTCAGATGAACAATAAAAAAGACAGCTGGCTTCTCAACAAAAACAATAGGAGCCAGAAAACAGTGCAAACAAAACCCAATAATTAACCCAGAATTCTACATAAAAGTCTTCATCATAGAGGTAAATGGAACCATTTTCTGACTAACAAAAGCTAAGACAGGTTATCACCAGCAGGTCAGCATTGGAAGAAATGCGAAAGAACAGTCATTAGAAGGAAGTATCAGGAAGAAATAATGAGCACTAGGGGTGGTGAATTTGTTGGTAAATAAACTCAATAAAACAGAGCACTGGTTCCTTGATTCTTTAGTAGCAAAAGAGTAAAGTGTTATAGAGTTTTTAGAAGGACAGAAGTAAAATATGTAACAATGATAGCAGGGAAAAATAAAAAATATCATTATGAAGTTCTTAATTATACACAGGTATTATAAAATTTAAAGTAGAATAAGATAATTTAAAGGTGTATCATGCAATCTCTAGAAAAACCATTAAAATTGGCACAAAATGGTAAAGCTAAAAAGTCATTAATACCAAAAAAATATTTTAAAATGAGAAAAGGAGAAAGAAAGAAACAGAATAAATGTGAAAGGTAATTAACAAATAGTTAGATGGTAGATTTATATTTAACTGTACTGGTAAACATATTAATGTAAATGAACAAGCACTCTAATTAGAAGCCATGGACTTAGGAGCGAATTAAAAATGTCCTTACATATGCTGTTTGTAACAGAGACACTTTAAATATAAAGACATTTACATTGAATAAGAAATTATGGAACATTCACCAAAGTAAACTTATGCCAGGTCATAAAGCAGATCTCAAATTTAAAACGTTGAAAACATGCTGATATGTATTCTGGGATCAATGGAATTAAATTAAAAATCAATAAAAAAGAATAAGTAGAAAATCCTCTAGTATTTCAAAATTAAAAACTATCCTTCTCAATAATCCATGTGTCAAAGAAGAAATCCTAAGAGAAATTAGAAAATAATTTAAACAGATGGTAATGAAAACACATTTGAAATTTTTTGCATACAGTTGGATTAGTGCTGGTGGGAGGCTTATGGCTTCAAGTACAGATCTTAGAAAAGGTTAGAAATGCAGAACCCGTGATCTGAGTTTCTACTTCCTGGAGCTAAAATAGAGCAAATTAAACCCAAGTAAGTAAGGAGAAGATAATAGTAAGAACAGAAAGCAATTAAATAAAAAATAAAGAGAAACTTTAGAGAAAATTAAAAACAACTACAAAAACAAAAACAAAAGTGATTTTTTTAAAAAAGATGAATAATATTGAGAAAACTTTAACAATGATCGAGGGAGAGAGAGAGAGAGAGAGAGATAACACATAACACATAAATATTATTATTATCTGGGATAAAAAAAGGATCTCACTACAGGTTCTACAGATTTTAAAAGGATAACAAGGAGGTATTATGAACAACTTTATGTCAATAAACTCAATAATTGGATGAAATAAATTCTTTGGAAATCATCTTATAAAACTAATGAAAATATACAGATTTGAAAAAAATTGAATAGTTTTACATGTTGTAAAGATATTGCATTTGCAATGATCTAATCATTCATCAAAGAAAACTCCAGGTCTCAGTGATTTTGTTGGTGAAATCCCTACCAAGCATTTAAGGGAAAAAAATAACAACAAAATATTAACAATAAGCATTTTTAGAGATAGAAAAAGTAAAAATATTTTTCAGTTATGAAGACAGAATAACCCTGATACTAACACCTGTGTAGAATATTATATGAAAAAGACATTATTGGCCAACAGCCTTATCATTATAGGTGCACAGTTCTTTTTAAAAATGGTATTCAGCCCTGGCCAGATAGCTCAGTTGATTAGAGTGTCATCCCCAAGCTCAGAGGTTGCTTGTTCAATCCCCAGTTAGGGCACAGACAGGAGCAGGCTGACATTACTGTCTCCCTCTCTCTGTCCCTTCCTCTCCCTCTAAATTCAATAAAATTTTTTTTTAAAACTTAAAAAATATAATTCAATTGAATCTAGCAACAAATAAAAAGGGTAACATCTTATGACCAAATAATAGTTATTCTATCAATGAAAAGTTATTGATTGTTGTGTTTTTTGTTTGTTTTTTGTAAGAAACTTTTTTTTAACATTCCAAAATCCAAAATCAATCAACTGAAATCACAACACACACACACAGACACACACACACACACTCACACACACATGAATAAATAAGAATAAATGTTTAGTTCAATGGTTGCAAAAGATTGATTTGACAAATTTTAATACCATTTATGATGAAAACCTCTCAGTAAAGTACAAAAAAATGGGAACTTCCTTATTATGATGAAGCATATCTACACAAAACCTACTGCTTGTAACACAACTAATAAGAAAATACTAACACCTTTCCTAAGATCTTGGACAAATCAAGGGAGTGTACTCTGACCAGTTATATGAACATCAGGCTGGAAGTCCTAGCAAGTTGAATAAAGTAATAGAAATAATAGGCATAGAAATGTAAAAGGATGAAGGAAAATTTTATTTATTTGTAGACCACATAGTTGTATATGTAAAAAATCAAAAGTAATTTTCTAACAAAATAGTATAATAAGTGAATTTCATAAGATCCTGTGCTACAAGGTCAATAGAAAACAGGTATTCCTATGTGCTATCAAGAAGTCATTGGAAAAAGAAAGTTTGAAACCAGAACCATTTACTGTCTCACTGAAAAACATCAAATGCTATGGAAAAAAAATAGTGGCAAACATTACATCTTTCCACTTACAACTACAAAATACTGCTGAGAGAAATTGATGAAGACCTAAAGAAGTGGTTTGGAAGATCAATATTCTTAGGTGTCAATTTAATTCAACATAATTCAAATGACAACTCCCAGCAGACTCTGTAAAATTTGATATATTGATTTTGAAACTTATGTATAATTCCCAAGGATATAGAAGACAAGACCATCTTAAAGCCAGAGAACAAAGTAAGATTTACTGTACCTGATTTACTATGTGATTTCATTTATAAATTGAAAAAAAAACAAACAAAAGAGAAACCAAAAGAATGTTTACTTAGAGGAAAAGGAAGGGGCATTGTGGGATAAACCATGTAAATTTTTAGTCTTGCCCAACTAAAATTAAATCCTTCTTCCTGTCTTAGACTAGTCCAATAACTAAGGCATTAGTCAATAGACAAGTTTTCAGTGGAAACCTTGCTTTCCTTGAAACGTATACTCCAGGATTACTTTCTCTCTGCACCAATTTGGCCCCTTTTAGACTTTGGCTTCAACATGAGGGAGAAGAGTAGGTTCTCCAGCTTCCGGGACCACTTCCTCATCAGACAGCTTCTGAAGCAAAGTGGGCCTTTGTGAGTTTTCCTGGTGAAATCTCAAATGAAGATGAGTTTCACTTATAGCAGAATTCTAATAGCAACCGATTGGGGCTGAATGCAGTATTTAGAATAGCTATTATTATTCAATGTCCCCCAAAGGATAAATTAGCTTACTACATGCTCATGGCAAACCATAGGCTGAACTATTAGATTTAAATCAAGACTGAGGGCAGGGAGCAAAAATTATATTTGAAATTAATAGCTAACCAAAACATATGGAGTGTACTGAAGGATTTATTATTATTATTATTATTATTATTTTGGTTTTGTTTTGTTTTTAGAAAAGAGTTTTGTAGAGTTAAGAATTTATATTGTCCTGCAGCTGTAGAAAACATCCTTGGTAATTTGTTATTATTTAATGTATCTCATTGGTGGTAATCAGATATTGTACATCATTACCAGCAGCACTTTTATGCTCGGCCTGTGCCTACTTGTACAATATCATCAGTTAGTTTTTACTTATTTTTTATTCACTTTAGAGAGAGGGAAAGGGAGATAGAGAGACAGAGAGAGAGAGAAACATTGACCTGTTCCTGTATGTGCCCTGACCAGGGGTCAAACCAGCGATCTTTGCATATCAGGATGGTGCTCCCGCCAACCGCTCTGACCTACCAGGCCCCTTCCGGCCATTCTTACCTCAGATTACACTACACAGCTGTCTCAAAGACACTGTTTGGAAATTTTACATCCCATAATATATATTTTTTTCTTTTCGGTCAGGGAATATTTACTTGGGCTGTAGACTATCAAATATTTTATCTCTTCCCTGTTGCTCTAATTTTTTTAGGCTATCCAAAGCTGATGTTGTAAATTAAGAATCACATCTAAACATAGGGTCAGTGTTCCATTTCATTCTGTCATGTAGAATTAAGTGCCGCTATGAATTCTAGTGAACAAATTAATGAAAATAAGAGAAAGAAGAGCCTCAAACACTCTTTATCTTGACTTCTGAATAATAGAAACATTTGACAAATCCCTTCTAATGAATTCATGTCCAGATTATGTGCTCGGTGAATTGCAAAAAGTGTAATCCATTATAATAGATGCCAAACGAGCACTGGAGATGGCCATGTGCTGTGGTGTGATTTCAATTTTGATTTAAAATAGTTCCCAATTCACGTTCTCTGGTGGTATTCTGTTTTCTCTCTCTGTGCCCTGTCTGTAATTAAGACTGTAGGAAAGCCCTGGTGAGAGAACAGGTAAAGGGGAAAAGCTCAGTCCTTCCCTGGGGATCTGGGAGAAGGGAGTCTGGTCAAACAGAAAAGTCAGATAATGAAATAATAAAGCGATGCCCTCAGAAGAGGCCCCCACATGGCCATGGACATCAAATCAGGGTTGCTGGCAAGAAGAGGCGGTTGGCCATGAGCCCAAGCCGGGGCTGTTGATTTCTTCATGGCCCACGCAGGGACATCATGGAACTCAAAATGTACTAACTGCTCTGTGAGAAGGCGCTGAGATCTAGAGAGAGATGGCAGAGCAGCTGGAGTCTGGGTTCAGGACAAGGAAGGTCTCACTTGTAATTGAAGGTTTGCAAGTGAACCATCAATTAGCCAGGAACACAGAATCAGGTAGTGTGTGCCAATAATAATAATAATAATAATAACAACAACATCATCATCATCTCAAAGGCCAGCCCTGACCAGTAACCTCCCAGTGCTCCCCATTTCAGAGAGCAAACTAGACCAGCTGATGGACAGTACCCACCAAAGAGGACCCAGAGAAAGCCAATGAAAGCAAGCACTGTTTCTACTCTCACTCCCCACCCCTACTCTACCCCCACCTCCACCAGTATGTAACCCTAGCCCTAACTTCTACACACAGCCAGATGTCATCAGGGGAGGACAAGGGGAGCAGATAAAGCCAAAAGAAACTGCTTTAGATAGAAAAAGAGAGAGACAGCTCATCCTCGAAAACACTGAGATAGTCTACACTTGCACGGCGAACTTTACTGTTCAGTGGAGTGGGGACTTGTGAAAAAGAGTAGGACAGTTGCATGAAATAAACAAAGCTGCATTGTCTTTGGACAGCTGACTGTAAAATGAGTGAATTGATGATGGGCCTACAATAGAAAAGGAAACAAAAAGCACCCCCAAACTGGAAGGCCATTGTCCACATGATTAGCAGGGTGAGTTTTCGGCCTGTTAGTCAGTGGGGTTCTTCTGCAGTCTTTTTTTTTTTTTTTTTTTTTTTTGTATTTTTCTGAAGCTGGAAACGGGGAGAGACAGTCAGACGGACTCCCGCATGTGCCCAACCGGGATCCACCTGGCACGCCTGCCAGGGGGCGACGTTCTGCCCACCAGGGGGCGATGCTCTGTCCCTCCGGGGCATCGCTCTGCTGCAACCAGAGCCACTCTAGTGCCTGGGGCAGAGGCCAAGGAGCCATCCCCAGTGCCCAGGCCATCTTTGCTCCAATGTAGCCTCAGCTGCGGGAGGGGAAGAGAGAGACAGAGAGGAAGGAGGGGGGGGGTGGGGGGTGGAGAATCAAATGGGTGCATCTCCTATGTGCCCTGGCCGGGAATCGAACCTGGGTCTCCCGCACGCCAGGCTGACACTCTACCACTGAGCCAACCAGCCAGGGCCCTTCTGCGGTCTTTTAATGAGAGGCAGGGCAGCATGTCATGGCTGACACCGTGAGCTCTGGAGCCAGGTACCTCATCTGTAAAGTGAGGCTGCAACGGTGTCGATTTCATAGGGTTGTTGTGAGAATTAGAGGAGTTAATGCACATAGAATATAAAACATGGTACCTGCAGTAAGCACTCAATAGTAGCAGTTGTCATTTGCAGATATAAACAAAGTAAATGCTGTAGGCTAGGGGTTGAGATGAGCATGAGGTCACTACCGAGTGCAATGGTCCAGGAAGGCTTGCTTCCTCAGGAAGTGGAGCTGAAGCTGTACTTTAAAGCGGGGAAGATCCACGGACAGAGGTAGCAAGAGGGGAGGTCCTTCCACTGCACTTAGAGGTCAGTGATATGGGCTGGAGCGAATCAATGGCCTTTCAGAAAAAGAGAAGGGCCGTAGGTGTCTGGGTCTGCAGCTGCTCAGGTACACAATAGCATCCGGAATAACATCCTACATTCGATTTTCCCCCCCCATCCATTTGTTTGCAGAGACTCAGCATGACAATCCCAGAAAGATTTCACCAGATCAGCAGTGGATCTTGGAAACTGAACCTCTGAAATGCTAAGATCCAGGCTGGACTTGTCCTAGACTGTCCGAGGCCTCAGGGGAACAGCAGATGTTTCCCACTCCCAGGTTTTGTGGTTCTCACCCTGCCCCTCGCCCTGGAATCCTGTCCCTCCACATAAGCCAGCAGGACAGGTCCACCAGCAACCACAAAGCCATCCTTTCTGACAATTCAAGGCATGCATAAAAAGATTAGGAACAAAAATGGAATAAATACATTATAAATCAGGTTAAGAAGAAAGGAATCTCTGTTGCCTCATGTTTCTTCCTCATTATTTTTAGTTTTTCAAATTAAATGCTGGCACAGCGTAATGAATGTTTGTTCGATGAGTGAATAAAGGCATTGGGGGAGAAAGAGAACAGAGTTTAGGAAACAGGTCTAGTGAATCTAGTATATTAAATAGGTCTATATATTATATTCAGTTGAACTCACCTTCATGGATATGCACTATGGGCAGGTTAATAAGATACACGGAGTTCTGACCTACAAAGGTCATGTGGCTTTTTCTGCTTTGGTCTTAGCCCTTTAGATGAAGGTTATCCACCTTAGCAACGAGTTCTCATTCTCTG